>NC_140297.1:27943228-30623835 GCF_964211825.1 Aythya ferina | reverse complement strand
AGACTACCTTGAAAGCAATGGGCGCTGGGACGTTCAAAAACTGGGATACGCATTTGGCAAAGGCCACCTGGTTAGTCAATACTAGGGGATCTACCAACCGAGCTGGACCTGCCCAATCAAACCTGTTACGTACTGTAGATGGGGATAAAGTTCCTGTAGTGCATGTAAAAAATATGCTGGGTAAAACAGTCTGGGCTACTCCTGCCTCAGGAAAAGGCAAACCTATTCGTGGAATTGTTTTCGCTCAGGGACCTGGATATACTTGGTGGGTGATGCAAAAGAACGGAGAGGTCCGGTGTGTACCTCAAGGAGATTTAATACTGGGTGAGAATAGCCCATGAACTGAATTGCACCATGTTAAATAGTATATTATACTGTATGTTATCACTACCATGATTACTATAGGTGACTAATTAGAATGTATGGAAAAGAGTGTAACCTGAGCATGACATAAATGGTATGGAATAAGGGGTGGATAGATGTCCTGGTTTCAGTTAGCACAGAATTAATTTTCTTCCTAGTAGCTGGTGGAATGCTGTGTTTTGGCTTAGAATGAGAAGAGTGCTGATAACACCCCGATGCTTTAATTGTTGCAGAGCAGTGCTTATACTAAGCCAAGGACATCTCAGCCTTTGCTCTGTCCTGCCAACGGGCAGGCTGGGGGGTGCAGTAAGAGCTGGGAGGGGACAGACCCAGGACAGGTGACCCAAACTAGCCAAAGGGGTATTCCATACCATCTGACGTCATGCTAAACAATATATAGGGGTGGCTAGCCGGGGGGAGGGGGCCGGACTGCTCGGGGTTAGGCTGGGCATCGGTCAGCGGGTGGTGAGCAATTGCATTGTGCATCACTTGTTTGTACATACTATTATTACTTTCGTATTATCACCATTGTATCATCATTATTATTATTGTTATTATTATTTTGTTATTTTTTTTTCCTGTCTTATTAAACTGTCTTTATCTCAACTCACGGGCTTCACTTTCCATTTCTCTCCCCCGTCCCAGAGAGGGAGGGGGGAGGGTGAGCGAACGGCTGCGTGGTGTTTAGCTGCCGGTCGGGTTAAACCACGACAAAGGTGCTCCAAGTTTTTAATAAAAGACTTTTTTTTAATAAAAAGACTTATTAAAGACTTTTAATAAAATTTCCAAGATCTGAGGTTAGTTAAAGAGTTAACTAAGAGTTAACTCATCAGAACATAATTAAACTGCTCTGACCATCTGCTGCTTTCCACCAGCATCCTTCAACATTCAGTAGATGGCTGTGTCCATATGTATGCTTACTTTGTAAAGTCTAGAAGGGTAGTAGTAATTCCTTTAAAACGCTGGTGTGCATCCCAGTATATGTCTTATTCACCTCTTGATTTAGTTCATCTTGTTTTAACCTTAGTTAAAGAGACCCCTGAGTTAACATAGAACCTTCTATGAAAACAAGTCAAAGTCTTCTGTCCCAAGTTTTATGATGCTTCCTCTGCCAACCTCAAGTATCCTTTGTCAAATGTGATTGAGTATACTAATTTCTCAGTGAAAGTATTCTCTTTGAATACTCATTGTTTGATAGAGAAAAATAGCTAGTTATGTCTCTCTGATCTCTATTATCTCTGTTGTGGTGGATTTATCAGTGCAGTCACGAGGAGAAGCACTAAATGAGTCTGTCTTTAAACAAACACTCTTAAAAACAAACTGATAATATAAGTCCATAAATAGCATTCTGAGGAAGTCCTTTTATAAACAGGTATGAACGAATCATGTTCTTGTTGCGTTAAACTGTGCAACCCAATGTAGTTTGGAACCATGCTTTTTAAGTGAAAAGCTATAGCAACTGAAGACTGATCATGTTTGATTGGATCAAATATATATACACTTCGTTATTGACAGCACTTGCTACTTAAAAAAATAAATGCCAGATACTACAGAATAGAAAAAAAAAAAAATTCAAATATGTAAGAATTACTCAAAATATTATTTTAATTAGGTTTACATAAGACTGCTGGCCAGTCTCTAATTCTCCAAAGGGATCCACTTTAGGGCCAGTTCCCTTTAATGTTTTCATAAATGACTTGGATGCAGGGTTCAAATATGTACTAAGTAGGTTTGCAGGTGACACTAAATTAGGAGGAGCTATTGACTCCCTTGAGGGCAGAAAGATCATGACAAATTAGAGGGCTGGGAAATCACCAACTGCATGAAATTCAACAAGAACAAGTGCCAGTTTCTGCACCTTGGACAGGGCAATTGTGGATATATGTATGGGTTAGGGGACAAGAGACTGGATAGTAGCCCTGCAGAAAGGGTTCTGTGGGCTGGTAAGGGTTCTGCATATGGTAAATTGAATATAATTCAACAGTGTGCTTTGGCAGACAAAAGGACCAACTGTATCTTGGGGTGCATTAAGCACAGCATTGCTAGCCAGTTGAGGGAAGTGATTATCTTGCTCTATTCTGCACTGGTGTGACCTCACTTCAAGTACTGTGTACAGTTTTTTGGTGCCACAATATAAGGACTATTACAGAGTGTCCAAAGGAGTGCTGCAAAGACCTCTAGGACCTCTAGGGCCTAGAGGTCAAGATGTGTGAGGAATGGCTGAAATCACTTGATTTGTTCAGCTTGCAGAAGAGGCAGCTGAGGGGAGACCTCACCACATCCTACAGCTTCCTCGCAAGGGGAAGCAAAGGGGTATCTCTTCTCTCTGGTGAAAGCAATAGAACCTGAAGGAATGGCATGAAGTTGTGTTAGGGGAGATTCAGGCTGGGTAATAGGAAAAAGTTCTTCACCAAGAGAGTAGCCAGGCATTGGAACGGGTTTCTGGGTGTTCCCAGGTGGTCAAAGCGCCAAGCCTGCCAGAGTTCAAGAAGTGTTTGAACAATTCACTCAGACATTCAGTTTGATTTTTGGGTGGAGCAAGGAGTTGGACTCAATGATCCTCCTGGATCCTTTCCAGCCTGGGATATTCTATGATTTATTCTATGATTCTGTGATAAGAACTCAAGCAAGATAGGTCAGTGTGTTTTTAGTATTCTTATTATATATATTTCTCTTCTCTTCTCTTCTCTTCTCTTCTCTTCTCTTCTCTTCTCTTCTCTTCTCTTCTCTTCTCTTCTCTTCTCTTCTCTTCTCTTCTCTTCTCTTCTCTTCTCTTCTCTTCTCTTCTCTTCTCTTCTCTTCTCTTCTCTTCTCTTCTCCTATTACAAGGTCTTGACTGAAGTCATATATACATTTCACTTCTAAATCTGGGGGCAGGGATGAGAATTTCCCTTTTTTGTTCCTTTTAAGCATTTAGTCCTGTTTTATACAACAGTATAAGGCAGCTTTCATTCTTTGTACTTTTTTTTCCTTAATATTTGTTATGCATCATCTTTTCAAAATGTACGGTCCAAATATACTTAGTTCTCTCTTGATGTGAAAGGTTTCTTTTTCCTGCTGTTAGTAATAGTAATCTATCTGGAATAACTTTCACTGCAATATTTGTTGAAAGTTAAGTTGTAAAACATTATACATAAGGGGATTGAGTATCATAATGTTGACTACCATGTTATTATCAGTGTTATCTCCCATTCCTCTTTTTATGTCATATTATCTAGATTGTTTTCATGATAGGATATTAATTTGATTTTTATGTCTAAGTATGTCCATCACTAAGTTATGTTTAAGATATTCTGCCTCAGTACAGTATACTTTACTGATTGTCCCAAATGCTATCTGCCATCATTCTGTCCAATCACCTAGATAGGCTAGTATTTCTATAGTGATTAGGTACATTTCCAAACTTTCATACCTTTTTTTTTTTTTTGGTAAAAATATGAAGTGTATTTTTTTAAAGTTCAATTTATCAGAAGAAGAAAATCTTAAAAATATTTTTATTTCTTCATGTGTAGATAGCTCAATTACATTCCATGGAGGAGAAAAGATCATTTTGGAGGTAAGTGTTGCCTGATAAATTTAAAAAATTTTCAAGTAACATTTCAGCAAACTTATCCCTTTTGCTTATTATTTCTGAATCTGAATGGTCTGTTTGCAGAACTAAGGAGGGTCACAGTAGCTGTGAAAGAGGAGTAAGACAAGGTTTAATACAAAAATGTGAAATCTGCGTTTCCACAGTATAAACCAAATAACGCTGTACAACTACAGGTATTGAGATGAGAAAGTATTGCTTAAGTGAACCATATGTTTCTGAAGAGTGTGGGCTTTTCTAGTGGAGAGGGATCCGTTTTACTACATGATAAGGGATAATTATTTTGTGAAATACATTGGGAGGCAGAGAGAAATCAGAGCCTAGATTTTTTTACAAATGCACATTAACTAAAACAGCAGTGAGAATGGAAGCCTTAAAATGATAAAAACTAATTAAAATCCAAGTAATTGTTTTGATATTTAAAAAATAAATGAGAAAATAAATGAGTATTTAAAGAGAAATAGTAAAGAAAACATTTTAAGATAGCAGAAGTTATAGCAAGCCATCAGAACATAAGAGGGTAGATTTTAAATTCAGTGCTGCACACACCAAGGCTGGATTTGGAGGAGAAACTGTCATATATAGCACACAAATGTAATTGAAAGGATGGAGTGATAGGTTAGAATCAGTGCTTGTGGCAGGAAAATCAATCACCAGTGTGATCTGTACATGTATTGATACTTCAAGCTTTAACAAAACATCAGTAGGGAAACACTGCAGATCTTTTCTCAAGTACACTACTTAAAGGGTTTCAGTATGAAATGTATGCTTGACTGTCAGCCTGAATGTTGGCAGATCAGACTGAAAAAAAGGATTCTGGCTTTCAGACAATGCTTCAGGACATTATCTTGCCTTACAGTGCCTGTCAGTAGTGACTCTCCAGTGTCTCAGGCTTCCTCCACACAGCAAGTTTTGTCAGCATGAGCTGTTGTCAGAATGACCTTTCCAGTCTGAGATACCTATCCTGAACTTTCTTGTTGCCTTATTCTCAGAGGTCTTGGCAGTGTATCCATCAATCTGTGAAAGGAGGCAACCAAGCCATTAAAGCCATCATGGCTCAAGTGCTGGTGCTGGCCTCTGAAGCAGTCTGTTTGCGTACTTCAGTATCAGTCACTCAGATCTTTCATTTGATCAATAAACTCTAGAGATAGTGAACACTGAAGTCAGGTAAGCACAAAATGTTCCAAAAGTGCTAGGGCTGTAAGAAATTTAAGTTTTTTGTTTGTTTGTTTGTTTTTTAATGATATTTTATGGCAGCCCAGCAAAAAATGTCCAACCTTTTTAGTCATGTAATGTCCAGATTATCATTTAAACTAAACCACAACTAAAATGCTAGTTTAGAATGAATTCCTTACTTTAGTTGCATTTCAAGACAAGGAAACTAATTTTAATTTATACAGCTGTTCAGACTGATGGTGTTAGATATAGAATTCCTAGAAGATATGGCCAAACTTGTAAGATTTGCTTAGTAAAATTACTTCAATATCTATAAAATTGAAGAAAAAAAAAAAAAAAAAAAGAAAAGGAATGGAAACTTTGCTGGAACAGTGATCTAGGTAAGACCTTTCAAAATAGAACAGGTGACAATGGTACCAAACCTTTACAATGATGAGAAAAATATAAAAATTACACTTGAACTCTATGCAAGTAGCAACTGGGAACAGCATTTCTAGATGAATAAAGTTGGGGAGCAGAGGGATTGAGGGTGAATGCCACTGCACATCACTCAGTCGTGTTCTTGACAAGGCACCTAGTCTCTACAGAGCCAAATCTTCAAAACACAGCAACCTTAAAGTCGCAAGTATAAAATTCTTGATTGAATTATGTTACAGTTTGGTAGACAACAGAGACTGATACAGTAGATTTTTCTCTCATGCTGCCTTGTTGCATGTCAATATTAAAAATTAGCTTCTTCCTGTTTTATGTAATATCTAGAAATAGTTGGTGAGGAATAGGGCAGCAGACATAAAGCAAGAATGCTCCAATTTATTTTCAATTGAAATAAAACAATATAGATTCTGAAGATTTGCAGTTAATTGTTTGATGTTAGAGCCGTGGAAGGTGGCAGTCTGAAACACGTTATGCACCTTTCATTAAAAACAAACAAACAAAAAACAGTAGTGCTTTAGCCGTGGAGTTCAAAGAAGCTGTATTTACTCTGTAAGTATTGGTTGTAATAGTATGGTGTCTGGAGTAGTTGTGAGGAGAATATATTCAGCATCCTTACCAACAATATCTGTGCAGCCTGCTACACATGAACTATTTTGTTATGGGTTAATAAATGAATTCTGTCTATTCCACATACACTTTGACTGTTGAATTAACTCTTGATACAATAAACACGTTATTTCTTTATGGAAATGCTTCACAATAAGCAAGAAGACAGGAGCAATTTCACTTTTTAAACACAAACACCACCAACAAAAATCAGTCCTTGATAGCTATTTGAAACTCCAAGTGGGTAGCTTCTCTTCTTCAGTACACTAAAGACAGCATAACACAGTTGGTTTATTCATTTCAACAACATTTTAAATTTGGGGTCTATGGATTCAGATTGATGTACATTATCAGATGCCAGTATCAGATGACTATAAATGCATAGGTGTTTTGAGGGATCACTGATGTTCAGTGATACCTTGTGAAATGGGTGGGGAGGATTCTGATGAAACAACTGACTGTTATTCGTTCATTTAATTTTATGTTTAATTTTATGTTATTTACTGTTATTTTTCGTTTAATCTGCCATTTAATTTTGCCCTCTGAGATCTCTTAACTGGTGCTATTTTGGTAAAATTTATTCCAGACCTAACATCTACAACATCATTATTTATTTGTAACAAGTTTTCATATGAAGTTTTGCTATTAATATTTCATAAAACTTAGAGTGATGAATTGAAGGGTTATTGACTCAATAAAACCTCGTGATCAGTAACATCTCTCTCACAAAATTCTTTGATTATAAAAATTGCAAGTATATGGGAGACTTCCCAGATACTATATACTTGGAGACTTCCCTGGGATGTATATGATTCCATATTATAAAAATCTGCTGTTTAAATTCATACTTATATCACTAAACATTCTCATTAACTTCATTGTTTGTAAATAGTCACTTCTGTTACACAGATATAACCAGAATAAATACTCATTCAGAAATGTCAGCTTGCAAAGTTAAATTAACTGTACAAATGAAGCCTAAATGCACTTTATAATGAAGAGATCAATTTTTATTTATGTTTTAACACAAGTAAATTGAAATTCTATGTATTGTCATCACATGCTTATTTTAAGACTAAACCAAGTCAGTGATTGTCAAGGGTATTTTTTTTAGTGGTTAAAATTGCTGTGGTTTAGAGTTAGGGATCATAAACCTGGGGTTGCATATATTAAATTACTCTATGATTAATAGTATAGAGAAACAGAACTAGTAGGGGATTGCTTTATGATTCTGCTGAGAATAGGAAATCTTTTGCTTTACACTTGCTTTTATTTTAGCACCTGAACATGATCTTCACTGATAAAGATACCTAAACCAAGTCATATGGAGAAAAAGAGTTGAAATACCTCCTGTGATGAAAACTTTGGCATTGTTTTTAATGCAAGAAAATATACTGCATATCTTTTTAAACCAATGAATTTTGTTGCTCTAACAGCTTATTTAATGAAACTGACCGCCAGTCTCAATTGCATTGCTTTAGAAATTTTTATTTTATTTTATTTTATTTTTTTCCTGGTCTAGTTAGAAGGCTCACTGTCTGCTCTTTCTGTCAGACTTTTGAAGTTACATTTTCCTCTATGTTTGCTGTTATGGTTGATTCTGAACAAATCCATTTAGATGTACTGGTTGCATGGAAAGTATGCGGTTTCAGTGAGGAAGATATGATAAAGATTCAAATATTGTTGTACTAATGAAAATTCAGGGAACTTAAGGTTTCAGTTTTGTTGCCAGAGTTTTTGTTTTGTTTTGTTTTGTTTTATTTTATTTTATTTTCCTAGATTTTCACAGTTGTTCATATTACTTTTTAGAAAGATTGTTTCAAATATTACTATGATGTTTATAATGAGCTCATTCAACTTTTAAAGCAGTTGGTCACAGAATGATTTCAGATCAATACTGAACTTCTGTGCTGTATTATTGTGTAAGAGAACAACTTCCTACATAGGGATATCAGTGAAGAATGTAGCATCAAAGTGTAGCAGCTGATAGATGCTATCTTTTTGCTGGCCTTGGATGAGTAATCTGCTAACAGAAAATTTAATCCATTAAACACAAACATCTTTAAAAATAACTACTAAAATCTTCCAATATTCATAACACGCCTAACAATATTTTTGCAACATAGGCAAAAAAACCTGTTAAATACAATTATGTTTTTAATCTTAGTTTATTTTACAAGGAAATAAAATGTGCTTTAATTCGTTTTGAGTTCTTAATCTAATATAGATTACAATGTTTATTACCAATTTGTATGGTTAAATCCATAAGGCTGTTTTTCTATTTAAAGTATATGCACACTATGATAACAAATGTACCTGACTGTGTCAAGTACCAACTCACAGGAAAAAGTGTCCTCTATTGCTCATGCTTTATAATATAGTCCTGGACAAACTCTTCAAAGCATATAATATAATAATTTAGGGATAGTAACAAGAAAGCCTGGGGCAGTCAGGCCTCCCATTAACTGTTGCTGGTAGAAAAGAGCCTAAGTCATGTTTATCACATAGTAAAATAATCACATTTGAAAACAAAGATAGGCTGCCACATTTTATTTTAGGGTTATATTGAGCAGAAAGGGTATGTACTGCAACTCAAATCCTTCTCTATATGCTTTTTTTTTTTTTTTTTAATAAAATTTGGTCTATGTGAGAGGACTTTTAAAAATGTAGCTTTGTGTAAAACAAGGATTCTATTTTTTTCCTTTTCTCCATTCTCCTTTCAATTTGAAGGAATTAAAAATCAATTGAAAGGAGAAATGGAACAGAGAGAATCCACATACTTGTAGCTGACTGAACAGATGGTTGTTTTCTTTCGTTGTTGTTGTTGTTATTAAATTAAATAAGGTATTCATGTGATTAGAGATTTATTTTATTTTAGTTCTCAGCTGAATTTAATAGTATCCAACCAACTAAAGAAAGTACTGGGTAATACCAAAGGTTTATGTCATTTAGTATTTTTTCTTTATCATTGGCCAGTAGCATGATTATACTGTAACTCTTTTTAGATTATATACATATAAATATATTTTAATATTTTTGTTAGCACTAATCTAGGGCCTTCCTGAGAAAGAGGCTATGGTTTGGCAATCTGTGAGTAGCTATCAGGGAACCTAATTCTTTTGTGAACCAGCCTATCTTCTGAACTTCAAAGCCTGTCTTTGATTATAAGCTCTTTGGTTACAGCTACTTTATTAATTATGACTTATAATATTATTTTTTTTTTAAAAACCTAATATTTGATCATTTGATTGGATGTTATCTATTGTTTTTAACATCAATGAATCCATATTTACCACAAAAACATGAGATCTTCAATATATCAGAATACGTTGGATTTATGTACTGGTACAATTAAATTTCTTTAGAAACTGGAGAGGTGTATTGGTTTATTTTCTACTTAATATGCTACATAAAAAAAAAAAAAAAAAAAAAAAAAGAGGTCTGGTTTAAGATTCAAGCTCCTATCAATAGCTTATGAAGCATATTTTTTTTTAATAGTCATGCTCTTTGGAGAAAATGTTTGAAATTAACATCAGAGTATATTATCTGTACTCTGAAAATTATTTATATTATCAACAGAAAATACTACATTCTACACTAATTTTCTTTGGCAGATTTCATATAGAACCACAGAATCATCTAGGTTGGAAGAGACCTCCAAGATCACCTAGTTCACCCTCTGACCCAACGTTAACCAGTCCTCCACTAAGCCAAACAAAGAACAATGGCTAGATTTGTCAAAGGTGAACTGCAGCCTTCACCTACCATGAATTCCCAAACAAAAATCAAGCAACATACACTTTCTGTTCCAGAACTTCATATCATGTAGCCTTTAGTGAAAATGTGCAGTTTCACAAAGGTGACAAGATGTAGGTTGAAAATAGGCACTTAAATATTACAATAAATTGAATTACAATGAAATTGAGGGTTTTGCAGGTTTTGGTTTGTTTATTTTAGAGGGCATAACTATATTTTGCAAGAAGATACTGTACGACTGAGAATATATGTGGGATCAGTTTTTGCTCCTTTTACAGTTTCTACTTCTTGTGTATATGACTTTACCCTGTAAGAAGCTTCACTTCTTATTTTGAAGTCACTTCTCATTTTTGACTATGTGTGCAGAGTTACAGAATCAGACCTAGAAGGTCTGTTCATTATGGTAGAAAATGCTTGAGATTTTAATTTGTGTACAGAAATTTTACAGGCATACTTTTGGTGTTTCTTTTGTTGTTTCCTTTTTTTTTTTTTCTTTTCACTCCTCCTTTCAAGGCTGCTTACGATCAGAATTAATATAGTTATATTTGGATTAAGGAATGGTATAAATAATCTAATGAAACATGAAAAGGAGACCAACACAAAATACATTCAGGAATCAACACTGATGTTTTCTCCATATAAATTGCTGTACTGATTGTCATGAAGTATATTGATGTCACTGTCACTATGACAACATTATGACAAGAACCAGTCACTCTAGGCTACCTTGCAAAAAGGATCTGTCATATATATATATATATATATATATATATATATATATATTTATATTTATATTTATATATATTATATATATATTAGAAAAAGTAATAGAAATGATTATTCTAATACAAGGTTTCATTTAAGGTTAGATGATTTGATATAGACATCGGATCAAGGTATTCTCGAACCAGTAACAAGCTAGCTTTTCAAAACAGGTAAGAGCAATATATTATTCATACACATGCTTTTACTTCTCAAGTAGTAAAAACAAGAAGAAATTGCATTCTCTGAAATGTAAGTATTTGAATATTAAACAATAATAATAATGTTTTGATGTATTTCTCAAAAGTAGAACAGGATTTTATTTTTTTTAATTTGACAAAGTAAAACATTTAGAGATGGAATGTGTGTAATTTAACTTCTAAATGGATTAGGGTTTGGGGGGATTTTTTCCTGTAATCAGTTGTTTCTCTCCTTTTCATTTAAAATAATCTTTCCACCCTTATGTATTTCTGGTTCTGTGCTGCTTCAGCTAAGCCATGGGACCTGTGTACAGCACTTATACAGTTATATTTCAATACATATGTATCCATAGACCTAGTTTATTTTCTGCTTGTGAATCTGTTTGATTTCTTCTGTCTCATAGATTTTAATGTTTGAGTTTTGCCACATCAGAAATACTACACTGGTGTTAGGAAAAAAAACTTGTGAAAATTGTAGCCTGTAGAAATATCAAAAGATTAGTAAAATTCATAGTATCTCTAAGTTCATTTGTCTACATCACAATTTTTGAAAATGTGTTTACAAGACATAGTGCTGAATTTACTAACTGTTTAGAAACACATAGTATCAACACGATAATAGCGTGCAAGTAAACCTAAATCATATTTTCCCGGAGGTATTTGTACTCCTAATAAATCTTAATCAAGTCCAAAACTCATATGGGGAGTCCTTTGTATGTTTGCTTTGCTGTCTTTTAAGTGTGTAAGCTGAAAAAAACATCTTTATTAAGCTCTAGCTACCTTGATCTTTATTTCAGTTAAAACAAATTTAACTGATGATGATTTATAGACATGTCCAAACATATTTATTTTAAAGAAATGTTTACTACAAAAGAGAATTTTAATTATTTATCAAATACAGTATTCAAATAACTTTAATAAGGACAACAGTTATTGAGGTTTTATATCGTCTTTTTTTTTAGGGTTATTCTCTGAGACGACTTTAATGTGAAAACTGGGCAATCCAAAAAGTTATCGTTTAGATGACGTTTTTTGTTGAAACATAACAAAGTAATATAACAGAGGCAGGATTTCTGAGTTTGAGGGTAGGCATAAGTATTCAGCAGTTAGAAAGAAATCCCATCTAAAGGGGAAAGCTGCCAGGAAAACAGCAATTAGTACACAATACATAGAGTTCAAACCACAACCTCCCCCTGCCTCTCCCTTCCCCACCTCCCCCCCCCCCCAAAAAAAAAAAAAAAAAAAAAAAAAAAAAAAAAGAGAATATGATATCTGCTTTTAAAATGAAGGTCCTGAGCTCTTTAGTGGGTTAGTTGTTTTCCTTAATTCCTCTGCATTTATTTATTTATTTATTTCCATCATAATGTGTTAGTCTGCTTGTTTTCAAGGTATTTTAAGCCTGAATTAAACTTCTCTTGTATGGACACCCTAACACTAAGTGGCCAGATTGGCATTTTGATTAAAAGTCTGAAATAAAATCAACTGAACATATAACTTCTGTATAAAGGGATCAGTGGTAACAACAATCAAAGTAGATTATATGGTCTACATGTACTGTTCTCTGGCTCTCTTTCACACTGTACCATGTGAGAAGATCATTCTGTTGGTGCCTTGTTTCTAAAAGGGACTTAGAAGAGAATGATTCCTTCTCCTCTTCCCAAATAGCATGCACTCAATTAAAATGCTTCATCTGAAACATCTTGCTTTAGTGCAGTGAGAACACAAGATGGGCGGTTGCCCTGTGGATGGATCTTTAGCATAGGTGAGGAAACAAAATGCCAGGGCATTAGACTGCAGGAGGTGGCTTTTCCCATAGAAGGACCTGAAGAAACCCTGCTGTGGATGACAAAGACTGAGAGGTTCAGCAGAAAGGGCAGAGAGGCTGCTCCCAGAGGGAGCACAACTTGTTTTCTCTCCACTTCTTTGTTGGTTTCAGAAAGGTGCAAGTCCAGCTCCCTTGGGCTCCAGCCTAGTTCCAGCTTTTTCTCTTCCAGCTCTGTTCAGGTCCCAGCCTTGTGCCCTTTGGATAGGAAAATTTGGTTCTGACCACACTGCTGAGAGACCTGGAGCTGGTTCATTTACCTCACTGTCAGAGCTCAGACAATGGTTGGTTTAACTCTGCGCTTGCTTTAAAAGGTCAATTGCATCTGGTTGCTGCTGAGTAGTAGTGGGATTAAGGCCTTTTTAACATTTAAAATCTGTTTTAAAATGTTCAGTTATTTGATGACTAGAAAGACAACTCATTAGCTTTATTGTGATCAGTGAAAATAAGTAAATAGTGTATTGCATTGTGCAAGTGAAAATTCTGATACTGAATTTTTTTTCAAGAAATAGTGATGTCAATGAAATTACTGTTTATTATATGAACATGCCATTCTGGTTTATCTGCATGTTTAGTTCTCTAAAATGTTACATAAATATAGAATACAGTTTGTAACACTTGCATGATTTTGACACTGGAATTTTCATTTTCTTATAAAAGAATAAAGAACTACAAATAAGAATGGATAGACAAAGTAAATCAAAGTTTACCTAATTAGACCAACAAATGTTTAAATGGTATAAAAAGTAATCTAATTAGGAAAATGTAAAAGCAAGCTGCAGTCAGTGCACACACTGATATATTTTATGGGTCCACTGTATGTTCTGGTAACAAAGTATATATCCCAGAGACCAGGAAAGGGATTCATAATCAAACTAATTGATATTACCTGTTATGTGCTTTAATTTGTAGCACAAATCTTGAAGCTAAATCATTCTTTAGCGTTTCAAATTAAGCTGCTTTTGAATGGTTTACTATAGTTCTTCTTCATTTCCTGAATTCTTCTGGGAGTGTTATTCTGTAATGTTTTCAACAAGCAAACAACAGAAATAAAAACAAATATATATTTTTTTCTATAAAAATAAGCTATAATCTGTGAGTTTATGAGTTCTTGTTGTTGTTCTAGACAAAACCTTAGAAATCTTTAGAAGTACTCCCATTTTAATACCCATGAATGACTCTGATTTTTATTTTTTTTTAAGTTTTGAAAATTTTTTCTCTTTCTAATACATTAATACCTAGCTGGAGTAATATGACTATGACCACCACGCTCTTCAGAAGGATTGAAATAATTTTGAGTCTAGAGCAGAGCAAGAAGAATGATAGGTTGGAAAAACATGACTGATCATGAAAATTTAAAGAAAGCAATTCACATCATTCTGTGAAAGAAAGGTTATTAGCTGTTTGGAAATCAAATGCTACCAACATTATCAGACAAAAGAGTACATTTTGTAGCAAAGAAAGGTATTAGGGAAAACTTTTCATCTCTTAGGACCAAAGACTGGAAATGTAGAATCTCTCATTGGAATTTTTTGCTTCAAAATAAGCTGATAAGAGAGTCTGTTTTAAAAAGAGGTAGAATAAAAATAGTTAAGTATATCAAATCTAAATTATGTTAAGAGATGTAAGTTTAAGTGTAATTCTGAAATAGTTGTGTAATAGTGGTGCCTTTTTAATAAGCATTTCTACCTGTTGAGTATATTTTAATTGGTAGTTTATGTTACTTTCAGAATGGATGATTAACTGACTTTAATTATCTAAGTAAACACAGATGGCAGAATGAAGTTGATTCTGTTCTTTCTTTCATTCTTCAGGAGAATTACCAAATCCCTGTATATATGCAAAATCAACAAACTGCAAAACTTTAAGCAAGGTCATAATACAGATCCCATACCTAGTATTGCAAATGATGGTATACAGGTTATAAAGAACTCAGTTTGAGCCTCAGCTTATAATATAAATACATCTTGGATAAGACTATACACACACACACACACACACACATATATATATATGTAAGTCATAAGCATGTAATTAGAATGGAAATTTATTTACTTATTTTAGTGATTTTCCTTCTATAAAAAGTGTTTTTATATAACCATTCATATTATTTACATGTGCCTGTTTGATGATTTTGTGTGCCTTCTCTCTATATATACAACTGGCTTTTCATTGTTGTTTCTCTCTTCAAAAACAAGAATGAAGATGATCCTCTACTTTACTTTGCCGCTCAACTCTGGTGTAAGTTCTTTTAACACACTGGATATTTCATACAAATTCACAATCACCTTTCCAGAGAACTAGCTGAGAAAGGAAAAATAACTATTACAAGTGTTGGTGGGTTGGCAGTTACTGGAAAGTCAAAGAACAAAGAGGCATTAGTACAGTCATGAACTGCTCCTTCTCTGCTTTGTACTGTGCCTTCTTCCATTGCTCCTGTCTCAAGGTCTGTGAAGAAGTTTCATTGCAAGAATTAGTTATGGTTTTAGATACTTTCACTTTGCATCTATTCCTTAGACCTTTCATTTGTTAATGTCTGCCCCATTCAGAATGTGGGTCTATTAATGAATTGTCATAAGCCTTGGTTTTGAAACGTGACAAAATTTCACATTCAGATTTGACCATTTATTTCTGCAATACATCTATTTATGAATGTGTAACACACCATGCACTTTCCATTTTTTCTAGAGAAAAGATATAAGTAGTAACCATAATAATGGATATGAAATCATTTGTACATGAAATGAAGAAAAATATATCCTTCTACTATCTGAGAAATCGTATTTGTCCTAGTGTATACACAGAGCCTTATTTTCCCAAATCTTTGTTTTCGTCTCCTTAGACCCAAAAAAATATTGATTGATGTAACACTGCATTGCCACTGCAAGTCAGTGCAAAACATACCATGTATAATCTTATATATGACAGAGGTCAAATTCTGATAAAGAGCCTTTCTTTAACTCAGTCCTGTCAATACTCTCCACTATTGTCTTATTATAGATATATATATTTTTAAGGGTTATTTCTCTCAAATCCAGTAGACAGAATTAGAATCACAGAGTGACTGAGGCTGAAAGACACCTCCGGAGATCATCTGGTCCAACCCCTCTGCTGCTTTCCAGCTGGGTGGTCCCAGCATGTCCTGGTGCCTGGGGTTGCTTCTCCCCAGGTGTAGGAGTTTGCACTTCCCCGTGTTGAATTTTGTGAGGTTCCTTTCAGCCCATTTCTCCAACCTGTGAAAGGTTCCAGATTAAGGTGAAAATTATGAGAGTAATACAATTTCTAAACTACAGTTTTGAAAAAATATATATGTTTTTAAAGTAGATTGTGTTTGTAAATCAGATAGATTGAAATTTGTATGGTGCTTTGCATGTTTTAAGGACTGTGTAAGTACTAACTAGTCTTCACCTCTAGCATACAGCTAAGCATTGCCCCAGTTTTATGACCTTCAAAAGTGATAAGAGAAAAAGTTAATAATGTAGTCAAAGACCAAAAGTAGATGAGAAACATAAGAATTTAGAAAATGTGCTTGAAAACGTGTCATCAGCCATATCCGATGCACTGACCCGTTAATTAGTTTGATTACAGTTTTGACTATAGTCTTAATAAAAAAGAAGTGAAGTGGAAAAAGATATATAACGTTTAGCATAGAAAATGTTAACTGTAGGGGACCATTCATAATGTATAATGCTGTTAGTGAAGTGGTTTTTTGTGTGTGTGTGTTTTTCTTTCTTTCTGATTCTTCAGAATATTGAACGTTACTATTATTATATATTATATTTTTATATATTTTATATTACTTATATAATTCTATATTATATATAATATATATATTATATAATATAGAATTATATAATGTAATATATATATATTATATATATTATTTTATTTTTTCAGTTTCTTCAATGACATCTTTTGAGTTTACGTAAATTATTTCTTCTGATTTTTTCAGGTATATACAACAGCTTAAAGAATACTTTAATTGCCAAAAATGTAGGTTAAATTTTTAATGAATTGTTAAGGAGAATGTTTTATTACTCAAGCTACATGCAATTTTTTAATCTCAACATTCACCTGAAACATTCTCAGAGGGTTATGGCAGAGTAAGCTGTAATTCCCCTTCCCTTTCCATTTCCTCTTTCAGTTTGACTTCCCATGTTTGTCTATTTGTTTTTCCTGTACAGAATAGATTTTTCTTCTTACTCTTGATTTCAGCTTTGTTAAAAATAAGAATCTGGAAATTACTGAACCGACATTTAATATTAGATAAATCATTGGATTACCTCAATCATAGTAATAGACTCATTCATACATCTAATTTGCCTTCTGTGTTTAAAACCACAAAACAAACAAACAAACAAAGAAAAAAAAAAAAAAAAAAAAAAACACTATATCAAGATCCAGAGGTTTACAAATGTGGGTCAATGATTTATGCCTCATCCATCAAGTTGTAAAAGGCCTTGTCTTTGGCCCTTTCTTCCTCTCTCACAGAAGTACATTTCCATGGTCTTTCCCACCTTGGTGGGAGAGATTCCTGAGGGGAGCTGTTGTCTATCTCCTAGGTATATAACTATGTAGATATGCTGGCTCTGTATAGCTGGTCTGGTGTGCATATCAGACCTTCCTCTCCCTTCAGCAGTGAGTCACCAGTGACAATGATGCATCTTTTATTCTTTACTGAGGAGGTTTTAATGCAGCGGGTAGTCTGATTAGACTTTGGTGAAACCTCCACGTAGGAAGAATCATCACCCTCACCATTGTCCAGTTGTCCTCGCAGACCAGTATACCTGTTCTGCAGGGGCAGCTCGGGAGGTAGGGGAATCACTAGGCAGATGCACCTGCTATGCTTGTATCGCCAAGCAGGGACCTTTTGCCATTGTCCCCTGCCCCACAATTCATTACCATTGTTGTTACGGGAAGCAGAGGAAAGGGGGTTCACTGTAGCAGGAACTCTGTGTGCCTGCTGGTCCCCTACTATCATCTGCTTGCAAGGCAATAGGGGACGATGTGTTTCTTGTGTAGCCTCTGCTGGCTGTCTAAGCTTCAGGGTTGGTATTTGTGGTGTCTCACCCCGGTGCCTTTCTTTCAGGCCTGGCAGGCTCCACCAGTCTATCTCCTGATCACACTCCCTGATAGCCCTTAACCTCTCCACCTCCTCCTTGAGCTCTGCCACCAGGCTGACCAGGTCATCCACCTGCTCACACCTCACACACCCGGTGTCTCTGACACCGTCAGATGGCAGCAACTGGCTCAGGCATGCCCTGCCGCACACAGAGACTTGAATGGCCCCATTTTTGGGTGGGCACTCAGTCTGGGTGGCCACAGACTTTCTAGAAAGAGCTTTCTGCCTAGTGCAGACCATGGCGGCTTAGCTATAGGTAGACAGCCAGTAAATGAGCTGTCCTGAGCACAGACGGATGCTCTGCCCTCTCCCAGTGTGCCCTGCCTGCGTGCAGTGCCGTGCCAGGCCGTTTGCCCGTCCTGGTCGCCATGCTCCCCAAGGGCTGCCTTTGAACGGCATGGGAGGGGGTACTGCTGGCTTCACCTATGCCTCATCAGCCTCCCTAGTGAGGGCTGCCGGGCCCTGGCAGCTCCCTCAGTTGCCATGAGTGGTCCCGATGCCAGAAAAAAAAAGCCCTGCCTGCCTCGATCCCCTGCTGCACTGCAGAACGCGTCTGCCCCGGAGCTGATTGCCTCCGCAAGTGGCTGCAAAATGGCGGCGACGCCTGATTTGGGCAGGAAGTGCTCAAGGGCATAACCCTTCTAATTGCTTGTGAGTGAAAGCGCAATGGGCACCAACTGAAATACAAAGAATTCTGTTTAAACATAAGATTTATTTTTATTTTTTTGAGGGGGGTCAAATACCAGAATGGGTTGCATAGACAGTGTGTGGAGTGTCCATCTTTGGAGATACGCAGAGCATGACTGGACATAGTCATGAGCAATCTGCTGTAGTTTACCCTGCTTTGAGCAACAAGCTGGAGTAAATGATCTCCAGAGGTGCCTTCCAGTCTCAGCAATTCTGTGTTTTGGGTTGCCTTATGCTTCTAGACCACACTTGAATTGCAGCATAACTGTTGATAGAGAAAAGAGGTAATCCAAAATATTATCTATGATATTTTCATACAGTATTTCAATCAAAAATCTCTACAAACTTAGACTGAAAAACTTGTCAAAACAAATGAGTTACAGCAACATTATTTTAGAATTGTGAACAAGTTCCATATTTTTATAGCATAGGGGAGCTCTATGATAGATAAATGATATGATAGATAAATGAGATAGGTAAATGACACAAGACTGTGCATTAATATATCCTTAGTTTTTAAGGATCCTTCACAACCAGGGGAGACAAACAAACAAACCTCACTTGTTTGGCAATAGTATTGGTCCACCACAAGTTTTACTGTATGAATTGTGTCATTAAACACAAAGAGCTACAAAAGACGATCTGAAATGTGATTCACTATTCATTGTTGTATAGCACCATGTGCCCATCTTTTCTAAATACTGATGAGAATAAATCAAAAGGATCTGAATCTAAATACTATGCATTAGCCACAGTAATGTGCATTCCTCCTTCCCTGCATTCAAGCTGCAGATGAGGAATGAAGCGATATAATAAATAAACAGGATTTTCTCTCTTCTTTTCCCCCTCAATTCTGCAAATATGTTTTTAAGCTACTGCCAGTCAGTAATTAGGATTTTGTTTTCAATGTGGTTATGGCTTTTTAAACTTGCATATTTATGTATACATGCTCCAAATAAACAAAGATGACTTCACAGGTTTTTCTCAAGGGATTTCCTCAAAAGTTGTTTCCAAAAGAAATAAATACGTTGACTGTTCGGGCACAAGGGCTGCTACTCCCCAGGACACAGATGCTTTTGGGGCAAGTTAATTGTTTCTCCCCACAACATGACCTCATTACATAAGACCACTTCAGAAAGAAACACATATCAGCTAAAATCTGTTTTTAGAAAGTAGAAGGAAAAGAAAATGCTTTGTTGTGTTCTGTGGTGTCAGTGCTGCTCACAGTGAGGAATTAGATTCCACTCTACAAGGAGAAATCATTAGTCAAGGGGAAACAGGTCTGCTTTTAGAGATAAGTTGGGAAAATTTGTAACTCTTACTGGTTTTATGAAGAGGAAAAAAAAATGTTCAAAACAAGCTTTATGCTTTTTGTAATCTACGTAATTTCTTTAGCTGGTTCTTGTCTCTTGGTCTCAGAACATAGAAAGAAAAGCTCCTCTAACATCTTGCATTATGCATGAGAACTTTAATCTAACTGTTGGTGTTTAATATTTTATACTGGATGCTAAACTTCAGATTGTGAGAAATACTGAAGATTAAAACAAGAGGTGCAGAAAAGACTAGAGAGATGGAGAGACAGTACAGAGACAAAGAAATGAAGAACTACTCAAAGCCACAAACAGAACAGCACAGCAGCTTGTTTTTTTATGTCAGCGGGTGCTTTGTCTAAGGATATGTTCTTCCATTAAGAAACGTGTATTGTTACTCAAGAGGCATACTTTGAAAAAAAAAAAAAATCTTATGTTCTAAATAGCACAAAAAAGCAAGTTGTATAGCCAGCTCTGTTTAAAATTATCCTGGTATAAGCCACTTCAGTCAAAGTGCAAAATTAAGGCTCTCACACAATAGAAAAGACAATTTATGATGATTCCTGTCACTGAAGTTGCTTGTCAGTGTTGACAGGCTTGAGATACTGTATTCTGTCTGAAACCTTGTCAGACAAAACCACTGAAATGAAATAAAACACTATCAATGGAATACTAATGTTTTCTTCGCTGAAGTGGGCTTTATGCTTCCCTAAAACTGCTAAAACTGAATGACTGTTGCTCATTGTCAAATAGGATTAACACCTTTAGCTGAATATTTCTCTATTCTTTACCAAACCTTTGCAAACTATTTGCAAACTATTAAAAATGCACTTAGACAATATATTTCTTGAAGACATTTAAATGATATCTGATAATACAAGAGAGAACTGTTTGTAAACTTCCCTGGCTTCCTCTGCTGTTGTGTCTCAAAGAAGAGCATGTCTCAGACATCTGTGAAAAGGTGGAGTAGCTCTAATAATAATAATAATAATACTCTGTTACAATACTCATTACAATAATAATAATACTCTGTTACAATACTCATTACAATAATGCTAAGATTTCTTTTTGTACTTTCAGATAGAGTAGGATCTCCGGGTTAAAAGCTGTTTTGAAACCCTCACCTGTGTTTTGTAGAGAGAAAATGGTTTAGTGTTTTCTGGTTAAAAAATAAACCAGTGATTCGTAGGCAAAAGAAACAAAATGTTCTCAATGCTGAAGAACGTTTTTATGTGTTATTTAACTCTTTACCTTTTGAAAGCAAAAAAATTGAGAACTCTAAATTCTTTTGCTTGTTTACCTTCATTTTTTAGAAACATATTTTTGAGTGCTTTTGGAAGCTGTTCTGCCCTGTGTTTTTTAGTATTATGTAACATATTCTCCCTCAATGCTCTAACTACAGTGCATGTAGAGAATGACAACCGTAGGCAAGCAGTGAAGAAAATGAATTATATGTCAATACAGCACTAACTTTGGCTCCAATGATTTTGGAATCCTTTGCACTTCCATGTTATAAAGAACATGGAAGCTTATTATTTGTTGAACACCAGGGAAAGCTATGAACTCTACAAGATGAAAAATGAATGTCAATTTTGCCCTAAGCGTCTGCCACATACAGTAAAGTCAACTTGGTTGTTGAGTGTAATATGGATGCCCTATTCTTCCTATATGGCTAACTTGATCAGTTTTCTCTCCATAATTACAGAAGCTGTTAAGAGTGGTTTGGCTGATGGGATTGTGTCAAATGTGGATGAACTGAGTCAAATACATAGTGAAGCAAAGTGAATGTATTCTCATTTCCAATTCTCAATTGAAGTTCTTGATTTAAAAAAGAATTGTCAGGTCATGTCATTATATGGTATGGATCTAATATGTAAATTCTATTTCAAGAGAGAACAGTGAAAAGACTCCAGTGAGTCGTCTTTCATGTAGAATTTTTGGATTAATTGATTTTCCAATCTTAATTTTGATAGTTAGACTTGCCAAGCATTAGAGCACCGCTAGCAAAAATAAATAAATACAGTTATTGTGGGTTTTATACTTGCTGAAATGTACGTATAAACATTCACTCTTACTGAACATATTTTAGATTAAACTAAAAGTCTTATTCACGTTCTAATTTGGTCATATTTTTAATTAATGAAAATGGGCTATAGAAAGATTTTTTTATCCCATTTTTCCCCTATGACATTTCTTACAATTATAGGAACAGACATAAGTGTCTCTAAAGTAATTGCATAGTATCTGAGTCATCAAATGAAGCTTGATATATGGATATTTGCCACTGCAGTAATGAAATTCTTTGATTAGAGCCGGTCAGTTAGAATTCAGCAAAAATAAGCTGATATCCTATTTTTTTTGTATTATGTCAATAATTACTTAATGTTCCAAGGCACAGACTGACCAAAGAACTTGTTAAAATTCTTTGATAAAGTATCTTTTGTCCTCAAACTGCTTACAAATAATATATATATATTAATTATTTCTTAGAAATAGGTGAAATTTCTGTGAACTGACTTCGAATATTTTTTTTTCTCTGAAAAACGGAAACTATTTTCATATATATTTACTTGTATTTTATTTTTTCTTAATTGCATTTTATGTCATCACCTAAGCATCAGACTGATGCCTGATCAGAAGTCAAGTTCCTAACTTCTGTAAGCATTTGATATAGTGTTATGATATAGTTATGATATAGTGTTATGAGTTAACGTCATATCTCCAGATGTAATAAATATTTATAGAGGGATTGTTTATGACCATGTGAGACCATAACTGACTCCTTTGCAGGCTGTAGAAATGTCCCTATGGTTTAATAAGCGTGTTAAGAGTTAGGCTTTTAAGTTTGTGCTATCAGTGGCCTCCTCTGTACTCAGCTAAGACAAAAATGTGACTCTTAAGCACAGCTCATACTATTCTGAGAGGTCAGATGACTCACCCTCTGTTAATGCTTATATCTTGCAAATACCTGTGAAAAGAACTTAGCAGTCTGATTTTTAAAATGTATATCAACAACATAAACTTACACATGGTGTTTCAGAGGCATTGTGCTATCCCAATTCGAAGAGGTTTGAATGACTGAAAAAGTAGGTTAAAATGACATTTTAGACTGTGTACAAATGAATGGATGTCAGGTCAAGCAGAAAAGTGCTGAAAAAATTCCTAATACCATTTTTTTTTTTTTTAATGTAAAGTGGATGTTTAAACAGGCTGTTGTTGTGAAGTTCTCACTTGACAAAATCAAAAATTTTTTAGTTGGCTTGAATAACAGCTTGAAGGGTTAGTAAATTGCCAAAGGCTAGATTGTGCAAAACTTATTTGCACAGATGAGACTTTTGTCATGTAAGCTGCTTGACTGAAAACAATGAAATTCCCCATACAAACATGTTTCATCATATGATTTTCATATGAGAATCTTTTTAGTCTAATCTTTGAGTTTATCAATATAGATTGATTCGGTGGAATGAAGTGAATGCATAAATTGTTGACCTCTTGATGATGCCAACATAAATACCTCTAGACACTGGTTTAGCTTCTTGTAATTACCTGATATCTTCTTGGCACATCGTGGGGTTATTCTACAGGATAGAAACCCTGTCATTTTTCCCATAGCGTAATGCACATGATATTGTATCTCATGTATGATATTATTCTTGCCAATGAGGCCAGTGTAGAAAATCATGCTGCTGTCCTGCTATCAGATGTGATGATCTCGGTTCAGAAACCCCATACATTTCCTCTTTATTTGATGATGATTGAGTTAAGAGAAATGAAGACAAAATTGCTAAAATAGAAAGTAATATATGTGTTTTGTGGTGAAATTTAAATATATACAGAATTTGCTTGCCAGATTTCAGTTACAGTCCATTTAAAAGAAATGTTTGCCATGAGTTGCTAATTGCATAAAACTAATCCCATCTAAAGTTTAGAGAGGGTTGGCACAATCCTCACAGATAGATTTGATACAACATATGGGTTAATCCTGGGCAGTCATTTATGGACCCTTATGTTTGGTATGAATGTGTGTGATGAGCCATTAGCCCATCACACTGAAAGTTTCAATTACAGGTGGACTGTAGGAGTGGCTGAGTTTCAAAACTGATGCTCAGTGTTTGAAATAAAGGTGAAGCCTGCAATAGCAGAACTGTAGCAAGCTGCACTCAGTCAGATCTTTAAATTTTTCCTTTTTAAATATTATTTAGGAGAGCCATAATGTTAATTTAATGAACTATGACGATTGTCTTGAAGATTAAGAATGTAGTGGAGATGGACTATTCAATTTTAGTTCTCCATTTAGAGAATATTCTGAGGTACATAATTCCATAATTTGTCAGAGCAATTAAAAAAATAAAAAAATCCTATGGTATAATTTATGTTTGTAAGCATGGGGGGAGGGTTGGGACAACGTAACACACAAAACAGAAGTTGGTTTACTTTTGTCTTGACTGTTGCTGAAACCCATCAGTACTAGGTCCAAGTGTGCAAACACTTTGCAGTTTCCTCTGCCTGTTGCAGTTAGGTTACCTGGAGAATGTTGCCAGAGCTATTCCCTTCCAAATGTGTTTGTTCTGCTGTACAACCTGGGCCCATGTTCAGTCGTGCAATAGAGTTTTTTTTCCTGGTTCTTTATCTATTTATCTTGAGCTACCTGTATATTCTGTGATTTTTTTTTTTTTTTTTCTAAATGGGGGCATGAATTTAATATCATTGGTTGAATTACTTGACTTTGGAATTTAAGAACTTACCTGTTTTTCATTCCAAGTTGGATATCTAACTGGTATCCTGTTATCCAGTTATTTAAAGAGTTACTGGAAAGAACAAAACAAAACAAAACAAAAAGTCAATATACATGGAGAAGTAAAAAAAAAAAAAAAAAAAGTAAAAAGCAAGAGCTTTTTTTTTTTTTTGAATATTTAAGTATGGCAGCTTTATTTACTCTGACAATGAAATGTTGCTCATACTAATGGTGACTCACAGTGTTTTGCTGAGTCTCTGTGATTAACAAAATACAATAACAGTACAAAATTACTGTAATTTGGGGCTTGGATCTATGACACAACTCTACTTTTCTGTTTGCTTTTCTTTGGGGCTGAAAAGGTTGGATGCCTATAAATAGGACATGATCCAATAATCTGTAGAATTGTTTGTCCTTTGCTTTTGAGAGTCTGTGACATTTTCCTTTGATGATACCAGGTTCAATAGCTTCAGAGAAGTAAAATTGTGCTGTAAGGAAATAGTACCAAGACTGATTTCAGCTCCATTCCCACTTTTCTGTTAATACTTGCAATTTATTTATATCATCATTTCTATGAGCCAGTTTCTAGATGGCGTATTGTTTGCTGGGGGTAGGGAGGAACATTAAATCTACAGGTGTCTTCATATTTCTCTCCCTCCCCCTCCTTCCCCAGGCAATATATACTACTGCCCTAATAGTAACCTAAGAAGTTGTTTGTCCTTCTGAGAATGGGGTTCATAAATTTATCCAGCAATCTCAGTAATTTCCTTTTTTTTTCTTTTTTTAAATTGCTTGCACTAGGCGATTTCTTCTAAGATCAATACAAAGTTTCACATAGTGATCATTACAGTTTTAAATTTTGTTAGTGGCAATCAGTTTAACTACAATAGTTCTCATTTGCTACACGGCATCTACAGGGGATCAGTTAGGCTTAGTGGATTGCTTCTATTTTTCAGATAGAAGAATGGTGTTTTGTATGTCATAATTAAAGTAACATTTGTATATAAATATATTTCCATTATTTATTCCTTTATTTTAGAGCATTCAGTGTACCACATGGAAAAGAAAAAAAGTTCCAATGTGAAGCCTGTGTGTATTGCAAGTCATAGTCAGTTAAGATGCTGTTAACCTGTTAACCATCTCTGTTGACCTAAAATACATTCCTGTACTAGTCTATGAACTACAAATCCATTCTGAATGATGCAGAGATTTTGCCATATAGCAAGATACTCACACTTGGCTGTCTATATCCATGTTTAGGCATAAAAATTTTAGTGAAATAATTGTCAGTGGTTTTGAGCCTTGGCAGCTGCTATTGGCTTGGAGATAATTTTTAGTTACTCACTGTTTCTGGAATCATTAATGATGGTAGATGTCAGTGAGTGGGTTGAACTTGAAAAAATTGAAACTTTTTAAAAGGAAAAAAAAAAATGGAAATACGAGAATTTAATCGTGACTTGGAATCAATGCAATCTCATTTGTCTATTCTAAAAATAGCTGTTGCCATGAATAGTTGTTACTTTTTAGCATGTTAACATCTAGGCAGAAAGTCAGGAGATTTAGTTCATTTACATACAGAAAAAGAACTTGCATTATATGCATTGTGATGATTAAGGGAAATTTAAAGTACAGCAGTTCAAGGTCAACTATTGAAGTATGCTAATCCCCCATATTAGAAACATATCATGTTCTAGTTACTCCACTATTCTATGTCTCAGGAAAAAAAAAAAAAAAGTGCTATAAAAGGTTTAAAAGACTGGAATTGATTGAAGGCAAAATATTAAAGAAGAAGAACAAGGCCAAAGTAGGGTTATTACAAGAACAGTGGTTTTTTTTTTCATAGATTCCCAAGAAAATATGGCCATCTTAATGCTGTTGACTTCACTTTACCCATCTTTTGTGTAGGCAGACCTCTATAGTTGCTGTCATTCACAAAGTAAGTCAGGAATGTCTTTCATCCTACAGCTACATTCCTGTATAGGAGTTGTACCTTTAGGGTAATTCTTTTTTAACCAGTACCCTTTGTGATACATGTTATTAATAAAATACTCATAATAAAATGAACAATGGCTAATCCTTAAAAAAAAAAAAAAAAAAAAATCATTTTTTGGCTTTGAAAAAGCAGACTTTTCCATCCTGTTGCATCCTTTGATAGGTAGTGGATTATGATACCTTCCCTGTGTTTAACTACTTCTGAGACAGTTGACATAACTTATTTCAATCTTGTTTTTTTTTAAATGACAAAAAATATAAGTGGCTAAAGTCTGATATGAGGGCCAAGGGCAAATTCCCACTACCTCTCTCAGTAACTGTATTAATAACAGACCACCATCTTTGCTGGTTAGGACATGGTTATGACAGGGGAACTTGTCCTTCCCTCCCTGTACAAGGCCGTGGGGTGTGGGCATGCCTTCCCCACGTACACCGCCAAGATACACCTGTTAACTTTTTTTTTCTGTTTTCAGAGGCATGGAAGATACTGGGGAAACACAGACCTGGGGAAAGCAAGATGCTCTCAACCCAGCAGAGGAGGGTGGTCTAGTGGGAGCTCATGCTTGTTAGCTCAATAAACATGTCTCTGTCACGATAGATAGACTAGTGTAAAAGAGTTTCATGACTTCCCTCTCCCCCACATGTCCCATGTTTCCCATTTTGCTCCTTACCCTGTTACGTAAGCCAGTAATTGCATCTTTAAAGGCTGTGTCAAAAAGGCTTGATCTTCCATTCCTTCTATCTTAAGCTTTTTGAATCTGGATCTCAAGAGAATAGCAGAAATGAAACTGTTTTGCAGTAGTTGAGCAGAGTCTGGAGAGGTTTTCTGGCTGTATTTGCAGATATAAAATTAGTTCTAAGATAACTATTCAGTTGCATGCCTCAACAAACCTCATCCTGACAACAAGTTTGCAATATTCAAGAAATATATAATGAAATGTACAACTAATTTTCTTTAATTCATTTGATTAAATGAGCATGAATAATAAAATTTTCAACAGTGCCTCACTGTAGCAGGTGAAGTATGTTTATTTTTATTAAAAAAAAAAAACAAATATAATGAATATATAATATTTTAACAAATGTGTTTAAATAGTCTTTTAAATAATTATATTTCTCTAATCAAAAAATTACAACAGTTTAAATGTTTTGGCAAGATTTCTTTCTCTAACAGGTAAGAAACTCTTGTTTCTCAGTGGCTTTCTTTCCCTTTTTTGGGGAAACATCAGAAAGACATAACATTTTTTACTTGCTATTACTGGTGAAATCAACAGAAGCATTGGTAGAATTTTTCATTCCCTTGACTTCCTTTCTAATTAGCATTAAAATCAAATTTGGATGTCTCTATACTGAGTAGTACTTAATTCCTGGACTCACTATGTTAAAATCAGCACATCGGAAAGGTAAGTCCTATATCTAGTCCTATGTATGTTTTGTTGTTTTCATTGCCCAAGCAGGGTAAAACGGCAATAAATAAGTAGTTTAGATCATGGGGATCTTTACAGTTATTAAATATCCTTATTACAAATAGGGATGAAAGGAACATTTTTGTTTGTTCCAATGATTTCAACATCTCTTTAGATGATGTATAAAAATAAAGTGTTTCAGATATTTTCTGAAGATTCATTAATTTTATTAGAAAAGTTTAACTATTTTTACCAAGATAATTTCTGTTTAACCAAATACAAAAAGCTGGAGACATGACTGTCTTATCTTTCATGAATGTATTCCATGCTCTTGTGAAGGTAGGAACAGTTGGCTCTCAAGCTTGTTGGTGGCACTAATTACTCCATGTTTCTTACATAAATTCTGCTTACATATGTTTCAATAGCATGCCATTTTTCATTCGAGAACTCTTGAAATTCATTACCCTCTCTGAATCTTAAATGTAGCTGGTTGTTCCCCATCTTGCAATGATGGGGAACATCTTACCATCTTACCCCTCTTGAAGAACATATGCTGAAGCTGCATCGTGGTAAGGTTATCAGTCAAAGTTTGTATCATACTTCCCCTACATTAAGATAAAGCAGTTTTGCAACTTTCATTTCTGCTTGGACAGAAAATTGTTGCAGAAGGGAAGCTGAGGGTTCAAATTCTGCATGCCATGAGGTAGACATTTCTCATTTTAAAAAACAAATATCATTTTGTTTTCTTAAATTAAGCATTTCTGATATACCTAAAATCCATGCAGCACTATTATCTAGGCAGGCTGCTTTGACCATAGAAATTGTTGAGACTGAAATGGACTAGTGTCATATAAGATTATTTCACATTTCCTGTGTGAAATGGTCCTGCATATATAGTATGATATTTTTGACTTTCTTTGTCTCTGTGATTCATTACCCACTGTAAATTTGACGCATATTTAGTTATTCCATCTTTTGTATTTTTTCCAGCTAGGGATTAATCCTATGTGTAATACTTTGTGCATTTCTTTATTAAATTAAATCTTTTTTTTTCTTTCTCTCTCCTTTTTTTTTTTTTTTGGTCACTTTTTCAATTTGTCAAGGTCACTTTCAATTCAAATCCTATTCACTAAAGTGCTTGCAGATGCTTTCAGCTTGGTATTGTCTGCAAATTTAATAAGTGTACTCTCTATTCCATCATCCAGGTCATTAATGAAAATATTGAATAACATTGGATCCAGGACAGACCCTGTGAAACCCCACTCAGTATTTCCTTCCAGCTTGACAGCAGGTCAAGCTCTAAGTAGAGCTTCAAATTTGTTGTGCACCTAGCTACAATAATGTCATCTCAACTGCTTAATTCTAAGTTTATTTATGAGCATGGCATGTAAGACTGTCAAATACTTGAAACAACACATGGTATTTCCCTTTAGGAAGAGAGTAGATGGGATTGATGTCTTCTCTTGAAAAGTGAATATTTGCTCTAGTTCATCTGTAGTATTTACTCAAAGATAAAGCATTTTTGTGAGAATTGAAGTTATATTGACTAATATGATATTATCTGGATTATCTGTATCTATTCTACTTTTTCAAAGTTAAGCACAGCTGTTTACCTTTTCTTGTTCCAACTCTCTTCCATATATTCTCAGAGGAAATATAAATTCTGAGATTATTTTATCTGATTCCTGCAATGGTTCCAGTAGCCTGATTCCAGTTTGCTGATTTCACAGTTTAACCACCCCTTTGGAATAGAAACTGAAACAAATAATTTAGTTACTAACTGTTTATAGGTTCCTTTTTTTTTTTTTTTTTTTTTTTTTTTTTTTTTTTTTCCCTAATCTTTTAGGAAAGTAGCTTTTTGCTACTTTCTTGTTGTCTTTATATATTTTGTAGAAAGAAATGTTATTCATGTACATTATGAAAAAGCTAAACTGTGTCTCTGTGGACTTCTGCTGCCAACCTCTCCCTTCTTTTTTGTCTTAATATTCCCACATATTTGGGGTATTCCTATATTTTCATTTTCAGTCATATGAATTAATTTCCACTCTTTGTAAAATTTCTTCTTGAGTTTTTAATTACTGCTTCTTAACTCTAGTTCTGTTTGAGGTGGTACGTATTTTTGAGAAACTGCTAATGCTTTTATGAAAACGTAAAAATAAAATATCTGTGATATGTCTACAAGTACTCAGCCAGTAGTTGAGGTACATATAAAAGACTTCAGGTTGCTAAACATATTATTTTTTGTTCTTTAGTTTTATCTGACTGTGGAGAATTTGAGCCATTCCTGCCACAGCCTCAGGTAGGGCAATGTTTCCATGGCATCCTGTAAAACAATAAGTGGAGATTTATATTAAAAAAAATTATCTAAGTCTGTTCATATTCAAGCTGATGACAAAACCTACATGAAGTTTAGTGAACAAAATTAAATAATTTTGAGTGTGGAAGTATATATTAACAAATGCATTTGCAAATTATATTCTGTTTTCATAATTCAGAGAACAGCAAATACAATTTAATTTAAGAGCTCTTATCTTCATCTACGGAATGATAGATCTTGATTAAAATAACTTGCAATGAATTAGAAAACTTTAAAGACTTGAGAAAGTGTAGCAAAGAGTGGGAAAAAATTACTTGAAATTACAGGCAGAGTTTAGAGCTCACAAACGCATGGGAACAGCATCTACTTAAACATGAGATACTTCAGGCTTAAGAGCAAGACAGTCCAAGAAACGGCAAGAAGTTTTCTTGATAAATAATCTCAAAAAATTCCACTGATACAGCAATTTTGGATGGCATGAAAAGAAATTCAAGAATAGATGCTGTCATTTTTTATTGGTACACTAAGAAATGTTTGAATTTTACAGTGGCTCACTACATCAGGTTCAATCAGAAGAGAGAACTTTAATAAAATGAGAAGAAAACATCTTCTCATTTTGAAAGTTAGGATGAATGGAACCTTGATTTTGTTAAGCTAAATCTCTGAAACAAGTCTTTTGTTTGAATAAAAAAGGTGGCTGGTTTGGTCTTTTTTATTTTTGTTATGTTGTTGTTGTTTTTGAAGCTTCCACAATAAGAAGTGTTAAATTACTTTTAAATTAGAACCTGTTTTATCTTAGCTTTAGCCACTGGACGAGGAAACTATTGTATTTTGGATGTTGCTGGAGGCAATAGTTTATTCACAATGAGCATCTGCTATTTTTCTTTTGCTATACTTTTGATTCAAATTAAAGAAAGCTAACTACCAAAATCTAGAAGGCACAAGATAATTATGAAATATATAAGTATACATAAACTCCTTTGCTTTCATTTCAATGTTCAGATTTATAAAATTATTCAGAAAAAAAATAGTCTTTTAAATATTTATAGAAAGTTTCCGAGTGCATTAAATTTATCAACTCTGAAAAAAAATAGTTATATTGTTTAATATCATTTCAGGAAAATCAGTGTTTCAGGAAATCTGTAAAAGTTCAATAATTTCTAAAATGAGTAGACAATGTCTGATGTGACTAGTTATAATCAATCACAGTTTCTACTTGTCAGAACAATTAATTTCAAAGATTCATGAAAAAATAATCTTTGGTATTCTTGGATGACTTTTTGCAAAACATGCTTGTTACTCAAGCTGTTTTAAGCTAAATAATGAATCGGCCATGAAAATACAACTCTAGTTCCCTTGGCAGATTACCCATTTGCAAATGCATTTGAGTAATGCCAAAATCTGTTCTGCTCTCAAGTTTAGTTTTAACTACAGGAATTGTGTGAAATGATACCTACCAAAATTTAGTTGAGCACTATATACACTTTGATGGGAAGTGCATACATGAAACAACTATTTTTTGAAAAATAATTTAAAGTTATGAAAAAATGTATTTCTGGGGATTAAATTGTCTTCACTAAAGATAGTATTTTGCTATTGATTTCCATGGAACCAAATTTTAAAAACATTCTCCTCTCAAAAATGATTATAACATATACTGTTTTCTTCATTAGAACACTGTAGAGAACAAAGTCATGAAGGCTACCACAAGGTAAATACAAACATGTAGGTTTTACCTTACCTCAGGGTAGTAAAAATATTCAAGGAACCTATAGGGATTTGGATTTTGCTATTTTTCTTATCTTTCTCCAGGATCTAAATATTGATCTTAAAGGTCAGTTTGAAAATTTCTCTGGTGATATATTTACCATGTATATTTAAAAATTTTTCATGGTTATGGTAACATCAGCAAGAAAAGCGAGGGAAATCAAATATTTAGTGGTAAGCCTCCCATCAAAATTTGGTTACAGTTAGCATGTCAATGAAATCTCACTTAACAAGTCTATCATAATTAGTTTCTGATTCTCATTTATGTAGTCTTTTTCCAGGAAAGTTTTTAATTATAGTAATGCAAATAAAAATAAAAATCCATCAACACCTCTCTGAAATTATTTGTGATTAGTGAAGGCAAGATTTAAGAATAGGCTTTTCGAATCTTGAAGTGAATGCTAATACAGATTTAATTAATTTTCTTCTTTTTATTAGTATTGTTATTTTGAATGAATTAATGAATTGGCCATCCTAGTTATTCGCAAGCTAGTGTAGAGACTAGTGTAAAAAATTGTTCGGTCTCTATGCTTGAGGAAAACAATGTCAATTTTTTTCCACCATTTTTTGACTCTGATGTTCACAGTCTAGAAAAGTGTCATACAAAGGCCATCATCTGATATTTCTGGAACTGTTTCCTTTGATTGCCTCAAAAATCATTGGACTTCTCTTTTGGGGAAATCTCCAAAACAGTCTTTCATCAGAGCTGTATAGTTATTTGAAATTAAAAATGATAGCAAATCTATTGCAACAAGTATTAATATGTATGTTATTTTTGTCAAAGATATTGTGAATTTTTGTTTTCTGAATAGCAGCTGTCACAGTTGTATTAATTTGGAGCCATAAGAAAATGAAGCTTCTGGAGCACAATATGTATGAACCTCCATACTAGTATTATTTTCCAGCATTCTGGTGTTTATCCTCCTTTTGGTGTTTCTTGTCCAAATGGAAATCAAATAGCATCATCAAAAAGCCTATTTATAAATGAGTCTATATTTTAAGTGTTGGTTTCTTATTTTTTTTACTGCCAGTTTTGCTTTCCTTTTGAAGGAAAGCTACACTCCCAGAAGGCTTTCAATATTCAGAAGGTCTCTCCTTAAATCTCACCTAGGAGAGATTTCTACAGGAACTACGAATCAAGATTGAAAAGACTGAGGAGCTGTATGTAGCCCCTGCTGCTATATGCACATGAAATATTATTAATTGGCTTAAACCAGAAATGAGGTAGTTGTCAATTATGTATATGTGTGGGTTTTTTTTAGTCATGAGTTGATTGTGTTATGTATATATAGACATTCAGTCAGACTCTGATTAAGTTTGGCATGGCTGTTCTTCCAGTTGAAACAAAGTGGGGTGGATTCCTAGGTGAAGAATGTAAACATGGGGTATGAGAGGGGAAGGGTGAGAGTGGTAAGGAATAAATGAAAGGCTTAAAAGGGTAAAGCTTGTACAGACAGTGCTCTTTCATTATTGTAAGGCTCATTTATTCTCTACAGATAAAATCCTACAAATTTTTTGAAACCTAATTTCCATAGGAGATAGTTTTGCTTAAGTGACGAAGATAGTATTCCAACTTAAATGTTTCTGTCAGAATCCACTTACACTAAGTGTTGAGAAATTTTCTATTTTCAAATTCGTCACCAATTTATTAAGTATGTTCTTTTCATTTATTTCAAAGGAAGAAAATGTCCGATATGCCTGTGTGAAAACAGATATAAGAAAATCTATTCTAAACAATACAGCAGAAAGCTTAAAGCCATTTTGCAAAGCTTAATTTAAAAATAAGTCCCTTTCTCATCATGCATGTTTCTGCTGAAGAAATTTATCCTGCCACCTACTTCACCATATGGAATTTCAACTTGGTGCTAAATCACAGTAGATGCATCTGTGACAGTGTTGAATACATGCTTAAGTCAGTGAAGAGGCTGAATTTGTACACTAATAGCATAGCTCATTTGAGTACTGTTTTCATTTGTAATCTACTTGAAGTAGTACTTTTTACACCTCAGATGTTCTTTGGCATGGTGTACTAACATAATTATTGTCTTGAGGCTCAGTCCATCCCTTCTGGAATCCAACTTTTGATTTTCTTTTCTTGGTCTAAAATATATTAATGCAACTTTGCTATTAAAAGTGTCTTGGAAGAAAACATTTCATGTGCATGTTTGAGATATTATCTTTCCACTGATTCATCCTGTCAATTTACAGATGGGGCTAAATGCTGTTATAAATGATACTGTTTCAGTTTTGACTAATCCCATTTTCAATAACATATTTTCAAAAATACCCGCAACTAACAACATCAACAAAGTTGTATATAATTTATATATACTGTAGCTTATGTCCAGGCACATTGCAGTCCCTTATGTCCACGAAGCAAAGATTCCTCTTTGTTCAAAATACTGAACTGTAAGTCAAGGGAAAAAAAAAAAAATCACTGTATTATACTACATAAAACAACAGTTTTGTCTCTTTCATTAAATATGGTATGTTTGTTTGCTCTTTTTCCTGCAAAACTGTTATTTATTATAGGCTATTTCAGTATCCATTGTCAAATGTTTACCTGTAGGGCTACAGTTATACCCTGCCATGCTATCATGCTATGTGTAATTTGCTCTTTTTTATTGCTATGAAAAACATAAAATAATCTGCTATTTAAAAAAAAATATATAATATCTGAATTTCACATAATACATTAATACATTTAGTTAAAATATAAGGCTTTTATGTTTGTCCTTTTCCTTCTTATTGCCAGGATATATTACTTATGTACAGATCAATAATGTAATCCTAGAGCTGCTCTGGATTGTACTATTATAATGTCAGTGTTTATACAAATAGCATCTAGGTTGTTGTGTTGTTTTTTTTTTATTTTTGTGTATGGACGTTCAATAATTTCCCACTCAACTGAGTTTGTTAAACATTGTAATTCAGTAAATAAATCTGTTAAATACTTATTGGTAATAAATAAAATGTTGAAGTTATTGACCATTATTATAGAAGTGTGATATATTATGTTATGATATATTATTATTATGTGGTGATATATTATATCACAACAAGAATACTTTTCTCTTTAAAGACGCTTCAATTTATATTCCTAATCTTTAGTTCAGCTGGGTACATTTGAAATCTGCTGATGACCAGAAAACTATTAAGTGAAAATAAATAAATTGTATGTAACTCATTAGGGGATATGTTTTAATAACATCAGTAAGATATATTTAACATTATAGAAATACAACTTCACTGCGCTCTTTCTGTGCTTTTTTCCTGTGGGTTTTTTTTTTTTTCAATTAATAATGTAAACAAGTTTGCACTCTTGTAGCAAGTTCACCCTCATAGAATAAACTATATCATACTGAATAGCAAAAATGTGCACATTTTGTTAAAAAGAATTTTCTAGAAACCTTTGAATGAATGGGGAGATTGAGTCAGCTTCTAGCAAAAGGCTTATCTAATGCCCATGTGAATGCTCAGTGTATTGTTTTGATTAAAGTGTGAATGGTAAACTGCTGATCTGAGGTAGCTTGTTATCCAAGATGCAGACAAAGCCATTTTCAGCTGTGTAAACTGCAAAGTGTTAGTGGTAGAATGGCATAAATTGTGTGCCATTCAGTGAATGTACATTATGGGTTTGGATTGCTATTCTAGATGATTAGGATTAACACTAAATGAAAAAGAATAACATTACTACTTTTTTTTTTTTTTTTTTAATGTCTTATGTGCAAAGACTGTTTCGCAGGAATATCAGGGTACATGTGGGATAAGGAAAATTAGGATTAGAGAAGCTTTTCTGCCATATATTATTTTCACATATACTTAGTTTAGTGTACTAAGTTTACTATACTAAGTTTAGTGTACTGTAACTTCACAGTTGCCCAGTTTATAAACATTCTAGAGCATGAACTCCACCAGTCTTGGTTACTACAGTGCAAGACTAATTGTAATTTATTTATTTTTTGATCAGTTTTCTCCTCACTCCTCTGCACCTCCAAAACGCAGACTATTAATAAAAAACAACATGAAATGACTTGCTGATTAAAATGCAAGTGATGATTCAGTGATGAAAACACCTTGAAACAGAACTACATTATTGACAGGAGAAGCTGATTTCTTTAACAAGGGCACAATTGATGTAACTTTTTTTAGCATTATATTTCATATGTAAATGCATGTACTATAGCAGTCTAAAGTTCAAATATTTTAACTTGCAGATTAAATGAAACTGAATCCAGAAGCAAGGACAGTCTTTGAAACCATGCCCTGTCTGGCTCAAATCTGTCAGGTAATTCAAATGTTCTGTTCTGCTCATGATATAACCTGATGTTCCACAGCTATAAATGAAAGGAAGATATGCAGAGCCATGGGTGATAAGCATGTGTGGAATAAACAGTAGCCCCTGGAAGAATTTTTCTCACTGCCAAGTGCTCTTGTTCAAGTAGACATGTTAAATCAGAACACATTGGTAAAGCAAACACTTGATAAAATAGCAGAATTGATAACTGTCTGCAACATATAGTTTCTTACTAGTAATCTGGTCTATATGTTATGGTAATCTATTTCTTCCTCCCTCCCTCCCTCCCTCCCTCCCTCCCTTCCTTCCTTCCTTCCTTCCTTCCTTCCTGTCTCTCTCTCTCTGGTGCTCCAGGAAAATGCATGCAGTTGTTGCTATATACGCAACTGTGCTTAGCTCCTGACAGGGTTATGTGGCTTACACAAGATATTTATCTTCAAGAAAATTATTTGTGGCATCTCTGAGACACCAAAGTGGGTATTTCTCATGGTCTTATGGCTCAGACCATGCCACGTAAAATTCAAATTCATCTCAACACTTGACCGTGACACTACATATTCCTTCTGCTCTTCAGGTTCAGAATAGGGTACCAGAGAGGCAGTCAGAGATGATCCTACAAGGATCAAAGAATCAAAGAACCATCTGTCCTAAAAGTAGTTGGCCTCACTAGGTGCTTTGTAGTCAGACCAAACTCTGCCTGTCTGTAAGAAAAATGTGAATATGACATACCAAGTCTCCAAGTCACCTAAACTTCAGGGACCTACTGAGATCTCTCAGCAACGAGAGTTACAGATGTCTGCATAAAGCATATTGTTAGTGGAAGTTGGACAGATAAATATATTGTTGTATTTTGAAACTAATACAGGTTCTGAACTAGGAGTTCCACAGTATTAGTTATACCACTAAGACAGAACAACTCCATTGTTTTGAAAGGAACTGTTACAGATTTGCAAAAGAAGTAATTACACAAATTTGTGGGCTGCATGCTCCATTTTAATTAAGTATGCTCTGAATATAATAAGAAAATGCAAATCAAATATTCTTGTGGGGTGTTTTTTTTTTTATTATTTGTTATTGTGGTTTTTATCTTTTATTTTTAGAAAGGAAGAATTATCTTACTTTCAACTATTTTAAGCATATTTTTAAATAAGTGCTTATTGACAGAAAACAGAGAAATTCAGCTTGCAGACTGAGATGGTGGAATTTGCATGCCCATTGTTTTTTTATTTCAAAAAACACGCAAACCTTATAGACAGTAAGTGTTTTGTTGCTACAGCCTAGACATATGTCCCATCCCAATGCAGACACTTGTATTGTGGCAGTGGATGGGGACAATTTTTCTTCCAATTTCAGACCCAGATCCAGAATTTACTATAAATATGCAATAGTTTGAGGTAAATCAACATTAAAAAGAATTAGACCTTTTCCACTGAATTCTGCTCCGTTAGGCTGATGATGCATGTTCACTTTTAATACGATCTTTAAAGAAGAGCATGTCTGTCTGGAGACAGGTATCTTATAAAATTTATTGATAAGTTTTAGTTCTGCTTTTGTTCATGATTTCTTCTTCCAAGAATTAACTCTTCTAGCATTAACTCTATATGGCCATAAATTTATCTGAATAACTCCAGTATTATTGTGTAAGCTTTCACTTCACCTTGGTGTGTAATTGTCTATCTTTTTTACTTTTTTTTCTTTTTTTTTGGATGAACAGTATGCTTTAAAAAAATAGAGAACATTGGCTTGGACTCTTGGGGGAATATAGCTATTTAATTCATAAAAATGTGAACTGAGGGTACTTCTTGAACAGTGTGCAATTATCTTAGTACCTTTAAGTAATGTAACATCACAGACTACAACAGTTTAATTGGATGACTTTGTACATATATTTTGTAAGTACATAAAGTACAAAATGTTTGCTCTCTTTTGAGGTCTCGTGGAAGTATACAGAGCACAGTGAAACCCACGCAAGCTATGCATACAAATACCAGATGAGTCATTCAATAGGAATCACACTGTTTAGAAACAAACTAGAAATAGGGAAAGGTATATTGATTGACAGGTAACAGGAGGTTAACTACTAGTAATGGAAGGAGTGTGTCTTAAGACTAGACTAAGTGTTACTGAGGTAAGGAAACCTTATATCTGTATCTTGCAGATACATTCTGTTCATACTGTGTGGAACACTTCTGGGGTATGAATCATTTGGCATAGCAGGCAATTTTGCTATAGACATGCACATTTAAAATCAATATTTGAAATTACATTTTAATTAAGGTTGATATTATTTTCCATAGTCACATTTTTTTATTGTTACTTCATGAGTAATAAAGCTAGATTTCTATTTATTTATTTATTTATTTATTTATTTGAGACTGAGGATTCATTTTGCAAGACACAAGTTATTTCGGTATAGCTATTAAGATAATGAGGCAGCAATGAAACTGATTATGGAACGTCCTGTGGTGTAATCACCTAATATAAAATACATGTTATTTTATGTTCACTTCACCACAGCAATTGAATTGCTTGAATTCTGAGCAGCCTAGCAGTCAGTCCATTGCACAATTTTGCATTAGAAGTCTCCAGTTAAACCTATGTACTATGCTTAGTATTCCATGCTTAGTATTCCATGGTGCGCACAGCTAAAACCTAATTAAAACCAGAGCAACTAAAGAAAGCATTTTATATAATTTTGAGCTACACCATCCAGGGAAGGTGGGGGCTCTTACTTTATGTAACTGCACCTCATTTTTTCTCTGTCCTCAATTCTATGTGAAGATTGGTTTAATGTAAAAAAATCTACTGATTGCTTGTAAGTTATACTGAAATAAATACAGTTTCTAATTATAAGAAAAGGATTAGGTCAAAATATAATCATTAATGGCAGCCTCTTATAAAACAAAACGGAAAAAGAAAAGTACATGCACAAAAACCTTCTAACTGTATTTTTGAGTAGTTTGTTCAGCTGGCTGTAATGATTCTCTGGAAAGAAATTTTCCTATAATCCGATGGAAAGATAGTCAATGCGTCTAGGTGGAAAGTTAATTAAGTGTGTGGTATCTTGTCATTTTTAGTGTTTCTGCTTTTGCAAAGAGAAAGAGAGGAAGAACTTAGAGACCACCTCCTCAGTTTTATATGGAGATGTACACTTTCAGAAGATCAAGTTTTAGTTATCTGAGTACTGTTTCCCAGATGTCTCTTAGTAGTCTCACCAGAATTTCATAAACCTATAGTGACTTGTACTGTATGTGAGCCAGGCACCATACAGATAGAAGTATGTTCACCTGAGTGCTTTCATTTCTTTTGCAATGCACCTACATTTCATTTTTCATGCAGCATGTGGTCAACAGGAACTGAACATCTATGCCCAACTTGGTTTGCTGTGCTGCCTGCCTTTGCTAGTTCCACATAAAAACTGATCTTTCAGTTATCAATACACGGCATCAGATTTGCACATTGAAACTAGAGCATCTGCTATAAATTAAAGGAACTCTATGTCCAGTCATTATCTCTTTCGGAAACTCCAAATTTCTTTTTTCTTTTTTTTTTTTCTTTTTTTTTTTTTGTTTTTTTGTTTTTTTGTTTTTTTTTTTTTTGTTGTTTGTTTTTCTCATGTGAATTAAAATCTCAACATTTCAGTAAGAACATTAAATTTGCTTTCATCTGTTTTTCTCTTAGCTGGGTTACTAAAATACACGTATGCTTGCCTTCAGCTATCAAACTATTGTGAGGAAATGCTGCTGGTCTTCCCTTTCCTTCTTTGTATTTGTTTTGAAAAATATATCAATTTAAGGAGAACCTAATTATAATTAAACAATGAAATTATTTTCTTTCCACATTATAATTAATAAGTATTTGGTTCTACTCTTTTTTTTTTTTTTTCCTCCCTACAACATATTCAGCTAACATATTACTTTGCCAAGGCAATAGCTTTGGTTCTGATGTTATAGGCCCATTCCAAATAACAATTGAGGTGATCGACTTTCTAGTTTTTTCCAGTTGATACAAGATTATATTGTAATAGCCCAGTGGGAAATTAGAAAAGTGATTACTTTTATTAAGAAGCTTAATTCAATGAAAAGACCCTTTCAAAGAACTTAATCTCAATTGACAGTTCATTGTGCCATTAAAAAGTAATATAGGATGATGGCATCAGCAAAACAAAATGATGCTTCCTAGCAAGTGATTTTACATTCGGTACTAATGATGTAGTTCTTTTGTGAATCATGAAACTTTTTTTGAATGTTTAATCTATTATGTCAGTTCACCTGGGGAAAAAAATTGAATGCTTCTAACTGCATCATCATTTACTACTACTACTTCCATAGCTTTAATTCTTAATTCTTAATGCTTTTTGGTAAGAAAGTATTTTTCAAAGTTGTTCTTCTTAGAATTTAATATCAGTCATTTCTTATTCATATGCTTAATTAGGATACAGATTCAATATTTGTCTCTTTTCTGGGTGGAAAGTGATTTTGAGTCATTTTATAGTTCATAGCTTCTCAGCACTGTTTATTTTGAACCACTTTTTCTTTAAGAAGGGGAGACGTTGCACTTGCATACTTCCTCCTTTGATAAATTTGCTAATTTGACTATTGTAGGAATAGATTGGTCCCTCAGGCTGACAAAGTAGCTCTGTTATTTAAGAAGTAGCTTTGAGCAATTAATGGTTGTCTTTGCATATTAAAATTGTTTTGCTACAACATTTCTATTTAAAATGGAAATATGTCCTTCCATGGCCAGCTGTGCCACACTTCTTAACAGCATTTTGAAAAACCTGTGGAGATCTCTGAGTGTATGGAAGGGCAGCACTGCAACTCTTCAACACCTTACTGAGTGCTTATAAGGATGTAAGGTTTATGCAGCATCAGCTTTACAAATGCTTTTATCCTCTGCCTTCTATTTTCCAACTGCTTCATGCAGTAGTACTTCTAGTCTCAAATAGACTTTTCAGTGAATCTTAGTCGTCATTTTTGTATGGAAATTACCCAAATTTGCCCTGCCTCCCACAGTGATGATGTAGGTCAGCTGAGAGACTTTTAACCATATCACTTTTGTGATATGGTTAAACCATACGTTTATGGTTAAACCATATGGTTAACCATATCACTTCTGTGACTTTTAGCCGTATGTCAAATTTAGTTAAAATTGACCACTGTGTTCAAACATTATTGAAAGATAGGGAGTAGGAACACACAAACCTCATTTTTATTAAAGAAAACCTAAACCTGGGTAAAGACAAGCTAAATCAAACCCCTCCTCAGTCATAAATGTTATTAGATCATATGTTGACTTTTGAAGAGCTTTATACACATTTCTCAGCTTGTTATTTATTTTATTGAAGACTTCCAGCTACAGTTAGTTCATTAATTCTTCTTGGCAATTACTACAACACTGAACTACTTTCTGCTATACAAAAGTAGTGTTCTTCCAGAAGTGTCAGAGAAAAAAATGGCTGTTAAATATTCACATGCATATATATTTAATGATAATATTTCAAGACAATCAGAGCTCATTTCTTGGTCTTCCCAAATGTCCTACTTCATTTATTTCTCTGTACCTGCGTACAGTTCTTTCTATAGTTGCTACTTGTGTCACTGCTGCATTCTACATTGTATTTGAATGTTAAGACTACAAAACAGTATGAAACAATTTCCTGATAACTGACCATTTCCTGACCATAACATACAGCATTTAAATTCCTTAGACTCCAGATCACCCTTTCTGTGCTCACCTTGCATAACATACCAATGTAACAAGGTACAACCAGTAAACCATTATTGCACATCCACAAATGTTCTTTTTGCACTTGTTCTTCCTCTTATTTTCCTTCCTGCCCCTCCCCCCCCCCCCCCCCCCTTTTTTTTTCCTCTGCATTATGCACTCCTCATAGGATTTATTCTTCCTTGATGAGGAACCTGGCTGATCCTTTCCGTCTCTGCCACTGACTCCTAGTAGGTAGAACAGGAAGGACAGTGTAAAGTGTCCAAGTGTATTACACCCAATGTAGCCTTTTTTTGTAGACAAAATTCATTACATTAGGTCTGAAATACGTGAATTCTGAAAAGGGAAACTAACAGAGAGGAATATACAAATAAAAACCAACATCTACTGCAGTGTCATCAGGGAAAATTGTGAAAGGGAGCATGAATGTTTTTTTCTAACAATACTTCAATTATTTAGGTTCAGTATTTCTAGTAAATCAAAAGGGGATTAATTAATCAAGATGCTGTCTAGTTGTTGTTGCTTTGTTGTTGTTGTTTGCTGTTTTGTTGTTGCTGTTTAGATGCTCTTAGTATATATCTCTTAGTGCAACTAATGAATTTTTCATGAAATATTCTGCAAAATAATTCTGATAAAATGCTGATAAAAGCAAACTGAAAACACTTTTGAAAATACAGTACTATTTTAATAAGATCTGAGTTTATGCTTGGCTTTAAGAACAAATTGTATTCTACCTTTAAGACCACAGAACAGGAAAAAACAACAACAAACAACAACCAAAACAAACAAAACAAACAAACAAACGAACAACAACAAAAAAAAAAAACAACAAACAGAAGCAAGGAAGTTAGACTTTGGCAATTTCAAACTGATCATACATTTTCTGAAGGTGATTCAGGTGAGGATTCGGAAAAGACCTTCAGAGCTACTTTACTTACATCATAGGAGCTCTGCTGGCTGCAGTACTATTTGGAATTGTCAATTAGGATGTAAGCCGTATCTCCCTTTTTCCTGTATCAAGCCTATTTTCATCAGTATTTGTGTCAGGCAAAGCCTCTTACGGAAGTATCAAGAACCGATCAATAAAGCGTAAAAATGCTAGTTAAGGTCTGAAATTTCTACTCACAACTTTTAAAACACTGCACCAAGAATAACTGAATGCAGATGGATGACTGTTCATACATATGCAAATTTTTAATATCATGGAGTTAGGTTCCACATAATAAGCCTGAATATATATCTCTGGCAGAAATGAGAAAAAATTCCAGCATCAGAAGTGTTTTGTGTTCTGAGATGGGCTGTGCATGTTTATTCATATTAGCAGACAGACAGCATTGATTCCATTCAAGACAGAGAAGCTAGTCATGAAAATAAGGAATCACCGAAATTACCAAAAGTTGAAATGCTTGTTATATAGTGAAGAAGATAATTGTCAACATTGCAGAGATATTAAAGCTAAAATATAATAAAAATGCTAAAGTAATTACAGGAAACAGAAGAAATATTACGTCAGTTGGCAACATACATGCTTAAAATCAAGTTTACAACAATTAGACTAAAAAGTGTAATTAAGATTTGCATTCAGGAAGCAGCAAATTTAAGTATTGTATTTACTGTTTGGTTACCTGATTTTAGAAGCAAGCATTTCCTTTGCCACACAGCTCTAAGGAGGGGGATTGTATGGATGCACACAGTCCCATGGAATCCATTTATATTAGAGAACAAACACAGATTGAAATTCCACTGTGCTAAGTACTGTGTGAGAACTGGCAGCAGAGGTTTTCCTGGGTCCAGGTAATTTCACTCTAGATAAGTGAAACATATATTAGGATATGTTGAATATAAAATATGTTTTTTCAGAGGGCATGCTCTGAAAAATAGTACAAAAGATAGATTTGACAGTGTAGGCAATCAAGTGTTTCCTGCTGCCTAATGATAAATTCAGTGTCTCTTGTTATTCAAAGCTGCTTAGAAACCTAGAATTGCACATATCCACATATCTAAAATTTCATTAGTCTTCATATTTGTGTCACTATGGTAGTTCAGGCAAAAGTTGAACTAGATCCAAAAGCAGATTCATATTGTACTGCTTTCAACAGCTTTCTCTAATAGATTTTTCAGAGCACATCCAACAAGTATTCACATCATTTGCAAAAGCATCACCATTTCTTTTTAATACTTGTCAAGGGAATGAGAAAGTGACAATATAAAAATTAGAACTTGTTTCAATGCTTTTCTGAAGAGGTTCAAACCTCCACCTCCCCCTACGCCAGAATTTTAATGCTGAGTCTGGTCTTGATGGGATTTGTCTCTGTGACTTTTCATTTGAGTTTAAAGAACAGAAATTTGATTGTATCAAAATGACAATTCAAAGTATCGCTTTATAGACCTTCTAGATAGAAAAGCATTCTGGATCATAGGAGAAACAAAAAATATAAACAAGTTCTTGGCCCTTCTGAAGGAATACAACTACAGTACTGTTCTTCTGATTTTAGTCCAATTATTTTTTTTCTGTCAGTCTCCATACAGTTAGTGAGGATGTTTAATTATCTTCCTGTCAGGTAAGAGTTACAGGTTTGTATTCCTGAAGAACAAGAGGTCTGAACTGGGTCACCCATATCATACGTTAACTGCTGAGCAATGCTGGGCAAGCTGTTCTAGCTGAACCTGCTTGAGCCAGGAGGGTTGGACCAGATGACCTTCTGTGGTCCTTTCCAACTTCAACTATTCTGAGACTCTGCAAAGTTTTTGAAACATGACCTGCTTACCCTCTGCCTATACTTCTAAGTAAATATAATCAATTCCCCTGTGGTTTTTATAGACCTTGATTCTATGTTTATACTGGGAATGAGTGAAACATGGTTACTATATTTAGAGTGCCCCAAAGGGGAAATGAAAGAAAATGTCCCACTGGAGGCCTAGGTATGAGTGCAACATTGATCTGTTAAATAATAATAAATTATATATATATATATATATATATGTGTATATATATATATATACACACACACATTTTAAAAAGGGGAATTTTTGTGCATCTTTAAAAGTAGAATTTTAATTAACTGAGGGAAAAATCTGACTAAATGATGGTAAGAGGCTGTAAAAATTGCAGTCTTAAATCACAGTGCTAGTTTTATGTGCATAGATTCTAGATGTCAAGTCAAGTAATGGGCCGCCAGCAAAACTGGAATATACAAGAATCTAAGCATGCCACTGAACGCTTTACTTACAGGACCCTGCTGCTCTCAGAAATGAAAAACTTTATTCCCCTCATTGTGTAGATCTAGAATAAACCATCTTGGTAGCTGTGACAGTACAAATAGAACAGAACCTAGTTATTAAATAGCATGTTTTGTAAAATGAAATACTGGATGATAAAATGCTAAATTTACTTCTGGAATCTGTATGTGAATCTATTTCCAGATAAGTCAGTGGAAAATGTTTTTTATTACATACTTTCAACTGCATGTAGAACATCACATAAAAACATAACAAATGTGAGCATTTTAATGATATGAGGTAGGAAATGATAAAGAAAAAAAAAAAACTTGTTAACTTAAAAAATAAACAACATATGTAAAACAGGAGTTATTTAAAATATCTGCAATATAACACTGACGTGTTTATTACATATAAATATTTCTAAAAAAGGTAACGGTAGGCCCAGAAGGCATTACAATATGAATCAAAGAAAATAGTGCTTCTTTACGGATCTAATTTATTTATAATAAAATATTTTTTTTTACATTATTATAAAATGTTTTTCAAGTGATTTAAATAGATACATCCCTGATCTATCAGTAAAACATAACTTCAGAAGGAGAAAAAATATATATTTTCATAAATTTGACCAGTAACTGTGGAAGAATTTGAGATTTAAGGACTACAAAATAGAGCAGGTGCTACCAAGCCACTATTTACCACTACTGACTTATTTTCTTTCTCTAATTGCCTTAAAACCACTGAAAGTTTCTTTTTGAAGGCTACTGGTGACCTCCTCATTAATAATAACATAAGGGAAAAAAAATCTCCTCTTTACTTTTTTTTTTCTTGAGAATTAAAATTGTTGATGTCACCTTTTCTGTAAGCTTTCTCTTGTAAACTTCTTTGACTTTCTGTTCCAAGAAATGAATAACAGGTGTACCAGAGAAAAAAGTATAAAATCACTTTGGGAGTTTACTTCAAGGATTTACTTTACAGAATGGGAATAAAACACACTATCTGTGTGTGTGAGAGAGAGTTAATTATTAGTTTTTAATAGTTTTTAATAATTTCTGTGCTCTAATGTTTCTATATGGGTCCATAGATACCTAAAACCAGGGGGAAAGAACATGGGAATAGAGTTGCCAAAAAGTTTGTCCAAGAACTGCAGACCAGCTAGTGAAAATGTGGGTGACACAATGTCTCAAACACCAACAAATATATATATTTGTCCGGTTACACCAACAGATATTGATTTCATATATAATTGTTGTTGACATTGGAAACATGTTTCTGGTATTCATTCCATCTGTCCCCCTTACTTTTTATTACTTTTTTTTTTATTACTTTTATCTAAAGTAATTAAATGTAACTATTTTTTTCTTCTTTTCTACTACTTACTTTCAATTTCCTTTCACAAATCTCAACACTCCATCTTGCCTTTACCTTCTGATGTAAAAATATACATATCTTTTGAATATGCAGTGTAGTAGTACCCAAACTCTGCAGTCTTGGTGCTGGTTTTGTTGCTTATAATGTAATACATGATATACCGACATGGTATATCACCTCCTCTGTATTCTTTCTCCAAAAATTTTGTCTCCTGATCACATTAATGAAAATGCAAGTAAAATAGGTCTAATTAGTTAGGAAATTCAGTTTTTGAATTCTTACAGTTACTTTGATTATGTTTTATGATAAATTGTACCCAAATACAAGGAACTAAAGTGTGTATGGTTTTAAATTTTAGCTATACTTTTAAATAATTTCTTACTATTTTTGTTCTCTTTCCAATGCTTGCTTCTTATAGGGTGTTTTTTGAAGCTAAGGACATTTGCAATACCGTTAGTTCTCTATACATTTATTTTTCTCTCTGTTCTTTACCTTGTGCTCCAAGAACCTGGAAGATGTTATCATTTACATAAAATATTTCTATTTGCACTGAAATCTGTGAATTAAATTCACCCTATGAATTCTTCCTTTGTTGCTCTCTCCATTTTTGATGCCTTAGCTCTTTAGTCAACTATTGTCCTTCTCCCTCATCTTTGTAAGTCCTGCACCTTTGCTCTCAGTCATAAAACTTTGTACTATTACATGTTTAATAATAATCTGTAAAAGTTCTACACTAACTTTTTATAGTATATATTCTATATTATACTACCTCTGTCAAGTCACAAATCAAGAAAAAAGCAGATGTTCTCAGTTCTCTTATGAGAACTCACCATAAATAGAAAAGGGAGGTGATTCTTTCAAATATCTGCTGTGTATTTATATTTTGAGACACGGTAACATACTGCTGCCTTTCTTTGATCTACCTGTGAGAAGTAAATATGCCGGTATGATGTTAAACATAAATAAACTAAGGAAATCAAAAATTATAGAAAATTTGGAAAACAGAGGAAGAAAGAAAACAAAACAAAGAACCCATCAACACGTCTTTCATTTTGTATTTTACTAATAGGAATGATCTTTGTGCAAGGTGCATACAGTGAACGAATAGCATATAAATTTAATAGTTTAGGCCATCGGGATTTTGGAATGATTACCATCTACTAGAAAATATATTACACTTGGATTGCTTTGAGTAAAATTTTAAAAAAAGTTCTTTCTAAAACAAATTATATTGGTTGCTGAATGTTAAATAGTAATTCCTAAATATGTATTCAGATTCAACAAATGTTTAAGGACATGTAATATCTTTTCCCACGGTTGAGACAGTTCAGAAAACATACAGATGGTAATTAATGTATCAAAACCATCTTTTAATATATAAAGCCGCCTATGAGATATTATTTTTAATGACTTACTAATGACAAAAAGAAGTCTTATGCTTCTTTTTGATATCCTGCATACATGTATATATATAATGAAGTGTAGTGAAAAAAACATGCATGTCACTGCTTTAATGCTACTTCAAGAAGCATACAGTAAATACACTTTGCCCCTTACCTCCTGCCTAGCTAAATATTTAAGAATTTGTATAGAGCTTAATAGTCTTTTTTATTACAGTGTTTAAGAATGAATGAGTTATCAGACATCTGCTTCTTAGATAATCTGTAACCATGTGGCCTCTTCTCAGACTGAGCAAACATTTCTCATTTACTATGACTAAGGGCTCATTTCTGCATCCACTTGAGATGAATGGGACCTTTCATGTAGATTTATGAGCTTGTAAGCCCATTGCCTGCTGATCTCTCTGAAACTCTTGCCATTGAGATATGATGGCTCTAGACTGAGGATCCACCTTTGGAATAGAATCAGAGAATCATAAAGGTTAGAAAAGATTTCTAAGATCATCTGGTCCAACCGTTAATAGGGGCAACAGATGAGAAAACTGGTTATGTAGATTGAAGGTAAAGATCAGTAAGATGAAAAGAAAAAAATAAATATTTAAATTCACTGAAAAGTACTATAACCCATTGTCCAGCGTGGAAAATGAAAGCTTTGGAGAGACCTAACAGTAGCTGCAAGGAGGCCGTCAAGAAGGCAAAGACAGGCTCTTCATAGTTATGTATGGTGGGAAGGCAAGAGGCAATGGGCCTAAATTGAAATGAGATGTTCAGACTGGATGTAAGAAGAAATTTCTTCAACACAAGGACTGTCCAGCACTGGCAGCCCACAGAAGTTGTGTTGTCTTTGGAGTCTTTCAAAAGATGACTGAACAAAGCCAATTTGATCTAACCTCGTATCTGATACTTACTAGATCTCCTTGTACTGCTCCCAGACTAGACCTCTTCAGGGTATTTTCAGACAGAATTATCCAAGGATACAGTATTGAAAGTGTGACCTATCAAATGTAGAGGGGGATAATCATTTCCATACAGACCAGGAATGAGTTGGTCAGCTTTGCTGCTAGGGCTCACTGCAGACTGATATTTAGATTGCTGTCTGCTAAAACCCCCAGGGCTTTTTCAACAGAGCAGCTCCCCAGGAATTGCCTGGAGGAGTTGCCCTAGGAGTGCCCATCATGACCCCATCACTGCAGAGTTTTTTCTTCCCTTGTGCAGGACTTTGCATTTGTTCTTCTCAAATTTCATAAGGTTCCTGTCAGCCCATTCATCCAGCATGTGTAGGTCCCTCTGGATGACAGTCCTGCCCTTGAGCATGTCAATTAGTCCTCCTGGTTTGTGGGTCTCGCAGACCTAAGGAATGTACACTTCTTTGTGTCCTCCTGGTTACTGATAAATGTGCAAGGACAGGTGTCAGGATAGATCCCTGGCCAATTCTAGTTGCTACCAGCATCCAGATAGAGTACAATCAATTAAACAGTACTCTCTGAGCTTGACCATCTAGCAAGTTATTCACCCCTCTAGTTTCCACCTACACAGTCTGTAATTTCACAATGTGCAAAAGTCAAGATATATTTAATATGGTCAAGTTCACTGTTCTGCTCTTGTCCATATATTCCATCAGTTTATTGTAAAGGACAGTCAGATTGATAAGGCTACATTTACCCTTGGTAAACTCCCACTCAGCATATCTTCCTTCATGTGTCTCAAAATGTGTTCCAAGAGGACTCATCCCAACATTCTCCCAGAGGCATAAACGAGACTGAGTGATGTGTAACAATTAGGGAATCAAGCAAATGTACCTGTATATCAGTGACAAGCCAACAGAGGCAAATTTAAATACTTTCAGTATTATATCTTACTTGCATAAATGAACAAATAGCTAAAGATTTGGCTGGAATATGTGGTATACTGGATAATAAGCCATGAACAATAGTTCAGCTGATTGATGTAATTTCCTGTGGTTTGCCAACAGTCCTTGATTATCTCAAATTCAGATATTTTCTCTGTTGCATATTTTATTAGCTACCATAGATTTATATACATACATTTTGAATATCAGTAATGTAAGTGGTAGCAGACATGTAAATGCCTCTGGGTATTTCACAAGATATTTTTTTTCCCCATTTGAGCCGTGCAAATAGCTATGCCACTCAGCATAAATGTATCAAGGATATTGTACATACTATTCTATGTTTTATCCTTATCACCACAACAATTAACGTTACATGATGTAAGCATGGTGTGTGCAAGAACTTATTCTGACAAAAATGATGAATTCTTCTTTGAATCTGTATGACTAAATTACCTGTGAATTTGGTATTTCTGGGAGGGAGCAATATACTGCACTTACATTTCCTGATGAAAATGGAAAAAGTACAGAATTTACTGGGTGAAAGATGCTTAATCATTATTTTATATTTCCTTCACAAAAACCTTCATGTTGTAAGAATTGTGTAAGATTAATTTTTTTAATTTTTTTTTTTTTTTTTTTTTTTGGGGGGGGGGGGAATATACCTGCTTCTGATAACTGTATATTCTAAAGCAGATTTTCTAACTTATATCTGAATATAAGTTAGCTGAATTCACATAGATTAGTTTTTGATAGTTTACACCTGTGACTTTTTAGAGTCATAGAATCATAGAATGGCTTGAGTTGGAAGGGACCTTAAGGATCTAGTTCCAACCCCTCTGCCATGGGCAGGGATGACACCCACTAGATCAGGTTGCCCACTGAAGTCAGATTTGGAAGACTGAATTCTGTTTTTTCTAAAAGTACCAAAAACTGCAGATGATTGATATTGTTGCAACTTCTCAATAGCAAGTAACAAATATTGGAGACTGAGAACTGTTTTTGCTGTTAAGATTTGGGCTTGGTCCTTTTTATTGTTTCAAAAATGGTAAAAAGCTTAGGGGTCACAGTTCATAATAAAGGTATATTAAATGAGCAATCTAAAGTCATGCTTAGCAACAAAAATCATTTATTTAAATATCCAAACACAGGTCTAAGGATAGACCATATTTTTTTATTTTTTTATTTTTTAATTCTGGCTGTGGATTCTATACATCTGTTATTTGCTCTGCTGTAAGGGAATGAGCTGTTAAGCAACAAACTTTCTGTATATTTTAATCTGTTTATGGTAGGTGCTTGAATAAAGAAGGAGAGAGAGGCAACAAGCACAAACTGAAACACATAAAGTTCCAACTGGATATGAGAAAACACTTCTTCACTGTGAGGGTGACAGAGCAGTGGCACAGGTTGCCCAGAGAGGCTGTAGAGTCTCCTTCTCTGGAGATATTCAAAACCCACCTGGATGAGATCTTGTGCAATGTGCTCTAGGTGATCCTGGCTGTGCATGGAGGTTGGACTAGATGGTCTCCAGAGGCTCTTTCCAACCCCAGCCATTCTGTGAGAGGACAGGGGTATACACAGTTTGTGTGATACACTGCTTCTAGAGCAGGACACATCTTTGCACAGAAACCAGAACAAAGCTGCTGACCTGAATGTGCTACTCCCAAACACTGTCATTAAGGTCTAGGCTGAGGACACTCTTAGCCATCAGATGTATTCCATTTATCCCCCATCTTTGACATATACTCTGAACTGAAAATAATACAATCCTGTTTCTAAGGCTAGCCACATTGAAACCAAACTTCCAAGTATTTTTCAATGCAAGCAAAAAAGCCAAATGTTAGTATGCCTTTGGTGTGACATCTTTCATGTTGCTCTTTCACAGCTCTGTTGTTCCGAGTTGGCTTTGGCCTGTATGGGTATTACTGCTTTTAAAATACAGATTAAATATTTTAAAAAGTGGTTATTTTTCCCATTTCAACAGAAGACCTCAAATTTAACTTCAGTGTTTTAAAGCTACAAGTATCAATGGAATTAACATTCCATTTTACATGTAAACTTGGTGGACATTTTCTATTTCAATAAGAACTGGAGTTGTACACTGCCCCAACACATGGCCAAAGATAACAGTAAAGCTCCAGGTTAAGTGAGTATACAAAAGCTATGCTCAATATTAAAACAATAAGAATAACAACAATACAATTGTAATAATTGTGAAATGTAATTTATCTACTAATTTTGCTTCTAATATGACCTTATGTTATGGAGAGTGCTTGAAACCAATTTTTAAGTCGGTATCATCTTTCAAAACCAGGCTCCCTTCCCTGAACCACTACATCAATCAATTTATTGTAGGGCCTATAAAATTTTTGTGTAGTACTGAAATGATTTATCACAATTAAGTAACTAGTCACTGCGCTTCAGTGTTTTGATCTATATTTAGTAACCCAAGGCTTAAATATACTGGGACTGAATTCCTTCCCTGGGAGAAAAAGAATTTTCTGAACTCTGTTGTTTAAATGGATAGCAATATATTAAATGTTGGAGACTAGAGTCAAGCATTTGTCATTTGTCATTTGATAAACTGCTGTTTGGAAAGATATTTGTAAGGTTAACTACTGGATCTGAGATATAAAGGCTAATGTGTGTAATAATACCCTTCCTAGAATACGTTTCACCAAAGTTACAGATAAATTTTTATTCTGCTTTTGTGTGCATATGAGGAGAGGTAAATAAATATTTTAATATTTAGATTATGGGCATATAAAGGTTAATCAAAATTATATCACATCATAATTTTAGTTGTGAATGCATTTATACCACTTAGTATATGGTATAGCATATGTATCTTGTACTATACAAAGTAACTGTAAATTTCGCTTGCACACCTGAAGCTTATCTGAATTTTCAAACTCTTTTGTTAAACACAAAGCTGGAGTGCTAATGAGTTTTAGAAACCTGCTATTTCAAAACAGTTAAATGCCTTTTGCTGTGCTGTGTAGAAGTGGAATTACAAAAATAAGTACCATGTAGTCTGAGGAAGCCACTTACATCAAGCTAGGTGAAGTGAGGAATCCTTTAAGGAAACAAAACTCTTTATAAGTCAAATTGAGCTCGTTATGTTTTACATGGTTATTAAAATAAAGGAGATTCCAAAAATTTCTAGCACTTGCTTGTTATGTAAAAATTAAACCATTTATGTACAGATTTCAGAAAGGAAGAATGGATGCATTTAGAAAATAAACAAAAATTCCTGACCAAAACAAACAAACAAAAACACATTTTTATACTTTTATGGTCTTCTTATTATACACAACTATTAGCAGTATGCTATATTGCATCTAAATTGTCTGAAACACTCATCAAGGCTGAAAGGCTAAAGTATTTATAGTATTATATAGCAACAAAGTGAATTTAGATAGGAATTCATTGTCATTATAATTAACCAAATCATCAGGATCCCAGCTGATGTCCTGAGGCTAATCTAAGAGCAGAACCCAGGACTTGGTGAAGATGGAAGTTTGGCACCGTTTGCTCTGCTTAGAAATTCACCTGTGTTTCAGAGGGATTTATTTTAGTCAAGACAAGTTGCCATTGAACACGCTGGGAGGCTGTCAGTGAAAGTTTCATCTGATCCCTTATTTTGTGTCCTGCTAAGTGGGAGGCAGCAGCAGAAAGGCATGAATTTTTATGCCATCGCTATGCTGCTTCCTCTTTTTTCTTCTCCAAGCAAATCTGCAAATTCCTACGAGCCCTAGCTCTGGTGTTGCTACCTAGAGGGGGGGATTCCCAAACACGTGCTGGAGACCCACCCCTCGGGAGGACAGCGCGGCGGGGGAGAACGGGGCTGCATTTCAGTGCCGTGACATTCTTGCAGGTCCCTCATCGGGGACGGCCAAACGGTGGCTCTGGAGGCTCCGGGACGAGGAGCTGGGCACCGGGCCGGCCTTACTGGGGGGACAGTGTCTGCAGCGGGGTGGGGAGCATCCTCCCCCGGCTCTCCTGCGCCCCTCCAGCCCCGGGCAGCTCAGTACCGCGCACCTGCGGGAGATCGCCCCCGGGCCTCAGGTAGGCGAGGGCGGGCGGCGCGCAGGTGCGCAGCGGGGAGAGCCGCGCACCAGCCCTCGGCGTCCCCGCGGCTGCGCGGCTGCTCTGCCAGCCCCGCTGCCGCGGAGCGAGCGCGGAGGGCCGCTGGCGGGGGGAGCGGGGAAACTTTGGGTAAGTGCTGGGAGGGAGGTGTGGGGATGTGGGGGAGCATCACCGGGGGGTGCGGAGAAGCATCACCGGGGGGTGCGGAGGGTCACTGGGGAATGCAGGGAAGCATCACCAGGATAATGCGGGGGGTCACCGGAGGATGCGGGTGCGCCGGCCAACAGGTACCGCAGCTGCGCGGGTGCGGGAGGGGCTGCGTGTGTGTGTGTGTGTATGTATGTGCGTGTGTTTTTGTGTGTGTGTGTTGTGTGCGTGTCGCCTGTCCCCTCCCCCGCCCGCCCTGCCAGAAAGGGGTGGGAGATTTCCCTGCCTCCCGGCCGCTTAAAACCGCGCTGCCCGGCGGTGCCTTCGTGGCCCCGGGCGGAGGGAGGCTGGCGGCATCCGCGCTGCGCCGCGGGGAGTGGGCGGAGGGGAGGGCGGCGGCGGTGGCGGCGGCCCCGCGGGGCCGGGCAGCGCTGGGCTGCGGCAGCCGGCGGGGGCGGTCTCTCGCTCGGCTGTATGGCCGGTTCTGCCGGCTGCCCAAGGCGCCGGGCTCTTTCGCATCCCGGGCTCTTTCGCATCCCTCCTTCCGCATCGCACTGCAGTAAGTTCGCCAGGCGCTGGGCGGCTGAACTGGTTGCAATCGCGGAACTGGGGAGGGAGGGATGGAGGGAGGGAAAGGAAGGGAGAGGGGTTGTGTGTGTTAAGTTGTAGCTAAGCGGGCTATATTGAATTTGTCACGGTTCATGGCTTTGGTTCCTAGTTAATGGTAGTTTGCCTCGCTGACCTACATCACTTTGCTCAAGCACGGTCAATGTCCTGCTGCTGCCAGGGCTTTCATTGAGAGCTGCGTTCAGAAGGCTTTCATTGATGGCTAGGTTCAACCCGGGGGACTGCTGAAACACGCAGTGGGGGTAAGCACAGACCGAGTCCGTGAAACAAAAGATGCAGCCGAAAACTTGTGCCGTAAAGACTGGTGAGCAGAAACTTTTAGTGGTGATGTGACAGGCGGTCTAAGGGTCTTTTCGAGGAAGAATTAAAAATGCTATACAAATCGACAAACTTTTGGATGTTTGAAGGCAGTTTACAGGCAGTTTATTTTTATTTTATGTAATCCAGCGTTGTTCTGATTTATTTTCTTGAAAGTAGTTTAATTTGTTGTGTCTGAAATTACAATTTTCATTGTGAGTATGCTGTTTTTGAAATGGATGAAAGACTTTCTCATAAGATTGATGTATCTTAAGTATTTTTCCTCATCTAAATGAGAAGATTACAGTGTCTTCTGTTAATTATCACTACATTTTTAGAAAAGCGGTCAAATAGGAAGAAGAACTTAATTAATTTTCAGAAGTAGTTTTACCTGGTTGATGCAATTTTCGAAAGTTTATAAAATAGGCTTCTAAAATCTATCATGGAAAATAAGAGATTGCAGCAGAATGAGGAAAAAAAACATTAATTCTCACAAGAGAAAATTTTATAACATCACTAAATCACTTTTTATAACATCACTAAATGTTTTTCCTAGATCAAATGACCTCATGTAGCAAAGTTATATTTTTTCCTTTTTTGCACTTGAGTGGCATAATGCTGCTGCATATATTAAAACATCATTTTACATCAGGAAAAAAAAACAAACAAAAAAAAAAAAAAAAAAAAAAAACATAGCAAGAATCTGATATGCATTCCCAAAAGACTGGGCTTGTTCTATGCTTTATAGATAAAATGATAGGAAATATGTTCTTTGTTTCTCCCCGAAGTGATAATCCAACATTTCTGAGTGCCTGAAATGTTTATTTTTCGCAGAATGAAAGCAAGCATCAAGGAACATGGGGCATAAAAAAGCAATGTTTTCCTCCTGGGGTTTAAGTTATCCCACGTTGACTTGTCAAGGTGGAAGGACTTTGTTGTTTACCATGGCAGGAATGTCCTGAAATAATTATTTAGCAGTCTGAAATGAGTGCGGAGTAAAATATTTTATGCTATAGATTTGAAATATTTGGGGCCCAAATCCATTCCTCTAATTTAGAGCCCTGCAAACAACTGAAGTTGCTGCTCTTACGCAGGTTTAGAAAAACTACAATCTTGTGTTTGTTTAAGAAGAAATGTGTATGAACTGTTGCTGACAAACTGAAATCATCTTTCTTTAAACACCTGTAGGTGTCTCAAAATAAAACACTGAAATAATATTGTTCAGTAGAAATGCGTAAGTGAACAGATATTTTTGAAGAGTTTGTGCAGCTTGAAGGTAACAAAACTACTACGTTCTGAAGAGCACTTGATATCATTTTTTTTTACTTATAAGGTTTCTGCATCATTTCTATTCTGGAGCAAAGTGTAATTCAGGTGATGGGAAAGGTCTTAATGGGAGAGGCACCTAGAGGTGCCTCTTGCCAATGGAATGAGATCACTAGTGGAGGGATGAAGAGAATCATAAGAGGGCTTCTGATAAAGCAGGAGGTAAATACAGAACATTTGTGAGTACAGGTAGTAATAGGTCAAGGCTGGAAAACTTCAAAGTCGGTGGGACTGGGCTTCTTTTGCTTCATGCTTGTGTGGTAATAGCATCAAGTTCTTGCGAAAGTCACCTATAGAATGAAATGTATAGGGTTTAAGTTATGTTTTGTAATTACAAAAAATTAAATAAATAGCAGCATATCTGGATGACATATAATGTTTCATTCTCTTTGAATTGTTGTGACTTTTATTAGTTCATCGATAAGTTAAATGTTAGACACACAATTCTAGCAAGTCTTTTAATGGAGGTCTACAGGAAAGATGGGGAGAGAATTTTTACCAGGGAGTACAGTGGTAGGACAAGGGGAAATGGATTTAGACTAAAAGAGGGTAGATTTAGATTATATATTAGCAATAAATTCTTTACTACAAGGGTGGCGAGGCACTGGAACAGGTTGCCAAGAGAAGCTGCGGAAGCCCCATCCCTGGAAGTGTCCAAGGCCAGATTGGATGGGGCTTTGTGCAACGTGGTCAGGTGAAAGATGTGGGGGGGGTGGAACTGGATGGTCTTTAAGATCCTTTCCAACTTAAACTGTTCTATGATTTTATAAAATGTCGATTATTTCAGATGTTTCCTTGGTGAAAGTTAATTTTGTTGCCAAGAGCAATTTACATGATGAAAGCTGTATTCATAGTATTTTTTCTCATCTTTTGTCATGGTAAGAGATGTGGACTGCTGTGAAAAGTGTGTGACAATACATTCCCATCTGTGTGATGATGAAGGAGTAACAGCCATCAGAAGACTGAGCAAAACAGAAAGAGCAGCTCTTGCTTGGTAGTTTGGTGACCGGGAGCAAAAGTATTTCAATTAGGCTTGACCTCTGGAAAGAAGGTACTTGGAAAGACATCTATATTTATTTTAAAGTTATGATGTGAAATCTGGAAGACATCAACAGAGTGAGTGCAATTCTATTGAAGAACAGGATGCTGGCTTTCTGAAATACATTAGTTTTAGACTCCAGCTCTCTACCTGTTGTCACTATTGAGTAAACTTTGCAACTTATTACAGGAGATGCCAATTGAGCTTTGCATTACTCTCAAACAAAAAGTAAATCAATAGAAGGTACCAGGTATGCCTTGGATATCATTCACCATTCACTTTTTTTTTTTTTCCTGTGCAGAATTAGTTCGAAATGCTATTCTGTAGGAATGATAACATTCCATAGCAAATTTAATCAATAGTAGCTAGTGTAAGAGGTTGGAGAGAGAAAAAAAAAAAAAAAAAAAAAAACTGAGAAGAATTCTGCATAAATGATTTGTGGTAAGTTTCCCATTGTCTTCTGCACCACTTACAAAATAATTAATAACAGTAATAGTAGACTTAAGACAATTATTTGTCCATAAGTGTGGTTTTTCATAACAGTAGTTTAACTTTTTTGTCATTTGGAGCCTTGCTCTAAAGCTGGACCAACTAATTCATTGTGCTGGAGGGAAGAGTAAGTGGCATTGTGGGTCTCACTTAAAGGGATTAGACGTTTGTAATTGTATTTAATATGTCTATGAGTGTGAAAAAAGTTACAAACTTCAGCTTCAGTACAAATTGAATGATACCATCACTCAGTCAACATGACCTATCTTACATCACACTAATGCTTTTACTATGAATAGAAATTTAGGCTGATTTGGCAGGTAGAGAAACACTTTATTATTTTTTAGCCATTTATTTTTAAAATCAGGATGAATAACTGTCCCAAAACAACTTTATGCAATCTAGAACATATTTTCCTTTTTAATTGTTTCTGAAGAATTTAATTAATTATTTTCTCTGAATAATGATTGCAGAAGTTTAGCCCTGAGGGAATATTGTTTGGCACAAGTTTGAAAACATAACCCATGTAAGTATTTTGAGCCTGTTTAATTACTTCTTGTCCAGCCCCTACCAGTTTGAAATCAAAATGTCCAACTCTGACACAATTGTGCTGCCCTACACCATTGAAAAATAAAAGTAAAACAAATGAACGCAAATGTACAAATGCATTTGTCAGTTTAATGATACTAAATAGGTTTCTAATTGCTGGGACAGATTAACTTTTTATTTTTAGATAGTATTTTTTATTTACTATAATAAACTATGAATAAAAAGATACGTAGATACTTTTTTTTTTTTTTTTTGAAAAAAAAAAAAAGTTCTATTTTCAAGAATGGAACTTCTATGTATGCTAGCAGAAATCTTTAGTTAATATAAATTCCATGATTATTATTTTTCTTAGTTTGATTCTCAGCTACATTTTGATTACTTAATGTGAAATTGTGATAGTTTTTTTTTCACTGTGTGTTCAGTGGGATGACCAGTGCTCAGCAGTAGTAGTAATAAGTAGTTCACTCCCTAGTCCTTACAGTAGGACAAGAAGAATCCCAACAGACCTGTAGTGCAGTTCTCACAAAGGTTTATGTTGTATGGTGCTTATCAAACTATGAGTCTTCTGCTGTGAAATTTGGCTTCCCTATCCTTTTGAGTTGTCTTCTGGGAAATAATGAGGCATTGAAATGTAGTGGTTGTTTATTTAGAGAACTGGGGAACTTGCACAGATAATGGAAACCTTTTTTTTTCCCCCTCTGTCTTCTAAATTATGCTGCATAAAAGAAAAGCAACTAGTCAAATTTGTTCTCCTTGCTCTAAATTTCTCTCCAGGTAGACATTTCTGATGTTTACATTGGTTCAAATTTGAAAGAAACACAGATGATGTGAAACCAACAAACTTTCCTGTCTCTTCTTCTGAAAGTAAAGGAAGTGGTGTCTTGTAAATCTGGTATGTAGAGGCTATGGGTTAGACATAAACAGTATGAACCACTGCATCCCAAGAATCAGGAGGGTTTTCTTGTTTGTTTGTTTTCTCCATGGAGTCTTTGGCCACTTTAATTGTGGATTTTCTCATGTTGCCTGAATGAATGTTTGTATTCATCCTCCAAATGGTAGGTAATGTTAGGATAAGGCCAGAAAGAGGTTTTCTTTTTTTTTTTCGCAAGGAAGAATAGGGGGAGGAAGAAGAAACAAATATATGATTATAGACAGGAATAAAAGGAATAAATTAAGAAAAAATAAATTTAATGGCTACTATTACTCTTTTTCACATTTAATTTCCAAGGATTTTTTTTTTCCTTTTTTAAACATTTGAAAAAAGCTAGCAAATTCTATGAAGAGAGGAAAAAAAAAGTCAGAAATTTTAAAGCTTGAAATCTCTTTCAGATAGCTAGGGTGGTGCTTCCTTATAGTCCTGGAATATTTTACTGGAGATTTTTACATTGGTAGTTTCTTCATATTTTGAATAGAGTAGTTATGGTAATCTATGTATCATTAGAGTAAAGTTTTGTTAATGTTCAAACCATACATAAATGGGACTAGTCTGTCCTACATTCAGTATCTAAGTAATATCTGGTTACCTTCTGTCTCTCCTATTATTCCTGATGGAAAGACTGATGGAAAGACAAAAGCACCTGCTGAGGAAAAGTCTAATTTTATGATAAGCACCCAATATAGGTCAGTTGAAGTACATTCTGGATGTATCCAGGTCTCTCAATTTATTATAAAGCATGCCTAAGATAGTAATTTCACAGTTTAAGGTTTACTTTTAAGGCATCCAGCTTTGGGTGAGATAAATTGCACCCTTGGGTATCTTCTCAGCTAGAAAGAAAAACACAAGGGAGATTTGAAATCCTAAGGATGTATCAAATCTTCTCTGTGCATTACTGAAAATAAACACAAAGTAAAATAGTCTTACACAAAGCAATTGCTTAGAAGGGGCTATATCCCAGAAGTTAAATATCAAAGTACATATTTTTAACATATGTACTTAACATATGTACATAAAGTAAAAAAGTACTCTTGAGTATTTCTGTTTTTCTCTATGCTGTAAAAAGTTGCCTATAGCTTGCTTTCATCAAAAAGTCACTGTATTAATTCCTTATTGATATAAAATATTCCAATAACTCTTTTTTTATGGAAAATAAAGCTATATTGCTTCCTGAAAAATCTTGACTTACTATGAAACTGAGAAGACTTGCTCAGGCATTTAGTTTTACTTTACTCTGCATGTTACATAAATTGAAAAACTAATACAACAGTGACCTGGTTTATCTTCACAAGCTGTTGTAAATTTTAATGGTATGGTACTCCAGTGACTTCTGGTCAGGAGGGACAGTGGGCCATTTTGCCTTTTGTAACTTTTGAAAATCTGTGTTTAAACAGCATTATGGCTTTTGGGTCACAGAATTCAAACCTTCTAAGCAATGTGATCTTTTATAGAACAGAAGGAGGAAACTTTGTACTGGCCATTGCTAGGCTTAGCTCCGTTGATACAACCATTTCTTTCTAAAAGTAGAATGACTAGAGGAAGCCTGGGGAAACCTCCCAGTTTTGAAGAACAATTGCTGTTAAACACAAAAGATACTCTGATAATAATATATTTACTTTATATATTATTATATATAAACTACTATGCACTTACTATATATTTTTACTTCCTCTTTAAATTTAAAATACTGAGCGGATGGCTTTTGTTCTTCATGAAGTAAAATACCATATTCGGTTACAATTAGTTTTTCTTTTGAATTCAAAATAATGACTTTTAAAAAAGCTTTATGTTCTGTCAAAGACTGTTTCCTATAAATAATGTAGGCATCCACAAACTATAAAAAAAGCTTGTGAGATTACTTGAGTGATCAAGTTATTTTTCTGTCTTACGTTACACAGTGTACCAGCAATTTTTACTTGTCTCTGTTGGTGCTGAGAAAAATAATCTTGATGGATGATCCAGTTCTGACTTCTAGTTGCACCTCTAATGAAGAAGAGGAAATTCAAGTCTCTAGTACGGATTTCTGTGCATTCTTATTCAGGTTTGATGAGCCATGAGGTCAGGGTAGATCATCTGTCAATGACAGGAGAATCTGTAGAATCGCACAAATGTACCCTTCCAAATAACAGTAACACATTCAGTCCTATTTCATCACAGTTTAATGAGCAGAAAACTGTAGAGGAAACTAATAAGAATATATAAACCTAATAAAATAGTTTGTATATTTGAAGGGCACTCCTTCATAGTTCAGTTCTGACCTTAGATTTCTTCAGAGTGCTTTTCTGTCAACTCTGGTCATTCAGTGAAGCTGTTTAATTTCAGACCCTATATCACTAACTCTCAAAATGCTCTCCAGTTAAAGGAAGATATAATCTATTCTTTCTGTATCCTGATACGGTGGTGTATTAAGACAGCAATTCTGTGTGATTAATCCAGGACCCTAGCTAAAATGATAGCCACTACAAAGGGAATGAAATAGTGATGTCATAATCTAAAAACCTTGAAAACTTCTGTAATTCATCCCTAATTCATCTACTATCTTCCAATAAAAACGAAATAAAAACATTCATTTACAAAACCCACACTAAACTACTGAACTACTGTGAAGCTTGGGTTTATAAAGATGAGAATTACAGGATATAAAGACACTCTTGTTTTGTTTATTTGTACTAAAATCAGATCTAAATCTTCTATGTATCCTGACAAGGTACCTTAGATTTGCTATGAGGTCAAGGTCTGGGTTGTCTTGTGTTATTTATGTTGCTGGCCACCTTTCACTGGAGAGCATCACAAGTAGGCAAAGTTTGCCAATTCTTGTACATATTTCTTGGCATGCTTTGCAGTTTGCTCATTCAGATTCAAATGCTTCATTCTTCCCCCTTAGAGACTGTTAATCTTTAATTTATTCAGGAAAAGTTTTACTGCTCCTCCCCTTGTCTTGTTTACTGCTCTGATTCTTTGGAAATGCAAATATGTCTTTGGGAGAGCAGGTGCTATCTCTTAAACTATGAGTGAATTATTAACCCATGGAGGAATGAATTGCAGTTTCTCTCTCTAGGAGTGCTTGCATGCATATCTCAATATGAAGATCTTCTATACTTGCTGAACTTTGTATTTTAATATTCACATATACATTGATTACCATGCTTTTTGGTAATTCACTACATTCACTACACATGAATGTGAATACCATATGAAGCTCATTTTCAGATCAAAACTGTTCAAGCTAATGGAATCCCAATTCTCCCTGGGGGATACATTGACACTTAGAGAGGTTCAAACCCTCAATGTATAGAACATGCATGTCTACTTTTTCCTTAGAACATACATGTCTTGAACATTTAAAGACATTATCTACTACTTTCATTAAAATATTTTATGGATATGCAAGGAATGGCAAGGCCACTTAAAGATTAATTCCTTGTGCAATGCACAACAAAGTTAGGAGAGATTTGGAACTGTTCAGAATCAAGCAACTGAAGCCAGAAGAGCTGTGACGTCTTTCAACCTGCGAATGCTGGAGAAGGGAAGACACTAGTTCATAGTTGAAGATGAGAGGAAATACTGTTTTCATTGCTTCTTCAGATTTAACACAAATTTCACTGAATATTTCTTTTTAGGGTAACCTAATGGAATTGAAGGGAAAAGAAAGAAAAAAAGAAAAGAAAAAAAAAGTTCATGTTGATATACCCGTCATGTATTAATACCCTTAAATACCTCCAAATGGATGTAAACAACACAAAGTGAAGACACTTTGCTAAGCTTTTTGTGGAGAAGAACCATGTGCAATAGATAGATTTTCCTGGAGAGTTGATGGTGTAGATTCCACGTTTTGTGTGATTTCAGTGGGATTCAGTGAATGACTACATAGATGATTAGAACTTAAACGATCTTTTTCTTTTGTTTTCTATCCAGTTATTACTGGATTCCTATCCAGTTATTTTTGAAAGTTATACATGTTGTAAAACCTGTTGTTTATATGCCCCAGTTTTTACTATATACTGTATATATGGCAAGGAGACAACTGTGTTACAGAGTGAGGTAAGCTGTAGATTTTTTTATTATTATTATTTTTAGAGATTATTCTATCACTGTTAACTGATTTTGTCTGGACTCTTTATCTTTGGGGAATCATGTTCTGCACATTGTCCTTAAACTTTATGGCTTATTCATATCCATATCAAGTCAAGGCAGTATAACCAGGTCAGGTGAATGGGATCATTTTTCATCTTTCTTCTTCTTAGAAGCAAAAGGATAGCTTTACTGGATCAGACTAGCTGTCTGTCCTTGCTATGCTGTCTTCTAACAGCGATTATCAAGGAAATATAAGAATAGGCTAAGGACCTACAGTGTTCCTCCAGTCTCCAGCGTTCTATATACATTCATTACTTCACGGATCTCTGCCGTATCCCATTGCTTCTTTTTGAAGCTGGAAGATTTCTATTATAGTCTTTCATCCCTTATCAGCAATGTGCTCTGTCTTTTTGTCCTTCTCTTTCTCCAGTTCTACTGTAATAAATTCAAAACTCTGTTACTGAAAATGCAAGTGTACCAGGGATCTATAGAATGGAATAAATTGTTTTATTCTTTGGTCCTTTCTGAACACTTTTTTGAATGCTGCTGAGAACAAACTCGATGTTTCTGATTATACTTAAATTTAATTTCTGAGATATAACTCATCAGTGGTGAGCTCACTGCTCATCACATTAAGTGTACAGCTAGGATTGCACCCCTCCTCCTGCCTCCTCCCCTCCCCCCCCCCCCAATACTTTATCTATGCCGAAGCATATGAGGCATTTCCAGCAGAACGTGAAAGCTAGCTAGTATTAGCAAGTAGCAGAAGGGAGAGTTAGGCTATTAGGGGATTTAGTGTCTCTGTTATACTTAAATCCTGTTTCAACTCTCTAAATCTTTTCCTGTGTCTAGCCTTAAACACCTTGTAGTAAGTTGTGTGTTTTGAAGTGATGTATAGGATTGTCATTTATTTTACTTCAATGTGACAGCTATGTGATATTTATCGATATGAATAGAATAGAAGCAAGTACAAGAATGCTTTGATCATCCATTGGAAATAAACACTTTTTTTGTGAGTAAAATACATAGTTAATAAAAATTATTAAAAATATAAACTTTGTAAGTAATGAAGAGCATCTCTTGTGTAGACTTATTTATTTAAAGAATTATTAGAATTAAAAACGTTGTAAATACTCTTTTGAAATGATTAGATTTCTTCCTTTTTCTATCTTTGCTAGCCTTCTGATCATAACCTAATTTAAAAAAAAAAAAAAAAAGATAAAGTAATTAACCTTTTGCTGTATAATACATAAATAGCTTAACTTTGTCAACTTAGAACACAGGTGTATATATCTAAGTAGGCATATATTTTTCCGTATCTTTCTGACCTCATGTTGAATATGCCAGCAAACATTCATAGTATGTTCTGGTCATGGATAAATCAGAAGCCCTCAGAATGTGTCTATTCCAATTTAATTATTTACAAGATTAGTTTTAAAGGAAACAGTTAGTTTTAGAGAAACAGTTCAAGTGACTAACCCTAACTGGGATCACGTCAGTTCTGGATGAAGTCCAAACCTTGACAGAAGTGTTATTTTTATCTAGATCATATGCTCAACAGAAGTGGAGTATGTAAGTAAATGGTACTTACTCTGTGTGTGTTTGTCCACATGTACAATAACTAAATAACTGACCGTATATTGTAATATTAAAAAATAAATAAATCACCATATTCACCCTCTTTTAATTGACTAATATAGCAGTGGAACATGGAACTGGAATGGATCACATGGACCATTGTGTCATTTACAGCCTTAGGAAACCGTGCCATAGATGCTTTATTTGGATGGAGTTCACTGACCATCAATTTTGTACACCCTTACCACAAGCCACAGAATTTCTCCCTGCAGTCTAAAAGAAAACAAAACAAAAAAAAAAATATTGATTTATAAGAGAAGACCAAGACATTAGAACACTAATGTGGCAAGAAGAAAGAGGGTAAAAATACTGAGATAATTTTTGTTTAGAATAAAACGATTCTTTGGTTTGTATGCCTTTTGTGCTATGTATTTAGGTTTGTATGCCTTTTGTGCTCATCTGTGAAGACACATAAGCAAAGCAGTTAATATCATAATTTAAGGTCTGCTATTTTAAATTGAAATATTGGAGTAGATGGGAAGAATATTATGTTTTAATTTGTAAATGTGACTGTTCATACTGGGAGTCTGTTTCCAAGAATTATACTGTGAAATTGGTGATCACACTTAGTTGAAAAAATACATTTCCCATAAATTATTCTGCATGAACTACCCATCATTATTATTTATAAGCACTATTATTTACAAACATTATTTGTAAAGTATGTAGCCTTGTAGCCTTGCGTTACATCATTTCTTTAATGCTTTTAGTAGGAGTTACAGTTCTGTGATATGCTATACTAATTGAAGTGAAACATTGTCCAGTACTTCACAGGCAGTCTGAGCTAATGAGATGTACTGTACACCTAACAGGCTAGTATGAGTCTAAGAATTTACATTACAAAGGAATCCAGGCAATTTTAACTCAGCAAGGTATGTATTTAATAATAATCGCTGAAGTGTTCTGGGCTGGTAAAATTAATGAATACCAAAACCTATCAGACAGTAGCATGTTATTCTATTAATCTGAACTTGAAAAGGTGAATATGATGAGGGAAGTGAATAGAAAATGAGGTAGGCTGATGCTTTCTGGCTGCAGTTACTTCTCTTTTAAAGTTTACTTTTTCTGAACATATTTAGGTAGGTATTTAGGGCATATTTAGGGCAATGTTTCCTATATCTCAAAGTTCTGAAGCAATAATGATGTATAGTATAAAATAGATGCATCATAACACTGACTATTCAGATGTGTCCTCCATCATTCTGGATATTTTCTTGGCAAAATTTATCACATTTATTTTCTGTGAGTAAAACTATTTTTGCATTATGGTTGCACTACAATCTAAATAATAGCAGATGCGCAGAAAGATTAGCAGGTTAGAAAGTACCTGCAGGTTACTCTGAGGGATTTACTTCAGGATTTTGACCAAGATGAATTCATGCTTCTGAACTGTCAGTGACTTCCACTCTGTGTGTGGAACTGCTGCTGGCATATGCAGGAGTTTCCCTTGTGTGCAGAGTGGTTGTGGTTTGGAGTGCCCAAGACAGGCTTCAGTGAAGTGATTTGCAGTCAGTAACGTGGGAGTTGATTTTGATGTATGTTTGAAATGTCCTGCTGAAGTTGTAACTTCATTCATTTTGGAGAACTGAAAAGGAAAGTTGTGTGAATCAGGTATCCGAATAGTTTTGTTATCTTCAGATCCTTAGGTGATTTTCTTTATAATAGGGTTGCACATTTAAAAGAAGAAGCGTGTGCAGATGTGATGATAATGTAAGCTTTTTTGACTTTTAGTACAAAAAAAAAAAGATTTTTTTCTATCTGTTTATATCTGGAGCTTGCTGTATTGGAGCACTGTTTACAATTCTACTTTCTATGGATATGTAAAATATATACATTAATTTTTAGAGAATAATACTTTTGTAATCAGTATTCAGATATGGTACTTTGTTCTAGATAACTGTTATTCCTCTACTTTGTTGTATGTTATTCATCAACTGGGGATTATACAATAGCTTATTTTTCTGTTGCATTACTGCCATGGTGGTAAGATTCTTGGTAATGCAACAACATATTAATAAAATCTAGGGAAATTTTTAGTAAAGATTATCCATTTCTTATGCAGCGTGGAAGTGTATATTTGGTGATGCATGGAAATAAGTCTTGAAAAATAAAAATGTTAATGGATGTAACCCTCTTCCTACCCTATTATCTTAGAGTCCTTGAAACATGTTGCAGAAGTTAAACTCACCTTGGTTTTTATAGAATTCTGGAAGAAAATTCTCTTGCATTTTCTAAACCTTACAACCAAAAGCACGGCTATGAAAAATTCCAGTCATGTCTTTCTTATAGCCCTTGTCTTACAACCTCTTAACTGCTGCAGCAGCCTTTTTGTTTGTTTGTTTTAAATCTCTGCTGATGCCTCCTCACTTTCAATGTCCTTGGGCTGTTCCTGCTGAGTCTCTTCTACTGGGTGTTGATAACGCAATCCAGGGATCAAGAGCCCAAAATTTGGAACTCCTGGGGTTGATCTCTATCTCTGATAGGAGTTAACACAGTCAGTGGTAACTGCAGTGGGAGCAACAGGAACTGGATGATTAGAAATCCTATCTTCTTCCTTCTTTACTGAAGGTGTGGGAATCTGGTGTGTATGGCAAATTAAAAAAAAAAAAAAAAAAAAAAAAAAAGTAAAATCTCTACTTTCCTAATTGAATATTTAATGGTATCAAAGAGAGGGTAGTGGCTTCCCCTTCACCATCATAGGCACAGTCATATTTGATTTACTTGTATGTTTCACACCCTTTTGAATGCATTTCTGTTTCCAAGTATTTACATTTCTGTTTGGAATGATTACAGCAGATAGTGGTATGCAAAAAGTCAATCTCTACTTGTGTTTACCAAGTATTAGTGTTAAAATCTCGGCATTGTTTAACAGTAAGCAATTTCTAGGCAAAGATGTTTCTTTACTTTTTAGATGAAGATGTACTCTATTATTCTGTGGAAATTACAGTCTGTGAGGATTGCTTCTTCAGAGAGACAGAGTGCTACTGCTAAAGACGGTTTGTGAGAGCAGACAACAGATTGACTGCCAGAGTAAAAGTTGGTAGGAATAAACCACACACAATCAAATAAAATCTGTCACTGTTTTTTTTTTGTTGTTGTTTGTTTGTTTTTTTTCTGTTTTTGTTGTTGTTCCCTTCTCCTCCTCATGTGAGAGATGCTTATAATTATTTTCCTGGTAGGTAGAAGAACAGAGGGAGTTAGTTCTGTGGGTTTAAGACATCATGGAAATGCTGTAAATTTTTTTGTGAAGCTGTTGACCTGAATAGAAATTGTGTGACCACATCCTGTAAACAGAGCATTTGCTGCTTGGTCCTCTTGTGCTGCAGAGGCAAAAACAGGAGGAGAAGGACCAAGATTCAAGGTGGGCATGTTCCTCCCCAAGGCTGACAGGAGCCTTGGCTCTCAGTCTGCAAGTAAGGCAATGTGCTGTGGTTATGGAAAGGGTAGAACAAGGAGTTTTTTTGTTTGAGGGAATAAACTAAGCACTTGGTAAATTCAAGAAGGAACAAACAAAATGCTGTGGTGAGTGCTTGAGAAGTGTAAGAGATACATCTTCATGTTGATGTTGGAATTGCTGTGAAATTATATCACAGACTTTTTTTATGGTATCATGCGTGTTATTGTTTTACTATTTATATTTCAGTTTGAACCTATTCTGACAGAGATGTCACCTGTATGGCTAAAATATTTCTAAATATGAAAAAGATGCTACCGACCTCAGTGATATAAAACAAAGTAAAAAGTGTGTTGCAAAACCTATTAAATCTATGTATGATGCCTAGAGGGTGGGCATTGGATTAAATATGTCCTTTATGTATTTTTAAATTATCTATAAAATTGAAGCAATTTACGGAACTGGTGAATTTGAAAGTTAAAGTTTTGTGATAATGCTCTTAGTGTCTACTTCTGTCTGTCTGTATGACTGTGTAAAAGGATATGGTTCCTTTGAACTAGACTGTAGGACAAATAATACTATTGTTCTAAGACCATTGGTAATGCTATGAAAACACTGGAATTCCTAAACAATAACTGTTTAATGAAGCTAAGGGAAGCTTTTCTCATAGTTGTGTCAAACATGAGATAATTTGAAGTTGTACTGATACAGAAAGCTATTATTCTTTTGAAAGAAGTCATTTGACTTCACTGGGGACTTCTGTGGATGTTCCTCTGTTTATACTGTAAAATAATAGTTCTGGTGGAGTGTGAATAAGGATAGCATGCCTCTTAATAGAAAATATTTGTTTTGGTCTTAAATCAGAATTTTATGATTACTTTGGTATTTCACAAAAAGTTGTGGTGATTTCATGGCATTAAAGTTTAGAGCTGTGTTTTCTGTTGGAGAAGTATTTTTAACAGAGAGCAAGCAGTAACAAGACATGAAAATATTTCCTTTCTTTTGTGATGTTCTGTAGAGCTGGTAAAGTGCATCAAAGGTAACCCATTGAGGTCCTGTGGCTGTGGTACCAGCACTGTTTGCCATGTACCTATCCCATGAAAGGACTGAGATGGCACTGGTCAAACATGAGGGTAATGTTAGACTGTCAGAACCCAGTTTTTTTGGTCTATGCTCCCATGCCTCTTTGTTTGCTAATATTGGTAATGCTGTTGGCTGTTCTTCTGCTGCCAAAAATGTGTGGGTAGCTGTGGTATGATGCTGTCACTGATGAAGACATGAGGGGAAGGAAAGGGAACTAGCAGGACTTATCTTCTGGAACAGCTTGGACTCCCCTTGTGGCCATGGGCATCCTTGTCTGCCACTGCGGCCATGGTTCCATGTGTACCTGTCAGTATATCTACCGTGTTCATTTCAGTGAAGAAAAAAAAGAATAAGGGAATACCTTACTGGTAAGGCTACAGCTTGCTAAGTGTTGCAAAATCTTTTTACTCAAGGGTATTATAGCTAGGTAAAAAGTACTCTGGGACATGTTGTTCCATTTATTATTTTTTTTTAAGACTGTTCTCCATAAAGTCCCTGGAGAGTTCTTCTTAAAACAGATGGCACAATGTGGGCCATTGTAATGCAATTTTCATTGTAAAATGTTATGTCCCAGGGCAAATTTACCAAAAATGGAGCAATCATGATGTCCCATAAAATAGAAGACATGTGTTTTTGCAAATTTTGATGTATCTAAAAAAAATGCGTAACTCCCCCCACTTTGCCAAATAAGCAAGGCTTGCTATTTTAAGACAAGTATTTTGGGGCTTTTAGAGTATCTGGAGACTGTTGTTATTGCATTAACTGCTTAGAGTATTCAGGAAAACTTTGTATATCCGTAACTGTAAACATCAATAAAGAGAGTGTTATCTGGAATTATGATTAGCAAGATGATGTTAGATCTCTCTTTGAACTTTCTGGCAGGAGAATATGTATTTTGTGTTAGCCTTCAAAGCTTCAGTAAATAATATGAATATGTATAAACTTTAAGGCCATAAGACAATTGAATATTGTACAGATATCACAATGGAGATACTTACACTGATTATTTGTGAACCAGAAAGATGACTTATGTATCTTGTATGTTAGTCGTCTGTATCAAATTTGTTTTGGTAGTTAATGAAGCAACAGTACTGCAAGAGATCTGCTGCCATTATTGGTGACACCTGTCGTTTAAAACACTACATAAATTTCATGAATAAATAAAATAAGCGAAAGATATGCAAAACAATATGAATGGTTATTTTCATCAGAATAATCTGAAAAATAAACGTTGATCTATATATAGAAATGTATCTATACAGAAACATATAGGTTCAGGATTCTGAACTTTATCATAGGTAGGTTTCTAGAATATTGGCAATGTAGTAATGTTCTGTATAATTATCCAGAAGAAAAGTGAAAATAGGGAACACAATTTTCTCATATTATTAATAACAGGATACTTTTGCAATGGATTTCATAGGTATATTAATTCTATGTTTTTCTTTCTTTTGGGATGCCAAAAGAAATAACTTATTTTAGTCATGCCAGTTTAAGGCATGTAAGCTAAATCTAGTTTGGTGCCTGGGAACCTTGAAGAGTGGAAGCTACTAATAAACATCAGAGATCTCTAATAATATCTTGCTTAATAATTTGTTTTGCATATCTGAGAGGCCAAAATCTGTGTGAGTCTAAGTGCAGAAAATTCTCATGTGTTTTTGCAAACACAGTATTTAGCATCTTGCAGTTTGTATTTCAGGTAGCTGTAGCATTATTATTATTATTATTATTTTATCTTATTTTTCCTTTACTCTGCTTAAGGTATATGCCAGAAAGGAAAGACAGAAAACAATTAAGACCTAGGAGTAGGTTATGTGTATTGGATTTGTACTATAAGGCAGATTGCTCAGATTCTCTGTCTTCCTTTTATTTAGGGTGTTTTTACTGGGACAGATAGGTTGGTACATTAGGAGCTTGTCTGGTCTTTTGATTGTAGGCTCAGGGTGTGGGCACCTCTTCCCAGCATCATTTTGGATAGAACTTGGGCTTCAGTTTGGCTCAGCTCTGTGGAAGAGGACTCGAGCTTCTGGAATAGGGTGGGACATTTTCCAACCAAGTCTGCAGCATGGATGACTGGAAAACCAGGACCCTGGGGCAAGCCACAGCACACATGCTCAAGTAATTTAGAAACAGCCACAGATTTCCAGAATGATGACATTAAGGGCTATGTGTAGTTAAATCTGTAAGTGATAACGTTTCCTCAGCAATACTGTGAACTATTTCTTGTTTTAATTAGTGGAGTATTAACTAAAGGTAGCTGTACGTGACACAGACAGACAGAATTTTAATTAAACTTTTGTGGTTTGGGTAATTAAATTTAAATGATTACTTTTCTAATATATCTTTATTCCAAGATATCATATACCTTTTTTAGGCATTTAGATTTAAACTTACCAGTTCAAACACAGAAAGACAGACAAAAATAAAGCTGTTAAGAAATAGAACTTTTATTGACATACATAAATTAACACTGTTCATGTGTTTAAATATATCCAATTACAGATCTCAGTTCAGTTCCTGACTTTTTCACACGCCTCCCATGTGATAGTGAGCAAATTATTTGAGAACAAATGTTTCAGTGTGTCTAGTGAATTTAAAATGCAGTAATTAATGCCAGTTGAGATCTAGCCAGTTATGAAATTCAGCACTAGGTGTTTATTCATTTTTAGGAATTTCAATTCTGTTCTTTCTGTAAAATAGTATATATGTCTTTCTGTTATTTTCTACTCTGTATACTTAAAAAGTAAGCAGGACTGTCATATTTTAATATAGTACTGCCACTGATACAGTCAATCCTAGTAAAAGTTTGTGCTTTTATAATACAAACACATAATAATGATAATAGAATTAGTAGTTCCTTAGCATTTGATGTGGCTGGGGTGCATCAAGCACAGCATTGCTAGCCAGTCAAGGGAAAGGATTGTCCCACTCTGTGCTGGTGCAACTTCTCCGTGAGGTACTGTGTGCAGTTTTGGGTGCCACAGTATAAGAAAGATATAAAACTGTTAAAAAGCGTCCAAAGGAGGGAAACAAAGATGGCAAAGATGGTAAAGGATCTAGAGGGGAAGACGGATCTCAAAGAGTAGCTGAGGTCCCTTGGTTTCTTCAGACTGGAGAAGAAGATATTGAGGGGAGGCCTCATGGTGGCCTGCAGCTTCCTCACGACGGGAGTGGAGGGGCAAGCGTTGAGCTCTGTTCTCAGGAACAGCTTGAAGCTTTGATAGGGGAGGTTCAGACTGGGTTTCAGGAAAAGAACCACAGGGAGGGTGGTTGAACACTGGAACTGGATCCCCAGGGAAGCGGTCAGAGCACTGAGCCTGCCAGAGCTCAAGAAGTGTTTGGACAATACTTTCAGATACATGGTCTGATTTATTTATTTATTTATTTATTTATTTATTGTCTGGTTCTTTGGGGACTCAGGAATTGGACTTAATGATCCTGCTGGGTCCCTTTCAACTCAGATATTCTCATTTCTTTCCTTGGTCAAGTCAACATGTAAAGATCAAGCAGAAAAGCAAAGTGTGCTGCAGTGTTGGACACTGCAGGGTAGGCACTTGGGTCAGGAAAGCAGTACAGTGCCCTGTGTAGTCCCCCTTGCACAGTTCAGCTCAGGTCACAGGTTTCTGTCTGCACAGTCTAAGCAGTTAAGTTGTAGTACTAAGCAATAGTATCTGTCATTTTGAATCATAGTCTTGCATGGATGTACGTGACTGTTATGGATGACTGTTCTTTGTTTTTTTTTTTTGTTTGTTTTGTTTTGTTTTTGTTTGTGTTTTTTTTTGTTGTTGTTGTTGTTTTGTTTTTCTTGTAGCTAGTAGTTATTCTTTGTTCTTGAGTAAAAGAACACTTGGTGTGCCTAAATAATAAGGATACCCGTCTTTTGGTTTATTGCATATATCAGAAAAAAAGAAATTAATTCATTATAAAAGCTAGTCGGTTACAGCAAAAACACTTCTTTGAATATTCACTGAAACTTATAAACAGGTTCATTTTAAGGGCATTTTATCCTTTTGAGTATGGAGGTTTATCATAGAATCATAGAATATCCCGAGTTGGAAGGGACCCATAAGGATCATCAAGTCCAACTCCTGGCACCACACAGGTCTGCCCACAAGTTTAGACCATGTGACTAATTGTGCAGTCCAATCGCTTCTTAAATTCAGACAGGCTTGGTGCAGTGACTACGTCCCTGGGGAGCCTGTTCCAGTGTGCAACCACCCTCTCAGTGAAGAACCTCTTCCTGATGTCCAGCCTAAACTTCCCCTGCCTCAGCTTAACACCATTCTCGTGGGTCCTATCACTGGTGTTTACAGAGAATAGGTCACCTGCCTCTTCGCTCCCCCTTGCGAGGAAGTTGTAGACCGCGATGAGGTCTCCCACCAGCCTTCTCTCCTCCAGGCTGAACAGGCCCAGTGCCCTCAGCCACTCCTCATACATCTTACCCTCTAGGCCCTTCACCATCTTCGTCGCCCTCCTCTGGACATTCTCCAACAGTTAAATGTCCTTTTTGTACTGTGGTGCCCAGAACTGCACACAGTACTCGAGGTAAGGCCGCACCAGCGCAGAGTAGAGTGGCACGATTACCTCCCTCGACCGACTAGCGATGCTGTGCTTGATGCACCCCAGGATACAGTTGGCCCTCCTGGCTGCCTGGGCACACTGCTGGCTCATATTCAACTTGCTGTCAACTACATCCCCCAAATCCCTCTCTGCAGGGCTGCTCTACAGTGTCTTGTCACCCAGTCTGTATGTATAGCCAGGGTTGCCCCATCCCAGGTGCAGGACCCAGCACTTGCTCTTGTTAAACTTCATGCAGTTGGTGATCGTCCAAGTCTCCAATCTGTCCAGGTCTCTCTACAAGGCCTCTCCACCTTCATCTGAGTCCACAAGTCCTCCAAGTTTGGTGTCGTCAGCAAATTTGCTCAGAACACCTTCTAGTCCTACATCCAAATCATTTATAAAAACATTGAAGAGGACTGGCCCTAAAATGGAGCCTTGAGGGACTCCACTAGTGACCATCTGCCAGCCAGATGTGGCCCCATTTACCACAACCCTTTGAGCCCTGCCTGTCAGCCAATTGCTCACCCATCATATGATGTTTTTGTTAAGTTGTACCTTGGACATTTTGTCCAGTAGGATCCTATGGGAAACTGTGTCAAAAGCCTTGCTGAAGTCCAAAAAGATCACATCAGCTGTTTTCCCTTGTTTGACTAGATGGGTGATCTTTTCATAAAACGAAATCAAATTTGTTAGGCAGTACCTACCCCTCATGAAGCCATGTTGGCTGGGACCAATGACTGCGTTGTCCCCCAGGTGTGCAGGGGTTATGAGGATTATTTTTTTTATTTTTGTGAATGTTCTGAGAAGATAAACTTCTGTGTCATCAATAAGTATAACTTTAGCATTTAAAATGCAATCTTTTGTAGAAAGAGTTCACCATGGAACAGATTTCAATAAAACAAATTGGAGTATTTTCTCCTTTTTTTTTTTTTTTTTTTTTTTTTTTTTTTTTTTAAGTTCTGTAAGTTACACCAAAATAGGATGACCTCAGTAAACTGTGACTTACAGATCACGTAGCTCTGGTATTTTATTTTGGTGATTAAAAAGGGTTTAAGTGGAACAAACATTTTTAGGCTTCTACTGTATGTGTTCATACAACTCAGTTGTGTGTTTTAGTATAGAACAAGTAAAAGCAATGTCTCATAAATAACAAACCATTTAATGAAGTTAAATGCTACTTTTTCTATTAACATAATGGTTCTTAAAACTCACAATCTGTACTTGATGAAAGGGTTTTACACAGGGGTAGATCATGGGAAAAGTGCTATACATGGAAATCCTGTACTTATCGATAAGGGTAGAACACTCAAAGGACTTTTGAAAATCTCTTAATTTAAAACTCTTATGGATCAGTTCAGGATGTAACAATATGGGGAAAAAAAAAATTATAACCCTTAAAATATCTGCTTGTCTCTCTTTTTTTTTTTTTTTTTTATTGGGGACTTCTCATAGGTAGATGGAGTAAAACGTACTTCAGTGGTTGCTGACTTGATATCATCTGATCTATGCAATCCTATCTTAATAGGATAAAAATTTTGACAAATGATGAAAGAAAAAATGTCTTAAAAACATCTTATTATTTATGATTAGGTGCAGGATTGTTATTCATAGTTTCTCTCTGTTAATAGAAAACTAAACAGAGCATTGGTTTTTCAATTGCAGGATAATGTGGAAATTTTATAAGGCCAATGTTTTAACATTTAAAATTTACTTGTATAAATACTGTAGGCCCACTGAAGACATACTGACTGAAACAAAGGTATCTCAAACTGATTTTTTTTTTTTTTACCATTTATGTGAATTTAACTGAAAAAGTTAAATTGTAGGATTGTAAACTTTGCAAAAGGAAACAATTCAAGAGGATTAGAGTCTCTGTGAAGAAAAATTTTTGAAGTAGTCTTTTAACTGCAAAAGTTGTTATAGCTCTTCCTGTAGAGTGAGCTTACTTCTGTGTAAAAATTGCTCTTTAAAGGGTATTTTCTACTGATCTAAAATGCAATAATTAGAAACTTTAATCATACATATGTAAAATAAATAGCATCTTTCCTGCTTCAAATGTATGATATCACCTTGCAGAGTAATTTTCCCTTAATAGTAGGGGAAATTAACTGACTCCCTTAACTGACTTTTTGTCAGTTAAGAATGTCCAACATTTGTAAAAGCTTTTGTTAGAAATTATCAGTACCTAAATTTATTTAATTTCCATTAATTGAAATCTGAAGTTGCCATGTTGTGGCTAATTCAGCAATGTCTTAGTGACTTTTTAAAAAATAATATAATAATAATTATATATTTATTGTTGAGTAAGGGCTGTCTGTCACACTGACTTGTAATGCATCAAGTGCAACGTGTACATCCCAGTGCTTCATTTGAGAAACAACGTAAAACAGAATACGGGTTCAAAGCAGAAAGACTTTTCTAGGTTGTCCTAGTGAAATAGATGCAGGTTTACAGTCACTTGTAGTTAATGTTGCTGCTATAAAAGATAAGAATATACATTCATGGAGGCAGTATGTGAGTAATTGCTATTATGAGGAGAGTGGTAGCACTTTCCTCTGATAGTTCTGTTCTGTGTGGGAAACTCTGTTCTGTGTGGGAGTGTAGTCCAGAAGAGTAAATTACATGCTTATTCCATTTACTTACAGAAGAACGAACGTAGTGTTACGAAGGTGCCATCCATTTCATTATACTTGTTTTTTTCATTTGTGACTGAAGAAGAATTCCTTAATAATTTAAGCACAGAAACCAAAATGATTTTTTTCTCTGTTTGTATATTTGTTCTGATGTTCTTATATAAATAATCCTATTTGATATCTAGTTATTAATTAGTTACTATATTCTAATAGGTAAGCCTTTCTAATGAAAAGCCTAAAAATGTTGTCAGAATGGACTAAGTTCCTCCCCCTTCCCCCTCATTTGTCGTTATTATTTCAAATGTGAAACAGAAGGAAGTGTATCAAGCTTGTGTATCTTTTGCTTTTTAAAGTTACGGGGGAAAAGAACTTCACATAAGCTAAAACAGAGGAGAAAAAGCTCTTAGGTAGAACTGTGAAGAAAAACATCCTGGAAAAAAGACAACAGAAATGCAGAGCCTTTTTCCAGAGAATAAATATTTAAAAAATACAAGAATAATATATGCTAGCTCAGACAAGAAACATTCTAACATTCTCAAGGGGAAGAGGATCAATTCCCCCCCTCCCCCAAGATGGGAAAATACAAGGAAATTCAAATTAACAAAAGTAAGATTTTTATATTGAACACCATGGGAAAAGAACACAAATTTAGGTCTCATGAAAGTGCAATTATATACCATCATTAATTAAAAGTACAGTTAAGTACTCATTATTTATTTATTTATTTTCAGATGTTTAGAAGACTCGATGGGACTGTTGCACTTTGTTAGCTTCATCTATGCCCTTGGTGGCACTGCGGACATGCCCTAGAGCTAGGAAGAGCTAGGAATGCGCAAGTGACAATGTTCACAGAGCCTTCCCAAACCTGAAATACAATGTCTCCTTGGAGTTGAATTTGAACGTCAGAAACTGAAGGGGTGAACAGGGAATAGTAGTTTGAGATGCTGCTGCCATCACAGTTTCCTTTGGCTGTGGATACACATTCCTGTAGGCAAGGGCCCATCCCACTTTCGAAATCCATTTTGGTAGTATTGCTATAAAAGAGTTCAGTGACAGTAAGCTAATTGAATAAATATGAAATCCTTTGTAGTTGTCTAGAAGGCTCCACAATATCCCAGTGGACAATGACATAGCGTCGGCTATTCATGTCCCTGGACTGCAATAACTTCTGCATGTAGCTCTCCCTGGGGAAGGTGAAGGGGGATGGGGAATAACACATACACACACACAAAAAAAAAAAAAGCTAGTGAAAAACAATGTGTCATGCCTTTCTGCTACAAAATCCATTAACCTGCCTGCTAACCTGTTCTGTGTTCTTTGCACAAATTTCCTGTTGAAGATTAAATCAGGTTCATATACTCACATATTATTTAAAAGCCACTGAATTACCCTGTTCCCAGCCTATTTTAAAAGTGCATAAAACTTTGGAATGAGGACAGCAGTTAACAAATCTTTTCCTTGAGCGCAGTGGAACAGTTGTGTCACAAGACTAAAGTACATCTCTTCAAAGGCTTATTTCTGAGAATGAAGTAGGAATTTCTGCCCCAGGAAATTAAGGATCATCAGAAATCTTTCCTAGTTATAACTTTTCAGCTTTGCCTTCCTCTAGCGTAACCACCCCTAGAGCACCTAAATATGAAGAGATTAATTATACCAAACAATTATACACAAAATAACTGTAGCTGATTGCCAACAGAAATTAATTGTTATGCTGAATTTACAGTTCATCCCATGAGAAGAAATGGAAAGAAAAGAGGAACAACATATGACAGATATTAACCAAACAGCTGAACACTCTGGTAATGTGGGATCAGCTACTTGTGCCACTTGTGGGCAGATTAATGCAGGATTCCCACCAAAGGGTGCACTTCTGAAACTGATTGTCATAGAAAAGGTGGCAAAAGCACAGACTGGAAAGAAGCAGTTGCCGCTAAGGTGTTTATTCTAAGATGTTTATTTGAAACTTTGGAGGAGTTTTTGGTGGAGAAACTAAATAGTGTGTGACGTGGAAAGAGTTGTGATTAATTCTCTTGACTGAGTGATTTATCCAGTGGAGCCAAATGTGCTCTATGACTGAGAACTTCCTACATATTATAGTTACACCTGTCAAATCCTGGGCTTTTATTGTCCTAGATTACTTTGCTCCATTTATTAAAGAATATGCCTTAGAGATTTAAGTCTTAAATAAGCCTTAGTGATTTAGCTCTTTTAAGGGTTTGGCTCTTTTTAAGAGTTTTGCATTTCATGCAAAAATGACATATTTTAAAAATTGCTTTATAAACAATTACCTATAAATGCAGAATGTAATATATTTTTTTCTAAAATTGTGATGGACAACACTTTAACATTGGTAATAGGTCAATAACTCCCATTTAAAGAAGATTTTTGAATTATATGCTGTTTCCCTCATGAGTGTAAAATGAATTCCAGTCTGAAAAGAAAACTTTTTTTTTCTTAAAATAAATAAATAAATAAATAAATTATTCATTATGTAATTTAATTATATATTTAAGAAAGGCTTTAGACCTAAGCGAAGTACCTACAGTACATCAGCCCATAAACATTCTGGCATTTTATTGTCCTAGTTTTATGCTTTGATTTCATTTACTTCAATATTACTTTTAGTGAAGAAAACATTGAGAACGCCAGGTGTAGTTCTTTTGATGTGGTAGATGCTTAGTATAGCAACTTGAAAACAGCAAGCCTAGAATAAGTTGGAAATATTTGAGATCCATCTGAAATTGCTTGTAAAGCAGTCCTGGTACACAAAGTTAAGGTATGCAAAGAGCAAAGTGAAAAAATGTATATATGTCTATATTTAAAATGTAAATAAATATATAAGGTCTTGCATCCTGATCAATTTATACTGGTTATTGTTGCTAGTATTTCTTCTCATTGTCACAGAAAATAGTGTTAGTGAAATGTTTTATTGGGTATTCAAGTATTCTGCTTATCATATCACGATGTGTTGTGTTTGTTGGTGTTTGTTTTTTTTTTTTTCATTTTTTTTTTCTGGTACTGCATGTATTCCCAGTGTTTGCTGATATATTCCATATAAATAATTTGAGGAAGAGAATTCGAATAATTGCTTCTCTAGGGAATACAGCCCACATATATATATTAAAATTTATATGGATAGTTTTGCATATCCTGAACTACTACACCTGGGGATAAAGTAGTCAGGAAAACATGCATAGTTTGAATTTTGTTCAAGTCACTCCTTTAAAGGGAGATATTTTCAGTCTGGCAAAAAATTTTTTCACTGATTTCAGTATATTTATATTTATTTAGAGTTAGTATTTCTGAATTATAATTTATATCAGTAAGTGTCCTTTCCCAAACTGAGAAAGAATGTCTATTACTAAAATGGCTTTACGTATGCTAAATACTATGGAAAAATGAGAGGGTATTATATAAAACATACAGGTTCAATTTATATAGGAAAATATAGTTTTCTATATTTTCTATGGGATCTCTCTTTTTTTTTTTTTTTTTTCCATTCATGTAATAAATGTCTCAGTCTTCAAAATAGGACTATACACAAAGTTTACAATTTATTAAAGGAATAGAGGTATGCAAACAACGCTGGGTGCGCCAGGAATCTCTGCTCCACCAAGACGCACACCAGTTACATCAAGCAGCTGATTTTTATGCTCCTAGGCTAATACATATTCATTACTACTTCTAAAAAAAACATTACTACTTTCTAAAAAAAACCTGAAACTATAATTAGTTTCAGGAATCTAAACCCTCCTACTGGAGCATGCGTATCAGTCTCCGCTGGTCCCTCTGGGGGTCTCTCGTGCTGAAGACTCATAGTCTTCCTCCCTCTTGTCCTTCTCCTTTGTCCAGCTTGGCTGTACGTCAGAGACTTGTGCAGTGTCCCCCACAAGCTTTGTCTTTTAGTTGTTCTTCAGCTCTCCCCGTCTCCTTAATCTCCTGGCCAGATATCAGAGACTTTCATAGTGTCCCATGCAATAGTCATAATGGTTAGCAGTTATTCTGAAATCCCCCAGATATCAGAGACTTAAAGGAAAAGCCTACAAATACATTTCCCTTCAAGCTCTCTATTGACACAGATTGCTAAAACATTCCTTTGCAAGATACAAGAACTATATACATTAACCACTCTGTTTTTCTTAGACTTGTGGTTATACAAGGGTACGTAAGACAGAAGGTCACATTCATCATACCGTGCGGCCCTAGCATTGTTCCATACTGACATGAATCAGATGAACGTATTTCACAATTCATACAGTTGATCCAGCAGCAGTTAGAAACAATCATAGTGTTTGTGTATTTGAGAATAATGAAATCAGGATGATGATTAGTAAATGTTTTTGATTGGATTTTTTTTCCTTCCAAAACTCTTCAGGATATACTTTCAACCACCTGAATTTGGAGTATTTTTGTTGTTAAAGACTTTGTTTTCTACAAAGAGTAAAACTAATTGCAACAATATTTTTCACAAATTGGCTATCCATAAATAATGCCAGCATTTTCAAGGAATTAGAGATGCTAGGTTTTTGGTTTGGTTTGGTTTTCTTGTTGTGTTTAATAGTTTCTCTGACAATTGCAGCCTTAGTACGGAGTATATTGTGGTGTTCAATAGTGAGTGTGGTCATTCAGTGCCCAAGAAATACTATGTACTTAGATCTCAACAGCTTAATTAATAAAGCAGAAATAGTGCATCATAATCTTGGTTAAACATTTATATGATATTAATATATATGATCACGAGAGTATATCATAAAATATCATGTATTTTACACATGAAGGTGGAATTTGTCTCTGCAAGTGTTCATTGAAAGAGTACTTTTCCATTGTTTGATAGGCCTACAAATGACACTGAATGTTCAGAGGAAAGATGATTTGGTCCTGTCTGTACAAAGAATATGCCTGCTTTCTCTACCTATTTCAGGGATTGATGGAGAATAGTTTCATAACATGTTATCTGACATGTGCAAATTTTCCTTTGCAAAGTCCATGTCACCCACAGGACCTAGTTAACCATGGTGAAGGTATAGGACCCAACTGAAGGAAATGCCAAGTACATTCTGTATAGAAAGTCCTTGAAAAGCATAATTGCTTCAACCTCCATAGCAATTAAGGTACAAAACATTCTGTGTTGTTTATTCCTGTTGTTCAGGCAAAAATTTGCAAAATTTTTTTTGCAAAATTTTTTTTGCAAAAAATTTTTTGCAAATTTTTTTTTTTTTTGCAAAAAAAATCAGTCGTGTTGTGGAGAACTATAGTTTCCCTGGAAGGAAACTTGTCTCCTTAGGGTTCATGTTCTCCCTCCTCCTCCTCTCCACCCTCTGCTCCCTTCTTTCCTACTAAAAACATAAACAGATTGAAACAAGGTTTTCATGATAGGCTAAATGAATTAGTCATTTAACAGTTCTGTTTCCCACATGGTGGGAGGGATGTTCTGAATCAGTAATTTAAAGGAAAGTGTGGGGGGAAAAAAAAAGACTTGAAGTTCTGACTCTCATATACAATAGAGGATGCTTTTTTAAAATCACCATTTTCTCACTTGCACCCCTTCTTGGCATCAACCTTATCCCGTCCTCACTTTATGGAGTAATTGGAAATTACTGATGAAGTTACATGTGAGATGTGCATCTGTACAATATTCTCAGGAAGTCAAAAATAGCTGGATAATTCCAAAGGCCAGTTTCTTGGTTGTTTCAGGTTTCTCTGTTACAATTAATATAGAAAAGCTCCTTAAGGTATGTGTTAAGAAGAGGTTTGTGCTTTCAGTCACAGTAGTGAGGATGGACCCCAGAAGAAGCATTCCTCCCTTTCAGGAGGGAGTTGAGTTGGTTGAGGAGCTGGACATATTTGTAATTGTAGAATCATCGAGGTTGGAAAAGACATTCATAAAGTCCAGACATCAATATGACCTATTGAGTCCTGCCTCTAAAGCATGTCCCTTAGTGCCACATCCACGTGTCTCACCTCCAGGGATGGGGACTCCACCAATTCCGTGAACAGCCCATTCAAATGCTTGGCTACCCTCTCAATGAAGAAATTTTTCCTAACGTCCAATCAAAACCTCACTTGGCATAACTTGAAGCCATTTCCTAACGTCCTATCACTTGTAAGCTGAGATAAGAGACTTACACCCTCCTTTCAGGTAGTTATACAGAGGGATGAGGTCTCTCCTCAACCTCTTTTCTCTAGGCTAAGCTGCAGTTCCCTCAGTCACTCCTCATTAGTCTTGTTTTCCAGTCCCTTTACTAGCTCTGTTGCTCTTCTCTGCACACGCTCAAGCAATTCAATATCCTAGTACTGAGAGGCCCAAAACTGAACATGGTATTTCAGGTGTAGTTTCACCAGTGCCACATACTAGGGAACAATCACTTCCCTTGTCCTACTGGCCACACTATTTCTGATGGAGGCCAGGATGCCATTGGCCTTCTGGGCCATATGGGCACACTCCTGGCTCATGTTCAGCCAGCTGTCAAGCAGCACCCCCCAGGTCCTTTTCTTCCAAGCAACTTTCCAGCCACTCTTACGTAAGCCTATACCACTGTGTTGGGTTGGTACAACCTAATTGCAGGACCCAGCACTTAGCCTTGTTGAACGTCATGCCTCTTTGCACAGACCACAGTCATCCTCTGGATATGGTGTCTGAAGCTGAACCCAGTATTGTTGATTTGTTTCTTTAGAACTGAGAGTAATAGTTTTTCCCCGTACTTTCTAGAAACTCCATTTCCTTGCAGTAAGGACTTTATGAGCTGTGATGAGATGATGTGAGTGCTGAGTCTAACATATAGTGTATATGCTCTTATCTATTATCTTTTCCTCCATTTTATATTCCTGTCTCTTCTCTGTTCTTCAGGGTGGTTTCTTCAGAGCAGCAGAGAATTTCAAGGGCATGGTGGATTCCTGGAAATCTGAGTTTGTTAGCATTATTGTCTGAATGCTGAGTAATTGGATTTGTAGAGTTTCTAACAAAGTTTTGTTTCCTAATTTGGTTATGTGAAGTGGTGGGAATCTTGACAGAAAAACTGTATAAAACCTAAAATACGTAAAGAAAAACAAGTTTTTGAAAGGGAGACTAGAATTGAAAAAAATATATATATAATAAAAAAATCTTAGTCACAGTAGACAGGTTTTTTTATATATATATTTCTTTATGTGATAAAATGAATGATTCATTAATACAGCCTGATTTCTCTTAATTGTGAGGACTGCTTTGTGTCAGGCTGTGAATTGTATCTAAGCAGATAGTAACGAAATGTGTGCACAAATCCATGTTTCCTGGAATGGGTTAAACTCTTTGAGGATCAGTAGAAGAGATACCTACCTGTCATTCTGTATGTTTTAACTGTATACTATAGTGTGTTCTTTGAAGTAATTTATCTTTTTCTTTTTTTTCCCTTTCTTTTTCTTTCTGTTATGTACTACCCCTGTAACTACTTTCTTCTTTATGCACTTGTGTATAGTTTTCTCACTGCATGACTATCCTCAAGCACTGAGAGAGAGAAAGCACTAAAATAATGTGCAAAAGTAGGCATTTAAATTAAACTGTGCTGAAAAAGATGCTGTAAACCAATCTTGTACAGAAATTAAGATTTTTTTGTAAGATATAGGAGATCTCAATCTTTACAAATGAGACATCATATAATGTAAATGTGCATCAATGGCTCTTAGCCTTGGCATCTATGTAATGTACATGATTGCTTACAGCTATATTGTTGTCTATATATAGAATGTGGAAAAAGACACTATAAAAGGTTTAAGTACAAAAAAAAAAAAAAAAGTCAGATTCAGGGAACTACCTCTCCTTATTTAGGACTCCCCTACTGCAGAACCTAATTGAAAACTGAAAAGGGAAGCCTGTATGAAATTTCTTTTCCTGAGATTTTCTCCATTATGTTTCTGCATATTCCTGCATCATAGGCACTGAGGTGATGTACAGAATCTGGCAGCAGCCCAAAGACCAGTTAGTCATCCTCAGTGACTGTCTACCTCCCCATTACCTTTCCAGGATTAAGCTTGGCAAATTAGTTACACTGGATCCCCCACATCTTCTCTTTTTAAGGTAGGATTTGTATTTAGGGAGTTTTCCAGAATTACAATGTAGCCTTAAATTCTTATTGTCTTCCATGAAAACTTGGTTGGCTTTATGTTTACACATTCCATTTTCTTTCCTGTGGACTGCCATACCAAATTTTCCACTGCTCTCCCATCTCATTCAGGTCTTGGCTTTTCTTGCAGTGCTGTTCACAGGGTGAGCCTGGATGTCAGGTAAAGGAGAAAGGATATCCTGTTTCAGAGTTGATGATTTTGATCTGAAGTTGGAGAAGGGGAAGTCAATGACAAAGTGTTCATTTTCACTGTCCATGTACTGTGGATGTAGCAATCCCTATAGACAGAGTTCAGTTAAAGATATTGCATGTGAATAGACTGATCAGTTTAGAGCCCACAGCAGGTATTACCTTGCCAACCATAGCAATTCTAATGCTAGGCTTCCTATCACAAACACTCATATTCAATAATTGAGATGATCTCTAACTGTACAGCATTCAACAGTGTTAGCTTTTACAGGTAATGAAGCTAATGTAGTTCCTAATTCAAAAAAATAATACTGTATGAAATCACGGTATAAAATTTTGAGTCTATTAAATCAACTATGCAAATATAAAACCATTTTCAGTAAAACCTAATTAGTTGTCACGAATATGAAAAAATATTTGAAGAAATAAAACTGTCTTCAATACAATCTAATCAACTTTTAGAAATGAAACGTCTCTAATTTGATTAAAATGTCTCTATTGACCATCATTATTTTCTCTTGTTTTAAATAAGAGGACTGAGGCTCTCCAGACAGAATGATAGCTTTTTGATTGAATGTCAGTTTCAGCTTTTGTAGTTAGTCCCCTTTTTCTGGCACTAACGGTGATTCACTGATGTTTAAAGGCTGATGAGCCTCGTTCCTGGCCAACATTATCCATATTAATATTGCTTTTTCCATCTCAGTCTCCATGCTCTTATTAGCTTTTGCTGTTTGTTCACTCAGCTCCTAAATTTTACCCTTTCTAACTTATCCTTATGTTTTATTCTAACTTGAGGAAGTGTAGGAATGTCTTCTGGTTCAAATTTTAAAATACAGGGCAGTTGTTGCACACCTATTACTGTATTTGGATGATGCGACTTTCTATTAATACACATATACATTCATCAAGAAGGGCATAAACAATGAAAGTATACTTAGGGACTAAGGTGTCTTCCTGAATTTCTTTGTCCAGGAGTGGTGCTCATATATATGAGACAAGGAGACAAATATATATAATAAATGTTGTCTATAATTGGGTTAATGAGTTGTGTTTATATATATATATATGTAGATAATATTATATGTAGATTATATTATAATAAATTGTATATATATATTCTTCTGTTCCTAGCCACTCTGCTTTTTATTTTTATTTATTCCCCATCTCTTCAAACTGAGACAACGTGCCTTTTCTTCTCCTCTCCCAGCTGCCAACATCTTCCTTCTTAAGCTCTTTCTTTTATTACGTCAGTCTCTTCAGGACTGATTTTTTCCTTTGCTCTGTTTGTAATCTGACCCTTGTAAATAACGCTATTGCTAGGCATATAAAGAGATTCCACTTACAGTCTAAAATTAGTTTTCTAGTCTAAACTTGTCATCTAGGCAACCTCTGCAATCAATAGAGAAAGATAAATACTGCAAGAAGGTAATTCATCACATCTTAAGATTATGTTGAAACTGGAGGGATTAATTGCTGTCTGGGCTGCCTGTCTCTTTCTGCTGATTAAAGAGAGAGCCCTAGCTGACAACCTTAGATGAGATACCTGACTTCCAGATGGATAAAATTAGATGAAAGGTATCCTACCTGTTGTGCAAGGAGTGGTGTTGGTAATGTATTTCGTTCGTAAGGTCTGCTTACAGAGGTAAAAACAATGTAGAACTTGAATGAGATGGTACCCAAAGTTTGATATTTTTGTCTGAACCAATTTGCAACAATGCAAATTATATTTGATTTTTTAATAGTGTCTTCAGCAATGTTGTGACATATTCTTAAAATCAACCCCCTACTATTTTGCTAGAACAGTTAATATTTAAATAGCTCTCGTGAATATCTCACAAAATTGCTAAATACAATTAATTTCATTTTCACATGGGGAGACTGAAGCTTTGGAACATTTTTGACAAGGCCACACTATGCAACAACATAATTGGATACAAACCTTGTTATCTGAGTCTCATTTAAAATTATAGGGGAATAATGTTACCGATAAATAGTATCTGCAGTGGATATTACTGAAAAAACATCCCCACACAAATTATCCAGATACAATTTGATCATAAGCAATGGATAAGATAATAATTCATGATCAATGCTGCACATAAGCAATTGGAAATATGAAAATAAAATTTATTATAAAACTAGTTATAGACATTATAAAACTAATTATATACAAATTTTGAGCAAAACTAGGTATGATAAAATACTTATCAGTTACAGCTATTCTAGTAGTAGAACTGGTATTTAGACTTCTAATGTTTGACCTTATTTTAACAGTGCTGTATCTCACCGCTGGACCAACGAATTGGGAACAGCTCATAGCATCAGAAACTTTATACTAATGCCACCTATCAAGTCTTCAAGCACTGTGAACTGAAACTACAGATCTTTATGGAGCTTGTATCAACTTGGTCAAAAGGAATGCTTTTCTGATATTTAACGAGTACCATTTCTGCCATTATGACGAGCCAGGAGAAGTGGGTTAACCTTAGTCCTGGAGAATTCTCTCAGCTTCAGAAATACGCAGAATGTAAGTACTTTCTAAAATATGTCATTTTGCCTCTACTTAAAAATTAAGGATATTTGTAACTGTAGAATAGAATATTAAACTGGAGTCATTAGATAGTTAACATGTTACAGTATTATTGTATTATTAATATTATTCACTGTTAAATAAGTGGTTAAATTATCATTCACGTCTACGGCTTTTTTTTCATCCAGAAAATCTCTTCTTCAGGGGAAAAGAAAAAGCAAACAAAGAAAACCAGTCAGTGACACAGTAACTTTTTTCTTCTTTACTGAACAGTTATTATTCAGTGCGATACCACTTAGCCTGATTATGACTGTGTATTTGGAGAGTGTATTTCTACAACTTTGCCTTCTTAAATTCATCATTACAATTTGTAGGCAACTAGAGTGAGGTTTAAGAGGAAAGCTTTTTCACTCTTGGAGGAAAGGTGATCCTCCCCCTCTACTCTGCCCTGGTCAGGCCTCACCTGGAGTACTGTGTCCTGTTCTGGGCTCCCCGGTACAAAAAAGACAGGGATCTCCTGGAAAGACTCCAGTGGAGGGCCACAAAGATGATACAGGGCCTGGAGCATCTTCCTTATGAGGAAAGGCTGAGAGACCTGGGTCTGTTCAGCCTGGAGAAGAGAAGACTGAGAGGGGATCTCCTCGGTGTATATAAATATCTGAGGGGTGGGGGACAGAAGGATGTAGCCAACCTCTTCTCAGTGGTTTGTGGGGATAGGACAAGGGGCAATGGCTGCAAGTTAGAGCACAGGAAGTTCCACTCTGACATGCGAAATAACTTCTTCATGGTGAGGGTGATGGAGCATTGGAACAGGCTGCCTAGGGATGTTGTGGAGTCTCCTTCTCTGGAGATATTCAAGGCCTGTCTGGACGCCTACCTGGGCAGCCTGCTCTGAGGAACCTGCTTTGGCAGGGGGGTTGGACCCGATGATCTTTCGAGGTCCCTTCCAACCCCTACAGTTCTGTGATTCTGTGAAACATGGAAATTCCAGTAGAAACAAATCTAGCTGTTCAATATGAAGATGTTTCTAATATTGTAGTAAATTTGAAGTTGGTTATCTCCCATACAAGACCGGGAAATAAAAATCTGCCTAAGCTGAAGATACAGCTCTTTAGTTATTATTAAGGCAAAAATTCCATTAATTTTCCTGAATAAATAACTCAGAATTGCATGCTTATGGGACTAGATACTAAACACGAGAAGTCAGATTTAGGTGGCAGTTTGTAAAGCCTGATAGGAACTGAACTAAAGTTCAAGAATGTTTCAGAAGTTTTCCTGTATCATAAATAAGATCAAGTCTCTTAATTTATGAATGCTGTTGATTTATTACTAAAGGAAACATTTCATTATAAAGTATAAAGCATGTAAAGTAAATGAAGACCACTGATTGCTTTTTTGTGCCTATGACACCACAGCATCTAATTAATTGTTCATCAGTGTAGTAACTTAATAAAAGAATAATAAAATGATTGTTAGATTTAACTTTTTTTCACATTCCAGTGGAATTTACTATTGGGATTCATAATACATTATGATATCAAGTTGAAGTATGAATTTGAAGTATGAAGTATTTATATAATGCAATTTCATTCAACAACAACAACAAATAGGTAGAAATATTTACATGATGCTTTCTGGAACAGGAGTATATGAATCTCACTATTTTCTACTATTGTATTGCTGTAAAGTTTAAAGTATTCTATTTATTAACAAATCATGTTTCTTCCCCATGCCACCATCCTGTCTCAAAGTGTAAGTTTTAGGGATGAAGGAAACTTACTCGACATATTGTTTTAAATATTAGTGATATTACCAAAGAAGGAGCTATTTCATTTCTCCTTTAATAGTTATAAAGTTTAATAATTTAAAGACATTGCTACCTCTTCAGTACTTAATCAGTTAGAATCTCTTCCTTAGGTATCTGGTATGAGCCTGAGAAATGAATGTTCAAACTTTTCTAATACTTCTTTTATTTGTATGTAGCGTACAGAAATATTAAACAAAGGGAGACAAGATGAAAATATAAAGAGCTTAAAAAGAACACATACAAAATTTATATTGATGTTGCATTGGCTTCAGAAAGCATTGTAACAAAAAATTGTATGTTTGATGTTGATATGAAGAAACTTGCTTCTTTTAAAATGCATCATCAAATGGATAGTAAACATAATATAGCAGTTTTAATGAAAATATTTCCTTCTGTAAACATTTGCTTTGTCCTGTGAAAAGGTTTTAAATGTGTTTTTTTGTTTTGTTTTTCTTTCTCCAGTACTAGATGTGTAAGATCTCTAATACAGAGAGATATAACAGTTACAGTGTTGTTATTTTTTATTTATTCGTTTATTTTTCCCTATACATTCTTATAATTTAAACCTTCAGTGCAGCATTTGCCAAAGTATTTGTCATCTTCATTACTCTTCGTTACTGGGCAGGGCTGTTAATATGTTTCTTTTCCTTTCACTTTCCTTTCCTCCTCCAACACTTCTTGCACACATCATAATTCAGAGTCTTTGCTTTGATTGCTGTTGATATCAGAATAATGTGTTTGGTAAAATTGTTTGGATTTGTTTGTGTATATATAAAAGAAAGACATGATGTCCTTAAACTGTGCTCTTTCTCGTTTCCTCTGGTTGTCTGGAACAGAAGGATGTTTGTTGTATGAAAATGTGAGGCCTCTATAACTATTTTTGTAAAAATAGTTAAATTTCAGAGGCAATAAGAAAAAAAATGTTAATAGTATATAATAATATATAATGGTTGATACGTAATTCCAGGGGAATATAAACCAGATATGGGCCATATTTTGAACCTGTGATCTGTCTAATTTAATTTTGCTAAATGACTGAATAACAGTATCTTTAAATGTGTGTTTAAGACTTTAAAACACAATTTTGTTTATTAAAAAATAATTGGATCCAACATTTTCAAATTTGTTATATATCTAACATGCAGAGATATGAAATATTGTGTTAGTAAATGCCTTTACTCACTACTGTATAGTAATTATGTGGAGCTTTATGAAGTTTGAATATATAATTGCTTTGAAATTCCATTGTCCTTGTTGAATGTGACAAAATAGTGAAGTAAAAATCCTAGCAGAATTTGGCTGGCTAGAGTTGCCAGTGAATCTCCTTTCATGATATAATCCCGTAGGTCACAGTGCCTTGGTACACTTCTGTATCAACAATGTCATTTGACCATCGTGCTTCTTTGTGTTTGTACTTCCAGTCATAAAAGATTAAACAAAATTTTGCAGGAATCAATGGCAATTCACATTTTAGTGTGAAGTTTAGTAGTTTCATGATTTATTTAAGTTTAAAAGGAATGAGAAGACTTGATGAAATTCCTGGTTTATGAAATAAGATACCCTGTAGTTCCTGAGGAGCCTTGGAGACTCTTGCTGGAAGGAGCGATGATAACACTGGTAAAGTAACACTGTAGGAAGGTTAAACTTTCTGGAATATGCATGCCAAAAAAAAAAAAAAAAAAAAAGTGTCATGATCCTGCAGCCTTGCCTTATGCTGGAGAGTGGTTTTGTTTGTGTTTTTTTTGAAGGTCTCTGGAATACAGTAGGGAAGGTATAGCAAAGTGACTCATTTTCCACTCTCCTGCTGTTACTTGGGATTTTTATTTGCTCTGCCATTCATTCAGTTTGATATGTAGGCCTTACTTCCTAAATCTTACCTGAATTGTAACGTGATATTCGCTTTAGAAATTTTTAACACATGAACTTTCTTAAATTTACAAAATATAATATTCATATTCCCTATTTAAGTTTGAATCACGCTTAAAGTGAATAATGGAATAAAGACTGTAGTTTCTCAAAAACGTCATGAGACTGAAAGAAAGCAGTACAGGGAATTCACTCAGTAAGACCTCCAAAAAGTGTTTTTTCTGATATCTATATTAGTGCACACATATTTTGGTGTGCAAATCAAAAGTAATAACACGGATTAGTAGACTAAATTAAAAGAAACCATAAAGAGATTCTTAAGCAAACCGCTAGAGAGCATAGACTAACCTGAGCTTGCTGGATGTAATTCAGAATTCACACTTAACAATTCTTTATTGTATTGTAATGCTCAAATACTAAATGTTGGCAGCAGGAGGGTGCTTCACAGCATTTACTATAGCTGATACAAAACAGGTAACAGATACCTTCAATGGGTGAGTCCAAAGAACATGAATGCTCAAGTGCCTTTATTTATTTTATTTTTATAAAGCCTGAGTAAATTTAAGAACACTGACTCCACTCCTGAAAATAAATGAGTATGTGTTCTGCATTTTATGTACCTGTCCACCCAGAAAGTAGTCTTCCTAAAATAGTTTTACCTGTGTTTTGCATATTAGCTTAGCTGTCAGGAGGAAAAACAAACAAAAAAACACCTTCACAGTTTCTTCCTCACACCAAATCCCTTCAGCCTAAGCTGGCTACAAAGTGAGATAGTCCTTTGCTTCTCTGACACCCCCAGCTGCTGCTCTCTACACAAGCACACATCACATTTGTGGTCTAATAGTTGTTTTTATGAAGATGACTGCTGGAGCAATACTTTGCTGGAAGCACATTTATGCATACGACATTTTCTGAGAATAACAAAGGAATAGGCCCATCTGGGTTTTAAAGGAGAAATCAAGTGCCGCTTCTGCAGACCTTCTGACCTGTAACAGAATTTAGAAGGAAACTAAATGTGTTGCTTCCCTTGTGCATCAACTAACTTCAGTCATGTAAAGAATTTTCAAACTATATTGAGATACAGGCTGCACAAATAATAGGCTTAAAGGACTTCTAGAGTTATGTTATATGTGAAAAACTGCAACTGGATTCAGTATGGATCAAGCTGTCCTGGCCTTAAGAGGTCTTTCAGCCTCAACTCCCATTTTGGTTGCCAAAAAAGATATATGGATCTCTTGCTAAAAGCACCTGTTAAACTCCTCACTTGGATCCTAATAGTTGAATAGAGATATTTTTCACTTTCTGACTGAAAGACACTTTGTTCCAGTTCAATATAGTCTAACGATCTTGTGTGTTTCATTATATTCTTGCAAACATAGTTAAATAAACAAGGCCTTCACTTAGCTCTGTGTCCAGATACTCTCCTTGCTATCTCATGAAGAAGTTCCTACCACATCTTGTCTGTCTGTCCTCTTCATCACATATAAAGCTGAGAATCATGTTATCAATATATGTTTTTTACCTAGTAAACAAAAACTCTGAATTTAAAATTCCTTTCTGGAATACATACCAGCTTTTTCCAGTATCCATAAATGTAGTTGAACAGCAAAGAAGAGTATGGGTTCTACAATACTTGTTCTTAATCACAGAATATTTCTCTCCAGTAAATACTTGGAACTTAGTAGTATGTAAATATCTTCCAGTAAGTTAATATCTTTACAAAATACTGTAATTCAATGTAGTTAGAAATAAGTAATATAAATATAATATCTCATTGAAGGATAGTCTTTCCACAGTCCAAAGATTATCTATAATTTCATTTTACAGAATTAATTTTGAGCTCAAGTTGAGTCAACTTTATACTTGCAGTTTAAAACCTTCCTTCATCTGCTCACCAAATAAGAATCTGGGGCTTCAAAAGAATTTTTGGAACAGTTTAAGTATTACTTTAGAATGAAGAAAAGATTATTTCTAGAATTCAAAGAGCATATTAATTAATACTTGCCTCTTTGCAGCTAATTTGCATGTGTGCGGATTTATTTATTTATTTGGGGAGAATAATTATTTCCAATGACAGTTCCTCTGTGTCCTCCTTTCTGGTCAAATTTAAAATTTTATCTTTTTATGAAGAGAGAACAGTAGGAATGTTTTGCATTAGATTTTTGCTTGGCTTTAAAATACCTGTGAAGAGTAAGTGAGAAAAAGAACTGAGATGATGGGGGTGCTCCTTATGCAGTAATAATTGTAATAATAGCCATGTAGTCTATGCCAAATGGAGAGAAATATGTATGCTAAGATAAATTCCTTTTTTCTTTCATTTTTTTCTTCTTTTTTTCTCCTTTAGATTTCATGATCAGGCCTTTCTGTGAGAAAGAAAGTGAAAAGGTGCAGGGTATTTTTGCATGAAAATGTCACTTAAAATGCATAGGGTGCATTAGCTGGGTTAGCTACTAGTAGCTGGGTTAGATACTTAATACAGTGCTTTTGAGGCAGAGGTTGCTTCTTCTAAAATACATGTAATATTTCTAATACCAGCCTGAATTGTAGGGACATTAAAGAGAAGCCATAAAGGTAATCCATTTGCTTACCTGTGATTATTGCCTGTAGAGTAAGGTTGATCAGTTTGGACGGTTTTGTATTGTGTCCTTCTTTTTCTTTTTTTTTTTTTTATTCTTTTTTTTATTTTATTCTTTTTTTTTTTTAATTTTATTTTGTCTTTCTTTTTTTTTTTTTTTTCTTTTTCCTTTTCTTTTTTCTTTTTTCTGTGTCATCAGTAAAAAGGATTTTATTAAATGGGTGTTTATGACTGTTATAGTCCAAATCATATGTTAATAGAAGTTCAGAGGATTCTGCTCCATAAGCAAATGAGAAATTATTGAAGGGACAAGAAACAGTTAAAGCAAGACTGTTTCATGATTCAGATAGGTTTTAAAAGAAAGAAGAAAGGTCTGCCCTTCCCTTAGTAGGGGGAGAGAGGCAAAGGAAAAGGCCTCTGAGCTCTGGCAGCATGTGTACTCTGGGGAAATAGCTTTGTGTTGTCCTTTTGAATTTGTCAACAAAATGTGCCCTGAGGAACAAGCCTGAAAAGACGTTTTGCAAAATATTTGGCAGTGATTTTTTCCCAGGCTGGTGGAGGAGAACTTGGGCAAACTGTCACAGCCTGAAGATAGAAATAGATGCTGGAGTGCTACTGAAATGGCTGTGAGAACAGGAAGAGCATCAGAAGAGCTGCAGCATCTTTTGATGTAACATCAATAGCTACTGAAAGAGCTAGACACTGTAATAATTTTATAGGGGAAAAGGAGGAAGAGCTAGTGAAAAAGATCTCTGAAGAGAAACAGGAAAGCCAACAGAAGTTTTGGTCCAGAATTAAGTTGCCAGAGACTCTTGTTTAGGTTTGATTCTCTGTCCCTCACAGATGGAAAAGATTTTATTTTACAGTGGGTATAAATGATAACCTTTGGGGAACTTTATACATGTGGCAGCTGGCCAGCAGTAGCCCCAAAAGCTATGAGCAATTACCCAGTCCCTCAGAGGAATCCAGGCTTCTAATGCCATATTGCCTTTTACTAATTATAATGAGAGATCGGGCCTCATCAAAGAATACAGATTGCTAAAAGCAACTATTTTTGGCTGTTTGGGAAGGGGAGAGAGAAAATCGCTAGTGAGTACTGAAAAGTTTTAGACTAAGTATTGGATTTTAGGAGTTTCTGCCGCTGTAACAGTGAAGGAAATTAAATTATTGTGAAGTTTTCTGAGAGACTGTCAGATGTCATCATGCACTTCATGGAGAAAGATAGTTAACCTAGTGAGAGATTCCCTCTTTGCAGGCAAGGCTTAGTGATGATGGAATAGTGTGGAGTGGCCAGTTGTTGACAGAGAACTAGGATTCAGATCCCAAGAGTAAGTAACTGGGAACTAAAAATCTGCCTCTGAGAAATCAGTGTCCTACTCAAGGGTTTGGTGGGGCACTTGGTTTAGTTTAGAGAGCTGAGCGTTACTGATATAACACTAGTTTTCTCTTAAGCTCAGTGAATTTAAATTCAGGGTGTAAATTACTTTGTTGTATTAAGTCAGAGAAAACAGAGCAGAAATATCTTATAGATGTAGGTTTGTATTGGGTTTACGTGGCAAGGTTTTGGTAGCTGAGGGCTGCAGGGGTGGCATCTGTGAGAAGAATCCAGAAGCTGGCCCATGTTACATCATAAGGGCCAGTTTCAGGGGTCTCCAAGGGGACCTGCTACTGCCCAGAGCCAAGCCAATAAGCAGGGTTGTTTGCCCCTCTGTGAGAGCAGATTTAAGAAAGGAAAGAAAACAAACAAACAAAAAAAACTGCTGTGCAACTGCAGCTGGGAGAGTGAGGAATGAGAAACAGCCTTGCAGCCCCCAAGGTCAGTGCAGAAGAAGGAGAGCAGGAGGTGTTTCAGGCTGGGAGCAGAAGTTCCCCTGAGGCTTGTGGAGGGGACCCTGGTGGAGCAGGCTGTCCCCCTGCAGCCCATGGGTCTCACATGGAGCAGATCTCCATGCTGCAGCCCGTGGAGGAGCCCCCGGTGGAGCAGGCCCTGGGTCGGAGCTGCAACCTGTGGAGAGGAGCCCACGCAGGAGCGGGGGGCCTGGGGAGATCTACCACCCGTGGGGGATCCGTGCTGGAGCAGTTTTCTCCTGGGGGATGAACCTCATGGTATGGAGCCATGTGGGAGCAGTTCTTGAGCAGCTGCTGCCTGTGGGCAGCCCCTGCAGGCTTAGTTCATGAAGGACAGCATCCCATGGGAGGGACCCCACGTGGAGCAGGGGCAGAGAGTGACCGTGAGGGAGCAGCGGAGATGAAGTGTCAGGGACTGACCACAGCCTCCATCCCCATACCCCTGTGAAAGATAAAGTTTTGTTGTTTTTTTTTGTTATGGTTTCTCATTGCTCTAATGTTATTTATTACCTATTCCTAACAAGCTAATCTCCCTATGCTGAGTTTGTTTTGCCTGCAATGATAATTGGTGAGTGATCTCCCTGTCCTTTTCTTAACCCTTGAGCCCCTTGTATCTTCTCCTTTTCTCCTCCTTCTGAGGAGGGGGAGTGAGAGAGTCATTGTGGTGGAGCTTAGCTGCCCAGCTGGGTAAAACCACCACAAGGTTCTAGTCAGATTTGTTCCTTAAAATAACTGAACAAGCTGAACTCCGTCCAAAGGAAGGTGGATATATATAGTCTATGCTAATGAGGGTACTAGACTTTGACACGTTACACTGAAATCCGGGGTAGACAAGTTATGAAGGTGTGAGTTATTTTTCCACCTATCCAGTCATAGCTGGGATTTTGTCTCTGAAGGTTATTTTGTAGATTAAGTCATTGAGGGCACTGGAACACTGGGCACCAATGTCAGTAGCAGAAGTATTAATGGATCTCTTTCTCTCACGAGGAATTCTGTTAGGTCTTGAAGAGAATATAACGTAAGCGTGATAAGCCAAACATTTCTGAAGGAAAAAGCCAAGAAAGGTACAATAGTATAATATAATTTGGCTCTCTGAAACAGGCTTCCTGATGACCTAAAATGTTTAAAGTTCCATGATCTATTCCTATCTGTGACTGGCAGATGTATTTAAGCCCAGACGGAAATCAGGTGGTTTTGTAGTTTATAGGTTAAACTGTCATACTGACTTCATCCACAACTGTGAGTAAGGAGGAACCTCTTCATGGCAGTCATGTGGGTATATGAATGATAGGTGACATGCAGAACTTGGTTCCTCCTTCCATGTCCATGTTGAAGAAGGTCATCCAATTTTTTTGAAGTGTAATAGTCCATTTAGAGAACAGGACAACACAGAAGAATGCCAACCTCTATATACTTTGACTAAAGAATTTGCCAGATTGTTCAGGAGTTACTTTATTTCATGACAAAGGCAAATGCATTTGAGATCTCTCAGACCCTCTCAGGGTACTAGATACTCTGATTTAAAACAATCTTATAGGAAATGATGGTTTTCCTATAACTTCATTTGAATTTTGTACAGTAATTGCATACAGTCATGTTGAGTGACTTGCTACAGCATTATTTTCATGCCTTAACTAATTTCAGGGATCATCTCCTCTTTGGAGTGCAAGAACCTTTGTGTGTCAGTTGCATAGAGACATACATGTACTTTAAGAGGGCAAAACCAGTAAATTTATATGCATTTGTGGCTATTAGATGGCAGAACTGGAATATACTCTGTTTGTAAGATCCCCCTTTTCCTCTGCAGAGCAGAAATAATTTTTTAATTTCTTTTCCCTCTGCAAAACACAAATATCTGTCTTGTTCAAGAGTTCTGATGTAAAGGGATTATAGCCAGCAAAATGCATGGCTACTGCTGCTGCATGCTGTTGAATGGAGACTGCTAGCAAGAAATCATAAATCACAGAGAATGAGTCCATTCAGTAAAAGCAGACAAGGCTATAGGCCTTTAGAGTAAATTTATAATTCAAATTTGTTTAAAGATGTTGACGAATTGGTCCACAGTAGGATCAGCTCAATGAAGCACCAGCTGGTTTTAGCTTCCATTCCTGTCCTAAAGACTTCTTTCTGATTCCCAAATGATTGAATGACAAGGTCAAAATTAAGATGGCTCAGAAACTTTGAACTTTCACTTAGAGATAATAAAATTTTAAGGAGAAAATGGTCTCAGGTGTGCTAATGCTAGCACACTTTATTTGTCCATTTTAGGAAAGCTAGTGAAAGTGTCAAAGTTGTGTACCTATCTAGTTCCTATATGGAAGAAATGTTAAACGATTGCAGATAAATATCACCAGTCATTAAGGTCTGGTGTTGCAGCATCAGCTTTTACTGCCTTTGAACACATATTCTGATTATTAAAAATTTGACATATGGTCTTAAAGTCGCTGAATGTGTTTTCATACACTATCACATGTATTAACATTGATTGTAACTGTTATTTTTCCTGCATTTCTACATATCTTCCATATTTCTTTATCATTATTGTTTGGTTGTTTCTGTGGTCATTTGCATGAAACCAGAATGAAGCTTTCTTTTCTGAGTTTGTCTGTTCCTTTTGCTTATTCCCTAATACAAAGGTTTGGGGAATAATTCAGTTGGTTGCTGTGGAAATGATCCTGATGTCACAGAGAGAACTATAGTTCACCAAGCTCTGAAGAAACAAAGTGAAGGAATAGTGAACTAATTCTGGGGTCACGTGGCTGAATCTCAGCTCTCAGTAAAAGCATATATTTTTAGTCTTTGTGTTTCTATAGAAAAGCTTAAAAATGGTAATCCAAATGATGACAAGCCATGACTCATCAGGCAGACTGAAAAAATAGCTCTGAGAGAGGGACAGTCCCTCTTTGCTTTTATGGGATTCAGACTCAAAAAAACAGTAGATTCTAGGGGGTCACCTCAGACTAGCAAAGTATTGTATGCCCGCAGACAGGAGGGGAAAGCAGCTCACCCACTGCAAAAGCATACTTTATTGTTAGGATTATTGCTTATGTTTTTCTACCTCTCCTAGATTTTTGAAGAAAGCAGCCTTCCTTGTTGCTCCTGAGAACAGGAGAAAGGAGGTTTCTAATGATGGTTCAAATTAGTAGACAGAATCCGCTGTGTAATGAATAAATAAATAAATGGGTTTGGGGCTGTCTGATGGTATCATAAGACCTCTTTCCTTGTATCATTTATTGGGGGGTGAAGAGCACTGGACTGCATTTCTCTCAGTTGTTTTCTACTAATTAAAAGAAGCAAAATTGGTTTTTAAATGTGCATGTAATTATGTATGTCTCGTTTTTTTTCAAGCACTTAAAAAGATGTTGCTTTTTATGTGTGGCCTTGGAAGATTTTTATTGGGTGTTATGGAGTGTCACTGCAAAGTTTTTATGGCTACATTGCAAAATATACTGGCTTTTTGAGAACATTATTGAATGCTAAATTTGTTTTTAGAACCATCACATTTTGTGGGGTTTATTATTTATTATTTTATCAAAACAAGTATGGAATACCAAGGAAAGAGCTTGTCATTAAATTCCAGTACAGCATTTTCTTGCATAGTTTCTGAAAATACAGGTTTTTGATTTTATTTTCAAAATTAAAGGTTACAAGCAACTTGTCCTTTGAAGGCACTTCAACTAATTGTAACAGTAATGATAATTATTGATAATGAATTTGTTTCAAAGAATGTCTTTGCTAGAATTAATTAACTGGTTTAGTAATAGATTAGAAGTTTTCATGCATGAAGGCATACTGAATAGCTTTAAAGTGCTTTGTTAACAATTTTATTTATTTTAACAGATGGTTATTTCTGCTTTTAATACCTTATTTATGCTTGAGAAAGGGAACCGAATCTAGCATCTCTGTGTCAGAATCGATTACTTAAAGACCCTGACAGTCATTAATAACATAACTGCTTTCTAAGAAAGCATATACTGTATTCAATAGATAGGCTCTTATACAATGGAGGTTGAAATGAATGGATGGAAACGTAGCAAAAATTTTAGACAGTTGTGGGAGGAGGATGGGAGCACTCAGTTTATATGCTAAATACATGTCAGGACTTTATTGAAGAGAGGTCCTTCAGTACTGGATAGGCTTTAAGAGTTTGAGAAATTATTGAAATGATACTAGAGATGCTGAAAAAATGTTGAAGAGATGCAAAGAAAAAAAGAAGTCAACAGCAGGAAAATTGAAAGATTGGAGTAGCCCAAAGCACTGAATTACACCAATCTGATTCATAAGTACATTACTGTAGTTTCAGATTAAGGTTACAAATGGTACCTGTACCATTTTAGCCACATGAATTTAGGAGATTCAGAATTCCTGGGATGAAGATGGGGAAAATCTTGAAGGGGAGAAATTTATTGAAAGAGATGAAAATACAAGCCATGGGAAAATAAAAACAAACAAAACAAATGGCATCAAATCAAGTTTCAGTATACCAAATGCTAGACCAAAATCCATAGATCTGTGCTACAGCACTGAGCATTGATTGATACAACAAAGAAACTGACTGATTGATGCAGTCAAAGAAACACAGAAAACTGATAATCAGAATGAGATGATTAGGCCAAAATCAAAATGGGCTGTTAAAATGTCAGAACAGCAGAGAGGAGCCAGAACAAACTCTGTACCCAAAGGATGATTTTGGAAATTCTTTTTGATGTTTTTGTGTGGTCATACAAATGATAAATATATTTTTATGAAAAACAAATAGTGAGATTGAGAGTAATGACTACATAGAGCAAGAGGAAAAGCATTCAGATAGAGAACCCTGGTGGCTAGCCACATCTTACTGTGTAGCAATGATTTAAAATACTCTAACATAACTTTATTTTCTGGAGAGGGCCTACAGAAGTTTTTCTATAAATTCCTAATGTTAACGTCTGTGAAAACGTGAACCAGTACTATTATTTTTAATTCTAAAACTTGACTACTTATTGAGCTAATATTGGCTCATATAAATCCAAATAGGTTCGCAAACTGGAATTTGATATAAGCCACTTGAATTCCCTTTGGAGGTGCTTTTATTCTAGAGTAAATCAGAAATGATTATTCATTCAGTACAATTTTAGTAGATGAGATGTTAGTTAATTAGGAATTTACTAATAGTTAAAGGGATAATGGCCTATTTCATATTTCTTTTTGTTTTCATGATAGAACCACATTTTTATGTTTTGCTTCAGTCACAGTGATTCTTGTCACATGGCTATTCAAGTCTAAGCTCATTATTCACAGTTTTTCTAGCATGTGATACCTCCAAAGACTATCATGATATCTCCAAACAGTATATAACACTACCATATGTTTTTATTGTTGCTTTAAGAGGATTCTGGGAGTTTAGTGCCTCCATAGAAAGAATGACAAGTATAATTATGTTGTCCCAAATGGTACAAAAGCGTATTCTGAAGTATTTCCCCGCAAAAGTATGTGTTTAATTTAAAGCACACACTGATTGTTTTCTGGATTAGGTTTCAATAAGTTAGTGCCAGAATAGCACTTGCTTCTAATAGCACTGTAGAGATGTAATGACTGACTATATAGGAGGACTGCTGAGCTACTGTTCAAATTCTAAACTCAAGGCCTGCTCTACCCTTAAGACAAATACTTTGCAGCTCTATCTGCACAATAGAGCTTAATCTGTACATAGTACAGTTATATTGTACAGTTACATACAATTATCTAATCTCATATTTTCAAAAATAGACTGAACAAGTTTAAATTTCTTGCTTTTCCTCCCAATAATAGCTGTAAGAAACAGAGTTTCTCGTTTTTCTTCTTTTCCCTTCCTGTCTTGTTGTGTAGCCACAAAACATGTGTAACATCTTTGGCTAACAATAAATAAATAAATAATCTAATAATCTCTACAGTTTAGCATTCTGTCCCTGGGAGACATGCAAGGTTTTGTAAGGAAGGAAAAACAGATATTTTTCCTATTTCTCCCACCTATTCAATTATTACATGAACCAATAATTGTTGTTGTTTTAAAAACAAAACAAGCAAAAAAGATGGAAGAAATGGGGAAGAATTTTCATCTCGTTCACAAAAACAGAAAAAAAAATCCTGTATCACAGTAGATTTTCGTTACTTTTGTTATGTATTTTTTTCTTAATCAGTTATTGGTGTACATAGTTGTGCAGTACATCAGTCTTGTCTTAGTCTTTCCTGAAACAACACTTCACCAGGAGGGATTCCCACTTTTACTGATCTTTTACTGTCAATAATTGTCTTCCATATAATTATGAAAATTTGATTTTCTTTGCGTGCATAATCTAGAGCTAGATTACTATTTTTATTTATTTTTATCCACTCCAGATAGTTTTAGATAAGGATCTAGGTAGCTTATGGTGCATAGGCAGTGATGGTTGAAACTTTGTAAAAGAGGGTACTTCTAGACCATGTCATAACCATCAGTAGATAACTTTGGAGCTCCCTGTCAGAATTAGCTGAGACTTTGCAAACTACTTTATTTATTTTTACTTTTTAGTTGGCATCCAATTGCTTTATATATATATATAAATATTATACAATATATTATATATATATAAATATTATACAATAATGCTATTGGACTTCTAATAGTCGTTTTAAGGGAGTGTAGGAGCGTAGAACGTTCTGCTCCATCTCTATTTGCAGGTCTGGAAATTCAAATAGCATCTTACAACTTTCTAAGCATCTGATTTTTTGAGCTTTGGAAAAAAAAAAAAAAAAGAGAGAGAGGAAATTAATCTTGAATCCTCCAAACTCAAAAATTAAATTTTGTTTTAACAAATTTAATTAGTACAGGGTGTGCATCACTGTTCTCCATGAAATTAATTCATTATCAGTATTTCTTCTGAAAAGACCATTCCATTTCACTTCGTCAAACTGTTCTCTGTGATCACAGTCAAAGAACATTGTAAGTTTTAAAATGACGTGAAACTTTTGCCTTAAAAAAAATGATGCAGATCAAGTAGAAATATGGAGAGAATGAACAAGGAGACAGATAAGGTCTGATTTTCACCAGTTGCTTGTTTCTTAATTAAAAATTGTGAGTCTGTAGCCTATAGAATGGCCATCCGGAATAAAAGACAGGAGGTACAGGTGAAAACAACAGTGGTAAATAAGAAGATTGCAGAAATTTGGATAAAATAGAATGAAAATTATGACAGGGGAAAGGTTAGTAAGAGGCAATGCAACATGCATGAAATGATCAAGGTTTTTATTTGAGTGTTGGAATAAAGATGGAAGCTTCAGAACCAGGGCAAAGGAGGTGAGAATAAAAAAGCATACAGTCTTGGAATGGAGGAAATTTTTTCCTCTGTTCTCAGAAAAATAATAATTAATACCTTTATTATAAACATGTATGTTTTTCTTTATTCGGTTATGCACTGAACCACATGCAAGCTTTTAAACAACTTAAATTATAGCTATTCCTTTTAAAATTGGACAAAAGTCAGTTCTTGATCTTTGTGTGAAGTGCTCAATGCCTTCACAGGACACAGAGCAGGCTGAATGGGAAGCCTTCATACCGATTTTCCAGCTTTTACATGGTTAGAATTAACTCCATATGATGCATGTTGTTGTATTTGTGATTGAAGTTTCCAGGGAATTACTTGAATTCTGATAACAAGAAAATAGCATATTTTCAGTATGCAGAGCGAGTCTAGCCCTGGCAGCCATGTTGCTTTGTGGAGCTCTGAAGTTTCTACTGCCTGCAATCTGTCCTTCTCCTCATTCTCACTCACAGCAGCAGCTATCCTCATCACAAATACCTTTCAACAGATGTCCCCATTTCCACCCATTCTTATCCCCTTCTTCTTTTCCTCCTTGTCATCTTCTTGCAGCAGTGCATGTCCAGTCCCTGCACAAGCGGCTCTCCACTTCTGCTTAAGGCCTTCATTATGACCCAGATTGGCAATGGGATGAATTCCCACAGATGAAGCTGAGAACCTGTGTGGTACCAAAAAAACGTGTGCACACGTGTCATAGACCCTGACTTGGATCAGTTTACAGGAATAAGAGGCTGTGATGCTTGGTCATTTCCCAAAGAAAAAGCGTGCTTGTGCTGTACTTTGCAGTGTAGTCTAAGGGATCCTAAACTAGAAACCAATGGTAAACTGGCACACAGCACAGCTGGAGTCTATTTTCAGTTTATTTCAGGAGCTCTAGAATTCCTCTGGTGCCTGATTCATGCTAATCAGCGTATCTTTACATAATAGTACCAGTTGTGGGCATACAGAACAGCAAATTCTTTTGGTGAAACAAAACACTGTGATGTTCCTTTTGAAAAGAAACATTCTGATGTTCCATTTGAAATATTTCATTTGTATATTTACAGAAGTAGATATGTGAATATTAAAAAAAAAATCTGATTGTCAAGGTAGAATATGAATATTAGGTTTATTGGGATATGTTGTATACTGCAGCATTAGGGGTGTTTTCTTTTTTAACAAGGAGATTTCTACTATATTTTATCAGATTGTTTTGATAGGACAACAGCAAATAGTTCACACAAATTAAATGATTTTACTTATATTTAAATGTTATATTGCAGAGGGATTTCTGTATTGTCTTAGGGTTTGATTTGGGGGATTTGTTTTCTGAAAGTAGCTTCAAAAAATCCCGACCTTTACCTCGCTGTCTGAAATAAGTTACCTTCCTGTCTAGCCATGTTATTTATATTCATATCTTTTTTTTTATTATTATTCAGATTTTGTTAGAAGATGCAGAAAAGAGGTATAAATCATAGATTCTTCATTTTAGTGTGACTTACGCATTCTCTGGTTTGCTATCTGTGAGTGACACCAGGCTTGAGATACTCTGACAAGGATATGGCATATTTCTTAATGATGCAGAGGATTGTGCGTCACTACTTTCAGGCAACTGGGTCTTTATTACATGACTTATCTTGAAGCCATGATCTCAGACATATTGAAAGCTAGTAAGTCATTTACTCTCTGTCATTTTCTTAATGCACAGTCTGGGATTAGCTCTATTTTACTAAGCACCCATAATGTTAGAAAAGCATTAGAACAGAAAAAAGAAGTTATTGATTTGTGAGAAAGTTCAGCAAAAATGCTATGTACTTCTTTTATGTGCTTAATCAGAGACCCCATCTGAATTTAAAATTTACCTTTTTATTTACCTTTTTTTTTTTTTCTTTTTTTTCTTGCAAGAGAATGAACAGAAATGATATGGTGCTGTGGCTAGAGAAGAAATTGGAGCAACCCAGCTTGAATCATCCTAAATGATCAAAAAATGGCATATCCTATATTTGCTGTTTATTGTATTTCTGGGGAAGCAAGTTCTTTTCCAAATTGTATTCAATATTTTATATTTGCCATTGGTTTTATATTTGTGTATATAGTGTTATTTAAAATGTGACAGGGTGTAATGGTACCATAGCTTAAGAAAAACCTCTACAGCTAATCCCCAGAGATGTTACATTTTGTCTCAAGGAAAGATAAATTTTATCAATATACCATGTCTCGTATCTTTTCATAAGATGCTGTCTACTGTGTATAGCACTTACTGCATGCCTGGCAGGATCCATTACTTCCAATGCCTTTTTTTTTTTTTTTTTTTCCTCTTCTTCCCTCACAGGAATAGTTCTGTTCTTTACAACAGAAATATTCAAATGTATTATTTTCAAATTCTGAAATGAAATACAACACAGGAGTCCATCTTGAAAAGAGGAAAAGTCTAAAAAGTCTCCTTTGTCATCCCTTGACAAAGCTCTTAAGTAGCAATGAAGGACGTAAAGTCTATATATTTTTTTCTTTTCTTTGCTCTGTCTCTGATGTTGGTCTCTCCACCAATGTTCCTTTTCCTCAATTTTTCCTGAACCGAGGCATGATGTTCCTAAAAAACGTAGTCACCACAAGCAGTTGAGTCAAAAAGTTCCATTTACTTGGAAAGTTACTCTGCTGCCTCTTGACTAGTCTGTTCCTTAAGTTTCTAGTTTTCAAGAATGTTCAGCTGCAAATTAATGATGAATACGAAAACTTGGGAAAAGTTTAGGTTCTTCTTTGCAACTATAATTTCCTGTTTCTGAATGCTCTAGTACAAACTTCCAATGCTTTTTCCTCATGCAGAGAGCATTTGAAGGAAGATCTTTATTCTGGAAAGGGAATCATCATTTATGATCATCATCAAAAAGTTAAGAATCCTGGAAACTTTAAATATGATCTTATCATTTTCCTAGATTCTTTAAGGTCATTATAACTGATACAGTGCTGCTGAGAGCTTTTTCTCTAAAGATACATTAGTTACACTTTTTTTTTTTTTTTTTTTTTTTTTTTTTCCATCTTGTGAGGGAGAAAAAAGGTGGAAGAAGGAAAGATGATCTGTTCTTTTCTTAAAACTGACTTTCCTCTTCTGTTTCGTCTTGCTGTTTTGAAGTCTGATCTGCCTTTTCCTATCTTTATCTCTTCCCCATCTTTTTTTGGTCTTCTGTTGTTCCTTTTATCCTTTTGGGAGACTAACTCTTCCTTCTTTCCTTCTCGTCTTTTTCTCTTTCTTCTGTTCTGTTAGATCACTTTTGTTGAAATTATCTTGGTCTTAGATGTTCTGGACAGTATCATTGTTAATATTCTGAAATGAACGATAAAAAAATAAATAAATAGACCCATCCTCTGTGAGTATACTGTGGTAAAAGTAAATGGATTAGGAAAGGATATAAATTTGAATGCTGGGACCAGGGAGAGTTCTTAGTTCATTACAGTTAGTTTGACTTTTGTCTATGGCAGCATTAAGTTGATGAATGTCAGTGTCGTATTACTGGCTTATGTTACATATTAAGTGCTCTGTATGTTTTACAGAATTAACAAGGTCAGGAAACTTAATGTTTTTATAATCCCTATTTTTTTTCAGGACGTGTGTTCATAAAACGCTTGTATAAACTTACATTAAGTTTATGTTAATCTTACATTAAATAGACATTTATCCTTTCATCTAAATATACATTGGATTTATCTTTGGGTTATATCTTTGCAATGTGAAGCATAGCTGACAAAAAAAAAAAAAAAAGATATTTAAGATACTTTAGCAAATTGCTTTGTTCATCTCCTTCCTATTTTTTTCTTTAAACTGTGGTATTATAAATTGGAAAGGTAAGTGAGTATTGCTCCAAAGGCTACTGTTTGTTGGCATGAATTACTTAAGCATAGGAACAATGGAAAGACCTTACCAAAGCTATAGAAATATGCAGAAATTTGAAAACTGATTTTGATAAGGAAATGTTAAATGCTGTTCTGACCAGAATGACAGATTAATGGCAAGATTCACTTTATAAGAACTAGCAATTTTATCTGTATCATACATATAGTATTGTCCATAGCAAGTGCTCACCTGTAATGGGCCTTTACATTAAATAAATCAATGAAGTATATACGTATTAATATCTCTCTATATAGTATGCCATTTTATAATAGACCTGTGATAGGGTTGCTTGTCTGTATGGAAGGGAAGAATATTAAAGAATATTAAAGAATTAAGAATATTAAAACTTTTATAAGTATGCTCACATTGCAGTCAAATTGTCTCACATAGCTTTAAAGCAACTGGTTTAATTTAGCTACCTTTGATACCTTAAGGATAAGGCTTAGTTTTTCTCCTTTTGAAGTTAAGTTCTTCAGTTCTTTAAGAAAAGAGTTAAAACCCATGCTTTTATGAGTCACACTTACTGAAATTAAAATATATATTTCAGGGAGAGCTTAAAGCAATAGAGACCTCCAGCAATAGACTATGAGCTGTGATAAGCATGTGCCTCAATGGCTACAGTCTCTGTTTGAAAAAATATATATATATAACTGCTTGGTGGCCAGGTATGCATGTGTCTTCTGAACAAAGAGCTTGGTCTCTCTTCCTTCTTTCTCTTACAGTAAATATGAATTTAGTTATACATACTGATCTATTTTTAGCAAAAAAAACAATTTAACCTTTTTGGTTTCTTTAAGTAGCTCAGTACAATCTCTTACTTGTCGATTTTAGTTCTCTTTAGAATGTGTAGATGGATATCAGAAATTTCTTTCTTGAACATGCTGAGTTGTTCACTAGCTTTTCATTTTTTTTTCTTTATTTCATGTAGCAGCACAATTGTTTTATGTTAACAAATTCAGGATTAATCTCAAGTTTTATGTTAGAAGTGCTCATGCTACATAGATATTCAGAGTTCATACAGCTTCGTTTTATTCTTCATTCAGTTAAGCTGTGTGCATTTGTAGTACAAATTACATTTTTCCCAGCTCATTTGATATTTTTATGTTTTGATTAGTTGGTTGGTTTGGTTTGGTTTTGGTTTTGTGTTGTTTTTTTCAGGACTTCATCATATAGCTTTTTTTCTGTACGCTCAGTGACCTCTGAACACTCTGAACTTTTTTTTACTAAGTTCAGGTCACTTGGCTTGCAGCCTTTTCACAAGATACCTCAGTAATTGCACCTTTGTTCATTCACTGTAGTGTGTGTTTTCAAAAGTCCTTCATCAGTGTTTTAGGGAAGAAGGTCTGTATTACCTCTTGCTCTTTCTAGAGACAGTGCCCTTTTTAAATAGGACTATCTTCACTATGACTGTAATTTGCTGAAAACAATTCATTTTATATTATCCCAAACTAAAATATAGTTATTTTTTCATTGACAAGGAGGTAAATTTATAGGGCTGTACAGATGAATTTTAAAACACTGATACTTGTGCAGGGCTACATCTGTCACAGGAAAACAAAAACAGCAACAAAAACACAACAGAGCCAGCATGTATCTTGGGGATACTGGAGAAAACGAAGCTAGTAGTGGGAAAGATGCAAAATGACAAACTGATAGGATAAAAAAAAAATGGAAAAACAATTACAGGATAACTTTAAACATACTTCTGAGGGACTAGAAAAAGATGACTGAAGATTTATTTATTCTTTTTTGTTTATTGTATTAGCAAAACAGGGAAGTCCAGAAAGTGAGATTGTACAGTTAAGGAGATGATTTCTTAGGATGATTAAAGAGCTCTGTAAACTTTCTTGAAGATACTACTTATCTAAATAATTGTATTACAAGACCTTGTCAGGTCTTGTAATTTTCAGTATGAAAATATTGTCCTCTCTGGAGTGGTACTGAGGACTGTTTGCTGTTGTTGTTTGTTGTTGTTTTGTTTTTAACATTAAAATGAAATTGGGTAAATTCAGAAATAGTCCTTGATAGTAGGATTTAAGACTGCCTTTATCAATGGACTACATTATAAGCTTTGTTCTTGCTTGTTGTCTCCTTGGCACAAAAAAAATAGTGTCCTGGATTGCCCAGTAGGCTAACTTAAACAGAATGGGCTAACAATTCCTATTTGAATCTTGATAATCACTTGATAATCACTGAAAAGGTGGAGAATTATATCATTAAATATCCCTAATCCCCTTCAACTAAGGCAGATCTAAAACTCAGGTCTAATGTATATGTAGTGAAAGGGAAAGGATTTGAGATGCATCAAGATACATCAATCAACAGAATACAGCTCTCTAGTAGCATAAACTCATTGTATGAGTTTTTCTTCATGTCCATGTACCTCCTCTTGTACCCCCTTTCTCAATTATTGTCTATTACGATCAATATTGTCCCTGAAGGCTCTTAAGAAAAAGATATAAACTAGTTAGGAAAAAGATACGTAATATTAACAAAAAGACGACTTGGTCTGACAACTTTGAAAAAAAAAAAAAACAAAACTGAATGGAACACAATGCAGACTTCGATGGAAATAAATTTTTAAATTTTGAACTCCACAGCTAGAAGATTTATGGATGTAGTACTTGAAACATATTTGTTTCTCAGAGCTTGAACATAAAACAGACATCCCAGAACAGGTTTGTAATGGCAATTATAAGATAAATGAGCATATATTAACTTTAGTTATTATATGAAGGTAAAATATAAAAACTGAGTTGCTTTACTGTAGTAATGGAAATAAGAAAACTCCCATTCTTCCTCATGTATAACTAAGACAAACTTATAGCCTTATATCTGACCTTTATTTTATTTTCAAGACTTTGTGCATTAGGACATTACAAGAGTAAGATCCTAGAAGTTAGTTCTTGGCTGGAATCAAGATTTTCAGATTTTACTGCACAGTCTGTAGCCTTTTTTATTTGAGTTTTAGCTTTTGTTTATTATTATTTAGCAGTACACTTTTTTGTAGCCTTCTAAGGTAGCTGCATGTGTAAACATCTCAGTAGAAACAATCTTGGCATCAGTTCATGCCTTTGTAATTAAGCAGCAGTTGGGAGGCTGTGACTTCTAAGCCGTTGTCTACCTAGCAACTCAGTCCTGTGGACAGCATAGCTCAGATTCTCTTATTTATTTATTTATTTATTTTGTTCCCAATGACTAACATTAAACTTCTTCTGATTTTTCACTCTTCTTTTGGCTAATGAGTCCAGGCAAATTTGCTTATGTGTTTTGGAAGTAACATGTTAGGGTAGATAATAAATGTAGATCAAAGCAACCAATGGGAACATTTCAAGTATGATTTTATGTTAAAATATGATGTATCCAATGGAATCCATTTAAAAACACTTCAGCAGCACCTGAACTCTACATCTTGTTTGCATTAGCTCTACTTTTTGCCCCCATTGCAATCATGTAAGTTCTTAGTAATTGGGCAAATGAGATAATATGGATATCAGGGAGCAAAATGGAATTCAAGAGGAGGCAATATCTACCTCTTCCATAACATTTAGACAGGGAGACAGTAAAGGGGAATTAAGGAACTAACAGTGGAGCACTGATTATGTATATTTAAACAAAGAAAAAAAAAAAAAAAAACAAAAAACAAACAAACAGTGAATTGCCTTTCTTAATGATTTAAATATATATATTTAAAAAGGAAAAGATGTGGTAGAGAAGATCATAGATTTGATGCTTTCGTCATCCAGTTTGTCCTTACTATTTCAATGCCTGCAATGTTAACAGCTTAGGCGATCCAGTGTTATAACTGAACTTAGAAGTAAATGTCTGCCTGTGAATTCGTTTATATTGTCTTAAAAAAAAAAAAAAATAATATATAGAAGAACATCACTGGTTGTGAATGGTCTGACCTCATTATTGTGGAAAAAGCTCATTTTCACTGAGCTGTGTGGACTGACTGGAAGGAAAAAGGTCACAAATAGTAGTCTGTAGACTTAACAACAATGGTAGTATATTTCAGAGAAATTCATAGAATGGGTGTATTAAAAATATCCCTTTCTTTTTGTGACTTCTGCCAGTTACCAATTTTCTTGGCTGATCATAGGGACTTCAAATGACACGGAAATCTCCCTACCAGTTGGACACATTAAATACTTTTCCATGTTGCATAAATATATTTGTTTCCAAGGTTTAAAAACAAACAAAATCACACACACAAAACAAACTTGAAAAAAAAGAATAAATTATTGTCATACCTGCCATTGATATTATCTAGCATGATGACAAAAACATCTCAAAGTGTATTGCATCTAACTACTATGTATGCTTCTCCCTATATTTCCTCTGTCTTTTGCATTTTGCACATGACAGCAAACAAAAATGATTTTGGAAAAACGAGTAGCTTAAACATCTTATGAAAAGACGGCATATGCTTAATCTAAATCTAAAATGTTTAGATTACTATGTTGCAAACGAGATGATTTATAGAACCAAATACACTTTGGTATCTTGCACCATTAAGAGTGACAGAGTATTTTTAGTAAAATTTCCAACTAATAATTAGCTACGTGGGCCTGAAACATATTCTTCAATTTTACAAGCCCCATAAAACTGAAATAACTCTTTGCAGGATGAGGGCCAAAGCCTACATTTCACTAAGTTTATGTTTGAATGTTTGTCACACTACTACTCTTATAAGACCATCACTTCGTATTGTTCATTAATGGGTGAAAAGATCCAGAGAAATGTGTACTTGTGTTGTTAGTTCTTTTAGTTTTATGGTCTAGGTATGTACTTGACTTTAAAACCTCTGCTTCTAAGAAAAACAGTAATAGACAATTGTGACTACAGGAGCTACAGCTCTCATTTTTAAATAACATTTCATTGCAGTATTAAATACGTCTTAAAATGGAAGATCACAGAATCACAGAATTGTCTAGGTTGGAAGAGACCTCAAGATCATCAGGTCAGAGGTTGGACTTAACACTAACAAGTCCTCCACTAAACCATATCACTAAGTTCAACATCTAAACGTCTTTTAAAGACCTCCAGGGATGGTGACTCCACCACTTCCCTGGGCAGCCCATTCTAATGCCTCACAACCCTCTCAGTAGAGAAGTTCTTCCTAATATCCAGCCTAAAACACCCCTAGCGCAACTTTAGCCTGTTCCCCCTCATCCTGTCACCAGGCACATGGGACAATAGACCAACCCCCACCTCACTACAGCCTCCTTTAATGTACTTATAAAGAGCAATAAGGTCACCGCTGAGCCTCCTTTTCTCCAGGCTGAACAAACCCAGCTCCCTCAGCCGCTCCTTGTAGGACTTGTTCTCCAGACCTCTCACCAGCTTTGTTGCCCTTCTCTGGACTCTTTCAAGCACCTCGATGTCCTTCTTGTAGCGAGTGACCCAAAACTGAACACAGTACTCGAGGTGCGGCCTCACCAGAGCTGAGTACAGGGGGACGATCACCTCCCTAGCCCTGCTGGCCACACTATTTCTTATGCAAGCCAGGATGCCGTTGGCCTTCTTGGCCACCTGAGCACGCTGCTGGCTCATATTCACCTGTCTATCCACCATCACTCCCAGGTCCTTCTCCGCCTGGCAGTTCTCCAACCACTCATCTCCCAGCCTGTAGCTCTGCTTGGGGTTATTGTGCCCCAGGTGCAGGACCTGGCACTTGGCCTTGTTGAACTTCGTACAGTTGACCTCAGCCTATTGGTCCAGCCTATCCAGATCCTCCTGCAGAGCCTTCCTACCCTCAAGCAGATTGACACACACACCTAACTTGGTGTCATCTGCGAACTTACTGAGGGTGCACTTGATCCCCTCATCTAGATCATCGATAAAGATATTAAAGAGGACCAGCCCCAGTACCAAGCCCTGGGGGACTCCACTAGTGACCGGCCTCCAGCTGGATTTTACTCCATTCACCACAACTCTTTGGGCCCAGCTATCCAGCCAGTTTTTAATCCAACAAGGCGTATGCCAGTCCAAGCCACAAGCAGCCAGTTTCTTGAGGAGAATGCTGTGGGAAACGGTGTCAAAAGCCTTGCTGAAATCAAGGTAGACCACATCCATAGCTTTTCCTTCATCCACCAAGCGCGTTACTTTGTCATAAAAGGAGACCAGGTTCGTCAAGCAGGACCTTCCTTTCATAAACCCATGCTGACTGGGCCTGATCACCTGGTTTCCCTGTAAGTGCTGCGTGATGACATTCAAGCTAATCTGCTCCATGAGTTTCCCTGGCACTGAGGTCAAACTGACAGGCCCATAGTTTCCCGGGTCTACCCTCCGGCCCTTCTTGTAGATGGGCGTCATGTTTGCTGGCCAGCAGTTGACTGGGACCTCCCCCAATAGCCAGGACTGTTGATAAATAATGGTAAGCGGCTTGGCCAGCTCCTCTGCTAGTTCTCTCGGTATCTTCGGTTGGATCCCATCTGGCCCCATCGACTTGCGTACATCCAAGTGCTGTAGCAGGTTGCAAACCATTTCCTCATGGATAGTGAGGGTTACATTCTGCTCCCCATCCCCTTCCATCAGTTCAGGGTACCGGGTATCCAGAGAGCAACTGGTTTTGCTACTAAGACTGTGCCAGAAAAATTAGCTCGTTTGCAGCAGGTATTTTTAAGACTTCCCTGACTTTGAAGCACATCCCCTGCTTTGGGGATGGCCTAGCTGGGAACACCCAGGTGGGCAGAGGACAGCGTGCAGATGCCACTTGTCCCCATGGCCACAACTTCCCCCAAGGTCTCCACCTTAGCTTTCAGTGCCGGAAAAATTAGCCCTGCCTGTCCAATCCCCCGCTCCGCTGCAGAACGCGTCTGCCTCGGCGAGTGAAAGATAGGTTAGAAACACATCAGACAAATAAAACAAAATTGAGTTGGATTTCTTGTTTTAAAAATCATCCCTTGGTTTAGCATTTATATTCCTCTATTCATAAGATCATTTATTGTATGTTAAGAAAATTGCCTTAGGTGAAAGTCTTTTTTTCGTGTATGTGTTAAAATCAGGAAAAAGTGCTGCTTCCCACTTCTAGTGAGCTAAAATTTCATCTCAGAAATATCTTTTTAGTACACAGGACATCAAGAACTGTCACTGCATAAACCTTTAAACCTTTCTTTGTAAGAGGAAGAGTACAATATAGCTTTTAAATATATCTTGCAATGATTTTAAGGCAGCCTGTTCTTAAGGAAACAGGGCAAGGGAGAAGGCAAAAAAGGAAGAACAAAACAAACAAATCTCCAACTGTCTGTGACACCTTATACCACTTAAGGAGCTTCTCCCAAGCTTTTTAAAATAAAAGCACGTGGTCAAAAGAGGCCTTTGTAAAATGCATTGCCAATTTTGATTCAACATCATTGTGAACAGGTGAAAGGTATTAGCTTGAACTATTTCAGAGGTTTCCTTTGCACAGTTACTATATTTCATATGATGTATGATTTAAATTGTAATGTAAATTCTAACCCACAAGTTTTTAACATCTTTGTATGTATTTTTATTTTATAACCCATTTTCCATTTGTATATTTGGGAAATATGTGGAACTGTAAGAAACTTGTATACCTATATTCTAATGAATATTTCTATATTCTGAATATATACCTATATGATGAATATACCTATATTCTAATGAATATAGGTATACAACTGGAACTTGAGTGTATGTTCAGGTAAGGAACAGGGAGCTGAAGTTTGCTGTTAGTGAAAAAGTAAGCAGTAAGAGTAAAATCTCAGGTAGAAATAAAGAATTTTTGGACTATCTACAGAGGCTTGGGAAAGTAGCAATTAATATTGTAGTGCTTTATTATTTTTTTTTTTTTTTAGCATTTTTTTGTTTCTTTTTTGCTTTTGTTACTTTGTGGACTACTAAAATATATCAATACCTACTTCCACATTAGTTAAAATGTTTCAAAATATTTATAATTCCTGCAATGGAGTATTCAATATATTCAATAAATTCAATATATTTAATTTTAGTCATGTGAGCAGTCTTATACCATTTTCACATCTCTTCTTTGATCTATTCATTTTTATAATAATTGAAAAAGATCATATTATACAGATCTGTATGTGTTCAAATATACGTAGTTTATAAGTATGTAAGAATGCATTGAATGTATCCTGTTTAGTAATTTCTGAAGCCATAGTTAAACTTTAGGTTAAACAGATAATTTTGCACTCATTAGTGCAAAATTATAAATATTAGAAATTCCAAATAATATTTTCAAGTAAACATAGAAACAACGAATGTATTTTTAAAATGCTTATTTCAGAAAAAATACAAGTATTCTCAAACACAGAACCATTTCCCCATTTCTGCTTAAAATCAGAAATAATATATGATAAATTTTGAACCAAACTGATTTGATTCTTCTCTGTTAAACACTTAGCGCTTAGATGTGGTGGTTGGGGTGAAATACATTGTCAATGGCAGTACTTCCTTAATTTAATAGAGAATATTTTCTTCACTATTCTTATGAGCTGGCAAGCTGTATCAGATACTGTGACCAGTTATAAATAAGCAGGAAATGAGAAAAAGGAAAGAAGGAGCCACAAAGTTACTAGCTGAATGTTTGTATTAGTTTTCAGGCTCAAATAAGATAATAAAATCCAAATGCTGGAGAGGTGTCCAGAGGCATTTAGTCTTTCCTGGTCTTAAGATAAGGTAGTATGGCATATTCACTATGTACATAAATACTGTATTTCAAATATGAGCATTAGGATGACTTGCAATATTGTGTTTTTCCCACATAATGAACTTAGGCTGAGGGAATACTGTCCCAGGCCCTGAGGGAATTGCTAGGTGTGACTATCCTTGACTTCCCTGGGGCTTCCAAAGCCCAGGACCCCGTTTTGAAACTCCAAAAGCTCCCCTAAACCTGCTCATGGCCCAGGAGTCCATTGTAGTCCCTGGGGCCATCAGTCCCTGCTGCAGTGACCACAGCAGGGCTGGTCTGCAGCCCTGCCCAGCCTGGCCATGGGCCCTGCCAAGATGAGCCCACCCATGGCCTGATGTCTCAGTCCAGTCTTGGCATGCCCCTCTTCCCAGGGAGGTGCCCAGTGCCCAGGGCTGGGGCTGTCCTCCAGCCTGACCTGATCCTGTCTGGGGCAGCTCGATAGGCCCTGGCTGCCACTGGGGGTGCCACACGGTCTGGGCCCCAGGGAGCCCCCAGCCATCACAGCCCCTTGAAATGCTGAACCGGAGTGGCAGAGCTGAGCTCTGAGGATCTCTAGAACTCTTTCATCCTTAATTTTCTGAATATCTAAAGGCGAAAGAGTGCAGAATAAGCCAAATAAGATAACTGTAAAGTTGTTTTAAAATACAGAAGATGACTAGGCCAAAACCCAGCTTTATTTTTCTCCTCAAAATATTTTTCATTATGCCTAGCATTTACCTGCAGTTCCTTTCAAGTCATGGAGTATGTTTTTGTCTTTTACTTAATTCTTCCTCTCTATGCTTTATTCTACTAACAGGCAAAAATTAATTTCCCTTCTATCCCAAATCCCTGTTGTTTGACATATACTTCTGTTTGAACATCTGCTGTAGGGAAGTGGGATTTGGAAGATCTTTTTTTATTAATGTGGAATAAAGATGTGCTGGCACATGCTATTAGTATTACTGTTGTTCACAAAGAAATCGTGATTGTCTGCGTAAGTATCATTTAGTACATAGCAATGGATAAAATGCATAAATCTTTCTCCTAATGATGTCATTAAGGACTTCATAGTGTTATATATGGAGTGGTAATTCATGTCGAGAAAATGGTTGATATTAATAAAGAAGGGGGAGATTTGGGAGTGTGGCCATGGGGATCGGCAAGCCCCATCGTTGATGATAACATCAGATTTAACGATGTTAAGTCTGGAATGTAAAAGAGTTTAGAGGGAAGAAGGGTGATTCAGGAGACTCCATGCAGTCTGGGGTTGCTTGTTCTCCAGCCTTTAAGGTATGGAAGTTTCTGGGTGTTTGCCGCTGCTGTTATATGCAAAGTTGTTTGACCAATGAAAAGTTGTTTTGAAAAGAACTGCTGTGGGGTGAAGGGTATAAGAGGGGAGCCTGTCCTCAAGATAAAAAAAGCAGGCAACACGATGAAGTTATGTCATCAATAAAGAAGCAGAAAGATGGAATGAAAAGGAACAGGCTAGCAGAATGGAGACCAGGATGGGAACAGGCACATTGATCACCTCATGAAGATAGGTTCAGCCAAACTCAGCAAACCGCTCAGAGAAGCTCATACAGCTTCTCTGAGTGGGTGCACTGGAGCTGGGAAGAAGCTCAAGCTGAGAGAAGGGGACCTGCACACACAACTGCTGGTAAGCAGCAGCGCATTATGGGGAATCATATGTCCTTAGAAACAAAGACTGTCCTGGTAATCGTATGGCTTATTCTGACAGTTTATGATCCTGAAACGTGGGACCAAATTGAGGTCAAGGTGTGGGACTCTGCAACTAAAAACGACAAGGTTGCAGTGGGATTGCTCGGCACCTGGCGAGCAGTCTCTGAGGCCTTAAAGAGACATGTGGGGCCACAGTCAGAAACGTGTGGTTTGCCAGATAGCGAGGGAGCTGCGGGCTCATTTACTGATTCTTCTGCTACACCATCGCCCAACCCCCCCCGCTACTGCCATCACAGGCCTTTGATGTTACGCCCCCTGCTGACCTGGACGTGCCTTTTGACCCAGGCCCTATTGGCCTTCAAAAGGAGATGGATATGCTTTTCTTCGATCTGGTAAGAACGGGATACATAAGGCCCGAAGGCCGAGTTGCTTGACAACTTAAAGCGAGACATATTGTTCAAAAGGAATGGAAAATGGAGACTTGTTTGTAATCAAGAAAAGGAATGGAAAATGGAGGCTGCTAAGTCATGGAACTTAAAGGATTGTTTGTTACCTTTTCTGATTGTATAGGCATACTCGGGTTTAGTATGTAAAAGCAATGTTCTGTATATTTAGAATGTTTGATGTTCGTGTGTGCATGTTGGTGGAGCATAGACTCCCCGCACACCCAGCGCTGTTTACTTGCCTTTTGTACCTTTTATAAATATTCCTTTTATAAATATTACTAAATTCAGATTGAGTTGGGACTTCATTTATAACAATAGTCTCCAAAGAAAGCAAAACCATGGCACATGCCTCCATGGAGCCAGTCCAAAGCCATCTGTAGGTGAGGAACAGGAGGAGGCCATTGCTGAGGCCATGGAGAAAGGTGAGTGGCAAAGTGGCTGTGCTCTTGTGGCTGGTGGGAGCTCTGGAGTCAGGTGGCCTCTGCCAGGCAGGAGAAACAGCTCCTGGAGAAGGAGTTCTCTGCAGCAGTGGCTGTTGTCCCTGTCTACCTCTTCATCTTCCTCCTCAATTTCCCATTGCAAAAACTACTTGCCACCATATATTGTGTTTTTTTTATTTTTATTTTTAGGCAGCATCATCCAATTTTGCCTATGTTTGTAAGAAGCTTTTTGTTGACTGTTTATCACAGAATTCAGTAGGAGGGTGTTTTGCTGGAGGGTGTAGTCATTCATATTCTCCAGTTTAAGGAATGTAATCATTGATTGCCGTGGCATTGTGGCTGTTTTGAATGCCACAATAATTTTTATGATATTTAATACAAAATGCAAAAAGATAAAAAAGCAAATAAACCAACCCAAAACAAAAACAACAACAACAACAAACAATGAATCAAACAACATGCAAATTAATCATTTTCCCATTTATGGTTTTAAATGTGTGTTTCTTTTGTGACATTTGCATCGAAAGACCACATCTATTTCACAAACCAAAATGAAAGTATGACCTATATTAAAAGTGCTTTGTAGTGAGCCTGCAGCCATACCTGTGGGTAACAGGACATGCAAAGCTGCTGGCTTCTGATCATTCAGTGTCAACCACCAGAATCTCTTACCAACACAGGCATGCTGTAAGACTTTGAGTGATACTGGGAAAGACGTGTTAGTGGAACAACCTCTTTTTGTTGAAAGTGAAAAATTTTTACAATTTGGTGATGTGTACAATTTTGTTAGCAGGCTTGGCCTTTTTAAGATACCAGTGTTTCTAGACTGGTAAAGTTTTAGCTGAAGCATAGGCATTGCTTAAGCAGAACTATTACACAGTTATTTGTATGTTATACCACAGAAGGAAACGTACATTTATAAATGCATGCACACACACACTCCTGTTATAAGTTGCCCCCTTAATTAATTTTCAGAGAGCATTGCCTTAATAATAGAAAGGAATTTATTGAGTAAGCAACAGCAAGCAAAACAGCGCTGGGCGGCCGGGGAGTCTCGGCTCCGCCAATGGCGCGCACCTCACCCCCGCCAGGGTCCCTTTTTATATTTTGGTAATTCCGGGGGTTACGCAGCACATCCTGGTATATTCTGCGACTGTGCGCACTGTTGCTAGGGGGTCGTCTCTGTCCCTCTGGTGGTCGTGAAGATGAAGGCCGTAGTCTTCCTCAGCGTTGTGGTTCAACTTCTTTTTTTATTTGGTCATGTTGGCCCAGCGTGAGACAGGAATGCAGGATGGTGATACACTAGTTTAGCAACTTATCAGGAGATGGTTACATGAACTTTGCAGCAGTGTCTTTGAACAAAAGAGGCAACTGAGATGCAGAAGGAGAGAAGGGGAGGGGGTTCTCTTTTTTGTTACATTAAGCAAAAGAATTTTCATAGTGTCTAGCCAAGTATTATACATCTTACTTCAGCAGGGAGCTTTTGCAACTCCTGCTCCTCAAACGGAACTCCTTGTTTTATAATACAAAAGACAATGAACAAACATTTATTGTGTATTACAACTCCCACTCATTTTTAATATGTAATTGCATCCACAAAAAAAAAAAAAAAAAAAGAAAGAAAAAATCCACAGCAGAATAAGAATCTGTAGAATTGCAATGACAGGGGAGTGTTGGTTTTTCACTATCCTTCTCATTGGCTTAGCTATCAAGCAGGACATTCAAGTTTGGGCCATAGCTTCATGCCATGCCTGAAAAATTGTATATTGAAGGTTGCAACATTTCTAAATTAAAATATATAAATAAAAATCTCAAATTTATTATAGTGGTATAGAAAATCTCTAAAACCTGTTTGGAGCTCTTAGGTATACATTCTGAAATTGACTGTTATGAGACTTCAGATGTTTGCCTGTGATTTTTTTTTTTGACTTGTATAACCACATCTGGATTTATAAGAGAATTAATTGTGATCCAGTCCTTGTCTGCTAGTCTTATTTTCTCTTAAATTGTGGTTTTAAAATCCACTAATTTATGCTGAGTTTTGTATAAGTCTTCTTATAGCTCATTCATTTTTTCTGTTTTTACACTTTTCAAGAATTTTTGGGGGAAGATACAGAGAGAGTATAGAGAACTTGTGTGATCTGGGCAAGTTTTTTTACTGTTTGATGTTTTCCATTTATGGGAAAAATGGTGCACCGAATTCCAACCTCAACTGAATGCTTAATCTTCTTCATCTAAAGCTGAGTCATTTTTAAAAATGAATCATAATTTTTAATGTGGGCTAAATCTTAAATGGTTTGCAACTAGTATGTAAATTTGTCTTCAGTTATAAAAAGTATCTTTGTTAGAACTGAAAGGTAGTTAAGAAAAAAATAGATACTTTGAACCTTTGCATATCCCACCATTAAATATGCAGGTGTATTATCTCTGTTGTCATGGTTTTGATTGTTCTGCCTTTACTCTGAAGCAATACATTAACCCATACATTAATTATTTTATAACTATTCCTTTTGTAAATATTACTAAATTCAGATTGAGTTGAGACTCATTTATAACAAGAATATCAAAATCTTGAAGAGTTTTGCTGGGACAACCAAAGCAGGAATTACGTCCACAAAGCCTTTTCTTGACAAGTATTTCAAGCATGGAATATGCTTTGCCTTTTGGATGACTTCATTAAGGCAATATGCAGGAAAAAGGGAGGATATGTATGTTGTTCCCAGAACAGAGAATATTTTGTATCTTAATAGTGCTTAAATAAAAAAAAAAATAAAAAAATAAAATTAAAAGCAAAGATTTAATTTATTCTTAGTAAATAACATACCGCAGGTGTGTGCTTTTAATTGCAGCTGCATAGACATAGTATTCATTTAAAGATGACAAAAATATGAAGTGAAAGAAGTATGGTCATTTTTTTGCAGTTTGCCTTTTTTTACATAAGCAACAAAATTGAACAATAAAATTTGCAGTATTTCAGACTGGCACAGAAATATGACTATAGATCACAGTTTATCAAGTAAATATTTCCTGGGGCTGCCCATGAAACCAGTGAAATTTAGGTAGTTACAGTTGACAGTACATCTGATTAATGAAATTAAACAATTTTATCAAGGCCACAAATAGTCTTGGGAGTTTTAATTTAAGAAAAGATCACAACAATAGACTTTTGCAAAATGCTATGCATGTTAACAATCGAAAATGGGATGGGGGAGGGAGGGTTGTTACAAAACTATTTTGCAAATCCCCTCTTGCCATGTTTTCTCCTTCCAAGTTACATGATTTATTAAATGTACGTTTTAGATTCAGGATAGAGGTGCTCAGTTTCTTTGACTCTTAAGAACTATTGCAGTTCTTTATTTTGATAATGTAGTTCAAACAAACAAACAAAATCAGGAAGATTAGGTCCTAATGTCTGTAATTTTAAGTGTCTAACTAATTGCTCATGTGATAGTCCTGTTCATATTCCACAGTCTTTGTTTTTCTCTTTTCTTTCCAAGATTTGCTGTAGAAACAAGTGTGTAGCCATTAAGTACACCTGTTTTCTTTTGTAATCCATCTTCTGGTTCACAGATGACTGGTTCAAGGTTTTGTCCAGTGTTTTGGCCATTATGCACATTTGATCAACTACTGCATTTTAAAGACAAAACTGCTTTACAGCTGTTATTGTATTGCTGAGATACTTAGGGTGGAAAAGAGCATTATGTGCATATTTATGTGCTAAATGAATGTGAGTTCAAAGGTTTTATGTAGTGGTTATTTATTGAAATAACTCTTTTGTTATCTTGCAAGTTGACAAAATAACAACAAAATGTTTTTAAACAACAACAACAAATGGAAAAGTAAAGGTGTGGAAGCATCTATGTGATTTGACACAATTGTGCTAGACAAAGCTTGTCCTAAAGTTACTGTGGTATTTAGAATATCTTAGAGATCTACAAAAGCTGGGGTTTCAATAGTAACATTTATTTTCTGTGATGTCTGCAGAAAAAGATTTTTCTTCAAGTATGGCCTCTATCTTGATGTTGTCTGGCTCCTCTGACAGTTCCTCTACTTACTGGCACCTATGCCAGAGGAGATTTAGTAGCATTGTTGAGAATGACTATGTTTGGTAGATGACTCAGGTTTCAAGGACAAAGAAAAAAAAAAAAAAAGAAAGAAAAAGTGACTTGAAATAGCCCTTGCAAACAACTCCTTCAGAAATGTACTACTTAACAACAGTTGGAGTAAAGAATATTTCTGAGCATTCTATGTTGGCTTGCTGTTTTTTACTATTTAGTCAGAGGGTACATTATGTTCTCATTTTTTTCCTGCCCGCAGCTCTCATACAGCTAGAGAAAATTACTGATGCACATTGAGAAAAGCTATTAGCAGTTTTGTTGTTGTTTCTTTAATTACAGCTCATATTATGTAAATCAGTTTTCTGTATTTTAATTTTCTCTTTCTTCATTCTTCATCTAGATTCCACTAAGAAAATTAAGGATGTCTTAGAAGAATTCCATGGCAGTGGTGTGTTAGCAAAATATAATCCTGAAGGGGTAATTCTTCTTCTTTCTTCAATGGTCGGACATAGTGGGAAAAATGTTTACAAATGTTGTAGCAAATATAAGCATTTAAAATAGAAGAAATTCTATAAGTCAGTTGTTTGGGGTAACTGAGTCTGTTTTGAAATAAAAATATGAATATATTAAAGAACTAAAAGTTTATAAACATAATGTTAGATGCATCTGCTTAATATGACATTAAAAAAAAAAAAACTTTAAAAATAACAAAAAAATAAAAAGGTTAATTTTGTTTTCCAATTGTTTTTAAGGATTAGAAATGTTAAGCATGTTTTCATATCTTAGATGAATGAAATCTGCTAATATATATATACACATATTATTATTTTTTTATGTTATTTCTGGTAATGGGATCACCTTTAGAGGGATTTTTTTTCTCATGTTATGAAACCAAAAATTCTGCTGAATGTGTGTGCATGCATTGTCACTACAAACCCACTACCAGAGAAAATATTCTGTTTTAAATGTTAGAAAAACACAGATTGATTCCTTTTGAAGCCCTCAACTGCAATTTTTATCTGCTTAGCACATCAAAATGTAGCCAACTAAAAACCTGTTTCAGTAAGGTTTCTAAATATGCTTGCATTGTGTGGAATTCAGAGTAGAAAAATGTACTGACAGTTACAAGCATGACTGATCCTACATTTCAGGATGTGAAAGACAAGAATTGTTAAGTAAGGCAGTTATAATCCATTTTTGGTTTTTGAAATCTTCAGTTCTCTCATCATACAACGATTTCAGTTTTGTGAATTGCAGCCTTTTACAGTTCAAAGTAATTGTGTATTTGCATGTTTAAATAACATGTTTTCATGTAGGTAACATATCACATTGTCAATATTTGGTATTGGTATAGACTGGTATTTAAAGTGTTGAGATTAGTCTCACAACTAGCGGTCAAATGGTCATTTCTCCAGTTTGAGGGTATATGGAGGTTGGGTCCCAGTGAAAAGTGATCAGTATGAGCAGATGGGACAACTGCTCTTACTGAAGCCAGGTGAATTGGCAGGATTTGTGCAAAGCTGAAATTATTAAACATAGTTGGTCCTGAGCTGATTCTGTGACTCTGTACCTGTACTGGAGCTCTTCATTTTATGGTGATTTGATTGCAGCATCCTATGTACTGAATGTACTGAAACATCCAGGGATTATAGAACAGCACTGTGTCCAAAACTGTGATGAGGGTAGAAGGGGAGCAGGGAACACAAGTCAGACAACTTGCTGTGGTTCAGCAGAATTCAGGCTATTCACTACTACTGGGCAGTGTTGGTCCCAGGCTAAGCCCAACAGCTTTTTTGCTTTGCTGCTTAGTGCTTAGACTTCAGGCAGTGCAACAAAAATAAAACATAGCTAGCAGCTACTTTGGATCTAGTAGGATTTACTAGCTCAGTTTTCGTGTCTTAAGCTGCTTAACTGCAAGCAGAGCAGCCAAAATTTCTTCTGCAGCTGAGTGAATATTCCAAGTCAAACAAACTGCCCATGCACAGGTGTGTCTGTGCCTTTGGCACGCATTCAGCCTGCTATGTAGAAAAGCCTTTTACAGGAAGATTTGAGATTTGGTTGTATCAGGTCAGACAAGAACCCCTGTATCAGATATGCTATTTAAATTAAGCAATTATTATCCATAAATCAAACGAACAAATAAGCAACAAGAGCAACAACAAGAAGAAAAAATACTAAATAATTTTAGTGAGAGATACAGGAGATGTCAAAAATTTAATGATCCAGGTGAAATCAGTCACAGAGCAGCTTTTCTCTTCTATATATTGTAGATAGCACTTTGAACTTTTAAACATTCTACTTGTTTTGTAGCTGTGTTTTGTAGAGGATACCATCATGTTTCCATTTTACCTCTATTTCCTAGATCATTGTCTCATAAACACTTCAAGTATTTTTCCAGGCTCACCAATACCCTACAAAAAGGTGGTGTCAATTTTTAGCCTAATAAACATGGGGCATAGAGCTTTGGCAGATTTTGCAGTGTGATATATTTATGTATTTAAGAAAAAGTCTAAAGAACTTGTTTCAAGCATCTTGCTGCTTAAAGGCTTGCATTTATTCCACTCCATTGCTTCTTTATTGCATTTTTTTTTCTTTTTTCTTTTTTTCTTTTATATCACAAACTGATTTAATGGGACACAAATAGCAAAAGAAAAACCTATTGATATTTGAAGCTTGTTACCAGAAGTCATCTGGCTTGTTTTTCTATTATCTTATATCTTGTTGAATGAATGAGTTTTGGGTTTAGTGGAAATGATGTATCTGATTATCAGAAGGTCAGAACTATAGGAAGTTTATTTATGGTGCTTTTACTCTATGCTAGCTTTCAGTGTAGGGCAAATTACTGAAACATCTAAAAATGTTACTTAGCCTTTGCCTTTCCATCTTTTTTTCTATAATTACTGTCAAATATGTAATTAAGACTGGCTTTTATACCTGATGTAAGACACACAGGTAGGTTAACATCAGCCTGCTGGAAAGCTGCTAGTCAGGGTACTTCTAAGAAGAAGCTTTCTTCAGGGTAATTATGATTTCCAGAGGTGCTGGAATTTTTCTAAATTGACTTTGTGGATGTATCAAAGATTATCTTGGTTACTCTAGTTTAGCAAAAGTCTGGCACAGTCTGTAATTTATGCAGAGAATACCACTATATTTTCCATTTTAAGTTAGTACCTCTGACTGGGAATTAGAGGCAGCAGTTTGTGAATAAAGTTGAAAGGTAGAAAATAAATCCAGTGTCTTTATTAAAAGGAGAACAAATTGTTATAAACTAAAGCAGCAATGGTGACTTCTGAGATGGTGTCTGCTAGTATTTATCATTGCATTCTTTTTTGATTCACTTGTTTCACTAACAACCATTCTTGGCAACAAACAATTTTTACCTAATTTTTTTAAGTACACAGGGTTGAGAGAGACTAATGTACTTACTTCCTTATATTTTTCTTGGATGTCTGTCATTGCACAGTTAAAAATAAATAGCTTGCACTCTCTAATCAAGATTAGAATGCTGACCTGAACCATTTTCTTGATGTATGTGCTAATGCAAGATGATGATATTCTATCATGTCTTAAGCCTGTTCATCTACATTATTAACCTTTCAACCAAGTACGTTTATAAAAACAAACCCTAAGTGTTACTATACTGCATTAATGCATATGTCTTCTTTCTTTTATTGCATGCATTGCAGAAGCAAGATATACTTAACCAAGTAAGTAATCTTAATTTGATGGTTTTTTTTTCTTTCTCCTTTTTTCATGCCTAGAAGCACTATTTTTTTATTTTTATTTTTTATTTTGTATACCACTGAGAAGTCATTTATTAATAAATACTACCTATGGCAATTCTATCAGTTAATAGGCAAATAATTAAAAGTGATTAGCAATCTATTGTGATGATAGTGACTTTGTAGCCTTTGCAAGAGAAAGGGTTAAAGGGTTGATTGTCAACCTAAGGGTCTACTGAGAAGCTTACACAGCCTAAAAACAGGTATAAAAATACAATGAAAAAAAATGCTAGAAAAGAAGGACTAATCTGATTCAAAGATCGAAGCCGAAATTCCTTTAAGTGGTATATTCTTTATTGCAGCGCTGGATGCACGGGGGATCTCTCCACCTATCGTGCATACCTAAAGCGGAAAGCAGTCTTGAATTTATACAATCAATCTATCAATATTCTACAAGCACCTATACATATGCATTACCTATCCCCGCCTTCCCTCGCTTCTTATGCTAATTAGCCTTTTGGCACCTTGCGCCTGCGTAGAGCCTTCCAAGAATTGTGGGCAGGGGTCTTTGGGACGTGGGCAGGGGTCTTTGGGAGGAAGACCCCGAGTCTTCCTCACAGGGTACTTTTCACCTTTGGTCAGGAATCTGCTGAATTGGCATGTTTCTTAATTGCGAGAGCTGGTTGTTGCCAATTCTTCCGTTTGTTGTATCTTTATAATGAATTCCAATGTCCAGTTTTGAGATTTATAGTCCTTACGTTTGTTTCTCTGTCCGTCTGCCGCTTCCTTATCATGAGTTTCAGTGTCTTGTTTCGAGATATACAGTCCATGTCTGGGGATTGTCCTTGCCTCCCCAATGCCTCCCCAATACCTCCTTAATCAATCCCCCCTTTTCTTTTCCCATGCAAATTCTTTTGCATCAGATACTTTCATTATTTACAGTAACACAACAAAGCAGGCATCTAAACAACATGCACACAAATATTCCTAACACTACTAATGCGATTAGAGCAATGAACACTTGTTTCAACCATTGAAAATTGGGCAACCAGGAGGTTAACTTATTCCATATTTCACTAGAACTCCACGAAAGATCATCTTTACTGATATCATGTAGGACCCTTGTCTGCTTCCATATTTCTTCCAGGTCGGTAGAGATCCTTCCACTCTGATCTACATACACACAACAACTTGTGTTTATTACTGTACAGACTCCCCCTTGAGCGGCCAGTAACAAGTCTAGGGCCATCCGATTTTGTAATACTACCTGTGATAAACTAGATATCTCTTCTTGTTGAGCCTTTATAGTATCCAGAGTTTTGTTTTCTAACTTCTCTATAATTGCAGAAATATTAACTATTGCCTTTTCCAATTCACTCACTCCTAACCATGGGATAAACCATCAAACAAAACTATGAAAAGCGGTGTGTCTCTCTATCAATGGATTGTTAATTTTTTGTCTGATTCTCCGCATATGATTTCTCAAGTAACCTCGAGGCACTACATCATGTACTGTCATATTGGGGACTACCGCTCCAAGAGTGCAAGTTCCCTTCCAATTCTCAGGCAAGACCTTACAGGCTGTATCATTGCATAGCCAATACCACCCTTTTCCTTCTGGTACTGGCCAGCTGGTTGAATTTGCCCAACTGCTAGTTGTACTAATATCAATTTTTCGATTACAAGATGTCTGATTCCCCACATAAGTAGTACCTGTATTTATACAATCCTGTTTTCCCATACCCTTAGGCGGGTTACACCTTTGTACACATACATAGTAAGATTCCAACGGCACGAAGCTACTAACTTCTAGTTCCAAAACTTCTTCATATTTTCGACCCCAAGATGTGTTTTCCCACAAATTAGTCCAAGATAAGTTTGCAGGCAACGGAATCCCGATTAACGATACACCCTTATTCCCATGCTGTGGCAGATGGGTGCATACCCAACAGTTCGTCTTATTAGTTACTTGAGAAATTGTTTGTATTAAGGTCAGGTGTAAGTTCTCATCCCAAGTTGCCCACCCCGAATCCGAGAACCGCACCCCTGCAATCATTAGGATCTGGAAAACCGTAATTTTGTTGGTCCAATTGGAGTGGTGGTCTATATCCTCGCTGGGACCTTCTTCACCCTTGAATTGTGGATCCAAGCTGCTTGCTTCTTAATCTTAATGGCGGTGTGTGTTGTCAGTAATACTTGGTATGGTCCCATCCACTTTCCTTCCATTTTTCCTGTAGGGGTTGTCCTGAAAAAGTCTTCATATATATATAATTCCCGAGCTTAAAGGGGTGGATTGGTTGATCCAACCCTCTAGCCCTGGTCCCTAAAACAAATTTATGTACTTTATTTAATTGTTTCTGAAGTTCAGTTATATAAGCATATAAATATTCTGATCCTAACTGCGTTAGGTCCTCTCCACTAAATAGAAATTGCTATGGCCTTCCATATAAGATTTTGAAGGGACTCAAATTCCCTTTTATTCTAGGTTTAACTCTAATTCCAAGTAATGCTAAAGGGAGGGATTGAGGCCATGACAAATTAGCTTCTTATCCAATTTTAGCTATTTATTGTTTAATTAAATGGTTCATTTTTTCTACCTGTCCACTTGCCTGTGGTCTATAAGGAGTATGCAGTTGCCAATCTATCTTTAGAATCTTACTTATCTGTTCTACCACTTATGCACAAAAATGTGAAACTCTATCAGAAGACATTGCTACTAGAATCCCAAAGCATGGTATTATTTCATTTAACAAGACTTTAACCACTTCTCTTGCTTTGTTTGTTCGACAGGGAAAGGCTTCAGGCCTTCCTGAAAACGTGTCAGTCAGAACCAGTAAATAATGATACCCCCCTTTTCTAGGGAGTTCTGAAAAATCAATTTGCCACTGTTGCCCCGAATAATTTCCTTTACCGATTATTCCAAATTTTATTCTATTCTTGGTATTGGGGTTATTGTGTAAGCAAATGCTACATTGTTGAGTTACTTGTTTTATCATATCGTCCCACTAATGTCTGACTCAGGCTCTTATGCAGTGTGCCAGCTCCCCAGTGCGTTTTATTGTGTTCTGTAAGAACTATGGGCCATGTCAAACTAGAGGCTATTACTATGTGGTTATCTTTTAAATATACTCATCCATCTGGCTTCATTTTACCTTTCAAATCTTCAATTAATTTTAAGTCTTCTTTTGTATAATTTGGATATAGTTTGGATTTTACCGTCTGGTATCAAAGACAATGCCTTCACCTCAGTTATTTCAGCTGCCTGCTTAGCCTCTGCCAATCGATTTCCAATTTCAAAATCGGTGTTCCCCTTTTGGTGTCCCTGACAATGCATGATAGCTACCTTTTCTGGTTGTTTTACAGCCTCTAACAATTTTAAAATTTCTTCAGCATACTTTGTGTTTTCACTGAGCGGTCAGCAATCCATGTTCTTTCCAAATTGCTCCATGAGCATGTACCACGCCGAATGTATATTTAGAATCTGTCCAAATATTTACCCTTTTTCCCGCTGCCAGTTCCAATGCTCTCGTGAGAGCAACTATCTCCGCCTTTTGAGCTGATGTTCCAGGGGGTAAAGGCTTAGACTCGATTACCTGCTGAGTAGTTGTTATAGCATATCCAGCTTTACGTTGTCTTTGCATAACAAAACTGCTCCCATCCGTGAACCAAGTTTCTTCCGCATCTTCCATGGGCTCCTCCTTAAGGTCTGGTCGGCTGGAATACACAGTCTCTATAGTTTCTAAACAATCGTGAATCACAGGTTGTGCTGGAGCATCACTAAGAAAAGAGGCTAGATTCACAATATTAGTTATCACAATTTCCACGTTGTCCTGTTCTACCAATATTGCTTGATATTTCAAAATCATCAATTCTTGTTTAAGTTGTTTAAAGACTTTTTGTGCTTCTCCAGTCCAGACTAACTTTGACTGGTTAATCTTTATCAATTCACATAGAGGCTTTACCAATAGTCCATAATTATAAATCCAAAGGCGACACCAACCTGTCATTCATAAAAAGGTTTGTAGCTCCTTTACCATTTGAGGTTCTGGAGTCTGGCAAATGACTTCCTTATGTTCAGTTCCTAGTTCTCGTTGTCCTTTCGAAATTTCAAATCCCAGATAGGTCACACTTTGTTGAGCCAGCTGGACTTTCTGTCAAGAGACTTGATATCCATTTAAACCCAGAAAATTAAGACGACTTATAGTCCATTGAATACAACTCCCTTTAGTCTCAGTAGCTATTAAGAGATCATCTACATATTGTAACAAAGCACCTTCAGTGTCCGGAGGCATCCATGTTTCGAGTTCCCTTGCTAATTGGTTTCCAAAAATAGTGGGGCTATTCTTGAATCCTTGAGGTAGTAATGTCCACGTAAGCTGCGTCTTTCTGCCTGAATCGGGATTTTCCCATTCAAAGGCGAATAGGTTTTGGCTTTCTGTGGCTAAGCCTAGGCAGAAGAAGGCGTCTTTTAAATCCAGTACGGTAAACCAGACTTGACTATTCTTTAATTTAGTCAGCAAAGTATAAGGGTTTGCCATTACTGGATGTATATCCTCAGTGATTTTATTTATGGCCCTCAAATCCTGAACTAGCCTATAGCTTTTTCATCTGCCTTTTTAATTGGCAATATGCGTGCATTGTATTCTGATTCGCATTCAATCAATAATCCATACTGTAAAAATTTATTAATTATCTCTTTAATTCCTTTCCTATCTTCTATCCTCTAAGGATATTACTTAACCTTAATGGGTTTCTCTCCTGGCTTTAATTTAATAATTATTAAGGTCACATTTTTACCTCTTTCAGGGGTTTCAGTAGCCCAAACTCCTGGACATACTTGATCTGTGATCTCTAAAGGTATTTCACTTTTAGGGCCAGTTTGTATTAGTGCCAAGCTTAACACATTTGTTAGTTGTTCTTCTCCTATACTTAATTCCATTTTCCCTTTTTCAAAGACAATTTCTGCTCCTACTTGCTCTAATAAATCTCTACCTAAGAGTGCCCATGAGGAGCTAGGCATAGATAAAAATCTGTGTATGCCCCATTGTTTCCCTAACTTGTACTTCAAAGGTTCACAAAAATAAGCCTTTTCGGTTACACCTTGTCCTGGTTTCAGTTAGAACAGAGTTAATTTTCTTCCTAGTAGCTGGTGGAATGCTGTGTTTTGGCTTAGGATGAGAAGAGTGCTGATAACACCCTGATGTTTTAATTGTTAAAGAGCAGTGCCCATACCAAGCCAAGGACACCTCAGCCCCCCCCCCCGCCCCGTCCTGCCAACAGGCAGGCTGGGGGCGCAGCAAGAGCCGGGAGGGGACAGACCCAGGACAGGCGACCCAAACCAGCCAGAGGGGCATTCCATACCATCCGACGCCAGGCCAAACAATACATAGGGGTGGCTAGCCGGGGGGAGGGGGCCGGACCGCTTGGGGCCAGGCCGGGCATCGGTCAGCGGGCGGCGAGCAACCGCACCGTGCATCACTTGTTTGTACACATTATTAGTAGTGGTACTATTATCATCATTGTATTATTATTATTATTATTATTATTATTATTATTATTATTATTATTATTATTATTATTATTATTTTGTCTTATTAAACTGTCTTTATCTCAACTCACGGGCTTCACTTTCCATTTCTCTCCTAGCTTCATTATAACCAGTGGAGGATCCGCTAGGGTAGATTCCCCAAGTCCCCGTTATTCCTGTTGAAATCAGGGGTCTATTATCCTAGGAAAAGGCTAGTCAATTTGTCCTCCGAAGCCAGGTCCAAACCGTTTTGTTTTATTTATTTATTTATTTATTTATTTTCATTACATTTCAGAGTTGGTCCAAAAATTCCATAGGGGTTTCTTTTAGACCTTGTTGGAAGCATATTCTCAATTCCCAATTCATCCAGATTTTAGTATTTACTTAACTGTTCATAATTTTCAGGATGATTCGGGTCTTAGTGGGGGTCGGTCAGGGGAATGCAATTGTCCACAGTTCCCTGAGCGATCCCATCAGCAATCTGAGCTCGCACATGAACTCAGGTTGTTTTAAGAGTTAACTGGTTTTCTGTTTCTGTGACAACTCTCTCGGACCCATCATGGTCCCTTTGCCCCAAAGGGCTAACACCCATGATTTTAAGATCTCTGCCTCGGGCAGAGGCAGAACCATTATCATTCCTACATCCTCTTTCCCTGCTCATTCAACTTCAAACACCTTTAACACTTTCAACAACCCTTTTAACACTTCCTTTATCTTTCTCCAGCCTGTACTTCTCTAATGCCATCATCAAAGGCTCAGTCAGGGGCCAACTTAATTCTGTACCTTTTCCCACCAAGATGCTGAAACATCAGTATACAGCATTTCATCCTGTTCTGCTTCTCAAAAAACAACATTAACTGTAGCAAAATATTATAGTTTAAAGTTCCATTTAGGGGCCACTTTTCTCCACATTCCAGCTTATAAAGCGGCCACCACTGATTACGATATTTTATCAATGTTTTCCTGTTCACACTTCCACCGGCAGATCCTCCAATATCCTTCCAATGACTTAAAACACATCCTAACACACTTTTCTTTAAAATTTCACTGCTTGTTTGCCCCCCCATTTTCCAGTTTACAGTTTCAGAATACACATGTTACTTGCAAAAGCGTATCACAAAACGTATCACTCACAAAAATACGGGCACGCAATATCTTTCAGTAGCAATGTCACAAAACTACTATTACCAGCAATATTGCCAAAATCACAATAACAATAGTCAGAGTCAAATTCCACATGCGATAAGTCAGAAAACCGAACTGTGTAACACCGTAACGATATCTCTCTTATAACAATGCCACGAACCTACTATTACCACCAGAAAAATAGCCAAAATCACAGTAACAATAACCAAAGTTAAATACCATACTCCATGAGTCAGAAAACCGAAATAGACAACACAATTCCAGATGGACCTTAAAGCGAGCTCTTTCCTTAAGGTCCCCAAATATACTTATGGTGCTTACCACAAAGTATATACCAAACACTGCCTCGCAGAAGATCACCTTCTGACTTACAGACAGTTCCAGATACAGATGGACCCCAAGGTCCCCAGATATACTTGTGGTACTAACCACAAAGTATATACCAAATACTGTCCTGCAGAAGTCACCTTCCGACTTACTGGACAGTCCCAGATGACCGGTCTACCAGAAAACCAAACCAGAATAAAGAATATACTCACTTACAATGATGGGGTCCTTGTCTGCCTCCGCAGTGATCCGGTGAGTCGAGGAGTCCCTCCGGGAAATCCCGGGGGTACCCTAGGGAGTCCTGTCCCCAGCGGGTCCTGCGGTCCGGCAGAGAGGTCGTCCCATCTGGGGTGCCAGATTGATTCAAAGATCGAAGCCGAAATTCCTTTAAGTGGTATATTCTTTATTGCAGCGCTGGATGCACGGGGGATCTCTCCACCTATCGTGCATACCTAAAGCGGAAAGCAGTCTTGAATTTATACAATCAATCTATCAATATTCTACAAGCACCTATACATATGCATTACCTATCCCCGCCTTCCCTCGCTTCTTATGCTAATTAGCCTTTTGGCACCTTGCGCCTGCGTAGAGCCTTCCAAGAATTGTGGGCAGGGGTCTTTGGGACGTGGGCAGGGGTCTTTGGGAGGAAGACCCCGAGTCTTCCTCACAGGGTACTTTTCACCTTTGGTCAGGAATCTGCTGAATTGGCATGTTTCTTAATTGCGAGAGCTGGTTGTTGCCAATTCTTCCGTTTGTTGTATCTTTATAATGAATTCCAATGTCCAGTTTTGAGATTTATAGTCCTTACGTTTGTTTCTCTGTCCGTCTGCCGCTTCCTTATCATGAGTTTCAGTGTCTTGTTTCGAGATATACAGTCCATGTCTGGGGATTGTCCTTGCCTCCCCAATGCCTCCCCAATACCTCCTTAATCAAATCATATGAACTGTTGTTGTTTTTAATGACTTAATTATTCTTTGTGTAAAAACAAACAAAAAAAACCTCTAATTTCCTTTTTTGGGGAGGAGGTGGCTGGAACATGAGAACAATGGAAAAATCAAGAGAATTAAACGATTAGTTTTGTAGGAACCCCTCACTTTCTAGTGTCAAAGGCCAGCTGAGCTTTTGGGCATGTACTGTCAGGAGTACTCCCTGTTCACAGAAGGACTTGGTCTTCTTCAGGTAACCAGTATTACTATTTTAGTAAGTTGAAGGAGTGACTGTGATGTGTCCTGAAATAGAAGGCGCTCAGATTAAAGCATGGTATCTAGTACCAGACTTGAGACTAATCTCATTATTATTTTTGCCAGCAATATTGTAACAAGAAATAGCTGAATACTAATAGAATCAATTCACTAAACCAAATTCTGGAACTTTCTCCAAAATGGAGAAAAATCTGATTATGCTGGAAAAGTTTGATGACATTATGGAGTTTAGTAAACAGAAGTGTAATGAAAGGCTCTAGTGCATGTCATTAGTGTGATGTGCCCTGGGTCTAGTGGTACTGCTAGATAAAGAACTGAGTATGGTCTCTGATGACAAGATTATTGCAAAGCATCACTGTGGTATGGTCATGAAGAAGACAAACAACATCACTCAGGTATTGCAATAGTGTTCCTGTGGCAATAGTGGACTGAGATCAAGATGAGGCTTTTGAGAATAGGTAGATTTGTTCGGCTAATTGACATAAGTGGAAAACTAGGTAGACTTTCCAGCACACACAAATATAGATTAAAATAAAGTTTTTTGTGCTGTTTCCTCCAGCTACATTTTTTGATCTGTTAGAAAATATTAATTTGCTGTAAAGACTTTGCCTTTTTATAATATATAAAGCAAATATTCAAGTACAGATAACCAATCAGTAATATTCTTTAAAAGGGTACGGTGGAGATCTCATCTTTCTGCTTTTAGCCAGTATATGTGCCACAAGGTGGGACAAGCTGAACTCACATTGGAATTAATTTACAAAAAGGTTGGTAGGATGTGAAGCATTATAGGAAATCCATTACATAGGAGAAACGTGTCCCCCACATATAATCACCTGAAGACTTACGAAAGGATTCTTTCTAGCTAGAAAAGAGAAAAAGTTCTTAACTTGTGAGTATCACCAGCAGAAAACTCTTTCATGCAGACACTGGGTGCTCAGCATTCTTCTGGGTTTCTGAGCAGAATTTCTAGGGAAATAGCTTCCTGGATACCTAGAGAGCTGGGAAGCGTGCCAGATGGAAATGCTGGCAGCCTGGCTGTGAGCCTGCTTTCTGTGGAAAGTGTTGAGGGCACTGAGGTGTTAAATGTTTCAGATAGTCAGTTTCTGTTGCAAAACTGTTCAGTTCTGAACATTTTTAATGATCTTTACTGTTCTTCCTTTTCTCTTCTTTCTTCAGTTTGTGGTCATGAATTCATCTTTCCCTCCTTGACATCTTAGTTCTCGTTTGAAACTTCCCCTCTCTGACATAAGCTCCAGACATTTTTGTTCTTGTCCTCCTGTTTTTTTTTTTTATTATTATTATTATTATTTATTTATTTGTTTGTTTTGTTTGTTTGTTTGTTTGTTTGTTTTTGTATTGTGCAATACTCTATGTTAAGCTTTAGGAGCCTCATACTGCTTTCATTTACATGGTATCTATTTTAATTCTCATTAGTTTTTAAATGGCTAACTCAAGTCTATTTTGCAATTCTGAGGGATGCTGTTTCAAAATGGTTTAAAATAAAGAGTTTGTTGTTGTTGTTTGTTTAGTAGGGTATCACTATTCAGGGAAAAGTTAATAGGAAATTTTAAGCTGTCTTGATACTAAAAGAGATCATTCTATTTCAAGGAATATTATTCTTGAAACTACACCATTTTTAAAGGAAAGCAAATGAAAAAAATATGGAGGGTTACACTGATGTCTGTTTTATTTTAAACATTTTATTTGAAGAGTGACAGACTACTCTGACAACATTTCAGCTACTCTAACAGCATGAAAAGTGTATAGTATGGTGCCAATTATGGTATGGAGTTATAAAGTATGAAACATTGCTGTCCTCATTTTTTTAATAGCAATTGAAATATCATCTAAATTATTCTCTTGATAAATTGAAGTAAGCACAGAAATAAATTCCTTCAGAAAGGATACTTTTTTAGTGAATTTTTATATTGCTATTAATGAATGTTTAAAATTGATGCATTTCAGCTTAAGTATGCATGCAATGGTGTGATGTTTATTCATAATTAGGATTTGCAACTATTCTATTAGTCATCAGGGATAGGTTTCATAATATTTAACTGCTAGGATGAGATTAAATAGCAAAGTATTTTTGCTCTATTTTTAATTGTAATAAAATATGAGAAAACAACAACAACAACAACGAAGGAAAATACATTTTGTTAATACTGTATCCAAGATTTTCCACAGTAGTTTTATCCCGATAAGAGTTACACTATATTTATAAAGATTTAGTAGATACAGCTAGCATTCACAACAATTAATGTAAAGTCATCATCTGTGCAATATGCCAGTGGTGCAGTCCTATGGAATGCAATATAGAAGTCTAAACTCTATAAATGGTATTATACATTTATGGAAAAAAAATAAATGTTTATAGAGAAGATATCCTTGAGGAAGTAGAAGTGGTTCTAGCTCTAATCAGTATTTATCAGATCTTAATGCATACCCATGTTTACATGGAGTATCTTTTTGGAAAGAAACCATATAGGCTAATCAATGCATCAATGGGCAAAAGAAAGAACAATTTAACTTTCCCACTGCATATAACAAACACTCTGAAATCATTTTAACAATTAAGTATTTTACAGGCTATGAACATAATTGCTTTCTAAGAGACAGGAAGCAAGGCTCATTCTCTAGTCTGTTACAAATACAATGAGATGATAATAATGAAAGGTGGATGTGATTTCAAATTCGTTTTGTGACATGGATTTCTAGAAACATATCCTCATTTGTTGGCTATTGGATTCAAATCATTTAAACTGAACATGAAGAAAATTAGGTTAACGTTCCAGTGCTTGAAGTTTCCAATCACTGTTGCAGGTTGCCCTTATTTTTTATTTACTTATTTATTTTCTTTCAGACTTCTTTGTTGTTGTTGTTGTAGCTATGTTTAAAATCTCTTAGATGACTATTTAGAAAGTTAGCCAGCCTTAGCATTGTCAAGAGTTCGTAAATATTTCAGAATTGCTCTTGTCAGAATGCTTTAGGAATAAACTACTTGTAACTTAAATACACATTTTACTTGTCTCTACTTGTTGGGCTGTGCTCTCAGTGAATCACTATACATGTATGTATATATTAATATTATCAAAGAAATAGCAGTGGAGAGGTATTTGGACTCTTTGCCAAACAGACAACACTGAAGAAAAGGAAGAGGGGAAAAAAAAAAAAAAAAAAAAAAAAAACAGACAAAAAAAGCTTTCTTTAAAATAAATAAATAAATAAATGAAAAACCTAGAAATTCTGTGCTTCATTTATGACAGTAAAAATTCTGAAGCTACCAAATGGATGCTTATTTGTTGGTAAGCACATATGATGCTTGTAAATACGTGTGCTTACGTTACCTGGTCAGACACACAACTGATCTATTTTATTTTCCTATAAAAGATATTATCTAGAAATTACAGAGAATGTCCAGACTCTCTAATTTCTGACTTATATCTCTAAATATAGTTAATTATTATAGGTTTACCCAGGCTGAATTAGGAAAGACTGGTTAAAGTGCTTTACCCAGGCTATTTGATTATGACTTTTTTTTTATGGTTTTCATTCTGAGGTACAAATTTTTTGTTTTGTTTTGTTTGTTGGTTTGTTTTATGATGATGACTACAATTAAAATGGATTCATGTGCATGGGGCCATCTAGGTACTGTTTATGAAACTGCAGAGATAAACAAAATATAGAAAAATACTCTTAATCATAACATACTGCAAAAATTAGTCAATTAATGGAAATGACTTGGGGTTCTCTTGTGAAGTACATGTAATGTTGCTAGTATTAGTCTGTGAGTATATATAATTCAGTAGGTGATGGTGGTAATTTATTTATTTCTATTCTTTTAAATTTTAGTGAGAATAAACACAAATGTAGTTCAGCTAACACATCTCTGTTTTCCTAAAGGCTGTAAATTTACTCAGTGCTATGTGGATGAAAACTCTTGCCAACTAGAATAGGACATTTTAAATTTTCTTGCATTGGTACCAGTGACTATTTGAAGTGAAAAATTCAAGTTATTCAGGCTCAGATTACACTAAATCTCAATTAAAAAAAATAAAATTATAAATTGTAACAGTTATGAAAGTTTGTCAGTTTTTATACAGTAAAACAGTGACTGTTCACATGGCATGTTCATAAATTATTTTTCTTTCTAAAAGTGTTGTAGCAAAAATATATTTTTAATATAAGTAGCTGAAATAGCACCCATAAAAGTTTACAATTAACAGGGTATTCATTCCTTTTAAAATTAATGAGAATGCTATTGATACAAAATGCTTTTAGAAAAATATTATTATGAACTTTAGCCCTTTTATGAAACTTACATTTTCAGCCACATTAGTCTATCAGTAGGTTTTTGGAGTTTCTTCACCAGAAGATAAATTTTTTGGTTAAACCTGGACTTTGTTGTAACTTACTATTTTTCAGGGACTTGGTGTTTTATTCTGAAGCATACTTTCTACACCATTTTTCCTAAATTCTATAATAATTTCAATTTTCAATAGTCCAGTTCTGCTTGGGCAGTATGCAGATTATCTACTCTTTACTTTAAGTATCTAATATATGTTTCTTTGAACATTCTTTATTGATAGTACATGTTAAATGGACCCTGGCTGCTAATCTGCTACAGGATCATTCTAAATGTTTCTGCCTTAGCACTTTTTCTAAAATTAAAAATTTTAAAAAAGGCTTTGTCTAGCATATATAGTAACTATATATAATTATATATATATAATATGTTAGTTTGTGTGTAGCACATATGAACATACATACTTAAGTACATTTATAATAATTTGATAAAAAAAAAAACCTGCTGGTGTTAAGGTGGTTATATATATATATTTTTTTTCGTAGTTGGATATAAGACTAGGATGAAACTGCAGTGGTTGGTTCTAGATTTATCTGAATAATTAACATCGACTTATTTTAATAGCGTGAGAGTGTGGTAAAAGGCTATGCTGAAAAAAATGTTATTATATTAAATTGAGTCTTCAAAATTTCTCTTAAGATACTTTGTAGAGTTTATTTATTGGAAGAGACATGCTAGTTATTCTCAAATGTTGCAGAGTAATTATTTTTGATAGGAGACATAAAGGGAAGATTTTTGGCAGTTATATATGTCTGTAGTATTGATGTTATCCAAACATTATTTGACCATATAGAATATTGGTAGGAGCTGGTTATGGAAGCATGTGATTTATTTATTTTCTTAACTGTAAGCATTCATGCCAGTAGATGACCATTTATATGATGTTTTATCTAAGAAATCATTTCATTTGGTTTCCAGAATTGTTATAATACAGTTAGGTCAAAAATGTATTAAATCAAATGCTTAAATCAGTAGATGTTAAGGGTTTTCATTTGAACCAACTTTACCCCCAATGTACAAAGGCAGGTTCCATAAAGAATTCCAAATTTAATTTAAATTTCTCATTATAATGAACATTAGCAATACATTTTTAAACAACAAAATCTTATGTGTTCTCCTTTGATTTGTTTTCTAGATTGTTATCCCTCTCTGATAGTCTCTGCTTCCTCCTTCTCCCCTACGCCCCCAAACAATATTTTGGCCAAAGTCACATTTCATTACAAAGCATTGTCAGAATCAATGAATCTTCAATTCTTGGACATTTACCAGTAGCGCTTTTCACAACTTGTTATATAATTGTTGCTAATGCACTAACACCAATGGAACTTTGCAGTTGTCATAGCATTATGTGAAACTGAAGGCCCTGTTACATCTTCTCTTTTGTCAACAGTTCATTTTTCAGATACTGAGTCCATATAAATTGTGTAAAAAGAAATAATAATTAAGAGGACCCATGCACAAACAAAAATAACCCAGAGATATTATGGTCCATAGATTAAAGCTGATAACATTTTTGGCACTATTTGGAGATGTGGCAAAATAATTTAAAAAGTACTTAGTTGAAAATTACATTTCCAAATTCTCTATTTCCATATTCTCTGAAATGTTCTCTTTAATTAGTAAAAGCCATATTTCACGGGAGTCTGCTGGAAAGAATGATTTATTTTGTTAGGGGATTCCATTATCTCCACTAGCAGTATGGGTCTCCCCAGGCATCTGGAATTCACTCACAGAGTCGACTCTTATTTACAGCAGCAAAAATTTAATGGTACCCCTATATCAGCTCAACCTGGGTGCCTCCAAGGACGGACCTTGCTCGAGACTTTCCCTGGGTCAATCTTTGTTTCATCAGCTACAGTCCAATCAGTTCTTAACATATATGTTATGTTTCTTCATTGGTGGCTCTTTGTTGCGGGGCAGGATGTCTTATCTGCTGGGTATGCCTCTCATCCAGTGCTGCCCCCAGTCAGCACATTCATTTTCCTCCTGTCCATGCCACCCAGACCCCAACACTATGCCGCTCAATGGTGCTCAGTCACCACTACATACCACATTCAGGTTATGCAGAGCTCTTACTGCAGCCAAAAACTTCACCAAATATACTCCATTAATGGCAAACAATAGCCACCCGAGTTTCTTACATACCTGTAGCTTGTTTTCCTTTCACATTTTTTTTTTTCATTTTATTTTCAGGATGATGAAAATAGTGGCCTATGTTGAATTATCTTTTACAATTTTATAAGAACAAAAAGGCAAAAGAGAATGTGATATCTCTACCCAGAAATTCTCTGAAAATATTTCCAAACACTAGAACATGCCTTGTTCCCATTTACGTGGCCTGTGTGGTAAGGAGGAATAAAAGAAGTTGCTGTTCTAGCCCCCACCCCCTGGCCCATCCACAGTGACAACTCTTTTGTCAAATGAGTATTAGTAAATTTCTTCTTTGCATCTTATAAGGATTTATAAAACAAGTGGAGTGATACATCTTCTCTTCCTTCCTTCTGTTTGTCAGCCAGTAAAGCTGGCTGCTACTTGTACACCAGCTATGAAAATACAGGAGGCAGTTAGATGCCTCCTTTTGCAGTTTTTCTTCAGGGTACATCTTGAGTCAAAAGCAGTCATTTTTCTCTGATTAAATTTGTTCTCTTCAAATGTTTAATATAGTAGGAGTTCAACAATTTCATACCATATTTAAAATATCTGAATAGTATTCTTTATAAAGAATGCAAAATCTGCTTTACTTGTGTATATCCTATTTTTCACTGAGAAACCATTTTTTATGTATTCTGAGTGTCAGGATATAGTGAGATATGATATCTATAGCATGGAGAGTTTTGTGTATATTGGCACAGAACATACATGTAAATGCATAAACCTTCACAAAATGAACACATGCATCTTTCTTTATCTTACATTTCTATGTACCATTGGAAATACAGAAGAACAAATCACAGAATTGCACACTTTTACTTCAACAGGAGAAAGGATGAAGCCAAATACTCACAGCAGGCATTTCCTGCCTAAGCCTGTTAAGCTTAGACTGTCCTCAATATCTTTTTTCTTGGAGTCCCATGTATACTGGGAAACTGAAACCGAAGAGTGGGAAGTAAGAGCTCTGCTTTATGCCATGGATGTAGAGTAGAAAGTGAAGTATTATATATGCATGCTTTAAAGGTATTAATGAGGTAAAAAACTTCACATATCTGTGAAAAACATGGTGTATCTGCAAATAAATTTTTTTATAATTATGATAGCACTATAGAAAATAATGGTCAGTTTTTATGGTCAGTTTTGAAGTATTCTGTGCAGTAACAGAAAAATAAAATTGCACATTTTAACTGAAAATAAAGAGGGATTTTTAATACCTATAAAAATCCAAAATTAATTGTAATATTTTTGTATTTGTTTCTTTACAGAACTATCATTATTTAGTCATATTGATAAGTCTCATACTATAAATCCTCTTGAAAGGATTTATAGGAAAGGAAATCCTGTTTTTCCTGAAAACTGTAATTTATTTTTCTTACTAGTTGCCAAGGCTTTAATCTCTGAGTAACTTTCGACTCTACAGTCAAGATTCCTTAGTAACATTTTTTTCTAGTTAAATGATTGTCTTTTTTTTTTTTTTTTTAATATGTTTTTTCTATTCTGTCATAGGATTTCCTGTGGTATGTTGAAACAGGACACATTAATGATCACAATCCAGAGGTGGGGAAGGAAAGTAAAAGGCCAGGGTAAAGAATTTTCTCCGGAGTAGGCTTTTTAAAAATATTGTGGTGGAAAGATAGGAGAACAGCTCAGAACATTTGGTCAAAGCCATTAGGGAGTTTTCCAGTAGCTTTTAGCAGCTGGGTAAGAGGGAAATAGAATATTTCCCAGAGGCACATTTCCTCAGTAAGATTCTGAGATTCTGTGGAAGCGCTTTCCTTTGGATCTTACCTCAGTTTTTCCACTGAATTCAGATGATTCCATATAACTAGGTTGCCTTTAAATGCGGTTGACATCTCTTGAGTCCAAACACAGAGTTTGTAGCTCGTTTCCAGCATTACCCCAGCCCCACACTCACTTACCCAGTTGTGCCTCCTTGGCTGCTGTGAGAATGAAGGAAATAAGGAGCAGAAAAAATGATGGTGGGAACAGAGGTGTTAACAAATTGGTAGAAGGATTGGTAGTCACCACTGTTTCCACGCCACTCCCCTTGTGCCTGCCTGGCTTAGAGGTAACCTCCCCACATACTGTAGTTAGTCCACAAATGGGATCATCACTCTCTCCAGATTAGACAAAATAGTCATTGTATGGTATTACCTTTTGTAGCTGCTGCTTTGTACATGCATATAGCTAGTGTTGTTTTAATTTTGTATTATATTTTCCAGTATCTATAGAATGTTGTAACTGTTTTCCTTAAGTAACTGTCTTATATTGTCTTATTCCAAGAACATTGTTATGAGGAAAATTTTTGTTTCTGTTTTATCCTGGTTCTTAAAGGGCTATTTGAGGAGAGGAATTTTCTTCAAAGCAATGGGAGTTGGCAGAGCAAATCTTAATTGTTTGTGTTTGTAGCTTACTTGTAAAATGAAAGATGCCATAAACTTCAGAAAAATTTCCACCCCAACACATTGATCGAGTTTGGGTTCTCAAAAAAAAAAAACAAAACACTCTGTTAAAACCAAAGATCTGGGCAAATCTATCCATATTTGCTTAGTTAGATATCGTAACAGCAATATTTTCACGTTGTCTGGACACATTAGTCTATTTTATATCAGCTCTATAAAAACTGTTATTCTTAAGCATAAGATCCCATTAGCCCTCTTCATTTAATAGGGCTAATGGGATGCTGGCATGCATTAAAAGGATTAAAAGGCCAGCAGGTCAAGGGAGGTGATCCTCCCCCTCTACTCTGCCCTGGTCAGGCCTCACCTGGAGTACTGTGTCCTGTTCTGGGCTCCCCAGTACAAAAGAGACAGGGATCTCCTGGAAAGACTCCAGTGGAGGGCCACAAAGATGATACAGGGCCTGGAGCATCTTCCCTATGAAGAAAGGCTGAGAGACCTGGGTCTGTTCAGCCTGGAGAAGAGAAGACTGAGAGGGGATCTCCTCAATATATAAATATCTGAGGGGTGGGAGACAGAAGGATGTAGCCAACCTCTTCTCAGTGGTTTGTGGGGATAGGACAAGGGGCAATGGCTGCAAGTTAGGGATATGGTTTAGTGGGGACTGCTAGCGTTAGGTCAGAGGTTGAACTCGATGATCTTGAGGTCTCTTCCAACCTAGAAATTCTGTGATTCTGTGAAGTTAGAGCACAGGAAGTTCCGCTCTGACATGCGAAATAACTTCTTCACGGTGAGGGTGATGGAGCATTGGAACAGGCTGCCTAGGGACGTTGTGGAGTCTCCTTCTCTGGAGATATTCAAGGCCTGTCTGGACGCCTACCTGGGCAGCCTGCTCTGAGGAACCTGCTTTGGCAGGGGGGTTGGACCCAATGGTCTTTCGAGGTCCCTTCCAACCCCTACAGTTCTGTGATTCTGTGAAAATAATAGTTATTTGCTCTGATAGAATTTTTTTGTATGTAATCTATTCATACATTAACATGAGCAAGACAAAGAAAAACAAAACAAAAATAATAAGTGTTTTGGACTAACACAGATTTGACAAAAATTTAGTTGTAAAACATATGCTGCATCTGAGAAGCCCTATCCCAAAGGTGCAGAATGACCTTTCTGAGCAATCTGCAAATATTGCTCACTGCTTGTTTCATAAATAACACAATATGCATGTTTATATGATGAATATTTTATTATATATATAATAATACACAAAATAGTTCTGTTTCTTTTATTTGTACACTTAGATCCAAAATGGAATACTTCCACTCTGAGTAAAGTTATCACCCGACTCTTGTATAGCAATTAAAAAAAAAAAAAAAGTCATTTTCTAGAAAAAGAAAAGCCATTCTGTATAAAATCTACCCAATTACCTTACATTCTTCTATGTGTCTGGAATATCTGAAAGATTTTGGTGTCTTTTTTCATACATCTCTCTGACCAGCCTGATTTCTTAAACATGTTCGGATTACCTCCTCATTCAAAGAACTCTTTTAGTAATTTGTTCTGTAACAAATGTACAAGTAAATATTTAACAATTTGTTGGAATAGACATACCTGTTTTGTTTGTTTGTTTGTTTATTTTTCTCCATGAATTCTCAGATCTTTTATTAAGGTTTGGTACTCTCTAGTGAAAGAGATAGGAGTTTGAACTTCCCCAGGCAAAGAAGGGAATTCAGCCATGGTATCCCACTCTTTGGGAGTATCTACCAGAATTTTTTTCTCTCAAAGGTGGGAATATTGTCACTTTCCCTGTCCTTTCAAAATGGAATAGTGATCTTCACCACACTTGGTGCACCATCCCTTTTCTTAGACATTTTTTGTGAACATGTATAGCAAGACCCAACAACACAGATTAATTTATTTGTCTTAAACGTAAGGTAAAGGGTGAGTTTTTTCAATCCAGTGAAGATTGAAACATTTTTGTTCACATTCAGAAACAGGTTTGTGGAAGTTATAGGTAAAAACCTAAAGAGTTTATCAAGTATTAGTGCTTTATTAGCAATATATATATATATATAAAGTAGAGCACTATTAGCACTTGAGCTAGGCCTTCCAGATCTTAATATGACTAAGGACATCAATATAATACCAAAATCCAACTTTAAGCATTTTAGTTCCTTTTCTGAACTGACCCATCTTGTTCTTATTAGACTATAATTATCTGCTTGGTTTTATAGTTACAAAAATGAATGGGTATGCACAGTGCTGTGAAGTCATACCTCATCACAGGATGTTAATGAATGGGCACAGTTAATAAAGGTGTGAAAGGCACCTTTGGATGCCTTTCTCTGTAAATTTGTCATGATACATAGTCACATGCAGTGAGACAAATCCAGGTAATTTCTTTCAGCAGTCAGTCAATCATTTAGAACTCATTATAAACTTTGCTTTATTTCTTCTTTTTTCAATGTATAGCACAAATACATTTGTGGGGAAAGCTTACAGAAAAACAATACCTATGGATCAAATTCTTGTTGTCAATTTGAAGCTGAAATCAATTTTGAAATTTTGTGGATAGTTAATTAAATGTTATGGTTATATCTGACAATTTGTCACATAAACAAGATGCTTATTTTTAGCTTTCCTCTACACTGAGTCATAGTGAGTCCAGTTTAATGTTTGCTTCCAGAAAAGCTAAAAGTGATTAATCTTTGACACATTTATTTGCTATAAAGATTTACAAATGTAAGTGTAAAGTGTACAGTTTTACTTCTGCCTTCCATCCTTTCTCCTTTTCTTCTCTTTAGGTTAGATACATGCTTTGTTTTTGAATTTTTGGCAACTGGAAACACTGGATAAAATGTATAACTGGGAAATTATGAACATAAAAGTTACTTCTAAGTATAGTAATATTATTTTAATATCACTAATATTAAAGTCAATGTTTAATAAGTATTGATATTTTAATAATTGAGTATTTCTAATATCATTACAATATTATATAGTGATATTTTTATGTGGAAAATAGTGTTTAAGTGAGTTGAACCTTGATAGTGCTTTTGAATGTATAATTTTCTGGACTTATATCAAAAAGTTTCAGAACTAAATGAAGTTTCATTATACAAGCATTGTAAGACATTATAGTGTTCTAGAAGATTATAAACATCTATAAAGCTTTATTTTGTGACTTTTTTTTTTTTATAATTTTGAGATATAAGAAATAGAGCTCCAGTATATTTCTCAAATGAGTTATTTAAGATATAGAATAGGATTCCAGTTACATATAAACAATATAAAAACACCTACTTTTCTGTGACCTATTGACAATGTAGTTGGCACCCATTTATTATTTGCGTCAAAACTAAAACAGCACAGTTTGTGGGTGTTTTTTTTTTTTTTGTTGTTTGTTTGTTTTTGTTTTTGTTTTTTCTTTCTCAGAAGATGTAGACCAAAATGATTAGGAAGTTCTTTCATGTTCCTCTAATTATTGGCTGCTTTGACCATGTCCTTATATTAACCTTATATTAAACCCTGTTACACTGAAAATTTTCTTGATATCCCTAAAATTGTGACCATAATCTCCCAAACCCCTCATAGTCTCCTATGAAATGGTATTCATTAATTCATGTGTCAAGTTAATCATAGTCAATTTGGTATATCCTAGAACACTCTTATCCTCTCATTTAGGAAACATCATGGAAAATGCTTTTCAAAATGCAAAATCCTTCTTTCACAGGTTCATTTAAATTCAGCTGGAGCTTCTGAAAGCCAAGCAACTGTTGAGAATTAAGCAATTAGCATGCATACTTAAGAAAACAACATCCACGATTATAGCTTATATATTGTTCTGATAGTATTGGTAGGAACTGCTTATTTAATGCTTATGAATTCATTAACTGCAACAAATTATTTTCAAGTCATCCTAAAATATATTGAACTTTTCATCTGAGAAATTCTGGTATGACATTGAGATTTAAAAAGAAGATGTTTGCATAGCTGAGTGAGTGTGATGCATGTCAGTGTGGAAAATTAATGTCATCTTGACTTTTTATTTATTTATTTATTTATTTTTATTTTTTACTGTTTGGTTCCCAAAGCGTTGTGTGGTTCCTTTGAAAAGCATTGTTAGTGGGGGAGGGTGGATAGAGGTTATGCTAGTAAGTAGAGAGAGGCTATTTCATTACTGAAGCATCTTCATGTTTTGAACCATTAAAATTCTAAGAGGAAAAAAGAAAACTGCCTATGATTGCAGAACAGAAAGATGTTCATAGTATTTTGTGTTATTCCTCTTTTCTGTGAAAATTGGGCTGAGATTCAGCAAACATTTCCCATCGTTAAGTGTTCTATTCTAAATGACCCATACTCAATACTAAAAATAGTACCATAGAGCTCTAACACCTGTAACATGAGTCTTCTACTGTGGTCCTCGTGGGATTTCTTTTAAGGAATTATTTATTTTTTTCTGCTGCTGTATAAAGTGTTATGTTTATTACAATGGAGAGAGATAATAGAGAAAGCAATGAAAATAATTTGAAGTGTGCCTTTTTTGGAAACTCTCCTCTTTCTCATTTGTGAACTAGATGTATAATCAAAACTACTGCTAGATCTGTTACAGTCTAGTGCCATTCTGCTCTTTACTGTAGATAGAAAAGCAAACCTTCAAAAATCACTACAGTCCATTAGAGCTCAGTTCCTATTACGATAATCTGCACTAAGCATATTAGATCCTCTTGAAAATATTACTCAGCTATGGAGTATTAAAATCAAGGATTTTGTGTTTTTTATATAGACAAGAACCTAATCACAGGGATCTGTTCATAAAAGGACTGTTGCAGAGGATTTATTTGTTACGGCATGTGTATTTCTATCTCCATTTTGGACAATTAAAAGCATTTCTCACGTGTATCCAAGTCATTTACTAGTTTCCAGACAACTTTCATCTTCATTTGAAAACTTTTGGGTTATCTGATTTGTTGTATGCATGTTGCTACTTCATTAGGGGTTCACAGATCACAGAGCATATGAGAGCAAAGGATAAAGCACTTTCAGCTGAAGAAATCTAAGTGTAAAAGAGTGTTACAGAACAAACACATTATTTCCTCCTTTGCTAGCCACTGTAATCAGTGGCAGTCAGGGTGTCAAATATATTAAGTGGGCATGGCAACCAAGTCATGATATCTGTTGTCTTTCTGGCCAGAAATTATGTTAGGAATATTTGATTTGGGGGTGCTGAGATAAAAGATGATCTGACCATCTTTAGAAAATAATGAGAACTTTGAACATCTTTGAGAAAGTCTTCAGGAAGAAAAAAACACATAATTTTAACCTTATTTTTTAACCCAAATCTCTAACCAAACACAGTTCTGAGCATATAAATAGGAAAATATAGCATTATAGATTTAGTTATTGCAATCAGCTCGGTGAACCAGTATTACTGAGCGTGGTGGTCTTACTGTGCTAGGCAGCTAAACACCACAACCACTTTCTCACTCCCCCTCCTTAGATGAGGAGAGGAAGAAGTAATGTAAGGAACAATTCGTGGATTGAGATAAGGATAATTTAATTAAAGGAAAAAAAAATATTATTGAAAGATTATTATTAACTAAACAATTTAACTAAAGGGGAAAAAAAAAAAAAGGAAAGGGGGAAAGGGACAAAACAAATAAAGGCTATGTGGAAGTTCAGAGGAAAGAATTACTCTCTACTTCCCACAAATGAGTGATGCTTGACCACGTCCTTTAAACAGAGCTTCAACGCACGTAGCCGGTGTTCGGGAGGAGGACCTACATTTTCACAATGAGAGCACACCCCTCCCCTCTTCTTCCTTTTTCCATCTTTTATTGCTGAGTGTGACATCATATGGTATGGAATATCCCTTTGGTTGGTTTAGGTCAGCTGCCCTGCTGATGTTTCTTTTCTCACTTTTTTGCCCACTCCTTAGGAGGGTTAGAGAGAGTCCTGATGCTGTGCCAGTACTGCTCAGCAGCAGACACAACACTGGTGTGATACCACTGCTGTTCTAGCTAAAAGTGCAGAGCACAGCACTGTATGGGCTGCTACAGGGAAAGTTAACATCCCAGCCAGACCCAGTACACTGAGGCAGCAGTTCAAAAATCTAAGATGGCTATAAAGGAGTATTTTTAGCAGACATATACACAAGGAAAATAATAATTAAAAAGCCTTATGTAACTTGGATATTTTATATATCCATACATAAACCTTAACTTAAATTGGATTGTAATTTGTTTTTCTGTTTCTCTTTTCACTTGATTACTCCCCTGTATATGAAATGTAATGAAATAGCTAACAAACACATCATTGATGAGAAACTTAAAAAAAAAAAAAAAAAATCTCAGGTTGTTAAAGTCAGTTGATTAATGTATTTGTTATACTTATAGAGTTAAAAATACATTTATATGCTATGAACTCATGACCAGTTTACTTGGATGCCAGTACATTGTGATTTTATTGATTACATACACTGAGGAGAATATTGTTTTGTTTTTTATTATTGAGAATAAAAAAGAAAGTTTATAGCATGACTGAAAGAATGTATGGTTTGCCAAATAAGAAGACAATGACTGAAACTCTATGATGATGAGAGAAAGGTAGTTACTCTGTATCCAAGTTGATTATTTGCATTTTATACCCAGCGTAAGCCTTGTGGAGGTAATTTTTTCAGTCCCTGCTATTTTTGTGTTCAATCTGTAGGAGTTCTATTGGTGTCACTCACTTTCTTTGTCACAGGTGTTCTGTTTTAGCTCAGCATAGATGCTCACTAAGTTTGCATTCCTAATAATAACAACTTGCACAAGATCAGTCAAAATTTTCAATCTGTGTTAGTCCCTATAAGGGGAGTGATATATGTTTAAAATATTAGCCATTAGCAGTTAGGTATTGGCCTTAATGAGAAATGCCTTATTTGATGTGGACATAAAATTTCTGCATCTCATAAAAAATGGGGAGGGGAATGGGGGGAGAGAGAGAGAAAAATCATTGCTCCAAAGCATTGAAATAATTTTTACAATGACTTAAATATAATTTATACTATGACTCAGGTTCTGAAGGCACTGACAGCACTGAGGATTTAGTTTCCCTTTTCTTTTCCCTTGTGTGGCTTCAAGCCTTCGTAGTCTTTTCCCTCCTAATGCTGCATTCACTGGGCTGCACTAAAGGAGTTGAATTATTTTTCTCATGGATGAATGAGTCTTCCCCAAACATGGGAAGTTTTCTCCAAGTTGATGTTGTGGTGTAATGTGGCTTTCTCTGTTAACTATTAGAAAAATTACTGTCCTGCTCGAGCTAGAAAGGCAGCAATGCTATATAGTTTACAGATCAACAAGTGATAAGCTGTTCTATTAAAATCAGGTATGTAACTGAATAGTATCATTGATAAGTGTGCAGTTGTGTCAGTTATTTCAGAGATAAAAGTGAAATTGGCTTAAGATCTCTTGACATTTCACATCTTCATTTTTAGTGGTTCTATATTAGCAGGGTAAAATGGGATCATAATGAATCTAAAATTCATTTTAATATTTAAAACAGGAAACACTGTCTTTCCAGAGAGAAATCATAAATGAAGGTTCATTAATCAGGTCCTACCTTGATGCCAAAAAAATAAATTAAACTAAATTACAAATGCTTCAAACTGACAACTCTGCCTCCCTCCCCCCCAAGTTGTACAGTCTAAGCACTCATTTGAATGTTAGAACCTATTTAGATTATCAGTTCATCTTTGACAAATAGCAGAAAGAGTTGTTGCCACCGAGAAAAAACAGGTAGCCTTCAATTGCCTGAATTTGGCATTTAGAAATCCCCTGCTTATTGTCTGCTTAATTACGATAAAAGAGAAGTCTTAGCAGATACATCTCCATAGCTCCCTAGGTGCCTTTGTTTGCAGTTTTGTGTGTGCTTTTAAGCCATATTGTGATTAAGAAACAAGTCAGCACAGAACTTAGTTTTGCGGTCCTTATAGAAGTGTTCTGAGTTTATTCTGGATTATTTTACACCATACTCTGGGCTATTGAAACAATATTGTGAGTTTTCAAAGTAATAATTCAAAAATCAGTCACTCTCATGAGTAAGTATGCCAGGCTATATCTTCAGGAATCAGTATTTTCAAGGATAGTCTAAAGTTTTTACTAACAGTATTATCTGATGTGTTAATATGAAAGCTGTTGAAAAATTATCAATTCAATTACTTTTTTCCTCCTCTAGACAATTGATTTAGAGGGATTCAAACTGTTCATGAAGACTTTTCTGGAGGCAGAGCTACCTGATGATTTCATTGAGCATCTTTTTACATCATTTAGCAACAAAATCTCTCACTGCAGCCCCTTAATAAAAAACAAACCCCAGCTACTTTCTGGAGGTAAGTAATCAAATGTAAGAATTGCAAGTTCTGTGCTGCTGCTCTTCACCTTCTAATAGTCATAAATATGTAGAATTCTAAACTATTTGTACTTCTTTGTTCTGATATTTATGAAATTGCAGAAACTAAGTCATGAATAAGGAATATCGTGAAGAAAAACAGATATTAAATGGTTTTATCTTTTTAATTCACATTGATGATGCAGCTGAGACACCAAGTGGACAGTCTTTGTCACATTAATGCTAATCAGATTGCTATGGTTACATAGTATTGCTGACTACTTTGCTGTATAAACACTTAGAAACATTCACAGCCTCATGCAGGATGCTTCTGCTGGTGCTGTACCCAGTTACTGCTGCTTAACTGTCTGCTTTTTGCTGCTCTTAGTAATCTTAAATACTTACCAGCTAATAGTATTTTAAATGTCCTGTAACTGTTAGCAGTATTTGTTCTATGCAATGTAAGACTGAAATTTTCACACTAAATAACATTGTTATTAAACAGCAGAGGACAACATGATAAAATATTTTCAGGCAAAATAGTGTTTAAAACCTACCAACTTCTAAAATTTTTTAAAACTTTTAACAAAAATGTAGTGAAGAAATTTAAGATCACCATTCTGTCTTGAAATCTTAGGTTTGGCACTCTACGAATTTGGGAACTCTATCAAAACCCTAACTAAAAGTAGAAGTTAGGCTAACTTAAAACTAAATTTCATCTTCTGAGCAGCTGGGCTAATCAAGCATTTAAAACACTTTACCAAATGGTTTCATGGGTTCTTAGTTGCCTGAATTCTTCATATGAAGATTAGGTGTCTTCAAATTTCAGTTCATCTAGAAGTTGTGAATTTGGTACAAGTACTACTAGCTAAAATGTTATGTGCTGCAGATACCAAGCTCTAGATTTCCATAGTTGCTTCAGTGTGCAGTATTAATTATAGGCTTTCAGGTATTGCCAATTGAATCTGGCCTTATCACTTTATTGTATTATATTGTGTGCATGATTTTTTTTTTTAATTTTTTTTTTTTTTCTTCTAGCTAAACTTGCTTACCACATCGGGGGAATGGTTCTTCTTTTCATTTGAATTGAATACATCATATATCTTTATGCTTTCTAGTCAGAACTGCTGTGGACACATTTCCATACAAAAATACCTGCTGTGAAGCCTGTGTATTTCCAACTTCCCATGCTTTTGTTATTTTGTTATTTTGGACTAGTTCCACATGTAGAGCAGTAGGCTTGGTAGGCTATTGTGTAATCAGTTGTTTGGAGGATTCAAAACCTTCTGTTGCTCATTACAGCTCAAATAATAACATAGGTTTGAGCAAGTCACACCAACAATTCAGTTCTTTAACCATTAAGATACTTTGTCACAGAATCTCTAAGGACATGTCTAAATGCATTGTTATTGTACTGCAGGAGCTATCTCATATGTCAGACATTATCAGTATTGTATTTTTTCTGCTACACAGATTCTGCTGCCTATAATGTATCAGGCACACAATTTCCATTGTCATTATTTTTAATCTTTCATTGAAATATTCATTGGTTTCATCAATGAGAATCATCAGCTATAAACATACTGTACCAGCTGCCAATTTAACACTTTTCCTGCTAACTCCAATTGCAGCTGACATTTACTGGTGCATATTTATTATGCTGTGTTTTTACACATGTTGTCCTGAGCACTTGCAAAAAGTTGTCTTTTTGGTGTTGTGTTTTTGAAGCTTTCACACTTTATATATAGAAATGATAACAGCTGTTTGTAGGTCATTGTCAGATTTATTGCTAAATTCTGCCTGGTAGATGCCATGCTCAGCTTTCTTTGCTTTTGTTATAATTCTCTCTGACAAATTTTGATTCTAATGTGTAGCTTAAAAAAAAAAAAAAAAAAAAGTGAATTCTATTGTTATTGTTAAAACTGTATGCTAGGTTTCTTACTGTAGTAACTCCTAACCTTTTTCTCCTTCACTTATTTTGTACTTCATTTTCATCTTCAGTTTAGTCTTTAGTCTTACATATGCATTTAGTGCAATACCTGAAGGACTATTTGATAAATTGCTATATGCAAAGCATGTTTGGAGAGATAGTTAAGTTCATCTCAAGCAAGAATTATCATTATTATTAGTAGTAGTAGTAGTAGTGCATGAAAACATGCTGTTCATATTGCAGTTCAGTTGCCTGAGTTTTAAACTAGATCTTTATAATATGTAGCATTTAAAAGGAAAAAAAAAAAAAGTAAACATCTGTACATTATCATGTGCAAATAAAAAAAAAATATAGAAACCTTAATTTTAGAGTATCTAGCAAACTTAAAATGTTACCAGCAGTGAAAAAAATGACTATACTGGGAAAAAAAAATGTCAGAAACATTTGATATTTTCCTGGAAAATTGAAAGGTATACAAGAGCTAGAGAAGCAGAGTTCATAAATCTATCTGGTATGTGAACATTCTTAGTGTCTCTCAGTCTACTCATGTCTGTTTATAAATTGTATTTTCAGTTAAGGTATCTGAAGAACGATGGAAACAGATGCCAGGTAGGCAGCAGAACTGTAAATCAGTATTGCTTCCACCCCTCTCTCCCACCTCTTGATTATTAACTAATACTTTGACATGTACCTTGCAGCTGATGATAAGCTAAAAGTTGCTTTAAAATTTGTATGCCATTTTCATTTAGATTTCATTGAAATGCAAGACTTTTATTTTTTTCTCAAGATGAGTGGGTCCCAGCTTTATAATAACTTTTATTCTGTGCATAGGATTCAAATAAGAATAGAACATGAACTATCTGTGTAAACTGTTTGATTAAAGCTAGCATCGTAATTGATTAATGTTTTATACTGTCTTAATTTTAGGTGCACTTACTGACATACAAGCTCCTCTAGTAGAACATTGCCATATTAAATCTCTTTAGTTATTTAAATATTTACTTTGAGTCTTTATTGTCTTCCTGCTGCCATGGACATGAACTTGAAGATATTTTTTCTGCATGCCAGTTTGCACTTATATAATGAAAAATATCTTAGCATACATACCTCAGTAGACCTTTCAAAATGTCTAGATTGTAAATACTTTCCAGATGAAAATAGAAAATAAAAAAGAAAATTAATTCAATTTCCATCATATACAGTAATTCACTTGTCCAAGACAAATGCTTGAGAGAAATTATGTATGCAGGCCATGTACAGGTTATGTACATAACACTGTTCTGAATTAATGACGAAAAATATTTAAGAAACAGTTGATCCCTTTGTAAAGATTTGTCTTTAGCATCACTGAGGTCTATGGGAACTGTGACAGACTTGTAAAGAAAATTTCATTATTTGCAATGAAAAAAACTTTCTTTAATGAAAACTTTCTTTATGTAGTCCTGCTTTTCCTCTATTTTTCTGTATTTATTATTAGTTCTGCAGATTCTAGCAATATCCTCAGGACCAATCATGTTAATGCTCTCTTTAAACAAAAGTATTGACAATGTTGAAACTTGTATTCCAGTTGGTAAACTGGAACTGTTCTTGATCACATTTGAATGATTATTATGACTATTATTTAAATTCTGTGTTTGTTTTCATAATATTCTGTGATCAAGTCTTCGACATTGTAAATTTAAGTTGCTCTGGCACACAACTAACTCTTTTTGGGGGGAAGATTACACATTTATCACTAAAATATCTTTATCTGGTAACAATCTGTAAGTTAAATGAAACTTCTACAAATGTAAGGAATGGGATGCAGAATTGGGCAGGTATTGTTTTAATACTTAAATTAACATATAATACAGTAGAATAAAAATATTTACCAAAATTATTTTGTAGTCAAGTGATCTCAGATCAACACAAATGTAAAAACAGTGATGCCATTCCCGTAGTTGATTTATTTTTATAATAGTTGGCTTTGTGTAGTATTTTAAAAAATAAACCTCACTATCATTTTAGTTCTGCCTTTGCTGGATAAACTATGAATGTGAATCGTTTAAACTTCACATTTTGATTTAAATTAAGAAATAATCTGAGTTTCAAATAAGATAAGGTTGCATGTACATCTACATACAAGTTCTGCTTTATACTCTGTTTACATCATATATGAAAAGTAACAGTCTGTATTTAATTTCCAGGTCTGAGACTTAACAAAGGTACCTCGACATCCCGGCCTCCTACTCCTGCCAACTTAAATTTACCAGATGTGATCCAGCTGAAAGATATTGTTTGTTATCTGTCACTGCTAGAAAGAGGAAGACCTGAAGACAAGCTAGAATGTATGTTCTTCCTCTCTTCTTTTTTTATATATTTATTTATTTTATTGTAAAGAAAGAAAGCAATCAAAATTCTGATTTTAAATTTTCTGACTTTAAGACTTAGTTTTAAATATCTTCCTTATAAAAATACAGTTCTAGGGGACCATTATTGCAGAAATGAGCTTCTGTTCTTGCTAAGAGTATTAATTTGAGATTCTAACCAAATTCTATATAGCACCCATGAAGATAAAACAATCCACAGTTAAAATAATCCTTTCAAATATTTCTTTCTATGCTATTGTCTGTTGACTCTAGCATCAGAGCTGTCAAAAACAAATGAAATACACTAAGAATGCTTAGAGGGCTTTAGAAGTCATGAATAATATGTAGAAAATGAGCTAATTCAGGCAAAGAATAGTTGCTTATACGTGCCATGGGATCCATAATTAGTGAATACATACAAGAAAGTAAAATATATCTAAGTCTGCACCACTGTTGGGAATGAATATTTGATTCTGAAAGTTAGAAATAACTTGACTGCTTAACTAGGGACCTGATTCATTAATGCAAAACACCTCCACCTGTTCAAAACCACCTGCTCAGAAAATAAGAGTTTGATTTGCAAATCAGAGAAAAGAACAAAAAACAACTACATGTTTTTACATTATAGATTTTTAGAAGCCAGTTTTCTGGATAGATAAATAATTAATCAATCCAATCATATTAGTCCTTTCTGAGACCAAATATACTTTGATACACAAAACTGGTCTGTCTGTTAAAACTGTGGGATCAGACTCTGATACTGTAGAGAGACAGTATTAAGTATGATAGAAAATGCAAACAGTAGGCTCTGTCTGCTGGAATGAGAAATTCATTACAGGGTTACATAACCACGTTTTTGAAGTATCATGATTTTCTGCTACCTGTGGTTAGCTCACAATGACAACTTAGTACTGTGAGATCACTGACACCTTTGACTCAGCAGAAATTGCAAGGAGCCAGTCCTGAACTTGATAATAGAAGTTTGGTATCATATTGCTAGAATATTTGAATATATGTACCAGTTTGCATTTAAAACACAAATTACAAGATACTAGGGCTAAATTCAACTAACAGTAGTAACTGTTTCTTGGTAGCAAGCTGTGCAAGACCTATCAGAGCTCTAAAGAGGTCTGTGTGCACAGTAGTACATGAAATGGAGGGCAGTTGCCTCCCCTGGTGCCAGGAACTGGTACAATGAGAAGAGGGGGAGAGAACTGAGGGTCTAGGGTAGGGGATGTGCCATGGATTTCCCCCAATAGGAACTGCACAGGCAAAAGACTGTGAATGGTCTGTATGATTTAGGAGCTAGAGTCTGGTCTAATAAATGTATTGTATTTACAGATTAAATATATTCAAGATTGTATGGATTTACTACATGCTATTAAGAATATGGTTATTACATAAGTTGATTTTCTACTTTGTCATCCAGAGTTGAAACATACCATGTATTATAACTTCTTAGTGCATAAATTTTGGATTATAATGCAGAATATGTATGCAGAATATGTATGCAGAATTCCCTATTGATTTTTTGCTCAATGTTCCTTATAAATTAATGGTATAATTTTACACTTTATCTTAAATAATTTTATAGTACTAGGCCCTGTGGCTGCAAAGTAAAATATAAATCAGTATGCTAACATTAATACTAATCTCAAATCATGAATTTTTCTGTTGACAACAAATGGAAAGCCTCTGAGTCTTACCTGAGTGTTTGGAACCTAGATGCAGGGCAAGCAGAACATAGAATTGGTGCTTTCAAATAAAATCGGATACAAACTAGATGACTCTTTAGAATAAAGTGCACCACAAGAAAACTGTGTTTAGACTTTGAATGTATATCATCTATAGATTTTAATAGATTTACCAGTATTTCAGCAGATATTTGCAGTGTATTCCTGGAGGTTTTCAGTACTATGAATCCCACCTGTTTACACAGCCAACATACCTATTCTTAAACTATGGATAGCTTGAATATATCCCAAACCTCCATAACAGAGAAACATCGGAAGAATTAAAGTTCTTTTTTTAAGGTCATATAGCAGACAGATCAAGGTGCATATATATTGTTAAGTAACTCCGTGATCTATGGCTCAACCTTCAAACTTGATCCATAGAAAGATTTGGAAGGGTGTTGCCAGCGTGTCAAGGGAGGTGATCCTGCCCCTCTACTCAGCCCTGGTGAGGCCACACCTGGAGTATTGTGTCCAGTTCTGGGCTTCCCAGTACAAGAGGGACATGGAGCTAATGGAGCTGGTCCAGAGGAGGGGTACAAAGCTGATTAAAGGTCTGGAGCACCTGTCATATGAGGACAGGCTGAGAGAACTGGGCCTGCTTAACCTGGAAAAGAGAAAACTGAGGGGAAACCTCATCAATCTGTACAAATATCTCAAGGGAGGGTGTCAAGAGGATGGAGCCAGTCTCTTTTCAGTTGTGCCCAGCGACAGGATGGGCACAAACCAAAGGGCAGGAAGTTCCAGCTGAATACGAGGGGGCACCTCTTTACTGTGAGGATGACAAAGCACTGGCACAGGCTGCCCAGAGAGGCTGTGGAGTCTCCTTCTCTGGAGATATTCAAAACCCACCTGGATGCCATCCCACACACAATGTACTCTGGGTGATCCTGCTCAGCAATGGGGTTGGACTAGATGATCTTCAGAGATCCCTTCCAACCTCAACCATTCTGTGATTCTCTGAGGGGATCCATTGTGGTGTTATTGTTCACAGTTGAACAGCCCAGATGTTAGGTTTTCTGAGACATCTAATAAGATGGTTTGTAAAGTAGATTGCTTGGGTTTTGCTATGAGTTGAGGCATTAAAGTGTCCCGAAACCACCCTTTTAAGGTGGTTTCAGCTCTCTTCTTCCTTCTTAGAAAGTAGATCTTCTAGAGGGAAAAAGAAATTAGCACTTTTGAAGGACTTTTGAAGGGAATGGGGAATTTAGAGCTCTGACTAAGTATGTCCCAGACAGTAGGGACAGAGTGAGGTATGCCTAGGCTTCTGGCCTTCATCTTAAGGCTTTTAAAAATATTTCTACCAAATGTTCAAATTTCTTTGCTTTGCAATCTAATGCTGTATATGATCATCTGAATAAACTGCTTTGAAATGTTTTGATATTAATGGATATACCCACTCTTGTGGCTGGAATCAAGTAATGATAGAAACTTGAAGGTATATATTCTTTCTGTATGTCACCAAAATGCAGCTATTCTTGTCTGGGCAGCTCTCCAGCATATTGGAAAGATATTTTCAAGTTGATAGAGCAGGTAGGATTCATATCGACAGTCTGCGAGGAGTGTTTATTGTTGGGTTTGACTGCATAGATACTTCAGATAATATTCTATTTCGTTTAGCATATGTCAAAAAGCATTTATAAAGCAATATTAAGTAGTGATGACTGCAACCAAGAGAATGGAATAGCATTGTAACTTAAGCATGTTTATCAACATTTGCTTGACCAATTGTGTGTTTTCTTGTTTTGGGTGACATAAGAGAGAAGGGCCTTTTGGTGGTACTCCCCAGAAATACAGATCATCTCTGGGAGGAACCAGAATCACATTCACAGATCAGATTAACAAATGGAGGGATTATGTAGACAATCTGTAAATGTCCTCTCCTGCTAATATGTCTTATTGGAGGCACTATGGCTGGGGAGTCACTGAGTGAACCTCATACAGTACAAAATGTTTGGTGGATCTACAGTTACTATGTTCACTAAGGAAAATGTTAATGCTTGTCCTGTGAAACTCAGTTTGTCCTTTTTTTTTTAATGAAATAATATTGTTGTTATATTTTCTAATCGAGTTTCCTTCTCTTTTCTTTTTATTTCCTTTTAGTTATGTTTCGATTATATGATACAGATGGAAATGGATACCTGGATAGTTCGGTAATTTTATTTATTCTGATGTGTTATAAGTCTATGCCATAATGATAAACCTATAGAAGACTACATGAATCCTGAATTAATGGAAGCACTACAAATTTTAGTGAATAGAAAATAGAAATTGCCCATTTTGAAACCAACTTTCAAGTTAGGTTTTCCATAAAGCTGCTTTTTCTACACTGTATAATTTTGCAAATGCTGGCACTGTTATTGTATAGTTCTGTTGTATATTTTTCTGATTTTTAGTCATATTACTGTAGGGACACGTTAATATGGTTCCTAAAACTATATGGGATGGTATGTATGTATGTTTCATATGTATGTTTCTGGTAGATGTATATGAAAGTAACATTTGCAAAGATTTCATTAAAAAGGGAAAGTGCATGTTACACAGTGGGTGTAAGTAGAGAGATGCCAGAACTTCCATGTTATTTTAACTAAGGAATGATAATAAAGTTTAAATATGGAGAAGTAGCCCAACCAAATGTTGTAAGGAAAATCAGAGGTATAGTAATCAGAAAGAGTTTTAAAAAATGAAACTTTTTTTTTTCTTGCAGAGCATAAAGGTCAACTAATGGAAATATATATTGTGTTGTATTGGCAGCTTTTATTTATTTTTCATCTCTGTCTCAACAAAGTAAGACAGCAAAGAGGAGACTGATTAAAAAAAAAAAAAAAAAAAAAAAAAAAAAAAAGGTGATTTCCACAAGGGATAAAGGAATAGGGAAGCTAAGATACCTAGAGGTATAATGTAAACACTGTATTATATTGTTAGGCAATAGAAAATATCAGGCAATACAAAATATTAATAACTAGTGAATAATAACTGCAATATGAGAATATACATTCTAGATAAGTATGTTTACAAACCACACTATATATGACTATGGAAAAATCCTAGTGATACATGAATAAGGGAAATTACAACACTCTAAGGTTAAAGAAAAAAATTCCAAGCCTGAGTTTTGGGTGGTCTGGCTATCTGCCTTGTGTACGATGTTCAGTACTTCTGAAAATCGGGTCATAAATATAATAGTACGTATACTGTACATCACCTTGTACTCCTTTTGAGATTAAAAGTGAAAATAATCACGTGTCTACATAGTTTTAATTTAATTTAGCCTGAAGACTGACCTACAGTTGATTCTTATAGTTATATGAGGTTGTGTAACGTTTCTTGTTTTTTCTTAACAGTTGAAGAATATATGACATTTCTTATAGACATCTCTGGTTAAAATCAAACAGATTATGAGATTATACATGTACGTTTATGTCTAGAATAATACTAATGTAGCACTTCTACCTGGTGAATTCCTCAGCTGGCTGAATATAAGGGGAAATCTTTGAATTTTAAATCTCAACAGCTCAAACTTATGAGTTTTGATTACTTATATTAATGAAGTTAAAATCAGAGTACTCCAGAAAATAACACTGACAAAAAAATTAAGGCCAGTTTATTTAGAACAAATGTTTTTCATCTCACTTTCTGTCACATAAGGACTATAGATTATTCCTACCAAGGAAGCATGCCAACTAGGAGCCCCCAAACCTCTCTTCTCATGTATTAGAGTTTCTTTTGTAAGGGTAAATACATTTATGTAAATGAAATACATTTGCTATTAAAAATAATTTTAATTAATTTCTTGTTCTGTTCAGTGGGTCTCTGATTTTAAGTTTCACACAGTGCATTGATTAGCAATTAGTGATTAGAAATTATTTTTTTCTGTATATTTTGGTGTTCATAAAAATAGTCACCGTATGCAATAGGTTTGAATTATGATTTGTTTGCCATAAAAATTGCCATTTAAATATTGCATTAAATAGAATTATTTTTCTTTCATCTATAGGAGTTGGAAAATATCATTGCTCAAATGATGCATGTTGCAGAGTACCTTGAATGGGATATTACTGAACTGAGTCCAGTAAGCATCCATTTTATCATATTTTTTTTATGGTGGTGTTAGAGACAGCTTTTATTTATTTCATGATAAAGTGATGCCAACGTGAGTTCCTAGATATTAGCAAGATAGAAGTATTAATAGTTTGTGCTCCACCATGACACTGTAAATTAACACTTTTTTCAAAGTCTTTTTTTTTTTTTTTCTGGTTAAATCTGTTCTGTAAAGCGTTCTTTGGAAAAGTTTGAAGGCTTTTCTTCAGTGCACATAGTAATTAATATTTGTAACAACTCATTTACCCCTGAAAATTTCTTGACAAGAACTGTCTCTTACTAGTATTGTACATAGTAAGTACACAAAGGGGCACTCTGTTTTGGGAAATGTATGTGCTAATTAGTAACATTAGGAGCTAGTAAAACATAAATATGAATATTGCATTTCATTTTCTGACTAGGTGGCACTCATTTTAGTACAGGTACAATACAAGTAATATTTTCAATTTTGCATATGGATGAGAGACCATAGATCTCTACACAACTGGTTATATGGTTAAGAATATAGAACTTATGAGACTTTTTATTAAACTGTTTAGATTCTTCATGAAATGATGGAGGAAATTGACTATGATCATGACGGCACTGTTTCTCTAGAAGAGTGGATCCAAGGAGGAATGACAACAATCCCACTCTTGGTCCTTCTTGGGTTAGAGAATGTAAGTACTAACATAAGAGTGTCAACTTTATGCTTGCGTGTCAGCTGTACTCCTAAGGTTTGTTTCTCTATAACCTGTATAGTGAATATTTTTTCTTGTCTTTTACTATGGCTAAATGATGTGTGAAGAACAGAAGTGTGTCTTCAAAGTCAGAGCTACACTAACACCAAATGAGCCAGCTCTGGAGCTGGAAGTTGTAAAAAGCTCATTAGTTTATCTTGTTGACAGCATATTATTAATTACTTGCTACAGTAGTGTCTTTTAAAAATGTTTTACTACCCATGTGTATGTTACAGCTGGCTTGTGTTTAGGCAACTTGGTATGGTGCTGTGGTGTGTAGCCTAACCATAGTGAATCATGAAACAGTCTAGGTTGGAAGAAAGTTTGGAGATCATCTGATCCAGCATCCTATTGAAAGCAGGTTCTTGGATTTTTTTTTTTATCCAGGCAGGACTCTTTCAAGCCCAATCCTAAATCCATTGAGATGGATTCCACCAGTTCTGTAGGCAGCTTCTCCTAGTGTTTAGCTGTTTTCATGGGAAACAGTTTTTTTCTTTCATGCCCAGACAGAATTTTTCCTGCAGCAAGTCTTGCCTTCAGGCTTTTGTCCTGTCATGAAACATCACTGTGAGTACAGTTCTTCCATCTCTGTAACTACCTTAATAAACTATATTAAGTAGCAATATCGAAGAGAACACTTAGACCAAAAGATGGAGTATTATGAAAGAAGTGTGTAGAGTCTGTATGTTTACAACTTCACATTAAAGATAAGGCAGATATACTATTATCAATGTTGTATCCGTTCAAAACAGCTGTTTGAACTCTGGCATGTTGCCAGTGCCACCTGCTGTCCTGTATTTTAGCTAATTTTGAGCACATGTATCTTAGCATCTGTTTCAAGTGCTTTTTTGTTATATAACTTTTTTTCTGAAGTCCAGATGCTGAGGTGAAATCATAAATAATATTTACCTTTCCCCACTTAACTGCTATGTCCTGAACTAAATCTGGACTGTTGTAGTCACTCCATGTTATCTTAATCTCACAAAGAACATTCAGACTTTCCAAATTTAAGTATGTAACAAAAACATGCATTTAGCAGGAGATTTAAAATTCTTGCAAAATATCAATAATCAAAACTTTATCTCTCATAAAGTTTTATTTTACCGAATTACCACTTACGTACCTGAATTGAGGATAACTTAAAGTACATTCGGATCACTGTAAGTACTAATTCCCTAATTCCATATATGCAGGGCTAAGTGAAAATATATATGTATATATGTATTACTTTCCTATATTACTATATACTATAATAAATATATTTATTAGTTCCCTATCATCAAACAACAAATCTTTGTTAGATTGTATTTCATTACTTCCACAGATTTACTTTAAGCAAAAGGCAGCATACTCTGTCAAGAAATTAGTAAAGGAGATAACTGATGGTCATTTTCAAATTTTTGGCAAGTGTTGTTATTCTGGGAACATTTTGCTGTATCTTAAACAGCACCTGGGAATGGTACTGTTTAATATCTTTATCAATGACATAAACAGTGGGATCGAGTACATGCTCAGCAAGGTTGCAGATGACACCAAGCTGAGTGATGCAGTTGATACAACAGAAGGAAGGGAAGCCATCCAAAGCTTGGGCAAGCCATCCTGGACATCCCTACCCATGGCACAGAGGTTGGAACAAGATGATCTTTAACATCACTTCCAACCCACGCCATTCTAAGAATATTACTAAACTGCTTTTCTAAGTGATGTGTCCTTGCTAATTACTCCTTCTGATTGATAAATACACTTTTCAGAAGTTTCACATTGCATACTAGTGACTGTTAGGTCATTTGTTCTACTCCTCCTCAATTGAAACCTGCAAAAATTCTGACCTTTTTACATGTATTTCATTTTGCATTAATCTAAGCACATAAAAACTGTCAGTGAAGTTTAAGAGAGATCCCGTTTGCTATCCTACCCTTATTCAAAATAATTCATAATTTTGTCACAAAAAAACATTTAATGACAATTTGTTTGTAAGGTGTTTTATTAGCCACAAACTGTTTTCTGCTCTTTGCTAGGAGAGCACACTTTCGCAATATTATCCCTCTCTGTCCTGATAAAAGCACCTAATTTGTGTTAAAAAGTTAGAAACTGACATGCCAGATATTTTGGTCTCATCTCTTGAGATGGATCATTAAAAACGGATCATTACTGTCACCTCTGTCAGAGATAGTACAGAAGGTAGCTATGAACTGTAAGTTTGCAAGTGTTTAAAAATCCTTAGCCTTAGGAATGGAAACTATTTTATTACCTCGTCATTGTCCACTAGATGTCACAGTTGCACTGTAGCTGGTACTGTGCAGTTGCTGAAAAGCTGCCCTAAGTTGAGAGGGAAATTGAACAGTATTGCTTCATAACCTTTGTAAATTGTTATCAATAATCTGAAGCCGGGCTACTGTGCCTTTCTTTTAAGTCATTGGTTGTAACTTTCAAGTTATTTAATCTCCTCTCTTGAAGCAAATATACTCTGAAAACTTATAAATTTGAGTATCAAGGTAAATCTCAATGAGACAAAGACATTTCTGTAGAAGTGTGGCAATGCTTCTATTAGGTCGGAAGGAAATGCTCTTACAGTTTTACTTTGGATTCTCAAGCAGCAAATGTTATGCTATTATACTCAGAATTTAAAAAGTTAGTGTTTTGTTTTGTTTTGTTTTTTTCAAAAAATATTTTTAAATCTTTTTCCTTTTTTTTTTTTTTTTTGTTTAAATGTGGAACAGAATACTTGAATGTGAATCCACACATGGGAAATAATTATATTATATTATATTATATTGTATTGTATTAATCTTTGGCTTACTTTTTGAGATCTGAGTATGTGAAATTGGAATCAAACCAGAGACTTTAAAATGTTTGCAAGAAGTTTGGTGTGGAGTCTGTTGCATCATGAGGAGTCCCTCTCAGGCTGAACTCTGAAATGACTGTTTAATACCTAGGCAGTTTAGTAGACTTATATTTCTTTCATACAGAGAGGAATAAGGGTGATTTGGCTTCCCTTTGCCTTCATTTTATTTCTTTTGTGATATTTTGGTAATTCCTACCTGAAGTGTAGCAGCTGGATTTTCTCAATGGCTCAAGTGCAGATGAGCCATATGCTGTTTCTATAAGTACAGAGGGCGAAACCAAGGCCTTGCTGGAAGCTGTAGCTTATGCTCTTTGTCAGCTCTGCAGTAGATCCATTCCAAGTATGAGAGCTATTTTACCAATATCATTTCACATCATTGCCAGCAGAGGGGGTAACACTAATGCTTCGTGAAACTTCATACCAGGAGCTGCAAAGTGCATTTTTTTTTTTTTTTTTAACAGTGCCATCTACTTTTATGCTGCGCTCGCTCCCACTTCTTTGCGGAAGGTTTGCAAGTGCCATTCCTTACTATAGCTTTGCCTTTCCTTTTGACTGTACGCTTGTAAAAGCCCATGAGAAAACAGGAATAACCCTAACCTGATCTGGGTGTAAGGTGTAAGATATATGGCATTTCATAAAGAGAGAGAAATTTACTGTTACTTAAAATATAATTACTACAGCATTTCTGTCTCTGCAGATGACAGGTGACTACTAATTTAGGGACAGAGAAACATTGTGGTGTGGCTAATTATGAAGCTTATTTCAACAAATGAATTTCCCCTCCTGTGCTTCCTTTTCTGTTCCTTGCTGTCATTTCCTGATGTGCATATTAATACCAAAGCATCTCTGGGTGATGAGGATAATATGCCAGTCAGGTGAAGATAGGGGAGGTATTTTTTTGTCTGTTCTTCAAATTTTTCAATACCCACTGCACCCACCTTCAAGCACGTGCACGCACCCTCCTACCCCCCAGTTTCCTGGAAGTGGGGAGCCCTCCCAATGGCCATGCTTCTTGAATCGGGTTAATCCTTATCCTGTTGAAACAGACTTAAAAACCCCTGTCTCCAAACCCAAACAAAACAAAACAAGATCTGACATGAATTCTTTGCTGACAGTCCAGCAAAGAAATAGAGCTTAACTGCCTTTATATTAAAATGAGGTGCTCTGACACTTCTCTCCTTCCCAGTAATCGAGCAATACCCAAAGATCAGTCACAAAAACGTCTTCAGGTCATGGACATAGTTTTAAAAGACATGAAAACAAAATAACAATAGGCCACAAAAGAACAACTTAGCATACTCCCTAAAATCCTTCATTCTTGGTTGCTTGTTACTGACACTCCTCACAGAAACAACTGAGCATGCTGATATTCAGGCATTATGGCTATTCTTGTATGAGGAGATACTTGCTAGGACAAAAACTTGCATTTTTATCTCTTCATTTATTTATTCATTTTTAACTTTCAGAATGTGTGTTTTTGTGCTTGAAACCTCTCTTTGGTTTCTTTTATTTACAAATATCTAAGAAGCTGTAGTAAGTTAACATTAGACCAGACTAGGGATGTGTAGCTAAATTGTGACTGTATGAAAGTTTCTACTAATTCTAAGGCTGTCTCTGTCTTGGTTGATTTGCTTTTTAAGGTCAGGTCCTTCTGGCAATAAAATCCACGAAGGGTCAGGAGCATAAGTTAAGAGAACCATTGTTAACAAAATAAATGTTACTCTTGTCATTATGTGCTAAAGTCTATGTGTGGCATATGGAGGCTTCATTTTCAGTGATGTATAATGAAGTGAGGAAGAGATTTTTACTGTACCTGCCCTGCTTTGAGATTTTCTTAATGACTGTTAGTTTTTAAACTCTTTCTCAGGATATGGAAGCAAAATGACTGAATGCCAGTAAATGCACCAGTATGTCAGAATTGTGGATTTTATTCATACTTAAAGACTTGCATTGAGGGAGCTTTGTTTCATATTGTCTTTTTTTTTCTTTCCGTTGGCAATGTTTTAAAAAGTTATGTGCATGCATAATTATATGCAGCACTTTATTGCTGATTTTTGGCAGTGCACAAGAGCAAAAATTTAATTTGCTATTTTCCAAAAGTGCATTGTGTTTATGTAATGGATTTGCATCAGTTGCAGTCTGTAACACAGTTAAGTGTTTTAATTGGCAGAACACCCACATCAAGACTTGTTTGTTTTTCTGATAAGGAAAATGCCAGCTAAGTTAGTCCATATGTTCTGTTCAAATAAGAAGCAACATATTCACATGTAATAGCCATTCTTCAAAAATAAAATTAAAATGAAAAAGTAACACAAAACTAATGGGGAAGAGGGACATGTTTATGAATAATCATGAATTTTTGTTATTTTTTGAAATAGCAAATATTTTTGCTAAGGAAAGCTTGTTGTCATGCATTTCAAGTGCAATTCTACAGATTATGTCTGTTGGTGTTCTGAGTTAATGTTAAAATGAAAGTGTGCATTGTTTACTGTTTTTTTGTGTGTGTTTGTTTGTTTTTTTCCCCCACAGCAGGATTCACATGGTCTTTATTGTCTAGTGAACAATTGTTTACTTTCAGAAGACTTCAAATCTACCCCGTGTATTGTAGTTTAGCAATACTTAAAAAATAAGTTGAGTGGTGTAGTAAGATGGAAAGAAAAATAGAAGTTGCAGGGCTCCATTTAATGAAATACATGCTCTTCAGTTGCTGGTCATGGAGGAGCTTGAAAGGCTTCTAAGGCTCCGCGGCCACAGAATCTAAGGGGAAATGGGAAAACTTCCACACTCTTCTAGCCTGAAAATCCCACATAAGGTGTCTGCTCTGCTCCGCTCTTTTTGCAGAAAGGGGACCCTCACATTGCCCTGCTGTCAGAGATGGCATTTGAACTCCTGCTGGTAATATCAGGGGAACTCCACTTAAGCTCTGATCTCAACAAAGGAAAAAAATATTCCAGCTGATTTTTCAGTCCCTTTTGTTGTAGGTAGTTTATAGGAATTATTCAAAGCTGTGTTCTGGCTATGACCTGGCTTTGAACCAAATATTCCCAATTTCTTGGAGTACTGATTTTTATACAGGAAAATGTTCCTTTTTAATTTTTTATTTATTTATTTATTTTATCATAAGAATGAAGAAGTCTTAATCATCTTTGACTTGTCATTAACAACTAATTTCTAGAGTAGAGCAAAACTAGCTTTTAAGGACAAAACTCATGCAATACATGCTGACAAACAACAAAATATTTTTGTTTTTATTTATAAATATATGTCCGCTTACATTAATCATCCTTATCAGTGAAAACCATCATATTATCGAATATCAGCAATATCAAAAATCAGCAATATTGTATATATGTTCTTGTAGCTTAATACAAGAAATCACAGGCTGTATAAGAACCATCTGTTGATAGTTAAATCCATTCCATTAAATATGAGCAAATTTATGTTTGTAATGAAATGACGAAAAAGATCACACCATTCAGTAAGAAACAACATATCAAACTACTGTAACCTGTTTCCAGGTGATAGATGTCATTAGTTACTTCTGTCCCATTAGATATTACATTCATTAAAAAAAAAAAAAAAAAGTAAATGGATTTCAAGTGCAATTTTATTAGGTTAGTCACATTGTTTAATTTAAAACCTTTTCTGAAAGAAAACGTCTGACAACCACGCTTGTCTAGAAATCTAGAATTTACAGAATTAATTGTGCAAAAACTGCAACGTTAAAATCACACATCGTTTAGATAACCATATAACAACAGTGAGTTCCCAGGATGGTTCCATTAAGAAGGAAGCGAAAAATAGTACAAGTGAAAGCATACTTTCATAAACATTTCATAACATTTGTTCATGTTTTGGTTGTAAGTGTGACTTACTGGGTCACTGAATTGCAAGTGTCGGTCTGTTGATTGGTCTGTCCATGCAAGATTTGACTATAGTGCTAAAGTTAGCTGAAAAAATGTAGGATTAATTGTAGAGGAATTAAAGTTTTAGAGAGGACATCCAGGATGTAATCCCACCCTTAAATACTTTATTTTTGTTTTACTAGTGGCAGTAGATTAATATAAATTCGAGCTGGCAATAGATATATTATTGTGGTTAGGTTCGGTGTTATTGTGATGTCCCACTTCACACATAATTATGCATTTTACTTTTTCTGAGGGTCTGTAAGAATATCTGTGAAGTTTAAAAGAAAAATCTATTTTTAAACTATTTATTGTTGGTTCGGGGGAGTTTTACTTTCTAACCTGCAGCACATTTATTTCTAGAATTAGTCTAGAGCAAATTTTAGTTGTTTTGAAAACAATTATAATTTAAGATCAGCCTGGATTTAGTGCTAACGTAGCATTGCAGTGTTGACAACAACCTGGTGTTTTTTTCTGAATCGTTTTTGAAACACATGGGCATACATGAGCTTCTGAAGATTTTTTTATTATATCATTGCCTCTGTATTTAGAATGATTCTACTGTGATCTGATGCAAAGTATTAACTGAAGTAACAGCTTGTCTTTTATGTTCTTCATTCAATCTCCAGTTTTACTGGCACTTATATATTTCATTGTTTATTTTATTAAGTGAAATCTGTTTCTTTTATGTCCTGTGCAGAACGTGAAAGATGATGGGCAGCATGTATGGAGACTGAAACACTTTAACAAGCCTGCCTACTGTAATCTTTGTTTGAACATGCTAATCGGAGTAGGCAAGCAAGGTCTCTGCTGTTCTTGTGAGTATAAGTATTTCAATGTCCATTTGTAGCTATTCCTAGAAGTGTTGTAGTCTCTGCATAACAAAGAAGTAGTAGCTTCCTAGTACAAACCCACAGCCAGCACAATGGTGCTTCCCCTTAGTTCACTACATGTATGCTTGAGTGGTCAAGATTCGATTCTTAATTTTTTAGGAAACGGGTGTTTCAAAACTGCTGTTTTCTCTGTTATAATTGCTCTCAGTATTCAATACAAGTGGTGTTCCACTTGTATTGTCTGCTTGTATTCTTTTTTATTTATTTTCTCTTATCAAGCATCATGCTTAAGATACAACCTTTTTTGTTGTTGTTGTACCTCTTTTGTACTTGTGAATAATTGTTCATATTCTCTAATAGCTATACTTGGTCTACTAATAGGTACATACTTTAATAATTAGATACTTGTTTAGTATCTAATTCCAGTGTTTATTTATTTGAATGTTGCACATAATTCATGTTCTGTTATTTGTAAAAGTCAATATCCCAGTTTCCCACAACCTGGCATCAAGACTCCATAACATTTGTAAAGTTTTTGATGTTTACTTGATTTGTGATTATCAGTCTTGCATTAATTTATCATAATAATTGTTTATAGATTTTAATGAAAAAAAAAAAAAACACAGAAAAAATACTGCATCAAATCTGACCTTCTTTAAATTATTAGGTTCACTTACTACAATTCAATTCCTTAAGTTATATCTCTGTATTTCAAAATAATCTGTGTTTGACCAGTCTATTACCAGTATGTTGATAACCTAAATCTTGCCAAAAGATATAACTGCTTCAATGTTTCAAGAGATGAATGATCCATAACTCATAAATTTCTTTTTGTAGTGTGTTCCAATGATTAATCTTTTTTTTTTTTTTTTTTTTTTTTTTTTTTTTTTTTTTAAACAAAGACCCGTCTTCTGATTTGAATATGACTGGTAGATGGTTCCAATGATTGGTGATTGGTTCGTGTCATGCCCTTCTCCATGAGATTAATGAGATCTTTAGTACCCAATGTATTCTGTTCATGATGGTATCAAGTCACATTTCATTGTTCTTTTTGATAGATTAATCAGTTTCTTAGTGTAACATACTTTCTCCATTTTTTGGCATGAATGATAGCCCATCATAGCCGATCAGGACCTTTCTGACTGTACGGTTCTATTGATTTAATTTGAGATTAGTCTGAACGAATGAGGGTTTTGGAGTCAGCCATTTCTCTCCCCTCTGTGGGACACAGAATTTGATTCAAATATAAATCCTCTATGTATTGGTTATCACATTGTGTAATTTCATTCACAATGCTATGGAATGAGAGAGATACCTTTCTTAAAAGCAATTAAAACAAATAGAATGTATACAGCTTCAGATTAAGAAACGCTAATGACGTTAAATTGAATATATATTAGATGTTGAATTGACTGTTAGATCTTAAAATAATATTAAAGAATGTATCATTTCGTGTCAAACTGATGTAAATTTTATCCTTGTGAAGAAACAGTAAACTTAGATGATTGAAAGAAAGTTCTATTCAACAAATAATATTGATCTTCTCTAGTAGTTACCAGAAATGTATAGACAAGTTATATAAAATAAACTGCCCCAGAAAGACCAGCCTTACAAGAGCTTACATTTTCTCTGATGTTGTGTACTTTTTAAAAAAATATTATTGTGCTTGGCATTTACTTGGTGGGAAGAATAGTCCCAGAGCAGCTGAAGAACTTCCACATAGTCCTTTCCCTTACTTCGTGCAGGAAGGGTCATGAGTATACTTACAAAACTATTACTCTATTTCTTCATCTCGCTAAGCTTCTCCTCAAATATATTTTCAAGGCACTGCTATAGATTTCATTATTTGCATTTTAGATTGTGTGGGAGGAAAAAAAAAAAAAAAAAAAAAAGAAACTGCAGGAGGCCTCCCCATCCCTCCATGGTCCAATCAACAATGTTACTCCCTGCAGTTTGTCTGATTAATGGCTGCGCCTCCCACTGGGTTTGTGTAATAGGTGCAAGCAAGGTGTTTAGAAGTACTTTGTGCTTAATTGCTGTCGAGGTCAAAAGAGTGAGACATATACCATGCAGGGAGAAATTCATTCTCAGTTTTTAATAGTTAACTCGATTGAATGCAGATATTAGTTGTAGCATTATTTCTTCATCTAGGCACAGTTGTATAGCTGAAGTCAGAAATCTTTGCATTGTATCTTGATATTTGTGTTTCCCAAATGTAGGTAGGGTGATCTTTACAGACAAGATCAACAGCAATAGTTAGCTAAAGTGGGTTTGCAGGGAGGTAGAAAAGAAAGCTTCTTTGGAGGTTGTATTTGGGAAAGAAAGAGTTAAATTGGGGTGATTAGATGAAATGCACGAAAACAATTACTATCTGAAAATGGACTAATCAACCATTTAAGATTTATAAATCAATAGAAGGAACAACATAAACTCATTGGCTTTTATTTTTGTGCTTGCCAGCTGCTCTCATGCCTATAGTTTGTAAAATATAGATTTCTTTCTACTGGCAAATGACACCAAGCCATTTGGCAGTCATCAATTTGTCTTTAATATTTTTGTCGTTTGGCAATTATTGTGGAAAAAATGTAGTGAGCTCTGATTTAATTAAGCATTTCCTGTTAAGCAATGATAGTGCATTCTTGGATTTTTCACTTGCATAATATTTCCTGTTCTAATTGGCCTTTTGTATTCCATGGAAAAAGCAGTCTAGTTGGAGTTTTCATTGACTGATTGGATTGATTATATAGAGATGACATGCTAGTAATAGTTCATAAAAATGTAGTCAGAAACACCATTGCTTCAGCATCTGCTAATGTGTTTCTTTTTTCAGTTTGCAAGTATACAGTCCATGAACGCTGTGTCTCAAGAGCTCCCGCGTCTTGTATCAAAACATATGTGAAGTCCAAAAAGAACACTGATGTAAGTTTGGGGTAATACTACCTTAACCGTGTACCTGTTAATTTATTAACCCAATGTATATCCACACGTTTCTTTTGTAGGTAATGCACCATTTCTGGGTAGAAGGAAATTGTCCAACAAAATGTGATAAGTGTCATAAAACCATAAAGTGTTACCAAGGCTTGACTGGACTTCACTGTGTTTGGTGTCAGATCACAGTGAGTACTCTAAAATAATACCTTTAGCACAGGCTTGAGAGATGAAAATCTGCATGTTTTTCACAACCACAGAATTCAAAAAGTCTCACTTGGTATTGTCATCAGGAATGGATAGTGTGTACTTAAGAAATTATATATACAGAATATTCATAGAGGGACTTAATTGTTGCAACCAAATAAATGTGTAATATGCTTCAACACAATATAGTGTCTTGATGTACAAATATACATTCTAAAAAACAGAATTCCTGATACATTTTGTGGAGTCTTATAAGAGTTTTCATTACTGGTAAAAGTCAATTTTATGGTGAATTTAGGGTAAAACCCTAATGGGTGGTGAACTGAAATGAAATTGAAGGCATCTGGTAGGATACAGCAATTTCAAGTGTCTATGAATAATAGCAGCGACATCTTGATAGTATACTAATCTGTGCACCAAGCCTCATATATACAACTTCTATGCACACCTTATTCAGCAGGAAACAGTAACTGGAACTAATGACATTCAGGGAACACTGCCCTTATAAGTGAGATCTTCATGCTAGAGAGAACAATGTCACTATTTCTGTTTGTAGCCTGGGCAGGATTTAAACGTACATGGGGAGGGATTCAGCTGTCTTCTAGTTTTTTGGGTGCCTCCCCCCCCCAGTCCCCTTCCTTTTTCTGATATCGTTATTGTTATTGTTATGGAACAGCAGTTTTTTGTTCAGTGTTTCAAATAATAATCAGAGAGTGAGGCATTAGTGAATGTTTGTTTTCAACATACAAATTTGGATGGTTTGTGACATATTTTTGTAACACAAGAATACAAAATATAAAACAGCATCAAAGAAAATGGATCCAGGATACTTTCAGTTTTAAGCTGTTATGATTACTTAAAAACCAATATTTTAGAAGAAAGCAAATATGTAGTCCAGATTGCTGTCAAAATTTGGATAATTTATTTAGAGAATGAAAGACACAATCCAAAATTTTGAAATGCAGATAATTAAATTTAGGCGGAGGCTATCTCTTCTTAGGTAGATAAATTAAAATGTTCTGCTCTAGATATAGATGTGTTTACATCTTCATAATGTATTTTAATGAGAAATACTTATTGCATAAGGCTTCCTCTTGAAGTCAAAGGAAACTGTAAATTTTTTAGGTCCTCTGAAAAATTATTATCACTCTATTTATATACCTAAATATGAATCTAGACCAGAGTTGTAAAGTTTTTTGCGTCTTAGAGATGCATAGAAACATTTAGAGGACTTTCATAAGCAGTAAGAAATGCTGAAGAAATACTGAGGCATGATTTTTCATTGATGTCTCTGGGAAGAAAGATATTTTGAGAATATCTTTACTGTCTCTCTGCATGTCTAAATGCATAAATATCAATCAAATTACTGGTTAAAAATGAACCTATGTTTTCTGACATTCAGAATAGAAAAGTATTGTTATTGAGGTTTACCTTGACATTTGTATTTTGAAGACTTTTATTCTGTGTTTTCAAGATTTTTATTTTCAAAGTAATGTTATATTTTCAAAATAATTATTTTTTTATTTAATTTTAATGACTCTGGTGTAAGTTAGACACAAGTTAAAAATGAGTATTTTTAAAGTTTGAAACATACTGCAAATTAGATTTTATTTTTAATCCTATTCACTTTTCTTGCAATTCTATAGAAGAACTGCTTTCGCCTCTTTATTTTTATTATTATTTTTTTTTGCTAATAGTAGTAATTTTCTTAATTACTGAAAAAAAAAACCAACAGTGTTTTAAATTTCTAATGTAGGTATGATTTTTGAATGGATATTTTGGAGTTATGTAATTATCACATCCTTTATACATTTTTACCTCCTTGTACAGCAGCACATTCAAGGCTTGTTGCTGATTTATTTTTGTAATGCAGGAGGTTGTTAGTTATTATATACTAATTCTGAGCCTCTTTCTTGCGTTTTAAGTATTCTCCTTTTAAAAAATAATAGGGTCACTTTTAATGTCAAATCACTGATTTAAATCCCCAAATTTAGAGGTATTTGGTGCTATAGCTGTCATACTGAGTTTTCAGCCAGGCCAGTGATTCCTTCTTCCCCATACTCCATATTTTTCTCCACTACCATGGTCTCGTAAATGTTTTTTTTCTCAAGCTTTCTCTCCAGAAAATATGTTGCATTTTTTTTCCTACTTTATAGGCATCTGGTTGTGAGGGAGGTAATATTCTAAGGGAGTAGATTTATGGTAAGGGAATTTTGGGGAAATTAATTTAAAATCTGCTAAAACATTCTTTTGAGATGGGATGCATATTATTTTATATCATTGTGTCAAAGTTATTTTGATTAAAGCTACATATCTTCTACCAATTCTGTTGTCAAAGATCAGCAGAGACTAATAAGAAGATTAAGCTATTTTTTCATAGATAAGTTTGCATGCCTCCGAGTAGCAGAACTGCTAATTACCACTGAATGTGTGAAGATACTTTTATTTGATGTAACATGGCCTGGTGTGCATTAATTATGGTACAAGTATCCTTACCACCGAGGCAGAGAATTAGCATGACAAATGATCTAGATTACAGAGCTACCAAAATACCCTCACAATACGGCTTTAATACTAAGAGTAAATCGAAACTCGTTAGACTTTTATTTTCTGTTGCTAAGTAACTGCCTGAAAAGGTAACTTTGCAGTATAAATGAATATGGACAAGGCTAATATTAGGTGCCATTTAGTTCAAAATTCAGAAATGTTATGTCAACATTAACTGTACCAGATAGCTTTAATGGTAATATGTTCTTTGCAAAGTTTATATATCAGCAACTGGTATCATTTTATTGTAATTTTTGTAGAGTTCAAATGGCATAGTTAAGTGATCTAAGGGAAAAAAGAATCAGTCATTGGAAAAATGTGATCTACAGGTGCAGCTATTGAACTACAGATTGTATAACAGCTATTGAACCTGTTGAACTAATGCTGTGTGTTACCTATTAAACCAGTTAGATCACTTGATCAATAGGATTTTTACTTCAAAATTGATGGTATTTATTACACTTATTGTTTTTATTTAATGCAAATATATGTCTTCTCAAAAGATAAAATACTTGTGCTTAAGATAAATGCATGTGTTACCTGCATTTAATGCACAGTTCATTTGATCAATGCAGAAATAATAAACTTTCATGAAGTTTTACAATAAAACATTGTATTTTACTGTGGCTATCTCTAATACTATGGTGAAGTATACCAATAAATGTGAATGTTTTGCATGAACTAGGTACACAACTGAGCCTTTGTGTTGTGTGTTTGGCATTCCAATTGAGTTAAATCCTAAGATATCAATAGGAACTCTTGATTGATAATACACAATATTTAAATAAGTGTATCATTATTAATATTTGTTGGCATTTTATGTTGATGTTATATACATACTTTCCCTTTCTGCCTTTTTATCAATATAGAAATCAGCCAATGCTTTTTCAGTCAGTAGACTTGAGGATATTCTTTCCATATTCTCAGAGTAGAACTCTTCTTATTGCTTTCATGAAAGCTAGATGAATGCTAGGAATGAAGTAGAAAAAGGAGAGTAATTTAGGTTCTTCAGCAGTCAATGGAAGCTTGAACATTGATTCAAACAAAGTTTCCCCAATGTAGCTTAAAGCTCTTAGGTATTCTTATATTATTCTCTTATATTTCATCTATATTTTCACAGATATTGAAGCATCACAATCAGATCAGTGGTGAGTTTATAAGTTTCAGATGGGAAGTAGAGTTCTACCAGTAATTTCAAAGACTGCCCAAAATTACCTGAGGTCACCCACTAGCAGTAGTACAAAAGTCACTTACTCAGTGCAAGAAGTTGAAACTTTTGATCACTGTAAGCACTGTGCTGATATTACTTTACTGTCATGCAAAGCTCTCATTTTGTGTGCTGGACTACATGTGCAGTTTCTAAACTGGAAAGCATTTTGATCCACTATTCTTCGCTTCAGTATAAATTCACAGCTTTTGTCAATCCTAAGATTTTTTTTTTCACTACAGTGTGTTTCATTTCCCTTGTAATACTCTAGTAATAGTTAGATTAATTTAGCATATCTAAACTCACTCCATTCCAGGATGTGCATTTTCTCAGACTATAGTAGTAAAATATCAAAGTTGAATCTTTTTTTTTTTTTTTTTTTTTTCGTCTTCCCATAGTTGCATAATAAATGTGCTTCACATCTAAAACCTGAATGTGACTGTGGACCTTTGAAGGACCATATTTTACCACCCACATCAATCTGCCCAGTAGTATTGGTGAGTTGTCCATATGTTTATTTCAGATGTAATCTTCTGTTGTAGTTAATGGCTGAGACAATGCTGGTACTGACTGCCAGAGGATTTGTTAAATTCACAGGACCGTGTGAGCCTTAAACACAATGGGTAATTCTGGCTGATTAGTTCATGCACAGTGCTTTATCCTCTGTGTATTGCCTTTTCCTTCATGTGAGAATGAACTTTCTGTAGGGCATAGTATAACTGAAGCTGACTCAGGTTTTATTACTTACTTAGACTGTACTTACCAGAAACTGTATAGGCAGAACACTTCTACATTTTACATCTTTTATAGATCCAGCTTCCCAGAATAATGAAGTTATTCTTATGGACAGTTTTTGCTTGGGATGCATATTGTATATCTGCAATGCTGAGGTCTCTGATCTAAGCCGGAGGTTACCTAGAATGATGACGCTGGTCTTGCAGTAAGCTATGCATCAACGTTATGGTATATTTTATTCTGCAGTAGTGGACAGTAAATTTCTCTGTCCGCAAAAACAATAACTCAATTCAATGAAAATAAAAATGCATTCTAGGTGGTACTGAAAAGAGCTGAGCATCTTATTGTGAGAAAGATATCTTTGGAATTAATTTATGTTATCAGAGATTAAAACAGTTGCTATATACTAATGAAATCATAGCATCATCATGTGTGTGGTCCTCTTAACTTAAATATGCATTAGAATAGAAGTAAGAAGTTTCAGGACTTAAAGAATGATTTACGGCAATGTGAAAAAGCAAGAAAAATTACCTTCTAATCTTAAACCTGTTTCTGATAAGAATATTTATGTTTGCTGTAAATTACTTCTTTTCTGATTAATACTTTCGGCTGTTCATTTGTCAATCTGCTAAGGGATGAATGCTAGACTTTATCCTCAACATGAGTAAACTGATAGTATTCCATTGCTGTCAGTGAAAGTAAAACAGTGGAAAGCTGGCTATAGTATTTATTTATTTAACATTATATAATAGTATTATATACTATTATAGTATATATTTATATACTATATATATAGTGTGTATATATATATATATATATATACTAATAGTATTTATTTAACATTTGCATGTTTGTGCAGAGTAATAAGAGTAGTTACAAGTTTATCTGTAATGGCACTTTGATATTATCTGGTCACGTTCTGAATAATAATTGCAAAAATGTTACAATAATTTTGCCAGATGATTACATTTTGCATTATATTATTTAATTTTCAGGATTTTAAGTCGTACTTTAAATGTAGAAACTCTGTTTTTGCTATTTGGGAGTTTTTATTTTATTGTTACATATTGTTTGCCATTCTTATAAACTGAATAAACCCTCTGCATGAAATTTCATCTTCAATTATATTTGTGTAATTCCATTTCCTCTTCAGAAGAGGAAGACGTATAGAAGAATTAAGATTTTTATTTCACAAGTTGAGTTTACTTAAGTTGTTTAGAGGATATATAAAACCTCTCTAGAGTCAAAATCATCCTTGAATAGGTTAGTCTTCTCTGCAAATTTTGAAGGCATAAGCAGAAATAAGTATGTTTTCCTGTATCAGAATCATGTTTCAGTATTGCATACTAATAATGTAACATAAAACATGTATTTCAGCACTATGTTTGTATATGGTTAAGAATGGAGAATATGTTTTGCTGTGATTTAAAGGGAACTTTATAATTTTGCAGTATATTTATTCACCTAGTAGCTTTTTTTCAAAAATGCATTAAAATCCTGTGTTACAAATAACACATTGATGACCTAATTCCCCTTAAAAATGATGACTTACAATGTACATGTTGTTTATCTCAGTATTTTTTTAATTAGTTTCTCCCATTTTCTGCTAAGGGGATTCCTTTTGAAAAATGTAGGGCCACCGTAATATGAAACCAGCACTTTCAATAATGGCAATCAAAACAGTGACTGTATGGACACTGAAATTGACTAAAGATGTAATAATAAGAGTGTCTGTTAATAGAAATGTGTTAAGACACAGCACATCATAAACCTGACAGTGGAAGTTTTTCATTTAGGACATGAAGTTAGTTTCAATGATCAAAAATAATATACCTTGAATATACCTTGCAATGTTACTTCTATGCAGAAGACAAGAAAAAGCAGATTACCATTTTGGCACAATGTTACAGTGCCTTTCACAGCACATTTACCCTTGAGTACTTTAAGGTATCAGAGAAGAAAATCTCTTTCCTGCTGCTGTGTTTTAACCCTGGCAGTCAGCTAAGCTCCACACAGCCACTCACTCACTCCCCCTGGCAGGATGGGGAAAGAGTCAGAAAGGAACAAGTGAGAAAACTCGTGGGTTGAGTTAAAGACAGTTTAAAAGCTACATGTGCAAGTACAGCAAAACAAGAAATTCACTACTTCGCATCAGCAAGCAGAAGTTCAGCCATTTCCAGGAAGTCAGGGCTCATCACATGTAAGTGTTGCTTAGGAAGACAAGCCTTAATTTAAAAATCATACAGAAAATATCCCTTTGGCCAGCTGGGGTCAGCTGTCCTGGCTGTGTTCCCTCCCAGCTTTGTGTGCTGCCTGTCCAACTCACTGGCATGACAGTGGGAGAAACAGAAAAGGCCTTGATCCTGTGTAGGCACTGTTTAGCAACAACTAATATATTGGTGTTCCAACACTGTTATTATAACAAATGCAAAATGCAGCACCATACAAGCTACTACTATGAAGGCATCAACTCAATCCCAGGCAAAACACGTATACTACCATAGAAGTTAAAGGCGTTGTGGGAAAGACAATATGGCACATGGAAAAAATCTTGTATCTTTGGTCTCCCTTTCATCTGTAACTTTGGAAGTCCAGACTTCTTCTGGAAAACTGTCAAAGTTCATCTCTGACAAAGATGTCTTCTCATTGGTTTTCTTTCTAGAGTACAGGCAAAATCACTTCCCATCTCTTTATGGAACTAAGAAGAGGTATCTATCTTTACCTCTTTCTCATCCAGTATGTGTCATTTTTTCAGTTTTTGTGACGTCTGGTTTAGATTCTTTCTGCTGTCATGAAAGGAATTTTTTATTATTATATTTTTTTTTTTCATAAATTGCAGCTAAAACATCACCATATATTATACCAGACTTACGAAACCGGCCTCTCAACTGCAATTTGTTGTCCAGGACAATATCCTCCATTTTTTCTACTTCCTAATACCCAGCGATATCCAAAACCACTGCTGCAACTGTGAAAAATAAATAGAAAAATTGTCTTTCTTGATCTTAATATCACAGAGAGTTTCTTTTCCCCATAAACACAGTCAAGAAATCATGGGGAAGTATCTACTCCTGAAGTAGATACTGTGTATATTGTGAAAGAATCACACATCTATCTGGAGTCAATATCATGTAAAGATTTCTCATATTTCACTGCAATACTTTTAGATGTTTTAGTGGAATGTAGTCTGTGAACTTTAAAACTAGTCCATTTTTACTTTTTTTGTTTACTATATATAAGGAATGTACAGCGAAGTTTTTTTGCTTGAGTTAAATGAGTTTTGTTATAAACTGTGTGTAGGGATCTCAAGTGATAGTCTTTTAATAGATGTCAGATACACTTTAAAGCTACTCTCTTTTATTTCAGTAACATTTTAATTAATTCATACTGATTGAATAAATGTACATTGAGACTTGTTTCCTAATGAGGGCACATTTAGAGGAAAGGTTTTGCATCATTCTGATATCCTGTGGGTAATTATATTCTAATTATATGGTGGGGGGAAAAAGTCTATAACTCAGTGCTGATATTGTTCATTGGACCCAATTAATTACATGCACATAATGAAAGTTCATGATAAGGTTGACTGGCACTGAGTTTAAAAATCTTTAACTCAATTGAATCCTAGCCTACCAAGAGTACAGAATTAGATCATAACCATGTTAAAAACTGGGTATTGGAATGAGATGAGTGAATAGTGAGGGAAAAATGTTGGTCTCTCCTTATGATACAGCTCATCTCTACCCACCCCCTTTTTAAAGCTGAAAGGAAAAAATGCTACCATACCTTTTATCTTATTCATTTTGTGCCATCCTTTACTTTACTCCATTTATTGATGAACACATAAGATGTCCTAATTCTTATTTATGTTTGTAGAAAAGTAATTAGATTTTTCTATTTCCAAGCAAAATAGATATAATGACAAATCAACCAATAAAATCCTACTATTTAATAGATGTTTATATATTTCATAATATATGATTATTTTGATTCTCCTAACATTAATGTGAGTTCTAGAATTAAGTCTTTTTTACTAAATATCTAACGTAGGTTTTGTAAACTATAATTAAAACCGTTAATTTGGGGGGTGGGAAGGAAATCATGGGATAAATTGTAAAACATTAGGTACCCTGAATACAGAGTGAGCATTACTATATGGCAGTTACCACTGTCTCCATAGTAACCAGTTTATTTCAAAGAGGGGGGGTGACATGGGTCTGGTGGAATATAAAAGGCAAGAAGTGAACAAAATTAAATTTGAAACTGGATGCAATTCTTTGTGTTTGATTTTCAACTTCATTTTTCAGCTCTCTGGGAGATATTGGTCATCATGATAAAAAGTTTGGAAGAACTCACTTTGTTACTTTTCTCTTATAAATTAATTTGTTTTTTCTTTTGTCTAGTGAAAATGCTCAAAATGTTTTAGGACAAAATCATATAAGCATAAATTTTATGTATAAAATAACTGTGTATCATAGAGTAAATTTATTTATACACATCCAATTTAAAATAAGTAGAATTCACTTGACCTCTTATTTTAAAACATAATTAGTTGTACATTTTGGTTTATTTGATTTGGGTTGGGCTTTAGCATTTCATTGTATAAGAACATAAAAGTTCAAAAAATCTTTTGGTTATAACTAGTTCTATTTAGATACAGAAAACAACATACACAACAGATGACAAGTTTTAGCTAAGGAATATTCCTTGTGCAACTAAACAATATACATTTCAATGAGTACCTTCAAACTTACATGATTTTGTATAAATATAGCAAACATGTTGAGATGCTGGCAAAAACTAATACAGATTTAAAACGGAAAATTTTGTACAAGAATTTCTTTCCCTAGCAGTATTCAGAGAGACTAAATAGCTTGTGCATGCACTATAATTACAATGTAATTAAATAGACAATTTTTCGATGTCTGGTAATACATTTTAGTATTACTATTTTCCTGTGAGATAGGTAAATGTTACATAGGAAAGCAGAGATGCAGAGAGAGCAAAAGGGAATTAGCAGTCGTTGGTTGAAAAATGAGCCTTCTTAACCCTCTTAACCCCAGAAGCTGTGGATGCCCCATCCCTAGAGGTGTTAAAGGCCAGGCTGGATGGGGCCTTGGACAACCTGATCTAGTGGGTGGCATCCCTGTCTATGGCAGGGGCGTTGAAGTTAGATGATCTTTAAGGTCCCTTCCAACATGAGCCATTCTATGATTCTTACAGGTTTTCAATTGCAAAAATGATTCTTCTGTTTTTGTTATAGTAGAGATCAGTTTTAACTTAGTTGAATCCAAGCTTAACACGGAGTGCAAAAAGTCAGTGTAGCATGTTTATGAGCAACCAGATTCTTTGAAGCTGAGTTCAGAAACATCATAAGGCTGTTACATACCACAAAAACAGTTATTTCAATATATATGAAGTTCATGAAGTTCTACAAATTCGAGTGCAAGGTCCTGAAATTGGGCCGGGGCAGTCTCAAGCACAAATACAGGCTGAGCAGAGAATGGGTTGAGAGCAGCCCTGAGGAGAAGGACCTGGGGTTTGTGGTTGATGGAGAAGCTCCACATGAGCTGACAGTGTATGCTTGCAGCCCAGAAAGCCAACCCTGTCCTGGGCTGCATCAAAGGAAGCATGGTCAGCAAGCCAAGGGAGGTGACTCCCTCTCTGCTGTACTCTTATGAGACCCCACTTACAGTACTGCATTCAGCTCTAGGCTCCCCACCACAAGACATGGACCTGTTGTAGCGAGTTCAGAGAGGGCCACAAAGATGATCAGCAGGCTGGAGCACCTCTCCTGTGAAGACAGGCTGAGGGACTTGAGGTTGTTCAGCCTCAAGTAGAGTAGAGAAGTAGAGAAGGCTCTGTGAAGACCTTATAACAGCCTTCCAATACCTAAAGGAGGCCTACAGAAAAGCTGGGAAGGGATTATTTGTCAGGGATTGTAATGATAAGACAAGAGGTAACAGTTTTAAACTAAAAGAGGGTAAGTTTAGATTAGATATAAGGAAGAAATTTTTCGCTATAAAGTAGTGGTGAGGCACTGGAACAGGCTGTCCAGAGAAGCTGTAGATGCCCTATCCCTGGAGGTGTTCAAGGCCAGGCTGGATGGTGCTCTAAGCAACCTGGTTTACTGGAAGGTGTCCCTGCCTGTGGCAGGGGGGTTGGAACATAATGATCTTTAAGGTTCTTTCAACCCAAACTATTCTGATTCTGTGTAGGCAAGGGTGTATGGAAGTCTAATAGGAGAGAGAGTAAAGAATAACCTTAGGGACAGACAATAGTGATGAGTTGTGGGCCGGCAACTAGATATAACTTAAAATGATTGAATGGCTGCCATTTCAGTTTATCAGCATCTTATTATTTTAACATTGAACTGTGTTTGCCAAACAGATAATTAGTTAGGAAGATACATTTTCCTCCAGGGCAATTACTAATTTCCTTCTGACTTCAAAGAAATGAAAAAGCTCTTGGTGTATATAAGCACACCATTATATTTGAAGTGTGTTTTACATTTGCAGAGAACTGAATCTGCAATATCATATGCAACTGAAAAGGAAAAAAAAACAAAACAAAACATTTTTTTTTAAAATCTGTTTTAATTGTTGTGCTATTACCTAATATTCATTAGCCAGATTTCCACACACTGAGAAACATATAGAATCCTAAATGGTCTGGGCTGGAAGGGACCTTAAAGGTTATCTAATTCCAACCCCACTGCCATGGGCAGGACACCTTCCACTAGACCAGGTTGCTCAAAGCCCCGCCCAACCTGGCCTTGAACACTTCCAGGGATAGGGCATCCACAGATTCTCTGGGCCACCTGTTCCAGTGCCTCACCACCCTCTGAATAAAGAACTTCTTCCTAACATCTAATTTAAACCTACCTTCTTTTAGTTTAAAGCCATTACTCCTTGTCCTGTCCCTAAACCCCCTATCAAAAACTCTGATGGGTTTTTCTTGTGCTGGGGAGTCCTGAGCTAAATGCAGGACTCCAGGCAGGATCTCACAAGAATGGAGCAGAGGGGAAGAATTGCCTCCCGCGATCTGCTGGCCGTGTTTCTTTTGTTGCAGCCCACAACCCCTTGTTTGGCTTTCTGGGCTGCAAGTGCACATTACTAGCTCATGTTCAGGCTTTCACCCATCAGTATCCCCAGATTCTTCTTCAAAGTGCTGCTCTTTATCCAGTCATTGCCCAGTATTCATGTTTGCGGTTGCCCTGAGCCAGGTGCAGGACCTTGCACTTGTATGTATATTTTAAAATAGTTTTGCAGCTCTTTTGTCTTTCTTCGACAGTGTATGTAATTGCTTACTACAGTCCACGTTTATTTTAGGCTGCAGGTTCAATAATAAGTCTTGGTCCTACTGTTGGGTAACAATGATGCTAATATTTAACGGGTGCAAGATATAAGGCAAGATATCTTCAACCAACTAAATAAACTGAGGCCAATATGCTAAATAAGAAATACTTGATAGTGATTTTGCTGTGTGATTCTTTACGTATTTAAGATATATTAAGCAAGCAACATAATGTGTATATAAACTCACCAGGTAATGATTCCATATGCAAAGCAGTCTTGTTTTTTATCAAGATAATTATTTTAGAAGTATTCCCAAACAACAATCTGCATTATATATTATAGCATTGTCCTTTTTCACGTTTTTGCTATCAGTATTATGAGTGACAAGATACCTCCTTCTGAATGACATATATATATATATATATATATATATATATATATACACATATTTAATAGCAATTGTTTCTTACCAAGTCAGCTCTCAGGTAAAATGGAAGTTTTATATTTCCTTTATAAGTTGGGCATGTGCAGCTCACTGGACAGTTATTCTTGGTAGTGAGTAGGTCACTAATCTTGTCCACAGGATTACTTTCAGCTTCAGCCCTTGGATGTAAAACTACACCTCTGTGAGCTTTCAAGGCATCATGATATGGTGTCCTAATATTGAACCTGCTGATCAGTATATACACATGGTTAGACCTGGAAATGCAGTGAAAATTCTATAAAGTAACTATTTTAGCGCATCTGAATTATAGTTCCATCTAAATCATAAATATGATTGCTTTCCAGTTGTTTTGTTTGTTTTGTTAAGGTTTTATGTTGTTGTTTTTTTTTTTTGTTGTTTTTCTCCAGTTTTCAGGTTGTCTGACTCTTTGATTCTCTTCAGGTGTTGTGTAAATATGGACAGAAATTACATGGAATGGAATTTTTGTAAACAGGTTCTTGAATACAACATACGTTTACAAAATGATAGTCTAAGAGTACTTGATCTAATATTTCGTTGTGTACTAAAGCAGAGCTTTTGTATCCCTTGGAGAAAACCAGGTCTTTAAAGAAAGTAGTGCCTAGGAATCATGGAGCAAACTTTAAAAAAGACCAATCTCACATTCCTCCAGTTTCTTTAAAAAACACTCAACTTCAGTTTTGTATTCAAGTTAAATACTTAAACTTTCATGACTTTCTTCCTGCATATATCTGAGGATACCTTTGGATACCTTTGCACAGGATTCCATGGATTCCATCTGATCTGCTGTGATCGGATTCTTCTGATCAATATATTTTTGCACGCCCACTCCCTATTTGGAGTTTTGAGTATATGTCTTATCCGTAGGCATATAGTATAAAAGACGTAATTATACAGAAGTCATCTAGAATTTTCAGTAATTACTTGACAAATTCTGTAATGATACTAACTACTATAATAATACTAATAATATATCTAATTTAATACTAATATAATAATACTACTATAATAGTAACTACATTATTATTTAGTAATGGTTTTACAATTCTTCTTAGTGTATAAATTCTTTAAAAGTATGTTTTAAATAATCTCAGTTGTGTTCAAAACAATTAAGAAAATACAAATTCATACAAATTGAATAAAAGGCAAGGTGAGAAAAAGCAATTTTTGCTGCATAGGCAATGGATTCCATGTCAGCTTTTAAAATGCAAACATATTTCTACTTAGTAGGCCACTAGTTGCTGTTCATCTGTTTTTTCATGAATATGATATTTCTAAATCTCACTTTTATGTAAAGATTTTAACTGTATGCAAAGAAAGGGTTGAAATACTATTTGAGGATGAATGTTGTGTAGTTTGTCCACTATAGCAGAAGAAAGCTTTTTAAATAAGATTCCTTACTTTGAATGAGGATTCAAAGACTTAGAAGATTATGAGTGCTCTCCAAGTACCAAGCATCTCATTTTACTATATGAAAGAACACAGTATGTTCTTCAGAATATAATTCTTTCATACTGTAAAATAAGATTCTTGATACTTAGGGAGTACTCTTAAATCTGAGGTTTTTTAATATTTTCAGCTGCTGATAAAATGATCCAACACATTATTCCATTACTATGAATTATATGACAGCCAAAACACTGGGGGATTATGGTTGTGCAAATATAGGGGGGGGGCGGGAGAAGGAGAGAGAAAACCACTGTGTACATTAGTTGTTGAGTACAACTGCTGCAAGGTAACATTCATTGCAAGAGTTCTCACCATGACCTTTGCCATCCCAGCTGTTCAAGTATTTCAGTCTAATATTCTCTTTTTCCAACAGACGCTACCTACTTTAGGAGGTTTGCTCCCTGAGGTGCGTAATGGGAGGAATCCATGTGGGCAGGAATACTAACATAATACTATACATTATTCTTGCTAAAAAGTGCATTTTGGGGCTGAACTAAAAATCTAGACATGGTGTTCTGTGTTGTCAGTTGAAAGGCCCTATCGTTTATTAATTCTTTAATCCTTATTTGGATGAAAATTGGATAGATCATTGGATAGATGTCTTAGCTGACAGTGATCTCTGGAGCAGTTCTGAATTTTAGAAACTCCTTCCTCTCAGTTAATAGACAGTGACTTCCAAGTGAGAGTTCAAGAGAAGAAAAGAGGGCATGAGTGGTGGAAAAATGGGTGGAAAACATTGGTGTTGTGGTAAATACTACTTTGAAAGGTATGTGCTCTGGCATATACCAGAAGAACAGAAAAGTTTAATTCTTTGAGCCATCAAAATGTACAATAGCTTTTAAAATGCTGTATTTGGTATCTCTATCAACCTCATGCATGCCCTCTTAACAAAATGATTCACAAACACATAATCATTTTGTATGCTTTCATATTTTTTTAAAAAAAAGATATTAAATACAGCATAATTGTTGTGTAAACATCTCTTACTTGAAAAATAAATTTTTGCATTTGTAAAACCATTTATTCCATGCATGTCAAATTTGTTTTAACATTGCTAGAACTTGTAGTATATTGTCCAGGTATGATTTTATTAAACTGTTACCATCTCATAAGAAAATTACACTGTTTAATTCCTGACAGTCTTGGATATCTTAATAATGTAGTTTCAGAAAGTTACTCAGTTATGTGCAGTTGGATTAGAAAGCCATGTTTCTATTTCATATATAAAACAGTATCAGTACAAGATAATTTAAAAGTATTTTTAATGAAACTGTAAATCTTTTTGTGTTCCATTAATAAAAATACTTTGTAGAGTCAAGTTGTACAGTATTGTATTATTTCATATAAGCTAGAAGTCAGATCCACACTAGGGTGACACATCTAAACATGTGGGATCTGTAACTAGGAAATCTAGAATATTAGAAATCTACCTGAGAGTACTTAGTCTACATGGTGTCATATGTTGTGGTATCATATGTAAAAAAAAAAAAAAGAGAGAGAGAGGTGATAGGAAATACTTTATTTTTACTCTCTTAGGAAAGTAGACCTTCATGGATAATGACATCAAATATCCATATCTAATTTTTTATAACACTGTAGAGAATTATATATCATGACTATATTTTTCCTTTATATGTTGTAAGTTTTATGGCCTAATTTTTAATAGTCACTGCTTAGGAGAAATTGTCTTGGTCTGTATGGCAAGAAATTGTTTTGCTTATGGGACAGGTAATATAAATAGTGGAAGGCATCCTGACCAAAAAAAAAAAAAGGTATGACCAAAAAAAAAAAAAATCTAGTAAAACTAGATTTTGCTCATTAATGATTGATAACAGCAGTATTGATCTCATTGGCATCCTTTATGGAGAGACAGTTCTCAGCAAGGTATAAATGCTTTTCCTCTAAGTTAAAGACAGTTTTTGGTGCCACCCTTTATAAGGTCTCTTTTGAATGGTGTTTTTTAACCTCATTAAGTATACTTCCTCTGTGTGCTAGGTCTGCTTCTTTCTGTTATCTTTTTCTTTGAACTGTCACAAATACGTTTTTTGTTGTTGTTTTTGGTGTTTTTTTTTTTTTAGCTTAACATTTATCTAGACTTTTTAAAGCCCTCTCTCCATCTATATTTTTTTGTTATGAATCATGGTTTTGTACTAGCCATGTGTCTGTATTACTGGCATATGATTTGGTTTCTGAATATTTTGTAATACACAAGAGAGAGTTTTGGCCATATAACTTCAAGTAACATTAAATTATGTTTAACACTGTATACTCACTTTATCTAAAATGCCTTGACTTTTAAGAGTAACTAGTCACAAAGTTGTTTGAAACCCCAAAGCTACCTTTTACGTATGTAGTGAGTTATGAAGCTTCCTTCACACTGGAGTTTCATACTGTCTGTCCTTAGACTATAGGCACTAACCAATACCATTATGCATTAATGTTTGTGAATTAGTTAGTTCACAAACATTATTCTGCATGGATGCCTCATCCTAGTTAGAGTTTCTAATAATCATCAAACGAACAAATGCAGAGTTGCTGATTTCTTAGGTAGTTTTGAAGGTTAGGGCTGAGATGTGTTGCTTTAGTTGCTTCTACTGTTTTCTTTTTAAAGCAATAATATTGTAGTCTATATGCTTGGACTTCCTTTTGAAATGGTCATGTTATTGAAAATATCCAAGTGCTCAGTTAACTAATCTCTTAGGAAGTTTTTTGTTTGTTTGTTTGTTTTGTTTTGTTTTTTTCCCCTGTGACATAGGTTTTTCAGTCCTTTTATAGGCAATGCGATGAGATTGCCAAAGTTCTGCAAAGCACTTTATTTGCTACCCGAAGCAGAAAGAGATGAATTGCACCACTATTTGCATCAGGACTAGATTGAGGGTTGTTGTCCAAATTTAAGGAAATCAAAGATGATATAAAACCAGTGATGGCCTACATCTGTGCTATAGTGATCCTAGAAAGGCACTGTATTAAACCTAGAGTTATTCCATTCCTTCCAGGGAATCTGTTTCAATGTTTCTTAACCAGTTGAAACTGCTGCAGAAAGAGTGGCATGGATTAATTGCTTATGCAATCCCTTAGGTTTTATCAGAGGTACCACAGAGGTGGATTTGGCCTGGTGTGAAATGTAAATGCACTATGGACTGGGTACAATTGCAGGGGGTGAAACAGTGTCCTTCATGTTCCGTTTTAGTGTGGCAGCCCTATCCCCTGACTAGTTTAAAACCTCCTTGCACTTGAGATGTGAGGAAAGTGACGGGAGTGCAGTCAGGATTGGGTTTGCTGATTCTATTTGACAAACATCTGCTGTCTTAATGCATGGTGCATTTTTGGACAAGGTGAAAGGACATGCTGGGAGCAGTTTATAAATAGGAGAAATGAGATACAAAGAGCCAGGGCAATTGTTTGTTTGTTTGCTTTGTTTTGTTTTCAAAGTTTTCTGAAATGACCTTACAACAATTGAAATTATGATTATAACAACATACTTCTGAGCTTTCATCTTTCATCTGCTATGTATCAGCAACCAAAGTTGCCAGTTGCTTAGAATCTGATGTAGAATTAGAACTTCCACCGATTTATTTCTGATACAAAATATGCGTTTTATAAAAAGCTGCTTTAAAGTTCAACCTCTTAAGGACAGTCAAATGACTATGGTACATTTAAAACAAGTGTATTTTTCCATAAGTGGTAAAGTACTCTTAAAACATCTAACCTTTGCTAGCAGTTGGGAAGAGATTTTGAAAAATTATTGATCTGTTATCACTATGCTTATTAAACTATTAAATATGATTGGCTTTCCAGTTTTCAGAATGTCAACCCGGACCTGGTAATGTCAGATTATCTTTACATCACATTAATTTGTACTGTGACTGCACACTTTCATCCGTCTACTGCCCAGTCATTGTGGAATGTCCAGGCACATAGATAGATGTTATGTGAAGTGGACAGACATCATGTAGTAACTTGACTTAGATCTCATTTTCATTAAATCAGAATCTGACATTGCTCTCCAGTCAAAAAAAAAACCTCTAGAGAGGAACAATCTTAGTTACAGTTGAATAGAATTATATAATGTGTTAAAATGTTCCATTTTCTTTCTTTTTTTCTATTTTTCCTGAAGGAAAGACAGGCAACAGTGAAAAAAGAGAAGGGTTGTCCCCAGCAAATGAACAAACTGGGAGAACGAAACAAAATGCAAAGAGCAAATTCCGTCACCGTAGATGGACAAGGTCTTCAGGTGTGATTATTGTTATTTTAATTTTAAGAAGATATATATATATATGAAGACAAAAGTATAATGAACAATCTTTTAATACTTCCTATACATTCATTCCTCTACTATTGCAGTATTATATATTAAAAATTTAATAATAAGGTAAATTCTTGTTTCTATGCAAATCCTCGGTTTTTCGTGTGGCTGATAGGAATTCCTGGGATGTTAAAGGGGGAGGGCAAAATAGCTCTAAAACACTTGTATTGTGGGTGAAGCTGAGCTTGATGTTTTCAGTATTTATCATGAAACGTTGTGTGAATTCACATTATAAATTTCGGTCTATGGCTTGATTAGTGTTGACTCTTCTCATTTGGACCTTGTAACGAACAGATGGATAGATGAAATTTCAATTTATTCAGGTATTTCTAAGTATGGTATTTGGCACATCAAAATAAAAGGTTGAGAAAGGCAAGTTTGGTTCAGTAGTTTGGTTCTAGTAATATATCTAGAATATATCTTGAATAAAAATAAGAGTCTTCTATTTGGAAGAAAAAATCATGTGTGATTAATAAGCTAATGTCACTGTCAGGAGGTTACTTACAGGTTTACCAGAAGCACTGCCTGAATTGCATGACTTCTTTCCCTTGAGATACGAGTAGTCCTGAGTAAAGTCAATGTTCATGTATGTGATGCCTCTTCTTGATTTCATCAGGAGTTAAATTATCATTGTTAACAATGTAATAATCATTTATTATACACATTTGACTGTTCTATCTTCTGATGTTCTACAATTGAGGTTCAGTAAAATTTAAAAGATGATCTCATTATCATAGATCAAATGCCTTATACCTTTCATTATATACCTTATTGTGTCTGTTTATTGTATCTGAATAGAAAGACATTTTATTGTTTCATCTTTTTAGGTTAGTGAAACATTCTTCATATGACAACTCAAAACAAAACAAACAGAAACAACAACTAAACACTAAAACTTATGCAGTCACATTGGTGGCCTACTATGATATTATGGTTGTTATTATCCATGGCTCTCTAGGCTCTCTTCCCATACCTGCCATCCGCACAGGCTACATTACTGTTCATGTTATTTAGGACAGATAGAGCATGAAGCAAAAGGGGCAGAATATGTATTAACAGAATACTTAAGGTCTGTCTAATCAGACACAGTGCAAATAGTTGTTCAAATAAAATGGTATAGAGGAAGCAAACAGAATTTTTAACTCTTGGTTGATATCTTTGCACTTTCTGTGAACGGAACTGTTCTAGCTGATCTTTGGAATCTCATTTTGGTAGCAGCACCATGTATCATCATGAATTTTGTTTTTACCCCTTCATTTGATAGCTTATGGTCACAGAATGTTTTCGGGAATATCCAGGTCTCTGTTTCACACTCATGGAATACAGTACCTGGAATACAGTGCCTATTTTCCTACCACCACTGACTCTTTCACACACAACATTAAGTTATTAAAAACTGCTTTCAGGCACAAGGTAGACTTGAATTTGATTTTAATTTTGTTTCTGTGAGCGAAAATTTATATTCCATCTTCTTTCTCCATGATAAATACAGAGCTTAGGATTCATCATTGTTTTTATTTATTATTCTTTGTGAAGGAGATAAAGATAGAGTGAGGGCTAAGAAGGTAATAATAATTGAATGGATTTGAGGTGTTTTCTGGAGTACCTGGTATTGCTTTGTAGTCTATAAAGTAGTGCACAATATAATACTGTCATAGTGGTAACTTAAGAAATAATTCTGCAAAGGTGTCTTTAATTTGCTGATTTTACTGTAGTCTTTGTTAAATAAAATTTATAAGGAGTAATAAGAATCCATCTTATCACCAAGTATTAAATTTTTGATTGGTATCAATAATGATAAGCCTGGTCATTGTAAAGGCTGATTGGATTCAAAAGGATACCACAGTGAAAGGATGAGATCAGTGAAACTGTTGAAGTTTTCTTCACCCACAGATTGTATAATTTTGGAACATCTTCCACAATGATGTAAGACTCCATAAATACAATTGTCAATTACTGTTAGTTTTTTGTCTAAAGATTGTCTGGAGCAAAAATTTCTGTAGCTGGTAAAAGTATGCTACTCTTAATTCTTCCGTAGCTGGGCAAAGCATACTGCTATAATCCTGTGGTAATCAATTTGATTTTGCAAGCATGTTCAGATTTTAACACGATCTTCAATAATTTCTAAGAAAAATAATTTGGAACCTTTTTCAAGATACCTAACAAATCCTTGCACTAGCCCTGTAGGACATCTGTTTTAAATATGGTAAAGCTATATATAATTTGATATAATTTGTCTAATTTGTCTGCAACTTTTTTTTTTTCCCCAGCAGGTCCCAAAAACTTTAAGTCAGTTGTCTCATAACTTCATAGAGATTGTCTTTAAGTCATGATAAATTAAGGCCTGAAAATGTTCCAATTTAATCTAAATCTTTAGTTGTGTTGTGTATTGTATGGAAAATTCTACGTTATTTAGAAAAGTAGTTTAGAAGAGCTGTAAAAAATTAATGGAAAGAGACATTATTTTGGAATTGAATACAAACTATTAGATTAGATAGGTAGATAGATATAGGATGGTCCTAAACCTACTTGTTATAATATGGTAAAGTTTTGAAATAAAAGATATAGAATTGAACTAAGTTCATTGTTTAGTTTTCATTGAGAAAAGTATCATGACCAAACCTTCCTTCTATCAGGCAGCAATGAGCAGATTAACTTAGTGGCAGTGGAGATCTGCACAACTTAAAGACAATTAATCATAGTTAAACCCATTCATCTTACTTCTTTCTAACTAACCAGCATAATGATCAGGATTATTATTTCTAATTAGAGGAAGTAATAGATCATGTATAACCTTAGGATGAGTCTCATTAATTAACCTGCGTCCTAAGGGATTTCAGTAGGTACTCCATCTCTGTCACAATGAGCACCATTGGTTTACACTTAGTTCACAGGAACAAACATCAGGGGAATTGGCTAAATAACTAAAATTGATTAAAACAGTAGATAAAAATTAAATATATGACAAATTTCACTATATCCTGCAACTTGATATATGTTTCAACATACACAAATGTACTGTAACAATATACTGTGACAGAATGTGGTGCTGGGTTGGTTTTATGTTAGGTTTAATTCCAGAGTTTGTTGGAATTTTTCCTTATTATTTGATGCATATATGATCTGTATAGGATCCATTGTTTATGAAGTTATGGATGGAGTCCACATGGTAATGCTGAATTTCTAGTGCTACTAGAAGAAAATTTATTTCAGGTGCCTATGCTTATAGGATGTCTACAGGACTCAGCTGACATGTATTTTTGCTGCTGCCTTAAATTATGTTTTGTGAAATCTTGAGTTGAAAAGATTCTGTTGTTTCAGGAATTATGAATATGGATTCGGTGCAAGAACTTTCAATATATCATTTTGAAACAGAGACAGTCTAAGCTTTATCATCTCTGAAGCTGTTAGTGTGTGACTTTAGAGATGTTGACTTCAAACTTTTAGTGTGCTTTTTAGTATGCTTTTAAACATTCTAGTATTATTTTCTTTTGTATGTATAATCTGTGTTTTCTAAAAACAAATGCTAGAGAGAGATCTTAATGTGCTATAAGTTTCTTACATTCTTCAAAGTCTGGAGTAATGTCAGTGAACACCCTGTCTTACTGCAATCTGAAATTATTATTGTTACTTTTAAGGAAAGTGTTAGTTTGTAAACCTCTGTCCTTCCTTCACATTTTGTTGTCATCTTTCCTTTTTAAGTTTTCCAGCTTTCAAAACTTTTAAAAAGAAACTGATTATTATTGTTTGATATATTTTTTTTTTAAATACGTGAATTCATATAATGTCAAATATCACAGTTTCTGTCATTTGTTAAAATAATAATGATAAAGTATTGAGTTTAAGATTTCATTTTACAGTATTTCACCTTTAGCGTTATTTCTTCTCACTACAAAATACAATTTCTTCACGGCTTCAAAAACGTATTTCTTGCATTTGAAGTTTTCTTCTCTATTGATGGATATAACCTAATATCAGTATTGGTTTCAATGGAGTTACAGGTTAAAATGGCATTATAGCTGTAAAACAGACAGATAGTACTAAATAGGTATATATATATATGTACATATATATACACATATATATATCACTTGTAATTTGTGGCAAATTAAGAAAGTTAGGTTTATTGCAAATCATATTCTTCCAAATAGATTATACAGCATAACATAGAGTTTGCATTACGTCTTTCATTTTCTGTCTACTATAGATTTTTTTTTTTTTTTTTTTTTATAAAAAAAGAATGAAACACAGCATTAATGAGTGGCTGTGTTATTCCTCTTTTAGATCACTCCAGTTCCAGGCACTCATCCACTTTTAGTTTTTGTCAATCCTAAAAGTGGTGGGAAACAAGGAGAAAGGTAAGGCTAATTCTCTCTCTCTCTCATCTGATTTATGTGATACATTTGAAAATGATTTTTTTTAAGTGTTATATAAAAAAAAGAAATCCAAAATAGGAGTTTTATTCTGGTATTTTATTCTGTTATGCCTCATGTTTTGACATCCCGTTGCCCTGTTTATAAGAGGTACAAAACTAGTATACAATTATTGATTCTGTTGTTAAAAACTAGAATTAGCTCTAGGCAAGTTTCATTTAACATCTGGAGGAGTATCTATATTCAGTGTATGGTTTGGTGTGATTTGTATGAAGGTGATTTGTTACATTTTGACTTTGTATATAGTATCTTTGATATTAGATCAGTTTTCTTTTAATTTCTGTAATAATTATGCAGAAAGTCCAATAATTTAATTTGGAAGTAGTATTCTGTTTTTTAACGTATGACTGGCCTTTCAGAGATTAGTAAATAGACTCTCCAGTCTCTCCATAAGTGAAGAATGTAGGAAGTCACTCTTCCTATAGTGAAGAAACTTGTTGATTTCTGTTGATAGGAAGCATTCTGACAATCAGTTGAAAAGTTAAAGTCCAATCACACAAACGTTAAAGATATGCGTAACTTTATATGTCAGTAACTACATTGATTTGAATTCAAAATGCTAAAGTTTATGCTCAAATGGTAGTGTATCCGAGGCATGATAAAACAGAAGTAGGTAACATTTTCCTACTGTAACTGTTCTTCAAGCTCTGGCAGAAATGTAGGTTTTACAGTGTACTTTAGAATCACAAGTAGCTGATAACATTTATGGTCATTTTTGATCAACACACAAATCCATGGATTTTTATAGCCTACCTTATGATGTCAGTGCTAAAATTTATCCTTCAAACCTAGAAAAAGTTTACAGTCTTTTGGCCAAGATCAGGCTGAAGACGACAAGTGTGGATACTGGGTGATGTGGATACCCAAAAAGAAAGGATCCAGTCTGTTTCTAAAGCTTGGAACCAATCAAATATGTCAGCTTCCCTTACCTCTTTCCCACTTATTTCACTAGATAACTTATTTCAAAGAGTGTCTCTTAAAGTAAACCAACAAAAGGGACTAAATCCTACTAAGTAGTTGTTAGGACAGTTCTCAGAGCTAAACAACACTTAACCAAAATTGCACGTGAAGACCTCTGAAAGAAGATGTTATAATTTATGGGCTGATCATTTGAACCCTGTACCTAGCTATACCTATATATAGCTATATGTACCTAGATATACCTATACCCCTATACCTTGATATGAGCAATGCCAAGAATACTAGTTATATGTAAGGCAGTTTATCTAAAAGATTCACTATGAACAATTTCAAAAACTTGCCTTTGCAATCATGACAATACACTACGAGCCAACAGTTGACACTTACAACATGAACATTTATTCTTGTTTCAGACATAGTAGTGAGACTTCTGTGAAGTCATGAGCATTGTTGGGTGTAATGTGGTAGCATGCAGCTTGACATTTTAAAGGACATGTGTGAAGTGAGTAGATAAGGGATCAGTCTGGAAGTATCTAGCTGAAAGGTAGAATTGAGAGCTACACTTAATATAGTTATAGTCTTATAAACAAGTTAATGAAATGCTGTTTTACAGTTTTCAGTTCCCAGCTCAGAATTGGTCACTATCTGAAAGGGTTTAATGGATACAAGGGATGTCATGTAATGTTAGATATTCTGTAGGGTAAAAGTAAACGTAAAACTTTATCCCTGGTCTGAACTCCTATTTCCATTCACATACTGTAGTCTGACGCTTTTAAGTTCTTATTAATTAAACTGTTGTTGGTGCCATACAGATCACAGAAGTCAGATGACTTTAAAATATATATATATATATATATATATATATATATAAACAAATAAATAAATATAATGACATATACACATATAATTCACTAACATCATTATAGCTGTCATTGCATGTATAGCATGATGGCAGCCACCAATTGATAGACATAGTGAAGTACGAGAATCTCCTAAATTGGCTTTGATGCCACACAAAATAATATTAAATTGCATACTAAAGTGTCCAGGTTGTGCTCAGTATTTCTGTGTTGGAAGAAACACATCAAAAGGTCAACTACATAGTCATGTAGACATATCTCATCATTCATCAGCAAGAGGTATTATCTCATGATTTGATCTAAACCTAGATTCAAAAACGTTAAAAAAAAAATAAAAATGGAGTAGTCTTCCACTTGTGGAATATTTTATGAGGTGTTGCCTTCTACATTTTAAGTGTTTTCATATCAGTGCAAATAACATAGTACAATGATAAAATAAGGATGTTAAGGCTACATATTGACTTGTAGATATAATCTCAGGGAATAAAACATTTTTAGGGAACAGTGTATATATGGTGTGTATATATATATATTTATTTATTTATTTATTTATTAATTTTCCCTGATTTTTACCTGACTGCTGTACAGTCAGCAACTAAAAAGGAGGAGGAGTAGCTCCCTCCCCAAAGTATTTTGGACATCTTATGTAGTGAAAAGTAAAATCATAATACATTCCAATACATAAATAGCTTTGTAAGATGAACAATTATGATGACTCACCAGACTTTTTGATTATAGCAATTTTGCAACCTGGTCAGGTATTGAGAAGCCTGAGCTAGGAGTAGAGGACAGGTTGTAACAAAAGCATGATTTTCACAACAGGGAGGAGGGTGACCAGATGACACCCCACCCCCCAAAAAACAACCACCATTATTTTTGTAGATGAGAATGTAATTATCTTGACTTATTCAGATCAAGGTTATCTTTTTCTGGGAGCTGTCCTTCATTCTTTACTTAGGATTTTCTGTATTTGAGAGATCACGATAAATGAAGCTTTGATTTCTAATTGACTTTCATTGAATGCAGAAAGGTTATTGCAAATACTGTCAAGACTCCAGTGTTCTCCACAGCTCCCCATATGAGACTTTATGCCTTGCCATATGGTAACCCAACCTATTTCATTGCCCTTAGTCATACAGAGCATGCATGCATCCATCTGACAACCAGTTGAATAAATGCACTTCCCCAATAATACTCTTGCCACTTCTTTTTGTATTTTACTTTTTTTTTTTTTTTCTTTTTTCCTCCCCCAAATCTCTAAAATGCAAAGGAAGAGAACTGAGGATCTCTTTAAGGTAAACAAAGTTAGATGCTTCAATTGTGGTTTTTGAGAGTTGAAACAGATGGGTGATGGGAAATGAATGTGTAGAAAAAATGCATTCAGAACACAAAAGTGCCTTCTCTACAATCTCTACAATAGATTATCATCTCAATATATTTTAAAACTTGAATTATGTTAGAAAGACAGAGTTTTGCAAAAGGTGTAGTGATAAATATGTTCTTCATGAGCAGATTTCTCTTTTAAAAAATAATGCTATGGTTTTCATGGTTTACTGAAAAATAGAGTACTATCAAAATAATCTGGATATACTTTCTTCTAAATAAAGAGATTAATATTATTGCCCATCACCTGAAATGCAAATGAATTTAAACAAGTTTTTCTTTTTTTAATTTAAACTATTTAGTACAATGTGTAATCCATATATACGTAATAAATTAGAACAGAAGTGTAATTTAATGTTTATTATGGAGAAAGTAACAAATCAGAATTAAAGTTGATGAGTTTAACACTTTCATATGCCACAAACAGATTTTAATTAAAAATGAGTTTGGACTGGTTTAGCAAAGCCAATCAGAGATATCTTACTCCAGACACATCACACTGTAACATGTTTTCAGTAATTGTGGACATTTTGGGTCATTTAGTCAGGAAAGAAAAAAAAAAAAAAAAAAGGAAAAAAAAAGTAGTGCGTTCTTTTCATCCTATAGCTAGCATTCCTGTATGTCTGAGTTTAAGTTGTAACTAAGTTGTAACTCATCATGACAGCAGCCTTCAATATTCTGTGAATAGAATGGATGAATTTAGTACCTCATTAACAAAATATTTGATTTCAACAGAAAGAATATATATATACAACTGGCAACTAGTTAAGGCATGTAGTGCTTCTAAATACTGTTATTGTTAAGGGTAGTGCTTCTCACATAAGAGTGCTTCTAAATCATGCTGATGTTTTGCCATACTCATTACTTTGTTTTGCCCTTCCCCATTTTCCAATCTATTTACCTGACCAGCAGATGAGTTTAAACAATTGTTTCCTTGACAAATGTGCGGTTGGATGAACTGGAGATCAGCTTCCATACACTGATGTTTCCTGCTGACTCTGCATCTAGTATCTGTGCAGTACAGGTTGATGATGTCTTTGACCTTTGTTGTTTTCAAATAACTTTGGTTCAGAGTAGCTCTTCCATACTACTCTATGACTAATCTAGATTTCTAATCTTTCATTTAGCATTAAGACAAAATATAGAAGCAGTTTCAAATGATATTTTTGAAATGTTTTATATCTAGGAGAGATCACTACCATTCTTTTACTTTTGGGGTGGAGGTCTTGGCTTCTTTGTTCTCTGTCACTAAGGATAAATAAAGCCTAAAGTGATGACATCCTGAATCATCATCCCCCAGATGATAGAAAAGATACATCCCCCAGTTGGCACAAGGTACTGACTGCTATGGCCAGCTTTTTCCCTGGTGCAGGCAACTTTTACTACCAGTTTTAAATTGCCAACAGGTTTCTGTCTATTTCTTTTCTCCCTCTGAAGGAATGATTTTATTAGTTTGGAAGGTAGCCCAGTCGGACTCATCCCAACAGTCAGATGCAGTCAGGAGTATTATCTACAGCAGCAAAGCTGTTCATGGATAATCCCAGTTCTCTTGGCCACTTCTGCTGTAATTTTCATCCTCCTCAGCTATGCTAGTGCAGCTGTTTTGGGCTTCATATGAGATCAGGGACATGATTTAAGTGTGCGTTTGGGGGGGGGAATGACAACATATAAACTTTTCTGAAGATTTCAATTTTAGCTCTAATTTGTTACCACAGAATATCCCCATGAGCAGTTACAGAAACACTTGTTTATTGGTGAGCTGAGTCATAGGGTTTAGACCAAGCTGGAGGTCGTGGTGACCTGTGGTAGGTTAATAAACTGGCTTTGTTCATGGAATTGAACTGTCACAAAAAGCTGTCTTTTAGCATTACCCAGTGTTCTGTCTCATGACTTTCAATAAATCTTCAGTCATAAAGCAACCATGTCCAATCCCTTCCTTACATGCAGAAGCAACACATCTAGAAACGAGTAGGCATTTTGGTACCACAAATATAAAACTGGAAGACTAAATTACTGCCCATTTCCTAGTCTTGAATGGGCCACACTGTCTGGTCACACTTTAATATGAAGACAAACATTTATAGACAATTTCTTCTTCTTCGTTAATATGAACTGATATGAATCACCAAGTTATGAATTATACACAGACTAGAGTATATAAATATGTTATGATAACTTAAAGCATGATGTGACATGCAGTCAGTTGTCAGAGTGATTATCTGGTATTGATGTTCAACTAGTACCTGTGGAAAGAACCTAATGATTCAGATAGGATTCAATGTAGTCTTCATTACTGCAGGTGGACTTCCAGGTTTTTGGCTAAAGATAGGCTCTAGAGGTAGGATTTTTGGCTCTCTCTTTACTAGAAAGACTTTTATAACATTTCACTGATACCTGACAACAGTACTGTGAGCTTTAGGTAATGTCTATGTTTTGTAGCACCTAATCTTTAAGTAAATAATTCACTTAAGCCTTTAGGACTCATTAACAATACTGTTCAAGAACTCCTGGTCAGCTACACAGGTTAAATTAGCTGGCCCTTTGACCAGGTTAAATCCTATGTCACAGAGAAGCAATTTACACATACTAAGTTTTTTTTTTTTTTTTTTTTTTAAAAAAAAAGATCTTTTTACATCAGTAGATACTGCATATGACATAGAAATATACTGTGTTGTAATCCCACTGTCAAATGTCTGATTCAGTTGTCATCACAACGGTTGGCAACGATGTGCATGCTAGCAAAGTGAAACCAGTCATTTCATACTGATTTTTTTCTATCATGAATGACATCAGGAATAGACTGTGTTGAGTGTATTTGAACATAGTACTTCATGAAGAAGCTGATATCACTAAATAATTGAGAAGTTAAGAAAATGTTCCAATTTGGCAATTTTACAGATAATTAAAAAATTGTTTGTATTCAGTATTCTTACATCCTTGTCTTCCACCTAACCTGATAAATTATGTATTTCTAGTTTTTTTTAAATCCCTCAGTGTGCACATAGATTGTGTCTAGACAGTTTTATTTTCCTGAATTTGAAACCATGTGGCCATTTTAAGATAAATTCAGCTCTTGTTATGCTTCTATTTTATTTAAGGCAGTAAAAAGAAAGGAAGAGATATTTCAGTGGAAAAACTAATGTTTTCTTAAAAACATTAAAATGTGAATTAGCTTGAGGACATTAGCATTAAAGTTAAAAGCAGGAGATAAGGGGTTATAATTCAAGCAATTGTCGTAGATCTCAGGTATGTTTTCATTTATTCAGAGCTCAAAATTTCATGTACTTCTGTATAAGAAGTTGTGCAGATACCACAATGTCCTCAATGTGGGAAAATATATATCTAGTGCTCTTAATGAAGAAACATTACATTTGTAATACTTTTAGGACAATTAACCTCATATTTGCAAAGTAATATTTTTTTGAAATATTTTACCATATAAAGAAAGATTGTCTGGGAGTTCCTTATGGGATAGGGCAAAGCTCTTCCTGCTTATCAGTTCCCTTCTATTATTCATATAATTTTAAGTTGTGTACTTTAAGTAACAATGTATTTGAATCTTCTTCATATTTTTTGTTATTTCAATATAATCCAAAGTAATTGTAAATTCTACGGTTAGATTCAGTTGATGAGTTGACAATAGATTTGCTTTCTTAGAATGTTGTTCAACCTATGGGGGGACATTTTTGGTGGGTGACAGAGCCAGTTTACTTTTGCAATTAATTATGCTTTTAATTTTGTGTTAGCTATAAATTCAAGGATACATATGCTTTTCCATGGAGTTAGTTCAACAATTAACAGGGTTCTTTCAAATTCTTTTTTTTTTTTTTTTTTTTTTTTTGACTCACCTTTTCTTGGGTCTTTCCTTATTCCTTATTTTATGTACAATATACAGTCTGTATAAATTATATACTTACTTATTTATTTTTATAAATGACATCCTGCAATTCAAATCATTATAGTAGATGTTAACTTCTTTAATTGTTTGGTTGACAGCTTAAAAAAAAACAAACAAACAAAAAAAAAAAACACAATGTAAATGAAAAAACAAACAAACGTAAGTAAATATTTTTCTTTGTCTTTTTTACTTCTTCAGAATTTATAGAAAATTTCAGTACCTTTTAAATCCTCGTCAAGTTTATAGTCTTGCTGGAAATGGACCAATGCCAGGGTAAGTCTACAGTTAATATTATTACCAGGAACTCATTTAATAAAATGCTACATAATCAAATGAACAGACTGAAGCACATACTGCATGCTTTGAATATATCAACACTACAGACCTCTGAATGGCTGCAGAAATTTACAGGTATTATTTGTTCACATGTACAAATAAAACTATGTATCATATGTTTTACTGATAACCATGCAGTATACTGTGAGAACTCTGTGATAAATTGCATTTTATTTGCAGCTTTTACTGCTATATTAGCAACCTGACTTTAGTTGTGTTTATTTTTTTTTTATGTTGCAAATATCTAACAATCTCAAAGATTGATTTGAAGTTTTCTTTTTCATAAATGAATTTTTGCACATGTATTTGTTCCTGTGTAATGCAGACAGTGTTCATATATATATATATTCTCATGCATGTCAGTTACAGAGTGTTGTTTGTTGTTTCAGATTACTCTGGCTGAGCTCTCCCTATCCATTCTATAATCTTAGGGATTCAGTGGGGCAGAAAGTGACTAGACAGACTAAATTATGCTGGCAGTGACTTTTTATGGGGACTAGAGTGTTATCTGAATCAGATAGTGTTGCAGTCAGTTGCCTAACATGCTTCTTCCATGACTCTTCAATTTTGCAATCATGTGAATGTAAGTGAATCACGGTATATCAACTTTTGCCACTTGAAATTGTCTCGTTTTTAAGTAGCATGTACTTTGGTAGAAGAGAACAGGCCAGCACTGATTATCTTGTCCATGTACCATTTTCTGTATGGGTTGCATATTATTTAGTTACACAGATACATGAACTTTTACACCAATGAGAAATGTTACAGAAATATATTAAATGATATATGTTCACTGGCATAAAGTTTACGCTATTGCTTGAAAAAAAAAAAATATATATATATATGTATATAGTCTTGGGATTTCTTTTCTACAGAAAAGTTTATAGATTTTATTTTGTTTTTTCCTTTTAAGTTGGAGGAAGAAAAAGATTGAAGTGGAAGTGTACACGTTTTGTGCTTTGCAATATTATATTTCAGTTGTCATCGGTGTATTACTGAAAAGAGTATGCTTTAACAATTTTTGCCAATACTACATATTTTAAGGTGAGATATACAGGAAGTTATTCTCTATTAAAACCATTCAGTTGTCCATTCATTCATTATGTTAGACTTAGGATGTGTAAAGTGCTGATGAAACTGAAAGGTGAATTGGCTCTTATCCTTTTGGAAGTTTGATTTCTCTGGATATCTACAAATACAGTGTGGCTATCTTAGCTACAGTGTGGCTAAGGTGCAACCTGCAGAATAGGCAAAACCTGCTCAAAAAAAGTCATACATGAGGTGCCTGATTTCTTTCATGCCTGTAATTTTATCCTGTACCGAATGTTATTGCCGTTTGATTATTCAAACATCTTTTGTTACACTCATCTTGAGATGTATAGAAAATTGAAATAATCTTACTCCAAAAAGTAACTAGATTAGAAAAATTGCAGAAGGTTATTTCAGGAATTTAAAATAAATTTTAACTGAGATAAAACTAATAACCAGTATTGTTTTGCGTAGGGTATACTAGAAATTCTATGCTTTGAGATTGAGAGGACAAATTTTAAAATAAATTAAATATTTATTTTCAACTTCATCTCACTGAATTGAAGCTTTAAACAAAGCCAAACAAATAAATGAAAACACACACACACAAAAACCACTTAGTGACTGTATTTCTGTCTCCGTCTTCTGGTTTTCATTATCTTGTGATGTAAAGGAAAATGTATTTTAAGGAAGAAGCACAAGAGGGCAGTGTTAAGTTCAGACAGAAACCCTGTACTGAAAGCAATTTAAACTCTAGTCTTTTGAACCATAACAGTGTTTTTAGGAAATATTTTCAATTTCTCTCCCTATTAGGAATCTAAATAGTTTTACTTCAGAGTCACTTTGAAGCAATTTTTAATTAATTTTCAAACAGAGATTGCATTTTATTAAGCTTGTTTTGGTATGTTTTTAATTCATTCCACAGAAATGAATAATCCTAAATTTCCAGTTTATCTCCTGCCATCACTTTTTGCCCCTGGCAACACTACGTAGGCTGTATAAATTTGTCAATTAAGAAAGCAGTTGAATAAACTCTGTATTTCATTTACTAGTCTTTGTTTTCCTTTCTGTGAGGGCTAGATTGCCTAATAAAACCTGCCCATACATCCATCTGTCCATTCATTCATCCACATCTATAATGCCAGTTATACTGGACTGTCAGTCAAAATGTTGTATTTGTTTAGTATTGTCATGTACATCATTCAGGTTGAAATGAAACAGTGAGGGGATTGTACAGCACAGAGGTAAACGAAAATGTATCTTTCATGCCAGTTACTGTAATAGAGTGGAAAGGGATAAACATAATGTGTATTTATTTTAAACAATTTATGATTATTGTAATAGATTTTAATTGAGTTTATTTTGAGCTTTTTTTTTCTTTTGAACACTACTTTCAGACATATTTACTCAACCTGTAAAATGTTTATTATAATGAGAGTAGAATTTGCATGTTTTCTGTTGAGCCAAACTGTATGTTTGAACCCACAAGTTATTTATTAATGATCGTATCTCTCTGATGTATGTTGTCATCAGTCAAGATGATAACATTCATAAGTTTTCTACTTTGAGTTCCAAACATCTGTGGTTACTCTCAATTAACATTTCCAGTTCCTTTTTTTGTTGAAAATATATGCATTTAAATAATGGAGAAAAACAATAGAACAAGGAGACCCATAAAATTCTAAATCTTAGGGGGACTGTGAAACTGCCGGATTTCATGTAAATGTCAACAGCACAATCATTCTAGGTTATTCGTTCTTCCTTTTTAATGAGATAGCCATGTTCTTTCACAGAAATGTGTTGGAATAAAGGGCTCCTTAGCAGACCTGAGCTGGAACAAGGTTAAAATAGTCCTTGCTCAGAGAAAGTGTAGCCTATGGACACCAGTCACATGTTTGAATTTCTTTGAAGTCTAACTTATAAATCTGAAATTTATAATTCCACTTTCCTTTTCAAGTCTATTATATTCCCCAAACTAAACTAAACTAAAACTAAAATAAAGGTTTTTGATTATCAGTTATTGTGCATTTTTAATAAATATGCTGTAGAAGGTCGGTGTAAAATATTTTGAACAAGCTGTCAGTGAAGTTAGTATCACCGCCTGAATGTCCAGTTACTCAAGTGGATGTGTCACCTAATTTCATAATAGATGTGATGGTACTTAGAGAACTGCTGGGACAGTAGCAAAAATGTTTCTTGTAGTTTATTTGCATGCCTAAATGAAGGTTTTCAGAGTTGTTTATGTCAACTCATGTACATAATCTATATAAAAATACATTGCAGTGGTTCAAATAAATCACAATGAAGCCGACTCTCTGATATTGATTCTTTTCCAACAACGGAAGCTGACCTGCTGCGATGCCTGAAAATCAAGGAGCTCTCAGCCAAAGGGCAACAGTATGCTTTAAACATTGGTATAATAATTAATGGTTTAGACATTCGTTATTTGGGAGCAGAGAGAGATGGGTGAGCTGGAGAAACCCTGAAAACTCGGCAGCTGAACATAGGCATAAAAGGTACTCTATGGTTATATATGTAGACTGCAACAGTTAACAAAGTGACATGAAAATTGCCAGGCTGATACATTGTGTAATTTGTGCCTAGCACCTGTGTTTTTAGCCTTGAAAAGAGTTTCCCTGTTTGGTTGTTATATCTCTATAGGAGTCTTCTACTTCTGACAACAACTGTTATTGTGGATTTAATGATCTTGAAGAATCTGAAATTCAGTTATTGTTCACCTCACAGAGAGGTAAATAATAGCTGGCTGAATAGCAGTCAGCCACAGACCCACATGGCTCTGTAGAGAGGTCACCATTTCACAAAGGCTTTGTCCCTCTGAAAAGGCTCCCGTTCCCTTAAGTCTATTATTTAAAATGTCTAATTTATGTTATTTTTATACAGTATAATAGAAATTATATCCACAAAAGTTGTATTTCTTTGTTACTCCCTTAAACATTTAATTTGGAGAGCGTGTATTTTTAAAATTCTATCCACAAGTTTACATCAGCAGGCCTTTTTAAACCTTAAATTCTGTCCACTTAAATGATGCCCAAGACAGCCAAACTGAATTCCTACAACTTACTCTGTAATTTAGTTGGGAATCTACAGCACCTGGGCCTTTATACCTTCACAAAGCAATGGGCCTATTTTGAAAATTACACTATTTCCCCTGATTATTGGAATTGATTGCTGAAGTATTTCTTTGCTGTTGAACATTGGGAATTTACAGAGTATTGTGGAAAGACACATACACCAAGAATACTTTAAGAAGACAATAAGTGCAGAGTTATTTTCTTCTGAACAAAACCTTTGTTATAAATGAAGTCTCATCTCAATCTGAATTTAGTAATATTTATAAAAGATATAAAAGGCAAGTAAACAGCGCTGGGTGTGCGGGGAGTCTACGCTCCACCAACACGCACACACGAACGTCAAACATTCTAAATATACAGAACATTGCTTTTACATACTAAACACGAGTATGCCTATACAATCAGAAAAAGGATTGTTTGTTACCTCAAGTTCCATGACTTAGCAGCCTCCATTTTTCCATTCCTTTTCTTGATTACAAACAAGTCTCCATTTTCCATTCCTTTTGAACAATATGTCTCGCTTTAAGTTGTCAAGCAACTTGGCCTTCGGGCCTTATGTATCCCGTTCTTACCAGATCGAAGAAAAGCATATCCATCTCCTTTTGAAGGCCAATAATCCTGGGTCAAAAGGCACGTCCAGGTCAGCAGGGGGCGTAACAGCAAAAGCCTTCGATGGCTGTAGCGGAGGGGCCGATGATGTAGCAGTCGGATCAGTAAAGGAGCCCGCAGCTCCCTCACTATCTGGCAAACCACACGTTTGTGATTGTGGCCCCACATGTCTCTTTAAGGCCTCAGAGACTGCTCGCCAGGTGCCGAGCAATCCCACTGCAACCTTGTCGTTTTTAGTTGCAGAGTCCCACACCTTGACCTCAATTTGGTCCCATATTTCAAGATCATAAACTGTCTGATTGTTAATAAGGAGAATAAGCTGTAAGGTTACCAGGACAGTCTTTGTTTCCAAGGACGTATGATTCCCCATAATGCGCAACTACTTACCAGCGAGGGGCAGTTGTGTGCGTGGGTCTGCTTCTATCAGCTTGAGCTTCTCTCCTGCTCCAGTGCGCCTGTTTCCAGCGACTTTCTGTACGAGCTTCTCTGAGCAGTTTGCTGAGTCTGGCCGAACCTATCTTCATGAGGTGATCAATGTGCCTGTTCCCATCCTGGTCTCTGTTCTGCTAGCCTGTTCCTTTTCATTCCTTCTTTCTGCTTCTTTATTGGTGACATAACTTCGTGTTGCTTTTTTTTTTTTTTTTTTTTTTTTTTTTTTTTTTTTTTAATCTTGAGGACAGGCTCCCCTCTTATACCCTTCACCCCATAGCAGTTCTTTTCAAAACAACTTTTCATTGGTCAAACAACGTTGAATGTAACAACAACAGCAAACACCCAGAAACATCCATGCCTTAACGGCTGGAGAACAAGAAACCATCTGAAGAACAAGAAACCAGAGACTGCATGGAGTCTCCTGAATCACCCTTCTTTGTTTCCTCTAAACTCTTTTACATTCCTGATGGCCTCATCGTTAAGAGTCTGATGTTACCATCAACCACAGGGCTTTCCGACCCCCATGGACACGCTCCCAAATCTCCCCCTTCTTTATTAATATCAACCATCTTCTCGACACGAATTACCACTCCATATATAACACCTTGGACCTGATCCATATTTCTTTGGAAGAATTATATTTTTGCCAAAGGGCAGAGCAAGCCATGGTGGATTAGTTGTACTCTAATGATTAACTGTGTTACAGTTATGCATCTTAAATCAGTCGAATTTAGAACACAGTGAGTCTTAACACATGAAACTTGGTTTTAAATATAATTATAGAACAGTTGTTTAACAATATTTTTACTTGTGTGATGTCCAAGGTGTTTGCAATATGCATACCACAATCTTCAAATATTGTAAATATCACTAATTTCCAGTACTACTACTAAGTCTAGGCTGGTAAAGCTGTGGTCCAGGATAATTCACTGCTCTCTTACCCACTGTAACTGTTCATTGGTGAGTTTGCCACATCCACAAAACCTATTGTCTGGAATCTATTCTAAAAAAGCCCATCCTTTAGCCTGCTTATTTGTTTCCTGCCCTCCTCCCTGCCTTCTTGAACTGGTTCCCTTTTCTCAGTCGTTTCCAAGTAAGTTTTTGACTGTCATTTTTAAGTTATTTCTGAAATTCACTGTACCTATGACATCCACTACTCAGCATTTATTGATTCACTTTTCCCACAAGTGCTTCTGCTTTCCTTCTTCTGACTGGCACGTATCTCTCTATAATCAGTAAGGTTGCTATCCTTCTTTCTTTATGCAGATAAAGCAAATTTTATTCTTGCAAAGATCATAGGTTTTACACTACCATTATTGTTCAATATCCATATCAAAATAATTTGGGCCATCTATTGACTATATTGCTATAATGTGAAAATAGTTTGATATACATTGTAAGCAATAATTACAGAAAACCTAGGTATATTCATGGTATTTTTGAGCGTGAAGTATGTGATAGGGACTGATATCATCAGTGTGGGAACCAAGACACAGGGTCTTGGTTTGAATTACTTTTCTGGTAAAATGTCCACTATAACCATGAAGTTCACCAGTGATTCTGCATGGTCACTTATTGCAAGACTGAGATAATATTTTTCTAATTGTTCCATCATTTTTAGCAAGCCTGGGATTTTAAATTGGTAGCCACCTGTATCTTTAGAAATTATGAGCTGAAAACAATATTTTCAGCTGCAAGATACCCACCTACTACTTAACTTTTGCACATTAAAATGCCATTCCAGGAGAGGAATATTTTGTCCCATGCTATGATAAACTGGATTTACTGAAACTTTTTTTATTAGTGATTTATTGTAATTACTGTCTCATGAATAGTGTCATTACAATATATACAAAACTGTAACTGAGTTTTATAATGAGGATAAAAAGTGTGTGTTGTCCAGTTACATGGCCAGCTCAGTTGTCAGTCTAGACAAGGAAAAACTAATTTTTGTTTACATTCATAGACTCAATGACCAAACAAAATAACCATTTGTCAGGGATTGTATTCTGTTTGGTAAAATGGCAGCAGTATAGTATGGTCAGTACAATAAAGGGGTAAACATTGTAACAGTGTAATTGCTCTGACTTTCAACTTGGTGCTTTCATATGGATATTCCCCTAGTTTAAGGGGAAATCATAATGAGCAGAGCATCCAAATTAGTGAAATTGCTAGTTCAAACCCAGCATTGTGAATTCACAAGTGGATGGTTTCCAAATTATAGAGTTCACATGAATTGTGAAATATCTAACAGATTAGCCTTTTGTTAATGTAAATCTTTTTTAAAAGGTTTAGCAGGCTGTTACTTCTCTGAGCTGGTGATATTTAGGGTGAACATTTATCTTTTATTCACTTCCATTCACACACAATGCAGGTTCTATTCCAATATACAAGTGAAGTACTAACTCACTCATAATTATCATACGGTTGGTAAAGTTAGAGATGCCATTCAAGATTCTTTTTTAAGTACTACTACTGTATTTGATTTATGCCACACTTTCTCAAACATTTAAAAGTTTCAAAATTTTACATATTTATTTGTTCAATATTATTTTATTGTCTCAATACCTTTAAAACCAGACTACTTTATTACTGGGAATAAGGAAGTTTTAAAACAGACGTCATAAGAGAAATAACAGTGAATACATTTTTTTTCCCATAAATAATACTGCAGAGCTTCTGTAGTCTTTAGTCTTGCATCTGATTACAGTTAGACAAGTATTATCGTTGGCAAAATTCCTGTGGTGTGTATAGTAATATTGGCTAAGAAGCTGAGACAAAAGTATTTTGAAATTATACTGATCATCTGTTTCTAGATTACTCTCCTTTTCCAAACACTGAATCCAAATTACTGAAGGGTATCTGTAAAAGCAGCTTAGTAAATACAGATTTTAGCCCTAAGAGCTGAAGTGGCTCTAATAACATTTAGAGCATTTAAGAGGAAATTTCTCTACCGTAGGACAGATACTTAAGTTTTGTTTGTTTTCCCCACTTTGATCTCTGCAATTGAGAAGTTTACCAAGTTATATAGTATTTTAATATCTCCTGATATTTTACAATTTACCTTACATTTTGTTGATACCTGCACCAGGTACCTGTACAGGTACCAGTATCAATGTCTTATTCTTTGCTTGGGCTATCCGCAGTTTTAATTTTTTCATCTATTCTGAGTGAAGAAGGCTGGCTGATGGATATCTACTAAGATATCCTATGTTGCTGATTCCTGAAATCTTTGTATAGTACACTGCTACTAGGTATGGGGGGAAGAGTGTGTGCAGATACCTTAATGGAAAGCATTGTCGATTACATTTTAAAATAGTTTTACTCTGAATAGGACAACAGTTCCTAAAATAATTCTGTAAGAACAGGGGAGAGCCATCAGTGCGTAAGTCAATTTTGCTCTGATTATATATATGATTATATATATCAATTATACATGATTAACATACAAATAGTAAAGTCCTTTAGGGTTTGTGTTTGATTCATTAATAGGTTCTCTATTCATATAGCTTTGATAAGATGACTATAAGAAACTGAACTGGAGTAGTGTAGGTAGTTGAAACAGTTGCCATCTTTCAGGTGGAAATTACTAATTTATCAGCAGAAACTCAGTAATTGCCTCCGTGTGTGATTCTTGTGTCTGGCAAAATAAAAATAATACTAAAAATAGGCTGGTATCAAACACCTTCAGTGGTTTAATTGAATTTGTTTTATTTCCAGGAGATAAGAAACTTGTTCAGACTAAACCAGGTCAATTTACAAGGGACCTACTGAGATGAAGATAGATATTTATTGATAGGTTTTTCAACACAGTATGATTGATCCTATTTACTGTATTAATTATTGACCCTGACCTAAGAATTCTGTGTATGGTAATGAAATTTGCACAATGTGCAAAGTGGGGAAGTATTGTAAAAGCTAGGGAGCGATAGTTAATGGTATAACAATTTCATCATCAGACAAGAATTAGATGGTCTATTCAATTTTGATGATAGAAATACAATCATGTGTAACAGTGTCTTGTAAACCAAATTTAGGGATTGTTTGTAAGAAAAATGGTTCATTTTTCAGAATCATCCAACAACTTACCTAGCAAATATCCTATTATTTTAAGTCCTTAGGAGGCAATTTCTGTAGTTTTCCTGGTATTATTATAGTTGTGGCTTTTTAGCTTTTATTCCCAAGCTTATAGGAGTGTTGTGTGTCCTGTGGTAGAAGATGTTAGTAGGAGAAGTTCTGCTGATCCTTCTTGTTGCTTGTTTGCAAATGATTGAAGAGTCGGCATTAATTGGGTTCGTCTGTATCAGTATAATGTTTGAATGTACCAGTCTAGCTCTTCTATTTTCTATTACTTGACTACTTGAATTTCTGATGTAGAAAAGCCTTTTACTATTTTACCATTATCTGTAAAGTGGAAAACTTTTTTTTTTTTTAATTGAAGGTAATGTTTTTGGCCACTTTTAATGGCAACTTTTATAGTGAGCAACAACAAAAAAAAAAAGAACTGCAATAACTATATTGCTCGTGGATTACAGTACAAATTAATACAGATAAATTATGTTTTGAAGTTATCTGTTGTACCTGTTTTTCATATCTATGTAATATCTTACAAGGTTGCTACCATAATGGATATTTGTCCTTTTTAATTCATGCCATGCTTGCTGTAAGATCCACATTGTGCTATGTAGAGGAATTGTCTAACCAAACTGTTAATATATATATGGTGGAGATTAAACTTTTGGGGAAAGAGACCTATTGAAAGATTTATTTTATATTTTTGTTATTTGACTTCCACTGTTTTATGTCTGCTTCAAACCCTTTTACCATGTTCTTCTCCAATATTTATTTTTGAATCATTTAAAAATGTTCTGTGGATAACAGGTAATAATTGTTATTAAGATACTAATTGACTAAAACTATGTTGATAGGAAATACTTATGCTTTCCCTCAAGTTCTATTAAGAAATCTGTCTAATTCTTTCTTCACTCTTACTGAGTTTGTTTGGAACCATATGAAGCAGAAAAATATTTTCCCTTACAAACTCTTTATGTAGGCTAATTCTAATTCAGTAAGAGAGCTTTATTTACATTTAAATTTATAAATATATTTATATTTATATATATATTTTATATCTCAAATATTTTTATGTATGTGGAATATCCTTATATATCCTACATACCAAATATATAATATATTAAACTTTATATTTGTTTCATATGCATTATATAAAATATGAAAATATAAATATTGCCTTTATACTTAAAAATCATAGTTTTATATTTAAAATTATAAAAAGGAAAGGTCATTTGCACTTAATTCTGTACATGATATTAATTGTTTGGGAAATTCACTGTTTATGTGTATAGAATGCTCCAGTGGAAATATGAATGAATCTTAGTGAGAATTTTTTGACAGTTTTGTCAGATTCTTGAGTCCTTTTTTTTTTTTTTTTAAATGAATATTATGCCTTGAAAGCCATATGGTGAGGATGCCTGCTTATAAAAAGTTGTCTGAGATTTATTCTGCCTATCTGGATTAAAACTAGCATCAACCCAATGTTTTTGTTTGTTTGATTGCTTGATTTTTTTTTTTTTTTTTTTTTTTTTTATTCCCACTCCGCCCAGCTTTCTTTTTGACATGTATTACATATGGTAGAAGTGCTTAAATATTAATAGAAGTTAGTACCCTGCCCTCACCTCTATAACTTCATTTTAAATTAATCTGAAATACCCTCAGTGGTGGAAGTAGCATAACTAGATCTGCTAACTTCCTAAAGAACCAACACCATTGGGTCAAAGTGGGAATGCTGGTAATGAAAAGCATTTGTCCCTTTGCTAGTTCTTATGAAAAGATGGCGAGGCACACCTGTGAACCAGGATATTTTTCTGTTTGCTCTCATTGTGATGGGATGTGACTTACAGCAGAGGGTCTTTCAGCATACATACTTACTAGAAAATGTGTTCTCCAAGAGTAACCAGCCATATTTGGCACATGACATTTTGGATCAGAAGAGATCCTAGAGCGCTTGTCCTTCATATTCGTCAAGTGACGAATAAAAGGTGAGAAGAGCAGAACTGGGTTTGACACAGAATGAGTAAGCATCCTTGAAACATTGTACTTGACACTTGTTATTGTGTAACAGCTCTCCTGAGCAGAGGAAATTAGGAGTAGGACGACAATGTGATGGACTTATCTAAGTAAATTTGTTTACCTTGCAATTCTTGTTTAAAACTAATTAAAAAATAAGTTATCCTGTCTATGGTCTTCTACATCTTAAATTACTTCTTTTTTTTTTTTTTTTCTTTTTTTTTTTTTTTGACTGTTTTGCTTCCCCTTCTGTTCACACGCTCTTTCTTTTTCTCTGTAGTTTTTCATTTTAAAAAGTGACATTAAATAAAAAATAATAATAATAATAAAAAACTTTCTAGAGACAGAAACACCATTCCCTTAACAGAACCAAAGCTTCGTATGGGAAACAGCTTTTAACTTATACACATATTTATATTACACTTACAAATGTAATAATTTATATTACACTTACGAGTATAATAATTTATTACACTTGTAACTTATTCAGTATATTTATTTGTATTTAAGAATTTGTACACAATATAATGATTGTGCATTTATCGTGAGGTTGCAAACTGGAAATCTGATCTGGTCACCAGCTTTTAAACTATGCATTAAGATGACTTTGACATTAAAGAGTAGAATAGATTTGAATGGCCATACATATACATATATATAATTCAGCAAAATTACTGTAAGGTTTTTGTCTAGTTACAATTTATTTGTAAGGAATAATTTCAGTACATATCAAAAGCTGTCCTAAAAAAAAAAGTTTTAAATTAAAAATATTGCAACTTAGAGTGGTTTTAATATATCTTCACTTTCCAGCATTATGGAACATTGGTATTGTATAAAGTGCATAATGATACAGTGATATTGTTCAGCACTCAATGTATGTGGAAGCAAAAATAGCTGGGCAAATATTATCAAAGATGTTGCTCTTTTAAAGTAGTTTGCAGGATGATGTAATGGGTGCTTTCAATCTGATGCTTACACATATTGTATTAAACCACGATGCAAAATTGTTTTATCAACCACAGATGCTCAGCTTATTATGTATTAGTGTACTATATAAATATGCAATTTTCATATGCTCTTATAGACACCACCTCAGAAGAAAGTTTTGTGGCTAATATATTCAGCCACATTAGACTTTTCTGTCTAGAGAGACTACATTTTTGTTGTTGTTGTTGTATTTACAACTGAGTAAGCAGATAATATTTGCTAAGAATAATTTGAAACAAGTTTTGAACTGACACAAAAATTTGGATTAGCCATTAGTTCCCAACTTTTTCTAATATTAGTGCATCATAATAACCCTTGAATTAATAGATATATATTAAATTTATCAGATAATTCACTGTTGGATTGTATTTGTCGTCTGTGTAAAAAATGAGTGCATGGGCAAAGGTGATTATTATTTAAAGTGTTAAACTATCATTTAGTATTAAATGAAATGTCTTAAGCCATAAAATGTAGGAACAATGCACAATGAATTTATGTTAATTAAATAGATATCTTCATTTACTTTTTTAGGTTAAGTTTTTTCCGAGATGTTCCTGAGTTCAGAGTACTAGCATGTGGTGGAGATGGCACAGTAGGCTGGATTTTGGATTGCATAGGTAATCAACAGAGTTTACATAGTTTTGCTGGACTCATATCTTTCATTTTACTGTTCTTTACTATTTACGAGCATGTGGATACAAATGTTTCATACAAGATGTCCATTTAAATTTTTGAAATTTAATAGTTTGAGAAATTATTATTTTTAAGGGTATTAGAATTGCAAAATCCTTGGATAAGTTCAATGTTTGTAGTCCCGCAGATTCCCAGAAGGCAAGAAATTTGAATCAAAACTGTTTTCAGTTCAAAGTCTGTTCCCTATACTGAATCAGAGCAGCTACCAAATTTCTGTTTATGTTCCATTATTCCATAATGGAGACAATGTCATAACAGTCCTTTGAAAAGAATTGTTTTTACAGCCATTTAGATGCCCATGCTGTGGGGTATGTACATCATTTCAGATGTTGAGTTCTTTCAGTCAGTTGGCCATAAAGTCCTGTGTATAATTAGGAAGGACCAGAGGTCAAGATATTACAGATTCAAACTTCCCAATGATTATTAGCATATCTTCCACACCACAGCATTGTTTATTGGGCACTAGAGAGGCTGCAGAGAAAATAATGGGAATGTCTGGCAATGGAACTGAGGAAGGAGATGAAGAAAGGCCAAAAGACTCAACTTTGCTGTTTGGAGAGTGTTAAAAAATGTACTTTTTTTGTGGGAACTGTGGACCAGAAAACTTAAGTGAAAATGATGTCATGGAGTGTCAAAGACATATTTCTGATCATGGTTTGACCAAAAAAAAAAAAAAGGAAGGGGAGATAAAAAAAAGTCCTTTTGCAAATACGTGCTATTGATTGTAATTCTCAAATAGCTTTCAGAATTGTAAATCAATGTACATAAATATCAGGTGAACTGTCTAAACTGGAAAGGGTGAAGTTTTGTAGCTGTTAATTGTGTCATTGCCTTTGTCATGAGATCTAAAATATCATGTAGTTACCTTTCAGCAACGTTATTTGAAAAGACTGCATTTTTTCTATGAACAAAATAGATGATTGTTTAATTAATCAAATATTACTTTTAAACTAGACATGCCACTCATGGTGATTAAATGAAGGATTTGAAAAATTATATATTTGAAATATACTTGGACAATATCTGTCCCACTTTCAGAAAAGTTGTACTTCTTGACCAGGGTTTCCCCATCTGATTTTGAATACAGATCCTTGGTTTGAAACACTAGAAAATTAAAGGTTGAAAGTAAAAAGACACTCTTAACTACATACATTTTAAAATATTTCTTATTAAATACAAAATATTGACTTAGAGACTTGATGAGATGTTTATCTTGATCAATGATTATCTTGAATAGTAGATTTGATTCTTAATGTGCTAAACCCTGGTGTTGGGTCAAGGGTCTTTGGTAATGGTGGTCATGTTCCACATGAATCCAACTGAATACACAGCTAAACAGAAATTTGGTCACGCAGCTGAAGGATTTGTTTCATTATTCGTGCCCCGAACTAATACTATTTTGCATTCCTAGTTGGGAATGGTATAGGTGAAATTAACAGAGAGCACAGAATATTCAGTCTGAGAAAAATATAGAATATCATTGTTTATGTATGTTTATCACACCCTTGGGTTAAAAAAGTTCAAGTGATAATAATGTAAATTAGGATTAAGGATTGAATATTGGCTAGGGAAGGGGCTGCACAATGGAATGTCTCAATGAAATGCTTGTTGTTGCAGAATCTCCTGTATAAAATACATATCGCTGTCTTTCACTGAAAGAAAATGTAATACAGTTACTACATTGGTACCAAGCAATTAAATTTTTGTTGCTTAGTTATGTTTTTCCTTCTTTATTCACAGAGAAAGCAAACTTGCTTAAGCATCCTCCAGTTTCTATTCTGCCTCTTGGGACTGGAAATGATTTGGCAAGGTGTCTGAGATGGGGAGGAGGTAAACACAAATTAAAATACCTTGTATTATGCAATTAAAAGAAAAAAAATGCAACAAAGTCTACCCTTAACTTTTGGACATCTCTTTTATGATGTATGTAAAGAAAGAACAATTATTGCCTTTCCTCTTTTTGGAATTAGCTGTCTGTAAATGTTGTATGCACTGTTTTACAGATATCAAAGGTCATAATCACTCTTCATATCTTGCTTGTAGCTCCTGCTCACACCAAAAAAGCTCCAAGCTACAATGAGAGTAGTATACAGCTACTTGGTTGGCTTTTTACCACCTGTATTGCAGTTATTTCTTTAATCAATACATTATAAAAAGAGTATTCTTAAATGGATTTTAATTGGGGCTGTTCTGAAAGGGTTACAGAAAACAGCTAATAATGGTTTTGGAGTGGTTTCATCTTCTTTAATATTCATAAATATTAAATGAAAAATATGTCTCAGCCTCAGACTAGTTCCTTTGGTCCACTCGTTTCTCTTCTCCTACAGAGGATTCCAGACAATAAGTGCTGTGGTGCTATTTATCAGGAAATGAGAAGACAAAGAATGTTGAAAGGAGAATATATGTAAAGGCATTACTTCAATATCCTTTACATCCTTTCCTGAACGTAATTCTCAGCTTCTCCAATAACTTATTTCCATGCAGAATTTGCATTACAGAATTAAAAAGAGCATCATAACCTGAAAGAGACCCAAAGAAGAAAGTCTTAGGCCAGGCAGTCTCTGGAGAAAGCACATCAGTTCACAGGCTCATAAGTAGTTCTGTTTCAGGTCTCAGTTGTTCATTTCAGTTCAGATATTGTATATACGGAAACTGGGTGTTCATTTTGAAATTCCCAGCCTTTGCAGATGTTTCTTCCTTCTTCTGTCTCAACAATTATTTTTTTTCCAAATGTCTACCTTGTTACCAGAGAGGTCTTAAGCAAATTCTCTATAGTCTTCATGCTAGAGGACTTTTGTTAACCATAATATTCAGTCAAATCATTTGAGGACCTTCTTCATTCTTCTGTCATGACTGGCAATTGTTTACTCTCATAGGCCTTGAAATAAAACCAACCAAATCAGCCTTACTTAACTTTCTGGGCAGTTCATTGAGAAGTCATAGAATAATTCAGACTGGAAATGATCACAGAAGGTTTTCTTGTTCAATCTGCTACACCAAGCAGAGTTAATTTAAGAGTAGATCACATTGCTCAGGACTTTATCCAGTTGGGTCTTAAAGTCTTCATAGAATAGAGTCAGCATGTTCTCTCTGGGCAGCTTGTTCCTATGCTTGACTGTCTTCATGGTGAAGTTTTTCTGTATATACAATCTGAATGTCTATTGTTTCAACTTACACTCTTTGTCTCTCATCCTGTCATCATGCACTGCTGTGAAGAGCCTGGTTGTGTCTTGGTAATTTCCTCATAGGCCTTGACAGGCTGCTATTAATTAGGTTACCCACTACCACCACCACCATTTCTTCTCTAGGCTGAAGAAGTCTATCTTCCTCAGCTTCTCCTCACAGAGCAAGTGTTCTTAGCTCCCAGTTATCTAGGTGGTCCTAGGTTGAACTTCCCCCCATTTATTGTTGTCTGTCTTGTACTGTACATTCATGCGAGGAGGGAGGGCAGGTCTGCTGTAAACTGGATGCATTCTAATCCCTGAGCAAGAGGGGGACTTAACTTCTCTCTAGCTACTGGCTCCGCTCCTGTTCATGTGACTGAGAATGGTGTTGGACTATGTTGCCAGGCTGTTCAGTGAGCTCATACACAGCTTGCTGTCCTCCAACACCACCCCTGGTGCTTTTTTTCACAGAGTTTTTCCTCTCCCAGTCTGTCCCCAGCCTGTATCATTGCAAGGGTTATTTCTTCTTTTGCCAGTCCATGCCTCCAGTGTGTCTAGATTCCTCTGGATGGCAGCCCTGCCATTGAGCATTAGTTTTATGTGACATCTGCAAACTTGAAGAATGACCTCCAGGTCACTGATAAGGAAAAAAAAAAAAAAAAAAAAAAAGGACAGGTCCCAAGATACACCAGTTCTTGTGGGTAACCATATAACCATATAGAGCACAGCTTATTTGCCACCGCTATCTAAGCCTGGTAATCAAGCCAGTTTTACATACCTACCTAGTTTCATACCCATCCAGACAGTAACATCCCAACTTATCTGCAAGAACACTGTGGGAGACAGTATTGAATGGCTTGCTAAAGTTAAGGTAATCAATACTGCAGTTCCTCCCCTTGTCCACAAATCCACTCATCTTATTACAGAAGGCAATTACTTTGGTCAGGTTTATCCATGCTGGCTGACTTCTTCATGTGCCCAGAAGTGTGTTTGAAAAGGGTTTGGTCATGATTTCTTCCAGGGACCAAAGGCAGACTGGTTTGTAGTTCTCCAAATTATTATTTTGGCCTTTCTAATGACAGATTCAAATTTTTTATTTTTTTTTTTTTTTACTGTGATGTCACTTGTGACATCTCCCGGTCTCCATGCCTTTTCAAAGATGATAGTGTCTTTGCAAAGCTGTTAGCCAGCTTTCTTAAAATCTTCCTATGCAGCCCATCTGTAACAGAAGCCTAAAAAGCTCCCTTAAATTTGCTCATTATTTGATTACCTCTGTGCTCTACCCCCATTCTGTCTTTTGGCTAATTACCGTGTTCCTCAATAATCATGTCTTGGTTTTATGCAATCTACCTGATTTAAACTGTTTTATAGGTGAATCATGAGGCTAATTTATTGTGTTACTGAACCCGTCCATTTCCTTTTCCTTTGGGAAAAGACCGCACTTAAGCAAGTTAAAAATAAAACCAAAATGCTTAGTCCTATTGCAATTAGCAAGCAATATATTTATTATGTTCTTTAAATTAACTCTGCTCATATGAATCAGAGAAACTGAGTCACGCCTTTCTCTTCCATGATCTCTGTAGCTTTTAGCTGAAATCAAAAATTGTTTTTCCATACCAGTAAGTTTACAAGTCAGATAAACTGCTTGCCAGTTTCATCTTTATGTGCTGAGAAGGTCCAAGTAGTTGCAGTAGAAGTCTGCAGAAACTTATATCTATCACATAGCATAGGTTTCTCAATGAGGTGAAACAAATCGCACTCAACAAGATTACCTGTGATGGTATTTTGACATTTTCTTCAAGAAAAAAAAAAAAAAAAAAAAAGGTGATAAAGAGCAATAGATGGGTACTACCTTTCATTTGATCTGTCCTTCCATTCACTTCTATTTATCTTTTGTTTTAATTGACTACATCTGGACTAAAGTAAATATAATAATAAAAAAGACATGAAAATATTCTGACTTTCATCGTTCTTTGCTACGTAGACAGTGACATAACACAGATCTCCTGGAACTTATGTAGGCTGGGAGAGGAGACAGGTTTCCCTGAAACCAAACCACGGGTGAGTGGTCTCAAGGATGCAGACAAATGGAACTGAGCATGCTGCTGTTATGTGGTGGTTGGCAATGACTTAAAAAATAAACTATACAACCATAAGGTAGTACATCAGCAATGTGTTTTGAACACAGAGGCTTTGAATGGCTGTTTACTTTTTTGTCTTCCATATGCTGAATTTCAGTTGAATCAGTAGCTATGAAGAGAACTCCTTATATTTATCCTGATTTTCTTCATACAAAAGCTATAACTTCTGTTTACCAAAGATATGGTTTTTACATTACTAGATTGTTGATGACCTTGCAAGTACATATTGCTTAAATATGAAAATTTATTCATGATTTGAAGAAGAAACAAATCCACAGATCTTAGTTAACTATTACAAAGCCATTTTGTCTGAATAGTATTTAGAGCTGAAAACGTAACCTAGGAAAGTCCCCCCATTTTATTTGTATGCACATTCGTACTGTAGTTTGTGTATGCTCAGAATCATGAAAGCAAGTATACTGCTTAGTTTGGTATACAGCGTAGTGAACTAGGGAATTACCTAAAGACAAGTGTGCTTCTAGCAAGTAAGAGTAAGATCTTTTTACAGATCAAGATGAGACTGATAAAGAAGTTGCTGAAAGATAGCAAAATGTTAGTTCTGCTGATGTCATCAGTCATGAATGGATTTCATTTTTTTTATATACTAAACCACACTGAAACAGTTGGTTTAAAAAATAGAAAAAGGCTTTTAATCTTTCAGTCTCATGCTAGACTCTTATCAGATAAATCTAAGATTCTGAACTTTTTTTGCATATATTTTGAAATCAAAGGCACTAAAAATTAAGATTAATTTCATAACAAGAACATCTGGCAAACTGTAACCTTATGTCTTTGAATAGCTGCTGTAATAATTTGAAAAATTCAAGGGATTGGCAAATTTAGAATGTCAAATTATTTTCTCCAGTATAAATCTGACACCCAGTGAAATCTATAGAGTTAATCGAAGTTTATATTAATTTATCTAAGTGTGAAGTCATAGAATCATAGAATCATTAAGGCTGGAAGAGACCTTCAAGATCATCCTGTCCAAACATCTATCAAGATCACCCACAAAACCATGTCCCTAAGCACCACGTCCAACCTTTCCTTGAACACCCCCAGGGAGGTGACTCCACAACCTAGTGGGCAACCCCTTTCCATTGCCTGACTACTCTTCCTGAGAAGAAATGTCTCCTAATTTCTAACCTAAACCTCCCCTGGCACAACTTGAGCCCATTTCCTCTAGTCCTATCACTAGTTATCTGTGAGAAGAGGCCAACCCCCAGCTCCCCACACCTTCCTTTCAGGTAGAGAGCAACAAGGTCTCCCCTGAGCCTCCTCTTCTCCAGACTAAGCCACCCGAGTTCCCTCAGACACTCCTTACAAGACCTGTGTTTCAGGCCCTTCACCAACTTTGTAGCCCTTCTCTGGACACATTCCAAAGAACAGTTTCATTTTAACAGTTATGCCTTCTCTGTTAATGAGAAGTGCTGGAAAATTTTATGCTCTTCAAAAATAATCCTGATGTTTGGGTCTTATATAAATAGTTTTCATTTTTCCAGCCATCTAGAAAGAGAATGAAGACTAAACTAAAAAAAAAGAGAGACAAACAAACAAACAAACAAAAAACTTATTTATGTTTGGTCAAAATAACCATTTTCACCTTTTGGTAGGTTATGAAGGAGAGAATTTAATGAAGATTTTAAAAGACATTGAGAACAGCTCAGAGATTTTGCTGGACAGGTGGAAATTTGAAGTTATTCCCAATGATAAAGACGAGAAAGGAGATCCAGTGCCTTACAACATCATCAATAACTACTTTTCTATTGGCGTGGTAAGACTCATGCTTATCCTTAAGTGATTTTCTTTTTTCTGTTTTGAATAATTATTTGATTGGTTTAGAGTGAAGAATTGTTGGTTACAGATCATTTAAAATGTTATTTTCCTAGTGAAATGAATACATAGATGACTGAGTGACAGCAATTTACATAGATTTACTTACACGCATTCAAAGTAGAATTATTCTTCATGATCTTCTACCTTCCCATCTATAAAAAAGATATTTGTGCTGTTCCTAATGGTTTATGAGCATCTACAGCACTAAATTTAGATTGTCATTATGAAGGTCCTATAAAAATATAAAGGAAAACTAATCACTTAATATGAACTCAAGTAACCTTTTCCATTAGGACTCACATGATCAGAACTATTTAAAAGAACAGGGACATTCTCTCTTTCTTTAGGAGAATTTTAAATAACAAAATAATAATAATAAAGAGGAGTATATTCTTGGTTCTGTCTTATGGTCATATTCACAGTTAGAATGAATTATGAGGAAAAGGGGTGCGAGAAGCTGTTAATCTCCTACAAACTGCATCTCCAGCTTGTGGTTCTTTCTTTATATGTACTTCTCCCATTATACCTATTCTCCGCACTGCATATATGAGGGGAATCAGAAATATTCAGTCTAACTCCCTAGAATTCTTTTGGTTTGGATATGCTTTCAAAGACTAGCAGAAGGGGGACTGTGATGAGGTCCAAATTTCACAGAATAAAGAGTTCATAAATAAGATTTTTAACTTGGACACAGCTGTAGTCTAGTTGACTTGGGGACATGACCTCCAGCAGGTAGTACTGGCTGTTCTGAATCTCTCTCTCTCTCTCTCTCTCTTTCTCTCTCTCTCTCTTAAAAATCAGAATCCACTTTTACAGAATGTATAATTCTATAGTCCAGTATTTCCAAATGCTACACAAAAATTTTTAATGGGAAGTACCACATAGTCGTTGTAAATCCAAGGAAATTATCTCTTCTTGATTTTCTTGGTCACTGTGCTTCAGTCTTAACAAGGTTCTGCCACAAATATAAATGGTTGTATGAAAATTTTACATATTAATTGCAGTTCAGTAATTTTTATATAGTGCTGATCAGCAACATGCAGTTTATTTCTTAAAAAAAAAAAAAAAAAAAAAACTTTCAAAAATTTCCCGTATCATCTTAAATTATGAGAAAATAAAAAATACAAAAAAATTAGGATCCCCAAAGTTCAGATATTGAAATCGTAAGAAATTATAATTAGTTTTTTTTTTTTTGATTGTATGGTTTGTTATTTGTTATTTACCCTCTCTTGTACAAAATAAGTGCAAGGAAAAGCTAGATGAATCAGAAATAACAGAAATTAATATAAAAAGGCACCTAAGGGCAAAGTATATGCACCTTAACTAGTGCAAAAATAAGTTCATAATCATGAGTGGAAAGGAAAATCTTTAAGCTTACAAAACAAATAAATAAATAAATAAAAGCAAATGCCTCACACAGGGGAATATATTCAGTGACTTTGTCAAAAGAGAATATTGAAGCTCAAAGGTGAGGAAAGAAAATAAATGTGTTACACTGAAGAAGGAAGCAAATGATGAAAGGGAAGAGGGATGAGATTTTATGCCTATGTACATTAATACAGTGTAATTTAAATTGTTTCTAAAATGTAGACGAGCACCACATGTAAAGACAGCACAGAAACAGGAAATTGATAGTAGGACATTTGTGAATGTGCTAGGCTTCAAAGAATTCTTCAGTGTTATTCAAGAAAAAAAAAAAGTTGAATAATTGAATTGAAATTAGTGGCACGACCAATCATACTGGTATTAAGGACAATGTAAATTATTTGTAAAATACTGCAAGAAAATATCAAGCTCTACTCTACACACAAAGCTCCACAAGCAACTCTAAGATTAAGTTTTCAGTTAAAACCTTTGAATTCAATAATTTAATCACAACAAACTTTTGACTCTTCACATAATATAAATATGAGCAGCAGAAAATTATACCAGAAATGGACAATACAATATGTTGCATTGATAAAAGCTTCTAAATTTTTAAAATTATATTTTTGAAGCAGTAAAATCTGTTAAGTTTTTCATATGTTCAAGTTTATAAAATACCTGTTTCTTAAGTTAATTGGAGTGAATAGGGCAGAGCAAATACAGAAAGTCTGAAATTGTATCTTAAACTTGTTGAACTTGTGTAATTCACGTACTAGGTAACATTTATGATCATAGACCCATAGAAACACAAGATTGGAAAGGACCTATAAGATCATCTAGTCCAACCATCTTCCTAGCACCAATACTACCCACTAAGCTACTAAACCATATCTTGTAGCACCTTGTCCAGGCGCTTCTTGAACACTGCCGGGGATGGTGTCTCCACCACCTTCCCTGGGCAGGCCATTCCAGTGCCTAATCACTCTTGGAGAGAAGAAGTTTTTCCTGATATCTAATTTAAATCTCCTCTGGAGCAACCTGTGGCCATTCCATAGAGTCCTATCATTAGTTATCTGGGAGAAGAGGCTGACCCCCTTCTCATCACAACCTCCTTCAGGAAGTTGTAGAGTACAATGAGGTCTCCCCTGAGCCTCTTCTCCAGACTAAAAAACCCGAGTTCCCTCAGCCGCTCCTCATAGTACTTGTGCTCCAGACCCCTCACCAGTTTTGTTGCCCTTCTTTGGACATGATCCAGGGCCTCAATGCTCTTGTAGTGAGGGGCCCAAAACTGAACACAGCACTTGATGTGCGTCCTCACCAGAGCAGGGTACAGGGGGATGATCACCTCCCCGCTCCTGCTGGCTACACTATTTCTGATACAGGACAGGATGCCATTGGCCATCTTGGCCACCTGGGCACACTGTCAGCTCATGTTCATCAGAGCACTGATCAACACTCCCATTTTTTTATTTTTATTTTTTTTTCCCTGGACCCTTGAAAACCCTTGAAGACCCTTGATAACCCTTGAAAAGACAAGCAAAATGTTTGTCTATGCAAATAGAATACTTAAGATACTAAACCTTATCTACAACTGAAGTAAACCTTGTTTCACAAAAGCAAAAATGTTTTCAGTACTTCATGCCTAATATAAACTTTGGCAAGTATTGAATTATAAAAACATCAATCTACCACCTTGTTGGATGCCAGCTGTTGTTATCCAAGAACATAACTTGAGTCAGGCCTACAGCAAAACAAAGCAACAACAACGAAACAACCAAACAACCAAAACAGTGCCACCTACAAGTTTATATTAAGAGAAACAAAAAGGATTGATATAATAGATGAAGTTAGTAATAGAACCAAAGAAAATGAGAGTTTAGCGGACCTCAGAGAGACACCTATATTCATTCCTCTTCCCAAGGTATTATCTGTATCACTTGCCTCATTCCTGACAGATATTTATCTAGTTTGTCTTTTCAGATAATTTTTTTTCCTGTGATTTTTCTATTATTCCATTACCGTATGACTCTATTACTTTGTTGTCCTTACTCTAAAATTTCTTTCTCATTTCTAATATAAATAGTCTTGGTATAGCCTGGGCCCAGGGTTTCTTGTCCTGTGCAGACAGGAGAAGGAAAACAAATTATTCCATTCCTCTGTAAAACTCCTTGTTGCCTACTGGAAGGTCAGTCAGATTCCTTCTTTTGTTCCATAGCCTAACTATCTCCAGTTTCTTCAGTGCTTTCTCACAGAAAATGTTCTCTAGACATCCGATCATATGTGTTACTTTTAGCTGTGTTTAGATAAAACATGAGAATTCAACCCAATTACTCCCTTCAGTTCATATCTCCCTAGAACTGTAGTGTTCCCAATTACAATGCCACATCTGATGTCTTATCAGCACTGAGTAGAAAAGAGGAATTAACGTCTTGCAAATGATTCCACTATAAAGAAAAAATAGCCTTCTTAGCAATAGCATGATTTTTTTTTCATATTTGACTTGTGATTCATTGCTGATTTCAAATACTGTTCCAAAGAACTACTACCTCATATCTTTTGTGTTTTGTAGAACTTACTCTTCCTACCTACATGCAGAACTTACACTTACTGAATTACACCCTCTTTCAATTTTTACTGTTTCTCCAAGGCACTACAAAGACTGATGGTAACCTGTGGCATATTTTACATTGCCTCATAGATTCATGGAAATAATAGGCGTGCTGTCAAATCATTATGAACAGAACCTGCAAGATGGATTTTGTGAGAGTATGGCAAAAATTGTATTTGGCAACAAACAATCTCAGTGCTTGCTTAGAAAGGCCAAGGGAGTAAAACTTGATAAAATTGTGCCTGACAAGGGGCTTATACTGCCTTACGGACCATAATTCAGGTTGGAAGGAATTGCAGAAGTCAGTAGTCCAATCTCCAATGTTCTTAGCAGGGTCAGCTATAAGAGCAGTCACATAGCTGAAGGCTTTATGCAGTTGAGTCTTCAAAAACTCCACAGATGGAGATGTTAAAACTTCTCTGAGCAACTTATTCTGCTGCTTGGCAGTCCTTATGGTAAAGTTATTTTTCTTTATGTCTTGTTTGAATCTCTGTTGTTCCATTTTACACTCTTTTTTTACCATCATCCCATTATGCACCACTGTGTAATCTGGCTTGTCATTTTCATAACTTCCTCTTACATATATGCAGGCCGCAATTAGATTTCCCTGAAGCTTTCTCTTCTAGCAAAAAAGCTAGATCTTCAGGCAGTCTTCTTTATCCTCCTGTTTTCAACCAATCAAGACCATAACTTCCCTGCTTGGATACAAGAATGCTGGGGTAGAGCATGTTCAAAACCTTGCTGGATGAGCATAACATCTACTGCTCTCTCATCTACAAATCTAGCCCTTTTATCATAGGCAGGAATCAAAGGGTAGTTTACTGTTGTGAAGGAAAATCCTTCAATAAGTTGAAAATTAACATTTTCAGGAGTGTGTGTATTTGAAATGCTTCATTAGTATGTTGAGGCCAAAAAAAAAAAAAAAAGTTGTTTTCTAAAGCATTGTCAGATTCCTGACGTGTGTACATAATTGTATGTACTATGTATAAGTACAGGGGAAAAAAGAAAAAAAAAAAAAAAAAAAAAAAAAGCAAAATGAGATGCAGTAGATAAATGAGTATAAGCAATGTTCAACCTGATGATAGCATGCAGCATATAAGAACCATACAAAGCACCAGCCAAGCTGTGTGTCAGTTTCAAAGCAGAAGCTAGAAAACATCTAAGAGTAAAGTAAAATGAGATAAAGATTTTCAAGTGTTCACATCCATCATTCTGTCAGGATGGCAAGACACCAAGAGAGAAGTCCCATCTGCTTCCAAATAGTAGTGGGATTGCTGAAACAAGCTAAATATCCAAGAAAAAAATGTGTATTAAGGCAGTCAAATCATATTGGCTTAAAAAAGTAAAAATGTGAAGATTAGGTGAGCTGACCAAACATAACTCACAATATTAGTGGACAGATAAACAGACATGATAAAGACAGGAAACATCAGGCCAACTTGGAAATGGGTGACAAATAAATTACTGACATATTTTGGAGAAAATAAAAATAATCTATACAACCTTTAAATTCACGCACTGCCTAATAAATTCATACACTTAGGTTACTGTTATCACAGTGGTCATCAAAGACAGATCTCAGTAATCTTAGCATTGGTGTGTTATCACAGGCTCTGTATTCCAGATAGTAGGCTTGCAATGCATTTCTGCAGTTCCTACAGGAATGGAAATTCAGTCGTCACATCATTTAGCTAAATTGCTAAGGGTATAAGCAATTTACTAGAGTTGACTGTGTGTGTAGATAGTATCAGCTTGTGCGTATTAATTGTCACAGTTAGCCTTTGGTTAGCTGTGGATAAAACAGCATAAGGTAACACTACTTTCTTCAGTCACTTAACTACTTACTAATAATGGTGAGTCAATATAAATATACCTGGACAGTTACTTCAGATAAGTTTCTGTGTCATAATAGCCCTGCATATTTGATTTATTTTCTCCTAGCTATTTTCCATATCTGTATCTTAGGCCTGTATTAAGAACAAAAACAAAACAACAACAAAACAACTTTCACCGATCAATTATATATCTTAGCACAGAGAAGTATTTCCACAAAATTTAGAAATAGCTTTTTGTTCAATATTTTTCCTTTTTCTTTCTTTCTTTCTTTCTTTCTTTCTTTCTTTTTTTTTTTTTTTTTAAGAAACAGTCTATACTCATTACTTCATGACAGCATTATTTATAGTGGTTAAAAAAAAAAAAGGAAGAAAAGTGGATATAGCTATCCACAATTCAAAAGTATATTTGCAAAAGCTTTTTTTTTTTTTTTTTTTTTTTTTTTTCAAATAAGAGCTTACAAGTCTAATCTCAGATCTTGTCAAGAACAAACTATTTTCATAGAACAGTCATGCAGTCGTAACAAACCATGGATACATATTGTTAATTACAAAATATACCAGTGGATTGGTATATATTTGATGAAGTTTACAATATGTGTACCCAAAGCAAGTGCATAGAAAACAGGTAAGAATGGAAGATGATCTTTTTTTTTTTTTTTCATTGATGATTTTTTTTTTCATTTGCTGAGACCTGAGCAGGAGGACATGGAAGATAGATAGTGAGGCAAATTCTCATGTAAAACCAACCAACAAACAAACAAACAAAACTTACAAACAGTACTTAATACCTTGAGAAAGACTTGCATCTGCTCCACCATCAAACCACATAATGTCATGGTAGCTTAGTTGTCAAGCAATTTTAGTCAGATAATAAATTAAAATAGAGTGACTGTCAAGGGTGTGCATCTTTTATGGGGAAGTTATTAAAGAATGTTAAATATGTAAGGAGGTTGCAATGCTTGTTTTTAGTATTTCTGAAATGATCGTCTCACAGTGAGACAAAATGTGTATGTCGATAAAAGCTTTTTCACTTGTGTCTCATTAAATGATCAGTTATGACTAAACATTAGTAACCTCGACTTTCATTAAACTCTTGGTATAAAAGAGCATGTGGAATGGGGAAGAAGTGATCTTATACACTTAGGGATAGAAAGAATGAAAGAGAGCAAGAAATCTCAGCTTGCAGTACTTTCTCTTCAAGGTGGACACTCATAAGAAATGATTCAGTGTTTTTTTCTACCTGCGCTTTCTCATACTATTTAGGAAGGGCAGGAAAACTGCAGGGATTCTGGGAGCAAGCTATAGACGCACAGGATGAAGAGTGGAGGCATAATTGTGTAGGCAAAATCACTGGAGATTTAGTGTTTGAATTAATTGATTAAAAGCTCAGAAACAGTAAGAGCTAAGCAAAATCATTCACTAATATGATTGTAAGATATAGGAAATTCACTCAGAACCTTATTGAACTCTTTTTTTTTTTTTTTTTTTTTTTTTGTAACTTGCTTTCAGTTCGATTAGTCAATAAAAATTCCTTGAAAATTGGCAAAATGTCCTAATTTTCTAAGTCTGGGAGTGCTAGCAGGGCTGCAGCTGCCACATATTCACTGGAGATATAAAATAATAACAACAATAATAGAAGAATCAGGCAAAAATTATAATGGAGTCCTTTAAAAAATCTCATTGTTATTCGATATCCCATAATGAACAATTTTTTTTCCTAATGGTAGGAGCATATCTTAGAAACTCATGATGACAGTCTTGACTGGAGCAAATAGGTATAGGCCAAAGGTAAAAAGGTAGTCAGATGGGCTGCATCATACTGCAGTAGTCACTTTTGCTAGAACCTGATTTTTCATGCTTAATTATGCAACCAATTTGAAAATATTCAAAAACCAAACCAAACCAACCAAACAAAAAAACCCTTTTGATTCTACTCAGATAATGATTGGCCTTACATGGCTAAAACTAATGTGTAAGCAGTGCAATTCATTTGTCTTCCATTGACTTCCAAAACACTGATGGTGCATTGTATTGTTTTCAATTTTATGGGTAATAATGCTGAAAGAAATTATGAATAGATTTTCACTGCTGTTAAGATGAAAGTCCTAATGTAGGTTTTCCTGAAGCAACCATAGTTTTGAATTTACTGTTCTGCCACTGAATTAGAGGTTAGCTTTTACAGAGCCAAAATTATAACAACATGAATCAGTGCTGAAATTCTTATCACGTACATTTTATTCTTTTAAACAAAAAAATAATAAAAGTAATAAACTTATCCGATCTTAATAAGAGATAAACTATTAACATTGTTTAACTATATTTTTAATTTGTTATAACCACATATGGTATTACAAAGCATATGCTAGTAAGCCCCTTACAGTTATGTAATTAGAGTGATGGAGCATAATAAACTGAACTTACAAACATCTGCATTGTCTTTTAGTGCAAGTTCATACAGTAAAATATCACTGAGATTGATTCTGAGGCAAACTATACTAGCTATAGTGTAGCATAATTCAACCTTCCCTATGTGAAACAATAAAGATTATATTCCAAGATGACAACAGAAGTTGTCACTGATGTCAGTGCGGTATTCAAAGTGTGAGAATAAACCAAATGCTATCATAATGTATTTACAGATGGCAGCTGTAAAAATTATACTAGTAGCCATTGTATATCCTTGTATTTGATTAGAAATGATCTGTATGAATGACTGATTGGGTAACTCACTGATTTTCATCTCCATTTTGTTTTTTTTTTGGGGGGGGCAGATTCCATCCAAATTTTGAAATAGCTTTTCTCTTATTTTTGACCAAGGTATGTTGTATGTGTAAACAAAATACTTATTCTCTCTAGTCACACCTAACGTGGGTTTCCTAAAAGTCTGGCCAAAAGTAATGCAAGAGATGCTAATTCAGGATAACAGCATAGTCTCTTAGAAGCTTACGCTTTTTGTAGATCCACAATTGCTTTCCCCATGGCTAGGCTGATCATCTGAGTGCATACTTCAGGTTTAAGTCTAGTTGGTGTCTTTATGAATGCTGCCGACCCCCAGCTCCCCACACCTTCCTTTCAGGTAGCTGTAGAGAGCAACAAGGTCCCCCCTGAGCCTCCTCTTCTCCAGAATAAACAACCTGAGTTCTATCCGCTGCTCCTCATAGGATTTGTGTTCCAGGCCCTTCACCAGCCTCATAGCCCTTCTCTGGACATGTTCCAGGACCTCGATGTCCTTCTTGTAGTGAGGGGCCCAAAGCTGAACACAGCATTCAAGGCGTGGTCTCACCAAAGCAGAGTACAGAGGGACGATCACCTCCCTGCTGGCTATGCTATTCTTGATACAAGCCAGAATGCCATTGGCCTTCTTGGCCACCTGGGCACACTGCTGCCCAGATAGATAATCTTACTTAAAATATTCTCTGATCTCTCTACATACCAAGATAGGAATTAAACAATAATCTTCTGATAATCATTCAGTTGAAACTTTGAATACTTGTGTAAAAATGTACACAAGAACATATTGGAGGAGAAAAAGGACTGTAATGCTCTAGGACAATTATTAAGACAGTAACATGGAAGAAAACTGTGATATCCAGATTCTTGTTCCATCTGTTTTTTTTTTTTTTTTTTTTTTTTTTGTTTGTTTTTTTTTTTCGTCCATTTGATTAACTTGTACATAGGAATTCAGAAACTTCCACTACTATAAATTACTTTTCTAACATCAGTAGACGCAGGATTTTAATACCAGAACAGAACTCATGCATGGAGAATACCTCAGTCTTTCATTCAGTCTCTACAATATGTGTTACTGATTTCATAGCAAGATAATGATATTCTGACATGGATGATCTACAACAACACTGTGTGTTGTGTTTATTTTTGTTTTGTTTGTTTGTTTTTGGTTTGGTTTGGGTTGTTTTTTTTTTGTTTTTTTTTTTTTTTTTGCAAGTGTATTTAGCAAAGGCAATGAAGATGTCTGAGTATGTCTGGAAACATTCTGTTAATTAGTTGAGAAATAAGTCAGCATTATAAGGTTTTGTTTTGTTTTGTTTTGCTTTTTTCTGTGTGTATGTTTGTTTTAAAGGTACTGAATAGATAGTTGGGAAATCTCTTTCCTCTTAGTAGTGCTAGACTTAGGATGTGTTTCCTGCAAAATTATTATCAGAAAATAGCAAAGACAAGTGTACTTTTGTGATACTTAGTATGTTACTATCCAAATGCACTATCAAATAGATATTTGCATGGTCATGATTTAGAATCCTTCAACCTTAACCAGTCACTAAGAGCCTCTTAGTCTGCCAGTGGGGAAAAATATGACTGCTTAATTCTCATAACCATAAATTTGGAATTGTTAGGGATCTGCTTCTCCACTACTGTCCTTTAAGTCATCATCCTCCACTTCCATTACATCTCCTTAATTCTTTTTTGTAAAACTGAAGGAGAAAGCGTATGTAAAAGCCATATATTTCGCTTTTCTCTTGAAAGAACATTTCATTAACATCAATAGAAACTTTGATTATCAGACTTTCTAAGTCACAAGTATGAGTCAAGTAGAGTTGTTCCTCTAACTGACAATGTAATCCTTTAGTTTCCTATTTCATCCATGTTATTTATATTTATGTATATTAATTTCTACAAAAGTAATCTTAGTATGGTATATAACATTTACAGAAGGGAATGAATTTTAGCTTTGTGATAAGCACTTATTTTGAAATTTCAAAGCCTCACAGTGTTTTGATGTTCACGGTGGTTAGAAGGATGTTTTTATTTATTTATTTATTTGTTAACAATGTGTGAAAAAACTCTATGGAAGTTTGCTACTTAGTCCCTAATTCAATGCAGCATTTATGCATATGCACATCTTAAGGCTAATTCCATGTGACATTTGAGTATATGTTTAAACACTCATCTAGCAAAGTAATTAAATACACAGTTATTTTTTTTTAACCATTTTCTGCACTTTCATTAATATGACTGGACAAATGCACATATTGCATTCTGGGCATTTGGCATAAGCTATTTAATTATTCTAGTGAGATTTGTGGATATACATAACTAAAAAGCATGTGTATTGGTTTGCTGAATTAATATGAACATAAGCACATGCTTAAGTGATTTTGTGAATCCTAATCTTCACTTTGAATTTACTAATGGAATGCTGTGATATATGGCTTTATTTCTGTGCCAGTGAGGGAAGGAACATTTTATAATAAACAATATTATTGCTTTGTAATCCAAATCACTTTTTTTTTCTTTTTCTTCAAAAAGGGCTAAGAGAATCAGCAACTCATCTATATATGAACATAAATACCATTTTAAAAAGAACCGTATTGATACAGGTTATATCAGAGCATAAGCCTCGATCCTGCAGCCAAATCTACAAAAGTGACTGTTCCGTCTGCAGAGAAAATTCTGCTCTTTCCTAAAAGGAGTATGGTCAGAAACAGTTCCTATCCCAGATTTGAAACATTGTCTTAAAAAGAAGTTACTGGTAGTTTGATCTACAGTTACCTTGTTTAACCTTCAAACATTACTAATCTTTGACAAAATAGGTTATTCTTACAGACTGTTGCAGTTTGCATGTTTGAATCATCTTTACTCTTTTCAGCTTTTGTTGCTATTGAAATTATTCTGCAGAAATTTTGCACATGGCAAACAGGGGTCATACAGTTTTGTTGTTTTTTTTTTTTCATTGCAAGTGATTTTTTTTTTCTTCATATGACAGAAAGCCACAAACACATACTGTGTGCTATGGACCTGTGTGCTCAACCTGTAGAGTAATTAACAGGTAAGCAGCGACAGGAGCTTCTCTGAAGGCTTTCCCTTGCTGGCATGCAATGATATTTCCCTACATACGGAGAATGTGAACTTCATAGCTAGAAATACTGAGCCTTGAAGTTGAAAATGCCCATATTGTGATATCGATGTTGTCATTTCCTGCTACCTGTTTTTCTTCCATCACTGTGGATGTAGTTCACTTTGTGAATCCCTCTGGCCAGCATTGCATCCTACCTTTCATCCGATTTATCAGGATACCCTAGCAAAAGGCCTACACTGCACTGGGTAGGTAAAAGGTACAGTCACGTAGAGAGCCAAAGATTCATAGCTTCCTCTACCACTTAGTGAATCTTATGACTGAAAAAAAAAGATCATTTCCTAAAGTAACATTTGTACTTTATAGAATTGTAAAGAAATACAAAGATTTTTTTTTTTTGTATGTTTGTTTGTTCTGTTGTTTTCATTACATTATCAAAATGTGAATGTACATGGGTCTGTTCTGGACTTCCTAAAATGTGTATCAGCTAGACTGAGAAGCTGTGTGCAATTTCCCTTTTAGCACAAACAGAATACTGAGGACTGTGTTGGATTCACTGTAGGTTTGCATCAGAGTCAGTGAAGACAGTTTTGTGAGCTATATTTATATTAGCAAGTAATTTGTCTCAGTAGGAGTATGGCAATCGATGCTGAGTCCCTTCTGTCTACAAAACATGGGAGTCTTACTTTGAACTGGATATAGTCGGTTGCCCTGTGATGAACTCTTCTGGCATGCACTTGTCCTAAAATGACCTAAAAGACCTGTGTGATTTGGCCATGTTTATGGGACAACACAGGCCCATAATATATGCATTACTTTCACTGGTGCTCAGATGCACCAGTCTTCAAAGAAAATTGCAGGATGTAGGGATGACTAGGAAATTTAGTTAAAAATGTCACTACTGCTCCAGCAGTTTTGCAATAAACATGAAAAAATCATGTAGGAAAAAATCATAGCATGTCTAGCTTTTATTTTCCATCTTCTTTTCCTGCTTTCCCAGATAGTTTTTTTTCTTTATTTCTTTTGGAATTTAAAGTGTTTAAGACTGTTTTTCATTTAACTGTTCAAGCTGAGGTTAGAACAATGCTGAATATCCCCAACAAAGACATCCTTGTTTTAGATTTTTGAGTAGCTCATGCACTTGCTTTCACTTATTACCCATTTTTGTCATGTAAAATTATTGTTCCAGTGTACAGTCAAAAGTGGCTTGTTTCATACAGTCAATAAAAACTTAAAGAAGTATCATGGGAGAGTCTTTGGAATTCACCTATACCTTTCTCTTTCATTTATAAGAGATTTGGAGACTAGAGCAGTTTATAGAATTGAGAAGATTTATGTTCAGTTTCATGATTGAGAAAGCTAATTGTATTAGATAAAATGCAATGAGGCTTTATACCTTTACAGAGTTGATACTATAAAGGATATTTTGTGGGCAGAAGTACAGTAAAATAAAACTTGCACTCCTCCAGTGCTTTATGCTTTAGTTTATCTTAGCTAGTAGAGATTTTCAGTCTTGTATGTTCAGGGGGTTTTATTGTGTCTGTTTTTGGTGGTGGTGGTTGGTAGTGTGGTTTTGTTTTGTTTTCATAAAAGAAGGGTCTATAAAGCAACCTAGCCAACAGCTACTGTCACAAGTGACGGTTATAAATGAGAATATATGTTTAAAGATATAATTAATCTGCAGTGAGCCCAGAACAGCTCCTTAGCTAAATGCAACTAAATCAGCTACACAGTATGTAATTAACTTACAAGTATATTAGTCCTAGTACAATATTACTCATTATATATATAAGGTATTATTTTCTCCATATGAAATTTGTAATGTACTAAGTAACGATTTAGAGTTCATTACAGTATTTCATTTATATTATCATAATATAATTGTGATGTACGTTCATCTTGTTAGTGCTATTATTCATAGTTGTTCTTAAAAGAAACAACAAGGATATAGGAAAAAAGCGTCTGTACTCAAATAAAATAGAAATGTTAGTCCTCATCCTGATTTTTTAATTCTGTTTGTAAGCGATGGCAGGAATGTTTTGAAGAAAAGTGAAAGGCAACCACACTGTATATTAATGTCAAGAGTAAGGTGAATAAGCTTTAAGGTTGATCATAAGCTTTATGCTGAGCCTGAAATAAGAAGTTTAGAGGGGTGATAAAATAACTTGGAGGAAAAGACAGAAATCTCAGACACTGAGGCTAGCAATAGAGGTCATTTGCATATGAAACAAGAGTTTACAAAACATGTGCAAGCTGTGCGGAACAGAAAGCAAGTTTTATGTTTACATACGCTGATACCTTAATCTGGCTAAAACACAAAATTTATCTTGATATGTTCTGTGTACACATCTTAAACTATATTGAGGTCTGGATCTACAGAAATATTCATCACTGTTCTGCTATCCAGAAATATCCAGCTGCCCACTCAAGGGGAGAATCCTATTTTACTATGGTTATACTGCCGTGAATGTGAGAAGTAGCTCAGATTTAAATTGTAATCATTCTATTTTCATATAACAATTAATCCTAATATATGTGAATAAGCTTTTGTAACTTATCAACTTTACCAACTTCTCCCTGACAATATCATTCACCTTTTCCCATGCCATTAAAGATCCTGTCTCAGAACTTTACTTCCACAGGTCTACCAGAGCCGTACTGAGTCTTTTCAGACTGCCTGACTGTAGCTGAGTGACCTAAGAAATCATGATCATGATGACTCAAGTGCCCATTGAGGACATTGAGGACAGTTATTTCTGAGAACACTGTATAAAATACAATCTGTTACAGGTAACAAAAAGAGACATGCATTTTATATGCATTTTTATACAATTAAATTTATAAACATTTAATTATATACATCTAAGAAACTAAATCTTAATTGACTTAATTGCTTAGAATTAGTAAATCAACAGACTGCGATAGCCATTGGAGCTTTTTTCCTCTGTCTTCTCATTTTGATATGGTTTAGTGGAGGACTTGTTAGTGTCACGTCAGAGGTTGGACTAGGTGATCTTGGAGGTCTCTTCCAACCTAGATGATTCTGTGATTCTGTGATTGGCTTGGTTTAGAAAAACAGTGTGCCTGTTGACTAGGTGCAAAAATGCTGATAAAACTAGGAAATTAATATGTGGTATTGATGCTCTGACTGTATGTTGAGTACAGTATAATGCCATTTTAACATGTTTTATGTAGATGTAGCTATTGTGTTCTCGATGCTGTGATAGAGACAACAAATAAAAATGAGTAAGAAAGGCATTCTGGACACAGATAGAAAAAAAAAAAAAGAAGAAATAAACTTAGAGTTCTGAGATTGAAAATGGGCACCTCTGCACCTCTACAGACTTAAAAAAGAAATCTGATGTGTGAATTGGATGTTAAATAGGCATCGCGGGGTGGAAGGAAAGGGTTCAGTGTCCACCGTATTGTGTGCTTAAACTTCAGCCCAGAAAACAAAGAGATTGTTGTTTTAAAAACCCAACGATATTTAGGAAGAAGCTCTTAGTTCTAAAACTTGTACATATCTGAGAAGAGTTAATGTCATAAACTATATAAAAATAACAATGGAGTATCAGACATTTAAATTATGGGCTTTAATGATTTAATGGATTTATCTTATACAGGGGGGAAATATTATGGGAAAGTGTCTAAAAATCTCAGAAACATGGAGTTATCTGCCATGTAGCATTATTTACATATCTGGAGAATCAATAATTTAATTGAGATTCCAAAGAAAATTTTCTTTATATATCCAGATCTGCATGTTTTCTACATTTTTATGGCAAAGTCCCAAAAGGAACATGATTAAACTAAACTGAAAGCAGGCAGATTTAGCCAAGAAACACTTAGTCTTATGTTACCATCTGAACCAGGTGGATCTAAAGGCAAATTACCAAACATAAGTTATTCCATGTCTTTACTGGAACAATTTGTACTACAGACACATAGCCAAGGAACTCTCTACTCACTATTTGCAATTTTACAGTTTCTTCATTTAAACTGGAGTTCTGATAGCAAAACATAGCACATTCTTTGTTTCTGTAACAATCACAAGAGTATGTAGGATTAGAATATGCCAAAGAATTGGTCATAGTTGTTGTCCCTATGTTGCCATTTTATATAACTACTGGTGTTTACATTAAAGTTGAATGGACTGACATGGCACACCAGAGTAAAAGTCCTAGGACCACACTTTTTAGTCAGTGCTTTCCAGTTCATCCTACTAGGCACACTTGCCATGGAGAGTGCTTTCATCAAGAAGCATGCAAGCTCATCGATGTTGTGCAGTAGAGTAGAGTACACACCTTTTTTCAGCACTACCAAGCCATGTATTCAGCCTACTTAATAACTGCTTAATGTAGATAGGACAACTTTTCTGTGCCAGTGTGGTGTCATCACAGTAATGAGGTTCCTGTCTGGAGGGCTGTCCGTAGCATTACATACAATATTCCTGCTACAGGAAGACTGTTCGTGAAGCTATTCCTGTCCCTAAAGTGATGACGGAAGAGTTCCTCAGCTGCTGGATTGTCTAGGGCATTTGCAAACACAGTCCTTAGCTTTCTACTTGTGTTTTTAGAGAGAGCAAGTTTCCCTTATCCTCGTAATTTAAAACTCGTGAACTTCAGAATTGGCACCAGTCACTTCAGAGCTAATCATGGTATTAACCATTTAGAATTGCTGTCTAGAGCTGTTACCCCTTAAAATCCTTTGCCAGATTTGTCTTGCACCACTTAAAAAGTAATTATTCCATATATATTGCATTTTATTGCATTACTTCTTTCTTAGGCATATCTTTGGCATTCAAACAAATCAGGTAGTCTAGGATGCTAAAGGAAATAAATAGTCCTGCTATTGTCTGAATAAACATGCTAATTGCAATTCTATGGACTTTTATACAACTAGTACTTAGGAACAGCAGAGTACAATGGATTATGAAAATCAAGCCTTTCCACCTTGGCCAAAGAGAGAAAGATGTTAAATGCACAGCCTGGGAAGTCAATTTTGAGTCTGGCAAGACTTATCTAGATTTCTGCATTATTTTGATTGCCTTAGGCAGCAACAGTAAAAAAATCTGCTGCCTTGCATCTGTAAAATCACATTGTCGGTGCCTAAGAGAACTCCTTCTGCCTTTCTTCCTTCTTGGGCAAACTTTATGGCAGGGGGATGATGTCAGGTGTTCATTGACATGTTTCCCTGTTTGAAAAGGTTGTCGCTTGGAACTGCTATATCGCCTACCTAGCCACTTTCACTTCTGCCAGATTTACAGGGAAGGAAGCATCCCTATTTTCTAAAGAATAGCGCTTGAAAATTATTCAGGAAAATCAATATACCCAGTCAAAAACATGGATGTGTAGGTAGAATTTTTGTAACATTAAAAATAATTTCCTTTTCAACTTTGTATTTCTACTTGCTTCTCTTGGTTTCAGTGAGAGTTTCGCTATAGTGATCCTATTTCTTTTGTTCTGTCACTTTTGCACTGAGTATCTTATGAGAGTGAGAAAAGGAAAGACCCTGCCAATGTCTAGATAAAATGCTGTGTTAAGCTGAAAAGAAACCCGGTTGCATGAGAGTTCTTTGATGATAGTTCTTCAGTTCAGAAAAATAACTATCAGTTTAAATACTGACAATTAGCTACTTTGATTGCAGTGTATCTCTGAGGAAAGTTCAGCATTTTTTAAGGAAAAAAATAAACAATGGGAGTCTAATGAGAAAAAAGTAATATTTTATGATCTTTTTTGAAGTTATTAGATTAATAAGCACAGCTTTAGTTAAATGACATTTTCTTTCTTAGGAGTGTTATTGACATTTTGATATGAGACAGAGAGACCTTTAATGAGAACTTAATCAAAGGTAATATTTCTATAATGATACATGAATTTATAAATGCTAGTCAAATAAAAATCCTGTAGCCCATTTTGGCCTTCACCTTATGGAAATCTCTACAGGTCATAAGATGAAAAACTCAGTGAATGAGGACTGATGCCGTCTCACTTGACTGTCTAATTATGTGTGGCTAATTGTGTAAGTTAATGTTAGAAGCTGAATCTTGCAATGTAACTTAATCCATCACCCAGACAAAATACATGGGACAAGATAATGAAATTTTCTCCTTGCTAAATGTAGGGCCTCCTTAATGTTTGAGTTTACAGTGATTTCTCTTCTCGTGAAAAAAAAAAAAAAAAAAAGTGAGACATGAAAATTATGTAAGCTTATTTTAGCTGTCCTTAAAATTTCCATTTCAGACCTTTGCTTTTTGCTAGGAAATGCTTTGTTTTACTTAGCTGAAATTAGTCTCTTAAACCTTGTTGTGGCTTCAGAAGGTAAAAATGTCTCAAAAGAAAAATCAGCACAGTGCATGAATTTCTTTACTACTTGATGAGAAAAGGAGGAAAGACATATGAATTGCTTTTTCATCTCTGCTTTAGCAGAGAATAAATTTTGACTGGTAGAATCTCTTGTCCATGACTTCAGCTGTTTTTAGAGATAAAGCATACCAGTGATAAGACATCAGATTAACACCTATGATGATCTAACACTATAATATTGAAATTTCAGAGTCCAGTTATAAGTGTTCTGTCATCAATGGCAGAGATAGGAGATGAGTTACTTAGATATTATGCAATAGCCCTTACTGCCAATAATCTTCAAAAAATTGCCAACCTCAGAGAACTCTGAAAAAAAGCAGATTTCATTATATTTGTTTTATTTGTTTTATTGACTTTTCAGAGCCTATTCAGAAAGGCACTAGTAGAAATGGGAATGGAATCAGATCTGTTGAGACAAATTTTATCTAGAAGGGAATGCTGCCTCCAGAATGCTTTCATATTGAGTTGTTAACTCCACTCCCCAGGTGTAGAATAAAATTATTATTTTATTGCCATAACTTTCTTTTTATGTTTTGAATTTATAGTGTTAAATACAGATAATAGTGATGTACATCTTGTACATTGGATCATCAGATAGTAATTTGTGCTGTGGATTTTCCATTACATGGATAAAGATACACATCACGCTGTCTGAGCAGAAGCCAAGAATGAGAGTAGATGTCTTCCTATAATACCGTTCTGTGCACATACCAGATCAGGTCAGAGATAGCTGTAGGGATGCACAGTCACAGCATTACTTACTTTTTCTTTTTTTCTTATTTCATCTTTTACTCTGTATTTATAGCTTAACTGAGAAATGGTTTACTCCTGTTCTTTCCCTAAATTACCCCAGGTCAAGATATTTGAAAACAAACAAACAAAAAAAACAAAACAAACAAACAAACAAACAAAAAGTCTTGCAGTTACAAATTTGACCTAAAAATCCATATACATGTACTTGAATATATGATAGCCATGTCATCCCTCTACCCCACAATGTCTTCAAAATGTAAAGAAAAATTCCTTGAAACATTTCTGGACAAGACCATATTTTATGGGAGATTCTTCTAGGGAGATTCTTCTATTTCTAGGCTAGATATCTTCGGGAGATATAATGAGAGAGATAGTAAATGAGTTATGGTTGTATTTTTTAAACCCTATTTTCAGGCTTGTTGTTACATAATCTATCTTCATCTGTTTGAATAAGAGAACCTACTGATGTCTCAAGAGGAAATTCTAGTTTCCAAGACTTGTGAAAAACGATGTGCCCTTTTAGTCTACTCAGATTTAACTACCTAATTTTACCACTTAAATTTTAAAATTTCTTCGTACCACTGCCAAACTTTTTTCATGTTGATTGGTGGTGTTTTTTTGTTTTCAGGTTTTAATGCATGTAAAAAGAAGTGAATGCAGGAAAATGACACAAATAGCAAAAAATTAGGAGGATGAAAATTTCTGAAGTGTCAGATGAGTTTTTAAAATGAGATTTACAATGCAAGGCATCATTGAATCTTGTCTACACAATCTTAGCTAATCTTATATGTATATATATAAAATACAGTTTTAACTATATGGCACAAATGTGTGTTTATAAACAAAACATAAAAATCATGGGGCTAATGAATTTTGGTCCCTGTAACTTTTGTTGTCATGTTGTACTTGCATTTTATAAGCAATTGTCAAAAATTTAAGTAACTACCTCACCTCATTTCATCTTGTAACCCCAGAAGTAAGTACACTTAATGTCACTTGATTCACAACTACATTCATATTACAAGTTATCCCTTAAAATGGCTCTCATGAATAATGAAAATAAATCCCCTTTCTACTCCCATAGCAAGAGGTTTTAAGTGCTACCACCTGGCATCTTAGCAAAAGATCATAATAAGCATGTTTTCTTACAATAGTTCATTGAGATGGTACATGGTAAGAATGAACAAATTTCCACTCTTAGAGCCAAATTAGAGGCTCAGTCTCTGCTCAGGAAAAAATAATAGCAGCTTTACCAGATTTATAAAATCCCTATTTTGTCTTTACTTCTTCTGTTCTTGTTGGTTCTGGTTCTTAAAGCTCTCTTCTTTCCTCTGTTTGATATTCTGCCTGCTTTTCTGTTTTATCCATATACTTATCTATTCTATCTTCATTGGTATTCAGTCTGTCACTCTTTTTTCCTCTTCATAGTTCATTCATTTATACTATAATATCAATTTATTATTACCTTATCTTCACTACTGTCTCTTTTTAACTCTGTCACTTTTGTGTGACAGGAATTGTTCCTGTGTAACAAAATCAGTTTCTAATTCCATTTAGCTAAGCAGGTTCAACTGCATTGTGTGGACATTGAAGCAGTCTAAAAGTGGCTAAAACAGTTTTAGCTTAACCTAATTAAACTAAATCAATTTTGACCACTCTTCAACCACTTTAAAAGCAGCCACACAAATGAGCACATCAATTTTGTCTAAATTTAGATAAATCAGCACACGTCATGTCTGTAAACCCTTATTATCCCTTTTCCTATTCTTTCTCATTAGAACAGAGTCCCATACATTTTCTTTTTGTTCCTGTACTCTAATTTCTGGGGTAGACTGGTTCTGGAACACCTCTTCATTCTTTCAGATGAACAGAATGCAAATACAAAATTTCAGAATCAAAAAAAAACACAAAAGTTTAAACAAACTGTGTTTAAAGTCACTGTGATTGACTCCACACTGGGGCACAAAATGTATTCTTGGAGATTAAGTTCACTGTGGTTAATTAGTGAACACCTCAGCCTGTCAGAAAGGTTAGCAGGGCTTCCCAGATACCAAACACTGGAAGTTGTAAGAGCAAGTCTCAAAGAACATCCTTACTTGCTAATTAATTTATTATCTGGATCAACCTCAGTCTTTCCTCTATTCTAATTTCTTGAATGGCTAATATTAAGGGTTTTCTATTTTAGCACCATCAGATATCTAGAAATGAAGCATGTAAATGGTAATGTAAACACCAAAGCAGCACTAATTGGCCCTGCTCAGTAATCATATTACAGTAAGTTGTTGCTAAAAAGGCATGCATATCCTTGAATTTCTTCTGAGAGAAATAAAGAGTAAAAGCAGAAAGCTCTGGATGCAGCCTTGCTAAATTTGTCCAGCTGTGGCATCCATATTTCAAAAAGGATGCTGAAAGATTCAGGGAAGTTCAGAAAAGTGTAATGAGAATAGTTCAGGGGGGGTGAGAGCTTTATTGCAAAGGACAGCTAAGAGACAGCTTGATCATTCTAAATGTACCTTAATGGAAAGAAAATATATGGTAGTCAACAGTCTGTTAAGATAGCAAAGATCCTCAAGATATGACACTAGACAAATCATAAGTCACTGCTATTTAAAAATGAAGGAAATTAACAAGGGGGAAATTAACACTTTGCTTACTTGCATCACTTCAATTTTCAACTCAAGACAGTATAGTTTCTGAAAAACATACAGCTCAGGAAGAAGTTTTGTTTTCTTTTCTTTTCTTTTCTTTTCTTTTCTTTTCTTTTCTTTTCTTTTCTTTTCTTTTCTTTTCTTTTCTTTTCTTTTCTTTTCTTTTCTTTTCTTTTCTTTTCTTTTCTTTTCTTTTCTTTTCTTTTCTTTTCTTTTCTTTTCTTTTCTTTTCTTTTGGAATGGCAGTGTTGAATGTTATTTCCCACTTATGCAGGAAATCATAATGAAATCTGACTGGTCAGTTGTCAGTTAGTGGAACTATTTCCATTTAGTTCAACTATGCTAAGAATTCACTTCTCAGAGAAGAGAAGGAGGGGAAGCAGTTGTGCACAGGTAGGCCCTGGGCACCAGCTGTTATCGGGGTCTGATCTGTCCCTGTCACAGCTCCTCTGACTTCTCAGTTCCTCTGTCTACCTACAGTCATTTGGCACTCCAGTATCCATATTGCTATACAGCTACATATGTATAGAAGACCTTTTATCTAATGGCTATTCAATATGTAACATTGTTGCATAGAATATGGTACATTTGCAAGCCAAAGTAGGCATAATCTTTTGAAACCAAGAGTTGAAAATATTGCAGTAATTATAGTAGTAAGATTTAAGCCTATTACAGTATAAGTTTTAAAATTATGATGTTAGTGTCACAACAATAAGTGCTACAGTACTTATTAAGCAGCCTTTTCTTTTTGTTTTATCTGCAACCAGTTATAATGAAAGGGAATTTCTTATATACAGGAAATGTGTGGAAAACAAGCAGGCAAATTTCCCATTTCTTGCAAAGCTAAAATATATAACCATTTCATGTGTAGAAAGCAGGTCTAGTTGATTTGAACCCTATGACATATTTCTACATGGAGTGATTTATAATGTTCCCATCATATTGTTGAAGCAAATACTTTAATTAAAAAAGCATTCCATTCTTTAAATGTCCTCCTTGATCACATCATCTCAGCGAATCTCTTCAGCCTTTACTCCCTCTTCTGTTTGAAATCTCGAAAAAAAAATAAAAATGAATTTGATATGTGCCATGTAGGGCTTTACTGAAGTTATTTCAAGACTGCTGGATTTAAAAGGCCTACTTGATTCATATGACAGTTTAGAAGTGGTGTTAATGTCAAGAATAATTTTTGAGTTCTGACTAAAAGAATAATTGAAAATGTTTCAGAAAAAAAAAAAGAGCATGTACGCATGTGAAATTCAGTTGAAAAGCCGAACAGAATAATTCTAAGGTCTTCCTCACCCTTGGCTCACTGCTTAAATTGTGTGGAGTTCTGTCATTTTGTATACCCTTTCTCTTTAACTATATTTGAAGTTAAACAGCATGTATGGTGTCTTTTTCTGTCAAGAAGAGTGACAGCTTCTATAATTCCCTTGTTTCACAGAGTATAAATATTCCAGTGACTGTTTTGATGGCTACAGTCATTGAGTTTTAACACGTATATTTATCGATTGCCTTGTTCTGATAATTTATGGTCAGCTGCCAAGAACAACTAAGCCTTACAGTTAAAGATGTTTTTCCAAGAAGACTAAAAAAAAAGTTTCTAAATGTAAAACATATGTAAAATAACACAGATTTCGTGTATTTGGGTGATAGAAGTAGACTGGACAATAAATAATCCCTTGAGTCTGAAAAGATCTGACTGTCTGAAAGATCCTACCTTCCCTTAATTTGCATAAAATTTCAAATGCTGAATGCAAACACTTAGAAAATTGCTGCTGAGAAATCTACGGTGCCAAGGTGTATTACATAGCTTGTCTGGTCAGATCAAGCTAGAAGGTTCTGGTTCTGATGTTCTCCTTGAAATTGTGTAGATGTTTACCCCTTGTGGGTGGAATATAAAACCCCTGGATAGCTGCAAAATTCTCCATTTTATGCTAATCTGTGTATATATTTAGAAACAGCAAGTGAATTTAGGATTCTGTCTCTGGGAAAGTTTTATTCCTGATGTAGCTCTTAGTAGTAAAAGTTGGAACTTGTATGTACTTGTATGGAACTCGTACTGTAACAACCACAGACTTCAGAAGCCAAACAGGTATCCAGTGTATCAAATGAATGAAAAATACATGGTAATGGCAATGAAGAGAAAAACAAAAACAAAACAAGCAAACGAAAAAAAACAAACACGTAGACTATAGTTTTACTTGCAGTGAGGCTCTTCGTAGTGCAGTCTCTCTATAAAGATGTCTTATGTCAGTGCAAATGTAGTGAAATGATTAATAGATCTACAGCCTTCTTATTCCCAGCTCTGTGCCCAACACAATGTTAAAAAAAGCCTGAAAGCATCTTAACCTTTCTAGTGTTTAGCAAATTTAATGTTACAAACATATGACTATGAAGGTACAGTGATATGTAAAAGCCTATGGTAAGCTTGTATGTGAGTTTGTCCTGCTTTAGAACATGAATGAAAGTTAGTCTTCTTGTAGATAAAGAAGTAACATCATCATCAGATTTGGCAAGGATGGCGTTACTATACAATATTTTTACTGTGATCTGTGAGACAAAGGGATAAAATATCTTCAGATTGTGGCCCCAAGAGATAGGGGAGCAAGTCAATATGATCATCTCCCCATTGCTTTTCTACTCAGCTGATTGAAATCTTATTTTCTGCTTTGTCCAGTCATTACCACCCTTGAAAATGAATGGCCCAAAAGCTTAGTAGGAGGGACAACCAGGCTTGACCCAACACATGGGTTAAGCTGCAGCTTCTCTGATAATTGGTACTTTTAGGCCACCAAGGGTAAGATCCCTTATTATTTCATCAAGAAACTTGGCTATGGAGTTGTACTGTTGTCTTGGGCTGTTTATAAGCTATTGATTCTCCCCGCATTTGTTCAACACAACTTGCTGTTGTTTTTGTTTTGTTTTGTTTTGTTTTTGTTTTTGTTTTTGTTTGTTGTTGTTGTTATTGTTGTTTTTTCTTCTCAAAGGATTTTCAAAACAATTCTTTGTTTCAATCAGACCATATACGTTTTGTTTGTTTAAAAAAAAAAAAAAAAAAAGAGAAAAAACAAAACCCTATTTGCACAATTTATTTTTCTGTAGTGTATTCTGTAGTGTATCTGTATTTAGCTGTCAGGAAGTTAGCCAGATGAAGTCAATGTTTCCTAGAAAAGCCAGGGGAGTTTTATTCCATGCAGACTTTCTAATGAAATAAAGGTTTGTGCCTTTACCTGGCTGAAGTACTTTTAAGCTGCATGATTTGATAGTGTATGTCAATAGTAACTATATTGTTAACTAATTAGCAGTCACTGCTGAGTCATAAGTCCTTAGTTAATGTTTTTGTTGTTGTTGTTGTTGTTTGTTTGTTTGTTTTTCTGGGTACAGGGATCTGATTGTGAGGTTTTGAAGTGCATGATCAAGGTCTTTGTATTTGTATAGGCCTGATAAAATGCATGGTCCCACAGAATCCTTAAAGAATCATATGTTTAAGTTACAACTATTCTGGTCATCGGTCTACTGATGAAACTACTGCAGGTAATTCTGGTTGTTGGTTCTACTTTAATGTTTAGATGTGAATGCTCTTTACTGCATTACAAAAAAAAATAATCTGAGGCTTATTGGTCTCATCTTGCACTTGATTATGTTTAAATTAAAGTTGTTGCACGCATCTAAGTACAATACAACATTGAACCGGGATGGAGTACCTTCAAGTATCAAAGGGTACCAAACAGCACTGTCACTATGCCATCTAGACATTAATTTCTCACATAAAGGGTTTACTAGCACTTTGCATGTAAGTTGTATAACTTGTGACCAGCTGCTTCCGTGTGCAGTGCGTAACTGATGGGAACATATGGCTTTAATTAAGTAGCCTATTCTAGCTGATTTTTAGGCATCAATCCACATGGCATACAATATTTGTTGAATTCAAATCAAGTTTCACAGCTGTCTCTTGAGATAAACTGATTGACTGACATAAGCTGCTTTTAAACACTCCATCAGGTTAGTTCCCATAACCTCAGGGGATTCAAACAATGGAAAAAAAATGCCTCAGAAGGCTTATATTACTAGGCCATATATATAGATGTATATATGTCTAACATTTCAGGCTACCCTTAATGGATTTTAGTAGCTACTGATTCTGGCAGGTAGTAACATAGAGCTAAAATGATCAAGAAATCTCTGCATTTTTTCTGATGTGACTGTATTATTTAGAGTGGCTCAATACACCATGCTTGACACCAACCTGAACTTTAACAGTAAGGACATGAATAGCAATTGTGAAGTGGAAAAGTATAATTATCAAAGTACCTCTCTGGTTCATTTCAGTGTAGAGCTGGCTGATGTTAGTTATTAGGAAAAACAGTGAGAAAGACAGCCACCAAATACAATTCTTCTTGTTTAAAATAAAAGTATGTTCATTTGTTGAGTAAGTGCATTGAACAGCAGCTGAATGAATCTGTACATATTGTCTGATCATGGGATATATTTGCTGATATAAAGGAAAGAATATAAAAGCCAAAGCTATGAAATGTGAAGAAATATTCATGCCACTTTTAAAAGTGCCAGTGTATTTTCAGTCTTTTGGAATGATTCATTCTGAAAATGAAGACAATCACAGCTGATCTCACCTACTACACTGACCATAAATTTTTGCTAAATGTCTCAGGTATAGAATTAGAAATATCATATTTTATTTGCAGGGTTGTGTAACAGCTTATGTATCTGAGCTAAATCTCTAGGCTTGCTTCAAAAGATTGTATTTTATTTCACCATATGTAGAAAGTTAAACATAAGCTAAAAAAGGATTATGAAAATAATTTTAGAGGCCATGAAATTCTTTTTGGGTAAATTAAACACTTGGAAAATTGATTGAATCTTATAATGAATTCTGATTTACTGATTTTCTATAGTATAGTGGTGATGGCAGGAGCCCAAAACTGACAAGTGCTGTGAGGAAAGGGTGAGAGCACTCTAACTGCCAAGTTTGTAGCTCTGTAAATAATAAGCTGTCTCTGGTCTTTCTATGAAGATAAACTAAAGATTGTGTATTTGAGAAAATGTATTGGTAGTGGTAACTTCTTACAGTTCATGATCCATGGTAGACCTGTGCTCTGTGACTTGCAAAACTCTTGAAAATATTGTGGTAAACTGGAATGTTATTTAAGCTAAAAGAAATGGGTTTACTCAAAGTATGGAAGTAGAAGATACCTTTTTTTACACAATAGCACTGAATAGTAACAGAAGCCAAACAGAGAGGAAAATGTGTGAGTGACCCTTAAACAAAGGAGTAAAGAAGAAAAATGTAAGCAGTAAACCACTCAAGGCTTTGTCGTTCTTAGGGATTAGGAGTGGACTAATTTCTCTATCTTTCTTAAATCAGACAAGATCATATAACAGTTATGAAAGATCTTTATTACTAAAAACAGTCTTGAAGTATGTTTTGCTATTATTTCTTATGTTATATTCCACTTTTGTAATTAATTTTAGATTTTAAAATCAAGAACTTGCTCCTTTTTGCTACAATACATTTATTTTCATATTTAAGCTTGTTTAGTATTTAGTGTGAACTTTGATGTAAAAAAAAACCTGAATGCCAGATTTATCAGAGCTAATAAATCCAAAGGAACTTCTGTTTCTGATAAATCATTTAATGCTTCCAGTTCAGGGCAGTCATGACAAGAACTAACCTTTTATTCTGTGTTTGTATAGTGCTTCTTTGCATTGGGAATCATGACAACAGTTCTTAAATGCATTTTTAATACAAATAGTTAATATCCATGTCCTGGCAGAGGGCAGGAAGAAGAAAGATCATGGAAGCAATCACAATGTTTTCAGCTGCAGAAGGCAGTATTTTTGTAGGGCAAGTAATGCTGTTTTCTGTGTTCACACCAAAGTTTCTAACCAAATAGAATTGTTGTTGTTGTTATTATTATTAATATTAATTAATTTTAATTAATCTCTGTGCTATGTTCAGCATACGGGGGACTCAGAGTGTCCATGTGAAACTGCTTTTTCTAACTATTTTAGACTAATTTGAAATAACATATACCTGCAAACTTAATGGTTTTGTTGTTAGCAGTTAATAATCCTTACCATTAGGAAACATAGACAGCAAAGTATGGTAGAGTCACTGTCCCTGGAGGTGTTTAAGGAGAGGTTGTACATGGAACTTAGGGACATGGCTTAGTGGCTGATAGTGGTAGGGGGATGGTTGGACCAGATGATCTTGGAGGTCTTTTCCAACTCTAATGATTCTATGATGTCAATGAGAAGTGAGTGCATATCAGCATAAAGTTAATAGTGGTTAATAAAGCAAAGACATTTATATATATACATATATATATATAATAATAATAATTATTATTTATAGAATTGTTTAACTAACACTAAAACCGCATATGAGAAATACTTTTGATCCATGATCAGGGATCATGAGCTGAATTTGAATTGTGTAGCTGTGCATTAGTAACTGAAATTGTGTGTTAGTAACCAAGTTCTGCCTAGTTTCAAGGTGGAGTGTATAATAGCAATTTTATACCAGTGTTTCAGAAGATCAGATTTTAAAAAATCAACATAATAACATGAGAAAGATTTTTTATATTATTTCGTATTTTTAAGAATTTTTACTTCTAATCTAAAATTGTTAGACCTGTTATTCCTTGTCAATGGGTTTTAGGGTTGAAAGAAAATTTATTCTTTATTTATTTAGCTGAGTAACAGCACAAAAGTGATTTTAAATTTGCTTTTTCCCTCAAAGTCTCTCAGACACTGTGAATTACTGGAAGACATCCTTATGGGTACTTTTGCAAGTTCTAATTTTGGCTCACAGTATGTACATCCATGTTATCCCTGCCTGCAGAACTGAGAGGTCATGCTCTCCTCACCACTGCCCCACGCTCTCTACCTTACACGTGGCTCACTTCAGTTACGTCCATACTGCTGTAAAATTTGCTGTGTCTGTTATTGCTCCCAGTTTGATGTACTTGTACCTTGCAGACCACATTTTGCAGTAGGGTGATATCACATAGATGAGAATAAATGTAGGCGTGAGAAAATGAAATTGTGGGAGTGGCTTCCAGGTCTCTGGGGATGTTTTGTGTGCCCTGTGATTGAACCCAGACCAAGAAAGTCTTGTAGAGGAAGGGTTCAACTGTAAGCTAGTGCTTGGTCTGCTTCCTGAAGCTCTGTGCCAGCTTTCTTGCCTCAGACCAGGAGCAGGCTACAGTACAAGCCAACAGGCAGGTAGTGTGAATGGGGATCAACTGTAGCTCAAGAAGGCAGAATTACATAGAAAAATGGTAGGCAAATCAGGGATGCTGCTTGGTGTACCAAGACATACTGTGAGATTAGGAGGATAATACTTCCTAGATGTTGTATGGCGCTTTAGCCCTATGAAAGTCAGACAGCACTCATATAGACAGTAGTGTCTATACACAATGTCTCTGTCCACACTGTGTTCAAATTTTTAGGTAAATATTAAGGAACCCATTAGCATGCCTATTACCAGTGTTATTGTTTTATTAAAAAAAAAAAAAAAAAAAAAAAAAAAAGAGCAGAAACAACACCATTTAGTAAACACATCTGAGGTAGTATTTTGACTACTTACAGACTCATTTATTCTTTTGGTGGTTTCCTGTGGTGGTGAATTCCTGATAAACAGAAAAATAAAGAGCATAGAGCCTTAAAGAAGTCACTTAATGAAGAAACAGCAATTGCAATACTATCTAGAATACAGGAGGTTCTAGAGCTCCTTTTAGCAGTAAAATATACTGTACAATCCTGGTAATTTGGTTGTATACACAAATAGTTATATACAAAATACTTTTCAGAATTCTTACTTTTTGATTACGTTAATATATGTACTGTATAGTCATATATACTGTATAGTCAATGGTGTGTTTGTTTAGTGGCACATTCTCAGGATTGATCTATTTTCTGAAGCTGGGGCTGAAAAATATTTATTTCAAACACATCTAAGAAACAAATAATAAATATTAATATATGGTAAGAATAGGTGTGTTGCATAACTAATACACAACCAAAAATGGTATTTCCGTGGAATTAAGAATTATTTTCATTACCATTGTAGGGTTAAAATTGCTACTCACTTAATGTGTTGTATTTTTGAATATTAATTCTATCAGCATTAAATGTGTATTTAAAAATCCAGATCTAGAGAGCAGAGTAGGCTTCAAGTGAATTACCCCTTAAACACTCATGTAGTCAAAAAGCTACTAGGAAATCATTAGAAAATCCTTTTGAGAGTTTTTTTTTTGTTGTTATAGTTGTTTAAACTTTACTGTTTTTATTAACAAGGACTGAATGTATAGGTTTTGGAGTAAAAGAATTATATTCTGCAAATTATAAAATTAGACATCTGAAATATAAAGAGAAGTTTTTCACTACAGTAGTTTTACAGTTGCATTACATTTACTGAAGTGTACAGGTAGATGTGTTCACAGTAGCTGTACCAGTACGAAAGCTTTCATAATCTACTGTTTTATTTCATATGTAAAGAACTTTTCTCCTTAGAGCCGTTATTAAGATAAACTAAGCTGTGAAGTGTCTGTCATTTGTTCCAATCACAATCTAGTTTAATTGAAAATAGAACCTGAGTGAGAGGAAATTTCTCTCTAAGATTTTTTTTTTCTCAGAAAAATTGATCGAGTCATAAAGTGGATATGAATATTTTTAGTAACAATCTTATTTTGATTCTCAAGAGCAGCTTCTACCATATTATTGGTGATAGCCTAAAGTATAAAAATGAGCAGCTTTTCTCTAGGCAGGGTGAGGAAAGCATTACAGTAAGTTAATTATTGAAAAGATTGCTGCTCTGAATTTGTTACTCAGATACTATTAGGATGGTCTTCATTCTGAAAAGAATGCAAAAAAAAGGCAATTTTTATTTTTTTACAGGTAGAAATTTTCCTTTAATCAGTGGCACTATTTAAAGCTATTTGAATTTAAGTGACATAGGTTCAAGTTACTGTAGTGGATATTTCTTTTTAACTTCTCAATAAGATAACTATCTATTTGTTGATGGCACTGAGGGCAAATTTGTAAAATGCAAAATGAAGGTTAATTTTATTCTTCTTATCTCTTGAAGTATTTTATCCATAACACATAATCCTGTCATTCACATTTCTTCACTTTACAATTGCTTTGAAAGCACTCTGTTAATCTAATGAAGATTTTTTTACAGATAGTTATTAATTACATTTTATAACATATTAGTTTTCAAATAAGCAATATAAATATAGTTATCATCCCTATATTCTGTGATTTATTAACGGGAACGGAGACTCACAAATCCATTTGTATCCTCTGCTGGTATAGACTTTCATAAATTCTGCTGACAAGGAAAATACATGAATTCTGTACTTGTGAACAGAATTCACATATGAAGCATTCATATATGTGTGGTCTGTCTCTGTGAGTACAGTTGCAGATAGCAATGATTTGTCATTCTTTACTTATTTTCAAATCATCCAGTATGGAGCCCCCACTTGTCCAAACTCAGCTGGGAACTGGAGTGTCAGGTGGGAAGGGGACTGAAGGAGGGACACAAATGCAGAGAAATACTGTTTCCTTGGAACTAAGGTAAATTTGAAGCCTTGGTCTACTATGATTCACTGGTTGAATTAGTAGAGCAGGATGTCTAAATTAATGTTTCTCTCTTTGCCTTGTTGGCTGTATTTTATTTTACTTTTTAAGCAGGTAGTACCTTTTTTCAGTCTACAATTTACTTGTATTATTTATCCTAGTGCTTTTATAAATATATATATATTTAAATTGATTTAGAGTCTAAATTATCAGTACTAATTTAGTAGGTTAGAGTGTAATCACATATGCTGAGTGTAGAAAAGGCTTTAGTAGCTTTTAAGATTGATTAGTTAAAATAAATAACTATTCTGTGTTCGCCAGTAGCCAGAGAAGTTTTTACTACACAGCATTTTACTATGGATAGTTTGTATGATTTAACATTTAATAAATTGAACTTTTAGTCATGCTTAAAAGAGAAGCAAGAGTAATTTGTATGCATTGGCTACTGATTGTAAATTATAAATCTGTGGGATTGAGTTCAAATTTCTAATTGGTGGGGAAAAATATCAGTAATTAACTGGGAGGACAGAAACAATTTTTTATCAAAGCTGTCTTCCACAGAGAATTCTACTAAAGCTGTTCACGATTATAAGGGTTATGATACATGGAAACACTATAATTTGTATATAAATGTCAGAATGGTATAATCTGATTATAAAATGCTTTTGGAAATTGGAACATTCATATTGGGTAAAATAGTTGAAAGCATAAGTAACTGTCTGCTTATCAGACTGTATCAGACTCCACAAGATCAGGATGCCTTGAGCAGCAGGGTAGCTTAGGGTTATAGGCAGTAGGAACAAAGCAAAGATTAAAAGGTCTTTGCTTTCTGTATAGTTGTCATCTGATTGATGCATATAGAGATATAAACTTCATGGCACTGCAGTGTCCAAGTACCTGCAGTTTTGCATTTATTTTTGGACAACTGTACTCTTAACCAGTAGTTTTCCTGATTTTTCTGTTGAAATTTACGTTTAATGTCTACATATTCGCTTGTTGGAAAAGCTCTCTGAAGCATTTGGCATTTATGAAATGTGTTGGGCTTTGTTTGTTTGTTTTAAAATCTGTATAATTTGCATTTCTTTCTGTCAGATGGCAGAGGAATCAAACCTTTACTTTTTGTGAGGTCATCTGCTGGAAAGACTTTTAACAAGTACAAAATCCCAAACATATATCCATATCTACTTTTTCTAATTTCATTCTTGCCTTTATTTTCTACAATGGGCAAATAAAATAACATCTGAAAAATAGATACACAATTGAATTTCTAGATGAATCTGTCATAGTTGTAGATGGAAAAGAGTAAGAGCTTGGGTTTATACCATTCTACTAGAATAGTTTTCCCATGTCAGAGAAACTAGTGTTGAAAGCAAAGCAATCTGTGCCCCTGTGGACTGTTTGGGTTTTATCATCTACTTCAGATTTTAGAGTAAATATTATGAAAAACAAACCATGTCTTTTTCTTTTTTTTTTTTTTTAGAGATTGTGAAAAAGTGTAAAAGGAAAAGGCAGGCTGGTATGGCTATGAGGTGCTGTATTTCTTTAAACAGCAAATGAAGAATTAAATGATTCATGTTTTAGTTTCAGTAGCAGTATTCAACTAAGCAAGATGTGGTTCAACACAGACCCTACCCCTGTAGGGTCACATGAAATTGGACTTGGTATTAGAAAGGGACCTACAGAAAGCAACAAGGTCTAGAAAAGTGTGACTAATTACTCTTTCCTCAGTTTTCTTGCTTTGTCATTTATTTTCTGTGATTTTTTCCTCCTTTCTTTCTGCATGGTGTTCCTAAAGACAAAAGTAACTATCTTGTTCGTCTCATCACTCTGAGGAATCTGGGTTCAGGGGAGAGCTTGAGGAGATATCAGGAACAATGAGTGAATAGGAGCAGACAGTACCAGAGCAACATAAGAAGGTTCATTAAAGAAAAAAAGAAAAAGATCTGAAATCACAGATATATCATATAACAATATGTAGGAAAGGTGCTTTGCTGAAGCCTGATAGGTAGCAGGAAGTAAACAGCAGATACACATCAGATGAAATTGTTGTTTGTAACTGGCTCTTTTCCTTACCTGTAAGGAAACATCTACCCATGCTGTATCACCTTCAGCTACACAGATGTATATACATCTTCATATATACATCTTCATCACCTTCAGCTACATAGATAGCTATACATCAGCTAAATCAGCCCTTGTACCATTTTGAATGTCCTAAACTAATTTATTCTTCTCTGCACATAGAGGAGATAAGCATATGGGCTTTTATCCCTTGAGCTTTGAAACACATTTTTGAAGCAGAGTTGCAATCTAGTGTGGGCAAGTATTCACTGAATAAACGGGATTTACAGTGTTGTTTATTTATAGATTTTTATATGACTCTCATTGCAGTAGAAATGGTTGTAAATGAATATAATTTTCCAGCATGTTGTAAAATAGTATTCCCATTTTGCAGAACTAGGGACTGAAACTACATTTACCTTCAGAAAATCATGTTCTATGGTGAATTTGAAGAAACGGATGTAAGACTGGATGATGATCTACAAAAATATGTTTATTCTTAGGCATTATATTAGTATTCTGCATAAAATCTTACAATTAAAGGTTAGGTATCTAATTGTGCTCTCTTTAAAAACTGCTGTGATAACAGGGGGTTTGAGAGATGCAAGAGGATTCTGTGCTAGTCTGTGTCAGTCTTTCTAAGTTCAAACACTGACTTGGAATTTTTGGGTTTGGTGGTTTTTGTTTTTGCTTTTTTTTTTTTTTTTTTTTTTCCCCATCTGCTCATATTGGGTATATTTAGCAAGACTATTGTTGTATGAAAATGACAGATTCATATTTAGGATGGATTAGTGGGAGATTTTGTGAGTTCTGAAATGTATTAAGAAAGTCTTTTTGTAGCTTTGCTACTATCTCAGTATTGTTGGGCATGAAACTTAAGGAGAAAATACTTACTTTTGGGAGGTTTTTGTTTTGATTTTAAAAGATAAAATAACTCAAATGCAACTGCTGAGATTTTCAAGGAAGCTTGTAAGGAAGCAAGGAAGTAAGATTTGAAGGAAAAAGCTCTTAAAGTCAGTTTAGAAAGTCCCCTTCCATTTTAAAAACATATGAATGATATGCTCTTAAATCATCTGGGTATTTTTGCAAATGCAGATCTTCAAGCAACTCTTTGTTGAAGGAAAAAAAAAAACAAAATGACAGTATTTATATTAAATAATGTTCAATAAATTAGTGTGATATCAGAATAATTTCCCTGAAACTTGTACATTTTTGTAGAAAAATCAAATAACTCAAAATAAAATTATATTAATTCTGGCTGTGAACAATCAATTAAACAAAGAAAGTCATTGTAGGAAATTTAGTGTAATCATAAGTAATAACTTACACCTGATATGAATGAGAAAAATTAACTTTTACTTTTAATTAAATATAATGCCAAAAGGTATTCAAGCCATTCTGACATATATAGAAGATAGAATAATAAAGTACAGACCCAGTCTTAATCACTCTGCATTATTAAACATTAATATACTGTCATTAACAGTACCTGTTATAATCCATGTCATTTTGTGCCTTGCAAGAGAAGCACTCATGTCCTTTCAAATACTAATCACAAAAGCAGATGCTTAAGATCATTGAATAACCCTTTTATTGCCATGCTTTGCATGTGTGGTTCCAAAGGGAATCTGGGATGTGTCAGTGAGGCATACTACAAAAAACATATTATGCTTTGGCTGTGGTGCGGAGGACTTCTCTAATTACATTATATCCAAATAGTAGATTATGTTTGGCATCCATCTTACAAGCACAGTTTTCCCAGTATCAGCCAAGGTGTTTAAAAATATGACAATGTGCAGCCCTGTAAGAAATCCCGTATTTTTGTTGTTGTTGTTTTCCCAGTCCCTTGCAAAAGGTTTGCAATGTGCTGCCACATTTTCCATCTGTGACCTGAAGTTGATACACTGATTTCTTGGTCTTAATTAAACTAGTAGGTATTGCAAAATTGCCCAGATGACATAAGTAAAATGAGTCACAATGCAATAAAGCTGCAATAATGCCCTACTCTTTGAACCATATAAAACTTATTGTCTATATATAAGAATTGTAACAGAATATTATTTTTTCCTACTTTTCCCTCTGTGATGTTAAATCATTTAACATTAAGCCTTATTATGCCTCTGTGAGGTAAGTATGTAATCCCTTGCTATGAATGGATAAGGTTAGATTCAGAATAGAAAAAGTGTGCAGTTAAATCCAAATCTGGGCAATTTGGAATACTGATGTTAATGTGGTCTTGATCATTATACCTGCAGTAATTTTTAAGGACTGTGGAAGATAAATGGTTTTCATTTTTTAGGTGTTTGTTCATTTTACTATCTTCCATTGCTGTCTTAACAGAATCATAGCTAAAAACAGAAATTACACATGTTAATACTAGAATAAAGGAAAAGACTTCTGCAGTTCACTGAGTTAGCAAAATGGAAAAAGGAGAACATTATTTTTCATATATATCCTAATGGTAGTAGATTTGTGCATACTAATACCAGACTAACTGTAATAACAGAAGTCATTTTGAGGCAGAAGTCTATGAATTACTTTTTTTTTTAGTTGACAGTTTCCCTGCAAGTGAATTGAACAAGGTCATGAAGACACTAGTACTCTCCAACTTGCAGAAAGTGCTAAATGACCATTAAACACCCTACCCTTCATCGTAAACACATCTTAGATTTCAGCATAGGAATTTATGGTCCACTTCTAGTAGAAGCTGCTGCTTTTGGTTTAAGACTTGATAGGAATGTGGTTTTGCCAAATGCTAAGTACTGAAATGTGAGGGTTACATAGGCACATTGCATTAAAACTGAACTGTCATTTAGGTACAGTTAGGTGCTGACGAGGGTGAGTCAGTACTGCTCATAAGACTGTGTGGCACAGCTATGCTATACATAGATTACGGACAAGCTGCCATTCCGCAGAGTTCCACTGAGAAATGCAATAACCTATTTAAAATCCTGCACACCATCCTCCTCATACTCTCACAATCTCCAGAAGGTAAACTCAGGAGTAGTGGATTACTCATATTCCTGTTACAGAACTAATTAACCCCACCTTAGACTGTTAGGCTTTTCATGGGCATGTCCACCTTATTATTATAGGAAGATGGGATTATTTTTTTTCTGGGTTATCAGTTAAGATTCCATGTATTATTATTATTATATTTTTATATTTAAATTCATTGGGAAGATGAATCAGGAAGAGAGCCTAACTTTTTTCTATACCCTTGGATAAGCTCAAGAGATATTCACCTCCTTCACTTACACCATTTTCTGTCTTCAGCCATCTTTGCAGCTTCATTGATTTTAAGCACGTTTCTTAGTGAATAAAATGTACGTGACCATATTGTCCATCTGTGTGAGCGTCAGGATGATTCCAGCCAATTTAGAAAGAAATGTGGAGATCTCAGAAATTTGAGAAAATCAGTAGCTAGTGGATGAGGGAGGCAGCCTTTGAAGGCAGAATTTAGCTGTCAGTTTAATTTGTAGCAATAGTGCATTAACTGTCTAACATTTTGCTTTGAAATAGCTAGGAGTCACTGCTTCTTGACCAGCAGGGTTAAGTTCGGAATTAGAGATATGTAAGCATAACAGACATAGATCAGTAAGAAAACAGATTGCATTAGTTCTGCTGCTTGAAGAACAGTTTCTTAAAGCCCATTCATCTATACTTTTATTATTGTTATTATTTTAACCTGGTTTATTAAACATGTCATTGGCATAATATGCCAAAGAGTGATTTTCATTTTTATCTTAATGTGTTAACCTTCCAGTTCTTGCCAGGCTTAGAGTAACTATGGCTGTTTACATTCTTTTCTTGAAGTCTTCATAATTTGCATTCTCTCAACACTAGTTGTCCAAAATGTCTGTGTTTTTGACATGTCCTAGCTTTTTGTCTTAAACTTTGTTTTCTTTATATGCAGTTGTTGGTAATCAGGGGTTCTTGTGTGTCCTCACCCTGATTTTTTCCCTTTCCCATTTTAATCAGTGCTGTTCTTTACGAAACCCTTATTGAAGCTGAAAATGATAGATGCCATTCATGATTCTGTTCTTTTGCTCTCCTATACCTAGGACAAACCTTTCATTTTCATCTCATAATCCATCATGCCTTCCAGGACTAAATAGGTCAAATTTGGGAGAAATGTGCCTTCTTTTGAATTCCTGAACCATACTACACAATCTGCTGTTGTTACAGCTGTCCTATACAAACAGAAATTTGAAAGGCTTTTGCTTTCACAGCTCTGATAAGTATTATAATGGAGGGATGAATGCTATCACCAAATATTTATCCCTCTGCTCAATGCCCAACATCCCCATGGTTGGCATTATTATGTAATTAGTTCATTTTTTGTGTGCCTGACCAGTTGAACCCTCCAGGCAATAATCTATGTTTCTGATGCCATTTATAATGGCAAACTTTTTTTTTTTTTTTTCAAAGTGTAGTGAGAAAGAAAGAAAAGGTTTATATAGAAAAGGTTTAACCAAATGTACATTTGGTTTCTTAAATCTACTTGAAACTTTTAACTGTGGCGAAAAGCGTGTTCTGCTGGTGTAAATTTCATCTCTGCTAGCCTATTTTACCTGTAGCTGTGCTGTTAAATCCTTTTAAGAATAGACAAGTTCTCTGCGTGAGGTTCAATATGTTCAAGACAAAGGCAAAGCAAGAGCTGATGTAGTAGGTTCTTGACAATTACAACTTTGTTTGGGAATATACTCTATTATTTTTGATAGGTTTTTGTTTTCTATTTCAAGCAAACTGCCCTCTAAGGAAGTTCCCCTTGCATGGGTAAAATAATAGACAACTGTTCCAGGTAATCTGTAATCACACAGCTTTTCCTCCATGAATATTCTTACCATTCTTTATATTTTGCTATATATAAGTTTTCAAAAACTAGAATATGTAATAAGTTTACAGTCCATTTTCTGATCTCATTGAAATCAGTAGTAAGCTGATTTTCTTCTTGTTTGGGCACCAAATTTCTCATGTTGTTTATTAGATTGTTTGGCATGTAGAAAAGGCATCTATCAAGAAATGAGACTATAGTTGATGGTCTTTTACGTGTTGGTGCTGAACGTAGGTATGGTGAAAGTGCATGATTCTATTGAATCATTTGTAGTTGTCTGCACATAGACAACTTATTTACACTGATGAATTTGTAAGGATGGATCATTTAATGAAACTAATAAAATTGCAGCTGGCAACATTTTTCCCTAAAAAGTTATGCTATGTTCTGGAATTTCCATGTTCTGGAAACAAAAAGATCTTGTACCTTTGGATGAGTGTTGACATAGAATTCAATATTGTTCCTTGAAAATGAAGTTTAGCAAATATCAATTGTATTGAAAAAAATAATTGGCTGGTTTTTTTTTTGTTTGTTTGTTTTCTTCCAGTAGTCAATTCCATTACAGAATGTGTCTTTCTTTTGTTGCTTCTGTTTTGTTTATTTGTTTTTCACAACATTCAGAAAGATAAGAATGCTCAGTTAAGTAGCAAAGTAATGTTTGTATTGCATGGACTTATGTTCACTAGCAGGAAGCATTTTTAAGAAATAGCAAAATATAGTTATTTGCAGGACTTGATTTAGAACTTCATACAAGAAAGGTTTGCATCAAAACCTTGATTCTAAGAATTAATGTTAATTTGAACAGAGAACAAAAATATTGTCATTGTAACCTAAGTGTAGAGTCAAACCCAACCAACTCAGCTTTAACTGCTAAACATACGTAATGTAAATCTGTATAAAATCAGGGATAGGAACTAATCTCTGAAATGACATGGGAAATAATTTCAAGTAACTAAGCACAAAGAGATCTTAATCTGTCTTGGGGCAGTTTTTAAGCAGAAAAGGAATTCATTCTACTGAATAAATAGATAATTAAAAAATACTAGTTGGGCTGGAGTAATGAGGAATTTAAATTAAAATTGCCTAAGCAAAATCATTGATTTGGATCTTCAGATCTTGCTGAGACACACTATTAGTTGAAGCTGTCAGTTGAATTTGCATTGTTTTGTAGTTCTATGATAGTGAGGACTGATAAGATTTGTAAAGTGCCAGATAGAGCTGATTGTACCCAGCAATGGGTGTGATCATAGTGCTTTGAAAATTTTCCTGTGTCTCCACAGTATATATATATCTCCATCGTAGAAGAATATTTTGTCCTTTATTGGAATGGTTTTATAGTCTGGGAAAAGAAAGAAAGAAAAGAAAAAAAAAATAAAAAAGAAGAGGATGATGTACATCATCAATGTATATATATATGATATATATGATAATCAATGTACAGTTCTGTAGCACAAGTATTCCTTTACTCAAAGGCTAATTCTCTTCTCATCAGATCAAGATCTGATGCACAATAATACCACAGCAGCAAGCAACAAGTAGAATGGGTCTGGGAAACTGGCCTCCTTTTCATTGCTATACCTTCTTTCTGCATTTGTTAAATAAATGAACATAGGAGTTCTCTTGAAAGTCAAGTATCTGTCATTTTCAGCTCCAAGAACAATTTTTTATTTTTATTTTTAATTTAAAAGATAATTTAGTACAGAGCTCGATTATTGACGAAAATTCTCTATAAACATGAGCTTGTAAGATCAGGATGGACAACTGTTTAGACCTTCATGGCTGGGAATCATGCCATTACTACCCACAGCCGATGCACATACATGGCTATTTGGCGGTGTACCTCACACCATCTGTTCAAATGGCATTTTGCCTGCTCACAAATTGGTTAAACCTGTGCCAAGAGCAATTGCTCTAGATGGTTACACTGCAAAACACTGGAAGTGGCTCCTATTTTGTATGAAGTCTCTCTCTTTTGGACACCACTTTTAACACTTTGTTATATCCTATGGACATACCTGTATACCGCAGTGATTAGAAATGGAAAAAGATTAATATCCTAACTCTTTCACTAACTCTTTCACTACTAGTTAGTCATCCTAACTCTTTCACTACTAAAACTATCTTTTATAAATCCAAAGAGGAGAAAACAAAATACATGTAATTTGAGTTGAAAGTAAATCAACTTATTTTCTATCTAAAAACTACTTGTTCCTTTTAAGTTGGTAAATGCTAATCAAAGGCCTACAGAAGTTAATAGTAATTATACTATTATAATTGCTAATTACTAATATGAATGGATGTGGAGCTGGAGTTGTAAACGATTGTGTGCTTGCTAGTGAACAAAAATCAAGTCAACCAACAGTTGCTACATCTTGTCGATTGATTGACTGGCTTCTGTTTTAAGTTTCTAAGAGAAGTAACAGGTTACAGAGATTTTCCTTTCTAGATTGGTTATTTAAATTCAGCTGAGGTATACAGTAACCAAAACTTATTACCAGATGACATTTATACAACCTATAGAATAATTCTGCTGAGTCTTCTCAATTGAATAGACATCCATGTCATACAGTTGGCACATTTGTTGACAGCCTCAACTGTGTACCATGGAAGTGAACTTATTGCTTGCCAGCAGAAGTAGCCCCTCTAGGTAAAAGCCAAAGGATATTGGCAGGGAAACCTAAGCTCAGTGGATAAATATAGGGCTTTATGTAGAAAATGCTGTCATCTTTCCAGCTTCTATAGCCACTAGAATAATTATAAAATAAAAATTATTTTATTTTATTTTTTTTTTTTGCTAGCAATTCAGAGTATTTGCAAGTGTAAGGGAGTTATTTGCCTATTTCTCTTCGAGTGTAATTAACTGTAGGAGTATTGTTATTTTCCGTCTATGAACTTCTCCCTGTGCATGAATGTCACTGCTCAGTTTGAGCATGCTTAGTTGAATCAGGATGATATCATTTATGTGGGTGAGTTTCCATATATTGGTTAGTGGGAGGTATGATATTTTGCTGAGTTTTTTCCAGAGGTGTTGCCAAAGCCTTTAGTCTGAGCTTCACATAAGTAATACTGATTAGCTCTTGCTTACTAGAGTAAACCCAATGAGAAAGAGTTGGGTACGCCTTAAAAGGAAAGTAAAGAGTTCAAAAGTCAGAACTGTTTGGAGTACTGGATGTATTTGCTTGCAATTTGGTGGGTTGTTGTTTTTAATTATTATTATTATTATACTTTGCATAAAACAATATAAAGATAAAAAAAATATATATATATATATGTGAAGTCCCTATATAGAAGGGCTATAAGGCCCTTTGTAATCAGTCATAAATTTTATATTGTACAGCTCTTACATTGTGAGGTATTTCATAAACCTGGTGACCAAAATGCTGAGTAACTGAACTTCTTTAAAAACAACAACGAAGAAAACCCCTCTCATTAATTTGAAAGAGTCTCAGATATTAAACAACTCTTACTACTCACAGAAAAATTGACTCATACAGTAGTTGATGTTTGTTCTCATAATTGAATTCTATTACTTCTAACAGCTGAAATTTTGTCTAGGAGATATATCAGTTTTGAAGAATGTGGACAACGCTTTAGGAGGTACATCACTGCACAGTCACTCATGGCTTTTACAGCCTTTTCACAGAATCACAGAATCACAGAATTTTCTAGGTTGGAAGAGTATCCCATTTTAGTATGTGTATTTGTGTAGAACTGTTATGTTAGAAAGAATATTTTACATCCGCTTATATTTTCCTGATAGAAAATTGTCCTGTTGTGGAAATAGTGAAGCATCCTCATTTTATGTGGAAAAAAAAAAGCAGCAATTTGATGGGCAAAGTACAAACTGATGAATTCTCACAGGGCTGGTGTGCTCTGCATTCTGAGTTGAAAACTGGACATAGCTGGATACTTAGTGACTAGCTTACACATTCTGAACTAATCTGAATAGTGTCATTCTTCAAAAATCTGTGAAACATTGGGAACTGATTCGTCTTACTTCCATGCAGATGAATGGGAATTCTCCTTTCACTTCACTGGGAGTAGGATTGAATATTTCTTGAGTTGACCAACACAAAGTAACATTTATAGGCAGAAAAATGAGAGGTGTTTTTTTTCAGCTCCAACAAGCTCATTTTTAAAATGCACTTTGCTGTAACCATGTAAACCTACATAACCCTACAGTTTGTTAACACTGAACTTTAATGAGTGCTGATAAGAAGCCAGTCAGTGGATATCCATTTAGCTAGTGATGATCTGAACTCCAGCTGATTGTCCTAGCAGCTGTGTGACTTCATTACCATTAGAAAGGCATACAGCCAAGCCAGCTGGAATCCAAAGAGGCTTCTCAATACACGTAGCATGTCAGTTTTTTTGGTTTACATATCAGAATTACAAAGGACTTCTACAAAAAATAAAATAAAATAAAATAAAATAAAATAAAATAAAATAAAATAAAATAAAATAAAATAAAATAAAATAAAATAAAATAAAATAAAATAAAATAAAATAAAAATAAAAGAGAGAAACAACAACAAAAACAGAAGATCGATGGTCTTGGCAAGTACCCTCATAAGCTTGTGTCTAAAGTAAACTTCTATTGAATCCATTATATCCAACCAAACAAAAAGGGTATAACTACAGGCTTGAAACTTGGGAAAAGTATCTACATAGATCTCTTTTACAAACTCTGCTCAACTCTTTCAAAGAATAGCAATTAATGCCTATTTGTAGGTCTGTGGAAGAACTTTGCTGAAGTGAAGAGAAAGACACGGTGGGATGGCCAAATCTGTTTGATTCATAAAGCACAGAAGACTTAGCGTTGATTTTTGAAGTACCTGTTTGTATGTATTGGGTTAAGCATCTGAAAAATAGGTATTGTGGATTCTTTATGTAATTCCTCAAAGATACCAATGTTTCAGCCACCTTTAAAGCAGAAGTGTTAACAAAATTTGCCCTGCATAGACATTTAGGAACTGGCATCAATTTGTCAACAGCTAGGCTTTCAGCTCTGAACCATGTCCTTAGCTCATTTGTTTGTGCTTTTTAGATAAATTTATCATTTGCTTTGAAGTCAGAGAAACCTGAAACTTTTCAAATTTATTTCCTTGGTATACTGTGTGTGTGTGTATATATATATATATATATATATATATTGTACATATATATATATATATTATTTTATATTGCAGGAGTAGTTGTGAAGTAGAATAAATAATTTATAGTGTCTGGAAAAAAAAGTCATCCCCCCCTCATCTCTGCACTAAGAAAAAAAGAGAAAAAACAACCCACAAGTCATTGTATAAGTTATCTAACAGACACTCTTAACAAAGCGTTTTTTTACATTTCTGCAATATTGCAATGAAAAAATAGAAAAAAAAATAAAATAGTTCAACTCTGCAGTTCAACATAAATCATATTAATAAGAAACTTGCTTCTCAAAGAGGTTTAATGAGAGACTTTTAAACATATGCATCAGTCCATTCACGGTCAGAAAACTGTTTAAGTTATAGCCTTCTTTGTGAATATATTCGAACCATTAAATTATTTCATCAATAACTCTGTGTAAGTCAGTGGGAATTTTTCTTGAAAAGAAATTTGAGAAACAAACTGTGGGTCAAAGGGAAGAAGCAAAGCACTTTCAAGAAAACATTGGCTTGCCAAAAACAAATAATATATATATATGTAATATAAACATATTATTTAAAGAGTACTACATCGATCCTCATAGAAATTAAATTTTCCACATCATTAAAAAACTAGCTTATACTAGATGACTACATCTAGACGACTATTCTAGATAACTACATCTAGAATAAGAGCAATATGCACAAGGCAAATCTGAAATTACACTTTTGCATGTAACTTTGCAGAGTTGTCAGAAGTTTGCAAGACAGATATGCTTAAGGGTATCTTATGTTTCACCCATGCCAAAAGTAATCAAAAAGAATATTTTGTGTAAATAGTCTAAATAAACTTCATTAATTCTTCACAATAAATTTTTATGTTACTTGCATATTATATCTCAAGCTGACTGATACTTGCTATTACTAAAGTCTGTTTTATGTTGCAGTTGATAGTAGATAGACTGCAGTTCTTAAAGGTGAAGTTAGAAAAATGCTGTTTCAAAAATAAAATAAAAAAAAAGGCAAGGCATTAGGTTAAATATTAATTTGAATGTCTACAATAATGGGTACATACACTATTTAAGGAAGTCATTATTTCACTGTATAGTCAACAAGAGTATCGATTAGAATTAATTCACTACAAAAAGTCTCCAATCATTTTTAACATAAGTTTTTCCTCTTTAACAGTACCCTGAAGCTTGTCTTTTTCGTGGTCAATTTAGCAACAAATTTGCAATTAATCATTTGTTGATTGCAATGAATGGTCTGTCGATAATATGCAGCTTACATTGCTAAAAGGGTTATACAAGAGCTTTATTGTTTTCCTTTTGTCTTGGGAACACTTTGTCTAGCTGTGTTTCCTAGAATGGATTTTGAATAGATGTTTTGAAGTAACGCATGCCAGTTTTAAAGAGACACCATGGACTGCTCTGAGAGTATTAATCAAGATATGCCCTAACTTTTTTCTGGCATTAGACTATTTGGACATCTGTTCTGACTCCTTATATGTGAAGTAGGACACATTGGCATAAATGAAGGGTTTCATTATCTTAAATGTCATAACATTTGTTTGAATTACTTTGTGTAGATTTTAAATGCTGAAATTGTAATCTTGGTTTTTTATAGATTTCATTGTCCTTTCAAAAGACTATAAAAATGGAAGCCTTCTAAAAATTCCATCCATAATTTAGAAAGCATAATTTACAATTTGTGCAATAACAGTGAAATTGCTGTAGATGATACTTTAGTAATTTTAAGCAGTGTAAGTATTTCTACTGAAAGAAAATTAAAGGAAAAAAAATAAATGCTGCTTATTCTAGAAACAGTGTTTTTGTCACAGATAAAATATAAATTAAAGCCATTATAAAATGCCCCTTTGGGGAATGTTAACGTGGATCCATCCCTTTGGAAATTCATGGCAGCTCAAACTGCAACTTTAATTTTGTTAGAAAGAAATGTTTTTTATGTTTCAAGCTGTCCTTAAAGGAGTATCTCAATAGCATATTTCAAAAGATTAAAGTTTGGTTTCAGACTTTTCCAAAAGTTTGAAATGTTTAGATTGCACTGATCTTTAAATTGCATAACTTTTAGTTAGTTTTAATTTTTCATTAGCAAAACTAAACCACTGGTAAACTAGGATTTAATTATATTATCCTTATTAAGTATTATACACAATATTTATAGTTATTAAAATATTCTTACTTCTGATAACTTCTCATGTAATATGGATATGATATTTAGGCTTGTGTAAAAGTTAGTATTAACTACATTTGGTTTTGCTATAACTACAAGGATTACTTACAAACATAAGACAAGTGTCTTCTTACTGTGCAGCAAATTTGGGAACACTAGCTTGTCATCTAGTATTGGTTACATTATTTGACTGGCAGAACAGAGGAACACTTTACAAACAGGTGCTCTTTAATTTGCAAATTAATAAAAATCTAGGAAAAGCTTCCAGCCTGTTACATTGTTGGTTTTCAAGGTCAAAAGTTGAAGGGTGATTTGACTATGCTTTCATTTAGAGCAAAGATTTATTTAGAACTTGTGGCTCATGAAGCAGTTTTAGTTACTGTTATCAAAAGCAATGTAGTTTTCCATTTACATCAGATGTTTACAAAATATCTGGCCTGGAGCTCATAGAAACTCTCCCATTGAAGTTCTTTGCTATGAAACTTTATGGATCTGACTTATACCATGTGCATTAGGTGGTCACCTGAACAGATCTGATGAAATCACCATATCAGTAGATTTTCAAAATGACAAAACTCTATAGTCATGTGTTAAAACTGTGATATACATGCAAATAGAAGTGTAGTTTGTTACTTCTGCATCCATTTAATACCTGACTCACATATACATAGTGATATATTCTGTGGCTTATTTTAAATTAAGGGATACTGGGTTCAGAGAATAAAGAAACTGAAGAGTTTCTTGTCTCATACTGCTTGTTTCTGCATCTGCACTACAGCTTGCTTCATTGCTAGCTTGATGGTACAATTGTAGGGAGTAACTCTGTAAACTAGATAATTATTTTGTAGAATTGTACCCAAAAATTTATTGTAAACAACTCAGCCAAGTTGGAAAACCTCATCTATGTTGTAAATCCTAAGTAAATGGGACTTGTGCAAGGAGGTTTTGAGCAGTTACAGAATCCTCCCAAATAATTTGAATCTGAGAATAGGATGCTGGCATAATATATTCAAAGCTACCATGAAAGCCATAAGTTGCTAAACAACCATGACGCACTGAGCCTGTCCAGATGGTTAAGCAAAAAGCATTATGCAAGTGCACACTTGGGGGGGGGGGAGGGGATTTTCTGACTAGAAAACTTGAGGAATTTCTCAGCTCCACTCACCATATGCATTGCTAGATTCTTTCACCAGTCTTTTGCAAACTTGGATGTATGGCATGTAAAAGATAACAAGGGCAGTTCTTTAGTCCTCCATCCAGGTCCAGTGTAGCAGTTCAATTTGGACATTTTGATTTCTTGGGTTCAAAATTTTCCCTGTGTGAAATACTGGTAAAGGGCTTTAGTGCATTTTCCAGGGTTTCTAACCACATCAATAAACATTTTTATTTTAACATTAGATTGATTAATAGTGAGGTAATATTGCACAAGGCTAAAGTGCAATATAGACTTGGTAGTTACTGCAGTTACTAGTTTTGTTTTTTTTTTTTTATTATTTTTTTCAGCTGAAGCCAATTTTAACTGTATGCTATTTTGTTAGCATAAGTTTAAAGTTCTTAATTTTTAGTGAGTTGGATACAATAAAGTCTGTTTTTGTTGTTGTTGTCTGTAAGTACTTCCATAATAACCTTCTCTTTATACCACATAATAGAACCTCTCTGTGGAATAAATTCATATATTTAACCTCAAGGACTTTAATGACTTTTTTTTAATTACTTTTAATAAGAAAAATAGATATTGCATAACCTCTGTGTGCCATATGCTGGGTAGATCGTCTCTGTAAAAGCAAAAAGTTTTATATACCTAAATTATTTATTCAAACCAGACATAAAGGTTGATCTGTTTTAAGAGGAAAATATATTTGAATCAATTTTGTAAAATTTGACTACACCTACCATAAACACTTGTTCATATTTTGGCATGTATTAACACTTTGTCATATATCCAGATACTAAGGTCCAAAAAAGCATTTAATTTATAAGCTGTAGATTTTTGGTATACAGGATCTTGTTATTCATACTGAATATCTTTTCAGCTGCTAAATGCTCAATAAGATGACATCTAGTTCAATTTTTTAAATCTAATTTGTAATTCAGGTAGGCATTACTGCAGAGTTTAGACTTTATTTAACTTAGGAAGAGTTGATATCAAACACTATTCATATGAACTGGTTATGTTTTTGGATTGACAGAGAATATTATCCCTGTTTTATGTGGAACTATTGATCATTGCCATACAGTACATGATTATTGGGTTTTGCATTCCAGAAGAGTCCGGCCACTTGTCCTGTGTATGAAGACATTCACCTTTAAAGTTACAAGTTTTGGTATCAGTAGCAGTAAAACCAGTATGAGATGGAGATGATGGCATCCATTTGTTAGGGTCTAATATCTTAATGAACAGTTTGATTTCATTTTATTTGTGCAGTGCCCTTTTAGATACTAATAGAAACTACTCTGGTGGGGGTAGGCTTGGCATTCACCAGCTTAGATTCACCTCACATTAATCTAACTCATAATTCTTGGATGCTTCTCAGTTGTCCCAGTATTTTCAAACTGTTAAATAGGCTTGTCTCAGTTTGATACAAACCCAGTTCCACCATTTTCCCTATGACCTCACTCTGCTACAAGGCAATCTGCCTCTTTTGCATTAGCTGTAAGCTAATGTAAGTTCTAGAAAGAACCAAGCCATGTGTAAGGACTTCCATGAAACTGTTCTGATATTTCTTCATAACTTGGAAGTCCTCAAATGCTATGTATTTAACATGCTTAAATGCCTAAAAAGAATAGAATAAAAAAAAATAGGGATATGTCAAATAAACACAAATGCCACTAGGTTAGAACACTTTTGGTAAGCATGTCCCACATCTAACTGTTTTATGACCCGTGTAGATTTGGAAATGGTGGAAAGTAACTTAGAAGGTGTTTTCTTAGACATGACAATTACACTGAGTACAACGAATGAATATCTTCACAGTCATGAATATCTTCATCCACAGACTTCTTCATCACTGGTGATACTCATTTGGAATATGCAGGCCAATGGTATTGGCAGGGGCTCTCATTTTGCTAAAGGTGGTGAATTTATCAGTTCAGGGAAAAAATGGGAGGTGGAATAGAAGAAATGTGTACTGACACATTGGAAAATTATGTCAGAGAGAAGGGTTCTGAATGATTCTGGGAGAAGTTCAAGGGAAAGTTGCTGTTAGTAAGCAAAGAATCACAGTGTCAAAGAATAGTGTGGGTTGGAAAGGACCTTAAACATCATCTAATACCTACCTTCCTGCCATGGGCAGGGAAACCTTCCAAGATGCTTGACAGAACTGAAAAACACTTTAAAATGAAATTCAGAGTTATTAGGCAGGGGATAAAACCTTTGTCTGACAGCTGTAGGTCTCCTTAGTTGGGGATAACACAGATGAAGATGATAACAAGAAAATACAGTAGAAAGATTCAAAGAGTATTCTGGTACACAGAACAAGAACACAGTACAAGAACAGATGCAGAAAATAAGCAGAAGAGCAGGAAGTTTCTTTTAAGCCTATAAGAAAGAGCAAATAAGAAGTGATACAAAAGACGTGGCAGAAGGGGTCTTGAAACTTTGTTGTGTATCATTACAGAGAACATCTATAGCTAAATAATCTAACAACTATCCCTAATTTATGGGTATGTTGTTGTTGTTGTTTGTATAAACTAATATTTGTTTGTCTGATGGGGAGATAATAAATAATATTATTATGCAAAAAAAAAAAAATCAAATTGAATACATAATGAATGAGGAAAACAGTGACCTTTTTCAATTAAGAGAAAAATATTCTTTCAGAGTGTAAATCAATGAGAAGTGTTTCAGTGGTCTGCATACTTCTTACAAAATTAAATATCTGCTATGGAAACAAATGAATAATATAAATATGTATTAAAATTAGAAGGCTCTGTTGCCAAGGCTTTGACTAACAAGTTATGAGAAGTTGCTAAGGAGATGTCAGGTGAACATTTATTATTTGATTGCTATCAAGTAAATAAGCATATATAATGGGTGGTGATACAAGATTTGGCTTGGACCCCATTGAAGATTTCAGAGGACTGCACAAACAGTTGCACTTCTGAAGGCAAATCTTCATACATTAAGAAGCTGGAAGTGCTAAGCTTCTTGTATAGGTAATACCAAAAGTTTTCTAAATGATAATTCAGAGTGGAAACTTGTCAACATCCCTTTTGGAAGAACCTTCCCAAGGAGCTTTTTTCTTCCCATTGATCATACTGGAGGATAGAGAGTTCATCTTGCCAGTTTAGGCAATTAATTCAAGGGCCTAAATTTAGCCTCTAAAGAATACTACTCTAATGCCAACTTAATTTAAACTCAAGATGAAAATGTCCCAAAGGATTTTATTTTTTTTTTAATTAAGACAATGTTTGAAAAACAATTTGAGTTTAACTTGAGTTTAACTTTTCAAGGCAGTGTACAAACAATTATTCCTTATCCCAACTATGTCTTTTTCTCTATATTTATTTTTAGTGTGATGGCAATAATTAGTATTTCACAAAAAGTTGCTTATTAATGGATTTTGTGGGAGAACTACTCACTTTCCTCAGAATTGCTAATGTGCTGGACTTGAAAGTCTAGGCATTTCTTTCAAGCTAGACGGTCTCTAAATATGAACTCTGTTCCTGTGCTTTTTACTGAATATATCTGTAAGCCATTACTTTGTGTTTCTGGAGGACAGCTACAGTAACATCCACTTTCATTGCGTTGTATTGATTATATTGACTTTCAATCTGAGCTGTGACCTTGATTGTTTTATGCACAAACTCATTGTGCAGAATAATTTGAGACAATTTCAACATAGATTTCCATCAGCAGTTATCAGAAATAGTACCAAAGCTTTACCACAGAGATCTTTTTAATATACAAAATATTTAATATACCCTCTATGTTGGCTAATTGCCATATGATCACTTTTCTTCTCTTTTTAGTGACCACATAAACACTCTGCATGGATCTAGAAGAACCCTTCTCTAGTTACAGCAAATTTAGTGTGACCATATACAAAGAAGATGTGCAACATCCTCAGCAGAGCTCATGTTACAGTGTGCATGCCCTTGGCATCATTGAGTCGTAGGGCACACTTTATTTTAGTCATCTAGTCCTTTCTGTCACCTTATCTGTCTTATCTCTGAGTCTCCTTTGATGGTCCTAGAATTTGCTTTGATGGTCCTAGAATTTGGATGGTGACTTAAAAGATGGATACATAGAAATTTAGTGTAAGTTTCTAAAAAGCAAATAGCTGTTCAGAGTCCTTTAGATACTGGTACAAAGGCTTATTTTGTAGGACTAGGCCCCGGACTGGCCTCTGCACAGCTGGGACACCGGGTCACCCTGAGTTAACTGACAGTTTACTGAAGTAAATTCTGATGAGACAATCTGTGTACATGCCCACTAGTTGTGTGTTACGTAGTTAAATAAGCATAAGCAGAACTTTTTTTTTTTTCCCCTCAAACATCCTTTCCTGCAAAATGGATTCCAGCTTGCTTATACAAAACATTTCTAGTATGAATTTATGTATGTATAGTACCAGAAACATATCAGACTTCAAAAGAAAGAGCATATACTTACATGTGAGGGCCTGCTATAAATATTAAATTAAAACTTCAAGATATACCATCCTTGGGTCCTTTGCCCATCCTTTATAAAGACTGTGGATACTCATGTTTCATCCTGGTTTTAGAGATATTTGATTCTATGATTCTATTTAAATGAGTATTTCAACTGTGAACTGTCACTTGACTTAGTAATATATGTACAGCTGAAATCTATTTAAATATGACCATCAGAGGGCTGGCTGTCAAGAATATCACTGGCAAAATGAATAGCATTAGCTTGACAGTTTCTATGTTTTTTCTTGGAAAACCAGGAACACAAGTTTCTCAGATTTTTTTTTTCTCAGATTTTTCTTAAGATAGTGGATTATCATTATATTTTAGTTGGCTATATCAAAAAAAAGCTTGAAAGCTCCTCTTGCTATCATCTTCTCAAGCTATCACCTTCCTTAGAGATATAGGCTCAGAATATCACTAGAAAATCAGAATTTTCACCAAAAACTAATGTATTGGTGTAATTTTATTTATTTATTTATTTATTTTAGAAGACCTCTTACTTAGTCTTTCAGGTTAATGTGTATAATTTAAGCAGAAATATCTGGGAATCAAACATAAAATGATGACAGCTTGATTCAAATAAGGCAGGACCTGAAGCTTCTTGAGTACCTTTTTCTAGACTTGGATCATTTTAATGTTTCAGTACTAGCCATATTATTTGCTCATCATGAGACAGGTGATTATTATGAGGTGGGTAATATTAAAAACAAAGAATATTTTTTTGTGTTTTGGTGGCGTTTTTTGTTGTTGCTTTGTATGCATGTGCAGCAAGTGGAATACATAAACATAATGACATTTATGTAGAAAATAATTTTTCTCCTTAAGTCACTATAGCAAACTGTTCTAATTTGTTTGCAGTAATATTTTTTTTGTTCATCTATACTACTCCACATTAATAAGTAATGTGAGCTAACTGCTTGTTCAGGTTAGATTTGAATTCTGATCCAAAGATTACAGGTTACTGAGTTATCCCTTAAGCTTCCTAGTCTTCTGGATCCATTAAGCCTTAATTAAAGAGGAATCTTAGGAAAAAATAATCAGACCATTTATATCCAGAGAAGGTGCACATTGGTCATTTGTTTGTTCACCAGCATAAAAATTATTATTTAATGGGAATTTTAATCACAGCAAGTTTATAGATAGACATATATTAAATGCATTAATCTTTCTATAAGGTTATTCACAATGTATAAGGTTACTCCTCTGAAAAGACTGCTTCAGATTGCTTTCCGGTAATGCTAATACCCATTAAAAAGATGAATATATATGTGTGTAAGTCAATCATAAGGTATTAAAGAGGTGTAGCAACTTAAGCTTCTTTTCTTCTTGGCAGGTCACTTTGAGAAATGTCCTAGTTCAATTAAAATATTTTTTCCATTTCCTAGGAGTAGATTCAGATATGCTCTGTCTGTTCTCTATCTTACCTTCACTGTCAGGATTTTAAACAAACCTGAGTGAGATAAAAGGATAGTCCAGCTACTTCAGATTCTGAGCAGGTTTAAATTAGGGGTGTTTGTATGTGTATGTGTTTGCATGTTCACCACATGTATGTCTAGAACTAATCTTTATGGGATGCAAAAATATTTTTTTTAAGAATAGGTTTTTAAGTTTGTTACCACAAAAATGGTAGAATTTAAATCAGGATAAACTGCATCTCGTGTTCCTCAATATTTGCACATTTCTTCATCTCTGCTTTCAAAATACTGCAGCAGTGAATTGAAGCTCTCTAAAGTAAAGAGAGACATACAAAAGAGAACAAGGTGCTGTGTTTTTCTTTTTTTTTCAGATGTGTTCAAAGTGTTCCTGAAAGATATCTCCATCTTGGATGTTTGGTACAAAGTATTACAATGCTTTAGGTATAAGATGACCTTTATGTATGGATGTAATAAAAAATGTTACTTTCATATTACAGTGGTTGCATAAGATCTTCCTCCTTTAACCTCACAACTGGCCTGGCAGCACTGCATCTCCTCAGATTATTATTAACATTAAAGCTCCTGAGAATTTTAGTTAAGCTTCTGTGCACTTATAGTGTGTTACTATTTAAAAATAGAAAATATATATTCAGGTGTAGTGCTTCTGGAAAAAAGTATTCCAGAAGATTTATTTCATAAATCATAAAGAATGATTTATTAAGAAAAAATAATAATATAATGCTCTCAGATTATATTAATTATAGACTAATATCTGGTTGTTAAGTGATCTGGCTAAAAAACCCTTCACTTGTTACCTTGCTAGGTATGCATGAAGCATTTGAGTTTGCTTTACTGACTCCTGTGTTTTCACTTTTACATCAATTTTATTATCAAATACAAAAATCAAGTCTCAAATTTGACTGGCCAACCACAATATCAGGTACCAGGAAATGCTAGCATTATTAAGATGACAATATATAAACAATATTCATCTTACCATAAATGTAGATATTGCTTTGTTTTTCAGTATAGTTAGGTGATTTCAGTATTGCTCATGACACAAAAATAATTTTTTCATTGGTTCAACAACAGTTTTATGCTCCGAGTACCGTAGGCTAGATGCCTCTTTTTGAAATGACTGAAGTCTACTAAAATGAATCCTGTTTCAAATGTAGCATGATCTATGAAGGACCCTCTGCTCTCTTCACCCAGAAATGCAAAACTCATAATAGTTGTTCCTTAGGATTCAGGGACAGTATCTGGTAATACCTGCAGCTCTAAGAAGACAGAATTTGCATTCTACCCACTCTCAAATTCCTGCTCTTTTAATTGTTATAGTTGTTCTTTATTTATACTGGTTTATATGTTACTATCTTAACAAATAAAAGATTACAGATATTTGTAAAAAAAAAAAAAAAGGCATTTTTTTTTTTCTTTTTTTATTCTCCTCTCTGAAACAAAGGATGATGTTGTTAACGAGCAACCAGCATGGACTGGTTTCAGATTATTCTACAGCATGGAGTTGTAGTTGAGATGAAGTCCTTGTCTAGGGAATTTAAGGGCTGTGCATTCAAGGGTTTAAAAGAGCCATCAGGTAGTATTAACTACCTGAAAGCCTTAGCAGCATCCCAATTTATCTGTGGGGCTTATCTAGAATTTATCTGTGTATAGTAACTAGTATGTTTTAATGGTCTCCATTAACAAAGCCATAGCCTTTCAGCAGTTTCTGTAAATTGTTCTGACATGTGTCCATCTCATGTTGGGTACATCAAAATTAGCTATGTGTATCAGTGTATCACTTTTTTTTTTTTTTTTTCTCTCAGCTCATTAAGTTAGTTGATCTATTTTGGAGTCAGAAAATGTTCAGGCAGGGGAAAAAATTCAATCAAATCAACCTTGCATAGAAACAACTGCCTGTTTGCCATCTGCAGTGGGCATTGATCCCTAGCTTGTTTGTGCCTTGCATTTGTTATGCATGAGTAAGCACATTAGCCTTTTCATTTCATTCATTAGACAGTTAGTCCTTGATTAGTGTTTCCTAGTTTCTGTCAAATATGCTACTACTCCTTTATTCATTTTGTCTTGAGTCTTTTTCTTTTGTTTCAATGTAGAGAAAATTAACAGTTAACCACAACAGTATTTCTTTTATTTATTTTTTTTCATATAGAACTGGATAACAAATGTACTTTTCTAGTGTTGGCATATATAATGTGGGATAACGTATGAATAATAAGTTTTTTTTTTGTTTTTGTTTTTTTTTTTTTTTTTGTTTTTTTTTTGTTTTGTTTTTTCCTAGAGTCAACAGAGTTGTTTTAGTTCAGTTGGCAGGCTTTGTTTAGCAGAGTGACGTCTCAGGGTTTACTGTCAGCTATATTTTATCCATCTTCAAGAACAGTGGGATCACCTGGATATTTGTGGATATTTACCTTGTAAAATTGCATTGCACATGAAAATAAATTTAAAATAATTATAAGTGTAGTTTGACAAGTTTCTGATAACAGTTTGGATGACAGGACAGAACTACTGTGCATTTTATGACTAACACTAGTTCAGTCCCTAGAGCTTTTTCCTCTCATGTCCTTGTGGGACAGTAAAGTGTCAAATAAAAATTCCATTGTCAAAGATGATAGAAAAATAAATTTAATCTTCATAAACCAACAAATTGTATTCATTTTTAGAAACTGTGTAATTAGATCATGAATAAAGTGAGTTTTTCAATTGAGTCAGTACATCTAATAATGCCACTAGTAGATTTTATTTTGTCACTGATCACAAGTCATGTTGCTAAAAACATTCTACACTCTACATCCTTACATAGGTAGTAATCACAAATGTAATCACTTACTGCCTTTTACTCATAATCTTAAAAAAATATATAGATGTTATCAATTTATCTGAATACTTTTTTTGGACATAGTTCATGCATTTATTTTCTAAAGTACCTGTGATTTAATAAACCAAACCCAGAGGCTGGATTAGTTTGTTCTCTGAAAGGTACCCTGTTTAAGATTCTAGTAAATAAGGAGTTATTTTAGTCATGGTGTTGTAGCCATGTTTGATGTTAGTGGTGCCTATATACCTGCACTAAATACTTGCTTGCTTTAATATATAATATAATTTATATTAATTATATTAAAGTTGATGTGTTTAAATAAAAATGATTTTAAACAAAATATCTTAATCATGTTCAGAATCAGCAACAAGATAAAATTTAAGTAAAGTATTTCATTTTCCTTTTCCCCCCAATTTTAATTTGTTAATTTTGATAGTTTGAAAATCATTTAAAATATTGCTAGAAATAGACTTCATACTGAATTTGATACTTCTCTCAATTCTTAATTTTTATATTTCTATAATATTTTAAGTTGTTTCTTATAGCTGATTATAGTGATATAGTGATATTGTATTTGTAGTTTCTGTCAAACTATTTACATGGAAACTAGAATTCATTTAAAATTCTTACTAACTAAACTAACAGTTTGCATATGTATATTCTTATATATGCAACATTTTAAGACATAATTATGAAAACATGATCCAATGTTTACTATCTCCTGCAAGACTAGAGTTGGTAGATTTCATACTCTCACACCTCATTTAATACATACATTAGAAGATGAAAACAAAATTTGTACTTTCTTAATTCCCAGCTCATATCTTTTTTTAATGAATTTTTAATTGAAATAAATATGACATTATCTAGAATGAGGAAAAAATTATTTTCATACCTGAGAAAAAAATTACTTTCATACTTGCAATATAAATGCTGTGAAAACTGATTCTAGCAGAGCAGTTCAAAATACTTTATTTTCAGCAACTTCCACCATTACAATGATTTGATTTTCTTTAAAATGTTACACACATCTTTCATTTTGGTATTTAATTTCAAATACACATTTGATTCTATTATTAGCATCATTTATTATTTTTTCAAAACACTTTAATAATATGTACTTAATTTAAAAGTCTCTTTTATTATATTAACAACCATTTCCCCCCAGATCATTTCCACCCTGATATAGAATAAAGATATTTATTTTTAAATATCTTTATATAGATATTTTAGCATTCAAAGATATTTTAGTTTCAAAGATATTTTAGCATTTATTTTCATTTTTCTACCAAATTCTATAGAAAGCTATTGATTTGGTCTTACACAAATATCAAGCTGTAGGTGCATAATAACTCAGTTAAGTCTGTCAATTAGCTTTTCTAAAGCAAGAGATTTCATATACTTTAATATTAAAACAACAACAAAAAGAAAAAGAACTGTGTTAATGGTGCTATTGTAAACCTTCTTTGGATGTGGATGATGTTTGCTATAAAGAAGTTGAAGCCTCTTTCAGTAAATGTAATATGTCTGATTTCTAAAAAGGAATAATGGAGACTGTAACAAGTGTAATAAATTAATTACATTCAGATAGATCTCAGTCTTGGAACAGTGTGCCTGTAAACTTTTTAAGTGATCAGAGTATTGCTCTTGTTGAAAAGAGTAGTTAATAAAACACCTTAAAACAATATGCCTTGTTTACAGTTTTGTGATTTTCCTGTTATGGTAGATTTATGGTTTTCTTTTTTCCTGCTAGGATGCTTCAATTGCCCACAGATTCCATATAATGAGAGAAAAACATCCAGAGAAGTTCAACAGTAGGTAAGAAACTCAAAATGCTTGCATATGAAAAGATTATTTCCATTTCGTTATAGTATGTTCTGTAAGGGGTTAAATTTTGCACAGCCTTTAAAATATTGATTCTTATAAAAGAGAGGAAATCAGTGCATTTTATATTAAGTATATGCTCCCAGACTGCTTGTATCATAACTGTTTCATATCTGGTATTTCAACTGAAATGAATAGCATTATAAATAAACTGTTCTCACATGCAAAATGTTTGACTTGTAAGACTAGCATGGACAAGATGATGCATTGTGGTAACTGAGGATCCATGAATTGACACTTTGCCATTAGGCACTGAAGAACACTTATTAGACAGCTGCAGATGGTGATCCTTATGTTTCATTCCCACACGCACACTGGTACATTGACAGGGGGCTCTTCCATATATACTCTTAGTAAGGTCAAGTGAATGCCACTTTACACATAAATGCTTTTATCATTAAATAGCTTTGGATATGTAAAAAAGTCAGGAATGAGACTTTGCATCTGTTCCTTGTGTTGCTTTTTGAATTTGGAATGTTATCTCAGAGCTTTTCTGGAAATTAAAAGTGTATTACAAAATGTACTGTAAATTCACCTCCTTTCAATATCTAGTTTGTTGAGTAGATAATATTCACAATGCTATGCTTATGTTTTTCTATTTAGGTAATTTAGCAATCAGTTGTGATGGATAAAAGCAACATTTCAGAAACTTTAATTGACATGTAAAGGCACATGAGGAGAGGAAAGTAAGATGTGAAGTTATTTTGGAAGATAAAATGAATATGAATAAATAATTATTGAAACAAATGTTTTGTCATATCTACAGACTTTCTTTGGTTCTCCGTCAGGGTCAACTGGAAGATCTTATTTAGATGCCAATCTTCATAGACCTTAGGATGATAAAATATGCTGTTTATGCAGCCTCATTATGACTGTAGAAAGTAATGCTTGAACATGTTTGAATATTATTTAGCTTACAGTTTTCATGTTGCAAGTATAAATTTTACACTTAACAGTCCAAGATGGGGGCTCTTTTGCTAAAATACTCAATCTGTTTAGCATATATGCAATGACATATGAAAACCAAACTATATATTTCTCTTTAAGTTCCACACTAAACATTTACATTATATGACCACTTTCTACCTTCAATTCTTCTCATTCTGAAAGAATTATACTGTGAAAAGATCTGAACTTAAGCCTGCACGTCCAAATGTATCATACTCATTCAGAAAGATATTGGACATTTAGCAAATGCAGATATTCTAGGCCCTGAAAATGAAGCTAGTTTATCAGTGGTCTTTCTGCATATTTTCAGCAGTTGGCAATTATAATTTATAAAAAGCTCGGCTAATAACATGAGTTTCAGATCAGATTTCATGTCACAATAAATCATATGCCATTAATAACATCTGCTAGCAGGCTCACCTTGAAATTCATCTATATTTTAAGAAACCTGAGGTTTCTAACATTATCTTAAAGAAATTAATTGCAAAAATATATAGTTCCAGTCTGTGTGTGCTTTGGTACAGTGGTATTGAAAGAACTTGAAAAAAAGGAAGGATTCTCTGGGTGTTGCAAGACTATTTAGAATGATAATGCATTTCTAAAAAAGAATGTAAAGACTTGAACAAAGTATTGTAATAGACACTGCTTTTTTTTTTTTTTTAAGTTACTTCTTTTGTGTAGTAAGAAAAAAATGTGGATTTCTATTTTTGTTGAACAGAATTTTCCAAAAGACGTTAGTTCACAAATAGTTTGTTCCAAATAGTTTGTTATTAGCATGTGGCAATGCTCCATAATATGCTGTAGCAGCATTTTCCTGCAGTGTGTGAAAATAAAACTCTTATTTAGATGTCTGTGAAACCACAAGAATTTATTTTTTTTTAATTTTTTTTTTTACCACTTTTTTTTTTTTTTTTTTTTCACCAGTGTGGAATTTTCTGTGTGATCTAAATGATTTAGGATCAGCAAATGCATCTCAGGTCAGATTCATAGTGCACTCCATGGTTAATAGCACTTATTGGGAAATCCTGCATTGTCACTTGTGAATCTCTCTCATGACTTTTAAAATTAATTCTTTTGTACCTTCGTTATTTTTTTCTTGCCTGATTTTCCAAAGTTTTGCACTCCCACAGCTATCATTCAGTTTTGTAAAGCAGATCCTTGCCCTAAGGTTCTACTTTGAAAATTAACATATAAAATGCTTTCTCACTGAAAAGAAACTGTGAGTTTATGCTATATGCAGGGGTCTTTTGAAACCCAAAGGTACTGTATTTACTTCAGTGATGTTACGTAGGTTAAGTTTGGGGTTGGAGAATCTTAAATAATAAATAAATAAATAAATAAACACATAAATAAATAAAAAGCCTTAAATACTGGTAATGATGATCCTTATATTCCTGTGAACATTTCTTGACATGCTGATGCCATGTTTCATATATAAATAGATAATACCAGTATGAAAACTCTTGATACACTGTACTTGTGTATGAAAGCAGAATCCTTCTGCACTTGTTTACCTTCTCGAAATGAAAAAGAGAACATACCACAAGGCTTATAAGGACTTTTTAATCACTACTTACTAACATTGTAGAATACTTTGGAAGTAGGTGACTAATTATTATGAACTCTGACACATTTTGAAACTGCAGTGTTCATAAGTTTTAGTTTTTAGGTATATAGTACAAAGACTTAGTACTGACTTATTAAAAAGGGAAAGAAATTAAATAAAAAGTGAATTTCTAAGCTGCCTAGAGATGTTTAGACATTTAGGTCTTTGAAAAATCTCTAATTAAGTTAAGAACATGTAAACACACTTGAATTAAAAACCTGTTCTTTCTTAAGTCTTCAAATGACTTAGCAGCTACCTTGTGTCCTTTCTTTTCAATGAAGCACCTGTATGTTTCAGATTGTTATTAAGTTGAAGTCAAGTCCCTTTGTCAAATGCGTCTCCTCTGTTCAGAATCTTAAGTTAATCAGTCTTAGTAACTAATGTCTTAGTTATTTAAAAATACTTGTAAGCTGTAATATATAGAATGGCTTTCTATGATTTTACAAATAGGGCTCAGCATAAATATCTTATAATGATTGTAAAATATTCATTACTTGTTTGTAAAAATGGATCTGTGGGAGAAAAATATTTCTTTTGGTGATGGTCAAATAGAAGGGAAGTGAAAACACAACAGCATTCCCACTTCTGTCAAAAGAATGAATCCTCATAAGTCTTTTTAAGTAACCGTATCTTATGATCGTCAGCACACACATTAGAAGCCAGCACTGGCATTGCATTAAGGTTTTAAAAAACAGAATCTCAGCTGTCATGGTACCTACTCCATAGGTCTGAAGTGCAGAGAACCCTGTGTGCAAGACAGCAGGGTTTGCTTCCCATCATCTCCTACTTAAGAACAGGGTCAGACTTCCTACTTTCAGTGTGGAAGGGCTGTGTTAACCCCAGGGGGAAGAAAACTTGCAAAAGACAGCATTTCAAGTAACAGTATCATTAAACTAGGACATACTGTTGAAATAACGATTCAGTTAGGCTAAAATGCCCTGCAGGGAGATCTGTGTAAACATCATAGACTTGATGCTGGGAATAACAGATGTATTAGTTATGTGACCAGAATATACACATGGAAACAAAGAAAACATTCAACAACTAAAAAAATAATTCAAGTTGATATTAACTATTCTAAAATAATGTTCAGTTAAATTAGGAATGCTAATTTGACTCTCTGGCACCCAATAGTATACAAGATATTTCTTAGTCTTGGTAAACTAAAGTAGGATTTATAAATTACATTTACAGTTTTAAGTATATCATCTTTGAGATTTTCAAACATCAGTCAATTTTCCTCTCTTATGTAGAGGAAATCAGTATACAGAAAAGGTTCCTATTCCTTGTAACTCAATTCGTATCATGTTCTTGACCACGTACTTCTGAGATACCCTTTCAACTTGTTTACTTATGCTTTTATTTAATCTGGAATGGCCACTGAAAGAAAAGATGGCGGAAATGGAAGGTAAATGAATCTTTAGCATGTTATCCCATGTGCCTCAGCTGAAGCACTGAACTATACTTTGTAGTCATCATAGTAAAGCATCTTGCCTGACATCAAAATAAAAAAATAAATAGGTAAATAAATAAATAAATCCTTTCATGTGCTGTATCTGAAAAGATTTTTAATCCAACCTGGCAGCAGAGAAACTAGAATACAGTTATTCTACTAAAATATTGGAGATTCCCCAGATCCTGTGCTGTTGAAAGCAAGTAGTAATTCCAGGTTGGTGACTGAAACCTACAGATTTAAATTAATAATAAAAAAAAAAAGTTTAAAACTTTCTGCTTATTTTTGCATACAGCAATGTCAGATTAAAAGCAAAACAGTTTGTCATGGGGTGTACGAATTGCTACATTCTCAGATATATTTAGCCTTTGTTTTAAGATTGGCTTATTTTAGCTTTGAATTGAGGTGTCAAAATGTTTCAATTTGAATAGAACAAAACTCTTTAGATATTTTCATTATTACTCCATTTTTTTCAGCATAAGTGATATAGTCTTTAGGGTTGAACCACAAGTACATATTTAAAGTGAATAAACTAATAATCAGTACACAGTTTCTAACTTGAATTACAGACATTTCATCGTTTCCTGTTTCCTTCAACCTCTCCTCCCTTCCTTGTTGTGACAGAGCTGAAAACGCTTAAAAAGAAGGCATGGGCCCCATGCAGAGACCAGATTGCAGACATCTGTTACCTGTCCCATTGAACCGACAGGTTTCTTTTAATAAAAGAATAAGACTCCAGGGAGCAACACCTCTGAACTCAGGCAGTATTGCTGCAATAGTAGTCATAAGAAGAAGCAACTCTAGGCAAAAAAAAAAAAAACACCATAACAACAACAACAAAAAACATATGACCAAGTCTGAAATATTTTCACATTATCCAGATGTGGTTTGTAGCTGTACAGCCTACTCTGCATAGCTCTTGCTTATAATGCTTATAGGCAGAAAAATAAATAATCAATTAAAAGTAAAGAAGAATCATCATGAAGATTAGTAAAAGTCTTACTTATCATAAGATAAGTAAAGAAGAATCATCATGTCTTTTGTCAGACTTCAACCATGGAGTAGCTCATCTTTAGAAAAACTGCCTGAAATATATCATGTATGTTTGAGTTGCCTAATCTGGGACAAAACTAATAGGATTATTTTTATACTACCTTGCAGCTATTTTCTTGACTTTACCTAGAGTTATTGAATCCTTAGTGTAAGGACTATGCAGATATCAACTTAATACAGTTTATATCTGCAAAATATACAACAATATTATGTATTGACTAGGTTTTCACAACAGTGTGAGCCTGTCACATTGCAGCTTGGGTTAACACATTAAATTATTTTTAAAATGTTCGCTTTTCCTTAGACATCCTTATTTCATTCAAAATATATTAGTCCATAATAAGTTCCCAAAAGAGGACATTTGGAGAAAAATGCTGATTCAGCCTACCTATGTCTGTTGCATATAGAGCAAAATTGACAGCAGTGTGCATCTCCAGTATCTGCGCCTTTCTCAGATACAAAATTTCACATTTTTGTCATTTATCTAGAAAGCAATAGTAGACTAAGGACTTCATGCTATGGATATGCTAGTTAGTCATGGGAATATGCTAGTTGATATGCTAGTTGGTTGAGGGAAGGGATTGTCCCACTCTACTCTGAACTGGTGTAGCCTCATCTCAACTGCTATGTGCAGTTTTGGGCACCACACTTTAAAAAGGATGTGAAACTATTGGAGAGTGTCCAGAGAAGGGCTACGGTGAAGGACCTAGAGCGGAAGACATACAAGGAGCGGCTGAGGTCACTGGGCCTGTTCAGCCTGGAAAAGAGTGGGCTGAGGGGAGACCTCATCACAGTCTACAGCTTCCTCATGAGGGGGAGTGAAGGGGCAGGCACTGATCTCTTCTCTTTAGTGACCAGCTATAGGACCCAAGGGAATGGTGTCTAGTTACAACTGGGGAGGTTCAGGCTGGATATCATGAAAAGGTTCTTCACTGAGAGGGCTGTCACACACTGGAACAGGATCTCCAGGGCTGTAGTCATGGCATCAAGCCTGTCGGAGTTTAAGAAGCATTTGGACTGTGCTCTTAGTCATATGGTCTAAATTTTTGGGTAAAAAATTCTGTGGCGCCAGGAGTTGGACTCGATGATCCTTGTGGGTCCCTTCCAACTCGGGATATTCTATGATTCTATATCTTTTACTCTGTTTAAGACTATTCTGTATTGGCTGTAGGGGAAGCTGGTGTGATTGGAGAGCACTAGGTTCAGTTCACACTAGAGGCAGTGTGCTGTAAAAAATACATTCTAAGTAGAGGACTGGCAGTTCTGTGTATCCCTTGTGATTTCAAACTACATCTTTGAAAACAGTGGACTGTATTAGACCCTATGTGGAACAGTGACTATCTCCTTCTTAGGGTGCTCAACTATCAAGTTCACTACTGCTGGACTAAAATGGGTTCAGGTTTTGTACTGATATAGTGGTAAGGGTTATCTGCTCACTGGGCATGTTCACTGGAATAGATTGTTGTGAAACACTTGCCATTCTGGACTGTTAATAATGAACAAATAATTGAAATAGACTCTTATTAATATTGAAAAGATATGGGGACGTTTTTCCTTTAAGGAAATGTAAGCACTTTAAAGATATGTGATGATACTCAGTTGCTAAAGAAACAGTTGTGGTATAAATTGTCAAGTAGAATATATGTTAAAGGGTGAAAATCATTGCATTGTCTAGGATAAAGGATTGTTCTACGTGGTACACAATGATATAAAGGAATTGGCCCAGCATGCTTTCTGCAAGTAACAAACTGTTGATTCACAACAGGTCTATCCATATGCTACAGGCCAACGTCAATGAAATCTAATTTTCTTCAACTGATGTCAGGCTAGCAAAGGATTTTATTGAAGATTATGTTTCATCGCTCAGAGTGGGTCGTTGAACTTTTTCAATGTATTGAAGTGTCTGTTGAATGTTCTACTTATTCTTTAATTAATTAAAAATGACAGCCTTTTTTATTACAATGCTTTAAAGGTAAACTTCCATATATAGTAATTAAATCTGAATCTTCCATCTCTTCCATTGTATAGTCACACCATTTGAAATAAAAAAAATAATAGTACAGTGATAGAAAAAGCTTTCTGTCTGCTTCCATTTGTGGTAAATTCACATATGAAAAGAATCTATAGAGGTATGAGAAACACTAACAAAACCACAAATCAGTTTACTATTTGTTTCTTGCTGATAGAATACAGTCAGGATATTTTATGCAAGTGAGTAAAGTTATTTTCCCTGATTTTCTTGAGCACAAGCTAAATAAAATCCAATGTGATACTTGAACTGGTGAATATTACCAGTGCAAATTTGCAGCTTATTTTCACACTTCATTTTGGATCAACTAATATTCAAATCTCTGAAGTAAATGACAGATCTTTATATAAGTTTCATGTGGTTATGTTTCATGTTTATAACAGATGCTGGGCTTTATAAACAGTTAAGCAACAACCCTTTCTTATATCACCAAACCAGCAAAACATTCGTTCAAAATCCAGTCAAGGTTGCTAAATGGTCACAGTGCACTTATATATATTATTGACAATATCCAAGCCATTAGAAGCAATGAAATGAATTGTAAAGAAATAAATTTTATATTTCCTATTTAATAAACTTAAACACATTATTCTTCAGCACAAAGAAATTAAAATTTAGTCACAATATGAAAGACTTTACTCCCTTTACTCTGAACTGTGGGTGCATTGTGGGTCTTCCCTTCCCTTCCCTTCCCTTCCCTTCCCTTCCCTTCCCTTCCCTTCCCTTCCCTTCCCTTCCCTTCCCTTCCCTTCCCTTCCCTTCCCTTCCCTTCCCTTCCCTTCCCTTCCCTTCCCTTCCCTTCCCTTCCCTTCCCTTCCCTTCCCTTCCCTTCCCTTCCCTTCCCTTCCCTTCCCTTCCCTTCCCTTCCCTTCCCTTCCCTTCCCTTCCCTTCCCTGCCCTTCCCTTCCCTTCCCTGCCCTTCCCTTCCCTGCCCTTCCCTGCCCTTCCCTGCCCTTCCCTGCCCTTCCCTGCCCTTCCCTGCCCTGCCCTGCCCTGCCCTGCCCTGCCCTGCCCTGCCCTGCCCTTCCCTGCCCTTCCCTTCCCTGCCCTGCCCTTCCCTGCCCTGCCCTGCCCTGCCCTGCCCTGCCCTGCCCTGCCCTGCCCTGCCCTTCCCTGCCCTGCCCTGCCCTGCCCTGCCCTGCCCTTCCCTGCCCTTCCCTGCCCTGCCCTGCCCTGCCCTGCCCCGCCCCGCCCCGCCCCGCCCCGCCCCGCCCCCTCCTCTCCTCTCCTCTCCTCTCCTCTCCTCTCCTCTCCTCTCCTCTCCTCTCCTCTCCTCTCCTCTCCTCTCCTCTCCTCTCCTCTCCTCTCCTCTCCTCTCCTCTCCTCTCCTCTCCTCTCCTCTCCTCTCCTCTCCTCTCCTCTCCTCTCCTCTCCTCTCCTCTCCTCTCCTCTCCTCTCCTCTCCTCTCCTCTCCTCTCCTCTCCTCTCCTCTCCTCTCCTCTCCTCTCCTCTCCTCTCCTCTCCTCTCCTCTCCTCTCCTCTCCTCTTTTATCCCTTCATTCCAGTAATTAAGCCCCTATTTTTAGAGAATGTCATTATGCAGTCCTATATTACAGTAGCCATTGATAAGGAGGGGACTCCTTTACCACTCCTTTAGTACTGCATGGGTTGACATATTATATAGCATGTGCTTTTACTTGCCTTGTGCCTTAAGTCATGAGAAAGTGGGTCATAGGTTTGCTTCAGATCCAGAATCTTAAACTTAATATACTCCAAACTTCCAACTCTACACTCTGAAACTGCAGACTACTTTGTGTCATCGTAGAAAGACTTTGGTAATTGGTAAACACCAAAATAATGTAGCCAAGCCCTCTAACCCTATACAAAACCTTAGTACTAATTTAAAAAATATTTTTTTAAATAGATTACCTGACCTAAAAAGTAATCCTTTCAATCAATGTGTCTGTCCCTGATTAAATACCTTATAGTTCTCATCTTTGCTAATTATGTAGCCGAAGTGATTTTAAGTACTCAATGTATGTAATAAAGAGCCTGCGCCACCATCTCCATCATTTCAGGTAACATTTTCCATTTCCCTCTTTATTCTGTTTGAACACAGTTTGCCTGGCTTATGTCCATGTATCAGTTTCATGCAAATAATCAGATTTCTTTCTGATTTGATTTTAAGCCTCTTATATTTATTGCAATAAGTTGCATAGACCTTTATAAGAAATGTACAAAGCAAAAAGTATTCTTCCCAAGCATATACGGTATAGTAAACTATAATTTGTATCTCACAAAATAAGATAAGTCCTGTGAATATCCTTCAGGTAAAGTTCTTATTGACTTTTGATGTATATTGTAGTTTTATTAACATTGTATATATAGTTCCAAATAAAATATTTTAAATATACTATTTTGTTTTAATAATATGACCAATGTCATATAATACACTTGTATGATACTTGTAGTGCATTTTTATAATTGTATAATAGATATGGTTGTACATTAGTACTTACTGTTATGACTGCATCATTGTGGCTAATGTCTTCAGAATAGTTTGGGGTGTTAGATTTATTTGTGAAATAACACTTCCTACGTCTTTTTGGTACACCTGATAAAAAGATAAATACATAATCAAAATTGAGAATTATTTATCTTAGTATTGATTCTCTTTGGAATCAATGTACCCAAATTATTTTTTATATATATATATTATCTTATATTTAAACAAATTGTCTCATTTCTATATATTTTATTTTTATCCTTTATATTATACATTTATACCTAAATTATATACATTTACATAGCTGGGGGGGGGGGAGAGGGGAGGAGTGTTGTGAAATCACTACACATTTTGTAATCCTTTTTTCTGATAATTTATTTAAAACCAAAGAACAATAGCAGAGAAATATATTGGCTGAGTTGGTGATGTAAAGGAAATGTCTGTTGCTTATTCTGATAAGTGACACTGCTACTATTGAAGCCAAAGGTATCTAAAAGTAAAAAGTGGTTTAAAGTGCCCTGCTCTCACCACTTTTTATAGTCTGCTTAACAGGAGACCTGATGTGTTTGGGGAATATTCTTTTGGTTATTTACGTCTTTCTTACTTATATTTGGATAACAGTTCTGTGCACTAGCACAGCACTGAGAGAAGACCATCTCTTCTTTCTATTGTAACTGTATCGCTAAATGAGTGGCAACTATTAATCTACTTTTTTTTTTTTTTTTTGGGGGGGGGGGGGGCGTGGAGTGGAGTGGAGAAAAAAGGCTGCTAACCTGGTCCAACAAAGATTGCTCATTCATTCACGTTGATTTAGGACTCTGTTCCATGCACTTCTGGAAATGCACACTGTGTGTACTATCTGTCTCTGTCAAGTGCTCTGTAATGTTCAGTTTGGTAAGTGGTAAAACGGGCTCAGATCAATGTGAGGACTGTAAGGTATGTGGCAGGTTGTGGACCATGGGTCAGAATGCCCACTCTTCCAGCTCAAAAGGCCCAGAAAATCTCTCTGTTGAAACTGCAAAGCGGGATGCAAGACGGCTAAATGAATATATGAGGAACAATATTGTTTTGATACTGTTTCTCCAAATCTTAACAAACAATAATTACAGAATTCTGATTTCCTTTATTGATCAGTGATTGTGCAGATGAGGTGGATGCTTGTAGTATGTCGTTACATAAAGAGGATGACAGTAGAAAAAGACTCAAGAAAGCATTGGACAAAAAGACTGTTACCTAGTAGGTAATGTAAATTTATTAAGCTTGGCAAGTTTTCAAATTATATCCACTTAGAAGTGTATTTACATATACTAGCAACTAATATTGTTATTTAGGTTAAAGAAATAATATAGTATTTTAAAGTCATATTGAATTTACATTAAATTGTTTTCCTGATCAGCATAAAATTCAGACACAGGCTATCATTTGCATCCACATGGCACAGGTAGATGTGCTAAAAACTGCACAGGATTTTTATTTAGTAGTCAGAGGGAGAGGCTGTCTATTAGATTTGTTTTGTTTTGTATTGTTTTATTTTAGTTTTGAATTAGGCTTAGGGAACAGCTGCAAGTCATAAGGCTTCTTGTTTCTTGAGAACTTTCAGTTATCCTTTTTTTTTTTTTTTTTTTTCAAATAAAGATTTGTCCATATGAGGAACAGCAAGGTCTGTTAACCTTTCTTGGATCATGCTATTTTTGAGCCAATTATGAAGATGTCTGAAGGCATCAAATGCTCTTTGGAACAGTAACTTGTGATTTGGGAGTGTAATGGTCAACTGAAGAACTTTCTCTGTGGTTAGAATATTTGTTCTCACAATATATTAAAAACAAGGACAGCATTGATTTTTTATGCACTAAAATACTTCTTGAATGTTTTTCTTTTAGTTACGATGATATATTAATAACCACAGTAGCAGCAGAAGTAGCAGTAGATTTGTGATTAAGTGATTTGGATTTTGATAGTAAAGCCTTGAAGGCTGTGTTAAGCTGTCAATCTAGTTCATTATTGAGATCATTATTGAGATTTTGTTGATGTTCAAGAGAAAAGGATGTCTTAATCAAAGAAGTATGTTCTTGCTGGTACGAGGCAGCTGACAACTCACTCTGAATGAAATCTTCAATATGTTTTGTTGCTTTGATTTCATAAATAATTGCAGCATAAATGTTCTGCGAAAGTGTTTTTGGAACATAAATTTAATTGTCAAATTGTTGTGGGCTTTTAAAAATTAAACCTTAGTGGATTGACCTGATTAAGTAGCGCTTGTGCTTCAAAAAAATCCTTGCAGTTGCAAAGCTGCGCAGCAGCAATGCCAGTGCAGCCATGGGACTGTTTGTAGACTGGCAACATGAAGCACTCAGACAGGAAGGAGATCCGGGGAGACAGTTCCCCCTTCTGATGGGGGGCAATCAGACACACAACATTCACAACTATGGCAGAAATGCAGAAAACAAGTAAGCAGGTGGGAATCCGACTCTGTCACCAGGGTGCCAGAGCACTAACCTTGTAAAGAGGCACTTTTGTATTGTTTGAAGTCTGGAAAAAGTCTGAGTTTTTAATTGCATTGCTTAAATTATTAACAATACTTATCCACTACTTTATTCACATGATCAAAGTAAGTACCATGGAACCTGCACCCATCTGCTATGATGGTGATAGTCTATGCGTAGCATCCTAGTAAGTGCATACCAGAACAAGAGATTTTTGACCTTTTGTTATGTATAGAATAAGAAAACAAATACACTAATCTGAAGTATTTACAATCTGACATATTTTATAAATGCGCACAACAGTCTTCCTTCTGTCTACCAAAGTTCCTTTGACATCACCCACAATGCCCAAAGACACCAAAATCATGGGATAAAGGCATACAGGCATGCTGCAGAACAGTCCCTGTTGAAGAGAAAACTCTGAAGATACTGTCAAGGAGAAAACTAATAGCTACAGAAAGAAGATACATATTGGGGCTAATCTGAACCTGCTCTTACTCCTTCAATTTCTCAAAATTCTGTCTTTGAAAGAGAGTCACAGCAGACCTCCTCTGTAGTGAACTGCTGGTCTGTTTCTTAAGTGGAAAGCACTGTACCATCTGTGTGGAGCACAAGACCACGTGTTCTTCTGTGGTTTAGAGTACATTCAGACTACCTCAAGCACAAGGCAATACCCCTGTGGCTATCTTGCCTGTATTTCCAGAGCCATCCCAGCACTAACTATGCACTGGTCGAGTACCCTGGAGCACACGCTAGTGACCAGTAGTCTCTCACAGTATCTCTCATCAGTTTCTTCAAATATAGGGTTTTTTTAGCTGTCTTAAGTGAAGAAAGTCTTTGAGATGAAATCGTAACTTGTAAGACTGTTCTTGCTAAAAGGTACGTTTACCTTATGCCTACCTTTTTCTTCCTCTCTTGCAAGTGTTTCTTGTTCCTCTTTCTGCTTTTGACTCCTTTTTTCCTTGCCTTTCTTGACTTTACTTTGTTCCTTCACCTTATAAAACAATCAAGGATACAGATTTCAGCAAAACTACACTCTTGGTTAAGAAGGATTTCAATTTTTTATTATAAGGCTAAATTAAGAGCTACTTAATGCTCGTGGTTTAGTGTTTTAATAAAAAAAAGGAAACGAATAAGTTGACAGAGCAAGAGAGAAGTGCTTTTCAGCCATGTCTCTCACTTGAGGTCTTAAACATTGCTTTGTTTGGACTATTTATTATTTTTCTGAAGTCTTTATTATATAATATATATATTTTTCATTACATTTTTCTTATCTCTGAAACTATTACTGGCATACAGCTATATGTTATATACACTTCTACCAGAACACTCTTTGACAGTCTGAGAGCATAGCTAGAGATGCAGCCCTGTTTTAAAGCATGTAGAAATGAAAGCCCAATGCATTCTGAAAAAGAAAAAATATATATGTATATATATCACTATATATACATGTATATACATGTATATATATATATTTATAAATGTATAGTGGTATATATACATATATATATATACTAATGCCATTGCAGGCTAAATAACTGCTTTCCTCTTTTTCTAGAATTAATCTTTTCTATGCTTTTTGAAAGCACTTTGAAATACCTACCTACAAATATTATCTTCTTCTATTGTCCCAGAGTTTGGATTTGGGAATAAGCCTAAACCTTTGGAATATATTAGTTCTAATTGGCCTGCCACTGTTTGTGTTGAAAGCCTGATCTATCTGAGCTTTTGTATTTTATACCTTTTATTATAAGGCGTGCTATTGATCTTCACATTTATAAGTAAAAAAATGCAGAGGCAGAGTTTATCATAAAACATTGACTTCATGGTTTGTTTCATTAACTCAAGTGCTGTCTTGTACATTAAAATTCCAATATTTTAGACAGATTGGCTTATTTTACAGAGTACTGTTAATGTTCCATATAGTGACATGGAATGGCTTATTTTACAGAGTACTGTTAATGTTCCATATAGTGACATGGAATATTGGACCATTTTTGGATGGCTGGATACACCTTACCCACAAGTCACAGAGGTCAACATTTAACTCTATCAAATAATATTTAAGGAAAATTAGTGTATTTGTGAGACTTTTTCTCACAAAGAATATAAATGTTACTGAGAGCCAGAATGACAGTTTTATGAATGAAGTAATTATTGACTTTCATGACCAGTTTGATCCATCTTTCCGATGAGAAGACATATAGGATATTTGAAAATTTTTGTGTGGATAGAACATCCAAATATTACTGACAGCTCAAGGCTTTCTATTTTTTATGATTTTTATCCAGTCTTACAGAACAGAAGAAAAAAGCTATGTAAAACATAGAAGAAAAAGAAACCTAAGTTCTTTACCTTCTGAAATTCTGGATTGCATGTGAGGGCAAAGTACTCTACTTTCTGGAAGGTGGCAGAAGTATATAGTTAGTAAGATTCCCTTAGATGATAGTGCTGGACAGAAAATACTTTCCCCAGTTTGAGGACATTTTTCCTATTTTAAAAGTAGGGTAATTTGGGATTTAAATTAATAGTAATATTAATAAAAAAAGACCCTAGACCCTGCTGAAGCCTCAGTGACAGAAAGGGTCCTTTGCCTGTCCCAGGTCCTTTGCTATTATCCTAAGAATTTGCAGTGCTTTCTTGAAATGGGAGACTGCCAGCTTCAACACCCTGACTCAGCTTCTCCCTCTGTGCCTCTCTTGAAGCATAACTTGCATTAATATTGTTAGTATCTTGATAAAGGAGTGGTGTTTTTTCCTTTCCTTTCCTTTCCTTTCCTTTCCTTTCCTTTCCTTTCCTTTCCTTTCCTTTCCTTTCCTTTCCTTTCCTTTCCTTTCCTTTCCTTTCCTTTCCTTTCCTTTCCTTTCCTTTCCTTTCCTTTCCTTTCCTTTCCTTTCCTTTCCTTTCCTTTCCTTTCCTTTCCTTTCCTTTCCTTTCCTTTCCTTTCCTTTCCTTTCCTTTCCTTTCCTTTCCTTTCCTTTCCTTTCCTTTCCTTTCCTTTCCTCTCCTCTCCTCTCCTCTCCTCTCCTCTCCTCTCCTCTCCTCTCCTCTCCTCTCCTCTCCTCTCCTCTCCTCTCCTCTCCTCTCCTCTCCTCTCCTCTCCTCTCCTCTCCTCTCCTCTCCTCTCCTCTCCTCTCCTCTCCTCTCCTCTCCTCTCCTCTCCTCTCCTCTCCTCTCCTCTCCTCTCCTCTCCTCTCCTCTCCTCTCCTCTCCTCTCCTCTCCTCTCCTCTCCTCTCCTCTCCTCTCCTCTCCTCTCCTCTCCTCTCCTCTCCTCTCCTCTCCTCTCCTCTCCTCTCCTCTCCTCTCCTCTCCTCTCCTCTCCTCTCCTCTCCTCTCCTCTCCTCTCCTCTCCTCTCCTCTCCTCTCCTCTCCTCTCCTCTCCTCTCCTCTCCTCTCCTCTCCTCTCCTCTTCTTTTTCCTCTCCTCTCCTCTCCTCTCCTCTCCTCTCCTCTCCTCTCCTCTCCTCTCCTCTCCTCTCCTCTCCTCTCCTCTCCTCTCCTCTCCTTTCTCCTCTCCTCTCCTCTCCTCTCCTCTCCTCTCCTCTCCTCTCCTCTCCTCTCCTCTCCTCTCCTCTCCTCTCCTCTCCTCTCCTCTCCTCTCCTCTCCTCTCCTCTCCTCTCCTCTCCTCTCCTCTCCTCTCCTCTCCTCTCCTCTCCTCTCCTCTCCTCTCCTCTCCTCTCCTCTTCTCCTCTCTTCTCTTCTTCTCTCCTCTCCTCTCCTCTCCTCTCTCTTTCCTCTCCTCTCCTCTCCTCTCCTCTCCTCTCCTCTCCTCTCCTCTCCTCTCCTCTCCTCTCCTCTCCTCTCCTCTCCTCTCCTCTCCTCTCCTCTCCTCTCCTCTCCTCCTCTCCTCTCCTCTCCTCTCCTCTCCTCTCCTCTCCTCTCCTCTCCTCTCCTCTCCTCTCCTCTCCTCTCCTCTCCTCTCCTCTCCTCTCCTCTCCTCTCCTCTCTTTCTTCCTTTTAATCTGTAATAGTGAATGTTTATTTATGCTAAATAGAGCACCTGGACATCCTGAAACTGGTGGTTACAGTATAGGTCCATCTGAGAGACTTCATTCTTTTCCTGCTGCCAGGGTGAAAACTCCAGCAAGTAACATTGAAAACCATGGCTAGAATTACAAAGGTAAGAGCACATGCCTGAGATGTTGAAGATACAGCTCCAGCCTTTAGTGCAAATATGGTACACATAAACTGTGCCTCCTAAATCCCAGGTGATGAACTCATCGCAGATAGATATCTGTAGTATAGTAAAGGGAAGAAAAATAAGTTTTTATAGACTAAAATTCTGTCTGATAGCTAACAAGTATTTTTAAATGAAAATTCCATTAACAATTGCTTTGTTTTATGTAGTGTTTGGTTTTGGTGAATAATTTAATGTAATCAAAGATAGTTAAAAATCCAAGTTAGCTCTACATGGAAGCCATAATATTTATCCTGTAAGGGGAAAAGACAAAAACAGCAACTTGTAACAAGGTTTTAGACTGCAAAGACCAGTGAGAAATCTTTAGTACCTGGTGAGCCCATTAGGATTTCTTCATTTAAGGTCAAACAAATATGATGCTGTACTTGCTTACAAAGTAGATTCCTGCATGTACTCACAAACTGTCTACAGTTTGTGCAATTAGTGTCCAGAAGGCCTCTGAAGATTTGAAAGTGAAATTTTGGTCTTTTGTGGGTGTTTTTGTTTGTTTGTTTGTTTCTTTTCCTGCTTGGTTTAAGTATAGAATGTGAATTGTTTTACAGAAAAAGTATATAGAGAGACATCACTTTTGTACACACAGCTTATGATTTTAATCAAAAAGAGAAAAAGAGTGAATTATCTAGCTTGTATGTATTAACTATATACTCACTACATTGGAAACTAGTGGAAACAAATGTTTAAATGTTTGCTAAATTCTAACTCGTAGTAACAAAAATTAGAACATTTTTGTTTCTTACAGTTTTAGTAACAGTTGATATTCTCATTTGTACTTCATAATCCACCACAGTGAAGGCTTAATAGACCATTAAAAAAACGGTGGGAAGTTAATTTTAATATGTAATGGTGTGAGGGCTTCTATTTTTTCCTTAATACAATGAAGCTTCTAACAATTTTATTTGCAAAGAAGATGATTATTTAATAAAGTGACAAACTGTCCCACTGATAGGATACATTAATTTTCTTCTAAAGCTGTTCCTTGTACTCCATAAGAAGGTGATAATTAGGTTTGCAGATTAGAATAACATAATCAGACCACTTGTGTGGATGCTTGTTAAAATATATTTTCCTCTTCATATAAGCCTCATAATAATTAAAAACTGTTTAAAAAGAAAACCATTCTTTTTCGGCATGGACTTTTAAAATGTATCCTAATAATATATCAAGTAAGTCTTAAGCTAATTCAACTTTTTAAAAGGTTAATATTTGAAAAAGAATATGGGAAGTGATTAACTGATGAGTTTAAGTATTAGCATTAGGTTTTGCAGGAACACCTACAGTATAAAACAGCGCTCATTCATATCCTGATTTAATTTCTTCCACTGTCACTGCTGATTGTTCCATTTAATCTTTCTTAAGTCACATAAAATTATCTTGTATGTGTAAATTAACAATCATTTTCTAATTCCCCTGCAAACTTGAAGCACTGTCAGTGGAAAAAAAAAAAAAAAAAAAAGGAGAGATGGAGAGAGGAGAGAGGGAGATTGACAGTGATTAATTCTGTATTTTCAACAAAACTAAATGCAGTTACCATTGAGATAGAGCACACAGAGACTGGAGTTTTTGGTGATTCAAAGAAAGTGACTCAAACATAGGCAATAGAAAAATAACAATGAATTTGTAATGAGTAGTTCACATCTAAACAATCGGGCCTTGTGTATGTCACATTGGATCAGTGCAATATCCACTGACCTTAACTTTTGAAACACTGAAGCCAATTTCCTTTGCTTGGAATTTGTTCAGTATTAAATACTGGTTACAACTAACTTCCTGGCCTAAGCCCAAGGTGAGAAGTGTGTAGGCTAAGATCATTTAAAGTGCTGTAAAGTGTTCCAATTCCATCACTTTTAATAAGATTGAGGTGGGTTGTTTGTTAGTTTTCTGTACAGTTGAAGCACCTAGAATGAAGTCTTACTGACTTACTGACTTTGTTATTTGTTATTGTTGTTGTTTTATTTTGTTTGCAACTGACATGAAATTAATATTATGAAGAAAAAATGCTTTCAGAAGTATATCTTCTTGGTATTCCATCCATTGTGTTGTAAACTTTCAAGGTCTGAGATGTTTATTTAGAGCATTTATGATCAGTATCTTGATAAAGGTGGCCTGATTTAATGACTGAAAATACTACATGTTCTGTCTAAAAATGATTTCAATAACTGAATGGATAAAAAAAAGTGTTACATTAGCAAGGGTTCACTGAGCTATTAAATATCGCAATCATCTAATTTGTACATACATGTATGTTCTTATAAGCCCTGTTTTGTGTGCACAGTTCCATATATATATTTGATATACCATCTTATTCAAATTCAGCTTGCTGGAGGGACATTTTTTATGGCCAAGTAAAAAAAAATCAGTTTCTTTTTATTTCCATTATGGAAGAAGTGGAGGAGTATTTTTTCTAGTGTGCTAAATATACATACTGAAAAGGACAAATGTTCAATCATTTACAGAGAGTTTGCAATACTGACTGATTTAACAGCACTAGATTAATATTACATAGTCAGTTGTGAAGAGATTTATAAAATGTATTTTTAATATTGTTGTAGTGCTTTTGTTGTTGTTATTGTTTTAATCATCCTTGGATATCAACCAAATTTTCTTATCATTTAAAGTCAATCATATGACAAAGATTATCCTGTGCTCTTGCCCAGAAATTGATCAATAACATCTCTATAAGCCTGAAGGTCAGTAATTTAAAAACAATTGACCACAGTTTCCCTTTCTAAATAGACCATTCACAATAATCATCATAGTAAATATCTACTTTGAATGGCATTTTTGTGTAACATTTAGGCATAGGTATTTTTATTTGGACAAGGAGCGCTCATAAGGCAGAAGAATTGTCATTTTTCTTAAACCTCTGAACTACATAATTGCTTAAGGTAGCAGTCATTAGCTTAAAATCCTTCTTTGTGCTGAAGGAAAAAGTAACATATATCCTGTGGATATATCCTGTGTATGTTCTAGGGATATACAACCTATACAGATACAACCTTGGTCTCTAGAATCCAGAGCTTTACAACGTGTAGACCATGCTTGCTTCTTATAACTTTTGACTTTTATAAGTATTCAAACAGCTTAAGAACAGCAGGAGTATGCTCTGAAATGCTTTAATGAATTCTGAATACAATCCACTTGCAATTACCATAATTGAAACATTATATGGAGAAGCATGATGGCCTCTCACAAAGTGTCTGCAAGCATTTCTCCATACAGTGAGCCCTCCACAGCGTAAAAGGACTTCTACATGCCAGTAAGTGAAGAAACCCTACCCCAGCTCTGTGTAGTATTTCTTTACCTATTGGAAATACTGAAAAGCTGCAAGTAGATGGTTCAGAGAGATCCAGATTCAATTCCAGAGCATTTCTGAGAAGTAGAAAATTGAAAAAGAGAAAAAAAGTCTACTGATTCATTGTCTCCTGCTGCATCTCCAGTTTTAATGTTGCTTTCAGAGGCCAGGCTTTGTCTTTCAAAACATACTTTGTGCTTAAACACCCTAGAAAACAGTGAAAAATAACTAAGGATGGTAATTTAAATTCCAATTATATTTGCATTATTTGCAATATGTATATTAATAATTTCTCTTTTACAGTCCATAAATATGTAAGATGCAAATGATTTTCCAGGGAGTTTAGGACTGAAATGGTATCCTCTGAAATTCATTCTAAGGCATGGCTATCCAGGGATATTTTATCCTTTTTATTTATGCTAGAAATGCGTTCAGTAGTGAAAAATGTGATGTAAAGTGAGAGAAGAGTTGATGAAACAGAATATAAACTGAACTGTCTTTCTTGCCCCCTTTTGCAACAAACTTTCTAATTGTTGTAGTGTTTTCTCTATGAATTACATTGCTATCCTGAATATTCATGTTGCCACAGAAGGTGCTTTCCTAAGTTGAAAAATATTAAGTATTAACAAAATTATTGTTTGTATATTAACTTTAAATGTTAAGATATATCTTAGAGAGTAATAAAGGTTAGCAAGTTCATCAGGTCACCATATCTTTTTCATCTTTTTTTCTTATTCCTCACTCAGATTTTAAAGCATTTGAGTGTTAACCTTTTGAAAAGGAGGAAAAAAAAAAGAAAGAAAAAATAAAAAAAGACAGATTATTAGAAGATACTTAATTATCTGCTTCTTTAAGAAAGATACAGTAAGATCCTACCTCGTTCAACTGCCAACACTTGCATAAAGCTGCTGGAGTGATCTCTGAATACCCAATTGCATTGTCCTAATCTGAGATAAAATAACGCATCTAACTTTACTGTTATCTATAATTGATGAGCACTTATGAGTGTAATTCATTGAAATTTCACCTCTGGCACAATCTCTGCCACTCCAGGAAGAAAGATTCATAGCACTTTTTATTTAAATCATTGTGTAAGCTTGATGGGGGGTTCTGCAGTAAATTGTATACAATAAACATATAGAAGAAGCCTGAAAAAGAAGCACGAAACAGAGCCTTTTAATAGCAGAGCTCACATTTGCTAGTTTTCTCTTTCCTTCTTTCAGGATATATAAATTGGAGATGAAAAAATAAATAAATTAATAAACAGTGTGGTCCCCTGCTAAGGCGTAGCTTTTCTTCGAATGTCATCCATTTTCTCAAACTGTAAAAAATTGAAGAGCTTTCCTCTTTTGACCTGCTAATACATCTCAGTCACAGTTCACTGAGAAGCTGTGACAAGACACACACTGATAACAAGGCAGATTGTTGCATCATGACTTTTTTAATCTTGGCTATGTCAGCATTCCTGTGACACATCTCAACAGGTTTGGAATAATGTAATTAATTTATATGAGATTCTTTTGTTCATTTAATTAAACTAGTTACTTGTGGATATATCCAAAAAGCAACTTCTTATGTTGCTGGGATCTTTTTATGTTACTAATCTTAAGTTTTCATTCTGATTTTATCAACACATATTATTTAGTCTCTGTTTTACTGGATACATATAATACTGCATACAGTATAATATAATATAATACTGCATACAGTATTATTTCTAGGTTATGTAAACTAGCCTCTTGTTTGTAGAGGTCAAGTGGAGTGATAAGTGACATACTATGATGATTCCCTGTTCCATGCTCTCCTCTACTACAATTTTGTATAGATCCCAGGTCCAAAATCAGCATCAGTGCTTTCATTCTCTTGCACAGTCATAGCTGTGAACAAGGCCCAGTAGGAGATCACAAGCATTATGTGATATTTGCTCTTTTCGTAGGTACAGAGTTGTGGGTAGCGGTTCAGCTGGTAGCAGTGACTAATCAAAACTCAGAGTTGTCAAGGCTCAAAAGCCATTTGCATTTAACTGCTTGTTTTATATTATAATATTTACTTCAAATGATATAATCTAATGTATTACTTTACTAATTAAAAAATAGTTTATCTTGATGTAGTTTGTCCTAATTGAAAAAAATGACAGTTGTTTCCATTGACTCAAAAGAAACCCTTATTTAGCAAGTTGTAAAATTAATTAGTAATAAATAAATAAACCTCTTAGACTGTAATAAAATACATATGTGCTTGTCCATTATTTTAGGTATGAAGCTGCAAAATCACCTGTTAGTAAAATCAAGGCAATAGCTGTGCAATATATTGTTAAATTTTGTGTGGAATAGCACTGCTTGATCAGCTGATGACTAGTACAGTTGATTTGTTTTTGTTTCCAGACCAGGGGGAAGGGAAAGGATATCTACCACATTCTCTTGGTTCTTTTTTTTTTTTTTTTTCTTTTCTTCTTTTCTAGTCAATGTTAAAGATAATTATTACATCTCTGTGTTTGAATTTCTTTTGATTCAGCAGGAATAACCCCAATAAAATGCTCGGTTTTGCAAAGATGCCCTTTCAAGATGCAAATTAACACAATTATCTTAGTTGAAAACATATTTTGGAGTTATGCAATCAAAATAATAAACTAGTTAAGTAAAGCTTGCATGTGCAATCACGTTTGGTAAATAAAAAATATTTTCTAATGAGAAATTTAATAGGATTTGCTTAGTGCAGGTTTTAAATCAGATTGTACAGTTCCAGTGTTGTGCCATTGTAAAAGTAGGTGTTTCTCTCATTTGTTTAACAAAGTAGGAGATAAAAAGCAGCAATTGCAGAAATGTCTCAGGCAACATCTCTGAAGAAAAAAAATATATATATATCCAGGTCTTCCTCTTCACCACACTCCACAAAACAATTATTTGGGAATACAGGACAGCAGAATGGATTGTCAGCACTCAGCAAACTGCAGATGCACAGGCTAAACTTAGTTCTTCACAATCCCCAGTCTGAGATGCAGAGCAAATAATGCTTCTTAGAGAGGGAAAAAGAACGTAATTATTGTGATTAACTCCACAGCAGTTCATCTTCACATGAGGCTAAAGCAGGCAAAGAATCTTCACAGTGGCTCCCAGAAAGCCAGGGGAAGAGAAACATTCATTCCTTCAGATTCACACACTGTAGAGCAGTGATGCCATCACTGTTTTCTATATGGACACCAATCTGTGTGTTTAGGCCTTCTGGGCAGTCATCAAGCCATTTGGAAATAAAATGTATAAATAGCATTTGTCATGAATTTCCCATCAAAATTTCTATGATTAATCAGAAAGCTACTTAGAAAAGCTATATTATGAGTATTTGGTTGTAGGATCTGCAGATCCTTTCTATTTATTTATTTATTTATTTATTTATTCCTTTCTTTTAAGCATGGTACTTTGTGACTTGATTTTTAAGTGATTTTAAAAAAAATAATCATTACTGCCCATCTCATCCTGTTTAAACAGCAATTTAGAATATATGCTGTTTTGGTGTCATAAGAAGATCTTAAATCAGTTGCCCTACTTTCCGAATAATATTACCAGCAATGTGTATTACTGATTTGGTTACAGAAAGCTAATTCCTAATAAGCACAGAGTAGATTCCTAATGAAGCTGCTGAAGCTGCAGGGGAGGCTTTGATATTGAAAGTGGGGGAGAGAGAGCTGATCATATTGAGTGAGAAAGAATGTACCTCTTGTAATATCTGATAAAGAATGTGAGTTGACTAGATTATAGGATAACAAAAACTTCCATTTTGTTTTTATGGAAATTGTGTCTGAGTAAGAAACGTAGGATTTCCTGTCTCACAAACCTATGCTAGTTAGAGGTTCTGCTTTTTTTGATTATCTCAGTTATCTGTATTCTCATTAAGTAACCATCCAGAGATTTATTGTGGATAGAAGAATCAAATCTATTAGTTTTCAATTTCTTTTTACTATAGTAACAGAAAACAAATTTTTAATAAAATAGGCAGAGAGAATAACCTGAGGGAGTAGTTCAAGCCCTCCTGATTTAGAATTGGCAATCCAATTCAAAATGGATGAAAGATGGAGATCAGGAGCTATTAAACATTGTAGTCTACTTACTACAGTGCAGAAAGTGAACAGAAAAAGGCAGGAAAAAATCATGCCACATGAACCTAGAAAGCAGACCCTGGTGTGTGTTGCTAAGAAAGAGCAATAAAATTCTGGTGGTCCTCTGTCCTGGGGTAAAAATTCCAAGATTAGCAGTTGATTTAGTGACTGATTTTGTGGACAGAAATGCTGCTACAGGTAACTTAGTGACATCTGTAGTCCTGGCAAATATCTGACCTAAATCTTTATTTATCTGTGGCTAATCTATAAACAGAAAAAAGAAGGAGCAATTCACCATCTGAGAAGGGTTATATATGTTATGTAGCAAGAAGAAAAATGTTCTTCAGAGAAAACCTAGGTGTTTGTTAGAAACACACCCTAATGATACAGTGCATATGACATATTTCTGCATTGTACATTAATTGTTAAGTTTTAAAATTAGTCAAACTGAAGTCCCATCTATCCTGTTACTTCAATCTAGTGTCTATGTTTCATTATAAATATGGTAGAAGAAGAAGGTGGAGTTTACATGAAGAAATTAAATTAAAAGGAATCTTTTATTGAAGAGGTTTATTTTATGAAATGGTGACACACTAAAAACTGAAGGCAATGGCCAACCTGTCATTTTAATAAGACAAGAGAATGACAGCATATACTAACTTAATGCTGTTAAACAAAACTATTACAGAATTCTATTCCATTTTATCATTTCTTAAAACATTTTGTTAGCTTCAGGCTATCCAAACTAGCCTATTCCTAGATCAAATACACTGTCTGTGGTTTCTGAATTTTTAGAAATCAACTTTAACTGACACTGACATATATTTGATGTCATATTACAAACTTCCCCTAAACAGATGGCTTTTCACATCTGATCACATACTCATAAACTCAGCTGACAGTCATTATCAGCTTTTTTCATGCTCTTAAAATATTTGTATAGCCTTTCCAATAGTCTGGTGCTTCTTATAACACCTGACTACCTATGTAAAATGCATTTACAATTGAAAAACCAAATGCTTTAATTTTGGCCCATCTTTTGACTTCTATTTGAATTAATCCTCTCTTAGACATAGGTTAATTAAATGCCAGATTTACCCATGTGAGAGATATAGAACTCTTAGTGAAGTGATTGTCTTAGTGAAGTGAAGGATGATTATAAATATATATATATAAACAAACAAATAAATAAAAAGAATGTTATTTTCCTTCAAGATATTGCAAAGAAATTTGAATGTGTGTTTCTGACACTTCCGCTGTTGCAGTCAATCCACTTTATTGATTTTGATGGAGTAGTGCTCACTTACAGCAAGTGAAGATCTTATTTTCCAATAATATAATTGCAACTATTTTTGCCATCAGCTGGAACATAGCCTCTCTCAAGTTACCTTTTCTTTTTCCAGTATTACAGAAATAAATGCGTTTATTGTCCACTGAGATTTATCAGACAAAGCCTTTGCAAACAGGCAAATGTCAAGATGCTGAAAAATATAACATTTGTAAATAATACATTTGAGGTATATTTCTAGTGACTCCTTCATTCCTTAGGCAGACTACATATTTATTTGTATTCAGTTTCTGAAAAAATAACTTATAACTCCATTGTATTAGTGATTGCACATCCATAGGTGAACAAAATACTAACAAAAACTGTTCCATGAGCAGCCAAACTAACGAAGACTGATTTCCTACAGATCTATGTCCTGTGACCCTTAGTGTCCTTGCTATGATGATCCCAGTTTCACATATGGACTAGTTCCACATGCTGATCTGTGCTGTATGTTTCTGATTAACCAATCAGTATTTGCGATTTCTGGGCTTTGTTACAACTGGAAAAAATGCCAGACACTTTCTTTAAACTGCAATTAACTTGTTTGTGTACAGGCCATGTATTAATGAAAGAAGTAGTTAATTCTTTAAGGGCTCATCAACTATTTGGTGTTTTGTAATTTTGATTCTTCTTCATCCTCCCCACTCCCCAGTATAAGTCATTTGCATTCTTATACAGTCAGGTTCAGATAAATTTGGAATTTGATTGATCCACAGTATTGCATCCAATTTAGACATATTGTATGTGATAAAACCGTAAGGCCTTAGAGTAATTGACTCTTGAACATAATGGGTTATAATGCTGTCATTAAAGGACTGATTGGTTGTTCTATGCTATTGCAAAGAAATCCCATGGAAAAGAACGTCTGTAACGTGCAGATGTTCATCCATCACAACTGGGGGTAGATTTGTTTCTTTTGATGTGTAATTGCAACTGATAATTGTATAGGAGAAAAAAAAAAAAAAGTAAAAAAAAGAGGATGTTAACATTTCAGATCTCTTTCTTTTAACATGCACATGACATCTCTGTCCTAACGCTGTGTTTTCTCTGACTCCTGGCACTATCCCTCTCACTAACTTACCTTGACCTTGCCCACACTGAGGTGGCAATTTTCAATATGTCATAATTGTATTGTACATACTACCTCTATCGCCACCCACTAAAGTTGTGTTGCCTCTCTTTTTCCATTCGCCCAGCCCAGGCCTCAGCATCTATTTATCATGTTCCTTCCAGGAGACCGACTGGCATCTAAAATTGCCCTCAGAATAACCTTAGGATGGAGAAGTAACAACACAGGTTACTTCCCAAGCCCCTACAGCAAATTATTGGTGTTATGCTTCTGAAGTCCATTTGAGGAATCAGAATAATTTTCCTAGTTGTTTAATAAATCATATGATTCACTTCCTCAGTGAATCACTCACTTGAAGTTGGTCATAACTGTTTAATAATGAAATGTACAAGCAGCATCTCCTACTTAAAATTTTGTTGCTGGTCTATTAAGTCCATGTTTCTGCTTCTAGACCCACACATCTATATCAATGTACATCTGTGCATGGTCCATGTGTACCTTGTAATGCTTCCTTTTAACAAATGTACCTATGGAACCTCTCATGTTAACACTTTAGGACATCTCTATAGCATGTATTTGGAGTACTTTCCTGAACACAGTGTCTCTTATATTTAAAAACAAAAACAAAACAAAACAAACAAACAAACAAAAAACACTTAATCAGTAGATTCATGGGTACATTAAAGGGGAAATAATAATTTTGACATCTTATGTTATAAAATAGAATTTCTGTCAATTTGATTGTTTTCGGTCCTAACTTCATTTACTAACTGTTTTATAAGACACTGTCTTATGACATGCCTGTTTTCCTCCTAGATATATTTAATATCCTAACTGAAAGATCTCAGTGATTTACTAAGTTATTTTTTGTTTCCTGTGATAATCTGTCATTGTAAAGAATTTGGAGCCTTTTACCCTGAGATCAAAAGAGAATGCCCTAAATTTCAGCTGGCCAAAGTGTGGTTATAAAAAAAATATTAATTATAATAATAAAAAAAGCAGCCAAGGTAATTTGTAATCTTATGACTCTAGGGAACTATAAACTGCGTTAAGTTTGCATAAGTTATGAACTTAAGATCACTTCTGCTTTAATTGCTAAGTCCTTATAACACCACCACTGTAGCTCCTTTCTCTATCACTAAGTCTACAAAAATATTCTGTAACAGTTTTATTGGTTCTGATATTATCATTTATCTTCTAGATGCATAGTCCCTTTTTTTTTTTTTTTTTTTTTTTTTTTTTTTTTTTTTTTTTTCTTATTTTCTGGTTATGTCTGTCCATATCCATTTGTGATTTCTCTTTAGGCAAAAATAGTCTGTTAGTACAGAGTCTAGCACAGAGACACTAAATTCATGATGAGAATTTTGATATAATTGATATTGATATAATAATAAATATTGATAATAAGGTGAGAACTAGTATCACGGCTCATATGAAACATGCAGTCATAAATCAGTTTTGATGTGTCTTCATAAGGACTGAAACAGTCTCCCACATTCTCTCCGCCCTCCCCCCCCCCCCCCCTTTTTAATTCTGGTACGGAACAACGTATTATTCAGGAATTAAAACTTACTAAAATGAAATCACCTAGTAAGTGAAATTAAATATGAGCCCTGTTCTCCTTGATCAGATTCAACAACTTTTGTTAGTATGTTCCTGTGAAGGAACAGATGTATATTACCAGCTTCCAGACAACAATAAGTAGTTGAACACTTGGTTGGCATTCTATGGGCAACTGTCTGAGTATACAGTATCATCTTTCTTCTTTGATTGGATTTGTTCTTGTGGAGTTACCAGCTCATCATCAACTAGTTTGATAAAACCTTGCTAAATAAATTGTGTGGCTGGCCACATAAATAGTCTATCAGTGCTCATTTGTCTATCAATCTATGTTACTTATTTGTCAAAATATGTGGACATGTGTATAAATTTTATATATGTATATACCTACAAGTGCTTGCACACTTATGATGTACTGAAGGAACTTAAAAAATTATTCAATTATTAGATGTTTTAAATATTCATTGCACTAAGGGAAGTTCTGGTGACACAATAACCACTATCAAAATGTTTTGTTTTAATTATATTTAATGTAATTTAATTTGTAATATATTTTTTCCTTATTATTGTATGTTTCTTATTTTATATACGTTCTTCATTATATAACATTTTATTTTAGAACAATGTAGTAGCTGGTTGTGGATAGCATTTGTTTATCAAAATGAAAATTCTTCATAGTTTCTGCAATATCCTTCATTCTCTCTGCATGCAACAGAGTATAATTTGAATCACCTTTATACTTTTCAAAAGACTACCAAGATGGGGTAGATTCCATTCTAAGAAAGCTTATACAAGGGAACCCAAACTCTGAATAATACTAATTCAACTAGAATAGATCACATCAGATATGGAGAGTTGTACAATAGTTAAGCTATGATTATTTTCCATGTGAAGTTTCATAATTGTGATTAGACCTAATCATTCTGTTTTGAGCAGCCATAATAATTTCAGATTCTTGTTATGGAGCCATTTTATAGTGTTTCCAAAAAAACCTATAGAAAAAGGCTTTTGCAAAATTGTAAGAAGCTTTTGCATTTGTAGAGAATGAATTAGGCCCATTTTCTTTGCTGTTGACAAAGTACATTCCTTTTAATCTAGTCATTATAGGGAAAGTCAGCAAAAGCAGGGGAGGAAATACAGAGAGATTATAGGAAATGACTGTTTAAAATACATCTGCAAATGAGTAATGCTGGGCTTGTGTTGCAGTACCCCATCAATTTTCATAGAACTGTATGCTACAGATATGCTACACTGTGCATTTGTGTCTCATCTTTTTACAGTCTTAAGGTGCTCCTCTATTACAAGACATCACCGCATCGTATAACCAAAATTCAAGACGTGATTTGAATTTGATTTAATAGAATGGCACTAATTTCATACTTTCATACATATTAATTTATAATTGCTTAGAGCACAAGTTCATTGTGTATTTTGAGGAAAATAAGTCTTGGAAACTAGAAATTCAACATATTAATGTTTAATTGAATTAATAATGTAATATCTAGAAATAGTTATTTAGATTTTGATAGGCTGCAAGGAATACTGAATACACTTTTCCAGAATAAGATGATTTCGATCTGTTTCTACAGGCATTAACTTATTAAGTGCAATAGAAGGACTAAGTATTCCTAGTGATTACTTTCAGAAATTGTCATTGAAAACACTCTGACCTATTTTTACGAAGTGACTTAGTGACTTGTTCTGTTTTTTTTTTTTTTTTTTTTTTTTTGTGTATGTGTGTTTTTTTTTTTCAAAATAACAAATCAGTTAGTACCAGTTACAAATTATTTGCCTCCAAAAACCCATTTAAAAATCAATCTTTTAAGCTTTAAGTCATTCATTCCTTCATCTTATTGAAGCAGACTCAAAATAGACACATATTTTTCATTATTAAGTTTTGTAAACAAATTCATCCCTAACCTGACTTTAAGTGGCAAGTTTAAATGTAGAACATATTTTTAAGAGCTAAAAATAAGAATTTATTGATAAGGAAAAGGGAGACAGTCTTTCACTGTAATGTATCTGGACAAATAGTACTGTTGTAAGAGTAATACATCTAGCTGAAGAAACTGTAGGAAACAGAATAAAGAATTTCAGGACAAAATGCCAAATAGCTGTGAAGACTGACTATTTTTAAATAAAAGCAGTATTCACTCTGGAGTCGATGGCTCCCTCTTTTAAAGCTAGAAATAAACATCTGTTAGTTTTTCCATTGTAAACCTTCATTTTTATGGGTTTATAATAGGGTCATAAAAAGTCATTCTTTGTTGAAACCTGACATCATAAAAGGCTAGGAAAGTCCTTTGGGTAAGTAATAAATAGATTAAAGGATGATGGAAAGGTATGCTTGCAGAACAAGCACACCGAACCACAAACAAAATCTCACCCCCTTGTCCATTTGACTTGTACCCTTTAATCATAGTTCAAAGCTAAGCAGAATTTCTTCTTTGAAAGGTGTACTTATGGATGCAGGAGATACTTTTCCAATTCCATCCCAAAGTAAAGGGAGAAAACTCAGGGGGAGTGAACTTCTGTGAAGACCTGGCTTCATCAGCAGGGTATGCTTGGAGATCAACAGACCTGTCCCAGAACTTCCATTAATTCTGTAGTGGAACAATGTATCTTCAGACCTTTAATTACAATTTTTGGGGCTTCCTTCCGAGTTCTTGCATATTGAAAGCTGTAGTCACATGAATTTCATGAAACTGTAAAGTATTAGCATTGCATTACTAGTAAAATACAGCTTTGCAAAAGTAAAAAAAGCAAAAAAGCACATTTACAACACAAAAGCTTTGTGATCCAGAAGAGCAAAATTTATCATGGTAAGTTTTTTACATACAAAATGACAGCAGAGATGATGCTCCCTAGAATATTGATATAAAAAATTATTTGTCCTTATGTATTTATTGTGGTTCCACTAGGATAGACTTGTTAGTGATGATAAACAACTCTATCAGCTAAATCTTCAGATACTAGATTGGGATTATGCACATTTGAAATACTAGTCCAAGAGATCTGAAATGAAATCCATGTTTGAATGAGTGATAACACGCGATGATTTAAAATTCATAGTGAAGCACTGTTAAGATGAATTTCACACCAGAATCAGAATGTGGCTTTGCCTTTCTATAACAACATCTTGCCTTTCTATAACAACATCTCTGATTATAAATCTAGCAGAAGACAGACAGCAAAAATGAGAAATCTTTTTTTTTTTTTTTTTTTTCCCCACAGTAATGCCAGTTCCCAGTTCAGCATAACATAGTGAAACTATATAATAACAAAGACAATTAAAACTGCCAGAGGAAAAACTGTTAGATAAATGCAAAAGATACTAAAATGATAGTATAGAAATAACCCAGTAGTTAGCACAATACAATGTACTGAAGCAACATTCATTCAACAACATTGTTATTCACTATCTGAAAAACTAATTGAATTAATTTTTACTTACATGTCAACTTCTCTACTTCCAAAAATTGCAGAAAAAGGAAAGAGGACTTTTTTTTTTTTTTTTTTTTTTTTTTCTTTTAAGATCTTAGTTTATGCTTGCCACAGGGAAGTGAAGCTAAAGACCGAAGTCAGTCAGGCTATTTGTTCTAACACAGGTGTCTCTGTGTTTAAGAGGTATATCACGCACAGCAATTCAGGGAAGGTAGTCTGCATCCTTCTAAAATTACTATGTCTGAGATCTGCTTAGAGATATTAGGTGAATGTAGGAGATGTCAGTAATATCCATGACACTTACTAAAATATCTAGCAAAAACAAAAGATTCTTCCCCGTGTATTCATTTGTCATTGGACCACTAGGACAAGCTTCATTTTGGAAGGGCCATCCTTGTTAGCATTGCCAACTAAGGAAGGAAACTATGAAGAAGCTCCAGAATATTTTCATTAGCAAAGCCCTAGTCTAGACTGAATGCCTAAGGATTCAGTAACACAACTGTGAGTAAATGTTATTTATGAAGAATAATTAAACATTTGCTGTTTCCTTCCTAGTGCTAACCTTTCTGGGGAATTTCCTTTTAGTTAGACAATAGCAGTACAATTTATTTCTTTCATACATGAAAGAATCAGAAATAAAAGATTTATTAAGAAAGCTTCGACATATCCATTTGACGTTTTACTATTATAGCATGAATTTCTTCAGAAGAGATATAGATTAGCTCATTCCCACTAAAAGAAGAAACTGGTTAATGCAATGCCAGATCAAGGTTATTATAACAGTTATGTGAATCTTACAGAAAGCCAAAGGCAGACAATAGTATTTGCATTTAATGAAACTGATTTTTGTAATGTAGCTAACTAAGGGAAAGAAAGCTCTTATGCCAATAAAAATCTCATCAGGTGATGGCCTTGACAGAGCATCTCAGTATCTTTGTCACCCAGAGCTGTCATAAACAAACCACTGATGAGACAATAATAATAATTAACATGGTGTTAATGGGACATAGGCACTCACAGCTATTTTTCAGCTACAGTGAGTTGAATGAATGCCAGGCAGTGCATGTGGCATAACACCATGACATGCTTCTTTTTTCGTTTGCTGTCGTAGCTGTTGGATCTCTTCTTATTCTGAGCCACAAACCCTTGCAGTAATCTGATAGTATTCATTTTTGTCCTCAAAGAAACCATACATCAAATCATAATAATTAAAATATTCAGTGGATCAAAATCTCTCAAAACTGTCTGTTTTTTGAAGATGGTTTGACAAGTCAATTTTTTCTCCTTTATTCCACAAATATAATAATAATAGATCATTGTTACTTAAAGATTAGTCCTATCTACAAAATAATTTTTGTACTGATACATACATATTGAGGCATTATATATAGCAAAAGGCCTCAGAAGGTTTCCTTTCTTCCTTTGTTCCATGGCTTGGATGAGTGGATCTTCAAACATGGATGTTAGTATCCATAGATCATTTTTGGCTAAAATGATGGCATGTTTGGCTGATAGCCTGAGCCTGTCTCCCCTCTGGGACTTTTGGCATCAATGTTAAAGAACTGCAGCTTGTTTTTCATGGGTGACTTAGGCAAATAATGAAACACATTCCACTGAGTGTTCTTAGGGAATAGGTACAGAAAACTAATTTTGGCTTTTGTCTGGACTTGCTATGTCACCACTCTGATAGTAAAAAGACATACCACCTCTTTTCCTTTTCTTTGTCAAGGTATTACCTGACTTGCATTTTCTCCTTGCAAATGTGGTTTAAATCCATCCAGATGCCATATCTTTACTTCTTTTTTAATCCCCTCATGCCTCCTTCACCTTGACTTACTAAACTTCTTCTCTAAGCAACATGTTCAGTCAGACATGCAGACTCCAACCATTTGAAAATAAACCAAGGAATAAATTTGAAATACATATAAATTGGATGAGAGTTTTACCTTCTCAGGTAAACACACAATAATATTGTTCTCATCTTTAGTCCTTAGTGTTCTTAGTGTCCTTTTTTGTATGAAAACATGTATTTTGGATGTCCTTTTTTGGCCTGCTCCTTGCAAAAGCTCCCTATGAAAATAGGAGTACACTGACCTTGAGTTGTAGGTAATTCATGAAACACTTTTTTTTGTTGTTTTTAATCAGAAACTATCCTTAATATTTTCATCAAAAATGTCGGTCTGTTCGAATATTTCTGAAGTCTCAATTCTAAATTCCTGTCATTACTGGAAAAGCTTGCTTTCAGTAGCAAGTATGTTTATTTCTCTTCATTGTTCTTAAAAAATGTTTAAGTATAATTTGAACACTCAGGCAAGATAGCAAAGGACAAATATAAAGTACCACCCCCCAAAAAAATTATATATACATATATATATATTTCCAAATGACATGCTTTTTGAGGCCTGACACATTATATTTTAATATTGAAGTTGGCAATGCCACTGTTCCAAATTGGAAAACACCATTATATAAGAAACAATAACATTGGCATTCTCTTAGAATTCCTTCCAGAGAATAGAAGCCTCTTAATAATGTGGGGGAAAAAATGTATTTCCATTAAATGTAAGGGTTTTCTGATTCATAGACTTTTTGTTTTGTTTTTGACACAATTATGTCCTGTTCTTTGATAGAGGTTTCTCACTTCTGTGGGAATGAGAAGAATGACAACAAAAATTTTCCCATAAAAATAGATAGATTTATTTATTTATTGTTATCATGACCATCTGATAGTGACTTGCATCTAGATTTTGGAAAATAGATTCTTAGAACTGTGCTCATAAATACCTTTAAACAATCCCACTTGAAGGCTTAGAGTACCTGAAGTACCTAGTAAGTCAGCTCTCTTTAAAGTCAGAGTGTTTTTTTGGAAGATGTAGTTAGGAAAATGTTTCCAGTGTAGTGGACGGAGAGAACAGTTGATCAAGGCTCCATTCTAAACAGCTTCTTCAAAATCTGAGTATAGTTTCAGTACATAACAATAGACATGCATCAGACAACTTTACTATGTGCACAGCTTCTCCATAAGGAACTAATGTGCACTAACTAATGTGCACTAAATGACATCTTGTTATTACTGTATAATACATGTTCTGCTTTTAGAGCACAGATACTGACATGGGCTAGATTATAGTTTCCTGCACACCTGCTACAGCTGCTCTACACTTCTCTAAGTTGTCTGGCTATGGTGTTACCAAATATCAAACCTTCTGAGAAGATATCAGGAACACAAGTCCAATGAGGAGCAGCTGAGGGAACTGGGGTTGTTTAGTCTGGAGAAGAGGAGGCTCAGGGGAGACCTTATTGCTCTCTAAAGCTACCTGAAAGGAAGGTGTGGGGAGCTGGGGGTTGACATCTTCTCACAGATAACTAGTGATAGGACTAGAGGGTATGGCCTCAAGTTGCGCCAGTGGAGGTTTAGGTTAGAAATTAGGAGACATTTCTTCTCAGAAAGAGCAGTCAAGCACTGGAACAGGTTGCCTGGGGAAGTGGTGGAGTCACCATTTCTGGGGGTATTTAAGGATGTGGTTGGATGTGGTGCTTGGGGACATGGTTTAGTGGGTGACATTGTTAGTAGGGTGATGATTGGACCAGATGATCTTGGAGGTCTTTGCCTACCCTACTGATTCTAAGTGATTCATCTGTGAGTCCAGCAACATGAAGCAGCCACAGCTTTGCCTTGAGGTCTCCCACACAGCTACTGCAGTTTGGAAGCAAGGCAGGTCTGGGCTTGGGCTCATATGCATGAGATAATTTTGATGTAACCACAGACTAATGTGCAGTTAGAAGTTACTTAGATCTTCTAAACATGTGGCACTTTGATTGATTTAAGTTACATCAATTCATTTTAAACATGGTATCTTCTGGAATTTTATGTAATTAATTTAAACTGATTATTTTGCACTTAAAGAAGAAGACATCACAGAATGATATGTTACACCAGGGCTCTAGTTCACAAGATTTAAATTGATATGTTATATAATCTTTCTGGGTTTAGGTAAGCTTACAATATCATCTGTGCAGAGTTTTAGCAACAGAAAGAATGATGTATGAATTTCAATGTAATACTGTTTCTAGTAGAAAGCCAAAAGAGGTTCCATATTTGTTATATGTTATTTGTTTTTTTGATTGTTGGTTGTTGTTTTTTGGTTTGTTTTTAATTTATTTAGATAAATAATTTGAAATCATCATATGCTTCTAGGTTTCCTGCTAATAATGATATTATTTTCAGAGGTTTCCTTGGTACCACTTCTAAGCAGGCTATTGCAAGGGAATTTTTCATCTAGTTTTCTTATAATTTCCCTAAGGAAAGACTTTATTTTGGGGTTACAAGTTTATAAAGTTGAAAACAACCTACAGTTGTATTTTTGGGAAATTCTCAGAAATAATCTGATACTATCATAATTACTCAAGTGAAAAAAAAATGAATCTGTGGAAAAATATAACTTTCCATTAGACTTAAAAATGAGAGTCAATGCATTGTACAAGTCATCTGCCAGCTCTATATCAACTCTCGCTGCTTGGACTTGACAATATTTTACCCCAGCTAGCCACAGGTTTTGCAGAGGTGCAAATAGTTACTTCAGGAGAGCAGGCTGGTGGAGGATAAGCCATGCAGCTCCTTGCTACCTTGAAAGACAAAGTCCTTTATAGATTACTCTCACTGGCACTCTAACACTATGAAGCTGCATTTTGCAAACAAAGATATCAGACATATATGAATGCACAAGCAAGCATTAATGCTGATAGAAACCACCAGATCCATATCTCTGTTTGCTGACATGTGAGCTTGAAACAATGACATTGTCTTTTGCCTGAACAGATCGCTGGGCTTGACAAGGACTCTAATAGAAGATGAGCGGTTCTGCATCATAAGGCTTTTGATGGAAAACATAAAAGTACTGCTCTGTCTGACCATTCTCTAAACATGCTAGAAAAAACGACAGCTTGTCAAAATTAAGTGCCATGCTGTTCAAATGAAAACAAAGCAAACATGATGAAAGTTTTTAGCAGTAGGCTAAATATAGACTGTTTTGCCAGCACCTTGCAACTATACATTAATGATACTTTATTCAACCAATTGCTTTTGCATACAGAAAGAAGAGGAGGCAGGTAGGCTGAAATTCAATCCATTCTTCTCTCAAAACCATGCAGCATAGATAACTATCTGTGTTAAAGAGGTGTCTGTAAAATCCAGACTGAATTAAGACACATACTCCAAAAGCCCAAGCTGTGGGTGTTGGCTTCTGGAACTCTTTGATTACATCAGTGACAGAAACATTCTTTAAATCTTGTGGTTATGAAAAAAAGTTGGAAAATGTGACCTGGCATAACCAATACTATCTCTGTCTTTGTCTATTGACAGCTTAAAACAATTATTCTAAGAAGTGTGAATTATCCCATTTTCACTTTATAAACTAAAAAAAAAAAAAAAGTTCAAAAGAAAAGCTACATATATTGTGATAGATGCATTTTATTTTCCAATTTCTTCATTTTTCTACTCTTTAATCTAAAATTGATTTTTTTTTTTTTTCCCTGTAAGCTATTCTTGCCTTCCTATACTTCTTTCTAGGCTGATCTTCTATAGTTTTATGTCTGTTTTATGAGGTATTTACTTTATGTTCAACATTTTAAATCCTTTTTTTTTTTTGTACTAATCTTTAATTTACGGATTTAATAGCATTCCTTTCAAAAAAATAAAAAGAAAAAGGAGAAAAAGGCCTTTGAATATGTTTAAGTCCCACAAGACATTTGTAGTAAAATCCAAAGCTTCCCTTAGTTATGAGAGAAGCTGACAGATTTTATTGACATACTAATAATCCTGAATGGGAAGATTTGTAATGAGTACATCTTTTTAGATTAGTGTTATGTGCCCTTGAGATGTCTGGTTATGTAACTTAAACATTCAGGGACCATAGTATAGAAGGAAACAGCAGCAGTAAGACATAAATCTGGCTCTGATATTAAGAAATAAAAGTTTTGTTTGCTCTGCAATGAAAAAGAAACAATGGGCAACATTATTTTCCTTTTTGTGTACTGTTCTTAATCCATATGTGTACCTTTGCTGCTTTAAAGATTGTTTGTTTCCTAATGCTCTTTGTGTTGATGCTTGATTATATCTTACCTGCATCTTTTATTCCAGTTAACCAAAGTTATATGATGTTGAGAACTGCAAATATTTTATCATAATCATTATCATAAATCACAGGCTTTAACATCTGCCTTCTGTTTAGAGGAATCAGCTTTTTTACTGACTGTCTTCCATAATTAATAGCACTTTACTTTGTAAATCAAATTATCTCACTTTTTCTATAAAGATTTAGCATGAGATCATTTTTTAAAACACTAAATGACCTTGACAAAAACGAGCGATCAATAACGTTGATTAGCAGTTTGTTTTCTGTAATATTGGATGTTTCCTTCATCATTAGTTTTTCCTGTTGCAAGTCTTGTAGAGGTTGAAGGTCATTGATACCTCCTGGCAATGCTATTTTCCATGAACTGTTGATTCTACTTATGTCTAACGCTGATGGATTCACTTAAGCATGTGTATAGATTTTGCTAACGTGTCTTTTAATCTACACTTCTTTAAATTACATGATTCAGAGAGAAGAATGCTTGTCAGCTATATTGCCAGAAATAAATGCAGATTTGGTCTTAACAGGAGAGAACTTGGGTTCTGACTCTTCTCTCAGATCTACCTCAGTGTTGCCTTGGCTAAAAACTATGCCAACGTCTGAAAAAAATATGTGGTATGGTGATTAAAGGAACAGACTTTGAGGTGTAGATTCAGCCTTTTTAAGAGCAGACTTTCCAGGTGCTATTAATTCTTCTCCATGTTTATTCCTAGTTTATAAATAATAGCAATGTTATTGCCGTATCTAAGGACCTCAGTTAACATGGCAATAGGATACTGTAGTAAATACTCAAGGTAGGCATAGGTATTTATTCTAATTAATGAAAGACTAGCAATTTTATCAGCTAGGAAATAGCAATAAGAGACATTTGTTTCTGTCTCAAGTAGTCATTAACTATCAATACTTTTAATTGAATGACAGGACTTAAGAAAGCAAATCTAAAATATTCCTGACATTTTCAGTCATCATCTTAGACCTTGAATTTGGATGTTAAATTCATTAAAATTTCCTCAGGCTGTGTTTTCCCACATCCTTTTCAGACATTTTCATTATAGATCCATGCCTGGAGTGGGAGCTCCAGGATCTCAGAGGTATTCATATGGCCAGTGACCCATACCAATGCAGACAGAGTGCAGAGTCTTTCCCAGCTCCTCCTCCATAAACACCGTCAACAGTCACATAAGGGTGAACACAGAATGTCCAATACTTTTCTTCCTCTCTGACTGATCAGGACTGATGTTAGTGGAATGCATACACTCCCCCACCCCTTTGAATAACAGTTCTACTCATTTTCACAGGTCTGTCAAATATTACCCTGGGCTGCACGCCTTTCATGTATCCAGATCCTGTGGTCAGCTCTGAGGCAACCAGATTGTTCAGGGCTTTATGCAGTCTGGCCCTGCAAGTCTGAGAAGGTAGAGATTGTACATTATTTCTAGACAAACAGTTCTGGTGCCTTCATGCCTTCTGGTGCCTTCTGGTGCCTTCAGGTGTATTTGGTGGAAAATAATAACAATAATAATAATATCCATATACCTTATCTGATCCTCTTATTTCAATGTATGGCTTTTGTTTCTTCCTGTCACCATACACCACCATGGAGAGCCTGGCTTCATCATCTCAATAGATTCCCCGTACATACTGGCAGGTTACTGGCAGGTCCTCCTAAAATGTTTTCCTTTCCAGACTAAACCAAAACAGCTCTTTTAGCCTCTCTCCATAGGACAAATGCTCCAAGCCTGATCTTCTTGGTTACCTCTGCTGTACCTGTTGAGCTGGTTTTCTTTTGGTGGTAGGATTGCCTGTGTTCTGTTTGTTAAGGTTTCTTGATTCTTCTGTCTGTCATTATACTTCTGATCTGCACTAGGTCTGTCTTTGCGTTTACTTTGATTAGTGTTCAGTCAGAAAGTCCATGATCAATCAAACCCGATGCATAGTGTCCCAGAGGGTAAGTTAGGCCATGACACTGCATTACTTTCAGCAGAGGCCTTAATGTTTAAGGAACCTATACTAAAAGTCGTATTACCAGTTATGAAAACTTTTTTCATCACTTGAAAACAAAATCCTACCACACAACATACACAAGCATCTGTTTCTCAATTACATTACATAAGCTTGGGGAATTTGTTTAAAAGAAGAATTTTAGAAAATTAAGAATACTCCAACTGCCATCTGCTTGCTCCCAAGTATCTCAGCAGAGTTTGTCCCATTTTCCACCATAACCAAATCACCTATCCTGGCTTCATCTCCTACAGTGCCTTAAGGCTGTCAGGATGCATTGTGTGAGTCTGGCTGGAGGGGTAGCTGTACTGCCAACATCTACAGCACCTGCCTTCTAAGCACACTGCTTGTCTCAGAGAATAAATTCCACTTTCTTATATTCTCTAAGCACAGGAAAGAAAAAAAAAGGGGGGGGGAGGGGGAAAATGGGGAGTGTTGAGTTTGGGATTCCTGTGAGTGCTTTTTGTTGTTGTTGTTGTGTTTGTTTGTTTTCCCAGGGAAAGTTTATTTACATCAACTTTAAAACCATTTCCATCAAGATTTGTTGTCTGTGCTTCTACTAATTATTAGGATTTGTAATGTTTCTATTTTGTTGATATCAAGGTGCTTTATGTACATTGGTGAGACTGCTCATTTTCTGTTTTATCTGTAACATGAAACTTCTGCTCATACATTGATCAACCAAGACTGGTGATCAGCTCTGAAAATTCAGTCATTTATTCAAACTCTTAACAGCAAAGCTTTGAAAAGAACTTGGCTTTCTAAGTCCCAACATCTGGGTAAAATACTCTGCTTCAGAACCAAGAAACAGCAGGAAAAGATAAATCAAGAAAATACTCTTTATACAGAGCTCATTTTCTTAACATAATCACACAAAAAATGAGTTATTTTATTTTATTTTATTTTTTTTATTTGCTGTTTGGCTAAAACCAGAGGGAGGAAAAAAAACAAAAAACATTTACATTATATCAGCTAAAGAACACTTATCAGACATTAAAGAGTGTACTGGGTTAATAGCTTGAGCGGTAGACTGAGATCATGACCCCATTGAAATTGGTGTGAATTTTACTTCTGATCTAGAGGGTCATATTTCTTTCTAGATACAACACATTAGGGTCTAAGTACCCTTACCAACTATTATCATATGGGTGTGTTATAAATGTCTAAAATAGTTATTAAATTATGTTATTTGTGAGGAGCATCAGTTCCTGTACAAAACTGTTGTTAAACAGGGGTGAGATAAGGATGCAAAACTGAACATCGAAGATATAATTATTTCGAAAAAATAACTAAAGGTTTTAGTTTCTTTAACTGCGTCTCTATATATACTGAAATAGCTAAGTGTAGGTTAATACATCTGGAAAACGCAAATGTAGGTCGTGTGATCAATGAAGAACTTTATATTATAGAACACTGACTAATTGGTCATGCCTGGTAAGCTGAACATGAAATTTTGAGTAGTTTAGAGAGCAAATATGATCCTTAGCTTTATGAGGAGTGGAATCATTTTTGTAAGTTGGAGTGTGATTCTTTAAACTTTGTGTGGTATTCATTAGACCATTGCTGTGATGATGTATACAATTCTAGTATCCAGGCTTCAGAAAGAATATTGACAATTGAAACATTTTCTGAAAAAATCTGCAAAAGTATAGCAAGAAGAAAAAGGTCATAAAAAAAAAAAACAACAAAATTCTCCTCCTAGAATATCAAACCTATCACTGTTGTCTTACACTGATATGAACTCCCAAATCTTGTGGAAAAGTAGAGTAGTATGTCATCTTGCATACCCAAGGAGAAAGAGGAGAAAGGACAAGAACCACTTTTGCAAAATATTTTGAGAAGACCTTTCTTTTTTTTTTTTTTTCTTTTTTTTTTTTTTTTTTTTCCCCTCCCTGTGGCTTTAATTTCATAGGTACATCTTTTCACCAGGTCTTATTCTCTGCCAAAGATTAGTGCCATTGAGAAGACTTTAAGGCTCCATTCTTAAGGTGTAATGCAACGGCAATAGATATTTTCAAAGTGACATGCACATAGGAACCCAAGTTCTGCTGATTTTCATTACAGTGCTGTGTGGAGTAATCTAAAAAAACTTCACCAAACCGAGTAAATTGCTTTGGGGATAGAGCAAAGCTGTTGTCCCTGAAGGGGAACTCTGGGTGCTTTTTAGCTGTCACCTAGTGGTGATCGCAATACCAACAGATCACTAGAGACTAAAGCTGCATTTTGGGAATTGCCACTATCATGAAGTCCCATTTTTCCTTCTGTAGAGCAGTGCTGTTTGGGTTTAACATCTAAATTTAGATGATCCACTGTAAGCATCTATTTCTTAATCATTATTAGCATCTATTTCTTAATCATTATTTAGGACTCTGTCAACTCTCCTTTTGATTTGAAGCCTGTCTGTCACTCACCTAAATGATGGTTGTAGTCCAGATAGGCAATTCTATTAAAAATTCTATTTAATTCTATTAAAAAAAAAGAGTGGTTACTGATTACAGAAACTTTAAAAACATCTTCAAACCACTTTCCTGAATAGAGCCATACCCCTTCCCTCCCTTTTCCTGTTTCATTTTTCCTAGTAATTCTTGAATTAGAGAATTTCTAGCAGTGTGGGAGTTGTGGCCATGACTCTTACATTTATTTGTGTAACCCTATGAAGGGTAAGTATAGGTAAAATGCATCATGTTCTCCAGCAGACAGCAGTCTTCATGTGTATAATTTACAGTATGGATCCATTCGCAGCGACTAATAAGTAGTGTTTTTCAAAATACTCAGAGTAACTAAAGAATACGTACTAGTAACTTTTAAAATTTCAGCGAGTGTTAGAGGTGTAAAAGTAGTGTTTTGTTTGCCGTGTTATGATGGACTCTGTACCTTTATCAGAGAAAACGTGTGTAAACAAAAAAACCTGAGTGCTTAGATCAGAGTGTAGCTCTTGCTGGCCTAGAGCACAGCACAGGTTCTGTGATCTGAGAAGAAAGCCTTTTGTGACTAGTGTGTAAAAATAAGGGGGCTTTCTTCTGCACTCCTAGGTAGAGGGAGAGAAAACTATTTGTATCCAGCAAACATCTAGTAGCTCAGCAATGACAAAAAAGTACTGATTGGTTCTGACAGCTGCCTGTTTCACAGTGGTATTTAACCAGAAATATTTGAAACGGATTGATAAAAATAATGAAGGATTGTATGACATATGACAGAGATAAACTTCACCACAATTTAACTCATTAACAAAGAAACAGTGTTATATAAGAAACATATGTTTCTTATGTTCCTATGTAAGAAAAAATTCCTTATTTTCTGTTTACCTCATTTGTGATACTTCATTTGCAATAATCCAACAGCAAATAAGATTTTTATAATAATTTGCTCCTTCAGGTATTGCAAGTATTTCACTGTGAAATAGGTTGAATGGGATGTCATTGTCCTTTAACAAGTACTGCTGATGGATGTGGTCCATTTAAATGTACAACTGAGAGCTGAACTAGATAACGAACTTATTATTACTCTCTGAGGATTACAGGTTAGTCCCAAAGGAGTGCAGTAAGCTAGAGAAAATCCATATCTACTGGCTAAACAATAGCCAGAAGGCTGACTGGAGATATTGATTTACTTTCTAGGCCATTTAGACCTTAATGGTGGAGAAAAGCTGAAGTGCTGTTTACTTTTCTGCCAGAATCGACCAAACAACCAGTCCATTTTTTACAGACTTTTGATTGATTTCGCTTAGAGGAATTAGAGGTGATTTATTTTTAAGCTGAAAGCAACTCGTAAATATCTCCCACTACACAGGTTCCCTGAGAGTAAATGTTAAGTGGAAATACTGAGAATACTTTGCTGCAAATCAATGCGAACAGGTAATAATCCTTGGTAGCAACAGTCAGGTGTTGGACACCTTTCTTAAGTGCGGTGAGGACTCTGTACAGTATGATACAAAATGCTTTTAGAAGCCTCAACTTTTGCGAATCAGTATGAATCTGATTGCTGGGCTGCATTTGTGCCAGCTCTGCCCTGCTGACTTAGAAAAGGACCATGGTGGTGGGAACTTAAGTGGTGCTCAAGGTCAGTAGTGTGCAGCTTTAATATTTGATGGATAAAAATGGTAATTCATCATGTGACAGTTGCGCACAGTACTTCATACTCACAGCAAATCTCTATCTGTAAGGGACAACTCAGAGAAAAAATGGAAAAAAATGGGTGGAAATGGGTGGAAAAAATACACACACACACATATAAAAACTGTCTGGCAAAGAACTTAGGTTTATACAAAAGACTGTCACACACACAATTTAACTTTCACCACAAAAAGGGAAAAAAAATAGATTGCATGTTCTTGTGGAAGTTAAAAATGTAGAGCTGGTATGTTAATCGTATTCCTACATAGAGGTAAAAGCCACAGTTTTAGATTATTTACAAACACATGGTCTGTAATTACTATATAGAAAAAGTCTGCAGGAATAGTTTGTTGCAAAGATAATGCCTTTTTTTTTTTTTTTTTTTTTTTTTTTTTTTTTTTTTCAGAAAGTGTTGTGTAGTTCTGCCTTAATACAACAGCCTGTTGCATCATGAATGCAGTACTGTTTTCACCAAACAAGTTTGGCTTTTTTCCTCCTCCCCACACCCTTCCTGGAGTTATGCTTGGTTAATGTGCCACTTATATCTTAACACAGAAACATAGCTATTACCCACAGACTATAATTATAGCCAGCTCTAGGACTTGCACAATGTGTAAATATGGATCTTTTAAATCTGAAACTTATATTTCAAATTGTGCTCGTGTCTTATGTCACCTCTCCTACCACCCAACTCATTAATCCTACACTGATTCATTTGATTCAGCCTCAGTACAGTGCTACAGACCTGAAGACTGATAGGAAAATACAATGTTCCAGTATCCCTTTCTCCGGGCAAACCCCTAAACAAAAGAAAATAATAAATAAATCATTACTGTGAGATATGAGTCATTATGTCCGTTATACAGTAAAACAGCAATAATCATTTTTACTACCCCTTTGTACTTATAGACTGATGTAAAAGAACTACAGAAAAGTGGAGAATCTCAGCATATACTTTATGATACTTCTTCACTCAACATTAAAATGAAAAATGATGGATTGATGGATTGGTCAGTGCTACCTGTTGATAGGCTGTGATGAAAAGTTTGGTCCACCTAATTTTTTTTAAAGCAAGTTCTTTGTAGGACTTGCCATGGTAAGCTTTTACTTATTATATGCTGTTGTGAAGTCCGAAGCAGAAAATTTTACAGGCTGTTTCATACATGTTTTCTCTGATTTTTTTTTTGTTTGTTAAGATTTTGAAAAGTTCACTTGCACATTCTCAGAAGAAACATATTTTATGTTTTTTATTACTTTTCTTCATCCCTAAAAAGTTTATGGCAGAATACATTTTGAAGACCTGCTTTAGATGCTAGACATATATTTTAATATACTTTTATTATTTGTTTTTGTTGGTGTTTTTTTTTTTTTTTGGTTGGTTGGTTGGTCTGTTTTTTTGTTGTTTTGGTGTTTTGTTTTGTTTTTGGTGTTGTTTTTTGAAAGAAGGAGAAGCCTGCAAGCTAAATTTTGTTAGCTTTATACAGCTATGTATATTAGTGGAAGTGTTGTCTGCAGTTCTCATGAAACTATAGTGAAACAGCATTTTATGTACTAATAATTTTTATTTCCCTACTGATACGTTCACAATTCACAAAAAGCAGTGGATGTATGTTAACAAATGATGTGCATTTGATGCTTTCTGTATATCAAATACTATCTGTCTAGATAGAATAATTGTACCAGTTTAGTTTAGGGTTCTTCTGTTTGTTTTGTCTGTTGTTACTTTTTAAATTCAAGCTATGGAATGATTAAACTGGAACAGTAGTTAGAGTAGATATATTTTGACTTTGAGTAGCTTATTTTGGTTGTGCTTACATCAGTTAGAAAATGGTTAACTAAAGTAAAATTTTCAACGTTATACTGAAATAAAGCCCCAGTTCTGCAAACATTGAAGTGCTTCATTTTATTTGTATGTTTGTTCCTTTGTATGTATGCATGTATGTATATTTGTATGTATGTTCCTTTGTATATATGTATGTTCCTTTGATTTTCATTTCTTAGCTTAAAAACATACACCCAACAATCTGTACTTTTTTATTTAAGTTTAGGAAAACGGTTAAACTAATGTGATTTTTAAGTCAACCAGTCTTTGGAATCCCACAAATTTGAAGAAATCAGATCAATGATTTCAAATGACAGTATCCTTAATTACCATATTTGATTTCCTTATCAAGTTTTAATCCTAAAGTATTTAGTCCTAAAGTATTACTGACTTTAAAGAAAAGAATAATTGCTTCCATTTATCTCAAGAGCTGAACCGTAGTTAGTAAGGACAAAGTTCAAAGAAATCTAAATCTGTTTTGTTGGTATTTTTTGTTTGTTTGTTTGCTTGTTGTTGTTTGGTTGGTTTTGATTTTGTTTTTTTTCTCCTTGCAAGTAAAGTTCATTAGGAAAGAACAACAGCTGGTAGCATGAAGCTGTGACAGATTTTTAAAAGTAGGTGTTATAAATGGCTCAGGATTCAAATTAGGATTAAATAAAAAAATAGGATTTATTGAAAGAATATAAAGGAATAGAGGTAAGCAAACAGCGCTGGGTGCACCGGGAGTCTCTGCTCCACCAGGACGCACACCAGTTACATCAAGCAGCTGATTTTTATGCTCCTAGACTAATACATATTCATTACTACTTCTAAAAAAAAATAGATTATTAAAATTAGCTTCCGGGGTGCAGTCCCTCCTACTGGAGCATGCGCAGTCTCCTCTGGGGTCTCTTCTGGGGGTCTCTAGGGGTCTTTCATGCTGAAGGCTCATAGTCTTCCTCTCCACCTTTGTACTTACTGGGCACCATACCAAGTTTACGGAACATCTTCTTCAAGTCTTGTCTCCCAGCCGCCCTTCAGCTTCTTTCTCCTTCCTCTTTATCTCTTGGCCCCCCCTAACCAGATACCAAAGATCCACATAGTATCCCATAACAGTCACTAGTTGTTATCAGTTGTTCTGAAACTCCCAGACACACGAGTAATTAAAACATTCTTCCCCAGCCATTCACAGACACATCTATAGCAGTGTTAGAAATAGAAGTCCGGAATAACAAAAGCAAACAGGTTCATAAATTTAAGAAGTGATAAATTGACTAGAATGAGGGGGAGACTGGGACACACTGCATCTGTGGTTCAAGAATTAAATTGCCAGTGCAGGGCCCAGAGGCAGACAGGATTCAAACAGAATTGTTCTTTATGGACACGAATTGTTAAAACATTCCTCACAATCCCTTATCTTCTTTTTAACATCCCCAATTCGTGTCACTTCTGTTGTTAATAACTGGATTTCATCAGTCCGTTCTTGGAGGGTCCAATTCTTAAACATCATAATTGACATATCCCCTTCCCTTTTTAATGAAGTTATTACAAATGTACTATTTATCACCCGGTGTATTAATAACGTAAGGCAAGGTATCATACAAGGTATATACAATAACATAATTACACCACATGACAATAAAAATAACACTCTTTTAACCCATGGTCCACCAGGCAGCCATGAAAATAAATCCCATTCCATATCCTTCCAGGTTTGTGTTTGCTCGCTCACCTCCCCCCCTTCCTTCTCTGGGATGGGAGAGAGAAATGGGAAAGTGAAGCCTGTGAGTTGAGATAAAAACAAGAAAATAATAACAATAATAATAATAACAATAATGATGATAATAGTACTACTAGTAATAATGTGTACAAACAAGTGATGCACAATGCAATTGCTCACCACCTGCTGTCCGATGCCCAACCTAACCCCGAGCAGTCCGGCCCTCCTCCCAGCCTGCCTGCTGGCAGGACAGTGAGAAGCTGAATTTGGCTTGGTCCTTGGCTTGGTGTAAGCACTGCTCTGTAACAATTAAAAACAATTAAAACACCAGCATATTATTAACATTCTTCTCATCCTAAACCAGAACATAACATTCTATCAGTTACTAGGAAGAAACACCCTTTTTATCAATCTTTAAACAGCAATTACTAAAGCTAAATTTTCCACAGACTTCTCCTTCTTGTGCTAGTAAATAATCCAAAGCTAGGCAATTTTGATACAAAGCAGTTCTCATCTTTATAACTCATTTAAATCAGTTCTCATCATTTATAACTATTTCTATTACAGCTAATAACCTAATTATTCTATTAAGTATATATACTGGGGTCCTATAGTCCCAGGATCTGTCTTCTGCCCACGTAGCTGGATCATAATAGGCAAACGCCTTCAGTCAAGGAGTTAGGCCCGCTTTCAGGGTCACTTCAGGCTTGTGTTACCGTTCGGCCTGTCAGGGTGATCCAGCTCCTGTAAAACGAATCACAATTTTATATAGGTTTAAAAAAAAGTTTTTTTTTATGTTATTTTCTCGGGACAACCTGATCTTAGTGTGGGAGAAGTCCGGTCGAGGCCCTCTCACTCGGCAGTCAATACCCATAGGGGTTGCCTCCCTCGGTAGACCATACACACCGCAGTGGAGGGTCCTGCCCCGGTCTTGCCTCCTCCCTTTTCTCCCTTTAGGCTTGTCCCCTTTATTTAGCATCCTTCATTCATGCAGAGCCTTGTTGCCAGAATATTAGTTCTCCCTTAGCTTGAGTTTCAGTTTCCCAGGAGCGGACTCAACCCTCCAAGTTTCAGTAGTTACTGGTCCTTTTATTCTGGATGCGTGGGTCCCTTTCTGCAGTTCTCACAGCTGTTTCAGTAGTCAGTAAAACAAGGTACAGTCCCTCACATCGGGGGTTCAGTGATTCTTCCCTCCCATGGCTGCTTGTTGAAACACTTTCTTTTTTATCTTCTGACAAGTTAAATAACAGTTATCTAATTTGCTTTGCCGTATGGCCCTTTCCAGGTTCCTGTAGCAGGATTCATCTGATAGCCACGGCTACATTCACATTTGTAGCCACATTTCAGGTTGATACAGATTTGACTACAGATACCAGGGTTTTGGCATTCATCAATACCTCCACAGTTTCTCTGGTTTACAAACTCAAACCCAGCTGGACAGTCACATTCATTTATGTTGCATTCCTTCAGGGGCTCATCACCCCAGTCCTTGCAGTCTCTCTGCTGGTTACACACTTTATTGATATCAATGCATTCTCCACTTCTGCACTTGAATTTGCCAGGTCCAGAGCACTGAATACAGTTTGCTTCATCAGTGCCATCCAAACAGTCTCTCACACCACTGCACTGCCTACTCCTATGGACACAGTTCCCATCTTCACATCTGAACTGGTCTGGTCCACAGGTCCAAGAAGGGCAGTTAATTTCATCACTTCCATCCTTGCAATAAGGATCTCTGTCAAATCGCCACTTCTTGTAGATACATTCACCTGAGCCGCACTGCACCTCACTCACAGAACACTTCACCGGAGGTGCAGGCTGGCAGCCACACTGCTCCAAAGATTCATCCGAGTGGTCGGAGCAGTCACCTTGACCATTGCAGACAAAGCTTTTGGAAATACATTGTCCACTACTGCATGTGAACTCTGCTGCACTACAAGTCACATTGCCACAATTCTCTTAATCTTCTCCACTGTCACAGGCTTTTTCACCATCACATTTCCATGACACTGTTCTCATATGACACAGCTCAGCACTTTCGTCAGACCCATCTTCACAATCCGGGTCCCCATCACATTGCCATCTGTTTGGCACACACTGACCACTGTTGCACACAAAGATTTAGCACACATCTTTTTCACACAAGCACTCTCATCACTGCCATCTGAGCAGTCTTCACATTTTAATCTAGCACCGTCGGCAGCAGTGCACAGTCAGGCGAAGGCGAGCAGCAGGCAGAGCGCCCCGCACCGTCACCTGTGTCACTTATACTACTCCTATTACCCATGCTGTTAGTGTCAGTGGCATCCTCCTTTTCTTTTTGCCACTGACCATTTACCACAAATGGATGAGACACATGATTACTAGTTAGGAAAGAGAGTGTAACGTCTGTTATACGGCTGCAGGCAGTGCCAGCTGCAACCTTAGGTTTGTGAAAGAGCCTGCCGGTGGTCATTTGGCAGTGTAATCTGCGTCTCTGCACTCCTGCCCTGCAATAGAGCTAAGTCGTCATTAGTAATGGTTATAACACCAATCTGGGGACTAATAGTCTTTTTTGCATTGCAAGATAAACCTTTTATAAAAAGAATGCTTGAGTGAAGCAGCACAGCCGCTGCTGCCGCTGCCTCCATGGTTCCGTCAGACAGGCTGCAGGGTCCTGATGTCCGTCCCTCTGCTCTGCGCCGACTCGCCTCACGGTGAGAGTCGACTGCCGGTGTCCACTGACGCCTCTGATCTCCCGTAGCAACTCGATCTCGGATGTTCCGCAATTACTTCAATTTCCCCGCGTTTTGCAGCTTCTGTCAGGTCTATTCTTTGTCTCTCAGAGCCGGCCGTGGCTCTGCAGCGTCCCAGGGCTCTCTCCGTCCAGCGGTAGTCCCTCCGTAGTGTCTCAGGTCTCCCAGCGCCGCTCCAGTCTCTCGGCGCCGCTCCGGTCTCTCGGCCTGTTCAGGTCTCAGTGAGTCCAGGTCTCGGCCTGTGCGGGCCTCATATGTTGCAGGAAGCACAGCCGAAAGCACCAGTAGAGTCAGATCATGCTCCTGCCTTTTTCTTGTCACAGTCAAAACATTTAAGAGCAAAAATAGGATACACGAGATACACAAGATACACCGGGCCCATATATTAGGCACCACCACTCAAACTTGGATAAAACAGCACTTCTTTTCAGTCTGTCAAGCACTTCGTTCATCTCTGCCCACTCCCCTTGCAGAGAGTACAGAACCACGGATCGGAACTCTGCACTCGCTTTGCAGCAACACTGCGTCTCACTCACACAGCACAATCGCACACGGAGGCCTCCAGCACATCTCATTCATACCACAGGAATATAACTTAGAATGATAACTGTAATACATACACCATAAATGTTTGTTCATTGTCTTTTGTATTATAAAAACAAGGAGTTCTGTTGTTTCCTGCTGAAGTAAGGAGATGTATAATGCTTAGCTAGACACTATGAAAATTCCTTTGCTTAATGTAACAAAAAGAGAACCCACTCCCCTTCTCTCCTTCTGCATCTCAGTAGCCTCTTTTGTTTAGAAAACACTGCTGCAAAGTTCATGTAACCATCTCCTGATAAGTTGTTAAACTAGTGTATCAACATTTCGCCTTCCTGTCCCAAGCTGGGCCAACATGACCAAATAAAGAAAGAAGTTGAACCACAACGCTGAGGAAGACTACGGCCTTCATCTTTACGACCACCAGAGGGACAGAGACGACCCCCTAGCAACAGTGTGCGCAGTCGCAGAATACACCAAGATGTGCTGCGTAATAAGATATAAAAAGGGACCCTGGGGGGGTTGAGGTGCGCGCCGTTGGCGGAGCCGAGACTCCCCGGCCGCCCAGCGCTGTTTTGCTTGCTGTTGCTTACTCAATAAATTCCTTTCTATTATTAATGCAATGCTCTCTGAAAATTAATTAAGGGGGCAATTTATAACAATAACCAACCAAATAAGTATTGTCTCTGACTGTGTTCTTCGTGAAGTGACTTGTAACACTTTGTTTCAAACCCTTACACTTACACAAATACTTTCAACACAAAATACGTACAATATGCAAATATTACAATATACAAAATTTCAACACAAAATACAACACAAAATACATACATAAAAACACATACAATTATTAACACTCCAGTTAGTATCCCTCCAGCAGCCGAAAACATACCGTTTGTCTGCAGTTTCAGGAGATCTTTGCTCCTGCGGTGAGCAGCCGAGTGTGGAGTCCCCTCCGAGCAAAACGCTCAGGGTGCACCTAGGGGCGTCCGCGCTGCAGCTGATCCCGCAGCCGAGCAGAGTGTCTCCTGCCTGGCTCTCCAAAATGACTCACAGAAAGCTGACTCCACCATCAGTAAGATTGTAAAGTAGGTATGTTTACTCAGTTCCATGCAGCACGGGGCGGGTAGTCCCACCAGAGTCGTGCACGCCTAACGTGGCAAATTGCTCTAGTAAAGAGTTACATATACATGAACATTCCTATACATATACATATTCCTAACCTGTCCCTTTGTGAACAGTCCTCCTTATCTCAGACCCCTTGATTAAAATCTGAACCATGAGGTTGTTTTTGATCTGGTTCTCGGTGTCCGAGAGGCTCCTGTTATCTGGTGGTATAAGTGCAGCACAGGCACAAATGCAGCACATATTCATTCTTAATCAATTGCTCTCTAATTTCTAATTCCATTGTTTCAGCTTGCTCTTTTCCGGATCCACAGGTATTCTACTATTAATGTTTAAAGCCTGACAGACCCCGTCCTCCGTGGATCAAAATACATGGGGTCTTAAGGGTTCTTTTGGTCATTCTATCATATAATACTGGATCATTTTCAATTTACTCTTTAATTTTCTGGGGCCCCTATTGTTCCAATTTCTAATCATTATTCATAATGGACTTTTTGGTCATATATCTGGTAATTTGCTCCCTTTCTGGTCCTTGGTCTTCGATTTTATCTGACCCATCCGGGAATTTTACTAGTGGCAATTCCCACAGCCCTTGGTTGCCCCCAGTGAGAGTGTCTTGCAGGGGGTTTAGGACCTATCACCCACCCACGTATCACTCCATTCACCAGCCCAGCCCCCCCGACAGGAGATTAGAACTGGTGAGAAAACAAAAAGACCTCCACGCTGACTTTAGAAGTCTCAGTTACACTCTCACACACAAACACGGGCAACCGTACCTTTACCCAACCGGACGGTATCTTACGAATCAGTCGTCTTCGTCCAGAGTCCAACCGGACGGTATCCACAAGCGTCTTCGTCTGGGATCGAACCAGACGGTATCCAAACGACTGTCGTCTTCATCCGGTTCGATTCCGGACACCGGAACCCAACCGAACGGTATCCAAACGACCCTGTCGTCTTCGTCCGGATCTTCGCGCGCAGAATTACGGGCAAAAAACAGCCGGCAAGGGAGCTCAAAAAAAATCAAATTCTTTGCTTACCTTTATTCAGGTTCAGGATGGCATTAGTCCTGATCTGACTCAAACAGGAGCCACCAAATGGTGGGGCGCCTCTCCTAGATTAAATCAGAATTCAGGAACTATAGCCCTCCCGGACGAGCCCCCAAATTGTTATAAATGGCTCAGGATTCAAATTAGGATTAAATAAAAAAATAGGATTTATTGAAAGAATATAAAGGAATAGAGGTAAGCAAACAGCGCTGGGTGCACCGGGAGTCTCTGCTCCACCAGGACGCACACCAGTTACATCAAGCAGCTGATTTTTATGCTCCTAGACTAATACATATTCATTACTACTTCTAAAAAAAAATAGATTATTAAAATTAGCTTCCGGGGTGCAGTCCCTCCTACTGGAGCATGCGCAGTCTCCTCTGGGGTCTCTTCTGGGGGTCTCTAGGGGTCTTTCATGCTGAAGGCTCATAGTCTTCCTCTCCACCTTTGTACTTACTGGGCACCATACCAAGTTTACGGAACATCTTCTTCAAGTCTTGTCTCCCAGCCGCCCTTCAGCTTCTTTCTCCTTCCTCTTTATCTCTTGGCCCCCCCTAACCAGATACCAAAGATCCACATAGTATCCCATAACAGTCACTAGTTGTTATCAGTTGTTCTGAAACTCCCAGACACACGAGTAATTAAAACATTCTTCCCCAGCCATTCACAGACACATCTATAGCAGTGTTAGAAATAGAAGTCCGGAATAACAAAAGCAAACAGGTTCATAAATTTAAGAAGTGATAAATTGACTAGAATGAGGGGGAGACTGGGACACACTGCATCTGTGGTTCAAGAATTAAATTGCCAGTGCAGGGCCCAGAGGCAGACAGGATTCAAACAGAATTGTTCTTTATGGACACGAATTGTTAAAACATTCCTCACATAGGCATGAAGTAATGATTAGAAATGCAATATGAAGCTATAAGATGGAAAACTAAAGGCACTGAAGAAGACACATATAATTTAGGTAGAAGCACAGGTCTTGCTACTAGGTTTTCTTGATAGCTTAGAATTATCACCCATAAAGGTTGATTCCCCACCAGTTCTCTGTCTGCAGAAGGGAATCCTTCTAGACATTAGTGCTAAATTTAATCTTTGTTGTAGTGTATGATTATCCAAAAATTAAAAAGGCAGATTTCTTGTGACCAGTGTGTATATCCCTTTGAAAATAGGCTACATCCATAGTCTTCCTCAAAGCAGAATGTATATAATGACTGGCACATTCCATAGAAGACATAAAGGGAACAATTTTATGGATTTACTTTAAATATACTTTTGAAAAGATATCAATTTGTTCTTGATTGTATTTTAAATTGTAATGGTGCACAGGGATTAAAAAAAATAAGTGTTCTCACCGCATTCTAACAAGTGAAACAAATGACGTGCAGCTGCATAGCTCACAGGTGTTTGAGCAGCTCTTTGCTGATCATCCAACAAGACTTCTGATGGAATGACTCGGTCACACAGCTCTGTATAGAGGAGCAAAAAGATGACAGTATTCTTAACTTTACTCTCTGCCTGGCAGCCTGCCTCATCCTTTTAGGTGCTGTTCAGTGTAGAAAGTTTTCTAGATCTGTATTTTGAAGTGCAAGGTGGTAATTAGTTATAGCTGTAGGATTTATTATTTATACAACCACCATGTGCATTTTTGATCCTAAGTCCTGATTTCTACTAAGTAAAGACCTTCTGTCATACTAAAATGCATTCTGAAGTCTCTGCACATTTACAGAGTAACATTTTAAACCACAGCTGATGACTGTGTTTAGTTTTCAGGAAAAAAAAATGTTGCCTAAAAACAGAGACTCACATATGGAACATTATTGATATTTTCAGGCTTCTAAACAATCAGTGGCCTTTTAAGAACAAAACACATCCCATCCCACCCTACAAAATAGAAAGGGATGCATTGTTATTTAGTAACTATGAACTTTTTTTCAGATAGAGAATGAGGCTTGGCCAGCTTTCTTGAAACCTTGAACCAGCTTTCATACGGTTCACCTGCCTGTTCTTTCCTGCATGGTCTGTACCTGAGAACTGGGAATTGTGTTGTAACCATTTTCTAGGTAATAAGGAAGCACAGTGTCCATACATCTTCTGGAAAGAAAGGTGTGTTACATGTGAATTTCATCCAAGCTTTCTCAGAAAAACAAGCTAGAGAGCAAGAACAGCTTACGTGGCTTTTGTATTTAAGGTGCTTTAAGGAACACAGGTGGATTGTGTTAAATTTCAAATTCAGTTCCTGGGCTTTTCTGTGGTCACTAAGTCACTAAAAGTCTTAGGTATATAGATGATCAAATGCCTTGTCCCACTTAAATACTTTTAAGGATATATATGTAGATTTTAATTCTCTTTCTGCAATCAAAGTTAGTAACAATGAGACTTCATTTATTTTGTGGTTTTGTTGTTGTTTGTTTTTCTTGTTTTCTCTTCTCTCCCTCTCCCCTCCCTCTCCTTCTCTCTTTTTTTCCCTTATTTCTTTCTGTTTTTTTGTTTGTTTGTTTGTTTTTCTCTCTACTTAGGTGTAAACACTTTGAGACAAGACAGGTTTTCAGTTTGAAATTAGACACCTATACATAGGCTTCTAAAGGAACTTGTGTCCACATCAACTAGATGTCAATGCTCTCATTTTACTTAGTGGAGAGCCAGTTATTTCTCTCAGTGAAGCCTGGAGAGGCAGTTCTGCCTACTCAGCACCAGTGAATCACACCTTCAGTTTCATTGAGTAGATGTCTTTTGTCTTCAATGGGAATACAACTGTCAAGTTCAAAGGCAGGCAAACACATTGACATGCCTAAATCTGGTGCTAAGCACATTCTTAGAAGTGGTCCTCTTATGGGGGTGGAATCAGGAGGCAATGAAGCTTGAAAAACATGAGGCTTCCTAAACTCATAAATCTGCTCGTTCAGTAGAAGAAACTTTAAAGTCCTGTGAATCCCAGTCAAAGTCCAAGCAAAGATGTTTAGTCCTGCCCCTATCCTGTCAGGCTGAGGTATTTCTGGAGGGATCCTAGGGAGAGAGAAAAGATTTTGTCAAAAAAGATTTGCTCCAACACAGAAAGTCTGATGTTTCTCCCATGTTTTTACATAAGAGTTGCTCACTGTTCCTTTACAACATTTCATTGATTATTTTTATTTATTTATTTATTTTTACTTTTTTTTTTTTTTCTTTAATCTGCTCTTTGTGTCCTACTTGGGAGTGATATAAAGCATGGTGTTTCAATGGAATTGAAGTTTTTTTGTTTAGTTGATTGGTGGTTGTTGTTTTGTTTTGGCAAGAATCGAATAGTGGTATTAGTTATTTTGTTCTTTCAGTGGGAGTTAAAATATTGGGTAGAGAAAAAGATAAATTAATTATGTATATACATCGACTTTACAGGAAACAATGCTGGTTTATATGTCTGTTTCTAAAATAGAGCTGAGATTGTGCATGTGAAGCAGCCAATGGGGAGCTCCTGGCAAACCTGTCCCTGAACCTCTGAACTGCCTTAACAATGGTCTCATTAATTTAAGTACTACTCCATGTCATATATGCTTTTACATATCCATATTAGCAGGCAAGGGGAAGGAAAATTGTTTTATTCATCTGACATAATTTAAAGATGAAATGTGAAGGTCTATGACCTTGCTCTGAGATAGCAGGTCTATTATAACATATACAGAGAGGTGTTTTTTAACAGAGCTTGTTGGTTCTCTAGTACGACCAAGGCTGGTAAATGTGGAACAGTTTATAAGATTTATTTTTGCTCATGATAAAAATCCTCCTCAGATTAATGAGTCATTGGTGCCTCAGCATCTGTTCCCTAGACTGGGGAATTTGGGAAAGAAACTGAAGGGAGGTATGAGGACAAAAGTAAGTAAAATGTTAAAAGCAGGAATCTTTGTTATGGGTAATGGACACAAAGGAAGCGTTACAGGAATGTTCATTTAGTAAAATTAGATGACAAATTAAGATACTTGTTAGGTATTTTTTTTGAGAAACTAAGCTTTTTTGTTTGTTTTATTAATAACTGTTTTTAAGGCACAATATATTGAAAGTGCCAAATTCCTTATTTAAATCAGATCTTCACAGTTATCAGGCAGGTATAACAGTATTTTATAATAGCTGTTTTTTATTCCATGTGCTGTAGATTAACCTGTAATTTGTCTTAGTGGAGTGTACCACATACACTTCTATAACTCTAGGAGAAATATATTAAATATATTATCTTGTTTTGTTTTGTTTTGTTTTTCCTCGTGAACATCCAGTTGCATGTTAGCACAGAACAGATTCACTCTGAGGTACAACTCAAAGGTCATTGAGTTCCCCCTGCATTCCCTAGGTGCATGAGTACCTAGCACAGAACTCTCAGAATGTTCTTAAAATGATAGGAGGTGCCGTTTGTTTTGTGTTATAGGCACTTTTTATTCATATCTTAGGATAAAATTATCCTCTGTATAGTAGCAAACTTCTACTCTCCACTGGAGTCTATAGTGTGAGGCAATTACAGGTAATCCAGTGGAAACAGGTGTCAGGTTTTATAGAGAACAGGTTATGGATATGACTGTCATCTAGGTTAGGATGTTTTCTGATTACCGTGTTTTTTCCTCTTAGCCCTAACAGAGCAAGTGCTTTCAATCTTGCTTTTTCTTGAAAACCCAGACAAATAACATTCTGATCAGTAGACCAACAAACTGGGAAACAGTGCATGGACCTTGGGTGAATTTTTGGCAATTTTGTCTGCAAATTTAAAGATAATAAATGATGTTCTGGAACATCAGTCCCTGTCTGTAATGTGTGGACTTACTGGTACTCATATGTGGACTGTTGTACCAAGATTTAAATCCAAATAGATAGTTGGAGCTTGGGATAAGAAGTGGTAATGAGGATTTATTGAGAAGAAATAGATATTCCAGTGAAGATATTTAGACAAAAAAGGAAATGTGTTTGGACCAGAAAATTAAGAACATAAAAATACCCATCGACTGTCAGCCAAAAGGTCTGTCTAGCCAGGTGCTCTTTCTTCATTGTCTTCGACCAATGAGTATAGAAGAAGAACAGGGTGACGTAATAGTATTTCCACGTTCGTGGTGTTTCAGTGGCTTTTCATGTGGGCTTCAGTGGCTAATTCTTCCACAAATCTATTAAATCCTTTCTAAGCTTTTGGTATCCTGTTGCAAATAGTTTAGCATCTTAATAACATGTTGTTTAAATAATCCTCTTGCTTGTTCCGTCTCCTCGCTCCTTTTCTGTGGTAGCATTTCCTTAGGAGAGGTGGTGAATTCCCTGTTTATCCTTCCCATATCATGCACAATTTTAGAGAACTCCATCTCTAAAATCTCCCTCATTTACCACCTTTTCAGGCAGGAGACCTAAAAAGAAAAACAATATTTTGATCACTGATTTCTTTTTCCACACTTCTGCCAGTTCAATTGTAGTCTTCTCACTAACACACACCATACCCTCCCGTTGGGGAGGGGAAAACTGCACCAAGTATTCAGCGTCACGACACCATTCATGTAAATACTATTAAGCACTGCGCTGACACTTCATTCACATATCTATTGCAAGTCCAAGACCTTGTTCCTCAGACCTTATTGCTGATTGTAAAATAAGAGTGTTTGTTGTTTTTTTTTCCCACTATGCATCAATTTATAGTTGTCCACGTTAAATTTCATCTACAGTTCATAGAATCATAGAACAATTTGAGTTGGTAGGGACCTTAAAAATTATCTGATTTCAACCCAACTGCCGTGGGCAGGGACACCTTCCACTAGACCAGGTTGCTCAAGGCTCCATCCAACCTGGCCTTACACGCTTCCAGAGATAGGGCATCCACAGGTTTTCTGGGCAACCTGATTCAATGCCTCACCACCCTCATAATGAAGAACTTCTTCCTAACATCTAATCCAGATCTACCCTTTTTCAGTTTAAAACCATTACCCCTTGTCCTATCACCACATGCCCTTGTAAAAAGTCCCTCCTCAGCATTCTTGTAGGCCCCTTTTAGGTACTGGAAGGCTCCTATGAGATCTTCCTGGAGCCTTTTCTAAGCTGGACAACCCCAGCTCTCTCAGACTTTATTCACAGTCCAGTCACTTAGTACTGTGAGGTCCTTTTGCAACTCTTCATGATTTCTATTTTTTATTGAAAGGGATCCGAATGTGTCCCAGTGGGGCAGGTAGATTGAGAGCAGACTGCAGAACAGCTGCATACAGAAGTGCAAGCTACAGTGCCAAACTGTATTGTAATGCATGAGAAAAAAATTGAGTCAAACACAGCTTTGCAGCAGTATCTATAGAACTTATAAATGTCGGCAAGAATCAGTCTCAGAATGATGCTTAATTACGCAAGTTTTTATGTGGTAACTTTCCAACTACTTGTAGTATCATCGCATGAGAATGTGAAATTTAGTTATTTTACTTTGTTAAACTGGAATCGTTCTTTCAGAATTGTAACTTTTCTGCACTTATCTATAGTCTTTGCTTATGCTGTGTGTCATAAGGGATTAACACTTAGATTTGCCTTAAGTACAGCTGGTAATGGAAAAAGAGAAAATTGACAAAGATGTCTCTATTAAAATCATGCCAGTCATATATAAATCTCTTATGGATGTGCATCTCCACTGGCTATTTCCTTACCTTTGCGTATGATTCATTATAAAGCAGAACAGGAATTATATGATTGTTAAGACAGAAGTGGAAAGAAAAGAAGAACATTAGAAAAAGTCATACATTCTTATTAATATATATTATGTGCTGCAATGAAATCATTTTTACCTAAGTATAAAATTACCTAGATAATAGATCTATGAACAGTGAGAAAAGATGGAAAAATATGTTGTCTATTGAGAACTTCTGTGAGAAGAACAGGATTTGATAAAATATTCTTTATATTGAGTTGTACAAAGCATGAAAATATATTTTATTTTATTTTATTTTTTAGCAATGGAAGTTTTATTTATTTTATCACATATTCAGTATTTATTTAATTAGATAAAATCCAGTATATCAGCATATTTCATTAGCAGGAATGCAAAACAGAGTCACCATGACATACAATCTGCTGTAAATTTTACTTCTCTTACTCTTGAATGTATATTTCACAGGCTGGAACTCCACAAACAAAAGTAACAATTTCAGATACAACTTAGAAAACTTTTCTAAGATCTGAAGAAAATCAGATGATTAAGGTTACAGGCACTTTTAGCCCCCTTGTGCCCATAAATCTGGCTATTTTTCTTCTCACCATATTGCTTCACGCGTCATAACATAAATGGCCACTGAATTACAACAAATAATATTAAGAGCTAGATTATTCTTAAATTATTCTCAGCTGCATACTACCTGGGTATTTACATTTTTCTCTCAGGTGTCTGATTCTAACCACAGTCAGTGGCAGAATATTGGAACAGATATTCAGCTCTTTTTGCCATTGACATTTTCTGTGCTCCCAGTTTTATTTTCAGACCTTGGTACCTGTATTTTCAGTCTTCAGAAATGTGTGCTTTTGCTTAGATCTCCTTTATTTTGTTTTGTTTTGTTTTGTTTTGTTTTTTTCTCTATGTTATCATCAATTTTTTCTTTCAGCATTGTAGAACTTCAATGCATTTTGTAAATAGGTTCCTATATTTTTCTCATTATTCTCTTTCATTGATTCCTCGATTTTCCTTGATGATGATATTCTTTTTCTTCTTTCCATATCTACGTGTCAACTTCTTTCTCCCCTTGGACTCTTCGTGGTTTCTTTACTGTGGAAAAACATCTGTCTCTCACACCTCCATTTCTGCACACCTCTCTGGCAGTTTTGATTCCCTGCAGAGGAGTTCTACACATTTTTCTACATTTTCATGGATCAGAGTATTTCTGTCCTCTGTTTTGGAGTGAACAAGGGGGAAAAGTGAGACAGATTTGTTCCTCTGAACTTAACACTGAATGCCTGAACACTGAACACTGAATCTATCTTCTGAACACCTTCCAGGAATATGGTGAATGGGAAGATAAGCATTCTCTCTATAGGGCTTCATTCCTACTGTGTGTGTGTTTTGTTTATTTGTTTGTGTTGCTCCTGTGGATTTTTTTTTTTTTTTTTTTTGATTCATATTCTGTATACTGTTGTTCATGAACACTGCTCTTAGAATGGGAGCTTTATGTTGGGAGCTTATATATAGACTGAGACCAACTCTTGATGCTCGCAAGCAGACAGTACTTCTACAATGTAAAAAAAAGTCTTTTGAGAAGGCAGAGATTAGAGATTTGGAGAACCAGTGTAGTTTAGAAAAATTCTGAATTCTTGTAGTTTTATGGGTAAAAATCCTTTTTTTTTTTTTTTCTTTTTTTCTTTTTTTTTTTAATAGAAAACAGGATAAAAGATGATAGAACTGGATACAAAAATTTGTTCTTTCTCTGCCATGAGAGAATATTGAAATAAAGCTTTCCAAGACTGTATTCCCAATTGGTCACAGTATAGTTAAATTCTATATGTATTTTCACACAGATGGTCAGAAGCATTTTATTGACACAAGGCCATCCTTGCACTAAATTTAAAATCCTGCTCTGAAAGTGTAGCAGTATTAAAACAGTTTGAAATATATGTTATCAAACACAATTAATATAAGCAAATATACATGTTTTTCTTCAGTCATTTTTTAAAATGATCCAACTGTTTCAGTTGATTTTTTTTTTAAATTGCAGTCAAAAATTTACTGATGTAGAATTTTTTAGCTCAAGTCATTGAAGCTTGACATTGCCTCATTAAAATAAAATGGAAATAAATATAAATAGTAGATACATGAATAAGATATGTAAAGAAAACACAGTAGAAATTGTGACAAACTTAAATGTAACAATAAGTGAATACCCCAGTCCCTTAAAGCCTGAATATAACTTTGGTTTTTCCATTTTAAAATATTCCTTTTTTTTATTGCCTGTCCTCCTTTTATTTGAATCTTATTGCTGGTCTATTGTTCCACACATTCTGACACAGTGTGCACGCTATAATGAAGTATATGTGCTCTTCAGGTGTAGAATAAAGTATTTACTATTTCCATATTTAGATACAGGACAATTTTTCAATTATATGCCTTGTAATTGCTTAATCAGAAAGGTTATATAAAATAGTTTTAGCAGTAGGGGGGTTTCTGATTAACTGATAATGGAGCAAACCCTTATCACAGACTATTTTGATCATTTCGCCTTGATTACCAAACATTAGACTGAACTTTTCCAAGAAACATATTAAAGTTTCCAAGTCTGACACTTATCTGCAGAACATAAGCACTTTAAGAAAAGGTAGTACTAGCCCTTCAATACCATTTTGCTGATTTGTTTCAACCCTGTTTAAGAAGCTCATTCCACTTATCAGAAAATTGACCAATACTTGACCATGTGGAACACTGCCAGGAAAAAAAAATACATATATATTTAGGCTCTAGAAGGAAGTTTGGTTTTGTTGTTCTTGCATCCATAGACAGTATATATTTTGACATACTGTAATCCAATAGCAGCATTAGATAGGGTTGGGTCAGCCTTTAATCAGAATTGATGTTTTGTTTATATTGTATTTTCAAACATGTTGTTTAAGAGTTTAGCTATGCTCTTTGAAGCATATGCAAAAACACTTTCCTGTAAAATAATCTATTCCCTTTCTGAATCTAAAAGTGTTGTAAGGAAAAGTGCTACTGTAGGACAATTTATTTATGAATTTATTTGTTTGTTTTACTGGAATAAGCTTTATCTTTGTTTTGGTTATCTCTTATTAAAAGCTGAAACGATTTGAAATTATCAACTCCACTAGGAGGGAAAAAATAGACATGATTCATTTCTTACAGGTTTAATGCATCAAAATATGTATTTCACAGAATCACAGAATCATCTAGGTTGGAAGAGACCTCCAAGATCATGTAGTCCAACCTCTGACCTAACACTAACACCTAACGATACACCTAACACACCTAACACCTAACACTAAACCATATCACTAAGCTCTACATCTAAACATTTTTTAAAGACCTCCAGGGATGGTGACCACTTCCCTGGGCAGCCGATTCCAATGCCTAACAACCCTTCCAGTAAAGAAGTTTTTCCTAATATCCAACCTAAATTTGTTTATCCAATCTAATTTGTTTACCAGTGTAAAATTTACTTGTACCCTTTTGAAAGAAATTAGAAATTTATTGATCTTCTGAATGGACTCGTCTATTTATTGCTGTCTTAATGAGTTAATAAACTTCACTTCTTTGAAAGAATAAAACTAGCTGAAGATGGGAATTTAGATATTTAGATTTTTTTGATTAATAGAAAAAAAAAAACATGGTGTATTTGCTATCATTTATTATATGACTGATCATGAAAAATTGAAATTTGAGTATAGAAAGATGAGTGTAATGTGTCTTTATTTCTTACATTTAACTGTGCTTTGTATGTATAACAAAAGATGAAGTATGATTTTCTGTTCAATAAAAATTGTAGTGCCTTTTAATAAAAACATGCAATCTAATCTACCTAATGGCTGATAAAGACATTGGTAAGTCCTTTTGAAAATGAAAAACAAAAAAAAAGTATTTGAATCTATATCTGTCTTTTTACTGAAAAAAAATATGTAAAATTAAATATGTATCCAGTGTAAAAATTATGACAAAAGTACGTTGTGTTTCTATCCTTAAAAATGGCGGTATAGTTAGCTAGGAAAAGGAGGACAGGCTCACAAGATTATATTTTTTACTATATTTTATTTTAATTTATTTATTATTTTATTTTACTTTTGCCTATATTACAATGATACGAAACACATCTGCCATCAAAAATTCACCTGATGAATGCACTTACTTAATCTTCTATCATAATTCTACAAGGTTTTACTTATAGACCTGCACTTCTGGTAAACCAGTGCCAATGCTGGGATTTGATTTGCTGAACTCAAAAGACATGAATTTGAAACCACAGATTCTGAATGACTCTAAGATATGTCTATCTATTTTATCCATGTGCAAGTCAAAGAATTTATTATATGCAATGCTAAGAAGTCAATTTAAAGAAGGCTTTTCAATAAAGAAAAAAAAGAGGTGCTTCTTTTGTGGTAAAATAACAAACAGCAAGAGAAAAGGATCTCAAAGAACAAAAAATGAAAAGGCTTGTTAATCTTAATAATAGTATAAGAAGAAGTGACAAAGGATTTTTTTCTGAACAATTAACATCAATTTTTCCTGTTGTTTCATTATTCATCATTCCTGAATAGAAAGTAGCAGGGGAATAACAGCATCTAGATTTTTCAAAGCTACCCAAAGAAATTCAATACTTTGTTCACCCTTGTTTAGAAATGAAATGATTATACATTTCTTGGTAATCATTGGTATAAATAGAACAGTTGATTCCAGGTCAGCATGTCAGTATATTAACAAATCTACAGGTACAGAAGGAGCTTACATCAGACCACTTCCACTCATAGTCACATGGTACTGAATGTGATCTAAGCCCTTCTGTTTGTTGGTGCTCTTTTAAGAATTTCATTTACCCTCGAGCAGTATGGATAGAACCCGTCCTCAGAAACTGTTTCCAAACATTTTCAGATATTCTGTGGAAAATAAATAAATAAATAAATAAATGAAATACTGGTACTTTTTTTTTTTTTTTTTTTCTTCTTCAGAAATGTGTCACTTTCTCTCTTACTATTCCCATCTCATATTATTCTTGTGTCCCCCAACCCTTGAAGGCTGCCAGGCTGGACACCCTTGATTATCTCTGACAACGAGAAGGAATTGTTGGCTCTCATGCCAGTAGGCTTCCTTGGAATAGACAGTACTGTATTGCTACTTCTCCCTCTGCATGGCTGAGGAGGCAATTAAAGGGACTTGAAGAGTCACTAACTAGCCTTTTATTTATGTAATTTGAAAAATATACCAAGGGTGGGTTTTGTACTTTTGCTGCCTGATGGTAATCTGAGTTTCACTCCTTCACTTCTAACTCAGGCAAACTCAGTTTTTCAAGTTCCAAGCACACTGCAATGTTTGTGTAAAAGTATAGCTTATACAGGTGGATGCTTTGTATTCATACCTGATTTCACAGAATCACAGAATGGTTGAGGTTGGAAGGGACCTCCATTGATCATCTAGTCCAAAACCCTTGCTCAAGCAAGGTCACCGAGAGTGTTACATAGGATTGCATCAAGACAAGTTTTGAGTCTCTCCAAAGGAGACTCCACAACCTCTCTGGGCAACCTTTTCCAGTGCTCTGTCACCTGAACAATAAAGTTCTTCCTCATAAAAGAATTTATTTCTTATTTTGAAGTGTAATATTGAATTCTAATTCAGTGTTGTTTGTTGTTGTTGTTGTTGTTTGTTTGTTTCTTTTTTTTTCTTTAATTTTTAGCTTTTCATTTTGTTACACAATAGTAATTACTTATGATAGTTAAACAAAACTGTGCATACTTATTTGAAATGGTACTGCTGGTGTCCTGATTGTATTTAACAGTGTGTAATAAATATGGTAAAACAGAAGTGCAGCCTTTATGTATTTGACGAGAAAAAAAAACGTAATCTCTGCCTGCTGTCATGATAAACTAAGCAATTTACTAGTGTTTATATCCTGCTTTGTTTTTCTGTAGAATCTATTGATGAACTTCAAAATGCAGGTTCTGTCACCTATTTAAAATGTGTTTATGAGTTAATTATCTTGTAATACTACTCTTCTACTGCAAAATATCTAAAGATTGTTAGATCTAGAATTTTTATTTTCTTTGAATACCTTTCATCAGGAAAAATAACCATTTACCTTTACCTTCAGCTAGCCTAAGGCAAGCTACATTTTTGTCTTGACTCTTCTTCACAATGGGAGTTCCTTGTTTGCACATTCTAGTTCTCTGCAGGATGGAGATTTTAACCATGAATCAGAAATCATATAGTAGGTGTAAGACATGAAATAAAATCGATACATTTTTTCTGAGGCATGTCACTGGTTAAGTGTCAAAAAATATTCTGATAGTCACTGAAAAAGAAAAGTCAAAGGTACATTTGAACCTGTCAGTTCAACACATTTCTGTTATCCCTTTAGGGGATATCATACAACTTGACACCAACATTTAAGCTTTGAAAATTATGAGCTCATCTATTTCGAATGGGATGTCACATGTTCCCAAGCCTTTGCCATTACTTATAATGGAAGACAGGATGATCAGTTTTGTCACATATTGATAGTGAATAAGATCTTTTTTCTTTTCTTTCTTTTTTTTTTCTTGTTTCAGAATGAAGAACAAATTTTGGTATTTTGAATTTGGCACTTCGGAAACTTTCTCAGCCACCTGTAAGAAGCTGCATGAATCTGTAGAAATAGAAGTAAGAAACTAATTGTTGCCTTTATCTTTGAAATGTCACTAGTTTGGCTGAAATTCAGGGAGCAAGGGTGCAGAATGCCTGAATCCAACAAGGCAAAGCAGTGCACATCCTTTTGACCCTATATTCCAAAATATTATTTTTATCATGTCTATTTGTAGTGCAGCCCTGAACACTGGAACAAAGTTCAGTTTGATGATTAGTGAAGTCTTAATACAGTAGACGAGGTCAAGAGGTGAAATATAACATTAGAAATCAATAGGGAGTGTGGCTAGGTCAGATGGAAAAATGAAAGACTGTCAGAGGGAGTGAGAGCTGCTGCAGGATTAAAATTAAAAAAAAAAAATTACTTATTATTTCTAGGTCCCAAGTTTTTATAACCTTTAAAACTCAATTCCCTAAAATTGTACTTACTTTCCTGAATAAAGGTTAAAGGATATATGTTTTTTGGATTTGTTCCCCTTAATTAAATAGCTTTTCTTTCTGCACGAGGGGTCATCATTCCATTATGCATTGAACATTAACTGAAAGGACACTGGATAGTTACAGACAAAATACGAATTTAAAATGATGTGCCACTGCTACTTTGATGGATGACAGAATAATTGGCTACATTACATAAACTGTTAGGGTGGCTGGTATTTATAAATAAGTAAATTAAAAATGTGAAAAATGTGAAATAAGTGAGGTTACAAATCTGAGAATTTAAGTTAAATAATTAAATCGTTTCATAAGAGGATTGTGGTGTTCTCTTTTGCCTACTGTAATGAGATACTCCTCATGTCGATGGAGTATTTGTATAGGAGTATGAAATACTTGGAGAGGTATGGTAAGAGTATGATAGTTAGGTTAAAGACTCCTGAAAGGCATAGTATGAAATGATCTGAAGGGAACATCTGGTAGTAGAACAGTAGCAAATACTGAGACTGAACCTGTAAGGTTGTGGTGCCAAACTTGCCTGTTACACAGCTTTTTTTTTTTTCTTTTTTCCACACACATTTCTTTAAAATTAAAAAATAAATAAATAAAATTACTAGGACAGTTATTCACACATTTGGGTTTAAGAACAGATAGCCTCAAAAATACTTGATTAGTTATTGGAAGAAATGCTTACCTCATTAGATTTAGTTTGAATATACTGCAAGTTAAATGTACCTTTTGATTAAATATGAATTTTATTGGCTTTCCTAAGAAAATATTTCTACTCAGCAAAAATCCTACATAGTCTCATTTTTTTAAGAAGATGTTACCTTCTTAAACTGTTTGATTGTAGTCATCAAAAGATTGATGAAACGTTAACATCCAATGTTAAATACAAATATGCATACAAGTTCATGATGCTGCTGATACTAGTTTTATAATTATTACCAATTCATATTAGTAACACTGTTATTACCAATAGAATATTACATTGTCAGTATATAAGATGTGTTTGTTAATATTCACTTTCTCTATCCTGTCCATTCTCATTATTCCTACAATTAGGAACAAAAATCATAGGGGAAACAGTTTCCAAAATGTTTACACAAGAATTATTAGGAGGTAGTTATTTACAGATATTACTACAAGTAAATTACATTTAAATGAACAATGCTTAACCAATATGGTTGTATCTAATATTTCTTGTATGGTGTAAACACTTGGGAGTTGTGCTGTTTTCATTATTTATTTATTTATTTATTTATTTTTAACCTGTTGCCCCTTGCTTGGGGATGTTCCTGTAAGTGAGAGCTTGGTGTATGATTACCTATTTCAGAATGAACAAAGTCCACAAAGAATGTATTTTCTCTACAGCCAAATTTTGAATGAACAAAATCCACAAAGATTAAGGATCTATATCTCTGAGCTAGAAAAAGGTGATCAAACATTCTGTGGGCAAATATTTATTCAACCATGTATTTGATTTCCAACGTAGTTAAGTCTGGCTTTCCTCATATACAGTGATTTATTTTAAGTTCTGTAGTTTTTATTCTGTTTGAGATGGAGAGCACAGTTTTAACACTAAATTCTTATAACTTAGATCTGTATTGAGGATACATGAAAAGTTACCTCTTTGGTAACCCAAGAAAGTAGCATTTACTAAAACATTATTCAGAATAAGAGATGGTTATATTTCCAAACTGTGATCCAAAATTTGACAAGAGAACCAGGTTCTAAAGGAAAAAAATAAATTATTTTTTAAATAATGTGTCAATAAATGAAGCTTAAGACATTACAGTTTAGAGCACTTATACTTTATTTCCACCAGAAGGGAGAAAGGGTGGAAGGGAGGAAGGAAGAGAGAGAAAAAAAAAAAAAAAAGGAAAGAAGAGAAAAAGGAAGGCAGGAAGGAAAGAATGTATGTGAAATGTATGTGAAATGTATGTGAAAGGTACATAATGAGACTAGGCATAGATCCAGTGTAAATGGGGTTGTCATGGTACATAACTACTGCAAAAGCATAATGTTGTACTTGGTTACATGGATATGTTCTCCACAGGGAGATGATCTGGAAATTTTGGTGTAATGAATAAGTGTAGAAGATAATGCGAGAATAGGGACTGAAGTCAAGAAAAAAAAAAAAAGTAGGAACACTAATGTTTATTTTAAATCTAGTAGGCATACTCTGTATTTGAAAGTATGCTTTTATTTTTAGCAGTATCATTGCTTTATTATTGCTCTATTAGGGAAAAAAAAAAAAAAAAAAAGAGGGAAAGAAAAGGAGCAGAATACATCTGAGTTTTGTTGTTGTAGCATATGAATGTGTTAGGACAATGCAGAGCTACCTGTCGTGCAAACTTCTTGACTGTGTGTGAACAAAAAAAATACTTCTTTTGCTAATTCAGAAAGTTCCTCACCACTGTGGGATTCAGAGGCCTAGTCAAATAATTGTCTTAGTGTACTACCTGCTGTGTTCAATATTGAGTGAAAATGGAAGCCAGACCCTCAGCCATCCTATTTCACAGTTCTTCTTTTATTTAAATAATTCCAGTCAGTTTGGGGGACGCCAGACCTTTATAAATTAACAGCAGGGAAATACCAAAGGTGTCAGATTGCATATTTATCATCTTTCTCGTGTAATACTTAAATATGTATTAAGAAGTGACTGACATAAATTAGGCAGATTTCAGAAGCCACAGGCCGTGGCTTGTAGAGGACCCCCTTCTGCTTGACATTTCATCCTTGTCAAAGATCAAATTATTTTAATTTAGGCTGCAAATTATAAGGAATGAAGACTTCTTTGTGGGAATTCCCTGTGGTAATCTGACTTTTGTTGTTACTGCTGCTTGACAGTGTGCAAAAGATATAATATGCATGCAAATAAGGTTAAAAAATATGTACTATCTAATTATCCAGCCAGTACATTCCACTTGAAGACAGTGGGAGGCCTGACACACAGTATGTGTTTGATTCATTGAGGCCTGCAGGGTATTTACACAAGATTACTTTTAATTATGAAATTAATATCTGTTTATCTAGAATGTATAGGAGTAAGTGAGCATATACATGAGAAGAATTTTTAGTAAAATTAATCGTCTCGATATTTAATACATATAAAATATGGGCAAAAACATGAATTTGCTTCCAAAATAATTGTGAAGGCCCATGACATTTTTATTGCCAGAAAAGTCTGATTAAAAAGTTACACTTTCAATTATAGTTGTTGCCATATCTGCCAACTCACAGATATGTTTTTTCACGTAAAAGCTTTCCCTATATGCATGTAATACACAGGTTCTTAAAGAGCAAATATGATATGGAAACTAATGTCAAAATTGTTCACTCTCCAGATTTACAACATTAAGATGCAAAGTATGCATTATAATACAGTTCTGTTTTGTGTTCTGGGAAAGTTTTAGGGTAAATGAATAATTATGCACAGCTGTTCTTGAGTTCTGCACTCCTTAAAAGCTGTGATAAAAGTTTATATAAAGAGGACAAAGTGCCAGTGACCCACAGAGCATCAAGCTGCAAGGTGTCAGTGGACTGTTACTGAAGCATGGTTAATTATTTTTCCAGTTTTCTTCCTGATTATTACATATGATTATTACATATTGGAATTACAAAATAAGACCCTTAATCAATTTTAAATGCATGACTGGACCCCCTACTGACTTGCAGAGCATTGCAGAAGTAGGATCTAATGTTTGCAAAATATATTGCTGTACATAATATGTACATGTGTAGCTCACCAGGATGTCTGTGTACTCTAGCTATGTTGTGAGACATGAAGCTAATCTACCTTCAGCTAAGGTACAAGTTTATGTAACAGTCCTGGGAACTTTGGCTTACACCCACAGGTTCAACTGAAGTAACCTGAAGTCTTTTTAATTCTGTGGAGGTTCTTCAGTATTTTGTTACATTTTCTATGTGTGAAGAGCTTGCCCGGATCCTAAAAGAATGTGGGTAGGGAGGAGAATTGTGCCTGACTAAGTTGTAGTCACTTAAGGCTAGGTATATCGTATCACGCTAGGTATGTCTTGTGTATGTCAGGCAAACTGTGCTTGCAAATGTCAGCTTCTGCCCCCTGAGAAGACACTGAAGTTTGTTGCTCAACAGGCTTAAAAGCTAAGGTCCTCCAAACAGTTTTCCTGCAAATGAAAATTATGGTCCCTTTAATGTTCCTTTTAACTTAAGGCCCTAATGTAATAAATTACCATATATCTATAAAATGTTTGTCAATGTTCAGCGTTGCTATTGAAAGCAGGAGTTTATCTAGTGAGTCTTGGAAAGCTCTTTGATCACTGATTCCTCTTCTTTGGCCCCATATACCTCTTTTGCCTAAATGTGAAAGAAATACTGAAAAACCTCAAGAACATGATACACAAAACAGTGAAAATCCCTCAATGATAATCCTAAAAATGGCCATGTTTTCCTTTGGCAATGATGCATGTTTCAGAGAACTAGCATAATAGCTATTGCTGATGGAGGTCCTAGGATAAGAAATGCTGTACCTGCATCAGCACTTTGATAATCTTACCTCTTAGTATGGGTTATTAATCAGACATAGCTCTACACTAATGTGCCAGTTGTACCTTTGGGTTGAAACTAATATCTGCATGGTGTTCTGTGCTATCAGGCTCTTAGACCCTTTTCCATAAAACTGTGCATGCCCTGTATGCAGGGCATATTCAGTTTCATGTGGAAGGGACTCAAGTGTTACAACAGCAAGTATCATTGCAAAATTGTAAGACAGACAATTTATCTGGAACAGGAAACAAACAAACAAAAAAATAACAGTTATTGCTATAGTGATTTTACAGTATAAATGTTTGTCTGCTAATAGCTGGAGTGATAGGTAGAACATTCTGATTTTTCTTTCTCTTTTACTGCTCTCTTTCTACCCCCACCCCCAACCCTTTGTTGTTTTTTGTTTGTTTCTGTTCTTTTTTTTTTTTTCTTTTTTTTTTCCTTGCTGATCAGTGTGATGGAATTCAGCTAGACTTAATCAATATTTCTCTGGAAGGAATTGCCATTCTGAACATCCCAAGCATGCACGGTGGATCAAATCTTTGGGGAGAGACAAAGAAAAGGCGTAGCCATCGTCGGACAGAAAAGAAGAGGTCAGATAAAAGAACCACTGTCACAGATGCCAAGGAACTGAAATTTGTATGCCAAGGTAAGCTTACAGATTAATATAGGCTACCTGGCTCCATAAAGTCACCTCAGTTCTATAATTACCCTTGCATTGCCACTTGTCAAGAGAAAGGATAGACAGCTCTTAGCTATTTCTTTTCTTATGCATTTAGCTTTTCTGATGGGAAGCACTGGAGCAAAGGCATAAAGAGACATGCTGATGATTACAATCTATGTACTTGCAAACCTGCTTTTTATTAGATGGGATGTTACCTGTTAAGCAGACTAAGCACACCATGTGGCACTGTTTGCTACTGTCATATTCAGTCTAGAAGTACCTGGAGTTCTGGGGAGTAAGAAAATGCTTACTTAGCATTTTAAATGCTTATAAATGTCAGTACACATAAAACTTGGGAATAATCATGGCCTGCTTCTAACAAACTTTTACTGAGGCTGTGGAAAATTACTTTAGTATAACAAGACAAAGCTACCATACTATGTTGCTGTGTGCAATCCTTCATTGTATATGATGCAGCTTGTTTGTATGGACATGATCCTTCCTTCAGGACTTACTACTTTCCTAGTGATTAGGAGGATTTGCTCCTTAAATTTTATTATAATCATAACTTTCAACAAATCCTTACAGTAAATAGTAATATTTATTCTACTTCACAGAATCTGAATACTAGGTGTTTTAACACATCATTATATATCACAAGTTGTGGTGATTTTAAAATTTTCTGTTCACAGCAAGAGATAAGCAGACTTAAGACTTAAGGGAGAAGACTTCAAAAACTCTTTATTTATTTATTTATTTATTTATTTATTTATTTATTTATTTATTTCCTTTCTTTACTTTTTATTTTATGGAAATAATATCTCCTGCTTCAGTGGTTCCAGCATCCATAGACTTAATAAATATCAAGACTAACTGTCTGATGTTACTATGGTCCTTTTACTAGTTTTGGGTATCTTATTTTTTGTATTTTATCAGCAATATTTTTTTTTTAAATCACTAGTTATATCTTAATATGTGGTGTGGTTTTAATCCAGCTAATTTACCTGGATAACAAAAGTTGAGGAACAAAGTATTTTTTTTTTATGGCTTTGCAGCTGCAATAGGTACTAGGACCCAAAATTTTCTGTGTTGTAGCAATTTCATATATTCTCATTGTCTCAGGGTAACTTACCAAACACATCGTCACCTGAAGTCTTACCAGTTGCTGAGCTTCTTCATACACTACTATCTTGGTATTCTGTCAGTGTTCAAGAGACGGAAGCAGGCTAATGGGTAATGGACTCATAAAAATATTTTCTTTTCTGTTGCTTCTGAACATAGGGAGATGGAACACGACCCTTTTGATAAGTAGTGAAACAATTTATTATAATTTCTTTAATTGTTGGGGTTAAATATGTATTTAATACATAAATAACAGTGATCTCAAACTAATGACTGTTTTTGGTGCTGATATTAGAAGGATGTTACTATATATTTGCATTTTTCTGTACAGGTAAATAATAATAATAATATCAGAGACTTTAAAACATCAAAGTGATTAGAAGATTCTACGTTATCTATAGAAGTATTCATAATGCAAACATTAAGTACCTTACTGTAGAAACTATGTGCTGTGAACTGAAGTGGTTTCACCCAAAGCCTAGTTTCAAAGCAGAGGTAGACTTTTCAAAATTATAAGCTGGAACACCTGTATCTTGTCACTGAATACATGGGTAGTATACATCTACAGTAGCATTTCAGTGCTTAATAAGATTAAAAGAGGATTTCCCAACTCGACATGTTTGTTGCACTTCTTTTTGAACTGGGAAGACTTTAATTGAAACCTTCAAAAGAAGAAACCTTTGCAAGGTTCTGCTGCTGTCCTCCCTCTGCTCTTGGATTTGTCACTTAATGTGAGCCAAGTATATGCAGCATGGTCATCACTGCAGGAAAATCTTCTCCAAATGATCATACAGATATGTCTCTCTCTCTAAGCCTGCTCCCCTCTTTTTTTCCCCACTTACTGGTGTCAAAGTGTAGGTAGCCAATTGAAGCCAATATTGAGCTTGTATTTTCCTTCCCATTATCTATCTCTGCATACTCAATCCACAATTTTGGACTTCAATAAAATGGACACCTGTTTGAAAAACAACTTGATTAGCCTTAATCAGAAAAATGATATGTTGAAATGTAGCAATTTAAAATATTTGTTGCTTAAATACATTCCCAGCTCATCTCATGAGCTAAAGAACAAGATTTGGCACTGATAGTGTATAGGTTTTTGTGTGTCTATATGTATCATACATATTTCTATTGAACTGCTGACTGGCTTTGACATTTTTGTGTAAAAACATGTAAGTTAATTGCACAAATCTGTTTTCATATAACTCTTTAGAAAGAAAACCTTACTTAGCTAAGGCTATAATAATACTAAATATTATCCTATTCTTTGTTAATGGAAGCAAATACTACAGTTTTCAATTTAGTTCCTATCCAGAAATGCAGCATATAGAGGGTCTTTCAGCAAATGTTATTAGGGAAAGAATTGGGTTCTCCTCCTCCTCCTCCTCCTCCTCCTCTTTCTACTTTTTCTTCTCCTTCTTCTTTCTTCTTCTTTAACTAATCTAACTTAATTTTACTAATTTCTCATTACCATTTATATTGCACATTTGTATTATATTACCATTTATATTGCACAAACTCAATGTACCAGAAAAACATATAACCACATACGTGACAGTCCATGAAGGTAGATGAGTCCATGAAGGTAGATGAACAGTATTTGGACAGGAATTTTGGGTAAACGTATACAGATATTGAAAATGCCAAAATTGCTTCTATAAAAAGTTGAACATACTGCATATAAACTAAAGTATGAGTTGAGAAACATAAATAAGCTAGTTGATGTTTGGAAATGACATCCAAAACATAAGTTGAATCATGAAAACACATCTTCTGTGAAAGATATGTCACTTATATTAGGTATGGAACAGCAAAACTTTCTTCCTCACAGAGATACTAAATTGAATTTTAAAGCCTTTTGAGAGAAAGGGAAATTATTCTTTTGAAAATTTCTCTATTAAACTTTTTGCTGAGTGGAGTCAGATTCCTTTAGGGGGAATATTTTTATTCTTTGTTTTGTTGTCATTACTGAAATTTAGTTAGAGCCCCGTCCTGAAATGTAGTATCTTTTAAGGTCATCAATCTCTTTTAAAGTCAGTCATCATTTTGGCTGGGATAGAGTTAATTTTCTTTGTAGAGGCTCACACAATGGTGTGTTTTGGATTGTTGATGAAAATTGTGTTGATAACACACGAATGGTTTTAGCTGCTGCAGAGCAGAGCTTACATAGAGCCAAGTTTTTGGTGTGTGTGTTTTCTTTTGTTTGTTTGTTTGTTTGTTTTGTTTTGGTGGTTTCTTTTATTTAATTATTGCTTCTTGTGCTGCCTTACCAGCAAGGAGCTGGGGATGCTAAAGGAGCTGGGAGGGGACACAGCCAGGACAGCTGACCCAGACTGACCAAAGGGATATCCCATACCATACTGTTGTATGCTCAGCAATAAAAGCTGAAGGAAAGAAGGAGAAGGGGTGTGGCTGGGTGTGTGGGATGTGAAACATTTGAAATGATGGTATTTGTCTTCCTAAGAAACCATTACACATGATGAGCTGTGCTTTCTTGGGAGTGGCTGAACATCTACCTGCTGATGGGAACCAACAAATGAACTACTTGTTTTTCTTTGCTTACATGCACAGTTTTTGCTTTACCTACTAAACTGACTTTACCTCAGCCCATGAGTTCTCACACCTTTACCTTTCCAATTATCTCCTCCATCCCATCTGGGGAGAGTGAGCGAGCAGCTGTGTGGTACTGAGCTGCCTCTTGGGGCTAAACAATAACAAAATCTCTTAAGACTTCATTGCAAATATCTACGTAACTTATTTTTACAAGAGTAGTTTCAGTCATCTTGATGGATTCATTCCTGAAGGAAACATCTATGAACTATTAATGGTTGAAATCTTTAGACGGTAAATATTTCAGTACAATACTTCCTTCTTATTTATTTTGTACATCACCCGGCACACTGATACTCAACCAAGTAGTCAACAAGTTGATCTGCACAGCTTGTTAAAAGAACTTCAGTGAGCTATTGCTCAGCAATGTCCCAGACTTCTATAACATTTCAACATAGTACATGTATGCATTCATGTCACAGCACCTAATGCATACCACAATTCCGTAATTCTATGTGGAAATCTTGGTTAATAACTGCATTATGAATTTCTGAATGGAAATGCAAAAATTTTAGATATAGTTAACTGTCTGGATACATATTATTCTACAGTCAAAAACAGGGGACACACAGAGGGCATGAAGGCCTCAGAACACTTCAAAACTTCCATACACAGTGGAAAAGGAGAAAATACCTTTTTTCATTAGGTATCAATTTCCATCCTACAGGGGAAGGAAAACATCCTATCCCAAATTTTCATAGAAATAGGGGACTTCTAACAAGAATTCTAAAGGCAATTTGTCAGCTTTCTGGGCTAGCACATTATTTACATTTCTGGAGGTCTTTCAAAAAATATGCTTTGGCCACATGATTACTCATTGCTGTTTAAAATTTCCTAACTATTATGAATTTTGAGATCTCTAAATATGAATGAATTACATTGGAGAAGTTAGAAACTGTTCCAGTTCAGCATATAGTGTGAGATCAGTATCAGTTTATTTATGGTATGGTACAAGACATGTATAAGATTGCAATTATAGAAAGCTACAGATAATTTAATAGTTAGATTACCTTATCTCTCTAACTTTGTATCTTGTTTAGGCAGTTTACCGCACATCGATAAATTGATGCACATCGACACATTATCGCCATGGAAAAATAACTAAATATAGCTGTTTCTGACCTGGTCCACAAAAGCCAGGCAAAATGATGTTGTTTAGACAGAGCACCTAAATAGAACCATTTAATTACTTGCTGTCTTGACAATCCTAAGTAGGTATTTTTGTGCATATACGTACAGAACTTGAAGAATACAAGTACTATTGATATATACCAATTCTAGTAACCAGTGTTGTAGGTTATTTGTGTTATTTTAAAGAAAGGAAAATAAAAAGTCAAATGAGAAAATTACCTTAAGTTTATAAAAAAATATCCATTCAATAGCTTGAGGTAACACATTTGTTATTCATAATTCCAGCAAGCAGAAATATGTCTACCCCATGAAAACCAGTGACTAAATCAGTTAAACAACAAATGAAATAATTAGTAATGCACACTGTTGTGGGCTAGGTTAAAAAATCATTAGCTTGCAAAACACTGACAGTCCTTTTGCAAGAAGAGTCTGTACACAAGCTGAGGTGTCTATATATACTTCCAAAGCAAAGATACAAGTAGGATGTATATTCTGGAAATACCTTTCTGGATAATATATGTAAAGGTTTATATTTCTGTGAAGGACAATAGAAAAAGAATAGTGAAAAGGGAAAGCACTAAACGGAGTAATAGAAAATCTGTTGAGATATTTCTTAGGAAAAGTGAAGAGGAAGACAGCTTTTTCAGCTGAATTCTGACTATAAAACTGTTAGCTAAGCAAAGAGACTGCCTTCTGTCTCTTCTGTCTTCCTATATTTAAGGAAAATGCTCTTTTGTCTGTAACAATAAGAGAGAAAGTATGAAGAAAGAAAATCTCACATTGGTGTTCTCTTCCTAATGAAAGCAACCCAATAAGACCTACAAGTTGTCTGATACAGACATCAGGGAAGAAAAAAAAAAGGAAGGAAGGAAGGAAGGAAGGAAGGAAGGAAGGAAGGAAGGAAGGAAGGAAGGAAGGAAGGAAGGAAGGAAGGAAGGAAGGAAGGAAGGAAGGAGGGAAGGAAGGAGGGAAGGAAGGAGGGAAGGAAGGAAGAGAGAAAGAAAGAGAGAAAAAGAAGAAAATAAGTTTCTTAAGCAGCAAAACAGGTAAAATTTAGAAGAATTATGGCAGGTCCCAGAAAAGGTAAAGTGGAAGGAGTATCCATATGCATGCTAATATGCTTATTTAAATTGAACTAATCACTGATGACACACGTATAAGGCATTAAGTCAAAGCAATAAGTGTATGAAATTCTGGAGAAGAATCCAGTATTATTTAAATGTAAAGTACTATAAAACTCATGGGGAACTTATTCCTAGTGTGAAAATTTAGGAAACATGCATATGATGTACATTACATACGTAGGATATAAAGTTACATGAATCTAAAATGCTTTGAAAGTTTCATTCACACATCCACTTCATTTAGAGATATACCTCAATTTCTTTGCATGGAAAATAACACAAAATTATCCTTGTATGATATTTTCAATTTTTCAATTCTTCCTAAATTTTCCTTAATTGCTCTGAAAATAGCAGCATTTTTCAAGGTTTTTGGCACATTATTTTCTGTCCTAGAAAACTAGGAAGGCAGAGAAATGCCTTAAATATAAATAAGATAACTCTTCTAATCCAGATATTTTTTCAAACATTAAACCTTTTGAAATACATATCTAAATTCAAACTGGTTTTTTTTGTTTGTTTGTTTTAGATGAGTAGAACCATGTTCTCTTCTGGATACAATGCTAAAGTATCCCTCATCTTTAAGAATGCTGAAGTCCCTAGTTCACTGTACAGAAAGGACCATGGCAGAATGTCTGTCTTTCCAGTGTATGTGCAAATTCTTGTTGCAGTATAACTTCCAGGTGTTGTGCACTTGAGCTGGGGGAGCACCAGTCAGATTATAGTACAGGCAATGTTAGGAAGTGGAGTTACATTCAGTGGAGTTATATATTGCCCCATTTTTAGTTTGGGTTGCATTATTTTGTCACCTTTTAAAAAATGTGAATGGCTCACTGAATATCCCATTTCCTTTGTGTGCACTTGTGTTGTGTCACTCAATCATTGTGCACTGCCTCTTTTATCAGCAGAGTAGCAGCAACTGGCCACCACATCAGGCATTTTGCTCCATGTCTCCAGCTTAATAGCTACTGGGAACTGCTGTCCCACCGAAAGCAGCTTCTTGAGGTAGTTCATCGGTGTAGGAGGTGGTGATCATTGAATTTGCAATCTCTCCAAAGCCAATGAAGGCAAGCAACCTTTGCCAATTTGCTCAGATGGAATCATCTGTTCCTGTAAATCCAGGACCTGCATCTTTCCAAAAGTCAGGATGCAACTCTTAAGTTGTTTCCATTGATACAATAGTTTCCATTTTTTGGCAGTTCCTCTAATAGCTGTGGAGCAGAAAGCTTCATATTGTGATGTATTTCCACTGTTTAGCAATATTTTATTTCTGTGGATACATGAATATAATAATAAGGAGGAAAAAAAATGTCACTCTCTTTTTCCACATTAGCAAATTCCTACTTATTGTCTTTAAGCAATGGTTTGGGAGTTTAGACATAGTGCAGAGGTGAGAAAGGTGCTCAGCTACTTAACATGACAAAGTATTGGCTCTGGTAAGTGCACGTAGAAGGTCTTCTCAGTAGAGAAGTAATTTTTCTAACTGAGAACTTGGATTTTTTCTGACTATCTGAGGGGTAAGTTTATATTCAAATACCTTTTCAACATAATAGCTACTGATGACTGTGGATTTAGCTCCTCTCTTTTACAGCTTGAACATGTATACCAGGACAACAGCTATCAAAAAGGGACAAATGGCACATTTACTTAAATTGTGCGTTGTACACTTTTGTTTGTAAGATCTTAAAGTCAAACATTCACTTTACCAAGATATTAAAAATAGCAGAGTTTTCCTAATAAGGCAATGTACTACAGGACTCGTATTTTGATTATGCCAATAAAAAAGTCTTTTCTCCTCTTTCTTCCTCCCCCCACAGCAGCAGAGCTTTAGGATACCTTCTTTTCCTCTATATACCTTTATTACTCACAAGGTTCTGTATTCAGAAAGAGCCTTATTCATGCAAGTACACCAATCAGCCTAGGGGATGGAGTCCATAATTCATAACACACTTTGAATCTTTTAGAAATATAAATACCATTCCTAGTTGCTGTGAAATACTGATTTTTATTGTTAGAAGGAAGTAGTAGAACCTTGAGAAATAGATTGATAGTCTGATTTGGTTTTATATTTATAAAGCATGTATATAGGTTTCTGTGCAATATAGATCATAGTAGAAAAACAATTTCCTTTTATTTACAAGGCAATTGAGATTGTCATTGTATTATACCTTTTGGTGCACAGAATGTTCATTTTCTTTCAAACGTTATTCATCAAAAGAGGATAATTATGGTGTATTTCATAGACTGCCAGAAGGAAAATGTGTCTTTGAAAAGTTTCATTTCCCTTAAGTTGCTCATTTTCTATAGGAAGACAGAGCTATTAAGTAACATACCCATGACAAAGATTGATTAAAATGGCATAAAGGACTATCTTATCTCTAAGTACAGGGATTTACACATATAACTCTTATGACTTTAAATGTAGTAGGTGAAATTAACTCTAGCTATTGTATAAAAAAAAATAAAATAAAAAAAAAAATATTGGTTTGTACAGAGAACTAAATGAAGGCGGGAAGAATAGCGTGTCAGGGGTGGCGCCCCGCTAGACCTTCTCTTCACAAACAGAGAAGGACTGGTGGAGGATGTGATTGTCGGGAGCTGTCTTGGGCAGAGTGACCACAAAATGGTGGAGTTCACTATTCTTGGCGAGGCCAGGAAGGGGACCAGTAAAACCGCTGTATTGGACTTCCAGAGGGCTGACTTTGAGCTGCTCAGGACACTAGTTGGTGGAGTCCCTTGGGAGGTGGTTCTGAAGGGCAGAGGGGTCCAGGAAGGCTGGGCGCTCTAAAAGAGGGAAATCTTAATGGCACAGGAACGGTCTGTCCCCACGTGCCCAAAGACGAGCTGGTGGGGAAGAAGACCGGCCTGGCTCAACAGAGAATTGTGGCTTGATCTTAGGAGAAAAAAGAGGGTTTATAAGCTTTGGAAAAGTGGGCAGGCCACTAGGGAGGACTATAAGGATGTTGCGAGGCTGTGCAGGGACAAAATTAGGAAGGCCAAAGCTCATCTGGAGCTCAATCTGGCTACTGCCGTTAAAAATAACAAAAAACGTTTTTATAAATACATCAACACAAAAAGGAGGACTAAGGAGAATCTCCATCCTTTACTGGATGCGGGGGGAAACTTAGTTACAAGAGATGAGGAAAAGGCAGAGGTGCTTAATGCCTTCTTTGCCTCAGTCTTTAGCGGCAATACCGGTTGTTCTCTGGGTACCCAGTACCCTGAGCTGGTGGAAGGGGATGGGGAGCAGGATGTGGCCCTCACTATCCATGAAGAACTGGTTGGTGACCTGCTACGGCACTTGGATGTGCACAAGTCGATGGGGCCGGATGGGATCCACCCAAGGGTACTGAGAGAACTGGCAGAGGAGCTGGCCAAGCCACTGTCCATCATTTATCAGCAGTCCTGGCTATCGGGGGAGGTCCCAGTTGACTGGTGGCTAGCAAATGTGACGCCCACCTACAAGAAGGGCCGGAGGGCAGACCTGGGAAACTACGGGCCTGTCAGTTTGACCTCAGTACCAGGGAAGCTCATGGAGCAGATCCTCTTGAGAGTCATCACGCAGCACTTGCAGGGGAAGCAGGCGATCAGGCCCAGTCAGCATGGGTTTATGAAAGGCAGGTCCTGCTTGACGAACCTGATCTCCTTCTATGACAAAGTGACGCGCTGGGTGGACGAGGGAAGGGCTGTGGATGTGGTCTTTTGACACCGTCTCCCACAGCATTCTCCTCGAGAAACTGGCTGCTCTTGACTTGGACTGGCGCACGCTTCATTGGGTTAGAAACTGGCTGGATAGCCAGGCCCAAAGAGTCGTGGTAAATGGAGTCAAGTCCAGTTGGAGGCCAGTCAGTAGTGGCGCTCCCCAAGGCTCAGTGCTGGGGCTGGTCCTCTTTAATATCTTCATCGATGATCTGGACGAGGGCATTGAATGCACCCTCAGTAAGTTTGCAGATGACACCAAGATATGCGCGTGTGTCGATCTGCTTGAGGGTAGGAAGGCTCTGCAGGAGGATCTGGATAGGCTGCACCGATGGGCTGAGGTCAACTGCATGAAGTTCAACAAGACCAAGTGTCGGGTCCTGCACCTGGGGCGCAATAACCCCAAGCAGAGCTACAGGCTGGGAGAGGAGTGGTTGGAGAGCTGCCAGGCGGAGAAGGACCTGGGAGTGATGGTTGATAGTTGGCTGAATATGAGCCAGCAGTGTGCTCAGGTGGCCAAAAAGGCCAACAGCATCCTGGCTTGCATAAGAAACAGTGTGGCCAGCAGGGCTAGGGAGGTGATCGTCCCCCTGTACTCGGCTCTGGTGAGGCCACACCTCTAGTACTGTGTTCAGTTTTGGGTCCCTCGCTACAAGAAGGACATCGAGGTGCTTGAGCGGGTGCAGAGAAGGGCGACGAAGCTGGTGAGGGGCCTGGAGAACAAGTCCTATGAGGACCAGCTGAGGGAGCTGGGCTTGTTCAGCCTGGAGAAAAGGAGGCTCAGGGGTGACCTTATTTCTCTTTACAGATACCTTAAAGGAGGCTGTAGCAGTGGTTGGAGGTGGGGGTTGGTCTATTCTCCCACGTGCCTGGTGACAGGACGAGGGGGAATGGGCTTAAGTTGCACCAGGGGAGTTTTAGGCTGGATGTTAGGAAGAACTTCTTTACCGAAAGGGTTGTTAGACATTGGAACAGGCTGCCCAGGGAAGTGGTGGAGTCACCATCCCTGGAGGTCTTTAAAAGACGTTTAGATGTAGAGCTTAGGGATATGGTTTAGTGGGGACTGTTAGCGTTAGGTCAGAGGTTGGACTTGATGATCTTGAGGTCTCTTCCAACCTAGAAATTCTGTGATTCTGTGATTAGGTACCAACCGAAAAGTAGGAAGTTACTCGTTGTAGGGTACACCCATAATATAGCATGCAAACTATAAAAAGCCAAGTTCTGTACCAGCAGCATTAATGCAGTATTCTGCTGGGACTTCCCTTGGCTGCTAAACAGTAAAAACATCACCTTGCTGATAGGTCTTAGGAAGGGTCTTCATCCAGCACCTTGGAGCAGTTCAGGCCCCTCTACAATGCATGCTGCAGCATCCAAAGTAAATCTAGGCTGTGTTTACCTTACCTGGAACAAGGGATATTTCCTTAAAAACACATTGTGCAGGGCCTATATTTTACCTCAGCGCAGGTGTCTGTAGAAGGCTAGTGTGACATCTTCTGCAAAAGACACAGTAACTCTGCTTTGCTTCATGACTCTTGTAGCTTATTTGTCCAGGTAAATGAATACTTACCTGTAAGGCAAAGGCAGTCATGTTATTAGTGAAGATGTGGTAAATGATAAGGGATGTGAATGGAATACCCAATGGCATAAGATTATACGTATCATTTTCATTATAGCGAAGCTGATCAGCTTATGCATGGTTTTTTGTTTGTTTTCTTTTCCCTCTGCTTTCAGTGCTGAAGGCTATAGATTTGCTAGTGTTTGTGTAAAGACTTGACTTTTGCTTGAAAATACGCATTGCAGGATGTAAAGGTCTATAATAATTAGTTCACTTTTGCACAAAAGGAGGAGCTCAGCTTTGCCTTTTTTGAACTCTATTGTTTCTTCGTTCTGGTCTTTTCTCTGACCATAGCTTTGCTACTGTGCTTTGACATTTTGCACAGACGAGTGACAGTAGCATAGTGTGGTGAGTCTAGAACTCAGTTTACTAACGTAGAAGACAAGTAATTATTATTTAAAGTTCACTGTGCTATCCTTAAAATGTGAGTATTTGTACACGTGCATTGGGCCATAAATCCTTTTTAGGGTAATTCCACTGAAAATGTGAGATTTATATGAGGGAGTAATAACGTGCCATAGCTCAGGACAGAATTTCATATGTTCCGTATCTCTGAATGTGCATGAGGAAAAAATAACAAGTTTCAGAGGAAAAAAAATATGAGTTTGTATGTGTGTGTATAGATATATTTAGAAACATATGTTTAATTGACATTTTAGATTTTGTAATCACATAAATATGTGCCTTTTCCTTTTTTCTACATCAGTTACAATTCCTTAACAAATGTATTTTTTTTTTTTTAGATTTTTTTGTTGGATATATCTTCTACATTTTATGTTGATTTATGCTCACATACTTTTTATTTTTTTACAAAATATTAAATTCTCATATTTTTCTCATATATAGCATGATTAACACAATGCAGAAGTATTAAATCTGTCTGAGAACAGAAACTAGCCCCCAACTTAGTTATAAAAGTCTTCTATTATGGTACTTTGATACAGAGTTTTTCTTTAATTAACAAAGTGAAAACATCTGTTACTGTCTCAACATAGTTTCTGAGTTTCATATCAATTTTATAATTCATGTGTTTTTCTGCATCTGAAGTTTTGTAAATGTTGCTGTTCTTACTAAAGCTTACAAAAAGTCAGCAATTAACTAACTACAACAGGTGTTTCCTTTCTTGGGGAATGGAATGCATATGATTATTGTAATTTAGATTCCTGTGTGAGTTAAGGAATTGGTCTGTTATTAGAAAACATTACAAGCACATGGAAAATGATAAAAATGAATTAGAAAGGTTGGTTAAATTTAAGACTGAAACAGTTTTAACCCTTCCAGGCTTTCTGAATGTTGTGGGTGATTGCTATCTCCCTCAAAAATCCTACATGTGACCAGATTTATGCATTTATGGTTTAGATTTGCAGTACTATTTTCTGATGCCAAACATATGTTTTTGTGTTTTGACCTTAGTACAAAAAGCTGCAATAATCATTTTGCAATATTCAATTTGTTTAATGGCAGACCAGTATTCCCTAGGAATGTCTGATAGCATGTTACTCAAATTGCTTGTTCATTTAACCCTGCCCCAGGTGCCTAAATCTTTAGATTAAAGATACAGAAATAAAAGTATAATACCCTATCATTCCTGGCTGCTGTAACACATAATCATAACCTCTGATACGTTCTAGTGTTCTATTACTTGTTACTAGAAAATTTCACATTCCATGAGTGTTTGCAAAAGGTGTTGCATTGACAGCAATTTAATTTTGAGTAACAACAGGAGAGACAGCTGCAGTTAATGTACACATTAATATTACTTAAAAAAAAAAAGAAAAAAAAAAAACAACAACGGAATATTCTAAAATATTGGTGATACGAAGAATTGGGTAAGACCACAGATTGGTTCTATATACACTTGTATTACTCACTGGAGGTAGAATTTGAATTTACAAGAGAAAATCAGTGTTTGTGTGTGAGAAAGAAGGAGGGATGTGAAAAGGAAGCATATATTAGAACAAAAACAATGTCAGATTCAGTTCGCTGTATTTAAAAAACCAACAAAATCCTCTGTATTGGTTCTGTGTTGTTGGTGGGTTTTTTTGTTGTTGTTGTTTTGTTTTGTTTTTTCCTTTTTCCTCTTGATTTGAAAAGAGTTGAGTTGAGCAAAGCATTAAAATATAATTAAAACTAAATATGTATATATTGGAATTGTGCAAGTATTTTACTAGTGACTAATTACATTGGAAGCAGAGATTTGTTGTTGTTGTTCCCCCACCCCCCTTTCATCTAAGCACCCATGTTCTGCTAGGGAATATGGTATAGCAAAATACTGTGTAGCAAAAGCATGCGTGCAAACACACCTATAAAAAGCACTGTGGTAGTATTGTTTCAATCACATATTTACAGAGACCAAGTGTAATTCTGGTGATTTTGTTCACTTGTGCTGATGATAAGTCAAATTAAAAGAGGGGATATTCAGCCAGACCATGTCATGTCAGTGACCTGTTTCATTTTTACCTGCTGCCTTTAAATTGTAGTATCCCTCCTGACACTGTTAAGCATTGCCGGTAAACCACCAGGTTGTTTATAAGAGCACATTGTAAAGTAGGCTGTATTGGAAAGTATGAGCTGCCCAACAAATTAATGGCATTGTGAGATGCTGCCTGCTGGGGTGAAAATAAATTTTAAGAAAATATAGGGAGACAGGTAATGGGCACTAACTATGCTGCACAACACCTTTCAAACTGCTGCTGACTGTGTGCCAATGGATATGGCAATAATTGTCAACAAGATTTACAATACTTTCGCATTTACACAGTGAGAGTAGAAAGGCTGAAAGAGTTCTATGATTTTATTTAAAGTTTAGCGCCAACTATTTCTGGACCTACTATTTCCAGGCAACAGGGCTACACACACACTGCTCGTCTTTCATACGTGTCAGTGGGAGGGTTTTTTTATTATCATCAGAAGTCCTTGAAATTGGACATAAGAAAAAGAACAGTAAAGCAGAGGTATATGCTTAATTGTAAAGTCCAAGTAGGTACAGATTTTGCCATTTACTATATATGTTGTGATCTCTGATTGCACTAAATTGTGCTACCTATCTATAGCCCCAGTGGGTGATTCCTGCAGGGGAGAAAATTTCTAGCTGTGATTCTTTCCATGATGTTGAGAATGCACAGCTTAAAGCTACTGTATTGGCTTTGTGTGCCCTCGGCAATACATTCCATGCTGCAGAAATCTGCAAGAGGCAAACTGAACAATTTTAAAGGCCTGCTGTGCAAGTCTCAGGAGTTGTCCCATCATCCTCCTTGAGTTTTCAGACATTTACACTTAAAATAATTTTAAATATTTGTTAACATTACAGAAGTGGTAAAATTATGTGATTGAGTTGAATTTTATTTTTCTGGTTTGCACATCCTCAATGGAACTCAGAAATGCATACCTTCTTTGTGCATTATTTTCTAATAAAGACTGTTTGCTAGTTAAATAAGTTCTTTCCATGCTATCAGAAAGGTTTTGCAGTGGCTTCAGCTGCCAACCAGTAATAAAGCCTCTTTAAAATATGGACTAGAGTAGCCACAGATTTGTAATAAATCACAAATGATGTCAGTGTACCATTAGCATCATTTTAATGATGTTTTTCTTTTGCAGGTCTACTATACTATAGAGTACAGGAAAAGCAATGATATTGGGAGAGAGGGAAGCCTTCTTATAACCCAATAAATAATCTGAGGCTGACCAAACCGTTCCTTGTATTACATTACATGAAACTTATCAATAAATTGGCAGTTACTGACTATTATGTATGTGTTCTGTGGTAACACCCAAAGGTCTCAGACACTAGACATTTTATAAACACAGATCAAATGGATGTTTCCTGTTTGAAGAATCAAAAAATAATTTAGGTTGAAAGGGACCTATAAAGGTCAAATAGACCAACCCTCTGTGCTCAAAGCAGGTCTAATTATATCAGGTTGTTCAGGGGCTTGTCTAGTACTTACAGTCTAGAGTCTAAGAATTTACTACCTAAAGTTTGTTTGCTAAAATCTAAGGGTTTGGTTCCTGAATGCAAGGTTAAAAAGTGCAATCTCATTTTGATTGTGTGTCACCCTAATTCAGGCAGTCAGTCTGTCATTTGTTTTATTTTCATATTTCTTATTCAGTTTATGATAGTCTTAGCTGACTCAACAGTCCTATCCCAGAGGCTCCTACCATTCACTTGAAGTTCTCTGCTGGGGACCTATGTTCTTGAAAGAACTTCAGTATTCCCATCCACGTGCAAAAGCAACACTGCCATGTGAAACCTTAGTGGAACTTCCACCTCAACTGGCAAATAGTGCTCTGGAACTGATTATCTCATTACTTTTTCTGGTCTACATTCATGGCTTTTCATTTCATCTCTGTTAAGTTTATAGGCTTAAAACAGTATGTTCATCAGTTCATGTACAGACTTAGTTAACCCGCTGATGATCAATGTTGAATTGTAAGTTTACATTTAAATCCAGTTAGAGGCAATTGAACTTAGGTGTGTTCTGAAGCCCACAGTGTCTTCTAGAAAGCTTCTCCTCCATTTATCTGGACTCTAAATATATTTGAGAATGTAATTTTCCTTCTAAATTCTTTTTATTTCTGCTTAATGACCTCTTACCTCATGGCTGTTTTAATTTCAATTTTATTTTATTCCAACAATATGCCTAAAAGTTTAGAGCCTCTGCTTTCCAAAAGGCTTACAAACCTGTAATAATAATCATAATAAGCTCCCTGGAGTGCAAATGGCTTCACACTTAGATGACCTTCTACAAGTAATCAAAAGTTTCCCATAGGTGGCCTTTTGCTCTAGGCTGTGTGGAAAACACTACTTGTGTCTCAAGCTTTTAAATAAATTTATTCAGTTATTCTTTGCAAGTTTGGGGATGTTTAGAACCATTACCTAAGAACTGATAATATGGATGATTAAGTCTTTAGAGTATGAAAAAGTTATGCTAGTAAGAAACAATCAGCAATTTTTGTTATAAGATCGGAAATCATATTAAGATGTAGACACTTTGAGAATTACTGAGTAAGACATAATCAGAAGACATTTAAAACATCAAAAAATAATTGCTGTATAATTAATTTGGGGTGATGGAGTTGATTAATCTTACTCTGTCTGAAGCAATTTTTGAAATACACTTTCTACAGGTGAAAATCTGTGTGGTTAGTCTCATATGTACTGGCAATGCTTTTCAGTTATAAAATTGCCACTCATTTATCAAAACATATACAGCTATTCATTTTAGATATCAACTCATGAAGATACCCATGATGTTTATTTTTAAATATTCTCTTTCTAGAGACCCTTTTATGTAGTGAGGATCAACTCAATTCAAATATCACTGTAATGCAGTCAATCTCTTTGTCTATGTGTGTCCAGGTTTGTAAAACTTTCTGGAGCATACCTAAGCTCTATCTGAGTGTAAATATTAATAGAGAATGGCAGTGTACTTTGCAGTAAGTTGTATTTCAAAGTAAGATCAAACTGGTATTTAACCGAATATTTCCATAAAAAGTAATGGAAAAAAATCAAGGTTACAGAAACCCACTGGAGAGGGCGGAAATCATGCTACATACCTGCAATGTTTGGAAAAAAACAAAAAAAAAGTTTTCCTATATGAATTTTCTGCTTACATTGTATTAAAAAATAGTAATAATGAAATTATTTGAATGTGAAAATGAGAACTCATTTTGATCAGGCCTTTATGAAATCATTTCTTCTTGAAGGAAAGAACACTAAACATCAAATCTAATATTGCTTGGTGTGATACATACATTTTTAGTTATCTAAGAGTGTTTGAAATTAGGGCAATCTGGTGATGGTGAGCCCTACTAAAGCATTTCATTTTTTTGCTACAGGTTTGTCTCAGAGTTATGGTTCTTGTATATACAAAAGAGTCAGTTTAGTAAAAACAAGCAAGAAAGATTGTGGTACAAATACAGATTGTCCTTACTAGTTAAATAACATTATTTAACGATGCTCAATACACATTTGGTTCTAATTTATTCCATTTTGAGTTCATAGGCAGGAAAAGTAACTAGTTGTCATTAACTTTTGTTACAGGCCAGATCTGAGGCCAAGTGGTAGATTTACTAATCTAAATGTTTATACAATATAAAAACAAGAACTTTTAAACTACCATACCTGCCATGTGGAAGTACAGCAATGAACCTCATAGAAGAACCTCATAAGTCTTCTTTAACCTCAGGTGACTTGCCAGTATCTTTTTGACATTTACATTGGATTTTCTTATACTAGCTAAATCTTAGTTCAGGAGTTGTTGTATAAAGCATCCAAGGCATTTAGGTCCAGTGGCATATGAAAATCCCAAATATTTTATTCCAACTAGAAAGAACTGCAGTTATGCTCCTTGTAATGGAAAATTGAGTTCACGTACATAACTGTATTTGTCCAGTTTTCACTTCCTACTGTTGAGTGCACGTTTATGAAATACTGACTGCTCTGCTAAACTGTTTTAACATATCATGTCATGTACTGTCTGTTGAATTATATGTCAGAATATGTCAGAATATGTCTCATATGTCAGAAAATTCATAACAATTTCATAACAAAAATAAAATTCATAACAAGCAGTATCAGAAAAGACACAGAACAGATAGGCTTTGTCCACATTTTTCTAAGCTAAGTTTTGTTCCTGTGAAGCAAAGGTTCTGGGTCTTAATTAAGTTCACTTTTGAATTTGGCTGATTTGGCTGATTAATGTAAAAGTTCTTGTTGGTGTAAAACTAGTACTATATTTGTGCATTCTTTGGCTTTCTGTATATCATGTTTTGGAGTACAACATATTTTCTTTGCTTGAAAAATAAATATATTTTGAAACCAAAAGAAAAAAATATATTTAGCAGCATATTATCTGTTTAAAACATCCTCCAAAATTCTCCTAAGGCTACCCATTACAGTTTGGTGGTATTTCTGTTTAATATGTTAGTGTTTTGAAGTTATTTCTTTATGGGTTAACTAGAAGATCGTATAAAATCTGTTTTGAATAACTTTAAAAATGTGTTGGATGGTATGTCTTGTCAAAATCTGGAAAAAAAAAAGTCCCCAAAGTGTTAGATGTTTCCTAAGAGGAATATCAAGGCTCAGGGTACATTTGAGAGATATGTACTTAAAGAAAATTTCATTTGGCAGTCAGCTCATGGAAAAAGATTTGTTCTGCTGTGGAAATAAAAGGACTGTTAAAACAAAAGCTAATAGGAGAGAAGATGGTCTTTTAGCTTTAAAAGTGGAGGAACTACTTGTAGCAACTTGAAAGAGAGAGTGACATTGTGACCAGTGAATTCAAAAAATCACTAGATTCCTTTCATTGTACATGCATTAAGTATCTTTTGGTCTAGGCCACATGTTTGATTTTTTTTTTTCCCTTTTTTTTTTTTTTTTTTTTTTTAAGGGATTTGGAGGTCTTCTTACCATATGTTCCATCATTACAGGAATCTGACAGATCTATGAAGTTCATGACAAGTTTTGCCAATGTGAGCTACTAGATAATTGAATAAAATGTTTCTAGATAATTGAAAAAGAATAATCCATTTAACTAACATTTACTACTCATACAGCATGGTAAAAGACATTGTTACATATATAGGAAAAATAAAAAAGGAAGAAAGATGCAAAGCAAATGAAGTTGCATAGCTAGGTTATCTTGGCAGGAATAGGATGTTAGATGAATGTGTGTTTCTGCCCTTCATCAGAAAATGCTTCATATTATGTCTTATAAACCTCCAAAAAGGTGTTCCATACAGACTGGACATTGCTGTTGTGAAGGATTTGCATGATGATAGCAGTTGCTGCATGATTTATGCTGTGAAGTATATGTGTTTACAGTTGCTGTGTTTTGAATATAATCTTGAATCTACAAAAGGCTTCCCTAATCTGGAAAGTTAACTAAACCAGTAAACAAAGTAAATCTCTTAATTCAGTGTTATGAAGCATATTTGTACTTGATGTGCATCAGCTGACAACCTCCCAACAAGTATTTGATAAACACCTGTGCAATCAAAGGACACATACTAATGGGTATAGTAGACTATCCTTAATTGTGTAACAACTTTTGTATGTAAACATCGGTTCCTAGTAGTCTTTATTAATGCATTCTTCTTAGTAATGTAGACTTTGTGTGTTAAACCAACCGCATCTTGAGATCATCCAGCTTCTCATGTCAGTGGCTACTTTTCCTCCTCTTTGACTTCCCTGACCTCCCACAGCAGCTGTTCATACAGTGATAATCATTCACTGGAGCATGCTGATATAAAGCAAGCTTGTATTTTAAAAATAGACCTGTTAATTTAGGATGTGCTTTCATTTTAAAAGAATACATTTAAAATTTGGAGAGGAGGTTAAGAAGAAAAATGTTATTTTAAAGCAATTGTTTATTTTCTTATGGTACTTATGTATCCCCACTTCACCCACCCATAACAAAATACTTTCTAATTGGCAAGAGTTCAGCCAGCTCTGAATTGGTACATGAATACAAGACAGCATAGCTAATAGTTTCATTTAGAGGACCACACACAGTTGCTGCACATGTGAGGGAAGCAAGCTGACAGATGTCCACATCCCCTGGCTCTAAGAATAATAATAACCCTCCAACCTAACAGACTACAAGCAGGAAAGACTCTCAGAGAACTGTCACCTTTTCCCCCTGCTGAGAACCAAGTACATTCCTGCAACTTTTTACATGATTTTCCCCAGTCCAGGGATAAAAGTTGCATATCTGAGTGGCATTGAATACATTTCCCATTGTAAAAGAACATTAATTTGTATCCTTTTATAATAATAATAAAAATTCCCTTGTAATGAAGCTCTGAAAGTCATCTCTCAGTCTTCTGGAAGCAAGAATATGAAGTGAGCATTCTTTCAAACCAAGAGGAAAACTAGTATCAGTAATGCAGACCAGAGTTATCAGATAGGTAATGGTTTAGTAGTTTGCTGGAATTAGTAGGTGAAGCACCTGCGGTCTGTCCTTCTCCCCTTCAGACCAGGCATCATTTTGGCACATATGGAGCCTGCACTTAGATACCAAGGTCTTCTGTTCTGAAATTCTCAGATTTCAGGAAGGAAGGAATGGTTTCTCTTCTCTCTCTCTCTCTTTTTTTTTTTTTTTTTTTTCCTCTCTCTTTGAGTTGCAGAAAAATGCCTGGGTGAAACTTAAAGGTTCAAACACTAGAAGAAAAATAATAACTGTGTTTCTTTCTGGAAGAAAATCTCATGGTTATATTACTCATATGGTCTAAGTGCCTGAAATTGGTGGCTGGTTTTGCAACTATAAGGAGTAATAGCAAAAGCAAAATTTTAATATTTGTCTGGATTTTTGGAAGAGGGGCAATACATTATTTACTACTATCCTTTTGCATTTAGAAAATTCCCAGCCTCAAACGCTAGAAATACTTTTTTTTTTTTTTTTTTTTTTTTTTTAAATTGGAAGTTAAGAACATGTAAAACCTGTGTGCTTTGAAGTGAGATGTTCCTTCAGTTCTTCCCTGACATACTGAGTAGATTTTGAAATCTGTGTCACTGCATGAGATGCTCAGGAAATGTTTGTATAGAGCCATGGTCTTTTAATTACAGACTGTGTTTATACTAATATCACAGCCATCAGCAACTGCATCCATGCAGTGTCAGCAGTAATTAGCACTGAATATATAGGCCTCTGTTCAAGAAGAATTGCTGAATGTATGATTTACCAGCATGGGAAGTGATCCTTCACTATCCCCCACAAAAACATTTTTAGTATAAACTACAAGTGTCTAAAAAGGAGTTGCTGTTTAAGTACAGATCCCAGCTTACTCTGCAGTAACTTCCCCAATCAGATAAGACCTGAGTTAGTGGAACATGATAGATGTATGAGCAGGATAATGCTGCATGAGCAGGGGTACATCTTGTGTGACATGAAAATTTCAGTCCTGGTCCCATTGACTTTCATGAAGTTACAGCTGTGGTTATGCTTGTTAAGGAGATAGCCCAGTGTTAAGACAGTGAAGTAAGAGTGCCTGAATGCCTGTATTTGTTACTTGCAATGTAACCTCATTTGCTGTTATGGAGGCTCAGGTATGTTACAATATATAGTCATAGTAGCATAATGTACTTGGGCTAAATTAGTTACGCAAATTTACACAAACCCGTTCTTCAAAACCCTACCCCCATTCACCCCATTTGTATTCATATCTGATTATTTTCTTAAACCAAAATACCAAAATCCTGCATTTTCTTAATAACATGCAGAACATAGTTATAAAACTGCAGGGAGGGTAAATTCATTTTTATTTTATTTTTAAATATCGAAACCTTTATTCTCCCTGAAATGAAAGTTTGTCCTCAGCAGGTTTCTGCCCTTCCCTCAGTCATGGGGTTTTGTGTGTACAAAGTTCACTGTAAGATGGGTGAAAATTGTAAATAATTTAAGTATATATATACTGTACATTCTGAAACCTCCTGCTACTTGCTGAATTTGTTTTGGCATGCGGAGACACTAATGCACCTGTGGAGAGAGTATTCTGTGTAATGTATGACATCTGGTTTGAAGACAAAAGTGGAATGTCAGTAGACATAGCTAAGAGAATGACAGTGGTAAGAGCCAGTCTTGATAGGAACTGCAACAAGGTCTTGGAACAACTGTTTCAAACACACACAGCTTCTTCAGAAAACTGCATATGTGTCTGGAATATCTGCAACCTGCTTATATGCACTGCTTAAAAAAAAAAAAAAAAAAAAAAAGGTTTGGATGATCTGCCTTAAATTTTTACAAAGTTAAAGGAGCAGCCTTGCAACAGCCTTTCATTTGCAATAGTGTATAATGAAATGGTACATCTATTCATACAGGCAAAATCCTGCTGTCATAATTTCTCATGTAGCAAAAGTAAGGATAAACTTGAGATTGCTAATAAGGTTTGATTTTTATTTTTTCAATTTTACCATCTTTTTTTTTTTTTTTTAAAAAAAAAAAGTTAACCACAGTAGGGCCCAACATGCCAAAGAGTTATTCAGTCTTATATAGTCTTCTTGTTTTCTGTTGGATTACTGATAGCATGTATGATTAAACACACGCAGAGTCCAGTTAAAATTACTTTGTTAATGAGGTTTGAAAGATTTGTTCAAAACGTATGTAACAGTTTGACCCCAAATTAATAACCAGTGTCAGTTTAACACTCTCATGAAAATTCTTGAATTCAAATCATCCAGTTTGTACAGAAATTGATTCTGGTGTTTGAAAACAGAATATCCTCTGTGTATATGTGCTCATATGTGTATAAATCAAAATATAATAGAAATGAGTGTGAAAATAAAATGGAAATAGAAAGATCTCTGTCTATAAAGATTTGACATAACAAGAGCAGCTCCTAACTGGTGGCACTCTTTATTAGTCCTCACTGTATTATTAGAAATAAGTTCAAAAACACTAATTTCCATATAGTGAACACCATATAGTTCTTTTAGAAAGCAAATAGTCATTACCTAGACTATTTTGTTATATGCGATTGATGGTTCTTTCCTACCATGAAGTAAGAATACCTGCCTTCAAGATCTTGCAGTATATGTGTTTTCCAGATTTGCAAAGAGCAAATAGCTCTTCCTAATCGTTCTTTATATTCTGGGTAAGACCAAGGCATATAAAGACCCAAAAAGAGTAATAGAGGAAACTGAAGAAGACAAGTAAATTTTTCAGGTGCACAGTCTGTCTCTTGCAAACCTTGGCATACAAATCATCATTGCTGAGGTTCATTACACATGTGTATCAGGTGTAATGTGTATACCTGTCTGCCTAGCATAATTCCTCTTGTGCTCCTGATGTAGACATTTGAAATAGAACAGATTAATTGGGTTAGTCCTGTTTATTACTCTGAGAGTCAGACATGGTGATGAGTTAGTGGGATTACTTATTGGCAGGGATGTTGTTGCCTCCAGAAATATTTGTGAAGACATACTAGATGAAACAAAAGATCCGTCCGTGTACCCAGCCCACCAATGCAGCTTTGACAGGATGTTCTAAAAGGGACATGAGATAAATGAATAATCCTTCTTCCTACTAATATGTCCTTCCTAATATGTCAATATTGTATTTACATTTGTGTGACTGTTCTCTGAAGAGAATGATAATAAAGCCTTCAGATGCATTTTGAGTTATTTCTATTTGCGGGAGTCAGAATGATGCAATATGAGACTCAGTTAAATCAGGCCATGAGAGATGTGTAGTTTTCCAGCAGCTGTGCCAGAAGTTTTGGCCTTCCCTGCTGTTGGTACCCACCCCTGCATTGGAGTGGGTAGTGGCCAAAGTGACCTCAGGTGAGGCAGACAGACAGGGTTGGAACACCTGCTCATGGCTTCTCTGTACAGTGATCAAAGTTATGCTCACTGTTTCAGGCAGGCCAGGAACTCATGAGAAGTGACACTTCAAGAGACAAGAGGATTGTATCTGAGTGATAGCAAACAATCATTTGGTAGTATTATTTATTTTGTCCAATTATTAGGTGAGAAAGTATAAAACATATAATAATCAGTTACATAAGGCATATTGAACGTAAAATGCTATTCATAACCTTTTTAGTAACAGGCAGGCTTTTTCTCTTTAAGAAACCAAATCAATATATTATCTCTTGTTTTGAATAAACCTCTATACAGGGAAACAATGATTCACATGTTTTATTTAGTCTTACTAATTTTCTCTGAGTTATTGGAAACATAAATCTCAGATATAAACACATCTTGATTTTAAATAAAAGAATATTTTAAGTATCAGAAACTTTCAGTTCTTTAACAACCAGGATGTGACATTAATGATCAAATTTCAAAGTATTAATGAGGTTCCTAATATCAGTCAGGAAATTAGATGTTAATAATGGACCTGAATCTAACCCAGTGAAATACTCCAGAGCTTTTGGAGTATTTATATTCCAACCTCAACAGGAGAGAAACAGCATATCTTGCTGTGCAGAGTCTAGTGAAGTCACTCACGTACAAACCAGAATGCACATGGAAGCCTAATCTCTCAAATATCCTTCAAAGTGAACTGTCTCCACACCTGACTCCCACTGATAGGGCAAGGCAGCTGCCTTTCCAGCTGTTTATGGACCAGTGTGTCTGGATGACTAACAGGAAGGGCAAGTGGGATGCCTTTTCTTGATAGCCACTTGAATTGAGCAGGTATCTGAAAAAGCACTGTATATACTGTGGATTTTATATATGTTTTGGAAGGTGTTAATGGAATATATTTGTAGACTAAAAAACTGCTGTTGTCCTGAAGGCCTTGCAAAGGAGATTTTGTATAAAGCTGTTTGAACTACGAGCTTCTCCTTTATTTTCCATCAAGAGCCAGACCATTCTCATTTTCATGATAGCATCTCATTTTTATTCATTTACAAAGAATCCAGTGCACAAAAACAAAACAAAAGAAACAACATACACAAGAGAATAATAACAGACTTGAATATAGTAGTTATAAAATATATTGGAAATAACTATTTCTTCTAATTGAATCCATTTCCTTCAGCTTTGTGAACAGAGTGATTCTCCAGATACTCATATGAGCTGAGTAGTTCACAGAACTGTGACCCAAACTCCTTGTGTGATATATTTCATACACAAAACATTCACCAATATAGAATTGGTGGCCTTTCCGTGTTTCTGTTGGAGTGCTGCTCAGGAATATCTCTTCCTATAGCTTTTCAGGCTAGGTTTTCCATAGATATTTCTACCTGATGTAATTTGGTGGAATACATAATAGGGAGCAGAAGCTTGAAGAGCAGAAACTTGAAGAATGAGTAGAAGGAAAATATTAGGGATTTTAGAAAACAGGCCCAAATTTGATTCTGTTACTCACTTTTCAACAATTTATGTAGACTTTTCTAGTTTTTTTGCATCCCCACTAGTCTTCTATATTGGTACCCAGAGTAAACAGAATATTTTAAGAATGCTGTGAGCCTATGTTGGATATCAAGGAGAAACTGTTGTAGTTGGGACCATTAGTAGCAATCAGTTTGGCTTTCCCCCATTTATATTGCTGTATCAAACATACATAATGAAATAAATAAAGTTAAGGTTTTTTACATATTTGAATTTAAGTAAATGTGTAGGTCACCTCAGTTTACAGAGCTGTTAAAAAAAAAAAAAAAACTATAAAGAGCTACTACATCTGAAAAGGATGTGAGTTTTGCTGGTAAATCTTATGACCACTAGAGAAAAGTCAAGATTTTATAATTCTCATTTACTTATTTATTTATTTATTTATTGGGGGGGGGGGGGGATGGAAAGGGGGGGGGGATTGTGGTGGTAATGTGCATTATTGAAATGTGATAATGTGGTGGTAATGGTACATTATTGAAAACAAACAAACAAAAAAAATAGCTTCACCACACAAGGAAGTAGCAAGAATAAGCATTTTTGCCTTGTTTGCACAGTGCTTAGCATACCCTGTGCCCAGGCCCTGAATATAATTCTGTGGCTGTGGTAATTCAGATGAGAAATAACCATCATTAATCTTCTTTCTAAATTTTGGTGTAAGTATTATTAAACCTTACTTGGCTGAGGGTAGGATTAAGAAGTTCTTAAGTGCTATGCAAACCTCATAGATTTCATATGTCTTCAAATATTATCTGTAGGAACAACTAGGGGCATTTCCACTGCCGAACTTAGATGCTGGTGTTAGGCTGACCTGCACTGCTTGTGCACTGCTTATTGTCTCCAGGACATAATAATATTTTGGAAAAGATTTGCAGATTTTGTCCTTACTTTACACACTTTTATACATTTGGTAGCATTTTATATCACTCCATGGTGATGCACCATTTCTTTACTATGAGGGTGGTGAGGCACTGGAATGCGTTGTCCAGAGAAGCTGTGGATGCCCCATCCCTGGAAGTGTTCAAGGCCAGGTTGGATGGGGCTTTGGGCAACCTGGTCTAGTGGGAGGTGTCCCTGCCATTGTCACAGGGGTTGGAATTATATGATCTTTAAGGTCCCTTCCATTCCAAACCATTCATGATTCTAAATCAACAGTCATTTAGGAATTGTGGGCAGATATGAGCAGGCTTCCTGCAGTTAGGCATCTACAATTTGCAGTATTTCCTTAGTGGTTCTTATTTTGTCTACTTTCTTTTTACAAAACTTTTAAAAATTATGTTTAAATTCAACAGCCTTCTACTGAAAAAGAGGGTATTTCTGTCCTATGTCTGACCCTGTGACAACAAACTCTTCTCCCATCTATTGGGATTCTCTTAACTTTGTTGACAATATATATAAATGGTAAATCTACAAGGAAAAAATGTATGTGACAATACTTACTGAAAACTAATTGCTGTATGTGCTGTATGTTTTATAGGTGTAAAGTAAACCTCAATCATAACCCTAACTGTTAGGTGTAAACTTTTTGTCTAACTAGAAATGAAGTGTTGCAGTAATACCAGGCTGTTATATTAGCTGCTCTTATACTAAGGAGTTACTAAAATTAACTAAGAACTACATGCCCACTTTTATATGAACTGCAAGCTCTCTCTTTACTGTGGTAGTTACAGTATTCAGTGCAAGCAGGGGTATTATAAACTGAAGCCACAATTTATGAAACCCTAATACATGAGGACTGATGGTACCATGTCCTTCTTTGAAGGAACAGGAAAACTTAAAAAATACTTACAAATTTGTAATAGTTGAAAACATAAGCAGTAGTCCAGCTTTCATGTTTCTTAATTTGTCCTTTGACATGATCAGCTTAACTTTATACCTACAAACACAAAAAGTAGCTAAAAAGTAACATTGCACTCTTTCCTTAGTAAAATTATGATTAAAGACTGTTCACCTGGGAAAATCCAAATCCTCATCATAAACATAATGGTGCTTCAAAGAACTAATGATACAGTTTATGAATTTTAATTTCTGTTTCAAAGTCAGCAAGTGCGCTTTCTAAAAATGTAAACCATCTGTTGGCACCTTCTAAAAGACTAGAATTCAGTTCATCTAAGCATGAATTATTTATTTAACTTTTTTTTTTTTCCCAAGTAAACTCTAGGTTTTCTTTTTTCTTTCTTCCATAATAAACCAAGTTTCTGTGTGATGTGAAGTTCCAAAATCAACACATTCATAATGGTAACATATAAACAACGTGAGATGTTTTGAATTACAATTGCATCATAAAGATAGAGGAGATTAGTTGCAATTTTTCCTGTGAAAACATATTTTATAACATGTCAAATTGTACTGTCTTCAATGGGCATGTTTAGCTTCAGGAAACATCAGTTTCGGGAGAAGAGTAAGTAGTGTTGCTATTGTAGGTCTATCACGATGACTTGGAAAAGTATATTATTTACATAAGTCTCTACCAGCTTAATGAGACCATATGTCTGTATGCCAGTTCAGTATTGATTGCATATAGATTCTTTCATTAATATATGAACAGTTGGATTAAATCTGTAGGAATTGGAATGCATATTCCAGTATGCATTGTTGAAACCTTGGCACTGAGATATGTTCATGACTCTCTTTGGTTGGAATTCATAGTGAAGCACAGCTCCAGTTTCTAAAGAGATCATGGTTGGTACTTGCTAGTTTTCATGACACTTTTGTCTCACATGTTTATTTATTTATTTATTTATTTTCTGGCAGCTGTTCTTGATGAGATATATTTGGACACTTGAGAGAGGAAGCAGAAACAGATGATCAATCTTGTTGCACTTTGCTAATTAGAACAATTCCCGGTGACCTCCATCTGCATGAGTTCAATTTTGTCTTTGAATTGTGATTCAACAAACATTTTCTTTATTTGGTAATTCACTGCTTCTTGATCTATGAACAAATAGTACGTTAGCCTTGTCTTTCACTTCCATGAGTCCTGAAAAGCTTCTTCCTTTGCTAGTAATTGTCATTTATTGCAGTTAGAACTGCAAAGGTAAGTTAGATACCAACAATGACCATGTCATCAAACATAAACCAGCACTATTAAACCATCATCACAGCATTATTGGGGTTAATATGCAATGTTAATGTTTAAAAGTCATCATTGCCACAAACCTTATTGCCTTAGGAGCCTTGCACCTGTTTTTCAGTTGTCTTTCACATTCAGTCTGGCCATTTCTTGTCTTAACTAAAATTCTTTTCTTGATTGCTGATATTTTGCCATTCTCTTGCAAGATTAATATGAAGTGTATACTATCCTGTAGGTGTTACTCTCACTTTTGATGTTATGCAGCATGCAAAGGGTATAGGGATTATGCTGGAAACATAGACCAGTAATAATCCCTTTAGCATTGGAAATATCTTTCATCACTGGCTTCCAAAATCTCTGTTCCCCTCAGTGGTAGTTTTCTTCATAAATCCGTTTCTTCATTGTTTTGTAGGAGTACTAAAGTTGAACGAGATGTGAGTAGTATCCTTTTACTGATTGCATGTTTCCTTGTACAGTATGATGAGTTTCCTATGTAGTTGAAGTCACATTGTGTTTCTGTAATCATTACGGCTGGGGAAGGCAGAATTTGTGAGTGCATATTTAAGCATTTTGAGGCTCATACATGGTCACCATCTGGAACTGCCCATTTCGCTCCAGTTACTGTAGAGAAAACCTGAAATGACAACCAGACTGATTTCAGGAGTTAAGTGCCTAAAAGCAACTGGAATGAAGGTGTCCTTTCTCTTCCCCACCTATTCCTTCTGCCTCCCTCCCCTCCACCCCACTTCAACAGGCTTCATTTCCTGAAGCCAAATTACATAATTACTCAGAGCTGTTATTCTCTTAAGTTCTTATATTACCTTAAAAATTATATTATCCAAATTAATACATTTATTTAAATAAAAGTCTTTGTAATCCCTCTGCAATCTCAAACCAAATACAAGAATATATAAACACTGATATGGTTAAATAATTGTGTGTCCTTAGCTTTAATAAAATAGACATGTTGCATTGTTTGCAGTTTGTGTTCACCAGCTTTACATGTGTACTTAAACGTTCTCATAAATACTTGCATCAATTTCTTAGGATGTGATACCCCATCAATTCATTAATGTAATTTAAATACTGAACATGCTTTATAGTTCAGGAGATTCATTATTGACGTAGAATGTGAATTTGTATATGTACACATTATACAAAACGTGCATCTTTAAAAGTCCATAAATGTATGTGTTCATGTTTGATCCCTCTTTGTCAGAGTAAGAAAAAAGTGGAAGGAAAGCATTAATGTTAAATGAAACATCTGATAGCGCACTGTATCTGAAGTAATAGTAATTAACTCCTATTATTGGTCTATATCTGTATGAAAAAGTTGGGAACATCATTTCTGTTTTTCAAGGAAGAACACAAAAGTGCAGTAGGTGTTTGCTCACTTACTTTTTTGCAGGTTTTCCAAGTGTTTCAGAATAAAATTGTCTCTCTTGACTCACTTCCCATGGCTTTGTGAAATACCAAACCAACACCAGAGGAAGACCATGTTCATATAAAAAATGACAAAGAGCTATTTTGTGTGAGCGACTATATACTTTGATAAGTAAGCCCATTATCATTCTCATTTGAGTAAGAACATGAAATTGTCTCACCAGTATTAAGCTTACACTATGAGCACTGACAGGTCTTACCATATGAATTAAGACAAGAAAAGCTCAAGATTATCAGCAAGGAAGTATTCTTTCTTGCATCAGTGCTTAGGTTGCTGCATATTTGTAAGTATAACATATTCCTTCTGCTCTCACCTTTCCTCTTGGACAGATTGCTGGTTGACATAGAGAGCTGTGGGCCAGCAGAGCCAGAGCTCTACTGTCTTGTTTAAGGGGACCATGGAATGTGTCTTCTCATGAGAGCTCTGCGTGCTTTGGCATCTGCTTTTATCTTAATAGAGTTTCTACATAAACATTTGAAGTCAGAGGCAGCTTCCTTGTGCTATAGACATTTAACTTAAACATTTATCATTATGTTATAGCAACTGTGCGAGGCCAACATCTCTCAGTCTAGTTGGCTCAGGGGCTTGTTTTGTAACACTCTCAGTGCTGCCAGCTCTCAAGACATTTGGTGTTTTTCTTCAGTCCCCAGATCATGTAATCACATGACACAGTAAGAATTATTTTTTTGTTTTGTTTTTTAATAAAAATAAAGAAAAAATAATCATTTTCTTAAGAAAAGAAAACCAAACCAAGCAAAAACAAACAAACAAAAGCCCTGAAACATGAAAGAACATTTTTAGCTTCTGAGCTTCTGTAAGCACAAAAGAACACTTGGAAATATTTCTTTCATCAGCACCTAAACCCTAATAAAAGGACTCTTCCCTCCCAAGCTGCATGTTTGTGTTTTTAAGACAGTCTCATTGTGAGAGATGGATGATTTCTTGCACAAGTGAGAGTGCCTGTTCTACACTCAAGATACATTAGGTGTTCTTGGGACAGAGCCAGAAGAATTTTGTTTGTTTGTTTTCTTTTGTTTTTCTGTTTATTGAAGAGATTTCATGTCTATGGGTAAGAAGCCTCCTTAAAATTTACTGTCACTGACATTTCTATTGAATTTGGAAGATCTAACTTCATATTCACACATTAGTATTATTGATTTGGGAAGTCATAAGAGGAGTAGTTATATTTTAGGTATTAGAACTCTTCTGAGGTCACCACTTGTACGTTAGAGTGAATAGTCTTCATCTGTTCTGTTATTTTTGTAACTTACAAATAGTAATAAGTATTTCTTAAGGGTTTGTTTCATAAATTAACAAGAGTTTGTTAAGAAATTACTTTGACAGATCTGGAATTGTGGTGACAGCCTGACCTAGATTGCATAGGATGTAAGCTTCTGCCTTGTTTGAAATAATAACACACACCTAAATAGAAAACCTAGCTGCTATGGATTTTACCATTGGTTCTGCAGGGACAGCATCCAACTCTGCAAATGCAGCCAGACATTGCAGCCAATAATCTGTACTGTGGAAGGATGAACATACTGAATTCCCTCTCCTCCAGCACAGTCAGTCTAGAGATCACTGCTAGGGCAGTGTAAGGGTTCTTTCTTAAGACTGTTTTGGCTTGGATGATTTATTTGGCCTAATGTCAAAATCTGGATTGCTCAGTAATTTAGAGAAACATCATTTTATAGAAGATAAAGTCAAAATTGATATCCACCAGAGACTAGTAATAGTGAAGGAAAATAATGTCAGTCTGCAGGTAGGTCATTGACTGACTGAGTTAAACAAATGAAAGGTATTTAGTTTCTTGCATGCTCTGAACTGAGGAATGTAGATTTGCCTCACATTTGGCCTTTTATGTAGTTGTGTGGGGAAATGTACAAATTACAACTGTTCAATAATCCACTGCAAATTTTTATATTTTTCTGTCTAGTTATATTACAGCTGCTGCTAGTAAAATACCCTGCTCCACAGTATATTATTTTTACTTCATTTTTATAGTGCATTGGACATTCTCTTTCTCTGATATATGCTTTAGATTTCTCATCTTTTGTAAGGTTTCTGTGTGTGATGTCATGTGGTCATTATAGTTTTCTCAGACAATTTCAGAGTTTATTTTTACTTTAACGTTTTCTGAGACCAGTGAATTGGCAAAAGGGTCTCCAGCATGACAAATAAATATATCCACTCGCAGCTTAAAATATTTTTTCTAAGGGCTTTTTAACATAAAAATATTTAATTATTTATATGAAAAGCATAAGAAGCTGAGAAGAGTAACTGCTATATAATAAAACTATGTCACTAACTCATTGATTCAGTTCATTTTTGTCTGAATATCTGTGTTGGTTGCTTCACAGAGATGAAAAAAGTTCCTAGAACAGATAAGTATAAATGCCTGAAAAGGAAATTACTTCCTTACCTTAAGCAAATTATGGTTAAAAAATGGCAGTTAAAAAACTGGCATTTGCATGTATTTTTTAATTTTGCTACCTTTTAGTTGTCTTTGAGTATTTCCTTTTTATTTCATTATAAAACAGCATATAGACTGTATATAGTATATAAACATATATACTATGTAGACTGTATACAGTATATAGACAGTATACAGACTAGTTAGAAAGCTGTGAAGTCTTGTATTCAGAAGAAAAATAAACAGGCAAGCAAACAACTAAGAAAACTAAGATCAGAACTGCTTATGACAGAGAAAATAGGACAAAATTATGGTGATCTGCATACAAATATGTTTTGTAGTGAAGAGGCTGAAGGAGCTATTTGTGGCTTAGTGATACTTCTCTCTTAAGTCACTTTTCCCTGTGGAAAATTGTAGGCAAAGAGGCATAGTTGCTGTGAGGTTGTGCTCAAGGAGGTTGTCATTCTATTTGGAGGAGCTCTGTTTTGTTATCTTTACAGAGCAAAGCCAGGTAGCCTGGTGGGACAGCCTGGCCAGGATAGCATCAGGAGGAGAAAGAACAGGTCTGTGGCTTTGTCTTACTGCTCCCTTCTCAGCAGCCTTTGGTAGAACAGAGTGTATCAGGTGCAAAAGGCAAAACCTGAAAGTAAAATCATCTGCTTCCATTCTCAGATCTAACACCAGGGTTTTTTTCATAGAATCATCTAGTTTGGAAAAGACCTTCAAGATCATCAAGTTCAACCATCAGCCTGACCTACCAAGTCCTATCACTAAACCATGTCCCGCTGAATATCCCCTTTCATATTCCTTGACATCAGAAGTCTGATATGATTCCTACATCTTGTATCTCAAGCTTTTCTCATTTGTCATGCTTTTGAGCCTTGAACTTTCCAACAGACAATTTTTAACCTTACTCTTCTCTGGAATCAGCATTAACCTTCCCTAAACTGTAAAAGACACTGTTCAAACAACACCGTTTTATATGGTCACACCTTTGTTGTTGTTGTTGTTGTTGTTGTTTTTGCTTGTTTAAGTTCAAAAAAGCAGAAAGTTAGAAATAAAGGCTACAGGAATTATATTAATGGATTCAGTGGCTGCTGCACCGTTACACTAAAAATGAATAATAAACTATTACGTAAACAGATACAAGCCAAAGATTAATGCAAAAGTCACCATCCTTGGAAGTCTTCAAAAGACGTTTAGATGTAGAGCTTAGGGATATGGTTTAGTGGAGGGCTGTTAGCGTTAGGTTGGAGGTTGGACTCGATGACCTTGAGGTCTCTTCCAACCTAGAAAGTTCTGAAGTTCTGAAAATAAACGAGGGGAAACAAACAGAAAGAGGAGTTAGAAAAATAGGATTTGGGAATCTTTAATCCTTTTCCTTGGAAAATACTATGACAGTGGTGTGGTTAATCATTTCATTGCAGCATAATCAGATCTTCAGAAATATCTGTCCACCTTGGACATACATTAAAAAAATGAGAAAATCCCCATATGTTCTTCATGAACATTTTTTCCCCATGGTTCAAAGTGAGCTATTGATCAGATATGTAGTTCCAGATTTTACTAAATCAAACAAGGTTCTGCTTTGTGAGTGCATGCAAATAAAAATATTTTACCCAGAAAAATAAAAAATATTTTAAAATAATCATGCGTGAAGTAATTTCACTGTGAAGGAAAAGTGTTTTGATTTGTACAAACTTTCAGATCCTACACTGTTTCTTTCAGCTGAGGATTTCCAAGCAGAGAATACTCATCTTAGCAGAAACAAGCGTAGTTCTGTAGTAGGCTGTAAAAAATAAATAGATAAATAAAAATAAAAATCCCTCATTTTATTAATTTTTTTTAGCTTTTATTCAGCACACAGAAATGTTCCCTTGTCAAAAGATACACAACTCTCTATCTGTTCTTCATAATCTGTCTCCTCTCTGCTATCTTTCTAGAAATCTGTACAGTGAGAGGTTAATTCTTAAATGGTTTGTAGCTCTTTCTGTAAGTCACATAAATGTAAAACTTTCTGTTTTACTTCCACATCTGCAAAGGTCCAGTAGCTGATATATCATCTGATTTCAGTAGTATAATATTCAGCTATTTTTAATAGTATAATAGTTATTTCTATTCTGCCCTTGCTGTTGAATTGGGGAAATATTAAGAAATAAGCAGCTTTTTATTTTGAAAGACGTCATGCACTGATGGCCATGTTGAGACATGAACAATTAAAATCCAATTTTAATGATCTCTTCCTGTCATCACTGGTCCCGATGACAACTGCAGTAGTTGGATAAGCATAGGACCATTTGCTGTAGAGTTTCCAAATCCAATATTTCAGACCAAAAAGGACTATGCAATCATTCAGAGGGGCATAGCTAAAATGAATTGACTCAGCGTACTTGTCACCTTAATAAGTTTGTCAGATTTTTTTTGGTAAAATTAGCACCCATGTAAATTTAATGGGACTGACACTGTAAAAGAAAAATAAAACAGGCAATCTAGAAACATTTCTGTGCAATTTAGGCACATCTCTCCTGTTTACTGTCATAACATTTTATAGCTGTATAGCCAAATTATCAACAGGAAGCTAAACATTAATAAATACTTCTTTAAGTATGCAATAATAGATTAGGTATTTTCAGTAGAGGTGAAAGCAGCATTAGACAGTGGAATCTACAGTCACATATGCAAGTATCAATCTAGTTTGGTTCCCATTGTGACCAATGGAGTTTTTGCAATTGTCCAAAGTAGTCACTGAATCAGAATAACAATCTATGTAACTTCTTCAGCCATCCCACTTTATCTTGTAATGGACCTTCTTACCTGTAATAAGAGTACAAACAGTTAGGAAATAGGTGAAGACAAGATATGTGTCAGTACTAGGCTAGACTCTACCAGTGCTTCCAGATGTCATAGATGGAGGACATGCAAGAGGATGTGCACTCAGCTTTGCATTATACATCTATGGCTGTTCTGGTCTCTCCTATAGCTGCTGTATGAGCCATGAGAAGGTCCTCTGTTGTCTGTCCTAATTGAACCATTACCTCTGCTTTCAAAGGCATTACACACATGTAAGAACTGAAGTAATAAATATACCTTGTGTGTTTTAATTTATACCACTCATGGTAACGGAGATTCATGAGAGTGTGACCCATACAAGAGACCAAAAATCATTTTAATTAAGCCAAGGTCTCATCATGTGTCTCAGAAGTGATTCTGGGGCTATATTTGCATGAACACAGTATGTACTTTTGTAAACAGAAGTGCAAAGACATTATTACTATGACTGCTGCTTAGTGCAACAGTAAGATTTTATCTAAATCTTTCTGCTTTTTACATATGAAACTTGCATATCTGGAAAGACTTCGGGAGTGGCTTCTACTGTAACAGAATTACAGAATCACAGAATCACAGAATCACAGAATTTCTAGGTTGGAAGAGACCTCAAGATCATCGAGTCCAACCTCTGACCTAATGCTAACAGTCCCCACTAAACCATATCCCTAAGCTCTACATCTAAAACGAGGTTGTGGATTGCTGTTGAGTGCCACTGGTACCTCTTTGCAGTTCTCCATCCGGTATTCTACAACAAACTCTGACCATTTTTCCTCTACTTGGATTGTCATGCCAAGCAAGCATAGCATGTCCCTTGCAGCTTCTTTGGCACAGCCCTCACAAATTTTCACAGATTTTCTTGAGGGTTTTGATTTACATTGTCTTTGGAGTCACTCTTTTCTACTCAACAGAAATTGGTAGAACTTGGCCCATTAGGTGACCTAGCTCAGCCTAGCTGTGTTGTTCCTATGCAATCACATACAACCTCAGACTAATGGAGCACAGGGAAACTAATAATTATGTTGTCCTCAGTTTTGACATTGCAATTGACATTCAGAGAACCATGAAAATATAAGCAGGCTAGTATAAAACCCTTTTCAGGCATACTTTGATTTTTTAACATCTTAGCTCTGCTGGTACACAGAATGACTGAGGTGCCAATACTTTTAGTAATTCTCTACACCATTCTTACTGGGACAGTTTGCACATTAACTACATGTTTATGAGCGTGAACCCTGTTCCCCATTCCAACTTGAGCATGCAGCTAAGAAAAGACATTCAGAGGAGTTGGAAGAGAGCAGTGGGGCCTCATTTACCGGGAAGCTCTCCCAACACACCATGTTACATGGTGTATTTGGTGCCTTTTTTCCTTTCCTGGTAACTGACCACCAGTTATGTGTTCTCTTTCAGACAGTGGCTTTCTTTTGAATATTTTTTTCAACCACAAATGTCATCTCTTGAGACTGCAAAATTTGAATTAGAAAGTCCTCAGGTGTTGTATGCTTTCTCAGTATTTTCTAGTGATTATAACAATTTGGTTATTGTGGAAATTATAATCTCTTTTAGAACGCCATAAAATTCTGAAATGTTGTGGCATGAAACAGGAAAGCCAAGTACTATCACATTATAAACTGTGCAGAGACATACAAGGGGTACTTTATTCATAATCAGGCTTTGTGATCTGACTTTCTGGGTATTTTTCAACTTGAAAGAAAAAAAAAAGATTTGCATTCTCAAGTTTTCCATATATTTCTCAAAACGTATCCCCAGGATGAGAGAAAAGAATGGCAAGAAGGTGAATTCACAATAGCTAAATAAGTAGTGTTTTCTGGACTCACAGTCTGATAGTACGAGTTCACTACATGTGTTGGGAAAAGAGATTTGCACAAATTTGGGCTAAGTCACATTCTGTTTTACTACAGGCTTTTTTATTTGTACTGTAAATTTAAAAAGTATTACTTAATATTCTGAAGTTACTTAACACTTCACAATATATGTTTAACTTACTGCAGGTAAACAGAATTTGCTGAAAAGGCATTACCTGCCAGAAGCATAAGTATTTCACTTAAAGACATTTTACTTGTGCAGAAGAATTAAAGCAAGCTTTATTTGGCCCTAAAATATTTATCTATTTTTAAATGGAAAATGGAGCCATGTTTTTTTATTTATTTATTTTTCAATCAATTTTGATATTTACTTTCCAATAAGTATTATATTTAGATTGCTTTTTAAGTTTTTGCTTCATATTATTACTTCATAGTTTCAGGGAAGGGAATCACTTTAAGCAGCTGTAATACACTTCATAGCTTTTATTTACCATGTAAATGTTACAGTAGCTCACCTGTTGGCTGATCTTGTTGTATTTTGTTATGGGGATATTTTAGTATTTAAAGGTGTTCATTTTACCTGACCAAACAGAGAAGGAAGGCCAACATGCCTTAATGATGACATACAACTTATCTAGCTTTTGCTCCTCTAATTTTCTTGATCCTCTCTGGGTGTGTCACTAGTTGGTTGTGACCAACTTTTGGCTCTCTGTTAATCTGTCACTGCAGGGTAATTCTGTTCATTTCTGTTGTCAGAATTTGTGGTAATTTTGCACCAAATTATAAAAGAGCTGAAAATGAAATGATTTCTTGTTTTAATGAGTAGCAGTATTTACCTCCTTAAAATAAATAAATAAATAAATAATTTCTTAGCTTGCTTTCCACTTTTAAAATGTATTGTTTAACTGCTTTGCTTAGATTACTTAGAGTAATCATAACTTTAAACTTCAACATTATATGAACTGGTAGAAGGAAAAGAGCATAATTTATGTTACTTCAGATAAAGCAAATAGAGAACAGTATTCAGGAAGCAGAAAGAAAAATCCAGTATTGTAAATAAACAAACAATTTGAAAATCATATTTTCTGACTAAAAAAAGTTACCTATTGCATCACAAGTGACAACTAATTTTCCCATCTTGTACAGTGTTACCTAATGCCTATAATTTATTTATATAAATGTGCTTAATGTGTCTTTAATGTGCCTAATTTGTGCTCAATTAATTTCGGTGATCCTATATTCCCATACGTTTACAGGTATCTTTATCCACTACCCCAAATCACATCTGTACAAATTCCAGAATGAGTTAAGTAGTGTTCTTGCTGACTGCTAATTATCACATTTAGCGCATAGTCCAGCCACCAATAATATAATTAATGCAAATAAACTATGAAGTGAGATACCTAAGATGAGCACTGGGTAAAGAATTGAATCATTGGTAATATTGACTGGTGACAAATATTAGCATAAGAAACCAAAGCAGTGGTAATAGCCACAAGTATCAAACAATGTAAACACATTACAGCTTAGTTGGCTGAAAAAACAAACAAACAAACAAACAAACAAAATAACATTTTTAATACTAATGTCTTACTAAATTATATCACAGTTGTACCACATGGAAGTGGTAGGACAGGTACCACAGAGGTGTAGTCAAGGAGGTGACTTGTAGTTTCTAGAGTCAAGAGAACACCTCCAGTTGTAGTTTCTTCCATACCTGAAGGTATTCAGCTTCTCTATATCTGATCTTTAACAGCCAATTATTTGGATAACACCATCTTCCACAACAGCTCATTTTGTGATACTGTGGTTTTCTACTTAGGAAGTGAGAAAAGTGAAGAAGAGGAGGCAGCAGCTGAGGAGCTGTGGTTTATAAAGGCTTTGAAGCATCTGAGCAAAGGGTTCACATCATCTCATATTATGCCTAATATTGAGACTTTGCATTGATATAGACCCTAAACAGTAGCCTGCTTCATAGGACAGCTTAAAATGATGTCTAAAATGAACTGAGGAGATGTCTTGGTGTTGTAATAGTTATGAAGTAAAACTAGCAGTCTAGTAGTGGCATAGTAGTTTTCTGAAGTTTTTTTGTTTTTTTATTGTTTGTTTGTTTTTTCCAAGGTGGTGGCTGATCTCAGGAGCTGAGCACCATATCCCAAAGGGGTAGTGGCCATAAACTTCTCTTCTAGTTTGATGGAGTCAACATCCTTGTTTGCATTTATGGCTGTAAATTAAATGAGGAAAGGCCTCAAGCCCTGGCACATGCTCATTTTCAAGAATACTCCCCAGTGGAAACTGACTTTCCTAGATAATGTCTGGGCTCAGGCCAGGGACTGTTCCCAGTAGGGAATACTGACAAAGCTATACTGTTATCTGGGATGAGAGAGTTTAACTGTATGGAAGGAAACCATTATGTGCCAGTTGGCCTCTGGGTCAGAAAATATGACCTTGTTTAGTTTAGTATTGCAGACAATATTTCAACTGGAGGGCAAGAGGAGGGTAAGATGAAATGCAGATGGAAAGCATAGGCGGTCAGTCCGTGGGTGTAGGAGGCACCATTCAGGGTGTTCTCAGCAGAAAAGTTAAAATCCACTTGAGCAGATCATATTTTTTCTCAGATGACCCAGTAATGCACAAATCCAGTCTTAATGATAGCCCAAGTGTTATCTCTGATTCTAGAGGGCTTTTCTTTAAAAAATCCCTGCACAGTTTGGAAAGACCAAGAGTGAACATGAGAACAGCTTCCAACTCCTTAAAGCAGAAGGGGATCATCTGTTCTGTATGTACATGAAGAACAGAACAACAAGTGATAAGCTTAAATTCTATTAAGAGATTGAGCTAGACTAAAAACACTTTGTAACGGTAATGAGAGAGAGGAACTGGAACAGATTGCCTGGGATGGCAGGTGATTTTTGCGTTGCAGTAGGGTTTTGAGAATGAGTGGCATAGGCAAGGGGCTTGCTTCAAGTCTCCACTTTTTTTGTCTGTGTTTTTTTTACAAACATGCTTATTGGTCATTTTTAAGATTCATTAAGTGTTGGTTGCAAGCAAACATCTGATTCCTCACGCTGTTGTTCCTCCTGCCCCCAAACTGCATCTTAAAATGATGAACACGTTCTATCTACAGTAAAGAGATCTCCACCCAGCAGGTCACCAGAAGGAGCTGTGTGAGTACAAACCTAATTTTGCACTGAGGGAGCAAATCCATGCTGCTGGGTATATCATGCATCTACATTAACATACATTTCTTTAATGGAGACAGTCTCTATTCAATTCTTCTCCTTTACTTCCTTCAAATTGAAGCATTGCATAACAGTGGCCATTGTCAGGGGGTTAAAAAGGGGGTAAAAAAAAAAAGGGGGGGTGGGAACACAGTAAATACAATTTATATCACTTGTTTTCTAAATTTACACATTTCCTGCTTTGATTATTTATTTATTTATTTTTCATCTTGGTTCATTAATGTATCTTCTGGTTTCAGTGAGTTTTCTTCTCTTTTCTCTAGGAAGACACAATTCTCATTCATAGGGCAAGACCTCTCAGGGTAGGCATTAACTGTTATGAGCTCAGTGTATTGCTAGAAAGTTATTCATACTGCTGATAAAACAGCCCAAAAAGCAGTTTCCAGAATGTTTATATCAGATTTAGTGTCTTTTCATATTAGAGATTTCAGTTTTTACTAAATCAGTAACAAGATTAAAAACTCACCATTATAACAGGCAAGCCCCTATGACTTCTACAGCAATTGGTGGTATTAAAAATGATAATAGCTACATGTTATGAATTAATTCAGGGCATGCTGCAGTGGACAGTGACTGGATTTGCCAGAAATGCGGAGCAACAACTTAGCCTTTGTCCTGCAATGTTGTTAGCCTCCTGCTTTACTTCCTTTAAATTGAGGAAATAATCAATAATACCAGCTGCAGCTGTTTCTGTCCCTTTGTCTGCCAGCCAATCAGTTTCAATTGCAAAATGAAAATCACAAAGAAGCCTGCAGTCATGGAATTAGTGAAGCACAGATACTTATGACATAATACAGTCTCTAAGCCTTTAAAACTAGAATTTCTGCAATGAACGATAGGTAAGTCCTTCTACCTCTCTGCCTTCTTTCTCCCTTCAAGCAAATAAGAGCATATACCCCCATATGCATACCATCATCTACACATTTTTGCTCTATCAAGTCAATGCACACAATGTCTGAAAGTTTGTTTGGGGGTTGTGGGGGAAATGGTTTTGGTTTTTTAGTATTTTTTATTTTGTTTGTTTTACAACTTAAAAGGTTATATATATATATATATATATAGGTGATATATAAAGGGAAGTATTTTGATGTTGGACTTTCAAATATAGACTTCTAAAATAGAATTGCATGACAGAGTATGTATGCTGGACCATTATAGAAAAAGTCATTGTAATTTAGATCATGTATAAATGCAGGTAATTATCCATTTATTTTAGCAAGTCACAAATAGTTCTAAATATATTCCAGTTCTATAATCTCAGTATTAATTATTCTAACCTGGGACTACTTATATTTTTTTAAGATGTTCTAATTAACTCTTTTTTTTTTTTTCTTTTTTTTTTTTTTTTTGCTGGTCACCTGGAAAACAAAATACCATACTTATGAGGATGGCCATGAAAAGGGGTTCTTCCTGGTTCTAGTACTTATGGGTAATACTAGAATATGTTTATATTGAGATTCACAGAACTTGCAATAGAAGCAAAGGGGTAGCCTAGATACCCTAGGTGTTAAGGTATTAAGTTAAGGTGTTAAGTTCAATGTACTGAAGGAGATATAAATTAATGGATTATCTTTCTTTAATAATGTAGTTTCATTAGAGAGAGTATGCTTCTTCCCCATGTGCTCAATATAATTTTTCTTTCATTTGTTTTCCAAAGCAATTCTGTCTGAAAGTACCTTCTAAAATTAAAAATTAGATCCTTAATTACGATAGCATTTTAAAAGAAAACAGCAATAACATTCTCATATCCAAGAAATTTCAACAAGCATGCTTCCTTGTTCCTCTGCCAGAACTCACAGAACAGCTTTCCTGGTCACTTATGCCACACTTTTCAGACAGACAGAACAGAGAAATCTGCTATGAATGCACTTCCCATCTCCAAGCAGATCTCTGTAATGGTACTGGTACTTGGAAAGCTCAGATCTATACCAAATAGAAACCATGAAGCCTGCCTGTGCATACATGTATACAAAGTGAAACAACATTAACTTTGGTGTTTTCTGATTTTTAATTAGTAAATAGATATTTATTCATAAACAGATAGATAAGCAGTTAAATGAGAAACATTCAACTCATTTTGAAAGTGATCTTCAGTGATCTGAAAGTGAAAATATGTAATTTTTATTTAATGTAGAACTTATGCTACTTGCAACTGCTATTGCAAATGACTATTGCATTACGTTTCTAAATGCTAAGCTTATTTTGGACTAATATGGCTCATACTGAGTTTTAATGGCTCATCCTTTCTTAAAATGTTTGCTTGTCCTTGCTGCTGTTGCATGATTTCAGTATCAAGCTAGAAGCAATCTAAAATTATTGTTAAAAATAAAGTAGAAAATAATTGTGACTTATGATTCAAGTCTTTGTATTACAGTTCATTTTGATTCACATATTGAAACTGGAAATCATCAGTATAAAAGCCAAATAGTTCGGAACATTAGTGACGTGATGGAAATATGTATATAGCTAGTTGTTAAAGTACTTGCAAGTTTTTTAGTTCAAATTTCATTCCCTTAAAAATTAAAAATATTGTAGAAAGGTATCTTCTTTGGGTGAAGGAAATAAAAATATAATTTCAAATTAAATATTAAATGTTGAAAATTTAAAACATTGTAGAAATGATAATACTGTATTGTGAAAACTAGGGAATTGAGGAAAATTACTTCAAAGATCAAATTTTAATACGTCATGATAGTTTTCATAATGTTCTCAGCAAGTAAGAAATTCCTCAAAAATACTGATGTGTAGGAAAGTTATAAACAGAGGTAGTGTGAATCCTGCACAGTATAATCCAGAAATCTGTGAGTTTACCATCACTTGTGTGCTTATCAGTATCTAAGCTCTTGAACACTTGTGTGCTACTCCTTGAGAGGCATCCTTACCTCATCTTATGAATTGATTGGAAATGGAATTTAACTTAGCATATAATAATGTTACTGGTACTTCAAGTTTATTCCTGCTGAGTCTATGGATTCTGGGTCTGTTCAGTATGGTGTTGTACTCAGTGTGCAGAAAGTCTTCCAGAGCATCAGAAAATGCTCTAATCATTATCAATGTGCTCTGCTGTAGCTATCATTGCTATTCCTGTATTTTCTTTTGTAGTAGCGTGCACTAAAGTGTGCTTTTATTTATTTATTTTTTCCTTCTCTAAAGACATAATCTTCTCTGTCTAAAAATCTATCTTTTATCATTACTATAAGCTTTGGTTATGTTACAGACCTTTAACGCTATCAGACTTAAATAAATGTTTGGTTCTGGGTATTTCTGTTTCCAAATTGTAAAAATAACATCATATCATACTTCATTCTCATAAGCAGAATAGTTAATTTAGATTTTTATTATTACTGTTGTTGTTTTAGTTATATGGATCTTGTTTGTGCGGTCATTTCAGAATGTGATAGGATGTGCTAAGGGATACAATGTTTCAACTTCTGGGGTAGAATAGAACTAAGTAAAAAAACTGTGGCTGCTATGGAACAAATGCAGAGTTCCTGACCAAAGCAATACTTGAACCAACTGAAGTTTGGTTAGCTGAGCTAGAAAAGAGGTGTCTGGATTAAATCTGAGCCAGATCTGTGGCTTTAATGCATACAAATCCTATAGTTAATGTAGTCAAAGTTCTGGGAACCTGAGATTTTTTAATCCCCCATGACATTTGCTAAATGACCACTTGTGAGTTTGATTTTCCCTGTGGGAGAAGAAGTGGAGGGAAGCACTCGCATATATACACAATCTAATTCTACTTTTGCAAATATAAACTTACTTAAGCAAATCAGGAAGGGAGATCTGGCATGTTGATTGCTTTAATTGAATTGTTTCCTGGATCAGTTAAGAGATGAGAGATTATTTATTTATTTTTTCTCAAATGCTTTTCTTTATGCAAGTGTAATATGAGTATTTATGCTTTTACTTCCTCACTGTCCCTCTTTTGCATTATTTTTCTTTGGGGAAAATTTTCTCTGATTCTTCCCTATTTGAAACTATACACCCTACTGCAAAATCTTCCTTTGACCAGGTTTCTATCACCATAGAATGTCTGCTCTTTGAAGGTTTGTCACAGTCTTATAGTTCAGAACATGTTAATATGCATCTCATTCCTTTTGATACTCATTGTGCATATGTATCTAGCCAGGTTACAAAGCCCTGACAATCAAACATATCAATTTGGTGAAAGAAAAGATTTATACCATGTACTCAGGTAGAACTTCTTAAATCCTTATTGGGCCCAAGGCACAGTATTACAAAACAGCACATATTAAACAGGGGAGCAGGGTAAAATATATCATTTTTCTTTTACCTCTTTGAAATCAGATAAAAACTAGTTTGCTGTCCACTGCCATAGGATATTATTTTCCAGCATGATTCTCCATGTCCCTCAGATCTGTATCAATTATTGTTTTCATTCAGTATTTGCTGAAGGAGTGGTTTTGTTTCCACCATAGGGTGCAGTGTTCTTTCAGATCAGTGGAGTATTATACTGTCGTGGTCTATTACACAATAATTCAGTGTTTTCATCACTCTACCTAGAGTTTATAATCCAGCTACAGAAATTCCTCAGGCCAAAATATGACATTCAGGGAGCTTCAAGGACAAGCAACATAATTTAAACCTCATCTTAGTGTTCAATTTGTAAAAGTATAATAAGCACATATCAGACTTTAATAGTTTGTATTTAATTTAAACACTTATATTTTCAAGATAGACTTTGATTTTCAAAAATCTAAAGGCATAATTTTTAGGTGTTTGGCATTCAAATAAATTAATCTCTACTATAACCCTTCACTATGCCTCAAGGCAATTGGTAAAGTCTGCAGGAGGCAGAAGTACCATCAATTCTCTGAAATCAATTTTAATATCAAAATATTAGTATTAATAGCTGAAATCACATGAATCTAAATCCTACTTATCTGGAAATGTAGGTGCCTAAAATCCATCTAAATCATGGACGAAGAGTCAATACGTGTAATTTCTTCCAGTGTTTAGACCCTCTAGGCAGTAAAACTCAGGAGACTCGTTTTCCAAAACTACCTGCTCAGTTAGCTGCTGATACATCAGTGAATACAAGTATTAATCTGGGGAGAAGAAGCGCATTTCTTACCCCAAGCTCTGTTGTGACTCAGTTCAAGCAGTGAGAGACTTGAAATGTCATTTTAGTCAGGAGCACAGATAACTCTTGCTGGCCCTTTACATTTTCTGCTAGGGAGTTCTTGTTAGTGTCCTCACCCAGGAAAGATTACTGGGTTCTGCACTCCAAGCCTGCATGTGGTTGAATCCACATTTCATGTTTTCAGAAATAGTCTTTCTTGCTTTCTTTCTGAATAATGTCTTTTTAGTTACACAATGACCATCCCTCAACATATGATGAAAGCTGGTTGTTAGACACTACTCTGTACGGTTTCTCGAATCCCCAGCACAAGAAGGATGTTGATCTGTTAGAATGGGTCCAGAGGAGGGCCACAAAGATGATCAAGGGGCGAATCACCTCTCCTATGAAGAAAGACTGAAAAAGCTAGGGCTAAAAAAGCTAAAAAAGATAAGGCTCTGGGGTGACCTCATTGCAGCCTTCCTGTACTTAAAGGGGACTTAGAAAACAGATGGAGAGTGACACTTCGTTCAATGACATAATGACATGACGAGGGGGAATAGTTTTAAACTAAAAGATGGAAGATTCAAGTTAGAAGATAGGAGGAAATTCTTCATGGTGAGGCACTGGAACAGACTGCCCAGAGAAGCTGTGGATGCCCTATCCCTGGAGGTGTTCAAGACCAGGTCAGATGAGGCCCTGGGCATCCTTATCTAGTGGGTGGTATCCCTGCCTATGGCAGGGGGATTGGAACTAGATGATCTTCAAGGTCCTCCCTTCCAACCTGAGCCATTCTATGGTTTAAACCTTAGAGGGATCTTTTTACCAGAATCTAATCAGTAAGTGCTGCTGCTGTGGCTATAATTTTATTTCCTAATATAAGGCAATATTGATCCACCAGTGCCCACCTCATAACTTGTCTGGAAGGAGGAGATCCCATGTGGAAAGAAGTATTTGTTGGCATAGATATCTCTTCGCTGATGAGCCATTGAATATGGCTTAGATATGTGTTGTTGAGAGGGCTGGATATGCCAATCTCCTCATCCACTTTCTCCTCCAGTCTTCCAGTGCCCGCTGAACAAGTGAACAAGGTGCTAGAATTAAGATGCAATGGATCCCAATCTGTTATAATAATGAATAAACCAGATAAGTTTAGAGAGAATGGAAACATACTGTATTTGAAAAGGAGATACTGTGACATTAAAAGAAGCAGTGTGCCAGGATCCAATAAGCAGTGTTAGTAAGAGGTGACAGGACATGGAAGAAGGCATAAAAGGAATGATATAATAATAAAGGCAGAGCAGATGGCAGTTCTGGTACTAGCAGTACTAGCATGGTTCTCAGTAAACCAAGAGAGTGAAAGAAATAATATGAAATACGAGAAGGGAAAAAAAGAAAAGGGGGGGGGGGGGGAGGAGGGGGTGGGCACCAGTAAGTATATATTAAGAATTTTGTTGCAAGTGTGGCTGTACGTGCTAAACACGATTATTCACTTCTCTGTGTTAGGTGGCATATCCATTTACAAACATATGCACCTACTTGGCCTGTTTTGGTACTAACCAAGAAAAAGAATGAGGGAATTCACAGTTGTTTTTTGGTTGGTTAGTTGTGTTTTTGTTGTTGTTTTTGTTTGTTTGTTTGTTTTTGGGGGGTGGAGCAGGGAGGGTTGTTTGTTTCTGCTTGGCAATATTCATCAAGATTTGTTTTGAAGGCTTTATAGCATTTGGTTTGTTTTGGGGGGACGTTGTTTTTATTTGTTTTTATTTGTTTTTATTTGTTTTTATTTGTTTTTATTTGTTTTTATTTGTTTTTATTTGTTTTTATTTGTTTTTATTTGTTTTTATTTGTTTTTATTTGTTTTTATTTGTTTTTATTTGTTTTTATTTGTTATTTGTTTTTATTTGTTTTCTTCTTCTCCCTTCCACTCCCTGTGCAGGTTTGTTTTCTTTCTTAGTATGAAAATATGGAAGCACAGTGAGTCAACTTTTAATTATTTTAAATTAATTATAAGAAAGTAAAAGAAGACCTAGAAAAACTAAATATATTTGTAAATCAGCAGGGCCAGATGATGCTCAGTTAAGAGTTCTTACAGAACTGTCAGAATAAGTTGTGGATCCATTCAACATAACTCTGATAAGTTGTTAAGAACAGGTGATGTACCAGGGATCTGAGGAAGAGCAAATAGTTTGCCAAGTAGTTGTAAACTGGCAGATTGGACTACTGGGTCCAGCTGTATCTGAAATTTATTTCGCTTAAACTTCTCCTTCAAGAACTTTATTCCTAGACTACTGGGTTCATGGTTTGTAACAAAGAGAAATAATTGAAAGAATTTCTGAATTTATATAAGAATACACAAGTATAAATTAGCCCCACAAACATTATTTGGTCTTTAAACCTGCATGTACAGTTGATACTTGTAAAGCTCTATGTCTTCAAGTATTTTTCCTGTTCAATATCAGAGGATTTTTTACACCTTTTCCAGTTTTTATCTGAACCTCAGCTGTGCTTTCAGCACAGAATCAATATACAGAGATTTCAAAATGTAAACAGACATAAAAATACAAACAGACATAAAAATATAATATCAATGATTGGTTTTGGTCATCACCCAAAAGTAAAATGCTAAATAAAATTACTTCAGTCTTCAAATGAGAGGGCCAAAAGTATGTGGATTATTATTATTACTATTTAGTTTCAAATACAATGTTTTATTTATTTATCCAAGCAAGTGTAACTCATAATTTCAGGTCTTATGTTGGAGCATCTTACAAAAAAAGCAAATCTGAAAAAAAACAACAACAACAACAACAACAAAAAATGATTGCAACAGTCATAATTTGGTTAAAAGTGAAGAGGGTGGTTTGATAAGGAAATATTGTAAGGTGTTTAGTATAAAAATTGATAATTATTAAAGTAACTGCCTAATAATTCTTGTATATTTTTTTCTAATGATTAAGACTTTTAAATATATGTGAGGTTGGTATGGACAGAAATCATGCTGGGATGAAAATAAAACATATCAAGCCAAACATAATCTCTAGCTTTATCAGTTTTTCTTGTGTGTATGAGAATAAAAATTCAAAGTTAGTCCAACAAGCTGCCATATCCATTCAAATACATATTTAAATATGGACTGACAGAGGTTTCTCTGTCTGCCTATGTCTTTGAATGCCACAAAATGTCATGCCAAGCAACTAACTGGACTTCAATCTTTTATCATCATTCATACAATAAACTCTATGGAGGAGTATAAAAACGTTAGTTTATATAAGTGCTAATGGAAGACTGGATGATTAAAAAATAAAATAAGAAAAAAAGGAATTTAAACGAAATATGAAATCTACATGCTTTGTTTATGGCAAAAAGCCATTAAAAAATACAAAGAGACTGGATATCTGAGCAGCTGATGTTTGTAGCAAGAGGAAGAGCAAGGACAGGCTTAATTCTGCAACCAGTATTCACATTGAGTAACATCTGTTCATGTGAATAGTCCTATTGAGCTGCAGGCACACCCACAGGTTCAGAGAAAAGCCGTGCTACTGTATACAAGTGGCTTTATGATGGTCAGCCTAGAAAGAGATCATTGGCATTGTCCAGATGAACAAGCACTAGTCAGCTTGAAAAAATTATGAAGACCATGTGCAAGATTAATAACTGAATTTCAGGGTTTTCCTTAATACTATGAATTTTCTTCATAACTGTACTCATTCACTCATGCTGAATAAAATCCCCATAGATGGAAAAAATAATTATGAAAAATAAGCCAGCATTTGCAAGAAGGCTGGGTTACTTATGTGAGGAACATTTCACAAGTCAGCAGCCAAGGAAAATACAAAGTAAGTCATCAGTCTGGGATGAAATTTTTGCTGAACTGGTGAGGGAGCTCTGCTCAATGACACTGCCTTGTGCGCATGTGTATATGTGTTCTCTTTTGACAAAACTCCCTTGGGAGTTAGCAGAGCAATATGAAATGTGTAGTTTACATCATAATCTCATAGATTAGTAGTAGCAATTATTTTTTTTTAGAAAAATTGTCTTCTCACTTATTATTTATGGATATTCCAGTAAGGAGCCTAATCAGAAGAATTATGAGGAACAGAGTATGGCACAAACAACAACAAAAAAAGCCCACGTTCTGCTCAGTGCTTCATTGATGATCAAGGTTGATCATTGATTTCACATGTGAAACTGGAGCTGTTGGAAAATTTTGTGAGAATGTGTATAAATTAAGTCATCCCCATTCCCACAAGATCTAGAAGAATCAAGATATATAATAACTCTAAATAGTCCTATTAATTCAATAGGTACAACCTAACCAAGGTTGTAAATGGCGTATGACATGTTTCCTGAAGTTACACAGCACTTGCACAGTCCAGCTGAAGAGAGTTCAAAACCTCTGACTTTTCTCCCTCTGTCACTGTGCAATTAAGAAAATAAAATGAAGATAAAAATAAAATGAAAATGTTTAAGTGATCATTTATTACATTAGTAATATAACTCATATAAGATTACATCCATTTAGGCCGTTAAGATACCAAATACATGGTGATTGTTTCATTCCTACAGAACTGGCAGGCTTGTGAGCAGATTACAAATAAAGATCTATACTTTATATTATTAGCAGTTGCCATTAATCCTATGATACAGCCCCAAAATATAGTCCTATTTCGTGAAATGCTGAAAATCAGAACAGAAAAAGCAGTAGGACATCTTTGTCTTAGCCTTTGCAGCTAAAATTTTGCAGCAGAAAAATCTCTACATGATAGGAGCTAAGCAAAACAAAGCAAACCAAAGCATAGTTTTGGTTTGATAATGCTTTAATTAAATCTTTAACCCGTAGTTTTGGCAATTAAAAAACAAACAACAACAAAACTAAAAAAGTGATTTAAAAGAAATGTCAAGTAGTAGGGATAAGATAAACAAAAACAAACAAAAAATATATGTGAAATGTTTACTGTATATCCATGTGGATAACACTTCATTTTATGAAGTGTTGTATGTACACTGACAATAAAAAGTAAGTTTATAGCCATGAAATTGTTCTTTTGAGTTAGAATTTAAAACATAGGAAGTGCAAATATTCAATCTAATGTCTAACCTCAATTCAGTCCTCCAAGACATTTTCTGGACTCCATAAAGTGTAGTACATTGTATTTCCCCTGGTAAGTGCCATGAACTTCACTGTGTATGCTGTGCTTTGATGATATAAAGAACTGTTTAAGCACTGGGAATTAGCATATCTTGTTCTAGGATATTTTGGTAGAAAACATATGATGGAAAAAAATATCTCAAAACTTAGCAATTAACTCTTTTCCCTCACTATTCTCCTTTTATCTTCCTCTTTGTTTTTGTTTGATTGTTTTTCATACTATAACCAAAATAGCACTGATTAATTTTATTTAATTCTGAGAGGATACTTTTTCATTTATTCAAAAGATTTAGGACTGAGTCCAGTTCTCTTTCTATCTGAACATGAGTTGAGTCAAACTTTTGTTGAACTTTTTCTGTGCTTGCCTTTGAGTGAATGCTTGTTCTTAGAGTTTGATTTTGTTTGATCTTCATTGTGTAAAGCAGGATGAAGAATAGTAATTGGACTTTTCAAATACCAACTGTAGAGGGATTTTTCTGTGTGTGTGTTTTTTGTTGATGTTGTTTATTTGTTTTTTTTCCTACCCTCTTATTTTTGTGTATCTGTTGAATTTGACAATATGCTTCTAGTTTAATTAAAATAAAATACCTGGAATGCTCTATTGGTTTTAGATTTTGCAACAGCCTGTTTTTTGTTTGTTTGTTGTCATTGTTTTATTTTTTTCCCTCAAATTAAAAATTAAATAAAATAACACAAATGTCTGAATTTTATGCTCATATTAACTTGGCAATTCCCTTTATATTAGTTGTATACAAAACAGTTTCTTATAAGTCACAACACCAATATTTTTCCTTGCTTTTTAAACCTTTCTAACTGAACATTGCCAAAAATTATAAGCTGGTAACTATCATACAATGTTACAGATGTTTCATTTTCTGCAATAAGGACTCAAATAATATTTTCAAGAACATTGATATTTTTAGCATTTGTAACTCTAGTGACCATTGTTGAGTAAAGGCCGTGAGAAATTAGATATTTTAAAAGTAGCAAATGACAGCTTTTACAGTTATTAAATAACGCTTTTATTCATGTGGATTGATGGTACAATTACAGTGTGTTCAACCCAACTCTTGAAATATGATTAACATAAGCTGATATTGTAGTTAAATATTTAGGTGATGTGCAAGACATTATTTCTCATTGACTACCTGATATTGTTGCCCTTTTCTTAAAATATAACAAGCTGTACCACTCATACCTATAAACCAGGAAATCCCTGTTCCTTTAATTTCTCCTATTCATATCAGGGAGGATTAAAATTGTGTTTAAATTTTTCATAAGTCTAATATCAATAAATGAATATTTAATGTGAGACAAAAACAGGCATAGAGAATAAACTGGTTTCAACAGCTGTGAGCAGATTTTCATCTAGTGCATGGCACGCTTACCTAGAACTCTAGACTCAGAGAAATTTGGTATGTTAGAAATGGATAGAAATAATGAGTACCATGCTTTGTGAGGAAGTCTTTTTTTTTTTTTTTTTTTTTTTTTTTTTTTTTTTTTTTTTTTCCCATGTAATCTGTCAGTTGTGAGATCTTCTTTCATATACCCTAAAGCATTGTTCCTTTTCATTTTTAGTCAGTTGAAGCAGCTGTGTCTTTATGGCTGCAAAATGTTTGTTCACAACCAACTGCTGTTTTGTATACCCCTTTTCATAACCAGCAAATATTTTTTCACTATTACTCCATGCTTGTCATAACTTGTTGAGGAGAAACATTGTAACATATCCAGTCACTCAATGACAACTTCTTTGTCTCTTCTGGACTAACTCCTCTGGTGATATATGCCTAGGGTGATACAACAGAAGATCCCACTGACTGACAGATGAGTATCCGTGTGTATGAAGGTCCATCCTGAACTTTAAGAGTCCAGCAATAGCTGGACTCAGGCCTTGACAGCTATGTGGCTGTAAACTGAAAGTTTGGTCAAAAATATGCTAAAGATGTTTTGAAGTGTGATTGAGATGTCCCATCTGATCCACTTTTGAAATGGGTATTGAATCACAGCCATTTGGCCTATTATATGGGAACCCTATCAGCCATATGGTTTGTAATCTGTTGTCATAGATCCATCAGGACCCTTAAACTGTAATGTTTAAGGACAGTAATACTTATGAGGTCTCTGGTGCTACCCTAGTCTAACAGTAGTTGCAATAATAATAATAATGCATACCATAAATATAAATGAAACATATTTATTATGCATCTGATTTTCTGTGACTGTGAAAGCTGATCAGGCTCATGACTGTTTAGCAAGGCTCCCTGGGAATCCCAGGTCCTCTAGGCACACAAGTCATAGCTCAGCAATAGAGCACAGAACTAGAATGAAGTGAGTTTTGTTAATATGTAATAACATTTATTTATGAAATACATTTTAAAGCAACCAACCAATTATTTCATTTATGTAGAATTGCAACATACTTTTGCCAGATGGTGTTTCATATCAGGTCAAAAAATAATGAAGGAATCTGGCATTGGAACTGAAGTAACAAGAAAAAATGATTAACTTGGGATTTAAAATTTGTTATAGCTTTTTTTTTTTTTTCTAAAAACAACCTTTTGCTTTTTTTTTTTTTGAGTCTGTTCCCTGTGGATTTATTTGTATTTGTTACATTTTTGTCACACCTTGTTAGAATTTAGCAAAGATAATTTACAGTATGATGAAACAAGCTCCCAGTTTGCAGAAAAGTGTAGACTAAATAATTTGTCCTTCCCATTTTCAGATTATTTATTAGACATATTCAGGAGGTTTTATCAGTGCCTAGAGATGGCAAGAGCTGATTTAAAACTTCCAAGAGAAAGAAACGATTTTCCAAAAATGTTTCTGAAGAAATTCCTTCAAATCACAATATATCCAGCTGTACCATAGACAACATTTATTTTGTCTTTTGAATAGAAATTATGGACTTGTTAAAAGTGCTGGACAATTAAAAGATGGAGAGTTTTGATTTAAACATGTTAACAGTGCGTCTACAAATCTACTCATCCTAGAATTCAAGCACAATCTTCGTCACAATCTTCATATTTCCATATTTTATTTTTTTCCTCCTTTTCCCATGTTTTTTTTTTGGGGGGGGGAACAGCTTTAGCTTTTATTGACTTCCATCTGAACTGACATGACGGTGGGTTTTGTAACAGTTTTCAGCTTTGACTTCTGAAAACTTCTAATTAAGAAATAAAAGATTGAACCTGAGCCACTTAATGAGAAAGAGGTCGTGACCTCTATGTACTCTGTAGGAATTTCCCATATTTGGAAGTTTATTAAGATTGGACTTTAATAAGTACACCAGAAGTGGCTGTTTTGGCAGCTCCTAGCAATCATTGCAGCCGGCTTGTTCTTTCAGATATTTTAGGTCCTCTTCCTTTTAGGTCACTGATATTATATAAATCAGGTATGTCACTTGAATTTAAAATAAAAATCTTCATTTTATTTTGAAGGTTGATTTTTTTTTAAGTGACTTTTCATGAAAATTTAAAATTTCTCAGGAGAGTGGACATATTTCTCAGGAAAAAAAAAGTTTCAATCCAACTTTTAGTTTCTTAGAGAGGAAAAGATTTTTCTACAGGCATTTTGATCATCTTTCAATAGACCAAAGGTATTGTTCTTCCTTTCAAGGGGAAAAATTGCTTATTTTTTTAGCCATATTTTTAAAAATACTGTTAACTCTGTCCACATGATTCTAGGAAAAGCAGAACCCAAATTAAAAAATATATTTAAAAATAAAAAAGGTGACAAGGATCCAAGAATGGAAAGACAACCTGTCTTTTGCTATGCTAGAATCTAAAGCCAGATATATTATGTAAGTACTGTAATGGAATATGGAGGAAGAGGAGAGAGAATCTGATACATAAAAATGCTAGCAGTCAAAATTTCTCAAACTGTACTGAAATTTCCCTTGCACCTGGCCCTGGAGGTGTTAGCCATACCAGTTCAGTCTCCCAACACAGATGTTCTTGTTGTACCACTTCATATGTGTAATATTTAGGCTTCTGTTTAGCTCAGCATAGCATACATAAATTCTGTAATCCAAAGACTATCCATATATTAGTGCACCTGAATCTTCTGCTTCCTTTAATTCCCTTAAAATATTGCCAGTCCTCTTGCGCCACTGATCCTAGTGTAAAAGAGTGTTGTGAAAAAGAATGTTCAGCTACTATTACTATGCATGATTATAATGGTGGGTATTATACATGTAAAACTGAATTTTTGGATGCCTCAAATATGTAAATGCAAACCCATTTGTTGCACACAAACTTACTTATTTTGCTTTATAATTCTGGTATGTGATTTTAGAATACTACAGTAACCACAGAGATAGGCCTGAATAAACAAAGCACTTAATAGTCATGGTTGTAATTCACACGTAGTCTATTTGATAATACTGAATATACTTTCTTAAATGACTGGTTGGGCAGAGACTAAAATTATGGCCCTTCAAAAATTCTGTTTATATTTCTATGTTGGAGGTGAAACTTCCCAGATATTCATGAACTTCAGATATTCATGAATCTTCTGTCCTTCCAGATTAGTTGACATATGTAACAAAAACACACAAACAAAAAACAACAGCCTTCCTACCCTTATTTTCCAGTGTCTAATTGATTAATAAAATGAAAACCAACACAAAATGATTGTTCCCAACTTGTTTTCAATATGAAGTTGCACATTCTGTTTTGAACTGGAGGCAGGACTTGCCATCCTGAAAGTTTTCATTTTTATCTGTAGCAGTTGGCACAATGAAGAACATTAATTCTCCCTAGAATTATTGTCAAACAATATATGGCATATGTTGTACAAACAGTACATAAAATAGAATTAACAACATACGAAACACAGCAGCATGACCTGTCACGCCCCACCTAGAATACTAAGCACTAAATTATCCCCAGAAGCTTCTCAAATTCAGTCTGGACTGAAAAACTGTAATCTTATATATGTACTATTTCTATTGTTCCCAGTAAAAGAACTTAAACAAAGACATCAAAGTTTTTGATATTGTTTCCCACAGTTTCCTTCTAGACAAAAATGTTCAGCATAGATGAGTACATAATACAATGGGTGAACAATTGACTGACAGTTCAGGCTCAAAAGGGTATAGTAAATTCATAAATGACTTGGATATAGGACTAGAAGTTTTTTGAGTAAGTTTGCAGACAATGCTAATTTAGCTTTAAACTTGTTGACCTCTATTAAGGGTGGAGAGGCCTGGCAGAGAAATCTTGACAAATTAGAGATCTGAGCAATTACCAACAATATGAAGTTTAACAAGAGCAAGTGCCAGATTCTGCACTTGGGAAGGGGTAACCCTGAATGGATATACAGACTGGGTGATGATGTACAGACTACAGATGAGAGGCTGAAGAGCAGCCCCACAGGAAGGGATCTGGGTGTTTTGGTTGATGGGAAGTTGAACATGAGGCAAGCTGAACATGAGTCAACAGTGTGCCCTGGCAGCCAAAAGGCTTATCTTAGTGTGCATCAAACACAGCATTACTGTCCAGTCAAAGGAAGTGACTGTCCTGCTCTACCCTGTGTTGGTGTGACCTCACCTCAAGTATTGCATGCAGTTTTGGCAACCACAATATAAAAAGGACAAAAATCTATTAAGAGAGGGCTATAAAGATTGTGAAGAGTCTAGAGGGCAAGATGTATGAGGAGCGGCTGACGTCACTAGGTTTTGTTCAGCCTAGAGAGGAGGAAGTCTTCTCTTGGAATGGAGTACTCATGGTACTACAGCTTCCTCACAGGGGGAGTGGAGGGGCAAGCATAGATCTTTTCTCTCTGATGACCAGCGATAGGAGCCGAGGGAACGGCATGGAGCTGGGACAAGGGATGTTAAGGCTGAATGTAATGAATATGTTCTTCACCAAGAGGGTGGTTGGGCAGTGGAACAGGCTCTCCAGGGAAGTGGCACAGAGCCTGCTGGAGTTCAAGCATTTGGACAACACTTTCAGATGTATTGTCTGATTTTTGAGTGGTACTGTACAGATGCAGGAGTTCAACTTAATGATCCTTGTGGGGCCCTTCCAAATTGGGATGTTCTGTGAAGTGTCATCTTAGTACAAAATTTTAAGCTCTCTTCAATTGTCCATATAAGATACTAACACCATTAGAGTTACTCTCAAGATACCATCCTTTCATCTGCTTCTCTGTAGCTTCTATGTCAGGCCTGTCAACAGTGTGTGAATGTCCTGGAAATCCTAGGTCTCTTCTGACAGTACCAAACATATGTGATTTACTGGAGAAATAAATAAAAGATTCTTTACATTAACTGATTGCAGGAAATTTAGGAAGATTTTCCATTTTACTTAGATAATGTGAACACCTGTGAACACTCAGAATTCATTAGACATGACTTAATTCAATTGTCTCCTGCTCCTTCTATATGCAGAGAAGGTGTGGACAAAGTTTTTAGTTGAACCTGCAATCCAGATAGTTATTTAAGCATTTATTTAATGAAATTAACTTGGGTACTGAGAGAGTGAGGTCACAGAAAGGAGTCCAACCAATTGCTAAGAACTTAGGGTCTCAACAATTTCATATAGACTATTTTGACAGTATCTCTCCTGTGGTTTCTTTCTGACTAGTACCTATCCAAATAATGACCTTGGATACTCTACCATGCTGCAGGCTCCTGTTCCAGGTGCAGTAAAAACATATAATCTTGAATACTTTGACATAAACATTTTAGACCATCATAAAAATGTTTATCTATGGTATGTCACTGGGTTTCAGAATGTTTTCCTGGGGTTAGGGTCTTGGTTAATAACTGAAAACTACTGTTGTTCAAACCAGTATCTATTCTTCATTCTATGATCTCCAGACACCATGGAATACCAGAACAGTAGAGGACACAAATGGAAATGGTTCTCTTGAAATAAAAGAACAATAATGATCTTTAGGAGGTTTATGAGTTCTTGGAACTCACTACCACTTTAAACAAAATGAGTTTTAATACTCATGTAAATGGAATCAAGATTTCTTCCTGCTGGATAACAAAACAAACAAACAACAACAAAACTCTTTGGTGGATAAATATAGGAATAATGACATTATCAGAGTGTGTTACCTGAAAGGGAACATTTCCCCTGTTAGTACTAATCCTCTTAGAAATGTACAAATCAAAGCTGTTTTTCATTGATCAGATTTCTACATTTCCATCAATATTACTGTATTTTTCTTTTCTAGGCTGTGGCATTTTTGTAGGCTAATCAAATATCCGATATTACTGGGAGCCATTTAAAGTGAATGCCAGAACTACTAAGAAGTAATTTGAGAATTAGATCTATTTTTGTTAGTTGAAATGATCTTGACTTGCTCATATTGTATTGTACCTGATACTCAGTAATATGAGAGTACCAATACAAATAGAAAGATATCCGGTTTGAAGTTCTTAAATATCTGTTAAAAGTGGTGAGCAGTCCAAGCACATTAAAATTCCATTTTCCCCCATACAAGTGTTTGCGGCAGATGACCCCCACTGATCTTAAATATATTTCTGTATCTGTAACTGAATAGAGGTTTTCCGTACAGCATGTTCTAATGGTACTCTGGCCTTTAGCCAACAAGGCACTGAATAAGGCTATTTTTAAAATACAGAAACTGGGAACAGCTGCAGCAATCAAATTTGATAAAAACAGAGAGGAACTTTGCTTTTTTTACGGTTTGTCCAAGTTTAGACTCCTTTCATAAAACAGCTTTTGTTCTGTTGGATGAAGGGGGTATAAGAGTAACACAGTGAAATCCTTTTGAACAAATAACTTCTAAAAGAGTACAGATTAAAATAATAGGGGGCTTTCTGGTGCAGCAGTATGTTCAATGCAATTGTACCTCAAACTATTAAAAGAATAAATCTATAAAAAAAGAATACATTTTGTCAGCCAAGCTTTACCATGAAAGATTTATCCATAATGATCTCCTGAAGTGGAAGATGAAACTTCTTGTTTCAAATGTTGAACATCTGAACATTGGTATTTGGGTATATTTTTTGAGTTAACATCTTTTAATTTGAATGATCCAGGGTGTGTGTGTATGTGGTTTGTTTTTTGTTTGTTTGTTTTTCTATTTTTATTCTTTCACTATTAATCAGGAAGGTTTCTTATAAGAATTCTCTCCTTCCCCTGGTAAGCTTAATAAATAAATAAATAAATAAATCACATTTTACAAAGGCCTTCTGTGTACATTAAAAAGTTTCATAAAATATTTAATTATGAGGACTGGTTCTTACTTGTTTGCCCTCCTACTTGAGAAACTTGTCATTCATTGATTAATGGGAGTCAGGAGATGATTATATACTCTCCCCCCAATAAATAAATAAATAAATAAATAAATAAATCCAGTATACAGTAGTAGTTTGAGCTATATCTGTTAAACAATTCCATCTGAGGACAGTGTCTCTGTGCTGCAGTGATTCAGTACAGAAGATACTGTGTGAAAACTGTGCCCCACTAAAGTCTGTGCGAATTTTGCCACTGAATTCAGCACAGCCAGGATTTTATTGATTGCATTCATTTTAAGTATCAAAAATAGCGCTCTTTCAGTTTTACCCCATTTAAGCTATTTAGAGCGTCATCAATTTAGATGGTAGAGCAAAAATGTACTGTACTTCTTGCATATGCATACATCTGGGTATATATCATATGTGTGTATGTACTCATAGGTATAAAATACGTGTGTGCTTGTCTGTGTGTTTATATATCTATAAAATATCTGCTTAGTTTATTATCATTGTATGAGTATCTCACTAGGGTGGAAATTACAGCAGTGATATTTCTTCCTTTCCTCAAACTAAGAGGCAGGCTTAGCTTGTTTCATTTTATTAAAAAAAAAAAAAAAAAGGAAAAAAAAAAAAAGAAAAAAAAAGTGAAGGCCAGAGAAAAGCCTTGAGATGGGAATCAATAGTGCCATGAAATAGATATATAGAGCCACATGAGTTTTTTAATGTTTACAAGCAAACTCAAATAGTCAAAACTGGGTCTAATGTTATAGACATCAGACTCAATATATATCTTTAAAGTCAATATTAAGAGGGAAAATAGGTTCTTGAAACCAGAGGGTTGAAATTCAGGAGTTGTTGACTTATTTCCTGTCTCTGGCAAAAACTTCATGTGTGATCTTGGCCAAGTCATAGAATCATAAGATAATTCAAATTGGAAAAGACCTCTAAAAACATCTAGTCCAACCTTTAATCTAGTACTAAAATCCACCACTAAACCATGCTACTAAATTCTTAATCTACACATTTCATGAAGACCTCCAGGGATAGTGACTCAACCACTTGAAATTATGCTTAACCAATCTGATATCCTTCTATGATGAGATGACTAGCTGAGTAGATGAGGGGAGATGTGGTTTACTTTGACTTCAGCAAAGATTTTGACACTTTCTCCCGTAACATCCTCATAGACAAGCTCTGTAAGCATGGCCTAGGAGACTGGACAGTGAGGTGGATTGATAATTGGCTGGATGGCAGAGAACAGACCACTGTGCTTAGTGGTGCGGAGTCTAGTTGGAGGCCTGTAGCTAGCAGTGTCCCTTGAGAGTTGGGCCAAAAAGAACCTGATAAAATTCATCAAGGGCAAGTGCAGGGTCCTGCACCTAGGGAGGAATAACCCCAAGCACCACTACAGGCTGGGGGCTGACCTGATACAGAGCAGCTCTGCAGAGAGAGACCTGGGAATAGTAGACAGTAGGCTGACCATGAGTCAGGAATGTGCCCTTGTGGCCAAGGAGGCCAATAGTTTCCTGGGCTGCATTTGGAAGAATGTTACCAGCAGGTCAAAGGAGGCGATCCTGCCCCTCTACTCAACCCTGGTGAGGCCACTCCTGGAGTATTGTGTCCAGGTCTGGGCTCCCCAGTACAAGAGGGAAAGAGGGACATAGAACTACTGGAGCGAGTTTGGAGGAAGGCTACAAAGATGATTAGAGTACTGGAACACCTGTTGGACATGCTGAGCAAACTGGGCCTGTTTACCCTGGAAAAGAAAAAACTGAGGGGAGATCTCATAAGTGTGTATAAATATATGAGGAGAGGGTGTCAAGAGGATGAAGACAGTCTCTTTTCAGTTGTGCCCGGGAAAACAGGCAATGGACACAAACTGAAGCACAGGAAATTCTGGCTGAATATGAAGGGGGACTTCTTTACTGTGACGGTGACAGCACTGGCACAGGCTGCCCAGAGAGATTGTGGAGTCCCCATCCCTGGAGATACCCAAAAACCTGCCTGGATGCCATCCAAAACCTGCCTGGATGCCATCCTGTGCAATGCGCTCTAGGTGATCCCACTCAGCAGGGGGGTGGACAAGATGATCTTTAAAGGTCCCTTCCAACCTTGGCCATTCTATGATTCTGTGATTCCCTGGGCAGCCTATTCCAATGCCACACATCCCTTTCAATATAGAAATTTTTCCTAATATCCAACCTAAACCTCCCCTGGTACAACTTGAGGCCATTTCCCCTCATCTTATCAGCTGGTGCTTAGAAGAGCCTGATCCGCACTGTTATGCAACCTTCTTTAAGGTAAGTGTACAGTACAATAAGGTCTCCCTTGAGCCTTCTTTTCTCTAAGGTAAACAACCCCAGGTCCCTCAGCTGCTCCTTATAAGACTTATTTTCTAGACCCTTCACCTGCTTCATTACTCTTCCCTGAACATGCTCCAGCACCTTAATGTCCTTATAGTGATGGTGCAGCCTCACCAGAGCTGAGTACACAGTGACAATCACTTCCCTAGTCCTGCTGGCCATGCTATTGCATTCTGATACAAGCCAGGATGCTGTTGGCCTTCTTGGCCACCTGGCTCATATTCAGCCATTTGACCAATACTGCCAGGTCCTTTTCTGCCAGGCAGCTTTCCAGCCATTCTTCCCTGAGCCTGTAGCATTGCATGGGGTTATTGTGCCCCAAGAGCAGGACCCAGCACTTAGCCTTGTTGAACTTCATATGGTTGGCATCAGCCCATCAGTCCAGCCTATCCAGATCCCTCTGCAGAGCCCTCCTACCCTCAAGCAGATTAACACTCGTGCCTAACTTTGCCTTACTTAGCTGAAGTCAAACTCATGCTTTTAACTTTACATAGTAACATAAAAAATATTACAGTTCTTGTGGGTCTACACACAATATATCCAGCTATCTTTTGCATGACCTAAATATCTCGATGTACAATTTTCACTTTGTAACATGGATATAATAATATTTTTCCCCATGTAATAATATTTTTCCCCCAATTTTTTGTTTGTCTATATTATAAATTCTTGGATATAAAAGCTATTTCTTGTTACATGTCTGTGAATCAGTAAGTTATCAGAGTCTTGACATCTGTACCTCTAGGTACAACTCTGATATAAACGATCATATACATTGAGGCATATGTTACTTCAGGTAGATTCTCAGGTAGCATAACAAAAAAAAAAATTAAAAAAAAAATGCATGGATTGATCTTGATTTACTGATTTCTGGAAATCAGGAACACTGAAAAAGCTATTTATCTGAAATCATGAGTACCGTGACATTAAATCATTAAATGCATCTTTAGAATTGCATATAGCAGTCATGGAAATGACCCCACGTTCCCGCATATTGGGAAACTGTAGTTTTAATACATGCAGTGTTCTGAGAAGATACTGAAGCATTCATGTGGTGCAGAGCATTGAGCTCAGCAGGTTTTCAAGGATCCTCTGGCATCACACCAGCTTTCATATTCTTATCCAGTATTTTAACTGGAACAAAAAAAAAATTCCAGTGTGAAGATTACTAGGATTTGATTACATTTAGCAATGGAGGAACCCTTTCTCTCTGAAGACAAACTGCTGCCAGAGACAGATTTACCACTGACCAACAATGTTTTTATGCAAATGTGCCTGAGTGAGCGCAGTAACCCCAAATTATAAGAGTCATTCAATCTCTTGCCAGGACAGCAATATTTATATATTGCAAAGATAAATTGGATATCAAACCAGTTCCATTACAGAGGGAAAGTTCTCTATGTAAATCAGCATTTCTAATCATGTTTCTTTCCACTCCCTTCCCCACTTTGCTTTCCTTCCTTTATCTTCAAAGATGAATTCCAAATGTATTTTTCTATTGTGTATTCACTTTGAATATTGAAGCATTCAGCTAATGCCAAGCTAATGGATAATGTAAACTCCTCACTAGGAAACTTTAAAGTCTCTAAGTGTTTCTTCATGCCCTGGGAAGTATAAAGGGGCCATATTAATGTACAAGTGCTTCGTCTGCTCTTGTGCAAGTTTCTGTTTGGACTTATATTTCTCCTGCTGTCTGATGGGAGGAAGTTGGCAGTCATCTCCCTAGAGACTTTATTCCCCCATCAGGAACGACTGACTGCAAGGGGTCAGATGCCCCACTGTATGCTAGTCACCATTTGCTGACAGCAGCGCTCCCCAGAGAGAGCTGGCTTTGTTTACTGATGGGGCTAATATGAGGAGACACGTGAAGTCGTTTGGTTTGTGGAAGAGGGCAGGAGAGGCATGGTGCTGTGAAAACATTCCCACACACTCTAATGGCTCATTCACATAGAAAACAAGAGAGAGCCTTCAGCTTTTTTCACATAGCTCACAGCAGAACAAACCAACTCCAGAACCCCAAGGCTCCAGTCAAAAAACACTTTCCTAATGCACTGAGATGCTCTCAGTAATAGCTTACCTATGAGACCTCAGCTCTCATTTAGGCAACGAAATGACTTGGTTAGATTGAAAAGCTGCTCAAGTGGCATTGTTGCCATTGTTTGCTGTTAGTTCCTAAACTTTTTTTTTAAAAAATGTAACCTTTTTAAAAAAATGTAACCTACATTTTTTTAAACCTACAACCTCCTAAAACTGGTTATAATAGCTGAAATGTGTATTGGAACATGTAGAAAACATTACCAGTACAGTCACCAAACTATTTTATGTTTAGAATAAAAAGTGTAGAACATAAAAGAAATAAAACTACCTAGAAATACAACCTGTCTAAAAAGAAATATGTGTTGTTTTGGTTTATTTCTCTGTATTTGGTAGACATACACACAGATACAGATGTGTAATTTTAGAGTACAATTTAGGGAAACAAAATAAGTGAGTTTCTAAATTAGATTCCAGACATAGTTGGAAACATGGAAAGTCCATGTTATAAGCTGTTTTAAGTGATGACTGATGTTTAATGAACAGCAGCATTCATTATTTGAACTACAATTTAACAAAACTATAAGAAGGCAACAATAACTGCCACAGAGTCAACACACATGGTCATGTATGTCAGTTTCTGACCTCTAACACCAGCCTGCATAGCATGATTAGAAATAAAACATAAGAGGGCAGACATCCTTCCTTTGAGATACCTTACAAGATCTTTTGGTGACGTAGGGGGTTTCTAGGTCTAGAATGGCATCATGATTTAACACTGTATTATGTAAAAAGGATTTCCTGTTTGTTCTAGAAGTGCTATGAATCTCCTTAGATTCGTTTTGTTTTATTTGCTTGTTTTTTGTTTTGTTTTCTTTTTGAGAAATACTAAGTAACAACACTGTCTTCACCTAACCCATGTTATTCATGATTTCCTCTATCTATTGTTTTTCCTCCACATATTTCTTTCCTTCCTTAAGGGTCCTGGTCTAATTTCCTTTCTTTTGGATAGCTGTTCTGTTTGTTACCATGTTTGTTGCCCTTTTCTTTATCTTTTCTAGTTGTTTTGTATCTTTCTCTGCATTGTTGACCAGACGATAGCCACAAACTCTATACTGAATGGAGGTCCCAATCATGCTGTAAAATAGTTTTTTGTTTGTTTGTTCATTTTTATATAATTATTGAGCGGATATTTTCATAGAAATTGCCAAGTAAGTCCATAATCTTAATTTCTGCAGGACAACATTAATTGTAAGCCAGCATTAATTGTAACCCAGTATATCCACATATACAGACACAGACGCACACATTTGTTTTTAAATATACATGTATGATACAAGCTACATATATATCATTAGCTCTGTCAGTTATCCTGTTTCCTTTCATGGACATTAAGTTGCATGTATTTGCATGCATGTATTGAATTTTCTGCCTTCTTATTGCCCATCACTCTGTACTGTGAAATTCCTAAACTTTTTAATTAAAAAATGACCTTTTTGTTTACTTTGCTGAATCCTCAGTAATTTGCTATCTACTTCTATTTCCAGATTATTTAGGGCAATATGTTGAACAGTACAGGGCCTAGCACAGATCCTTTTGAGAAATCAGTGATAACCTTCTACCAGAATGAAGAACAACTTCCCTTTTCCTATCTTTTAAATTAAAAGAAGACTTGACCTTTTTTAGAAGAGCTTAGTTTCTTTCAGAGTCATTGGTGAGGAACTTTTAAGAACAAATGCAACCCATTCATTGGATTTATATTCAACCAGTGTATCCATACCCACATCTTTGAAGAAATGGATGAAAATATCCACATTCCTTTTTCCACTTTTGTTTACTCTAAATTCTTCTCAAAGTCAATACAGCTCAAGGATTTGTTGAAATGGATGTGGCTATGCAAAGCCATCAGGTCAAATATATTAACTAACACATTTAACTAACCCTAAGTTAAGTTTTCCAAATAATTGTTTGTTACATTTGCTTTAGTTTTTACTGCTTCTGAAAGGATGCTATGTCTAATTTGTTAGATTCTAAAAATATTCATATTTAGCCTAAAATAACCCCACTTAGCGAATGTGCCATGGCAAATGTAAAGTTTAGAAAAGGCTTCGCTTTTCTGAGAGTTAAAAGTATTGTTCTGTTCAATCTTCCAATGTTTAATACACTACATTTTTGGAGATGTGTGGTATGGCTCAAAGGGCAGGATTTGGCCCTTTGTTACCTACTGTTACTGGCACTAGTCTCCTAGCTATTGAAAAATGATGCATCAAATTTATATCACTGCAAATGTCACTATTCTGAATCTTGCATATGTTGCCTGAGCTGTCAGTAATAAAAATCTGTTCTTAATTATTCTCCCATTAAAAAAATAATAATTTTCTAATAACCCAGTGAAATGGAATTTGATGTTCTCTTTGGCTGGAAACATTTGAATGTTTTTCATCTATAAAGTTTAGTGTGCTTTTGCAAATTAGTAGGACTTTCCCATTTAAATTGCTTTGATTAACAAAAAAAGCAGAATTTGTTTAAATCTCAGTTAAGTTTAAAAGTGCATGAGTAACTTAAGGAAAACATTTAAAGAGAATACCATCTTTTAAACAATTCAGCAGAAAGCCAGACATCCAAAATTGGGTTTATGAGTGGTATAGGGATGCAACTCCAAAAATGCATAGTTAAAAATAATCATATTACATATTTTAATCTTTTGTCCATCTTGTTTTTCTTCTTTAATAGCAAATAATAGGGTTTGGTTTTGCTTCATTAATAGCATGTGGAACTAATTTCACTGTGAAGAGAAATTGGAAATAGTGAAGAATATTAAGAAAAAGGAAGGCATTGGATAGCATCAGATTTTCTGGTTGGAAGCAAAAAAAATCCAGACCATAAATCCTATTTGCTTTTAATACTTTTTTTTTTTTTCTTTCACAGTACTTCTTTCAGTTAATTACCTTCATTCAAAGCCCAAAGAAGTGAGGAGAAAAGACTCCATTTGAAACTTTAGACTAGCCTCATAGATATGATAATTAGCATGGAATTCTACCTTCATTAAAGGTTGAAGGGTTTAAAATACACAAAGAGTGATGTGCTCTCCTTTCTTTGTTTTTTCAATGTGATGATAGACTCAAACATTTTAGCTCATCACTCTGCTTCACCAAATAACATGTCTTTTGGAAACATGAGTATTAACAGCCAATCTATAAAACACACATAATATACAGCTGAAAAAAAAAAACATTTCTTTTTCTTGTCCATCTGGTCTTGGCAACATGTATTTAAACCAAAGCATATAAAACATGTTATACAAAACACTCTGGTTGATTCTGGATAATATTTCAATACCTTGCTTGGTTGCTTCTCAAATCAGACTGCTATATTACTATTTAAGTTTCTGGTTGTATCTCTTTGTCCAAAATTCTAGACAAAATTTGTTCTTGTTCCTTGAAGTCGAGCAAACTAAGATTTATTTTGCCAAATACATTATTAAAATATTTTTGGAAGTTTAATGCCATAAAGCTATGTAATCAGAAAGCAGTACGAAACATACTATGGAAAGCTAGATGAATATTTGCTGATAAGAATTTTTTCTGCCCTTTTTGCATTTAATCTGTGCACTAATTGAGGCAAAATCCAATGGAAAAAAATTTGGTCCCATAAACAATGACTGTAATAATATATGTACACAAAGACTGAATTAGAGTTGTACACGTTCTTTGGAGAGAGATTCTAGCAGTATATTGGGCAGTGATTCCTCCTATACTAGATTTTAAATATGTGTTGTAACAATAAACATACACATAAAAAGTATAAATTTCTAAACTACAAACATTCCATTTTTTAGTATTTCCAATTTTGATATTTTCCTATAATTCCTATTTTATCATATGCTAAAATTCTTTGTTATGTATGTATGTATGTATGTATTAAAATAAACCATTGAGATTATTACTGTAGTTTAGAATTATTTTGGTCACAATATTTTAGAGTGGTGTGACAACAGGCCCAGATGTGCCCAAACTTAAATCTGTAATCATTGAGAAATCACTGTCTAAACCATTTTCACCTGCTCTGTTCACCTCATCACCTCATATTACCAGCTGGCCTTCTGACCAGTTTGCTAGTTCTTGCTAGTTAGGATCACCACTGTCAAAATCATGGCAAGACCAAATGCAATTTTTTTCAACTTTTTCAGATCTTAGTGACCAACTTATGGAAGTGGTTGGTCTGGAAGGAGCCATGGAGATGGGTCAGATATATACAGGTCTGAAAAGTGCTGGAAGACGACTTGCCCAGTGTTCATCTGTTGTCATCAGGTATTGACAGCTTTAATTTGCACTGCACTGTTGTAGTGAATCAGTAAAGATTTATATATTATTACTTACACTTTCATTTGTAGTTTAATAGTCGTAAATACTGTAGTTAATGTTTATGAAAGTATCATTTTATATATTAATTTTTTTTCTGTCCATATTCTATGGATATCTTCCTTCGTTTAAGTGTGTTGAACGGAAGGAAGGAAAGAAAGAAAGAAGGAAGTGTTTAGATTCAGTCTTTACATGTTATATTCAGCTGTCATTTCATCCTTTGAAGAAATATTGGTAAGCAGCTGGAGAAGAAGGAGTAAGGCAGAAACTTGGACTTTATTATTGACATACATTCGATCCAGTTTAGAGCAAAAAGACATCTAACATTACTTTAATGACACATTTTAACCCATTTGTAATGCATTCCTCCTCAGGGAATAGTAGCACGTAATTAGTGTTTTAAACCATTTTTTATCCTTATCAAAGTGCTCTGTTTTTTAATTTATTTATTTATTGAATACTGACAAGCCATTGTTAATAAATGTGCTGTTATGTGTTAGCTGTGAACAGTGGAGCAGGCTAATTTAGTTATGTTTTATCATCTACTAAGCTAGAAATAACCAGTACATTTACAATAGAGGAAAGATGGATTCTATCTTAACAAGAAGATAACTATTCTAACTTCGGATCAGATGAGGGTTGGAAAAGAGAGAGGTATTCAGCTCTTCATCAGTGAAGAATTTTTCAGGAAGAATTTTCTAAAATTTAAATAAATTCATAAGCTAAATAATGCTAAGACCAAGAAGACTAAAATAAGACATAAAATAAGGTAATTAACATGAGTAGCAATCAAAACTTTAAGAAAGTAAGTAGGATTTCCTGAAATTCATGGCGTATTTTTAAGACTAATCTCAAGGACTGAGTGCTGTTGGCTTCAAAGTGCTTTTCCATGAGGATTAGGAAGAGAAATGAGGATGCTGAGGTATTCCAAACTTTTCTGGATACTGAGAAATATTTTTTATAATTGCACATGAGCAAGGCCGCAACTGCAAAAGAACCACAACCCTTCCAAACCTAAAAACTTAGAGCTCATTGAATGTTCTTCCTTTCCTCCACTTATGGCTGTAGATGACAGTGGTTAATCCCACAAACTGCTAGTCATTTTTAAGTAATGTCCAGGTCAGAGTTTCCAGTTGAGAGATCAACTGATTCATTTTTCCACTATGAGAATTATTTGCTTCATGTTATCTTGAATAGTCCTGTATGCAAGTTGTTATAACACAGAAATAGAGTTGGGAAAGAGCATCCAAAAGATCTTTTTTTTTTTTTTTTTTTTTTTTTTTCAATCATTTTTCTATACTTTTCTAAATATGGTCATAGAAAATAGACATGGAACAATGTTTATGTTAAAATCAGTGAGACTTTACTAACAATTTAAATTTATAACATAGTATATTAAAGCCTCTGAACACAGTACAACAGTCAGTTGTTAGTGCTCTCAGTTAAATACAAGTGTAAAAGTGTGTTTTATGATTCTAATAAACAGGAATAATAGAGCTAAGAGTAATTTCTCTCTTTCTTTATAGCAGTTAGTCTAAATCATTAAAAATAGCAAGGCGTTTCTTTGTGTTTTCAGTGAATAAGGTTTATTCCTGAAGTTTGTGCATCATTCTCTCTTTATTTCACAAACTGTAGAGTATTATCCCATGAGAGTAGTGTATTTCTAGCAAGATGTTTGAATATTTGCAATGTTTTTAATTTATGTGTTCAAAATGTTCATGTGTTCATGCTGCTTTTTTTGACTAGGTTACTTTAGTAAGCATGTTGGGTCATACTGGAGATTACATATAAGCTTGGGGTAAATCAAGCTTGGGGTGGCACACAATTATATGTGTGTGCCACCGCATATGTCTTCTTAAAAAATCCATTTATCAGTTTTGTCTAGTTACTCTTGCTTATACTGTGAAGTATATCGTTTTAGGACCAGCAAGTCACTGCCTATGCAGATAGATGGGGAACCTTGGATGCAAACCCCTTGCACAGTAAGTATACTGTTATCTCTGAGGAAAAGAAAAGGGAAAAAAAAAAACTAATTATTTTTTTCAATTGCAAAATTACAGTAGTCAGATATATTTACTTATTTATTTAGTTTCAATTCTTCAATGAAAGAAACAGAATCTTTTGGTTTAAACCTTGTCATTGGCATTAACTCAATTGCTTAAGAAATGTGTTCACATGCTGTTATTATGTAGCTCAACACCCACTGCATTTTCAATGCATCATGCTGTTTTTTCTGCAGGTTGGAATGGAATAAAAGACAGTTATTTCAAAAGTTTGGAAAGTGTTCAGAAAGTTCAGTTCAGGCATCGCTTTACCTGTTGTGATCGTTGATTTGTGATGCTGTATTAGTTTTATAGTCTCTTGCTGTATTGCTGAGTAAGAATCAATGTGAGTTTTGATGCTAATATGCACAAGTAATTAATTATGCTTTAGAAACTAAGGCATATTTTCCATTTTAGAGTGTAAGAGTTCATGAGTTCATATCAAGAACGTTTTATTTAAAGCTGAAGCCTTGACTATGCTGATTGAATTATGCAACAGAAATAATAATTAAAAATTCCTTGCAATTTAAAAAAGTGAAAACTCTTCTACTATCATAGAGCATTTCAATGCCCACATGTATCAAGTGAGGGCAACTAAGCAGGAAAGAGAACTCTATTCCTCCAGATAGGAAGGATCTTGTTCAGAGCTGTTTCTTTGAGGAACTCCAGTTGTTCAGTTCAGCTGAGTGGATAATGCAAGAAAGATAGAACAGAGAACTCTCCCTGGTCATCTGTTTCCAATATATTATAGAGTGTAACCAAGCAGTTCCAGATGTTGAAGAACGAGCTTTTCACTGTTGTATACAGTCACAGTAATGTGTTTTATGTGCAATATTACTAATTTTTACTTAAGAAAACCTGTGTTTTTAGGTAGATGAGTTACTATCACCTTACAGTTTGTAAGTTTGATGAACCAGTAATGTAACAAGAAAGTGTCCCGCTACAGAAAGGAGTAATTCTCCAAACCTGGGTCCTGGATCACTTTCATGATCTTCATCTATAGTAAAGGCAACATGAAAAGGTAAAAGGGAACACCTTCAGTAAAGTGCTAACAGGCTTGGGAGCTGATAAAGTATAGACTAGGATGAAAGTAAAGGGTTATGATAGTCCATGTTTGCTGATATTCTGTAGTGAACAGCAGGGAGCATGCCTAAAATCTAATTCTGTATGGTAAGCTCTCAGATACTGCAATGAGAGGGAAACCATGTGAATGCACAGTATGTGAAGGCAAAACAGTGGGAATTTTGAGGTTTATTCCAAAAAAACTTTTGGAATTAAGAGATATCATTATCATTACTTCTTCTACAGCAATGGCTCAGTGCAGAGCGACAGTACTCTATCCAGCATTTACTTTGAGAAAAAGATGTAATTTTTCAGTTGCCAGACTACAGAAGAGAACTTATGGAAGGATGCTGGCAATAACATGTGCTTTTTTTCATCTTGATTGCTTGCTCTGTACAAAATCCCTGCTATCTGATTGATAATGCTAGCAGAAGCTGCCTGCATGATAGAGGACAAGCCTGGAAAAAGAGACAGTTCGTACATTTCAATTACTGCCTTAAGGAAACAGAAAATTATTACTGATAATTACTGCTGTCCAATTAAAGTAACCTTTTCAAGGGGGATTGAAATGGCATATACTTTCTTGTGGACCCTGTCCTTTTTGCTGTATCATCACTAAGAGAATATGCTTTGTGTTACATATGAAAACGCCACTGTAAAATTTATTTATTTATCGAGAGAACAGATTTGTCTATTATACAGCACTACTATGAATTTAGATATAGAATAATTGTTATATTATTCATTTTACATGGAAAAAAAAAATAAATGTTTGTTTTGTCTGTTGAGGAACTGGATGTATTTATCTACCCTGCTCTGTTTTCTACATCTCACAAAATTAAAAACAGGTATAGACCCAACTCTTCTCTCTACACTAATTCTATGTTAAAGTTTTTTCTTGAAGTTCTTTACAAAGTACTAGGAATTGCTCCTGACACAATGCCAAAGATAGATGTTAGCCTTCTTTCAACTGGGGTTTAAGATTTGATTTCCAAGGGGTCTTTGGAAGGCATCTATTTGATCACATAAGTACAAGGATGATTTCTTGTGGTGTATATCCAAAACTGGAGTCTGAAAAAAATATAAAATCAAAAATAATTCTTATGTGTATCCAGCTATGTAGCCAATTATTTGAGCCTGCAAGATCTCAAATTTCAGAAAAAATAAAAATATAATAAATGATGAGACCAATATGAGAATCATAAGTTTTTATCTTCTCTAGAAACAAGACTGCATAAAAAAATTGCTTGCAGGTAATTTTCTCATCAAATTACCTGCAAGCAAATGATTAATGACCAGCTTTTAAATGGAAAATAACTAGATCAGATTAAGAAATCCATGTGTTTTGTCGCTTAGGAGACATATAAGAGTTTGCAGTTTGTTTTTCCTCTTAGAAAAATTCTTTCCATAGCTCTTGCAAGGGCCTGAGGACAATATATAAAGATGATGGTAGTTGTACACATAGCATTGTGACATGGGAGGGACATTCGTATGCTTCACATCAGGATGCTGAAGGAAGGCAGTTATTAGTTTGCTAGATGTGTTATTTTAAGGCTACTGTCCCCACACAGTAGATATAGTGAGATAGATAGACCATCTCAGTAGTTCTATGTACATCAATTAGATCATGTATGGCAGTTAGGTAAGACAGATGAGCTTCAGCTTTTTGATTCTTGGGTGCTCTAGACCATTCAGCTACCGTTGAAAAAAGGCTGCTCTCTCTCCCCCTCCAACTGTGCTTTAGAAAGCTGAAATAACACAATTTTGGCATGGTGACCTCAGGAATTTCATTGTCATTTAGATTCAGTAGCTTTAGGGACTAACCTAAAAAAAATTACAGAGCCCAAGTGAAAAAGAAATTCATACAATCAGCATGTATTTAATCAACCTTGCCCAAAGGTATACGTGGTTAAACAGAACTCAGAAGTCTTAAAGGACTTAGAAGTCCTTTTCTGTTTCTCCTTCAGATTTTGGTACAAGTGAGGGGCATTTTGTAAATGATTAATCAAAAAATCAGGTTCAACTTGATCAAAATTCTCCTTCTATATTCTATTACATTCTGCTATGCAGATTAAAGAAGGTAAGCTCTGTATCCAGTCCTGTTATGTATGAAATGCAGGCTGCAAATGCAGGCTTGGAAGTTTATTTCCATTGAAGAAATCAGTAACTCTATCTTTGCTACTTCTTCTCTTTTTCCTTCTCATGCACAGAGACCACGTTCCCCCAAAATGATTGCATGGGCTCAAAAAAAAAATAAAAAATTATATATATATAATCAGAATCACTGCATATATATATATATATATAATGGAATATATGGAATTATTGTATTTCAATATATATATCTGGAATATATAGTGATTCTCCAGAAGCTGTGATCTGTGATTTTTCATTCCTGTGATCACTTTTAGTACTAAAGAAGTTGCCGCATGCATCTTTTATTATCTAATCTTACACGCGCACCTAACATCCCTAAAAGGCAATTCTATAAGTTCTGTTAATATTTAAAAATTTGAGTGGCCCCAGTCTAAACATCTAATAAACATCCAGAGTCAATTCAATATTTCGAACACATGCAGACATCAGTATCTGACAAAGTCACTCTGCTCTGGTATAATAAGATGCAGAATCTGAACATCAAATTGTATTATTTTTATGTTTTGTTGTTTGTTTGTTTGTTTGTTTTTTATGTACAAGAATCTTTAGGAGAAGGAAGGATGATAATGTTAATATTATGTTAAACATCTCGTCTGATTAGCTGAGGAGGAAATTCTATCAGAGCTCTCCCAGACAAATATAGAAACATGAAAGATATCTATGGTTTCACCTGATCTCCAAACAGGTCACTAATAGTAATGAAACTTCAGAGATTCTCAAGTTAATTCAATAAACTTCTAGCTTTAGCCATCAGGATTCTATATATATATATTTTTTTTTTTAAGTGATCTTTCAATTTAGCTACATAATGTATTAGCATTGTTTTGAAAAATCTATAAGAATTTTAGATTAATTAATTCATCTTAATTAGAAATAACTGTGATTTTAGTTCTTTCATCTATTCATGACTTGGTTGGCATCTTATCTGAAAGAGTGTAAAGCTGCTAGCAACATTAGACTAAATAAAATAGAAGACAGAAATGTCTATAAAAGATGTAAGAGTACTGCCAAATAAAGGAATGGTAATCCATAGTCAAAGCCCACCTGATAAATTGCCAGATTGTTTTGTAAACATCTCAAGTGCTTGCATTTAACAGTATTTTTAAAAATTATTTACTGATAGGGAAAACTTGTAAGAAACCATTTAATAATGGAACTCAGAAATTATATTTTGAAATATAATTTTGAAATATTATAATCTTGTATGCACCTTAAAAATAAGGATTGGAGGACTGGATATTTTCTTTCTAGCCTTTCCTTTAGATATGTGATGAGCATGAGGACTTAGTGAAGTCCTACTTTTGTATTTAAATCCAAAGAGAAAGAAGAACAAAATATGTTTAATCATATTTGTGATATGCCAGGGCTGGGTGAAGAAAAATGAGACAGTCACAGATTTGTTTTATGTAGATCCATTGGCTCCAAAACTCCATAAATGGCATGAAGAAGTTGCAGCTGTTTTCTAGACTCTTGGTCTGTAACGTATCCTCTTTCCATGTCACGGAATGTTTTTGTTTTGTTCCATTTTGTTTTTTTGTTAACATGGGAAATTAAACTTTTGTGTCTGCTTCTTTCGAGCAAAGAGGAACTGGATCCTAGATATGGTGGCTGGTGTTTGTAGAATGTTGTATAATAACTACACGAGTATAGTTATTCCCATAAATGGAAGTCAATTGCTAGAAAAAACAAGTTTTGGGTGTTATACTGAAATCCTACATTTTCCCTCTTTTGAACAACAGTGTGCATACTTTTGAAGCCAGAGTGGTTTATTGAGCTTCTAACACTTTATCATGCAGTTGAGCATTATTTTTTGTACTCACAGGTACACTGCACATTAATTAGTTTTGTTTACCTATGCATTTTTTTCTTAATTTCACAACAGTAGTTTTTGTAATTGACAAAGCAATTTACTGCATGTGTGCTTTCTGCACCCCAGACAAATACTCTAGCATGTAATGCACCTTTCTTTCCAGTTCAGATTGTTAAGAAAAGAATTAGTTGTGACTAATTGCCAATTAATTTGCAGTGGTTTCAGGGAGGAGGGAGGAAAAAAAACAATTGCACCTACTAATTAAAATTTGAAATATTCCAAAGTGTCATCTTTAGGTGTCTGTGGAATACATAATTTCCATTTTAGTTCTGCACTAGATCTGTAACAACCCTGAGTTTGACAGCTCTATTAATTTAAAACCTCAGTGATACCTATTAGTACAAAACATGAAAAAAATGCCATTAATCATTTATTTTAATTCTGCAGCTCTGTCATTTTCTCAGTATGTTTAAAAATTATGATGACAACATAATGTTTTCCAATCTACCTGTGTGAAGGGGAAACGGATCACACTACTTAGGAGAGAGACTAGAGTATATTATTAGAGCGTAATTAATGCCAAACTGATTAGATTTGATTGCATTTTGCACAATAATATTGTTAAGAAATTTATTTAAAAGATATATTGCATAATGCTATATTTAAAACAACTGGTCTAGACCTGAGTGATTTGACCAAAATGCCACATAATGCAAATAACAGGTTAATTATTATAACACTGCTTACATTCTGTACATCTTAGTCATCCAGTACAGCCCTCGATCACCTATGAGAAGATAAAAGTGTTTACCATTTCTGTGACATAGAAGTGTCCTATTTCCTGTAAGGAAAGAAGCAAATGTGCATCAAAACTGGGAGAACCTTCATACCCTCAAAACTATCAACAGCCAGACCCTGATGATAACAAGGAACAAAGTGACCATAAACTAGCAGGTCCAAGCTGAAAAGGAGGTTTTTGTTTTGTTTTGTTTTGTTTGTTTCTTTTCCTCCCTCTATCCTTAAAACACAGTGTTCTTTTATTTAATATTAATTGAAATATTACAAGCAGGGCTGACTTTGTCCACCTTTGGTTATCTATTCTCATTTAGCATTGTAGTTAGCACTTGCGTGTATAGCAGTACATTCTGTGTTAACAGTAAGCATTTAGGCATTCTGTGAAACCAGTACATAGTGTAGAAATACCAACATATAAGCAAAATAGACTGACCATGAGATGGCCATTACACTAAAATTATTGATGGTCACTTCATTTTTTTCAGTGGATTCATTTTTTTAATGTAACTTCAAGGCATATTTTGAGACTCTGACCTGAAACAAATAAATTTCTAGTTTATGCATTTATAAATATCTTTAATATAACAAATTCTGGCTTCTCCTTTATCAGATTTTTTTTTTTTATCTATGAAGAGGGAGCGATTATTAAATTAATAACTCTTATTTTAAGATTTATGCTCTTTGTAAATGGATCTTTTGTCCCTTCCCATGAAATGGACACACTTTTTAATGCTAGAAAGACAATTTTGAAATTGCAAATGCAATATTTTTTTCTGCTAGGCCTATTTACTAGATAAGTCTTTTACATTTCTAGTCTTTTTACATTTATTTTACATTTAGTAAATTTTTACATTTACTAGATAGTCTTTTACATTTCTGTGATTGTGAACTCAAAGTCTAAAATCATGGCTACAGTTAGTGAATGAGAGTTTTGCCAGTGCCATTTTGCCACTCAAGCCATTCCAACAGCTTGAGATTAGCCCATAATGTATATACAGCTTTCGACAACAACAAAAATAATAGCCACTTGTGCTTTTTTGCTTTCATTCTAAATGAAATTGCTTTTCCAAAGTTTTTTGGTTTTTGTTTGTACTTTTAATTAAATTTCTTACAAATATGCCGAATAGAAGCTTTTTCTTGCATTCTTTCCTCCAGTCAGTTCCCTAATTTATGTTTAAAATGTCCTCCATACTTGCTGTAAGTCGTTCTATATTTTCAATAAACCAGAGTACATTATATCAAAAAATATTTTCCAGTATTCGTTACTATTTTGCATGAGTTTGTCTGTCAGGGTATCATTAGTTACTAAAAATGTCAGGTTTGATTTTGTTTGTTTTCCTGACCAATCACTTTTTGTCTATTTCTTGTCTGTTTGTGAGGAAATCAGAGATTCACCTTGGAAAAATGAAAAAGAAGAAAAAAAAAAAAAGTGGGTCTTATTGAAAGGTTTTAAAACTGTGTTTCTAATACAAAAGACATGACGTTTTTTTTGCTGAAGGGGAGAGAAAAAGCAAATAGTAGAAGTTAGTCTTCAGACACTAGGCACGCAGAATTTATACACAGATAGTGATTTATTTTTTTGATTTTTTTTTTTCAGTTTTTAACTTTTTACATCTTTCCAGGACCAGATCATCACCTTGGATGCCTATAATTATTATTATTATTTTCTGTCCATTTTAGTCTCTGTAGACCCTCTGAGTGTTCAGTCCTACTTTGACCCAATACGCTGTTGCCCTTTCTGAGACCCTTAGTGATCTTGAAGTGTTTGATTTCATTTGTCATTGACATAGCAGCAACTTTGGCGATGTTGCCAGTATGCAAACAGAAGAAGCAACAATTCTAGGACAGAAATGCAGTGACTAAAAGTCTTGAGAAAGGCAAAGTTAGTAGATTTCAGGCAACGTAGTGCAATGGTTCAGTCTGTATTGTACTGATCTCTTTTTATGACCCATATATATGTATATACATATGTGTATATATATTTCATTGGGAAAATAAAAAATCAAAGGTTATCATTGTTAACCAGTGCAGTAGTAACTTACATTACCATGAACATGTTAAAAACTTACTTTAAGTTACCATTTTACTTTTTTAGATTCAGAATGTAAAGTATATTTTATGCCACTGGAATTGTGCCAATTTACAACAGTTGAAAATATGTCTTAGAGAAATGCATGTAGGACACCATCCTCATGCGCATGAGTGGTTAATCATGTTCAGGCGTCTTAGCTGATCTCAGCTGATAGGATAAAACATACTGAAGAGGTCATGTTCTCTGAAACAGATGGCTCAAGCCAAAAAAGAACATTACAAATGATAAATATTTTCTCAAGATGTAATTGCATTCACCCTCAACAACATTGAACAGCCCCAGTCCAACATGCAATCTGTATGGTTTCTCAGGAATAACTCACCTCTTCATACAAAAGCCATCTTTTGAGGTTTGCTCTTTTATTCATTTTAAGATGGAATTATTATGATTTACCTCTGAAATGAAATTCTGAGAACGTTCCTACTGCATCATCATGGCTGAATCTTGTAATATACTGAACCCTCATGACTCTCCTAAAATTCACTCACTGCAGCTGCAGATTACTTTATGTATTGATTCTCAGGATCAGGTTGATGTCATCACTATTCCTGAGACCCAAAATATGTTTTATGAAGCATGTGAAAGCTACAGAAATCCTTGAGGCAGTTTTCCATCAGCTGGTATAAAGTGACATTAATGGAATAATGCCAACTTATCCGAACTACAGATTTGGCTTCCAAAGTGGTGCCTGAAGCAGAATTTCATGTGAGAAAATATGTTGATGCCAGTCTTTGAAAGCAGTAGTTATTTTCTGTGTGAAAGTAATATAAAATTAAAAAAAAAAAAAAAAAAAAAAAAGAAATAAAATAAAATAAAATTATACTACATTTAATACTAATGAACAATGTTGACAAGAAGAGGTCACCTATGAAATTTGAGATTAATGAACTAAGGTGACAGGGAAATGAACATTTGGAGAATTAAAGTAAGTCTCTAATAGAGTTAAACCCAAAACATTTTGTTGGGATTTTTATGTTTCTGTCTCTTTTATATAGTAAAGTAAATTTCCACCACAAGAAACGTCCTGATCTATATTTTAATGAGACTTTCCACGTGACATACATTTTTTGTTTTATTACTGTTAGTGAATGACAAGTGAAGGATATTCATTTAAACTTGAAAATGTCAGGTATGCACTTTAAGAGATATATTTTTCCAGTTTTTAATGAGGTGGTGTTTCTTTTTGAAAGAAATACCTATCTCTGATGTGGGTACTATGCAGATGACAACTGATATTTAATAAGTGATGGTTCTTGTATTAGTCGTAGTTCACTAAAGAAAATGTCTCGGATTGCTTTTGAAAAACTCCTAGCGTCACTAGCCCAAAGGCAAGATGTGACCTTTTTATTACATAATGAGAATCATTTATTATCTTACAATGTATCTTAAAGTCACAGACAAAATGCCACTTTGATAATTGCTTTCAATTAGCTTTGAGCATAGCATACATTCATAAAATGTCTTCTCTAATTTAGACTTGAATTAGAGAAAATTGCAGACATAATCTACTTTAAGGTTGTCTCATTTAAGGTGATTCGTAGTTTTATATCAAAGAAATCAAAACGGGTCACTTTAGAGCAGTCTTGCAAAGTGTTTTAAATAGGCTTTTCAATATTTGAGTCTATTCTATTAACAATTAATTAACAAATTGGAATGCTAGTTAATCTTTTTTGACCTTTTTTGTGTGTTAACTTTTGACTTTCATTCATAGTGGCTATTTTGAAATTAAACAGTATCCTGTGTTAGAAGAGAGGTACAGTTTGATTAGATGTATGAACAAAACATACAAAGATACAGTTTCTATCTTAGTAAAAAGCAATGACATGGTCTGCCAGCACATATGTCCTTTCCAGCTTTTAAATTCTTATTAATCTTGTAAACATGTAAAATATTCAACAGCAAGCAATAAATTCCACAGTCAAGAAGTAAGGTGATATATTGGCATGTATTTTATTGTGTATGATTTTTAATATTGATTGCATGTATAATTTAAAGTATTTGTGGTAACGATTATACATACATTGGCTTACTGCACATGTATCATCATTCATAAAAATAAGGATATTTTCCCTTCTTTGATTAAATGAAAAAAGGTTGAAAATTACATATAAAGATAATTCAGGCATTTCAGATACTTGCATGTAGAAACTGAACTACCTCAATGGATAACTGATTTTCTTCTTTCTTCCCCCAGATAAAAATTACCCACAAGAACCAAGCCCCTATGTTGATGGGACCTCCTCCAAAAACTGGTCTTTTTTCTTCTATCATCAAAAGAACAAGGAACCACAGCAAAGAATAAGCCTGTGTAGTTTAGTTTTTAGAAAACCAATTAGCTTTGTTGGGCTTTGGAATATTTATGCTGGAAATCTTTCAAGAATTTCAGAATACATACTACTTGCAAAATCATGGATTTTGGTTTAACAGTTTCTGTGACTAAGCTAATGTAAAACTATGCTATTAGGAAAAAATAAATAAATAAATAAAAAGCAACAGTTTTGTAGGTATTTTGCATGAAGAAAGCAAATCTTTACATGAAGTGATACAATATTTTTTTTCTTGTTGTTGTTGCATGCAATATCATTTACTAATCTATGCGATAATTCTGCCATGAAATATAGGAAGGGAATGCCATGAATAATTTGATTTTCTCTCTATTCTATTTCTGTCTTCTTTTTTTTTTTTTTTTTTTTTTCTATTACAGTGATCATATTCAATAAGTTCAACAGTATCCCTTGAATCAAACATCTTTATATCAATAACAAATTAGACCTGTTTCAGAGTAAAGTTTGTTACAGGTCTCATTAACCTGCACTTTTAGTTTATCATTTGTTTCTACCCTAAGAATATTTTTATTCAGATAAGTATTAAAATCTTATATCTTATTCTGATAACTCCTATGTATATGAGTAATTGTATCTGTTGAAATCTAACTCAATGTGTGCATTATTCAAATGATCGTGATTATTCATGTGTAAGTTTTAGCAAGACTGGAAATCAATGGAAATTTGAGCAAAAACTATGTGGTTAAGGAGATCGTGCTAAGAATGAAGATGTTAATACTTGCAAAACCAAGCATTGGAGTTGTTTGTTGAAACATTAGAATTATCTTAATGAGTAATACATCACTGTAACATGGCAAACTTTAAATCGCTCTGTGTATCGACCGGTAGTATAGTGCATATGCACACAAATAACCAAAGCTCATGCCTAATAAAGTGCATTTCCCACCAAAGATTTAGTGAAGGATGCTTCAGAGAAATGGGTTAATGCATAATTAATCAAGCTCACTGGAGTAGATTCACTTCTGAAAATTTACAGTTCTTTTGATTATGTTGGCAATGTCCAGACAAATGTTGGGGTAGGAAAAAAACATTGAATTAATTGCAAATAAATACTCACTTTTCATTTGTTTCATAAGCTGATAGATATAGACACATACTCTAAATATTGACATTTATAGATACTTTAAATATTGGAAAATTAAACTTATCTAATTTTGTTTTTGTTATTATTTATACATCTGCTCTATCCATAATTTACTTGTCCTCTAAATTCATCTCTTAGGAAAGGATAAATTGTTATCTATTTCCCTTTTGTAGTCTGTTGTCTGGAATCAAATCATTTATTGTCATAAATTTTGTGGAGGCAGTTTTTCAAGTCTTTACTTTCTTAGCCCTCTGAGAGACTTCCTAACAGCTTAAAAATCATAAATCAGGGATTTGTCTGAGGATTGCACAACACTATCTAATGTTGAAGGGGAGTCCAAGAATGGCAACTTATTTTCAGTCTTGTATTTAAACATTCTTAATCAAAAATTTTGTGCAGTCTTAACATTGTTCTTCGTTCAGAGTGAGCTGCTTCTCTTCTCTGCATGCTTTAATGAAATTTCATCAAAAAAGAAAAAAAAAAAAAACTTTGCTTGAAATCCATGATTTCCCATTTTTATCTAGATTTTAAAATGCTAATGATTTATTAAATCTATTTTTCTATTGATTCATCCTTCCATCAGAAAATAGTATTTCATCATCTTGTAGTGCACAGTATTGTGCATGTACTTAAATAAAGTTGATATCATTAGTTCCTCAGTGTAAGAATTCAACAGGGTCCTAATTTATATAATAGACATTGAAATGAAAGTCAGTGTATAGGTAAGGATTTTGTCTTTGAAATATATAATCAGTGTTTTGTAAACATTAGGAGGTAAATATTAAGTAATGTTATGTTCAGCATTAGGTAGAAAAATAAGAGGGCAATTATTTGCTAAAATTAAGATCTTGTAATTCCCCATTCTTGGGTCCAATGGTGTTGACAATTAGTTACCATATGAGTGAACTAATATTTTTCTTGTGCATTGCAAACACACATACAAAACACATTTGATGCACTTCTTGACTGCACATATAAATATAGAGTTAAAGATATGAGCAAAAAGGAGAAACCTGCTGACATAATATTGCATAAAGTGCACAGTGGTTTTATGAAATTATGGTTACAGGTGATATTTTCAGATAACTTGATATAGCATTTTCTACCAATGCTCCCTTTTTTTTTATTATTATTTTTCTTTGTGGCAAAAATGTGTTTAAGGACTATATATAATGTGTTCTCTATGATTATCTCATGAACATTGTAACTCTGAAAAAAAATAAAAACATATATAAGCTATTCTTTAATAATGTATGCAATTTTAAAAGTGCCAGTCTGAATAGCAAATTGATCATAACATGCTTTTCCATATAAAGAGATGGGTTCATGTAATCACGATTACATGTAACTCTGACTAGATCTAGAAAGTGTAAATCAGATATGTTTGTCAGTGTGTGTCTAATTCTTACAGTAGCAAAATATAATGAAATAGCCATTTTATTACATACTGACACATTGCAACAGTAACATTCTTTCTTGTGTTTGTTTGTTTGTTTACAATGGCCTTTAACAATTTAAAACCATGATCAAGATGAACATGATGATGATGAATAGAATATCTTAGAGTACATAAAGCATAGTGTGAAAGGAAAATGCTTGATTTAGTGAAAGAGAACTTCCCTTCCTTGCTTCCTTCCTTTCTTCCTTCCTTCTTTTTCATTTCAGTGTGCACAGAATTAACATTGTGAAATTATATGGTCATATACAGTGAAGTGAAATACAGAAAATATGTACATGTATGTATCTTCATTCAGGTGAAATAAATGCAATGTTCTGAATCTTAAGAGTAGTAGCCCTAAACCTTCCACTGTTTACAATGGGACATTCTTTAAGGCCTCATTAATGACATTTTCAATATACATGGAAATTACAAAGACGTAGGAATTATACCTGACATTGAATTTGCAAATTTTTCCTCTTCCTACTAGAGTGTTGCATGTGGTCAATGTGCTGAAGAAAGAACATGATGTCTCCGAAAGAAATCTAAGTTGTGAAAGTGATTAGCATCACTCTCCCTTCACATGAGTTCCTGTTAAAAGTAGAGTTCAGTGCAGAGACAAATACAGTATTGCTGCTTCTAGTACTTGTAAGATGTTTGCACACATATTGTCGCAATTATTTAATGCTAAGGGGTTTGATGTCATGGTTTGTGCTTGAGTGTGTATGTGTATATGCGAGCTACATCAGGTAGCATGCTAATATGCTCAGAACTTTGATGAGCTAAGAAGAACTTTGTTTCTGAAGCAGAAATAGATATTCTATAACATTGTCTCATTCTTATCAACTCTGTATTATTACATGTAAATCATAATAGTGATTACCTAATATTTAAAATTATCTAATGCAAATAAAGTCACCGAGTTCATCATGTTTCAAAATATCAGTGTAAGTAATACAGTCAAAGAATATCTGCATTTGATATTATTACTGTATGAAATGGAGAAAAAAAAGGGCATGCTTTAATACATAGGTTGTGTTGTTGCTGTTTTTGTTTGTTTGTTTTACTGAGACTGGAGATATTCAAACAGTTACAACAACATGACATATCAGTGAATAAGGATATTTTGTAATTTACTGCCTTCAATCCCAAACAAGCTCTGGGACTTGTAATTTTGACACAGACTATAGGGAGGCCAAGTCTTTCTGGAAGAGAAATACAGTATACCATCTCTCTGGAAAAGTCTGGAAAGAATGGCTGAAAATCTGGAGGGGGGTTGGGGAGGAATCAGACATAATTATCTTTAGGCAAGGAACCAGAGGAAGAGCAAAGAACTCTGCTGAGGAGTGACAAAACAGATTTGCAAAAAGGTTTAAAGCAGACCACAAAAATTGTAGTGTGGGGCCTGAGAGGCCAGATGAAGGCATTCAGGGCTAATGAGCATTGATGTGCCAAGGAAGTGAATTAATTACATTAACCTACTGTCCTATTCTACTTAGGGCTGAAGGACATGGATGTTTGTTTGTTTTGTTTTGTTTGTTTGTTTGTTTGTTTGTTTGTTTTTTAATTCATGGGGTGAAAGGCTTGTGTTACGCCCAAGAGGAAGATAAAATACTGAGCCCTTCCAGTGAAGGGAGAAAGATTTGTGAGAGAAGGAAAGAATGGAAGGATGATGAAGAAAAAAGGTAAAGAATTTGCTAGGCTTTTGTTTATTCTAAATATTTGCATACACTGGAGAGAGAAGAGAGGGAGGGGGGGGGAAAACAAACAAACAAACAAAAAAACAAAAAAACACACACACACTTTTGCCCTTGCTGTTAAGTAACAGTTTTGCAAAGCTTCTAAGCAGTTAGATGGAAAATTAATAAATAAATAAATTTAGAAAGCTGAGATGTTTACAAGAAGCACTGCTCAATGTTTTATGCAAGAGTGGTGAAGAACATGCCTATCTCTTGTCAGATAATTGCTGCTTGTCTCTAGCTCTGTGAGGTTTGAAAGCATTTTGTTTTCCCTACACATAAGGAAGGAAACTTCTTGTGGTCCTGCTGAGGTGAGTAAAAGCCTTACTGTAGCTCTGGCTGGAGAATAAATCAAGCATAGATCAGATCTGGAAGCTGAATCTCTGTTAAAGAGACATAAAATAATAGGTTAAAATTCAGCACATGAGGACCTGAGGGTATTCTCTGTATGCAGAAATACCTGACTGATAGTGCAAGCTCTCTTTGGGTTTGCCGAGATTTCTGGTTTCTGCCAAACCTGGTCTTGTGCTATGGTGTGCCTGCTTGGTCATATACCCTCATTTGCAATCAGGTGCTGGATTTTCAGTTAATTTTGAAATAAGTAGGTTTGACCTTTCCTGCAAAGCCAGTTCTGTGGCCAGTGAACCTTTTGGAAGAAGACAGCATTCAGGGTAGGAAGATAGAAACAGGTTTTGTTGGGGACCGGCTAGTCCCCAACAACTCTTTCAATTGGGTTGCAGCAGTACTGTCAACAGTTTGTGGAGGCTTTGTGGAGACTTACGCAAGCAGCACAGTTAAGCTTCTTTTGTGTGCCCATTGGAAGACCATATACTGTGAAGTTAGCTTCTGCTTTTCAACAACTCCTACGCATCTTAAAAGTGTCTAAGGCAGGTGGTGCTGAGATGACTTTAAGAGAAGGGTGGTCATGCTTGTGCAGTATTAACTGAATAATCTTGCCAGACACCAATGTCTCTACAGGCATAGGGTTGAATTACAGTGTGACCGGAGGGGGGGGCGGGGGACGACTTTGAGTCCAAGTGCTTCCTTTTTCAGAAAACAGTAATGACGTATAATGTATCATGAATAGGAGTTACTACTGGATTTGTGTGCATGTGGCATGGGTATGGACATAGCTTTTCCATTATCAATTTCTCAATTTAACAGGCATAGCGGAAGTAGAGAAACTTCTACATGACCACTGACTTCCATTTTGCTCTACAGCTTGAAATTATAAATAGGAGAAAGTACGTTGTAGGCATGGAGAGTCTCGGCATGGTGATATTTCAGAGGCTGCTTCTCTTCTTTCTGATTCAGGATTCAAAGAGACTACCTGAGAAGCACCTCAGGGTGCTCTTTAAATATGACTCATACAAAGAGGAAGTGATAATCACTAGGCTGTGTTATTTATAGAAAGGTGGTAGCTATGTTGATGGTGAAGTAGCAGTTTCATTGTGAACTACCCATTTCTAATAAGCATTGAAAATTATTTCTCATGTCTGAGTGAGAAGTAAAGATTTGGAACATTATATCTTTTTTTTTTTTTTTTTTTTCTTCTGTCTAGGGTTAATAATGACTCAAAATAAATGCTTAGCTGCTGGTTGTCGTACTTGAAATAAATATTTTTTTTTTTTTTTTAAAGACAGGGTCAAGTGGTTATTCTGTGAAGCAACATAGCAATTTATGCTAATCGGTAGCTTTTCTGGATTGGAAGTGAATGCTTTTTACTTTCTTGATGAAACATATACTTATGGCCCATGTCCTGCTTGTCAGTAAGAAAATAGAAGTTGTCAATCTTCAGGTTTGTCAGTCTATTTACATTGACTACAAAACAAACAAACAAAAAAAGAATATTTGTGTCGGCAGTGATTTGTATATTTCTTAGTGAGGTAATCAGACTTTGCAAACACATCATTAGCACTGTACTAACTTCATGTCCAACTGTGAGGTTGTCTCTTGCAAAGAATAGGTGTGTATGTTTGGGGGAGGGGGGGTTGTTTCTATGTGTTTTTGTGAATCAGTGCATTCCAAACACTTTTTTTTTTTTTTTTTTTTTTTTAAACCCTGGAATTATAAAGACTTGGAAACTTGATTCAGAAACACATACCTGTGTTTCTGGTGTACACATAAGCATGCAATGGCAGGAAGATCTATACCATTTGACCTGAACTTACATTTGTTCAAACTCAGTCCATCAGTCACATTAGGAAAGGAAACTTTAATGACTTATTAATTTTAGATAGCTTGGGAGGAATTCAGGGGAAGGGAATGGTACTCTGGTAGGTTTTACCCAAGAACACTATCAATCTTGTTATAACAATATATACTCAAATATTAAAGGAACTTTCACTTCATTTACAACAAACATTGTTTTCAGTGACTATATTCTGAACTTTTTTCTTTCTTTTTTTTTTTTTTTTTTTTTTTTAAACCAGCTTAATCAATCTCTGAGAAGAGAGCTGATACCTTCATACTTTATCAGTAGAAATGGTCAAAAATTCCTTAGCCTCTGTTTCATCAGAATATGCAAATTTTTGGAGAGGACCTCACTTAACCCAATTGATCTAATTTTTCCTGGGTTTCCTTTTCAGAGCATAACCAAATTTACCTTTATAAATGTCAAAATATTTTGTTCTGAAATGTCAAAAGGAAGTGTAAGGTTTTAATTTGTATTGCTGTTTCATTAATGTAGTGATTAACTAATATTGTATTAACTGGCATGATGCTCTTATTTCATCTGAACATAATGACTGAGAAAGTTTGCGCATCCATATATCCGTAAAACTTACAAACCTTGTATCTACAAAGTTTTACTGTGCTGCTGGCCAGGATCCAAACTCTCCCTCCTTTCACACCTGGGTACTCTCGTCTTCTTTTGCACTCCTCTCCTCTGTCCTGAGTAAGCTTGTATTTCTGTCTCTAAAAACTTAGTTTGGCTTCCCTGGGTTTTTCCATTGGTTGGTGCTTAGGCATTTTGCTGAGAAATGTGAATTTGAAATTTCTTAGACTAAGGAGGAAATTAAATGCTTCACATTTACTCTGGCATTGTAAATACTGTCACTTTTTTTTTTTTTTTTTTTTTTTTTTTTAAGAGCCAGTTAAAGACCTCTAGTCAGACTCCACTCTTTGAATCTCAGGAGCAAGAGGATGTTCAAGCTCCAACTAGGTGCAGCTCGCACAAAATGTTTTATTTTGCATGCATCAATTCAAATGCAGAATTCATGGTTTGTGTATCCAAATATCCTTCTATTCTCACTATTAAGGGCCTTAAAGATCTACCCTCAGTACTCTGAATCCCACTGCTGGGGAAATGTAACACCAAGGTTTGGTACACATAAATACTTGCTTTGAATGTAGCTCTTAGGACTTATATGTTCAAGGGAATATTGACTTGGTATCAAATTCTGTATTGTTGCCTTAAGGGACTCCCACGCAGAGCTGCAAAGCCATGTCTATGTACAGCATAACACAACCCACTCCTAATTATTTTTGCCTAGAGTAGCTACTGCTGTTGTATTTCTTGTCTTTTATGCTTAGAACAGCAGTGACGCATAGTGAGTCAGGCCTTTACCAGTGCTTATGTATCTTATGCTAGGTGCTATATAAAAAACATCACTCACACACACACACAAAGAAAGCATGTGTGCAAACCTTGAATAACATGTGTTACATCAGAAAGATATGTAAATTTTGTACAAAGTGTACATATTCATTCCCTTGCAATTATATACAGCTTTCTGTTTGCAATGTCTTTTAATGTCTGTACTCTGACTGCTGTTTCGTCATCTTTGGTAGCCGTTGTACTTGTTCAAACTCATGCTGTCCAAAGGTATAAAGCTAATCTCATAGCTCATTCATTTCACTGTAATTGGATTGTTGGTTAACATTATCAAACAGCACACTAAAACATAACAAAACATATTTTATGGCATTTTCTCCTCCATATCTATAATCTGAGGAAGAACAGCAGTTACTTTTCATTAGATCAAAAAACAGCATTCCTAAAAACTGATAATCTTTTTCCTCAGAAAAATGTTGAATGTGGGATTATAAATTAACTCATTGATCTAATCATTTGGTAAAGGAGAAGTGAGAATAGATATTTAAAGTAGTACTTTTAGTTGTTACATGACCACACTGAATGCTGAGAAGGTACAAGGTTCTTGGTTTTATTTCTTGGTTTGGCTTCATTCAGTTATTTCCATGCACATCATTAGGCTGGCCTGCTACTTAGTATTTCTCTGAATTCTGGCTCATCCCTACTGAATCTTTACTTTCAATCATAAAATTGAATTTGCATTCAATTGAATTCATTGAAGGCATTCTTTTCAATTTTTGAAAATTTTGTTTTTCCATTGCTTCATTTTCCCTCTGTTAGTTTCCTTTCTTTGCTTTGTTCACGTACTTCTAAAGTGCTCGTTATTTTGTGTCTTCATCAAAATCCTTGTAAATTTTCTTTCCTGTTCAGATCCATTCAGGATTCACCTCTCAAAGATCCCCAGTCTGTCAGTTTGCAATCTTTTATTTTCTCACATGCTATATTCCATCCCCCTCCCTTTACAGTAGATACAGTTCATTTGGCTTATGCCTACCTTAACAAAAGGTGGTTTTGTATCTGTATCCAAAATCATGCTAGATTTAGAGTGTGCATTCTATGTAATATGTTCAATACAAAGGCAAGTACCTATTTGTATGAGATATCTAATCAAGCCATGATGACTATCTAATAAGGTAGACCTTAAAACAAAGATTTTTAGTCTTTAGTACATGGTGTATTGAATACATTTGAATAAAATTCCTCTGGAAACATCTAAAAAGTTACTCCATTGTTTTCTTTCAAATCCTTCCTTCAAATATCTACAAAAAGACCATGTTTCAGGTATTACCACAAAAACTGGAAAGTTTCTTGCATAATCTTATGCGTCTTTATTTAACTGTCTCTAACCTATTTTTAAATCACAAGGTTAATTTGTTGAGTCAGGGAGAAGAGTTATGGCAGGGCCTTCTCCAGATTGTGTAGTGTTGTAACATCTAACACAGCAGTGGTTCTGGTCCATAACTAATTCATTCCAATGTTACGGCAACAGAAGTATATCTCTTGTTGCTGTTGGCAGGTGAATTTATAGCTCACTGACTATACTGCAGGTCCCATCTGTGCATGATCTGCAGAGAACGTGAACCCAGATACAGAATTTACTCAGTCACAGTTTCAGCTTTCTTTTCTGACACTCTTCCAAATATGCTCTGTTTTGTTGGCCAAGACAACAACTGTGACATATAAAGGGATTTCATTTCTTCCTATTGCATCCTCACTACTAGTGGAAGGAACTGTAGAGTCTTTGTCACACAAGGTCCCCCTGGACATGTTTGTAATAGCAGATTTAAAAATATATATATCTTTAATAATAATAATCCTAGACCTGACAACCTTGGAGAGTTTTTGTAGAATATCTGCAAGAGAAAAAAGGTATTGTATTCTTGATTTTGACGAGTAAAAATACAAGACATTTTACTTTAACAATGATATGGGCATGCAAGATCGTATCATGAATGTCAGATACTAGTACCTGAAGTCACAAAGACAAAGTCATGGCTTAGAATGCCTACAGAATGACAATGTAGTGGTAATTTCTGGAGTTAAGTATATGTTCATTTATTTTGATACTCTTTATTTCTCTGAACGTTTCATTTCCATTCCTTCAGTGAGAAGATGCATTGTTAAGGCTCATTCCGTAATTTTGGTGGGGGACATCTGCAAGAATAAAATATATATAAAAATAAAGAGAAAAAACAAAACGTAGAGTTTGTCTTAACTTCCAGTAAGCTACCTTTTTTGTAGCCCCCCACCTGTTATTTCCCATTGGTGTTCAACCAAGCAAGATGTGTTCAGGGATAAAAGAGAGAAAGTGAGATTACTTGGAGTCAGGGGAAATTAATGTGTTATTTGCAACAGAGCTGAAGTGCTGTGCGTTGTATAGAAGGTAGCTTTAATTAAAACCTTTATTTCATAAATATATTTTTTTAAAAAAGTTGAAGTCCACATGAAAGAAAGGAGGAAAAAAAGTTGCATTGTCTTGCATTTTTCTATTTTAGAGACTGTCTACAAGATGAAGGCACTTTCTTTGTCAGGCTGCATTGGTATGTCACAAGCTATGCAGCCAGGTGAAAATATTAGTCTGATGTTAGCATCCTTAACTGCCTGCCTGCAAAATAGCCTGGGTTTCTGCAACTTTATCAAACTACTTTATAAAGGAAGAATCCTATCTTAAATCTACATAGTACTGATTATTCCCTTGCCTTCTCTTATCTCCTGCCCTGACCTTTTTTATTAAAACTTAGGAAGACTAAAAATAGTTTAATGGCTGCTTTCTGCATTGCATTATTTCTTGACCAAGACTTTCAGGGTATTTTGCATGACTTTCAGATAGCTGAAGTCCTTGCTTCTTTACATTTTCCTGGATGGTTAATTCTTCTTCTATAGCTTCTTAATGTAGGAATTAAAGCTTCAGAGAAGACCTTTGCATAGCCATATTTCTTTACCAAATATTTTTAGGCAGGGAAGAAATGAGCATAAGTCTCCTCCCTCTCATTTATGCTCCACGTGGTGTGTACAGAGAAAGTTAAGTACTAAAAGGGGTTAAATATCTTATTTTTCAAGATTCCAGTGGTATTTTTTTTTTTATTTGTTACAATCAGTTCCCTGAAAAAATAAAAGTATAAGGGAAATGTCACTGTTGCTCCATTATGCATTTCCTTTGCAGAAATTACAACAATTGGACTGGAAGCTAATCTCATTTACTGTAATGTAAGTCAATGGCCATCAGCCAAGTTGTTCTAGATTTTATGTGAGATTGGAATCTGACCTGAAAGGTTAGTTAACCAAAATAAAAGAAGGATAAATAATTGTAATGAAAAATACTTCAGACTTCATCTAACCATCTGGATTGAGTCTACCAGCATCAATATGTTTTGCAGATGTGGGGAAAAAAATATCCAGATTCTGCTAGCTGTACTGACAATGTTTCCTACTGCCTTGAGTGGTCCTTCCTTTCTGTAGTGTAGGTTGCAAAGCTTGTCCCATCCCTGTCCTATATGCCCGCCTCTGCCTCCCTCCCTCAAGTAACCTACCTGTTGGAGAAAACATTTGTTCAGCTGAGCTGTCTTCCTTTAGAAGCATGGTTTGTTTAGCTCCATGGATAATTATTTTTAACTGCAATGAAATGCATTAATAAAGTGAAAGTGCTAAATACCTCTTTAATATCTTCATCGATGATCTGGACGAGGGCATCGAGTGCACCCTCAGTAAGTTCGCAGATGACACCAAGTTAGGTGCGTGTGTCGATCTGCTTGAGGGTAGGAAAGCTCTGCAGGAGGATCTGGATAGGCTGCACCGATGGGCTGAGGTCAACTGCATGAAGTTTAACAAGGCCAAGTGCCGGGTCCTGCACCTGGGGCGCAATAACCCCAAGCAGAGCTACAGGCTGGGAGAGGAATGGTTGGAAAGCTGCCAGGCAGAGAAGGACCTGGGAGTGATGGTGGACAGTCGGCTGAATATGAGCCAGCAGTGTGCTCAGGTGGCCAAGAAGGCCAACGGCATCCTGGCTTGTATTAGGAACAGCGTGACCAGCAGGGCTAGGGAGGTGATCGTCCCCCTGTACTCAGCTCTGGTGAGGCCGCACCTCGAGTACTGTGTTCAGTTTTGGGCCCCTTGCTACAAGAAGGACATCGAGGTGCTTGAGCGGGTGCAGAGAAGGGCGACGAAGCTGGTGAGGGGCCTGGAGAACAAGTCCTACGAGGAGCGGCTGAGGGAGCTGGGCTTGTTCAGCCTGGAGAAGAGGAGGCTCAGGGGCGACCTTATCGCTCTTTTTAGGTACCTCAAGGGAGGCTGTAGCGAGGTGGGGGTTGGCCTGTTCTCCCACGTGCCTGGTGACAGGACGAGGGGGAATGGGTTTAAGTTGAGCCAGGGGAGTTTTAGGCTAGATGTTAGGAAGAACTTCTTCACTGAAAAGGTTGTGAGGCACTGGAACAGGCTGCCCAGGGAAGTGGTGGAGTCACCATCCTTGGAAGTCTTCAAAAGACGTTTAGATGTAGAGCTTAGGGATATGGTTTAGTGGAGGGCTGTTAGCGTTAGGTTGGAGGTTGGACTCGATGACCTTGAGGTCTCTTCCAACCTAGAAAATTCTGTGATTCTGTGATTCTGTGATATGTAATTATTTATTTATTTCAAGGAAAATGCCTAGTTCTTACAGAAGGGCTTCCTGTTTGTTAGGGAAGAGAAAGTCAAATTAATCTTGTGGCATTAGGGTGTTTATAATAACCTTTCTTTTTTTTATTCTTTTTTTCTTCCTTTATTTTTTATTCTTTTTTTTTTTTTTCACTTTTTTTTTTTTTTCCAGTTACATTGAAATCTTAAGTATAATATTATTTGGCTTTAACTTTAAAAACTGACCCTCTAAGTGATCTAACAAATCCTTACTAAGAGATCACTTAGCTCTTATTCAGGCAAAGTTTCTTTTGGACCATGTTGTGAACTTGTCCCTATTACATTTGTAGCATTCAGTTAATTTCAAAGATAGACTTCTTATTGATGTACACAGCACACATAAGGAAGGGATACAAAAACTTGACTGCAAACTTTGAAATTCTAAATAGTCTACTTTTAGAGAAAGAATGTTATCAAGATGTCTCTTAATGAACAAAACCAAAAGCTGCAGCCTGCAAAATCTACAGTATAAGGCTGATTTTGTCAATAAAACATCTATCTCACCATAAGCAGCTAGGACTTGAGACCTAACCTGAGATGTGTGGCTTTGCTTGTTCATTCACTCCCTGCAAGCGTTCATTTACTGCCATGCAGATAATGCATTGCATTTCACAGCACTGCAAGTTTAATCAGGACATGTCATCATTAATTTGTACTGATATGCACTGATGGACAATGTTTTCCAGGAGCATGACTAGCTGTTTATCAAACGATCGTCAATTCTGGAGAAGAAATAATGCAATCCCCTTGTTGCTTTACAGCATCTGTTTTATCATCTGCTCACGGGAGCACCTCTTTTTTTTTTTTTTTTTTTTTTTTTTTTTTTTTTTTTTACCTTCCTCTTTCTCTGGGTTTCTCTGGTTTTTATAGCTGTCGCTTGCAGACAGCTTCATTTATTTCTCCTGATTTCTAATTCCTTTAGGAGAGGTGTCTAAAAGGCAGCTTTGATTTATTGAACAATGCTGTGGGATTGAAATGGTTAACAATGGAAAGACAAGACTAAATACTACAATCTGTGTTTGATTTCTGATGCTTTCCTGTTATTTACAAAGTGTTTCTTTGAGTATCATAAATAATTTACAGTTCAAAGTGAACACTTCTAAGTACTAGAAAGCCAAATTTACTTTTATTTCATCTGCTAATGTTTCCACAGTATAACACAAAGCATAAAAACTGTTATTGCTCTATAGCTTAACAAAAGACTTGTTAGATTAACACACACACACACACACACACACACACACAAAAGACTCTTATAATAGTAAGTTAAGGAGCAGAATTAGTTATTTGTTCACTCCTGTAGTCCCTACTAAAACAAAATTCTGACTCAAAGCATAGGACTTTATCTGAGGACACCAGAGTTAACCCTTTAACATGTCAAAATTATCTCTCAAGTATGTTGTTTTACTGCTTTGGGGAGTTGTGCAGTGAGAATAACTCCAAAAGCTAATCTTGGAAAATATTTTTGACTTTCAAAATGAAATAGTCATAACAAATACTTAAAGAAAAGAATGCCATGGAAATTAAATTTTGTCACTGATATGCAGTTAGGTTCATCCACTTTAAACTCTAGTTCTAGTTAGTATCACATAGATCCCTAAACTGGGCTTAGACTTCTAGAAGTAGTGACTAGCTGAACACTTTCAGTACTTTATGAAATAAAGACTTGAGTGTTTTAGTGGCTAGTTCTTTTTGAATAAAACTTATTCCAAATCTTTCTGGTGCAGGGGGAGGCAGAAGAAAAAAAGAGGACATTAATCTTGTGGGCAGTGAAGGGGAAGCAAAGACATAAACTAAAAAGGAACATAGAAATTCACTATTCTATTAACATTAGAACTGTGAAAAGATTTAACCTAATATCTTGAGCTAGGATAATTCCAATGTAGATAAGTGACCACATCAGGAGATGTGTTGAAGGAGGCCAAGCTCCACCCCTGTTTTTTTGGTAAAAAGATGGATATTAATTCTATCCCATATGTATACACCAAACAAATCACTTTAAGGTTTACTAAAGTTCATCTGAAATAAGATATTTCTGTGACTGATATATAATTTTTAAAATTATGTATAACTTTTGTACTACAGTGTCAAATATTGACATTAATCAAATATCTAAAGAAATTTTGCAGAGAAAATGTAGTTAGGGATCTCTCTGTATTAAGTTTATTTTAACAAAATAGTATTACTGATGCTGGCTTATGAAAATAGTGATCAGTCAGACATATTTACTATCTGTCATTATTTATACGCTATCCTTTCATGCTGAATGATTGCCATTTACTTTACCCACAAAAGCTGATAGAAAGAATCACTATGTTCACTGTTAAAATTGGCCTGCAACATTTCACAAAACCTAACAGCTTTGCGCAGCAGTAACCAGGGGGAAGGTGAAAAGAATCGATGCCCAGAAGGAATTTTAGGGAAATAGATACTAACTCATCAGATCGACACTTCGGCACTGGGGACAGTTCCTTAGCTGAGGTGAATAAGAGTAGTTGCCTCCGAGTCAGCAGAGTTGATTTATTACCAGCTGAAAGACTAGCTCCGGAGTGACGGCACCCCAGCCCCGTGAGAGGACACATGCTATTCTTGGTGAATACAAATGGGGTGGGCTTTTTAAACAGGCCTGAGTGGAGGTTTTGTGTGTGCATGCCATTTGGCACATGGTTCATTTTCTAAAGCCTGATACGATTTGCAAATTTGGAGAAAGAATTCAACTGGCAATGAGGAGGGGTGGTGGGGGGTGAGACAGAAGACCAGACCAGACCAAATTTTTTTTGGTAAATAAAACTTCTATAAGTACAGAGTGCCTGTGCAACCCTTTTCTCAAGTGGGATAGAGCTAAGAGTACTTGCATTGCAGGAGTCAGCCTTGAAGCCTGTCTGCCTGAAGTAACCTTTGTCATCCTCTGGCTTCTAGGAGAAGTCTCTCTCATTAGTCCTGATATACTGGTGGAGGATATCCCTTTCTTTCAAAGCTGCACTTTAAATATACTTCGGAGCAATCCTGGTGTGTGTTCATGGGAAGGAATTACCAAACATTAATGCCTGTTCTATAGGGAATAAATTTCTCAGGGCAAGGACTTCTCAGTGAATTGATGGGTTTCATGGATGTGTTTTAATTGACAGCAAAGGAAGTTTTTAATTTGTGGCAGGCTCAGCAGACCTTCATAGTAGGCACCAGCCTCACCTCCAAAGGCCTCCCTTCCCTCCTGATGGAGCTCAGGGGTGCAGGAAATGGCTATGGCACATTGAATACTTAGGCTGTAACAGCTCAGCTGAGGTTAAAATACCCCAGTACGTACAGTGAGATTCTTTAATAGTTTATTTGATGGGAAGAATGGGAAATTCCAAGTATTCTTTCTTTTTTATACCATTGTTCTTCTAATGCTTTAACTTAATAACAGGAGCCCCAGTATGTGAAATGGGGAAACATTGCTTTTGAAAAATTTAGTTTCTTCAGGCGTCTGAGGACTTATTTGTCAACATTTTCCAAGAGATTTGCAGATTATTGAACCTGGGCCATTTTCAGCTGACAAAATTTGGCAAGATGGTAATATTTTAAGTATCAGAATAGTATAGCAATATAAAAATAGCAATAAAAAGGTATATTTACAAATCAAAAACTACTATAAATGTAGTAGTTATAAATGTAAGTGTAACATCTAATTAAAAGGTGTAGTTTCAATGAATGGAACTGTGTAACTCATTTTTAAATCCAGTTTACCTCTCTAAAATAGTATTTACTGTATTGATATTATCTTCATAAATAAAGATGAAAATATTTCCTTTTTTAAAAAATAAAAAATAAAAGGGGGGGGGGGGGGAATGAGTAAAATGCCCCAAATTCTTGAACTGCATATTCATAATTTGAAATACAGTTAGAACTGCAGGCAATTTTAATGATGTTATTAAACCCCACCCTCACTACTAAACTCCCATCCAGCTAACATTCAAATTCACTATTTCTACTGGGTTTAGTTTGGCAGTCACATCCCACTCAATATGAAGGCACGTGAGAGAGAAAATCAGTCTGCTAGCATACTATATTGGACCCAATTTCTTACTCATCTCATGGCACTAAGACTTCTTTCATCTGCAGGAATGCCACCTGATAGAGCAAATGACAGATGAAGCAGTCATTTGCAACAGTTTGGCTACGTAATTTAGGATACTTTTTCTCCATTGTGAAATGCTCTTTGTACTGGAGAAAAAAACAAACAAACATAAAACTTGGAGAAACAGTCAAATTTTCAAAGGCTTGCAAATGATCTGGCATCCAGATCTCAAATTCCTTTCTACCATTCCCTTCAAATGTTTTATTTTCCTAGATGCTCCAAAACTGTTGGGGTAAAAGCTACCTATAGCTAAGTTTTTAAAAGAGAAGAGTTGGGTATCCTCAGTTTTCTGGGATGCTTGGGTTACTTTTATTAACTTGACAGTACATTTTCTGCTTTCACCAATAGGGTGAACATAAGAATTATACTGCAACATGGGGAGTATATACAACTTTTGAAAAGGAAGTTCAATATTTTCCTGTCTTAAGTTCTTTTAACGTTATTCAAAATATTACACCATTAATATTTGTTAAGACTTCTGGTCTTCTGAAAAAGAAATTTCTCATTGCAAAGCTTTTATAAACATCTTCTATTTTCACTTTTATTACTGATGTAATTTGTGCCAGTTTTAATGAAATATTCTGGCATCTTAGAATGGCAAAAATACTGTGATATTTGGAGCTCATCTGGTCTTAATGCCCTGTGATATGTGGTCTTTATCTGAAGTTAGATCAGAACCTCATCCAGTTGCATTTTGAATATCTTCAGGGATGGAGATTCTATATTTGACAACTATGTTTGACAGTGTTTGACAACCTTCTTTGGGGAGACTTCTTCCTAGTCTTCTTCCAACCTTCTAGTTGGAAATTCTTTTCCTGCAAATTATGTCTGTTGCTTCTTCCCTGCTTCATGCATTAAGCTTATCATCTTATAGTTCTCTGCCTGTATTTGCTTGTTTCTGCAAACAAGTTAGACTTCAATCTGTTTCCAGTTCCTTTAATTTAAATTTCCTTTAATACAATTGGGTTTTTACACACTTGCATCTCTTGCCATCTGAGTAAATTTTCCTACTTTTACTTGTGAATTTTCAGGAAATATTTTTGTAACTTTTCTGGATAGCTCAACACTACTTCCATACTCTATACACTTCATTTTTGCATTTGAACTCATTCAGGAGTTCCCCATTCAGCCAAATTGGCTTTTTGTGCTTGACTTTTCACATATCATAATGGACAATTCTTGTACCTTGAGATTATAATTACCAAACAGCTTTCTTGTGCCCCTTTGTCCTTCAAGGCAGTCTTCTATGTGATTCTACTTGTCAGTTTCCTGAACATGGACTTCAGGAGAGTAGCCTGGAGCTTAATAATTTTTCAGTTACTTGACTTCCTCGTGACTCTCAGAATCTTAAAATCTACTGTCTTCTGCTCAGTTTATCAAGACTACCCTTGACCAATATATTCTCAACCCATTCATTCTTATATGTGATTAGCAGCTAGGCATACTGGAATCTATCTCCACAAGATGAAAAAAATTGTCCTTGATATACTCCATAATTCTTCTGGATTCCCTGTGTCCAGAGATGGCCTTATTCCAGCAAATAACAGTGTGGTTAAAATCTCATTTAAGAAACAGGGTCTGCAGTTATGAAGTGTTTTCCAGCTATGCCAAGAAAGCTTTATCCACTTCCACTTCTTGATAAAATGGTCTGTCATCAACCCATTGCAGCCCACCTGTAATGGCATCATTCCCTATCATGTCCCCCTAAGTGTTGTCTATGAGTACTGTATGACTGGTTTTGACCATTGAAACTTAGAACAGGCCTAAACCTGATTTATTTATTTACTTACTTAATTTTTGTTGTTGTTTACTTACCTTCCTAGCCCTCCTAGAAAAAATAGCTTATGTAGATTGGTGCCCACATTAAACACTAAAATCTATGTATTTCCATTTTTAAAACACATCTGTCTGGGATGCAGTTTAACACACAGTTTTTCTATAGCCTGTATTTTAAAGTAGGATGCTGTCTAAATTTTATGAGTGCTGAGAATCCTCCAGCAATTCACAAGTTCTCCCCAAAAGGACATATGCATAATTGATGTGAAAGTGGGAAAGAATACAACAGTGTCATCTCTTGGAGAACCACAGAATATACCACATTCATGAGTGAACATAATAACAACAATATAGGAAGCAGAATATGACATTTCAGTGGGGCTCTTGTACCAGGCTAGTTAGTTATCTCAGCTTCCAGTCTCTGAATTATTATACTAAGCAGGCAAAGTTTTTGTGTTTTTGTAAGGTATAACTATTATGTCTTGAAAAGTAATGTTTTGAATTATGTCATGAAAATATAAATTGTATAGATATGATTTTGGTCTACTGGAATTTGTTCTTCACCCTCATGATGCATGATGAAATCAAAAGAATATTCCAGTTTAGGTTTCAGAAAACACCATGAGACCTAGATGTTTGTGTTGTGAAGAAACCAAAATACTTTCATATACAAGGCCCTAGCAGAATAACTGAATTCTGGAAGAAAAAAAAAAAAAGGCAGCTTCACAATCCTGTGTTAATGTTCCACTTACCTATTGTGTTGCTCAAGGCTTTCATCCTAGCAGTTGCTGAGCATCTAGCAAAAAAATGAGTGATCTCTAGGAGTAGCAAAAAGGTAGAGTTATTCAATTATATTGCAAAGACCGGCAGCAGTCTAAGGGCACGAGTTGACTGCAAATCTTAACAAGTGTAAGATTCACTTGCGAGCCTCTAAATATACAGACATTATAGATGATATTTCCAATGCATTCTTGAACTCTGGGAACAGTCCTGACATGACAGTATCCTTATAACTTGTTTGCAGTGAGTGGAAAATGCTGCTGCTTTTTCAGAAAGCTCCCTTTTGTTCAGTTTTTGTTGGTGGTGTTTTTTTTTTGTTTGTTTGTTTGTTTGTTTTTTTTCCCTCTTCAATACTTCAAATAAAATGATAAATATTTCTTCAGCTTGTTAAAATTAGTATAAGCTGGTTGCTAGCTATAGAGATGGTAACTTGGTAGATTATAGATTATTTTAAAAGATCATTTGAGCATCTGAATGCTTTACTTGATGACAATGGGTCTATCTTCATACTTGAAGTTCAATATGTTTTCAGGTATTTTTGCTGTTTTGTGGTTCCTCTTCTCAGATAAATTTCATGACCCAAATTTTTCTAAGTAATCAGAAGGTACTCAGCTACTACAGATAAAAATAGCTATAATTTTTTTTCCCTTCTGTAGAGGAAATTGCTCAATTAGTTATTTTTATTTGCTTGTTTGTATGCTATGCATGAGAGAGTAGTTATCATCCATGCGGAAGTTAGATCTATCCAAGACAGTGAGTCAACTGAACTTCATCATCATCAAATGATACTCTTCTATCAGTTTCTTCAGGCAGATTTTGATGTCCAGGAATATATGGTTTGGTGAATTGTTGCTGAGGTTAATTTTGTCTCTGCTTTTACAGATTTAAAGAACTCTCAGGGCTTTGTTTGGAAAGAAAGGCCAGCAATCGCATCTGTCAACTCACTCAGCACCCTTGGGTGAATACCATGTGGTTCCATGGACTCGTGACAGTCCAGGTAGAGCAGCAGGTTTCCACCTGAACCATGGGGGAGTTCTTCTGCTCCCCATCGCAGACTTCCATGTCAGGAGTCTGAGTACCCTGAGGATCGTCTGGCTAGTAAAGACAAATGCAAAGAAAGCAAATGAAGCTGGGATCTTGGATGTTTATGTGTTGATAAATAACTGCTAGGAAAATGTAGTTAATCATTATGCTAATATAATGTTCTTATCTCAATGCTATGACTGCACTTTTCCATTTACTAGCTCTTTGATGGCAGTGATGACTTATTCCAGCCTAGTTCTGACTTTGAAATGGCACACATACTGGATCAATCAGAAATGCAGGCAATGTCCAGAAAATGTCAGAGTCTTTTATTTTTCTGAAACGTGACTCAAAACTCAACAGTATGAAAACTAGAAGAGAAGCCCAGCACAAAAGAGTTTGGGAAAGACTTCTGAGTTGTTTGGCTATACATATTATTAAAAAAATTAATCAAGCAACCTACCAAAATAATAATGCAAAGATCAGAGAGAAAACCAAGGCTTAGACTTTGTAAGGACAGGAACAAACTACTACGCTCTTCTTGCCCTTATTTCAATAACTGCTTGTCTGGCATACTGTCTGGAAGCCTTTAATTCAAAAACATCTGGCAATAAAACTTGGAGATTACCTTTCATGTTTTCATCGCTTTCAGTCTGTCAGTCTTTGAGCACTTTGCTTCCTTGTCTTTCCAAGAATAAATCTGAGGCTTTTTGAAATTTTTTGCAAAAGTTCATGGAATTGGATTTCACTTCTGTGTAACAACACAGATATTTAATCACTGCAAATGAGTTTCAGGTGTTGTAATCTTCACTGAAGAATCTCTCCATGGAATAAGTGCACCTCAGCAACTTTGTTAGCATATTGTATTTGTTTCTATGTAAAAAAAAAAAAAATATATATATATATGTATATATATATATATTCATCCCCTTTCTCACCTCTCTGTCACTTGGTGGTAGCATTATGTACCATTAAATGACAAACTGCAGCTCATCTTTTTAATTCCTACTTTCTCTTCCAATGTGGAAGGAAAACATTACATCATCTTTTTTGTGTGAACAGGTCTCTCTCTGATGTACTTGGCCCACTGTTTGAGGTGGTGAGGAGAAGTGAAGCCAAAGGACTTCCTTTTCTTTACTTTACTTCGTTCTTTCCCAACATCTTGTTACTGGAGCCACAAATCAAATGCTACTGAGGGAGGGGAGCATTATTTCCCTGGATAGTATAATGAAAGCAATAACAATCCCAATCTGTTGTAGAGAGAGTGGCCTTTCCTCCCTGCACTTCTAATTACAGTCAGTAATCTAGGAAAGATAGGAAGGGTCCTTTGGAAACAAGGATCTTGGGTTTTGCCTTGAGCTTCTGTCAGGTCAGGAAGATAAATACTTAGGTAAGGAATAAAATAAAAATAGTAATTCATTCACTATTTGTTCTTTGACATATTCACCATACTTACCTTTTAAGTGGAGGGGGAAGGTTGGAGGAGGTAAGGTGAGATCATTTTACAGTGTTTTGTTCTGTTGTGTAATTTTGTTTTTTTTTTGTTTGGTTGTTGTTGTTATTGTTTTCATGGAAAATTCTAAAAGCAGCTTTTCTCTCAGTGAGCAAAGTGGTCACATCACAGGCTTGGGGAGAGGACAGATGTGGGAGCACAGTGGCTGCTGCTGTTGCAATGTCTTGATAATAGAGACTCAATAAGATGGTTTTTACTAATGCATCTTCTGGCATTCCAACAGAATGGGCTTATCTGTTCACTTTGTCTTATGAGTAGCAAATTAGTTTGTACTAGACTTCTTGTTTGTTGTTGTTTTTAATATGTCAACACTTTGGACATTTTTTTTTTATTCATGCTGCCTCTCTCAGTCTAATCTATTATTGAATTTTCCGTTTCCAAATATGATCACCATTCTTTCTCAAACTTTCACTTCAACACGTTTATCAGACAAGAAAAACACATTTTCACTCTTCTCTATCTTAATTTAGAACACAGTGTACTTTTGATCCCAATTTGTTCTTTTTTTTTTTCTGACTTAGAAAAATGAACATTTTGTTCTTTGTTCTTTCATTTATTTATTTATTTATTCCTTCCAATCTGCCTTTAAGTGGTATATTTTGTTCTCACGGCTTAAAACACATCATGTTGTCATGCCATTTGTTTTCTGTCATTTTCTATGTATACATTTAAAATGAAAGTGAAGGTCTCTGACAACCCATTAAGAAGATACTCATAAGTAATAAAAGGAACCTGCATTCTGTTACATATCTTTTAAGAATTAATAGTTGGGATATTTCATTTGTACCTTGATTTTCATTTGTATCTTGTTTGTGGACATATACAAATGATAGACAATTTGACTGAAGCAAACTTAATATAGTTGACTCATTTATAACGAAGACTTCCCTGTCAACAGCATTCCACATTTCTTTTTATGCCAGCCAACTGATCTAAATTCATATGGTTTAGTTTCATTCAGCAGTTCAGGAAAAGATCATTGATTACTGATTCTCTAAAAAAACTCCCTGTTGTGCTACTTCTAATAAATACTTTCTACCTTGACTTTTTTTTTTCCTTGTATTGAATAAACCATTTCTAGTTCTATGAAAACTGTATTGCTGGCAGCTTAGCTTTTGAAAATAAATAATAATAATAAAGACTTTTTTTAAATGGGTTTTACTACAGAAAGAGTGAGAAACATCTGAGTGTGTGTATTTACACTTCAATATATACACTTCATTACACTTCAATATATATCCCCAGAGATCTAATAGTTACACTTGCTATATAAGAAAGGAAGCCATAAGAAAAGATAGCCAGCAGCTCTGCATCAGAGAATATGAAGTTAATGGTGGACAGTATTTTGATGACAACATTGACAAAATGATCCAAATATTTTACTTTTAAACAAAATCTAAATGTAATACTTCATCTTTCTTAGTTTGCTTTGCAGTATAACCAAGCCTCTCAGATTTTTAAATTCTACAGTACATCGCAGTATCCACCTAAATTATTTTTCTGTGAATGGTAAATAAAATGGTGTTTATGAGCAGCTGACTAGAATTACTCCTCAAACTTCCCTACTACTCTTTCAAACAGCATAACAATATCCATCTATTCTTTATTTTGAGATTAACCAATACCCTTGGTTAAAATGAGCACGGGGAACTTCTACATTTAAATTTCTTGCTGAATCAAACAATTCTGTTCTTTAATGATATGTTTTCAGATTTTTTGTGTAGGTTCTACAATAATAGCACATTATTTTAGAACATTTATAATTAATTGTTGTATACTTAAATTTCTAAAACAACTTTGCACAACAAATAAATGCTCTTTTCCAATTCAATAGGTATACTGTACATTTCTATTTACTAAGAATGTATCTATTCCTTTCATTGGTAAGGACCAGAAGACTGTATTTATCACTTTAAAGTCATATTAACTGGCTTTCTTTCTGCTTTCTGTGTTGATACTGTTATTAACCAAATATAATTTTTATTTTATTATTTTTTTTGGTGATGATAACTGAGGAGAACCTAGTTTGACTTTTGGATTCCTGGCTGAATCTATGACATCTCCTTTTCTTTGAATCAAGCACATTTGATGTGCAAAGTACTACACAAAAAGAACCTTACAGAGAATTTCAGAATCCACACACTTCAAACTTTAAATATAGATTCTCTCAATTTAAGGTGAGATTTGTCTTCCTGCTGAGAACAATAGCAATACTAAGATAATAGCTGTAACTTAGTAGGTCAGAAGGAAGAAAGATATCCCAACCTAGAGCTTTTCTATTTAAGGTGGTTGAATCCTAAGTATCCTGAATACATGAAGCTAAATCTTTCCTGAAGTCACAGGAAATATAAACATATTATTTTTACCTGGGAATGAGTTAGGTCTGGTGGACTCTTTGCTTTGAAAGAAGTATAAGGAGGAACATTTGCTCAGCCTGGAGACTAAACATTTTCCACTGGATGTCCAGATTTTCTGCACAATTAAATTAGTAGACTCTGCAGATACAGCTCATGTTCCTTGGTGCACATAGGTCACAGACTGACCTAGTAAGCTGTGGTACTCTTTTCTTTAGTTCAGGAATTTTACCATCCAGACTAATACTTTGAGAACAGAAATCTACACATGTATCTTCTACCCTGAAAGAAGGTAAGAGTCAACTGTGTGTCCTTGGACATCACAGCTGACTGTAATATCTGCTAGAGTAGACCATGTAAGTGTGTATGAGGATACAAGTTCTCTGGGTACACAGAAGTCTGTGCATATTTCAGCATAGTAAGCACCATTTTCACACAGTTCCGTTACACTTCCTGTGTTAGTGAATTTGCTACTAGTAAGTGTTTCCTCAAGCTATCTGAGGAAACTGTTCCTTAAAGGATATCTCTTATGCTGTTAATCTGTACAGAATTTTGGAGAAAAACTTACTAATGTTGTCAGCAACAGAGTGACAGTGAGATTTTCTTTTGGAAAGGGACATTTGCTTTCCTAAGATTTTTCTTGCTATATACCAAACTATATATACAACAAAATGAAAATTTAAGCTACAAGATTTCTAGCTTAACTCTAGCATTACCATGGAAGTTAATCATGTTACAAAACAGAAATATAAAGATTAAATTTAAAATAACTTGTTTTCATGGTAAAAATGCCTCATACATTGGTCAGTCCTACTCATGCAGAACAAGAACATGATGAACCCAGAAAATTTTTGGACATAACAGCAACTTTCTTAGTCTTGGATAGCATTTAAAAAAAATCATACTCCCAGACAACAGACATTGTTAGCTTTTGTTTGTTTGTTTGTTTGTTTAACTAAAACTAGACTAAATATCTCTACAAGATTTCCAGTTTTGTAAAGGGAGGCGAAATTGTACTTCCAAAGTCTAACAATGGATTTAAACATTTAAATAAGATCTCAGTGAAATTTAAATTAAATATTTATATGAGAATACCTAACCACTTTCTGTGTTTGTTTTCAACATCTTCATCAATGCCATCAATGTTTTTGTGGAGCTGGGCATTCTTTGTCAGTGACATGCCTACACAGGATTGAAGGATGTAGTCAATGGGACCTAGCAAGTAGTGTTGAAATGGCATGACTTAAAAACAAACATTTAATCTACTTGCCATCAGACTGTGACTCAACTTTGTTTTTGTGAACCATATGGTTCAATTGTTTTCACCCAATGGTTCACATTTAAAACAAACCTCAAAACAAATTGCTCAAACTCCAGCAGATATGCACTATATGAAGCTTGCATTTCAAAAAGATCTGTTCTTTTTTTTTTTTTTTTTTCCTTCGACTTATGCATGTACATATTTTCACTAATATTGCAAGCTTTATTTTGTTGTTACCAACTTAGCAACAGGCTAGTATGGCTGATTGTTTTTTGCTTTTTATTTCTTTTGATGCTTCTTAGCACTTTTTCTTCAAAGAGAAACATTTTCTACTTGAATATTTTTTTGCTGTGACACAGAAAATGAATCCATGTACCTTTTCATTCTTGTGGAGTTTGTGACTTTGAAAGCAGAAGAGTTGTTGTCTGTACTGTTATTTTGTCTACATTTCATGATCTTTGATCTTTCAACCCCTATTCAGCAGAAAATCAAGTTTCCTCTAGCAGAAGCAGCTCCTGAAGCATCCGCTTTAGTCGTATTAAACCTAGACAGGTTTCTTGAGGGTGTTCACCCTCTGGTTTCACAGACTGTGAAACAGGAAACAATTTAGTGAACTTTATTTACTTGGAAGGGGCAAATGCCCTTTGCTTAGAAAAAGACAACTGACCTAACACACATTACCATCTGAGTGGAAATAATTCCTTGGGCCTGCTGCTCAGTAACTTTTGTTGTCTTTGTTACAGTACCAGAAATTTTGTCTTATTTCCATGAGTCATTTGCATTCTTCACGACACTACTCCTGTCATTGTGTGTTTTGCATGAACAGAGTTGCATCTGGTTGGTAAATGGTTATTTACCATCTATATGTTATTTATACTTAAATATGGACAGGTGCATAATACATTACTTGTTCTCTCATTCTGTGTATATTGGGTAAAGGAGGTGGGGGGAAATTAGGTGTACAGTTTCTATTAACAAGTTTAGGAGTCATATTCTTCAACCTACCATTTAAGCTATGTGAATGATGTTAATATACCCAACTTTGAAAACTGCTTTCAAAGCAGATTTTTTTTTCCTTATCACTGAAGTGGGAAAGAATGAAGCCTGAGTTTTTTCTAGAAAGTCACATGTACATTTACCTTCTGCTAAAGGCAAAAACAGAACTTTCTGAGTTCCATAACTATTGCTTCATCACCATGCTTTTCAGTGAATAAATACTGCTCATCAATAAAACCTCAGGCAGGAGTTCAATAATGGTTGAATAAAAATAAAGGTAAGACTACAATGAATGTCTTGATAAATTTATAGGTTGGTGGCAAAAACAAGAGAAATTTGAGAAGGCCAAACAAAATATTTTTAATCAGTAGAGATTAAAGCAAAGTCATTTGATGGAAGTTAGGTAGTTGTTTATCACTGGGAGACCTAATACTAAAATGACACATAACACTTTGAAATGTTGAAGAAGAGTAATCTCAACAGCATTGTTCTGTCCTAAAATGTCTTGCTTAGTTCTGTGTAAAATCTTATTTCTCACTTGTTACTTTCAGTGATAAGCAAGATAGATATTTGCTTGCCAGACACTTCAATGAGTTACATTTTGCATAGCAGGAATTTTGTTTTATATATTCCAAATGTTTTGCAGGGTACTTTACTGTTAGATGTATATGCTTTGCCATGCTTGTTAAAAACTCAGATTGTTAATCTGAGTAAGTAAGTATCATGAGTAAGTAAGGTAACAACAGCATAAGTCAAATTCTGTGGTAGGTTAGACCATGTAGATCTCCCTGTTTCTAATTCTGTGCTTTAAATGTAAATTTATTTTTTTGTTTTTCCCCTATATTTATAGTAGTGGGTATAAAGTAAAGCTCTTTCTCTCTCTCTTTTTTTTTTTTTTTTTTTTTTTTCTTTTCCTTTATAACACATAACAGGCATATTATCCTTGAGCTGAATTTAAGTTGGACAACAGAAATAAGTATAAATGTACATGTTTTGGTAATCTAGGTAAGAAAGGGAATTTTGAATTCATCCTCCTGCAGTACAGAAACACAATAGAAAGCCGTGTTCTCATACTATGCATTTTTTGTTGTTGTTGTTTTCATCCTTTTGGATTCACAGCCATTTGATCTGGCTGCCAACAGTATTAGAAAATCCTTATTTATCAGCCTGTCTGGAATAGGTACCAAATGTAACATTGTCTAGAGCTCATCTGTGTTTTTCCTGGAAAGTTAGCAACACAATATATACACAGTGGAGTAGCATTTCTGTCCATTTCTGAAATGTTTTCAGAAACTTCTCGTTGCTCACCTGTTTTGACTTCCTTCTCAGCAAACTGAGGATAGCAGAATATGAATTTGTTGTTTTGTGCCTACACAGTCTTCTTGACTAGTGCTCTTTGTGTTTCCATCAGGAAGTTGTGTATGACTCGTATAAAACTGTATTTAAAACTGTATTTTCAAGTGTAGAAAGGTCCTGACACCTGCTTGTATACCAGCAACAAAATAAAACTTTTATTCAAGTGAAATGTAAAATGCATAACTAAAGCCCATACTGTGGATTTCTTTATAATTACTCTGTACATTTTAAAAAGTTGTCATGATCTTTGACTGATAGGTACAGAATCCTTAAGATATAAGGTATCGTTATTAGAAATTGAAGAAAAAAGAGTGCATTCACTTTTTAAGTAGGAAAGGAGTGAATTATAAATCTAAATATTCCCTGAACCTCCATAATTAAAACATCTGAGTATCATTAAGTCATTAATTAATTCTGTCTTCATAAATATGAAGAAGTAAAGTCCTATTCATTACCATTCTCTAGGTGTGTAATCTTTGGGGGATATAAAGGGTATCTTGAGGGGAAAAGTTAACTTATAGAGGAAGGCAATTCATAGAGAAGATAACTTGTCTTAAAAGGCAAATATATCTACCATTTGGAATGGGTTATTCAAGAAAATGACGAGGTAGCTTTTATGTTTTGCATATACCTATCAACCATTTTCAACTACTTTCTATGTGAGGTTTTTTGTTGTTTTATTTGTAACTTGGACCTAGAGATGATTCAGTGGACTATATTTATTTATTTATATGTGCAGCACTACTTTTTAAAGATATAAGCAGAAGTATCTGTCTTCAAGGGCAGCGTCAGAAATGTAGGAATGTCCACATTTTAGTACATAAAAAGGATGAATCTGCAAGAGGCTCCTTTTTGGAGTTTATCCACACAAAGATAAAGTCTGCTTGATAAAGAAAAGTTCGTGGCAATTTTCATTTTCACTTGTATCCCATGTGAGGGTAGCTAAGACTTATATGGAAAATAAGGAGAGCAAAACTACATTTTATCTTTTTATCTTTATATTTTTATCTTTATCTTTAACATTTTATCTGCCCTTCTGTTGTTGAAAGGTAGCAATATATTGTGGAATTTTCTGGTATGATGATGTTACTCTGAATCAATAAATGAAACCTCATGTTACACAAAGGATACTGAGCAATTTTGTTTTATAATAGGTTGCAGATAGTGACCACACTTTACATTTCCTGCCCTTATAGTGGTTTTTGGCTTTCAAAGTCTCCATCAATATGAAGAAAGTAAGAGTCAAGTCAGATACAGCCTGCAGTGAAGAGACTTGAAAACTAACGATAAGGTAGGAAGCAGACAGATCTATACCAAGGTTCAGGTTTCAGTCATACCTCTGTCTCCATGTATGTTGTCACACCACCCTGAAATGCTGGAGGCTGGTGCATACTGAAGAATTTATTAGACTGAGAGACAGGTGCTGTATCTGAAGAAGAGTAATCACAAAAGATATCCATTGAACTCTGCATTACCACATTGCATTTAATTAACTAGAGAAACACCCTAAAGTAAAATTAAATTAAATGTCTCACTTAAGCCAAGATAGGTGAAAAGTTTCAGAGTTAGATTTTCCACATGTTATTTCATTATTTCAAAAGTAACCTCCAGCTCTTACATAAGATCACTTATGGCTAGGTTGGTCTTTGACATTGTAAAAGTCTTGAATGACTCTGTGCCTTAAGCAGAGTTTCTTCTTTTGCAAAGAGTTTGTATGCCAACTCCATATTGGCTGTGATGCAGTAAGTATATTCTAGGGTCAGGAGATAGTCACTGTTTCTCTCCCTTTATTTGGGTGGGGAAATGACAGTGAAATTCTCTCTTCCCTTTCACTTTTGGAAAATCCTAAACAAAGGAATATAAAGCTACTTTGGAGTTTAGGAGGAAGTTTTTGCTTACCTTTAATCTTCATGTAGTTTTTGGTATGTATGTCAAACCAGCCCATCATTCAGCATTTGTATCATAAAGACAAAAATGCCCACTTTTCAGATTAAAAAAAAAAAAAAAAAAAAAAAAAAAAAAAAACATAAAGCATTGGAAAATCACAGAATGCATTGGAAATATACAAAAGCTTTTGTATTGAACTTCTCAATTTCTGTCATTCAGATATGCTAGTAGCATAGCCTATCTAAATGTGCTGAATATTTGCATTTCAAATATGAAAGAAGATGTTAAAAATGTCCTTTGTCTTTTTCCTTCCTTTTCAGTAACTAAATTATGATGTCAATGGAAAAGTCTATACATAATGGTTGAGAGTCAAAGGAAGTGTAGGAGACAGTGATCTATTATAATATCAATGGAAGTATATGAACTCTGCAAATAGCATCCTCAGTGGAAGTTTAAAAGTCATTTTACAGAAGTGTAAGATACATTCATTGACATGTATGGAATACATCTATGGATGGACTCAGTCCAGTGTAATTTTGGACTATTACTGTATGTCTTTGACAAGTAAATGATATGTGTAAAAGCTCATAAAGATATCTACCGTTCATGCATATTGGCTTTCTTTTAAATGCTCACTTTTTACAATACATATTTTTCTCTTTTACAGATCTTATATTTTCCACACTTTATCTTAATATGTTCAGTTGCATGATGTGTACTGTGGACTTCAACTAGACTATTCACATGAGTAAAGATACTTGCAATATAAATGCATGTATATTGCAAGATACTTGCAAGATACAAATACTGAATACAGTAACCAACAGTAACTCTGTGTGGCTAAAATACAAAGAAATAGTGTGGGAAACAGAAAAAGTGGTCTTATTTTATCTTATATTTTTTAAGAAACAGGTTCAGAGTAAACATAATACTGCTTTTGAGTGCTCTACAGTTGGAAAGTTGGAAAGATGTAGAAAATGATCATAATTAGAACAAAATCATATTTTTGGCTAACAACTTTTATGTCAGATTCTGTCTTCTTTGAATTTAGTGTAACTGGCACATGAAAAACAAAACCTCTGTAAAAGATGATGGGGATAATACTGATAACAAAAATTTCTTAGAATGCCTAACTACATGTATGGTTAAGGAGCTTTCCTAGTAAATAATTTATGGCATCAAATCAGAACTTTTAAATGGTTCATAACTGCTATAGCCTCCTTGATTTATGTACATTATTACATCTGAAATACTTTTTTTTTCTAAAAAAAAAATATTTTTTTTTAGAATGTAGCTTTTATCTATGAGCTACTTTATTTAAAATTTTGTATTCAGATAATGATCTTCGTTTCAATGTAGATAGATATAAATACCCCCTTTTATTTAAGCTGCCATTTTTATGGTAAGGAGATCACACTTCTAAAATATATATTTGGTGAAGTTTATAAGATTAAGTAAGTATGCATTTAGCTTCATGGAAGAACCTATCCCTACATAATTGTGGTTGTGTGGTTGTTACTTTTCTTTGGACTACTTTTAAGGTTGATCTAAATTATACAATAAGAAAAACTCTTACAGGGTTTTGCTAGCTCTGCTAAGTGGCAACATAATCAGCATATCTCAACACACAGCTGTAGACTATTGGTATCAGTATTGGAACGATTACTATTTTGTATTATACTTTAAAATAGTGTAACATTTTATATTATAAGTACTATTTTATATTTCTAACTGCAATACCTCCCTTCATATCTCCCCTCAGATTTTACCTAATTTGTTTAATCTTTATTATGAGGACTGGAAGATGAATTTTATGCAAACATAGAAGAATCTTTAGCACAGAAAACTCCAGAGAAATGTTGGAGCTTCTATATGTAAAACGTTGGTGTTAAAAGGGAAAGAATAAGCTCTTTGTCTGTGGACAGGGCAAGAAGCAATGAATAGTGTAACTATCATGAACAGCAATGTTACTGCAAAGGACAGTTAAGAATAGGAATAGTTTGCCTAAGGAGACTTTGGAGTCTTCATTGCTGGAGGTTTTTAGGAAAAGTTTAGACAAATACATTAGCAGTAGGTTTACTGCCATGTGTGGCGTGGGCCCAGGGGATGGACTAGATAACCTCCTGAGGTGCACTCCAGCCCTAATTTCCAATTTCTTCTATAAAACTTCCAGGATAGATTGAATGAAATCTTTCATTAGAATCTACAAAAACAATTAAAATCACTTTACCAAGCAAACATTTCTTTCAAATCTTTTCATAGAAGGCTTCAGTTTATTGTGGCCTGCTAGGCTTTATTAATTTGATCTTATTCATTTACCATTCACCATCTTTTTCTCTCTTAAGTGTTTGCATATTGATTTCTTTGTTACTTAAATTTGACCTGGTAAAAAGAAAGCCATCTTGTACAGTCTACAGAGAAACAATAAAAGCAACCTACACGTGTAGCATGCCCTCCCATTCCTACCATGTTTTTACATTTTTAGATCCATGTAGCTTTTCAGTGGTCTAGTTAGTTCTTCTTTGTTGGCCTGAGTAACCGCCTAAATAATAAGAATTTCTTAAAACAGAAATATATAGCCCTACAAAAAATGAAAAGGGGGAAAAAAAAAAAAAAGGACAGTTTGTCTCAGCTAGCTACACAAACTTGAACAAAGAGGGAAGGGAAGAGATCCCAACTGAATCTACTTTAGGTTTTGTAAAATTGAAATATTAACTTAAGACAATTTAATAAAAGCTGATCAGAATATTATGACATTATTTTGTCATTCCTTGACCCTTACAGTTCAAGTTTCTGTTCACTAAGATTTACATATTCAGTCCAGAAATAAAAATCAAGCATAAATGATTTTCTTTTCATCAGAAAGTCAGACATATTTCAGAATTAGTGTAGGTTCAGATGTCAACTGATAAGGCAGCATTGCTTTAAAAATTATTGTGGCACATTTCTATAGAGTCATTCATTACTGTGCACTATAGCTATACAAAAATCAATTCTATCATGTTTACCTGTTTATTCTATTTATCATTATATTGTGTATTTACCGAGTTTTAGAATAACTAACACAAAGCAGAAAAATGGAACATTGAGTGCAGAGGTGATGTCAATACACTTCAGTGCAATTTTCATGGCATAATCTGTAGTGACTGTTAATTTGCAACATGATGAGACACCCCTGAGATAGGAATATGTCTGACACATCTGTGACATTTTCAGGAACCCAGATTATTTTTGCAATGGAATTTAATTCACTTAAATCTGCATATCCTCAGCAATTTACTATGGAAATACCCAGTGGAACAGAGAGCTAGAGGGCTTGAAGCCAGCCTGAGGGAGAGTATCTTTGCAGCAAAAACTTCACAAGATTGCCTGACATCCCTGTCCCCAGAAGCTTTCATTTTAGCCCTGTCTATTAAAGAAATAGAAATAAACTGGATTCTTAGTATGAAAATGCCTCTCTGTCACAGTACGCATTTTAATGGAATCAGTAACAAGCTTTTTGTTATGACTAGTTTATGTTGAGTTTTAACAAGTATTCTAAAGCATGTTTGTGGTACAAAGCTGAGGTAGTAGGATATTCCACTAGATGTAGTATATATTCCAATAGATTGTGGGAGATGGAGTGAAAACACAGATTAAGCACAGTGTGAATGTTAAATGGACAATTTTAAATGCTTTAGGCCAAATTACTAATCTACTGTTAGAGTTGAATATTCTCATAGAGGATATAACCTCTATTCCAATTAAGTTTAAAACAAGCAACTCTCTACCTTCACAATCCTACAAATTTAAAATTCATTTATGAAGGTAAATTTAATTCCTTCACGGAACTCAGTGAAGCAGTAAAGTAGATGATGTATATATGCCTCATATACATGCATGTTACATTAGCATAAACATTCTTTCGAAAAGATGTACTGGAAGGGTGAAAAAAATAGAATGTTCATAGGTTTCTTTTCACTGTGATGAAAGTTCTGAAGTTTACAGAAATGTTTCCTCTGACTTAATTTGGCTTTACATGAAGATCTAAGGGGTAGATCAAACAAAGAACTTGCTAATTTAAAGTGGGTGTAAGTGTAGGTACTTTTGTTGCCAAAATTGATAATAACTGATTGCTACCTCTCCGTCCTGTTTGTCTAGAGGCAATCAACAGAATAGGTATCTTTTTTTCCTTCTTATTTTGAAATTAATCAGAATTATGTATCAGTGAATGTGTAAGATTGAAAGGACTGGGCAGATGAAGAGTTACTATGCAACAAAGCTTAAATGGCATCCAGAAACCTTCCTTTTCCCAAAAACCTTCTCTGTGGATGTAGAAGTTGTGTCCACACCACTGCCTGTTATTGCTGCTTATGTCACATGTTGGCACAAACTCATTATGTGACTTCACCTGCATGTGTATGAATTACACTGTTTTTGCAAATCAGTTATTGTTGCTGTTGTTTTAATAGAATTAAACTTGAAATACATAGGGATGTTATTGTTTCCAAAAGTAGTACAACAAAATACATACCATATATATTTACACACATACATACACACACGCACACACACACACACATATATATATGGCATCTGTTTTATGTATTTATAAGTACTTATATATATACACCAGAATGGGAACCTGGTGAAGTCCAATAAGGTGCAAGGTCCTCCACCTGGGTTGGGGCTTTCCCAAACATCAGTATGGACTGAGTGTTGAATGGTTTGAGAGATTCCCTATGAAGAAGGACTTGGGGGTACTGGTGGATGAAAAACTTGACATGAGCCAGCAGTGTGCACTTGCAGACCAGTATGCCAACTGTATCCTGGGCTGCATTAAAAGAAGCACGGCCAGCAGTTCAAAGTAGGTGACTTTTCACATTCTGTTCTGCTACTGTGAGACCCCACCTGGAGTAGTCCTTTCAGCACTGGGGCCCATAGCACAAGGAAGACAGAGATTTGTTAAAGCAAGTCTAGAGGAGAGGCTCCTGCCCTCTGATCATTTTTATGGCTATCTCCTACAAACAAAGGCTGAGCGACCCTGGAGAAGAGAAGGCTCTGGGGAGACCGTATAGTGGCCTACCAATTCTTAAAAGGGGCTTACAAGAAAGCTGGGGAGGGACTCTTTACCAGACAGTAAAATAGTTTTAAACTAAAGGAGAACAGATTTAGATATTTGGAATAAATTATTTACTATATGGGTGGTGAGGCACTAGATCAGGTTGCCCAGAGAAGTTGTGGATACCCCATCCCTGGAAGTGTTCAAGGCCAGGTTGGATGGGACTTTGAGCAACCTGATTATGTGGAAGGTTTCCTTCCCTGCAGATGAAGGTTTCTCAGGGCAAGGAGGTTTGAACTTGATCTTTAAGGCCGTTTCCAACCCAAAATATTTGATGATTCTAAAATTTTCCACGTGATTCTGACATGTATCTGCATTGACTATCTACAGTGAAATTTTAGTCATCCTACAAGGAATATTATTTTGGTATACAATTTCTATATGTGGAAGTAAACTATTTACTTCATATGCAATTATTTTTTTTTTTTCTTTAAGATGAAGAGGTGTTTTAATGCTGAAGGTGAGAGGAGTTATACTTTCTCAAGTATTACACAATGACCTTTTTTTAAAGTCCTCTTAAGCCATCACTAGAGAGTAGATGATGCTCATACAAAACACTCAATTATTGATTTTTAAGCACTTTTAAGATTCTCAAGATGCAGTTTATAGTTTAAAAGATGCACCACAGCTCATGCTTTGGAAAAGATGCCAGGTATTTATGGTTGTGTGTCGCACATGACCTCCCAAGGAAGTACTCATCTATTTGAAGTGCAGTCAAATCAAAAGAATAGAAAAAAAGTGAATGTTTTAACAATAATTAACAGCAATACAAATTCCTCAAATGTTTCAGTCTCATAGACTAAAAGGTGTGACAATATGAAGCACGAACAATATTTCTTTTCCATATATTTTTTAAATGTTTCTCAAAATCCTTGGAAATTTTGGCATGCAATCTCACTCACATATTTTGATGATGATATTTTCTTCCAAAACTGTTGACTCATTGAGTAGATTCACATTTGGTTTTAGGCTTCTGAATATACTAGTAACACATAACCCTGATTGATTTCAGTAGAGATTACAAGCTATAGTATCTATCTCTGTCTTTAGACACCTCTGTATCGGTCAAACCCATAGCTTTAATTCTCCAAATATAAAATATTTATTTTCAAAAGCATAGAAATTCATTTGTTAATGAGTTATAAGACTAGTTGGTCTAAGTAGTATTTGATTATTTTCATAAGTAGACATAGATCTGAAAAAAATTCTCAAATCAGCATCTTAAAGTAGTTCTCAGCATTAATTTTAGACTCAAATTTAGGGAGGAAAAAAGGATCATTTTTATTATTTTAAATTTTTTGTCAATTTTAAATGTTTATATGCAGTTACATATTAACTATACCTATAAATGCTATTTTCAGTTTCTGCAATATGTCAACAGAAAAATATTAATAGCTTTATGTTTCTTGGATAGTCTCTAATATAAATTTAAATATAATAAGTAATTTTTTTTTCTGTGTTTGAGATACATTTGTTCAAAGATGAGACTAAATTTTAGCTAAGGTCAAATTTGTTAGTCATCTTATCAAAAATAAAATTCTTAAAAGGATATGCAGATTACTATAAAATCTATCTTGTAAGCTAACTTTGTGTGTTATTGTTATAAAATCTGCTACTTTTGTTAGAATATTTTTAAAATCACCATGATCAGTTTTCATTAACTATTTATACCAATATTTTGATAAATATATTTATCCATAATTATTTCTGTATTCTTTTCAGCAGAGGATGAGTTACACAATATATCCAGGTAAATAAAGTGACTAGCCTAAGGATAAACAATCCAGTTTTGTGTGTTCAGACAGAATGATCCAAGTCCATATATTTACAGAATTGAATGGTTCTTTAAAGGTTTGAGGGGGAACATTAATTTGTGACTTCATAAATGAGAACCATACCTCACAAGCTTTTTGTCTGTCCTGTTTCTTTACAGCCTTTACATCCTCTATGTTGCAGCCTGTTAAAACCCTTGCAGTTTGGAAAAGGAATGCTTGTCTACTGGACAGGGAACCCTTCCAGATGAAACAGGAGACTAGACCTTCCCCAGTAGCAAGTGATCACGCACAGATGGCAGAACCTTCTGTGGTACAGCATGGAGTAGTTGAGGTGCTCACTTTAAAGAATGCAAAAAATCCAGCTTTAGAAATGTCAAGTTTTTGTTTTTTTCTAAGAAGAAGAAGGATAAGCACTCACTTCAGCGACAAGTTGCAGAGGAAGTTCTCCATAAGATATTGGCAAAATTGGAATGTCATCGTGCAGTTAAATAACAAACCATATGAGTTGTTTCTTGTCAGATACCATTTGTGTTGTGCTCTAAAAATTGCTCTACTGATTAGAGATAGTAATAGTATCTCCTCTAAAAAGTAGGCCTTACTGAAAACTTTCTCTAGGTTTTCTTATTGATTAAAAACAAAGAAATGTGAAACAAAACAACAACAGCAAAATGCATTCAGTTGCAAACAGCACAGTTGGAATGGCTAGGTGATACTACCAAGGGTTGATCTCAGTTCTTAGGGTTGGCCATGACTGCAGTGTTGGAGGATAGAAGGAGATGTGCTATGTAGCACACTCTCCATTGTTCTGATGTGCAACAGAGAACATATAACCCTGACTAGTGTTTTGGGGTGACATCCTTATCTTCCTCCTTTTATGTCTAATCTGTGTTAGAGATCTAAGACATTAAAATTTTTGTTGAATCTCTGTGCAGCATACTGGTTTGTCACCTACAAAATGAAGTTCTGGCTCGAGTGAAGATTATAACAGAATGCAGTCAATGTTTGTTAAATTTATCTATTCTGTTCTATTAGAGTTTCACTATGCAGCTGGGAGTTTTTAGCAAAATGGCTGCATACTTGTGGTACACCAAAGAGCTCAGCTATGTTCTCAGAAGCATTTAATCTGTGACTCTCTGAGGACTTTTACTTGCAGGAATGAGGTCCCAGCTTTGGCCCCTCAGCACTCTGGGCTATGCTCCTTGTGTGGGTGATGTTTCTGGAAAGCATTGGCAAGGCTGTCTCTTTAGTTTGAGACAACCATGATGTGCTTTGATGAATGCACCCTCTATGCACCCGGGGGTACTGAGAGACCTGGTGGAAGTGCTCGCCAAGCCACTTTCCAGCTTTTATCAGTAGTCCTGGGCATCAGGGCAGGTCCCAGACAACTAACAACTAACAAATGTGAAGGCCATCTACAGGAAGAGCTGGAAGGAGGATCCAGGGAACTACAGGCCTGTCATTCTGACCTCAGTCCCAGGGAAGCTTATGGAACAGATTATTTTGAGTGCAATCATGCAACACTTACAGGAAAAACAGGCGATCAGGCCCTGTCAGCATGAGTTTGTCAAAGGCAGGTCCTGCTTGATGAACCTGATCTCATTCTATGATAAGCAAAAGGCTGTGGATGTGGTCTATCTAGACTTCAGTAAGGCTTTTAACATAATTTCCCACAGCATTCTCCTGAAGAAGCTGGCTGCTCAAGGTTTGGACAGGTGTACACTTCATTGGGTTAAAAATCGGCTGGGTGTCAGGGTCCAAAGAGTCATAGTAAATGGAGCTAAATCCAGTTGGAGGCTGGTCAGCAGTGGTGACCCTCAGGGCTCAGTACTGGGGCCAGTTCTCTTCAGTATCATCAATGACCTGGACAAGGGGATTGAGTGCATCCTCAGTAAGTCTGCAGATGAAGTCTGCAGATGACACCAAGTTGGGCACGAGTGTTGATTTGCACAAGAGTAGAAGAAATCTATAGTGGTATCTGGATAGGTTGGACTGATGGGCCAAGACCCATGCTTGAATACTATGAAGTTCAGTAAGGCCATGCCAGGTCCTACCTTTGGGGCACAACAACCTCATACAGTGCTACAGGCTGTGGAAAGTGTCTGGAGAGTTGCCAGTCAGAAAGGGACCTGGGTGTATTTGTGGACAGTTGGCTGAATATGAGCCAAGTACCCATTATTTTGGCCATATTCTTTCCATCAGATTGTCTACTGCTGATGTGATAACGTTCTTTTTTTACTTCATGTGCTCTTTGTTTTTCCCATCTACATGGGAAAGAAATATTCCTGTAAATGGGCTTTTCAGGTGATATTCTCCCCACTTGTCCCTTTCAGGACAATTTTATTCCTTTTCTGTTTCACTGACTACAAGGGTATAGAAATTGTAAAGATTTACCTCTGTCTTTCAGTACTAGATTGAATAATTGTATTTGACAAGTACATACTTTCATAGTCCTATCACAATTGTCATAATTTCCTAGTCCCAGCATCATTGTCATCTCTATGGAAATTTTAGGCAGAACAAGAAACTAAATATAATGTTTTAGGCTAGTATCAGTAATTAAAATGAAAATAAATACTGTTGTTTATATTATAAATTTATAATATTTTGTTTTATTATAAATTTATACTGACAAGGCAGATTAGATTTAGGATTAGTGAAATGTGCTCTGTTCTGAGGCTGATTTGTAAAATGTGATCATTTAAAGCAATGACATTCTTAGCATTTTTTTTTTCTGCTAGAGAAAGAGAGACACTTTCAGATGACGCCAAAAGACGTCCATGATCTGACAGTCTATGGAGTCAATTGGTTAGCTCTTACTCTTTTCCAAATCTCTTCTCAGGGTTGCTAAATGTGGCTAATTTGATGGTTAACATTTTTGATAGCACTTTCTCTTTTACTATAATGGTTATTTATACCACAATTTGAAATAACTGAATATCTAAAAAAATAAGTAAAACAAACAAACAAAAAACAACACTTCTATTAATAAACCACATATGACACTATCATCATCTCTCTGAGAAAGCAAGTTACATTTTTTTGTACTTGTCATTCTGATATTTACTAATTTATCTTAACAGTGATAAACAGGATAGGATATGGTTTTGTGTTTATGGTGAGGTGAGTTATGTTTAGTGTTTCATTCTAAAGCTTTATGTAGTATTTTTATAATTGCTTATTCTCAAATGTTTGTAAAGATAAGAAAGGGCTTTTGAACATGTTTCTATATTCCAACATTAAGCATTCAGAACAGCACATGATATCCATATGGAAATCATGACAAATATAAGAAATTCCATGTTCAGACAAAAATTGTGTTTAGTGGTCTTGCAAAACCACAACTACAGTTGGCAAGAATGTTTTCCTTGTTGACAATCTTTGCTCAGAAGCCTAAACCTAATGCTCGTCAAGACTCAACTGCACTCTTTTCTCTAGAAGTGTTCCTCTTGGAAAAGCTGAGGGATGTTTGTCAGACAGTACTGGCAGCACAGATTTATCTGTGTTAAACCTAATATAAAACTGCTAATTTTAAATGCATAATGTGGGTACTTTGAGTTGCCATTCCAGTGTTTTCCCAAAGTGCTCAGTTCACTACAAACAGATGCATTTTTCTTCTTGTTGTGTTGAAGTAAATGCCAAGAGTATTTGGTCTCTCTCTTTTGAGCATGAAGATTCAGAAGAAAATTTTTAATTTATCCACTGATAAGGGCTTTGAGTGAGCTTTCTGAATTTCATAGGGTGCATAACCCTGCAAGATACACTTAGCTGAGGTCTTCCTCTTGCTAAAAAGAGCCACATAAAAAGAAAAAAAAAAAAAAAAGGAGAGAGAGAGAGAAGTATTTGGAAGTTATAACAATTTATCCCTAATAGTCTTGACTTAATGTACTATTGCAATGAAGTGGCATAGAAAGACTATTGAAGAACCCAAGTTGGTTTATGCAGAAGTTACTCCTGTATCATTTGCACCTTTTGCAGAATGAAAAGTCATTGAAAGCAACTATTAGTAGAAAAATGGTGAAATCACATTTGTTTTCTAAAATAGGCCAAAGAATTTTGCAAACACTGGCTTAGTCTTTTGTGACCTGAGATTGAGTCCATTCTTCAACTCTGAAGAAATCAGTGCAGTCTACAACTGCTCCTTTGTAATAAGGAGGAAAGCTAAAACATTTTTATTTTTATTTATTTTAAGTATTTTATTTATTTAAATTAAATGAGAGTGAGAGGATGAGGCAACAGGCATAAACTGAAGCACAGGAAGTTCTGTCTGAATATGAGAGGGCACTTGTTTAACTGTAAGTTACTGGCACAGGTTGCCCAGAAAGGTTGTAGAGTCTGGAGATACTCAAAACCCTCCTGGATGCCAACCAGTACAATGTGCTCCTGTTCAGCAGGGGCTTTGGACTAGATGTTCTTCAGAGGTTCCTTCCAACCTTGGCCATTCTGTGATTCTGTGATTTATGTGTCAAACATTAGGATGTATTCTAGGGCAAGAAATGCTTTTAAATTGTTCAGCAGTTTTGAACACTTTTTTTTTTTTTTTTTTTTTTTTTTTTTTTTTTAAGTATTGCTCTTTCTTTTTTTTTTTTGTCTCTTTTGTTCTCTAACAACATATACAGTAGATATCAGGAAAATGTAATTGTGCATATATTTATTCCTATACTTGCTTACGGGAAACTTTCAGTTCCATTTAATAATAAGAAGGTACTAAAAATATATTAATATATCCCTGTGGTAATAAATTTAGGAAGATATTGGGGGTTATTTTCCTCTGTTTTTGTAATAAACATTTATCTGTATTGTTTGTCTTTAAATGGTGACATCTTTTTTAGAAAAAAAAAAAATCACTTTCTTAAATTTCTAAGCCTTCAACTTCAAGGTTTAGAGCTTACTCCTGTTTTGATTTCACTGGTATGGATTGAATATTGAATCTGGGATATGCATATGAACATCTACATTTTTCATTCTTTGAGTCACCTAAAATAACTAGATATTTTGTCATTTTATCATTATAAGTTGTTGATAGCTTTTTGAACTGCTTTAGTTTTATGTGGATAACTTTGATATATGTTGTCAATAGTATGAACTGAGCTGCACTGTGCCTAAACTATTAGCTTAAACTTTTTTTTAAGTTGAATTGCCTAAACTTTTGATCATTGTCCAAGAACATCCTAACAAACTGACCAGTATCTGTCAAGTGCACAATTTTTATTCTCCTAAGGGTAAAACTCTTAATGGTATATTTACTATTTGTATAATTTTAGGTGTTCTTGCATATAAGTGCTTCTTTGTGTCTATTACTGCACCTTTATACCCATGTTATATAAGGAGCTTGTACTGAAGACAGTATCATTATGATAAAATGACAGGAACATCCCTGGGAGGTAAGGATAATTTTCAGAAACTAAAAGATACAGGATGAAGTTAATATTTTTGACACCCTATCAAGAGAACTTTGATAGTAAAGAATGGGATCCAATGAAGCAACAGATACATTGTACTAAGACTGAAAGTCCTCCTTTTAAGGAATTTGTTGTTGTTGTCCAGTTGAAGACATCAAATGTCTCAGTACATACTTTTTACCATTTTGATATCAATTACACTTACAAAATGCAATTTAGAAATTAGAGTTGATAAAAACAAATAAATGTTAAGAGAAAGCATGTGAGAATGTTCCATAGCTCAGGTATGTTTTCTTTACATCTTCCCTGTGAGTGGGGAAAAAAAAATAAAATCACAGTGACTCAGGGGGCTGTGCTTAGTAAATCTGAGCTTTCCTTTGTAAGATGTGAATAGATGCCAGCTTTCTTCCTTAGGCCATCATCGAAAGCATAGTGATGATAATAGAAAGAGTCAACGGAGTTTGTAACTGGAACACCCTGAATAAAATACCAGATTTTGGAGATTGTAACCTTATATCTAAGAAGTCTTGCATTCTTATTGTTTTCCTGAGGCAAATTTACAATCTGAGGATTTTTTATGCCATCTTGAACTTCTGTTCTTATTTGCACTGGATTCTAACTGAATGAGAAGACTCATTATTACTATTATTATTATTTTTAAATATAGCCTGGCCCTGTTCACAATGGGATTCCAACATTTCCTGTTAGAATGTGATTTACCAGGAATTTAATTAATCTCCAGTTCAAACTGTACTGCAGGCCTCTAAAATTAAAAAGAATACTAAACATAACAATTAAAGAGAGCTAAACTTAGCACTTGAAACTGCAATTACAATAAATAAAGATGAACCCAAATCAAAATCGAAAAAATGAATGTCAGTGAAGGTTATTATGTTCAAAAACCAAATATGGTTACTGTGTTCTCTAAATCTTAGGTTAAGAAATAAAATAGATCATGATAAGAAAGGCATAAGGTAATTGTATAATCTGGGTCCTACCAAATATAAAGTGTACCTTTCCTATTGCTGTTTTTCTTAGAGATGCTTATTTCTTCTCTTTCCCTCTTTCTCAACCAAGTTGTGATTTTGAAACACAAGCAAATAAATGTCAAATCCTTCTGCTTCTGCTCTGCCATTCTATTTCTGAAACTCTGCCAAACTGAAAATTTCCATTCAAACTGACTGGCATTTGATGCAATTATTTTATTATTATTATTATTTTATTTTATTTTATTTTATTTTAACACTCATTTTCAAAAGTAGTGGAAACTTTGTGTGACCCTGATTGTGTCTGTGCATGACATTTTAAGAGCAGCTGCTTCTGTGGATCTTTTTCACAATAGTACATTTTTTCTGCAGATGCTTTGAAAAGCCTCCACAAAAAAAAAAAAAAAAAAAAAAAAAAAAAAAAAAAAACCAACCAAAAAAACCAACCACTTGTGAGCCTTGGTCTTTGCTGTTTCCAAACACACATATAGAGCAGGTACGACACAATTTAACACTATGCCAAGATATGAAATACAGAAACAAAATCAAAAGCTACAGTAAAGAGTAAATAAAATTAGTGGAAAATTTGTTAAAACCTTTACCTTATCCTTCTTCTCTGAAACAGAACAGAAGATTTTACAGATTTTGGATTCAAAGTCTCTGCTCTACTACTCAGTTGTTTTTTTTTTTTGTTGTTTTGTTTTTGTTTGTTTGTTTTGTTTTGTTTTGTTTTGTTGTAATGATAAAAATTAATAGAATAATACACACAGGAAAATGGCTGTAGCAGAATGGCTTATGAGGCCTTATGTAAAAAGGCTTTTCATATTTACAGTAGAGTAATTTCTCCAGTCTGCAATGTTTTAGAAAGAAAAGTAAGACTATGAAATATCACTATGCTACAGGAAGCCTTCTCGCTCTTTGTGGACCACGCAAGTTATTTGCTCATTAAGGTAGCAGATGGTTCTCAGAAGGTGTACCTTTTTAGTTATAAAACCATTTTTTTTCTTTCATAAAATAAAGAAAAGCCACAGGTGAATTCCTCTATGGTTTTGCAGACCTGAAAAGCCTATACCACTTTTGTGTGGACCCATAACAAGATGTTTCACAGAAAAAAATGCTCCTTTTCTGGGCAGGTTCCTTTAAGCTGCAGTCATCTCCACCTATTTACTTCTCTATAGTGAAGTTATCCATAGCTGTAACACCAGCAGTAGCAAGTGGGGCTAGACCATATTTGCCCTCATCACATAATGAAACTTCAATTCCAACTCCTGCATCCCAGTTCATTTTTTTGTTTGTTTGTTTGAATGCAGGATAATTTAAAATATAATTTCAAATCAATGAAAAAAAATATGACAAAATAGAATCCGATATGAACCAGTAACTTAAATAAAATAATGCCTTATTAAAATAGGAGAGTTAAAAAATAATAATAAATAAAGTTCCTAACATTCGAAGATAAAGTTACATCTTCCCTTCTCCCCTCTTTTTCAAATACTGAAAACTAATGAATTGCAAAGTTCCAAATGATGGTAACCTTGTGCACTCTATGTGGAAAAAGCTTCTGAAATCAGAGCTGAGTTTGGTGACCCAATTGCTCTAGGTCAGAGAAGCAATGAAGTCCTTGAATATGACTAAAATTCTCCCAGCATGCAACATCTGTCCTTCTCATTGATCCTTGATATACTCGCAAGAGCTTCACTTTCCTTTTTAGAAAAACAGGGGTAATTATGCTTCCATATCTTGCTAACAGATTTCAGGAGGTGCAAATGAAAGTTTTTAAGCATATTAAATTCACTGAACAAAAAGATTACTTCCTGCTTTTAAATGTTCCATGCCTGTTATGTTTTATAATTCTGAGGGTTCAAGTGTTACTGTGTTGATATGTCTTTGTGACATTTATTATTTCTGTGAAGTTTTGCACAACTCATTGTGAGGGACTCTTGCCTGCCTCTACATCCTACTCCTCTCTGTATGTACAATTTTTGGTTCCGTTTTTAGGTGATTTCTTCCCATCTTGAATTCCTTTCCAATGAGACATTTACTAATCATATCATACTTCTATTGCATGGGTAAAACTGTTGTTTATGCCTCAATCTAAACCTTGCTTGCAAGAAAACATTAGCTTGCAATTTCTATACCTCTGAATGTCTTTTATTTTTTTTTTTCTTTTGCCATCTCTGCCTGCACACATCTTGTAGTGCTATCAAGCACTTGCTCCTTGTCTGTATTGCCATCCTCCTCTTGTTCCTACAGCTTCCATGCTTTCCTCAAACATCTTTCATAGAAGCACTCTGCCTTTGGCCCTTGACAATGCAGTTCACCCTAACACTGATATTATTTACTCTAGTCAAATAGCTGTAATAGCCATTCAAGCAGTACTGAAAGCCTGCAGTGTTGTGTTTTCTACTTTATTTCTGCTTCGTATGGGAGAAGTTCATGTAGAAAACGTAGGAACCTCTTACATTGTGTTCTTTCCAAGGCTTCTTAAACCTGTGATTAAGATGTCTCTGTCTGGCACAACTAGTAACCATACCTTTCTACTACATATTTTATTACCTCTGTCTCTCAAGGATACCAGTTTTGGAAGAAGAGGGAGAGCATGTTCTCATTTGCTTCATGAAAGAACATACATACGTGTACACTCTCTGGGGCAGAGATGGGCATCTTTATTCAGCATCTTCACAGACATGACAAAGCCCTGCTGCAAGGTTGGCATTCTTGGCAAGTGCAAATTACAGAACATATTCAATATGGCAAAACTGAGAACTTAATGTATATGATCTGATTATCCTTAGAGAAGTTATAGTGCTTTTCTCCCACATTAGCTACTCCATAACAAACACATATGCCCTACTGCAAACAGAGACAAAAAACTAATTCATCACCTGAACAAAAAAGGCACTACACATCTACAACTCTTGCCAGCAAAGCAGCTTCCCAAAGAAACAGATATTGGGGAAAAGTTTGTCTGAAACAGCATTTACAACAAATATATTCTTCAGCTAATGTTATGGTTTACTCAGGTCTTTATTGTTTGTTTCTGTTATTAAGACAAGATTTGCTTCCTATTTAGGAATGCATTAGGATATAGCATTCACAGTCTTTTAATTTTATTCTTTCTATAACTAATCCATATCTGCTCTTTGTTTTATTATATAATGTACCTGGAATTGCACTTAGATTTTGTCTTTTCTTTGACACCAGTATCATTTCTTTTGGAATACTGAGATGATGTAGTCAAGCACCTGTGTTTAAGGTTGGTAGGCATGCAAAGGCAGAAGGTTAGGTTATAGGTGTTAATGGTTATAGGTGTTTATGTAATTTCACTTGTACTCATCCAACTGGGGAGACTAGGGTATAAAGAGGAGAGAGAGTCACAGATAGTTAATATAAGAATAGTATAGGTATAACAATGCCAATATAGGTATAACATATGCCAATGATTTAGTATCAATATAGACATTGCCTGCTAATAGTAGTAGTTCTGACCATTGCTGTAACTGCCAAAATTCATGAATGAACATTTGTAGAGAGAGGGAGTGTTTTTTGCTAGCTCTATTGATGCAATTACTAAAAAAAAGTGCAGATAAACTTAAAGCTCATAAGTCCTTCTTTGGGTTCAAAAGTTTGGGTTATATATTTATTTATTTATTTTGTGTATGTGTGTAATAAATGGCATTACAGATCCTGCAGATCTCTTGATGTTATTTGTGCTCAAATCCTGAGTGTGTCCAATAGTGAACTACAATTCTGAAAGGGCACTTTATATCATCTTTCTGTCTTTAGGATTTCAGGTTGTCAACAAGGCTGAAATCATGACCAAAATCACATGATGTATACTGAACAACTTCTAAACAACAGATTTTCCAGCAAAGTTAGTAAACACAATTGATAAGCTTTTCTCTTCCTTATATTTCTTCCATGTTTGTCTTAGACTATAACTGCATCAGGAGATTTGAGGTTTTGTACAGGCCACATGAATATGGGACATAATGGGACAGAAATCTCACATAAAATATGTGAGGGATTCTGAAGTGTTTGCATGATTCTCTCTCAGTATTCATAAGGGAGGACATGTAGATTAAAGCCATCTGTGAGATTAGGGTTTTTGCACAAATTCTTTGACTCGCCTGATATCCAAATGACTTTTAGGGTACTTCATTATCACTTAATCATGGCTGGCCATTTTGTGAGTGTAATTGCAATGACAGCAAGCTAGGAACTTCACTGACCCTGCAAGAACCCACTGCAGTTTACTTTATATGTTTTTACTTGGTTTGTTCTTAGTGACTCATATATTGTTATGTTAAGTCTGAGGCTAGTATCTTTTTTATTTTATTTTGGTTTGCTCGTTCGGTCAGGAAATGAATATTGTTGAGACTGGAGAGTAATGATTTATACAAGTTGATCAAGCTGTCATTTAACTTGTTGTCTGTTATTTTGTGGCAGAGGATTGCTTACTGCTTTGGTTGTGATGGTATGCACAGCTGAGTGTTCTTTCCTGAGCATCAATTCAGAGGTCTGGATGACCCACTTCTGTTATGTAGCAATGTTGTTGAAGTTACTTTGTATGTGTAGCATGACTTTTGCCCTCCACCAAGTCAGAAAGACCTAGACAATCCAAGGTGCTAGGTGCAGTCAGAACCTGGACTAGGAATAGGTTTTCTGTTATTTTCAACAATAATTCTCAAATGAAGAAAGAATCATTGTCTCTCTTCATAGGAACAAAAAAGCAGTGAAATGCCAGGGTCTGCCCCTTCAGGGATTATCCAGCAGAGTACTGGTGGAGCCAGAACCACAGTAAGTTTACTTCGCTCCTCAGTGATCTGCAACAGTGCTCTGTCAACAAGAGTTGCCAGGCTTTCTCCTCAATAAAGCTTTTATAGCTTTAAGTCTTAGTTATGATGAAAGCTGAAAATATTATTAAACTGGGTTCAGTTTTCACCAGTAGTAAAAATAAATAAATAAATAAAAAGGTGGGGGCATTTGGTTTCTTGCACGATTTATGTCATATCTTAATTTTAGTTTTTCTGACTACCATAAGTTTCTTGCACATAAATGTTTACTTGAAAATTACCTTGCACTGCATTAGCAGGTAAACAGGCATTTACATGCAGTTACTTAGGAAGGCCTCCAGGTTTGTGCATTGATAATACTTAACTACAATGATGTATGCAATGTGTTATTAATCCATATGTTAAAAACTAACTGAGATTACTTCTTTGTCTTTCTTCCTTCTTTCTTTGAAGACACTTGTTTGTATACATTATTATTTCCACATCTGATGGTTTTACCATATGGATATAATCATCGTGTGTTTCCTTCTTATTAGTACTTTTTTTTTTTTCTAGTTTAAGTTTTGGTCCTGGATGCTGTATTTGAATCAGAGGCTTTCTGAAAAGCCACACTGTTGGGCAAATATCTGCCATTCTCATTTATTTTTTTTGGTTTTTTTTTTTTTTTTGCTTTCTTAATTTTGTTATTATGTTGTTAATTTTGTTGTGTTCCAGTAGCATTATGATAAAATAACCACTGCTAACATGCTGAAAGATTCATCATCAGTAGGTGGTCAAGGGTTAATTTGTCAGAGAGAAATCTCATTAGCTTTTCATAGTTTTGCTGTAGTCAGTCACACATTTAGTTGTTATTTTATTGAGTCTGCTACAGACTATGCTTTAAATGTTGCTGTTCAACAGTTGTTTGGATGGATGGCATCCCCCCCCCCCTTTTTTTTTTTAACAGCAAGTTCATAAATACATCACTTTTTCTGGGAAAATGCCTGAAAGGAATGGTTAAGCTAAACAGTGGGGGGAGGAGGGAGGGAAGAGAGAGAGATTTTTCTGTTTTAATTTAACATTATTTTAAAATTTACCTTGCTACTTGTGATTATCCTTTTTTTGAGGCACTTTGTGAAGGTGCTTAAGGGGCTAATGTTTTTCAACGTAAGGCATTTATTAGTATAATTCTCTGTTTTGCTATCAGTTCAGCTGTTTCTGTTTTGTTTTGTTTTTAATTGAATTTAGTTTTCATCACACTGGATTATGATAATTTATTTCTTTATTTGAAAATGTGGTTAAATTCTTCTTACATTTTCCAGGAAAAAATACAAGGTTTAAAACAAGGTTTATTCACTTTACTCTGCCTGTCTGGATTTACTTTTTTTTTTAATGTTAAAATACTGATTTGTTTCATATCGAGCAAGAAATATATATTTCATTGTCCTCTTTAAGATATGTGTTTGAAGTATACATTGCCATTATATTATAATTATTACCATTATATTATAATGGCAATGTATGGAAATAATATATTGTTTTCAATACAACAGTGAAGGTTTATATTGTAATTTAACAACTCTGTTTCTAAAAGAAAACAAATATTTTATTTCTAAACCATTGACATTAGAAAATCTGAATTAGTTTAAAAATATATTAAAATAAATTCGCATTTGTGTAGAATATATTCAACTTGATCAAAACTGTTCAGTGGTTGTTTTTTTGTTTGTTTTCTGTTTTTTGTTTGTTTGTTTTCTGGAAATAGTAGTTAAAACAGAAAAGTTTTATTTATCATGAAAATGAAGCAAAATTTCAAGATTTCTGACTAAAATGTAAAATTACAAAATTACAAAATAATTACTGATTATTGTGGCTGCACCAGTTTACATATAACGTATGTATGACTGGTGATGGTACAAGGCTGCATTTCTGCACAAGGACCTTGGAGTGGGTTACCACTAGTTATGTTTTTTTTTTTTTTTTCCTGTAAGCACCTATCTCTTAATAGTTAATGAAGTTCCTCTGAGTACCACTCAGCACAGTGGATGAACAGAGAGGAGGATAAAGAGGGCTTCAAAATAGCTTCACTCTTCTTTTTCTCCTCAGCATGTGTGAAAGGGCCAGAGATGATGATGAGGAAAGGCAGAGGCGTGTGATGTGAGGAGCAGCAAGCACAACAGCATGTCTCCTGCCAGGGTACCTGTAATGCTCATGTAACTCTTGGAGTTATAGCCCAACCAGGAGCACAGAGAGTTTGGCCGTTGTAGGGTGTCAGCCTCTTCCAGCTCTGTAAACCACCAGTGATGTGCAGGCCGCAGTGCAGGGAAGCTGAGCTAAATCCACAGGCAGTGACAAACACCTGATGGGTCTGAGGTCCCTCAGAAACTTCATCTGGGGAACATACACACCAACAATCTTTAGTGCACTGTTTAGAGGGAAGGCGATCCATCACTGATTTGGATTTAGACTAGACAGTCTTGTGTTTCGGGAGCTGATTGATGAGTGGCTCAGACAGGATGGGACAGACAACCAGAGAGCTTCATCAGCTCTGCCAAAGGCAGCTAACCTGGCTGGTCTGTGGGTTAATGCCAGGTGCTCCCTGGGGACAGATCTGTAGCCAGAGCCCACTGTCTTCCAAGCCCATCATGTTCCCCTGACTCAGCAGCTGCTCTAGTTTGGGCATGGGTGTAACTAAGAGAATGATGGAATCATTATCCAGGAAACTGCTATTATACCTGTAGATTTTTATTTCTTTATTACATACCACAGAAGTGATGTACAGGAGCAGCAACTTAGAGATTTGGCCAAGAACACAATTGAATTATTATCTGTTTATACGAGGTTTAGAATATAATCAAGTACCCTCCTGTAATTCCAGGTGTGCTCGCATGCATATGGGGAAATGGCAACAGCAAGAACACAGAAAGCCAACAGCGGGTCGTGGAGATTTTTCCTGAAAATGCAGTATGGGAAGGAGGATGTGGTGGCAACATGGGTCTTCACTCTTCGTTGTCTGGACAGGACCAGTAGCAAGTGAGTATGAATAGTGAGATCAGAACAGAGCAGAGAGGGGAAAAAGTTGCAGAGGAAAGTAATATACTTCAGAATATAGAGAAACAACTGTCATTTTCAATACAAATTAATCTAGAAGAAGTAAACTAAATTTTGTTAATACCAATGTGGGCAATCCGAACAAAAGGAGATTTCTTTAGTTGCCTTTACACACTTAGCTGTAAAAAACAACCAACCAAACAAACAAACTCGGAAATGGCTGAGAGCAAAGTTGGACCTGCTCACTCAGGGATCTGTCTGTTGGTTGTGAAACTGCATCAGATCTTAAAAATCTGAAACTGCATCTCACAGCAAGCCCTTGTCAGGAGTCCTAACTATGCCCTCCGATTGCTACAATACCTGCAAATCTGTGCTCAAAGCATAGGTATGGCTGCTGTATGAAACCACACAACCTGCTTTGTTGAATTTTGGCAGTTCAGAAAATGCAAGTGTATTCAGACACAGCCTTCCAACAGCCACTCTATGCAGAGAAAGAAACTTACTTTGAGAAGCCATCAGAAATCCTGAGCTTTTCCAATCCTGGCACTACTGTACCAAAAAACACACTCACTCACTCTGGTGCCTCGATGCAGCCAAATTCTGTCCACAAAACCTAGAAATTGTGTCATCCTAGGAGAAGTAACAATTGCTTTCTATGATTCAGCTAAAATATAATAACAGTAACAACAACAAGAACAATAACAACAACAACAATAATACTAATAGTACTACTGATAATAATAATAATAATAATAATAATAATAATAATAATAATAATAATAATAATAAACAACCCTGGGATGCCACGGGGTCGTGACAGAGCGGTGCAAAGCCTCTGAAGTGCCGTGAGCCTCTTGCTGTGTTCACCTCATCCTCACCTCTGGGCTCCTCGAAGTTTGGTGGGACTGCTGTGCCATCAGAAAAAGCGGGACAGAGTGTGGCGGGGGAGGGTGTTTTCTTGCCTTTCTGGAGCCAGGGAGGCTAAACTTTATTTTATTTTATTTTTTGGAGGGTTGGGGGGTGAGGTGGGGGGTTAGACCGGGGCTTTCCTTGCCACCTGGGGGCTGTGGCGGCCGTGGCGCGGCCGCAGCAGGATCCCGGGATCGGTGTGGTGGCACGGCGGCGCATCCGAGCTGTGATTTCCGAGCCCCCCGGCGGAGGAGCCGAGGGCAGGGCTGAGGTTCGCCCTCGGGGCCGGGGCCGGGGCCGGGCGGCGGGCGGCGATCCGGCGATCCGGCGGGGGGCGCGGGGAACCAATGGGCGGCGGGGATCCGCCGGCGCGGCTCGGGGGCCCCTGGAGGAGGAGGAGAGGAAAAACCACGGGATTGAGCTCTGTCAGTGGCGCTCGCCGCTTCCGAGGGGGAAGTGCCGGGGGATAATTAATGTTTTTATTAAATTTGGAGGGAATTTTTTCGCAGCCGACCGCCGCGCGTGGCCTTCAGGTGGGTCTTCCCCGCAACTTTGCCCGGCGCCTCTGAGGATCGCGCGGTGCTGGAGGGTGGCGAGAAAGCGATCGTGGGGGAGAAGGTGGCCGGGGGTGCGTGTGGGGGTGTGTGTGTGTGTGTGCGTGGGTGCGGGTGCGTGGGGGTGCATGTGTGGGGGTGTGCGTGGCGGCGGCCGGCGGGCGCTGCCGTGAGGTGTGCGGCGCCGATCGCCATTTCGAGCCGAGCCCACGTTTGCGAGCCGGGGCTGCCACTCGCACGGCTCGCCTGGGGCTCCGGGGGGAGCGTGAGCAGCCCCTGCCTCTCGCCTGCCTTTCCGCTCCTGCCTCCCGGGGCTTTCGCGCCCTGTTTTCCTGGCAGAAGTGCGGAACCCAGGTGAAGGCAGAGAAGGGAGGGTTGTTTTTATGAATGGGACTCTTTGAGGTTAATTAGCTATGCAAATTCGAGCAGTTCATTCATGATTTTTTTTTTTTTTAAACCTAAAAGCCATCTTGTATTCCCCTCTAGGCTGACTGGAGGCCAGATCCCGAGGAAGTCTCCAGATCCAATGCCCAGTAAATAAAACACTGGGCTAAGACTTGTGGAAGAACCGCAGGATGGATGGATTTTATGACCAGCAAGTGCCTTACATGGTCACCAATGTGAGTGATCACTTCGAAGTTGGTGTTTATAAACTTGACTCCGACTTATTTCTGTGGGGGAGTTTTGCAGACAGAGTATTTGCTTTGTTACTGCTGTAGGGGCGACTCTTCATTTGGGAGCTTTGCCTACAAGATGGGCTTATCTTCTTAGTTATTTCAATAAAGCATCGTGTTCTTTTAAAGACAGTTTTGGGATGATTAAAAAATCATGCACACGCTTAGAGGATCAGAGAGGCAAGAGCAGCAGCTGCATTCAAAGTTTCTGGCTGCATTTGCCTGCAACACTCAGAAGAATGAAGTTGAGGCAAACCTTAACATTTTATTTTTCCTTTGCTTTCAGGACTTTGAAAACAATTTTATAAGTAACACAGGAGGGAAACAAAGCTATCAATTAGCATCTTATATTTGGATTCTCCTGAGTAGCGTATGCAGAGAGGATCTATGTGCTATTGTGTAGGTTTGTGTGCTTTAGGTGCTAAAAATACATGGTTGGTATTGTGTTGCTACTCGAACACATTACATATGTATCTGCACAAATAGTTGTCTACATGGATAGCTAGAAATGTGTTGCATTTAGACACAGGAATCTTTTGGAAGATGTTACATACTCAGCATCTTCTGCTAGAAGCTGGAGGCTGTAAGACGATCATTTCCCTGTTTGAAAACGTAAAGAATTCATGCTGGCTTTGAGTATTCTTAATTAAATGGAAAAAAAAAAAAAGAAAACAACAACAACAACAACAAAACACAACTCAGATTTCTAAAGTAACTGATCTTTCCTGTTTATAGAATCCGCGTGGGAGAAACTGTAATGAGAGACCGACAAATGTCAGGAAAAGAAAATTCATTAACAGAGACCTGGCTCATGATTCAGAAGGTGAGGGCTTGTTCTACTCTCCTCTCCTCCCTCTTACTTACTAATGCAGAGAAGCTTTCTGAGAGCTGTTTTTTTAATTTATTTTTGAGGTATATTTATCTAGATCAATCTGAATAAACAAGACAAGAAAATTTCATTTACAGTTGCAAAGCAAACTGGCAAACGCAAAAACTGATAAAGTTGATATTCTTTTCCTTGACTTAGCCAGTTGCATCTAGGTATCGCTGCACATGTGGCACATGGATGTCATGCGCTGAGGCCAAGCCTTTGCAGCGTCTGACACAAGTCACAGAGAGAGTTTACCTGGCTCTTTCACCTTTAGGCCTCATGAGATTCAGGGCTTTCCATATTTCCTCTAGGCTTCTAACATCTTTTTCGCTGTTGTGTGTTCACTGGTGGTTGCAGGAGTGGGAATGCTGGTGTGGAGACCACTCTAGCTTTTCTGCTAGTAGTCAAACTCCTGTTGTTTCTGTTACTGTTCCAGTGCCAGCATGACACTGATAGGGTTAAAAGCCCTGGAAAATTTAGTTAAGGAAGCCTAGAATGGAAGATGAGAGCCAGAGGTTTGTGACTTAGTCCCATCAGTAGCTGCTCGCGTAACCGGTGCTTGAGATCTGCAGTCTAGTTAACATTTCTCTAGGTTAAAAGGTCAGTCAGTAATTATGAAAGACATACAGGAGAGTATATAGGGGCCTAAATCTTAGTCCTACATCCATCTTATCAGGATGAGGACACCATGATATGCTTTTAAAACCTTAATTATTTGCATATTGCAAAAGTTTATTCTAGGGCAAGTGCAAAAGAAAACCACTTTCTGCTTGTCAGCGAAATGATTTCCCAAAACGAACATGAGGTATCAGTCCACAAAATAAATGAATAGCTTCTGTCATTTAAGTATATGTAAATAGCTATATGTCAGCATTCATAAAAGAGGAAGTCATTCGCAAAATACAGTAAATTAAAAATAAACCATTTGTCAGTTCAAATATCCTACTTAGCTGTCCATAAACAGAGTTTTCGTAACTGAGTTTCTGAGCTTTGCAAATAATCAGAATGCTGCTCTGATATGCACCCATTATAACCAACTGATTTCAGTGAACTGCAAAAAGGTTATGCTGCTGCAGAACTCAGTCCATGGAGAAAGTGGTTTCACTTTAAAGTACAGTAAGTACAGTATAAAGGAAATAGTGGAGATTCTCCTGTCATATATGGTAAAACATGAGGGGAAGTACAAAAGGTTTTCCATTTCTGTTTGCTGTTGCAGCACCTCAGGTCGTTGCTTCAAAATTTTTATATGATCATTATGACCCTGCTAATAAAAATATTCAGTCTTTGCTCAGGCACAGCTTGCATTAAATTCCAAGAGAGACAGATATTGCAGGAGGAGGCCTGGGATTTATAAGGAGAAATAGTTCACCTGTATTAGAAATACCAGCAGTTTTAACTTTTCTCTGTGTTGCTGAATAAGCCTGTTATTTTGTAGAACTTGATGAATATTCTGGTTATTATTTCAAGAGCCAGTAAAATAATACAGTAAGTACTTGTTATACAGGTGTAGAAAAATCATTAACTGCAACCAGAAAATATCTAATTTGTCTATATGTTTGATTGCCAAAATAGAATTCACATATTCTTCAGGGGAAAAAAATATATTTTTGAATATATTTTAATCTTATGAAGAGATTAAAGGTGTGAATCTTTTATCCCTGTGTTCATCTTTTCGCAGAACTCTTTCAAGATCTGAGCCAATTACAGGAGACATGGCTTGCAGAAGGTAAGGGAAAAAACTGCTTGTAAAAAGAGGAAAAACAACTCTGGAGGGAAAGAAAAAAAAAAAAGTCCTGAACTTGCTGTCTTAATGTTCAGCCCAATTAATTGAGCTCTAAAAGAGCCACCTCATGTGTCATGCATACATTAGAGCCTCTGATGAGTTTGTCTTTGGGGACTCTGGGGCTGCTCTACCCAGTGTCATCACAAATTACCAGGAGAAATTGCTTCCAGCTCACAATCACATCTGCTTTTGGCAAGAACTAATGCACCAAGACTTCAAGTTCTAAGCCTCTGTTCAGATTTTAATTGCAATTGATCAGGTTTATATTATTGTACCTCGAGAGACTACATACAGCCAGAACTGGGCTTGCCGTTTCCTTTAGAGCAGCACATATAATTATTTGGTGTTCTGGTGGAGTACTTTTCTGATGGCAGAAATTAGTTTCTCTGGGTTCATCGGGACGGGATGCTTCAAGATTTAAGTGCAAGTGTCTTCTTTCCACCTTGTTCACAACACAGAACATTAGGTGTGTATGGAATACTTTAAAAGTACTAATTCTTTATTTTATTTTTTTTACTGAAAGCTTAATATATTTTGCATGCTATTTTTTTCTTCCTATTTGTAGTTGTGAGATTGTGTATTGGATGATTAGAGAACTGACATCGGTCTTTTTTACACCTGTTTGTGCTTTTAAGTATTTTGAATAATCTTTCAGAGCGCATTCTGCTGAAGAGAGAAGGATTAAAACCAATAATTTAGAAATCTGAATTTAGAGTAGCTATTGAGAGATTCATTTACCAGTAACAAAAAGATGAGCTGCTGCTGTAAGATAACTTTAACAAAATGCAGAGGAGCTTTCTGCTTGTTGAAGTGTTTTTTTCTATTCAGCAATGCTTTCTGATATTTTTTCCCTTTATATTTACTGTACTGTTTATTTCAAGCACAAAGATTTTTATACATTTTCTGTTCTTAATATTGCTGGTTTAAATTTGAATGTAAACTTCTGAAATAAATCTAATTTTGATGCATGCTAACATAATTTTTCCAAATTTGTCCTGATTTAAATGAATGTGGGTATTCACATATGTTTATTTTTTATTAGGGACTGGACTATGCACAATTGTTTATAGAATAGATATTCAGCTTCTGTGGGAAGGGAGAGATGTTGGGGTGAGCTGCTTGCTGCTGGTTTTCATAGAAAGAGGGAAATATTGCTGGTGACTACTTGGCTACATACTGATTTTTTTTAACAGCTTTATATGTAGTTAGTCAAGTTCTTAACCTACAAATAAGTTGCTGTTTATTCTGCTGACATTCTTATTCTCCTAGCATTATTTTTAGCATTTAGTTATTTTTCGTGTAATCAAAAAGTCCTTTTTAAATTAATGGAAGTGAGGTTGTATTTTTATGAATTCATATGATTCTTTCCTGGTCGTTGGAAACAGAATGTCCTGCAACAAGATAGTTTTTTGTTTGTTTGTTTGTTTAGTTCTTTTTTGTAGTGTAATGATCAGATATAATTGTAACTGTCTCTCTGTGGTAATTTTACTAAGGATCTCTTTATTTTGCATCAGCTCATTCATTTTAACTAGCCAGAAGTATGTTAAAATACTATTAGAAAGATACTATTTTTGGATGGAGAGGAGAACTTTTACTTTGAATTTTCATTGGCATAGATGTTTTTGTTACTGAAAATGATTTGATATCTTTGATCATAAGTCAGAAAAATGCAGGAAGATTCATAATGCATGTGAAGATAATGTAAGTTTGAAAAATAATATGGAATATAAAATGGATTTAATAATTTCTACAGGTACATAAATTACTGTAATGGCAAATGGGGAAATGCTTATTTTAGACAAGAATGAATTGTTTCAAAGCATTCTTTTCCCTTTAGTTGCGCCTACTTCACTTAATAAATTTAGACAGGATTTGAGAAAGAAAAGTGTCTAGTCCTATGTCAGCTAGGTGGAGAAGCCTTTGTAAATGCAGATAGCATCATCTGGTAAGTATTCAAAAATAATTTTAAAAAATAGGAAAAAGTTGTGTTTTCATATAGAAGCATTAAGCTGCTGTGTGTTATAATAATATTTTTTTGACAACATATTAAAACAAAATATTACAGATTTTTTGGTGTTCCAGAAATACTTCATCTGTAAGTTTAAGGCCATGCCATGTTTTTAGCTGTTCCATAAAACATAAACCTTGCACAGCTTTTCTAAAGGCTAAGCTAAAACTAGAAGAGTCGAGATGAGAAAATCAAATACTGTTTTATTAAATTGAGCACAAAATTTTATTAAAACAACCAAAAAAAACAAAAACACAAAACCCAACCAACTACTTTTGGTAGTCTTTATAACATGCTAGTGCTTGAGGATATTGTGGCTCTGCTCAAATGTCTACATGGATGAGCTTAGCCAGGAAACAGATTTTGAAATCAGACTTGTTTACCCATTGCTAGATGTGTCCATTTATGTTCTTCTGGACCTTCATAGGCTAGAAGTCTGCCAATTTGGCAGCATCAGTAATGTTTACATATTTCTTTTCATAATGCTCTGGAGCCAGGGAAATGACCATGAAATTTTAAAACATCTTGACCCTTTTTAAGAAAAGCAGTGGCAGCTGACCAGGTTTCTCCCACGAGTTCAGATCCCCAGTGGGGAGTAACCAGGTCAAAAATCTACTTATTAGTTAGGAGAAGAAAGTGAGTTGCATTTTATTACATGCAAAGAATGCTTGCTGATTTTTTTGTTTTGCTCTTGTTTTATTTTTCCTGAAGCTATCCATACTACATCACATATTCTAGCCTGGAGATCATTTACACTTAACGTCACCTGTGAAAAGTTGGTAGCAAACAAAAAAACACAAAAGAAATGTGTTCTTTTCCACTGAAAATGGTGAAGGTTCATAAATATAAAAGAATTAATAAAAAATGTAAACAATTTAGTAATCTCTTTAATATTTTATTACTCCATAATTAACAAGGTAAATGCTACTTTCAGAAAACTTACAAATGTGTTCTGCTAGCTGCACAGTAGATTTTTATGGAAATGAGTTTTGCTTTCTACTCTGTGTAGCATTAAATGTACAAGAAAGAAATAAATTATTTTGATGTAAAACTTGGTCTAAATAACTCTTGTCACTTGTTATGCAGGACAGAATATAGATTATAACTGTTTCCTGAGGCCAGAAATTGAAAGTGGGAAGCCTTCAATAATTGCTTCAGCCTTCAAACTTGAAAGGAAATAGTTAAAATTACTTCTTGCTATCCAAGGCAAATATTCAGATATTATCTTTAGTTTTATATTTAAATAACTTGATGGCAACATTTTGTCGTGATAAAATTATAAAATGAATTTATTGATTCCGTATATTTGGAATTAGATTGGTTTTGGCAGATAGCGATTCCTTCAGTGACTTGAAAAAATTGGTTCAAATATTAATCTAATGTTATCTCATCATGGTAGCTGTTTTTATTCCATAACAAAAAGAAGAGAGAAAACAAATTCTTAGTGAGTGAGAGCCTCCTTTGCGTGGTGGAAGCATTTGGGTTTGGGAGAATAATAGATTAACCAAGAAACAGATTTTTTATTAAAAATTACTCTTTCAGATACAGATTCCTCTTACACTCTGTTAAAGATATGTAAAAAGCATCCCAAGCGAAGACAAATAGTTAATTTATTGACTGTATCTGCTTCTTAGAGTGGTAGATAATCTGCTCTACAGCTAGTAATAAACTGAAAAAACAAAATATTATGTTCTTTGGGTGACTTGAGAAAATACAAAAGACTTAAATGAACAGTAAGATGTTTGAAATAATAGCTACAGGTAATGGGTTCATGCCTCTACAATAGCTTAGCTAAATTAAGTGAATGGCTACTACCGGCTACCAGGATCTAAAAAATGGTTTTTGGTATCTGAGAATAACTTATTTTTATAATTAATATAAATAATTAATACCCACATTTGAGGTGGACTTTAGGAGGTAAGTTTCTGCCTTCTAGTTTCTGCCTTTCTTTTGGTAAAGGATGCACCAGTGTTGCCTAATCTAATGTTGACTTTTAGTTTATTCCTTAAGGAATAAACCCAGAGGAGGATGAGGAGGTATGAAAATGACTAGTTTCTAGTTCTTAAAGAGGTCTTCAATTATGTTTCTAGTTAAAGTGGTTTCATTTAAATCACTGAAAATGTGTAGCAGCTTACTCTGACTAACTAGTTTTCTCCTGCCAAAAAGTTGTAAAATTGAGCCAGTGTAAGGCAAATGCTATGTAGCCATATTCAGCAACTATCCATGTTTTCCTAGGAGCAAAAATTGTTGAGAAAGGATGCCTTAATACCTTCATAGCCGAGCTCTGGGCATACAGTAAAAAACAGTGAAAAGAATAGCTTTTTTTTTTTTTTTTTTTTTTTTTTCAGCTTTCAGATACTCATAACTCTTGATCTTAAGTATTTGTGCAAAAAAAAAAAAAAAAGGGAGAAAAGTTAGATTAGGCAAAATGGGAAGGGTGTGTGTGTTTTCTTTTAAAAAGAAACAAATAAAACCACCAGAAATCTACAAGTTTGAAAGTTTGTATAATAATAAACTTTTTAATGTTTTCCTTGTTTGCTGGAAAAGTAAATTCTTTTTATTCAAAATAATAATTTTCAAAGGCATAATGGGCTTTGCAAACCGTGAGGGATGTAGCAAAATGTTAAATGCAAGTGTTCCTTCTAAGCTATTTTTTTTCTCATTTTTAGTATAGCACCAAATGAAGAGCAGATTCCTCAAACCCATCTTCATATTCCTAGGGATTATTCACATAAGAAAGAATTTTGAGATCTGGAGCTAGTTTTGAACTGTATTTAAGTTTATTAGTCAGAGCATCTCACTTATGTAAAAAGGGCTTGGTGTTGTTTTGACAGCAAATCCAGTGCTTATGGGAAATATTTTTTTTTTAACCATCTTGAAATTTGTCACTGTGTTGCCTTCTGAATGTTCCTTTGTTAGAAACAGTTGTTCCTCTGGAGAAAAAAAAAAGCCAAAAAAAAAAAAAAACCAAAAAAAAAATCAACTTCCTACCCCCTCGCCCCCCCTCCAGCTCTTTCAGGAATACTTAAAATTTATACAATCTTTCAGATATTCAGAACTGACAATGAATCAAAGAAAACTCAATAGACTCATTACTTCTGAGGCCTGAAGTCTTATTTTAGCTCCAGCCAAAACAGTACTGGCCATGTATAATTTCCTGTCAATTTCAATTTCTTTTGGCACTTTGAATAAATCACTGATATTTTAAAACAAATGTCTCTTGGCTCTAAAAGTGTAGCTTGAGGTCAGAGAACACAGCACCAGAGGAAGTGTCATGATACCCAAAATAAAGTTTTAAGTGAAGCAAGGAGGTTTGCAGCTCCTTGTTTTTCTGGAAAGTTGCTGTTTTTTAACAGGAACACCTTTCCCTGGAGTGTAGTTTTGCTTTTGGAAGCAGTTTGTAATTGGGAGAAGGAAGAGTTAAATTTAAACCCTTTATAGCTCGCTTAACTTTTCATTTATTAAATACGTTCCTCAGCAGGTCTGCGCTACATCTTGAGACAAAGCAGTGAAATCAGTGTGTTTATGCCTAAAGTTCAAGTTTACTTTGCTGTAGCTTTCTGGAAGGGTGTGACATGAAAAGCTTGTGGTTGGGGCCACATGGTTCATGCTGGACTGTGTTTTTGTGAATGGAGGCAGAACTCCAGTTCTGACTGCTTGTCTTGAGGAATTGCTTCAGAGATCAGCTGTCTCATTCACTGGCAGAAAGAATGACTCATACATCTTCTGCCTTGTTTGGCTCCAGGTCATTGTTACAGTGGATAGAGCTGGTTTTAATTAAATATTAACTCCTCTTGTCCTGGATGCTTGTTAATAGAGACTTTTTATTTTTGTTTACTTTCAGGGAAAGCAAGCTAACAGGCTCTGGGTTAAAACTTTTTTTTTTTTTCCTTTTTTTGAATTGCTTTCCCCTTGCAAAATGTGCTGTCAGTTCAGCTTTTTAAAGGTTTTTAAAGCTCTGAAAACTACAAACAAGTATTATGTATTTTTGTGCTGTAAATGTTTGCTTTTGGCAAACTGTTTTTAACTGAGTAGGTAGTAAAACTGTAAAATCTAAACTGATAATGTCCTTGAGATCATCATTAACATCTTTGTGCACTTCCCAAATCCTCTTGAGATGGTATAGCTATAATCAGAGGAAAAAGAAAACTTTTGGTAATAATCTAGACAGAACTGGATAGTTTGTGCTGCAGATATTGTCTACTTCAGGAGTCTGAGACTTGATGGCTATGAATGCAGAATGAACTGAAGTAGCTGCTTCTGCTATTAGCAGTAAAAGCCACGTGCTTAATATCCTTCAAAACCTTTTATTAGGCTTTTGGTATATACTTCCCTTCTCAACCCCCATAATTAAGTAGGTCAGGGAAATAGTCTCACTCAGTTAGATGATTATTTCAGGTATCTTTTTCAGTTTTCCTCTGAAAGGCAAAGTAGAAAAAAACAAACAAACAAACAAACAAACAAAAAAACGTAAGTTTTGTGATCTATGCATTAGTCCTGTATTGAGTATGTTAACAGAAGGCCAATGAAGATTTTATGGCAGCCTTGCTGAATTGCAATATTTATGAATAAAAGAAAAGAGGAAATGAATGACATACGTCTATAAATGTGCAGACTGTTGCAACACTGCAAGTTATGTTTTCCTTTCAGACATTCAGGTTAAAGTGTCTTTACCTGTCCTTTTAATTTGCTGCAAAGGCTGCCTGTAGTTATCCAAACTCAAGGTATAAAAGCACTCTTTCCTTTGAGTAATGGGATGATGTATCCAAACCATTTGCCTTCTCACAGCAAGATGCTGTCGGAAAAAGGCTATGTATTGGGTTGACGGTCACTTGCATTTATGCAATATAATCATGTGTAAGTTGCAATTCTGCTAACTTAAACAAACAAACAAACAAACAAAAAAATTAAATGAAGGAATAATTTACTTTCTCATCTCCAAAAGTTAGTGGGTCCTTTTAATTTCTTTTTATAAGCTTTTGTGCTTATTTGTAAGGTACTGATGCTATTAAAAATAGATTCCAGTAGGAAAAGTATGTTCCTGGGTTGAACATTTTGGATGTTATTCTTTGTTTTGTTTATATTTGGCAGGGTTTTAAACACTTCCTAGCTTGCTGTATTCCTTGTCCTACGGAGACTTTTAAGGCTATGTCAGTATTGTGTTTAAAATACATTTTGACAGCACAGTCTCCACCTGTTTCTACCGTACTGATGTACCTTGATTTCTATTAAATATGTCTTCATGAAATTTGGAGATCCATGAACGAAGTGTATTTTTCTTGTTTACTCCAGAGCACATCAGGGGTAATGCCGGTGTCTCTGGCATAAGTAATAAACTGGTTTTGTGTGAAGATTCAACCAGATGTATTTTATTTTTTCTTACTCTTTCACTGGGAAAAAAACAGACTTCATTTCCTAACATAGTAAGTACCAGATTTACTTGAAGTAAGTCACATTAAACTGCTAAAGCCAGAATAAAGCACCGGTGAAGCAGCCCGACGCACAGAATATGATCTAGAAACTTATATGAGATTGCTGTTCTAGTTCTATAATCACTAAATGTAGCCTTCTGATTTCAACAGGAGGGATTTTTTTGTTTTGTTTTCTTTAGCCTTTTTCAAATATCCCAGCTTCACCAATTAACATATATATATATGCTCATATGTGTATAAAAAAAACATTAGAGTCATACTAACCTCCTTGCTGCATTCGAAAATGATAGCTGGCTTAAGAACAATGTGTGGGATATGTCTTCTGTAAACACGAAATTACTTGATAGAATTGCTTTAAACTCCGAATGTTTAGAGTACAAACCTTTCAAAAACAATCAGGAATGTATAAAAAACATAGTAATTGATTTTAAAGTAGAAAACCTTGTTTTCATAATTGGATTCTTCAGTGGCAGTCAAATAGTTGGCATTTTTATTAGGAAAATGCCTAACATTCGAATGTAGCAAATTACATCAAATGTCAGAAATTACGGAGTGTTAATATATGGACTCATGTTGTATACCTGAGTTCATTTCTGATAGGAGTCCTGTGGTTTCTCTGGAGGAAAGAGAAATTTAAAACATCAAAAAAATTAAAACATCAAAAGTCCTGGGAGTATTTGGTTTGGTAAAATGAATGTTTTATACAGATTCAAACTTTGAGGAGCTAACATCCTCAGAGACACTGGCTTCTAAGTCTCTGTAATGTTTTTTGAAAACAAACAAACAAACAAACAAACCACAACACAACAATAGTTATGTGGTTTTTTTTTTTCAGAGTAATGTTAATTACCCTTCATGTACCTTACTCTCACTTCCTTTAAAATCTGTGTTTGCAGAGTTCCCAAGGTCATTTGTTCTTAAGAGGTATTTTCTGCAGTTAAGACACTGGAACATTTGTTTTAAAAATGAGAGCAAATAATTTTTTGGTATGATGAGCCTGATTCTGAGCTCTTTACCCAGGAAAAAACCTTCCAGATAAGTCATTAGAAATATTTCCTGAGTAAGGAGTGGAGATCTGGTCCACAAAGAGTACTGTAGTGCACATTCAATAGAATTGTGAGTAATTATAATTAAATCTATATTTGTAATTCAAATATATTCTGCTAAAACTAGTATCAATTGTACATATATGAGAGAGAAGATATGTGTCTTAAACTAGAAAGTGTTCTGAAGGGCATTAAAGTTATATTTTATCATTTACTGTATTTCATGTTTTGGTAGTCACTGTTTCAATAAATGATTATATAACCAGTATTTGCCTCTTGAATTTTGTTGGGTAACTGGATCATGGCAGATGCTAACTTTTAATTAAGATCATATGAATTATTTGCTTGTCTTTAGACAAGAACCGTGTAAATGAAAATATTTTCAAACATATTTTATGAAGCTTTGCTGTGATGATTGTAGTTAGCATGTGTTGAGCAAAAGATGACAAAGTTCAGACATGGTAAGATGAATCTCCCGTAGGATGTAGCCAGGACCAGTCATGCTCTGAGGATGCCGTTTCTTAGAGTAATGTTCTACCGGTATTCAAATGTACTCACCTGTAACATACGTACAGTAGTATTTCAGCTTAAATGGTTCAAATGAGTTTTCAAGACAGTATGGCTAATGTCCTAGGTACACAGTGAAAAGGAACTGTGGTACCACAGAAGCAAAATTATGTTATCAGCAGGCCAGGATTGTATTTTGTAGCTCACATTTCTGATGAAAGTTTAAAAGCAAAGATGATCTTGCAGAAGATGAATGTATGTTAATAATGATTCTTGTTTAAATAAATAAACATATATATGTATATATTTTTATGTCTGAAATGTTGTTGTTGAACCAGCAAAATTCTGTGGTCTAGTGAAATAGCTGTTTTTGAGTATTTAAAATAATAACAAAAAGAACCCTACTGTGTTGGCTGACTGCCACAAAAAACTGGAATTGTTTTGAAGTATGCCGAAGATGCGGTGGCTTGGGGTTAAAGATGCATAGGTGTTAAGCGCTAAGATTTGGTGTTACTCAGACTTCCTGTGTAAATGTTTTGCAAATGAGCACTGCTGGTTTTCAGCAGTGGTATGGCAGGTGCAGACCCTGGTGCAGGCGGTGAGGCAGGGCGGGTGCCAGGAGCAGCCTTCACATCCTCCTGCCCCAGTCGCTCTGTGCCGGGGCTGCTCAGGGCTGCCGCTGCACCACACGGCTTCATCCCAGCGTTTGTCCGCTTTGCCTGATTTTCATGGCCAACAGTGACAGAAATGAAAACCCTAGTTTTAACCTTGGCAGCGCTTCAAATTAAGCGCAAGAGTCTTTATTTATGCTTTAATGGCTTCTTTTAATTCTTTCCTTTTTTTTTTTTTTTTTTTGTTTGTTTGTTTGTTGTTTTTTTGTTTGTTTTTGTTTTCCTTTCTTCAGCTCAGGTACCTGACAATGACGAGCAGTTTGTGCCAGACTATCAGGCTGAAAGTTGTAAGTATAGTATGAATCATCGCTTTCATACTTGTATATTTATATTTGGCTCTTTGTATTTGTTATTTATTGTGTCATCTGTAATCATGTGATGGTGCCTTTTGCTGGGCAGTGACATCAGTGCAAGGAATAGATAAAGCAAGCGGCGATTATCAAGAAAGAGCCCAAAATGGCTCTTTGGTCTGAAGGTACAACCTTTAGAGGGGGCCAGCAAGTGTCATTTCCAACCCCAGGGAAGCAAGGGAAAAGTCCTGCCTAGAGGCAGAGGGGCTTTCTCTGTCCCTAGGGTATGAGGAGGTGGACGTTGGCCCAAGTCAGATGTTAGGGACGTAGGAGACAACTATACCGGGCAGAAATTGGGCTGCTTGATAGGTTTTGTGTACCAATACATAAATGCCTGCACATAATCAAGTACAGACACTGCTGGAGCATTTTTAAGTAATTCTAGCATGTAGCATTTTGCTTTGAAGTAAAGCAAAAAAGCAGGAGTTGTATTAAGTTGGATGCTTTGTGTTGTTTGCTATTTTACTAACATGTCCCCAGAGTTATTTTGTTAATCTGTGTCCCTCAAATCTTGCCCATACCTGCTAAACTGCTACTATTCTGGTAAGCAGAATACTGTACGTGCTGGTCTGTGTTTTTAGGTGGTTTCAAGGGCATTTCAAAGATACGGCATGAGAGATGCTGTGTGACCAAGTCACAGGCTTCTTGCAGCTTCTTCACGCATCTTTCTTACTCACGGCAAGTCTTCTCTCCATCATCAGGTCTCTTCTAAACAGTGTCTGCTGATTGCAGCAGAGCGCATGGTAGCTTTTCCGTTTTGCTAAATAACTTAAATAATTTATCCTATCAGAGTGAATTACTGCAGTTCACTAAACCAGATAGCTGTTAAAGACAGTCATGTACTGATATGTTGGGATTAAAGTTTGAGAGATCAGAAAAAAATGCGTTACAATAGTCTTTAACCCCTAAAAAACAAGTTCAGAATTGTTAAGTTTTGGTATAGGTCTTGTAGAGGATTTTTCCAGTTATTTAGAAACAGTTTTAACAATATATGGAGCATATGTGACAGCATTTCATGGAGAAAAAGAAAAAAAAAAAATGTCTTCCCCGGAATGCTGATAGTATACCTAGTTTTTGTTTTTCCCTACAAGTTCCTCTATATATACCAACCAGCAAGCACAGTCACTTTTAGAGTTACCCTTTGTAACATTTTTTTTTTCCCACCTCAGCCTTCACAGATTTTATTTTATTTTTTAATATAATATGAAAGCTGAAACTGTTCTATACATTGAAAATTAAATACTTTATCCTACATATGGAGCTGTGTCCAAATGTAGTCATGTATGCATACATCCTTTGTGTAAGAGTACAAAGTACAGTTAGGGCTTCTATTAGCCCACAATTATTGTTACACAACAAGTCAATGATTCTTGGAAAACAATTTGTGAACTGTGAATGAAAAGCCCCATTGAAGCTTGTCACTGCTTTTGGTGATAAAGAAATTCTCCTAATATAGCTATTTCATTAATGCTGTTGTATTTCAAAGTTCCTTAGCCACAGCTTACACAGTATTATCAAAGGAACATTTATTTCTTCATTTCAGTTGCTTTCTTTATCTTAAGTAAAGGTCAGGAGAGCTTCCTGGAGAGTTACTCTGGCAAAGGTTACGGAGTTTCAGACATACACTTGTATATAATGTATGTAGCTGAGGGCTCTGCAAAACAGGAATGGAGATGAACATAACCAAAGCCATGGGGAAATTACTGTTGCAAAAGTGCCGCGGTTGTGACTGTTTTCTCTAGGATCCAAACCTGCCTTCAAACTGTATTATAATTACTTACTATATATAATCTGTAAGTCTGAGCAGCGTTAACCCTGTTACTGGCAAGAATCTGGCAGAAGCACTTGGCTTTTCTTTCTCTTCCTCCCTCTCTTTCTCCCTCTCTTTCTCTTTCGGGAGAGGATGGGTAAGTTTTCATTGCAAAAAATGACCTTTGTAGGTTCAGTACTGATACACTCATTTAGGCCCTAAATGGTGAAGGACACAAGTATTAAACCATTGAAGGTCGTAGTCATTTTCTGGTGCAGATGCAAGCAAACCATACATTTTTGGTGCACTTTTCTTCTCCGGCCTCATTTAAATTTTCTGAAAAAATCTCATTTATGGTGCCATGTACAGATAAAGGAGATGGGTTAATGTGATTTGCAGAATATGTAAAGAAAAGTAGGTGCTCCTCTGAAACAGCTACAGCTCAGGTATAATCTTAGTTACATTTTACTTCTAGTTTAATTCCTTGAAAAATGGGCTTTAAAACTGAGGTAGGTCTTAAATTGAAACTTGCAACATTTGAAAGAAATTGTAAGAAACGATGTAACAGTGGCAGTTCTGGGAAACTCTGGTTAAAACCTTGCCTAGTTAGAACCAGGGTAGTCAAATCTGGAAGCAAAGATGTGGAAGGCAGCAGAATAGGTGATACTGCCAAGAACATGTGCTGTGTCCTGGCACTGAGCAGGATTAAATGCCCCTTAAAGTGCCATGGGTTTTTCATTTCTTTTCTGTAATAATGATTTGAACTAGTGAAACTGCATTTGTATTAGTAACTAAGGGAAACATTTAGTTTAGATTAGATATACAGTCCACTTTATCCACTTAGGGATTTAACTTCAAAGCTAACTTGGGACCATGAATATTTCAATTATGAGTTGCTATTAAGCTTCAATCAGTTTTTAAAAAGCAAACATAATATATGTATTTATAGTTAGGTGTGGGCTCTAGATACTATGAGTGAGATCAACAGTTAGCATAACTTCATGTCATATTATTGACGTTGCTGGAATTATATATATCCTAACAACTAAGGATCTAGCTAGTTAAGCTTCCCCTTAATGCTTTAAACTTCATTTTGCCTCTTTAAAGCTGAATTTATTTTGTTATTCCAGTGTGCCTTTTGGGAAAAGTTTCTTCCTCCTAGAGAAATCTTAGACATGTCTACACTTATAAACCTTTTTTTTTTTTTTTTTTCAGTGTCCAAAGCCCTGTCTTGTCCATCTTGTATTACTTTTTTATTATACTTCTTTTTTTAACCTTGAATACATACTACAAAGAACAGTTTTTTAGTTTAGCTCAGAGTGAGAAGAATGAAGAGTAGATAACAACCAGTCTGTTCTGCTGAAATTTGAAAAACAAATCACCATTTAGTTTCTCTTAACCTTCTGCTTTCTGCAGTAACTGAACTTTTTAAGTTCTGTGTGAGAAAAATGCATCACAAGATGTTTTCATCTTGCAATTACGCAGGAAAAATTATGGAAATTGCATATTAAATAGTGTAATTTTCTTACTCTTTCATGTCTATTCTTTAAAGATATACAAATTCCACAAAAAAGAGCAAGGAATCATTCTGTACTAAGCAGGGTGGTTTTGCCCCTCTCTTGAATCTGTTTCTGTACTTCATGCAGCAGCCGACCTGTTTGCTATGTTTTAAGCTACCAACAAATGTCTCTTCTTCCAGCAATTATGTGAAAAGTGGCATAAAGCAAAAATGCAAAGACTGTTTCACCAAGAAAAACAGCTTTTTGATATTTTTTTTTAACGACTATAGGATACATTTTTTCTGAATTCTTAGTTAAAAGCTGTTTTTCTGGCCTTATAAGGTCTCTATTTACATGTCAAGAAGGATAACCTGTGTTAACTTCCTCAGATAAGGTTTCCTATTGTTGCCAGTCCATTTTCATATACTGAGGAGGAGCCAGATCTTGAACTGGCTGTAATCAGTGGCAAGGTTTTCAGATACCATAGAACAGCAAGGACTTTCCAATCTGGGAGTAAAAATGAATAAATTTTTCAGTTTGCTCGAAGTTAATAGCTGTTGAGGTGAAGATTGCTTGCTCCTATTGTTTGGATGGTTTTGGATGGAGGAAGTAGGTAGGATTTGCTGATGTCTAAAGGATTTAGTTGGCAGAGAAAACTTAGTATTGTCAACAGTGCACTGATTTGTAATTTGACCTTGGTGCTATTGGTTATAAACGGGGATTACCCTGCACCAAACCAGATTGCCTGTTGTCTTAATAGCATAATCATGTTTTGCTATTTTAAAATAATTTGTATTTACATTGGTCTGTTCTTCTAGAGTTCTTTTTTTTTTTTTTTTTTTTTTTTCCTCCTTCTTCTTCTGCCCTAAAACATTGGTTACTATTTAAAATTCTGGATAAAATCTTGCTTTCACTATTTATTATTGAATTTATGCTCATGAAGATTTGTGCTGTGCTTCGTGTTCTTGACCGGTGTCCTTCCTGCTCTTTCCTTTTGTGCCTGTATCATTTCCCTGGCCATCACAGTATTAACTTAACACTGCCAAGGGGTAAGTGTTAATGTTAGACCACATCTGTTGACAGTAAATGGGAAGGGCTGGCTGTAAAATCCCTGCTCCTCCATGTCTGATTAAACTTTAAGATAGGAATAATACTTTTTAGCAGCGACTTTGTTGCTGATCTTTCAAGACCCTTATTCTTTCTCTCTCTTTCTCTCTCTCTTTTTCTTTTTTTTTTTTTTTTTTTTCTCCAGGTTTAGCAAAAGAGCTCTTTCAATGTAGATGCCAGGAGCCTTAAATTATTCAGGGCTGTGCTTTTTAGATGCTCTAGCTTGCAATCTTTAAAAGCCTGTTAAAGAGAGATTCTTTACAAAGGCTTCAGGTAGCTGTATTCTTCTGTCATTTTAACTAATGGCTAAGGATATTCCAAATGCAGTTTAAATGAGGAAAAGCTTTAATATTTATTTACATGTTTGCAGCATATAAGATCATGCACAGCTTTTTGCACCATCAGGAGAAAAATGTTCTGTTTGTTTTATTTTCTTTCTCTTTCTGTGACTTAAGTTTCAAAAGTGAATTTTACAACCTGAAGAGCATTTCCTATTTGCCTTAGTATAACAAGAGCTGGTTTGAACAGTTTGTGGAGCTTAATTTTCACTTATTTTTACATATTTTGGAGAAGAAATATGCTAATAAAATGAAATAGAAAATACCAGAATAATGTAAGTTCTGATGGACCTAACAAAGTTAAAAGGAGATCTGTTTACTGGGTTTGGTTTTGTTTGTGCTGTAGAATAGTTTAATTTTGCAGCTTCTAGAAAAAAAACATAGTGGACTGAAAAAATGTCAGCATTTTTAACATGATGATTCAGTGCATAGGCAGCTGGTAGTCATATCTTGGTAGTGCACAGTGTCCTAGAAATCGCAGTTGGTAGTATTTTGGTTTTCTGTGTGGCAAGTTGCACACACCCAGTGTGCTTTTAGTTTTCTTTTTTTAATTTTTATTTTCTTTTTTTCATTTCTGTTGTTGGTGTATTTTTCTTTAGAGACTACGTGGCTGGAATTACATTTTCTTTAAGTGTATTTCTGCAAGAATGGTACTGCAGGTGACAGTCTGACAAATATCCTACAGGGTGGTGCTAGTTCTTGATACTCAGCTATTCCCTGTTAGGGCTTTCTGCTGCAGCCGTGCTTTGTTTCTTGCCACTCAACTTTAAAACTACTTCCTTTCATAGGTCAGACATTGTCAAATACAGATACATTTATTTATTTGTTTTAGAGTATGCCCAACTAACAGATTCTTCTTAAACGGCTGTGAGAGTCAGAGCTCTGTAAGTTTGCTCTTAGCTTTGCATGACCTTGGGCATGTTGCTTAACGTCTTTGTTTCTTGGTTTGAAGTAGGTGCAGAAATGCATGTACCACTCTGCTGTGAGGTATACAGCTTTCTTAATGATCACTTATCTAGAGATCTCAAAAGCATTTTACAAAGAGTCCAATGCAATTGCTGTTGTAAGAGCTGGAGAGGTCAGACTGAGGAGTCGATGCTGACCACCTATCTCCCTTCAAGGTTCCCTTAGATAGCCTTGCTTCTTTCATTGTGTTCCTGAGCACTTGTTTCCTTTGTTTAAAGCAGGACTGAAACTTTTATCAACTCTTTGCTTGCTTGCTTGCTTTTTCCTTTTCTTTCTTTCTTTCTTTCTTTCTTTCTTTCTTTCTTTCTTTCTTTCTTTCTTTCTTTCTTTCTTTCTTTCTTTCTTTTCTTAATCAAAATATGTTTGGAATTGGTGTCTTTCAGAGAACTTTGTGGGCTCGTTTTGTGGTTTGTTGCTGGGCATTAGTTTATGCTAATATGAATTATTTTTCCTACTCCTTCCTCTAGAGGATTTTTGGAAATATTTAATTCTACTGGAGTTGTGACCTGTTCTATCTTGCAAGATTTAATTCTTGGAAAAGTTTTACCAAGAGGCAACTGGTGGATTCTAAGGCCTTTAATTTGTGACCTTAATGGCAGGGAAAAAATGTTGATTTGCCTTGATTTTAAAAATTAGTTTCTGTTTATATGATTTTCTGACTGTATTTTGGTGCTACATTTTCACCTTTGAAAGAAGAAGGATTTAGGTTCTCCTGAATTGTAGCAGTGGCACTGGGTCACAAATTGTGCAAGTACCTGCGGTGGCAATAGCTCTGTGAAACAAATGACAGGGCATCGTTGAGCACGTGGCTTTTTCTTTCTCAAACTTTTAAAGTTGAAGCCGTTCCTTTCAGAGTGCTCCACATGCCGTGATGGGAATTTTATTGCTAATTGTGAGGTACCCCTGGGCGTCCCAGTTGTGACAATGCAACCATAGATGTGGTTTAACGTAGATGTGGTTTAACAGCACAGGGCCAGGCTGTGAAACCCGTGGTTTCCAGCACTGATGTACGGAGGATCCTAAGCAACTGGATGGCGCTGTTGTTGTGGGACTTTTGTCACCCTGTCCTCCCCTGGCCTTCCACCCGCCCGTCCTTGTTAGACCAAGCTGACTTGGTGCTCTTTCCTCAGAGCCCCATCCTCATTTGCTGTTTTATTGCAGATTAAAGGCTTGGGTTGCATGTGGAGTTTATCAGCTAATGAATAAACTTCAGTCATCCTGTCCTGTGATAAATCTGTCTCGTAGATCAAAGATGAAGCATGTAGACCTTTTTTCTTTCAAATGGTAATTTCTTAAGGCTGTCAGATCACTTCCTGAGGTCTGTTTACATAAAAACAAAAAGCATTAAACACATTTTATTCAAAATGTTGGATTTTTAGTTTTGAAAAAAACTTTCATTTCCTCTCTGAGGAAGCTTCCCCTCCTCCCATCCTCATAAGGACTCTGTGAAGATCCCATCTGTGGAAATACAGGCAAGCCTCACGCTGTAACTTGTAGTCACGGCAGTATTTTCTTAACACAACAGTTATTTCTGTTTTAAAACAGATAGTTGTTTAGTTAATTTCATCAGGAGCATGTATATGTATTAGAGCATCTGTTCAGCTCCAGTTGTATTAAACAAAGTATGCAGATTTTTTTTTCTACTGTATTTTCACAGAGAAATCAAAACCAAACAAGGCAGACTGAAGGGTCTCTGTGATTGTTTGATACAAAATCATTATTCTCTTTAAACTGATTTCCATGCATTATTTTTGCAAAAAGTGTTTTGTATTCCAAGAACAGCCTAAATAATGATTTGAAAATCCACGAGTTCTGGAATGGTGTAAAATAAAGAGGCAGTCTGCAAGCTGAGTCTGCTTCAGTTTATTTTGTGTTTCCATAGGTAAAACATATTTACAGGCTGTATCGTTTTTGTGTCTTTTTTTTTTTTTTTTTTTTTTCCTACTGCTTGCTGCATCAGCAACAGAAGACAGAAGTCAGGCTCTCCTACAGACTGCCGTGAAGTTTTCAAAGGGTGTAGAAGGAAAAAAAGGCAGGAGAGAGTGACAGTCCTCAAAACAGCCATTAAGTGTTGGACAGTTAGTGATACATTCATGGCATGCAATACCGATTTTGGTAGCCTCAGTGAGCATACAGGAAAATATGCCCCTTGCTTGAGGTTCTCTATCCTTTTGTTGTGGTCACTTTTGTTGTGCACTTCAGTGCTGGGAAGTAATTTGGGTGGAACTTTTTATAAGCTGTTAAATATGCATAAATTATGATATTTGTTAGACTAGCTACTCAGTGTACTAAGTAGGCAAGTTAAGCTTTTCAGGTTTTAGAAATGGTCAATGCTTTTTCCAGAAATAAACCCAAATTAGTCTAACCTTGTAAATGGAAAACTGATTCCTTTTTAAAGGCATCTGCTCTAGTCTTTTGCCTAAGAAGTTTTCTTTTCCTTTTACTTATTCTTCTTGATCTCCGTGTCTTTGACACATTACTCTTACCCATTTCTGGATTACAGTTGGACCTTGATTTGAGGTGAAAAGAGAAGTGAACTGTCTTGGTGAAGGATATCTTTTTTTCTTATGTATCTATTTTTTCTGTAAACTGAGGATTATGCATGTTAGAAAAGAGTGAATGATTAGCAACTTTATTTCTGGTTCCCTTTTTTTCCTGTGACTGTTTATGAACTTATTCAGCAAATGTGGTTGCCAGTAAGTTAATGTAGTGAAATATTTTTTAGCAAATTTACTGCCAAGTCCTGCAGTCTCTGAATAGGAAGGTTACTGACTGGCCAGGTTGTTGTCTTTAAATTTATATGTTATGAGTCATCATCAAGGACATTCAAAAATTTACATGTGCAAAAACAATTCCCAGTCTTACTAATTTGATCCTCTTTGCTCAAATATTGTTTCTTTTCTGCTTCTAATGTATATCTGAAAAAGATAACCCCTTTTTTCATACTCTAATGTCTTCTTGCTGAAACTGAGTGCAATATTTTCTTATTAACCCATCTGTAAAGCAAAGTTCACATAACTAAAGTACTAACATAAATGGAGATATAAGGAACTTCAAAACAGTGCCAATATTTAGAAAAGTACAGAAGTTTTAAGTATTTGAGAGTAGCATTTGTGAGCCAGATTTGTACAAGTGCGCATTTTCAAAGTGTACTTGTATGTTCAGTATATAGGAAATGTACACGCCATGTAGTTTTCAGTCTTACTGGTTGCATTCATGTGTAAAATAATCACACAACATCAGGAATGATGAGGTTCAGAAAATATGTGTAATGTATGTAATGGTTCTGTGTATTCCATTGTGAGCCCCCTCTACAGAAAGGATGCTTAAAGTGGCAGAAGCCTTTAAACGTCTGTGCTGAAAATCAGAGCCTGGTTGCAGGTGGTCAAAATTCCACCAGCTTCAAAAAGAGCACTTTTCTAAGAGTCTTTAAATATCAGGCTACTTATTTAAGTCCTGACTTTTTGTTCCCAGACGTAACCACTTTTGACAATGGCTTCTTTGTTCCCCTGTTGAATCAGTGATAAAAACTTGTGAGCTGAGTATTATTGTTGACTCATTTCAGTGGCCTGCACCTTTTACAGTGGAGAATGCAGGGTTTTGCAGTGTTTTTTGTAGTTTGGTAGTAGACTAAGGATTTAGATTTCAGCCTCACTTTTTAACAGATTTAGGTTAAGATTGTTAGAGTTGCTTTACTGGTGAGTATTCTTGAAAATTTAGCATGGAAGTATGAAAGACACATACATCTGGGATGGTGACAGTCTCATTCTTCCAACAAAGTAAACAAAAATCCCATTAGCTAGCCTGCGTTAGCGTGTACTTGTTTTATGAATGTATGCATGTTCTTACTGTAAAAGTCAGAAACAAATTAAAAATCATTTGCTGGAAATGCAGTTTTCTTCCTTTTGATGCCTGTCTTTGAGATTTGCTAAAATAAAAACAAATTGTAAAGAATATTTTAAATTAGTTGTTTAATTTATGCTAGAGAGGTAACTGTGTAGTCCATTATTTATTGGCTTCTCTTGCTTTCACATACTCTTCAGTAGCTAACTGACAGACAGGCATGATTATCCTTAAGGGTAATCTATTATTATGATGTTCATTTATTATGAGGATATTCCTATTTTACAGGGAAGCAAATTAACACACTGATTATGAGCCTCTGAAGGTAGGCTCCGAAGACTGAGATACTTAAAACTAGAAGAAATCTTCTAACACCAAAAAGATGTTTTGGTTACAAACAAATAATGGCAGAACCAGATATTAAATCCAGCTTCTTTCACTTCTTGTTCAGCTGCAGGTACAAGATCAGTTGCCTTCTCACATGTAGGTGGTTATTAGCTCTTTGTATGAATATGTGTGAAAACATACAAACAAAACAAAACAAAGCAAAACCAAAACCCAAACTAGGTTGATGTGACTTGAAACTTCCGTATAAGAGGGAGATAAATCAGAATCAGTTCCTGTTTGTTTTTTGCTGTCAACATGCTTTCCTAAATTTCTAGATTTCATGCCTTTAAAACAGAACATACATGCACAAAAAAAGTTTATTTTACAGATGAGTGTTATATCTGCCAAATATATTTGTTAGAATTTCCAAAGTTTTCTTCATTGTATTTCTGTCTGTGCATCCTATTAAAATCCAGACCTGAAACCCCCACATTGCTAATTTACCTGAAGTCAAAATTGCGTGTGTATAAAACGCTGGGATATGATCTCACTTGGATATTTTAGTAATGGAAGTTATGTAGTACTTAGCCATTACCTCTTGCAATTTAAATTAAATTTTGGAAATTGCTGCAAATGGAACTCCTGTCCTCAGAAAAGCACACAGACCCTGATTTAGTGGCCAGCTTTCTTTTCTTCCCATTTAACTCTATTGATAATTCCCAGGTAGGAATACAATTTAAGTTTTCTCCCAGGCTTGATTTTACATTAAGACTTTCAAGGAGGTTTTGCCTCCCCATACACCCTGCCTGGGAGCCTTTGGAGCCACATACCTTGTAAGTAACTGTAGGAACAAATGCTCCTGATCTCCTCCCAGGACTGTAACACCACAAGCTAATGCACATGAAGAACAAGCCTTTCTCTCTGGGGTCCTGGATGCTGCCAGATCCGGTATAGGGGGATTACAAATTCTTCAGATTTTTTTCCCTCGTGATCATGTTATGCTATCCATGGGTTTTAGATCCCAGTTGGTTTAATTTTTATGAGGTTACTGCTTCCTCCTTAAGAGAGCCCTAAGCCTCTGTTTGTTTTGGGGGCAGGGGAGTGGGGAGATCTCTTCCTCCTGCCTCACCTTTTCTCCTCAAACACTAAAGCAAGACAGTTTGCTCCTCCTATATTAATCCTCCCTTTCTCCCTCCTACCAATATTCTGCAAATTTCCTTACCTTATTCGTAGAGTTACCGAGTGTCTGTGGTATTTATCAGCAAGTTAAACTTTTGCCCTGGAGGTCCAGGTGTGGGGCCTCTACCCCTATGGCAGCACTTTCCCCTGGGCTGCCTGCGTGGCAGGCCTCATGAAGTCAGACAGGTAAATGTCTGGAAGAAAAGGAGAGCATTGCATGAAGGGGACGTAAATCAGTATAAAGCAGTGCCCATGACAGCATTTCTGTGAGATTGCCGATTTCGGAGGCTAAGAAACTGTGTCAGTGACTGCAGCTCCCAATGAATAAAAATACCTTCTGGACAATTCTTAACTAGAAGCTGAAATCTTTTGGGGGTGGATGAGGAGAGGGGGTCAGCTAGGCAAAATTGTGTCAAATTAGTTCTTTGCTTGGAGGTAGAGTATAGGCAGTTTTATAATCCCATGGGGCAGTCCAGCCTGCTAGCAGCTGCCTAAATAAAGTGTTAGTTTAGTCCAAAAGTGTTTACCAGCAGCCTGTTGAAAAGTTTGCCTTGTAATTGTTCTTTGGGTCTGGGGAGTAGGTTAACTTGTATTGATATATTCTGAAACCTTTCCCCTTCCCCTTTCTCTAGCCAGGTGGGAAGGGTTGGCTTTTTATTTTTTTGATACACAGAACATAGTTGCAACTTCAATTTTCAACCGGCATGGACCTCTTAAATGAGAAGCCAAGTGGCTACAAATATCCAAATTATCTCAGTGGTGCCTTCAGCACTGCCAGCATCAGAAAGCTGCAGGGGTACCCTCAGTAACGCTAATGAATATTTCAAAAATTGCAACTGTGCAGACAAGCAAACAAGGGATAGGTATCTTTTTATTAAAAATGGGGACTAAACCATTTATTAAATTATATGGGTATAACCTCTAATATTGTATCCCCGACTCCACACAGAGGTGGAGTCACCTTCAGCCTCTCAATAAGGCTTCATCCACTGCAGCAGTGTGTGTAGGGTGTGTGTGTGTGTGGGGGGGTCCTAGGTTAGTTGCCCAGAAATAGCTAAACTGGCACCAATTTTTAGAGTCCTAGCACAGAAGCTTTAGGAAAGCATGTTTCAGTTAAAGAATGACATTTATTTCCAGTTCTGAAGAAGTGTCTAGAAGAATTTATTTGCTGAAAAGAGGCAGGAACATCATTTTTAGGAGTCACGCAAACTATACTGTAGGGAAGTGGCAATCATCTGCTCTATAATTGTAATTTTGCTGGTCACTTTTTACCATGTACAAATGCCCTACGGTAAACCTGCTGTATTGGATACTTATGCAACCTTACCACAATTTCGACATGCTGTAGGTACAATGAACCCCTCTGTTCTCTAAATAAACCTTCTTTTTGGTTTTATTGTTATTCTCAAATGCTTTATTAATATATATCTTAATATATCTTAAATGCCAGATTATAGTAAAGATGGAATAATTATGGTTGATATATAGAATTAACATAATCTAGAGATGAGCAGGTAATTCAATTAGTTTAAAATTGATTTTCATCAATACTTGTTTTTTGTCTTTTAGTCCTTAATATGTAATGCTTTGTGGTTTGCATAAAAAAAAAAAGAAAAAAAATCAAAACAAAAGAAAACCCCTCCCCCTACTCCTAAGCAAGAGAAATTTATTATAGCAAACAATCCTTGTTAATGCAGGGGCATTACTGCCGACTTTAAGGTCCAGAATTATCCAGTATTAGTTGTAGGAAAATATGCTGTTATTTTCCATCTTGAAACTCTGCAGTACTACTCTACTGCTTTCAGTGCAGTTCATCTTTACCTGCTTACTGCTTTTTCCTATTTCAAATTCAGAATCAGTATTTTTTTCTTCTTATAGCATGTTATCTGAGAACAGTCCATGGGGATTTTGCAAGCAAAATCCCCCAATTTTGGACTGTCTCTTATTCTTCAACCCCCCATCCTTCTCCACCCCCTGATGATTTTAAAGACTATACTATTTTGTAGCATTCTGGCAATGCAGTATTCAAGTAGACTGTTAATTGACATGCACAGTATTGTATGCTTTAGGCTGGAAGAGAAAATAAGCAATTTGCTTCATTTTGCAGAGTGAGTTCTAACTGTTATTAAAGTGCATTTGTAGTTGCATATTTTCCAGTAAAGGTGACAGATTACTTCAAAGCTGGTATTTTCTTTTTGTTAAACAAGGTTCTCAAATAGATCCATCTTGCCCACGTATTCTATTCTTGCCAGTTGGCTTTGAAAGCTGGTGCTTGGGCTCATCGTTCAGAACTAGCTTCCAAAAAAATGAGATCCCATGCTGTTTCTATCTATTGAGCTGGTAGGGGCTGGAAGGACCTGATCTGAAGCCAAGGCAAAGACTGAATTGATGGAATCATATCTAATAGGTTTGCCAAGTACTGCCCAGTCATGAAGTTCTACTTTCTGGGAAGGAGCACCAAGGTGAGGCATGGCAGAACATTCACAGTGATGCATGCACAGATTTCCTTAGAAATTTGACTTAGAGCCAGGCCCTTACATACGAAAGGACTAGCTAGAGGGAATTATTATACCTTTAATTTTTGTTCTGCATGCCTCTTCCCCATCTTCCCCATATTCTTTATAGTTGCATATATATATGTAAAGAATAAAAACCTTACTGCCTTTTATTACAGTATTATATGTATTTTGACTGTACATATTGTATTGTTGCAGAGGCATTCATACACATTCACTGTGTTTACTTCCAATTGATTCTCTTTGCACGCACACAAATGCCCAAACACTGATTCAAGCTCTGATCCAGGTGGATGAACCCCACCCATGCAGTAGGACTAGATGGAGGCCAGTTGTCTTTAGGGACAAATTCTCTGTCTTCAGTAAGTTCTGATTTTGTATGTGTAACTATAAGATGGGCAGTAGCATCATATCAAAATCATATATTTCTTCTTCTTAAAAAAAAATTAAAAAAATGACAGGTTTGCTTAGGGATATCGCTTTTCTAGCAGCTTGTGTTCATGAGATCCTGACAATTCAGGTTTCTTGTCTATGTTCAGTTTTTATATAAACTTCCAGAAGAGTCTCTGAAACCACAGCGATGATATACATCTGTGTGTCAGATATCCAATTTGTCACCAGTTTCTTCCAATATCTGGCAGAGAGCAGGACCTAAATGAAATCCAGTTGACTGGAGCTCAGCTAAGATCTGATAACAGTGACTTTGATAGATCAAATGGATGGAGAACTTGGTGGACTGTGTAGATGTAATCTGCTCAGTCACTTTTGAAACAGTCCACAGTCTTCAAGTCTTGCTCATCATCATAGCTGTTTCAGTGGTCAGAAGCAAAAGATTTTTTTATTTTTTTTTATTTTTAAGCCATTGCCTAGCCTAGCCAAGAGATTGCGTAGGGTGAAAACAATTGCAGATCTTGCCTTGATCTGTGTTTGCAGTCACTTCTGTCTTCAGCTATTGCAGTGATCTATATGTGTAGGCTATCATTCAAAATCACTGGGAACAGGTTAACTGGAATGACTCAGTTACCACCCTTTACTGTCCTTCTGTCCTGCAACCTCTCCTCACCTGGCATCTGCCCAGTGTGGTGTTTTTATTTCATTTTTTTTAGTACACTAGGCTGTGTGCCACATTCAGCTGTAGCATCAGTAACCTCCAGAGTACGAAGGAGTGGTCAGCTGGGTCCAGCACCTGCTTCAGCTAATTCTTCCTCTGCATCTCACCAATTACCAGCAACATGTCATCTTAAAGTATATTGGAATGAAATGGAAGAGCACCCTGTTTAGGCATCCTTTTGTCTATTGTCAGATACTTATTCAACGTTTCTTGAAATTCAGAAAGCTGCTGTCTTCAAAGGTGTGTAGTTCAAATCTAAATGATGTAGAAATAAGTATTCAGTAAATAATCACCAGAATGCAGAAGGCAATTATTCCATAAGTTAAATACATATTTTTGAAACCTCTTCAGAAAATGGGTATAAATTCTGGCAATCCCACATGGAAGGTCCTGTAGGAAGTATTTAGTTTCATAGTTCATTGCATCAAATTCTTAAACACCTATACTGAATGTACAGTTTAAATGGTTACTGTTGCAGAATTAGATTGTTTCAGGCCTCAGATGAACCCACATCATAATCGGCTTTATTTATTTATTTATTTTAATGTCTGCTAATAAGAGCACCTAGGGTCATTGCTATCAGATAAGTAACCATCATTTTATCCTCTTGAATGAACCGTTCAATAAATGCTGGTTTATTGAAAACATATTTTCTTTCTTGCCCTTTTCTTTTTTTTTTAATTAAAATATTTACCTGTTGTACTTATAACATAAATAATTTCTTTGAATCATCAGGTGAGTGCTGTTCAGTTACACTGAGTGAGGAAAATTGCAAAAACATGTATTAGGGTCCCTGTCCTTAAGTGTATTTCAGTTTGCATTTTGATAGCAGTTTAGAAATGTTATCGCCTGTTTTGTCACAGACATAATTCACATCTTTCTTCAGGCACTGTAAACAAGAGAAATGGTTTAATGGCTCCATAAAAGGCACTCTGTGCTGATAGCTGAGATTAGACCCTTTAGTAATGGATTTTTGTGTGCTGGGGGAAGGGGAGAGCTTGGCAGAGGTAAATGTACTGGAAAAGAATCTTTGAGAGACTCTGATGTATCTGGAGTGCCTGCTGCATTTCTGCGTGCATCAGGAGATGGATTCAAAGTGTGACAGTATTGGCTTTATCGGTACAGGGACCTGCTTTTCTTGCTTTTGAAATTTTACCGAGTACTAACTTCAGTTAGTCCAGCACCTGGAGCTGTAGTGGTATTCACACAGAAATTTCTCTGGTTTTGTCTTGTTTTTATGAAAATCAAACCCTATCTATTCAAACGTATTCAGGAAAGCTCTGTAAACTTATGTTGCCTATTAACAGTTTTGTCTCAATTAATCAAAAAAAATGAATCAGTTTATTTGCAAAGTTGGGTTTAGACAGTGGTGTGAGGGCATAAAAGTGAAAAGCAATTCAGAAACACAGAGCAGAAATGTCCAGGGCATGATTTACAGTGAATTCCATGTTGCATCCTTTTCTCTGCAGGTACACAAAGCTCGCAAACTCATTGAAGATGAAAGTAGTATTACTTAAGAGTCACCGGAGTTCACTAACAAGTGAATTTACTGTTCTTAGTTGATTTAATACCATATAGTAAATGCTACAAATGTTGATAATAAGACGTTTTTGTCTTTTTTGATCTGTGGAGTCAAGATTGCCTGATGTTCACCAACATTGTTGAATTACCAGAAATATTTAATGCCCTAAAAATATGTTTAAATCTGTTCCCCAGAAAATAAAATCAAATTTTATATTGTGCTATGGGTAGGAATCTGAAATTTGTTATAAATTGTTATAAATTTGTTATAAAATAAGTTATAAAATACTTGTTATAAAATAGCTTTTTGCTCAAAGGAGAAATGACTCAATTTCATTTAAAATATTTTTGATTTCTTCATCTTGAATAATCGTTTCTTGAAATAGAATAGAAAAATATGAATAATTGAAGAGAAAAATATGTGAAAACTTGGCATTTACATTTGATGCAGTGCATTTCTGGGGCTTTCTCAAAAGACGAGGTTCAGTTCTGTCCATGATGGTACATTTCCTGTTTGTCAGCCTAGGGAGTATACAAATCAGTCTCCTCTAAGACAAACAGATTTCTTCTTTAATTTCAAAGTTCTTAATAATACTCTTCTTCATTTGGGTCTTAAACTGGGTTTTGTTATGAGCAAAGTGATCATTACGTGTTGGCAGACTAATCCCCACTCCAAGGAGCGGAACACTTCAAAACGAGGGGTAGCAGCTCATATTTCTGCATGTTCTGTGCAAGTTCATAACATGGTGACATAGTCATTGATTACTATAAAAACACAGAATACTAATGTAAGACTATGGAACACCATATTAGATATAAAATACAAGTCCTCTTATTCTGCAAAGCTACATAGATATATCTATACACAGAGAATATGCATTACAGTAATGCATTATAGCGTAATCAATTTGCTGCAGATGGTAGCAGTCCTTCTGCTTGCCTTATGTCTGCATGTTGGCTTCAGAGAAGCTCCAGGCAGGAGCATTGAGCCTGTTCTGGTGCTAATAATCCTGATTTTCCCCAGTATTTGAGATGAGGTTTTGAAGATGGCCATCTAAATACAGGTTCTAAGATTGTTTGCCTTCAAGTTGGGAAGTAGTTATCTGTAAGTAATCACTTGGGATGAAATCTTGGCCCTTGGTCACTTCTTAATAAGGTCGTTATTAAGGCATAGTGCCTGTTGCTGTAATAGGGTTGAGACTCACTTCTGGGGTTAAGTAAAATGAATTTGCCATCAGGAAGAATGAAGTGGTGAGGAGCTGGTTGCTCAAAATGTCGTATTTTTAATTTGGATGTTGGTAGTTGGGTATGCTGCACTAAAATTAGATTATATAAATAAGCAACCTTGCTCTCATCAAATGAAAAGTGAATGAAAAAGGAATATAAAATCCAGCTTTGCAAAACTATGTGTGTTTAAAAACTCTTTTAATAGGTACACTATGAAATAAGTGTCATACTAAAATGAAGAGCAATGGGTGGAGGTGGCAGTGATGATGTGAGGAACTGTTTTAAATGTTTGAAATTTTTTAGTTGGAATAAGTCTGTCATCTTCAGCCACACTTAAGATGTGGTTTCAAAGGTCAAGTAGCCTTCATGAAAGCCCCCTCCCCCCCAAGCATAGAAAGTATTTTTCTCAGACTATCTTTTTTCCTTTCTTCCTATAGAACATACACTTAAAAGTTACAGATAAAGCTTAGCATGGTGACTGTGTCAGGGGACTGCCGGAGGAAGGTTTTAAATTTTACAGCTACATTATATTTCTGGACATAGTTAAGATAAAGATCTAATATAAAATCACTTTGGACTATAATGCTTTCCCTAAATGAAATGAAGGCGTTAACCTACTTGATTTGATACACTTTACCCTAGCTTATAAAGCTGGGAGGAAGGTGAGGTAAACTTTAATTAAAACTACAGCACAGATGCCTCCTAGCACTGTGCCCTATACCTTGCTAGGACTGTACAGTAAGCAAAATAAAATGTACCTCGCAGCCGAGGCAGCAGGCTGGAGCCGTGTTCAGTGAAAGTAATTTAATTAGTGTTGATCATGACTCCAGATGATGGTGATTTGATAAGGAATAATTTAGTACTTAACAGCCTTTTACATGCACCAACTCCATGTGGGAAGGTAAAGCAAATTGCACAAAATGAATGTGCTGCTTTCACTTGTGCCTGTGCCAGTGAGCTGGAAAACTGCCTGTTAGCAGACGTTCAGGCTCTCAGCGCTGTGATGAAATACCCAGCCAGTTCTCCGCACAGGGCTGTGGTGTGGGAGTCTCTGTACTCCCGTTATTTAAAAATAAATAAGGGAAGTAATTTTTCATAACAGATTAACTCTGAGGAAGTAGCAAAGTTAAAATAAAATAATAATAATAATAAAAAAAAATAGAGCAGCGTGTGACCTTTGTGCAAGTATGTGATACTGGCTTTAGAAAAGTCTTGTTACAGTTGTGGTTTTAATTCTCCGATCCAAGTCGAAGAGTTTGCCTGCCTCTGTGCCGGAGCCACGGTTCTGGAGATGTGGGTTCCATCATACACATTAAACGCACAGTGTGCATTATTATCTGACCAAGACGTGTGAAGATAGTCAGCAGTAAAAGTTCACTAGTGTAAACCCAAACCAAGCTACTGGATGTCAGCCTCTTTTGCAGTAGAAAGCTGACCATGGGCTGCAGTTTGCTTTACTACTACAGTTAAAAACCTTGATTCAAGAAGTCCCAATTGTCTTTTGTTTTATTGCAAATTTATACAATTGTATGCAGAAAGATTTATTCTCTTGTTGTGTTGTTCACCACTTTTCATCTCTTGTTTCTTAAGTTACTGTGCTGTGTTGCTGTGTTTCTGTGCCTGTTTTACTCTCTGCTTTTCGTATGTAATCTTTCTAGATAGGTTACTACTGTCCACCAAATACAATAGCTGAATAGCAGTCTTAGAGACAATTTTTTTGCATTCTGTGAAAATACATGGGAAAATAATCCAGCGATATCTTGCAGATGTCTCAGCTGAGAGATAATAATATGAGCTGTCATGTAAGAGGAAGATGATCAGTTTGTGAAAAAGTTCTCTGAACATTGCCCAGTTGTGGGAGAACCAGTGGTGAGAATCAGGAATCAAGATCTAGCATAATAAACTGGGGTTTATTCGTTCTAATGCTCACTTCTTAATGTTTCATTTACCTTTCCCTCACAACAACCCTGTCCACGTGCATGCACATCCCTTAATAGAAAGTATATAGCATGTAACAACTTGTTTTTCGGGTCAGGTGCAACGGAAAGGACAAGATTCTTCTTAACAGTAATAATAATGACCTAATTTTGCATTGAGCTTCTCTAACAGAGACTTTTGCATATATGTGGATTTCTGCAGAGGCGTACCTGTTGGTGTCAGGCTGGAGCATGATGTCCAAACTGGTGTTTTGGTGACAACAGCAAAACCCAGTCATGAGAGTTGATCCCCAAACTCTAGGCTGCTCAGAGTTCAAAAATGGATTTGAAATCTCTTTTTTTAAAAAAATAAATAAATAAATAAATAAATAAATTGAAGGGTATGTTTTCAAGCTGTTAAACACCTGTCTTTAGTCCTTTGTCCTCCTAGCCACTAAATTTAGATTTGCCTACATTAGGTGAACTTTGAATTTTCTTCTGTTTTAATTTTGGTTAAGGTTACCTTTGAAATAAAGGAAAGTTGGCTGGCTTAAACTAATATGCTAGTTAACCTTAACTTTACCTTTGACCTTTAGCTTAATCCAGACCAATTTGTGCTTCTCATTAACGATGCATTTCTGTCATACTCCCTATGTTCTTTTGGCTATTTAAAAAAGCATGGCTATTTTTTTTTTCTCCATTTGTGTCTGTCACATTTAGTGTTGACTTCGGCGAGGCCCAAATTTTACATTGTGCATTTTTGAGAAAGCGTACTGAAGGCATTTCTCATGTGTTTTTTCCAGATATTATTTGTATAACTAAAGAAACATGTAATCACCCAATTTCATAAGTTTCACTGCAAATTTTCATGTATTCTGTGGGAGAAAAAGGTGACCGAATATAAACCTGAGGCTGGTATATGAGAAATTTATTTTGGAGTAATTTGTGTGGCATTCTTTGAAGTGATCTGCTATTGCATTTATAGCTAAAAGCTACCTCACTAATAATACTTAGAAACATTTGGTGCCTGGAAAGTATTTTGCCTCTGACAACATTTACAGTAGTTAAGCCAAATATAAGTAGGCTGTTATTTTCCTGCTAATGAGATGGGATCCTGGCCATCATTCTATTAAACAATAAAAGTGCTAATAGCCAATGCAAAGGATCTCTGGTGTCTATTTTTCAGTTGACACATGAAGAAATCCTTGAAATGTTTATTTCCTATATTGTTTTTAGTATTACAATGGTTTAATTAATCATGTGCTTAATTAGCAGTGTCTAGTTTACTTGAGAAAGCTCATTGTTAATGTTGTACTTGGTTTTCAATTATATTTTCTTTCTCTTTCCAGTGGCTTTTCATGGTCTCCCTGTGAAAATCAAGAAGGAACCCCATAGCCCATGTTCGGAACTTGGCTCTGCTTGCAGTCAAGAACAACCATTCAAGTTCAGTTATGGGGAAAAGTGCCTGTACAATGTCAGGTAAAGCAATCAGGAATATGTTTGCAGTGAGAACTGCTGATTTAAATGAGGACTGACTAAAGAGTTATAAAGCCATAACAGAGATCTTATAAAAGTTCCCTCTTCAGCAGATAGCAGCCTGATGAGATAATGCATTTAGCTGATGAACACTGATGGTGTTGTTTACAGTTATATCAAACATATAACTATTTTAAAGCAGTGTTTTTCATCAAAATGCATATTCTCTATTCCTCCTTCATGGGAGATAGCCAGAATTTAGAAACTCGGGGTGCAAGTGTGAAATGGAAGGAGTGTCTGGTTTTCTATGAGTTGTGTTGAAAGTACTTTCAAAATGCATTATACACATTAGGAAAGAGAGCAAGATCTGTGTAACAAGCAAGAGATTGGCAGGCCTGAGGTATTTGACATGTTTTGCAATTATATATGTGTGCATTCAAGGATGATTACAATTTGAAATAGTATTTCATTAGGATCTGCATCTTTGTTATCTTTTCAAAAGCAAATTGTCTTTTATAAGGGTAAATAGTAAAAACTTTAATAATTCTGGGGGCTTGATATGACTGCATTCTTTATTGACGTTGTTTTGGTTTGCACTTACATGTCACTCCTTCCTTTAGCAGTGAAATGTCTTACTGACATTTCAGTCAATTTTAGAATGTTTAATCTTGCTAGTGAGTTTTTGTTCTCATTAACGTACTACTAAAACTGATAGCACTTAAATAATTTGCATTTAACTTTTTTACGTGTGAAAGAAAACTAAAAACAGACTGGCACCTTCGACAGTCATAGAGGAATGGTTTTGATTTAAAAAATCAAATGTGTACATTACCAGATTTGATGGGTGCTGGGAGATCTGACACAGGAAAGTATGCAAGTTCATGCTTACTATCTGCCTTTTGTCTGTGTTTTTCCTGTTCAGAAACAAGAATAATCAAAGTGTACTAAGGTCCATTCCTGTTCTGGAACTCCTTTATATTTGCAGGACTTAAACTTTATTTTTGAGACAGAGACAGAAAACCTATCAGGAGAGCCTGCTGACATCTTAGTGTGGGTAGCTAAGCCAGCATAGCATTGTTTTTCTGGGTCAGATCCCTTCCCTCTAACTGCATTCATTGTTTTACTGTTTCACTTTGTGGTTTTGTGCAAGCTCTAAAAAAGAGTCTTGACAGGCACTGCCAGCTCTTTGCACTCTAGTCCAGGTGCATATAATACAATACCATGTTTGTGTATTTTGTGTATCTCTTGTTAGAATGTCAGTGTAAGACTGAATCCTTTAAAAATACATTTCTAGGCCCCAGAGAAAAAAATGCTGTTTTGAACCACTTGCCTTTAAAATTATTTTTTTCTGTGCTCCTCTTCGTGTAGAGAATTTCTCTGCTCCAAACTGCTTAATAAAGTATCTGTAATAAAAAGCTTATATGTGATACTTGCTTTTTTTTTTTTTTCCTGAACATACGTGCTACATGTTTTTGCAGAGAAAATAACAGAATCACAGAATCACAGAATCACAGAATTTTCTAGGTTGGAAGAGACCTCAAGGTCATCGAGTCCAACCTCCAACCTAACGCTAACAGCCCTCCACTAAACCATATCCCTAAGCTCTACATCTAAGCGTCTTTCTCCTTGCTTTTCTAATAGTGCCTATGATCAGAAGCCACAAGTGGGAATGAGGCCCTCCAACCCACCAACACCATCCAGCACTCCTGTGTCACCGCTGCACCATGCCTCCCCAAACTCAGCTCAGACTCCTAAACCTGACCGGGTTTTCCCGGCCCATCTCCCTCCATCCCAGTCCATTCAAGACAACAGCTTCCCTATGGATCACAGGTAAAACACAGAATGTGTGCAGGACCTATGCAGAAGTTATTTCAATGGTAGACGTGTGTCTCTCATATAGGGCAGCACTGGCTTCAAGCCAGGTAAGGTCAGAATGTCAGAAATGTATGTTTTATGAAAGACTGGCACCCTGCTTGAGGGGCTTCAGTAGGAGTTGATATTGGCAATGATACGGTTTTAGTGACCTGCTTCTGCTGACTGCTGAGGGTGATTCACTTGAGTCTAGTAAGCCCCACGAGATGAAGTCATCAGCAGGCATGATCCTGGCTAATCTGTCTCCTTGCTAAGAAATTTACCGGTCCAAGAGATAAGTAGCTGTATGTGCTACTGCTTCAGAATATTCAATGGAAGGGTGGATCATTTTTCCAATCCCTTTAGAAATATAGTATTTCAAACAAACTTACATGCCAACATAAACTGTGTTCAAATAACATTAGTCTGAGTAAAAGCCACAAAACTGGAGACTAGAATTAAAGCTTAAACTGTCCTTAAGTCACCCTGTTTTGTTTCGGTATGTTGGAAGTCCCCAGACAACTGACTGTCTTTTTTAGCTCAGTTTTGCAACAAATATGCTTAGTGAATTTCCCTTATTTTTGAGACCAAACACTTGTTTGTGGAATTCTATTAATCCTAACCTTTATTACATGAACCTGTTTTTGTTTGCTGTGTTGTGTGATTGCTCTGAGCATTTTGAATTTCAGCTATATAGAGAGGTATATATGTTTAGAGACTTGTCTTAGCACTTACACATTAACAAATTAAGAAGCACCTGAAAAGAAAATCACAGTTGTCGGGAGTGTGATTTGCATGCTTCTGCTCTAATAAGGGCTATTATCTCCAGGGATTTGTGCAGATCAAATCTGGAGGAGGTCGCTACAGTTTATATAGCCATTTTGTGCTCTGCTGAGATAGTATTAAATATTACCCAAGGTCTGTATGCCTTTCTGGTGGTAAAGAAACACTGAATCAGCCCTGTAAACTGCCATAATGCTGTTTCCCCCATCCTTGGACTGTGGTCTAACCACACCAGCCCTCAGTGAAGCCAGGATGCAGTTTTGATTGCAGGAGGGTGGATAACTGTGTTTTTGTATATACACCCAAGTTGTCAGGAGACTGAAATCTCCAAAAGCTAAATGGCTTCTGTGCAGAGATCAATAGTATTTTACAGATGAAAAAATCTTTGGATTTAGAGCAACTTGTAAAGACAATACTGTAGCTGTATGTCAGCCTTAATTTGAATATTTATAAAGATTTGCATACACCCTAGTTTATTTTCCTATAACCATAACTCTTGTTCTGTACAAGCTTTATGAGTTCTTTATATGATTTTTTCCCCATGTCTTTGAAATTCATGTTCTTTATTACATTTTGCACTGATGCTTTCCTTCAGTGATAGAACATAACGTGTTTTAGTGAAGTCCAAATTAGCTGACTCAGGGCAAAAATCTCATTTTTCTATTTTTTTTAAAGAAAGTATGATTGTAGTGGAAGATACATATTATTATTTTTTTTTTCACCATTTTCCTCTTTACTTTGAATCTTCTCCATTTTTTGAAACAAATATGTACTTGATATTTTTGTGCAATTCACATCTTCCTGATTTACAAGATGATAGCTACAACAATGAATGTATTCAGACAATGTCATTTAAACAAATAACCTACCTGTGTAACTTTGTATATAAATTTATAACTCCAAGCATTTTTCTTTGGAACATGCGTTGGTGGTATAAGATAGGATCAGTATCTGGAACATACAGCCCATACATCTTCATACAGGGCATGAATATAAGTGGTCCTAACAAGTACCAACAGGAATCAAATCCACTTGTATAAACAAATGGCTTGATTCCATACAAAGCTTCCAGTACAACAAGTATTATTAACTTCCTTTGAGGCTTTGTGAGTGAGCCTGTTTCTTATTTTAACTTCAAGTTGCAATTTTCTGATTCACTCCTTGACAGTTCTTAATGATAATTTCTGCTTCTTTTTTTGGCTAATGAAAAAAGGAAAAGAGGGAAATGAATGCAGTGCCAGTCAGCCTAACTGTTTCATAATACATTTGAGTTTCTAAGTTTATTTTCTGCAGGTGTAGGTGGAATTGCAAAAACCAATGTTACAGTGCAGTACTCTTTCTATTGCAAAACAGATTATTTACAGCAGCATTAAAAAAATAATTTTGTCTCCAGTGCTACATTGTAATAGTTTCTATCCCTGTAGCTCCCACAGTATTTGTAATTAAGCTATGACAGTAAATATTTGTCAGACCAAGTTCACAGCAGTATTTTGACAGATGTTAGTAGGGTTAAAATTGTTTCAGAAACACATACTACATATAAGATGATATTCAAGGACTGTGTTGCTTATGCAATCAAAACCCTCCTTTCTTCATTCACCCCATTTTCTCCAAGAGAATGTCTGCTTTTGCTGTCATGAGGGAAAGTCAGTTCTGCTGCAAAGTACAGGAAGCTGAAGAGTGATTAATTCTTGATTTTTAGTGTGACGGTGTGAAACTGGCAGAGAAAGACACAGGTTTCTCTTTTTTTTTAAAAAAGAAAAAAGAAAAAGAAAAACGTATGCTTTCATGATGAGTGATAACGGGGCTAGTAAGCAGTTTGTTGCAAGAACATTGCATTTGCTGTGGATTAGTGCAGACACAATTCTGGTGGCGATGGTTACTACCACTGCGGTAATCTATAGGAGATGACAGGAACACTTTGTGCAGTTCATCAGAGCATGGTGGGAAAATAGCATCCTTGTATTCTCTAGGCTTCTGAACCCACAGATGTCCTAATAATTACATTCTAAATTTTTCATTCCTGTTTTATGGAAGAAACAACAAATGTAGGTTCTTGAGCAGTGCTGCATGGAAATTAAGTTGATTTAAAACTGAATTCTCACATGTTATGCTTATTGAAGAGTATTTTGGAGTAGTAAGTGGCGGCTTGGTTTGTGTGGACTACTTCTTTTGTGTGGAAATAACTATGGGAAGAAGTTAAGGCAGGAGGAAAATACTTAGGCTTTGCTTCTCTTAACAAAAATCTGTATGCTGTCCTTTTTCTGGAGTGCTTATATTCTCTTCTGGAATACAATACCAGTTTTGCAGGTAGACCTCCCACGGCGCTATCCCCGAGAGGACAGAACTGTGGACTTATACCCTGGCATGATTCCAGGTGTTTCAACAGACAATACTCTTTGTTCAAAATGGTTGTGTTTGTTGTCATGGTCAGAATGGTTTCCATGTAACAGTAAGAACTGCAAGAGTAAATTAGAGTACAAGCAATACGTCATTCATTCTCATGAAACAACAGAGAGCTCCACATAAGCCTCTTTCATGTTACTGTGGTAGGAAAACGTCAGTCTTTCTGCTGGTTTGAAGCTGGTACATTTTTGGTTGGCCTCTTTTGATGAGAGAGGACACTGAAGAAAAAGAACATGGTGGTGGGGGCAGGTACTAGAGCTGGTATTAATAGGTGGGGGGTATGTCACTTTGCTTCTTGCTGTTCTGCAACACAGCCATGATCATAATCCTGATGGCAGCATTTGGCATTATCATAAACAAAATGTTTACTATTGAGGAAGCGATAAACCCTCTTGCTAATCATGATCTGTGAAGATCTTTGTGAAATGGAATGTAGCTTAAGTCCTTTACATGACCTCTCTAACTTGTGTCCTAGATTTCGCCGCCAGCTCTCTGAACCTTGCAATTCTTTTCCACCTCTGCCTGCAATGCCAAGGGAAGGACGTCCAATATATCAGCGGCAGATGTCTGAGCCAAACATCCCTTTCCCACCTCAAGGTTTTAAGCAGGAGTATCACGATCCAGTGTATGAACACAACGCTATGGTTGGCAGTGCAGCCAGTCAAAATTTCCCCCCTCCTCTGATGATTAAACAGGAACCTAGAGATTTTGCATATGATTCAGGTAGGTGAGACTCTCCTTATTTATGCATAGTAAAGTAATAAATGAGTCCAAGCTAGTGCTATTGATGTTTTGATTCTATGAATTGGAACTTGCTCTTCTGGCTTCTAAATCTCCCAAAGTAATTGATGTCCAATATAACTTGAAAAGTAGTGAGATTGCCACATAGTACAAGGTGTCTCGTGCCACTGTTGCCTTGTCTTGCTCTGTGGAGGTTTTCATTTCCCAGAACTCTCTGTCCAGACAATACACAGGTTAAAGAAGCTGGAGAAGAAATAATCATGGGTGCAAAATTGAGCTTTGCTTAAGAGGGGGCTTGCTCTGCATTATCTCATCTCTGACCTCTAAATTTGTATGCTCCATTTTATGAGCTCTTTCATTTGTCCGCCAGAAGTAGAGGACTCTCCTCTTGCCTGCACTGCTTTAAATCAGGAGTAACTCCGCTGAAGTGGGGTTTATACAGCTATAAAACCAATGAGGGAGAAGAATCAGCCAAATTGGTGTCAGCTTCTCAATTTGTGCATACTGCTGTGTTTTGTGGAGGTACATAATCTGTGATGCCAGATTGCTGATGTAGAGAATAAGCTGTTGCTATTAATAATGTTTATTATTATTATTGCGCTCATAGGGCAACCAAAATGAGCGTTATTGCTCTACAAAATAGAGGAGGTGGTGGCAGAGCCCACTCTGAATAGCTTCTGGTCAAAAAGGATAAAAACATGAATCAAAGGAATAACATTTGAAATTTTAGGTTACTTTGCCACAATTTAAAAATAATATTTATATTATATTTGGGGAAAGAGAGAGAGAATTGGGGAAGCAAAAAACAGAGTTTAGTGATGAGTACCAAGTAACGAGGAGAGGGAAGCTAAGGTTAAAATTGCATGGAGCAGGCTGGATAGGGTAAATGGGGTAAACAGTATGGTGTTGACAAAATTCAGTCAAAACACATCTTTCAATTCCTATGTAAGCGATTTCTGCAGCTCCTCATCAGTCCATGCCTCTGTCCTGGTTCGTGTATGCCACACTGTTAAAGAGAAGGGTTTTCAGTGAGTTCTTATGGCACTCCCAGGGGAGGGTGCATTGCTTTCATACACACATACCCTAATTTGGGGCAGCGTCTTTTTGAGCCTTGCCTGACTTCTGGGCACTGCAGTGCCTCCAGTGCTTACCTTCTGGTTCAGTTCGTGGCTAGATGCTTTTGCAGTTTCTTTTGCAAACACTGTGTGGCTGTTGAATTGAGGTCTCCTTTGGAAGTTTAGCCTATGACAAATTGTTTTGCAGTTTGATACAGTGAAAAAATTGTTTTTATCATCTTTTCTATAGCTAACTTAACATTGTCTATTTAGTGGAGTATTCTTTGGTATCTTTATTATAAAGTGCTTGTTTTAGAACTGATCCCTATCTTAGACCAGGGGAATTTGGAAAGTAGAGTTTCTCCTTTCTTATTCTTTGCAAGCAAATAACCAATCCTTTGATGAATTTGAGTTAGGGATATACAAGGAGGGGAATAAGGAGGAAATATGAAATATTTATCCAAGCTGAAGTATAAGACAACATGAACATAGGTTCAGATTAAAGGATGAAAGCAAGAACTAAACCTGTTCATTGATTAAGGTTCTGAGATATGTGGCTTTGGCAGTCGTGTATCTTTAGTCTTACAGAACAGCATGGGAGAGACTGTCTGCATAGTTAATGTGGCTATGGATAATAAATAGGGGACTGCAGCTTCAGGCACTGCCAGTCCCTTGCAACCTTCACAAGCACCGTTATTCATCCTGCTAAATTAAAGGGTGAAAAAAGGCCCTTTTGTAAGCATGCTTCATATTTGGCTAGGAAGTGGGATCTCCTTATTGCATGCTATTACTTTAAATCTGGGTTGGCTGCTAGCATTCATCTTTCATTGTAATATTCTTTATGGGAAAAAAAAAAAAAACAGCAAATTTTATTCTGAAAGGAAGATGTGCAAACTTGCGTCAATTCTAAAATGCTCTTTTTTTATTATTATTATTTTTTATTTTTGTGCCAGCAAGAACAACATTTCGCTTTATAGTAATGACGTCTGAGGAAGATTGTTTCTTTTGTGACGAATAATTAGTTTTTAAAAATGTAATAGCTGTGTAACCAGTGGTCATGAAAAATTAATCTGTTGGTATCAGGAAGTACTTTTATTGGCCTCAGAATCACTGCATTTAAGTTGACACATCTGTACACTCCATAAATTGCAGTCAACAACTGTGGTCTGTTGATATTTTGTCTTGTTACCATCTGTTCTCTAGAAACCATCATTTTCCATCCTTACTAGGAGTACATTAAATAACCCCTTAGGAAACATAATGTATTTGTCACTGAATCATTGATTTCATTTTTCACCTATGGATGTTCAGGGAAGGAGGAATGTTAGAGTGAAAAGTCTTTTTTTGCATGCTATTTTACTGCAGCTCGGATAAGAATATAGAAATATATTTAAAAAGTTCATTGTAATGCACCAAGATGTTCCTTTTGGGATGTTTTTGAAAGAGCCTCATAAAAGTTCATTGCTTTTGTGCACTATACTTTTATATTTTGTGGGAAGCTGGTGAATGAAAAGCATTATTATGGAATGATTATAACTCTATTAAAACATGACATTAATTATGACATGGGAAATGGCAGATCAATTAGTTGTAATTGTAATTGCAGGTATGCAATTTCTACTGCAGAATGTTTGAGATAATGGAAAAAGAAAAATGTCAACAGAGTAGAAGCTCTTCCTTATCCATCTACACTTCTAGAAGTCACAATGCATCATACGTGTCCAATCAGACTTTTTCTGCCACAATTTTTTTTGGGCTGCTAGTCACAGATATATTTAGTACCTAATGGTATATCCAGCAACATATAGAACTTGGAGATTTTACATGGTTGATGAATATGCCCTAGAAGCCTTCCCAAGATATTTGTTTACAAGGGTTAATAATGGAAATTCTTGAACAGTTAGTACTTCTACAATTCAGTCCATGTGTTTGGTTATTTTAATGAAAAGGTCAACTTGAGGAGCTTTGAGCTTCCTCTGTTCTAGGCTTTATTTTGAGGTAGGACCCTTGAAGGCTTGATGCTTCCTACTTCACTTAGTCTATTTGCAAATATACCAAGTAATGACTTCAGCTATGCATGTAGATTAATAATAAAAATAATTTTGCAATGACATCTTCAGTTTCAGTTTAAATCTCACATTTTGTTTTGCCTGATTAAAACAGTTATTTTGTTTGGGAAGTTCTTTTGTGCCTATTTCTTTAACTGAGAACTTTTAAATCTGTCACAAGGTAGTGTTAGTCAGAGATTAGTAGACAAATTGCTGCTTGTATATACTTATTACTGATTGCCAGGAATTCATCTGTTGAAATCTAGACAAAATCAGTCTCTCCAGAGCAGATTAGAGGCATTGACAGGGCTGTTCTTGCATTTCAGTGTAGTCTCATGAGTAATACATTTGAATGGACCTTAGAAAATTTGGATTCTATCCCTGTCACTTCCAAAATTTTCTTCTGAGTTACTAGTCACATCACTTGTGGAATAAACTTTTGAGACAGAATTATTAGCCCTTATGTCTTCCTTGCTGGGTTGCTCATCCTTCTAATTTCTGAGGCCTCACAACCTTTTGGCAGCACCCAAGAAAGGGTAAGAGATATGGTTGTAGGCAGAGACACATTTGATAGAAACCTGCTTATTTGGGGTACCCAATTAGCACTGGAAAATTCTTAAAGAACACTATGTATTAGACAAGTTCAAAATTTAGCTCCTAGGGACTTCCTTTGTATTTAGTAGTGAGAAAGTATAGAAACATCAGATTAGTATCCCAGTCCAAGGACCACAAATATAAGAAATACATAATGTGAAAAAAATTTGGCCAAGATGACTTGACTACTTTGGCAAACTTAATTGGAGCTGGAACAGCCTTTGTTGAGTCCTAAAATTTGCCATTCCAATATCTTGAGGTTGTCTTTTCCTTTCTTGAAATGTTATGCCTCATTAATGGCACAACTTCCAATGTCTGTAACAACTGAAGCAGGAGCTCCACCTGCAAAGCTGTTCACTGCACCACTCTCCTTCCCCAAAACAGTTTTGACTTGTGCACTCAAGAGGCAAGAGTTGTCCTGAGACAAAAGGCTATATCATAATTCATTAGCAACAAAGCAGTTGTATAAATGTTGCCCAGGAAGATGTAATTATGACACTTGCTAACCACCAACATTTCCACCTTTAGGTATAAGATGTTGTTAGCATTCTACTATCCATGCTATAAAGGTGTATTTACCTAATGACTGGAACAGAATAAAAAGCAAGAGTCCTTTCAAATACCTGATACAGTGCTCTTTGAAAAGCAAATCAATGCAAATTAACATTGAAAAAGTTTCCTAGTAGCACATTCTTCCCTTGAGATCAGCTGACATCTCTTGAAATTTGGGAGTTGCAAGAACAACATTAGAGAATGTGTTGAATTAAAATTTCAAGGGAAAAAATAGACTTTAAATGTGTTTCTTGGAAGTATATTTATTTGCAGTTTTCCTTTCCTTTCCTTTCCTTTCCTTTCCTTTCCTTTCCTTTCCTTTCCTTTCCTTTCCTTTCCTTTCCTTTCCTTTCCTTTCCTTTCCTTTCCTTTCCTTTCCTTTCCTTTCCTTTCCTTTCCTTTCCTTTCCTCTTTCCTCTTTCCTCTTTCCTCTTTCCTCTTTCCTCTTTCCTCTTTCCTCTTTCCTCTTTCCTCTTTCCTCTTTCCTCTTTCCTCTTTCCTCTTTCCTCTTTCCTCTTTCCTTCTCTCTCTCTCTCTCTCCCTTTCTCCTTTTCTTCCCTCCTTCCCTCTTACTTTAAGAACAGCAGTTGGATATTTTATTGTACCTCTTGCAGGTACAGGTTAGACATTTGGAGATGCTAGTATGAAGGAAGAAAGGAAATCTTAGCTGGCAGTCAGAGTCAATGCAGGTTGGCTTTTTCCAGAATATCTTCTAGTGCCTTGACTAATGCAGTATTTAAAATGACAACTTATGGTACTTCTACTGTCTTTAATTATATTGGCTAATTTTTCCACATTGCTTTGAAAATGTAAAGCACCGTGTTGAGTGCTAAGTATTATTACTACAGTTATTCCCTTGGGAGATTATTTCACAGACTTCATAGTTAAGAAATATTTCTTGATAGTAAGCCTAAATTTTCCCTTTGATCAGTCTCATTCCACTGCTCATAGCTACACCTCTTTGGCTCATCCTAAACAATTCCTTGGTATTAACATACCACCTATAAATCTCTGTAGACAGTCTGCATGTATACTTAAAGTATGTCTGTGTGAATTGTTGTTGAGATCCTGCTTCATAAATCCTCTAGCTGCTTAATCTTTTCCTCAAATTCTCTCTAGGTTTTTCCTTTTCTTTTCTTATTTTTTCTTCCTCCCGCCCCCCCCCCCCCCCTTTTTTTTTAATTTAAGTCAGGCTGCAAATATTTGCAGTATTTTCAGCATAATTTTTTAAAATGTGAAAATGTGAAACAGAACTAACCTCATCCTTTTACAGGATGTGGTCCTTCAGTACGTGCATCCCAAAATTGCATCTGCTTATGGCCTTAAAGAAATTCTTTTACACGGTGCAATTGTTCTGAATGAAAATCTGGCTGGGATAAAGGCAGGAGGGGATAAGGGCCAAGGGCTTGCTCTTTAGTTCAAGGTTTGCAAAGTCTCCCCTCCTCATTCTTGGTTTTGCAGTTTTCCTGAGTCTCGCTTCTGTGGTTTAAAATATTTCACTGTCTTGTTTCAGGAGCTTGTCTTTAGTGTGTTGTTTCAGTGAATGAACATGGGTTTCGTTCAGTTGTTAAGCTGTGCTGCACTTTGTACTTGCTCTTAAAACACATAAACACAAATCTACTGTTGGATGGTACAACAGTAGAAAATAATGGCATCTGAGGATGGGAATTTGAAAAACCTGGACTTAGGAAGATTGCAGTGGCAGGCAGAATTTGAACTTTTCTCTTGCTTTCTATCTAGCCGATTCCTTCTACTCACTAAATCTGTCTACAAGAAATTTGTATTTAGAATAGAATTAATTTTGTAATTTATCCTCATGAACAAAGGGAAATCTGAACACCGAGTTAATATAAGCATATAGGCAGGAGGCCATACATCTATTTTTCATTTCAAAGCAGACAATATGATCTGAAAAATTGTCCTGCAGTCCCTGTTTTTTTTAAAGAAATGGATAAATATTCTCTAAATCTACAGTTACAGTAAGTGGCACTGGCTAATGATTTGATTTGAGGATTGAGAGCACAGTCTGGATTTACTCTTTGTGCATTAACGCAGGTCAAATGGACACAGGCTGCATTTTAAATCAGTAATGGAAGGCTGAAGCCTGCCTTAAACCAATCACATCAGCCTTACCCAAGACCGATTGATCCCGAGAGACCGAGCCCTGTGAGCACAGCTTTTATATGAATGGACTTTGTGCAGCCTGAAGTTTCATTCATAAAATGGATGCTGAAGGGGAAAAAAAAAAAAAAAAGAAACGCACCAAACCCTGGAATGTCCATTTATACGAAGCTGAAGGGTGTAGTGTTCCCTCAGCTGCTGCTTTTTCCAGTTGCCTTAAAGTAATGATTAATGCTCCTTGGCCCTGCCTGCCTGTAACCTGACTCCATTTATGGCCTTGGTGTGTTTCTAATGTATAGTGAATGAGAAGGCTACATTCTCAAATCAGAAACATAAACAGGAACTGGTTGGTCTGAATTCCATTCAAATATGTCACTTCAGCCGTGCAGTGTTTGTCCAACTTCAATTTTACAGGCATGGGATGGGGCGGGGGAGAAAAAGCAACACAGACAGTTTTTTGCTGTAAGATTACCAACAAAAGGAGAAAGGGAGAGTGAAAATACTGCTGTGTTTTGTTGAATTCGAAAGGAAGCAATGTTTAAAATACATTTTACAGTTACTGAGGTTAATAAAAGCAAATGCATGATTTTAAAGTATGCTCAAAAGATCAGTTCCATGTGGAATTTCAATTCGGAGCTGAATGTATGAGCCTTTGTTTTCCTGTTCTGCTGTATAAAAAGTTACACATCGCCTAGACAGGCTGTTGACATCTGGTCTCAGAAAATGCATTAGATGTTGTCATAGAACTAAAAACCAAAGTTGCGGAAAGGAAGCTGTTTGCTTAAGGTTTTCTTTCTGTGTGTGTGTGATAATCGCACTTAGACACGAGCTATTGAGGCCTAGATTTTTGTCAAGTAAAAAGCAAGAAATCGAGCTTAAGAAATCAAAATTAGTTATCTTTTAGAACGGAGGGTGTGTGTGTATTTATGAGTGCACATACTTGTAGATGTTATTGTTTGTTTAATTGCTGGTGTGAAGGTTAGTAGCAGGCAGAATGAAGAATGAAATCTTCCATTCTGAATGTTTTTGAACTGCATAATGATTTGGGAAAAGCAAGATTAATTTTTAGATGGATTTTTAGAGGAGACAGTGACTGCTTTTACCTCTGTAACTTCAGTGCATCTACATATTTCATACTGACCCTGCTAATACAACATTAGTGCTGACTTTTGTTTTGCCAGGATTTTAGCAGTTTGTAGCACTCTGTTGAACCATGAAGTTTCTCAGGGGACGGTGCTTTCAAAGGCAGTTGGACTAAAACCTGATCCACCAGCATTTGAGCTGTGAACATGCACAAGCAATTCCTGTTTAGGAAAACTGTCATTAGCTCTTGTATTTCTACCTGAATCTCTTTTTATGCAGAGATATAAGAGTTTTAATTTCATTGTGTTCTGCAGGCTTACAAAACCGTAGGTTCTGTATCAGATAAAATCATTAGGTTTGTTTCCCTGCGTAACACAGATCATGCATTTTCCTTAGTGATGCCTGGTGCCACTTGTTGTGATCTAGTGTGAAGAACTGCCTTTCCTACCTGAAAAATCCTGTCTGTTTTCCCATGATTTTAGCATTGCTCTTGATCTATGAGCTGGTCAGAGCTTCTCAGTGGCAGTAAATACTGCTTTCCACCATGAGGCTAAAAGTGTTTCAGTGGTGGATTAAGCGCTCCTTTGTAAACAGTTTGTCAGCGCTCTTGGAAATACATGAACAGAAAAGTTCTTTGCAGTCATATTGAGACATTACCAAGTTTGAGGCTGAAAGTACAATGCCTTTTAACTTGCTCATTTTATTTTAAAAAGGCTACTTTTGTCAGGCTACCTTTGTCTCTGCATGCGGTAAAAACCTCTCCCACTGCCCCGGCCATCTCTGTGCATACCAGAACTTGCACTGCAGAAGATGGGAGGAGGCAGTGTGGGCAGGACTGGCACAGCAGCAGGGTTGGGCTGTCACATACTGGTATCTGCCTGGCAGCTGAGTGTCCCAGCCCCTGAAGGGCTTGTGTGTGCCCCCCTGCACCCAGTGGCACCAGTGAAAGGGTCTGCACGTGCTGGATTTCTTGCCTCTGGGAAGAGAGGTGGCACAGCACGCTTAAGTGTATGTAGAAACACCAATTCTGAGTCACTGAAATAGGAGCAAAAGACTCCGTAATTCTTTTTCAGACCAAGAAAGGATAACTGAGAAGGCTTCAGTTTCCAACTGTGGCTCAGTTTCCAACTGAGAAGGATATGGTGTAAGTTAAATTACAGGGTTGGCGTTATCCACAGCCAGTGGAATCCCTGAAAACTTTTGGGGAATTTTTCCTCTTGTTAATATCACTGAGTTGGTAATAAAGTGTAAATCAGAGAACTGGGTGAGCAATAGTAACACGGTTCCAGTTTTAGTGCCGTCACATATTTGATGCCTGTCAGGAAGGAGACAAGTTTCACATGTGGGTTGAGGTGTTTGATGAATGTGAGCAACTCGTTCACAGGCTCAGCATGTAAGGTAGCCACTGGTCAGGACACCATGCTGCTCACCGAAGCTGCCATGCTGTCTTTTCACCCACCCAGATTAAGCCTGCATGCACCTGCTGAGCCTTGGCCTCTGCCTCTCTGCACATGCACATGTGTAGTGCATGTACACCTGTCACACTTTGCACTCTTACATCCATGTGGGTCCTGCCCTGGGCCTCCACATCTTAAGATGCTGATGATAGAGTGAACTGAAAAGTAATTCAGAGTCAGAGCATAACGTGACAGTTTGTGAGACAGAGTGAGGAACGCTGCATAGTGTCAGAGTCACAGGAGCAGCCAAAGAAGAAATCCTGATGAGGGTTCCCAATATCTGCTGCATTCAAGAGGAGAAAGTCACTTCATTCGGTTTCTTGAAGAAGCTTACTTTTCCCTGTGTCTTCCCCAGCAAGAGAGACGTGGTGGAAATTGTTTTTGTGCAGGCTGTGATTGTGGGTCTGAAACCTGGTCCTTACCTCTGCATAAAAAATGGGAAAGGATTTAATGATTCCCTACCCACCTTGAGTTAGACAGGGCTGAGACAGCCTAACCCTTTAAATTCCACTATATTAATTAATACAAAATGCTTCCTTACTAAGAGACTACTCAAGTGCTTTATTTGATAATGAAACCTAGAACCTGTGCTTGCTGAATTTGGCAGCAGGTTTTTCTGGGGAAGTCTATTTGGCCTTTTTCTGCTTTGATATATTTTAAAACACAGCAGAGCATATTTCTAGTGGATTCTCTGTAACATTCGTAGATAAGAAGGTATTTATTATATAGATTACATGTAATTTTAAAGTAACACCTATTGTGGAAAAATAGTTCCAGAGCTACATGATATAAGACCACATTCACTGTTTTAAGATGACTGCTATGTTGCTGTTAGCAAGAGGAGCAATGAAGGATGATGTCTAGGTATTCCGAATTAACAATAAAAATATTTTTTTTTGTCTCCATATTTTTAGTTGCTTTTTTTTAAAAAAAAACAAACAAACAAACAAAAAAAAAACCTGGACTCTGCTGTTCTTGAGATGATGTAACTTCACAATGTGAACTACTTCATTAAGAATCTGAAATAAGCTTATCGTGAGTCCTAAAGCCAGGCGCGTTTTTCTTCAAAGACTAAAAATTACTAAAAGGTGGTAGAATCAGTCACCTCAAATACTTGGACCCTGCCCTGGTGGTATTTTATGCCTAATTCTGTCTTATTTGTTGTCTTAAAACAATACTTTAAGGAGAAGAAAACATATAATTGCTCTGTAATTTCTGCACTAAAATGTTTTCTTTTGAAGTAGCTCCGCTTAGCTAGTAAAAATACTTCTGGGTCTTAGTCAAGCATTTAGTACAATTTAAAACTGCAATGCTAAATTTCATTGGTTGGACTTTTTATTAGATAAGGTAGAAATGAAAGCAGCAGGCAATTTAATTAGCAGTAATTTTTCTGGGCAAGTCATTACTTTGATGAACTTCAGAGCAATGTTTATGGCTCCTAATTAACCATGTTAGTCATTTGATTGAATAATCACTTTGGAAATGTTTCTACAATTTGATTAGAGTCTGACCCACTCTGATAGTCATAAATTAACTGATAGCACTTTAGGATAACAAGACTCTAGTTACTTTACGAGAAATAAACTCTTGTCTGCTGTATTTTTCAGCCCTCTGTGGACTGTTTAAGCACAAACTAACCAAAAGATTAAGTAATGTTGGTACAAACAATGCTTGTCTTAAAAAGACTCCAGATGTTAATTATAATTGATTTTAGGAGCATACGAGATGAAACCCCAAATTGGCTAAAAACACAGCTTCTTGGATTCATACATAATTCTTTATTCTGTATACTCTGCTGTATCATTTTGCAAGAGTGGAGTTCATGAGTCAAAAAGGGTTTTGCTGCCAATACTAGTGAATTTTTACCTAAAATAGAAAATAGCATCTGTTTCAGTTCTGCAACTTTCTTTTTTTTTTTTTTTTTTTTTTTTTTTTTTTTTTAACGTAGATTTTTCCATTCTCCTTAAAATTCAATCTACTTGGTAAGATGAGTGATTCTTTGCAGGTGAACCACTACTTGTAGCCTTGACTTCTACTCTACAGAGCTATACTTGACTTGTGTGATCACTGAGTCACCGAGTCCTGTGTCTGCTCAGAATAGTTGTCTGAGACATTAGAGATCCTCAAGGCCTGAGCAGGCAGGCACTGAGCATGTAATCAAGAGAGGAGGTAATAAAGAGTTTGGCATAGATGTGCAGGAGAGATTGCGGACTGATAGAGGAAACTTATTCCTGTTCTGTGTTTCACTTGTTTTGTGAAGTCGGTGTCAAACCTCATTTTCTTAGCCAGCCAAATCTTTGATACTCATCAGTAGTCAGTGAACAACAAAATTTGGAATCACATTCTGAAAGAGTAGGTAGGCAGCATTGGAAAAATAATGGCTGCTCTTTTCACTTCTGTTTGCATCTCTTAAAGAGTTACAACTTACTGGTGTCAGATTGTAGTTTGGGGTAGGAGTTTATCCCAAGATTGAATAGATGGTGTTAAGCAAGACTTTCAATATTCAAGAAGCGGTTTAAACATAGTCTAGAAGGGCAAATGTATATGGTGTTTGCAATTCCCTGTGCACAACATGTCACTATTGGAGACAGTGTAAGACAGGAGGAAAAACAAACAAACAAACAAACAAAAACATTTAAAGAATACCATTTTAATTAGTTCTGGTTTGTTTGTTTGTTTGCTTGTTTCCTCATTCTTCTTGCATATTTGAGTAGACGTGAAGAACTGCAAATAGATTTGTGTATTATTTAAAATGTGCACAATATTTATTTATTTTTTACTTTTAAGGGGTTTCTTTTTTGGTTAAGGGTACACAAGCAGAGGGTGAATTGGTGCAGCTGAATTCCTAGTTTAAATGCTTAGCATTTGCAGAAAATTTCTTTAAAGTTTCAAGACCTTAAGCAGAGTCTAAAAACCAATAATCTACTGTAGATTCATCCTGACATTCCTTGTATTAATGATACTGTATTTGTAGAGTTTATAAGTGCCTACTGTGATTGGCAGGCTTTACTGTGTAATTGATTAAAAACGGTGTGTTGAATTAGTTACAAAGACAGATATACGAGCACAGAGTTTAAAATATTCATACTGTTTGTGTGGATTTTTTGGTCTGTGAATGATCTCAAATATGTTGTGGGAATCAACTTTTAGCAAGGTTGATTGCAATAAGGGTATGAGTTCAAGTACCAATGTTGTGTGGGTTCTGTGATCTTTATGGTTTTCTCTTTTGCCATGCCTTGTGCATGCTGCTCTGAAATGCTTACTGGGGGTTGTCAGGTTCCTTCCCCCTTGCTGTAACTTGCATCCTTCTTAGTGTTCTTCTGCCTGCAGCTCTTGTCATTGATAACCTGAACATTTCAATTCCAGACAGTCTTTTGACTAGTGTTGTCTTCTCTTTTTAGAAGTGCCTAGCTGCCATTCCATTTACATGAGGCAAGAAGGCTTCCTGACTCACCCAAACAGAACAGAAGTTAAGTTTTCTATTATGTATCACTTATTATGAGATTATGAGAGAAATGGGGGGGGGGGGACGGTGGTTAAAGCCTGGAGAGATTTGGGTTTCACTGGTTTGATCCTGCTGCTGGGAAGACACTGTCATCTTTCTTTCCCTTCCCAGTCTAGAGTTTCTGCTGAGCTGGTCTTTTGTAGTTTCTTCTAGTGACACAGGTTGGTTAGGATAGAAGCAACTTTGTTATGAATTTATTCATTCTACTTTTCAGTGCCTCCAGCTGTTGAATGGAAGTGATGCTAACAAATTTGTCCATATAACCCATTCTATTTAAATGATATTTTCCAGGCTACTAGTGTGACAGGCTTGGTTAACAGTTAAGTAATCCATTTTACACTTCAAAAAGTTTTCAGTTTTTGTCTTTTTGTTTTTTCAATGTTTTGGTGCTTTTTAGACCATTTAATATATGCAAAAGCTGTTAAGGACTTCAGTAAGGAAGAGCTAAGATCATTGTCAAAATTAATAATTGTAAGTGATAGCACTTTATACATATTAAAAAGGCCAGCAGAACTAAGCAAAAATGGCCACTGAAACATAGCTTATGCCATTCACTCTCCTGCTTTAATGCATCCTTTTTGTCAATATGTGATTTTTTTGTTTTTTAGGGTTTGTTTGTTTTTCCTCCAAGGGGCGAATTTCACAAACCTGAGGAAAATTGTTTCTGAGATAGATGGGAATTCAAACAGATGTATGAGTGAAAGTCCTGTAGTAAGGCTTCATTCGTTAGTAAAAGACACAACTGGAAAGATAACAAAGCTAAGTAAAAGCCCATGTGCTTCTGGAGTGGAATAAAGGCAGAAAAATAGAAATGAAATTTAGTGTATTACAAGGAGGATGAAAAAGCAGGTAGAAATTTGTAACAGCCTTGGTATATGAAATTCTATTATGTATATAAGCTTGATAAGAGAGGTGAAAGACATCAGTGAAAAATCCACAAACTACAGGGCGAGGGTTAACAGATTTGAGTTTTAATCGTGGCATAGATAGGGGAGAAACAGACTTAGCCATGTTATGTACTCGTAAGCTCTTGGAGGTGGTAAATTTGTTATGAATGACGTAGGAAAAGCAGCCATGTTTGGGTCAATATTTGTTTTCTGTATTTGGAAATCAGTCAACATGATTTTATGGAATAAAGGTCATGTCAAAGAAATCTGATTTCATTCTTTGTTGAGATTAAAAGTTTGATTGATAAAGATACTTGTCTCTTGTATCATGTAGTTGGCCATTTATATGGCATTCAATTTGCGACTGTATTACATTGTGATTAAGAAGTTAGCACTAAGCAGTATCAATAAGGTACACATTAAATACATTAAGACCTGGCTTACTGACAGATCTAAAAGTAGCTGTCACTGGACAATCATCACAGAATGGATTTGTTTCTATTAGAGTTCTGTATAGTTCTGTGGGAATTGATATCAGTGCTATTCAACATTTTCAGTAAAGATACAGAAAAATGTTAATTGATAACTGTGTGGCACAGTGGTAAATAACAGGCAGGACAGGGCAGTCACACAAAGCAGTTTTGATTGTATGGTAATCTGGGCATGTTAAAGAAAATGTTTTTTCAATACACTGAATGCAGACCGGGCCTATGGAATTGGGAAACAGTATATTGGAAAAAATGATGTTGAGATGGGCCTCCTCCTCCTCAGCTTCGCAATGGGAAATCAGCCCAACCAAACATTGCAGCCATATGGCAAAAAGCCCTTCTACAATATTTGTACAGTCAAACGGAGAGCCGGAGGGAGGCAGGAGAGGAGGACTTGTTTTGTCTCTCCAAGTTGCATTAGCAAGGCTGATACTGGCATCCAATACAGTTCTGGTTAACAAAAACGTCAAAATAATACTGCAAAATAGGAGTGTGCACAGAAGAGGGTCCTAAAAAGAGTGCAAGGTTGCAGGGAGTGTCTTTTAATGAAAAAAATTAATTTTCAAATGATCTTAATTGAAAGAAACATCCACTGAGTGACTTAGGTATGGGGAGAAAATACAGAGTAGAACTTCTTCAGTCTAGCAAGCAGAAGACACACAGGAACCAATGGTTAAAATGTGAAGCCATGCTAATTCAAATAGGAAATGAAGCAAACATTTTGGAATAAAGCGTAAAGAAAAACGAGTACTTTTTCATTTTTGCAGGTGGCGATTAGCAGTCTTTTGGGAATGCACGCATTAATTAAACACCCCTATACTGAGGCCAAAATGTTGTGATTGGGTGGTGTGTAAAGGATGTGGGATATAAATCTAATTCCTGTATGACTTACTGTTCCCTCTGGCATTAAGCCTATGATCTCGTCTTTCTCCATGCATCTTTTAAATAAACACCTCTTTAACTTACAGGTTGTATGTATGAAAAGGGACCTAGGCAGTTTTATGATGACACTTGCGTTGTTCCAGAGAAATTTGATGGTATGTATGACACATCTCTTGCTCTTTTCATGTGTGGCAAGATAAAAAAGAAAGAGATGAGGGACTTTTCTCTGTTGGTGATCAAAAAAGGTCAGTAACGTTCCAATTTAGGATTCCTTAACACACCATTTGCAGAGCGCCCAACCAAAGCTGACCTTTGTCTCTTGAAACCAAAGTCTCCTTTACAATAGGATGTCGTTTGACTTTTGCCAGTGAAGGGTTCTATATCCAATGTTGGGGCACAGGAGCTCAGTTCCTGTACTGGAAGAGAAGGAATAGGAGGATTTCCATTGCACTGATGATCACATACTGCTTGTTGTTAGAGATTTAATGAAAGCTTCTCTTATAATTAACAAAACAGAGGAGACGGCAGCAGCTTTGTTTTTAGTGAGGAGTAAGCCTCTTGTCCCATTGTCTGTGAAGATATGAATAGGGGGGAGTGAGTCTGTAGGACATTTCTGTGTTGGTGTGTTTGTGCTACATTAGGCATTGTGCTAGTGGTTTATTTTTCAGTAGGGTTCTGGGGTCAAGTAAAATAAATGGCCTGAATTATCCTCAGTTACTCTGATGTAAAATCAGTTTCCTGGTGTAACTCAGTTGATTTCAGATTTATTTCATTACAGACAAAGTAGATGGACTCAGTATTTTTTGCCGGTGACTCTGTTAGTCTGCAACTTTGGGAAGTAATTTGGAGATCAATTACTTAAATTTGCTGGAGTGGCTTCTTAAGTTAGTGTATGTATGTCCAGCTTTATTTATTTTTAAGCAGGAAGGATTATATACCTTCTGATAGCTAAAGGAAAGCTGGAGAATTTATGGTGCTATTTTTTTTTCCCCTCCTGCTTTATTTTTTTTTGTTTGTTTTCCCCTGAGAATCACTTAGATGGATTGCAAAACTATTGTGTGTATAGCAGCATTTGTTGTGTTTACTGAAGAATGGGAGACTCTAAAATGAAATTAACCTGAAGAATTGTATGTTTCTCAAACTGAGGTGTCATGAGCATTTCAGGGTTGGTAAGGAATAGTAAGAAATAAATAGAGGATTTTAAATAATACTAGCTTTCACCTAACTCTAAATATTGCTTAGTCCAGTATTGCATTGTCACAGGATTTACATATTCACTGAAAGGGTAATTTATTGAACGATCTACTTTATATGTTGGCTTTGGAATTTTTATTTTATTTTATTTTATTTTATTTTATTTTATTTTATTTTATTTTATTTTATTTTATTTTATTTTATTTTTTTGGTGATGATGGTGGTTTGTTTGTTTTTCCCAAGTGCACTGTGTCAGGTTCCCCCTCCCAAAAAACATTGTGGGCCTCATACGTTTTCAGTATCAGTGGCAAAATCATTTTTATATTTATCAGCGTGGGATCAGACCCTGTTCTACAAGAATATAAAAATATTCGAGATGAGTACTTGTTCATGCCATTCTTGAAAAGCGTTTTTGTTTATTTGGGTTTTGTCCAGGGAAGGGAATGAAAATGGGAAAGAAATACAAATAAAGTTAAAAAAAAAAAAAAAGTTTGGAAATATTTGTGTTCTTGCAAAGCAGGCAGTCTGCTACTAGCTGCTGTGAGTGACCATTGAGATAATACCTTGTACTCTAGAAGACTGATGTCATGATACAAATGTGTGTTTATACTTGTAGCATGATGACTTTTGAGGAAAAAATAGCAGATGTGTCATTATGTTTTGGCCAGTAAAGCTAAAATGGGATAATCCTAGGAGTAGCTTTGTTGTTTCAGAAGTAGATTCTCAGCTGCTTCATTCGGAATCAAAGATGGAAATAGGCGAAGAATCTGATCCTCTGTAATACTGTACTTGCTATTTGCACATTGCTCAGCTATCATTAAAAGAAAAATCCTGTCCTTGAGAAAGAAGGCCTTTCAGGACTGGAACTTGAACCTCACATAAACCCAAAAGCCTTGTGCTGATTTATTTGTTTTCCACAGCTATTGACTCAATTTTCTTTCCTGATTACAAAAGGAAATGCTCCATTTTTAATACTATTATTCTTACTTTCACTACTTGGAGCTGTTCTGTAATGGCCATCAGAGCATCCTAATGCTGTGGTTGGATGTAACATCCTGGCTTTCTGTATTAAACAGGTCATTCTGCTTATTGGCAAGGATTGCAGTTCTGGTACTCAAAATGAGGAGTTTTACCAGTTTATCAAGGATTGCTGTCATTATTCAAAGAAAAAAATAAATAAATCTCTGCTTCAACATCAGACCTTTCATCTGTTTCTGTTTGTCTGAGTTGTTTAGTATGAATATGATTTAAAGACAACAGAGACACGGTATGGATGAAGCAGGACAGTTTTTCATTGGCAATTTGTGGAACAACAGAATATTATTGTTGGTTTTTAATAGCTTCCTCTGGATTTGAAATTTTAGAAAACATTACTGCTTTTCAGGGGGAATACTAATCTAATATGTAGATACAAGTAAAAGTAATGTGTGCTTATATGCAAGTCCAATATACCACAGAGGAACTCGCATATCTGCAGGATTTGCATACCTATACGTAAAGCACATGCTGTTTAAATCCAAGTCAAATACTTTGTCAAATTTTCCTCTAGAGAATTTGCATGCAAAAGAAGTTTCACTCAATGGGGCTTTGCAGCTTTATGAAGCATACATTACATTTCCAAACAGGGGCTTGTTCGAAGTACAGTACACAAACGCAGTTCTTCAGACATCAGAGTTGCTTACAAAAATAGTTCATGCTCTTTCAAATAAAGGATATTACAAAATGGTTTGTAAGCAAGATTTGCGTGTATCAGAAGTGAATGGGGGTAGGCTTAGGGAGACTTCCATAAAGTGTGACTGAATTTAGGTACTTGTTAGTATACGAATATGTTACTGTAAGAGTGTTTACAATTAATAGCAGGAGGGGGACTTTTGCATTTATAGACAGCTGGGTAGTAAGAATTCTTTAATTTTATTAACCCTAATGATTGCTTTGCCAGCTTATTACACAAACTGAGTGACGATGCTTTTTGTGCGTTGGTCAGCTAACACTCTTACTCTGTGCAGGTGACGTCAAACAGGAGCCAGGAATGTACCGTGAGGGACCCACGTATCAACGGCGAGGCTCACTTCAGCTGTGGCAGTTCTTGGTAGCACTTCTTGATGACCCATCAAACTCTCACTTCATAGCATGGACTGGTCGAGGCATGGAATTCAAGCTGATCGAGCCTGAGGAGGTGAGATAGATAAACAGCAAGTCTCAATGTCCACTGCTCCATCCTGCAAATTTAAGAGTGCTTCTTCAGAGCTAGGCTGTGTTTTCCTTCAATATTTAATTTCACAACACTTCAGAAAGCTAATGGAGAGAACTGGTAGGGGAAGTGTTGGGACACATGCATGCTTGAGCATAGACTTGATTTCCTACTCACATGAAATAATAATGATAATATTGCAAGTACCAGAATTTCATAATACTCAGCACTAATTGTGGGGCCCAGATTTTACAGAACCATTTTCCAGGAAGAATCATTCCAAATTACTTTGAAAACTTGTCCCTGGATAGTCTTGAATAGTGCCAAATATTCTTTAGTGTAAAGGTGTGGGCAGTTGGAACTCTAGCTGTAGAATGAAAGACCCCATCTGAAACAGCTGACAAAGGAGTTTAAGAATGCTATGCAGTAAAATCCCATTGAAATTATAAATAAAAGCTCTCTCTTTAGAGTCTTATTTAGAACCTTCTTGCTTAACTGTATCATTAGATTGCTGAGTGCATGTTTAGGTCCTAGTATTGCAAACACTCTTGCACATGCACAGCTTCCCTGAACCATGAAGGACTCATGGGGTAGATAAAATTACTTGTATTCATGAACATTTGCTGAACCATGACTTAGTTCACTTGTGTGATAAACAGGAATAAATTGAACATTTTATTACATAAACTATTTTGACTAGCTAACATTAAATAATCTATGCTGTGTTCTAAACAGCAGTGGAAACTGTTAGAAAATCTGGTGTGTGTGAATTTTATTATAATGCTGATGTGGATGATTTGATGAATGTTGTCAAAAAGCAGTATCATTCTGGTTTACTTGTTTGCCCCTTGGAAGGGTTTGAGTATTAGAGGAGACCACAGTAAATTTTCATTCAGAATCTTCTCTGAGTCAGAAGCTTCGGGGGTGTAAGGCAGCTTCTGTGTTCCACCAGCTATTTCTGCCATCCATCTGCTGCCATAAGTGATATGAAAGCTTTCTTGCATTTAAGTTACATGACGTGCCAACAGCCCTAAGGGTAGCTGAGGATGGAGATGGTACTGATGTTCCTTTTCTTCCTGACATGGTCTGGCTGAGGGGCAGGCTGCTGCAGGGACCCATGTGCCGGCTCTGCTCTGACCGAACATCCCCCATGCTAGTGATAGTCACCATGCAGATCCTGGCAGTGTGCATTTGAGGATTTGATCACAGAACATCTGATTCTTTCCTCTGGCCAATATTGGCATTTTTATTTAAATTCTAAGTTTTGTCCTGTCTTTAAGGTATGTCCAGTATTTTTCAAGATCAAAGAGATTTATTGAACAATGCTTCCCAGCATATGTTGCAAAAACTTTATAGATTTAATTAGTTAAAGAAAGGAAAATAACAAAATAAAGCCCCAAGAGTTACATATTGCAGAATTCCGTGAAGAATTAGATACTCACATTTAAGTTAGCCAGATCATCTGCTTGTCTGACTGCACAGCAGTTGCTTTGTGGTTTTGAGCAGCGCTACATCTAAGATCTGGAGGAGGCAGACAACTTGAAACTTGCTTGCTCCTCCGTGCTCTCTGTGAATGCAAAGAAGACTAAGTTGTTTTCATGTGAATGTCATGGATCTGACAAAAGCTGTCGATTAGAATAAGAATAGCCTGTGGGAAGTTGCACACTTCTGTTGGTTGCCAAGTGTGAATCGAAGGCAAGTCAAAGACCTTGTTGGTTCAGCTGTGTAAGTGAGGATGTTAGTGGCATGACCTTTCTATGCCATCCCTTTCTGGAGGTTTATGTAGGAAGGGTGATAACAAAAACAAGTATGTATCAGCTTCTCAGGCACCATAGTTCGTTCACAAAGCACGTGACTGTGAACTGTGGAGGTTAAGAATTGGCATAGGTCCACTTCCATTGCCTTATCACCGGCACAGTAACCTTCAACAGAAAAGTGGGGTGGAAGCCTTGAACCCTGAATCTCTTCCCCAGAGCAAGATTTGATATATGTTGTAGTTGAGGGACAAGAAGATTTTCTTACCAAGACTAATTCTGGACTTGGTTGCCTATTCATTTAGTCAAGATACCACACAATATAGCATATTCTCAATGATTATTTTGTTATAGAAAACTTTGCTGTGTACTTACTTATTATGCAAACCTGATACAGTAGTGATTTTTAGGACTTTGTTTAATGCAGGAATAAAACTTGGCAGGAGTAAAGAAAGAGAGATGTAGGCATGTGTTGCAAAGATGAATAGGCGAATCAAGGTTACATATCTAGGCCAAATCTACAGCTGGAATAAATTGACATGATTTGGAGGTATGTTTTGATACAGCTGTAACATAGCTAAAGTTAGCAGAGCCATGATAATTTACATAAGCCTGAGAAGCTGTACCATTGAAAGGAAATAATTATATAAAAAGAAATTTTAAAAATTATTGTCCAGATGGAGATCAAAGTCATGGCTTTTGCTGTTGCTATTTAGTCCCCTTCAATTCTCAATGCTGCATGTCATCTATGGTTTGCATCAAATGACTCCAGACACCTGTGGGAAAGTTTTGTAGAGCTGTCTGCTGAGAAGCTGCTTGGCTTCTCTCTCCCTTTCCCAGAGCTGTGTGCATATGCACCTCACAAACATTTTTATAAAATTTGCTCTAAAGAGCTCATCGACTCTTATTTTTCGTCATAATCTTTTTTTTTTCTCCCCTCAAGTGACATGATAGTCATTTGTACAGCCAGTAAATAAAATGTCACAAACAGCCGATTGTAATTTTGGGTGGGGAATAAGCAGTTAAGCTCTTTAAACAAAAACACTCTTTCTCCAGAACTACCTTTGACAATAAAACAGGAAGCATAGAGGCAAGTAGAAATCATAGGAGCAGAAGGCATATTGTTCTCTGAAATGGCTTCACAAGTTAATTGTGGCTTCCTTTAATATTAATTTTAAAGAGAAATACAACCACAATCATGTAGTTTCTATCCTGTTCTTCGTACTGCCATATAGTTCCTCCAGGTGATTAGCCTTCCTCTTCTGATAATTTATTTTCTTTGCTGAAATTGTACTTAGGACTCAGTTTTGACTCCTATCTTGTAGCATTGCCATCGTTCCAAGTTACGGTCTGTATTAGTTCATGAACTAAGCCTATATGTATGTGTGTTTAATAGAATTTGGTAGTGTTAAGACAGGAAGGAAAACTCAAGAACAATTATACATATTTTCAAACTAAGAGAAGTTTTCATCTTTTCTGAAAGTTTTCTGATGAAGCTTGATGAATATTTTTTGTCTATAATTTCTTTATATGACTTGAATTTTTCATTGCTTTCTTTAAAAAGGCAAAATAATCCTCCCTCCCCCCTCCCCCCCCCAAAAAACAAAACAAAAGCAAAAAAACAGTCACGTTTGCTAATGAGTAAGTCTGTTTCAAGTTTAACAGATGAGTGGTGAGTCCAATTAAGAATCATGTTAGTACATGGGAAATTCAGGTCATGGCAACATTTTCGCTTTTATTTATGCATTTTACCTGCAGGGTTCCCCCGCTCCGTCCCCAAATAAAATATCTGATGATAAGATCTGCTTGCTAAATGCATTTAACAAATCAATGCTAATCCATTTATGTGGCAGGTGGCACGTCGCTGGGGGATTCAGAAAAATAGGCCAGCTATGAACTATGATAAACTTAGCCGATCACTTCGCTATTATTATGAAAAAGGAATCATGCAAAAGGTGAGCATCTAATTCTGTATTAAATTTCACTGGAATATTGCATGCTAATCTGCATGTTAAGTCAGTTTACAAAGAGTACTTTTAACTGCATTGCTTAGATAGGTTTTTCATCTATTTAGACAAACAATAAGCTATATTTTTCACCTACCAGGTATATGCATCAAGATATTTTTTTCAATGTAAAAAGTGTCTGTGGTTTCAGTTCACACAATGCACATCATGATTACAGGAAAAGAGGTAACATTCAAAAATATCCAAAAGAGCTTCCTGGCACCTGGTAAAAGCAAACAGCAGCATACACTATGAATAATATTTTGCAGATCTAAATTATCTGCCCAGTGCTTGGCTACTTTGGTAACTGCAAGATAAGGGAGAAAAATTATACCTATTAAAATACCAAATACTTTAATATTTTATTGATGATGTTGTAATAATACTATTTTTTAAGTGGAATTTAATATTTTATAATAGGCTGAATTATGGGAAGTATTTAACAATAATTTATGTATATCAGTCTTGTCTTGCTGACTGTATTCAACCTCTTCCTGTGGCTTGCTGTTTACATGTATGTTTTTAAATCTTGCTATGTAATGCTATAGTCTAGACTGAAAAGTCACTGGGAGAAACCTTCTGCATCAATGAAGTTTGTAGATATGATCAAAGATCATAAGAAACACATTGTATTATATAACTTGTTCCATAGCCTGGCACATTAGTTTTGTTATCTGTGTTGACTAACATGTTTAAACGTGCCATTTGCCAATTCCATGAATAAAAACAATGTCCTCCGCTCAATTTGCTGGGTAACTTTTCCTGTAGGGTTTGTGAAGTCTGGGTTTGGAGTTGCCTGCTCCAGATTCTGTAGCTATGACTATGGGATCATTGTAGTGCTTGCCTGTTTCACTCTCTGGGTGTCTGCTTGGTCAGCCCAGGCTAGTACTGGCTTATGGCCAGTGCCTTATCCCCTTCTGTGTCTTATCCCCTTAGTCTTTGTAAAGTGGACTGAAAAAAAGGTCCAATTGGGGAGAAGCAAAAATGCTTGGTTTTACTCGGCAGTGCTTCAGCCAGAGGCACGCATGGCCACAGCTCAAAGGCAGCACGGAGGCAAGAATAAGTGGCAAACAGAGGGAAACTAGTTGAATAGGTGGGAACAGGAATATAATATGTACATATACATTTAATATGGAAAGTTCTTCTGACAGCTAGCTTGCTAACTCTTTGCTACTTTTTTTTTCCTTTTTTTATTTTATTTTTAATCTACATGAGTGTATTTAAAACACATTTCAAAAGCTAATTTGAATACTTATTTTTCTGGCAGAGCAATGTTTGAATTTTCCGCTGGGATCATCTTAGCTGACCACTTACTATATGCTAAAAAACTAATGGAGATTATAGATTTGCAGTAGGCTTCTTTACTTAAAAAATTGTATGCACAATTTTCCCCTTTTGTTTAAAGTTAGGCAATGGTAATAAGCTATGCAAATGTCCAGCTTCCAAATGCAGACTTCAGTCTGTCAAACCTGTTGACATTAATTTGATGAAAAAAATCTATTACAGATATACCAAGGCCCTACCAAGACATAACATTATTTGTAAATAGATAAGCTGAAACTTTAAGGAGGTACTTCAGACTATCTTACACCTTTAAGAACAAAGTTAAGTTTGCAGCACTTTTGCCACCTTCATTCGCTTTCAATCCCATACTAGCTCTAGTTGCAGGAATTAGACAGTATGATCTTTATTTTCAAATAATTTTAATAAAAGATGAGCATGCAACGTGTTTTTTTGCCATAATTCCTTAGTGTGATTGAGAAGACATGATTGACCAGCTTTCTGTTTTGTTTTTAGATGAAGCACATCCATTTAATGGTATTTCTGAATAAAGGAAAACTTTAGGATTGTTGGATAATTGTCCCTCCATAAGCAAATCCAAATGTCACAGGCTTTGCATGAGCAATTGCTAAGTACATATTAGCCTACGTATTTGCTTACGCTGTCCCTGTACAATCAGCATACACTATAACTAAGTGCTTTTATACTTAAGTATGAATCAATTTACATAAAGTGAAACTCAGATCTCTATCATGCAATGTGATTCTTTTTTCCACTTCACAGTGTGTTGGACTTAGTCATTTTATTTTGCCACTGTAGTGACAATTTGTTTACATTTTCCAATATGAACAGTTCCATTTGTGGTTAAGTATAGGAAACAACCGCAAACAAAGTTTGAAAGTAGAAGAGCTAGTTCATCTTCCAACAGGATATCATATGTCTCAAAATCAAGACAAATCTGCACAGACTGCTTCTGCAGATCCCTGGTTTTGCTAGGTCATTGCCTTACCCATTCTTCTGTCTCATTATTAAGTGAAAGGGTGTATTCTTCAAGAGGTCTGTTGAACTTGGAGTTGCAAAACCACAAAGCCTTACACTGCACTTTTTTTCTTACTTCTGTTATCCTAAGGTTGCTGGAGAAAGATATGTCTACAAGTTCGTTTGCGACCCTGAAGCGCTTTTCTCCATGGCCTTTCCAGACAACCAGCGCCCCTTACTGAAGACTGACATGGAGCGCCACATCAATGAGGAGGACACTGTGCCTCTGTCCCACTTTGATGAGAGCATGGTCTATGTGCAGGACGGTGGCTGCTGCAACACCCACCCCTATAATGAAGGCTACGTCTATTAACAACAGTGACAGTGAAGGGGATATTTTCCCCCTCCTTTAGGCTTCTCCTCTTTCACAAGACCCAGAGGAAAGCTGAAACGACTTCAGTTTGTTTTTTAAATAGTACACTAAAAGGGGCTTTTCCTGTTGCATTACTCCTATGGTCTGCCATGGACAGCGCACTTTATTTGAAAGGGGAGGGTTGGAACTTAAACGTTATTCTGTGTAACAGGAGGAAAAGGGTGGGTTTGCTTTTTACTTAAGTTTGGGAAGGGAACATACAGGTTTTAAGTACAAAAAAAGCTATATCATGTCTGTTTTGTTTCATATCAGCATAAGATACTGTACATTTTCTCTGGGTATCCGTAGTACAGTTAATTCTCATTGTGCAAAATAACCACTTGCTGATGATATCAGCACAGCATGCCTCGGGCATTTGTTTCTTGCCATTCTTAATTGCCTTTCTACAGTTATAAAAGAGAAGCAAAGCATATACCATAGCATTTAATTTAGAAACTTGAAGTGGCAGACCTTGCACCTTGCCTCTAAAAACAAGCATCTTGAGAGGTTTTTTTGTTTGTTTTTGTTTTTGGTAGGGCTTCAAAAAATCCAATTTAATGGCAGATTGGCTGTAAGTACAGTGACTAAATAACAAAATCCATGACTGCAGACCACAAGCTGCATGCTGTAACTGGTGCCACATTGCTATTCATATATGGCCCATGCTATGGTTTAGACCTTTCAAGATCCATTTGAGGGTAATAATTACATGTGGTAGGCTTTCTGATGATCATGTCAGCATTAAATACAGGATTATGATCAGGAGGGAGAAAACATTTTGTATCCTTCCATTTCCTTTGGTACATAAATAAGTTATTTAATCAATAGGAATTAACTGTACTAAGTCACATATCTAATTATGCTGTTTAGACACAGCAAGCACTCCTTGAGAAAAATATCCAATACACTAAATAGGTACTTTAGTAATTTTTAGACACGGTACCCATTAATATGCATTTAAACCTTTTACTGCTGTGTTATGTTGATAACATATATAAATACTAGATAATGCTAATGCTTCTGCTGCTGTCTTTTTCTGTAATATTCTCTTTGATGCTGAATTTACTATGACCATTTATAAGCAATGCTGTAACTACAGGTAGCATTTCAGGACAAAATAGATGACTTGAACCATTTATTGCTTAGAAAATAGCTTACGCCATAGCTGTGCTATAAGCAGCTTTTATGCGCATCCACAAATGACTAGTAAGCTTCAGCTTGCTGAGGAAAGCTCTGCAGAGCCTTTTGTAATTTTCGGTGGAAAAGAGACGAACTGTCAAAGAATACCATGAAGTCGCTGTATGACGTTGTAGTGCTGGCACTGATGTTACCAATCAACTTGTTTTGGACACTAAATGTAAATGTGATCTGATATGCTCGGAAGACAATTTAAATTTTGAGTTCTTTTTTTTCCCCCATTGTTTTTTTTTCTTTTTTTGAGAGGGGTAATCTGAATACAAGCCAAACGCAATATTCTGTACGTAAAATGAAAAAAAAAGAAAGCAAAAAAGCAAAAGTTTTAAATATGTATGAGCACCTTTTCTGAAATATAATATTTACTAGTTTGAAGGGAGTTAGAGAGGGTAAGATGTGGATTTCTTTCTTTGCCCAGTGAAATTTAAATAAGTGTTATATGGATTGCCTCATTTTCCTATATTCATGAGAAGTGGGAGGAAAATGAATGCATAACCATAAAACAAGAATAATTTTCATCACAATGGATGGATTTCAAAGACAATCCTAGGTGGTGGGTTAATTTTCCATCCTGTGTCAATTAAGACATGAGTTAAGCTATGAATATTTTAACATGCAATTAATCAAAAGTACAGAAGTAGTGATCACTAGAAATCACGGGTGCATAAAAAACATTTGGGCAGGTATTTAATTTACTCAGATACATAAGACAACATATTTTATGGGAGTGTGTGTATGCCTTAATACACCACCTAATTCTGTTATCTGTAAGTCTCAATGGCACTTAAATTTGCAGTGATCAACCCAGAATCACAAATCTCAAACTGCATAATTACCAAGGAGGAAAGGGAAAAGGTTAAATAAGATTGTTTAAAACAAAAACAACAAACGTAGTTTCCATTGAAATAAGGTTCAAATGAAACATGCTTTGATGAAAAGTCCTTGGATTGATTTTGTTTTTTTAATGTCATCATTGAGCGCCTCCTGCCTGTGGCAGGATGTGGGTATGGGAAAGGGGTTGGACAAAAAAAGGAAAAAAAAAAAAAAAAAAAGCATCAAATGTGTAATATTTAAGAAGAAATATATATATATATCTGTATACGGTAGTGACTCACTGAACAAAACAAGCAATCAGACCAACATTACCATGATCTCTCAGCAGAAGATATAAAAGTCTTTCACTGAACTGATTAACCCTTTTTAAAATGTACCTAAGAGGTTTATTTAAAATCTGTTTTTATTCCACTTTTTTTTGTTCGTTTGGTTGGTTGGTTTTTTTTTTTTTGGTTTGTTTGTTTGTTTGTTTGGGGTTTTCAGGTAGAATAATAAATCTGGCAGCTGATTTCTGCAAGATTGTTGTGTATTGGATTCCTAACCATTTAGACTGGATTGGCCACTGAAGTAAGATTCTTCTTTTGGAAGAAGAGTTGACAATTGTCTGTTCCCAGTGCCTAGGAAAGCATCCCCCGAAATGTAAGCCCCCCCCCCCCCCAAAAAAAAAAAAAAAAAAAAAAGGAGTACATACAATTCACTTGTAAGTATATTATAACTATACATTATAGCTGGTATTTAGGTTGTCAAAGCATTGTATTTGACTAACAAAAGGGAGGAGGGTGGACTCTGTAAATTTAGAGAAGGATTGATTCCAACTAGAAACACATACACATTTTCACAGAGCATTTTAATGCCCTACTGAATTTGATTGTGTGTGTTTGGGGTTAATGGGAGGGGTGCTTTTGGTTGGTTGTTTTTTTTTGTTTGTTTGTTTTCAAGCTGCTTCCTCAGCAGAAGGAAGAAAAACAGGCTTCACCTCTCTTTTAGGAGCAACTGTTTTGGAGTTAGATTGTGCATGGTTGCTTGTGTACATTTACTGCCATAGTAGCGAGCAGCACAAAGTAGTGCTACTGTGAAGCACATCTAGGAGACATCACTGCAAGACCCATGCGCAGAGGGATGGCTGAGGTGCTTGGACATTTTTTTCTCCACTGTGACAGTTCAGCTGCTTCAGAAACTGAAGAGGTACAAATAGATAAGGACTTGGCAGACAAACTTCAATCCATTTAAGAGAGTTAAGGTTACAGTTTTCTGTATGGCAATGCACAAATTTTGGTTTAGGAACAGAGCCTAAGCCTTTACTCTCCAAGGTCACCAGTGTAACTTTCCTGTACATCAACTACAGTGCAAATCTTAACATTGTATTTTCTAAAAGCATGAAGTTCATACACTTTTCAGACCAAATCTGTCTGCTTTACTGCACAGTTAGCTGTTGTACTATTGAGGACAAATTGGGGTATAGAAACATTTTCTCCAGTGTTCTCTGAAAAACCCTTTGCTCAGGCTCTTTCCTTCTTTGGATTCCCAGATACCTAGGACCATTCCCAGGGGTTAATTCAGAGATTTATTGCCCCTTGACATCTGACTGGATTGAACTGCAAGTCCATCATCACAGGATAATATCATCTAGTAAATATTTTTGCCTTTTGTTTTGTTTATTTTATTTTTAATAGCAGGAAATAGATCAATGTGTGCAAAAGGTATGATGAAATCTCCGAATTGTTAATGGCTATACTTTCTTCTCTGAAGCACATTAGCTTCAATCTATATATTACAGGTAATAGCAATCATGAACAACCCTATTCAGTGCTCACATTAATAGCACCAAGGACTTCTCCAAATAATCTCCTTCAAAGATGTTTTGGGAGTCTTAATTAATGTGGTATCCTACACTCTAAGAATCATCACTCCAATCTATTTATTTATTTACCAGAGGCTATTCTGCTTGAAAAGGGAGTAGCAGCTATGAGCAGGTGCCAGTACCTCAGAGTTCCCTGTATTCATTTTACTAAGGTACCAGGTTGAGACCTGGAGCATCTGTGATACATAAATGCACCCTGCTCTCCTTGTTCTCTTATGGAGAAAGAACTTCAGTGCATCATCTTCTATTGCTTCTGCTACAGGAGTGGTAATTTGTGGCAGAGTGGGAGGGATGGAAAGCTAGGTAGGGGCCAGAGCATTTTAAAACTACAAGATTACCCAGAGGATATCTGTTAGATCCCTAAGAATCATAAGTACATCTGCAGAGGGCTGTAGCTTACCACACAGCTTTCATGACTGTGTAGGTAGGTAAAGTTAACTTTATCTCTTGCTTCAGGAGGTTGAAATACTTGATTCTCCTTGAATACCAATTTAATTTCTGTGGGAAGGAAATATTTCTGCCATCTTGTTATATAAGAGTCTGAAAATTCCTATGAAGAATCTCATTGACATTTTCCCAAAGAACTATTTTTGTGTGTGAAAATGACACACCAAAAATCACCAAAAGAAGGGGTAGATAAACATGATGTTCTCCAAGATTACAGCATTATTTATCCTAGAAATGTATGACATTTTTCATACTGCTGCTGTATAATCCTTACTGAAGGATACTGAAGTCATTGGATTGACCTCAGCAATACACAGCCTACTCTGAAGTTTTTTTTCATTTGTTTGTTTGTTTTGCATTGAGCATCCTGATGTTATTAGACGTTACAGGATGGTACCCCTGAGACAGGGTCACAGTCAGGTGTTTGGATTTAATGATTCATAATTCTGTCTTTGATTTTGCAAAGCTGTTTGGGCATTTCTGCCCCTGTCCATGCTTTTTACTTGCACAGTAGTGAAGTTATTACAGCCATTGATATTCGTATTTTTTATTTTTTATTTTTACTAGTTTGCTAGTAGCCTCAGTTTGTTTTGTTGCAAACTAAATGCCTTTCAGTGCCTCTTTCCATACTCCAAATAACCAGGTAAATGGTTATGGTCTAAAATAGCATGTTTGCTGTGTGATCTGTACTGCAGGCTGTGGCAGTTAATTTTCTTCAACATCCCCAGAAAGCAATGAGTAGGAGTCATCTCAATGTTTTTTGTTGTTGTTATTGTTTTGTGTGTGTGTGTGTTCTTCCCCCCCCCCCCCCCCCTTCCACTCCTCCCCCGGTAGGATGCAGCTGATCCATCTGAAGATGTTGTAAACCAATTCTTCACTCACCCCCAATATTTTAGCTAACACTGCCCTCATTAGAACAGTAACACTTTATAGAAGCTCAGGTACAGAGAGTTGAGTGTTTCAGGTGTACCACAAAGGGCTCTCTGCAGTGGCTTTCAGTCAGTTTTGCCTGGGAAGTGGCATATGGCTACACAGCCCAAACGGCAGCAGAAAGAGGTGGTTTTGCGGAGGCACCAGCTCCTCAGAGCTAGAGCTGTGCTCAAATATGCAGTTAAGGCTGCTGCGTGGTGAGCTGGGGTGAATGTGCCATGGGAGGCCCGGTGAGGTCTGTGTCCATGTAGAAGGCCAAAGGAAGCATGATGCCAGTGAGAGAGGCACAGAAATGGGTAAAAGCTGGTTGGTGACAATCCAGCCCTACCAAGTAGCTAATCCAGAACTGATTAGTACAGGAAGGAGGAAGCTGTATGACCGATACAGTAAATCACAGAGATAATTACTTGAAAGACATGCTGCAGGAGAATCATAAGAAATGATGGAAAGTAATAAACTCTGTAAACAGTAATGACTTTTAAGACCCCAGTGCTTGAGGGAGTGCTTCAGGAAAAGGAAGAGAGAAAGTAAAATGCAGAAAGGGACAATAATATTAGATGAGAACAACAGGAGTCAAATCATGAGCTACATTAGGGGACCTGGAAGATTGTAGAGTTTTAGATAAGGAAGTAAGGGACCAAGATAAATACAGAATCAGTAAACTGAGATAAGAGGAAGAGAGGAGGTAATTGGAGGCAGTACACTTTGTGGTCAGTGGGCCAAATGTGCTGCACCAACAGAGCTGCACAAGGGGTTCAGCCCCAAGGACAGGAATATCAGCACTGCCTTTGGAACGATTGTTGATAATTTAGTAAAACCATCTGCACAGTGTTTGGCAGCTGTTAAAAGAGCAAACAACATACTGGCATATGCAGAGAGTGTTCTGGGCTATAAACGCAGTGACTTTATTGTCCTACTATACATATATATTAAAAAAAAAAAAAAAAAGATAAAGAGTCAGATTGTAGGCTGGTGTAAATAATTTTGGTTTCCTTGAAGTCAGCTAAGTAGCTTTATCCAAACAGAATCCAATACTTGTTATTAGTAATGTGTATGCCTGTTTAGATGTGGTATCTACATAGGACACTTTCACTTGTTACATTATTGAGAAAGGTATGCAAATGAATAAAAGTCTGGGAATAGCATAAGACCAATAAAAAAAAAAAAAAGTGAAAAAAAAAAGTGTTCTTAATTCTACTGATGTAGACAACACAATTTTTATTTGTTTATTTATTTATTTATTGGTACAAAGCTCTCTGCGGTGGAGCTATATGCATCTCTTTAACTCTTATAGTGACATTTTGTGTCCAATGCTGGCAGACTGTATGTGCCAGGTGTCTCTGCAATAGGTGGCTTAGTATTGGCCTCTGCAAAGGTAGCAGGTTTCTGTAGGGTAAGACTGCTTTCCCAGCTGCTTATAAAGACTGTGTGGACATGCAGATAGCTTGAGCATACTAAGCTTCCAGCCATTCTCTGGACTAGCAAATTTCAGGTTCATTGCAGATGTACCCACAAAGGTTAGACTGTCAAAGGAATTTCTGCCACTGCTATGCTCCATATTATAAGGCTCTGTGAACCCAGACACAAGTTATTAGGTTATCTAAAGGCCTTCAGAAACTCTTTCAAATGCTGGTCAACTGAACCAGGGCTTTTCTACTTGCTCTGAGAATGGAATGTGGGAGAAAGACACAAAATGAGTGAAAACCTAGATCTGCATCTACAGAGAAATAAAGTGAAGAGAACCTTTATACTATGAATTTCAAGAAAGAGTTTCAACATGGCACTACAAGAGTTTGCCTATAGGAGTTAAAGCTGTCCTTGGAGCCCAGAACAGATGCCTACTCTTAGAATAGGACTTTCAGTGCTTGCATGTACCTGCTCAAGATTCAAGCTTTATGAATTTGGGTTTTGTTGTTTTATTCTTCCTAACATAGAGAGGAATATTCTACTCAGTAACATATTATCAGTTAGATGCTTTAATGCTTAACTTCACAGTACCTAAAGTTTCGTTGTGAATCTAACCTTAGTGACTGAAGAAGCAAGGCCCCAAAAGGAAAGGTCAGTTCCCGGAACTATGCAATCCATTAAACTGAGTAGTTTATATAATCTTTATTGACTGGTAAGTGACACAGCCTGGTTGTGGTAAAACCAGTTCCAAAAGCTAAACTTGGCTTATTAATTGCTTTATGCCATCTAAATGCCAGGAAAATAGTTCCATATAATCACTTCTCTTGTCCCTCTGGCCACTTCTACAGCTCTGATCATGACATCTCACCTCATGGGAGAGCTAGAAAAATACTGAGAGTTCACAAGACTGAGTAAGACTTGCAAATGGCTTGCGAACTGGCAGAAACATAAAAGGGATTTGCCTTGGGACAGATAGCTGAGAAGGGATGAAAATCAAGGTCTACAGCATTATGAAATATTTGGAGAGAAACAGGGAATCATAATATACCAAGTCTCAAAACACTAATTTACTGGGGGGCAATAGAAAGAAAAAAGCAGTCCAGGCACTGAAATAAAATAAAGGAGGTACTTTATCATATGGCACAACTATTAATTTGTGAAATTTATTGACATAAGCTATTTGGGGTGGCACAAAACCTAAATGAGTGAAGAATTAAAATATTGTTTAGAAATAATCATGGAAGAAATGGCCAACAGTGATTCTTGGCTACAATGATAAGTTCAACTTTCCAAATCAAGGAGTCCCTAACACAGAGCCTGTCAGCCCCTCAGAGGATCTACTTGAGTTACCCTGTTCTCATAATGTCTTTCTGGGCATACTGCTGGTGTCCATCCCAGGACAGATGGACCTTTGGCTACAGAAGAGGACTTGGTATGGGTGAGTACTATTTGAAACAGAAGCACAAAATTCAGTTGGTTCAAGATAGTGCTCTGTATCGTGCATTTTGTTTGGGTCCTGTGATTATACTAAAAAGAGTATATAACAAAACTGGATGAAGTAGTTTGTGTATTATTTCAACACAAAATCTGTAAATCTGAAACTTTGTCTCTAGGATTTGTTTTCCTTCTCTAGCAAACATCTTCTTTACAAAAGGGCTCTTGTCAACTTGCACATGATTACTAAGCTGCTGATATTGGGATCAGGGTTATTTCTAAAGGAAGAGAAACATTGCCACATCTGTATTTGACTGGGAACTTTGTGTCTTTCAAAAAAAAAAAAAAAAAGAAAAAAAAAAAAACTAAGACTAGTTTGTGAGTAATAGGTTCATTTTGTATTCTTGCCGCTTAACACCTAACATTTCACCATGATGTTTTCTCTCTGCATGGCATTTTTGTATAGAGAGAGCTAAAGCTGTTTTGTGACATATAGAATTGAAGCAGGACTCAGAAATTATAACCTCCCTCCTCCCCCAAAATAAGGAGAGAGAGAAGAAAACACTAATGAATGTCTTTCTCTTCTCATATTACCTCTAACTTTATCAATAACATATTCCATAATGCTCTAAGTTCCATCCTCAACAGATAACATTAAGCAGTACATATCCTAATTTCATCAGACTTGGACTCTTGCTTAAAAACTTAGGTGACTTCATGCATTTATATCAATTGTATCAACAGACCAGTGCATCTGACTCTTTGAAAGCAGGTGCGGATCCATACACAGATTTCTTATGACAAAATGGTTTGGATTTTGATGGGATGATTATGACAAATACAGACAGCAAGAGACTCAGAAGAAAAAACTCTGTGTGCATAGTGTCTTCAGTTAGTAATATTTTTGGAAGACAAGGGGCAGGTTTATTTGGCTGATTTAAGTGTTGCTCAGGTTTAGCTCAGGCTATGTTTATGCACCTTGTGTATAAACTGTAATGGGAAGTCTGTATTTCTGAAGATGTATATAGCGTATCTAAAGATGTTCTGCATATTCTGAAGATGTATGTAGTGTATCTAGCTATAGAAGTAATATATATTACCTGCTGATTGATTGTCCCAGAATGGTATCAGTCCAAAATGTCATGGCAAGTGTGAGCCGAATTCCCAGAATCATATCAGTCCAAAATGTCATGGCAAGTGTGAGCTGAATTCTCATGCAAGCCCTGAAAGACAGCAGTTCCATACATTAAAAGAACATTGTGTTGCATATGTCTGTATCCTATAGGGAGGGGCAAAGTAAGACTCCTGAGAGCATTAAGCATAAGAAAAGAAGATTAAAGTTCTCGGTATTGTTGCAAATTGGCAATTGCAAGGTGTAATTTGTAACTCATGAGAAGTAAAATTCAGCTCAGAACGTCTTGTTCAGAGATCTTTAATTCTGGGGCATCAGATGAGCACAGCTTCTGCTTCACTGTATATCCAGGACCTCATTCTATGTGGAGACATATGTAACTCAAAACAGCAAGAATTTGTATGAAATGGTCTCAGATTTGCTAATAGGAATAAACCCATGTGGAATATTTGGCCAGATACAATAAAGTAAATATTCATCATGTTAAAACCCACATCTCTTTATTGCTAAGATAAAACCGAATATAGGAATCAGTACATAAACAGTAATAGTATTGCAGAAAAAAAAGGAAAAAAAAAAAAAAAAAAAAAAAAGGATCTAGAGGGACTTATACATACCAAGAAAAGCAACCTGGTCCAGTCATCCAGTCCAGTGGTGTCTTGTTTGTTTGTTTGTTTGTTTGTTTATATATATATATATGAATATGGGATAGCATTCTTTATTTTATTTATTTATTTATTTTCAAGACTCTGCTTTATGAGTAAAAAATCATCTTCCCCTAAAAAAGCCAATAGCTAACGAGCTTCTTAATATTTTTCTTGATTCTTGTTGTTAGAAACATGGAATCAAGATTTAAAGCTGAAACCTGTAACCCACTCTTTACTGTATGCAGTTGTTGCTATGCCACAATTATAGAATACATCATAGAACAGTGTGGTATAATGTTTTTATTGACATCAATGTGAAGGAGATGTATTACTCATACCTATACTGCTTGTTATTACCATGCCAAAAAATAATAAAAAAAGGCTTTTATAGCAATATTCTCATAGCATCATATATTTTTCTGTGCCTCATATGCTACAAAACAAAACAAAGCAAAACAAAAACTATTCATAGAATTCTTAGAAATTTTTAAATAATAGCATGAGTCTAATCATTTGTCTGCCTATGAAATCTGTCAGACTTTTCACACTGTGTCAGAAATTCTCAAGTTGTGACAAAGGATTTGGAGATGGATAAGTTAGAGTGGCTTAGAGAGGCAGCAAAGATGTGTTAGCTAGTGCATACACATATATTTAAATGTTTCTTTCAGGAAAAGTTATCAATGATTTCAGATATCAGATATAAGTTGATGGTTCATCTCTTGCCTAAACATTTTCCAGAAGCTAAATTAATGTGGTTGAAGTTATCTCCAACTGTTTTCTTCCTCTGTGTTGTTAAAACAATAATGATGATCTTGAATTTGTCTTGTCATGGGTTGCCCGTGGTGTTGAAAATCTCAGAAAATCTGTTGGTTCCTCAGTAGTAGACCTGTCCAAGCCTTTAGCTTTTGTGTTGCAGCTGTGGAAGTGAGCAGACAATAGGAAAGAAGAAACCTTATATCTACAAGAAGCTGAGCTTTTGAGACTTTTATATTTTGTGCTACATCTATTTTCTGTAGAAAGACTCAGAAACAACCACCTCATCTTAGAAATTTATCAAGATAAAATATTAGAAGCTTTAACAATGCCTTGAGAATGCAGGCTTTGACAACTTAAAATTGTATTTTAGCTATCTGAAAATCTCAATGTCTATAAGCTCACTAAGATGTCAGTTATCACATTCTAAATGATCTTCTAGATTGAGAAAACCTGTTTATAAGGAGAATCTGAGCTTTAACCAAGTTAGTCTCTTTTGATCAGTAGTCTGTTATAATTTTGAAATGAAACTAGACATTGTTGGAAAAGGAGGGAAATTTTACTGGGGGAAAAAAAAGAAAAAAAAAAAAAGATTGTTATCCCACATGCTGGAATGATGTGAGGCTGCCCAGTGGAGCAGGAAGAAGTTAAAAATGCATGGATAATTATAGCTGACATATAGCTTTGTGATTTACTACATGGATACTATTCATGTACATAGACTCTATAGGCACTTTATATAATAGCCATGTAATTAATGTATACATTATTAATATATAAGTGCTTCTATTAAGAGATGTCATTAATGATCCTGCCATCCTGAAGCTGTAAGTTACAACTTAGTGTGATCTCCACAAGACATTTATTCCAGTCTGACATATTTAGGGAAAAAAAAAAAAAAAAAAAGGCAAGAGCAAGCTCCTCCCAGTACATAAAATCTACTAATAAAACTGCACACAATTTTAGAAGAAGCCAGTCTCATTGTCCTAGAAAGGGAGTACACAAGATAAATTTTGGTGAGACGATATTGAAGTGTATCAAGAAGGACTTAAACTGATAAGTCAGATCTTTAGAAAAAGATGAGAGGAAGAACTGCATTGATTTATAACATAATAATAAGTAATAAACATAAAACTTTGTCCAGTTTCAAAATGGAACTGAAAATTAGGAAAAGACTGAAAAGCAGTTGTGAGGGGAAGAACATTTAATAAATTTCTGTTACTGATATAAGACAATCTATTTATTTGCTGCTAGTTTCTGCATAACAATAATAAAAATAATAATAAAACAAAAAGAGTTTCCACCAAGAACTGCAAAATAAAATATCTTCATAAGACTGAAAGAAGATAGAATAATAATAATTGGGTTTAAGGTTATATTTAAGGCCACATGTTTGAGAAAAATTAAAGTATACAGTTGAAACACAGCTTTCTAATGAAATATTGACTATATTGTGACTAATACACTGTAAAGATTGCAAGAGAAGTGTAAAATTATGTTTGCATCAGAGATTGTGAAAGAATCAGAATCAGAGATGGAATCATCTGATTCCTTTCCTAGCATGTGTTTCTGTCCATGATTAACCTTTAGTCAGGTGCAAAGTTATTCTAGGTTATTAGAATTAGATAGAGTAGAGTAGGTTAGGTCTAGTTAGTAAAGTTATTATCTTACTAAAGGTCACTAAAGCTCAGTTGAGTTGAAGTCAGTTGTATACTTTGGAGATAGACACCGTGAAAAAGGTTTTGTCATTTTTTTCTCAGGTGACAGGTGATAAGTCATTAGGAAATGGTCTCAAATTGTACCAGGGGAGCTTTTGTTTGGATGTTAGGAAGAATTTCTTCACAGAGAGGCTGGTCAAGCATTGGAATGGGTTGCCTGAAGAAGTGGTGGAGTACCCGTCTTTGAAGGTATTTAAGAGATGTGTAGACTAAAGGTTATGGCTTAGTGACGGGCCTTGGTAGGGCAGGCTGGCAGTTGAATTTGATGATCTTGAAGGTCTTTTCCAAGCTAAATGACTCTATACTTCTATGAAAAAGATAAGCAATTATGTGAAGTTCTCCATATTCCTAAACTTAACTGTAAGATTCCTAACTGTAGTCAGAGTTAAACAATATTTCTTGACAATATTGTGGCTTCAGAAAGTATTTTCCTGCACTGTATGTACAAACTGAGGAGATATGCACGAGGAATGGTCATACTAAGATTTGTTTGATCTAGAGTTGAATCCAGCTGCATCCGGTTCAGTAGCTGAGCACTAGATGCATTTTCCTACTTCTCCACACAAAGAATCTTTAGGGAATTATTCTAATGGGGGCTATGTGATCCCTGTGAGCAGCAATGCATTTAGGCAGAGCTCCTGCACTGAATCCCAGCCTAACCTTGGCTGTCTGCTGCGGAATTTAGCAGTCCTGCAGATGTAGTTTCATGGACTTTTTCTTAAACTAGACATCAAAATAGCTGGCAGGAACACAGTGGGAGAGAAAGATCCTATGGCTTTTCCTATGGAAATCTGCCGTGTTTTAGCTGAGCAGCAGTTTCATGTCACTGTGTGAGGCAAGAAGTTCTGGGATCCAAGTACTCTACTTTCATTTTTAGTCCTACTTTAATTTGAAATGCCTACAAGACATTTTGGCATCTGACGTATTGTCTGATCCCCGAGTTCTAGAAGACTGTTGTTGGGAGATGCCCCCCTAATGGCAGCTCAACTGAAAAGAATTTTAATGTTTTTGGAGAATTTGTAAACTTAAAAAGAGAAAAGATCAATCAGAGTGCTTGCAGATTAGGCATACTCTGTGTTTACTACGAGGTTGCTCTGTCCTCCTACAACTTCATTTGTTGCTAAGGTATTTTGTAGAGTCAAGGGAATGATGGAGCAATAATAAGTAACACCATTCTCTGGTTCATTAATCAGGTTCTGTTGCATTTGCATAGATTTTACACATAGAGGAGGAGAATTCAGGACAACCATTTGTTTTTCACTCTTATTTTTAATAAATTCATTTAGTTGCTTATAAAAACAGAGGTTAAAAATCTACTGTGTGATGCAGCCAGATCACAATGACCTTTCTTTGGCTCAAAATTTGTTTGCTTTTGTGCCTAATAACAGAACTTAAACTCTGTTCTTATAAGGCTGAAAAGCTAATGTACTGATTTACAGTATCATATAGCCTATTTGGTTGAGTTTTCTTTTCTTCTCACAGAAGGTTAATTTCCATAAAAGGGATTTTGATTTGATTGGGCTTGTTTAGACAAGATTTTATGGGATTTGGTTTCAGTCATGGAATTTGGTGTTTCATTGCATAAAGAAATACAGCACAAGGATGGAGAATACTGTTTATTTTTTCCACTTTTTCAATTAACAAGCCTACTAAGGGTCTTTTTTAATTAAATATATTTGCAGTGATCTTGTCCTAAGCTAGCAGAGTGTTTTCCTCTCTCTAACACTTTGAAGGCGTAAACCTAGAGCTTTTTATCACTCTGGTCTTTGTGTTGTTTATTTTCAAGGAATACTTAGAAGAAAATAAAACTGATCATACTAGATGATAGGCAGTAGGAACCAAATAGCTCAATTAATACCGTCCAGGGTTCACAGTGATCTAGGGAAAATCTTTGATTTCTAGAATATTACTGCAGAAGTTTTCCAAAGCTGTGAGTTAAAAGTGTGGTGACTGGCATACAACAATCCTAAAGGGAGACAAAACAATGTTAGATAAGTTGATAGATATCCACTTGATCAAGGCATATAGTTCTTGAACAAGTTTGTTTCTAATGGTTTGTAATAAAAGCTATTAACATTGATCAATAATACAAGACAGGTGAAAATCTGTTGACTTTTATTGCTCAGATTCAGTTGGTTTTGGTCTCTCTAACATGCCAGAATCACAATGAAGAACAAAAATTTCCATCAAGAACCTGTAATATAATTAAAGGTGAAGGAGGAAAGAAAAGTCTCAAAGCAGTAAACAAATCCATCTTCTTTAACTCTACTGGACTAAATCCAAGGTGAATTCAGTCCTTTACAACCTTGTTGAATTTAAAGCTGTTTGAAGGGGGATGCGGGATGCCTGTAACTGATGGCAGCATTTGCCCCTGCAACTCATTTAGAAATACATCTTCATTTGGCACTATCCAGCAGAGATGAAAGGCAACAGCACTTTGTGAGTTTTACTGAGCAAAAAGGTTTAAAGTAGCTGAGGAGCATCACAAGATATTGTTGTACCAGTTTGTATTGATTGTGCTGGAGGGCACCTCCTTGTGGAAGAGGATTGATTTTTCTGTGTTTTCACAAAGAGATTTTAATAGTCTTTGTACTTGCTGTCATGTTGCAAAGGCCCACAAGCAAGAAATGCCTGATACCACAACTTTAAAAGATCAGCCCTTCAGCCACCAATAAGCATCAATTAATGTTGTGTAAAAACATCTCCAATGCAGTTTCATTGAATACAAGGTTTCATAAGTTATAAGGTCAAATTCTGTACTCGTGCAATAGCAAAGAAATCAGTACCATCCAAGAATTAAATTAGCTCAGGTTCAGAGACAGAGTAAGAGAAAGAGTAGATGGTTTCTGATTCTTTGTCAAGAAGGTCAAATTTTTCCTTAAATTTACAAAAATGTGAAAACTGTTAATTTCAATCATTTGAGATTTGAGTCACTGCATAGAAAATTGTTCCTAGAATTTTATTTTATTTTATTTTATTTTATTTTATTTTATTTTATTTTATTTTATTTTATTTTATTTTATTTTATTTTACTTTATTTTATTTTACCCAGAAACATACCTCTATCATTTACTGAGATAAAAAGTTCTCAGAGAAGAAATGACTAGCTTATTATTTTTTTTTCAAGTTTGAATGGAAAAAACACTGAGCACTGTGTGCATTTTAATGCATTGTATATGCATGGTCAAATGACTACAGTAATCCTAAGGGTTTATCACAGATCAATACAATAGGTGTTCTCCATATGGAAAATCCCTGTAGAAGTTAGCAGGGTTGAAGCCATCGGCTTTCTCTTGGCTTTAATGTATTAGGAAAATCTTTGAATGTAACAGAACAGGAAATATTATTTATAGATTTTGAAAAACATCTTTTTCAAAAATATGGCAACTGGAATCATCGTCATAGAATGTGTCATTCAATTCCTGTTCAGTTCTATCGGGCTTTTCTACAAAATGAGGAAAGCTTTCCCTTGTAAATCCAGGTCCTTCTGTCCTTCAGTTCTGGTGGTTTGCAGTGAAAAGTCTGCTCTAGCAGCTCCTCCTAACAGCCAGTGGGGTTTGTTATTTCTCACACCTGTGATGTCCCCTTTCTGAGTTAGCACTGAATGCTGGAACCACTTGGCTGGTGCAGGTGCTGTAGTTCAGTCATGAATCAGCTCATTTTGCATGGTGTCAAGCGCGTCCAGATAACACATTCTCTTATACTTCCGAATGGAAGTCTTATAGGTACAAATTTCAGTTTTTTTTTTTTTTTTTGTTTGTTTGTTTGTTTTTGTTTTTGTTTTTTTAAATTTCATGTCTTACTATAGGCTTGCTATAGAAACTAGGGTTTCACCACTGAGACAATAGACAGTGCTCCAACCCTCCTAATCTGATTTACTCCAACCCTTGCCATTCTGATTTGACTTTTAGAAGCAGCATTAGGCACATCCCTAAATTAGTTGCCTAAAGTGAAATAGGAAAAACATCCTCAGCTGTTTTATTTTTGTTTTGTTTTGTTATGGCAGTGCTCTGAAAAACCTTTTGCATTTTCTAGAGGTGTGAGTTACAGCCATTGTAATAAAAATTATAGATTAAGCCCAAATCAACATGGAGGTAAACAAAATTATTAGGACTATTTGCACTGATGTCCATAGTAGGTTGGTCTGAGTTAACAAGATTTCTGAAGTAAGAGCTCTCTTTTACTATGTATTCATGCAGTATTTTGTGAAGTGACGTCTGGAATTTTTTTTTTAATGCTGCACTAAAAATAGCAATGATGTAATGTACTTTGTAAATAGTGAGCTTTACTGTGGAACCTACAGTTGTTGCTTCTTTTTTTTTTTTTTTTTTTTTTTTTTCTAGTTTGTCACTTGTGGTTGCAGCTCTCTCTCCCTTCATATTCGCGCAATGAAAACTCTAAGTGTTGGGAAAAGTGAAGAGCAAAAGAATGCAAAGAAGGAAAATGTTGGATGTTTCTTTAGAAATAAGATGGCTCCCATTCAACATAAATAAAATAAAAATTCAGTTAGTAGCTTGTTCATATAGAACATTGAGGATGTGAGGGTGGACAAAAAAGTTTCTTATTTTTACTGAAATATGTATTTTGAGACATATTGTGGTCATTATCAAAACCATCAAATCTATTTTTTTTTTCCAGAACACATACACAAAAATAAGACTGCTGTTTCTGTACATCACTGATGAGAAAAGTAAAGAAAAGAGCAGGAAAAACGTGGGAGACAGACAAAGAGGGAATAAGTAACATGACTTTGTGAATCAACAAGTATTGGCAGTGCTCCTTAAACTCTTAACCAGCTGGAAAAAGTTGGCTCTGGCTATAAATTTGTATACAGAATATTTATATTATGCAGAATAGCAGAATATAAAAGAAACTATATTAACTGATTGATGATTAAAAGAAATTATAAGATTAGCTAATATACATATAACGCTATTTGTATACTATATGCTGTATATTGTATATTTGCATCTTGTAAATAGGGAACAACTACTTTGAATCAAATACAACTACTATGAATCCTATCTGTGATATAAAATGGTGGTAAGCTTTCACTACAATGCAGTTTCCATCTTCCATTCAGCATCTCATTTTGGTAATGAAAGAATAAACTCACTTGAGCTCACTCGACTAGCTGAACAGTGGAAGAGCAGTGAAGTGATGAAGTTTTTCTCATTGAAACCATGCATAAGAACTCTCTGCCTTAATTAAGTTTGAAAGCTTTTATTGTTTTGTATATATATGTGATACAACCTGAAAAGTTTTTAAAAGGAAGTTGACAAGTAAGGAAGTTACCTATTGGATAAATCAGATCCAAAGCACTTTACTCAATCGAAATAGTTAATCTTAAAGGTCAGGTTGAGATGTTCAGGGATCAACTTCATAACTCTGACTGAAGGATATACCTGATCACAGAAGCTCATAGAAATTGTGTAACTAGTGATAGAAAAATATTGCACGTGGGTTATCTCACCGAGATGTCTGTTCTGTGACTGTTTCATACAATATACATTCTGCTGTTTTAAAAATATTTAATTTCCAACTGCCTTTAAAAACACTGCTGAGTAATTGAGAAAATATTCCCATGTAAATATGATGTTTTATTCTTAGAAGTAGTATGGAATAGGTAATAAGAACTAAATACTAAGTTGTTATAGTTGCACAGGTGATACTGAATAGAATTTAACCACTACTATTACATATCTGAGATAAATATGTTTGATTTTTTTTCTTTCCTTTTTTTTTTTTTTTTTTTTTTAATGCAGTCATAAAACATTTCATGTAATCTTGTACAGAAGCAAAGAAATCTCTAGTGATTTCTTTCTAGTTCCTCTGTACCATTAGAAATACAACAGAACTGTGTTTGTAGGACCTTGCAAAAAATCACGTATATCAGCAGATATATTTCTCTGACAGGAAGGTAGAATGATGGCAATTACAGGTCAACCATCTGAGAGAAGATGAGAAATGAATGAGCCCAAGGGCTCAACTCTTAACCCAGTGCATACAGTTGGTTTGCTCTGTTCCTTGTCAGTCAGCTTCTTTGGTTGCATGATGTTATCGAAGAAGCAATATGTTTTCACACTTAAAAGAGTAATTGGTTTTCCTATGTTACATATTTTTATCTAGGTAAGAAAGAAGATAGGTGACTTTTGTTTACTGTTTATCAGGGGGAAATATGCTTAAAATCTTTGTAAAATATTTGTCAAATGAGATACAGATGTCTAGGAAAAATGAATGACCCACAATGCTTTTTTGCCCAGAGACTTGTCTTTTCATTCTGATCCTACCTGACTTTACAGGGATGACCATGGTATTAATTTCTCTGTACTCAACTTCTATTGCTGCAAAATGGGAATAATATTCCTTTTTGCCTTCACCTGATGTTCCTAAATGAAGTGTATATAGTAAAATTAAACACAGAAAATAATTATTCAGCCTTCCACGAAAACTAACTTTCTCTAGAAACGTCTCCAGTGGGGGTTGAGGAAAAAGCACTTAAGCATCCCAGAAGTACTGAAAATGTAATAGTTTTTATCAAAATGTTGACTGATTTTTAGAACCTGGTTCTTGATATCCATAGAACACATGTATGTTATGACTGTAAGAGAAAGACAGAGGACTGGCAAGTGGGGAACGTATAGAGGAGTATGCATACTTTCCTGGAGAATATTGAAGAGGGAAACAAATGGGAAAAGAGGTAGACTGAGTGGAAAGAAAGTAAAGAAAAGGATTGTTCTGTGACTAAAGTCGAAGGGTTATTGGTGGAGTAGAGATTAGAGAATGCTTAGGAATTACTGAGAATGGAGGGAAGAGAAGTAGAGAGTCATAAGTAAATAAATGGCAGGTGCACATGAACAAGGACTCCTTATTTGTAATATCTTTCTGAACACCTAGCCTTGCAGCAGTTTCCATGCAGCTACAGGGGAATACAGATTATATTTTCAGGATATGGAAGAAACTACTTTAGTGAATTATTAAGACATAGATGATAAAGATTTTTAGAATATTTTTAAGGCAGGTAAAGAAAGGAGAGGTAGCAATGGGAATGTTGAAAGACTGTACAGTAGGAACAACAGTATTTACCAGTAGAATTCCTTTATACATTATTTTTGGATTATCTTGTTTGTATTTACAATCATAACTTTACATAAGAATGAAAATATCCTGACAAAGGATGATGACAAAAAGATAGATGACTATCAAAATGGAAGTTGATCAAAATACTCCTGGAAATAATTTAATCAGTGTAATGATTAGAATAAAATTCAAAAGACAATGGATTTCACACCTAATAGTAAGGAAGTTCTCTACTACACTGTGAAGATCAGAATTGGGAAAAAAAAAAAAAAAAAAAAAAAAGCTTGAATGTTTTTACCTACTGCAGGAGGAAGTAATATGGTCACAAACAAACAAACATGGTTTTAAGCTGGACCAAGGAAATTGTCACCTTGAAAACCATCAGTCCTGACACTGTGTTTTGCTTTGTTAGTTACAAGTATGTACTTCCACAAGGTTCTTTAACTACAATGGATGTACAGAAAGGAATACTCAGCACATGGTTTTTCTAGGGTGATCAGGAGACTGTGAAGTCTCCTATTATTATGTGCAAAAAGACTGAAATGAGTACAATGGTTACAATAAAAAGATATCTGACTAGCACCATAAATATGTTAAGAAACAGAACTCTTTAAATTACAAGGAGTTTGCAGCAGGAACAGTGCAAGGAGTGAAGCTGGCAACTGTAGCCATATATCTTTGTACCTTTATCTGTGATAGCACCAGAGACTTCCAGGTCTTTCTGATTTCCAGCTTAGGTCCAAAATGTCATTTACCTGTCCCTGAGTTTCTGTGGTGCCTCAGATTGCTTCTTTGTTCTCTTTCCTCTGTTCCTAGCTCTGTCCCTATGTGGCCTATAGTATCTGTTTAGGATACCAATGGAAAAAGTGACATTTTCTAAGTGGTGCATCCACCAGTCTCCTTAGTAATGATAAAAGCACCATAATATGACTCCTTTAAGGTTAGAAGGCATTTGGATTTATCATCAGCATTTTTTTTCTACGTTTGCTAAATATAGTAGATTCAGTCATAGAAAAGCTAAATACAGAATAGGACAGTATTAATGGTGGAGGAACGCTGTAATTGCAAATAATGTAGAGAGTTTCAGGTGAGTCATTCATGGTAGAATTCAGTCAGAGAAATACTGTTGAAAGCTATTTGAGACAAAATCTACTAAAAACAGATTAAATAGGGCTTTAGAAAAAAAGGAAGTATTAACGTTCTGAAAGTTATTAGAAATTGCTAGTTAAAGAGATAGTTTGGTCTCAAAGGTATGTATTTGGATAGTAAAAAACTTCTATATTAATCTACTGGTTTGTTACACTTTGAATAACTGTGGAGAATTCTGGGGGAAAAATGTTATATTTAAATGGACCATGGGAAATAATTTGTAACTAAAACACTGATGATATTTTTATGCTTATTAGCTCCTATCATTTCAGAAGATTAAGCTTTCCACAAAACCCATAAACATTTAGTTTGTTGTAACTACAGATTTTAATGGCTGAGAAACAGGCTCATCCATCTGTTAGAGACCAGCAAAACAAATACCTTGAGTCACCTGTATAAGCTGCCTTCTCTGTGAATGCAGTTCTAAATAGGTATAATGAGAGCAGGTAATATTGCTCATTTTTTAGACAGGATGTCAAATTTAGGGTAAATGATGCTAAAAAATATTGTAAAATGGTCCCTAGCCTCTGTCAGTGCAATAAAATGATCACAGCAGGTTTTTTTCTCATCAAAGCAGATGGCTTTAATGATTTTTCAAGCCATGCTTAATTCATCTGCAAACAACAGAGATCGGTTTGCAAATGTGTACTGAAGGAGAGAGATGTTACTGTTCATAAATGCTCTGCAAGTTTGTTTTGCCCCATCATTAGTGGCAAATGGTGTTTACTTAAGGTAAATTATTTTTGTGAACTATCTCAGAGTCAGTGTTTCAGTTGCAATAAATTACCTGTAAAATGAAATGAGCATCACCTGGTTCACGTGGCCAGTACAATTGACCTGATGGAATAAATAAAAATATCTATTTTATTTTGAATTAAAATTTCATTATAGAAATTATTGTCATCTTTCCCAAATGTATTTGCTTTGCACTTTTTAACTGAAAGTTTAATTTCCTTATAATTCTTCATTGTGAGTTTGTAATTGATGTTGTTCTTTAATACCAGACAGTGAAAATCGCATTATCAATTCACAATATAGGTTCATATTTTTAAAATAACTTTGTTTTGTTATAGCATCAGAATTAAGTTCAGAGAAGATCAACAGATGAAACATTTGCATATGATAACTTACAGGAGGAGAAGCTTTAAAATATACTAAGTAAATGAAAACATTGATTCTAGCTTTTTTGTCCCTAGAATTCAGTTTTTCCTAAAATTATAGCATTTCTCCATTTACCTAGTGATTGAAATATAACAGGAAAAATATACTTTCCTTTGATGAAACAAAGGATATATTTCTGAACAATGAAGCTTAGTTCTGAAGAGCCTTTCTAGTATTAAAAGTACTGGACTTATCAATAGCTGTGTTGCTCCAGGCCATAAAGGAACTGAATTTTTTGTTTCTGTCTATTGCTATATACCAAAACAACAACAACAACAAAAACAAAAACAAACAAAATAAAAACAAACAAAACAACCGAACAAATAAAAAATGCCTTTTCTTTCACAGAACAGGCATTTATCACTTATAGATGTGAGTAATGTAACCAATTAGTCCATACAATACTTGTTTTCTTTCTAAAGTGACATTACTTGAGATTAAAATATGTTTCATGATTTATGATTGATGTCTTGCCAGCTAAACCATTTAAAATGTAGCAAGAATAGACAAAGGTGTTGGGGTGACACTGACTATAATAAATAACATGAGATATGTGTTAAGAAAACTGTGAAATTAGATATTGAAGAGCATTGATGCTTGGGGTTGTAGATGTTCTTGATTTCAAACTGGAATTATAAACAAAAGAATGTTGTATTAAATCATTTAAAAGAAAGTTAGTTGCAGGTAGCATTCATGATAAGAACATTGTATGTTTCTTCATAATGCTAATCTTGGATAGTCCAAGCATTAAAACTCAAATCTCATCAAAATGTTGAAGCATTACTACAATTAATATGAATCGCTCATTTCCTTTGTATGTCATATTCTTTACTTTTCCAAGGCAGTCTTTGCTGAAGGTGTTATGAAAAGCCACATTCTCCACACCACTTGGGACAGAAAGGGAAGCTCAGAGCTCTGCCTTTGTGGAGAATTCAGGTATGCAGAGCACAGCTAATCTCAGGGGGTGAGGACACTTGACTAAATCATTAGATTCACAAAAAGAATTTATTGACCACCCTCATTTCAGTAGGTGATTATGCAAAAAGTCTTTTTTGATTTCACAGAGGGCAGATTTTTCAGATTTGGATTGCAGTCCTGAAAAGATTGGCAGCAAGAGGTACAAAATGTTTATTTGACAATATAAAATTTTCATTAGGCAGACAATAGAAGAGATATCTTCCAAATAACCTCTTGTTTCACTGTTAGAAAGAATATTTTAAAATCATGCTTATTTCCAAACCTTGGTGGTATAACATTATTCATGATGTTCGTTGTCTGGGAGGAAGATAGCAAGCCCCTACATGCAAAGTTGTGACATTTTTGAGTCACAGCAATTAGTTCAGTTATCTAACACAATACAAGTAAAAGCAAGAAAGAATGGGCCAGAACAGGAATAATCCACAACATGCCTCTCAATTCAGATGGGGGGTCAGGGTTATAAAGATTGCATTCAAGATGTCAGCAACCATGTTAGAGAGCATAATTTAGCAGCGACATCCATGTCTAATGCCAGGAAAGCAGCTGGCATCCCACAAGAAACACACTTGAATAGAACACAGTTCAAGACATTTGAGACCTTTTGAGAGGTGAAAACCTAGATGAAAATGCAGCCTCAGATTATAAATGGAGGATCTGTCTAGCACTGTGTTTTTGGCATCCTCTTAAAAAAAAAAAAAAAAAGGCAGTTGGAAGGTGGGAGGAGGGGACTGAATCTTAAACTGTGAGTTTCAGTAATAAGGCTTCACTAAGAAAAGTGCAGCATAACTAAATTTAACATACATTCTAGAAGAGCAATCAAATCATATAGCCAGAGCTTCAGTGAATAATTCATGTGAAACCTGATGAGATAAAAGGACTGACATGAGAGAACACCATAAATAACATACTGTAAAAAGACTGAAGACCAAAGATCTAGTCTTTCATCAGCAGATACAAGGCAACATCCCCCTTTGGAAATGCTGGTTCTTCTTTGCTCAGTCTAGTCAACTTGCATTTTCACAGTTTTTAGTTGGGAAACTGACAGAAGGCAAATTTCCCAGCAGACAAATTTAGTATTGCTAACTTGCTACTAACTCTAATTCTTGCCAATTCTCTAATTTTCTCAAATTGACATTTTGCTGAACAGCATAATAAATACAGAAACTTCTTTCTTTTTCCAGCAATTGTGAGCACCACAACAGTCTCTCCTACATGATCAATAATCTATGTGACACCTTTAACCATTTCTCCTCTTTGGTGGCCTCATATGAGTCTCACAGCTTTTCCTGATCTGGACTTCTAGGTTTGGGAAGAGATATGAAAAGTGCAAACATACACACAAACACACTGATGCACACACTGAAAGACTGAAAGTCACCTTGGTGGGAAAAGTAAATATTTTTTGAGTATGTTTTTGCTGTAAGAAAATATATATTCACTTGTATGATTTATTTATATATATATTTTTTTCTGTGTCCGTTTCATTGCTGTGTAGCTGTGTTGCTCTTACCTGGCAGATTTGGTTGTGACATTATGACTAAGACAGTCTATTTGTTTGTTAGTTTGTTTTTCCTCTTGGAAACTGCAAGCAAGAACACCTGGGTAACCTTTCTCAACACACTCCAAAGTGCAAGAGGGACAATATCACAGTTGTGGTAAATGGTTAAAAAAATGGTTTAAAAAAAAAGTAAATGTCTTATACTATGGTGTGAACTTGCTCTGAGGTGCAACCTGCACTCTTCCTTCCCAAGCATTTGCCTTAGTCAACAAGCTTCTAACCACATGTTGGGACGGGGTGCAAGAGTGGTTCTTTGTTTTCTTTGTGAGTAATACTGATATACAGGCAATCAGGTTGTATCCGTGACTTGAACATGTTCTTTTGGTTAATCAGAAGCAGGATGTGTGGTGGCCTGCTGAATGTATTTCCTCTCATGGGAAAGGGTCAAGTCAACTGGAGACCAGAGTGGATTGTACAATATACAGGTGCAGTATACATTCTGGACTGTTCTTGTGTTTAAAGTTAAATATAGTTATGTTTAAGTTTGTGCTCCACTGGACCAAGGCCAGGATGCTCACCACTATGTATACCCAAAATGCTTACGGCATTTAATTTAGATCTTGTCAGGTATTTTACATTAACATGGTAATTCTGATGAAAAATGCACTTGTCATAAAAAAATGAGTACATGTTTTTGCAGGGTCATAATGCAGAAATCAAAACTACAAATATCATTATAGTATTATAAAATATTTTGTTAAATTAAATAAAATTCATTCATTTTCAGATAAGTTTAATATTAAATAACATTTCTTTCTTAGCTATGTGGGAATGATTGTTCAAATAGCTCACATTTACATGGCCTGAACAGTTTAGAGCATTGTTTTTATCTATGTTGGGAAGTGGAACTGCATTTATTCCAACTGCTTACAGTGTCTTCAGAAATCCAAAAAGAGTGGGAGAATATCACATGGCTTTGTGAGACATAGACAAACTAGGCAGTTTCACAGAAGAAAAAAAATATCTGTCAGCTTTGCCTCTGTTTGCTGTATTGCAGTATCATAATGGAATTAAGATTAATGCTTAAGAGACCAGAAATGAGTGGCTTCACCTGTAGTACCACTGGAAAAAAAAAAAAAAAAAAAAAAAAAAAAAAAAAAGTTTTTCACTATACTGTATGAATAGTTTTGTTTCAAGGTTTAACCTAGGTTTGCGATCGTGATAAGTACTGACAAATGGCTCCTCCCTGATCTGTCAGAGCCATTGTATGTTAGTGAATTTTTCTAGACCATCAAAATGGCCTCTCACAGCCCATTTGGATTGCTGTGGTGGGCTAGTGTCTGGTTCACTGCAATGTGGTGGTAAGCCACAATGTCCCAAGAGATACCAGTCTTTCTGGAGTGCAAAGCTGGCATTTGTCATTTTAGCCTCCTTGTATGTAGCACTGAACAGCTCTGCCACCCCCAAGGAAAAGGGCCAGAAACTAACCTTGATTAACTTTGGTTTCATTCATCCGGCAGTTCCCTCAGCTTTTTTTTTTTTTTTTTGTGTGTGTGTGTGTGTGTGTGTGTGTGTCTCTGAAGTTATTTCCCAAGCTTTCTATTTATAATGCATGTAATGTCCCCTACTGGTGGTTTATTCATGGAGTGTAGCAGTAGAAAAATATGTATTAGAAGCAGACAATATTAGTCCTAGATGTACTGGTTGTCTCTGAATTTTATTGAGCAATTGTTTTTCTTGCCTGCAGGCACTGATTCATTACAAACCAATCCAAAAAACAACCTTGGATTTCAAATAAGTAACTGAGGTCAGATACTTGGCATGAAGTGTTTAAACCAATAGTGGAGGAAATTACTTTATTACAAAGTTAGGCTGATATTTTCAGAGGCAAGAATAACTCCCATTAACATCGTTGGCACTCATGCAGCCTAATCCCAAGCACGTAACTTAGAAAACTTTTCCCTGTGTAGACAAGTGTTCTCAATGAGTTTCTAAATTTATAGAAGCCTCAAAAGCCCATAGTCTCTGTGTTTTGTTGTTAATGTCTACAGTTAAATCCCAAAGGTGGGGCTCCAGCATAGCAGCAAGCAGCATTTTTACTAGGCCAACAACATTCAGCAAAGAAATATTAACATGTGTATATTATACATTCTTATTTTTACACATAATTTTCATGATTCTTTTTTAGCTCTATTCCCAATAGGTGTCTGAAGCACCATTTCTCTAATCTCTACTGACTAAGAAAACATGCAGTAGATTAGGCAGTAGTAATGATTACCAAGTGCAGGGCCCCTGCTGTTAAACTTAAATGACAAACTCATCATGAGCTCTGTTTCTGATGTTCAGCTGCTTTACCTCATTATTCTCCAAGAAGCAAAGTTGGCAAGTCACCGCTCTTTGAGAACAGACTGACAACATAACAAGAAAAGGCAAGACTTATATCATGATTTCCAGAGGATAGAAAAATGCTTTCTTGGTTGATATTTCTGTTTATAACTTCCAAAGACAGTATGAAAATAACTTGTAAAATAACAACAACAACAGCAAGTTGTCATGACCTATAAACTTTCATTATAATTTCCATTCTCTATAGCTCAGTCTGTCTGAAATCTGGACCCACTTCAGGCTTGCAGTGTTGCTGTGTCTTGGAGATCATGAAAGAGAAGTTTCTTGTTGAGCAATTGTACTCCTGAATGGCAGAAAGCTGCAAAGACTGCTAACATGTCAGAACGAGAAGATGAAGCAAGAATCTCACATCTGGATATATCCTGAAAAAGTTGTTTCTCAAGGAGGTGAGGGTATTCATTTCTTTATTTTTTTGGTATTGTAATTGTTATCAGTTTCCTCTGGATGAAATTCACTCTTCCCCCCCCCCCCCCCCACCCTTTCTTCACAAAGGCACAGCTGCCCGGTTGTCTGTAAAGAAATCTTGAGTCAAAGAAACAGGCAATCCTTCCATGTTTACTGCCTTCTGGTTTTTAGTCCTCAATCTATATACACTTGTATGAAGCTATGTTAAGTATATTTTGCTGGATCTCAAAACATTGGTTTGCTGGTTGCTGGCAGACATCCCCCATATTTGATTATCATAATTTCTTCCTGGGGGGGGAAATGTAGAAGAAAGACAGTACCGTCTGCAAAATTAATGAATATATTTAAAAAATTCACAGCATAGTTTTCTGAACTCCTCATCTTCCTCTGTCCTGGTTCAAGCAATAAATACTATGTAAACCATGAAAGATCTATTTGCCCCACCTAGTATCTAGCAGTATGGTTGCACTCATTTGTCATTTTAGTATGAAGGCCAACACAAAGACTAGGAGTGTTCAGGATCCCAACCTCCCCCAAGGAGGTAGAAACTGCCACTTACTGATAATCCTAGCTGGCAGCAAATGTCCCTGGGGACTAATGTCCTTGGGGACATCATCCTGAATTCAGTCCTGAATTTGGTCCTGAATCTTTGCTTGCTTTATGTTTTGGGAAGCAAGAAGCAATGGCTACAAGGAGTTGATAAAGCCTAATAGAAGCAGAGCTGGTCTAGACTATAGAGGTAACCTGCATGGTGACATGAAGTATGGCTGGACATCTACAGGGAACAACCTCTTCTGTGAGTGACAGTAGTGGTGTGCCATTGCTGTCATTGTCTGCTTTTGGCCATGATATCATAAAGTCTTTCGTCTTGATAGAGTGAAAGACAAATATTTGGAGTGAGATAACATCTGTCTGAGAAAGACAAATAAGGTGTGGATGATGAGGTACATATGAAGGAAGATAGGAGATCTGTGTAAGTCATGCAGGACAGGTGGGTAGGCCAGGAAAAGTGGAAGAAAAGCAGTTACTGGTTGACAGTGGGAGGACAGAGAAAATAAAATAGTGGGAGAGAAGGGGGCAAGTGGAAGTCTTTATAGGGAAGGGAATGTGAACCTCTAGGGGAGTTAAATACCACAGTTTTCAATATTTTTAACTCCATAGGGGGTCAAAAAGGTAATAATAGTGAGGCATCGTTGTGGCTGATCAATTAAGCTATCTTTCTGAAAATCATTTACTAAAAAGAAAGACATGATTACAATAATGATTTTTTTTTTTTCTTTCCAGCAAAGATATTTGTAGGTGAGTATTCATATTGTTATTCCAAAGAAATGGTTGTTTGAAGACTCAGGGGAATACACAAAGTCCATTTTTGGGATCCACTCATTCTTCAGCATTCCTGTGTTGGGTTTAGCTGCACTGCTGTAAAGATGATCTAATAACAGTTTTAGATTAAGAGAACCAGTTATTATTTCTTATCAAAACTACCAAAATCCTCTCATGGTAAATTATTCTCTAGTTTGTTAGCTTCACCCTATGCAGTAGTACCTTAAGAAAGAACTGTATAAGCAAAGTAAGTAAGTTCTCTAACACTAAGGTTAGGTGTAATATTTATTACATACCTGTGACAAGAAAGAACCTCCAGTTATTTTTTTTTCTTATTGTCAGTGTGCAGTTGATTTTTGTTTATTTTTTTAAAGTAGAATCCCTTAACCCTGTGCTTTAGTTTTGCTATGTGTACAAATGAAAGGTGATGCAGAAGGAGCACTCTGTACTGAATACATAGCCTTACTTGTGACAAGTGCTCATCTTCTTTCTGACAAGTCCAGTCCTCTCTGTATTCATTTGAAATCTGATACGTGCAAATTGTTTTGTAGTGGCAATAAATATATTCCTGGTAAGAAGAGGAAAAAATAAATGAATTTCCTCTTGAAAGCTGAGGTTGATGGTGAAGAGCACAGGCATATGCAACAGCTTTCTAAATTCAGTTGCTTCTGGAAAGGTGATTCATGACCTAGGTATCAATATTTAAGTTACTGAAAAATCAGTACCCCTAGATTTTTAATGAGTCTAGTTTAAAGAGTTTGTACTTACTCATAAGACATCCTAAATGGTGTGAGCTCAGATATGTAGACGGAATGAAACAAGATGCTATGACAACTACTTTTGGAAAACAGGTACATGTAAAAGTACATATAATTTTAAATTTAACTTTCGAGTTTCTGAAAGTGTTCCTCCTATTTCCCTTCCACGAAGAGTAAATTCCTGGAAATTTGCAGGTAGGTTAAAAGCTTTGGCATAGGCAAGTATTTACCTCATAACTTAGGGTGCTCTTTCACAGTAGTATGTAGCAAGCCAAGGCCAGAAGCCTATCTTCACCCAGGCTCTAAAAAAAAAAAAAAAAAAAAGAAAAAAAAAAAAGAAAAAAAAAGAAAAAAGAAAGTGATTTTCTACTGGCTCAGTTCCATGAACTATTGATCACAGAAACACCAGTGCAGGTGAGAAGGAAGGAGAGGAACTGCCTGATGAGGGCAGGGATGAGGGGGAGACAGAACTCCCTCTAGTTTGTATTTGGGTATGACTTAACAGTCCCATGTTTCAATTCTCTCTATTGTGTCAAAAACACTACAGAAAGAGATATAGTGTAGCTTATTTTCAACTTGGTACATATTGATGAAGAGTGGATTCCTCTCTCAGTAGGAATCACATAAGGTGACTCTGGCATCTAAGCAAGGCATATATTCGTAAAGTATTTTTACTGAACATTAAAAATACTTTATAATTGCAGGGTATAATTAGAACACAGTATAAATAACAATGGCAATCATATTGAAAGATAGGTCTTTCCTTCCCAAACTGATTAGTTACTTTGGTTTAAATCCGTATGCTTTTGTTGTAAGTATTTTTCTTCAGAAGTCATGGATAAAATGAAACTAAAGTATCTTCTCTTGTTCCATGTCATGTTCTGCTACAAGAGTTCTGAACTGAGTTACTATAGTGACTTGAGAAGTACAGAATAATATTATTAATGTAAATAACTTTATAAGAATATAAAAATTAATTATATTGAAGTGACTCATGAATTTGCTCTTTCAGTTGTTTTGGATTTTATCAGAAGAAATTTACATGTTTCTTCCTTTGTGCCGTGTATATTTCAAACTTTTTCACTTGCTATTTGTTTATAGAAATATCATTATTTCAAACAATTCACTTTTCGGTGTAGAGTCCTACATGGGCTGGAGTTTGTGAAACATTACTTGAAAAGCTTACACTATAATCGGTAATGTATACTGGTAATATGAAATTGCTTCTACATGCAGAGTGCCAAGACTGCTGTTTTTGTGGCAAAAGAAATATTGGTTTTGTTACTTTATGTAAAAGAGCTATAACCCATCTGCAGATAATCATTCTCTTAAAACCGTGCCTTGTATGTGAAGATTTCATCCAAAAACTGGTAATAAAAATAAAATTTGTGTCATTTTAACTTCCATTATCATTTCTATGTGTTAGGATAAAGGCATTTTGAAGAAATGAAACCAATGATATTTCTTATTATGATTATCATACTGATAGCACAACTATCTTTACATTCCCCTGTATTTCCAGCTACTTTATGAATCCTGAGGCTTAATTATCCAGGCTGTTGTTCTCTATGTGCCCAACCAAAGGAACTATATATTACATTATTCATATAAGGAAATCAGGTAGAATAATTGCACTAATCTCTAACTATACCATTGTGAAACTCTCAGACAACCTACCTGCAGTGAACTGGAGTTGATGGCACATCAGTTGTGCTCAGTCCTGCACAAGTGTTTCACTGCTACAGTTGGCACCACTTTACACATTCTTCCAGTAAACATAGGGACTTTTATAACTGCAAAAAGTGGGAGCATAAAGCTGAAATATTCAACCAGAAAGCAAGCAGAGTGATTCAAAAGTGAATGCTATAGAAAAGTATAAGTTTGGTCATCTCATCAATTCTCCATGCAGCATGGCGAAACACATGACATGTTGTTTTGTGCATTGTTTTCTGTGATGTATTAAACTGTCTCTAAGAGGATTAGCATGCTTTCTGCTTGTGTGATACTGCAATGTACTGAGCTTCACACATATTTCCTCCCTGTTGGAAAATACCTTATTTTCTTTAGCTATGTACTTTTCCATATTACCTTTTTCATATGACTTTTTCGTATGACTTTTCATATGATCCTAGGTGGACCTGTCTTAAGGGTTCGTAAATTGAATTAAATTTCACCTGCTTCCTTGATTGTGCCAAGAATGACGAGCATGGACCTGAAAGAGCAGGACAATTCTGCCAGAAGGGCAAAAGGGAAGAGTTGGCAAAACAGGCTATGAAAAATTGGAAACTTCTTGTTATTTCTTAACGATTAAGAGGATGCAGTGGACTTGTGCTTCTTGCAGATCCCTCCCCTTCAGAAATAACAACTCATACATTCAGCAGGTATAAGCCTGGTTTTCCTGAGACTCAACATAAGCAAAAGAGGCAGTGGAGTCATGGCTGTTGTAGTCTTTCTGCAGTGTGATGCCTGATCTTCTTTATAGTGTCATGGTTCTGTAATAGCACCACCTTGCATGTATTTATTGATGCCATTGATAAGTTTGCCAAATGAATAGTCTTCTTGTCCATATCCTCAAAAGGCAGTTAACTGCCACTTCACTCTGAATTCAATGGGCATTAGATACCTAAGTGCAGGTTGGGCATACAAATAGGTTTGAAGACTGAGTGCATGTGATCTTTGCGGAGTACCCTTTACCAGGTACCCCTTTCAAGTGATCCCTGCCCTTTCTTACTTTTCTTTCTTGAAATTTTAAACATTTCAAACAGACAGACCTTGGATATTTTACTACATGGCCTATACTTGTGAACTTCAAATGAGCATAAAGCATTTTTTGCTATTTACTTAACTTAGATTTAGATCATGAATAGATGCAAGGAGGTGAGATGTATACAAACTTTAAACATATAGAGTTTTGCAAAATCCTGTAAAGAGAAAGTAGGGGATGATCCTTTCGGATAGTTACCAATCTCTAGTGAGTGATAAGAAGGATGGTCTTTGCTCTGCTTGGTGCTATACTCTGTACCTGAAAATGCCACCTGGAATAGAATAGTGTTTTTAGTTCCTGAAAATGTGCTTCTGTGTCAGGATGACCCCCAGTTTTCATGTGAAATTGTATCACTTAGAATCATAGAATCATAGAATCATAGAATATCCTGAGCTGGAAGGGACCCTTAAGGATCATAGAATCATAGAATCATAGAATATCCTGAGTTGGAAGGGACCTTTAAGGATCATCAAGTCCAACTCTTGACACCGCACAGGTCTACCCAAAAGTTCAGACCATGTGCCTAAGTTCACAGTCCAATCTCTTCTTAAATTCAGACAGGCTTGGTGCAGTGACCACTTCCCTGGGGAGCCTGTTCCAGTGTGCAACCACCCTCTCTGTGAAGAACCCCCTCCTGACGTCCAGCCTAAATTTCCCCTGCCTCAGCTTAACCCCGTTCCCGCGGGTCCTGTCACTAGTGTTAATGGAGAAAAGGTCTCCTGCCTCTCGACAGCCCCTTACGATCATCAAGTCCAACTCTTGACACTGCACAGGTCTACCCAAAAGTTCAGACCATGTGCCTAAGTGCACAGTCCAATCTCTTCTTAAATTCAGACAGGCTTGGTGCAGTGACCACTTCCCTGGGGAGCCTGTTCCAGTGTGCAACCACCCTCTCTGTGAAGAACCCCCTCCTGACGTCCAGCCTAAATTTCCCCTGCCTCAGCTTGACCCCGTTCCCGCGGGTCCTGTCACTGGCGTTAATGGAGAAAAGGTCTCCTGCCTCTCGACACCCCCTTACGAGGAAGTTGTAGACTGTGATGAGGTCTCCCCTCAGCCTCCTCTTCTCCAGGCTGAACAGGCCCAGTGACCTCAGCCGTTCTTCGTACGTCTTCCCCTCCAGGCCTTTCACCATCTTCGTAGCCCTCCTCTGGACACTTTCCAACAGTTTCACGTCCTTTTTATACTGTGGTGCCCAGAACTGCACACAGTACTCAAGGTGAGGCCGCACCAGCGCAGAGTAGAGCGGGACAATCACCTCCCTTGACCTACTAGCGATGCCGTGCTTGATGCACCCCAGGACACGATTGGCCCTCCTGGCTGCCAGGGCACACTGCTGGCTCATATTCAACTTGCTGTCTACCACGACCCCCAGATCCCTCTCTTCTAGGCTGCTCTCCAGCGTGTCATCGCCCAGTCTGTATGTGCAGCCAGGGTTTCCCCGTCCCAGGTGCAGGACCCGGCACTTGCACTTATTGAACTTCATGTGGTTGGTGATTGCCCAGCTCTCCAACCTATCCAGATCCCTCTGCAAGGCCTTTACACCCTCATTCGACTCCACAACTCCTCCAAGTTTGGTGTCATCAGCAAACTTGCTCAAAATACCTTCTATTCCTACATCCAGATCGTTTATAAAAATATTGAAAAGTACCGGCCCTAAAATGGAGCCTTGAGGGACCCCACTGGTGACCGCCCGCCAGCCTGATGCAGCCCCATTTACCATAACCCTTTGGGCCCTGCCCGTTAGCCAATTGCTCACCCATCGTATGATGTTTTTATTTAGCTGTATGGTGGACATTTTGTCCAGTAGGATCCTATGGGAAACCGTGTCAAAAGCCTTGCTGAAGTCCAAAAAAATCACATCAGCTGGTTTCCCTTGGTCCACCATATGGGTGATCTTATCATAAAAGGAAATCAGGTTAGTTAGGCAGGACCTACCCTTCACAAACCCATGCTGGCTGGGACCAATGACTGCTTTGTCCCCCAGGTGCGCCTCAATAAGTTCGAGAACCAACTTCTCCATGATTTTACCAGGCACTGACGTGAGACTGACAGGCCTGTAATTGCTAGGGTCTTCTTTCTGACCCTTCTTGAAAATCGGCACAACATTTGCCAGCTTCCAGTCTACCGGGACCTCTCCAAATTCCCAGGATCGTTGAAAAATAATTGAGAGAGGTTCTGCGATGACATCCGCCAGCTCTTTCAGCACCCGGGGATGAATCCCATCTGGACCCATGGACTTGTAGGGATTCAGGTGGAGTAGCAAATCCCGCACACGTTCAGGGTCGGTTGGGAGTTTGTCATCCCCACCGTCCCGGTCCTCCAGCTCAGGGCACCCTGGGTCCCGAAGCCCATCATCGGCATTGAAGACAGAGGCAAAGAAGGCGTTAAGCGTCTCTGCTTTGCCTATGTCATTGTCTGTGAGGAGACCTTCCCTATCAAGGAGCGGCCCTATGTATTCTTTAGTTCTCCTTTTTCCGTTCACATATCTAAAAAAAAACTTTTTATTTTCTCTCACAGACACAGCCAGCTTCAACTCTAGCTGTGCTTTGGCCACTCGAACTTTCTCCCTACAAACACGAACAGCATCCCTGTATTCTTTCCATGACACCTGGCCCTCCTTCCAGTAGCGAAACACTCTCTGTTTCCGCCTAATCTCCATTAGAATGTTCCTGGTCAGCCACGCCGGCCTCCTGCCCCGCCTGCCTGACTTGCGATATTTAGGAATTGCCCGTTCTTGTGTTTCTAGGAGGCATCGCTTAAAGAATGACCAGCACTGGTGGACATCGAGGCCTACAAGAGCAGTTTCTCAGGGGACCTTGCTGACTAGTTCCCTGAGCAGCCTGAAGTCCGCTTTCCCCATATCTAGGGATGAGGTTTTGGTGGCACTTTTCCTTCTGTCACCGTAAATTTTGAACTCAGCCACTTCATGGTCGCTATGACCAAGGCGGCCACCAATCACCACATCTCCCACCAGACCCTCTCTGTTTTCTAGCAACAGGTCTAGGAAGGCACCTTTCCTAGTTGGCTCACTTGACATTAGTGGATATGCCCAAGACAAGAGCTCCCAGCTTTCACCCAAAAGATTTAGGGATGACAAGTGTTTTGAAAGAAGACCCTTCCATCCCATGCTTAATTCCCCCTATTGATTTGATAAAGCCTAGAGTTTGGAGAAGGGGTTGGCTTTTTTGCATGTTACAACATACCTATCAACTCTGGATTTTCTTAGAGGTCCAGATCTGAATACAGGCAGAGAAAGTTGGAGGAAAAGGTAGGTAATATATGGTGAATAGCTAACAAGTGGAGATAGGCAGCTGACTAACTATAATTCTGTTTAAATTCACTTTAAAACAATCTGAAATTTTGAATGAACTTTTAAATATTTTTAAAGATGTTAGTATTACAAACAGGGATTTGTTATATTGAAATTGAAGAAAACAAGCAAATCAAATAACTCTTGCTTCTAAGCATTTAGATTGTGATTGACAGGTCTGAACTTCTGACAACCTAACGATTAATGTTTCTTCTTTGGAACCAGCTGGCTGTTTACCCAAAGAATTGAGTATCAGCTCAATAAAAAGAGAACGGGAAAGGGAAAGAGGGAAAGGGAAAGAGAAAGACAGAAAATTGTAGATTAATTTCTGTTTTTGTTTCAGTTTTCTTTTTCTTCCTTCTAAGTCTTTCTGGCTTTTATTCTCTCTCTCTCTCTCCCCTTCTCTCCCTATATTCTCGCTCCACCACTTGACTGTATCATACTGTGTTGCTGGTTGCTGAGGTGCTGCTTCACCTTCTGCAATGTTGCTTGATCTTTGATTTCCTGTGAAGCACAATGAATCTTACATTAGAGTGTGCAGAGTCAGGTGGTGTGCCATCTGTTCCCAGGCTCTGAAAACACTGAGTAACAGAGAGCAACAGAAAGCAACAGCTACACCAGTTTCATCAGAATATTCATATTCGCACAGTAACAAACAAGCAGATGACTGTTTTCAAGCACAGAAAAAGCATTTTACTTTTCCAACAGTTATCTATTAAATAGAACATGTTGAGGGTTTTTTGTTGTTGTCAATTTTGTTTTTTACTTATTGAAATACATTTATTATTAATTCACATGGCTCAGTCATAAAAGATGTTAAAAAATTCATCCTATTTAGGTGATTTGATGTTATAGAAACCATGTGACATAGTTTGAAAAGTAGTGTTAATTTAACTGTATTTATCATCTGTGCATGCAGCAACTGAAAGATAGCTGGAACAGCTGCAAAACTGTAATACTAACATAGTGCAGGTAATGCAGAAGATCAGTGAATCCCTTGCTGCCCACTTATGATAAGTTTGCTTTTTGTTTGTTTGTTTGTTTGCTTTTAATATGCATTAACATTCTGTTAAGAAAACATTATATGTATCTGGTTTGCAGTTAGAAACCCCCATGCTACCTTAATAAACATTGATTACGAATCACAGGCTACCACTATTTTACTTATATATTTTCTTAACTGCAGTTTAATCAGACAAAAAAAAATACCTTGAGTGCCTTAGCATATGCTCATCAGTTGTGAATAATTCAGCTATAGACTCAAAGTTGCTAAGACATATGCCTCTAATTCTTTAATGTTTCACCCCATGTTAATGCTAGCACAGTTTAAGTCAGATTTACAGGAGCCCTGAATTGCTTTAACTACTTTGCTAAACATTGTGCTTATTATAGAAGAAACTAGAGGAAAGATTTATCACATTTTTAGAAACCATTTAAAAAGCTTCATTGATCTTCCTGCACTTTAAAACTTTCCAACGCACTTGTTTTGAAGCACTATATTAAAAAGGGAATATAAAAGCTCAAAAAATATGATTCTGCCAAAAAAAGAAAAAATTAAAAAAAAAAATGAGGAAGTGAGGGAAAGGAAGATGCAGACTTGCAGTTCATGCTGGATACTGTTGTATCAGTGCCCCTTTCTAATGCCCTCCATCTCTCAAAGTATGGCACTTCAGTAAAAATAAAGTGTGTCTAATGGTGAGGTTCTCTTATTCCCAGTTGTGCTCATGATTTGATGAATGATTTTGAGAAAGTTACTGTGTGCTATATTTTTTTCTGTACATGAGTAGGGACAATGATGACAACACTTTCATTTTTGAGTCAGGTATGTTCAAATATTTCACAACCATGCATTTACCTTGCTCCATAACTTCCTTGAAAGATTACGTCTGTCTAGCTGGCACCCACATCTGAAGTTGTATAATTGTAAAATACATCTACATACTTTTATATGTATTGTTTTACATGCATATACATATGTGAATAAAATATTTATACAAATTGAAAAAATTTACATGATGTGTATAAAATATAGCAATATGAATAGGCATACAAATCCCCTTTGTCATGAAACAAGGTAACTGCATGGTTATAAAGCATTTGAAGATGTCTTGATCCAAGATATTGTACTAGCATGAAGAAAAATTTCCTTTCTAAAAAGGAGTGCTGAGCCCTTCACTGTTGCAAACTGGGCAATGGGGAAAAAAAATCAGATGATTTAAAAAGCTGACATAAAATTAATCTGTGGGCTTGGCAAATGATGGAAGCAAAATTGATTTTGCTTTGTCTGAGTTTGGAATGACTGATGTTAACATCTCCCTGTTAGTTTGCAGAGGAGCTAAGACTTTTTTTGCAGATAGAGGTAAATTCAGATTATGACAGTAAAATGCAGAAGAAAAAACAAACAAACAAACAAACAAAAAGCAGTAAAATGAGACATGACTTCTGATTTTCAGCCTGAACAGAATTCAATGACCAGCTGGCTCAGCTCTATGTTTCATGTCTAATTAGAATCAATTAAACAAAATACATTGCTTAACTTGCAGGTATGTCCTAGATGTATGAGGCTTAGAAGTCCTGTAATCAGATATCTTAAGCTTTTAACCTTTGATAATTGAACTGTAAAAGATGCTTCCTTCTCAGTCTTCTTGAAGCCTTCAGGAACACGCATCAGTTTATTCTTTGCCTGTTAATTACTTATCTGAATATAAGAGAGTCTAACCCTACATTCCCTGAACTAGGAAGCGGTATTTCTATCAAACTCAATGAATTTGACTGCATTGTTGCTGGTTGGAGGCCAATCCTCTTTGAACTAATGGAAATGCATAGGTGTCAGACCCATTCTTTCTAATTCCAGGTATGTTGAAAGACATAAACATAGATAAGAGGTGTACATAAATAAGCAGAAGGCTAAGTCTGATGTTTTTCCCCAGCCTGGATAACAATGTCTGTAAATATAAAGCATGGTGCAGATAAAAATGAGCAATTCTTCCTCTAAAGGAAGAATTAGGAGCAGTCGAGCTGCAATAGCTTCAAGTTGCATCCTTAGTAATTTATTTTTTTCTGCAAGGTAAATGAGAGTTCTTAAAGATCTTAACTAATCCAGCTCTTCTAGAGCTACAGCATGTCTGCAAAAGATTTACTCTTTCACATGCAAGAAAGCACAGTCCCTGATCTGAAAACAGTCTACTGAGACAGTTTGGGCTGTGAATTTGACTACATTCATCTTGGAGATCTGTGGCAAAGCAGCAAAATCGGTAACAAAACTAGAGCTTTATCACAGTGACTGAAGTCTTGTTCTTCATACATATTACCAACTTCAATCTGGCTCAGGATCCTTCTTTTGAGCAAAGAAATGGAACCCCTTCTCTCTAAATCACATGTTCATGCATTCTGGTTGGCCAAGCAGAGGTCTCATAGCCTGATGTTTGTTCTGTTGGGATCAAGTTTTGAATTGATCCTGTTTGTACTCCTTCAGATATGAAAAGTATTTTCTAAACAAGCTATTACTAGAGCTGTTAATGTTTTTCAGTAGCTAGCCTCACAGACAATCTGTTTGAAGTTAACTGAAATGTTTGTTATTATTCTTTTCTGTTTTATTCTTTTTCTTTTATTTTTTTCTTTTTATTCTTTTCTCCGTTATTATTTTTTTCTCTTAAAGTGAGAGTGGAAAGGGGTGCATTTAGCTGAACAGCAGCCTTGTACCTCTAGGTACAATAAGTACAGTCCTGGCAGTGAAAATAAATTGTCCTTCAGTTCCTTTAAAATGTTTTGGATGTCAGCTTCCCTTTGGAAACTACTGGAATTGCATCATGTCAGCAATTGCTATAGACTGGCCTGAAATAGGATGCATGCAGGATACAGAGGAGGTCTACAAAGACCATCAGGCTGCTAGAATATTGGCAGCAAAGGCAGCGCAAAGTGAGTATATGCATCTAGGAGAACCTATTACAAGAGTTAGAGTTGGGAGGGGGAGATGGGATGGTGTGAGATTGGACTTACTCTATATATGTTTGGATTTAAACCCTTACCTATATAATCTTTTTTTCTGCTGCTTTTTAAAATTTCATTATCCATTGCAATTATGAGCCTAAATTAAAATTAATGCTGACCCATTGACTTGAATAGGTGATGGCTCTAAATTTCAGGGAGTTGAATTTGCCTATGTTCACATTTCCTTCAATTACAATGACAGTGGTTTTAATTTAAACTAATATTATCTGCTACGTATTTGTCTTTCTACTGCCAGCTAGGGTTTCCATGGAGAACCTGTGAGATTGTGGAATAATTACTAGAGATGATTTCCAAAATGCCAGAAGTTGTAGGCAATCCCTTTTCAAACTTTTTTTTTCTCAAATATGTTATTGTTCCTATTAGTTTAATATTTTTCTATATATAAATAGAATAGAATAAAATAAATAAATAAAACAAAAAATAAATAAACAAAAACTATGAAGTATATTCCAGCAGCTATACTCTGCTTTAATCACAATTTTACTAATATACCAATTAAAGATTTAATTAAATAAATAATTTTAAGTAATGTTTATTTTGTAAATTTATTATTATATTAAAGGCATTTTATTAAAGAAAGTGATGGTGAAACATTTCAAGGCCCATATATCATTGAGACAGATGTTGCCCATCTGTCTTTCTAATATTGCAACCTCAAGTTATCCTAGAGCTTAAAATCTGTCATATAATGGTTTTCAGAGGGTTGCCGGATACAAAATGCTCACAATCTCTATTACTACATACCAGCCTATAAGCCCTAGTCGAGATTTCACCAGACTAGACATGCTCAGTCTGAAGCATCAAAATGATGTGTTCTGAATCACAGTTCTGACTACATCACATGCATTTTCCTGTATTCAAACTACTGCAGTGCACAACCCTGTTAAATATGAGATTTCTGAATTCAGAAACACATGCATTAGCATCTACATTAATATAAATACAGGCTGACAACTGGCTTCTCAATGACAAGAACAGTTAAAAGTATGTAACTTCTTTTGACCAGATTAAGCCAAATGTCTGATACTACACTCATGTCTTAGAAGGCAAACTGACATGAATTGTTCATTTGGATACAAATTATTATTTAAGAAATATAAACTAATTTTGTGCTCTATCACTTGCACTTAAGGAGAAAAGTGCATAAGCCCAGTTGTGAATAAGTATCAGTCACGGTGTTTTTGTCACATAGTTGACAAAAAAAGACTTATCAAGATCTATTTCCTTTATCCAAAGCTAATAACTAGTTTCATTTGCATCAGCTTCAGACTAATATGTCCAAAGCTGACACTGAGATTTTGCCTCATAAGTTTCATAACTAAAAACAAGAGGATGAAATAAAAGAAAAGAAAACCCACCAAATTTTAGAAAAAAACAATGGTGGTATTTATTTTGCTGAAGAACCTTCTTGCTCCAGTTATTAGACATTTGACCTTGACTTCTTTTTTGACCTGTCATATTATTTTTTGAGAAGACAGTATGCCTTGAAATCGATATTGAAGCATAAAAAACTATAATGTTGCTTTACCAGGGGCTGAAGTAGAGCAACAATATGCAATAACTTGGCGATGTCTAATAACTTGTCAGCTATTTATAATGTATATTTTTATGCCTTCATAGATGAATGATAGCTTAACCATCAGCAAGAGGGTACCATAAGATGTAACACACTTTTTTTTTTTTTTTTGCTTAAAATCCCTACAGTTATGTTGGATTTTTTGGACCTAGTCCAAAAAAAAAAAAAAAAAAAAAAAGAAAAAAGCGTAGATTTTTTCAGGAGTATGCAGGTCAATACTCCTTAAATTCATAAGCTTTTAACATCTCCACGTGTCCTGATGCTCCCTTCCCAATGATTTTTGTTGTTGTTGTTCTTGTTCTTTGCAGACTATCTTTAATTGGAAAATTGAAAATTGTTTAATAAATCCTCACACTTTATGTCATCAAAGAGAGACATAGCGTGTGTAAATATTCATTACCACTTCATGTTTAAAACCACTTTGATAAATTAACTTCATAACCTTTAGAGAACAGGAAGAGACAGGAAGCCTGGATGTAACAGAGACAGTGCATTAAAAAAATGGAATAAAAAAAAATGTAACCCAACACAGTCTTTTGAAAACGTGCTTAGAAAGGTTTTGATTGTGTCTATTAGCAGAAATGAGATTCGCATTAGGTCTCTTAGCAGGGAAGACAAATTATCTTCCTAAACTGTCAGTCTCACTTTTCTGTCTGTAAGAGTTGCTTAGGTCCACAGGGATCTTAGTCATATATAAATCCAGTGGCCTAATTCCTGTGGATATTTAGTAACCTAAAACAATGACATGGAGTGGGAAAGTTCAACTATCCTAGACAAGTTGCAGATAATATCCCTGAAGGTTGCTCAGTCATTTGTATACCAAGTACTAGTCATCCAAGACTGTAATGTCTTAGCCAAAATTTCACTAGACAGTCTGGTCTCACTTCATGTAAAATGCTATTAAGATCATTTTCTTAACTCACTTATTTGATCAAAGTGCTCTTTTCTTTGCTTCCTTTTCCACTTTTTGTGTCAGAGTTGCACAGCTTGCCTTCACCCTTGAGGTTCTCCAGAGGCTCTTTCCACTCCTCCAAATCCTTCCTATTCACATCTGAGCAGCCAATAATGACGACTTCTCTATTCTCTTTTTGTATCTTCAGTCACCTTTGTGCTTTCTCTCTCTCTGCTCTTCTTGCCGTGGAAAAGCTACCTGTAACTAGATACACAGCTATTTTATCATCATTCTTTCTCTTCCTCCTTAGAAACATTTTTTTTTGGGGGGAGACATAAATCTTAGCAAACAGCTGACAACACTTAAAACGTGAATGGGCTTTGACCCCTATCAGTCTTAGTGACAATTATTCTTTCTTTTGCTTTTTCTTTTTCTTTTTTTTTTTTTTTTTTTTTTTTTTTTCCCTGGTATTCCCTCATATATCTGTATGCATCTGTTGTCTTTTATCATACACAATAGTGTATGATACATAATATTAACAAAGCTAGCTGCTGAATAGAGATAAAATATCTGAAATAACTATAATTGGAATGGTATGGTCATGAGCTGTCTTCTGTGTCTTATGTGTAGTGTTGACATGTCCTTAAATTGTAATCCTTCTGAAGCTAGGACTGTATTTTTGGCAAGAGTAGCCTAGCCTCAGTTTGTAAATAGGTCTCCTAAATATGAAGCCAATATGAATAATTATGAATAATGCCAACAGAAAACATCCTGTTACCAGACAAGCTGATTAGCAGCTGTAGTAAAAGTAGAGGTCTTGTCTGTATGAAGTGTTGAGAAACAAGCAAATATCCTACCTCACTTTTTACCAGCCTACTTCAAGGTTTACTTGTGCTAATACTTAACAGCATATGCACATCATGCAATTTCTTCTGGTTTAATTAGAGATCTGTGAGGAGTGAATTCTCTGGAGACAAAATCTCCTGCTTATCCTATCCACTAATTATCTGTTTTTTCTTTGAACATATATTTTATATTAGAATCTACTGTTCTTGAGTAGGAAAGTTATTCTGACCTTTGATGTGACATAATGCATAGTGAATGAATATAGAGAATGTGATGAAATGTAGTTAGATTGGTCTTTGGAGTGCTCAGGTATAAAACATAAATAAAAAGAAGTATATGAGGAATTCTTAAGAGATTTCTACCTCTTGTTTTTAAAGCACTAATAACAATTTAATTGCAAACCACTAGATGTTGTTATTCACAATCCAGTGAGGTTTGTTCTTCTAGCTAGTTTGGTTCATTTTTGTTGATGAATTATGTGTAAATTGTTTTACAGTATAATGGCATGTTATTGTGCCTCTCTATTTAAGCATTGTGAATGAGAAATATTATAGGTGCCAATAAATAATCATGAAGTGCAATAAGAATGGTCAACATTAGAAAGAAGACAATTTTCATTTACCATGCTACTGGATGAATCAGGTTTGACTTTTGCTGTAAGAAATATAACTACAGGGTCCTTTGCTGCAGTATGACAGACTGTGATATTGTGTTATACATTCTCCTTTTGAGGAAGTCAAAACAAGAAGGTAGAACAACTTGTGGCCAGCCACCACTTTGTTGGTTAGAGCCAAACTAAACAACCTGCTGTTCAGCGTTGGCTTCAAAAGCTGTGTTTGTTTTGCCCTCAGCCTCATGCTGCTCAGCTGTGCACAGCATCAAGGAAGGTGGGAGGAAGAAGGACCCCTTGGGCCTGGTGGCTGGAGCAGCTCCTGGAGCTGCTAATTTGATGCCCCCTCAGGCAGAGGAGAGCATGGTCCCTCTCCAATCTCCTAGGGGAGTGCCTCTAACCGCTAAGCTATTACATGTGGTTCCTCCTTTGGATTTATTTTTGAAATAAAGCAATGAGGTCTGCTCAAAGAGCAATTGCTAAGGAGAGGATTTCAGGCTTAGAGTCCCAGGTGGAAGGGGGTGTCTGTCTTTTCAAATCCCTGACCTGGGAACTGAAATTCCATGGGAGAGAATGTATTGTAGACACGATTGGCATTTCCTATTAGCTAGACATAGGATATTCTCAGCTTCTTAGGTACCTTTTCTTAGGTACCATATGAAGCTTTGGGGGGCATTTTTTGTAGGTGCCTAACTTTTTACCTAAATGACACTGACAGATTAGGCATCTGTGTCAGGTTTTGGGACTCCACTTGAGGGGTTAGAGGTGCCTGGCACTAGCAATAGCACGAATAGTAACAACAGCTTCTAGCTCTGGGTCATGCTCTTTTTCTTCACCTAGATTTGTTAATTATCTTGGATTTGATAAAATAAAATATGACTCTTTGCAAAGGGCTCAGGGAGAGGACATTAAGATACAGGGAAATTTTATCTTTATTATTGGATGGTGTCAGCTTGTTATTACTCTGAGAACTGAACTGTTTTTACATGGCAGCCACTGACTTCATAAATTTCTAACCTCTCCTTAATACACAGCACTTACAGAACTAGGCAGAGGATCAAAACTGTAATTTCATGTGTAAGAAATCTACAGCCAGTGGCCTTGCATAAGTTTTATGTCAGTGTAACTTCCTGGACTTCCAAGGAGTTGCTTCTGATATATACTAATCAGATGAGATCAAAATCAGACCTATAATACAGTAAGCAATTCAGTTTGCTGCCCTCACTTCTTTGTACAACATTCTTTATTATAAAGTTAATGTATTTATGAGGAAGGAATAAATAAAATTCTGTACGAGTACTTGAGAAAGAATATTTTCCTTTAGACGAAGTATATATGAAATAAAGCAGGCATGGTGACTTGACTAAATACCACAATAAAGTAGAAACATTAACACCAGTATTGCAGTGGATTTTGATTCCCCACTCTTTCCATATAAATGACCTTGGACTTGGAAGTTAGAATTGCTCCTGGAGGTATTCTACTAGCCATCACCAACCAGACTGAATTCTCAGGAATTCTGTTTTGCATCATTGGCATATAGGGAAATCATAGCTTCCCGATGAACAGGGACAACTAATGACATTTTTACAGACAAGGCCAGTCAGTCTGATAAAACATAGATATCTAAATTCAAAAGAGGGAGTCAGAGAGTCTGCTTTCCATCACTGCCTAACTCTGATGGCCAGAATGAAAACAGATAAGTGGGACAGCAAATCTTTAGCTTATTGATTGAGGACACTGGCATGGTGTGTGCTAGATCTGGATTTTTATCTATGTTTACTGGACTGTTTATGCCTTGATACCTTCAATGGTTTGAGTAAATAACAAACAGACAAGTGAGACCTGACCCTGAAATCAGGCCCTCTACTTCTGCTCAGATAGGCATTGTCAGAGACCATTGAGGAACACCACTGCCCTACAAACTGGGATGCTCATCCAGCCCTGTGGTTACTGAGTGTCTGCCTGTTCCCAGTGGGGCAGCATGGATGCTGCAGGGAGTCCCATTGCCTTTGGGACTCTCCTAGAGTCTTGCTTCTGGAGGTGAAGATGCATATTGGAACACACACGCACACACACACATACCAAAGACTGCTGAAGGAACTGAACCGCTATTTTAGTGCCTTACAAGCAGAACCGTTATGTAAACAATGTGCTGTGCTGTGATAAGGTGCAGATTTCTTAGTAATTTTTTACTAACCAGAATGACAATTCTGAGGGCTCCTGTAACATGACAAGGCCTGGTCTTGTCAGCAAGGTCAGATTGCTTCAAGCTACATGAAGGTATCTTTGTATCCATCTGAAGTTTTTAACAGACATACTCTGATGTGGAATCCCCACAGACTCTGGTTAATTCACTTCCAAATAACAGAAAAAGGGAAACTTGGATGACTATTTTTGTAATAACATTTCTGATTTAAAAACAAATCAACAACAACAACAAAAAGCAACAGACTACAGACCTCCTTTTGTGGTGCTGACCTAGCTGCTCTAACGAAAAGTAATTTGGAAGATAAGCTATTTTATTTTTTTTATTTTTTATTTTTTTTTTTCCACTGAGGAACTTTCAGAATCAGAAAAATGTATGTAAGAAAGCCATAAAAGATAAAAAATGCTGACTCTTTGATAGCCTTGATTAGAAATTCTGTAATTGGGTATCATGTCAGTTATCATGTTATTGGCAGCCGTCATTGGGAATACATCTAAATCTCCTTTCTTTCTTTCTCAAACACTGCCATTCATTTGGGTGCCTATTCATGCACAATGTGATAGCCCTGGGGTGCAATTAATATTAGCATCTACAGAACTTAGTATGACAAAAAACATTGGCAGAGTCATCTATGGAGCTGAAATTTGTATGGATTTGTATGGTATCACACACACAGAAGGAAAAAAAAAAAAAAAAGGAATTAGCCAAGGACACAAATACATTAATTAACTTATTAATATTTTACTAATGAAGAAAATTATGTTTTCCAAAAATGCATTCTACTATTTTGTCACTGTCCCAGCTGTTTCAAATCTTTTGGAGAAATGCCTAGCAGGAAAGGTGTTCAGTTCTGGGGAAGCATGGAAAATAGATAATTCTCAGAGAAAGCTACATTTAATGAAAATTGGCCATTATGTTCAAATTACTGCTTAACATAGGAACTTAATTTATATGTTTGCTAAGCAGATGTGGAAGAGATATTATATAACTGAAGTTAATAGATGAAGTAACAAATGACAATTTTCTCTAGGAAAATAAATAAAACCTATCTGCTAAAATTTCAAGTTTTACACTAACAACTTAAAAATTATTTTACTTTCTTATCTTTCTTTTGGTTACCAGTGGCAGTAAAAATAGTCTTGGATCACTCAGTTCAGTGGTTCTTACCAAAGTAATAAAATTATGAATAGAAAACTGGTGCAAGACTGAATTCTTTCTCTGCTAATGGAGAGAGTAGCACCAACACAGTTGCTTTTGTGGATGGTACTTCCTGACTCAGAAGCTCCAGGATCCTCACTGTTATCCTGTAAAAAAAAAAAAAACAGTTTGGTTCCACAATGCCATTCTAGGTATAAATTCTACCATTCTGATGATTTTCAAAGTTTTTTTTCCAGTGTGTCTCTTTTAGGCAAAGCAGTAGCTGAGGAAAAAATAGAGAGGAGAACTGCAATCTAAAACTTCTTGTATTATATCTCCTGACCCTTTCTCCAAGAGAGCAGGAAAATGTGAAGAGTCTTCCCACATCATTGTCAAGGAGAGAGATGTTTTCCCCCACCATCTGGTTGTGGACACTAAAGAAGTGAAGTCTGTTAGAATTGGTCCTATTTTTCCAGATGCTACCATTATTTTTGAGGAAGTTCTATTCGTATTACCAAATTACAGAATAGCTGAAGTTGGAAGGGACATCTAGAGATCTAGTCCGACCCTGCTGCTCAAGCAGGATCACCTAGAGCACGTTAAACAAGATTATGACCAGCCAGGTTTTGAATATCTCCAGAGAAGTAGACTACAAAACTTCTCTGGGCAACCTGTACCAGTACTCTGTCATGCTCATAGTAAAGAAGTTTTTCCTCATATGGAGATGGAACATCCTGTGCTTTATTTTGTGCCCATTGCCTCTTGTCCTTGTCACTGGGCACCACCAAAAAGAGTCTGGTCCCATCCTCTTGAAACCCTCCCTTAAGGTATTTTTATATATTGATAAGATCCCCTCTAAGTCTTTCCTTCTCCAAGCTAAACAGATCCAGCTCGCTCAGCCTTTCCTCATAAAGAGATGCTCCAGTCTCCTAATTATCTTCATAACCCTCTGCTGGACTCTCTCCAGGAGTTCCATACCTCTGCTGTACTGGACACAATACTCGAGGGTTGAGTAGAGGATCAATTTCCTCAACCTGCTGGCAACACTCTTCTAAATGCACTCCAGGATACCATTGGCCTTCTTTGCCACAAGGGCACATTGTGGCAACTCCTATGAACTTCTCCTTTCCTTTCTAAAGAAAAACAAGGCCAGACAGAGACATGTTTCTTACAGACAGACATGGTAGAACTAGCCATCTTGCTCTATTTGATTATTTAGTAACATGGTCTAAACTTTTGGACAGACCTGTGCAGTGCCAGGAGTTGGACTTGATGATCCTTATGGGTCACTTCCAACTCGGGATATTCTATGATTCTATGATTTTATTTAACAAAACAATTATTTGCAAGGGCATTGGGAAGGTCTTCAAAACTGGGAAGAAAACAACTCAAGCTGTGTATTGAACTAGTGCACAGAGTTTTAAAAATTGTAACATACCAGTTATAATATTTTAAAATTAATTACGATTCAGTGATGTTCTAAAGGGCTACGAACCAATGATATCATCCAATATAGTGATAATTCTAACTATTTTGCTATTTTGTAGTTCTTTTTACCCTAAAAAAAAAAAAAAAAAAAAAAAAAAAAAAAAAAAAAGGGAAGAAGAATCAATTATTGCATGGTTAGCGCTACTAAAACTGTAAGGGCCAGATGGAGCTCTTCACTTGAGTAAAGTCTGAAATACAAAGACTTAAGTAAATGATACAGGAAAAGCTTGCTAATTTTCATTCTGCTAATCTGCCCAATGCATAATTAACACACAAAAAGACATTCTCTTCTCAGCTCCTCAACAAGGATTTCACGTTTCACTGTTATATTATAGTTCTGAATCACTAAGTGCTTGTTAGTTCTAAAAGTTATAATATAGAACATTTAATATGGGATAGCATTATAATTATTATATGGTATTATACATTATATTATTGTATTACTATATAATATATATATATATTATATAATATATATTATATTATATTATAGCAGTATATATTGTCATAAGTTGTATGCATATATTGTTATATATAATAATACTACAGACTGTAAATATCTGTGGTTTTTGTTTGTTCATTTGTTTGTCTGTTTTTCATAAAAATGTGATTTCTTCTTCATCTACATTACTACTTCCCTGCCATTAAATGCAGGCATGATCAGAAACTCAGAAATTTAATCTCCTACATTGTGAACCTCTCTCCAGCTTTTATTCAGGAAAATGTGAGACCATATAAATGAATGAGGTTAATGAAGACCATTCTCTCATGTAGTCTTTTTCTTTCCTTTATATTCTGAGATATGGGAGGCCACTTAGGAACTGTGTTTCCTAATGGCATAAGCAGACAAGGTAGGACTAGTTTTTCTTTGCTCCAATTACTTATTGTTGGTAACTGTATTGTAAGCTACTAACAAGGATATTGGAGAGATTTTTAAAAGATGAGAACAACTTAAATTATCTACTGAACTCTCATAGAAAGATTTAAAATTCACATCATTAAAATTCAGTGATCTTCTGAAAATATAAGGGCGTTTTACCTATGTAAAATTTAATTGTCATGCTGGTATGAGACCTGAATATTATTGGCTTTAATCCAGAACAGACTTCTTCTAAACCCCAAATATTTTTATAATCTTCATTAACAGAGCTGCCTCCAAGGAACAGGTCTGTATTCACAGAGCTCAGATTTTTGTGGCTCAGATGTTGGACATACACTTGAGATCTTCCTCTGCATTTATCTGTTTTCAGCTGAGGTACAGAAAACAACCAACCAAACAAACAAACAAATAACACTTAGATCACTTCAAGAATAGTTAACCCTGAAATATAACTTTAGTTCTTCCACATCACTTGTTCACTGATTCATTATAATCAGTCTCTCATATTCCCAAGAACAACTAGAAAGGTAGTGAATAAAATTTGGAATTATTTTTCATGACTGTGTCATAAAGCTGGTTTTAAAATGTCATGACATGATTATACACATGAGCTAGAAAAATAGATTTTTTGTATACCATCCAGGAAAATATATATATATATATATATATATATATACATATATATATATATATATATCTTCTATAGCTCTGCTTAAAACTGATGACAGCAGGAATATTTATTTACTTCATTTGGGCCTAACTGTCTACTTTTCCAATAGGAGTGGCATTGTGAAACCCTAACCAAATATTCAATGACATAAAGAAGACATTTGATGAATTACAGTGCGTCTTGTTCATATTTTCAAATGCATAAGACCAAAGAACATCAATAAGTCTGAGTGGTCATCATCTCTCTAGAGAAGCAACTACTGTTGACTTTCTGTTAGTATATGCTCTCTAATAGAGAAACCATCGACTGACAATGACAATCTTACTTGCTGTCCACATTTTGTAGTGAAAGATAAGACAATCCAATCAGTCCAAATGCCCTGAGTCTCCATACTGCTTGGAAAGTGTTTTGACAGCTTGGTAGAAGATACTATAAAGAGTCCACAGGGTGCCTACTATTCTGTAACTTTCCACATGTGATTAGTGATTAGAAAAGGGAGCTTGAAAAAGTCTGTTTTTTTTTTTTTGTTTTTTTTTGTTTTTTTTTTTTTTGTTTTGTTTTGTTTTTTGTTTTTTTTTTTGTTTTTTTCAGCTAGGTGCTTTTTTTTCTTTTTTTCTTTTTTTTTTCTTTTTACTGAGTCAAAATTAGCCTCCATTGGTTCCAGAATGGGAAAGCCTCTTTAAATTCTCTGTTACAGATTTCGTGCCAAATACTGTGGTGCTCTTAGGGCTCTATTCAGCTGAAATTATACACTGGCTTCTGTGGATCTGGCTTTTGTACCTAGATGAACCATTCAGCCAGGAAACCAGATAGGACAAAAATGCATCTTTGTTGAAACAAGATGGTGTCTCCCTGGCTCGGCTACATGCATGTATGCACATGTATTTTTCCTTATATTAGTGATTCAGTAATCACAGCATTGTGGAAGAAATGGTATTCCCAGGTAGCTATAGCATGGCTTAATTAAAAAAAAATAAAAAAAAATAAAAAATCTTATCTTTTAGATTAATGGTGATGTATTCCTTTAACCATTGGCACAGAAGCTCTGCACAAACACTCTTATTTCCCACGTACTTGGATGAGATGCTGACCTATTGTACGCAAACGTGATGCACATACCAATTCTCAACATGCCAACACTCATGCCCATCTGCTAGGATGGCACTATGCCCACAGCCAAGGTGGGGCACTATTCTCAAGAGACCTAGGTGCCAATTGCCTATAGATTTAAAAGGATAGTTTAGAGAATAAAAAAGTGTATTTCTTTCTTTGTGTGTGTCCTTTCTGATGCCACAAACTAGTTCAAACACTCTCTGCACCAGGAAATTTTTTTTAATTCTGCATTAAACTTGGAATGAACAGGAATATGGTCACTGAAATAATTCACAGAGAAAATTCCAGAGATAATATATATATATATATATATTTTTTTTTTCCTAGGCAGAGTCAGCAACCTTAAGGTAGAAATTCTCCGAGTTCCCCTACTTTTAAAAATAAAAATTAGGAAACTGTTGAGGGCATAAAAGCCAAGAATCAAGTATCTTGAAGGAGGAAAAATACCCGCACCCACTGCTGGGACATGTAGATTCATACAGCTGTCTCTCCTTTCTCAGCTCTCCTTGCTTTATTTTGGAAAATGTAGTTTCTTTCAAATCAAAGTGGTTGCACACAAAGCTCAATCTGCAATCAGTCTGATTTGCAAAAAGACTGTGTGTACCAAAACAAATACCCATGTTCCTCTCTGGGAAGAATAAATGAACTGGGATGGGGGAAGACGGGAATATCATTCTCAGATCATTTTATCTTGTTTCACCTTTTTCTTTTGTCTTAGATGGCTTTAAGGATAGGAAATTTCAGTTTACTAAAGTCTTTTGTACATCTAGAAAAAAGTCTTCTGAACCTTTCTAGAAGCAAACAAATAGAACACTCTGATATTAAGTATCTGGGTATTGATAAACTTACATCAGAAACATCCATCTGCGGGAAAAATGAGAGATGGTAGTGGGAAATCACCGAGGTTATAGTACTGGTAGCACAAGTTAGGGGCCCCTGCAGAAGAAAGACTAGTAAGAAGTCAGCACTTATAAAAGTGAAGGGAGGCAAATATAGGTGAATCTTGTTGTTGAGTTGGAACTATGTAACAATCTAGATCACTATGCCACCATCTAGATCTCTGCTTTATCTGGCTCAGTATTATTTTATTTAACTCCTCAGAGTGAGCCAGGTGTGTTTGACTGCCCATTCACTGCTGTGGGAAGAGTGACATCACATGGAGTATCAGCTGATTTAGAAAGGGTGTCCACTGCTTTGCAGGAGCAAGTCTACCAGGGTCTGTGTACGTAAAGTCATTCACTGCTTGGTAACACATGGGTAGTATTACTACTGAAATCTGAAGGAGTTAGGCACTTTCCCAGTATCACACAGTTGACTTAAGTTATTCTTTTAAAACCCATTTTTCAAGGAGGAATCCCTTATCTCAAGACAGAATAGTATTTCACGTGACATGAATATGACTCACACATCTACGTTAACAGGGGAAAAAAAAATAATCAGTAATTAATCTTAATTTGGCCTAGAAAGTTTCAGAAACAAGTCTAAATTTCTTTTAACACTCCACTAATTATGTTGCACACTTCTCATTTTCCAGTTTTGGAAATATTACTAGCTATCTTTCTGGAGTGGTTACTGTGACCGGACATTAACACATGTTATTGAGCTCAATATGGGGTTAACTGGATGAAATGTAATGGCCTGTGATTTACAGAGGTCAGACTAATGCTCCCTTATGGCCATCAAACTTTATGAATCTGATTTCCTCTGGAAGGTTATAGTCTCATCAGAACATTATTTATAAAATAAACTAACTGGAATCAGAAACAAGTTTGAAAAAAAAATGTTTACTTCTCATTTGTTTCTGCTGCACATCTTGGTAATAGTACAATCAGGATATAGAAAATAATCTGCACATTAGGCATGTACACTTAGCTAATTTAACAAATAGCCTTGAGGTTATATTTGTTAGGTCTGGCTTATATATAATGAATGGGTTTATTTTCCTCTCTTTCCTCCTCTTTGTTTTCCTGCAAAGCAAAGACTGTGCAAGTGGCCTATACCCCCAATCAATGGTGTCTGCACAATTAACTACTAGAAAAGAGCCAAGCCCACTAGGTAGCTGACAGCTGCTTGAATTTAGGCTGACACCTTTAAACAGGAATAGAGATAGCAAATGTAGTTGATGCTGGGATGTCTCCATGGGGAATACGGTAGATTAGCTATCTCAGGATGTAACTTCTGTTGCATAAATACAAACTACTGAGCGTTTTATGGGCCTGATCCTTTGAAGCACCAGGCTGTCAGTATCTCCAGATCCCCTGAATGTGAGGTCAAAATGAAGATAACTGTGTTATCAGAAGCTTTTCCTTACATTTTCTGCTCTTGTGAATCACCAAGTTAATAGGAGAAAAGTCATTCAGATGCTTAATTATGTAGAGAAAGGAAGAAAAACAGACAATGGGCAAAAGAGCCTATAAATTGATCCACTATGTAACCACAGTGAAGTAAAACTGCAGGACTGAATTGAAGAGTAATAGTATGTGACTGGATGAACTCCAGAAGGAATGCAAATGTTAGCATGAAATATTTTAACCTTCGACGGATTCTCCTTCCTTCCTTTCTTCGTTTCCTATCCTTCTCTCCAATTCACACTTTATCGAGAAAAGAACTCTAGAGTTGAAGACATTCTGAATAAAGGAAGATAGGATGCCAGTTGCATCTTTTCATGCCACAGGTCTTTCCAGCATCTATTGAGAGAAGCAGTGACAGATATTAAAAGCACTACACCTTAAAAGACCAGCCCAATTCACTCTCTTGTCACTTTAAACTATCTTACTCAAATTCACATTAATATTCTTAAGAAGTAGCTAATATTTCCTAGGTTGTTATAATATGTACAATATATGCAATGCTGAGATAGGACCTGGAATATGATTATTTATCTTAAAACTTTGTGTAACTGATCCTACTAAGGCTGGCACATCTGATATTAAGTATTGAACTGATACATGAGAAGCAGCCTTTGCACTCAGAGTTTTATGTTCTAAGGAAACAAGATATTTAGAATCAGAGAGGAAAAGAAATATCAGCATCCCTATTTGAGAGAATGGAAGGCAAGGCACTGAGATTTTGAGCAGTCAGTGCACAGCCATGCAGGAATAGGTAGCAGATGTAGGATTTAATCTAGATCTCCTGACTTTCCATCCAATTCAGCTCTATAATTACTCATTTCATCAGAAAAATATGCCAGCAGCAAATTCCTGTATTAGCTCTGGTAATAGGTTGAGAATGTAGGTCTTTATACAAGGAGGTTTGTAGTCACTGCTAGCATGCAACATGATTTCAGCAGAGCTGTAATCTGTTTTTTCTTCAAAATTCCTTAAAATAGCAGAAATTACTGACTGATGATAAATTCTCATGGCCTCCAGGTTCAAAGGCTGAATACATAACTCCCTGAACCCTTACTTGCAGCAAGGGTTGCTAGGGTTTCGTCTTTTTTTTCTCTTCCTAAGTGTGCATGACAGAATAAAACTGAATAAATCTGGTCAAGAACAAAACCAAAATATATGTTATAGGTGTTCATGCTCTATTCATGGTACAGAGATATAGCTATTCATGGCCATAATTAACTTCGTTAGTCCTCATAATTTTTTGTACGAAATAGTCCTTAACTGATAATTTGTTGTATGTGCCCAAAACCAGGGCAGACTTAGAGGTTTTAATCAATATTGAAAAAAATAATAATCTCCAAATCAGAACAACTGTTCCAAATACTTTTTTCTTTATTTAACCAACATGCATCCATTTTTCCATGCAGTTTACTGTTCTAAAAGCAGTAATACCCATATTTAAACGCAGTAGTCTTAACTCCATAGCAATGGAAGTGCTATATAAAATCACATCTCACTTTTGGTTTGTAAGTGAAAACTTAGAAAAAAATAAATGTTGTTTTGTTGAGTGATAGGAATGAAGCATTTATACACTTATACACTTATTATGTATGTGGTTGGATGACTTATTTACTTATTTACTGGGTCCTAATTTCCTTTGTTTCTTCTAGTTCCTCTTTTCATCTCTCCTTTTGAGACCTGTCCTCTTTTTCTACACTTCTCTACTCCCAGACAACAGCAATGAGCAGTGAATGTGTCTGATGCTGGTATTTGCAGTAGATGGCATCCCTCTCTCTTACCCAGTAATAACATAAGGTATGGATTGTTTTTAATTTAATGTAATTGGGGAGGTATCCACACCAGAAGCCCAGATCAGTCCTGCTAATTTGGATCATGGTAACACACCCAAGAAGAGATAAAGGTACCAAAACTGATGTTCACTTTGTTATTGCTTTGTAGTGTTAGCTAGAAGTGGTTATTTTTCACTCTCTTTTCTCTGTTGTGGAGAGATGGCATAAATGTCTGTTGGTTTTCTTTTTTATGTTTAAGTGGTGGGTAAATGTTCTCAGTGTGTTTTGCAAGGAAAAGCTAAAAAGCCATGCTCTGTTTTGTGTCTGTTGTGCAGCATAAAACACACAGGCAGAAAGTTCCCTTGGGTTTGGATGAAGCTGGTATATATGGTCCTGTCCTCAGACTTGAATACCAAAAGGACCTCAGGGGATTCCTTGAATGCAGTTTGGGGCTGGAAGGCGCAATATTCATAGTGTTGAATGTAAGTGTACTATAATTATGTCAGTGTTATCCTGGTAGTATGAAGGCACGCCTGCTCCCCACTGTGTGGCTGTACCCATGTGTGATATGATATTTACTTGTCTTTTCAACATGTGATCATCATCCAGTTGCCTGTTCTTTAAAATGACTCCACTTCTGCTTTTCATGAAGTCTCCTAATCAACCAAACCAACTGCCATTGCTTTATATACATTGGCAAACCAGAGATTATTGTTAGCAGTTGCTATTTTTTATAAAGTGAAAACTATGTAAAAAAATAAATAAATAAAAATACCTACAGTAAGAAATAATCTTTAAAATAATGGAAGGTGTAAATAAAGGAAGTAAATTTGAAGATGGTGGTAAAACAATAAAGAGGAAGACTCAATGGGAACTACTGGTGGGACAATTAGCCTAGGACCTGGGAAAGCTGGAATTGATAGCTCCCTGCTCTGCTACAAGGAGTTGGTGTGGTGCTGGGCAAGCTAAAGGTTCTCTGCCATCAGAGCATGATAGTAGGAGATGTAGACAATAATATTTTCCACAGGAATGCTATTTGGATAGATTAATCACAAATAGTGAAATACTTAGGTGTCATTCATGGTGCTCAGGAAAAAAAAAAAAAAAAAAAAAAAAACAAAAAAAAGGAGGAAGGAGGAAGGGAGGAAGGGAGTCCTGGTGGACATATACCACAGATACCACAGATGAGCAATAGAGAAGCTCTCTTGTAAAGCCTGCTTCAGATAAAAATGGTCTTGTGTTTGTGAGTTTGGGGGAGCGCAGAACATTTAGTATACCATACATAAATTGGCTCCTGAACACTGAAAATCTATACTTTCCACCCAAAACTGATAGAAGTAATTTTCTAGATCTTGTTAGATATTGCTTGATCCTGTCCTGAAGGCATGCCTAACAACTGCTCTCTTGCAGACTGAATTCTGCAGCTGTGATTTGGGAAGGTATAATGGAAGAGCAGGAAACATAAGCTGTATAAATCTGGCATGAGACAGGGGGACAACTTCCAGGAACTGCAGTGTATGGTGGGAGGGTGTACACAGTAGGAGTCAGAAGACTGAATGTGGGATCTGGAGAGGAACTCAAACCATGAGGCTCCTTATTTTTTCTTACCACAAAATGCAGGCTTGCACCTTCAATTTTTGTTTTAGGAATTATTATGGCTAACTCTGGGATAATTACTTAAGTGATAACAATTATTATTATTGTCATCTATTGTCAGTAAGTCAGACATTTTCCTTTCATGCCCTCAAGCCCATTATCAGCCTCCTTAGCAGCAATGTTTTCCAGAGCTAGTAGTAGCAAGAAAGGAGGTGCAGCTCTTTTCTAGATGCTCTTTCTGAGACCTCAAGCAGCTTCCTGGCTTGATGAATGCTGCTTCTTCACTGTAACCCTGTGAGGTTTGTTGTGAGTCATGTTATTCTTGGCCCTCAAACAGGCAGCAGCACAGCCCGTGCATAGGGCTTTCTCCTGACCTCTATTGTCTGATGAAGGGCCAGCCACATTCAGAGGCACTGTGCTGAGAAAAGCAGGGGAAGTTCTTCATCTCTATTCTCAGCACTGGTGGAGGGGGCAGGCTGAGGAAGGAGGAAAGAAGAGATGGTAGCTAGAGGGGACGAGGGTCTCTCTCTCCAGGAATTTATGTGCCTCTTGGAGCTGTACCTCCGTAGGAGTGCAGCAGTCTTGAAGGTTGCAAGGAGTGTTCTGCCTCCGTAACCACGAGGAGATACTTGAATTAATTTGTAGATGAAGGAAATGGAACATAGGGTATTCAAAGGTCATAATTTTCCAAGTCAGGCTTCTAAAGGTTTGCATCCAAATCTGTTCTAAACAAACTAAATAGAGCCTTTACAGCTTGCCTTGCTGCTTTGTGAATAAATAAATACATAAAAATCATAGAAATAACACATGCTTTAAAATATCACAAGGAACACATTTCCCTCTTAAACTACATCTTGGGCTAAAAATTTTACTCTTTCCTCCTAGGCTGTATTTACAAAACAGACCAAGATTTCTACCTTTGGGGTCTTGAAGAGTCTTGAAATATGTATATAAAACATATATATTATATATATATAACTTAAAAAGTCAAAACCATAGAGAAGCTTTTTGTTTGTTTGTTTTTCATATTTGAAGATAGTCATAATCACTAAATATGAGCTCTAATGATAATTTCCAATGAACTGTATGTTCTATACTTTATAATCCTTACAAGCACTGGAAGTATGTCAATAAATATTGATATATTGAGTATATGATATATGATATTATATATAATATATGTCATATCATATACAATATGTGATGTTGATACATGTCATATATGAATATGATAAATATCTTTATCATATAGCTGAGGGAAGGAAAATGTATTCCACAATTTAGGTTTCATCTTTTTCTTTTTTTTTTTTCTTTCCCTATGAACTCAGTTTCATCCTCCAAACTTTCCATGATGAATTTGGATCTCAGTCTAATTGAAAAGCAACCAAACTTTTTCTTTACTGCCTGCAAGAAGGTCTTGATATTTCCATTTGTTTTGTGACTGAATCTAACTAAAACGTGATTTTACACAGATTCCTTTTGTCAGACATCCCCAGTATTCTATCTGAACTGATCTGTGCATTCACAGTGAAGCTTCATTAAAGATCAGGCCAAGCAGTCTTTAAAAAGTACAGGGCTTCAATGATAGACAGATGGTGGCTTTCATGATGTCAGGAAGTGTCAAATATTATGGTTGGCTGCAGAATGATGGCTACTTTCCAAACAGATTGAGAAACAGACAGAAAGAGCAAGAACACCATTTGTTGTATTTAGATACATTGTGAACAGAAGGAAGCAAGACAGAGCATACTTTTACACATCTTTTTTCCACTCCTTGTGAAAACAGTTTAGGATTTGTTATGTTATATTAGCCCTATCATTATGCAAAAACATGTGAAAGCCAGAGATACTGATTAAAAAAAAAAAAAAAAAAAAAAAAAAAAAAGTTTCCATTGTGACTTTCTCTGTTTTTATTTGCATTTCCATGGGTAATTTTTTTAACATTATAGACAGACAGAAACCTGTGATCTCACTTTTTTTTTTTTTTTTTTTTTTTTTTTCGAGTAAAGCTGTGCTATTAAGATAATGTGCGAAAAATGCAAAAATATTATTTTAAGTTATTTATTTTTACTAATTTTTATGATTTTTAGAGACCCTCCTTGGGAAAGCACCTAATTAAGTACTTAAACTTACATATTTGATTTAATGTTTAAATAGGGGCATTTCTTGTTTGATATCCATGATTATTCTGGAACTGGGATTCAAAATGGGGCAGTTTTGAAACATAATAGATGAAAATAACTATGTAGAAAGAATCTTAAAAACATTCCAAGATTGTGCAATGGGCTTTGCAGAGATTGGTGGCTTAAATGATAGAAAGTCTGAATGGCATCAGCAAGTCAGAGATGGCTGTTGTTTCTGAGGGATGGGTCAGATTTTTTCCAAAAAAATATTTTTTAGAAAAGATACGGAATTCTGTATTGGAATATTTTTTTTACTCAAATAATTCAATGTGAAAAATGCCAAAAATGATTAACCTTAATGAAAAATAGAATAGAATAGAATAGAATAGAATAGAATAGAATAGAATAGAATAGAATAGAATAGAATAGAATAGAATAGAATAGAATAGAATAGAATAGAATAGAATAGAATAGAATAGAATAGAATAATTTCAGTTGGAAGAGACCTATAAAGATCAAGTCCAGATGCCTGATCACTTGTTTTAGAATATTTTACCTTTGGAGTCTGTCAGGCCAGCAATTTTGTACAGCAGTCTGAATGTTCCTTATGTCAGTCATCTTGAAAAGTACACAACCTATATGAGCTTTATGTCCCCAGTAAAATTACTAGAGTGGCTATAAGGAAGAACAGTAAAGATACTTCTTACATACATAGTCATGGATTAACTAAATAACACTGCAATTTCTGGTCCCTAGGTAGGATCACACCTCAGGAAATGTGGTATGCAAGCTGGGAAACAGCTGAGCAGAGCCTGAAAAGTTGGGTGGCAGAACATTTGGGTGGCCTGTGCTTACCAACAGTCTTGGTTAGGCCAGGTCTCTATTTGGTTGTGCAATGGCTGATTTAAAGAGAGGGGAAGCAGCTGACCTACATGTAGGTCAGGAGGGGTAAAGAGGAATAGAAGGCCTGTAGGGAAGAGACACATAGAAGATGGGAACTAGGACAACTGCCCTGTGAGTGTTCATGTTCATTTTATTTATGATCTTTTCCATGATGCTATTCACTATCTGCATATAATCCCTCCTTTCTTTCTTGTTGCTCTCACAGAAAATCTATTTGTTTCTCTGAACTATCAAAATACTTAGAGAGAAAATATATGCTTATGTTTATAATAATTAAACCCTTGTAAAAATAAATGACCACATTTGGGAATATTCTTTTATCCTTTTTGCTTGTTCTCTGTTCAACAGTGGACTGGCTGAATCCATGGAACCATCATGTGTGAATAATTTTACACTTCCAAATTATATCAACATTTGCAAACAGCATAGCAATTACAGTCCACAAGGAACCACCTTAACAAGAATCCTGTTGCTTTGTGGAAAGAAAACAGAAAATGTAGATTGGAGTTTATTCCTGGCTTGTTAAAATGCAGTTTTTGATATATAGTGCACAATAAGAGGGGTTGAATTTCTCATATTTTTCTGCTTTTGCAGAAATTTTCTGTAGGACTCAGCAGTCACCTCTCTGAATATTGGAGACATTTATTTATTTTGTATCTTTTTCTTATTTTGGTCCTTTCCCTGTCTTCTGCAAGAATGTGATGTGGTTTGCAGGCAGTTTTTATCTAATTCATTCCTTGTCTATAAACAAGCACTGCATGAATAACACAAAAAGTGTCCACAAGCAATCATTAAAACTCTTAAATTAATTCTCTTTGTCTATAGTCACAGAGAACACATTCATATTCACTTTTCTGTGAAAGAACAATCAGTTGGATTTTACTTTTAGCAGAGAGGTTTATAAAAAGCAATAATGTAAATTTTGTTTCACATGAACATTTATGGAAGAATGATTTTGAGTGGGACCACACAAATGTTTGCTCAAGAAGTGGTGTTTCTCAAATTCATTCAGTCGGAGAGAATAAACAATGTGACCTGATTTACCAATCCCAACTAGGCAATGCAACTTGAATTTAAAATATTTGCAATCAGTTCACAGGCTAAAAAATTCAGATATATTTGTTGAGTACATTTAAATGAGAAAATCATGATCTGCTGATGGATATTCCATGAGAAGAAAAAGAGTCTAATTTAGTCAAAGAAATTATAGTCAGAGAATTACTCACTCAGCGCTACTGGCAAATAGTAAATGAGTGGCACCAAGGTTTTAATTCAAACACTTAAGAAAGAAAGCAACTAATAGCGTCTTCCTTTTTTCAACTGAATTACTATAAAGTAGAGGGCTAGCCAAATTGCTTTTACAGAAATGTGACTTCCGTATTCATTATTTTTACTCAAATTGCTTTAATTAAGAAACTAACTCTCTAGCCTTGTCTTTTATCTTGTACTAGACAGGGTGTGGCCAGGTTCATCTTTATGGACTTGCTGATGTGCTGCTGGATTCAGGTCAAAAGTTACAGTATACTTGTTTAAAGAACATTTCTCTAATCAATACCCATCTAGGGAAAAATACCCTTGTTTTGATAATGTTCTTAATATTTATAGTAAAGTAGAAAGTTATTAAACAACATCCTGTAATATCCTGCCCACCCATCCACTTTTTTTTCTTTTTTTTTCCTTTTTTTTTTTTTTTTTTCTCTTTTTAGTATTGTAGTATGATACAGGAGTTAAACAATAATTTCAAAATCTCCTGTTTCATTCTCCCATTTTATTTTATTTTTTTTTCACAAGCCTAGCAGACCCAGGAAAACTCTTGTAAACCTCTTCTTTCTGGAGTTCAAATCTCCTCAATAGACAGAATTCATATTTCACCAACTTCTGCTGTGACTCACACAATGAGTTACACAATTTGCTCCATCCCTGGAAGTGTTTAAGGCCAGATTAGATGAGGCCCTGATCAACTTGATCTAGTGGGTGGCGTCCCTGCCTATGATGGGGGTGTCGCAGCTAGATGATCTTTGATGTTCCCTCCAACCCAAGTCATTCTATGATTCTATGAAATTCATTATAAACAAGAACATACAGAACCTTAATATATACAACAAAGAGAAGACAAATTATGGTCTTTACACTTTATTTAACAGGTATATGATAAAACTTGTATTTTATGGCTAATGAAAAATTAGCCATTAGGTGAACTGCCTCAGCTGTTGAAGTTCCCCAGGCCATCCAGTAGTTTTTCTACTTTTTGCACTCTTGTAACACTGGGAGCTTTGCCTCAGGTACACTTGGACATTTCCAGCAGTATATTCCATGGTTGCTCCTGGTAAAATTATGTAGAAGATTATCCTGGGAGTTATTGAAATGCACCTGGGGGACAATGCTGTCATAGGTCACAGCCAACATGGGTTCACGAGGGGTAGGTAGTGCTTAAATTTAATTAGATCACCCATCTAGTCACCCAAGGGAATCCAGTTGATGTAATCAACCCAAGGCTCCATTTTAGGGCCAGTTCTTTTCAATGTTTTCATAAATGATTTGGATGTTTTGAGTAAGTTTGAGTAAGTTTGCTGATGATATTAAACTGTGAGAAGCTGTTGACTCTGTCGAGGGTGGTAAGGCCTTGCAGAGAGATCTGTACAAATCAGAGAGCTAGGCAATCACCAACTGCATGAAATTTAACAAGAGCAAGTGACGGTCCTGCACCTGAGAAGGGGCAACCCTCCTATATGTACAGACTGGGGGATGAGATGCTGGAGAGCAGCCCCGCAGAGAAGGATTTGGGGGTTTTGGTTGATGACAAGATGAATATGAGCCAGAAGTTTGCCCTGGCAGCCAGGAGGGCCAACCATACCCTGGGGTGCATCAAGCATGGCTAGTTGGTCGAGGGAAGTGATTGTCTGTACACTGCACTCTGCACTGGTGCAGCCTTACCTTGAGTACTGTGTTCAGTTTTGGGCACCACAGTACAAAAAGGACATTAAACTATCTGTGAGTGTCCAGAGAAGGGCTACAAAGATGGTGAAAGGCCTAGAGGGGAAGACATACAAGGAGCAACTGAGGTCACTTGGTTTGTTCAGCCTGGAAAACGGGAGGATGAGGGGAGACCTCATTGCTGTCTACAGCTTCCTTATGAGAGGGACTGGAGGGACAGTTACCGATCTCTTCTCTCTGGTGACCAGTGATAGGACCCGAGGGAATGGAGTCAAGCCGTGACAGGAGAGGTTGGATATCAGGAAAAAGTTCTTCACCAAGAGGGTGGTTGCGTACTGGAACAGGCTCACCAGGGATGTAGTCACAGCACCAAGCCTATCGGAATCTAAGAAGCATTTGGACTGTGCTCGCAGTCATATGGTCTGAATTCTGATTTTTGGGTAGACCTGTGTGGAGCGAGGAATTGGACCCAATGATCCTTGTGGGTCCCTTCCAACTTGGGATATTCTATGATTCTATGACTTGTGTAAAACTTTTGCCTTCAAACATTGTTTATGTCTTATTTTGTCCTTTGCAGTTATGGACTATACAAATAGGGAAAAGCAGTAGATAACTTTGACAAAGTTTTTTGACACTTTTATATTATTTAGACAGAATAGCATGGTCTTGATTTAATTAATAGAGAACTGTTGTAAAACTGAGCAATAAATACACCAACAGAGCAGTTTTCAAAAACTGTGAAAATATGTGAGGAGTTGGTTTCTTAATAGTCTGTCTTGGTTGTGATTGTGCTTGATACTTTCATTAATGGCCTGGATGAAGGACCAGAGCTTACTTTTGACCTTTGTTCATCATAACACGATGTGTAGCAATAACCATGCTGAAGTACAGGGTTAAAAAGTAAAGCAATCTTGACAAACAAAGCAGCAGCTTATAAAAGCAAACCAGAAGAAAATCATCAGGAATATGTGCAAAGTATTGCACTTGGACAAGAATAATCAATTGTGCAAACAAAGGATGGGGAACTTGTCAGTTCAGAAATTATCAGGAAACAGTAACTTAGCATATACCTTAGCAATACTACCTTAGGCTGTGTGATGAGTTGCCCCTAGTATGCAAAATAAGTGAAGTGAACCATATGTTTAATATGTGAATATGAACCACAGTTGGAGAGTTTCTCTCCACCAGTTTACCTATGTACAGTTTTAGACAATAGGATTCAAATGAGAGGAAGTCCAAATGACTCAAGACAAGCTGGTTTGAAGTTGGGAACAAAAGAGTAAAAGAAATGGAATTGCTCATTCTGGGGAATTCTGGAGCAAAGGTAACCATGAAGAAAGCTTTCAAATCAATTTAAAGCAGAAAATAATCTATCCTTAGAGAGGATGGAACAAGAGGTAGGTTTAAATTTCAACAAGAAAAACTTAGCTTAGCTTTTTCTAAGTGTCCAATAAGAACAGTGAAGCACACACAGGTTTCCTGGGGATGCAGTGGAGGTAAGTAAATGCTCACCTGCTGGGAAAGATGGAGGTGCACGTGTTTCTGTCTCCAAGGGAGCAGGAGGCATCCAAAGACCTCCTGAGATCCCCTCAGACCCGATATTTTGCTGATTGTGATTACTGTCCTGCCCCAACTTGGATATACCACAATATAATGGAATGTTATGGATTTGTTTATTTATTTGTTTGTTTATTTTTTTAAGAGGGACTATCTGTATTAACAGATACTTAAGGTAGCTCAGTTTCATGTTATCTGATTGCAAAAGAAATGCATTGATTAAACAAATTCAGAAGCTTTCAGTGTATCATCTGCTTTTTTTTCTGAGAGCTTATTTCCTTTCAGACTTTTTCAATAGCTATCAAGTTTGTGCAAAATATAAATAAATGGCTCTCCATGAAAATGGTGCCATTCTTTATGGAACTGCATCAGTGATAGGTCAAATTTATATTACTCTGCAGCATGATTTTAATATAATTCTGGCCTGGTTTAGGCATAATCAAGTCTTTTGTTGAAAGAGCTCTTGTAAGGAGCAATTAAACATTAGTACTTTAGCTAAACCCATATTAAATTATGTCTTGGAATTTAAGTATCTGGGAATCATCTTAAATCTTAGCTTGAATTTTAGGTGGTATTGTATCTGCAACTTATATTGAGGTATAAGACAATCTGCATCTTGATTTAGTATTTATAGCTTGAAATGTTTTATTTATTTATTTATTTATTTATTTTATTATTATTAAGTGTTCTACATAACTGTTAGTAAGGCCACTAATAGATTAAAGTACTATTATTTATGATTACAGCTTCTGCTTTTCAACAGTAAAATAAGCCGAACATTCAGCAGGCAAATTTTAACATGCTTTTTGAAAGCCTTGAAATAAATCAAAGCTAGCCGGGTACTCTTCAGCAAGCATGAGTGGAGATTCCAGCCCTTATCTTCACTTGTAAACCATAGGAGGCAAGGGACGCTGGACTGGTATAACAATAAGGTCTCAACAGGTGCTTTCCTTTAGGCATGAGCCTGAGAAGCTTATCTGGAAAAGATTTAAACTAAATTATTTCCCCTTCCCTTTGCTGTGGACTGATGGGATTAACACTAAGCATTCTCATGGATGAGCTGATTTGTGCCTGAGCCCTTTGGAGCACATTGTGACAGAAAGAACAATAATCAGGAGTTCCACTTGCTCCAAAAGTTGCCCTGAAGTAGTCCTGCAATAGCAAGTCAGAAAGTGCACACTTTTTAAGATTGACACAGCACTGAAAAGGAAGAAAATGATGCTTTGTATTTTGATCAAGATGGATCCCCATTTAATATTATTTTCTTAATATCTGAAGCCTAGGAAAAGCTTTATGTATGTCATGGTAAATTTGTTTGTAGATTTATTTTAGCAGTAAATACATCCATAATTTATGTTTTAAAGATATGTTCAATTTATGTCAGTATCATTCTGATCATTGAAGCTTATAGGTTAGTTTCTCCATCAGCACAGAGATGTCTCAAAGCATTAGGCAAATAAGTACTTAAAAATAGGAAGGAATAAAGAAAAGAAATTAAAGTTATTTACAACATTGGAAAGACAGGTCCTCTGCATAAATCTCTCATTTTGAATAGGTTATGTTTATTTGGGCCAGACTGGTTAAATATAAGCTGCATAATTTTCATTTCACTTTCCATGTAAGAAACTGTTCAATGCATTGATAAGGAAAAAACAGAAATCTACTTGCTAGACCATACATTCTTTGTTAAAATTAACAGTAAATGTTATAGTACATTATATCACTAATCTGATTATGAGAACTAATTTTCCCATACCTATGGTCTCTTCTGACAATTCTTTTGTGTATTTGAGGAGGAATTTCCATGCTTCCAGTTCTGAATTTATCAAGAAAGAAACAGAAATGAGGAAACTGACCTTGTTTCTGTCTGTCCCTACAGGACAAAACCACTCATGTGTTCCTAAGATCTAGCCATTTTTTTGAGAATTGTCTTGCAAATAAAAGCTGCAATATTCTGCTTCGAAAAATGATGTAAGGACTACTTTAGGTTCGAAGACTTTCCTAAAGGCAGCCATATTTGAGCCTGTGAAATTTGTCCCATTCATAAAATAACTTTTCAGGAGACTGGAAGGAAAAAACAGCCTTCATTTTCCTAAGCACTTCATGCTTGTGAATAAAACTCCTTATTGTATAATCAACTGACCCAAAAAAAAAAACACAGTAATTGTTAGATGATGTCTCAGTCATGCATATTAAGACTGCATTTGATTTGATAATGTTTAGTATTAAGTTTGCAGTCACCAGAAAATTTATGGTAGTTTCTGATAAGACAGAAGGCAGTCTTCCACCAATTCTGGAAAGTGATGTAAACAAGTCTGTGGCTACTACATCATTCAGGGACAGGCTCAGAAATCAATCTAACACAGTCACTAATATTCATGCCTGAGGTAGAAAAAAAAAACTTTTCATCTTGCCTAAACTATTCAGTATGGTATTTGTTTTTGAGTATTTGAGATACATATCTAAGTTAAGTTACCAAAGTAACAATGTTGCTGGAGGTTACTCTAATTTCAGAGATGGGAATTCTTCCTCTCTAATACCTTATATTCAGCTTTAACTTTTCTTTCTGAATATCATCCCATTTTTCTTAAATCTATTAATTCAGATCCTTTTACATTTTCAATTAAGATATACCAGCATTCTAGCTACCTAGGGGCATAAGGTTGAGAACAGGGGGAAAAAAGTACATCATCCTGGTGAATTTAGTATTAGAACAGCTGGGGAGAGACATAATTGCTGTAGTCCTATCCAAGCCTAGCATAGCTGAAAAACACCATGGATGGCATTTAGCTGTAACTTTCCTCTGTGGAGTTTCACTGCTTTACTTTTATTCATAGCTAAGAGCTATGAATATAGCCTATAGCAATCTATACCACTGTTAATGAAAATTGAAGCTACATTATATATCATCCTTTGGGGTGAAAAAAAAAAAATTAAAACATCAACTTTATCTACAAAGACAGTTTCATTCCAGCTGCTGCATTTGGGGAGAGAAGTATACGCTAGGCATATACATTATCCAAGTGCCTGTGTCCCAAAAGATTGGATGAAAGAATGTTTTCTGGGGATCGATCTCTTTTTTGGAGAAGTGTTTTGATAGTTTGTTTTTTGTACTACACTGCACCATAAGGAATGTTTTACATGCAGTGTGCAAAATGAGTGATGAAGTCATTCACAAATTCTACTGGAAAAGGATAGATAGTTGAAGCCCATTATTGAAACTGTTTCTTACTTGAGTAATATTAAAAGGACAAGATAGCAGCACATAATTTCACTGTCAGTGGGAGCCACACCTGTCTTTTTTTAAGAAATGAGACCCTATGGCTTTGGTTCCTTACTGTGCCTGACACAGCATACAAAGCAATAAGCAGTGATCCAGGAAGTGAATTGCAACTTTCTGAAGCAATTTCAATCCTGCAATAGTTGGTCCCCGGTCAACTACTTTTTGTGTCACTAAGATAAATTCCTATATACTTATGTTAATTGAAGGTAATGCATAGCAAAACTGACTCCAGTATGTGTTCTTTCCCTTGTGCCTCTCCTGTTAGAGCAAACTTTCCATCCTCAGTTCCATGAATACAAAGTGGTGGCGATACCACCACCACTTTGTATTCATGGAACTGAGGATGGAAAGTTTGTTAATCACCTCTTCTTTTATGTGCTTGGAAAAGACCTGCTACAGTTTGTGTACAGCTCTTGGGAATTCTCCTTAACCACCAAAACTCCCTAATGTCCTGGCCATGCTTTCTGCTAGAAGAACTCAACCTTAAATTAACTGAATTAACAGTCTCTGATTCTGAGACAAGTATAAAGCAATTTTTAAAATGATTATTATTTTTTAATATTGTTGTATATCTCATATCCTTCTTTTACTATACGATATTTGCCTGGGCCCTGGGGATTACTTTGCTGGCATCTCAGTTCAACAGGAAGGATTCCAGCAGGTTAAGTACACACCTTCAAAGCAACTCTCTGGGAACAAACTGGTGTGTTTTTTCTTGTCCTGGATGTCTTGATCTAGGTACCATTCACCTTAAATAACAAGGAAATTTATTATTATTATTATTATTATTATTATTATTATTATTATTATTATTATTATATTTCTTAAAATCTTTTTTAATGTAAGAAAACACAGTGTTATAAGAAAAGAAATTTTAAAATGTGAATTTAAAAATGTTAATAGATGAAACGCACATGCATCATTGAGAATCCCTAAGCCAGAATCACAATATAAGACATGAAGATTCAGTGTACACATCAGTGCTCCATCTTACAGGTATTATCATTGGTACAGCAGACCTATTTCATGATCTTTACCAGAGCATCTTACCCCATTCCAGCTATATTCCTGGGGACCTGGGTTTTAGACTATACATACAGATTGGCCTCTATATAAGTGAAAATGTAGGTTGATTAATATGCAGCTAGGCATTTATAGGAAAGGAAATATCCCATTCTTAGTTTACTATTATTAAAGAGGTTGTACATGTTTTCTGAAACTGCTCTTGAGTGTTTTTCCTGAGATAGAGCATACTCCATACTCAAAGACTGTTTTGCATATAGAAGAGCAATTCTGACCAATTTTATTGCTGGAGCTACAAAAACTACACTAAACTCCAGATGTGGGTTATGAATGCATTTCATCAAATTGATGATAACTTCTGCATTATCAGCTTACTGTAGAAACAACACATGACATAGTATTAACAAGGATGACAGGCCTATTTATGAATTACACTGCAGGGATCTCTTGCAATCTCTTAATTTTCTCATTTTTAAAGGAATTTCTACATCTTACCTTTATCTGCTTTTTCTTCATATGCCAGTCATGATGTCCTTCCATAAAAAGTGAGATGCTTTCTGAATTAGTTCCCTTGCAGTTAGCTTTGCAAAACAAACCAAACAAAAATCTGAACAAATTTGCAGACATAAGCATATTCAATTTCCATTAATGTTTATCACATATAGCCAAGGTGGCCTTATGATTAAGGAAATGGCCTGGCATTCAGGAGACTTAGATTTAAACTCTATCAATGGTTCTCTATTTATTTCTACTGCAGAAAAACACCTAAACGTGTGCTACAAATAAGCAATATGCTTAAGTAGTTTGCTGAGTCCCAAGCTTCAGAGCTTAGGCAAACCACTTGGTTTGTTGATTTTTATTTATTTATTTTTTTTTTGGTACTGCATCTCTTTTATATCTCTTTTATGTATTACTTTTTTTTTTTTTTTTTTAATATTTATATATAACTGTCATTTGTGCCAAAGCAACTGAGCTGTGCAAGATAAGCTATTCTGAGCTTCTTCATGTTCCATAAGCCCGGGTGTGTTCTTAATAAGGCATTTTCTGAAAGAGCAAATTCACAATGTAGTTGAACTTCAATGGCAAAAAAAACATGTAGTAAAAGAAGAAAACTGGAACCTGAATCAAAAGACTTCAACTTCACTTGGCCTAGCCTTTTATTTGTCATACATATATACCTATATTCAATAATATATCTTATTTTAATTTCACCTTCCACCTTTTGCCACTTTTCTCAAAAACAACCAGAGGTGTTCAATTACAGACTTATCTTTCAAAATCATTGCTAATTCCTTCAGTACATCCAAAATAAAGCATTTCCCTAAACACCCAGTATCCCCAGAAATCATTTTTTTAATGTTGAAACTGTCAGAATAGACCATCATTAGCCTATCTAATTTGGTGTTTTAGTCAAACACAGAAAACAATTAAGTGAACCTGAGCAATTATGTCATAACAAGGCTGGGATTTTAAAGGACAGGAAAACTCTGATGGCACAGAAAGTGTCAAATATCATGAATGTGTTTTTGTAGTGAGCAAATTTTCCTTGTGAACTTGACCCACTTATATAAGCTTTTAAAATGTTGATATCAAGGCTTGTAATGAATTTTTTTCTACTGTGCGATCATGTGAAGCTCTTCATCTCAAGTTGGGCTAGTGGACTTCTTTGTCAGGCTGAGCTCCTGCTCTCTATTAGCATCCTAGACAGAGACTAGTTTAACTTTACTGCTTTCAATTACATTTTTAATTGAAAAATTACAATAAAAACAAACAAATACAAAATAGCTCTGTGCAATTAGGCTTACTCCGTTCACCCTGTCCGAAGGCAGTCATATAGGTTTCCAGAATGTCACAAGTCATGGATATTTGTCTGAAAGATATGAAAATCATGGAATCCCAGACTGCTGTGACAATCATGAGAAAATGCCAGCCCAAGTACAAACACAACCCATCTCCACAGCAGTCAGCATTGAGGGAGTTAGAATGCAGAGCAAGAAAAAAAAAAATAAACAAAAATAAAAACAAACAAACAAAAACAACCAGGGATATGTATGTGTAGATGATGTGAGAGAAGGCTATTAGAGTCATGGTTAGTACTGTGTCTTGGTACTCCTCCTTTGTGCTGAGTGGAGAAGTCACAGTGTTAGTGTATTTTTTTTTAATTATTTTTTTCTGCCTGCCATACAACAGCCTCCTTAGACTCAGTCGGCTTTTGCAAAAAAATTAGTGTTATATTCTCTACCTCTCTTCCCTTGTTTGTAACTAGTGAGCTAATATTTACTTACTGAGAGAGAGAGATAACCTTCAGTACAACCATCACTTTTTGGGATCAAGAATGAATGTTTTTTCTAACCGTGTTAGCATGGGGTTAAATCTGTTTCTAAGATATGGTGCTGAGGAAAGTTCAGATATGCAGTCACCTTGTCTCTATGTATCTGCCTGTATCTTGACCTGAAATCTCATTGAAGTTTAGTATATTACTGTAGATCTCAATTCTCAACAATGTCCTTTTCCTTTATCAGGAAAAGAGAGGAGGCTGGAGGTTTCCAAGACTTGGAGTTCCAAGACCAAGACTACTTGGCTAGGCAAACCTGTATCCAGACTAATGATGTTTAAAATAAATAAATAAACATTTATTTATTTATTTATTTATTTAAAATAAGAAAATAAATAAACAAAATTTAATGAACCATTAACCTGTTTTTACAAAGGCACCTCCATAAAATTACTCTTCCACCCACAAATTCTCTGTAAAAGTCATTGCTGTGTGAATTAAGTTATTCCAGGCAAAATTCATGTAGTCATGAATTCATGCAGTCATACCATTGTTATTAGTCGAGTTGTGCCTGCTTACATCATGGCTGGTTGTATTCTGTGGCGCTATAGGCTTATTTTCATTAATCTAAAAGCCAGGCAATACCTATGAAAATCCTAGTAAGATAAGTAATAGCATTCTTAGTATGGACCTTTCTTCATTTAATTGGTTAAAGCATCATTCCTTAGATCCCCTTTCAATTTAAGAATAATTTTGTGTATTTGGAGGGAATGAGGCAATATTTTTCAACAATGTAGGGCATAATCCATTCCTTTGAACAACAGTTAAAGCCAAAAGAGTTCTTTTGCCATTAGTTCAAAATTTTCTTCTAGTTAAAAAGAGGCTGCTTGAAGACAACAGATGGACAGCTGAAAAGGTGGAAAGTTGCCTGTGTGCCTGGGTGAGCTGTTGTGTTCAGCAGAGAAAACAGCCACAGAAATGCTGGTTGGAAGTAGTCTGATCTAACATCCCCCCAGAAGGTCTAGATGAGCCTTGGGAACATGTAGGACAGAGATTCAAGTCCATGGTCCATGTGCTGTTCCAGTGCCTCACTCTTTTGATATTTTTTTGCACAGCCTAACCTCTCAAGTTACATTCCCTGGCCACTGTTCCTTGGTAGTTCATCCAACAGAACAATTTAGCCATGCCATCATTGTAGCTATTCTTCAAGTAGTTGGAAGTGGCCAAAGAAGTGGCTGTATTATAATATATCTGTTTTTAAATACCTTCTTCAAAACAAGTGTTAGCTAGAGGTTTTTGTCCTGAACCCTGAGAAAACGTGAAATTCAGAACAGAGCAGAGTCACTACAAAATGCCTTTGAGCAAAGCATAAAATATTTAAATTATACTCTCATGTTTATTGTTTGTTGTGACTGTATTCTGTAAGGTGGAACTTCAGAACTCAGTATAACTGCATCCAGAGGTAATAACCTGTCATCAAAGCACATAGTTTTAATAGTTAAAAAAATTACAAGGCTTGTTGGGACTAATAGACTTCTCCGGAGTCACTAAAAGCATGAACCTCTACCCAGCCATCAGCCTGTTGCCAGAAAATTTTCAGAGCCAGTAGCATGACAGCTTTGAATTCTAAGCCAGAAAAGCAAGCTTAGAACATTTTTTTCATTATTTATCAAGAATGATTATTTATCACTCCACTTAGCAGTGTATACTGTAAGCCATTTATACAAAGCCATTTTCTGATAATGAAAATTAGGATATCATCTAAGATATTAAATGGTGATCTTAATAGTAGATTAATAGTAGAGCTTTGTAGCTGGAAATCAGCACTCATAGTTTATGGTAACATAAGGAAAGGCAACACATTACCATGTTTACAAGGTTAGACATGCACAATCCAAATACCATTCTTTTCCTTTAGTAAAAACCTTGGTTCTCTCTTTCTCCTTTCAAAGAACAGTTTAGATAGACAATAATTCTCAAAAACTTGTGATTGAATCTATTTTTGCAATAAAATTCAATTTTGTTTTTGTTTAAATCTTTCAGATAATGCATGGGAAAGATTTTAGCCTTCATATCCATGAAGATGATACTTAAAACTTCACAATAACTCCACTGTACTCAGGGGCCTCAGATATGCATCCTATCAACCCTGTGAGAATATTTTCAGGTTGCATCACTTCCAAATCCTGAAAATGTTGCTATTCCTGGATTAATTTATGTGGTACCAGAGAGATAACTGTGCCTAACTTTTTTTTTGTGCCATGGGAATCTGTCCCACTCAACTGAAATAAAATATTAAGTACAGGCCTTCAGGCACCCACTCATGCCTATAGAGGCAGTTGAAGGTGGGATAGGTGCAAACAAAGAAATGTGGTCTGAATGGATGTGAAGATAGTCAGTGTAGCAATAATGTTTTATAATTTCTAACTTGAGAAGCAGTTATCCCCTAAACCTACTACTCATACTCTGTACTTACAAATGCAAGTGTCTACTTTCTTGTATTAGGGAAAAAGCTCTTAGGAATGAAAATCTGTCCTTGATACCTTTGTTATTATCCCTCTCAGACATAACCTTCTTTATAATATTCCTTCTCTTTTTCTCATGTGCCAGCTTTAAACCAGAATATTGTTTTCTAAATACCTGTTTTCTGTAATTGCGCTTCTTGCAACTTTTGGTGCTTATTCCCAAGTCTGTCTGCTTTGTTGATACTAGATCTCTGTCCCCTATTTTGTTGTTCTTGCACCTTAAAACCAGTCACCTACCTTATGTTCTCTCTGGATTCCAGTCTTCACTTCATGCTGCCCTATTTCTGTGTTTGCACTCTGTGCAGCTTTTGTCTTAATTCTTTCAGGGATAAATTTAAACTACAACTTAGTCATGAAACATCAAATATGAAATGGCCCAATTAAAACATCATAAGCATTTGTGATAGCTGTTTTAATGATAACATATTAAGGTAGAGCATTTTAAGGAATGATCTGGAAATGAGTCTGGGAAGAGATGGAGAACGATATTAATTGCATCAATGAATAAGCATTCCCAAGTCTCTCTTGGGAAAACCATGGCTAGACAGAGAAGTTTGGGTAAGAATACTTGAAATGCCTCAGTTGCTTAGCACATCTCCCATTCCTTCCTGAAAATGCCCATGTGAATGGAAAGAGACAGATGCTGCCAGACAAAACTACTGTGACAGGAGAAGACTGAATGTTGGATTTTTTTATTTTTATTTTTTGACAGTTGTCACCAGGTGATGTTGCTCATATGTTATTCCCTAATGAATAAATAACACATATGCTACTTTCAAATGTGTATATAAATATAGTGTAATATTTTGATGTTTAGGAATCAACTGTAATAAATGCAGCAGCTTCAAGATGTCTCTCGGTGACAATATTTATAATTTACATGGGATAAAACAAACAAACAAAAACAAACAAACAAAAGGACATCAGCTTATTCTCTAAACATTTCATTGTAAGAGAACTTGTCCAGTATTTAAAGGGTTTTTTGATTAGTTTTAGCCCTGTAACCCTTAAGGTAACTGTATAGATCTCTTTTGTAGTTGCTAGTAGAAAATGAACACCTTCAGAGGGAGATTTACCTAAACTATTTTGACAGTTTCATAGAAATGAAGCTACCCAAGCTTGTATCTCAAGAAGGGCAGTCCTACCTTCTACTACTCTCCTGCTTCTTATTCTCAGAATTTTGACATCTTCTCTTTCATGCTGCACTGTATAACTGTGGGCCACATCAGGAAACTGATCTGGATTAACATTAATGTGTTGTTTGCAAGGTTTGTTTCAGTCTGGATCAATTACCTGACCTGTTCATCATGTTACTGTAATAACACTTGTGATAACACTAGGAGTGGTATTTACAACATGAACAAGCAATAGATATCTCAGATAGAATGAAATGAACCACCATCTGTATGCTACTGTTCTGCAGGGTTACAGTAAGAGCTTGCCCAACTGCACAAGTTACTTTAGAAAGTAACTCTGCTTGAGATGAAATAACAACGACGTTGCACTTTTCAAGGGATCACATTTTTCTCTGAATCAGAGAGCTTGACCCTACATATTGCAATACGCAAAGATGTGTGCATCCTCTAGTCACCTTTTGGGAACCCTACACTTGTTTCCTTAAACTATGAAATCAAGGAGTTATTTAAAACGACTTCTCACTGGGATTGAAAGCAAACAGAAAACAGGCATGAAAAAGTCAAGTTTGAATGAACAGGCAGACTTCAACCTAGAGCTACAGTTAAGAAATATTTAGTAGGTTCTTTCATGATTTTCATAATCAAATGCCACAGAAAATAAAGGTATGTTACATAACAAGTTATATATACCCACAATTGTGACTATTTTGCAACTTGCTGCTAGTGGGCTTGTAAATGTCTGTAATATTGATCCTCTCTTTTGACATGAATGGCTACAACAAATTTATGGCTTGAAACATTGCCTTTTTTTTTTTTTTTTTGGTAGCAGTTAGGTAATTGTGATGCCACCTTATTTAGCTTGTGTACAATCATGTTTCCATGTGCATAGGTGGAAAAAAGTAGAAAAAAATAATGCTATTAAAAAAGAAAAAAAAAAAAAAAAGATACTTGTGGTGAATTTATTTCAGTCACAACTCAATCCAAAAAGCCAAAAGCTTGGATACATATTTTCTCAGTAAAATGTCATTGCTTCTATTATGCTTTCTGGTGTTGCCTTATTGCCCTCTTTTCATAAATCTACATACTAAACCTTTCTTATGTTTTGATGATCCTCTCACAAAATTTATGCCAGAGGAAACCTCAATATTCACAATATAGTCAGAAGCAATGTTATTGTTTGATTTCCTTGGTTTTATAACGGACATGGTGACATTCATAAATAAAGAAGATCTTCTATTCAAGAACTTCAGAAAAGTACATCACAACCTGCAATGATATATTATCAATGTGTCTGATGTGTATATAATGTTTAAAATGCCTTACTCAGTATGGACAAGTGGAACCTCTACATAAATTAGCAAATACATATATTTCAAAGGTTATTAAAAGACACAACATACATCAGGAGAGATAATCATAATCACAATTAAATGGTATAGAAACTATAAATTTTTGTAAGCTTTAAGCTTTACAAGCAGGAGAAAGAAGAAAGAAAGTGAAAGTAAAAACTATCAAAAATATATAAAAAAAATCATTTACCATTTCTTGCAAATTTATCATGTGCATTGTGTTAACTGATTACTTTCTGAAAGTCTCTTATCCTATAGTACTTGTCTTTGATTTAAAAATAAAGTACATTTCTAGGCCTTATAAATGCACAGAAAATCCAGAAAAAGAAAGCTGAATTCACTTCAGCATACCAGAAACCTGCAGTTAGATAAGAAAAGGAAAAAAAGAAGTCCTTAATGTTAATTTTGTGAGTTTTGAAAGGTTCTCTAAAAAGTAAGGTTTATTATATTGAGGTATTATGAATATTACTTCTGGTTTTAAACTTTAGAATACTAGAATCTTAAAGCAGTGGTAGTCAACTGCATTTTTAATACAGGAACACAGAAAGAAAAACATTGGATCATATAAAAATTTAGGTTATAGTGAGCTTTGGAGGCCATCTGGTCTAGCCTTCTGCTTGGATCAGGGTTAATTTCAAACTGGATCATGTCACCCGGGGGCTTGTCCAACCAAGTTTTGAAAAGTCTCCAAGGACAGTTTCCCACCGATTCTTGGACAATTTGTTCAAGTTTTTTATCATCCTTCTTATGCATTTTTTTTCCTCAAACTGCATTTTCCCTTCTGCATATTGTGACTATGGCCTCTTTCCTTTCACTGTGCACCCTTGTGAATTATCTGTCTGTATTTCCTATAACTCTATTTTCGGCAACAGGATACTGCAAACAGATACCCCCCTAGACTTTAGGCTGATCAAACCCGGTTTCCTCAGCTTTTCCTTGCATGTCAAGTGCTCCAGTTCTCTAAATCCCCATCATCTTCCTCTGGACTCTCTCCAGTTTTTGAGTATCTCTTTTGCATTAGGAAGCCCCAGACTGGTCTATGAATATGACCTCACAAGGGCTGAGCAGTGGGAGATAATCACTTCCCTAGAGCTGCTGGCTCTTGTTAATGCAGCCCAGTTTGCTGTGAGCCTTCCTCTCTGCAAGGTGTTCAGATGATTTGTGTTCAGCATATTGTCTTCTAGAATGCCCCAGCTCTGCTTTTGCAAACTGCCTTTATAGCCAGCTTGCTCCCAGTCTGTACTGATGGATGCATGGAGGAGTTGTATCTCTGGTACAGGAGTTTTCATTTGTCTTTGCTGAGTTCCAAGGATGCTCATGTTGATCCATTCCTTGGTAAATCTACCCTGAGTTCTTCATATTATCTTCTTACCCTTTATGGCTTCCAGGAGGTCTTGCTCCATCATTTTTCTTGGGATTGAAGTGAGTCTGATTCACCTGTAGTTCCCAAGATCCTGTTTCTTATTTTCTTTTGATCACAGAAATATTCTTCTGGTCATCAGGGATCTTTCCTAGCTGCCAAAAATTTTCAAAGATGCCAAAGAGTGCCTATCTTTCGGAATGCCCACAGGTGTCATTTCTGATCTCATAGCCTTGCATTTGACTTGTATAAGTAAGCCATAACTTGTACTTTCATTACTTTGGATAGTACCTCTTTCTTGCTAGCTTTGCTATAGGCATGGAACTGTGAGGAGACTTGGAGCAGACCTTGTCACCAAAGGCCAAGACAAAACACTGAGTTCCTCATCCTTTGCCATATCCTTTGTCTTTAGGTCACATGTTCCTCAGCAACAGTCTCACATTTTCCATTGTCTGCCTTTTGCTTGTTACATATTTGCAGAAGTCCTTTCCACTGCCTATCATATGCCCTTCAACAGTTACATCCATCAAGGTTTTGGCCATCTTAATTACATACCTGCATGCCCAAGCTATATCTTTGTACTCCTCTTTGGTAGCCTTCATCTTGTACATTTCTTTTTTGCATTTCAGTTCAGTCAAGGGTTTCTTGTTTAGTTGTACTGTCCCCCTCTTATGGATGCCTTCTTTTTTGCAGGTCGGGATGAATACTTCTTGTGATTTTAAGAAGTTGTCTTCAAAGGTTGATCCACTCTCCTGGAATTTTTTTTACCCTTTATGTCAGCCATCCCGTAGGATATGCCTTGTCAATTTCTTGAACAACAAATTTTGCTCTCTTGAAAAGCCCGTGATAGGAGTATTTCTTCCAGATGCTTAAAGACATTACCTACCTCTTCTATTTCACTGGGAGATCTGCAACTCACATCCATTGCAGTATTCCCCATTCTGGTCTCCCACATTATCCTGGCCCCAAGTCCTCCATGGACCTATCACCCAACCAATGGAGGAGGTACGTGCATGCACCACATCACTTTAGTATGAGGAGCAATGTTCTGTTCCTCATCTCCCCTGTTTTTCTTCAAAAATATGTATCAAACCTTTGCAGATGCTTAAGGTGGTCCACCAGATCTGTAATTTTGATGACATTGTAAATCTGTCACTGCAAACAAACATTACTGTCCCCTGAGCAGTGTGTGAGCATTTGAGATGAGTTTCAAGTAGCTCTGTTTTCTTAAATGACATGTAAGATCCTTCTATATCACCTTGTCCCATGCCTGACTCCACAGGCCATGCTCCCTTACTCTCCCCCAACTTCAGTCTCTGTCCTACTAACAATCTAGTATACATGGAGTTGAACTCACACATAGACCATATGAAACCCTAGAATAATATGTGAAGATATTTTTTGCCTGTACATGATTAAATTAATTTGATCATGTCTAGGTTTTTAATTCTGTCTAGGTTTTTAAGACAAATATTATAATATGCTTAAAAGAGGTGGTAAAATGCCTGATATCAGAGCAATTATGCCAGGTCAGAATCTGACATGATATGTTGAGTAAGCAAGGGGGGAAAAAAGGTAATACATTATATATTAGAAAACATATACTGGAAACCATTATTCTATGCTTGGAAAGCTTTGGGCATTTTTTAAAACGATGAATATCACTGCCATTTTAAAAGATGATTTAAAACAAAGTTTACTTGCAAGCTGTAACTTGAGACTGTTGTGAGTTATGCCACTATTTTATTATTCTTAATAGCACCGAGTCAATCCACAGATATTTCATCCTGCAATTTTCTTCTGTTATGAAAATGCATAATGTTAATCTTTGTAATACTTTATAAACTGACCATAAACCACTGTTTATGGTCAGTTAATCATTGTATTACTTTGCTTTAGGTAATTTAGTACATTACCATAATGTAATAATCTACTTAATATAAATTTTAAAGTGAGCACAGTGCAAGTTGCAAGGCATTAATATATTATGTCTTCTAACCAGAAATTCAGAAACACAGTAAAGTTTGGATGTAGGTCAGATATTTTCTGTTTTGATTGACTTAGTGTATGTCTAATGTATAATGACTACATTATTATTTAATACTATGATATATCTTACAGTTTATTTAGAAGTCTCATGAGGATTGGAACAACAATTGCAATAATCACGATACTGCAACATCATATGAGAAAGTTTCCCTGTGTACCACACGGTGCTCAAGTGTAGGGTACAGTTTCCACAAACATTGCAGCATGTAAAATCCCACTGAATCCAGTGGAGATTTGAAAACAGTGGTTGTCCAATTGAAAAGCATTATTGCTAAGACATGATGACATTCATGATCATATGAAACAAATGAATACAGTAGGTGAAGGATGATGTAAAATTAATAAGAATTTGTCCTTAAGGAAGCTAATCTCGTGATTTTTAAACACTATGTATATTATAGTGAATTAAATATAGTGAGTAAATATAGTTTAATTCACAGATAGTGAATTAAATATAACATAAACTGGTAGGTATCACCTCTAGTAACTACCAGAAATTTATAAGGGACCACTATGCTCTTCAGGGGAACCAGACAGCTGAAACAAAGGAAGCTTCCAGGCAAACCAAAAGATCTGATCTTTCACAATTCAACAAACAAACACACAAACAAACAAAAAACAATAAAGCCTAAAAACAAACAAAGAACCCCTCCAAACAAAACAAAACAAACAACAACAACAAAAAAACACTAATAACATCACCAAGGACTTTGAATAGTAGTGACATATATTTTTCATTGAGTACTGCTTGATCAAAGCTCTGCATGTGTAAGCAGTATAGAAAAGAGCACAACATATACAGACCACTCTCTCCCCCCACTGAGAAGAGGAAGAGCTTGTTAGAAGGACACAGAGAACTTTAGAAAAAGTGAAATAAAAAAGATTACGTGTTAAGAATTATCACTAAAATGATCTGATTATGATTTCTGTTATGGTTAGGGAGTACCATTTATTTATTTATTTATTTAATAATAGCCAGGTCCTCTTTTCACAGCTTTCTACTGCATATACCACAACTCCTAGGCATCAAACTTTACCTGAGTACTCTGCTTTAAAAAGCGTTGTATTACACACATTAAGAATACTATTGTGTCTTTGTGTAGCCAACTTTTTTTTTTTTTTTAATGTAGTCTGCTGTATACATGAGATGATATATCACGTAGTCACGAGTCTGCATTTTAGTTTGAGGTAGCTGCATTTCAGTGTGATGGAAGTAATTTGTTCAACTGCACAGCTAAGCCTCTGCTGAAAGTGGAACTGTTTGCAATAAAAGAAAAATACATGGCAGGGAAAGAATCCAAGCTCTTTTGACCACTACATGGAAAAGAATGAAGTTTATAGATTGGGCTTAATTGTTGAAGACATGACACCGGCAAAAGCATCATACTTAATTATAAAGAATAACACACTATATGAATTTGGTATTTCAAAAAAATACCAACACTATTCATAGAAATCAAATACTTTTCCCAAAAATAATTGCTGCAAGGTTTTGACTGCTCTTGAGCCATGAACAAAGCCAAGCATATTTTTGCATTGCCTTAAAGTAAATGGAGAGGCAAATTATGTCTCAAAGATACAATGAGTCTCCTGGTTTTCCCTTTCAGTGCCTGAGCTCTTACATGCTGGAGCAACTAGGTCATGAAGTGCAAGATTCCCTATTGTGGTTATTCTTTTTATTCACCCCTTACAGCTCCCCTGGGTATTAGTAATAAAGGAGTGTTTTATTCCTTTATTCTCCCTCCTATCCTGCATAGGCATGCAAACTGGGTCACAATTTGGGACTATAATTTGTAAAACATCTGTGGATCACTGTAACACTTTATAATCTACATACATTTGACCTGCCCAGAACTGCATAAAATTTTAAAGCATTTTATTTGGGAGCAGTGAGGGAGCAGTTTGAAGAGAAAAGGTCTTTCAATTTTTTTTTTTTAATACTGTAGGAGAACAAAAACACTAAAGTGGTTTCATTATAATCATATTAACTGCATGTGTGTCACTGCATAGCAACATTAACAGAGCTGAGATAACCGGTATGATTTCATATTTTAATGTAATGTGATTACATTGAAGTTTAAACCCTGTTCTGATTTCCCAGATTCATTACTTTTTTATCTTGGGTTATTTAAATTACTTCTGTAATATATCTGGCTATAAGTTACTATATGCATCTATAATTTTAAGTTTATATAAGTTACGTTTTTATTTGGAACAGTATCTACATTTGATTTTATTAGTAAGACATACCATAGTTTCCTTTACTGAAATACTGACTATCATTTAAATGTATTATTTCAAATTTATTTAAATCATAGGCTCTGGAGAAGTTCTGTTATTTAAAAAAGTGATTAATAGAAAAACTGTGTTTTGTTTTGTTTTTAATATCCATATAAAAAAATTTAATTGCAGGCTAGGCAGTTCTATACTTCTAATTTTTACTTTAGCTTCCCCCACCATCAAATATTAGAAATGGTTTTAAATGGCATGAAATTAATGTTTTTGTGAAAATATTAAACTGAAGCGTAATTGGAATGCTATATGAGTCCTGACTTGAAATGTGATGCTGCACTGATTCCAGTCATTCAAAGAGTGGTGATAGGAACGGTCCAGATACATCACATAATCCCAGTGTAAAAAAGATAGATTTAAAATCCAGGACTAAAAGATTAGACCAAATAAACTTCATCATTCTTTTGCCTCTTCCTCTTGTGCATTTATGTCAACATTACTGAAGACATTGTTCAGGGAATAGGACTTGCACCAGTAGACTTTTTTTTTTTTTTCTTTTTCTAAGAGGATCTGATTCCCTTCTACCAGAGGTAAACCGTCCCTTTCTGCTGTTGTTTCTGGGCTGCTTGACTTCTCACAAGCAGCTGGATAGCCACTGCTTTCCTCTCTTATACCCCCAGTGTAATGCTTTGGGGTCTACCCACAGCAGGATGTACTGAGAGCTAGGAGATGACAGCCGATATGCTTTTTGAAGACTGAAAATTCATCACACGGACTTGCAGTAACAAATCTGTCTCTGATGAGGGATAGATAAAAATCCCACATGCCTATGTAACTGGAGAGGTTAAAGATGGAATTGGTCATAAAAATACTCTTTTTTTTTTTTTTCAGTGAAAAAGTGTCAACTTCTCAAAAAGATATTGAAAACAGACATACTTTGGTTAGAAATAGTACAAGTCTTCATGCGAGATGAAGATTGAACAACACAATTTCTGGCTTCAAAAAATCCTCAAGTTTTCCAACAAAAGAGCAGTTTAGACTGAGTGTTGTAGACCAGACATTGCAAGGAAGAAGAAAACCAGATTTAACCCACTTCTGTGTGCTATTATTTGTGGAACACTGCCCATGAAGAATGTGCATTATTCTTGAGAAGGTTTTGAAAAACAGCATTGGAGACTGATTATTGTTATCCATTCAGAAAACTGTAGTGGCCTAGTCCTGCCATCTCAAGAACTGAACTCTTCCCCACTTCCTGTAAGTGCTGTTGCAAATTAGAAACAAAATTGGCATATTTTAGAGCAGCATTCTCTGAATCCTGTATTTATTTATTTTTTTTTTTAAATCCCAGGGGAAACATGAAGATCCTGCAGAAACTACTGAGACAGCTCTGTTTCCAGCAATAAATGTCAGACCTGAAGGAGTAGGTCCTGAGGCCTGGGGATAAGAATAGATGAGTGAAAAGGGAGGTCATTCTAACCGTGAAATGCTGTCTGTGCCTTAACTTCAACATATATCCCTTGTATTATACATGTATATGCTACTTCCATTCTAGTGAAAGGAGCACTGCAAAGCAACCCATTCACAGGGAATTATCAGATGGCACATACATTTTTACATGGAACTGTTGTCAATCAAAAAACAACACTTTTAAATACTTTAATTAAAAAAACAAACAAACAAAGTACACGATCTGGTCTGTCTGCTCCCAGGCAGATTACCTCCAGTTACATACAAAATTTCATGAGAATTAAGTAAAACACACTGTATTGGCTTCAGATATGCTATTAAAAAGGTTAAATCATCTGGATTCTCTTGAAGTAAGAGATAAATAACGTAATCAATATAGAACAACCTTTTCTCTAGAACATCCTGTATTAATGTGATAGAAACTTGGCTAAATCAACCTACCTGGATATTATGAACCTCATCAACCTACATCAACCAATATAAATTGTGTTATTTTTTCCAATTTATTCAACCCATTCTCCACATACTCTTACTGACACTGATTTTTTTTCTTTCCTTGAAAATCCCCTCAGATTTTCCAGAGGGAAATCCCCAGAGAGTCTATCCCTCTCTTCATCTCCACTCCCTAAACCATTTGGCAAAGCAAATTCTCTCTCTTCTCCAAAACATCCTGATGAAATAGTTTAGCACTTGTTCCCTAGGTTATGCCCAGTCATAGCCACTGAATATGGGGGTAATTACCTCTTCTTCTGCTTCTGATACTACTCCCACATAGTTTTTCTTGTACATACTTGCATTAGACATTTACCTCTGTCCCATTTGTTTAGTACTTGGTCCTATAAGATTCTTCTTACGTTTGCTTACAAGTGCTTGGGTTGAGCTTTCTTTAGTTGGTGCCTGCTTGTGGGTGAAAATGCCAGCTGTAATCGCAATGCCATTTCTAAAAACAAGGTTTATCAGACATGAGGGTAAATTCTTAAAAGCATTCAGGTGAGAAAATCTTGTCTCAGAAAAAGCAATTGAAATTATTGAGGAATTGCTGAGGGCTATGGTTTTTGTCATCCACAAAGAATTTTTGCCCCAATGTACACAAGCTCTGAACTCAAAAAAAAAAAATAAATTTTGTAGATGCTCAGTAGAAATTTCTCTGGCAGCAAAATTCTCTTAGTTTCCAATAAGAGCCTCCCAAAGATTTGAGCCTTCCAACTCTTGTGTGGCAGACATTTTGCATACTACCACAAAGATGAAACATTTTCTTACCCTAAAAATATTATCTAAATAAAATAATATCCCTAGAGACAGGTAATGTCTTACAAACATGCCGCCAGTATCTCTCCTATAAGGAAAGATACATGTAGCACTCTGAGTTTAATTTAACTAATAAAACAAAATTATACATCCTAATCAGAGTTGTAGTAAGGATGAGAGAATAGAGGATTAATGAAAGAGAGGGGGATGGAAAGAAATTCCAGTCCCTGTCCTGAACAAGGTGGCAGGCTGATCATTACTTCTTATCATGGCACAATGGCAAGGAAGTGAGAACATAGCAGGAAAATGAAGAAAAATGTTATTTTTTGTCATCTTCCTTCCCCTTCCCCTCCCCACCCCGAGCCCCTCAAATAAATTCCTCAGTGAAAGTGATCAAATCCACAATAAAATCCTATTATATTCAGCTACAGAAAAAAAATTTCTAATGCAGGGAGCTGTATTGTTGGTTCCTGGGAGTAGAATGTACTGAGAATGGCCAGTGATGTAGTCATTACTAATAGCTTCTGAATAAATGTGGCAGATACATTGGAAAATATTCCTCTTGTTGACTTGACAAGATAAAACCCTCCCACTTTAATGCAGTAAGGTCTAGGTCTACTTTCTATATCAAGCAGTGAAAACACACTCCATTTTACTGGAAGCATTTGTACTGCTATATCTTGTATCTGCCACACATGTGTATGTGCACATATAATTTCTCAGTGCTCAAAAATTAAAGCCTTGCCTCTCAATGACAACAACAATAATAATAGGAAGATCTTCACATTCCATGGAAAATAAAGATAGTCTATTACTTTCAGTAGACTCTGGAAGGCATTGTGCACAGGTCACAGTATGTAAGTTATTAAGATTGAAGGCATCTGCACAAACAGCCTCAACTGCTTTTTAAAGGCTAAGCTGCACAATTTGTCTTTCATTAAGAGCTGTTGTGCAGTTTTGTGATTTGTAGCCAGCTCAGTTGAGCTTCCAGTGTGTACTTCTATTTTGAGATCTTGTCAATAAACAAATAAGACATATGCTTCAGTGAGTCATCTTAGCAGAGCAAACTATCACAAGAATCAGTTGACCTGCACTTCCTTCCTGCTACTGAATCTTTCTCTACCTTTTCTTGTTAGCACAAAGTGTGCCCCTGAACACCTCACAAAACAGAGAAGCCAGGGATGGGAAGACAAGGTCTCTTTCATCCATATGGCTTTATTTGTGTTCTGCTGGCACCGTTATAGTCATACAGTAACCAACATAAATTTTTAGTTTTATTATCACCTCTAAAAAGAGACAGAAATGTGAAAATTGAAGCCAGAAGGTTTGTATCACAGGATTAATTAGGCAGGGCCAAGTGGAGTCACACTCCTCCTGGCAGTGAGTGCCTCAAGAAGGTGCCTGCCTTCAATTATGGAGCACACAAAGCAATTAAAAACCCTGTTTCTTTTTCCTGAGGTGTTACTTGTTACTTGATAAATCTCTCTCTCTTTTTTTTTTTTTTTTTTTTTCTTTTTTTTTTCTAATTCTCTGGAGATCTGAACTGGCTTGAGGTGTAATCTACTAGGGTAGATATTCATGAAAAATTGATTTAGCTGGAGCCTAAGTGCAATAGGTTTAAAATAAACCTGAAAGGAATGAACAGTGTGTTTCTTGGCTGACATTTTATTCACCATTTTTTAAATACACACACACACTCCAAAAGACCAGATAATTAAGAACCCAGACATTATGGATCTCCAGGAAAGAATTTTGCCACTGGAACATATGAATCAAATCAGTCAGCCACCCTATGCATTTCCCTAAGTTGTACAGCACTGTTGATTAACCTTTTCCTCAATACTGTATATGGAAGTTTTTGAATGGCAGGGTTGCGTGCACATGTCAGTTTTAAACGTATGTTTCAGGCAGCCGTCCTCCCTGGCCCATTGGAAATTAGTACTCTGTTTCACCTATTTCTAGTTTATAGGATGTGATAGCCTTTTGCTGGATTTATGAGCCTCTTTGCTCTCCTGGTATTACCAAGAGCTCTACTGCCATTGCTGACTCTGACCCTTTGTACCAGGACTCGACATCTGATTTTGTGCAGCTGAACCCGCATGTTAATGCTTTTGCCACATTCATTTCAAGCACCCAGCTAACTCCTTCCTCTCCTGTTATTTCCCATGATAGATAAATAATTCAAAATATGATATAAAGTATGGTGCATATCTGGTTTGAATAGTGCTCTATCAAGACATGTGTTTGAGCTATAACAATGACCTCATACTTCCTGTTGAGGAGGGAGAAGCAAAAGGATATTTAAATCAATAGAATAAGGGAGTCATATCTGTGGCTCCCAGTGTGTGTGATACAAATATTACGTGGAAAAAAATATACCATACAATTTGACATTATAAGGATGCAAATAATGGCCATTGGCTTATTATTGTTTCTAACACTGTAATGCCTATATTCCCAGACTTCCTCATTAATGCTACCTAAGAAATAATTATATTAAAAATAAAATGGGTAGTGGGGAAGGCAGTTTTTTCTCCCATTGTGCATTTTATTTCTATTATTCCCTAGTTTAAATATAACCCACAGAAGAATGAGAAAATTCTTTATAAAGGTCATTAAATAAATGCTGCTGGAACAAATCTTTAAACAGGATCATCACTGAAGTGAGAAGTTATGCATATGGAACATTTTTACTCGTAGTACAGATTAAACAGTTGGCAAGATAAAGCTTTAAATTGCTAGGCATTATAAGTTACTAGAAATCAATTCTGACAATTTATTGAGCTTTTTACCAATATTATTGCAGTTTGTTTGTTTGTTTGTTTGTTAGCCGGGGGGAGGAGGAAGAAGAAGATTAACTTTTTCATTACAGGTCAGCTCAATGGAAAATATTACTCACATGGCAAACTTTTATACTGATTTTGATTTAATGTGCATATCATGTTTATCAGAGGTGAATGTCAATATGACAATAGTTTCACATTTCTGAGCCACTGCCAGAACTTTGAAATATTCTTTCATGGTTGTTTCAGAAGTTTCAGTAATTTTTCCACAAAACAAAAACTTCCTTCCTTCCTTCCTTCCTTCCTTCCTTCCTTCCTTCCTTCCTTCCTTCCTTCCTTCCTTCCTTCCTTCCTTCCTTCCTTCCTTCCTTCCTTCCTTCCTTCCTTCCTTTCCTCCCTCCCTCCCTCCCTCTCTCCCTCCTTTCTTTCTTTCTTTCTTTCTTTCTTTCTTTCTTTCTTTCTTTCTTTCTTTCTTTCTTTCTTTCTTGTCTGTCTGTCTTCTCCAATGTAATTTTTATTTTGATTTATGAACTGTGGCTAACTATTTCTTAAAATGTATTGGTGACTGGATTGGTGGGAGAATAGCACTATATATTCTTTCCTTCTATTTAATATCTTGTCCCAGTGAAGTTTCATTACTGGTATAAAACATTTAGCATCAGTGGATTTTGAGATTGGGCTGCTATATTATCTATAACTTATTTGCTTTACAGATTCATATTTATCCATGCATAACAAGCCCCCACAATTTTGTAAAAAAATAGTAATTCTCACATCAATTAGAGGATTACTGGCTCTATTTACTTAAGAGATGATATATAAGGACAGCCACAGGAGAAGTATATAAAATATTATGTGGCAATCAGATTGTACATTTGATTCTGATATTTACTCTCTTATTGTAAGAGTTAGGTGAGATCATGTTGCAGTGCAACACTTTTTGAAAGGATTAAGAAGGGTTGTTATATTCTCACTCCCTAATTGCCTTGGACCTTACTGCCATGAGATGTTGCTGAAGCCAGAAGTTTACAAAGGCCAGAAGGCTACAAAAGAGTGAGAGTCATAGTGAAAATACAATAGAGAGAAAAAGAAGAAAAAAGAAAGGGAAAACAAACAGATAAACAAACAAAAACAATGAAGAATCAACAGCTTTAAAAGTGTTTTAAGATATTCATCAACAAACAACAAGATGGAAAACAGGCTGTGGGGCCTCTAACAGTAACTCCATTCACAGCTACATCTGGGTCAGAAGTGAGCCAAGCATGGCATGTTTCACCCGCACATATCGAATCTTGGCTTTATAAAAGTATCACTGTACTTGGAACTGAGGTGTCATTGTGTGAAAATGATCAGTCCTGCTGGCTTTCAGAAAAAAACAAACAAACAAACAAACAAACAAACACATTTTTAGGTGTCCTGCTTACTTTTGATCACCTTTCTTCTTCTCCCTAGATTTTCTTTAGCCAGTGTTTAAGAATGAAGTTCGAAAAGCTCATTTGGATGGAAATCATAAAATATTTAAAATTCTGATTTTGCTTGGTGTCTCTGGTGCAGGCATAAGCCTGAAGTCTTGGATAAATACATATCTTGTCAAATATGATACCTTTTAGTGAAAAGATATCGTAAGATATATTATCAGGGAAAAATATGTAATAAATTTGAAAATTTTACACAAACGACACTTTTATTTATTTATTTATTTATTTATTTATTGAAACTTTGTTCCAAATAGGAGTTCAGGTAATAGCTGTGTTTATTTATTGTGATATTTTTCTGGATGCTTAGATTATGTGGGTACAGTCCCTGGGCCTTGCATCCCTGTAGGAATATCCAATTTGCAAAATGCCAGGCAGGTGCCAGACAACTTGTGGCCTGCTCCATCTGAGCTCATGTGTGAAAACCTCCAATAGGAGCAGAGAATGGAGGGATTGCCGCTGATCTTTCCTGAGAGACCAATGAATGCTTCTTTGCTATTTCAAGAAAGAAAAGGTATCCACTATGACACTAAAACAGAAGTCACTGGTGGCATTCAAAGTGATCACATTGGGCCATGAAACGGCAATATGAATGTACATCAGTATATGCACCTATTGTATGATGTGAATATCTTCATTTTGCTTACATTCATGATACACTGCATCTTAGCTTGCACATACCTACAAAGACGTACAATCACTAGTTCTTCTTTGCACTTAGAAGTGTATTGTATAGTATTACATTTTTACAATATGTATATTGGAAATCTACCTAAAAGGAAAGAGATTTTTCTTTTTAATGATGTTAACAAAAGCAGGTTTCTTAGATGAATCTCATTCATTTGCATGAGGATTAACTTTATATACAGATCTGTTGTGCTTTTTTGTTTAAGAAACAATTTTGATAGGTAAAGAGAATTATCGTGTCAGATTTAGCAGTTGATATACATGTATTACAAGAAGGACTCTACCTGTGCATATGGGTGAGAAAGGGACAGAAAGAACAAAAGGAAGTTAGAGGTTCAAGACAGATCAATGGAAAATTGTCCCAACCTCCTTTATCCTGAAAATTAATTGAACCAAAAATAAAGGAAAGATTCAAGCCTTGGGAGCACAGAGCTTCAAATGCAGAACAATAGAGACTTATGGGAGGCAAAACTGCAAAGTATTCTTCTTTTAGCAAATTTTTGGCAGAATAATCAATGTGCCCCTGGTCATTGGAGGGGCTACTTTAGAATGAAAATAATTATACTTTTATCTTTTGTATTCTTACTTAATTCCAATAGATAATTTTTAATATAATTATTTGTTGAGGACATAAATTAAGTCACTACTGAACTAAGGTATCTGATTGGAAGGTCATCATGTGCTGAGAACTGTCCTGTTTGTGTGTAAAGAACAGCCAAAATCATAATTATTCCTAGAAATATTTTTCAGGACTTGACTTTCATGATAAGTTTTTGTTCAAGTTTTTAAGAAAGGAAAAGCAGCAGAGCAAGACCACAAAAGGCAGTTTATATAAGGCACATGGTTTTACACTAAGCTACAGATAGATTTACTCAACGACATACCTAATAAATCAAACATCAGATTAGGAGCAAGTTAGATAATTAATTTCTAAAAATTATGGTCATTTCAATACTTAAAAATAGAAAAAATCAGAAATATTTGTGCTGTCAATAGGACATGACAATTCTGCCTTTTAGAAAAGTGGAGGGAATTGTGTTCCATGAGCCATTTCAAGGTGCTTTTGGAAACATGGTTCTCAGGAACCCTCTAGTGTTTTCATTGGGCTTTAATGAAAAGGCTGGCCAGCAAGTTCTAGTAACAAATTTGCCAAAGCATAATGACTTTCACACTGTTGACAATAAGAGTTGCAAACACCCTCACTCTCCAGTCTTAATGTTAGTTGACTAATTAAAGAGTCTGGAGGAGCACAGCTAATCATGGTCTTTTTGATCCACTTAATCACATTTTAAGGGCCTCATTGAACAAACCATCTAAATTTTGCATCTTCTGATAAGCATTTTTGGTACCTTTTGATGGATGGGAGAGCCAGTTATAGACATTAACAGATTCATAGATGGAATGTTTTAATTAGTGGCAATGTTTAACAGTGTTTTCAGCTAGGAATATCTCTAATTATGAGATTACTTATCTAGTACCTAGAATTAATACAGTATATCTATTTAGGCTCCTTGTGAAGTGCTGTTTACGTGTTCTTAGTTATTTCTAAGAACAAAACAGAGTTTAGTCCAAAAACTGCAGATTTTAAGTTATTCTAAAATAGTCCAGGAGTCCAATTAGGAGTCCAGAATAATACAAAGACTTTTCAGTTCCCTGATGATCAAACACTTTTCAGTTTCTCCTATTAGAAAACTGTTGTAAACCTGGAGTTAAACCTAATTATTTGTTAAGCATACATACTCATGGGATTGTGTTATTATTTTAAACTAAATTGAAAGCTTAAATATATCTTGCTTTCTCTAGAGTCTGATCAGAATGTGTTTCTTCCATCATTTACTTAATAGTGCACTCAGAGGTGTTCATCCTCTTCAGCCATATCTCATGATAAGTGATGACACCACATTTTAACTGTCCATTATCTGTTACCACCAATTTAAATTCTGGGAAAAGTTGCCTTTATAAATGAACATCCTTCCTAGGCTTTTATATAAAATACTACTGGTCTAATAATAAAACAAATCCATTTTCTTTAATAAATTAAACAAGACCCCCTATAATAGCACAATAGGAAGTCCAAAATTAATTCTTAAGCCCTTAAATTTAGGGGAACACTAAAGTAGATGCAAATTCTCAAACATAACAGTGTTTTTGGTCAGATACATAGAAAATTTCACAAAATGGTTAACATAGGACACTACAGTTTTTAACTAGCTCCAGATAGGTCAACATAAGCTAATAAATTTTGATCGACTGGTTGTTCTTTGGTGGGGAATGAACAAACTATAGTGTCATGAAGAAGAGACATAAAGTAAACTAAAATCATATCAATGAATGGTTTATTCTCATGTAGAGACTGACTGATGGATAAAAAAAATAATAATAAAAACAATAACTTCCTTCTAGGTTCTCATCAGAAAAATCAATTTGACTGAGACATCAGGGTACTGTTATTACTATTTTTAAGAAAAAGTCTTATTGACAGAAATTTGCTTTATAACTAAATACTACATAAAATTTTACTCCACAAAATAAATATCAAAGGAAAGATGAATCTGGAGCTACATATACTGCTTAACAGGCAATTATGAAGACAAGTTATGACATACAAAAAAAGGCCAATTTTTCTCATTACCACTAATAACATATTAAAAGAAAATTTGTGATGCATCCTCCTCCCCCAAAAAAAACTTCACAAACAAAATTGATAACTATCAAAAGACACAAATATTTACAAGTCATCTGATAGTTCTCTCTCTCTTTTTTTTTTTTTTTTTTGTGTGTGTGTGTGTCTTTAAAAATATATAAAGACTTCTGCAAAGAAATAACACAGATATTAAAGTCTTGTAATCTTGTACGGCAATGCCACAACTTGCAATAGACAAAAATGTGTTCTGTATTACTGAATAATGCGGATATAAATTTTCATGTATTCGTAAAAGTATGCTTAATACAAAACCATTGCATAAACAATTTTGGGGTGAAAAATAAATTTTAGAAAGTCTTTCCAGAAACTGAGTTGGAGAAATGTAAAATGATTATTTTTCGGGGGCAGGGGGGTAATACTATTACTTTAAAGTAGTAAATAGAAATAATACTAATGATTGAAAAGAACAGAATTCTGGAATAATTATCTGTGGAATAAATTATGTGTACATTTTTAGATGCCAAAGCAGATGACAATGAAGAGATAGTACAAGTATATTTAGGAGATTTTGAAAGCCAAGATGTTAGCTTATGAGCCTTGCTTCAAAAGCACAATACTAAGGATTGTGATTTCCAAGGCTGACTTTGGCACTTTGGAAATATGTGCAACCAGAAGAAAAATAATTCATACACACCTATGATTTACAAATATAAAAAAATATACATTTCAACTTGTTGTTGTTGTTATATATTTTACATAGAAATGTAATAGTATAAAACAGACATTGTTTGTGATAACTTGGATATTGCTGCTTGATGAAATTTTTCATAATGGTAATTTTCATAATGTAATTAATATAGTTACATATATCTGTCTTATGTGATGCAGAGAGATGTTACAGATTTTGTCTCATATTCTTCAGCTGACTCCTGACAGGGCTGAGGAATATGCCTGCAGAAGTGTCAGCTTCAGCAGAGTTTCCCTCCACACTAGCAATATTTGCATTTTTGTTTGAGCGCACTTGAACTCAGGCTGCCCTTTCTACCCCACTGCCTGGAATGGTACAAGCTGTGCTGCAGGAAAATATTGCAGGGCAGGGAACATGGGCCAAATCTAGTCCCTTTTCTTTGACAGTTGTACACTTATTTTTCAGCACAAATTTTGTGGCCCTTGATGTTCCTGCCCAGCAAACTCCTTTCCCAATTTGCAGCAGTGTTGTGCTGATCTGAGGCGGGCAAAAGAATCAGAATCCCTTTTACTTTGTAGGCTGCATAGTGGTGTTACTGGCAAAGGAGCAACAGGTGCCCACACTAGTGACATGCTTGACTTTTTAAGCACAGGCATAATGCCAGTTATTTGCAAATAAGTGAATAATAGGCAATGGACATTATTGTTGTTTATGAGCTACAGAGATGGAGATATTTTGTGTGTGTGGTGAAATAGTTCTGCTTTATTTCAGCTATTTTTTTTTCTTTTCATGATATTTCATCACTTCTCATTTCCCTCAAAATTAGATTGTAAACTAAATTGTTCATTTTTTATTCCAGTCTCACAGAAAAAAAAAAAAAAAAAAAAAAAAAAAAAAAGACAACAACGAAAAACAACCCAGCAAAATAAATATAGCTGGTGTCTACATAATATATAGACTTCAATAACATGTTTATGGTTTTTAGCACATACTTATGATACGTTGATGGAAATAAACCCAGTAATGTTGACAAAAGAACAAGAACATTGTTTAACATGTAAACAAAGAAAGACAGTTAGGAGGTTTTGAAAATGATAATAATGTTTTTTCAGACAAAATTTTTGATATTTCCTTACCTTCCATCCAAAATATGAAAAATAAAGACATAAAAAGTAATAAAAGATGAAAAATAAGTTAGCTGACAAACTTTCATCGATGGATGTCGAGATTTTAACTTAGAATAGGTTCCCAGTCTAACCAAAAAGTAATACCTATCAGTTTCTTTTTTTTTCCTGTCTTTTGAAGACAATCCTAACTGCATATTTTAACCCATTAGCTTTTTGTTATGATGTGTGACACATTTTTGTTATGATGTGTGACTGATGGCTTACAAAATATTTGAGATTACTTTTGTTCTATAGACCACTGACATGATATCATTCTTACCCTCAGTGACGATTGACAGTACTGAAATTTTCAGCAGTGGAACAAACATAAAGCTTCACTTTATGTGAGCATGTATAACTATTTAGTTATGATGTTCTCTGGTAAGAACATTTTTTCTTATTCTAAAATGAAAAGTTTATCTTAGAATATCTTAATGTGAATTTTTATATCAAGCTAATAGCAGAAAACCAGAATAAATGCCAGCATTTACCTGTGATTTTCAATCACAGGAAAAGAAAGGGAGGGGAGGAGAAAGGGATAAATTCATCAGTTTTGAGGAAATGCATATTTCAAAATATTTGTTATTTTGCAGATCACTGGCACATGGACTGTAATTTACATTTCTCTTAATCTGTAGCAACATTAGTGGCAATTTTAGCAAAAGCGTAGCAATGTGAGAGCAAAGGCACAGGAACACTGAGACTGAAAAAAAAAAAAAGAATGACATATATAATATTTTAAAAGTATATATAGTTCAGACTACAACTTATGTTGTAGTCTGAACTAACCTCAGTATTACCTGAAATAGTTTAACCCATCTTAGTTTCTTGCATCCCATAAACATAACAATAGTGTTCAAATGTTAGATCCAATGGGATGTTTTGTGAGCTTGGAACATGGAAATTTAAAGGGAAATAGTAACTTTACTTTTAAGCAATAAATAAATAAATAAATAAATAAATTAATTAATTAAAAAATAAATCTCTTCTAGAGTACTCTGCTGATTAACAAAGCTGTCTATAAAATTCATGATGTTACCACAAGATCAGACTGGAAAGAGGATAAAAATGTCCATTTGGAGATCAGAAAATTTACTTTCCAGGCTAGAGGAATGTTTTCTGTCACTAAATAAACATATTGTGAATTATACTAGAATTCGGTTATAAGAGGCACAGTATTTATTTTTTTTCTGGTACCAATTTCATTTTAATGGCATGCCTTTATAATGCCTTGATAATATATGAGCAAGCTTATGGAAAGTTGATTGAGACAGGTCAAAGATTGCTACTTTTCTAACAGACAGTGCTGTTGTTATTCAGACTTGATTATTTATTTATTTATTTATTTATAAGAAGAAGAATCAAAAGTTGTCCCAAACAGCTCAGAAAGTATTATATACATATATATATATATATATTCAGCAGCTTTCCTCTATTCTCCATTTATGTTATTGTGGCTGAGACAGAAATTAGATCTAGATGAAAAGTTTTAGCTTCTTGTAATATGAAGCACTTGCTTCATTTTGTTCATTTGAACATTTATACTTGAAAATTTTGTTCACCTGTCTCATCTACTCTATTATAAAATATTCTCTCCTGGTAGGTGTTATATACGTGTATTTTGGAAAATCCTGGAGGGAAAACTGGAAGATCAGAAAGCTAGACATTAATGAAATCTAGTGCAAATATGTTATCATTTCTTGTCTTCTTTGCAAACTACCTGCCACTCCTTTATGTTGCAGTCAACAGTGAATTTTAGGTAAAGTTCAGAATCTATTCAGAGATAAGCATTAACCAGAAAAATAGTTTAAAGCATTCTCATCTTGTTTTTAATCACATTGCTAAGAATTGCATCTGAAATTGCAGCTTGCTTTATTAGCCCTAGTTAACGTTTATAGCCTCAGACATGTTGTTGTTGTTATTGTTATTTGTTATTAATAACAACATTATTATGTTGTTATTATTAATTCAGCAAGTTTGTCTGTCATAACAGATCTTGAAATAGGACTGAAAGGTCTAGAAACAGTACAATGGAGACAACATTATATATACATGTACTTGATTAACTATGATACTCTTTCCAGTTATACAGCCAAACCCAGCCTTCTGTGAGCCGAGTCTTGCATCTAGTGGGACCAGCTGTAGCTGCTTGTGCCAAGACACCCCTCACCCCAGTTATCAGGAGGTGTGGGACTTCCCTCTCACTCTTTCCCAGTTAGAGTGGGGAACAACACACCACCAATAGAAAGCCAGTGACAGAGCCTTCAATACTGAGTGAAGAGATGAGGCAGACTAATACCCCTGAAAATTAATACACCTGAGTTTTCAAAATATTAACAAAAGTTATTTCATCACAGCAGACAAAATACAAAGCCTTCTAAGCTTACATGTTCTCTGGCACTGCACTAGTCTGTGAGTGCTTTTACATATTTGGAGGCAATTATTTACGATGCATTCCTAGTGACAAAGGCAAAACTCGTCCACTTTTTTTTTGCCATATTGTGGATGTTTTAGGAAGACTCTCAATCCTCAAATGATTCAGGTTGTGTTCTCCTATAAATTAGGCTTGCTATTTGCTTTGATAAAAGTCTAAAGAGAAGTTAGTTTCTAACCACACAGTGTAATCTCAAAGTGCTAAATTTTGAGAAGAGTCAAAAATGTATGAAAATGATGGAGGCTTGAATAGATTGAAAGTACCTCCTAGAAAGACTGAAGGATAGAGTTTGATTACCTTATTGAACAAACTTTGGTATTTTTGCATTTACTGCCTTTAGAGCATAAGAACTCAGCAAAGAACTCAGCATAAGAACTCACTCAAAGATTCTTAACCATCTCAGGTTAGGAAAAATGACTGCATCTAGCATGATCAAAAGAACATGAAAGTGACCTAGTATCCTTAGGGTTTGTTTGGAGTGCTTCTTTTTCTCAGCTAGTGGCATTACACTATCTCCCCCCCTCCCTTTTTTTTTAGAAGGGTTTAATAAGTAATGAAAAGTTTGTAATATGTTGTAAAGTTTAAGATTATAGAAAAATAAATAAATAAATAACTATTACTACAAGAGAAAAAAAGTATATTTATCTTTAGTGATCTCCATGAACTCTGCATGATAAAATAGTAGTAATATGAACTAACTCTTGAAAACAATGGCTCATTCTTGGTTACACACATGCTGAGTTTTATGTAAATAAATCTGCAAGAATTTTAATGACAGCGTCTGTTCTAGAGAATACTTTTTATTTATTTATTTATTTTTATTTGATCAATGTTGGAGAGTATAAAAAGTCAGAACTATTATTTTCTATTAACTGTATCTGGCACTGGCATAAACAGTCAACATTGCCAAAGAGTTAAGTGCGTAAAGAAGTGAGAAAAATACAAGAAAATGTTTGTCAAACTAAATAAAAACTTTACAATCTATATAGAAAAAAAATGCATTTGCTTGGACTCTTTTGTTCAAAAAATATTTTATAAAAACAAAATCCTTTTGATATTGTTCAGCTAAAAAAAATCTCACACATGTAAGAGTTTGAATGTCTGGCTCATCACAATTTTAATTGTAAATCCCAGGAAATGCAGAATATGAAAATTAAATTAGGAAGTGCTCAATGGATTGCAGAGTAGTAAATTTTATTAAATTTCTTTACAAAATAACATTTGGAAAATAATTTAATAAAAAGCTGTATGTGCCTTACCAAGAAACAATGAGAACAATTCAAGCAGTTTTTTTAGTATATCTAGAATATTTTTACAATATCTGAGGGCCTAAGCAAATTCCAATTCAAAAAATTGATCAAAATCTATGTACTTTTAATCTAATCTATCGGTTTTGTATCCATAATTGAAAATATGATATATGACAATGAATGTTTTAAGCTAACTGATATGAACTCTCTTTATGACAATATCACAGATTGTTTACAACTACTCTGAGAGCTGTAATGTGGTGTTTCTCACAGACAACACATTTAATTTCAACTTTAAAAAACAAACAAATAAACAAACAAGCAAACAAACTATAATATTCCAGAACTGATAGACTTGTGTAGTGTTTTTAGCAGAATTCATTGCCTGTTATCCAAACCTATACTCTTGTAGAATTCCACATTTCAAAAAAGGGGCAAACTATGAAATTTAAGTATGCTTTTTTTATATACAGGTAAGTGGCACACGAGGAAACACAAATCAGACATCTTATCTTTTATTGTTCTGTAGTAGTATTATAAATTATGTATGAAAGAAAACTTGAAAAATACATATTTTCTATTATCTCGGAATAGCTCTACAATGTTAGAACTTACTCTAGTTGAAATTTGTGGGACTTTTGCCTTTTGGATAAGTAAGAAGAGGATTTCTGGTTGGATGGGAAGATAATATTAAAACTGAGTTTAATCCTTCTGGCCAAATCAATATTGCACTAATACATTTCCTGTTGCAGTCTAACAAAAGACACAACAAAGACATAAACACATCAATCTTCCTTTCAGAGGAGTTATTATCATATAGGAGAATAGTTCGCAGAGCTAGAACCCCAAATCTTCCAAGCCGACATCTTCCAAACCTATTCCACTAGGAATTTGTGGTAATATTTTTGAAGTCACTTCTTCACATGAGCCTACTGAGCCAACAGCACAACTACTTTTGATGAGAGTGAAAAATGTATAAGGTATTTACTTCAGATGAAGAGAAAATTCCAATGTTAAATGGCAAAATCCTACTTTGTTTCTACAGGAAGATGTCTAATACACACCACAGCACTTTTCAGAGTCCTTTAGCTTTTGTTCATGAAACAGATGGAAAACTGCTGAGATTGATCCACTTGATAAATTTAATTAGTATTAAAAAAAATATTATGAACAGAGAATTGCCCAATACTTTGTTATTTGTGACACTGTCACTTGCACACACTCAGTTCAAGAAATATTAAGGAAGGATGGATGGACAGAAGGAAAGATGGAAAAGAAAAAAAAATCCCAAATCCTGCAAAATCTAGATTTTATGTCCCTGGTATTGCCAAGAAGAAAAATAGCATGTGAGGCATTATGTAAGTATCATGTGCGTGTGTTCAGAGAGATAGCTCTGAGGACATTGGTGTTGTCATCTGTTCAGGAGAGTGTGTCACATATATGATTCATCCCTGATTGTCTTCATGCTTTACTCAATGACTGGATGTTTCTCTTTAATCCAATGAACTGCCTTACATTTCTGAGGATCAGCAAAGAGTGCATGAAAACTTTTATTTCAAGCCACATTTCTTCCAGTATCCTTGGAATGACTTACCTCACTCACATTCTCCTGGAAGCTACAGAAAAAGGAGAGAATTGCAAATGAATTGATATTTCTCATATGTGGGTACACAGGTGCAAACATCACAGCAACAGAGATGTGGCAATATTTTCCAGCAACAAACATTTTGTTGATGAACATCATTACCTTTACTGATTAATGGGCACTTGGTTAGCCCACTTGTATGGACTGAGAGCTCATGGCTGCATTTTAGTCAGTATTGATCTGCTTCAAAAAACAACAACAAACTATTGATTTAATTAGGGTTAATTGATGGGTCATCAAAGAGGAAGGTTGCCTGCCTTCTATGCCCCAGATAGGCCAACATGCAGCCACTGTCTGAGATACTGTTGGTGTGTCACTCAATCAATATGGCAATTAACATCAAAGTGTCAAGGTATTTTGGATGTAAGGTCCCCTCTCTCAAATGCAAAAAGAGGGCATATGCGCCAATCACTTCTGCACCATGGATCTACCAAATCAATAATTTTTAATGAAAGCTACAAGGGTCTTACAAGAGAATGAGTGGCCTGTCAGTAAAATATGTGTTTCCTTATGTAGTCACAAGATTACTCCTAACGACTTGAAATTGGGTTTCATTCAGTTTTCAGATTTTATTTTAAGAATTGTACCTGGAAAGCATCAACACCATCTATAAGACCACTAATCAGTTAAATATATATATATATAATAAAATTAATACATTACATAGCTCTATAACACTGTATAACTTGTTTTAGTATAAAGTGTAATATTGAACAATCAATGAGTATAAAAAATACACAGAATTACAGAATCACAGAATCACAGAATTGTCTAGGTTGGAAGAGACCTCAGGATCATCGTCCAACCTTTGACCTAACACTAGCAAGTCCTCCACTAAACCATACAAACACTGAAGAGTTCCACAATAAGTCTAGTAACTCTCATCTTCTTTACTTTAAATAAGCTTCAGCCATAGTCTCTTATTCCCCCCAGCAGTCTATTCCAACTTTTCACGATGACTCCAGGACCATGGTGCCCCAAAACACACCTGTTGCTTAACAAAGATTGCTTCATTGCCAAGACCTCTCTGTTATGGAGGGTTCTCAGGTTCCATTGGAGAGGATATTATTTATATGTGTCTGACTCAGTTACCATGTCTAATCTCATCTGTACAAGGGATGGGATCAGTCTGTTTTCTCTCTCTTTTTTTTTTTTTTCTTTTTTTTTTTTTTTTCAGGCAGATGAAAACTCTGTAAATACACATAAATGTGAGCAAATGGAAACCAATTCTCTATTTAAAATTTTGAAGCTGCAATTCATGTGAGATTTCTCATATACTGCACATTAGCCTCAAAAAATAACAGCACAGTAGCATTTAGACCATAGAAGAATGTCACGGAGAAGATATGATAGACAAGGGAGCCATAGTGAAAAGTTTTCCTACAGTAGCATTGTGTGATATGTCTGAAGTTAGCTATGATGTGAAACCTCAGCATTTAGTCTTTGACTACATATCCCCACCTCCTGTTAGAGACTGTCTGGACAATGTTCTGAGAGGAGAGAACCTTTAAAAACTAACAAAAATATAAATAAAATGCAAAACAGAACAACCCTTGTTTCTTCTTTGTTTCTTCTTCAGCCTTTCATATCCTTTTGTATTCTGTGTTAAAACCAGAATCAACTATGCAGTATTTATAGTGGTGTTACTCTCCTGATAAAGTATTACAGAGGCTGTGGCAACAATCTAGGGCTCAGCAGGGAAGCTGTAAGACAGCTATTTTTGTAATGTTTAAAATTATACTAAATTAATAAAAATAAAATTTCCTGCTGGGCTTCCAGTTTTAAATAGCACATTGTGGTGTAAATGATCAGAGCATCAGGGTTCTGTTAATTTAGTACATATTATAACAGTGAAGACATTAAAAGATCATAGCATTTTTCATTATAAAAACAACTCTCTGTGAACTGTCTGAATAAATCCAATAGATTATGCTACGAATGGCTAATGGGATAGAGGAGAATGGTAATTTTTAGGGATTTGAGGGTATAAAGAAGGACAGTGTCTGCTCCCCAGATTTTAACAGTCTAACTTACTAAATTACTGCCTCCTAAATTTTGAACAGTCCTTAAAAATAATATCAATATTTCATCTTTTATTAAAGCAAGATGAAATATTTCCTAACAAATAAAAAAAAAAAAAAAAAAAAAAAAAAAAAAAAAAAAAGCTTTAGAATTAGTTTAGAATTAGAGAACTTCAGTCGTCTCATACTTGTCTGGAGTTTCTTCAAAATGTCTTTAAAAATAAGTAAAATAAATACATACAGTATATTAGATAGTCACTGCTCAAGTCTTTTTGAATCAGAAGAGTGTCTACTACTTTACCTAAAAAGAACTAAGTTATACATTAGGAAGGAGCTGAAATCCTTTAGTTGTGTGTTGGATAATATGAAATGCTAATGTGAGTACAAGACCAAGACCTAAACAAAATAAAAGAACATGATGACATAATTTTCCATAGAAAGCACAGATAGATGACGACATCAATGCTTTGCATGTATGTATTGCTACTACCCACAGGTGAAACTACGCACAGAGTAATAACAATAGAATATTTATAGGGAAAGTCCAAGCTAGATCATATACACTGAGATGTTTCTTCCTCATTCCAGATTTCTCACTCTCTGGTTTTAAAATGCCAGAAACTGCATATGAAAGCATGGGAGACTCATGACTCAGTCTGCTAGCATTTATGTTTTCTTATGTCAGACTATTTCTTTTCAAAAGTATTGTTTGTTAAGTGATTAAAAGACAATACAATTTTGGTAATTATTATGTTTACAGGGACCTGGAACAAGGTGAAAGTCACTGACATTCTTGCTGAGCTAGCTGATACAATGAAACCTGAAATAATGTGTTACTAGTGAAGTCATGCAAAAAATCCCTAGAGCAAATATACTAAGACCATGTCAGTTGTGTAAAGGGAGCAATATTCATCCTGCACTGTGGAAGTCTAATATGTGCGTGTCTTAAAATATTGAACAAGGGAATAGAAGCAAAATGACTTCAGCTTCTTGGGATACATTTTAGACAGGAATTCATCAAAATAGACATTCAAAGCAGCTCACTTTTGCTAGACACCCTGAGTATGAGAAAACCACTTTTCAAGTCAGATCAAAGTACTTCTCTTTTGCTGGCTCACTCAAGTTTTGATTCAGAGTGAGCTGATTTAGCACATTCTTGCATTCGGTACAAATCATAAAACTTAAATCAGTCTTGTTGTAATGAACAAAACTGAACAAAGACTTCACACACACGCTGTCCCCCAATCAGAAAGTAATGATTTTTCAAAAGCTGGAATATTTAATAGATGATTGCAATATTTGGATAAAATCTTGGGCAGTGGGGACTGATTAGCAGCAAATTTAAATCCCCCTATCAACCATTTTTATGGCACCTCAGAGACCCACTTGGTAACTCAGTTATTGAATTTTTGGTCAGAAGAGAAATTGCAGCTGGGTTTCCTATAAACATGCTGTATCATGATCATCGGTTACAGTTCATTCAGAAACTGAGTATGTCTGTTGCCCTTTGTGTGTGTGAAAGAGTTCTAGCTGATTTTTGTTTTTTACTAAACTAACAAACCCAACATTTTTCTGAAACTGAATTCCAATTTACTTGCCAGCACTAATAATAGAGGCAGAAAATACTACTTTGGCATAGCCTTATGAAAAATCTTGCCTTTTGGAGCTTCACCACTGTTTCTGCATAGACTTTTTTTTCTTCTTTTTTTCTACCAGATAGTAGCTCTGTGTTTCCTCCCCAGCTGCTAGTGTGAGGATAATGCATTTCCCCTTATTCCCTGAAGGACTACAGAAAGGATAAACAGTTTCAGTCTATAAGATATCACAAGGACAGAGGCTATAAAGATTATATCTGTACTAATTGGGACAAAGCCTATTTTCCCTGGCCCAGAGACCATGTGGCATGGCATGACTGATACCCACCCAGCTTTGTTCCATGCTCCTTAGAGGAGAAAGGCTACACTCAGATCATCTGTTGAGACCTGAGTACTTGGTTGGGAACTCTAATTCTACAAGTAGTATTGTGCCAATATCATGCCAATAAGTGTGCTAATTATTAAGCAATGTGATAAATAAAGTGTCTGAGTTGAGTTTGTACTCTGGCTTTGTATAATTTGTTAGTATAGTAAACTTAGAAAAGATAAGCAGGCACAAAGAAGGGAGAAGAGCACATGTAGATCCCTAAAGTCTTAGGCAGTTTTAGTCTTAGATACATTCCCTCCTGACTCATGCATCACTTTTCTGGTGAGCTGGCTTTTAAGGCCATATTTTACTGTCCTTTTTCCAGAAAGTCCATCTCTAATAGGTGTCCTCTCAAATTGAACTAATATTTTTTGTTAAGAAACTAGTATTTAGTAGTATTTGGAATTGAGATAATATTTACTCATTTGAAAACAACAGCAGGAGTTCATATGTTGATGCAAAGCCTTATTCTGAAATTTAGGCCAAATATATATTAACATAACCAGTTAAGACTAAGAAAACACCAGGAATAGTTACAACTCTAAAATAAGCAGAAATGTAATCAACGGCAAGGTATTGGACCATATTTTGAGTGGTTTGGTGGTTATGGGTGGTGGGGTTGTTTTGGTGGTGGTGCTTTTTTTGTTTGTTTGTTTTTCCATTTGTGATTATTGCTCATGGAGACAGTAGTCTTTGTGTTCCAAAGCCTCTTCTTGCTAATCACTTGCAGAGTCTACCACACATTGTATACAACTGGAATATAAACAACTACAACTAAGACATGCCCCTGTGTGCACACACAAGGACAAGTTTCTGTATTTTTTCAGCCACACATGCTTATGTATTGACAATCCAGGCTGCAGAAATGCACAAATCCATGGAGAAGGTGATTTGCACCTTACCTTGCAGACACACACTGTAGACACAGAATAAACTGTGTGATGGTATATTTTAACCTTCATTAAATATGACTTGGTCTTAAAAAGACCTTTAGATCAGATGTTTTCTCCCAAAGCTTTGTGTTAGAGGCTTCTGTCCACCTCACAAGGTGGTTGTCTGAGTCTCCTTCACTATTTTGAAGTACTTTTTATTCTCTTTTCCAGCTCTTTTTTGCAACTGCTTCATTCCCTGTGCTGGACTGTATTCATATGGATATATTTTTTTTAACTGTTATTAATTACAGATGATGTTTCTTCGTTGCACTTGACTGCAAAAAGAGACTGAAATGGACATTTATTGAATAGAGATGTAATGCGCTAGACTACCAGTTCATGTGCTCCTTAGGCAGATTCTGAGGCCTTCCTTCCCCCCTCTACTGCTCCTGTCTCCCTGTGACCATAATTTAATAAGTTCAGCTGCTCTGTCCAAAACCTGACACTACAGCTCAGCAGCACTAATTGCCACTTCCATCATTAAAACTATAAACCATGCTCCCTTGGTGCAAAGAGTAGCAAGACAAAACAATCTTACACTCTCAGAAAAATGAGAGCTACCAATTCCACCAAATTATTTTACAAAAGCACAATAAATACAAAAATACAAACAACAGCAGGGACTACGGGTATATCCTATGGCTCTGAGCCTGCCCTCTTATTCAAAGGATGATGTAAACTCTGGAGAAATGTGGAGAAATGTCAAGGAGGTCAATTTTTACAATAAGTTTACAATTTAGAGAAGAACATTCATTCAAGACATTAACTTTGTTGCAGGGAGTCAGAACTCAGAAAGAAATATATATATATATATATTTGATAAGAAAATATACAGGATTATGGATAACCCAGTGTTCTGGAGAGCTGCAGGAATATTTGCAAACAAATATTCAGATTATGTGTTGAACTAAGATCTCGATGGAGATCAGGAGATATTTGTGCATGTGAAAGAAAGTACAGTTAAATACTTTTTATTTTATTTTTTTGTCAGGTTAAGAGAGAGTTTGTGAAGAACAAATTCAAGGCTCACACAGGATAATTGCTTTTATGACAATAGAAACAAGAAAAAAACAAACATCTAGATAGAGCACAGTCAGTAAAATGCTGTGGAAATCTGAGCAAGGCCACGTGCTTCGTGATATCTCTAGAACCTTTTTCCAAATGACAGTATGCTTGCAGAGTTCTTGCCATTCCCTAAATATTCCCAAATCATGGTGAGTTAATCACATGTGTTGATACTGCAAACATATTGTTAATATGTTCAAAAGTGTGTGAAAAACTGAGGAAGGACATTATGGCAAAAAGTGACAGTGGGAAAAATAAAGGAAAAAGTTCAATGCAGATAAAAGTTAAATGATATCCAAGAGGAACAGAAAAAAAAAAGATATCTTGTCAGTGACTGCTGTCTGGAAAGGGAAGCAGCCCTTACAAGAGCTCCTGTTGCCTCTTCTCTGCCCCAGGAGAAGAAGCAAACCCAGGGGTTCAGGCTGCTTCTCTTCACTACAAATCTCTACCCTGTCCTGCTCCAGATAACTACTACTGCCCATGGACAACAAAATACCATTCTGTTTATCCTACTGCAATGCATCACTTCTGCATTCCCAGGTTGTATCTTAGTCTGGATTTTGCAACACAAGAGTGCCGTGGAAAATCTACTTTCTCAGCAAATGTGAAAGGTCCCAAGATTCATATATGAAACTGACATTCAAATACTTGATAACATAATCATAATATCACAAGGACAGTCTGTCTTTCTAAGCTGGCCAACATCTGGACTAACCTAGCTCACTTTCAGTAAGCATGAACTTACTGAAGCACAGACTATGTGAATTGCAGAGATGAATGGGATTTAATTCTCTCTGGTTTATAAAGCCAGGGTGGTCTGGTACTGTGATTCAGAGCTGAGACAAAAAAACAAAATAAAAACAAACAAAATAAAAACAACAATGTCAACTAAACATAAAACAAATGAACAAACAAACAAATGAACAAACAAACAAATGAACAAAACCAACGAAGAAATCCAAGAAGCAATTTGAAGTAAATGACAAAGCTTTAGGATATTATTTGTTCTAAGGGGTGCATTTTTGTCTTCTGCCCATTGTAGTTTAAATCTGCAGGAGCAAAAGAAGGAAGTGGTACAGTCGATGCAACAGAAGGAAGGAAAGCTGTTCAAAGGGACCTGGACAAGATAGAAAAGTGGGTCCATGTGAACCTAATGCCTGATGAGGTTCAACTAGTTCAAGTGCAACGTGCTGCACCTAGGTTGGAACAATCCCAGATGAGTACAGACTAGGTGAAGAATTTGTTGAAAGCAGCCCTGAAGAGAAGGACTTGGAGGTTGCGGTGTACAAAAAGCTTGACATGAGTCAACAGTGCATGCTTGCAGTCCAGAAGGCCAACCTCATCCTGGGCTGCATCAACAGAAGAGTGTTTACCAGGTTGAGGGAGGTGATTGTCCCCCTCTGCTCTGCCCTCATGAGGCACTTAATGTACTGAATCCAGGTCTGGGTCCCCCAGCTCAAGAAGGATCTGTTAGAGAAAGTCCAAAGGAGGGTCACAAAGATGATGAGAGGGTTGGAGTTACCTCTACTATGAAGAAAGACTGAGAGAGCAGTCAAAGTTCAATCTGAAGACAAGAAGACTCTGGGGAGAACTCATCATAGCTTTTCAATACTTAAAGGGGGCTTATAAAAAAGATGGAGAGCAACTTTTTGCTCAGACAGATAATTATAGGACAAGGAGGAATAGTTTTAAACCGAAAGAGGGGAGATTTAGATTAGATGTTAGGGGGAAATTCTTCACTCATAGGGTGGTGAGTCTGGACCAGGTCGCCCAGATAAGTTGTTGATGCTCCATCTCCGGAGGTGTTCAAGACCAGGTTAGATGAAGCCCTGAGCAACCCGATGGAGTGGGAGGCATCCCTGCCCATGGAATCATAGAATCATAGAATCATAGAATATCCTGAGTTGGAAGGGACCCTTAAGGATCATCAAGTCCAACTCTTGACACCGCACAGGTCTACCCAAAAGTTCAGACCATGTGCCTAAGTTCACAGTCCGATCTCTTCTTAAATTCAGACAGGCTCGGTGCAGTGACCACTTCCCTGGGGAGCCTATTCCAGTGTGCAACCACCCTCTCTGTGAAGAACCCCCTCCTGACGTCCAGCCTAAATTTCCCCTGCCTCAGCTTAACCCCGTTCCCGCGGGTCCTGTCACTAGTGTTAATGGAGAAAAGGTCTCCTGCCTCTCGACAACCCCTTACGAGGAAGTTGTAGACTGTGATGAGGTCTCCTCTCAGCCTCCTCTTCTCCAGGCTGAACAGGCCCAGTGACCTCAGCCGTTCCTCGTACGTCTTCCCCTCAAGGCCTTTCACCATCTTCGTAGCCCTCCTCTGGACACTTTCCAACAGTTTCACGTCCTTTTTATACTGTGGTGCCCAGAACTGCACACAGTACTCAAGGTGAGGCCGCACCAGCGCAGAGTAGAGCGGAACAGTGGTTGGAACTAGATGATCTTTAAAGTCCCTTCCAACCCAAGCCATTCTATGATTCTATGAAGTACAAGCACAGTGGAAGCTGAAATGATATTCTAATGACTAGTTTGTAACATTAATAAATTCCAATACTCTGTTCATAGCACACATTCACAAAAAAAGTACTTTGGAATATCAGTATTTACCATTTGTTTGGAACATATACACCCAAACTAAAAGGGCAATATATATTTAAAATCCAAGTCTCTGAAAATTGTAATAACATGGATAACAAGGGGAATACTTCAGAGAGTAATTTGATTATGACATTCATAACCAATTCTCTAGTCAGCATAAAAGAAAGTGTGATCCATCACTGGCAGAAAGGTGTGTCAGTTAAACTCTGTATATATTTAATATCTCAAAATACTACTGGGCAGATTGACACAGGTATCATAATTCTTTTGCATGACTGCTAATATGATTGTCATCTTCAGAGCTATCTTACGCTTTCTCTCATTTTTCCTCAGAACTTCTGAACTTCTCCTTAAAACAAAACAAAACAAAACAAAACACAATGAAAACATCTTTTTGTGTCTTTTTAGATTATTGTCTTTGGTCACAGCACTGAAAACCTTCAACATCCTAGCTGTTTATTGTTCAATTTGCACTCCCTCATCATGACCATTTCCATGAACAATGGTGTGCTTCCTATCTTTCTTAGGGTTTCTCTACATATCAAGTACCTACTTTTACCTATTTTGTATCCTTACTTCTGGCCTACTTTATTTCATAAACCAAATTGCTTTGAATAAATACTTAATCCAAGTTCAGAGTTTTCTTCCTGTTGTACAGTACCCATGAGCTAATTACAGCTTTGTCTATTTTTTAATTATTTTTGAAATGATTGCTTAAATTTGTGTGAAAATTTTTAACACCAAGAACTTTGTCAGTATTTTAAGTCATATGCACATGACTTACAGCCAGACAACTGGGTGAACTTTTACAAATACAAGAGTGAGAACCAAAAGTATCCTGGCAGGGTAGTAACTAGCTGCATTTAACCTAATGATCAATTTACATTGCTCATCCTTTGTAAAAGGAAGAATTATTCTTCATGAAAGTTATATATTACTTTGTTAGGATAGATAATGTGATCCTATCTACATGACGATTATAAAATCCAAGTACCAATTTCAGCTCTAATATATGACACTGAACAAAACTAAAAACAAACAAACAAAAAACTCTGAACAGGGCTGTTTTGTTGGTGCTAGCATTACAACCCTCTGGGTTTTGAGCTCAAGATCTTTCTCGTAATGTGACATTTTAATGGAAAACTAAAAACATATGCAACTTCAAAAATCTAGATTTTCTATTAATATAAGTGAGAATACTTTTTTTTTTTTTTTTTTTTTTTTTTTTAAGTAGTGAAAAACTTAGGCTGACTAGGAAAGACAGAAATAGAAAAAGCTTTATAAAGAAATCTCTGACAAAATCTCTCCCTGATTACTTTGTCCTTGCATGGAGAGTCCTCTTCATTCTGATTTTAGTCAACTTGGTGGGTTTTTCATTAGCAGCAAACTGGAGAGCAGCCTTTGATCCTTGGGAACTTATTGTTTCTGCCATCTCTGATGCCAGATGCATTATCGCTTCTTGCAGCAGTCTGCAACTCTCTCCTTGAGACACAGAGCCCTATCTCTATTTTGTGACTCTCTCCTGTCTTCCATATCCTCTAAACCAGAAGTTTCTATCCTGAGCAGACCCTGTTATTCCTTCAGAAAGAAGGAATCTCTCCACCTAACCCATCATGGTTTCTCTTTCCTCTCCATGACTGACTCTCAGTTTGCTTTTCTTTTCCCAGAGAACAACTTCTGATGATGCCCTGGATCTGCCTGAGCTGTTTGCCTTTTTCTGTTTCCTGCTGAGTTTGTCTGAGAGGTTCTGGAGCTATAAACACAGCTGCTTAAAGCACAGAGAAGCTTCCAGACACTGGAGGAGGTGAAATTACTGTGCAGGAAAAGAGTAATTCTGCTGTCAGAACACCAAGACAGAGACAAGGTAGAAAAGGAATAGAAATGGCAGGAGACAAGCCAAAATCAGAGCCCTTTCATACAAGGCACTAGCGAATACCTAAATCTTTACAAAAATGCAGGGCAAACATAGCTTCATCAGCTATGCATGATGGAAAATAATGTCTGTCGGATGTTGAAGTATTAGACTTGGCATCAGTTCAGAAAAAGGGGATGACTTTTGTTCAGCTAACCCAGAGCTGCTCTCAAGTAAACAAGATTCTCACCATTTTTCCCCACTTAGAGATTTCCCTCATAAAACTGGGAGGCAGCTTTGTATGTTCCTATTAAAACTTTCACAGAGAGCCCTTGGAAAGGTTGCTAGCAGTCAAGTCTAAATAATCTAACAGACATAGACCAAATAAGACTTAGTTAAACAGATACACACCCACAATGTCATCCAAAACGTTCAGTAGTCACAAGTCATATGACAGCACACAATATGTCACATTGGTTACCCTTTTCTAGAAGCAAATTTCACACTGCAGTTTGCATTCCTTCTCTGTGCACTAGACTGGATGACCTCTGAGGGGACAAATATATAAAGATGAGCCACATTTGCACCAAAAGGGATAATTAAAGAGAGGAAGGAAATTAAGCAAAGAAAAATATGCTGCAAATTTCAGAAAATCTACCTAATAGTGGAATAAGTGGATTGAAGAATAAATGGTCTCCCAAGAGATACAACAGAAAGGCTATCTGCTTGGATTAGTACTAAATGGAATGAACAAAACACTAGAAATTACATTGCAAGAAATAATTTTGCACTGACGGGGGAATGGTCAAGATAATCTAATAGCATTGTTCATCTCTAACCCACAAAAACTACAGAAGAAATTATCATGAACAACACTTGTTGTTTTGCTCTCACTTTGGCACTCCTCTATAGTCAAACTTTTTTATCTTACCAAGGAGTACTTATTATGTTATATGAAACTGGGTCCAGTCCATAAGGAACTGAAGAGGACTGTCAACAAAGAAGAGCAGGTCTTTACCATCCTGAGGGTTTGGGTCTGTTATAGTATTTCAATAGGGATGACTGTTGTAGCAGAGGGACTGTATTTTCCTTCTTTGTCATTCACTGATTTCAAAGGATACCAAAGAGGGCTACAGAAACCTTTGTTATTTTGGGGCAGCTGTTCTGATTGCTGTCCAATGCAGTGTTGGTCTGAGAGAATCTGCTGACAAAGAAAATGTAGGCAACTTACATTTGTGGGTTTGGTTTCTGTTTTTCAAGGGAGCATGCCCCTTGGGAAACAGCCTTATGACAGCAGGCCAGAGGGGTGACATACGTGTGAACATATGTCACTGCCCCCTGGGGTAACGTACATGCAAACATATGGCACTGCCCTCCTGGTGCATATTAGTTGTCAACAGACACAGGAAGGACCTTGCCCTGGTTATGTTTTTTATCATCCATATGGTTTTCTATTGCTCCTGATAGCAGATAAATTACAACTACTTCCAAAAACTCTGTCTAATAATAGTTTGTATTTATTCCAAATATAGATGCTTATTCTTTCCCTTTGGTACTTCCACAGAATTCATTGACAACCAAGCAACATCTTTTCATTGCACTGCAGGGGCTCTGATGAATTAAAAACAGAGGAAGGAAAAGAGAGGTGTCTGCAAACACCCTGCCAACAAGGGGAATAGCCAGAAGAGGACATGCAACTTGAGCCCTGTAATGTAGAAGGGGCTCAACCTCGTGGGAGAGGAAAATCTCATTTCAACACTGTCTACACACCACTGTGGTCAACAAAGGAAAATAAGATAGCAACTCAATATAAGGATCCAGTATTTCCCTGAAGACTTTTACAAAATTACATGATATATCAAAAGCACAGTTGTAAGATAAGAAAATGGACTCAATTAACACATGGACTCTTTTTGCAATGGAAAATTCATCTACTGAAAGTTGTTATAGTCAAGGCTCCACTGGCAAAAGACCAGACCAGATCTAGATGATGTTGATGATTATATTTTCAAAGACAAGTTGCATAAGCCTCACAATCTGAGGAGCAGAAGTGGTTCTGAGTTTGTTTACTACCTTACTGTCTCTTTTCAGAGGTAATATCAAAACCACAGATAGCCAGTTCATCTGCTACAGCAATAAAATGGCCTCAAAATGAAAGCATCCGAAATCAGGATTTGTTTGAAAGCATTAGTGTACATCATGTTCCATTGTCTGAGACACATGAAAATCATTCATCTGTGTCCTGCTCCATAAAATCAACCTTCTTGTCTCTTCCATTCCACAGCCCAAAACCTCAGCCATGCCACAGGAGTTAAAGAAGCTTCCATTTGTTCGCCATGTAGCAAACAACATACTGCTTCTGCTGGGAAAAGAGAAGATGATATAACATATATGTTGCACTAAAAAAGGAAATCAAATTGTTCTTGAAATATGGGTCTTAGCATATTGACGTACTTGGAGATTTGATCCGTCTGTTGTTTGGCTGGCAGACACTTGACCCATAAGAATAATTGTGGTGCAGACTGAGTTTGCACAAGTACAAAAGAACAAGGCAGAATTAATCATGACACCTTAATTTTTTTCATATATATATATGCTGTAAGCTTGTACTACAATTCAGCTTAGATGCTCCTGTGGAGTTGAGAAAAGTCTTTCAACACTACATGTCAATGATACACACCTGAATACTTCTGTGTAGGAGCTGTCAGAACATTCTTTGATGGTACATTCATAATATGACTGCCATTAAAAACCAGGAAAGAGCTCTGTGCAATCAAACTCTTAAACCATGGATGTTTTGGAAAGTACTTTGGTGGATCACAGCCTTTGTTTTGTTGTTAGGTAGATTTAAGAATTAATTAATTAAGAATGAGTAAAATATGAGAATTTTTATGAGAATGAGCAAATGCTGCATGGACACAAAGATTTCTCACTTGGAGATGCGAAAGAATTTCATAAGGTCATGCTCAGTGAACATTCTAAAATAACCCTATTCCTAGCAGCCTAGGAATATAATAAATAAATAAATAAATAAATAAGATGCTTAGAAAATGTTGATAGTATCGTCTTTATCTTTCAGGTTGACAGAACTTTATGACAGGAAACAATGACAGGCTAATGTAAACAACTTATTTTGCCTACCTTTGTACTTCAACAGTAGTTCAATATAACCACATTTCTCCAAAGACTCATATTCTGTTATTGAAAGGTAATGGTGGGAATCAACTTAAGAACATGTAAAATGCAAGATTTTTTAATCAATGAGAAGCTATTAATTTAACCAAGCCTTCCTGTAATAATATTGAGACAGACTGTCTGCCTGTTTTTACATTATAGCTAGTTTTGCAATCTGTACAGAATCTAATGAGGTGTGTACTTTTTGTGAATTTATTGATTGAGAGTAGTCTTTAGGAATTTAATGGTGCCAAAAACTTAGTATTTCTCCCAGATTTTCTGAGGGGTTGTTTGCTTTCTGCATTGACAATGTTACTGTTTTAGTAAGAGATGTTGACTCATGCCACTATGTATGGAACCCTTTTAGATGGTCTCCACTAAATTAAGCTCAGATTAAGCACAGACCTAATTAAGCTCAGATCTGAGGTGACCCAATCAGTGACCTGGCTGAGCAGGAGAATTTCAGTCCAGTGTAAAACCATTCTGATGTATCATTTGGTAGGCTCATTAAAGTTATGCTGTACATGTGTGGCCAAGCAGCAGTGTGTGTCATGATCTCCTAAGTCCCCAGGTAACCACAGTGAGATTCTATGCAGTTCTTGGCCCTACGTATTTGTAGTTGACTAAAACATGAAAGCAAATTAGTTTTTTTTGGCAGACAACTTACATTTAAGACACACAGAAACTCAACAGACATTTGTAATCTAAAAAACATATCTTAGTTTAAGCATTTTTATCCCACTTTCATGATGAATCACTGCTGACTTCAGTAGAATAGTTCACAGTTGAAATCTAACATAAAATTACAGTACTTTTTGAACTGCAACTTTCTCATAGTCATATTTTATAAAAAATTGACATTGGCTTAGGAAGCTTTTACATTTACATATAGAAGATAATCTGTAGTTAAATATATTCAAATCACTAAGTTAAGAATTTTTTTGATTGTTTGTTGATTCCCAAAATTTGGGTTTATCTGTTTGTGTTTGCTGGGTTTTTTTTTGATGTATTTTTTATTTGAATTCACTTTTTTTTTTTTCTGTAATATCTGGATGTCTTCCATTACAGTGTTAAACAATTATGACTAATCTCTAAAATATGCTGCATACTCTGGAAAACGTTTTACTTTGTGTATGAAAAAACAAAACAAATCTACTGGTAAGTGGAAAAAAATAGAATCAGTGAGATACATCCCTCACTCTTGAATAGGACTGGCTGGAAAATAAGTATCCTGTTTTGTGAAAATGTCAAGGTTTTACCACTTGTTTTCATCCTGAATTGGAAAAATAAAATAAAATAAAATAAAATAAAATAAAATAATAAAATAAAATAAAATAAAATAAAATAAAATAAAATAAAATAAAATAAAATAAAATAAAATAAAATAAAATAAAATAAATCCCATTTCACCTTATTCAAGATTTTATGGGAAAGATGGTTTTGATCTTTCCTTTGGAAGTGAGACACATAGATGAAAATTCCATATATTAGTTACCAAAGACAACAGAGTTCTTGCTGTTAAGTATACATATGTCATTCCATCAATTTGATACTTTTTAAATTCCAGTCTGAGAAATGAGCTGGTTGAATTTGAGGTAGAATTGAAACATTCTCTCCTGGGGTCAGTCTTCTCCAGAAGATCTCACTCTCTTCCCACATGGCAGCAACACAGACTGAGCTCAGGCCACAGTATATATTTAGAAAGGTCATGTGTTATGCAGTCTAAAGGTGGGTTACATTTAAAAAAAATAAAATATTAAAATATTATATATATTATATAATATATATATACACAAATATGTATATATATTATATTATTTATATTATATTATATTATATTATATATTATTTATATTATATATATTATATTATATATCTATATATATATATATAAAATATAAAACATTATATATTTTTTTAATGTAATCCACCTTTACTTGGGGTACCGTTTAGTATTAGTTGTCCAATACATTTCTTTAAATTTTAGTCTACACATCAGCTAACTGAAATATAGTAGAGAAGTGCTATAGCCTGATGTTTAAATTTGCTCGTGAAAATTATATTTGTAAAGCAGCTTGCAGTACTGGAGCATTTTTATTTCTATTTGACAGAAATAATAAAGAAAATTTTGAGTTTATATTTAAATAAAAAATATTCTTAAAATATTTTGCTATTCTACATAAAGAGTGGAGCTAATGCTAACATAAAATTAACTCAGAGTTGAAAGAACACTTAACTATGGGCTTTACTTGTAATCAAAGGCAGTTTTATTACTGACATCTTTTGGGCCAGAAGTTCATGTTTTGATTTTAATGGGACAGCTTGGCTTAATTAATTGGTACTCAGGTAAATCTCTTTAATCACAAGGGTATTTTCTTTTTTTTCTTTTTTTTTTTTTTTTTTTTAAGTGTGAATAAGTGGATCTATATTCTGCTATCTATATGTATCTATACCCATTGTATGCAATCAATTTTAACTTAAAAATAGGGAAATAAATCTGTCTACTGATTTTCTGTGTATAGTATGTGAAATACTGAGTTGTCTGAATGTCCTCTAATGGTCATCCTAAAGCTTTCTTCCTTACAAAAAGCAACTAAGAAAATAGTGTGTTGCCTCTTTAGGATACAGTTCAGTATAAAACTATTTCTTCTGCAAATTGTATAGGGGCCCGCAAATTTATTAAGGTCCATACTGTTAATTTGCAAATTAAAATGTATATATAAACAGAATCTAGGCAATTTCAAAATGAATTCAGTGACCTTTCCAGTTTTTATGATGAGCTATTAGTTTCCAGCTCTTCTAAGAGAACATAAATAAAGACATTAAAAATAATTAATTAATCAAAAATATACTATTTGGTATAGTGCAGTGACTTTTACTCCATTAGTCAAAGTGAATATAAAAACAAAACCATAAAAAGACTTCAATCATCGCAACAAAAATAAATATCAAATAAGAATGACCTAAGATTGTGTTTTGGGGAAAGGAGAACTGAGGTGACTGGATATGGATATGCACCCAGTAGCTAACAGTGTATGACAAATGAAACATATTTAAGTAGCCTAATTTTCTTTCTGATTTAATAGGATCCAATAAATGGAAACTGTATGGCCAGAATAATGAAAAGAGCACAAAATTTATCTCATTCTGTTGCGTCCTCTCTGTGTTCTTTTGTCCTTTGATTGCACTGGTGGATAATATTATTTTGTTCCCAAGGAAATATGTCCCTTTGATTAGGTTGCAGATATTCTCTCATTTGTCACTGTTCTATCAAGCTATGCCATGTAACAGCAGGAACCCTTGATTATTTAATTGCTTGTAAGAACTCATTAAATCTTACTATCAATCATTGGACATATGGCAAATATCACCCAATGGCATGAGAGGTTTTAACAGTGATCTGTCACTGGGGCATACCCTTTCTTTAGTAGCACAGGCCCTTTGTTTTGTTCTCTGATCATAATAATTTTTAATTAATATTGATTTAAAAAAGTGTTCATGCAGTGGCCTTAATCTATGGGTACAAGGATAACCTTCTAACAGGAACATTTGTAATTCCATATAAAAAGCCAGAAACCGCATATAAGAGAGTTTAACCTTTTACAGTGTTTTGTAGATGGTGTTAGTCTGATAATAATCTAATTTATTCTTCAAAGTTTATATGGTTCATTAACAAAAATATGTCACACAATAGGCTTTGCATCAACACCCTGATGAAAGTCTATGAAGTATCTGTGATGATATGAAGGGAAAATACATTTTTCAGAATATAAAACACACATTGCTAATAGAGGTAGCAATCTATACAGCTACTTATTTTAGTTATGACAAAAAGCAAGTCAAAGAAATGTGAAGAAATCACACCAAACATTGTTCAGTTTCATTACAGATCTTTAAGATTTGAAGATTATACATATATCTCTGCAGAGATACAAAGATGGATGGAATTTAAACCATGGTAAAGAAAAAAAAAAAAAGTTGACTACTGTGTAAATGCTACCATAGGTATATAGAGTCTAACATGAGCAAAATTTAGTTTCCATTCTTTGTAATCAGAACTTTAGTCCCAGCTAATTTTACATAGAGATTCAAAATATGCAATGCCCTAAAAGTAAATAAACTTTCAAAGGTATTCTATAGTATTCTATAGCCATTGCCAGATGAACATTTACAATCATAAAAGTTAGAGTTAATATTTGAACCTCTTCTCACAATGCACAATGACAACTCTTACTGTACTGTACTCAGAACCTTTTAATATACTTTGTATATTAAAAAGTATAAAATTATTATTATTATATTATATTAATATTTGTATTATATTATATTATATTTGTATTATTTGGAAATTTGGAAATCACACACACACAGATTATGCACCTGGGAAGGGGCAACCCTGGTTGCCCCATACAGATGGGGGGATGAGATGCTAGAGAGTGGAGATCCCCCACATAAGGGATCTGGGAGTTTTGATCAACAGAAAGCTGAACATGAACCAGCAGTGTTCTTTGGTGTGAAGGAGGGCCAACCATATCTAGGAGTGCATCAACCATGGCATTGCTAGTCAGTCAAGGGAAGTGATTGTCCCACTCTACTCTGCACTGGTATGGCCTCACCTTGAGTACTGAGTTCAGTTTTGGGCACCACAGTATAAAATATAAAACTGTTAGACAGCATCCCAAGGAGGGCAACAAAGATGGTAAAGAGTTTGGAGGGAAAGATTTATGAGGAGTGGCTGAAGTCACTTAGATTGTTCAGTCTGGAGGAGAACTCATCATGGTCTACAACTTCCTCATGAGGGGGAGCAGAGGAGCAGGCACTGATCTCTTCTCTCTGGTGGCCAGCAATAGTACCCGAGCTAACAGCTTGAAGCTGCAAGGGAGGTTCAGGATGGATATCAGGAAAAGATTTTTCACCAAGAGGGTAGTCAGGCACTGGAACAGGCTCACCAAGGAAGTTGTTATGGCACCGAGCCTGCAGGACTTCAAGAAGTGTTTGGAGAACACTCTCAGGTACATGGTCTGATATTTTATTTTCTGAGTGGTTTATATAGGCTTTGTCATGTCAACAGTTTAGGTTTGGGTATGATGGGCTAAATTCTAAAATGGTATTTGTAGGTTCTTGGAATAAATTTTTCCTTATGGGTCACAGCTGGTGTCAATTTGGTATGCGGTCTTGGTTCAGTGAGTGAGCTCTATAAAAGATGAAGTAGAGATGTGAATCTCCATAAATACTAAAGAGCCACAGACACTTTGCTTTAAAATATAGTGGAAAGGAAGTTGTGAGAAGTATGAAAGAGCAGCAGGACTTAATTACCTGAGATATGTATCTGGTTTTAGGCATGGAAATGATGGAGAAAAGACAGAAAGGGAAAAATAACTTTGTTGTTTTGTTAGTATTTCAGGCTTCATTTTCTTGCTTTATGAACAACTGTCTCTATATGTTTCTGTGTATCCACCCGTCATGTTAATAGCAGTATTGTACCATCCTTTGTTTTATGGTAAACTGTTTAGGGATTATAGCACAGTTTTAGCAATAAAAAGATACCAGTTTTACATTTTCATGACATTCACATGTTTTCAATTATAATATTTTGATATAAAAACATATACTTATAATCTTAATTTCTTTATGCTTGAAACTCTTCCAAAGATGATTTATCTATGTCTAAATGAATGTATGCATACATACTGTCTGAGGTCAGATTAGTTATTTTTGTTATTATGTTTTGTTCTCTGCTAAATTATACTCTAATTCATTCCTATGGAGGCAGAACAGACACTCACAACAAGGCGAAAAATCTTAATGATGTTTTGCAGCATCTAATACATGTAACATCGTTATAGCAGTATAAGGGATACAAACGAGTCATTTTTCTTTCCTGGAATACTCCATAGGACTGTCTCAAGATTTCTCTTAGCAGTGCTACATATGAAAAACTATCCCGAGGATCAAACCAGAAAACATGGCTCATGAGAGACTTGTTTGGGAAATCTTCCAATGACAATATAATTCAATTTACATACTTTTTTTTTTTTTTTTTTTTGGCTATTTTGTAGTTTACATGTATACCTTGGCAAAACAATACAGGCACATAAATCACAAATTGCAGTAGTTTTATAACATCGCTGAAGTCTTTATTTTCTTTCCACTTACATTCAACAGATATTAAACTTAAGCAAAATGGAAGATGCATTTTCTTGTCTTCTATTTGAATTCTGACCATGCTCAGGTATTTGGATTTTATTTTATTTTTTTCAGAATTTGGAAGGGCTAAGAATTTCCTCTATGCGTATGCCTTTGTATCTTTGCTATACTTTCTGTAGATTTCTTTTAGCTAACTGCATGCTCCAGGTATCAAAGGCTGACTAATAAAATACTGTCTGGTATCATAATATTATCACAGAAGCAGTTATGACCAAACATTTTATGCAAAAAAAAAAAAAAAAAAAAGGCACTACAACCCTCAGATCTTAAATTGTTATCTCAGCATATGTCACTATGTCCCAACAAAATTATTGTCTATCTGGCTCATCTGGTCTATCTGGATCAACCTAGTTTCCTTCTGTGTAAAATAGTGGAATAGATCCCCTTTGACAACTGACTTGACACTATGCAATCAAAGTATTTCCTTAGCCATTAAGAGCAACTGAAAACAAGTTACTTCCTTGAGAGAAAAAAAAAAAAAAAAAAAAAAAAAAAGATTTAACTGAAGGACTTCACAGACTTAATCTATTAACGAGAACTACAATACATTACAGTAACCTCATTACTTACTAGGCTTGAATCAAATGTCAGCTCTGGAGTAATGAATGATGCTTTAGGGTGACAGAGTTATTATTTATGTCCATAGTGATATTTTGGTGGAAGCATACCAAAGACACTCTGAGATTATGCCACAAAGTACAGAAAGTCTTCCAGGAAGCAAATAAATAAGCTTTGCTATGTGAGTGTAGAATGTAAAACCCATTAAAAGCCATTAAAGGAACCCAAACTGTAGACAAAAGGTAAAGGAGGATTGATTTGTTGTATCTGTAAAGACAATAGAATGTCCATTTATTAATTAAAAGTACATTTTATGTATTGTAATGTGATAAATAGTTTGACTGTTTAGGTTAATTCCCTCAGAAATGCACCCAAGGCTATTAATGCTGATAAATTATGCACCACTACTTTTCTGATAGACAGTCTTCACAAATATGTTCCACTTTATTTGCAGTTTTAAACAGCAGTTTTGTCTAATCATATTTGACATTTAACCATTGCTGCTAAAAGCTTCTTAGCCAGAAAAAACGAAAACAAAAACAAGCTTTCAAAGACAGTTTTAACTCTGTTTTTTTCTCCTTCTTTTCCTGACAAACATATGAAACATTTTTTCCTGTTTTGAAGGACTCCACTGAGAAGAAAGAATCTACTTTTGATTTTGTACTCCCTTCATTTCATGCTCCCTTAACTTCGGGATGTCAAAACCAAGTAAACCCTGCAGGGAATAAAAGTTTAAATAATGACAATAATTTTTTAGATGTAAAGAAATACGAAGAGGTATATTTGCATTAATAAATCTATATATTCACACACATCAAAGTCCTGGGAAAAATATATTTATCTCTGTTTCTTATTATAATATTTTAACTAACCTAGTTATAGGTGAAAAACATAAAGTAGTTTTAAGAGAAGTTCTAATTCTTTCAATATATAATGTTTTAAGTTCTGTATCTATATTTTGTACATGTATACAGTGTACAAACTGTATATTCTGATATAGACATATATCTACATATTCCATGTATTCTGAATATTTAGTGCTGAGCCTATTTCTGAAAAGAAAAAAATCAACTGAATTTATTTGTCATTTTCTGTAAATTTGAATATGTGATCATGTGTATACCTATATATGTGTGCATACATATATATGCCTTTGAATGTGTGGTTCCTTAAAAATGATCTCTTATTGTTACACTCTGACAGCGGTGATGGAGAGATACAGACACCCTTATCCCACCATAAAGGCATTAAAATGGTTAATTGTTTCAAATCAAACAGCTATTCATAAGTTCCAATAAAATGCAACCCATCATAATTTTACATGACTAGAAGCTTTCAGCTTGTGCATATTTTGTCAGGAAGGCAATTTAAAGCTTATAAACACAAATCACATCTTTGGGTTTTAACCACAAAACATTCACAAAGTACTGACTTACCACCTACAGTGTCCCACTATACAGCCAAGAAACAGAGCACTCCACCTGGAATAGCAGGAAGGAACATGAACCAAGGGCTTGGAGATGGTATTTTTTTTAGGGCAGAAAAGGCATTGAAGCATCAATATATGGAAAAGGGGTACATGGATTACATGTACTAGCATACATAGCATACATTTATGGAAAATTGATACAATTCCTGAATAACAGTCATAAGGCTGAGATAAAGACATTTGTTTCCTTGTGTTTATATCTTAATCAAAGTGTTTATTAGACATAGTAATTAAGACTTATTTGGGTTGCAGACATACAAAAAACAGTTTTCTATAAGGTCTATGGGACCATTTATTTACCCCTTTTATCCATGGATTCTATACTAGTGTTTATGAACTAATATCTACATTAGCCTGATTAGCCAGATCTACAATTACTACAAAACCATAGTATCTATGACCTCTAGCTGATTTTGTTTAGTCTGTAAAAAAAACCTAATGCATAAAAGTGAATTACTCTTAGGAAGAATGTAAAGAAATATTATTCATTCCATTTTTACTGGAGGAAAATTGGAACCTTGGGCTCTATTGTTTGCCCAAGGTTAAAGAAGTTTAAGTGACTTACTTAAAAGAGTTTGAATCAACCATCTCTATAATATCAAATTAAAAAAATAATAAAATTATTATTAAAATCACATTTTAGCCTTCCTTTTTTTCCTTCAGTCCCTCTCTCAGCACGTCATGTTCTCCAGCCCCTGCCTATCTTGGTTGCCATTTTCTGGCCTTGTTCCAGTTTGTTTGTACCTCTCTTATACTGGGGAGCCCCAAACTGAACATGACACTCCAGATGTGAGCACTCACACAAGCTCACTGAGCAATAAACATTCTCTGTGAGCTGCTGGCTGTGCATTTGCTAATGCAGTTCAGTATGGAGTTTAATTACTTTTGGTGTACACACTGTTGACTCATGTTCAACACCAGGATCCCAGTGTCCTTCTCTATAGCTCTAGCTGCTTCCAATCATTTGGCTTCCAACTTGTATAGATTTAAAAACATCACTTCCCCTGAAAACAACACAACAAAGGGTTGTCTAAGATACAGTTAGTTATATCTCAGGAGAATGAATCTATTCAATGCCATGTTAACATGAGACTGCAGCCTGACATCTACTATCTTATATTTTCCATTAAGATTAAGGGAACATTCATATCCCAAACTCATTAGATATTAGAAAGCAAGAAAAGCAAGAAAAACATGAAAGCACAGAAGGAAGAAAGGAAGGAAGGACAAAAAAAAAAAAACGTATAGAAAACAAAAAGGACAGTGTAATATAAAAGTGAATATTGTGCTAGTCATTGTAATGTATAGTGAAGTATTCATTAACAGTGACGTTGTTTCTTCCAAAAAAGTGCAAGTCAACAACTTGATTTAAAAATGACATATTTACTGTTACCTATAATATGATTCTGTTACTATGTTCCTGGGAATTTTCACTCCCCCAGATAACTGGCTCTTTCTCTTCCCTATCATTAAATTGTGATCCTCTCTTGTTGTTGTTGTTGTCATCATTTCTGGTCCATGTATTTTTGGCATTCCTAGATGGCTGCATATTGATTCTGGAACTGCTAGCTCTTACTGGATTGTTTGCACAATTAAATCATGGTCCCACATGAATATTTTGTGTTATGAACTGCCTTTCAGAATATTAAGGAGCCAAAAAAAAAAAAAAAAAAAAGAAAAGGAATGGCTATTCTAAAATATTTTCCTCATTTAATGTTAGCAAATTATTTTTAAAAATCAGAACTTTTTTTTTTTTTTTTTCTGTACAAATACTGTCTAACAGAAATAATTTGGTACCAGCTGGAGTGTTTTTAAAGCACATACAACTCTAACCTTTCTTAATCTAATTTAAGTTTTAAAATATTTTATTTTCCAATTCAATTCATGCTGATCCTGCCATGGAAATGTGGGAGGACAATGTTTAAAATAATAATTCTTTCCTCTTTCAGATATACAAGCATATAAGAAAAGAGTTCAGAGTATGTCAGGAGAAGAAAGAAGGCCTGAATTCACAGTCATTTTTTTGCTAAAGTTGAGCCACATAGAAAATCTGTATATTCACAGTGGAAGTTTGGGAACAGGCACAGATGGCCTGATAAATAAAGGAAAGAAAGTAGTGCAAGAAAATCAAGCTACTTCCACATTGTAGAACATAGCTGCAGAGGGAGAAGATGAAGAGACAGAGCCATTACCTCTGGAGCAGAGACTTGTTGCCATGGGAGCAGTGATAAGGATAGCTGGTACCCTGGAGGCAGCAACTGGGGGACAAAAACAAAAAAAGAGATACGTGCTGTATGTATGTGGGGCATACTCCAACTCCAATGTTTTAAGAAGCCTGATTTGCCCTATTCTTATTTTATGTAATCAAATATTTAAGAGGTGGCCGAGGTTAGAATTGTAAAACTTTGCAGAAAGATAAATTTAAGAAACATTAAGAGATGCAAGGTGAACATCTGTGCTCACAGGCTGATACTTTGTAGATCACTAAGGAAACAATAGAGGCATTTATCCATAGGAACAGAAGATGCACAGTTTCTTGCCCTAATAAGCCATAGGTTGGCTCATAGGAATACAATAACAATTCTAATGCTATTAGGGTTTGGCTTAGGGACAGGTACATTTTCTAAAAACCTTGCTCAATATTACTGATATTTTATAGTGATTGTTTTTGTCTTTCACCATTATTTATTTATTTTTAGTTTTAAAGTAAGTTACTTTTAATTAGGTTGTCATTTCCTTTATACAAAACATGTCTTCCATTTCCTATCATACTGAACAGCAGGCATTTTAAATAGAAAAAAATCAGCAAAGGAATGTTTTTCATCCTCGTTTTACAGCCAGATAATAGAGGCACAGAGGGTACAAGTGGTTAAATTTTGTAGCTTATTTAAACACCAAACTTTGGATTCTCTGTCTCACAATTAACATGCAAGATATTCTCTTTCTTCCTCACAAGACTGCCTTGAATTCATTGTCTCATTCTATCACTCTGCAGTGTGATCTGGTTCAGTCTCTATGACCAAACCCCCACTTTATAACCTTTTCTGAAAGAGCAAATTAATAAACACAAGCAGGACTTGTCATAGAAAGAAAAAAAAAAAAAAAAAGAAAAAAAAAAGTGCCTGTTATATGCAAAGTACATCTTTAATGATGCTTAAAAAGGAGCTAAACATCTCTATGGGAATTCTTAAAACACTTATCTCTTAGGCTCTTATTTAGTCTTGCAAGTCTTTGTTGTTTAACAAGCTGGAGAAATGGGTCATCTAATGTTATATTAATCAGTAAATTAATATTTTAATTTAATTTTCTTTATAGTTGAGATGCTTGCGGCTTCTTCAGTGTTTTTTTCTCTCTACACACTGATGTTATGCAGTATCATTACCATATTGTACCTTGGGGTTGTGAGATAACAGGGTCCAGTGATAGCTCTATTCTTAGGAGAGTGGGAGGTTTATGATGACACTTATACATTTTAAATGGCACATGGAGGCTCTCATGTAGTGAAATGTCTTACAGCTGAGTCATAGGCATTTCTACATTGGGATTTTCTGTGGAAAAAGTGAGTGGAAATCACAGCTTTCAGGTCCAAGCAGGTGATACATTTTGCTAATCTTTTGATAAGATCTTTACAGTGTGCTAGAGTAAATATCTCACTCATTTTTTTATTTTATTTATTTTTTTTTTTTAAGGAAGAGTCAGAGTCCAATTTTGAAGACTTTTGTTAAGTTGCAAGTTATATGATTTTCCATAAAAGAAAAAGAGAGGAAAATTAAATTCATTCATTGTTTGATAGTTAAATTCTATTTAAATATATATTTTTTCAAATATTCAGTAAAGCAAAATCAGAAGAATCAGAAGAGACACAAACTTTTATTTAGGATTATGAGCTCTAATTATCTTTTGAAATATGCATAGAAAAATCAGAATATTTGATTAGATCAGACCAGGTCCTTTTTGATTAGATCTGTCCCTGGTCCTTGTGCATCTATACAACAGCTGACAGAGGCAACTTTCTCCTTTTTGTTCTGTTATGTGTACCCTTACAACAGGTCAGAATGGTGCTGGCAGAAATTGTCCACAGGTCACTGTTTAGGTGAGTACAAAGGAAGAAGCAGTCTTTGTTCCTTTCACCTCCTTAGACAGCCACAATCTGACCTTCCTACCTTCCCCTTTCCCTTTAGACTTTATAACTGAGAATATTTACTGCATCAAAGATTCCATGTCTAGTAGGACTAGACCATGTCTAGACCATGCCCCCGCCCTCTGTTACAAATACACAAATCCCACATTCCAGTGCACATCTACTCTGGTCCAATGGTAAGTTACACATCTAAGGGGGAAAATACATGCTTGGTGATGCCCTCACCTACCAAGGGCAAAGAAAATCATATTCACATATTCCATAGTACAGTCATTTTACATTCCATACTTCATCATATTTACCATAAACAGATAGGACCATAAAATAGGCAATATTTTATAGTTTCTTTAATTTCACTGCCTTCATGATGCAGTCATTCACAGAAATGCATTTAAATGTGTGTTCTACATATATTCACAATTATGTAAGTACAAAACTGGCCCAGCAGAAATGCAGGCATAGAGGCATTTTCCTTCCTTCCTCCCTTCCTTCATTCCTCCCTTCCTCCCTTCCCCTTTCTCTTTCTTTTTAAAGATAACTTAAGGCCCAGAATGTGGAATGACATTTTAAACATTGCATAGTTCTAGATACTAGGTCAGGGGACCCAGTCATGGCTCTGAATGTCTGGATGTGCTTAGGTGCAGTCAGAAGTAGGATAACAAACCTCTCAACAGGTTTTGAGCAAGGATGAAGTTCTGAGCCAAATTTAATATCAAAATCCAGTTCAGTTCAAGATTCAGTTCAGATTTAGCATGGGAGACTTTTAGACAAATGTGAACCTTTAGAGGAGTTTGGCTTCATTGTGAACATTTTTTACACCTCTAGCTATCATGTTAATGTCAATACTTGCTAGTATCAATAGAACTTGTTTGTGCTTCCAGTTACTGTTCACTGAAAGATGCAGGAACAGGTTTGATTGCCTATATGATCTTTAAGCCCCACCTTCTTTAGTCTTTACCCACAATAAATAACTTCCTTCTTCAAAGACAGTCAGACCAGATTACAGAACTGCTGAAGAGGTAAATTGACTACATGAGCAGAGACAGCTGAAAGCATTGTAAAAAGATGGGTGCTCCAGAAGTGAAAATGTGCAAAAATAAAAAAAGGTGGTCTGTTTAAGGTAAAACAAATAACCTAAGAGGCCTGGCTACACTCCCATTTTTATACTGAATGGAAAAAAAAAAAAAAAAAAAAAAAAAAAAAGTTAGGAAGAAGTTTTTTGCTTTAGCTACTTAAAATATAGATGTAAATTCAAATTTTTTTGTCCCAAAAGGACAGCAACATTATTTTTCCTCTATTGATTATCATTCTACTTCAGCTGAAACAGTCCTGACTAAGACCAAAATCTCTTTGAAAAGCTGACTTTAAACTTAATGAAGTATCAGCACCATTGCACTACGCTATCAGATAAGTATTTTTGGAAAATGAAAGTAAATCAATATTAATAATATAAACCAGAAATTGATTTAGCCATTAAATTATTTAATGGTGAAAAAGCCCATATCTAATGACTTTTGTTAAAGTCTGTAAGTAACATATTAATTAAACTGGGTACATGAAAATATCTGAAGACATTTGTAAGACTTGCTTGGGTCAACCAATTTTTAAAAGCAAAAGTTCTACCATTAATAAAATAGAGAAAGATCATAGTCATTAAGCAATAAGGATGAAAGTCACATAAAAGGATGATTATGAGAAATTTGGGAAAAAAAAAAAAAAAAAAGAAGAAGAATTTGCAGTCTCCATCATTCTCTGTCTCTTACAATCTAATAAGTTAACTTGTACTGACTGGGAAGAGAGGTGATAAAAACTGATAATTCTTTAAATGACACTAATTCCAGGATATATGCAAAGCCTCACCAATGCCTAACATCTATCAAGGACATATTAAATAACTCAAGACAGTGGATTAATATTGTGTAACCATCTTCAGAAATTCTAAACCATCCATTCCAACATCCTTACTAGCATTGATTATGTTGAATCAGTACTTTGTTCATTTCCTTTCGTTTGCTTTATTTTACACCAGGGAATATTTGCATTTGTACTGATTCCTGCTTCAAGTCAAGCACACTTTAAAATTCATACCTGCCTTAATGCAATAGTAACTTCGGTTGCCTATTATTATCTTTGACAACTATGTCTATCCCATCATCTACCTAAGGCGTAGTGCAAAATAAATAAATAAATAAGTAAAATAAAAATTGCCACCATAACAAACAAACAAACAAAAAATAGAAAACTAAAAGGACCATGATTTAATAACAAAAAAAATATATATGTAGTTAATTAGGAGATTTTGAAATTTTCTAACATATGTCAATAAATTTCTAGTAACAATTTCCAAAATAAAGTTAACAGAAACAGCACCAACAAAATGAGGAGTTAGAAAGCACATTACAGCAAGCAGTAAATCATTCTGAAAAAGAATCAAAATCACTACACAGAACTGAAAACCACTAAGTCAATCTGTATTGTCAAGCCTAATGTGATCCAATGTACTATAGTGAGGGAATGGGAAGGAAGTGTCTACACCACATGTTGAATTAAAGGGAATCAACCAGCCATTTACTTTCTTTTATTTAGTAACCTTCATGATGAGATCATCAAATATATTGTCTCCTCAGGAATCATAGAAAGCTACTACCTTGCTCTCTATCTCCCTCTCTCTCTCTCTCTATTTATTTTTTTTCTTATTTTTTTCTAGACTACCATTTCTAGTCTGATTTCTTTTTCTGTCAGACTTTTTTTTTTATTTTTTTTTTTATTTTTTTTTTAGGGGGAATGTTGTTTATAGACTGTACATATGAGAAAAAGATACACAAATAATATTCTAGCAGATTAATTTTAAGTTACTGGGAGGTATACACTTATTGGATCTCTGAAAACTACACTATCATGCTTGTAAAGAGTAATGCTAGCAGCAGATTACATTAACTGAGACCATTAGAAAACTATTTTACTGAAGGGAGTAAAAGAGAAGCAACAAAGTTTCCTGATCTGCAAAAACAAAATCAAACAAACAAACAAAAATACATTGATTATACCCCTTACCTGTAATTCTAGAGAGCACTTGCCCCTTGTTTGATAAGCAAGTCACCTGCTGTTGAAATAATTTGCTACCTAAGGTGGGTCAGATGAACTCTGTTCAAGTTTCTTCTGTTTCCCTTCCACAGTGGGAACAGCCTTAGGTGTAGATATTTATTCTGTGCTTTCTGGTAAGTGAACTGAATCTCCTAACAGGAAAGAAGACTACTATTCCCAAAGGAAATTTCTATAACTGAAAATCAGTGGGACAATGGCATTTGAATCACTCAAAGGCTTGCTAAAATTCAGGATCAGTTAGCTGTGCTACCTATCCTCATGGATATGAGTTAGTAAAACTTGCTTAAAAGACTGCATCCAGAAATACTTTATTTGGTCACTGCAGTATGTATGACTCATTTTTTCTCTGTCTAGGTAAAACTGCCTGTTGTGGATTTGTATTGAGTCATAGTAACTTTCCAGGTGTTCATGCATGTGTTGAAAGCACCACATGAAGTGCTTTTAGCTATGGAGTTCTCTTCATCTACTTCAAATCTGAAGTTCTTATGCATTCAAAAACCTGGTATTTTTTCCCAACTGTGGTGGCTGGTCTAATAACAGATGCTACCACACTTTCCAAATCATACCTCAAGTATGTCAGAGCACTGTGGCAAGATCACTACTTTGAGACGGTTTCCTTGCTTAAGTGTGTACACATTAAAACTAAATATAACTTCATGTTACCTCTAATACTTGTACTCCTACATGGTTGAAGATGATCTACTTATTGAAATTTGAAAGATATATCACATAGAAGAGATTATTAATTAATTCACTAATGAATTAATTAATGATTTATTTATTTATTTATTTTAAAGAACCATGGCTAAATGATGTTTCTTTGCATAGGGATAAACTGGTTATATGTGTCCTGTTCCCTATCTGTTTCCATGATACAACATACCCTCAAATTTAAAATGAAATAAAGAAAAAAATGAAATAAAAAAGTTAGGAATGCACCATAATATTGTTGAAACAGACTATTTTTAAAAGAAGGGAGACATAGGTTGAGTTATTGGTTGCTTTGTGGAGTCAAGTCAGAGACTTGTTTTTCCTCTCTGAAACAGCTTCTGCACAATTCTTTGCAGCTTTAACTTGGTAGTGGTGCTGAAAATATATTGTAACTGAATAGACTTTTGAAAAATAAACCGTTCATAGAAATTTCAATCTTTTATCAAGTGGGGTCAAATTATTTATTTTAACATAGAAAATTCTCAATTAGTGATAGCTGAATTGTTCCTAATGCATAAATTGTCTAAAATAGCATATTATTATTCTGTTCCAGATTGTTTGGTAAAAAATTTAAGTGCCTATAAAATTATTAATTGTTTTCATTAGATCTGCAAACAGTTTATGTATTGAACTTCAGTACTTGGGGTGATTTGCTGACAATTTACTTTGACTATTCACAATTTGTAGATCATAACTGCTATCTAAATCACTGGGTTTTGATTTTGGTTTCTAAATAGACAAAGAGTTTTAAATGTGAAAATAAATAATTCTTACCCAATAACAAATTAAAAATAATGCATACTCTTTAGGTGATTTCTGATTCCCTTGTTCTTTGCATATTCATGCAACAAAATCGGTATTAGTGAATGTTCACAAATAACAATGAAAAGAAAAAGGCACACAGGAAGCATGTCTTTTCAATTAGTTGCTTAAAACTCTTCCGTTAGGTGTCAGCTGCTTACATTTCTAAACATTGTATCCCACAATAATGAATAAAAGACTTCCTAAAAAAAGGAAGGCTTTTTTAGAATGAACATTGTGACCACCTACCAAAGTCTAAGGTTAATTTTGTGCCTTGCATGAGCACTTTGGCTTGCAGATACAGAAAGAATTTGATTTAGGAATGGGTCACACTCCTCAGACATGCAATATTCATCTGTTGCATGAACAGTCATACTCAAGAGTGAATGAAATTTCTCTGATCAGATCAGAAGAAAGTAACTGAGTATTTTGTGATATTTGATCTCTCCCCCAGCTGTGGAGACCTACTGAAGCTCTACTTATAATGCATTTGTCAGAATACTAATTGAAAAAATGACTTCATTGTATGAGTCATACAGTCACCTCTGTGGACCTCATTAGATGTAAATGAACATACTGAAGGCCAGAGCAATCATTCTGAGCACAGTCATATGTTGGTCTCTCAGAAGAAGGTCTCTCAGAAACAGGCTCATGGCCAACTTTGGGTACTTGCAATTGACTAGATGGAAGATGGAGGTCTCAGTGGCAGGAAATATATTGGAAATGCTCACCTATGTTCTGTGTTCCCCTTCACAAATAAGGATAATTTAAAAATAAATCTTCTTTTGAAATAGGAGATTCTCTAGCTGGAAAAAAATTAAATAATTTGCAATGTTTTGAGTGAGGACAGTGATTTTTTAGCTGGCTTGTAGCTGTGTGGTTCTTATCAGAACAGGCCATAGCACTGGTTGAAATTTTTTAGGAAGACAACACATTTTTCTATGCAGTGATGTCATTCTAGCCTGACTTCAAAAATTAGCAGCAAAAATCAGAATAAATTATTGATTGAGACTGTTGGTTTCCTTGAGAAGCTAAGCTATATTCATGGAGCTTCTGACTACCTGCATTTTAGAATTGGGTAGATTTGGGTAAGGGTATTAATAGAAAATGAGGGTATGAGGGTAGAATTGGGTAGATTTGGGTAAGGGTATTAATAGAAAATAAATAGAAAACAAGTGTTTCTCACCTAACAGTTAGAAGTGATGTTCAACTGCAGAACTAGTGCAAAGAGAAAGACAATCTACCCCTTCCCTTCCCTTCCCTGCCCTGCCCTTTTCTCTGAGACATTCTACTACCAGGTAGCAGATTCAGGATGGCTGAGGGAAATACTATTTGAAGACATCTCACAACAAACAATTCTTGATAGTATAAGCTAAATTGAAACAATGTGGGACAGTGATTGCCTTCTGAAGTCTTCTAAATTTAATATAAATTTGGAATGAGATTTGGGATGACTTACAAAACTTCATTAACAAACAGGGAACTAAATTCCATATACATTTTCAAAGGAATGAAAAATAAAGGATATAGTCATTAAGATTTATGGAATAATCTCACCTAAAACAAAGCTATTGAGATACAAGACTTATGATTACAGACATGTCTTACTTTAAATATCTTTTTGAAGCTATATTTTAAGGTATTTATGTGGATGTGAAAATCTCACCAGTCTCAAATGAGTTTTTTATGAATTTTATTTCAAATACTCATATATGTCTGAACTTCAGATAAATACACATTTTGCTTAATTTTCTGAGTTGATGCAAACACAGTCTTTCTTTTATCTGACCTTGAAATAAACAAGCATTAAGAAAGTATTTTCTAAAACTGACATCTCACTACAAGTAGAAATAAAATAGAGGACTTGAAAAAACTTCCATTGTTACTACACCACCTAAACTAGCAGGAGAAGTTCAGAAAACTATTTTAAGTAGAGCTGCAAACAAGACTGAAAATCTTGACATTCCCATAATCACTGAGAGAGTTACATCTACTCAACTATGCCTTTCTGCATGATGAAAAATAAGTCTGAGACATGGCCTTGAAATACTACTCCCCACAAAAATTCTGCTCATATGAGTTATGTTCTTCCAACAGAAGTGTTTCCATTTCTCCTCAGTGTCATAATTGGCAACACAGAGGTGAAAACCTTCTCACAAAGAAGGCCACAATTCCCAAGTTTCTGTATAAAAAGCAACTGAGTCACAACCAGTTTGTATGAAAACAAGAGGATAAAAACTAGGAATCAAAACACATGGGCCACTGTGAGAGCCCTCACACCCAACCAACACCAATAGAAGTAGCAATTCTATTCTTCTATAGAAGTAGGTGCTTGCTACTTCTACTTACCTGTGATACATAAAGCTGTAACCAGGTCACAGGACTGGAAAAAACAAACAAGAAAACTTTTTGAGCATGTACAGTAACTTGGTGTTTGCACCAAAACACCTGAATTTATGAAGTTATGTCACTAATATGACTAATCACCTAGGCAAGTAGAGATTTCTAGTCTTTTTTTTTTCAACTGTAATGAAGTTTCACAACTGTGGTGAAACACTCCTTAACTCAGGTATGGTATAGGTCAATGAGAATTGTTTGCATAGCATGCTTGCATAACCAGCTTATGCAAAGGAACCATGTGAGCAATTGAATCGTAGTCTAAACAATGTCCTCCTTAGGGACATCAAATGACTATCAGTTTTACAAATCACCAGCTACCTAGATTTTGTTCTCGAGTCCTCTTGTAAAAGACATATCTCATGTCATCCTGTCAGTCATGGTATGGAGTCTTGATCCTGTAAAAAGAATACTCCAACACCGACTCAAGGTAGTTGCTGGCTCACCCAGGGGTGCTGGCTGGAGAAAGACGCATTTGATGCCGTGACAGAGAATATAAGAGGCCGACAACTTTCCCTACTTTGGTTCATCACTGGATAAGATTAGTCATTATCAGTATTGTGCATTGCCTATATGTCATATGTTTCTCCCCTTTCCCTTTGTATGCTTAGATTGCTTGCATTCTGCTCAAGCTTAATTATACTGGTAATCAGTGTGTGTAGTTATAACAAAATCCATCAAACATATCATGTGGTCTGTTGCTACTGTATAGCTTGATACCCAAAGAATCCTGTTGTGCTATGACAACAACTAAATTACCAAGCCAAAAAGTTGCAATCTGAAAAACCGTTTCTTCCTTACTTTGAAACCCCTTTGCACTTAGAGGTGCTGCTTACAGAATAGATCTGGCATGCACAGTTATTTTCACCCTCAGTGTTTTCAACTTTGAAATTTTTCTAGAAATAGACCAAGGAATGAATAATGACATTTATATGAGCCAACTGTTCTTCGTATTAATACTACAACATTATGGTTGTATCAAGTATACACAATGCCTGCTGATAAAAAAAAATTCTTTGTCCTTGGTGTACCAACAAATTTGTTTCTTCCTTCCAGTGTCCATCTTTGTGTCTGTACTTAAATTATTAACAACTTATATCCTTCTTTGAATATACAAACACTGGCTGCCATTTATAGTGTTAGCACAAACAAAAATGATTTTTTTTTCATAATCATATTATTAAAGAGAAATGTAAATATCTGTATGGTAAAACTGTTACTGTTAATGAAGCACTTTGATTTAAAAACAGAGCTGTCATTTCTTGAAGTGAATGTCCATAGTAAATTTTAATACTTAAGTATTTCTTTCAGTAATCAGTAGAATTTACATGAGAATAGGTGTTATTTTCTACATGAAATTTATCACTGTTATTGTTTTAATTATGATAAATATCAATACAATGGAAGCGTGTCTTGAACATTTCAAAGCACAGGTCCAAGTCTATTCAATGTTTTGTTCAGCTGCACTATATACCGATATTCCTCCAATGACAGTAACGCATTCCAGCTGTCTTTTCATGAAGCCTGTCTGTCTCATTTATCTCTTTCTCTTGGGAAGAAATATCCCTAATGGTGACTTTCCCCAACCTTTCACTGGCCAGGATAAATGGCAACATCAACCAAATGTTTTTTAGTTTAAGTTTTAGATTATTTTTTTTCTCTCTTAAGTTAGCTACTTTTTAGTAGCAATGTTGCTTGTATACATATTCTTCGTATTCTTTAAGCATATTGCCACTTTGCCAATCCAGAATGCACATTTGAAAATGGCGGGTAGAATTTAGGCCACTGATACAAATACATGGCTCCCTACCCAATTTCCAGTTGTTCATACTTCTAACACTCCCAATATTGTTCAAAGCCCTTGAACTAAATTAAGACTTCAATTCAATGGAGCAATAACATTGTTCACAGAGTGGATCAACTTTTAGAGACTAACCTGTACAAATATTTGGGCAAGTCTCACGATGCATCAGACATAGAGAAGATATTCATATTCAAGCATATTCACATGTTCAAGCATGAACTCTCTCTATGATTTGACCTTTTCTTCAGCCTAATCAGTTTCCACCAAATTTAAACAAATAGGAAAATGGAATGCAAGAAGCTAAGAAGTCATGCACCATTAAGGAAGTTAAACAGTTCTTTCAGAAACGTTAATTTCTTCACATAGAATATGCTGTGGGTTTAATTTAGTATTAGTTATGCTATTAAATTGACTGAAAATGTATCGTTCTACCTTAATAACCCTATTTCAAGTGCAAAACACATCCTTAACTGAGGAGCCACAAGTGATACTTCAATAATGTAGTACAGACATAGACTACAGAATTAATGTATATTTCAAATGTTCATAAAATTTCTAAACATTTGTAAATTAGGAAATGCTAATATGGTTTTGATAAACAAAAAGATGTAATCTTTTTCAAAGTTTTACAGATCATATTGTGTTTCAAATAAAATTCTTCTGTGTAACCTTGGCTTTCAAGTTTAATTTAGTCAATTTGATGATAGTCCAACTTACTTCACAAGTCTGTGAAATGTACAGCTGGTATGACGTACATGTACATTTTTTTCCTCTTATCTGTTTACCTATTACCTACAGAAGAGCCACATAACAAGTATGCAAATTAATCCATGGGAAATAAGTCTATTCTCTCAATTCACCACTTTACCATATGGAAATAATGTAAATCTTCAGTACTGAAAGATTGCTCACCCTAGGCCTTACAGACAATTGCTTTATGGTATATGTTTCCGCATGTATTGTTGTTTTAGAGTAGTTTTTAATAAAGTTTAATTACATAATAATAATTGTATTTATCTATCAATATAGATTTCAGAAATCTTGGAGACACCTGCTGTAGTTACTAGAAAGTGTTGTCTAACATTTTCTTTTCCTTTTTTTGTTGTTTCCACATTATAGAACTACACCAAACAGCCATGTCTATAGATAATGTCAGTTGGTATACTTCCAGGCCAGTGGTGGAGGTGGCTTGGTCCTGTTCCCAAACTGGGTAAAACCTGCTCTTTGCAAGCTCTGCTCCCCATACCCAAGAACCACTGAACCCATGCCCAGCTCTTCACAGTTTCCCCTCCTGCTTCATCTTGCCACCTAGGACTAGCCCCAGGCATCAGCACCCTACCTTTGACCTTTGACCCTCGACCCTCCTCCCTCCTAACTCACCTGCAGAGCCTGTTGGTATTTATTTGGCAGATGAAGGCTTGGCAAGCTTCATGACTTTGGAGCTGGCCTTATCATACACCACTGAAACCAAGGGGATTTCTTCTACTGTGTGGAAAGCATGTAGAAAGACTTTCAGGATTGGGGTCTTACATGCTACATAAGAGTGGAAAAGGAAAATGGAAATCTTTTCAGTGAGCCTGTTTGCTTAGTAGCATAAAGCTTTATAATGAAAGCTCATTCACATCATTGTAATTTTCTAATGTTTTATACTTTAGTCTTATTTTTCATAGCAGTTTCTCTCATTTATCCATTTCAGGTTTTTTATGTTATTTCTTGTTGTTGTTGTTGTTGTTGCCTGTTTATTATTGGCATATATTTTTAGCAGTTTTCCTTTGGAGTTGTTTTTTTTTTTTTTTTTTTTTTTTTTTAACATTGACAAGATTTCATCTCTGTTTGTTAAAGAGAACCAGCTGTTTTCTTCGAGGATAATTTTCTGAAGCTGTTGTGCGCCATAATTACACTGCAATTACACAGCAATATCCATAAAAGCAGATGAGAATTCTATGTGTCCTTCTGACTCATTAGAAGTTACAAAAATGATGGATGCACTCTTTCCCAGTTTGACTATTGCCCTCTGTTGGCAAACCCAAGTCCTCTCATATCAAGAATAGGAGAAAACATTTGAAAGGGGATTAATTTCAGTTTTGGTAATGGGAACAGTGAAGTAATATTGAAGTTGAAAAATATTTTCTAGCTATATTTTATGGAGAACACTTTTAAAGCTTTAGTCAATGTTAGCAATAAATCAACACTATATAAATTTAGCACTCCATTTTCTTTTATTTGTTTGTTTTTCTTCTTATAGGTCAATAACATGAGCAATTATTCTCTTTTCAGATCAATTTAACATTTATGTAATTTTCTTATGAAAGTCTTTAAACAATTGCTTGTTTTTAAAGATACAATCATATTCTTTTTAGTTCTCTTTAGTTGTTATGAAGTGAATTAGTTGCAAAAGAGTCAAAATATGTACCGATGACTTTAGAATACCTTAGACATTAATGTTATAGTTGTGGAGATAAAACCAGAGAGCTTCTTTTTTCTTTCAAACTAGATCTAATTCCACCTGAATCAAAGTCCGAAAATAATTTCAGTTTAAAATTAGTTCTCAAATATTTGAGATGATAGAAGAGATAAATTTGGATATGGCAGGAAGGAAGTTGGGGGGGAAGGTTTTTGGTTGGTTGTTTTTTTTAATTAATATTGACTCAGATGAGCTATTTAGTTTCCTAGATTCGTTTTCTGGTTAGGGGTTAGGTTGGTGATTCTTAAAGATCCTCCATGATGAGCCCAAGACAAAGACAAGAAAGGTATTGACTTTCAATGGACTCTTCGCTCCTGTCACAGCAGCCACTGAATTGGATTTGATCTTGATTTGTTAAAGGTATTGGATTTGATCCTGATTTCTTAAAGGTATTTGGATAGGGGAAAACTTCAGAAAACAAATGAGTTTCATTAAGGCCTTAATGTGAGTTGTTGCAAGTGAGGAGAGGCCTATAAGCACATTAGTTTCTCTTGCATTCTTTCAGTTTAAACCAGAATTGGATTCTGATAGGATTTCAAAATGTTTACTTTGGCATGGGCAAAGGGCAATATTCTGTTTTTGTAGCCAACTGGTTTACCAAAGCATACAAGGTGATTATTAGTCCTCTAGTCACAAACAAATCAGCAAACAAATCGTGGTTAAACATCAAAGTTAAACAAAACTCAGTTTAGATAGCTGACCCTGGGGAGAAAAAAAAAAAAAAAAAAAAAGCTAAAAAATAAAAAAGTGAAATGAACATATTTATTTTGTTATATTTCTAGCTGTCATACCATCTACAATGCATCTCTTAGCTTGCAGATGCTCAAGATTAAAGGATTTCCTTTAACTCCAGGTAACGACCAGACTTTTTAAAGCTAACAAAACGGATAACATTCACAAATTTAGTGTTTAGAGGTATTGATAGCTAAGGCAACTTTATAGGTCAGTTACTTAATGTTTAGCATCACCAACTTGAGCTGAAATTATTTCATTTTGTCATATCCCTCTCTTTCCAGAAACAAATCATTAATATTTCTGAGAATGTTTTCCCCATGATATTAGACTTGCATACTAAGAGACAGTGAACTTGGTAAGAGACCTACATGAGGAAAAATAGAACTTTGGACAGATACTATATTTTTAAAATTAGGAACCAGCTGTCTTCATCCACTGCAAATGTACTGTCAATTTTCTATTTTTATGTAGGGCAGTGGTTCTTTTAATATGTAACATGATTGCATATTTAAAGGACTCAGCTTTTCTTCCATCTAGTGATCGTTGACTGAACTGTGTTGATTAGCTTTCAGTACACGAGAATGGTTCTGCAATTATTCCCCACAGCTCAAACCAAGCAGTATGTTTCTTTGTTATGAGAAACACCTGATGAAGTGTAGTGTAGGAGTCACAGCATTTAATCCACTACCTTGGAGAATAGAATGTAGACCAATTTTGATGTTGAGTGAATTGTCTGTAATTCCTTTGCCTTTTGCTTCTACAAACACTTTTTATTCAATACTTCACTTGTAGAGTTTTCTTTTTTTAAGCTTAGTTATTTGCAGAAATAAAAATAATAAGTAACCTATACAAAACAATATAAAACATCAATAAAAAAGTTTTGTTAAAATCTAATTTAAGACACTATATTCACAATGCTGTCAAATCTCCAGTAATAAACCAGTAAGAGTCACTTAATTTTGCAAGCTCTGTTTGAATACTTTTGGTGTGTTGTGGACTTAAAGCATAAGTAGATAGGAAATTAGCATTCAGCTATTGATACTGTGATATACTTTAAAATGCTGTAGAGAACACAAGAGCATTATATTAAAAAAATCTTGCTGATTCATACATAACTAAAATATATATATATATATACAACAGACTTCTCACTTTTCTCCACTTTTACAGAAACTATTTTTTTTAATTGTATGAAATTAAAACAAGAATATCATCTATATGGACTCATAAAATCAGAGCTGAAAAGAGGTAGATCCTAAAGCCTATTTAACCATCAGTATCTGATGTAGTATGATACTACAGTTAAATGCAGTCTTTTTAAAACATACTGAACTGTGTTTAATAGGTTCTAAACTTTCTTAAATGCTCATTTAATTTTTGTTGTCAAATAAAAGGTTGCATATATCTAATTACAAGAAATATAAGAAAAGAGGCTGGGAGATCTATACTCTGGTTATTGTATAAAGAACCAGCAAAGGTGTTTGCTTCAGAGACAAGGACACACTATCTTGCTTTAAGTATTGTGGGAGTGGAAGTTCAGGCTCACTACCACAGTAGGTGATATTTTAGCTTTTCACTGGGATTAATATATGAACAATAGAAGAGGTTTCTACAAAACCTCTTACAGAAAACACATAGTGCCATTAAAATATTAGAAATTCATTTTGAAATGCTTCTGCATTCCTGTACCTGAAATTCTCAATGGAAATAGTTTGAAGATAGGAGTGGTAAAAAAAGTGCCATAGGCTTAGCTGTTATATGTCCCTGCAAGTCAATTGACTCAGAACAAGCAAATGCCAATTTTCACCGGATGAAAATATAAAGGTGTTCCCAGATAATTATATATTTTAAAACTGTCATTTACATCCGTAGTATACCTAATTATAGATGAAAAATGAAAGATGACTTTTAAACCCTTTTAAAAGATTGTTTTAGCAGTACTAGCAATGATACTTCCAGATGCATGACAATCTGGATGCCATTCAGCAGTTCAAGATATTCTCTTAAAATATTTTACTTTTCCTTTTGAAGGTACATAATTCATATCAAATTGTTTAGTAACCTCTGCCATCAGATTACTTTCAGTTTATTTTTAAACTCTCTATTGCACTGGTGTTGCATGTTCAATTATGTTATACGTATGTACAGTACATTGCTCACAAACACTATTAGTTTCATTATTTCTGATTTAGGATTAAGATTTGTCTTTCAAATTCACAATTTCTGTCAACTTCAATCATTTTCTGCCTGCCTTTACACATAAGATCAATGCTGTTAGAGTTCAGGTTTCTGCAAATGTCATCCTGAAGTTGATGGCATTTCTGGTTCTTTATTGCCTTCTGACATATCAGTACACTTATGTACAATTTTTCTCCAGTGCCTAAGGCTGACTTGACTGAAGTGGTCCTTCAGTTGCATTCTGTCATCTGTGTGTTGACCATGACCTTCATGGTTTATTTATGATTAGGAGGTTATGTACTTCCTTACTCTAGAAATGGTATTTTAGAGTAGTCTTTTATAATTTTATTTTATTTTTTAACTCCTGTAAAGAACTTGCAAACTTGCAGACTCCCTGTCTGCAATATTCTCCAGTAAATAATAGGAAGCTGACCTGGACTTAAAAATAATAAATAATAATAAAAAAAAAAATAATCAAATCAAATTCTTAAGCTATATTCAGCATTCACATTGTCAACTGTCCTGCAGAATCAAACCAATAATGAACTATTCTGTCTTTGCCATCCCCAGATCATATCACTGTACTATGAGTTCTAAGATGAGGTCTTACCATTAAGTCTTTTATGAACTGATAAGAAATCTGCTCAATCACCTGCCTGGGAGTGTATGTATGCATGAGTTCTGTCTTGTAGATATTGAAAAGAATCAAGCATGAACAGTTTATGTCTGCATGAGACATTTATAAGCTTTGAGTTTCCACAGTTGATAAACTTCGCATAGATGTCATTAGTTTTTCAGTCTATGTTTAGTGTTAATTGCATTTGAAGTTTCATCTGGGATTTTTGCTGCTGGTTAAACTTACACTATAACTTGAGGAATAATACTTCCTGGGACAAAAACCCTCAATTAAATTAGTAACATAAATCATGTCTGTAAAGATAAGATAAACTTACTTTCTAGTGTATTAGACCAGGATTGTTCTTTAAACATCACAGAAAAATGATAGTAGCCTATCATCAATGAAAATTGAGCAGATCTACAAGCTGAAAGTTGTGTGTCTGCTTAGGTAAATACGAATAGCTTCTCACATTTACATTTTCACAGAGATGTGATATAAGAAGGAAAATCTAAAACAAACAAACAAATAAAAATCTACATGGATATCCTAGAAACACATATTTCCATGCAGATTATTTTTGTAAGACTGGTGGATCATATCTTTCTTAAAGCCACTTTGAAATTATTGCCTGTAGGGATAGTCTGTTCAGTTAACACTAGTGCTAAGGTTTTTACCTAGCCATTTTTTTACATGCAGGTATTATTACTACGTCCTCTATGCCATGCTTCATAGAGGTGTTCTGCATTTTCTTCAGCAATTTTGAAAGCAAACTAACCTTCTAGGTAATACTAAATAAGCTGATCACATTGCTGCTATGTTTGTTCTGTTCACTGCTTCTAAGTCCATTAGGACAATGACACCTAAATCTTGCCTCTCTCTATATAGAGCATTTCATGACTTTAAGTCTGGTGTGGTTTCCCTAGAGGTATAACTACTCATGGACTTAAATATAGAATCATAGTACTTTGCCGAAGGCCTCTAGAGCACACTTTGATATTATGTTAGACCCAGTTCAACTAGAAATCAGTTAAAAGTAACATTTTTTCAGTAGATTTAAAAAGAGAAGGCTTCTTAAAGGCAAGAGTACATGTACACATTAAGGCCCTGGTCTGGCAGTCTACACTCACTTATCAAAGCACATAAGTCCATGATTTTACTCCTGATACATATGAAAAATCCTACTAAAATAGATTTAAGCATTTACTTAAAGAAAAATAAATGTACATGTACAGTTGTGTTTTTTAATTGGGCCCAGGAAAATTAAAACTGTAAACAAAAATTCCATGTAGAAGAAACACTTCATTAACAGCTTTGGAAAGGTCATCTGCATTCTTTATTTGCTGCAAAATATCTCCTTCCTCTTGTCCTCCAGCTTCCACAACAGCTCAGCAGTAAGCAGAAGGATCACTACCAACCCTGCTATAATACTTGCATGAGTGTAAATATGTTTTTCTGAGGAAGAAAGCATCCTTTCTAAAGGAGCAGCTTATACACAACATAGATGGTCTCACAAGAGTCCTAGACACAGTGCTGTTTACCCAGGCTCAGAGACCTTAAACTTCATCTGAGTAAACTCATTATTGGTTAAATGTCCCCATACAATACTGCCCTAAATGAAAAGTATAAGGGGAGATCTGTTCTTCTATACGGTAGGTGTAATTAGTAACACTGACTTAAACTCTCCCATTGTACACACTGAAGAGATAAAAGAGACAAAACAAAAATGCAGAAACAGTTGAACCAGACACATTTATCAAAGAAAGGAAATGACAGAACAAAAGTTTCATAATGAGTGTCATAGTCCAAAGTACCAAATCGCAGCTAATTTGCAAAGCTTTTAACATTTACTCTCCTATTTAAAAAGTCTAGCATATTCAAAAACTTTAAGGGGAGAAAAAATCCAATAACACTTGATGATTCATTAGTTTGAGAGGCATACATGCTCTTGTTAAGACAATTAAGGCTTTGGTCCCAAATCCTTTTTCAGTTTCATTGATTTGCCAGAAATTGTAACCCTGGCACATTTTATACTTAACACTGAAGTGCTCTGAACAAGGGGGGGAAGATAGGTTAAACAATTAGTCTGTGATATTTATATTGAATTGATCCTACAGTGTAATACAGATCAGATGTTGCATTATGATGATGTAGCCACATCAAGTTATTCATCTTGTTCAGAAAGCACATATAATATTAATAATTCTGTATTAGTATTTTGAGAAATTGATAGGACATATGGCAAATATTTGTGTGTAGGTTTGTTAGGGAACCTTCCACATACAGATGCTCTGATATATTAACTATCTAAACAGTACCCTTTGATAGAATGAAGAAAGTATTACAGAATGTGAAACTTTACTTCCTTTATAAACCCACTCCCAAAAAAAAAAAAAAAATCTGTTGAAATCTACCTTACAGACTTTCCTTATGAAATTGTTTTATCTTCTGTGAGCCCTCTGCAATGTTTTAGGCACATGAAAAACTTGTGACTGAGAGTTAAATACTCAGAAAAAAAAGTAGCCAGAGATGTCATGGTCAGCTCTGTAAATCCACTGGTTCAAAGTCCAACAGAGGCAAAAAACAAACAAACAAGCAAGAAAAAAAATGAAACAAACAAAAAATAAACTGCTGTGCACCATCACTTCCTCTGAGAAAGGATAGAGTACATTATATTGTCACTGCAGAAATGTGTGCATTACTGGTCTCCATGCCAAGGATGTAGTGGAGTTAGGAGAGACAAAGAGAAGAGCAAAGAACATATTTAAAGTCATGGTGAAGCTGTCTTGACAGAGTTGCAAGGCAAAGTCTAGCAAGTGTTAGGACTTTTCAACTGGAGAGATAAAGTGTGCAAGGATATAGTATGAGAAAGGCTATGATAAAGGTGACAGGAAAGATCCTAGTGGCAAAACCACTGTTCAACAAATCTCACAACACTAGCCAGAACCAGTTTAAAAAGTAGATATCAAAGGAAATAGGTGGGCACACATACTGTATTATCCCTCATTATCCCTCATTCATTGATTGTGGATGTTGGAGAGCATACCCAGTTAGTGAGCAGGTTTATGGGCTTCTCCTATTCCAGTGCTGAAGAGTGAACAAGATGGACTTATGGATCAGTTCTCATCAAAGGAAGTTTGTTTTGTATTGATAAAGCAGGGGATATTTACTGCTGTGTCTCTTTGATTCTAGAAGAGTTTTATAGAAATATTTGTGCTTCCTGTTCAAAAGAATATATATATATGATTAAATATATATATACAGACAATAATATATAATATATATTATATAAATATATATTATATAATATATATAATTATATAAATTATATGTATATTATATCATAATATTATAATAAATATATATAATCATTAAAAAATATATATTTACTTCAGGACGTTTAGTAAAGACAAATTTAAGCCATGCTTCAGCAGGCTTTAAAAAGATGTTTTGGGGTATTTCCTACTATTTAAACTCCAAATGACCTAATTCATCTAATACTCAGTATTAGATGAATACTGAATGATGAGCACTGATAAGAAAAAAAAAAAAAAACTAATTTTTTTTTTTCGCTGTTATTTTGACCTTTCGTGTTCATTTTCAGTTTTTATTTTCACAGTTGGGTAAAATAAGCTCGTCAAGCTATGACATTTTAAGCAGGCATTTTGGAGAGTTTCAATAAAGTTTATTTGAAATTCTTTTTTTTTTTTTTTTTTTCCCTACAGAATCCTGCTGATAGAGGTTATATGCTGAGTATTAAAAAACAAACAAACAACAAAAAACAGAAGCGTTGTCTAGTCAGGGTAATCTAACAGTTTAAAATTAAGTTAAAGTCTTTTAAAACAATCCACAGTCTCATTATTTAAATTTTGGCTAAAAATTGTGAACCATATTCAGAAAACAGACAAAATAGCCAATGTTGTCATTTTATTTTCTGATTAATTTGTTATGGATTATGAAATTCATTCTAAAATACTTGTGTTGAAACAGTTCTGAATAGAGGAAACTCACACTGTTCAAAATGCTTGTAATTAAATGTAAGACTTGTTTCATTTTAATTCACAACAAAAGATGGTTGTGATTTTTTAAAGCAACTCACAATGTATATTATTTGAAGCTTCCAATATTATTTAGCACCAACATTATAAAATAATATGATATGAATAAACAGTTGTCAGGAAAAAAACATGGGATACTGCAAAATTTAAAACAAACAAACAAACAAAAACAACAACAACAAAAAAACATTCCTTCACTTGTTCATAATGCCACTGAAAGTCTATCTTTATTTGTACTTAATCCATGTTGCAGCATTCACTAATCCTCTGAAGCCCTCAAATAACTGTGTGAGCCTAGCTAGAGGAAAAGACTTGACAATCGGACTGATGTTTAATACATTAGTATTTCATGAGATGACAAAGTGACGAGTAGTAGATTCAGACTAACAGCTTCATTCATGATCTGTAAGAAAAGACAAAGCTGCAGTCATAAAAATCAGAGATTACTGTTATCTGTGAAGACATTGTCACAGCCAGCAACAGAGATGTGAAGTTTAGATCCACTTTAGAGATGTTAGACAATTAAAAACCACACTTTACAAAGAATGGCACACACACACACACACACACACACACACACACACACACACACACAAAATTACAGCTCTTATCAAGTTGTATATTGTGTTAGTGATTTGCTCATATGAACAAGTTTTCTCCTACACATACATTTTGCAGGAACAGCTTTACAAACAGCAGCTATTGTGAAATTTAGGTAAAGCAACCATAGTAACAGAACTGCAAAAACAAAAAACACTACTAATTTCTTTTGAAAGCAGAGTTATAACAGCAAGAGAGATCATATAAGAGATAAATAAATAAATAAATTATAAAATAAAATTTTATAAAATAACAATTTCAGTTGTGTGTATGTAGAGAGTCACAGAAAACAAGATTCTGTCTCATTTCATTTGGCAAAGAGGGAAAAAAATCAAGAAATACTGCAAACAATTCTGAGGGCCTCTTACCAAAACCTGGAAAGCATTTGAAAAAATGTATGTCTTTAAGGAGTTTCAATCACCAAGGGCTCAATTCATAAGGAATCCTTTGTGTGGATTCTCATCAGATCAACTGTGATTGATCTGATTCTCATCAGGTCAATTGGCAGGGCATATCTTATTCTCAAGTTCTAGGTTCTCATATGATCACTATGGACAAAGTACAAAGTTTTTCCTCTGTGTTGCTAGCCTAGCCCATCCCATTCATGTGTAGTAAGATAACACACAAAGTAACCAAGTTATCATATCGTAGCAAAAATAGTATCTGCCAGGAAGAGATTGGAGTGACTACACTTCTCACTCCTTGTCTTTTGATCAGATAAAAGGTTTCCGAGCTTGCTATCGAAAAAGCTTGTTATTTTTTTCTGAGCTTGTTATCAAAAAAGCCATTTCTGATTAAAACCTTTTCAAGGCCTACCCTTGATAGACCAGAAAGCCTATCACTCTACCCTTGAATTTGTGGCTTGTATTGTTAGGCAATTATGAAATGTTGGGATTTTTTTTTCTCTGCAGACGAGAGCATTAGTTTTCATATTTGATGTTGTTAGGTTTATTTATTTTCTTTCTATTCTGCAGAAGGATGAAATCATGACCTTTCTGAAATTTCTCGTACATATATAAAGACTCATTCATAAAGGCTTCAGTTCCAGCTTTGCCATTTCGCACTGTCTGAGCAAGCCAAGATCACTGAGTAATAGATTACTTTGAATTAAGGCCCCTTCAGTCTTTTGTTAGAGATTTCCGTGACAAAGTTTTCATTAGTTCTGGTACTTGGACCAACCTAGGTCTTTCACAGATTATATGAAATGTTAAAGCATTAGGCCTCAGAACAGTTATTCCTTCAGCTTTGTATAAATAAAACTCCCTATGCATAAAAAAAAAACTACATGTACAAACTTCATATACATAAACTTCAATACATAACAAAACCAATAGGAGAAACTGGAAGAGTATCACTCACAATAACCAGCAATCCAAATACTTTGTTTCAAGAATCACAAACACAGGTTCAGGTGTTTGGTTCACAAGTTTGTCTCACCTGGTCAGAGCAAGGATTTATGGACTTTATATACATATTTTTCCCTATGAAACATCTGGTTAATCTAGGGCAGGAAGGCAGAAACTTCCAGCATCAGAAAATTTTGCAGAGTTGTAATTCTTTTTTCAATTAAAAATTCATCTAACTTAAAAACAGTTCTAAACATATCACTATCACATTTTGTATCTCCATAAGGATACAAAAATGCACAGAGCACATACCTGGTATATTTCAAAGTAAAGACACCAGAAGTATCTTTGATACCAGAAATATCAAAGTAAAGAGAAGTTATTCAGCAAAATCAGGGGAAAGTGTTATATTAAGAGAAACAACACATCAAGGTAAACAGGTAAAAAATGAACACACAAGGCTTTAGAGGACTTAATTTTAATGTAGTGCTTCTGTGTGCACTTTGCAGGAAGCAGTGCCACTTATTAAAATATACTCTTTGGGTTAGTCATATCTTAGGAGTTAATAGGGAATTAATCATCTGTACACCAGGGGAGAGTGGTTTGATCAATACAGAAAGTATAATCTTCACTAAGGCAACACATCTAATAAGTACATCTTGAATAAAAGTCCTTCATGCAGTGACTCATTTCTCTTAAAACATGAAACCAATAAGCATTAGAATCCTTTTGGAGTGAGAGTGATCTCAACACTTCTGACTGGTCTAACCAAATTGTACCCATCTATACATCTATAGATATGCAATAAGCACATCTAATACATTATTAACACAGAGAAAAAATAATAATGGAACAAGAATTAAACTTTCATGAGCAATACGATGGTCTGGTGTGGAAAAAAACAAACAAACAAACAAACAAAAAAAACTGTATTTATCTAAATTAACAAAGAGAGTTAGATATTTAGTATCTAACATTATTTAGTAGATATTTCTCACTGCTAGAGCAAATATTGTAAATTGTGCTCATAATTTTGATTTTTACATTATTCTGATGCATTCTAAGAAAGCAGTTATTAGATCTCAGAATTGTGATGTAAGCCCAAAGATCTATTTTGATTCATTCTCCCATTTATCTTTTATTTTTGATAAATGGACAGGATCATAAATTGGATTAGAAATTGAAGACTGGCAGTAAAACCACAGTTTATTTACTATATCCAAAAAAGACTTTACAAATGTATGGGCAAGTTATTCCTTGAATTGACATGGGGTTGTCAAGTAGTCAGAGAAGTTATCCTGTTGTTAATGATTACCCTGGGAACTACTAATAAACTCTAATACTCTGATAAACTGTATCACTCTCTGATGCACATTCCATATTCTGTGATGACCAAGGAAGAGGAAAGAAGTGTAAATGTTGAAAGTTACTTAGAGGGTTACAAATCAGAAAGGCAATAAAGCCACATTTTTAACCTGTTACCATACTTTCATGTCTTGTGAACCCATGTCACCTAATAGAGATTGCTTTGGTGGAATTGATTTAATATAGGCTTATAGACTTATTCTGCATTTTTTCCATAGAGAAAGTAGAGGGACATGGATAACAAAGAAGAACCCACAAAGCAAGTTTAGAAGCTCAGAGCTGTACTTCCACCTGCCTTGTCAAGACCAAAACTCTCAGATGCTTCCATAGAAATAGGTAAAGCTTCTGTGTTACAGAGGAATCACTTGGTGTCTACTCAGTTTGACAAATCAATGATGAACCTTAGAACTTAGTTCTATGTATACTTAATTAAAAATACATTTGTTATTGCTTCCAGTGTCTTTTTGATCTCCTGCCATTCCACTGCATACCATTCTAACGGAAATTCACCACCTCTGCCAGACCTCTGAGACAGTCATCCCCTGCCAACTGTTTCCAAAAGCTTACCAAGAAATCCTGCATGGATCTTCCCCACACTAATTCATATATTTATTCACCCTTGACACAACTGTATGTTACTAAAAATATTCAGGCAATGAGACAATGAATAAGAAGTAGTAGTACAAACTCAGGAAAGCAAACACCTGAAGATGACATAGACACAAAACATGCATCAGATTTATCCGTACTTTAGGATTTTTAAGGAAAAAGCAAAAGGAATAAGCTTTGGAGATTGAAATGAAAGTCTCTGATCCATCACTGGGAACAATTACATTAGGACAACTGTGTAGCACTTGCTCTGTCTGTTCACCCAGTGCAAGGGCAGGTAACCTGTTCATCTAGCAGACAGTGAAACACCAGAGATTACAGTTTTGGGTGGTTAAACAAACATGTCAAAGCTTTTAAATGTTTGCCAAAACAAATACAATTTGAATATTACTAAAATGTCATCTGCTTTCAATAGACACTAACAATTTCACTTTGCTTGTAACAGCACTTTACTAGCAAGTAATATTTGAAATGAATGGCATTCACAATACAGAAAGGTTTGTCTGTTTTCTTAATTGTTTTTTTTTTTTTATCACTGTCTGAGTACTCAAAAATTTGAGATTATGCAACATTTACAAAGTTGAAATTAATATATGTAATATTTTCTTTTTTTATATTTTAACACAGTAGTGTGTTAAAGAAAACACTGAAATCCTTAATTTAACAGAATGAGCTGAACTGTAAACTGTGGTGATTTATCTCCTCTATATTAACAGTCAAGACAAGCCTGGAAGCTCTGAAGGTAGTGTGGGTAGACAAACAAATAAAGGAAAAACTATGGCTATCTAAAAAGGAAAGTTATTCAGAGTCATAAATAGTAGAGATGAAGATTTTGTCCTCTCGTCTCAGACAGCTCAGATTTGCTATGCAAAGCAAGAGAGTTTTATGCCAGGGCAAAGTAACAATGGGGGGGGAAGGGGAGGGGAGGACAGGAGAAAAAAAAAAAAAAAGCCTGTCATTGAGTTTTAGTGAAGTTAGTTTTGGAAGACTGCAAAGGAAGAAAGGATCTGAAAAACAAGTTATAAATCAGAGTTTACCATTCCAGATATATATATGCCAAATTACTCCACTGTCTTATTGCATTTTACTGAAATTTTTATTATCAAATATTCCTAGTATCTCTGTGGCAGTGCTGTTTAGGAAATAGGTAAGAAAGGATCTTAAAAAGAAACTCACACTATTTGTAAAAAGTAAAACTGTTGTGAGCATATAAGCACCTCTCCCTGGGTGATCTGTTTGTTCCAATGAGACAAATACTGCTACATCAGTTGTGCTTCACCTCTTCAAACATTCTTAGTCATGATTTAAACAGATATATTTATCATCATATACTAGTTCTTAAACATTTAACAGTCCCAGACAATTTTCTGTAATGCACTCCTGAAGACAACTGTGGTTGAGTTGCTCAGGTCAGAGATGCCAAGCCAGGGAGCCAAGCTGCAATTCATGAGCAATTCAGATCTGTTTTAGTACTGACGCTGTGTTGCATGACAGGCAAGGAAAAACATTCTAGAATAGTAGATGCTAACAAAATTGAATCAGACAGGAAAAAGCAAGCACTGCTATTGACTTTCATGTACACAGCATGTGTTGTGGTTTGCAGGCTTGTGAAGAATAGAGATTTTCGGAATGAGGAAGACTGGCAGCACCTGTCATTGATAGAGTGGATTTTTTTTGTTATTATTATTTGCAGTAACATCAGGATGCATCCATCTATACTGCAGTGATATGCAAGGAAGCAATGTGATTGTTACACTGTGTTAAGTTATAGAAGAAAGAACAGGGTAGAAAGGGAGAATCACCTCCCACAACCTGCCTGCCACACTTCTTTTGATGTAGCCCAGGATACAATTCACTTTCTACGTTGCAAGTGAATACTGCTGGTTCATGTTGAGCTTCTCATCAACCAGTATGCTCAAGTCCTTCTCCCCAAGGCTTTTTTCACTCCATTCTCCACCCAGCCTTTACTTTGGATTGCCCCAACCCAGGTGCAGCACCTTGCACTCAATCTTATAGAACTTCATGAGTTTCACATGGGTTTAAGCTAGTTGAGGTGCCTCTGGATGGCATCCCTTCCCTCCAGCATGTCAATTGGCAAACTTGCTGTGGAGTCACTCGATCCCATTATTCATGTTGATGACAAAGATGTAAACAGTGCTGGTCCCAATACTGACCCCTGAGGAATGCCACTCATCGTCAGTCTCCACTTGGATATCAAGCCATTGATCACAACTCTGAGAGTGACCACCCAGCAAAATCCTCATCCACTGAGTAGTCCATCTATCTCCAATTTAGAGACAATGATGTCATGTGGGATAATGTCAAATGTTTTGCACAAGTCTAGGTAGATTACATCAGTTGCTCTTCCCTTATCTACCAATGCTGTAACTCTGTCATAGAAGGCCACCAAATTTGTCAGGCACAGTCTGCCCTTAGTGAAGCCATGTTAGCTAGCTCTAATCACCTCCTTATTTTCCATGTGCCTTAACATAGTCTCTAGGAGCACCTGCTCAGTGATCTTGCCAGGCACAGAGGTGAGACTGACTGGCCTGTAGCTCCCTGGGTCTTACTTTTTTCCCTTTTTAAAATGGTGATTACGTTTCCCCTGATAGGACAGGGGGTAATAGCTTTAAACTGAAAGAGGGTAGGTTTAGGTTTTCATCCACAAGTTCATTACCAGTGATAATCCTGACTGCAAGCTCATCAAAGACACCAGGATATGTGAAGTGGGGCCATGTGGCCAGTTTAGCTATGCCTCCCTAAGGGGAAGAAAAATATACCAAGACAAAGAAGTCCTCATGCCCAGTGAAGTTTACTTATGTTGGATGTTCCATTGTGAAGTACCATCCCAAGTACTGCAGCTTCTGCATGCATGGCAGGTACTGTCCTTCCCAGAAGACCAGGACTGTCAAGATCATGTTCCACTGTGATGATGGCGAAACCCTCACCAAGAGTGTCATAATGATACAGTCCTGCTGCTGCAATCACAACAGTACACGTGCAAATGAAGCTTATCCCTACTATAGACTAGTCAATGACATTCACAAATTTAGGGACTAAGTTGCGTTGGGAGTGGGATACTAAAGAGAATTCTGAAGTAACCAGCCATGAAGAAAGAACATTTAATGGCAGAGGTGTCTTGCCCTTTTGAGGGCAATATTATTATTTGTTTAAATATACATATTTTAATGTATATAAGCCTATGGGGCCTAATAGCATTCATTTCAGGAGTTTACAAGAGAAAAGTCTTCTTCAATGAATTTAACTTCTTTTTATGACAAGGGCACCCACCTAGTGGACCAAGGGAAGCCAGCTGATGTATATATATATTGAAAGTATTGAAAGTATAATATATATAAATATATTATATGAATATTATATGAATATATATATATATTTAGCTAAGCTTTCAATACTCTTTCTCACAATATCCTTCTGGACAAAATGTTTGGCATACAGCTAGATAAATACATAATATGATGAGCGAACAACTAGTTGAAAGGTCAGTCTCATAGGGTTATAGTAATTGGGGTTATATCAGACTAGCAGCCATTAGTGGGGTTACTTGGGGCTTCATTTTAGGGACAGTTCTCTTTAACGTCCTCATAAATGACTTGAATGCAGGACTTGAAAGTATACTAGGTATATTTGCAGACAGAACTAAATTGGGAGGAGTTGTTGACTCCCTCAAGGGTAGAGAGGGCTCACAGAGAAATCTTGATAAATTAGAGGGCTGGGCAATCACCAACAAGAGCAAGTGTCAGATTCTGCACCTGAGAGGGGATTACCCAGGATATACATACAGATTGGGGGACCAGCCACAGAAAGAAATCTGGGAGTCAATGCTAAATTGAATATGAGTCTACAGTGTGCTCTGGCAGCCAAAAGCACCAACAGTATCCTAAGGTGCATGAGGGATGGTATTGCTAGATGCCTGAGGCAAGGGATTGTCCTGCTATGCTCTGGTGCTGCCTCACCTTGAGTACTGTGTGCAAGTTTTGGGTGCCACAGGCATAAAACTGAGTGTCCAAAAGTGGGCTACAAAGATGGTGAAGAGTCTAGAGAGGAAGATGCAGGAGGAGCAGCTGAAATCACTTGCTTTGTTCACCTAGAGGAAACTGAGGAGAAACCTCACAGGGGCCTACAGCTTCCTCACAAGGCATTGATCTTTCTCTGGTAACAGCAACAGGAACCAAGGGAGCGAGGGAGTGGCATGGATCTATGACCAGGGAGGTTCAGATTGAGTGTAAGGGAAGGTTTCTTCACTGAGACAAGCAGCAAGCCTGATGGAGTTCAAGAAGCATTTGTACAATGCTCTCAGGCTTTATGGTCTGATTTTTGGGTAGCCCTGTGCATAGCCAGGAGTTGGATCCAATGATCCTTGTGAGTCCCTTCCAACTCACAATAGTCTATGATTCTATGCTTTACTACTAGGAAGAACAAGATAGTTGAAAAATACATTCCTTTAAACACCAAAAATATTTTTATCTTTCTCTTTCATCCACAAGTTAAAAAAATTCTCTTTCTTTCAACTGCTTTTTTTTAAACCTTTGAAGCTTAGCAGTATGGTCAATGCACTGAAGAAAGACACTAAAATGTTAAATCTAGTGTTTCAAAGAGGGCCTATTCCATGCTGATTAGAGTTTCTTTAAATGGAACTCCCAAACTTGAAGAAAATGAGTCAGCATTATTCCCTGGGAGAAATGAACTGGGATACACCTCTTACCTCATTTTCAAGTACAAAGCAAAGATAGGAAAGGTTTCTGAAACTTCGGATCCTCTAAATACAGAAGAAAAACAGAATTTGCCATGCAACACTGTCACCAATGATTCTATATAAGCTAACCTGGTGAAAGGATGTGTCATTTGTCAAAATTTTGGTTAATCTTAATGTCCTCCACCACCTACTCCTCGAGATTTTTCATGGCCCCTAATAGCAAGTCCCTCATTCCGAGGGTGAGCTGCTCATAAGATTGATGCTACAGCATCTGGTGCAGTTTGTGTCTCATTCACACAGTAGGATGGCATGACAATAACAGATCCTTAATACCACCCAGCTATAAGCAGACACACTTGTGTCCATAGCACTTCTGAAAAGGCTGTAGTGGCTCACTTGAGTTCAATTAACCCATCTTTAGTCATCTCTGTCCAGACTTACAAGTGAAGCTTCTTAGAACTTTGTAAATCCTGAGACTAAGAAGGACTGAGACTAAGAAGTTTCTGTCTTTGTCTATTATTACTGTATTACTTTACAGTATGAAATCAGAGCCTGACTTTATGAGAAATCTCACCTTTACCTCCCATCCCTCCTTCAGAGTGGGAGTGAAAGAGAGCAAGAGAGTAATTAAATAAATCCTAGAAATCAGAAGCATAGCATTTCCTTCAGTTAACTTTATGAATTTATACTTTACCAAGCAGAAAAATATATCTTGAAATACAGCCAATATTTGTAATCTTAACTCCCATTCTAACAATTTTGCTTAAAGGTTCTAATTGCAGACTTTTTTTTTTTTTCATCTACATTTCAAAAAGCTGTCTGCTATATGCTTGTTGCATTAGACTAACTTTGCTGACATACTGAGTTCCATTACATACCCACAAAAGTACAATATCACCCCATAAAATACTTCCAAGCTTCATCATCTGAGTAAAGATATGACAAGGCTGTTTATCAGTAGGTAATAAGACAGATAATTTAACTGTACAAGCTCTAATTGGTCTAATTCACTAACTGACCTCTCACCACTTGATTCACTAGTACAATTGAGCTCTGATAAAGCCTTTAATTGTAAATTGCACACAGCTGTGAGCTGCTTCTCACGCTGGCACAAAAACACTATCATCGACTGTTTCATCTCTGCGACCTGCTAATTTGGAGCATATGTAACTGTTTTTAATGCTGAAGGCTTGACATACCACAAACAGCAGATGTTGCAGCTGCCCCTGAGACGCTTTATTTAATTCAATTACGTCTTTTGGAGATATGTAAAAAAGCTAGGCGAGATGAGAGAGGGCAGGAGAATGTTAAAAATGGAGCCCCTGGTTGAGGCCCAGGTGGCTCGATAGGCAAATGATTGGGTGAATGTCTAAATGATCTTTTTAATTGAGTAGACTGACGGCTAATCAGGGTCATGAAGTGTTATCACACTGATGAGCTGAGTGGAGCCCTGGGCTGCTCTGCAATTAATGCTGCTTTTGTGAAAGGAGAAAAAAGGAAGATAATGTATACCATCTGGCAATTGTTTATGATAAAAGCAGCAGTTTGCTACAAATTCAAGTTAAATGCTATTCATAACATTATTTCTTCTGCTGCTGTGGAGGGCAAGGACATAGAGCCTAGGCCTTTGTCTGACTTTCTCATTCTCTTTCAATAAGCAAAACACTCATTTGCTTCCACGTGTGTTGTTATTAATTACTTGCCTGCTTGCTAATATATGTCCCAAATGATACTCTCTTTGAAACACCATGAACAAGTCCAACAATCTACATTTTGGATGCTTCATGCCAAAGCATCGAATTAGAGGAAAACAAAGCAAGGGTCTCAACTTGTAGCTAAAAGCCGGAGAAAACAAGTCAGTGTTTTGTTGGTGGTGGGTTCCCCCGCCTGTTCATCTCATTTTAAAGAGCTTGCCTCTTTGGCAGACACATATAAGTTTCAGAAAAGAGCATGATTTTGAGAAAAAGGGGGAAAATTTGAAGTCTGTGAAGAAGGTTTTATCTTGGCATAAGAAGGCCAGATTTTACAAGAGACAAGCAGTCAAACAGTGATCCCAGCCTGTTCTTGGGACTTGACCCTCTAGCAAGGTATGGAGACATAGACAAATAATAATGATAGGCTAGCTCAGAACTAAAACCCAACAGTCCTACAAATAGAATACTATTCTCCTATTAGGTACAGGGATGTGACAAGTGAAAAAAAAAAAATAAAGAAATAATCTTGACAAGTATTCTTTAGGTTTAAACTTAGCTGTAAGATAGAAATAATACTGTTGGTGGCCTGCCTAAAAAGGACAGCCAGCAGTCAAGTTAGGGAAAATTTAACAATATATAGTATCACTTGAAAATACCTGGGGACAAAAGCATGAAGCTTTGGATTATAACTTAGATGTTAAGAATTTCGTTCTTGCTTAGAGATTAATTCTGAGAATCAATTGATCCAGATTGCCTTTCTAGTTGTGTTACAAATACATTATATGTCCTTAAGCAACTCACATTGCTTGCATGTGCTTCATCTAACAAAGTTATAAAACAGTAATTCTTTAAAAACAGCAGTGTATATGAAGTTGATCATGATTAGGAAATATTCAGTTTAAAAGTTGCTTTAAAACTTAAAGTGAAAGCAACAGAGGTTTTGGCCCTGACAGAGAGGACAGAAGGAATCAAATGTTTTTATTTTATTTTATTTTATTTTATTTTATTTTATTTTATTTTATTTTATTTTATTTTATTTTATTTTACTTTATTTTATTTTATTTTATTTTACTTTATTTTATTTTACTTTATTTTATTTTACTTTATTTTATTTTACTTTATTTTATTTTATTTTATTTTATATGCTTGGAAGAGTTGACAGTACATTTTGAGTATTAGCAGTTTCATTGTATGTTACACCTTTTCACCATGGGGCTTAGTTTAAGCATTTGTCATGTTTTTCTTCAAAGGAAGATGCCATTAAACTGCAGTCTAATAAAGGAAACAGTCTCAGAAGCAAAGGACTAAAGTTAAGCATCAGAGTAAAGTTAAGACTTTCTGTTAGTTTTTAGGTTCTGTAGAGGACAGACAAAATACCACTCACTACTTGTTATCAATCGGTATTTCTGTCCTTGGCAACTACTGTGTACTTCAGATGCGAAAGCAGTAATGTTCACAGGAACCATATATTTACATTAGCGTATAGAAGACAAGAATATACTATAAGGATTTCACTCTGCAGTTTTTGTGCTTAAACTATGCTTTCAATCAAACTTCTAGCTAAGGTTAACAGATAGAGCTATAAATATACATTGCAGCCGCCTTCCCACCTCCTCCCTACTCTCCATCCAGATACTGCAGTGTTTAGAACGGTCTGGGAAGCTGTTTTCTCAATCAAGGGAAGTTTTTACAAGATTCTGTAAATTTTCTTCTTTTGAACCAGGAGAACAACAACAAATCAAATAAAAAGGAAACAGAGAGGAAAAAGCTGGGATGGGAAGTATGAAAAGAAATTCAGAAGAGTAAAGCACATTCCACAACAGTGTGTGTGTATATATATATAACATATATATATATGTATATTAATACTAGTGAATAGATCCTGAGCTACAGCTGACTTAATCAATATGGTAAAAGGTACAGTGACACTACCAGAAACCTACCACACAAATAGGCAGAAAAGAAAACTTTTTTTGAACTAGTATACTGAAATCCTCAGCACAGGTAAAATATGTAGGTCCAGCAGCAGGCTGACACAACCATACTGCTTCCAGATTTTGGTTATTCCATGCCTACTCTGTAGGTTAGCAATATTATTCTCCATTCTATATGTAGACATGCAGTTGTGGCCTCTTTGTGCAACAACCCCTGAATTACTGATATCTGTTGAAGTAGTTCTATAACATTTAGTAACATAAAAACACTTTAAATTTACATTTGTCCCCAGACTCATTTCACATATTTAAATATTCTAAATGAGCCAGGTGAATAATGGGTCTTACTCCAGTGCACTTGTCTTCTCCCTGATTAGAAATTCTTGCCTTATTGTAATAGGTTCATATGATCTTGGAAAAAAGTTTAAAAGTTTCACTTTCAGCAAACTACATATTCCAAGGGAATGTTTCATAGGAAAATTTCCAACTGTGCCTGTTAACAACAGCTATTAAGAAGGCTAGTGAATCACCATTGCACTGGTACCAACAAAATATGTATATATATATATATATATATTATTATCATTATTTATTCATTTATTTATTTTGTACTGGACAACTAAAGAAAAATATTCCTACTTTATTTTTCAAAAAGGACAGAAAGACAAAATACTAGAAAAAAATGCTGTGATAATAATGTGTTGTGAATTGTGTTGGGCAGAAGTGCCTGCTGGGCAGAAGTGTCTGCACTGTTTTGACAGTGCAGGGTTATCAGATATAATAGCAGGCAGCTACTCTTGTTAAGATGATAGAGTCAGACAGAAACATTACTCTAACACTGTGCTTTAGAAGACAGCTGAAAATAATACTTACGATACTCTGTGGCACTTTGAAATCATTGTATTAAGCTCAGAATTATGGATGAGCTCTGCTTTACGTTAGTTTAATAAAGGTATCACACTCTTTCTCTCAGATGAGTATTAGACAATAAAAATGAAACATTCTTTCCAAGATTTAATATACTATTTGAGATCTCTTCTGTAATCACAGTTTCCTATTCCCTTTCTTATTTTTCAGATACAGATAAATGTAAAATCTTCACACATAAAAAAGAATTTGTGGTAACATTTCCACTTATTTTTAGAAGAGTTGAAGAGTCCTGTATTTTTATATACATATTATACAGCAGCATATAACTTCTACTGATTTAATACAGTTATGGTGTGACAGATTTTTTTTTTAGGTTGACTGGGACATCGTAAGTAATTGAATTTTCATTTTGATTACCAGACCTAAAAAGAAAAAGAAAAAAAAACAAAAACAAAAAAAAAAAAAAAAAAAAAAAAAAAAAAAAAAAAAACACAACACATTTGTAGTGAACCAGATAATTTGTTTCAGCTCAAATAAAGAAAAAGAGGTAGAATGACTCTGTCTCAGCACTCTGGGCAGTCCCCTAGAAGTGTAAACTTGAATTCCAACTCCTATATCCAGAAGGATTTGAATTCTTCATAAAACTATTTCAATATAAGAAACTGAGAGCAAACTATCTTGAAATATTCCCTTCCCAAAACTGTGTCCATAGTCTTGTTTCTATCAAAATAAAGAGTGACATTATTACTCCTCCTTCCTTCATCTCATCTGAAAGATAAATAATTGAATTATTTGACTAAAACGTTTTAGCTTTTAAAGAAAAACACTGCTAATTTACACTTACTTTTCTATTTTTAGATCTTCATGTATGATGTTTTTGTTATCTTAAAAATAAGCTTAAGATGTTCTACTGCCACAAACACTCATCTTTACAATACTATAAGCATGTCTCTTGAGAAGAATGCAAAAATCTCATCCATGCAATTAAAACACTATATATTTTGTCAGTAAAAATATGAATATAGATTTATGAGATTTTAGGATTTCATTGAAACTGCACTAACCATTCAAGTACCTCTTAATGTCACTTCTTAGAAGGCAAGTACCATAAATCTTTATGTAAAAAATCAGTTTGAAACAATGACTTAGAGACTTTTTGAGGGATAAAGAATGTTACTTTGCCTTCAGTTCAGAATTCATTATTGAGTTCACTTTGTTTCCATCCAAAGGCTTGTTATGTGATTCTTAAGTAGTAATAAAAATAATTAGCAAAACAAAATAAGGAGTTTGGGTTTTTGGTTGGTAAGGGCTGTGAGGCTTCCTTGAATAGGTTTTGACATGCTTTTCGTGTGGCTGGAGAACAGAGCAGGCTATAGTTTATAACCTTGATCTGTCCTGTGGGTTCATCAAATGCACTTCTTGTGGCCCACAGGCAAAAGAGAAAGCAGTCATTACTCTGGAATGGAAAGGACCCTTCCTCTTTCAATTCAGCATTGCTAACAGACTGAAATTTTCTCCAGATAGTAGAGCAGCCAATACTCTGATCCTAAAACTACCACTGCATTTGGTTATAGCAGAGCCGGAGTGTTATATAAGCAAGCCATTTCAGCAACATAGTGTTGCTGAACACAGTGGACTGAATTCCGGGGGCACAGTAAAACATGTGTAAACTCCTGCTAGATACAGTATTTTCCCTAGGCAAAAGCACAGATTGGGAAATGTAAGGTAGACTTAAACTGCAGCTCCTCTGAACCTGAGAAAGGAAAAAACACTTTGCCATATTTTCAACCAAATTTACTTAGAAATGTGAACTTTCAAAGTGAACAGAAATGCCAAATTATGAGGAAATATGTATGCTGTCCATTTTCAGGAATCTAACTTAGTTTGTTGGAATAATACATGTATTCTAGAAATCATAGAATCATAGAATGGTCTGGGTTGAAAAGGATCTTAAAGATCATCTCGCTTCAACCCCCCTGCTCTGGGCAGGGTTGCCAGCCACTAGAGCAGGCTGCCCAGAGCTGCATCCAGCCTGGCCTTGAATGCCTCCAGGGACAGGGCATCCACAACCTCTCTGGGCAACCTGTTCCAGTGCCTCACCACCCTCTGAGTGAAATGCCTATGTCCTTCTGCTTAGTGTAGATGCCTAACTTTATTTATTTAGAAGCCTATTTTAGGCTTCTAAATTTCTATTTAGGACGATATTCAGAACAACTACATTAGATTGCACAAATATTCCCCATGGGGTCAAAATCCAAAAGGTAGCTTTTAAAAACCTTGGTTGCTAAGTTTACATATTTATCTAAGGCATTTAAATTGGGTGGAAAAAGGCCAATTATGTTTTGCAGAGTACAATATTAAAATAAATACACGAACAAAAATATCCAACTGTAAACACAGATTGATATAACTCAGACCATTCTAATCACTCTTGGAAACTTGAGTCTCATAAAGGATTTATAAACTGTGTCATGATGACAAAAAGCACCCCTGGATCCTAGAGTTTTCTACTGAGTCTGTTTTAAGTTTAGGCTAAAATAAAAGGGAACTATTTTCAAAGACACAACAGATGTCTTAATCCAGGACAAGTGAACACCTGAGATGATATTTTAAGAGCTTTCTTAGCTACCCTGGGAAGATTTTGAAAGCCTATAAAGAGAGAGAGGCAGAATTCAACTGATGTTTCAACTAAGTGTCGTTTTGTAACCCATGTAAGACAATATGTAAGATTTTTCTTCTGCCAAAAAGGCTATTCACAACTTCCCACTACCCCATGGCCATATACTTTGTTATATTTTTCCTGTGCTGGAACTAGGCAAAATGCAAAAGATTTTGCAGGTTTATTTTTCACTTAGTTTGTAGAGACATGCATGAAGGAAGGTAGGAGTGCTATGACCTTCTAAGTTACTTCTACAGTTGAAGAAAACAAAGAAATACTTGCACATTGCTGGTTACTGCTTACTTTTTGAGCTCAAGTTTTCCTATGATTCTTGGAACTAGCTAGTTTTTCAGAGGTGCTATTAAGTATGTATTAGGTATCCTAATTAGGCTGCATGCATATTAAATGCATATTAGACATTTTTGAAGCCTTCTATGTATTCAAGACCATGTGGACACTGCTACATACATATGTTGAATTTAATCATTAGAAATCAAGGTTCTCAATGCTGATTTAGGCATTTGCTGAAATTCACAGGTAACATGATTTCTAAGTCACATAAAAAGGGGAGGGGAATCAGAAGGATCTAAAATGTGGATAGTTACCTAATGAGAAATTCCAAACTGTTTGTGTGTCTATCGTCAATTCTGAGGTAGAGTGAAAATTTCTCCAAAATGCCTATTTCCATTTTCAAGTGTGATACCTTTAAAAACTGATCTTTATAATCTTTCTTAAAACAATAGTAACAGTTCAACATTTTTCCTTTTGATTTTTACCTTGTTCTGCTAGAAATGACAATACTCAGTTTATCATTGCCTTACATCTCTCTTCTCATAAAGCAAATGGAATTGAAATATTTCTCCTCGCCATTTTCAAAATAAACATATTAATTTTCATTTAAAATTGACCTAAATTTTAGTTCCTTCCATACTATTAAATGCATTTTTAAAGAAAACAATCAACCAAACAAAACAAAAACAAACAAAAACAAGCAAACAACAAAAAAACTACAACACAGACATATCAAAACAAAATGGTTTATTTAACCTCAAACAACACTTTGACTCCCTCCCCCTTCCCACTTGAATCTGCAAGCTCACCAGGGCAAAAGAGTGATCTGTTTTCCAATATAACCTCAGTCTAAGGTCCTTTGCATAGAATACAGTATTTCAAACTGCTTTCAATGAATAACAGCTCAGTTCTAAAAAGCTAACTCAACTTTATGAAGTTTTCTTAATAAAATAAATGATTATAATTTCCTTCATTCCCTGAAGAAAATATGTGCATTTGAAGTATCTGCTGTTTCAGCGTCTCTGTTCTGCCTAAATTTTAATCCCAAATTCTCTTTCATAAACCATAGATGAAGCTCAGATACAGGTTACTTCATTATAATTTGCCTGATGATTTAAAAAAAAAATTACTAAAGACTGTGAATAAAATTTAATTGTAATAAAACACTATAGTATATACACTGCTAACAAGATTGCAAAGTATCCCCTATAGGAAACATGTTATTAGTTAGTTAGTGGGATGTAAGCAACACAGGGCTTGGTTCTACTTTATCCTCAGACGTAAGACCCCAGCAACATCCTTTTTCCAGGAGGGCTGAGGCTGTATTGCAGTAACAGAAAATGTGTTTAGCCAGTATGACCAGGGATGCCCTTATCATGAGTCACTTCCACACAAGACCACCGGTGAAGATGACACAGGATGAGGTCCTGCAGGGACCCAGTGCTGGTACAGAGAACATATGCCCAATATAAGGGTAAATCAAAGCCAAAGCCTTGCATGATTTCTTGTCTGGAAGAAACCAGGAAATACCCAAATTCACGTATGGATGTGTTTCCAGACCAAAAAAAAAGTTTAAATAAGCTTTCAAAAAAAAAAAAAAAAAAAAAAAAAAAAAACTTTGAAGAAAAAAAAAAGTGAACTTTTAATTATAAACAAATTCTGTGATTTTCTTTATATAATTCCAGTACTCAGTCCCTTGTAGGGTTAATGACAAAGAGCTTGAACCGTCTGCCACCCTGTGAAAGGTCACAGTGGGAGCACAACTCTGCTCCCTGCCTTTGCCACTGATTTGGCAAGGAGTTGGCTGGCTGCCCTCTCTCTCCCCTTAGTCATCCTGCAGTCTGGGGATGTATGATTTACAATGGTGAGGGAGAGCTCATGCTAATGAACCCTCCTCATCATACAGATCTTTATGCCTAATTCATCAGGCACTTTAGAGTGCGATCAACTCATCAACAGCCACACACTGAATTTTTTAGCTCAAGGCTGGCATATGCTCTCTTTTCTGTGCACAACTGTGGTTAGACCATGTAAATGTTAATAAATGAAATGTTAACAACACTTTAGCTCACTGCCCTACTGCCTGATGTACTCCTTTTCCCCAGCTTCCTGAGGGACTTTTTGTCCCCTGATAATATAAAAGAACAAGAGAGAGAGAAAAAAAATTAAATAGTTCAGTGCCCTGATAAGCAGGCATATTGAGACAATAACCTGTCCTAGCATACATGTTTCAATGTATTTGAGGTAGAGACATTTCCTAAATGCTTTCTTGGTTCTCAGAAAAGTGTTGAGTACTCTACCATTGTGATTCCATATGTGCATATATGTGCTCTCCCTCCTGACTGCTGTGTTCCTGTTGCTACCCAGTTCCTGTCAGTTTGCTCTGTTATGTTCTAACTTTCTGAGACTCTTTGGCAGGAGACTCTCAGCCCCAGCATCAGGCGGAAGAAATCGATGCCTAGAAATCGAAACAAAATCGTGCCTAGAAATCGAAACAAAAACTATCCTATTTGTGTGACCTGTACACTCTCCAATGCCTCTTTGAAATACAATAAGGAACTTTGCATTTACCTTTAGCTTTTGCAATTCAACAAAACACCTATTAAAACAATAAAGAAAATAAACATACACCAAATCTTATAAAATAATATCACTGCCTACCCACTCCCCAAAAGCAAAAACAAACAAACAAAACCCCCCAATCCTCACAAGGCAATGTCTGTCTGAATTTACCTGTATGAATTGCATAAAGTACTGGATTTTCAGCTTTTCTTGGAATGCTCATATACCTGAGTAGATTAATATATATCCTTTGTTGCTGTTGTGGTTGTTAGTGTTGCTTTGTTGCTGTAGTGCCAAGCATAGCAGGACAGCAACCCTTTGGAGGAGGAACTTTAGGATGCATACTTCTTTCACCACCTCTGGTGTTCATACTTTGGCTGTTTAACATGGATACCAACTTGCTGCCCCTCCTCTCCTGATGCAAGAGGGGATCTGAGGTGGAGGTGCTTCTCCTCAGATGCACATGAAGTTTTTGAAACTCTCTGCTTATATAAGATTGAATGTGTGTATATACATATATATATGCACACATACATATATGCACACACATATATGTACATATATATGAGCTATATAAATCTTTCTGTATGAAAATTCCTTAATGCCCTTCTGCCACTATAATAATTTCAAGAGTTTCTAGATTGCTATAGCACCCACACACAGACCAGTGTGACAGAGAACCAGATCCCACTGATACGGTGCTTCTCTAAGTTAGGTTTCTGAAGATGGATAACATGATCAGAGATGCTCACTGCACTCTCAGAAATTACACTGAAGCTAGTTTGGGGTCTGGGTGCCCAATGTGGCCAGCACATTTTTTCTGCTCATTGAGCAAAGCCTGTGTTTCACTGTCTGAATCTCTTGTGGAGTCATGAAGATTTAATTGGTATCTTTGTTGAAAAGTTTCCCTCAAATCTGAGGAATGAAATTCTCTAATCAATTCCAGATGTCTGATTTAAAAACACACACACTGCCATAGTCCTTTGAAAGCTGAAGATTCATAGTTCCAACTTTCATTTTGGAAGGGTTTGTAGTTGGGGCAAGAAAAAATGTGGTTTTCAAAATGTCCATGAAAAAATATATTTTTTTTCTTATTAAACTTGCTACAAATTTTACATTATGGTTTGCTGTCTGTGGTTTAAAAACCTAGATTACATTTATAAGAGCAGAAATCAGTAAGGCATTTCTGAAGAAGATAGATACAGATACAATGACACAGGGGCATAACAAGAAAATCTATTCCTAGTTTTATGTCTCACAGGCCTCTCTTTAAAACTTGAAATAATTTTATATAATTTTGTCTGCAGAAGATCCAAGCAGAAGCACAACCATTTGCAAAAGTTGAGGAAAACCATTTAAGTCTACTTGGCATCATTTCAGTTCTTTACAAATCTATTACATGAAAAATAAAGGAAAAAAAAATCACTGCTCTAGGGAGTGAAGCTATTGTATCTGAACTAGGAGGTCTGACCCAGATATAGATTGTACCTGTTATGTATAGACCATCAATTGACAAACATTTGAAAGTGTTCAGACTACCAACAAGAATGAAAAAAAAATCTACTGACACAAAAATATATAAAACATCTGAGAACTAACAAAGAAGCAAGAGCTGGTTCACTGTGAACAGACATTTTCAAAAGTCTTGCAGTTTTTATTTTGTTGTGTAACAAGCTTAGTGGAATTCAAAAAAAAAAAAAAAGCACCTGGTTCTCAGATATAATGCTTCTTTTAAAGAAAATATAAAAAGTTATGCAATGATTCTGCATTTGTAGTACCCTCAAAACTCATCAAAATTTGGGGAAGAAATGGGGGGGGGGGTCTTTATTTTCTTAAGTCATTAATGATGAAGGTTGAATGGGTTTTCAGACAATGGTGGCTGTGTTTGCTACTGATGAGCTATCACAAATATAACAGCAGTGGAGCAAATAGAAACGAGACGTACAGAAGAGAGTAGAGCAGGGTGTTCGGGATGTGGGCTAAGGAGGAACAGCCAATGTTTTCCTCTTTGCCAACCAGATTTGGGAAATGTAGATCAGTCTGAAAGTTAAACTGCTTCATACTTTGCACATTACTTGTGCAAACCAGAGTCTTACGTGGTTGACATAATATATATGCCATGAGACCCAAACCAATTTAAACTGGGTGAAAATCTGTGTCACACAAGAAGCTATTGCAAATTCAACACGCATTATGCCTACCTTGAAAATGTTTGTCTGACAGTTCGGGTCATAGTAAAATAAAAATATTACTCTCCTTCAATTCAGAGTGGAGCTAAAGACTACTTAAGTCAGAGAAGTCTTACCATTGATTTCAATAGGATTTAATTCAACACATTCAAAACCACCTGAATTTTGTGTTGTGGTGGATAAAGCAAACTAAGTTGCAAAAATCCTTCTTTTTGAAGAAGTTAATACCTTACTTAAAAATAATAGAAGCAAATTATATTTCTGGGGAAAAAAAATCCTTTAAATTTCCAACCTTTGTAACTTTCTCAGTTGCAGTCTAAAGCAGAGCAAGAGCTGCATACTTTCTATACGCGCATGATATCAAGCACCACAAATGTTCAGCTTAGAACTGTCAAGCCACACATAAAATATTGATACCTCACATTGGCAGGGTTAATACAGTGTTATTTTAATTGCAAACACACTGTGGGTGATTAGTCAAACTTGGTGCGTCTTGAATCTTAAGATAAAGATGCCTTCTGGCTGGACCTCCTATGCAATTAGCACTGTGACCCTCATGTGCTCTTCTCTGTTATTAATATGATTGGTCTAATATGAGATATTCATTAACCTGTTGTGAACCATCTTAGAAACCATTTTTGAATAATAGACTGCATTTCTTTTTCTAAATCCATTTACTAGCAGAGAGAAAGGGATGAAGACAAGCTTTCTCCATTAGACTGACTGGTATAGTGTTAAACACAATATATAGTGTATGAAATTATGAAAGAGCAAATTAAATAACAGGGCATATCTGGCTCATTAGTAATGGATGATCAGGTGCTCATTATGTTGAATTTCCACCCTGTTCAGAAGATGAATGCACATGCCAGAACAGAAATATGCTAACTGACCCTGCCTGAAAATAAACTAATGCACATCTGGAAGTTCACTGTTTTGCCAGCTCGCTACTGTTTATGCTTTCTTTCTTTCTTTCCTTCTCTCTCTTTCTTTATTTCTTTTTCTCTTTTTCAAATTCAATTAGAATTTGAATCTTTTACTTGTTATTAAAAGTGCACCCATCTATGTGCTAGTTGTTAAAAAAATACAGACTATTATTAGCATTAGGTAAATAAAATAAAAACAAGAAGAGAAGAGAGCTTACAAATGTAGGTCCAGAACTTAAGCCAATACCAGTCAGGCTTCTCTACTGGCTCCAATAGAATTACAGTGTTAACATCAACCGAGGAAAAAAAAATTAAAAAAATCACCAACCAACCAGCCAACAGCAACAAAAACAAACAAACAGTAAAATAACAGTATCTAAGCAAGATCAGATCACTAAGTGGAACTGAGTATAGTTTTGCTGTGTTTCCTGGTTTAATATTTTGCCTTAATAATACTCTGAATTGACTATTGTTGTTATATTCCTGTGTGAAAGTTTGATCACTTCAAATTGTTTAGCCCCCTCAATACATGGGCCTGTCAGAGTTCTTGGCTTCTGAATGTGCAAGTCACCCCTTGACTGGTCTGAAGAAAAGTACACATGGCAGTTTGATTGACTTTTAAAAGAGTGTTGAGGTTTATCTGAGTCCCATCACAAAGGAAAACAATGGGGTGTTAAAACACTGAGAGCAGGAGGGCGGGATGAAGAATGCTGCCTGGTCTGTGCACCTCATTAGGAAGCAGTCAATACTGTTTTTGTGAAGTTCTTTGTGCTCCCTCCTGCTTTGTGATCCCTCCAGGAAGTCTGCTATGCTCTATGTGCTGGCATGGGTAGTACTGGGCTATGGGGTGCTGCCCTGCACATGAGGTGCAGGCATGCCAGCACAAGAAAGATCCTGTCCAACACATCAGACTCAATGCCTGGGACTTGACAGATTGGAGGAAAAGAAGCAAATATCTTCCTGCATAGGAGTGTCCCAGTTCTAACCTATATTTGTTTGAAGATGGACTCGGTGTAAGTCTCTACTAACATATGAGTAAAATTTTTGTGTTTATAAAGTGGATGATCCTTCCTCCGTGAGTGTATACTTATTCTAGTTATTCTTGTTGGAAAAGACAGGATGCAGAAGATTTGCTGATTCTTCTCTCTGTTAGCCACCATGCTACTACATTAAGGCGTCATTTTTTAAATCATGTTTCAGAATAACTTGAGAAAGAGCATCTCAGAGAGTGTTTACCTTTGATATCTGACTACAAAATACTTATTAAAGAAATAAATAGTATGTCCTCCTCAAATGAGCATTGTGTTTTCACAGAGATTTCCAAGGCCTCCTAGAAAGGAAAGCATGCCGATTGCTTAAATGAAACATTGCAAATTATGACTTCTGCAGAGATCAGCTGCTAATTACTTAGAACAAACATCCACTAACAACCTGGAGACCAGTGCAATTGTTAGGAATTCTAGCAATACCAAAATTACCACTGTGTTAAATTATTAAAATTTTGTATCAAAGAATGAGTTTAAGTTGCTTTGGTCCTGTGCAAAAATTCTTCTGATCTTCGGCAATCATAATTTATTTACAGCTTCCATACGTACTCCTTCTATCACAAAGAAATAGGGTTTGTTAAGTATGGCCAGGAGGCACTGAATTTTCATAAGTAGTACTGTCTTTCAGTGAGAAAGACAGGGAAGAACTGCTCGCTTGAAGGTTCAGCAGCCAGCTTTTCTGTGTGAAAGGCAGGTTATCTAAACATTTTCTTCCCCTGAGAGAGATATTCATAATATTTATTCTAAAATACAAATATTAGGGCTCTTTGCTCCATGTGAATTATCCTTAGGTATAGTAAATACAGTTCAGGTTAAAATAAAATCAGGGCATAGCAACAGCTAATGTTTACATTTATAAAAAGTACATGTGGAGATTATTACAGGAAAATGTTCCAGAATTTATTTAAAAGTCCCCCTTTTAGCTGAATAAAGAACATTTTAGCATTTGGACTTGAACCCAACTTGGCTGTAACTGTATTGTGGCTCCCACAGATATGTCTCTGTTTAATGTGGACATCTTCCCAAATGTTGGGATTGGTACATTCTGCAGAAGGCAGATTAATCTTAAATGTCCTGGTTTATAAATTACATGGGACAGGTTTTTTGTTTGTTTTTATTTTTTTTGTTGTTTTGTTTTGTTTTAATTTTTTAAATTCAGCTCTGATCTATCAGCCAATGTCTGACAGCCCTTTAAAGTCAAAGAGAGATAGGATCACTCATTTATCAGTGTAACTTGTGAGAAATGGAGAAACAAAGAGGAACATATTTGATACACCATTGCAGATCATACTTAAAACTGCAACACAATTTTACGTAGTGTATACAACTATTTTACAAAGAAAGATACATAGAAACAAAAGCCTAACTTTTTTATCTTTAAAAATATTTGACACTACATTGTTGCTTTAAAGCAATGTCCTTCTGTTGATAATCTGCTTACAAGAGATATGCACAAAGATGTGATTTTTTTCAGAAATGGGATACAGAGAATGTTCCAAGCAAAATGCTTGCCAGTTTTTCATACCACACTTCTCAGTTCTGACAGTTTTTATTTAAAACTGCTTGTACGCAAGCAAATAAAAGGAACAGGATTTTTGGTTGCTCTGCCTTCCAGTATCTAGAGAGCAAACAAACTGACAGTGGGCAAGAGATCCTAAAAATCTGCTTACTGATTTTGCACTGCGTGACTCAGATTCTTAGCAGGGTTTGATGGTTCCATAAGCACGAAAGGGAGAACCATGAGGAGCCTCACCAACAATTTAGTTAGTATATCCCGTTATATAACCAAAGTAACATAAAAATGGCACTAGACTCTTCCTCAGATCCTTTTGCTAAAATGCTTACAGTTTTAGTCCTAGAGATAAGTTCTGTCTTCTCTCTATTTTCTCACCAAGTTGAAGAGTCTAATTCTGTGGAAAGGTTGGTCTTAATTATAACCTCTATTGCAATGCTCCTGGTCAGCTTATTTTTACTCTACCATATATTTGAATAGATATCAAATATAAACACTTTCAGTTTGCTTTCTCTCTCAAGCAATCTTACCTATGATAAGTCAGCCATGAAAGTATTCACCTGGATCTTGGAGCAGAAATCCACTTTTCACTGAAACACCTCCTGGCATGAACACAAAAGTATATCATTAACAAGCAAAAGGCATTGCCTGCTAATAACACCAGGCACCCATGCAGTATGTATCTCTATAACCTTCTCTCATCATGCAATTCTTTCCAAAATGCTCACTACTAACCCAGTGTTATTTCTACTGAAATAGCAGCAATTAAATTTCCATTGCAAAGAAAGTATGAAAAAAGCTGAACGCTCTTGTATAAAAGCACAGTGTTCAGATAAGGAAGGCAGCTTTGAATGGCCGAGAACTCTGTCAAATCAACATAGGTTCTCATCAGACCACTCCAAAGTGTTTCTCTTTGCACTAACAAAGCACATCTTGCTTTCTATCACTTGCAGTTTTTCATGTTTAGAAAAAAAAAAAAAAAAAAAAGCTACATAATTATTTTATAGCTTTAAAGACAGTGATTTTTCCCCCTACCTCTCCATATTAAAATTAGTTAAATTTAACATATACAATAGCAAAATTAAAATAAAATTCTAAGGAGAAAGTAAACAGCAAAGAGCAAGGATGTGGGGAGATTGCATCTAAAAACATCCCCCCCAGAAAGAAAAAAAAATAAAAATTAGGAGTGACACCTGAAGGTTAGAATGAAAACACTTTTGAAATGTTATCTGTAACAGTTGTGCTGTCCTACAGCACCCAATTACAAATCCACCCATGTGATCCCCTACCTTAAAACTGAATTAAATATTTAAATCCTGTTGTTCATGCATGCAAAATGTAAAAGGATAGGGTTTTTGTTTTTGTTTTTGTTTTTAATTCCTACAGCAGAATGACCTTCATGAAGGTAGATCCCCCAGATGCTGAAAGAAAATGGAATAGCTCTCTCTCTTTATTAAAATATGCAGATAAGTTTAGTTTTTTTTCCTCTGTTCTGAAGAAATACACTTTTTAATATACACTGTTATATGAATACATACAAAGAAATGTATTCTATTTTACAATATATAAATATGCTGCATTTATCAAAAGTAATCCTCACCACTTTTTCTTTCATTTGGGAAAATTAAAACATATATTTTACAGCTAGCTGTGCAATATTATTATATCTAACATGATTTGAGCTGAAGAAAATCAATGGGTGCAAGCTTTTGGGGAAGGTTTTGAAAAATGGCTCCTTTCATACTTAGAGTAAGTATAGTGCTTTGTTTGCAACCAAGGAAAGTACTCTGAGAATGAAATTAAATCTTGTCTGTCACCTCAAACAAGATAGCCTTGCAGTTTTCATCCAAACGTCCCAGAAATGTGAGGTGTTTGATCAGATTCTACTTTCATATATGATGAAATACTAGATGCCTGCAAATCAATCCACACACACAAGTAGTAACTGACATCAAAAACACAGGAAAAGTAATCACAATGTGATCTCTTATTAATGCAAAAAATCCCAAATCCCTATTAGTTTCTTGCAAATCATCTATACAACCAGTTTGCACAAATGGGGCACACTGTGCTGGTGTTTAGGCAAATTTCAGTAGACCATCGTTTCCATTTTGATAGAAATTTATCCTTTCTGAAACTCAGAGAAAACTTTATTTCTATATACCAGCATGGGACTATAAAATAATGCATTCACATTGGCAAACAAAAGAAAGATCATGTGGTTATTCAATTACCCATGTTAGCAAAGGGACTGGTATTCAGATTAGGGCTAGGAAGTATATTTAGGCTTAAATCCCAGATTTTCTGTGAGCCAGCCATCTTCTTTTCCGCCAAATTGAGACAAAATACTCCAAAACTTGTTCATAAGATGTGCTTTAGCCTGACCTCAATTATGATCAATTTATACCAGGATAATTGTGGGAAAACTTTGGACCAAAGTTACAGCTTTTTTAACTTGATCCTTTTAAATGTCTGCAACATGAGGCATGCGCCATCACCACATTACTAAATAAAGGTCATCCTCAGTTTGCTGAAACATGGATTAGTTACCAAGAACATTCTAGCATTCTTACACTTTTTTTCTCTGGAGTGTGGGAAATGAGGATGGCCTTATTCATTTTTCTTAAACTAGAAGTAGACCACAGACAGCACTGAAATCTTACCACTTAGGAAAACCTGCAACACTGAGTTTTGGAAGGTCATTAAATTTGAACTCAAAGAAGGAGACCAGTTCTTCCCCCAGACTCCTTTTCACCAACTTTGCATACTTTTGTTAATAAGTGCACAGGAGTTTGACACCATCAAAGCCCTGGTAGTCAAGAGCTACATACATTAAACACCGTCAGTACAAAATAAAAGTGTCAAATGACTTCTGCATTCAAAGACCCACAGATATCAAAATCAATCACTGACCCTTTGCAGGAACAAATATTTTCTTTCTGATTTTTTTTTTCCTCAGTCTGCTGCTTATGCTCTTACAAACTTTTCCTACAATTATAATTTTTGTAGAAAAAAATTATTCATCCATTAAACTAAATGAACAGGAAGTCCCAAAACCAGTCTATGACAGTCCCTGCAAAATTAATATGAAATCCAGGGAACCAAAACAAAATGATAATAACAACCTAAGCAAAAATAAATAAATAAATAAAATCATAATCCAAGCTTTTGATCATTCTTCTGCTATCTCTCTTGGGACTGGGCTTTACCAACACATCTCTCTGGTAGTTTTACTGCAAGGCAATATAGCATTACATTTATGATAACAAAGTAAATTATTCAATAAAGAAATTCAGGTTTTAGTAATGTCTTTTTTTCCTCTTAAATATATGCAGCCGTATATATTTGCACATTGATATTTATCTGTCCAGTGAGACTTTTTAGTATATGAGTGCCTCCTAATGAGTAAATAGCCAAAATCTCACTAGGGTGGTGGTATATTTTTCCTTCTACTTTCTCTCCGTTGATTTAACCTACACAACCCATTGACTCTTTTTCACAACTCTCTGAATCACTTAAACAAGCTTCTTATCTCTTCATTCTTAATTTTAGATAATTTATAGACAACTGTAAAAAATAAATCAGAAATGAACTTTTTCTTCCCTTTTGACAACAGTCTTATCTATGATGGGTTAAATTTCCTATGTCAATAGGTTTCTTGGAATAGTTTTTTGCTCTCTACTTTAACAAGATTTCTTCATTTTTCTACTGAAATAGCTTAAAATTTAATAGTCCAACTGGAAGTTAGAAAGGTAAATATAACCATTCTCATGTTCGCTGAATGGGTTATATGAACTGTCTGACATCACTCTTCTAGTCAGTCATAGAAGGCCATTAGCTAATTCATCTCTCATACCCATTTGAACATGTAGCAGCAGAGAAACCAGACAGACTTGGGGCCTAAATCATTGCGTGGAACTAAGGGGAGAAAACATTGAAAAAAAAAAAAAAAAGGAAAAAAAAAGATCAAAATATGTCAGTCTTTCCAAGCATATCTCAATTTATCTTTTTCAAGACCAAAAAGCTGTCTTCACCCAGACATTAATCTCAGAGAGGTACTGACTTATTTCATGAGAAAGTAGTGTTTTCACCAGATGAATGCAGGGGTTTTCATGGGATGCTAGGCTGCGGCAACAATTCTCAGGATGCAACCTCCTAAAGTTACTGTCAGACCTCATCACGATGATTTAAAAAGGAGCAACCCAAGCCTTACAGTGTTCCAGTACAGTGGTGTTTTTTGTTTGTTTGTTTGTTTTTGTTTTGTTTTGTTTTTTGAAATGATTGGAATAATTCATCCAACATAGTCTGCAGAGGTAATTTTATGTTCTTGAAGAAGCACAAATATACCCAATACAAAAATATACACAAGTACCATAGACAGAACTAGAAGTACTTCAAAATGGAGATGGATCACTGTACAACTAGTGACCTGTCATTTTTATATCAAGGTTTAATTTGATTGAAATTTGAATGAAAAAAAAATAAAAATCTATTTTCTCTTTTTTGTTTCAGATTTTTTTTACCTCTGCTTAAATTCTAAGCTGCTCCTTTTATTTTATTTTTTTTTTCAAATATCTCAGAATGAAAAATGGAGGCATGAAATCTCCAGTTTTTATATTTTTCCTCTTTAGTAAATAGAGACAACTGAAATAAAAATTTAAACAAAATGCAATTTCTTTTAATATGAAATCTATTACTTAAAATATGGAATTATTTTTGTTTGCAAAACAAAGGTTTAAAAATATTATTTCTCCTGATTTATCTTTAATAAGAGTTCAACTTTCTTCCTCAGCTTCTGTATTCAATAAAGAGATATTATATTGCAGGTGATAATTCTGAAGTTTTTCTGGGCTCAGAAATGGCTTATTGTGAATAAAGTCTTACAGTGCAAGATGATAACATTTTTTTTTTTTTCCAGCTCTCATGGGGTTACGAAGCAAATAGGTATATTCTTATTGAGATAGGTGATCGCTAATAAATTCACAGTTCCTAACTCTGTAAACAATCTGAAGGCACAAAAATGATATCTTAAAAATAACATCTTGTTTTTCAATAGGGTTTTCAATGGTGAAAGAATGGTAATAATACAGGTTGACAAAGATGACTTGAAGAAATCACGCCAAAATAAATGTGTTTTTTTTTTTTTTTACTATGACTGACATACAGAATGGCGTATATGCAATACGTGTATTCTTTCTTTCTTTTTTTTTTTTTTTTCCTGAAATACCTCTTGCCTTACAAGTTCAGATGATCTTTTTCTGATTCTAAGATCTTAAGTAACAATTCAGAACAAAGTAACTCCAGTCAGTTCCTGCCTCTGCTTCTTCCAGTCCAATATTTTAGAAAGAATAAAGAAATCAAAACACAGTCATGCTGTTACTGTTTATTACATGTAAGTAAAAACTTGGGAAAGACAAGAAATTCACCCCTTAAAGTAATCAGAGAATCTCCTGCATATTCTTGGAATAGAAGAGGAAGGGAAAAGAGGTGGCAATGCAGCTAGTTTCCATTTCTACACATTTCCTGCTCCTAGGAGAAATCAAATTGCATTGTCAGCAGGTGTGTGCTTCTATACTCCTCCTACGGATAATATGTATTTCATTGGAAGAATGGACTGGATATGGCTCACTATAATTTTCATCTTCAGTTCTACAGAATCTGTGTGTGTATTTTGCAGGTCTATCATCAGCAATCATGTTAGGGTTTCATGAGACAGTATGCATCTCTGCTTCTGCAAAGCCATATGGCCATGCATGTTTTGCTGCAGACTGACACCGAGTCATGTTTTGCTATAAATTATTTTCAATAATAATGATTTTTTTATTTTTTTTTAACTAAGACATAAACAAAAGTGCAAACCAGAAAAAAAAAGGGGGGGGGGGCATTCAAATTCAATCAGATGCCTCCAGAATTCATGTCTTAATGAGTATTTTGCCCTAGGCTCCCCTCCCTTCCTCCAAATAAGGTGAGCAGAAAAATCACACTTTGATCCTCTCAGAAGTCCTTTTTATTAAAAACTATGGAAAGGTGAGGATTTCTATAGTAGTAGAAGCAAATGGAAATTATTTTAGGCTTAGTTTCAGGATGAACAGAGGGAGAGAAACCCTCATGGGACAAAATCCAGAGCTACAAAATTTCAACCCCATATTATTACATAACAGTTTTCAGGCACCCCATTCAGGAGAAATGCATTTGGAACCCTGCCCAAGAAAGGGCTCACTTGCTACAAAAGGATGATAAATGTAGAGGTTCAATATTTTATATTAGTAACATTTGTTCTCTCGGCACTGATATTAAAGGCACACAAACATGAGAGAATCTTTTGTTAGAGATACACGCTCTGAACACATTAAATCGAATAATTGGCAAGAAAATGCTGTTTGACAGTATTGGAAATGGCACTAGAATTTGTTGAAAAGAAAAAAATCTAAGTTCTTCTAGAAATATAGAAATGTTTAAATACCTGATTGGTTAATTAGAATTTTAGAATTTATTTACTAGTGGAAAGCAAAATTTAACTGCCTCAATTTTATATATGCAGACACAGATTCAAAAATTTCAGTTTTTGTATCAAGACAAACCTAAAGCTTCTTGAAGTTTAAATCATAAAAATAAATAAGCAAGACATGGAATAATCTGGAGTAATTAGGAGTTGGTAGAAGTAGGTTCTGATTCAAGATATTTCCCTGTCTTGGGGTTCAGACGTAGATCTCTAGCTTTCCAACCTAAGTTATACATAGGAAGCATAGGAAAAAGAAGTTTGCAAGTTACATCTCTCTTGAAGAAACCTTAATTTTGCATAGATCAACAAACAAACAAAACAACAACAAAAAAAAAATGAAACAACTATTTATTTTCACATATAAAATCTTCTCAGTATCCACACCAAACTACTGTTTCTTGAAAAAAAAAAAAAAAAAAAGAAAAGTATTCAGACAATCACATCTTTAGAGAACCTGAGGAAATAATTACTGACTGGGATTCTGGAGTCATTATCAAGCACAACTAAAATTTTTATCTCTCATCCAGCTTCAAGATTTCTCTTACTATGAAACTATCAATTATGTTATGGTGCATAATTGCTTCAGGTGGCTGCATGCAACCTTAGCTCCACAGTGAGAGCAAGCTCTGTTTTGTAAATTTATTTGTATGTTATTTACACATATCATAAGTGCACTTGGAATTTTTTATTTGTTTGAGAGGGAAGCAATATGCTATGCACATGAAAAAAAGGGTATTAACATAGGTGGAAAAAAAAAAAAAAGTATGAAAAAAAAAGATGACTAAGGTTTCCCAGACTAGTTGATCCAGACTGTCCTCTTCTTTGAAATATTAAACTCTTTCTACAAATAAATAAATAAATAAAAATAAAGTATTATTCAAAATAGTCCTGACACTCATGGTCCAGGATTGTTTTGGCAATATAAGAAAAGTAATTTTGAACACAGATTTCTGAGAGATGACATAAGCTGCCAAACTACTTTATATGACTTTTTATGATTCTCCTACTCTGCATTAAGAATGCTATCTTGACACTGAACAGCCTTCTCCAGCATATTACTACATCGAATTAAAAGCTTTGAACTTTTTTTTAATCAAAGTATTTCAACAAACAAATACTAGTTGAAGAAACATTCTTCATCAGAAGTGTCTCAGTCAATATTAATTTTGAGTTGATGATGGGTTTGCATAGTTTGTAATGTTTAAAGTTGTCTATCTTAGCATAAACAGTTTCCTATGAATATTTTTGAGCATGTATCAAAGCAAAAATAGTTACTTAAATACGCCATCAGATTCCAGAATGGATAAGATATTTTAAGTTGTGATAGCAAGTAGTATATACAAAAAAGGTAGTATTTCTACTAGGCTTGATTATCCTTTACAAATACTAAGAATCATATATGTATGACACAGAGGTAAATCTGTAATTGAAAGAATTACATCAAATGAATTTTCCAAACCAAAAATCAAACGAGTGATGATGACAAAGGATTCATATTTCCCCATTCTGTTTTCCCCATATTTCCCACTTCTGTTTTCAAGGCCCTCAAACAGAAGTATTAGAAACCAGCTAGAACCATCAGAAGACCAGTTGAGTAGCTCAGGATGAACTTGTAAGGAAATCCTCTGTTTATTGATTATTACCTCTGTAGAAATGAATTAGCTAACAAAAGATTTCATTCCATCTACCTCATTGTTCTATATTATCAGAAATCGGTCAAATGAGTATACAATCCAAGAAACATAACTTTAGTTATGAAATTTCCATTGTCACCATCTTCCATTTTGTAATGAATCTACATCCCAAAATTTTTTTTTCTTTTGTTGTTGTTGTTGTTGTTGTTGTTGTTTTTCTTTTTTTGTTTGTTTGTTTGGAAAGAAAGCCTGTTCCTTCACAATGCCTGTTGCTTAAGTGGAAAATACTGCACAAAGAAAGGGGGTGGGGAATGTGGGGAGATGGAATAGTACACATTTATTCATTTTTGTAGTTATGTGTGCCAATGCTTAGTTTTGTACTTCTGCTTCTACAGCTCTAAATGAGAGAAAATAACCTTTACAGTGCTAAAAGTGTTAACATCTATACTGCTGAACTAAGCATAAATGTGCTTTAGGATCCCTTTCTATTGCAATACACTGTTATCAGGGAATAGTCTAGCTGACTGTTTAGTTTTTTATTTCTTGACATTTATTGTTCTTGCTCCAATTATATTGTGATGACTTCTCACAAACAGTTCTTTTAGACACTACTATTAATATTTGAACTGCTGGAAGTATGTTTTTGAGTAACTGTCCGTGACAGAGAAACAAGGCAAAAGCCCACAGAATTAGTCTCTGTATAAATTAGTCATACAGCTCATCCAAAAGTTTTCCTCACTGACACCTCCCCTGCTCTCTGGGGAAGCAGGTACCTGACACCATTCAGGCTTTTAAAACATTTCATTACGATGTTACTGCTAATTTAGACACACTCCTTATTGATTGGCAGCATTGTTCATGATGGGGAAAGTAATTTATTCTCTGCTAGATCCTGGGAAACTTCCATTTACCTCAGCAGAATAGTACAGAACAGTCACACAGCTACGCGATACTTGGCAGGGCTTAGTAAGCAGGACCAGAGGAAAATCACTGCTTGGTGGTGCATTTCCTTATCTACCAATATGTAGTAGGAGACCAGCATTTCAAACATATGTTCATGGCATAATTTGCTTTAAGTAGGTAAAAAGACAAATACATTTTAGGTATGTAGTTTACTCAGAAAGGATTATTCACTTACAAGAATTAGCTTCACTAGCAAGATTTTTATCATTTCAATTTTTTTTAATACAAATATTTGGCTAATAGATATGAAAGGTATTTATTTTCTCTTCACTTGGCTTTCTTTCCTAGGATTAGTACAACATGACAGATGGCTGATGTCATCTTTACTTGGAAGAACTCAGCTGGCAATAATAGCATGGTACATTTCTGGGGATTTGCTGTACTGTAAGTCATGAAGCGGTTTTCAACCAAAAAGAGTCCAAAAGGGAATTCCCAGAAGTAAATATCTGCCTATGATATCCTACTGAGTCTTGTTGATGCATCACAAACAGAAGGAAGCATAGAGTCTTTATAAACTCCATAAATATTTACAATATTGTTGAAAATACATTGGAAATGCTACAGATTGCAAATGGTATGGGCCCCCTTGGCAGTGTATCTTTAATTTTGCTGTTGAGTGAGAATAACAAAAACTGCTGCGTTATATATATCAAAATCTGTTATGTATATATGTGAAGTTCAGTGATTTTTGTCACATTTGACATTTGTGTGTAATAGAGTGAAAGCATTAATATTATTAAAATGTAGATACCCTGCCTGATTGTTTTTCATTTTGCTCATGATTGCAGTGATGAGTAGACAAATGTCAGGGTCGGAGAGTTAAAGTTAATGAGAGCTTTCCATTGCACCATTGATTAATGGTGGATACTGTAGCAAAAGATTTTCAGATTCCTCTTTTGTAAAAAGAATGAAGGTAAAAATGGACTGATGCCAGTTTAAATACTCTGATTACCTATCAAAATGTTCTTAAATCTTCAGTAATCATTACATGCAGGCCTGACCAAGCCTGTGGGAAAATATTTAAAATACATAAATTGCATCAGATAATTGTAATGATTTGAAGTAAATCTTGCTTTACAAATCCACACTTTCTCTATCCACAGTAGCCTAACTTGTAATAGACTTTATATTCCTTTACTTAAATGAATGTTCAAAAATAGCTTTTTATATAGGTGCAAGGATAGGACTGATTATACCATAATATGTGTTTTTTCTATTATTAAAGTTTTTGCAATAGCTGATTTCATAATTATAGTTTAAATATGTCAATGCTAGTTGATATTTGCCACCCCTTAATCCAAGAGCAGGTTTTACTGTCTGGATTCCAAAGAGGGAGTGCACTCACTGACATCCATAAAGCTCTAATGCTCTCAGACATATGGCTTGATTTTTGAGTGGTCATATGTAAAGCCAGGAATTGGACACTTGTGGGTCCCTTCCTGAGTTGGAAGGGACCCACAAGAAGAGCTTTAAGAAGAGCTATGATTCTCTAGCTCTTCTTAAAGCAAATAGATATAAATGCAAGAGAGAAGACCCATATCCATAGCAAACTGCATAAACAATTTTGATACTGCCTTCCCACTTCAATGGTATTTCCTACTCTCAGTTACCACAATGATACCACAATGAGAAGAAAAAGTTAGGCTGGGAGATACTGAAAAGACACATCTTACAAAAGAAAGAAAAAAAAAAAAAAAAAAAAAAAAAAAAAAGCAAACAAACTAACCTTATTTTCAGAGTCATATTGTTAAATAAACCGTGTAAGTTGTTTTTAAATTCCTACTAAGAGCTTTTCAAAAAATATATGTGCATATTATATATATTTAACAAAGAATATAATATGATTATGACAGGTAAAGCATGAGAGCATGAGAGAACTTAATGACTTAAGATAAATGGCTATGCCTGTCATATTGACCTATCTTTATATACCTGAGAAATGCACAAATAAAATATGACCGTGACATTTATATGAGTATTTTTATTCCTTTTCCAGTTTTTATTAGGAAATAAAATTAAATGGTTGCATGTTCCATGGTTAAGAGAAGACAAATCTTGATCTATCACCTGAACATTATAATCAATGAATGATAATTGACCCATGATACTTATTACTACCAGTGTAGGTTTTGCCCATTATACAAGCAAATTTGAAACAGGCCAGCATTATAATGGGCAGCATAAAAATGTCATGTTCCCATGTAGTTATGTTGATGGTTCACTGAAGAGACCATCATGCCCTGCAATACTGGAAATAGTAGGCCAGTAGGATTTTTAATGCTTTTATTTAGTGGTACTGTGTATTTCTTTCCTAAGCATGATTAAATAATCATAAGAACTCCTCTAAGGGCTAATCTGCGTTATTTCCCAGATTTTCACCTTGGGGACATATTGTCCCTTGTCACTGAAACCTCAGGGACAGAAGGGTACGCCACAGGGTGGCACAGCAGGAAGCTGAGATACTGATGAAACAGTGTTCAGTTAATGAAGGCATGGCCCATGGCCTCTGCTGGTATGCCATATGTTTGAAGAAATGCTAATGACTACAATTCAAATACCTTTTTCATCTTAACTATATGTAAATGTGTTTATAAATGCTCTCTTATAAATATACTATCACATTTTTAAAAGCTAAGTGCTAATGTTGCTTTCAACATCTATAATACACAATAATTAAAACTTTAGCAATTCTGCTTAATTATACCTTATGGGAAACTGTACGGTAATTTATAGAAATTAAGCAGAAAAACAAAGATCAACAGAAATAAAGCAGCAGTGGAAGAACTGAATAATAAATCACTTAGATCATTAATTTACAAAAACAAAATCATTGTGAAAAGACAACTAAGAACTCAATTCTCAAGCAGCTGAGGTCTGCAAGGGGAAGATTAGTTATAAAACTCAAAACAGTCCATTAAAAAGCTCCCTCAGCATGCTGAACTCTGTCAATTATTACAATTCTTTTTCTTCTGTGTGACTTTTTTGAACTGGCAGATCATTTCAAAACAAATAAACAAACAAACAAGAAACAGTAGAACTACAAATTTTATAATAAAAATTTGTGTGATTTTAATTCAACAGTGGCTCTTTCTTCTTTGCTTTCTTCTTAAAACCCTGTAACACTGCAGGTGATCATTAGCTACAAATGGCATTTTGCAGTGAATCATCTCCTCCACAAGTGGCCAAAACAACAACTCCATTGCAATAGCAGAAGTGCTATTCAGGAAGAGCAGTTGGTGACCATGTTAGAATACATGGGACACTGCTATTTTTGCAGCAAGACATGACACCCTGTTGCAGTCAACTCCAGGTTAAAGCACTGTATTGCTAAACTTTGAATATACTACTCACTCACTTCCTTTCCCTTTTCCCTTCAGTTACAGACCTGACTCATCCAGATGTAAATACTGCCTGTTAATACCAGCTACAGAATTTAAACAAACTTAAGATGAAGAAGGAACAGCTATTTTAATATTGCTGAGAAAAGCTACTTACATGTCAACTCACAAAGGCAAAGCCATGAAACTTAACTGCTGGCTAACTCTATTTTCCAAGCCCAAATCCAGTTCAAGTAACAAGGAAACTAAACTGTAACAGCTGCCTGAGGAGGAGACTGAGTATTAATGTATTAATGTTAGGAGACTGAGTATTAAGGTAGAACATCCATTTTTACTGATATTTTTTCTCTTGCATCTCAAGAATAAGGGTGGAAGAAATATAACCTTTACTTCTCCAATGTCAGGCTGAATTGTCCTATACTAGTGCTATCTCCTCAGTGTAAGAATTTTTCTGTTTCCATTTTACCAAAAAGGGTTAAAAACATTACCTTAAATAATGAAGAGGAAAAATGAAGAACTACACTATTTTGCAATCCTCTTTCTTAGAAATTAGGCAACTGTTTGAAAAAAAAAAAAAATTGTCTTTGTAAAAGTGTCATGGAACATTCCATGGGAATCCAAACCAGTCTTGTGTGTGTCTGATTTATACAGTGAGACAATGGGACCTATTTTATGGTCAAGACACTGAATGCCTTAACTTCTATTAAAGAGAATGTGAAAGCATGCTGTTCCTACAAAGGAAAATAACATAAAAAAAATAAAATAAAATAAAAATAAATAAATAAATAATTAAGAAAGAGAGAAGGAGAGAAAGAAAACCAGAATATTTGCCATTTCTCTCAAGTCAATTTATGATCACCTACTTCAGCCAAAGGCAGCTTTCTGTCTTACATGTCCTTTTCAGCCAGGCAGGACTTTCAGTGAGGGTCAGGAATTTGCCCCTAAATATTTGACATATAAGATCTGAATGTCTCATTTTTTAACCATTAACACTGACTGGCCTGTAGAAGTGTCATTCTCTTCTGGAAAGCTGGTGAGGCATGGGCCTTTTGTTGGCCTGCCATACAGAACAAAATTTCACACTCTATCTGTACCTTATTTTTTATTGACAAAAATGTAAAATATGGAGGACTGGGTAATGGAGTAGAGTGTGTGTCCTTCAGTTTAGCAATTCAGCTCTGGATTGGAGAGCAGAGAATTATTTTGCCACATAGCACTTGTCTGTTGATCTCTGTGAAGAATTTGAGTAAAGTGATTTTAGGTGCTTTCTGTTACCACAGTTAACAAATTCCAGCTCTCCAAAAAGGAAAAGATATTCCTTTATTCCCACTTTATACACAAAGGAGGTAAGGCAGAAGAGACAAATAATTGCATTTCTAAAAGGGAAAGATACTCAACCTAGTGATTTTGATGGGAATCAGGAAACTTTAGATGTCTGACCTTCAGGTTCAGATCCAGTAGAGATTTAAACATTAAAAAATAGGATTTATGTAGAATTTACCTGCTTTGGTGAAAAACTATTAAGCTGGAAACTCCCATCCAATCCTGAAGAAGAGCATCAAACTATACTGTCTCTACCTTTCTTACTGCTTGTTTGCAGTTCCTAGGTGCTATAGGTAATGATTTAACAAGTCTAATGCATGGCAGCTAGTTCAATTTAATTTAAAGTCTGGGTAAACAGCAAGGATTCAAGGATTTCTTATATATATACATGTATATGAACACATAATTTATGTCTTGTGAATATGAGAAAGAAAAGCAGAAAGGGAGTGGTAATGATAGAGAAAGACTGGGATTTCAGTTCCTGTTAGCAAGACTGTCTCACTTTCCTACAGAACAACACAGCAACTGTCTTGATAGAAAAGTCTCGAAACCAGACATTCCCCCCCCCCCCCCACCTTCTCTTTCCATCTGGCTCAGCAAATCTTCAGTGGTCTTCGAAACGGTATTTGAACTTTATGAGGAACATCTGAAGTGCTTTGAAGAAGACAGAGAAGGGCATATCTGGGATCTGGTGAGATGATCTTGGACACTCCCAGTTTCTACTCACAATGCAATTAACTATGCACTTGAGAATGACATAAACAGAAGGAAATATTGACCTTTCCCCCTTGTTACATTTGAACAGGTATAAGCAAATCAGGAACATCAAAATAGGCCTTACTTTGTCTGTAAGAGAGAATTTTAAGCCTCTTTAAGCCTCAGAAGGACACAATAGATGCGTTGTCCTGAAGTTTTGTAGAGCTTGGAGACTTGTCGTAAGCATTTGTTAAGTCTGTAGCTGTATAGTTAGCCTCACACATCTTAGATTTTATTTCAATTTTCAATTAATTTTTAAGGAACTCTGATAGTACTCTTGGGAAGGAGCCTCATTGCCTAACCAGGGATTCTTCCATCTGGAAGGCAAGGGCCAGCAAGCATATTTGGCTTCATGCCATGTTAGATGTCATCAGTATGTGACAAAGCCAACACTAGATGAAATCCTCACTCTTTTGCTTCCAAAGAAATTTTAGTAGCCTGCTTTATAGTTACTTATAGATAGGAAGAGATGTTGAAAAGATGAATTCCTTGAGAAAAATGGTTGCACATACAGAGCGATCCTTAGAATGCCAGTGGGATCCTCAGTAAAACATCTGGATATTAAAAAGTAACTCCTTCCTGTTTATTTTATTTTATTTTATTTTATTTTATTTTATTTTATTTTATTTTATTTTATTTTATTTATTTTTTATTTTTTTAGAAAAGTAGAACTATGGACTATGGCTTATGACTCCCCCTCTTTAGGTAAGAAATTGACTAATTTCTCCTTTGCCATCCTTATTCACAGATTGACTTCAGGCCTCCTTCCATGGTATATCTTGAGCCTTTGATGCTCTTCAGACTTGTCTGTACACCTATGTTTTTCATCACTAACACTCTCAGAAAAGCTCACCAAGCCTTCATTTAAAGAGGTGATGAATAATAAAGCTAAAATTTGATGACCGAATTACATGGGCAATATAACCATTGGAAAAGATCCAGTGATGAAAACTCACTGAATTATTTTGAGCACTTCAGTTTGACCAATATGCTTACAGATAAATGCAGACTTATATCTTTGCACAATCAGTTCAACCAGACCAACTGGTTTTGTTTCAGTGGGGAAAATATAACAAGAATTGATTAAATGAGGAATTTCATAAGAAATTTTGCCCATTTAAAATAGATTTTTGAGCAAATAAAATGAAAATAAAATTTGAAGTTTATTATAAAACAAATATTTGAGGGGGGGAATCATTTAATGATCAATAGGACTGTTTTATTTTAATAATATAGAAATGTTTTAAAAATACTTCAACTCTTGATTATATATCACATTATTAAATGCATCTCATAACGAAAAATAATTTTGAAACAAATGGCAACATCATACTCCAATAAATGTAGAGAATGTTCCTCATAAATGTTCCTCATAAAGTTCAATTTTGTCAAAATGCTGTTTCCTGACAGCTGCAGCTATAACTTATATTTAGAAGCTTCCAAAACACTTTAATTGTGAAGTTGTTATACAGAAACTTCCGGTTCTAGAAGAGAATATCTTGAACACTGAAAGCTTAGAATAGTCTTTTCAAAATAAGATTAAAAGCTTTAAAATCCATTTTGCACAAGGATATAGCTGGGAAATCCTTTCATGAAACAAAGTATGGAAAACATTGCTTTTGCTAGATCTATACGAAGAACTGAAGTCTCAAGCATTTGCTAAGAAAAAACACTGTATCATAGCCTCCTGATTATTTAGTTGTGATGTATTTTATCTATTTACTCACACATAGCATATGAGACATGGACTCTAGGGCAAAGGCAAGCTGACTTCATTGAGGGAGGCTGGTACCTGGTGAACATCCTTTATTTACACTACAAGAACTGCTGATAGATGAAAGAACATAAAATTAAAAGATGGAATCTTGATAACATGGAATAAATAAGTAAGGACTTCTTTCTGTCTGTCTGTCTGTCTGTCTCTCTATTGAAAACACGTAAGCTATGCTTTAAAGGCATTTTCATGCCACCATTCCTTGAAGTCTTAGCACACATAGTACATACGCTTGCTAAGCTATAGTTCATTTCACTAGAGGTATCCAGAAAGCTAATTATCTCCTGAGAACTTGCTATAATTTTAAGGGTTATGCACAAGATGTTAACTAATCACACAGCTCCCAGATATTTGTAACATGCAGCGCAACTCTGAGGTTGCATTTAAATGAGAGACAGGCATGACTACTGATGTGTTGTTTGTTAGTGCTGCACAGCAAGCAAAATGCTACATTACACAGTGCCAAATTCACAATACTTCATCGGTTATGCTTCAGAGATAACAGAAAGCATACAACACTTAATCAGTGTTCAGTGTTCCACAGGCTATATTAAATAATAATAATAATAATAAACTGAGAAGTACTTCAGGAAAAAATAGACTACAAAATTAATTACAAATTGCAAATATGATGCAAATGAATGCAAACATGAACAACAAAATGTGTGTTTTTCTACTAAACACAGACCTGATATGGAAAACTCAAACTCACCAAGAAATGGGGGCTAACAGGTCAGGCCTCGTGTTATCTATACTGTCTCAAAAACTATAAAAATTTGAGGATGTCCAAATATGAAATATTGAACTTCTTTAGTTGTTTCCATGAATTCTATTGATAAACACACTCCAAACATATTCTCAGTTTCTAAATATTAAAATCCAAACTTCTCTGGGCAAGTATGTAGGATTTTCCCTATATTTTCAGAAATGAGTGCACAAAGGAAATATGGATTTTTGAATTTGAAAGAAATAACGATGAAATCTTCGGAAACTATTGATAATGCTACTGAGTGTGGTTTTGTTTGTTTGTTTCCTGTGAATATAAGGAAAGGCAAACAGTTGGTCATTTTATGACAAGTACTCCCTTTTGAAAAGCTGTAATTTAATGCAGCCAGTCAATCAGTAGCCAAAAGTGAATATACATGTTTTCTAATGTATAAAGTATCTGTCTATCTAAAGACAACAATAACATAAAAGGAACAGAAAATAATAAAATACCACTTCTGCAAGAGATAACATTATTTGTCATTCAGATTATAACAAAATTATGATAGATAAGTAAAGTATGGTAAACAACTGTTACCCTTAAACTTCTGATGTGAATTATTTAATTAATTGTTCCCATTTTATGGTATAATGATGAACATTTCAGTAGGTCCATGCATATTTCATTGCATGCATCTTTTAAATTTAGAGCTATATCATTACCAAACTAAATTAGAGACTAGATAATTAATATTTAACTCATGTTAAAACATCTTGACACTTGTAGGCTTAACCACTGCCCTTCATTTAATACAGTTATATGAAACATCTATTTACATCTATTTGTAAATTGCCTCTTAATTTTAAAACAAATGGATAACCAGTATAACTTCGTAGAGAAAATAAATGGCAAAACCTCAAAGAAACTAGCATTTTAGCAATCCAGAAAAGACCTATCTCCATGAGTAATCCAGAATTTATTCTCTGCTGAACAGATAGTCAAGAAGTAAAAACAAGAACCTTAGATGAACTGGAAGAAAAGATACAGAGATATATTTTCAGGGCATGTCTAACAACTGATTTGGATTTTCAATTTAAGCTCAATGAAAGAAAGGAAAAAAAAAAAAAAAAAAAAAAAAAAAAAGCCCAAAACATTCCAGAAAGCTGTGGTATTTGCCATAGAAATTGAATCTTGCCTTGAAGCACTAAGCAGCTGTTACTGAGAAATATGGAATCTATCTACCATAAGAGGCAAATGCCTGAATAAAATAGATTCTAATTTGGTTCATGATATTACTGTGTTCTTTTTTTTTTTTTAAAGAAAAAATGGAAAAACAATATAAATGGGCAGTAATACAAGTTGTCAGAGATAAATGCTGACACTGTGGGGAAAAAACATTAGAAGAACGCTAAGTAAACACAACCCTCCACAACAAGAGTGAAGGTTCTAAAAAGTTCAATGAAACCTACTGAAGAGCTTGGTTTAAAGTCAGGAAAGGAGAGTCACATACCCAAAGGATAAAAAATAAAAAAATCTGTTTACTTTCAAGGATAAAAGTTTAGTTCAGAAATTAAGAGCCCAAAAAGTCTGGGATCAAAACTGGAAACATACAATTAGCTATTACTATTTAGGAGTTGTGCCTACTTAACTCAGGTTTCTAAACTGTCTTTGAAAAGTGAACTGGAGAAGCTCAGGTAGACAAATGTATTTCATTGTGCTCAACAACTTTATCCTATCTCAGGAAAAGTGTTCTAACTTTCTGTGTCTTAGATGACAGACAAAAAAAAAATCTACAAAAATGAAGTCTGATTCAATAGTAATATTTTTTGCCAGCTCTAGTACTCAGTTTGAAAAAGTCATTTTGGGGAATAATCAACTTTAAACCCTCCTCTCCCCAAAGCAGAGATTTTCAGTATGTTATTTAAAGTCCACAGGCCAAATTGTCTATCAATTAACTCTGACTTCAGAGAATCAGCAAAACTGCAGCTGCAAAGAGCTTGCTAGGATGAAAATTTCTTTCCAACTCTGTGGTTTTGAAAGAACCCCACATTTAAGTTCTCATTTTTGAGGGGAAAAAAAAATAAAAAATAAAAAAATAAATGATGAACTCTGTATTCCTACTACTTACCAGCCCATGTTTTTTTAACACTTAAGTGTTAAACCCCACTAAACCCCACTCAGATCACTGGGATTTAAACAAATAAGGGCTCCTACATACACAACAGTTGTTTGTTGTTTTTCTTTTTCATTGTGACAACTTCATAGTCCATTTTCAAACTTTTACATATGAAGGACCATTAAGATCAAGAATGCATGTTTTTTTTGTTGGTTTTTTTTTGGTTGGTTAGTTGGTTGCTTTTTTTTTTTTTTTTTCCTGTATTATACATAATATGCCTCATATTCTTTTACTTGTGAATTTCTTTTGAGCATTTCATCTCATTTCTCCATATGTATAAAAATAAGAGTGATGCATATGTGAATTAGAATGTCATACTAAAATGAGTTCGTAAGATGGAGTAAGACAGAAACTAAAAGTATATGTACAAGTTATGAGATGGATAAGGATCAATGGGACAGTCCTTTTTGTAAAAAATGGTCAGAATTTTGCATTACCTAAGTTTTATTTTGAAGAAATTTAAATCTCATTTTCAGAAAGACCTCAAATACAGTGAGACATATAATGGAATTATCACTTCTTTATTCCGTCATGATGTTTGGAGGTGAGTCAAAATTCAACTGTGGGTGACAGTTCAAAAGTGTAATTTTCATTCTGGACATTTATACTGATTTAATTAAATGATCATACCTGCAGTAACTTCTCTCTCAAATGCTTAGCTGAAATCTTACAGAGGGAAATGATGTTCATGATGAAATTCCCTTAGTATAGCAAAGGGACAGAAAGCCTAAAATGGCAAACAATCAGACAAATGACTGGCAAAAGGGTATTCACATTTGTTAGAGCCTTGAAAAGTGTGGTTGGGACTAATAGAGAACATCAAGAAAAACATATGACAAGGTTGAGTGACATTCAACATTTGGGTGGCTAAAGAGCAAAGCTGTAAGAAAAACAAAGTGATTGTCTGGAGTGCAAAGATCCTGTCAACATAAAAACAAGTTAAACAAACAATTTTACTCTTTAAATTCATATTGAGGAGTGTGTCATCATGATGTAACTGAACTCCTTAAAATCAAATCAATCAATCACTGCAGCACTTTGTGGAAGAGCAAGAAGCAGAAAACAGAAACTTGACAGACTGATCTACCTTTGCCCTGATGTTAACTTGTCAACATTTGTAACCTCAGAAGGGTAAATCAGACAATGTATAAATTATTTTTAATAGTGACAGCTGCTGTCCTTTTTCTCTCAATGCCTTCAAAACTCACTGATTCGGTTTCGGCATTATTGTTATTATTAAAAGGGAAAAAATAATAATAATAAAAAAAAAGGTTCATCTAGCATCATCTTCAAGAGAGAGATAAAAACAAAAGAAAAACGGTATATGTTTTGTAGTGCTGGAGTTTGTCTCAGTCCACCACCTACCTCCAGCAGATCAATGATCTGGTTATTGGAAAAGATGACTTTGGACAAGAGCATAATTCCTCTTTTCTGGGGTCCAGAGCGACCCTGAAATGTCATTACAGCTGAACAGAAATGACATCCAATGCACTCAAATGATGCCTCAAGCCTTCTGGCCCACGGGAACCTCAAAAGATTTTCAGAAACAGTGGTAAACCAGCTCCAATATTCAGAGTAGGAATGATGATACCAGTAGTTCTGATGGGAAGTGAAATCCTACACAGGCACTGCTCATTGGAAGAAAAATTAAACAAATCAAAATGTTCCATCTTCCCCTTCCAGAACTTAGCAAACACTCAAAAAAAAAAATGTAAAAATGTAAAAAATGTAAATGTAAAAACTGGCCCTATTTTTATAAAACAAAATCCTTCAGTAACTTGTGATGAATTCTGGTGTGTAGAAAAGTTAAGATTTAACATGTAAACCCCTAAAACCCAACTTGACTCATTGCAGTGTGGATAACAGATGCAGCTGAGAGTTTTATTGTCTTACATGTCTGACAGTCCTATCATCTGAGTGGGCTGAAGCCTGAAAAGAGAGGAAATCTACCAATTCCCAAGGAAGGCTGAGGCCTTTCAAGATCTTTCAGGTCCTCTGGGAGTTCAGTATAATCTTCAGTGGTTATAAGCCAAACTATTTGTTTTATTTTTCTTACTGTAGACTGCAGGTTGTGTGTTTTAAGGCTTTAGGCACTTCAGACCAATGTGTAAATCTACTATTCATTTTAGTGATCTGCTGTTGCTGTCCAAGCACTCAGGTGAATCAGATGTTTCCAGTTGGATCTGTAGTATATGTAAAAGTTTGTTGTTGTTGTTTGTTTGTTTCTTTTTTTTTTTTTTTTATGTTCATTTGCTTTTGAGTCTCAGAAAAAGCACTGTAAATTAGATTATTGTGTCTTTAGAGGTGAAAAGAGATAAAGGAAGAAAAGAATGTCTAGGCATGTTGAAAAAACAGTATCACTAGGAATCAGGATCAGAACTTTATAATGTCTAAACAATTTGTTGAGGAGGCTAAGACGTGCAAAAAGAGACACAAATTTGGAAGGACAAGCAGAAAGCATCGGGATGAGATACAAGCTGTCAAACTGCAGAAAGTATTTTAATCTACTGTTAGCTGATGCCTCAAGCATTACTTAGAACAACAAAAAAAAAAAAAAGGAAAAGTGTGTGTGTGTGTGTATGTGTAGATAGGACCCTAGCCCATGAGAGTAAGAAAGAGTGGTAATGTATATAAAATATGCTGATTATTGATGCAGTTCTTTTGTCTTCTTATAGAAGACAGAGGTGAAAGTTGTATGTAGAGTCAGCATGTAAAAGGTTAGATAATTATCCAAACAAATCTGAATTGCTCCTGTAGAGAATGTACTGAATGTCTCATCTAGCATTTGTCAGCTGGCTCTTCAGTACAAAGATAATGCACTTTCTTAGAGATAGATTTGACTGTTTCCACTTCTATTCCCAGTAACTCCAAATTAAATTTCAGGCTGTGCCAAGAAAATGGATGTAAAATGCAACAGCAGTCCTTCAATAGGTAGAAATAATATGCTTCCCTTTCTCCAAACCTGGTGAATAAGGAAAAGTAAATGTTCCTGCTCCCACAAGTGTGTCGACTGTTCTCATAACACAGGACAAACAGAAGGCAGTATGACCTGTTACATAGTAGGGACGGGGCAAGCCAGACCATGCAAAGCAGAGAGGTTTGCTGTCTGGAAATGCTGGTATTTCAGTGTCAGATTCCTATTCACCTCCTCACAGTACCTCCCCATTGTAGCACCATTGTCTCCTTTCTCTTTTCAGGAACAAGAAGTTATCTGAAAGAATATTTGGGAACAATTAACAAATATGAACACTAACATTCTGCATGGACACAATCCTCTGCAGAGTAACAACTAGGAATTTCTTCATTGCTTACTTTCAAATGATCAAAAGCAATCACATCCAGTAATATGAGTTTGCCAGAATAAACAAGGAAACAAATACACACAAATCCTTGGTATGGGATTAAGGAAATGAAAAGCTGAAAGCATGTGTAATTCATTTTTCAGGTGAAAAAGTTATTTATGATGTCTATTATAATTATGATTGTGAAAACTTAAGGATTTTTTATACACTATATATTTTCATCTAAATAGGGCTGTTTCTTTGTGGGCTGTCTTATGTAAATGCTGAACAACAGTCCCTTCTTGTACCTTGTTTTTCTTTCAGCAACTGCTGAAGTCTTCATTTACACTGCACAAATTATCCTTAGCAGCAGGTAGGAAGCAATCAGCAAGGTGTAGCTGGCAATAGGTCTATTTTCATTACAAGATTGAGAGAGCCAGGGGACGTGACATTTGTCCAACATAGTCAGGGAGGACTCTGTTAGGAAAATTGACTCCAGAGAATTGTAGTCTTGCTGAGGAGACACTGAAAGAGGGAATAAGAATGGGGGAAAGAGGTGGGGAGGTGTTTTGTTGTTGTTTGTTTTGCTTTGCTTGATGTTTTTGTTGTTGAAGTTTTATGGTTTTGTGTGTGTGTTGGTTTTTTTTGTTTGTTTGTTTTGTTTTGTTTTACTCATTAGTATAATGAAAAAAAAAAATCAGAAATAATTTTAAAACATTTAATAATTTCCCACAATGCCATGAAACATATTCTCCTGTTCTTGAGTACCCTGAGCAATGATGAGATTTCACAGCAACTCATCAGTGAAACTATCAGTAACAAATATGGAAGAAGAAAACATGATGACTTTTATGGGATAAAGGAAAATCCTGGCTAATGCAATTACCACAGTCTGGATAATTCTTTGAAGTAGTAGAATAAAGCAGTGGACAGACTCTTAACTACCTAACTTTAAATACTAAATTGAGATACAAAAATTCAGAAACTGAATGTCCCAGGGTGTCTCTTGAAGTTGATTTCAACCCCATAAAGTTCTTAATTGTCTTTTGAAGGTAACTCTTGAACCTCAATGGTTGGAATATTCCCCATTAACTCTTATTATTACTTGTTTCAGTTTTTCTTTGAGTAATCACTCTGGTGTCTCTCTTCAGTGAGCAGGAATGTCGTAATCTTTAAAGTATTAACTGAATGTCTTACAAAGATTTTCTTTTTCCTCCAGAACTGTGAAAACAAATAACTCTTTTAAGCAAATGAATGCCTAGCACGCTGCATTTTTCTTCCTCTTTAAATAATCTATTTGGTTACTACTGGCCTTGCAACTAAACTTCCCACTTTAATATAAAGTTGAATAAAACCGTCCTGTTAACTTTCAGAGTAATAAAACACATTTTCATTCTTAAGCAAAATTCCTAATGTAGTCAACACTATAAATTCACATTTGAATATAGACTACAGTCTCCAGCTAAAGGAATTAAACTGTAGAAACATGTTGACAAATTCTTATTTATTTATAACAAGAGGATCTTTAAAGTCCCTTCCAATCCAAAGAATTCTGAGATTCTGTGATTAGAATAATAATAAGAAGAAGAAGAATTCTCATAAGAATAATAATGTCTAATTACCTGAATAAAAACCCTAGAGTATAGGTGAATAGATGCCTTTTTTAGAGATCGGAAAATAAAACACCGGATTGCTTGCTTAATGAGTCTGTAGCAAAGTAGGATACTGATTTCTCATATTCTGAGTCCTATGTTAGCACTTGAATCATAGGAGTAGCATGCCACCAACATCAGTAAGTTACACACTTAATTGTAAATGGAAAGGAAAAGATTAATCCTTGACTCTTCACACACCATCCGCCTCTCTCAGAACCTACACAAGAGGACTTCTACAAGAGAAATTCTATCTTGTGACCTTTCTACAGGTTGTGGAATTCTAGCTGTCTCTAGTTACCCGACAGTTAACACAGATTTGTGAAGCAAAAGAAGCAAAAGTAGATAAACTAAGTTGTATTGAAGTATTTTTTCTAAGCGTTTTTATTTTATTTTAAATTCTAAAAGCTAGAAAATGTAACAGATCTCAGACAAATCAATAAAACATTATCATCAGTTTGTAAAAATTCAGATGTGGTACTTGTCCCTGATAGAAAGCATAGTGGGACTGCATATTCAATATAATACGAGACATGGAGAAAAACTGCAAAGGTGGGACAGGGGAAGGAAAAAATAGTAGAACTGACACCATACTTCACAGAAAATCTCCAAGCTGAGGCAACTACCCTGAAGTGTTGCTTGACTTGGTCCTGAATCATCGTTTCAGCCATGATTTAAGAAAAGAACATTCTCAGCTCAATTTTTTAAATATATATTATAGGACAATGCATTTCACAGGTGGCACTTGATTACCCGTTTAAGCTCTCTCCGATGCCATCTAGATCCAACTGCAAGTTGTAGAAGTTCATGCCATGAAATATTGGACAACTAAAACTCAAAAAATGAAACAGCCCTCAGATGCACTGACTCCATGTTAATTCTGAACAACAAAGATAAGTCAAGTTATAGTTTCATCTTGTTTTAATTGATCCCTTTATCTATATACTTTCCTTTAATTATCTTTTATCACAATTAATCTTACTATCTAAGGTTTCACATAGTTTTCTTAGGAACAAGTAGGTATCACTCATCTTTGCAAAGATCAAAGAAAAATGGAGCATAATTACCATCCCTTGATCCTCAGTCTGCTTATATCTCCAGACTACAGTAACTCTCCATGATTTTATGGAGCTACTTCAGCAGTATGAATTATTACAGGATAAAGCTTCTTGCCACATTTACATGCCAAAAGATTCCTTCACATTTTTCCAGTGCATACAGTTAATATTTCAAAGGTTAAATTTACCAGTCCTAGATGGGTCCCAATCAAAAGCCTTGAAAATAAAGAAATTAAACATGAAATTAAGTTGTGGTAAGTTGTTTGTTTTTTTTTGTTTGTTTGTTTGTTTAATCACTCCATCCATAAACAAAGATTATATGCAAGGACCTTCAACAGCTTCGTTGACTGAGCTTTGTTTAAGAATCTCCAGCCCACCCTGAAAGCCTCATTAATACAGCATATGCATTATACTCTGTGCTCTTCTTGTTGCACGAAGTAAGGGAAAATAGTAAAAAAAAAAAAAAAAAAAAAAAAGTATTATATAAGTGAAAATTTTTGATCTGAACACCGGCAGTCTGAGCTTTCCAGTAAATGTTTTTTGTACTACTATATTAACTTCAGTGGGCTGTACCTGAAATTACATAAGCAATTCTACGAAATGAACCAGTGTCAGAAATTGTAACTACAGCTAAACCTGCTAACCTTCAGTCCTATTTAATTCCGAAGAAAAAAAAGAGTTTAGTTCTGCACTCCATGTCAGCAGGCTTAGGTTAAAAGCTTCTTTATATTCTTGAGTAGGTGCAGTAAATTTAGTTCTTTGCTTTCATATTTGTTGTGATGTCCTTATCTACTGCACTACAATATACCGTTTGTTGTACCTGTTTAAATATCATCCATACATGAAAGGCAGAAAGGCAGTGAAATTATATCAGCATGTCTTTTCTGAAAGCAAGCAGTGTTGGTACAAAATGAAAGCAGCAAATAAATCCATCCTGCTCCTTTTCTGCTTTCTGAAACTTTTTCAAATTCTGAGAGTTACAAGAGAAATGCAATTAAAACAATTCACTAAGTGCTTTATTTGCCACCTGCCATTCATTGAATACCTGCTGGTAAAAGTGAGTTTTTTTACTTGCAGATTTGTCCTGATATTATGAAAGTTCGTGAGTGCTCTGGGAGCCACATGAGGATAAATATAGATTCAATCAAATCAACTCAAATTTAGCAATACTGAGGTAAAAAGTGAATTATTTTCAGGTTGTCCCAAGGATATTTTTGTTTAACAGAACCAAGATAGTTTATGAAGGCAGTTTTATTAAAAATACAGAAAATCTTTACTACTTGATTCTTCCATTACATTGTTTACTATACAAATTGCAAGTTTTTACAATTTCCCAAGCTTTTTTTTTTTAATCCAAAACTTATCATACAATCAGACAAGCTTATAGAATGTTATCTTCATTAAATTTTTTGTCATTTTGGAGGTTATTAGTTAGGAAAAAAAAAATGGTTTATATATATTTGTGATGTAATTGGGCAAGACCTGTTTATATCCTTATACTAACAGATCTGCTAGCCAATTTAAGCAAATATGACACAGAGATCCCAGAGAAAGTTTCAATTCATGGGCTGAAATAATCAGAGGCATCCATCCCTCCATCATTTGTAGTGTATATTCTCAAGACAGCTCTTTTGACTTATACACTTAGTCTTCATGAATTGCTCTAACAGCATATGCTACTATACTTTTGAGAAAGGAAGAGAGAACCTTGTATTGCCTAGCATTGAAAATGTTAAAAAGCACATCCCTCACTAGGGGATTGTAAAGGAGAGTGAGGACAGGAAAAAAGAACAGAAATCATTTTACATTTTTTCCCTTGCTTATGGATCTCCTTGTGAATTATCAGAAGGTACAACAAGGTGATACATACCTTGGGCAAATCTAAGGAGCCTGGGAGTACAAGATTTGAACACTGAGTCCAATTAAAACTGTTAGTACAAGTAGCTAGTTAGTACATCAAAGATTTCTATTTAAATATATCTCTCTTCTTATTCTTTGCTTTATAATTTAATTATAGAGATTATAGAGGACAATTGAATGTCCTTATAATGTCAGGCTTTGTTTGTTTGTTTTTTAATTAGAGAGTCTTTTATAATTGTCTCACTGCTTATTAAAATTCATGTTATCTTTCTGATCAAAGATGCTGGAAAAGCCGTTATGTGAAACATATCTGTATGCCATAAAACCAGACAATCAGTTGGGGTAAAACAGAAATGTTCTGTAAACGCTGAAGTATGTGTAAAACTGACAGACACTACTCATCTGGCCTTAATTAGTAGATCATTGAATTGATTCAAATTCAAAAGTCAAATACATAGCGTAAGTTACTTTAAGAACAATATAATTAAAGCTTCAAAGCTTAGTTAAAAGGCAATTCAACTGCAGTAGTCAATTTTCATTGTTTTTATGGCTGGCTTCTTGAAGATCTGTAGGAGAAGGGCTAAATGTACAGACAATATCTGTACCACAGTTAAGGCACGTGAAACAGAAGACTTGAGTGTACGTGTTTAAAAGCATAGGAACTATTCTTGGCATACATAGAACTCCATTCCCTTTTGAGGAAGTTAAACACAGGCATCTTGTGCAGACAGCAGCAATTCATGCCATACTGATGCAGAGTTTATTTTCAAGTTCGCCTAAATACTTACAAAGTTTAATACCTCGAAGTCAGGCTGAAAATATTGGCAACAGGTACTTGTCACCATTGACAAACGAGGATTGTTTGGAAAAAAAAAGACAGAATTAGCTAAGTAAATTTCATAAACTAATTTATTTTATGTTAGTATTCCTATGAACCAATTTAACTCAGTTTATAATGTCGGCATTTACAATGTCAATAAAAATATAGCTTTGTACTATAATGTTGGGCAGAGTTTCATTTCAGTAAATCAAGGAGATGCCACATTTTCATTTCAGCAAGTCATTTCTAGTAAAAACAAGGTCATTATAAAGTCATTCTTTCAACAGACTGACGGGAGGTAAATCAAAAATGACCTTGTAAGGATTTTAACTAGCATGTGGTAAAGACATAGGTAGTGTCTAAAACGCAGTAATTTCAAGTGGAGCTGAAAAATAGTACTTTATCTAGTTATATATCCACAACTGCCTCAGTTTCTTGTTCTCTAGTATGGGGTGTTAAACAAAACCTAAGCTAAAGACACAGAATTATTGTTAACTCTTCCAGTAAAACATTACTTTTACATGGACTATGCCATGTATATCAATATAAAAAGAAATGCAAGACAAATATTTCATGCTACAAGTTTCTCTTAAACTTTGGGGAAAAATGTTAAAGCTCTTTTTTTTTTCTCTAATGAAATGAGCTCTTTACATATAAATTATATTGTAATAACAGAGCTCCCTGGTGGAAAAGAGTTCCTTCTCCTGCTGGCAAAAATTAAAATAATCACAGATGGCTAATGATCAAAAATACTGACTGACAGCTCTGAAGTACAAGACATAGATAATATTCTCAGAGCTACAATTTATTTATACTCAGAACTGGCTTTAGGCACCCACAATATCAATGTTCATGATGTCCTATAATAAAAGAGATCTTAGAACCACCATTGCAGTATCTGGTGACAGGGTTTGTCCTTAAGACTAAACATAATAATTTCACCAATATACATATGTTCCAGTATACCAATTATTTGAAATAATCTTTTATAATTAGCTAAAATTGTTCAAACTTTAAAAACATATAGACTCCATAATTTTTATTTGCATTATACTAATAATGTTTTGTGTTTGTTTTTTTTTTTCATTTGAGTTCTTTGAAATATTGTATTCTACTTCAGAGCTGATACACTGCAGAAGTCACTCCATGCAAAGGTCTGAAACATTAGTTTCCTGTATTTGATTGATGGTGTCCTATCTTTTTGACAGTGTTCAAAAACCTATGAGGAGTAGTTGGGTCTCATTCCTACTTATGTTAGTTGAAATGTGTAATTGATTCCACCAGGAGCTAGATGAATTTATAGGCAATTCTGGTTGTCTCAGATGTGTCTTATTTATTATCTTACAGTACCACCAAAAAGTGTGCTAAACACTTTGTAAAGCAGAAGCCTATCTCCAATTTCAAACACTGGCAGGGTTGTAGGCTTTATAATCTTTACTTTTCAGTATGCATCCAACTTCCATTACCATATGTTTTCTAAAAGAATGTCTGCCTTTTTGAAGTTTAATTTCTAGCACTTCTAAGATGGAGAAAAAGCTGGAGAGAGATTCCTGACCTATTAAAAAGTTTTAGTAATAAGAATGCAATTTTTAAATACCTCAAAATATTACCTTTGGGAATTAGGAATATTCCCTGTGAAAATACTATATGGGCATAGGTCTGTAGAAATATTTCTTCTTCTTCCATTTCATTTTCAGCTGCATATGAGAGGGTGGCTGAAAAAGGGACAAAGTTTCTTTGAACTTCAATATTGGCAGGGGTGAGAGACAGAGATCCTTCTTATGGAGAAACTACATATTATTGGACACCAGAGAATTCATGAGGAAGAAAACTTCAGTGTTCCAAACTGCTGGAAAACTGATAGAACATGCAGTTGCTTAGATGTTGCAGTTCATAGCCATAAGCACCACAAATCAGGCATCATCAATCACAGAGCTCTGAGAACTAATTACTTAAAAGTTTTGATTTTAAACTAAGCATGAATTTTGAAGTCCAACTAATGGTTTTTGTGCTGAGAATCAGTAGCTGGCACGGTGCATAATCTCAGACTAATATTGGTTCACTTTCTTTTTATTCAAATGTCTGACTGGACCTCTGCTATATGAGATGGAAACTCTGGATATAAGAAGAATCATTTATTAAGACAGCTGCTGTTATGCCAGGATAATGTAAATTTTACAATAACAGGAATGGAGCTGGAGTGGTAATTAATGTAGAAACTTTTCCCCATGCAAACAGTGCTATTGTAGATAAACTGAACTTCATTTTAAATAGGAATATTTTCAGCAAATAACTTATTTTCTCTAAACACAAGTGTACTTTATAAGTTACAGACAGTCTATGACTTACAAGCATTCCAGCAGTCATAAGGTCTTTGTCTGCTAGTTAGTTTGATAATGACTATGAAGGGCAAAAGCTGGCATACTATGTTACATTATATAACACAGTCAATCATCCAAAACCAAAACAGAAGAAAAGGTGTTTTTTGTTGTTTTGTTTGTTTGTTTTGTTTTTTAGTAAAAGACACATTAGAAGCTTCACAAAAGAGCTATTTTAAAGAGCATGTATTCATTCTACCCTTTCTGAAATTCAGTTACAGCCAAGTGAACTGTCACAAGTAAACTATTTCACTGAACTGAACAATAATAAACCAAAATGAGTAAAAGTACTAAAAGCATGCCTGAGGCAACAGAAACTTTGGTGTTAATTTCCATTTCTTTCAAGTGTATTTGATGAATGATGTGACAAAAGAATCCTAATTAAAGTCGAAATCCTGCATACTAAATAAATTAGAAGTGCCACTACATTCATCTTCTACAATAATAATACTGCCACTTCTGCTTCTTCTCTGTGCCCCTTTGCTTACATCTGTGGCACTAACTCCGCAAAGGACACTGCAAGCACAGATAGGGGAATAGATATCGTTCCCCCAAATAGAGATATAACAGGACAAATTGCTCTGTTTCTCTTCACTACCTTCAATTTACACAAAGAAAAGCTATCAGAAGCATTCAGTGTGTTTTTAGGTATTTATTTTTCCTCTCACATGACTTAAAACTTGACAAGCAGCACCAAGAGCACTCTGCTCTTCAGCACCACTAGACAAGCTGCTGTGTTTATGGCCATTAATTTTTTATTTCTTTTAGTACTGGAGAATCATTAAGTACATATATACTTGGGGTAATATATAATCCTAATGGGCTGGAAGGCAACACTGAAGGGATGAAATTCTATGGCTTGTGTCACACAAGCCAGGCAAGACAATCATAAATGACCTTAAAATCTATGAATCTTTCAAGCAGCTGCCCCATTCAATAAGCAGACTGGAACATGAATTATGACTCCCAAGAGACATCCTTTCCCTGCTCCCCTTTTGTTCCAGGGAGTACTCTGAAATACTTTAGAAGTTTATATCCCTGGTGTGCCCAAGCAGTAGGCTCATCTTTTTCCATTTTCTTTCCACTACTATTTCCACCACAAATACACTCAAAATCTGCCAAGGCAAACAAACGTGGTGCCTCAGTGTCTCTAGCTCCCATTTGTACTAAGGCTTTTGACAAGATCAGTCCTAAAAACAGGCTGTAGTCAACAGGAACTCAGAGGTGCCCACAGAGTCTAATATGACAACTTTGACATAGAATAATAATGGGGGCCTATTAGAGAAAGTGTAAAAACATTAAAAACACATAATATTTCTACAAATTATTCTCTCAGACCACATCACGTATGATTTCTGATTTACAGTTCATGTCTATATATGTATATATACAGAATATTCATGACTTCTCTGAAGTGATAGAATATCCCATTCCTACAACAGCATGGAACACACACACAGGATGTTCTCTTTCACCTCATCACAGTGGTACACCACTTACTGGCCCTTTCTAAACAATATGGTTTCTTTGTATTTTCTAAATGACAGAAGAGCCAGAACCTCTCCCTCTTTTTCATATGAGGTTTTAAAGAAATCTTCAAATTTCCTTTTTCAGAGGAAATGACAGAGAGAATTATGTTAATGAAAAAGACATTTTTTGCTTATATCTGATACAGTTTAAGACCCGTTTTTACTTCCAATCTAGCTAGCAAAATTGTAATGAGCACATTTTTTTAAAGTACAGCAAATAAAAATACATCTTCTGTACAGTACATAATTTCCACAATTTTTGTCAGCAGATGAATTTTGTAGCCCTAATTTTATCCTATGAATTTTGAATTAGTATTTTAGAAAGACTATTTCTTGATCCTAACTATAATAGTGATCATTTCATTGATCATGGTGTGTTGTTGGACTAATGATCTTATATAGGTAGGTACACATAGATTTAATACATAAGTAAGAGAGACATGCTGAGAAACATACTGTGTTGATATAAAGCTATGAATTCAAGCGCCCATCTTACACATGCAAAATTGAATATTTGTAGCACCAGCTCTTGAATATGATCTTTATTTTCTAATACTCATAGTGAGATATTATATTGCAATTTCACTAAAGAAAAATAAAATTTTCACCACGTCTTTATTGTGTTCTTTCTTAGGGCTAGAGCAGGTTGCATCTGTTCTTTATCACTTTGACTTCATTATAACTGACCTTGATACTTTCTGTCACTGTATGCTGTGATCCCTGGGGATTAAGTGCCCAAAGGTTATCGATTTATATACATGTATATGAGTTGTCATCTCTGTATACTTAATAATTGATTGTCAAAGTATTTTTACACAATGCACTTTGTTGGCAGAACAAGTGGCCTTTCTCAACTCTATATTCAGGTCCTTTTCTTTGGGATGTGTGACTGCCAACTAGCGTGATAAAGTGTAAATACACAAGCTTCTCAGTAATGACCCAGTTGGCGGTATTCAGAACCCTTGGCTAAAAAGTGAGAGACTTTTCCAAGCTCTTCCAAGTTGTTGTTGTTGTTGTTGTTTTGTTTTGTTTTGTTTCCGCTTTGTTTTTTTTTTTTTTCCTTTTTGCCCAGGACCAATGAAAAACACAGCATGAGGCAGGGCCATTAGAAGAAATCTATATTTGGCTGTGATTTTCAAAGGAAATTATCTTCTTGCAGATCTAGAGAAGAAAATGGTATTCCTGTCAGTATTTTCAAAATTAGTAAATAATCTAAAACAAGTTGTAAAACTCCTATTGGGCCAAAATCCCAATTTTTAAGATGCTACCCACCCAAAAACTCTGATCTGAGATTTACGTTCATGGTATATGGTTTATGTTCGTGGTATGAACATATGTAAGTTTTTGTTTGGTTGTTTGGTTGGTTGTTTTTTTACTCCTATAATCTTTAAAACTTTCTTTAATCTTAAGGGTTTAGGAAGTGTTTTTCCAAGCTGGTAGTTTTGCCAGGGACTCAGCTAGAGTTGTGGTGTTCTTTTTTTTTTTTCTTTAAATAAAGTTTTGTATCTTTTCCTATATTAATCAAATTCTAGTTTGTTTGTTTGGTCTTCATTTTCATTTTAAATTAATTAATGGAGATGAAATGATGGAAAATATTTTTTTTTTCCTAGGGATTTTTTTTTTTCCTGGGGAAATGGGGAAAACCAAAATAAATTACATTCAACTAGTGGCCTTGCAAGTTGATCAAGTTTAGAAACTGAGGTTAAATGAATGACATTGTTTCTTAAACTTCTTGCATGCATCAGAAATGTAACAATAGTTCACTTAAGACAGGCTTTTTGGTGGGTGGTTTAAACTTTGAGACATAGAAGAGCATCTTTTTGTTACTCAACAATATTTCATGGAGCTACAGTGTACTAATCATAAAATGAATATAATATAATATAATATAATATAATATAATATAATATAATATAATAGACAGAGTAAACTGTTCTTGTTGTGTAATGTTTCCTTATTCCTCTACAGATTTATAACATCTTTTAACACAACAAGGGAAAATTTTGATCTTTTATCAACTACTCCAACAAAACAGTCCATTTAAATAATGTGTCTGGAACTGTAGTCTATGGAGATAATCAGTAGCTTATTAACCTTAATCATAACAACACATTATCACTATCTGGTTTCATGTTGACTAATTTGCAGAACAATGGGGAAGAGCACACTCAACACATAAGACTGTTCCTAGTTCTTGGCACTGCATAAATACAGTGACCCTCACTTGAAATGTCAGAGACTTAAGAAAAAGCTGTATCATATGATGAAGGAAGACAGTCAGGAAAAGAGAATCATGTAATCAGAGAGTTAGTTAAAAAATAAACACTTGCTAAACCTCTGGACAAAGTGAGATCATCATCAAACAGATACCTAGAGCACAGAATAAAGGTCAGTTACCTTTTATCGTGTTTGTGTAGCTTCAGTTAAACTAACAAGCAGCAGCATGTGCTTAAGGTCATAGTTAAACACTTTTGCCTTGATAAATGAGCTGTGTATTCAGTGCTTTCCTTTCAACAGCATGGCCATATTGGAACTCTGATCTACAAGAAAAAGGCAGACATCAGAAAAGGAAGCAATTTACTTGGGGACAGAAATGAAGTTACATCTTCACTCATTCATTTCAGATGGTAGCAGGAAATAATATGTCAAATAATACAATAACAATAAATTAAAACAACAAAAATGTAGCGGATAAGCCTCAAAAATAAAACAGTTCACTCTAATTTGGGAGAGTGAAAGTGAAGAATATATTGAAATCTTTTTAGTTCCATGAAAAGAAACTGGAAAAATACCAGTGTTGGAAAAGATTTTTAAAATTCTTAAACATATTAGAAGACTGAAGCTGGCCAGCCTAGAAGTGAACTAAGATAGCTGGCAGAAAAACATGTTTTCACTGAAACCTTCATTAAATCTATTCTGCCATAAAAAATTTCCTTGCTTTCTAAATGGTATTTTCCCATATTTTTTCCATCATTAAGCTCTGCTCCACTGATCTTACTAAAAGGGTCAGTTTCAAAATGCATACTGACAATGCTTTATTATTTCAATATCTGTCTCGGTTGAAATAATGATTAGAAGCTCTAATTTCAGAATCTGCTTTTTTTTTTTTTCCACAAAGAAACAATTCATTCTGCTATTTTAATTCAGAACAAAATATTGAGAATTTTCTGGTTTTATTTTTAGATGGGACAAAATCACTGAAAATGAATTGTCTTCAATTATTTGTATGTTACAGGTACATTAGGTACATAACAGAACATCTATTGTGGAAATCCTATCTTTTGATCCTAATGAACTTATTATGTTTAATGCACTAGACACTTTGCCAAGTTACAACTGCTTCATTCATATGATTCCTATGAACAAACCTCCAACTCTGTTAGGAAGAAGTAAGACTAGAAGTAAGCCTTATGAGAGATTTATACTCTATCCCAAAAGGAGTAAAGGTGGATAAATAAACTGAAACTTCTAATATAATATACCACAATATATAACAGTTTTATTGAAATCATTAAAAAAAAAAAAAAAAAGAAAAAGGAAATTTTAGGACAAATAAAATAATTCATTTATTTGATAATGTAGGATTATAAAATTTTCAGTGGGGAAAAAAATGTATTCTAGAAAAACTGCAATGTATATCTGTATAACATTCCAACAGAAAAGAAGCAAGAAGTTCTACTTTCTACAAATATTATGAAAAAAACTTTGCTAAAACTGTTTATAGAGTGTAATTCGGGTGTCAACATATCAAAATTTATAATTAGAGACAGTTCTGCTGCAATAAATGGAAGAAATCCTAACTACTCTGCCTTCTCCCTTTTCACTGATTTATGCTATATATCTCTGTGCATATACTGCACGTGTGTATGTCTTTATGTGTATGCTGCACCTTCACAGTTATTGAGTCACAGGACAGAAACTGTTTGCTTATCTGATTTGCATGTCATAGAAAAATGTGCAAACTTCAATTGACCAGAGTGTTTCCTCCTGCTACAGGGAAAACTATTTTATGATACCTGGTTGTAGTTATTTCTGTGATGCAGAGAATAGTAACAATATGCTTATGCTATGATACGAGTTCAAAAACTATTTGCTACAAATTGCAGTATAAAGGAGAATACACAGTGATAGTGCTGCCGCTGCCATTAGGATCTAAAAGCAAGGATTCTTAGACCTTATTTGTATTACATAAACTGGTAAAGTTGAAATATATATATATTGTGTATATATATATATATATATATAAAAGCTTTGAGGATCTGCTTTGAGGACCTCTTCTTCAGGTGTCAAAAGAAGCAACAAAGTGTGATATGCTAAAAAAAAATACTTTTTTTTTTTTTTTTAAATGGAAGACGCACTTGTGCTTCTTTCATAACACGGGTTTTATTCTTTTTTGTCTTTAGTCTTCTTGGTCTTGAACTAGAATAATAGAATGTAGGAAAAATTCTGAAAATACTAAATCAGTTCAAAACTGCAGTACATATTCTGATATTAAAAGAGCATTATAGAAACATTTAACCAAAAATTTATTTGACACATCATAACGACTTTGTAATGGAAGTTTTAAAGTAGGAAGAAGTGAAATAGAAGAGAGGTGAATAGCATACAGAAAACTAGGAAGAGTAACTAAGACTGATGGAAAAGGAGAAATACCAGGACGCTGGGTAACTAATGCTAAAGCTAAAATGAAGTCTCAGCCAACTGTTTTTGACCAAGAATAAAACAGTATGGTTTGGGAGAAATAATAGTGAGACCTCATTATTTCATTGACACAGATTTACAGTTCCCAAAATGAAATTATTGCAATTTTGTCACAAAACTGGTAGAAATACAAGGACTCTACAAAACAAAGCTTCTCCATATTTTTCTGGTAGTACCAAGCCTCTCTGACTCAAAAAAAAGTAACTGTGTTTTTCTCCTGTGTGTCATTGGCCTATCAGTTCTAGGTCACAGTTGTGATATGGCAGTAAATTATCCGGTAAAGTTCTGAGGTGATTTGGGTTCTAAATCTGCTAGGGACTAGACAGAAAACAAACAAACAAACAAACAAACAAAAAACATAATTCTCATGGGCCATTTATTAGGATTGACGCAGAAATGTCTCAAATGTCTCAAACTATACATGAAAAGAGAATGATCCCACAAGAAACTGTAGCTCATCTAAGATAATCTTGAAGATTCAGGGCTTTTGAGGCAAATATCTGTCTACATTTATGTATTTATATCTTAAAATTATTTAGTGATACTTCTCATAAATAAGCAGAGGTTCACATTATCTAAAACTGTATCTTCATTTCACAGCAGTGATGATTTCCAGCACATTTTATAAGACTGTAGAATTTGAATTCTACTGAAACTAAGAGTGCTGTGAACAGATTCTACAGTTAATGTATGTATCTTGGTCTGATCTGAAATAGTGTGGAAAATGTATATGATTATGCATTATAAAATGTATATGATTACTCTAGGCAAATTTTGCCCATAAACTTAAGTGACTATTTGAGCCTTGATCTACATGGCAAGCAGTAAGTATAAAAAACAGAATTAGCTTTCTGGTTGTTATTTGGTATCTAACCATAACAAACTATGAAAACATTTTGGTATGAAAACAAAAGCTAATCTCATCTCTTATCCTATTGCCTGCCTCTTGGTCCTTTACAATGCATTTTGCTTATGCAGTCGAACAATGTCTGTTTATGATAAAATTGCAACATGTCTTCACTTAATAAAGAAATTATGTTTTTATTCAGTGTTTATGCTGATATCTTAAGTATCATGCACACTGCTATGTAGTGACAAGACCAAATACACTTTGGCTTAGTTTCAACATAAAAATTAGAAGGTGTTGATTTTATTACCACTCTGGCAATATATTTGAAAGCATGTTAATGAGTATTAATGTCTTATGTTTAGCCAAAAGAATTTCTGAAGTCAGAGTGCTATTTTATCTGCTTTAAAACATTAGTAGTAAGGAGCTGAATACAGACGTATTTTGATAAGTATATTATATCTTATCAGCCAATAGTTGGATACAATTGAAAAATCTACCTACTGTACACAAAAATCTTATGCTGCATTTTGATAAAATAGTAAAGCTGATGAGAAAAATACCTGTATTCCACTGGAATTTATTATGAATATCCAGACAAGAGCAAAAGGAATTAGATTATTTAGCTGAAGAAATTTTTAGTTGTCAAGATAAACATTTTTTGAGAATTTATTTGGATTATTTTAAGAAATACCAAGTAGTCTGAACAATTAATTGGATGGAAAACAGTATGAAACTTTTTATGTTTCCTTTAACAGAATGCTTCACATTTTTTCCTTAACATTTTTTTTTCAGTCCTTTATGAGACTGAATTCAACAAGGAATTAGATGAGAATTGAAGCTTCTGCTTCAGAAAACAGACTAGCAGCTAGACAACAGAAAACAGATGCCAATTATTTGCCAGTGTCTGCTATAGAACAAAACATTTTATGACATTTACTTTGCCTTAGCAAAACTGCCGTTGATGTCAGAGAAGCACCAGTCAGCAGGTTTTTAAAGCAGGCTCTATATAGTCCAGGATCTTAAATCATTTCTTACACTTTTCTAAAGATGAAAAGAAGAAAAATACATAGTACTTTATATAGAGTATATATATTAGCACAATCTGGAGTATTGCTGTCTTACACTGTGAGACCAGACTTGCTTAATAGACTAAGTGAAAACAGAATTTGTGCTACGTAGATTTAGAAACCACAAGATAGGATTTCTTTTGTCACACATTGAACAGGGAATAATTCAAGCTGTGCAATAGAGAATAAAGCCAATCTTTTTGCACTATAATAGCTATCTTTATTTGGCCTGAGTATATATTTGTAAGGTGGGCTAGTCTTCTGCTTGAGTCATCCAAGGAACACAGGAGTTGGTGGCACTACTTACAGGTTAACTTAACACAGTATTTATTGATAATAAATCTTAAGTCAGATCATCAGTAAACAATTATCCTAATCTAGCCCAACATTTAAAACTTTTAATGTTATTTAAGGGTTAATTCTGTAATAATGTTTTTATCTACCAAATACTCTAGACGGTTACACTGGCATAGTGTCTGTTTCATCAGCACAAACCATAAAGACAAAATGTTTTCTGAAGATAGAAATTATACTGATGTTAAGAAACTATACCTGTACTGTTCTACAGCCAAACCTGTACAGCTACCAACTGACTAGGTCTTAGATTAAGTACAAAGGATAGACACCCAAAACACCTTCAAGAGCACTACTGGCCATGGAAGGCAACGCAGTTTAACAATTTTTTGCACAGGTCTGTATATACTAAGGGCACTATTATATGCAGATGTATGAGAATTAGTTCAAAATATATATATTTGTTTATATCCAATTTTTCAAAGGATTGTATTGCTGCAATTTCTTATGGGGTACATCTGCTAACTGTGGCGTGGCAAAACTGTAATATCATGTACTCCATTAGCTGAAGAACTCATTGTAATTGTGAAATCGGTGGGGGTTTAGGCATTGTTTAATAAGGGCAAGCATCACACATGACCTACCAAACACTGTATGTCACACCAGGCCTCTCATACCTTATTTCTAAGAGATCTTTTGAGTCTTTTCTAATCAAACTGCCTTTATCTTCAGTTCAACAGTCTCATTATTGTGGGCCTACCACCACTTTGTCAGGGACTATCACTCAGGTGAGCAGCTTCAGCTCATTTTCCTCTTTCCACTCTTCTTTCTATAATACTAAAGGTTTCAAAGTATTGTGACATTTCCATTATATTGTGCTTTAACCACTTCTAGCAGAATACCTGGTGACAAAAATAAATCACCAAGTCTTATTCAAAATACTATCAGCATAAAAGTCTGGTGCTCAGTATTGTTTTGGGGACTGTGTTTCAGAGAATTCAACTGGAGATAAGTCCCTGTGAGATTTTAGCATAGTTTTCTTAGGGCCCATCTGCAATATAAAATGAATTGTGACACAGAGGACAATCTAGCTCTGACCAAAGCTGCTATACAATGACATCACTGCAGCAAAGTGCTCAAAATCTGTTGATTGTTATTTCACAAATAATTAACTACTATTTTTATTTATGTGGTGAGTGAAAACTCCAATATAAAAAGACATTTTTAATACTATTTTCCAGAAATAGAAATTATTATCTCAATCATTTTAAATTTTTGGAAAAGAAAGTAAAAAATCAGCATGATGAACTACCACTTTAATAAGAACAGAACCTTTTTGTGTGTGAAAAAAATAAAAAGTCCACCTGCTTTTCTACTAGTCAAGAATTCTGATTATAAGGAATCACTCTTCCAATTATTACATTTCTCACAGGCTTAAAGAGGGGGTTGAGCAGTTAAAAAAAAAAAAAAAAAGGAAGACTGAACTCATCCTCTCTGGATGATGAGCCAGCATGTTGAGGAAGAGAGGCTGAAAGGTTGAAGAAGATTTAATGAAGTCACAGGGAAGGTGCTGTACTTCTGTGGCCCAATAGTGCAGTTTTTACTCGTGAATAGTTCCACTGATTTCAGGTGAATAGTCCTGCAGTATTAAGCCACTGATGATTAATAAATGTTTGAAAACAAGGCCAAAGACCCGGTCTTATTTTAAGTCTCAAAGGCGGGTAGTTTATATCTAACCTAATAGATCAGAACCTTGACTTGCTCATTAGCTCAGAACCTCTGCCCTCCTTATTAGGCCCAATTCTCTCAGATGAACTGTCAGATGGAAGCTGCTGCAATTGTACACAGGACAAATTCCATGTCATTAATGGATCAGGTGTTTAATGATTTTGGATGCATCAAGTTTACCCATCTTCTTAAAAGGTCTTTTCTCAAATATAATAGTGACTGTGGCACCAAGGATCATTTACAGAAAAGGTTGGCACTTCCCAATCCATCAAACCATCAGCTTTATGTGCTTACACGGTGAATTTGTCAGGGAGTTGTTTCTTAAACAGTGCTTAGGACTGCTATTACTAATACTCATGAGCCAGTAATTCAGCTTCACTGACATCAGAAAAAGCTTTAACTAAGGTCCACAAAGAATCTAGAATTCATGTAATTAACTATAAAATGTAGCTTTCACACAAGAAAGGTTGCATTTAATTTAAAACTTTTATTTCTTCAAGTAAAAGTTGATAAGCCAGAAATGTTTTAACTCATGAAAGTTTTTTTTTTTTTATATAAAAATGTGAATAGATGCAAAACAAACCTTTATAATGGAAAAAAAAAAAAAAAAGGTTCTTGACTGAAGTCACATAAGTTAACACTGGACTTTCACATATTTTATTACCTGATTTTATCACAATTACCTTATTTTCTCTGCTAAAATAAGATCCTGTTGAGTTGCATGGCAATTTCCCATAAGGCAAAAGAAAGAGAAAAGAAAAATTCCTGTACTGGACTGTGAAGGGTTTATTTTGAAAATCTTTTGCATAAAGATGCAGATAAGCAGAATAAGAGAGTTTCTAAGTAAAATTAGGGCAACCATATTCTAAACACTAAACCTTACTCAAAGAGGAAGATAGTTTTCATGACTTGCTGTTGTTACAGTTATAAATCTCTGTTTTTCTTCAAGTTTTTTGGTTAGTATAACCAATATATCCTATCTTTGTTGCCTACAAGCTGCATTGGTGACCTATTAAAAATCTGGGCAAATCAAACCCAAACGGATACGTTTGGGTCTCTAATGGGGACTTTCTGTTCTTTATTAATTGGCTAAAGTACAGTAAACAATAAATAGATGCTCTCCATGCAAGGACTTGCGGGTTAGAACTAGATGGTCTTTGAGGTCCCTTTCAACCCAAGCCATTCTATGATTTCTACATTCACCTGCCAACAACTCACCAGTTGGTCCAATAGAGTACTTTACTGGTCTTCTAATTATGGGAGACTCCACAGAAGCTGAATGCCATTTTAGACGATCTAGGAGTTTTGATGTTTTCCGATGATGATGGCAGATACAATACAAAGATTTGGTAGAAGAGATAGAGAGAATGTCAGCAACATTTAAGTATCTTAAATCTCTATCCCTGTAATAAGTCAGGTGACAGAGTGGGTGGGAATCTTGGTGTGCTGGTTGACATTGTCATGCACTAAGTTATATCAAGGACAGCTCTTCTCAGCTCTCATAATAAAATAATTTTGGTGCTAGGCCAGCCATTACTTTTGCCCATAAAGTAGCTGTTAGCTTAACCAATTTAGTGTGAGTATACAGCAGAACTCACCATGCAGGACTGAATAGTCTACTTTCTGAGAAACAACACTAGAAAAACATTTTGTTCCTTTTTTAATTTCAAAAATGTTTAATAAGGATATTTAGATTGAGTCTTTTATTTTCCAGTGGAGTCTATGTATAAAGAACTCTTCCAAACATTTTTTATATGAAATAGTTGATGTGGGACAGTATACTGTATCACCACCCTTCCTCTTCTGAAATGCTACCTTCCTCGATTAACCCAGCCTGTGTTTGGCAAGGTCTAGGCACTGCAGGATCATTGAGAGACAGCACCTCAGCTGAACTGACAATGAAGCAGGATCTGGCAGTTCCCATCTGTTTAATTATCAAAGGTAAAACACTGCATTAAGTAAGCTCCCACCAAGTTTTGAATTCCTTTTTGCAAAGCCTAGACCCTTGTTCACCTGATATTCTGAACTCACTGACATCAGGAGTTGTTCCTGCCCCACCCCCAACCAAGAGCTTGCCTCTGTGAAAGTATTTTTTTCTGTGAAAGTAGTAGTTTCCAGCTCTCCTCAGTCTATTCCTGTAATGGTTTTGTCTGGGATAGAGTTAATTTTCTTCATAGAGGCTCACACAATGCTGAGTTTCTGATTTTTGATGTAAAAAGTGATTATAACACATCACTGTTCTTAGTTCTGTTCTTATTTGTTGCCGAGCAGTGCTTACACAGAGCCAAGCACTTTTCTGCTTCTTGTGCTGCCCTGCCAGGGAGAAAGCTAGGGGTGCACAAGTAGCCAAGGATGGCTGATCCAGGCTGACCAAAGGGATATCCTATACCATATGGTGTCATGTTCAGCAATAAAAGCTGGAGTAAAGGAGGAAGGGGGGATATTCAAAGTGATGACATTTGTCTTCCCAAGAAAACATTACATGTGATGAGCCCTGCTTTCCTGAGTGTGGCTGAACACCCACCTGCTGATGGGAGGCAGCAAATGTACTTGCTTTCCTTTGCTTGTGCGCATAGCTTTTGCTTTACCTAGTAAATTGTCTTTATCTCAGCCCATGAGATCTCACACTTTACCTTTCTGATTCTCTTCCCCATCACACCTGGGGAGAGTAAGCAAGTGGCAGTGTGATACTGAGCTGCCTGCCGGGGCTAAACAACAACTCCAAAGTCATCACTGAAGGCACGGGACAACCTGTACTGGGGAGATGCTCATCTTCTACATGAACTGAGAGGGAACAGGAGCTTTTTCCTCCTTACAAGCACTGCTCTGCTGATTGGCAGAGACTTGCCTTCTCATAGAGCAAAGGGATGCTTTGAAACCATGCCCTAGTTTTGTTATTACTGTTTGTTGTTTTTTTTTCCTCGCTTATAAACAAACATGTTTCTTGTACTGATACTAATTGCTTTTGTGTAGAAATGATTTTAACTCACAAAAACATACTTTTGAATATGGAAGAAAATATATTTCTGTTCAATGTAGGTGGTCAGCTCATGTCCCTTTTTATCCTGATAATTACCCTCTGTCCAAAGAAGAATATTCTTGGTCATTTTTTTATAGCAAACATCTCCATCTGCACTGAAATTTGCCTTTAGAGAATCTACCATTCTCTTCCTTCCTTCCTTCTTTCTCCAGATCTCTAAAATTAGCCTTATTTCACCAAGCTTCTTTGGCTACACTTTGGCAGCTGCTATATTTCTAATTTCAAGACTCTCATAAAATTATGGAAAGAAAATAGAAGTGTTTATATTTCACATTTATCTTCCTAAATTAAATTTTCTCCTTCCTTTTAATAATAATAAAATAAAATATTTCCAGGATGCATTTGCCCTGAAGTACACTTCACCAGAACAAGTACAAGTCATTACAGCCATGGGCCAAACACATTTCTTCATTTCCAGTGTTGTAAATTAGGGAGAGAAGAGCAATACCACATCCTTTGTTCAAAGTGCGTACCCTCTGATTGAAATATGCAACGTTTTCCAAAGCACCTCTTAATGAGAGGTCAGTATCATCATTCTGGCACCTCGCATGCCAAATAAGTTCAACCAGAAGGAGGGGAAAAATAAAGCCTCAATTGGTAGTAATCTGTAAAAGGAATCCCATTTGTAAATTTCCTGATGTGACTATTTGTGTTTGTCTGTCTAGGATGGTTTGCAACAGTTGCTCCCTCATCCCTTGGCAACAAACAGAGTTACAGGACTGATATTAAGAAACAAGCTGAGAGATCATTTTTGGCATATCCCCTCTATGCTGATGTTTTATTTATAGTTCTCTTCTATGCCACTGTTTTATTTATGGTATTAAATATATAAAGAGATTATAATGCAGGGGAAAAAAATAACTATCATGGACAACAGAAGCTGTTTTGTCAAAGAACTACACTTGTGAACACAGCCACCTGGCTTAATACACTGATATTCAATACTATACATATATTTTCTTTATTTTATTCAATCAGATACTTTATCTGTGTAGCCCACTGGTGAATAAAATACAGGGCATATTCTAAGGAAATGATATGAATCAGATCCTATCATTCAGGCCAGAACAGTTCTGAGCTTTGCTTTTAAATCAGGCCCTTGAATATCTTTGCTGCCTTGAAGTACATTAGTATTATACAGTGTTTATCCCATAAGTTATTGTGTATCAATCGTAAATAATATATAAACACTTCAACTTTATCTTAGCTTAGCACTACTTTTAGTACTGAACTCATTTTATTAACACTTTTTATTGGAATTGTTAGTAAATCAATCCACTACCTTCTCTTTAAGGCAGTCAGCTCCTCCTAGTGGTTACTCGCAACCTGCAACAAATGCAGACCAGGATTTTCTGTTTGTCCAGTCTTTGCTAAGCAGAGGAACAAAGGTGAAACTTTTTATTCTTAAAATATAGAATGAAATGGGTAAATATTTTGTCCCCTAAACTTACTGGTTATTAAACTGAAACAAATATGTTCTACATTACTTGTACCAAAGCTTTCCATATTTTTCATGTTATGAATCCCAGTAATATCAATGTGAGATGTTGAGTCTGTTTTGATTACCCAGATGGTTGCCTCTATCAATGTATTTTCAATGTATTTTGTAAAGCTGATCAATAAAATCCAAGCTTTTCTAAAGACTGAAGGCTGAAAGTCTGAAACATATATATATGTGTGGGTATATATATATATTTGTAGTAATATCTTTCATTTTTGGACATTCCCTCAATTCAGCAACACTGCTCACACAAGTAGTTACACACGTTTGCATGCTGTTTAGAGTGGGTCTCTGTCACTCAGTCAGGACCACATTTCTGACAATCTGCCTGGTTTTCTTTCCTACTGCACACCTTACTATTCCTGCCATGACATTTCACCTGTTGAAACTGCCTGGTGAAGCTTTTGAACAGCACCCAGTGTTGTCACTACAAGTTTTCAGAACTTCCCCTTTGTTACTTTTGAACAATTCCACAAACCACAGAGAATGGTACAGTCTCTCTCCCCTCCCATTTTCACAACAGACTTGAGGAATGAACAAATAAAAATACACCTGCTGAACTGCAAATTATCAGTGCAATGGAAGAATAGATTATACAGTATATACACAGATTACAGAACAGATTACACACTATATATACAGGCAAAACTTAGCTATCCCCTGGTATGTAAATCTTTTTACTGAAACAAATTAAGAAGCATTTAAGGGGAAAAAAAGTTTAAAAAAAAATAAATAAATAAATACAGGAAGCTGCAATAGAACCAACTAGTAACAAACTATCAACTGCATGCCAGGATGCCATCCATCCAATGCAACAATGGGCAGGACATCCACTGCCATTGCTCAAGTTACTCCATGCCATCAGCAATGTTCAGTGTCTATCTTAAAATACTAGCAAAACTCCCAATTTTCAGAAGCATGTATTTAATGCTTTCTGAGAAATAAAGGATCATGAATCACACCAGGCACCTACAGAGAGAGCCAACCCAAATCAATAGCTAGGATCTTAGCAGGAGGCTTAGAACCCATGCACAGCACAGCAAGCAGACAAGACAAGCTTAATTTCTGATATAAATACACAATGCACCAAGGAAAGCCTATAGGCACTGAATCTTTTAGGATCAGTGTAATTAGCTTACTCAACTATTTTGGTATTTTAAGACATAGCCTTTGTGCCAAAGCACATAGGCAACAATTAGCAGATTCTATCTGTAACTACTGAGAGAGAGAAACTTGTAGGTACTATCTTCAATATTAAGAAAAGAACACAGAAAAGGTCCTTGACCTTCCCACCCTCCCTTGTGATTTTGAGGAAAAATTATTGGGATAATAATTTGTGGACTGAGGCAAACTGCTACAATTCTTAAACTCGTGTGAATTCTTAATGTCCTCTACAACAACCTAGATGTAGTGATGGTCCAGAGCTTTATTGTTACACAAATTTCCAAGATTGGGATTTTAGTTTGTGCTGTATATACAAAAGTCATCTGACCAATAAATCTTTATGTAGTTGACTGTTGAAGATGGCTTTTGGCCAATGCTGAAGAATGTTCACCTTAAAGTAACCCCTCTTTATTTCTGTAACGGCTTATTTTCAATTGAAAAAATATTATTAGTTATTATACTGGTGTCTTAATCTAAACTGACATCGGGGACTTACTACATTAGATGTTACCATAAAAACACTAAGGAATAGTCATAGAAAAAAAAATTAATTTGTAACTCATATAGGTAAAAGAAATTCAAATGAAACACATTCCCCTTCCCTTTGGAAAATGAGGTTCAGGTAATTTGAATTAAAATCTGTATTCTATTCTTTCTCGAGACTTGCCATCTATTAAGGATTATCAGTTTTGCAGAGATATTTACAAGGACAGCTGTTCTATAAGATTAGCCAGTGTTTTAAAAATGCATGTCAAATTTGAATTAAACTCTGAAATTTTGTACTTTACCACAAAATTCACAACCTGGGGGAGTTTCAACTCAGAATTATAAAAAAAAAAAATAAAAAATCTCACATTAGTATGATTTTGGGCAAATAACTGAATGAACAAATTAACTTTTTAAGAAAATACAGAACACATTAAAGACCATGGATATGGATAGATCCAGAAACAGTGTGTACAGTCCATTAGTTTTCTATGCTATTGAAAATTATTTTGAAATCGAATGTGTTCTCTGAAGACAGCTTTTGTCCTGCTGAACTTCAACAGGATGTTTCAGGTGTACCTGGGTAGGGAAAAAGAAGAGAAGAGAAGAGAAGAGAAGAGAAGAGAAGAGAAGAGAAGAGAAGAGAAGAGAAGAGAAGAGAAGAGAAGAGAAGAGAAGAGAAGAGAAGAGAAGAGAAGAGAAGAGAAGAGAAGAGAAGAGAAGAGAAGAGAAGAGAAGAGAAGAGAAGAGAAGAGAAGAGAAGAGAAGAGAAGAGAAGAGAAGAGAAGAGAAGAGAAGAGAAGAGAAGAGAAGAGAAGAGAAGAGAAGAGAAGAGAAGAGAAGAGAAGAGAAGAGAAGAGAAGAGAAGAGAAGAGAAGAGAAGAGAAGAGAAGAGAAGAGAAGAGAAGAGAAGAGAAAAAGGAAAGTCTATAATGTATTTTGCTCAGCCCTGGAGTCAGTACAATTTCTAAAATAACAGAACTGCAACTTACTCAGAAATCAATCTAAACCTCCCTGAATTCAATAGAAATTTCAGTGACTTTAATAGGCTTTAGGTCATGGCCTCATGCATTAAACTAATTTATATTAAAAAAAAAAAAAATCTATTTCCTTTTACTTTCAATTAATCAGAGGACTGGGTGTGATCTATTGGTGGAATAGTAAATAATACAGAGAAAAGGTCAGTTGACTTGGATCACTTGGAGAGGTCAGTTCATATGCAAACATATGTTTTAACGCAGCCAAATGCAAAGTCGTCTATCTAGAAACAAAAAGCTTTTGTAAAATGAGGAAACCTATTTTTAACAGTAATGATTCTGTCTCCAGATTAAGAAAAATTATTGTCATGGTAGATGACCAGCTGACACTGGTGTCCTTCAGTGAGTTTACATGATTTTTAACTGATTTACAGGCAAGGGTAAAAGTGGTAAGATAGTATTAATGATATTGGAATTGATACTGGAATTCTGTGTCCAGAATTAATGTCTATCTCTCTAAAAGGATAATGAAGTATTGGAAGTGATTCTGGAAAGATGCAGCCTTCAAAATGTTCTTAATTGTGAGAGGTGGAAAAAGCACAAATTTGGTTGATCTGTCAGGCAGATTGCCTGGAGATAACTTGCACATTGGTTACATGGAAAACATATTTCTGATAGTAAGAAAGAGTTTATTCTGGCAGGGAAAGGTACAGCAAGTGAATCTAGACAAAATTTGACTAGAAGCAAAGACAATATTTGAAGCAGAGACCTAACTTTGGAACAAAAAGGATATGACTATCATCCAGCACTATGTCACTTATGTAAGACTTGTCTGGGTGTTTTTTGCTGTTGTTGTTATGTTTTATGCCAAAAGAGCTGTGGCATGTTAAAGAAATAAAAGGATTATGTTCTTTGTCCTGTAATAGGCAGGAGATTGAATGTGGTTATAGATGGTTATGTCTTTTCCTTTACAAACCTCTGACTTTGCAATATGAGATGAAAGCATAATAGTTACTCGCTGAACCATATGCATGGCACCTTTTGCAAGTTAGATTTGATAGTTAGCCTATCCACCAAAGACCATACTGAGTTGTTAGGTGAATAATTTTCAAACTGCTATGGATGTTACTATGCCTCATGGGTGGAGCTTTGTATATCTGATGTCACAAAAAAATGACAGATCTTATTCTCCAGTTGGAGATGCATCCCACTGTCCTGAATCTCTACAGCCACAGAAGCCAGGTGGCAAGACACAGACAGAGATGCAGAAGATGCAGAGAGTTGAGCAAGCTTGGGCATCTGTGTGAAAAAGCTTGCTCTGTTTTACCAAGAGGTTAAAGGTTTATGTGCTAGAACCACAGGGTTAATGGTCCAGTTAACAGTCCAACTCCCAGCAGAATTTTCTATATGAGGGACATCACAGGGTCCGTGCCCTTGGACATCAACCAACATAATACAGAAGCAGACCCACCCAGGGGGACCACTGGATGGGGCTTAACCAGCTTCTACCAACTATGAAACAAAAGATCCCAATAAATCCAGCTCCAACCACTTGGTTCAGTGGGCACACCATGTCCCTCCTGTAGGTAGTGTAGGAAGTCATCCCCCATTACAACACTCAGCACAGATGGTTGTCAGGATGTGCCATAAAGCTCTGGAATTTTTGCCTTCAGGACTATGGAGGAGGATCAGCAGCATTTTCATATGCCTTAGGTACAATCAGTCCTTTACTTGGTGCACAGACCAAACACCTTGACAGGGCAAAGACAACAAGTACAAATGGCCACTATCACTGATGGAAAGGTTGTACATTTAGTTCCCCCAGAAGGGGTACCCAGTGAGATTATGTGAGGATGATATAACTGATTCAAGCCCAGGTAGGAACTGAGAGAGTCATAGTTCCACCATAGTTCCACCATAGTTAGACATTTCTATTCTACTTTACCAATCCTTGTCATAGCAATCACAATGAATTAGACAATGATGAACAAATAAAAAGCTAAAGCCCCTAAACACATAAGAAACTCTAAAGGGTACTTAATAAAACTCTTTGATTTTCTATTTCAATTTTTAATACACTCTGTCATAGTTAATTTTGATGATCTTAGGCTAAATTAAAGGCAGTGGGTAGCACTGCATGGAAGGAAAGGTATAAGGGTACCTTAATGGTACCACCCAACATAGTGCCCTGTAGGCAACCATAACTTAATTTAAAAGCACACTTGATATGCAGCAATATACCCAAGTAAAATGGCAGGTGATCCTCAAAACAGAATAAGAAGTAGCTGTTGTAGCCATCCTTAGCCACAGTAAATCTGTGTGAATGCAGTGATTTTCATTAAGCAATCAATAATATATTTTATTAGTTCCAGAACACTGCATACAACCTACAAGAAGCAATTTCACTCCACAGTTTTGAGTGTGAATACCACAATTAAAAAAAGAAAAAATAAATTAGTTTTTCTGAAATCTGGAGGTTTTTGAGTTGTAAAAGTCCAATTACGAATTAGCAAGCTGTGAATAATCAGATAATAATTAAAAAAAAAAAAAAAAGTTTCAAAGCTGCATAAGCTTATAAGCTTTACTCTTAAAATACCCAGAGATTTATGAGGTTAAATTGTAATTGGTGGCAAATGAGACAACTGATGATAGCTAAAAGAATCACTGTTTTTCACATTTAGTTTTGGGACTAATACTTGGCCTTTTGGGAGCAGCACAATCTTTCTGCTACACAAATGTTTGAAATATATACAAATAACTAGACAGCTTTGTGTAATTTCAGGGCACTAACAAATATATCTGTGTTTGAAAACACCTGATCTCCCAGTACAGCAGTGGATTAGATTTCCAAATGTGTTCATCCACCTGCTCCCATTAAAAGTGGATGATACTGACAAACAAACATTTGGAAATCTAGCTCAGTTACAGTGTTAGACTGCTGATAACTATGCATTGAGTCTCATCCAGATCTAGGTGCTAAGGACTTCTGAAAATCTTCCTGGCCTCATACTGGTATACTAACATTGATTAACATATAATAATAGTATTTCATATGGGTAAGATGTAACTCTTCATCATGCCTATAATTCGATCTTGGTGTGGTAATTTTTAAGTTCTTAGAGATAATTTTGTATATTGTTCTCCTTTTAACATTTAAGAATTTAAAATCAAACATAGTGAATTTTTCATGCAGTTGCAAACTCTCACTGAAATGAATGACCCTTTAAAAAATGTTAGGAAGCCAGGCCACTCGGAATATGAGAGGCACATTTCAGTCTGGTTGCATCGGAAGTACTCAAGAATAAGAGTGACTGGTGAGGAATGTATTTCAGGCTTACAGAGCACCTTTATCCTTGGGGCCTAGATGAAATCAAAAGAAAATTGACCCTATAAATTACAAACATAAAAATAAGAAAAGCTGTGTCCCAGAGACTTCACAATCTATTCATTAAATCCTCCAAGTGCTGTTTAAGCAGAACCTTATATATGCAGTGAATATAATATGATTATTCAGAGACTGAAGGGCTAGTTTCAGGAGTAAATGATTGTAGATTTAGGCCTATGAAAACAGAGAAAATCGGGATATGCAGGGACACTCAGAGACCAAAGGAAAGGTATGGTTGCTTTCTAAGCCACCATGCTGTCTGAGCTCCTGTTTGCCACCACATGCAAAAGAGATAATGGCCTATCAGCCAGGACATTAGCAAAAGTCCTAGAAGGCTTGGGTATATGTTTTTATCTAGCCATAAACTTTCAGCAAGCGATTTCAGGCACAGATATCAGATTCTATGCTGGTCAATAAAAAATGCTTACTGGTGACAGTCCTTGCTCCAAACTACCTTCCAAACTATGCTTAACAGTTGCCTGGGAAAGTTTTAGAAACTTCAACAGAAAATTATGCCCAGGAGCATGATAATAAAAGTTAAACTTTCTGGGCAATTGGATGCCATTTTCTAAGTTTGTACCCCTTCTCTATTTAATCTACTACTGTAGTTATATCCATTGAGAATGAAATACAAGAAAGAGAAAAAGTGCGATACTCAACAGTATGGTGAAGGGAACACTGTGAGTATAACAGGTCCCTTCCAACCCAAGCTGTTCTATGATATGATTCTACGATAATAAATTCTTTCTGTAAAATAAAGACAATATCAGTGATGTAGCCATGTACCCATGAAGTACAAGACCTTTAATCTTCTCTTAGATTCTGCATTTCTAATCGTGAGATCTGCTTTAAAGACATGGAGCAAAGTTATATGACGTTATCAATGCAGATGGTTAGATGTGAGCCTGATATTGATACATGTGTTTTGCACCCCAAAGCGCAAAAGCCCACAATTATATATCACGTAGCCATTCCCAGGCTGATAAATTTTGTTTTCTCTGGGAAAAGTGAGGTACCTTTCAAATATCTAAAATCTCATACTGGATCAGCCAATCCCTTCATAATCTTGTCTTCAAACTATGGTTCATTTCAAGAAACAGAGCAAATCTCCCATTTGGTAGGACTGCCAGGAATTCAGCCTTTCTGGAAATGGCCCAAGAAAGATTTTTTTATGGGAATTTAGGAGTGATTTCCTGAATGTAATGGTTGTACCCTGTATTTTAGCATAAATGGAAAGCCAGAAAGCAGTCCTCAGTGACATAAGCAATATTTGGTTATTTAACTCTTAATTGATATAATTCCACAAAAAGTTATTAAGATTTACACTGGCATGATATTTAGGTGGAGTTGTATCAGTACAGAAATTAGAGATGACTGCTTAAAACATTACTGTTTTTACCACTATCTTTCTTTGCAAACTTTACTGATATTGCAGACAGAATCCATGCAGTGCAAATTATCCTCTATTTCAAAGATACCAGCTTTAAAATGAAGTTCATTTTCTCACATAAATAGGATACAATATAAACAAAGGTTCTTAGAGAACTCAACATTGAGACTGAAAAATACTTTCAATCTGTGCTAGTTAGCATAAAACAACATTATGTTTGCCTGAATGGCTATACTAAACATTTAACAACAACAACAACAACAAAAAGTCTACATTTAGAAGCCATAATTTGACTGGTTTCAGTTGCAAAGCCTTTGGATTACTACTATTAAAAACTTACCATGATTCATACCCGTTTCTGAAGAAAAAAGATAGCTAGAGAAAAAAAAAAAAAAAAAAAAAAAAAAAAAACAATAACCTATATTTTTCATTAAATTACATGTGTTTTTTTTTTTTTCCTATAAATTTGGGGAAATTTAAAAGCTTTTTAAATAGAAATTACTTTAAATTTCAATTTCATTTCTACTGTACATGCTATTATTTTTATTTAACCATAGGATCATAGAATGGTTTGGGTTGGACTTAAAGATTATTTAATTCCAACCACCATGGACAGGGACACCTTCCACTAGATCAGGTTGCTCAAAGCCCCTGAAAAAGTTGAAATGTAGAAATTTATTTTCTTACTTGTTTCTGGAAGAACGAAGAAAAAAAATCAACTACCCCAAAACAACAACAACAAAGCAACACCGGAAGGGAACAAACATATTCTCCAGTACAGCACAGTAATCTCTATAGGTATCCAGTTATATCTTTAGGATTACAGGATAACTGAGGCTGTTGGAAGATGGAGAACTCAGGAGGCCTCTTATCCAGCCTCCTGCTCAAAGCAGGCTCAACTGTAAGTTCGAACAAGGGATAAGGTAGAAGAGTTTGTCCGTGATAGTAACCAGTGAGTGATCTCCCTGTCTTTATCTCAACCCATGAGCCAATTTGCATCATATTTTCTCCCTCTGTTCTTTTGAGGAGAGAGTGAAAGGCAGCATGAGTTGGAAGGAGCCTTAAAAGATCATCTAGTTCACTTCCCCTGCCATGAACAGGGACACCTTTCACTAGATCAGGTTGCCCACAGTAATCATATCTGGAACATAGCTGGTTTTGAGCTAGTGGGCTATCACATCTGATACTTGAATACAAAAAATCCTAGACAACAATTTGGAAAGGAATCATCTCAGTCTCTTATACACAGTTTAATTACCTGTCTGAAGCTCATAAAAGATATGATCTCTAAATGGCACCTTCAAATTTGTTTTAGTACATATAATAGCCTATTATAAAATATGCAATTTAAGAGCTAGTTTGTTCTCTGTGGAGCTTTCAGCTGGACAATGTTGTATTTTTCAAATTTTTGGCTAGCCTATTTCACATGCATAAATGGAGATGTAGAGAAATGTAATGAGTTATTCTCAGTAGTTTTATGGCAGTATTACACTTTATCAGTCTTCTCATACTGTTATATTTCTTGGGATTATGTGTAAATATGTGTGCATATATGCATATATAGACATATATACGTGTGTGTAATGTTTACCTTAGTTCATAATCTGCTTAAGAAAAGATTAACGATGGGAAGTACTGTAGGTGTCATTACTCAGTTAGTTAACACGTGTATTAATATTAAATTTAATTTACTTACTTACTGCCGAATCAGCAGCCTTTACTAAAATAGCAAGAAAAAAGTATGGATTATACTCCCTGACAATTTTAAGAGTTCAGGAAATGAAAAGTGCTTCAATCATATATAACATGTGAATTAGAGTATTGGTAGTGCAGAAGCCTTGAAACAACTTCAGTGACCCACTTACTCATTATTCTTTCATTGTTTTAAAGAGATTATGAATTAGTGCTCTGCAGTTTGAATAGCATCAGATGCAAGAAATAGAACCCCTGTGCCTCAGTTAACCTTAAACAAGTTCCTTAAAGCAAGACAGGCAGATTTAATGACTATGATGTCATTCCACAGTATAATACATGCCAGAAAGAAATAACAGAATATAACAGAATAACAGGACAATTTAGGAAAGCCATTTTTAGCTATTTAAAGCCTCAGAAAAATGAGCCAAACTTGTGAGGAAAAAGCTGAAGAGTGTGTAATAATGCATCTGAAAACATTAAGATACGAAAGATTTTTCCATCCTCTTCAGCATTCTGTATTAAAAATCTAATGCTCTGCCAATGATACCTGGCAAAAGTATTTTAACTGTTTCTGCAACCTGATACTGTATATACTGCAGTCCACAATGAAATCTTCGATTACTTCTCTGCATTGTTCTGCTCCCTGTTCTAACTGACTTCTGTGGAAAAAAGCCTTCAGTTGCAACAAATATTTGCACTCCTGCTTACAATATCAACAGTCTCTTCTTGCCCTTTGAAAATTACTATGGCTGTAGCTTTAACTCAAGCTGTAAATACAGGAATGATAATGTGATCCATACAGACTCTATTCAAGTTCCATGAAGTCAGAGGGAGACTTTCCACAGATTTCAGTGGGACCTTACTAAATGGTGCTGGGGGAATGTGAACTTTCAACCAGACATCTTTTAATCCAGTGGTTATTTTTTTCTTTCCTTACTTTCAATGTTAAGCAAACAGATTTGAAGTCATCAAGTGTCAGAGTCCAGTGCATGGCATCGTGGACATTCTATACCACATGTTAGTAAGTCTTGATTTATATTTTTCAAATCAGACTGATTGATAAAGTACTCTGAAGAAGTAAGATAATCAAGCAAAACAGCTAAAAATCCTGTCAGAATTTAAGCAGAGCCCCTGTAAAAAGGCTAGCTGCCTTTTGAGAATAGGAGGAGAAATTTTGACAGCTGAGAAAGTAGTTCTAAAATCTCTGGTAATACCACTGACAAGAATGCTTTCATTTTGCCAGATGAGTCCACCTTAGCTTTTGTTGTCATTTCCATTATTGAATGATCTCCATTCTGAAAAAGGATAACTAGTTATTGATTCAAACATCAGCAGCTTAAATGCTATCAGCTAGAAGCAGCAGCACAAGGGAAGGCAACTGCACGAATACTACTGTACACTCCTGCTATGCGATACTGAATTTCCTATTCTGTCTAAGCAGGCTTGAGGCTCAGCATAAATGTGGATCTCATAATCAACCATATATTTATCCTCACAAAAACCTCTGCTGTTCTTCCTACCTCTATTCTAGAACCAGGCAATACACGTCAAAGATGCAGACTGCAGTGGAGTGCAGAGATGCCTGAACTAGCTTCTTCTGCCGCTTTGGTACCATGAGAAGCAGTGTAGCTGCAGCAGCATGGAACTTCATGCAGGTCAATGTGCCCTTAGGAGAAGGAAGGACACAAGATGCTTCAAGTGCTTGCATTAACTCTTGTAAAGCTAATTCAAGTATATCCTAAGTTGCCTGACAAAATCACACTGGAGATAGCATTAAACCACAGCCTCCAGGTCAAATGATTTGTTAGTTCTTTCATGCTGTGATTAGCTTCAGACTTCCACAGAGTTTGTTATTGATTATTTCTTTCTGCCCCAGGAATAGCTAAAAGTGTGCAGTCTGGACTCACAAAAATAGGCACTGAACGAGCAGTAAGAACACATACAGGCTCCCCTCTAAACAGTTAACAGCTTAATATTACAAAGAGCATATGTATCTAATAAATGAGAGGGTTGACTATAACAAGGTAAAGTAATAAATATATTTTATAAGCATAGTTCTGGGCACTCCTAAGAATCAGCCCTCATGTTTAGGCCTCCAGGAGATCACAACATCTCTAAATATTAATCTGCTTTCCTTTGAGATCCACACACATGATCTGGAGCCTAAACTGTCTGCAATCCTCCTACTCCGTCTGAAATTCAAAAGATCATTTCCTGGAAACTCTGAAGGGAAAGCAGTGAGGCATTTCCTTTCTCTTTCCTCCTTTTCTGAACCACCTCCTTCTATTGGTTGCATCAATAGAAGGCAGTGAAATGTGAAATCTAGACCTAATTTCGTACCCAAAAAAGTGTATATTTAACTTCACTGGAAACTACAGATGTACACCTTTTCTAAGAATCTAGCTCCATCAGAAGCAGACAAGAAAAACTAGCAGATTAATGTCTCATAAAACAGGAGTGTTTCTACCAGTATCAAATGATATTTTTTTCTCATATAGCAATCAGAAAGGTTAAAGGTGAACATTTGTCTTTTTTTGCCACCTAGTCCATCTCCTGAATGAGGGCTTCCTTTGAGCTGCTGAGTACTGCAAGTGCATCTGGAAAATATCAACTAATGTATTTCAAAGTTATTACGTGAAAACAAAATCCTGAACATTTTTATTTTTTTTTATGAAACCTTCCAAGAAAATTCACTTCCGAGACCTGGCTTGAGAATGAGCAGGAGACATTTTTCAGCCCAAAATAATTTTATGAGAAAGGTTTAAATGTTTAGAAAATACATTGGAACTGCAATTTCTCCCTTAACCAATAGCCTCAGTGATGGATTACATGACCGAAAGAGTGAATGTATGTGTATACACACGTACACACATCATTTCATTTGTTTACCTTTGGATCAAAAATAGAATGTTACAGCATTTGTTTTATCATTTTCGATCCCCCTGAGGCATTGTGACATTTGGTACGTTTATTTTTCCTGTTAAGAGATGATTCTTTAATTCTTTGAAGCAGGTGGAGGAAGCATTTAGCAGAATGTTTACACTGTGACAACTATACATCGGGGGGAATAAGTGGGAGTGTGTTTGAACATGCACAGAAAGTCAGAAGTTGATTACATTTCTTACTTCTGCACAGTCCAAATGTACATGTTAGAGAGAATTTCTGTTCCCAGTGCAGATAATAACACATATACAGATTTCAAAGAGGCCAAAGGCATCTTGTCATTAACTTTAATTGAGCACCAAAGTCATGTGTGAGTACAGTACTCTTCCTATTGTCCAGCTTTGAACACGAAACTCAATTCTCTTCCTTGTAGTCAACAGAAAAAAAGGTAAATTTCTCCAAAATTCCTTTCAGGAGAACAACAGTAAAAACCTCTTTCTTACTCCATACCACTTTATATCAGGAAACTTGAAACAAAGGTCCCTGTGCATCTAGAAAGTAGCTACCTAAATGCAGAGTCTAAAAATAATCTCTGTGCTTGAGATGTTTTTGTTCTTGTTGGGACAAGTTTTATGATTTACAATGTGCGGAATAAACTGACACATATAGATGACCTCCTGAGCTCCAGTGTTCTCCTTCCATACTGGAAGGAGGAATCTGGACTTGTTGTATTAAAATAAGGCTGTGCACGTCATGTAGGATATGCTAACTGAAGTCCAGTAAGGTAAATCTAGGAGTTTACTTATGTTTTCTTTGTGAGGTACTGTTAAAAGAACATACTAGAATGCTGTAACCCACAAATCTTAGTCACCCAACTATGGCTGACTCCAGCCCTGTCCTCTTTTATTGTTCTGTAATGAAAGTTTATGACTTTCTTTCCATGTTTCAGCAGATGAAAAGATTTCTTTCTTTCTCCGTGAAACTGCATAACTTAAAGTCTTATGGGATATCAGGATGACAGCTGGGATAAACTTATCTCTATCTTGCTTCTCCAAGGAAGCACTCATCAAACCCCACTTCCTCAGGGAAACTCCAGATTTAAATACGTTTGTCACAGAACAAAGCTTTAAATGTCATGTCATGAGTTTTCCTGAACTTGCAACATAGGTATATGAATGGAGCCCTTTTCCTATAGACATAGGATATCTACTTCACTCAGAAAGACCAAAATTACCTGCATTTCCCTGGACTGTTGGGCAAATTATCTGCACCAGTGACATGGCGTATCTGTAACTATGTTTTTCTCTTTTCATATCCCAATGCAAATGCCATGGTTAGTACAACCTGAAATAATTTTGTTTCTGTCTCTAAAGAGGAAGAACAAACAAACTTTTATCTGTTCTGACCCAGTGATGATTTTTGTTGGTTTGTTCAGCCACAAAAATAGTTTGAATATTCAACCAATTTGCTACTTACACAAACTTGTAGTTTTAATAATCATTACCAATAAGATATTTTTTCCAGCTAGATGGATAGCAAGCAAATGGTTAATTGGGCAATGCTATCTTTAAAGCATGCGCATATATAAGGAAGCAAAGACAGAGGGCAGAGGCACCCACAGAAGGCCAGTTCATATTATCTATAATAAATGATGGATTTTGCCACTCTTTAAATTCCATTCAAAGTTGTTGTTTTTTTTTTGCCACTAATCTTGCTATATCCATATTTTTTTCCATACTACTTTGCTCTTGTTGACCACTGAGACGACTTGCAGCAGAAGTTACTGTTTAATAAGAGTAAAGCTGATGTAATCCATCCCAGAATAATTTCCATCTTTATAAACCAAATACAAGTATATATGTAAGAACATCCTGTATTACTAATTTAGTCTGGTTATATGACACTTTTTTTGTGATAAACTTTTTTATGATAGAAATATTCCAACTTGATATAAAGGAGATCATCATAAGTAATATCCAGAGAGCTGTCACCTCACACATATTTTAAAAGGCAAAAGCAATACCTTGTAAATTATTTAGTTCTTAGCAGGGTCTACTAGAAGAACAGTCATCTCTGTTTCACAAAAGTTTTGGTTTCATACTAGACATTATATTACACCACTCCATATATTGATGAAAATGTTTGGAAAATGTTTCCTTTGAATTTTAACCTTTTTGCAGAACACACATAGATAAGTTTGATATCAAGAAGGACAAACATTTTCTTTTTCCTGGGTAGAGCTGACTTTTGTTTAAAAAATAAATAAATAAACAAACCTTTTTTCCCCCCTACTAAACTACTATTGGGAGCCATCCCTTTAAAGTGTCTTTACTCATATTTTATGTCACCATTCAAAATCTTTATTTAGTAGAGCCCCAGACTCTGACGTGACTGCTCTGTTTTGAAATAGCACTTACCAGATTGATGCATGTAAGCATTAGTATCACGGGGGCTACCAGGTAACAAGGAGACATGATCAAGCATCAGAAACTTGGATTCTATCTTTAGCTCTGTTACTGACCAACTCCTTCACTTTGGACAACTCTGTTTTGTTCTTCTATCTTGAAGTGAATCCTTACCTTTACCTACTTAAGAAACAAGCTCCACTTGGAAGGTAACAACTTCTGCTGGATATGATTTCACATTAGGGATCTGATTTCTTCTGAGTCCTTTAGACAAGATAAATCATCATAATAATATTCTTATTTGCAGCTAAGATTAAACCGAAAGTTACTTTATTGGAGTGTCATCCTGGTTCCTGTGATATTTGTCTGAAACTTTCTTCTTAGAGTATAACAAATGTGCTTCAACTCCATTGGTCAGCTTCTTCCTCTAATGCAGATGGGTTAATGGATTTTTCTTACGCACAGTACAGCTTGTTTCTTAGTATTAATTTCAACTTCAGGTTATTGTGCAAATTATGTCCTAGCTGGAAATTGAACCACGTTGACCACTGGAAAAGAAAAGCCTAATATATGACCTGTATTATACAAATTTGCCCAGCCAGCAAAGTATAGTTGGATTGATTTTCACTCTGTCATATCGAGACAGTTTGTTAGACAAGTTCTCCACCCAGTGGCTGAAAGCGTTCATGAGAGCAAGGACATGATCCCCAGGATGCTGCTATTGAAAAGCTGGAGATGTAAGTCCTGCTTAAATATTTCAGCTGATGCAGGCAAAAGAATGTTTCCTTCATTGAAACCTAAGAAATCCATTAAAAAAATGTTTAATTCAAAAGTAGACTTAAGAACTATAGACGTAAATAACGAACCTCCCCAACACCTTCCAAAGCAAGCAAACAAAGAAACAAAACAAATAAACCAAAAACCTACACTAGTATTTCCTGCCGTTTCTGTTTTCAGAATATTTTATCAATATGGACTCAGAACTATGGGTGCTTTATTCGCTTGTTTGCTTTCAGCAGAGTTACAAGTCAGTTTCCTCTTGCCATCAACACAGGGACAAAATTAAAGCTTCTCTGAGAGTTATTTGAAACAGGATTTAGCACTTGAGAAGAATTTGCTTTATACATATAAAATGTGCAGACTCACTTCCATATATGAATCCCATTTCAGCATAATACACATCTAATACAGGTGTAAGACTGAGTAATATTGCTATGCCCCCCGAAATTTGGGAAGTAGCATTAGTTGGGAAAGCTGTTTTTTATAGGAGGTGCCTGACACGTGGAAAGGCTGTGGTATTTCACTTGATTTGCATCCACAGTTTATCTCAAATGTAAGAACTGCTTTGTTGAATTTCAGCCAGGACTAGGCAGCTTTCCATATGGCAAAGTTTGAAAGCCACCTTGCCTCCAACTGTAGTGGGACCAGAAAAGCTTTGCAGTATTTCTTCTTTAAGCTCATTCCGTTTCTGGGGGAATTTTTAGCAGCATTTCCCTCCTCTAATCCCTGAAAAACTGTTCAAATACCTTTTAGCCTGAAATAATCCCCTGGAATTATGAAGGAAGGGATCTGGACAGATCCTGTTTTGACAGGACATTAATCACAAAGATGATCTCCTGTTACTAATACTCAGGTACATCTGCCAGAGGGCAATGGGACTTGTGACCATCTCTGTTAGCACATGCCAGGGAAGTGCATACCTCAACAACACTGCAACAACAACAAAGCAAATAAAAAGGATTCAGCAGCAGCATAGGTATACTTATGAGATTTAACATAGTTCATTTTTGTTCTTCGAACAGATGCACTTTGCTCATGCTTTTTTGATTTTAATCTTACCTCTTTTTGAATTTTGTAGATCCCTTTCATACAGTTATATGTATAAATATATATGTGTGGAGAATATATTACTTGGTGAACTTGAAAGTTACTGCATTTATATATGTAAATCCTTCTTTATTGATGAAATATTTGAGTCAGTTACAAATATTAAAATCAATATAAATATATTTTTGATTTCAGTACTCAAATTTGTAAAATACAAGATGAACAAATAAACAAAAAAGGCAGTACACATCCCACACATACCCCTCTCAATAATGCCCAGATGGCCTCACAGGGAACCACAATAATTCTCACAAAACTTTGCACATCTAGTAGACACTGCTCTACTGCTAGACTGGCATTTATTTCTGAATATAAGTTTGAAGCTTTTTCATTGGAAGGTGGGGTAGGGTGGGGAAACATTACATTTGGGTACATAATGCTGTGAATTAAGTATCACAAAAAACGGAAGAGAAAGGTAAAATTTACAACTAGGACTTTGTCCTGCAAATTTAGAAAATAATTACAATGAACTATAAATAAGAAGGAAATATTTAAATACAATTTATTCTCCAAATAGAACCATAGGAGAGTAGAGTCATTTAGGTTGGAAAAGACCTCTAAGTCCAACACATGGTTGGACACAAGTCCAACCATTAACCTAGCACTGCCAAGTTTACCACTAAGACATTATGCTTCATAAGATTAATCTACTAGTTAGTAAAAATACCTACTTTTTCTACTTTATGACACTGCTCATTCAGTCATGCAACTGTTTTGCAATTTTACATCATTTATAATATTCCAGCTCCCCTAAAACCAAAACTGATTTGTCATTTCTTTTCCTGGTAAACATTGCTGTTTTCCCAAATCAAAAAGATAATTTCACATAATCATTTTGTTTATGATAAAAATGAAAATATTTTTTTTGTTTGTTTGCTTGTTGCTTTTTGTAAAATATGTGGGAAGCTTGAAATGGAAAGGTGACAACTAAAACTTCCCCTCTCCCCTTACCTACATTATTCTTTTCTGCATTCCACTCCAACCGAATGCACAAAATTCAAAATTGTTCTGTTTTCCTGTATTTTTGTACCATTTTTTGATAAGGGCTGGGGCAGGAGGAGGGGGATAGTTCTGGGGTTAATGACAAGGGAATGATTAACTCTTTGATAGACTCTAAAAAATTAAACAGTTTAGAGAGTTTAGATAAAACAGTGAATATATAACTTTCTCAGTGGAATTATCATTCTGTTCTAGTTGCTTATATTTTTGTTTGCTTTTTGTGATTTTGAGAGAGTGGGGGAGAAATTCTGGACACAAATCTTACTGTACAGATTTAAATTGTAAGATAGAATGCAGTAAAAGAGAGAAGTAGCTTAACTTTGCATCTCATTTTCCATCCTCTACTGGAATCTAAATTATGGTTCATTTCATGAGTCTCTCAAATAATCTGACAAAAGGGTAGAGCAAATACTTTTAAGATGATGTTTCATCTTGTACAGATTAAGTACAGTGAAGCACCAGGTTTATGGTGACTTCCCTTGCAGACAGGACTTAGTCTTTCTGTGAAGAACTAGATTTGCATGTCCTCTCTGACACTAGGTTGGCGACTATGTCAAGTCCTTCAGGGAAGGAATCTCCTCACCCCGGAGGGAAGCGCATCGGTTTTACAAATTGTTAGCCGACTTCACCACCTAGTGGTACTATATGAAAAGTTTCCAGGGTAGTGTTAGCCATTAAATCTAAGGAGAAATTTGGTATGAAGCACAAATAGTCCAACATAACACTATGCTGGAACTAGGGCTACATAATTGCATGGAGTCTGCGCTCACTTCAGTAAAAACAGAGTGCGTATCTCTCTGTCTTTCAGTATCCCCCACTTCTCTGACAGACACTAATGGTCCACATTCATTCCCTGCAATGTCCAACAAAGCAGATGTCTTTCCTAATTTAACTCCAGGTGACAGAGTACTTCACCTGCCTGATACAAGTAACTGTCTGAACCTTAGCTGTTTTTTTTTGTTTGCTTGTTTTTCTTATTCCACTTCTGTTTTAGCACAAATACATAGATTCCACACGACCACAGGTCAGAAAAAGAGTGGAAATTATACTACCCTTAAAAAAATAATAGTGCGGAAAGCAAATGATTTAGTATCAAGGACTTTGAAATAAGAATTCAGAAGGTCTCATCAACAAATCTTTCTTGATGACATTGGCTCTGCTTATTTGCTCTAACAATATTTAAGCTTACCACTAAATACAGATAGCCTCTACCCAAAATGAACAGTTGTAATACTCACCTATATTCCGTGATTTACCCTGCAAAGTCTAGCTAGCAGAGATATGGCTTCATTATCCAAAACAGATTCATATTTCCATCAGCTCAGCTGCCCAAGAACTAAAAATTACTGTCCACGTTATCACTGACTGTAGAGTTGGGCATCACTTTAAAAAAGATGTAATAGCCTCACGCTTACAACTCAAAATGAAGAAATACAGGATGACTTCCTTAAGTTTTGGTTGCTTTCAAACTCAAAGTATAAACATCTACATTCAAGTATTGTTTCTATGCAGAATACATTTCCCCCTAGGGAAGAGAAAAACAAAAACAAAAACAAACAAACAAACAAAACAAAAAAGACTTTCTCCTAAATTTCAAAGGATTTCTGTCCATTTGTTCACTTTTCTGTTTCATTTTCTTTTTTTCTTTTTTTCTTTTTTTTTTTTTTCTTTTTATTGATTGACAGCTTCTGCTTCAGTCTTTAAGGGGACTGAATATCTACCTGTTTACCTTTCTGGGTGCCAGTTATTTTCTATAAATCTGACTTTGGGTAGTGCTTACCACCAGAAATGCTGGCTGTGCCATCTTCATTTCCAAAACGGGTCTTGGAGGGGTACAGAGCTTTAAACTTGATCTACCCTACTTTTGTGGAGGTTGGGTCCTCTTGCCCTTCACAACCTTCCTACCTCTTCTTGCTCTCATACCAGCGATGAACTGACCTTTCAGATCCTGTTCAGGCCAAAGAGACAGAAGAAAAATATCCACTTTTTTGCTGGTTAGATTTTGGTCATTGTAGGCTCATCAAGGCAAGGACAGAAGAAATGGCAGGACATAAGCAGTGGCAGATAAGATTGGTCTAAATACTCTGAAAACTTTCCAGAGTTGGTTTATTTCTGTTGTTTAACCTTTGGTCTACGGAATTGTGGAGGGAATTGGTGGACTACCACAAAGGATTTATGAAACTTTTTTTTTTTTTTTTTTTTAATTAATCTACCTAAGGTTAATATTTCTAGAATGAGCTCCTAATGAGATGAGGTGGGATGGGGATGAGGTGCTGATCTCATCTCTCTGTTAACCAGAGATGGGACCCAAGGGAACATCATGAGGCTGCATCAGGGGAGGTTCAGGTCATATATAAGAAAAAGCTTCTTCACTGAGAGGGTGTTTGGGCACTGAATATGCTCACCAGAAAAGTGGTCACAGCACTGAGCCTGACAGAGATCAAGAATCATTTGGACAATCCTCTCAGACATATGGTTTAAGGTTTAGGTAGTCTTGTGTGGAGCCAGGATTTGGATTTCATGATCCTTGTAGGTCCCCTCTAACTCAAGATATCCTATTCTATCCTATCCTATCACCAGTAAGCTCAGACTTGATATACAGGCTGTCTGCCTGTAGACAGACAAAATTAACAAAAACGTTTGTATTAGCAAATCCATAGATATCAAATTGCATTTCATTTACAGAGACCACATTGATTCTTGGTTGTATGATCCTGTGGAACTCTTACAGTGGAGCAATATGTACCATAGTAACAAAATACAGAAACAACAAAGCAGGAAGATTAAAACTGAAACATTGCTTTTTGGGGGGAAGAAAGCAGTTATTTGGCTTCCAGTGGTCATTCTTATCATAAGCCTCCTTGTTTTTAAATACCAGATATTGTTATAGTCAATCAGTATTTGTTTTCCCTCATAAGCATGATCTCAGAAGCACTCAAGCACTAGTATAAACTTGTTCTTAAAATCAAACTATCTTACTCTTATCTCCCATACCAACAGCTGCTTACATGTTTTGCTCACCTTTCTTTGAATTTAACATAATAATAGACTCAGTCCTCTTTCAGAATTACTCTGGATGAGAATAACTGAATTGTTATTGTTTCCTGATTTATATCTATATTTATCTAAAGCAAGAAAGAAAAAAAAGAAAAAAATAGCCAACAGATGATGATATCAGGAAAAAATTATATCAATTATACCTCATCAGCCTTTCAAGGAAAAGGAAGAAGCAGACTTTTTGCTTATGGTTCTTATATAAAAACCACAATAAATAAACAGTTGATGATATACACAGTACACCACATCTTAGTGGAATGAATCTGCACAAGCTTGTGGAAGTTAGCACTATCAGCAGCAGAGACAAGGGCTCAACTGATTTGCTAGAAGCTAGTCAGTTACAATACACCTTAATTAACAAGGGATTTAAAACAAAAACAAAAAAAAAAAAACCTTGGAAGTAAGGAGAGCCACCTCTGTCCTCTGCAATATTTTATTACTTAGAATTTCATACATGCCCCTTTCCTTTGTGTGAATAGATCCATGAATTTATCCTTGCAGATATTTTCCTATTAATTCCACCCCCCTTACTATGACAATCAATGGAAAGATATTGTCCTGATACATACAGGTACATAGTACACGGGATTAGCTGAAAAGCCCCCAAGCTACAACCCTAAGGAGAGAAGGATACCTTGAAAATAAAGTATCAGATGAAAAGCCTACAATGAAAGTGTACTTTTCAGGCCTTATTTGTTTCTTTTTTATTCAATGACTGCATTTTTAAAAAGGTTTTGCAACACACGTTAGTATTTCCATGTTCAGACAACTCTTCCCAGGAATGCTGATAACCTCCTGGTGTCAGTATGACTCTACTGCAATTCAACTCCCGTTGCTAAGTCCTGAATTGAGATTAAAAAAAAACATGTTTAAATATGACAGCTAATACACTGCCTAGGGACTGGGACTTCAGTATGTTACATGAATTTCTTAGCAGCAGTAAACATGTATTTCCTTATGCATTCTTTGTACCATTGCCACAGTTCTGGTTATGAAAGGAATATCTTGATACTGTTCTTTGTACTATACAACCACTAGTAGGCATGTAATTATTCTAGAGAAAAAAAAAAAAAAAAAGAAGAAGAAGAAGAAGAAGAAGAAGAAGAACAAAAAGCTATTTGTCATTGTATTTATTTCACTTTATGTACAAGAAGATCTCTAGCAGTAAAGCAAGTGCTGCACCCATCTTAAGCCTGCTGCCTCTATTCAATCTCCTTCACCCCAGCCCTGGTTACTCAAAAATGTTAGCAGCTGTACCAAACTGTCCTGAGATACTGCTTCTCTTTCATTTACACAGTAGCAATATCCAGGAGTGGCTGTATCAAATTATGGATCTTACTCACCAGTGTCTTCCTAAACTGTGCCTATTTATGCCCAAATACCAATCCAGCAGCACAGGGCAGAATACAAGAGAGAATGGCAGATGGCTTATTTTGATTATCTGTAGGGAAGGTAACTTTAACTGACCTGTAACTACCACCTAGCAAGATTTCTGCTTGTTTTGATAGCAAGGTAATATGCACGAATGTCCTCTCTTCTGCTTTTTATTTTGGCCTTTCTCTGTACTAGTAGAAAAACAGACAGGATTTATTCTCCATTCCTTTACAACAACTTGGGAAACAGTTGAAAGAGAGTTGAATGGGCATACTTGCACATTAACTGAAGGGTAAGAAGGAAGGTGACTACATGAAAAAGGACATAGGTACATGCAAAGAGAAATGATTCTAAGAATTCAGGAATTCTTAGAAATCCTTGAAGAGGGAAAAGAGACAAAAGGAACTGGCCACCAAGTAGGTTCAAAAGCTTCCAGCCATTCTCCTTCTTGAATCCCTGAACCCACTCAGAGCTCCCACTAACTCTCGAGGCCTGTTTTTCCTTTGTCCTTTTCCCAAAACCTATCATGATATTAAATTTTACCAAAAGTACTGAGAAACATTAGATCAGCTCTGGGATAGCCAGGTGGAATGTGCTTAAATGGATTTTAAGCTAAGAAATGTTATTACATTTGTTTTGCCTTATCATGGTATGATGGATCGAGACATAGAGAACTTTTTTTTTGTTAAAGTTTCTTTTAACATTGGAGAGAGAATAGTAGGTGAAACTTAGACAAACTTCTGTGATAATGAGTTTCTTCCACTTCTGTATCTAAACAAGTCCTCCGTCACATACTGCAGCACTCCACTGTGAATGTGTCAACGTAAGTGCTTTCTGAGAAGTTTTTACACTGTTTTCCACTAAGCAGTAAAACCTTTTCTTAACTTTCAGAACCTGCTTATCAAAATCACATAGAACTGAAGTTTAAGTCCATTGCTCCTGTCTTGTTGCATGGGAAAAAATAAGGTGTCTTTTTGATTTTAAAACAAGCTTAGAACCACTTTAAATAAAGCAATTTGGTAATGTGATTATTTTCAGAAATACTGTACAAATAACTACTATTTTAAACAACTGAGTTCTACCTCAGAATTCTTAATCATTACAAAGTTGTTTTCAAACATACATTTGTAAGGATACTAAGAAGAACAATTCTGTTGTTTTTGTTTGTCTGTTTTTTGTTGTTGTTGTTGTTTTTTCTGTTTTGGGGTGTTTTTGTTGTTGTTTTTTTTGTGTGTCTTTTTCTAGTTTTATTAACTAGAAAACAAATGTCTTCTTGGCATTTAACAAGCCAGTCAGGGTTTTCTGTTGGCAAAACCCACTGGGATCCCACAGGGATCATGATAACTAAGCTGAACTTCTGTTATAGAATACTGTTTCCAATAGATCAATTTTTCAGAGATACTTTAATAATGGTTTGGCAGAATGTTTGTTCAGCTAGAGGGTTCTTAGAATATCAGACAATCCCAGAATTTGGAATTACTTTATTGCTTTCCTTTGAAGTAAAACAATAGTAGATGGTTCACTGAAGCATCAGTATTGCTATAGAATAATTGCTACTTCCAAGGAGAAAAAGTTTCTCCTGAAAAAAGAAAAGAAAAAAGAAAAGTTTCCTGAAAGTACAGTCTTTGTTGAGCATGTTAATTTGGAATTCAGAATAATTCACATTCATTTGCTCATTTCAGCTAATTTATGATCGTACAGTTCTCCCTACATAACTCACAGCTAATCTACGGAGATTTCTGTCAAAACTGCAGGATATTTAAATTTATGTTGCAACCAACATATCAAATATAGTGAAGTTCATGCTCACAAGTATAATGAAACTTTAGGAAATTCTTCATTGGTTATAAGTGATTTTTAGGAGAAAAGTGATTTGGGGATTGAAACTGATAAAAGTGTATGTAAGATCAGTAGGATACACAAAACTGAGATTGGAAAGGATTTAGAGCTCCCTTGTAACAGGAATCATAGAAACTAAGCTTTTTTGAAATTATTTATAATCTGAAATAAATCTGCCACATACTCACTTTCTGCATTTGCTTGTAGTTCTGGAAACTCATCCATAATTACAGGACTGCTTATTTAATCTACCTAAAGTTTTCCATTATCATTTAAGATAAATGTAGATTTAAGACTGGTGTTTAAAATGAATTTCATTTTTCAATTCTAACCATAAAAAGCATAAGTCTAATTCCCTGCCCACCACTCAACTGGAAGCTCCTAATTTCTGTAATCATAGCTCATGCTTATTTTTCAAATGAATAGTGTAAGAAATCTGAACATCACTGGAACAAACTTCCTTTTCCATCAGCCAGCAAATTCTTGTCAGTGAAATATCAGAGCTTGTCAGAAATTCCAGTGCAACCATCCAGATTATTACAAGAGAGACAGAGATGTTACAATATGGCGCTGAGGCTTCAGCAGCAATTGCAAAATGCATACTAGTATTGCACAAATTGTAGCACTGCTTGTCCTGTGAAGAAATCTGTGTACATGTATTTCCTTTAATTCCTATATTTTCATTAATCTTTAGGATACTGTGTTGCAACCTCAAATTTCTCATCCCAATCTCTCTACCTGTTAAAATGATAGCCTTTAAGTTCCTCAGTAAAAAATACTATTCTTCACAGATACAGCCTTCAATGCAGTCATGCCCCTAGTTCTTAGGTACTTCAGGTTTCATGGGCTTCACCAACAGCGACAGAAGAGGGGAAGCTCTAGATGTTACTTGAGAATTGAATGTATTTCACACAGATGTTACCTTTGAAGTAATGAGTCATGTTAACAAAAAGATTCACTGTCCCAACCAGAACTCTAGCCCTGAAATCTGATCTCAGTTGGTCATGTGTTAGCCTGGATAGAATAAATGGGTCCAAAGTATCCAAAGAGAAAAAGCACCTGTGCAATTGTACAACATTAAGGAAGGCCTAGAAGCTCTGTCTACAGAGACCTTCAAATTAGCTTAATCCTAAACAAGAGACTGAAACATGATTTTAAAAAGCAGCTTCTCATTAATCAAGAATATTTTTTTCTTGTATTTTTACTGAAGAATGGATAAAACATTAGACAGCTTAGACATTAATTTTATTTTCCTCCTCTCTAATCTTCACATTTAGCTATGTAGAATTCTTCTAAAGAAGAAGTACCAGGTGAGACTTTAAACAGTTAATACTGTCCTTCCTAGAGAGTTTGAAATTAACTGGAGTGCTGGTTGTAAAGTGATTTTGCTTTGAGGAAATAGTACAAAAGCAGTGCTAAATAGAAGACTCAAAGATAATGAAGGTCATCTTCCTGGTGATGGTGACCTGATGCGGCCTCTGGCCTGTATTGTGGGCTCGCTGCTGAACTGACAGCACAGCCATATTACCTGACCTGGCAAATCTGCACTGATATTGAGGCTGCTTTGACCCTTGATCTGTACCACAGATCACAAGATACTCTCTTGTTTTGTTAACCCAGACACTACCTAGGGCAGTGTATATGAGAGAAACAACACAGCACTCCTTTATTTATCAGGGTGACAGAAGAGATCTCAAAAGAGAGAAAAACTGAGCTATTTGTTCTGGTATTTCTTTAACTAAATCTTATTTCTAACACCCTAACCTTGGTATCCAGTTCAAGTTCTATGCTGCCCTTAACTATGTGACTCATTCAGCTCAATCCATAGACTTCACTAACAATTGCTTTGAACCAGCTGTTTTTTTCCTCTTGACCTTTTGCTAAGTTGCACAAGCAATTTTATATAAAACAGGCTAAACTGGACTTTTCCTGCATTGAAAATTAGGAGCACAGACTCTAGCCATAAATGGGAGGAGAATCTGTGCTAGGCCACAAATATACCAGCATTGTTACATATATATACCAGCACATGTACACTTGGGTCTGATGCAATTCCAAACAGCTTCCTCAGATCGGGGATGATTTGGAGAGCTTCATTATGTTTCAGAAAGCTTAGATATTCTCTTTTTTCAGATACTTTGTTCCCTCTCACTTCTGAAACTAAAAATGTCTCTTTAAAAGTGGAATTTCCAGATTTCAAGAGATCTTTCACTCAGATTAAGGCTATGAAGATAATAGCTAAGTGCATTTCTATTCTTCCTATCATGCACATCTATTTTAAGCATCACAGATGTACTGTAGGTGAAGGATAAATACGTGCTACAGTGAAAATATTGGCTATCAAAATGTGAGCAGTAGCTCTTCTCTCACTGGTATAGACAGAGTTGCTATAAATAAAATATCTTTTGTCATTGCAGCTTTTCTCCCCTTGCAAAAAAAGCTCACAAGAAATTTTTACTGCAGCTTGGGTAGTGTCAAAGCTCTGCCATAGTGTTCCAAATGAGTAATTTCATTATAATTAATCCACAAGAGATGTGCTTACTCCAGCACTGTTGGCCTTTTGATCTCAAAGAACACAGCACTATTGTAGTACATATTCCTCAAAGGCTACAATGCTTAAATAATACAGTTCTTTTATCTACTGCCTCTTTAAAAATGTAAAGATATTTGAAAGGTCAGTATTCCAAAATGTTGGAATACTTAAAAAATCTTAAATATTATCTAATGGTTAAAGAATTTGGTATGTGTGTGCTTAAAATGGGAATATATGAACTGATTATAATGTCATTATTAAATATCGAGATGTATTAAGTATTTTTCAAAAATATGCACCTCATTTTCTCAGCTGCAAGATGAATATCTTTATTTTAAGTAACCTCACAGAAAGTTGGAGTTACCAATTTGACACTAACATATTTATGCTTTTATAAATGTGGCTATTTATCCACATAGATAAATTTAGATTTCTATTTATTGCCATAGAAATCTGGCAATAAAACTTATTACAGTAAAGAGAATTATTGCTTCTAAAGGCATAGAGCTCTGAAGTTCAAGATTTGTAGAAGGAAAAATGTCTAGGCTGATATAGCTCTTTTAAATTACTGAAATGCTTCAGAATTACAAAGGGTTATGAAAAAAATAAATCTCCGTGACCTTCTGTGTTAGCCCAGGGGAGGTTGTTTGCATTTTTTGTTTTTGGAGAGGAGGCGGGGAAATCAAAATCCAAAGCCATTACTTCAGATAAAAGGAGAGATATTGAATAGAATCAGTGCTTAAAAGTCTCATAGTTTAAGTTTTTTGAAAGCTTGTGAACAGATTTAGTCTTTGAAACAGTTGTATTCTTTTGGGGACATGTGGGCTTTATTCTTTTATTTATTTTATTCTGATGGCTGTTAATGATATGTGATGAAAAGAATGCATTATCTTAATATACTGCACACATTAGCTCCATATCATAGAATATACCAAGTTGGAAGGGGCCCACAAGGATCATTGAGTACAACACCCGAGCTCCCAAAGGACCACCCAAAAAAATCAGACCATGTCTCTGAGAGCACTGTCCAAATGCTTCTTGAACTCTGGCAGGCTAGGTGTTGTCACCACATCCATGGGGAGCCTGTTCCAGTGTCCAACCACCCTTTCACTGAAGAACCTTTCCCTGATATCCAACCTGAACCACTCCTGTCACAGCGTCAAGCCATTTCTTTGTGTCCTGTCTCTGTCACCACAGAGAACAGCTCAGCACCTGCCCCTCTACTCCCCTCATGAGGAAGCTGTAGACCATGATCACAGAATCACAGAACTGTAGGGGTTGGAACGGACCTCAAAAGATCATTGGGTCCAACCCCCTGCCAAAGCAGGTTCCTCAAAGCAGACTGCCCAGGTGGGCGTCCAGACAGGCCTTGAATATCTCCAGAGTAGGAGACTCCACAACATCCCTAGACAGCCTGTTCCAATGCTCCGTCACCCTCACCGTGAAGAGGTTATTTCGCATGTCAGAGCGGAACTTCCTGTGCTCTAACTTGCAGCCATTGCCCCTTGTCCTATCCCCACAAACCACTGAAAAGAGGTTGGCTACATCCTTCTGTCTCCCACCCCTCAGATATTTATATGCATTGAGGAGATCCCCTCTCAGTCTTCTCTTCTCCAGGCTGAACAGACCCAGGTCTCTCAGCCTTTCTTCATAAGGAAGATGCTCCAGGCCCCGTATCATCTTTGTGGCCCTCCGCTGGACTCTTTCCAGGAGATCCCTGTCTTTCTTGTACCAGAGAGCCCAGAACTGGACACAGTACTCCAGGTGAGGCCTGACCAGGGCAGAGTAGAAGGGGAGGATCACCTCCCTTGACCTGCTGGCCTTTTAATCCTTTTAATGCATGCCAGGATCCCATTAGCCCTCTTGGCCACAAGGGCACAGTGCTGGCTCATGGTCAACCTGTCATCCACCAGGACCCCCAGGTCCTTCTCCTTAGAGCTCCTCTCCAGCAGGTTGTCCCCCAGCCTGTAATGATACTTCGGGTTGTTCCTTCCCTGGTGCAGGACTATACACTTGCTCTTATTAAATCTCATTTGGTTTCTTCCTGCCTATCTCTCCAGCCAGTCCAGGTCTCGCTGAATGGCAGCACAGCCTTCCGGTGTGTCAGCCACTCCTCCCAGCTTTGTGTCATCGGCGTACTTGCTGAGGGCAGACACTATTCCCTCATCAAGGTTGTCGATGAAGATATTGAACAAGACCGGACCCAGCACCGACCCCTGGGGAACACCACTAGTCACAGGCCTCCAGCCAGACTCGGCTCCTCTGATCACCACCCTCTGAGCTCCGCCAGTCAGCCAGTTCTCAACCCACCTTACTGTCCCCTCCTCTATCCCACGCTTTCTCAGCTTTGCTATCAGGATGTCATGGGAGACAGTATCGAAAGCCTTGATAAAGTCAAGGTAGATGACATCCACCACTCTCCCCCCATCTACCCAGCTGGTGATATCATCAATGAGGTTGGTTGAGCACGACTTCCCCTTGGTGAATCCATGCTGACTACTCCTCATAGCCTTCTTCTCTTCCAATTGCTTGGAGATGGCATCCAGAACAAGTTGCTCCAATACCTTTCCAGGGACAGAAGTGAGACGGACTGGCCTGTAGTTTCCCAGATTTCTGCCATTTCTGCCAGATTTTTCCCAGTTTCCTGCCCTTCTTGAAGACCGGAGTGACATTGGCTATCCTCCAGTCTTCAGGCACCTCACCCATTCTCCAGGACCTTTCAAAGATGATAGAGAGCGGTTCGGCGATCACATCTGTCAGCTCCCTTAGCACATGCGGATGCATCCCATTGGGACGCAAGGATTTGTGTGCTTTGAGCCCACTCAGATGCTCTCGAACCACTCCCATGTCCACCAGACCCTTTGTCCTATTGCCAGGGGCGAGGAGTCCCAGAGGAGTGTCCTTGAAGCAAAGACTGAACCAAAGAAAGCATTCAGTATCGCTGCCTTCTCAGCATCTCCCGTGACCAGGATACCCCCCTCATTCAGGAAGGGACCCACATTATCCCTAGTCCTCCTCTTGCTGTTTACATACTTGAAAAAACCCTTCTTATTATCCTTTATCTCTTTCACAAACCTCATCTCTAGGTGGGCTTTAGCCTTCCTTGTCGCATCCCTGCAGGCCCTGACAACACATCTATACTCCTCCCAAGAGGACAGGCCCTTTTTCCACATTTCACAGACCTTCCTCTTCCTTTTGATCTTATTGATGAGCTCCTTGCTCATCCATGCGGGTTTCCTGCCCCCCTTCCCCGATTTCCTATTCTTCAGGATGCACTGATCCTGAGCATGGAAGAAGTGCTGCTTAAATGTAGCCCAGCTCTCACAAGCACCCTTGCCTTCAAGCAACCTATCCCATAAGATACTCCCAAGCAGGTCCCGGAAGAAGTCGAAGTTGGCTCTTTGGAAGTCCAGGGTAGCAATCCTGCTTTTAGCCTTACTTCCTTTGCCTAGTTCCATCTGGAACTCCATCATCTCATGGTCGCTGCATCCCAAGCTGCCCCCAACCTTCACATCCCTAACAAGGCCATCTCTGTTGGTAAGAACGAGGTCCTGGAGCACCCCCCGCCTCATCAGCTCCTCCACCACCTGCATCAGAAAATTGTCCTCAACACATTGTAGGAACCATTTGGACTGCTTGTGCCTGCCGAGTTGTTTACCCAGCAGATGTCTGAGTAATTGAAGTCCCCCATGAGGACCAGCGCTCGTGATCGTGAGGCTACTAGCAGCTGCTCGTAGAAGGCCTCATCGACTTCCCCCTCCTGATCTGGAGACCTGTAATAGACCCCCACCACTGTGTCTCCCATACCAGCCCACCCCTTAATTCTTACCCACAAGCTCTCCCCTTGTCCTTCACCCTCCCCCAGCTGGAGCTGGGTACACTCTAATTGCTCCCTCACATAAAGGGCAACCCCCCTCCCCTCGCTTCCCCAGCCTGTCTTTCCTAAAGAGGACATAGACCTTCATGACTGTGTTCCAGTCATGCGAGCTGTCCCACCATGTCTCAGTGATCACACCGAGATTGTGGCCCCGCAACCGAACACAGATCTCAAGCTCATCCTGTTTATTTCCCATGCTCCTTGCATTGGTGTACAGGCACTTTAGGGAAGCAGCAGGTGCAGTTACCCCTGGGGGGATAAGATACTTACAAGAATACAAGAAGATACTGGACGGGGGATTGGGAATGCTACCTTCTCTGAGGAGCCCTCAGACAATACTAGGGGGAGCTCAGAAGTTTTTGCCTGTCTTCAACAGTGACAGTAGTGACGACTTCCCCCAGCCCTTCTCTGTCACCTTTAGCTCTCCTCCCTTCCCCCATCAAACCTAGTTTAAAGCCCTGGTAATCAGCCCAGAGAGCTTGCTCCCCAACACACTTGCGCTCCACTTGCTCAGTTGGTGTCTGTTCGTAGCCCACATACCCAGCCTCTCAAAGGATGGCCCAAGATCAAAATACCCAAATCCCTGGTCCAGACACTACCCCCTCAGCCAGTCATTTACCTGTCCTGTTCTGCTCCTATCTGCATCCCAGTCACCCAGCAGGAGGACAGAGGAGAATACTACCTGCACCCCTGATCACCTTAACAACCTCCCCAGGGATGCAAAGTCCTTTTCAATATTCTTAATTTTTCTAATAGCAGCTTCCCGGGATCCAACCTGAATGACTATGAGAGGATAGTAGTCCTCTGGTTTAATGAGTTGTGGCAGAGCCTTCCTAACGTCTCTGACACATGCCTCAGGAAGACAGCACACTTCTCTGGCTAGGTTATTTGGGCAGCAGATAGGAGCCTCAGTGCCCCTCAGCAAGGAGTTCCCAGTCACCAGGACTCTCTGCTCTTTTATTGTGGCACAGGTTATAATGCGGTGCACCATCTGGCTCTGATCCTTATGTTTTGCACTTTCCCCAATCTTGACTCTCTTCTTGGGGTTGCTTCCTGGGTTCAGACTACTGTCCAGACCCTCAGCCTCTTTCACAACCTCCCTGAGAGCTTCCAATCTATTTCCCAGGGACACCGTGGGGGTAAGTGGCACCATGGATGTCGGGGGCAGACGTCTCTTTCTGCTCCGAGCTGAGACAAGGGTCCAGCCCCTTGCCTCTTGCAGACAGTCTAGCCCTCTGTTCTGCATGTGTTCAACGGGGGCAGCCTCTACCCCTTGTCGGGGCATAGGAGAGGGCTGCTAAGCAACAGCAGGGGCAGGGAGACTCCTCCTATCTGTCACCCTCAGAGACTCCCTCAGGCTGCTGATTTCTCGTAGACCTCTGATGAGGTCCCTCCTCAGTCTTCTGTTCTCTAGACTGAACAAACCAAGTGACTTCAGCTGCTCCTCATATGTCTTGCCCTCCAGACCCTTCACCATCTTCACTGCCCTCCTATGGACTCTAACAGTTTTATATCTTTCTTATACTGTGGTGCCCAAAAATGCACACATCCCTTGACCAGCTAGCAATGCTGTGCCTGATGTACCCCAGGGTATGGTTGGCTCTCCTGTCCACCAAGGCACGCTACTGGCTAATGTTCAGCTTGCTGTTGACCAAAACCTTCAGATCCCTTTCTGTGGGGCTGATCTCTAGTACCTTGTTTCCCAGTCTGTAAGTACAGTCAGGGTTGCACCTTTCCAAGTCTAGAATCCAGCACTTGTTCTTGTTAAACTTCATATTGTTGGTGATCACCTAGTTCTCTAATTTCTCTAGATCTCTCTGCAAGGCCTCACCACCTTGAGAGTCAACAACTCCACCCAATTCAGTATCATCCACAGACTTGCACAAAAAACCTTCCAGTCCTACATCCAAATCGTTTATGAAAACACTGAAGAGGACTGGTCCTAAAATGTAACTCTGGGAAAGAGATCATCATCCCAACGTAACCCCATTTACAAGAACCCTCTAGGCCTAACCCATCTTATTATGCCTTTATCTAACTGTATTATTATGCTTTTATTTAACTGCATTCTGGTCATTTTGCCCAGAAAAATATCTTGAGAGACAGTATTGAAAGCTTTACTGAAATCCAGAAAGATTACATCAACTGCCTTCCTATATAGTGGTAATACACTATTGGTGGATGCTTTCCAGTTTTATCATATTAACATCCTTCACCATACCTGTTCAAGAAACATAAGCTGGAATAAACACATGCTACTTAATAAAATAGGAATACGACAAATTAACTATAGCTATAATAATAATAATAAATAATAATCTGTCTTGTATTCCTTTTACTGGGAGTCAAAAGTAAGTGCTGTCCAAACTTTGGATTTTTTCCACTCTGTTCCTTTTGGTCTCTATTTGTGATAAAACACTAAAAATGCTTTATCTGACAAGTGCAGTGTCAAGTGATCATTTGCCTCCCCTCTTATTCCCAAAACACAGGACAGTTTCTCAAATCTGTTGGGGAAAGTAACACTGAAGGTACACAACAGATATCCGTGATGACAGAGGGGGTATTTGGACTTCCTCAGCTGCAGCAAAAATTATTCTGTATATCACATACGCTTTTTGCCATACTGCCTGTATCCACTCTCCCTTGACTGATTTCACTCATATTCTAGTTAAAGGCATATATCATACTTGACACAGCAAAAACAATTAATTAATTGGTATTCCCTTTGTCTCAGTTTTGATATCTGGTGCCATAGATTTGACTTGTGCCCCCACCTCTGCTTATCTGTCCTCCAAAGATACTCCCAGTAGTTTAAAATTCAATCCATCTTGAATTATTCATGCTCATTGCCTTGGTGACTACTATATACTTCATTGGTCTAATCACACAATGTTGTCTTAGAGCTGCAGGAAAAGGAGGTCAGACTAGCACGCTACTCCATGTATTCACCAGTCTTTACAGAACAGAGAGAACACACACCTTAGGAGAGTACAACAGGCACTTCTGTTTGCACCAGACAGCAGGATGAGGTGTTACCCCACCTCTATTCTCCTTTTCCCTCTCCTGAAGGATGATTTCTTGGCTTGCTGCTGTCATCAAGAAAATGAAGCTCTTCAGTGCCCAAAAAGGGCCATTTTGGCCCAAAAGGTATTGCACAGACAGCCTATCGTGCCAAACAGCTTTACAGCAAAAAGGAACAAATATATTCACTTGAGAGATTGAGTACAGGCAGCAGCACTGCAAATATCTTCCTTATCACTTGTCCATTTGCCACAACTCTAGACTAAAGAAACCATCTCTAGGGTTCAAAGAATAGCTCCAACTCCCACCACACTAATTCTCTCATGAGATTAGAGTAATAGGTTACTATATAGTTATTTAATTAAGCAGGCACCTTTAGGGACTAAATAAATATGTAAATAAATCTTTCAGTTAGCCCAAATACAAGAAGTCTAAGGTATACAAGGCACTTTATGGTATTGCAGCCTTTTCTCCTCCAATGAGGATACTATTGTAGCAGATTTACAAGTCACTCCAAAATGAAATTTGTAACAGAAATGAAGATAACTTTACCCACTGCTATAAAAAGCTCCAATCTTATAAAAAAGAGTGTTTAAACCTTCAAGGTTCATTTAATTCCAGTATAATCTTGCTTCCAGTAAAAAAATAAAATAAAAATAAAATATTTCATCTTTTCTTCCAAATCCCTATCTTTTTTTTTTTTTTTCTTACTTTTTCCTTCCACAACACTGTCTTTAGGTGCTTCTGTCTAATTAAAGAAGAACTATTGAAAATTTAAACCCTTCAGGCAGTGAAGAGTCACCTCCTGATTTCTGTTATACATGTATTTCATCCATGTATTCCAAACCCAGAAGAACGAAACATCTCATGACAGAAAATAAACAATATATTAAATAATCACCACCCAGCTGCACTCTCTGCCAAGATGGACAATGGCTGAAAGAAAAGTTTATTAGCGTGTAACAGGGTTGGATAATGTGGGACATTTATTTATTTATATGGGTTTGAAGAACCCATTAATTAGATGACAACTCAATTTTATTCACTCCTTTATTTGATTTAGATAACCTAGAGGCACATCTGTTCCATATCAACTACAGAGGCCACCTCCAGCTTAGCAGTCTAATCATTTTGACTATTATTTCTGTTCTGTAATTCCAGAGTCACAGAATAGATTATACCAACTCTTTAGATAAAATCCCTATTTAACACAATGCAAAGTGTTAACATAAATTTATGTTAATAGTACATGTGGAGAAATCATACTAATATTACTTGAAATAAAGTATAATTAGTCTGAACACAGACTCCAGACTTTCTGCTGAAAAATGAAAAAATAGACATGATCAAAGTTCCAGGTCTGCTTCTTCACTTCAAGCATATTATATTTTTAGAAATTGCAAATGAAATAAGAGATTTTAGCTCTTTAGATTCATATACAAGTTGACTATAGTAAATCAAATAAGATATTGATCCAACTCTTCAAGTTCAATATTAATGTCACCAGTTGGGATGATTAATTTTGATGAATTTCTCAATATTGTGTGAAAAATGTAATGCTTGCATACCACTGTTAACATATCTTGTTTAAGAATTGGAACCTGTCAAAAATAATATTTAAGCATTTGATATGAAGAATTTAAGGACAAAAAAAAAAAAGTGATAAGAAGTATAAAAATTTTGCTATATTTCTCCTGTATCTTTAAAGGAAAATAAGAAAAAATATGGAATATCAACAAGTCACTTTTTGGTATATCTCATAGCATAGATGATACATTTAGAACTTTGAATAACACATCTTTAAAGAATTTGAATGACCCTATGTTCATTTCAGTTTCTTTTCTCCTTTTAGTAAAGGACATTTGTTCTCAGTATAAACACAACAATCTCATTGTCATTATAGGCAAGCAACAATTACATAGGCAAGAAACACCATCTGATTGAAATCTAAAAATGCCATGGAGGCCATATTACTCCCTACAATGAAGGCAACTGTCTCTCATATTCTAAGCCTTCCTATTTCTGTCGACTCCTGAATTCTTGTATTTCAGCAAAATGTACACATCCATCTTATTTTCTGTCTGAGTCATGCTTTCTAATTCTAAAACTGAACACTGCAGAAATCAATATCAGTCTATTAGAGGCTGAATATAAAATTACTTAGAAACTGTCATGGAAATAAACATCATCTTTTAGGTAGCTGTTAGCCAGTGAAAAACATTGCATACACAATATTCCTCCTCTCATTTCAGCACTGCAGATACTTTCTGCGACACCTTTTGATTCTTGAAATGTGAGAGATTCATTTGGATTCATATTCTCTTTCAGTCAACAGAAATATGAGAATTTGCTGCAGTAATACTTTGATTGCTAATCTTAGAAGCATTCACAAGGAATAAATGTGATATCAGATGCCCCAATATACTGTTTTGCCAATAAAAAATAAAAAACTTAGAACACCTATTGTCATTTATGACAAATTCAGATGAGAAGAATCTGCAGGCAGACCTAATCTAATTGTTTTTCTCAGTGGTTTCTACTCTCAAGAAGTTTATTTAAATCAAAGTAGGGTATCTCAATACAGGAGACTTCATCAGCCTTTTAACATAGGCAAAACGCATAATGCAATGCTGAAAAATTTTAAACACATGTGTTTACACAGCACATGGGTAAGATACGTAATTTGCATGTACACCACCACCCAGAATTATTGTTATTGTTACTGTTATATTCTTAGTGTGGAAAAAAATGAAAATATATATATCAACATAGTTATCTGAATTCATGTTTCTGAGATTTAGATTATGAAGGAGAGAAAAATCAATCCAGTAATTTGTGGATATGTCACAAATAGAATATTAAAGCTGCATCTCTGAACATTCCGAACAATGAGACAGAAGTTTAGATATTAAGATATCACTTGTTTTAATAGAAAAGACAGGTTCCTGAAGGGCCTGCTTGGAAATAAAATCCTAACTTACTTGCTTTATACTTAGTGATTGAAGAACTCACCTTTCTTCATTTCCTGCAAGGATAGCCTAGTGTTCAGATTTATCAATAATTTTGTAATGGATTTCACAGACAGATTTTCATCCTCATTGAAACTAAAACAGTTCTTAGAGGCTCAGTGATACTTGTATTTCCCTGTTTTTCAGATATGAGGATGGATCAAGGCCACTGAAGTTGCAAGTCTTTTCCCATACCTGCCAGTTAAAGAATCTCCTCAAACACAGTGCTGTCATCCTTGCTTTCAGGTTGCCCACCTGTCTTCAGAGGGGCCTGTTTTGTGAGATAACCTCTTCATTACTCCAACAGTACTCCAACAATGAAGAGATAACCTCTTCATTACTCCAACTCACATTTTCTCCAGCTTTTATTGCAGAGCATGATGCCATATGGTATGGAATATCCATTTGGTCAACTGGGGCCAGCTGTGTCCCCTCCCAGCTCCTCACTGGCAAGGTACAAGAAGCAGAAAAGTCTTCAGCTCAGTGTAAGCACAGCTCTAAAACAACTAAAAAGTCAGTGTATTATCAGTATTGTTTTTATTAGGTATTCAAAACATAGCATGACATGAGCCTCTATAAAGAAAATAAACTTTATCCCAGACAAAACTGGGACACTGTGTTCATTCAAATATTGTAACTATTTCTTTGGACTGTAAATTGACAGTGGGATTTTGGTGCAGTTTTGTATAATATCATAATATCATCTTTTTCTTCCCCAGCTTAAGCAAAATTTCTATTTGAAATAATTAAATGGAATTGAATTTGATAAAAACATAAAATGCTCATTACAAATAATTTTTCACATTATTTACATAAAGTAACTGTGACTACACAGTATATATTAAATAGATAGAAATAAATACATGAATAAAGAGGCAGAAATTTATCTTTTGCTTCTTAGTTAGAGAATAAAGCTAGTCAGTTAAAAGTATGTTATTCCTTAGTAAAATTAAATAACTATGAACACTTGTCCCACTGAATGCCTCTTAAGAACTGTGGCTATTACAATGCAAAATGCTGGCTGCTGCAACATCATTCTGACAGTATTAATGCTCTTCCAGTAGAAAATCAACAGTCAGGTATTTTCAAACCCCATTAAAACTGTGCAGTGTGTATTTTGCAACAGAACACGGCTACACATGATTAAACTTTCATGAGTGAATCAGAGGGCATATAACTGTTAAGAGACATGTATTTTTAAAGACATTACAGGTTTGTAGCGAATTACAGCTCAGGTTTGTAAATTGAAGAAGCAGTCTGTTGCTCTAGCCATGATGCTCAGAATGGTAATATCTTTGAAGGGCAAAAGTCAGTGAATATTGAGTAGCGAAATGATCCTGATGTGGAGATAGGTCTCTTAGGATACATGGTGAAAAAAAAATAAGTTTTTAAAATGTCAGCATACTTCCTCAATAAGCAACTAGGAATACTATATCTTAAGTCAATTAAATCCTGCTTCCAGCTGACCATAAAGTGGAATAAGAATGGTTGGAAGACAAGAGAGTTGCAATCAGTGCCATCTGTAAATCTTCAAAGTATGTTTGTACCAAAATATTTTATGTAACTCTTTCCCCCTTCTCACATTCACACCAGTACAACCATACTCGTCTTCCTGTTATTTTCAGTTCATCAGCATGCTTATCACAATTACTGATGTAAATTGTTGTATTTTTTAAAATGCTTTGAATTAAATGCCTTCATGTCCACATGTTGTTAAAAAACACAAGAACTAATAATGAAAACACAAAGAGAACACTTCTGAAGAGAACACTTCTCTGAATTGTCCTAGAAAGACACAGGTGTGTAACATCACAATCTCATTTTGAAACTAGGTGATCAGTTAGCTTAAAAAAGTAAATAATAATAATAATAATAATAAAGTAAACAGTAAAAAAAAATAATCTCGGTGAGATAGTAATAGTAATTTCTATACCTAAAATCAGCTGTGAACAGATGGAGAATGATGAATTTTACTCTCTATTAAAGTATGTCTATAAGAGGTTCCTGAAAGGTCAAGAATTCTTTGGTAGGGGCTATCATCTTTTGCTCACTTCCATAGGATGGTAAAAACAGCAGAAGTCTTGTTACAAACTGTATGGCTTATAATGAAGCAAAACAACACCTGAGTTGCAGAGACTTAGTGACTGAATTAGATAGTGTTGTGCTGTTGTTTGGACGTAAACAGTCATACTGTCAAGTAGGAAAAATAAGTAATAAATAAATAAATACGGTGGCCAAGTCTATCAGCTCTTCCAGTTTAATCTTTTCCCTGTTGAAATCTTTATGGAGCATAGTATGCTTCACATGAAAAATGTATTTCTTAGTGAAAATAAGGCAATCGAAATCCAAACCAAAACCAGACCAAAACAAACAAACAACACCCCTCCACACACCCACGCTGCTTTTCCTGGCTGTTGCTACAGCTATGCTTACAAAAAATATATGACAGTGCTTAGGATGTATCCTTGGGGTATGATTGCTGGGTAGACAGAAGTATTCTACAGCCACCTAGGAAGCTGAATATACTCATTGCTCCCACTGAGAACTAAATTATTTTTTACTGTTGAAGAGTTACTGTTCAACACTACTACACACAATCACCTGAGAAAATGCAGGGAGAGCAGCAGCAGCATGCAGCTAAGATGGCCCTTTTAGTAAGCATCATTGTCTTAGATCTGCTTTACTTTGTCGTGAAACCACACACCAATCCATAGAAAAACATCTCGCACTCTGAGACAGCCTTCTGTAATCTTAGGAAATATAAATAGGATGGTTCTGCAGCTGTTTGAAACTGCTGATGCTTCATTAAAATCATGCAATTATTCTATTTTTTGTTTGTGCCTCTTTAGTAAGCTGTCTCAAAGTACTTTAGGAGTCAAACCTGTAAATGTTTCCTATTGTAAAATAAACAGCACCCAGTATGACACAAGTGACATTTTGTGAGACTCCAGGAGGTAGTAAAATAACACTGGCACACAACTCCTTCTTCCTGTCTAAATGTCATCATACTGTTTGATATAGTAACAGAAATCACTCAGCCAGTTATACAGCACAGCAGGACACTCTAAGAATGATTTTAAACAATTTTAGAAAAAAATGTGTCACACATAAAATAAAAACAAACAAAAAAAATAAAAAAGCAAAACCATCTCAAATAGTTCCTAATAGTTTACTTACTCAGCAATTCCTTTGCCAAGATTATTGTCTATGTACACAATAAACTTGATCGCATGCTGCAATAGTCTTGCTTATTGGTTCAAGGATATGATCTCGTTACGTATTTATTTTGGTATTCATCAGGGTTTTTTGTCTGCATATCATAGAGATTCCAAACCATTGAAATAATATAATGTATGTAATTGTAATGAAGATTACAATTCTTATGTATAAGATCATACTAAAGTTACTGCCTTTAACCTGAGTTAGAGCAGCACAAAAAGACATGAAAGCATCTAGCTAAGCATCCATGTAGTGCTTTAGTCTTCAATGAATTTTAAGAGTTCTGTTCATTTCTTTGTCAGGTAAATCAAAAGTATTAGATGACACAAAACTGGAATGTCTGGCTGATACAACAGAGGATTGTGCTGCCATACAGAGGGACCCAAACAGGCTGTCATAGAGCTGCATTTGCTGTCCCATACCTGTCTTAGAAGATATAATTTTTTCATTTTTCATTTGAAGATATAATATTCTATTATTCTTATTCTATGTCTCTTTGATAATACATTAACTACAACTGCATATCATGAGCTGGTATGCCTGTGCAGCTCTCAAAATACAGTACTGAGATATAGATATATAAATAAAGTGAGATATAAAATACAGAGATATAAAATACAGTGCTGTCTTCTAGTGATGTCTTCTACTTTCATTAAAAGTGCTCTTTCAAGAAGAGAGTAATACAAAGCTCCTTCTTGTTGGTCCTCTTCTCCAATAGAACCTATTAACATATGAAAATCATGAAGCTAAGTCTAACGAACTGAAGGCAGGAACTGAGAATAAATCGTTAGTGCACACTTTAAGCCTGTTGTATAAATCTATCAGATCTAAAATGAACTAAGAATATTTTCTGCTATGACAGCCACACTTGAACTTCACATAATTTAGATTCTTTCCAAATTCTTTCCAAATTTATTAACCTGAGTAATGTCAACTTTACTTTCCTAAACTTCCACTGCTATATACATATTAGAGTGATGTCAGGCCTTTTGTGTGTATTTTTTTTTTTTTTCTAGTGATGCTGATTTTGCACCACTTGTATTTCTCTTTTGGCCTGAACATTCCAGGAAAAGGCTGTCCACAGGAGAATCTTTCATTTACATGAGCTCAGATAACTCACTTTTTATGCTGAGGAGGGTACTTTTCAAGGCTACTTTAAATATCATATCGTCTTAATGCTAAGTTTTAAAGGTAACTTTTGCTAAAATGCTTTCAGCTCCACTAATTTTACTGTAGAGGCATCACTGTCTTTTCCTCTAAATGATGTGAAGAACTGTCACCTGAAAAACAGACTAGCTGTGCCACTGTAACACTTGTTACTGTGTAACTAATTCAGGGAAAAAAAAAAAAAAGAAAAAAAAAAAAAAAAAAAAAAGCTGTGATTTATGATTGCTTTCACAATAATCATAAAAGCTCAGACAAAATATAGCAAACATCAGGAGCACAGATTATTGTCTGTATGCTCTGTAATTATTACAATACAGATTTCCTTTAACAAAAGAAAAAATTCATACAAATCAGAAAGTATTGCCCTCACATTACTTGTTTTACAGGATTTTCACTTCTCTTTCCATGAGTTTAAGAAGTTGATGGTAGATGGTAACAAAAAGAGCAGAACCACTATAGTTATATACACCTGCTGAAAAATTTCCCTTGCTGAGAACAATTACGTATCAACTTAAAAAAAAAAAAAAAAAGTAGTTGAGATTTCTGCCTTTTATAGCCTCTTTTATTATAATTGTACAGTCACATTCTACCTGTTTCCAAGGATGTATTTGCTTTAGCAATCTTCCTTTACACAGAATATGCAAGAAATCCTTTATATTATTGTTCTATACATAATTATGGTGCACTGCTAAATTGTCAGGCTGTAATTCCTTCTATCTCCTGAATAACAATTCTTGTGTTCATAACAAGGGAAACACTGAAATTTCCTTTGCTACAAATTCCTTTGATAACTGATCCTCAAAATCACCACTGAGGCAAAACAATAAAATATTGCTATAAGCTTTTTATTTATAAGTGCAGAGATGGGGAAAAGTATACGACCTACATGTAAAACAATACTGTTGGCTTCCTGAACTTCTGTTACTCTATGCAATTTGTAAGTGATAAAATAAGGATAGGAAAAAATTTTCAATGTGCAAAGATCTAAGTGGAGATGTAAACAGAGATGACAGAGTCAAGAACGTTAAAATAGCATTTTGTAAGCATTATCACAGAATCACAGAATTGCCTAGGTTGGAAGAGACCTCAAGATCATCAAGTCCAACCTCTGACCTAACACTAACAAGTCCTCCACTAAACCATATCCCTAAGTTCAACATCTAAACATCTTTTAAAGACCTTCAGGGATGGTGACTCCACCACTTCCCTGGGCAGCCCATTCCAATGCCTCACAACCCCCTCAGTAAAGAAGTCCTTCCTAATATCCAACCTAAAACTCCCCTGGCGCAACTTAAGCCCATTCCCCCTCGTCCTGTCACCAGGCACGTGGGACAATAGACCAACCCCCACCTCGCTACAGCCTCCTTTAATGGACTTATAAAGAGTGATATGGTCGTCCCTAAGCCTCCTCTTCTCCAGGCTGAACAAGACCAGCTCCCTCAGCCACTCCTCCTAGGACTTGTTCTCCAGACCCCTCACCAGCTTCATTGCCTTTCTCTGGACTCGCTCAAGCACCTCCATGTCCTTCTTGTAGCAAGGGGCCCAAAACTGAACACACTACTCAAGGTGCGGCCTCACCAGAGACGAGTACAGGGGGACAATCACTTCCCTAGACCTGCTGGCCACACTGCTTCTTATGCAAGCCAGGATGCTGTTGGCCTTCTTGCCCACCTGAGCACACTGCTGGTTCATATTCAGCTGACTATCCACCAATACTCCCAGGTCCTTCTCTGCCTGGCAGCTTTCCAACCACTCATCTCCCAGCCTGTATCTCTGCTTGGGGTTACTGTGCCCCAGGTGCAGGACCCAGCACTTAGTCTTGTTGAACTTCATACAGTTGACCTCAGCCCATTGGTCCAGCCTATCCAGGTCTTCCTGAAGAGCCTTCCTGCCCTCGAGCAGATTGACACACGCACCTAACTTGTTGTCATCTGTGAACTTACTGAGGTTGCACTTGATCCCCTCATCCAGATCATTGATAAAGATATTAAAGAGGACCAGCCCCAGTACCGAGCCCTGGGGAATGCCACTAATGACCAGCCTCCAGCTGGATTTGACTCCATTCACCACGACTCTTTGGGCCCAGCTATCCAGCCAGTTTTTAACCCAATGAAGCGTATGCCAGTCCAAGCCAAATTACTTTTTATAAACATGTACTTTTATCTCACAATAATATAAACATTATATGTTTATGTATGCTATAGCCTCAGGTTTGCAGTGTGAAGATGGTCATGGGGTTAAATAATTTTTCATATAAAATCCTTAGCAATATATGGCTACCCACAGAATTGCTCCTGAATTCTCAGTTATTTGGCAGTTTGCTAAATGATGTGGTTTGCACCAGAGACATAATTCAAAGACAGGAAGTTGTTCATTGTGTTTTAAGAGTCAGAAAAAGAATATATAACAGATAAAATTCATCACTCTGGTTGTCAGGGTGTGACAACATCTGGTGAGGTGTTAGTAAAAGAGCACACAGTGATGAGGAGCACACTATGATGAGGAGCTGGCATTAAGAAGTCTCATGTGCCTTTGACAACAATAATATGACTAAGCCTAACCTGGTAGATTTTGAACAGAAAATAAAAAAGTAAATAAAAGTGAGAAAATAGCTTATCAAAATACTTTTTTTCAGACTTTTAGATTTCCGTTTCAGTGCCCTGAAAACCCAGAGCCATTATCTGTGGCATGAACAATTGTATTGCAAAAAGAGAATACAGAATGTTCCAAAACTCACTTTCAGTAACACCTCTACAACATCAATAACTGCAGTCATTTAAGCGATTAGAGTATATGCTTTGGAACAGCTAAATTTTTTAATGCAGGTTAAATCCCATAATTAGACATGCAAATTCTCTTAAATCTGCAATTCTCTAAATGATGCAAATCTTTAGATAAAAACTGAACCCACCACGATCAGTGTTTCATAAGTAACTGTATTATTTTATGATAACTTCCATTTGAATTGTTAGAGCATTTATTAGCCTTCCTTTTTAATATCATTACTTTCTCTTGCTGCTTAAACAATGTAAATTTAGCCAGGTACTAATAGCTGGACTCCATTCTTTTATCACCAATAAGGTATTGCTTTCACTGCAGTTCATTAATTGCCAACATGAAAATGGTATCCTTTTAACTTGCAGAAAATAATTGCTTTTGAGAACCCCAAGCCAACTAGAATATGGTAGCCACATCTTCACAACACCCTCTTCCATAAACTAGCCTCAAGTCCATATTTAATTGGCCTCAAGTCCATATTTAATTATTAGCAGATGAAAGTCATATTTTGGAAACAGAGCTGTAGAAGCAATATTCAAAAATGTTAAATATCTTATGTTTAGGTTGTCAAAGAAGGGTCTCCATTGAAGTCATGATTGCCAAGGAGACCTATTTCAACAGAACACTTAAAAGCAAACTGTATAATTGTATTTTAATTATGAGAACAAAGGTGAATCCAACCTCGTTAACTTCAGCTTCAAGGTGAATGATCCATAGACTTCATCAGGAAAGGCAGCCAAATAACATAAATGGGGTCATTCATTTTATGGACACTGAAGGAATTCAGTATTATGTACTAAGCTTCTTACCTTAGGGAAATGCTAGTTTTGTTATGCTTGAATGTGCTGCTAGGCAGTCTTTACTGTATGTAAACCTTAAACCACATGACTTTTTTTGTATATATATATATATATATATATATTATATTTATATATAAAATTGATAGAAATATTTTTTTTCTGACAGATCTAAGCAAATGAATAGCTTATGGAATTTCATCTTAAATGGTTTTATTCAGTAAATATCAAAACATCAATGCAAATTTGAGAAACTCTTAAGAAAAGGAATGTAATGAAGTCAACTGATTTGTCAATTATTATTAATTCAATTAATTAAATAGGTTCATATGCGCACAAGTAGTCTAAATATCATCGGTTCAGCACAGTGCACAAAATATGGAGGAGCACAAGTGTACCTGTATAAGGCTACTACAGCAAGTAAGTACCAACAGCAAGTTAAATCAGTGTTGAATTTATCTTAAGTTAATTATTATTTTAATATTATTGTGAGATTTATATTTTTCTCATGCTAGTCTTTACAATAATATGTTGTAGTACTTGATTACATATCTCAGTATCTGATGTTTAAATACATTACTCATACAGAAATATTAGTGTTGTCTCCAAACTGGTTTGAGTTTCCATGTAAAACATACATTATTCTATCAATTGGTGTAAAAGTATAAAAATAAATTTAAAATAAAATAAAATAAAATAAAATAAAATAAAATAAAATAAAATAAAATAAAATAAAATAAAATAAAATAAAATAAAATAATCACAGTTGTATGTTAAAGAAATGTGGAGGTAATTATTTTATACATAAATAAAGATAAGAAGTCTTTATCTTTAAGGGGCTGAAATTCAGTTTTAAGAGGACGAAAGTGCTATATGAACCTTACAGAAGGTTTTTATTATTGATTAGCTAAAGCTTCATGTTTATCAAAGTAATAATAATGTATTTCTTTTTTCATCTTCCATCTGCCCACTCCCCATTATGAAGCTAATGTTAACTGCTACTTCTTGGTTTCTAAACTGATGCATTTTAGAGCTATGAACATTTATTGCTGAGAGCAATTATACAAGTTTATCAGCAAAACTGAATTACTGAAAAGAAATATGGTATACTGTATGCCTCACAGGAAAGACTACACAAAGAAATTCCTTTGACTATTGCTTTGCAAAGCACTCAGGTATACATTTTTTCTTAATTCTGTTCTCAACCCCCACTAACTTCAATAACATGAACACACTTGACTGCTTTACTTCACAATGTTAGGATTGCTTGAAATAAAGCATGTGTTTATAGGCCATACAGAAAATGAGTTATAGTTTACCTTAACATGTTAGATTGCAAATTATGGGAGTTCAGAAGAAGCTCAGTGAGCTGTGCAACTCAGAAAACAAGGCAGAAAGCAGTAACTTGGACAACTATTGCAATGTTCCAAGTCATGAATCCAAGCAATTAAAATACCTGCATGCTTTTTTGCATGGACTAAAATTTCCTGGGTAGCTGAAACTGTTCCTGCACGTGCTGCACAAACCGCCAATGTCTGAAAAGGTTGATAATGGTATTTTGCTTAAGCCTCACTGAATACCAGAACTAAAGAAAACTGAACTTTTTCAGAAGTACCATGAGAAGTCCTCCAAAGATTTCCAGTCATACTTAATGAAACTGCAGAAGGCTGTTCTCTGAGGCTGTTGTTTAAAAGGCCATTAGCATTGATGTAATAGGTTCTATAGGTGCCTGGAAGCAAACACAGCAGGTCAGGAGCTAAGTGGCGACTAGCTGGGGTTTTCAGAACTCCTTTGGAGTTAGGTGGAATTACAAGAATATATAATGGCAAATGTGTTCTCCATATGTAAATGTGAGTAGCAGTACTTCCTTACTTTTCACAGATATTAAAAACTGCAAAAAATAAGAGCTCTTGTTGATTCTTGTTCTCATCAAGCTGGTCTTGCAGCAGTATAATAAAAATTAAAAGAAAGGCAGAGAAGGCTGCCAATGCTAACATCCACAGGTAAACTCATATCTTCTTTATATTTTTTGATCCTTAAAATAGTAAGAATAGTATATGGTATTTGGGCTGCTCTCCAATAACCAGGCCATGTACGTATTCACATAGTGAAAATATGATTTGTGAGCAGATACACTGTCTTGCAGATTTAGGCAGTGGAAAAAGTTTTAATTTCAGTGTTAAGTAAATGATTCAGCATTTATTTTCCACTATATTTAGCAGAAGAATTTGCCATATTTTGAAAGCTAGATCCATTAATAAAAATATTAATTAAAAATGCACATAAAACCCATAGCAAGTTAAGTTTCTAAATGAACAGTCAAGAGAAGAACACTAATTGTATTTATCACTTTCACACAACTCAAATTTGCACATTTATATTGCTGTGAATCTATATACTTGCTTCTTTCTTTCTTCATCTAATAATCTATCCTCCAAAATCTCACTGCTGTTGTACTAAATCATATTCATTTCCAATATGGCTTACAAAACTTCCATGTCTATGATAACTAGAGCTGTTTACATGTACTTCCTTGAAACATTTCCACATGACCAATGGAAAACCTTAGTTCCTTTCTGTGCTTTATCCTGTGCAGAGAATTGAATTTAGCAGATACAGCTATTCTAACACTTAGATCTCTTTCTAAATAGATGGCTTATTAATATAAGGCCAGCTGGTTAAATATAATCAAAATATTTCAAATCTTCTCTGAGGAAAAGTTACAATCTCACATACGCCATACTTCCTGAAATAGTGAATACCCTACAATTAGAGCTATAGCAAGAACATTTAACTGCTTAATCCAAGAAATTCCTGCCAAGCTATCTTTCTCATTTATAATGGTCTTTGTTAATCTTTCATGCAATTACTATTCCCCACACAATGTGTGCTTTCAATTTTTACTCATCACTAGCCATAATTACATTACCACCAGGAAACAGTGAGTCTTCAAATTAAAAGCATGCACAGAATAAAATTGTAATCCACTCCAAATATTTTACTACTGTTTAGCAACTCTAAAAAGTCTAATAAAAGTCAATTGTTCATTGTTCTTGGTTACTGATGGATAGCTCCAATAACCCACTAAATATGCTGAATACCATGTTTATTATACCCTACTTCCCATGCTCGTGGTCCCTAGTTCACAAAGTGGTATTTACTTTTTGGCACAGCTTCACAGAGGAACTTAGTAGCTGTGGTTAAGTACACCTGTGATTTATATTCCTGGAAGTGCAACATCATCTGTAGCTTTCAATTGATGCCCTAAATAGTCTGCAGCAAGAGGCTGCAGAACAGGCTGCAAACTATTCATCCTGCTGAGGGAGTCGGCAGCAAGCTCTGTGGATGGTCTGACACCTTTCTGGCTGAATGAATCCTTAAGCTTTTTATGCAGTTACCCTGGCACAACCATTCAGCCTGGTAGGAAGTGATTTCTGGAAAGCAAGAGAGCTTGCATTATGTAAGAAAAAGAAATGAGCATGTGCATTTTCAGGTAGGTTTCCATATGTGCTTACTGCCAAAAAAGAGAATTATAGCCATTGTCTATGCATACTCCTATACTATGAACAAACTACCAAATCATCCCTTTCTTCCATTTCTTAGTGGAATAAATAGAGAATTATCTTAACTGTGAACTCCACAGACAGCTAGGCCAAGGGTTTCCTTAGTCTTTTGACTTCCTAGGCAAGTTCTAGGCCCACTATGTCTGTACATAGAGAGTACCTAATGCTGGATACAATAATGATGGTATTCTCTCTCCTCAGGCAAGATTTCTTCTAGCACTGAAATCTGCATTTGTTCCAGATTTCTAAGACTGCAGTGTTGCCATACTGAGAACTGTGATACACATGGGAACATAAAGGAATCTGATGGCAAAATTAGAGACCATTAGTCCAATCACAAAATAGAAACTTACATCTCCCCTGCATGTCATAATAGCTAAAACTGTGGAAATCTGTATGCTGTATGGCACTCTGGAAGGAAAAATTATGAAATCTGGAATACTTAGCCTATTTCAGTGGATGATTTTTTGGGTTTCTAGTACAATCATGAGTCCTTAATAGTTTCTAGAAATGCCCACATGTTATTTTATTGTTCTTAGATAATATGAAACAGTTGCAAACTTGGCATTTTTATTTAGACTTCAGTAAAATCTTGAGCCAAATGCATCACTGGTATACTTTCACTCCATTTAATTACACCAAGTCTGAAGCTGGCCTTTTGTAACTGTTTCTTGACAAGACTTTCTGCAGACTAAACTCGGCAGCAATATTTATAGTGATCACTGCAAATGCAGAATCAAAATTACGGTACTCAGTGAAAAGTTAGAGCCTTTAGTTGAGTAATCAAATCTCTTTGTTCCAAACATAACTGTTTGTCTGATTCATTTTGTTCTATTTAAAGACTAACTGAAGACTTGCAATATTGAGGACTCACTTCAATAAGCTGGCATTATAATTTCAATTAAGGAAGCAAAGAGTGATCTTATACTTCATCTGTAATATGTAGTGCTAGAAAATAATTTTATGTTATCATAAAATTTCATAAATCCAGTCCTTACATAGATTTTTCTTTTTATAAAAATATATCTTTCTATTGTTATCTAAAGCTTGATCCATTCTATTTATCTATAAAGATTGATGAAAAAAACAGCCACACACACACAAAAAAAAAATCCACACAAACCATATCTGACTGCCATAAAGGACCAACTACCAGCAATGGAAAATCTTAAAAGCTCCTATATTGCTGGTGGCCAATACTGACATCCAATTAGTCAAGCTTAAGCCATTGTAAAGAGGATGAAAGAAATAGGTCAGGCTACCCAAACAATAAGAAAAACATTAGGAAATGCACTTAGCCCACCTGTTTCCTTGGTCAGTCAACTCTATTAACCAGCTAATCAAAGGATTAAAAATAGCACAAGAAAGGAGTTTTAAACAGAAGTCTCTTCAGATCTTCCTCCTTCATATCAGAACACCCAGATCTGTACATTCAACCTGGACACTCATCCTTGTCTTTGGGATCCAGAAGAGAAAACAGTCTGTGTTTTTTTTTTTGTTGTTGTTTTTTGTTTGTTTGTTTGTTTGTTTTGTTTTTTTTTGTTCGTTTGTTTTGTTTTTTTACCTTTTACTCAAAAACTTTTAACCTTACAAAGCTACAGCCAATGTCAGTGAACCAGTCTTATTAGTTATGATCTATTAGCTGGGCATCAGCTATGGAATAAGCCAACCATACACTGTTAGACCTAGAATAACTTCATTTTTCTCTGATGCAAAAGAAAAAGGAAAATTGAGTAAGTGATGATAAAAACCCAGAACAGTCACTTGCTGTGAGAAAGAACTAGATATCCAGTGTAAACCCTTATCTTTAGTGATCCAGTGTAAAAGACAATGTCCTGGTTTCAGTTAGAACAGAATTAATTTTCTTCCTAGTAGCTGGTGGAATGCTGTGTTTTGGCTTAGGATGAGAAGAGTGCTGATAACACCCCGATGTTTTAATTGTTGCAGAGCAGTGCTTATACCAAGCCAAGGACACCTCAGACTTTTGCTCTGTCCTGCCAACAGGCAGGCTGGGGGTGCAGTAAGAGCTGGGAGGGGACAGACCCAGGACAAGTGACCCGAACTAGCCAAAGGGGTATTCCATACCATCTGATGTCATGCTGAACAATATATAGGGGTGGCTAGCCGGGGGGAGGCCGACGGACTGCTCGGGGTTAAGCTGGGCATCGGTCAGCGGGTGGTGAGCAATTGCATTGTGCATCACTTGTTTGTACATATTATTAGTAGTAGTACTATTATCATCATTGTATTATTATTATTATTATTATTATTATTATTATTATTATTATTATTATTATTATTTTCCTGTCTTATTAAACTGTCTTTATCTCAACTCACGGGCTTCACTTTCCATTTCTCTGCCCCGTCCCAGAGAGGGAGGGGGGAGGGTGAGCGAACGGCTGCATGGTGTTTAGCTGCCAGCCGGGTTAAACCACGACAGACAACCATAACACGGCAGTTATCTGAATTTGAAGAGCCTTGTATCAGGAGGGATTCAGGAAAAGATTTGTATACAGACTTCTTGTTTGTTTATTTTGTTTTGTTTTGTTTTTGCTGTAATGCTTCTTAGTATTTGGCCCACTTTAATGTCCTGAAAGCCAACCAGGAAGTAGTAATAGAGGCCTCTCCCAGAGTCAAAAATGTGACAAAATTGCCCCTCACCATATTTCTCTTGTGTGCCTAGTCTTACCAAGTGGCACCAATGCTCAATGCCATCCATTGGGAGTTAAAAAGAGCTAAAACCACAGCATTCTCAAAATATGTTTAAAATTCACCTTGTGTGAATGATGACAACGGCTAAATTAAATACTAATATTACTAATAATAATCTCTTAGATCTTGGAGAATTGTCTCTGCAATAACCTGCAAGCAAAGACTACAAAACAGTCTGAGCTGTAGCAGAAAAATTCCCCATTATTTATTTATTTATTTTGCTACCACTCCACCTGTCACACAGATTGCAACCACTTTGGAAAAGCTGTAAAAAGAATTAAACTGCTTAGGCAGGCTTTGTGTTCTAATTGTAGAATTAAAAATCTCTGTTTCACTGGTTAGACAGTGCTTTGAAATTGCAAGCACTCATCAGGTTTCAGCATAACAAAAGCTTTAAGGACACAGTAGTCATTCTAACACCATCTCCAATATCCTTCTCTTATTCCAGAAGGCAACAGTGGAAGGAAAGAGCATTTGTTTTTTTCATTAGTGGGGCATACAGCTGTTACAGCTGGAGTGACGTGAGGGCCAGCACTGCTTCTCAGCTATGTAACTTTAGACACCCTGAGGAGCAGTTACCTACTTTCTAGATGCTTGTTCTTTTTTTGTGGAAGAAGAAAAAAGACCATTCTATCGTTAGTCCCCATTATGCTTTATAAGTAAATGAGCCAAATTACACATTTGGTGACTGTATAAAAAGAGAGCAATGAGGTCAAGGAAATCAGCAGGAACAATATCAAAACATGACACAAACCTTCAGGCTAGCAGCCAATTATCTAAGGCCTGATCCTGATGATGCTGAGTTCAGTGGCTCTTCATTTTGGGTAGTCAAACACTCTCAGCTGGAGTCCCCTTGTTCAAGGTCATTAAGGATCAAACTCTTGCTTTCAGGAAAAGCCCTGATTGTAGGAGGCCACTGATCTCAGCATTTTGAAAGATGTGGCATTCTCTAAAGAAAAAAAAAATATAAAAAGAAAAAAAATATCTAAACTAGAATCTTTCCTCCAGAGCTCACCTAGGACTGAGATTATGGCTGTTGGAGGGTACTACAAAGATGAAAGAGATATCTAGTGTCTAGACTAGTTTGAGAGAGGTTTCTCCGTGGAGGTTCCTCAAAGACACTTCCCCCACACACAATGCAGGAAACATGAAAAATACAGCTATTTGTGTACTTGTATTGAATGAGCCCTAAATGTCTTACACAGATCAGACACCAGTGTAAACCAACACACGATATGAGGGTAACTGGATGGGGGTAAACTGCTTGCTGCCTCTGAGGTAGCAGGTCCACCCCCTTGAACCTCACACACATATTATGAGGTTTACAACACAAGCTGGTTGGCTGAATGGGCTGGGATGCAGCACTGATGTTGTGGGACATCAGAGCCAGTAGGACAGTTCCTTGATACACCCTGGCACTCTGGCCTCTCCCCTGTGTGCACAACATCTATCTTCAGTGACACACTCCAATATGCTATCGCCTCAGGCAGATACTTCAAAGATCTGTAAAAGTTGTTAGCAGTACTCTACTCCAGAGACTATTCCATATCTCCTGCTGTTACTGTTCTGGCACTCCCCACACAGCTTGACATGCTGCAGATGGCAGCCATGAGCATTAGCTACTTCACACTTACTCTAGAGAACTGGTAAAAATATTTTTAACACAATTAAATGCAGCACTTAATCTCCTGTGGAGACGTGACCTGTGGAGAGTGACATGACCACCACTGAGGACTGGCAGAATACAAACTTTCTCTGTAATGATCTAAGTGGCAGGATGCAGCCTGGAGTTAAAACAAGCCCAGAGGTGTCTGTACATGGCTGGACAACTGTTCCACTGAAATTTTTGCAATTGTATTTTGTTTTGTCTTTTTTTTTTTTTTTTTTTGTCATCTGGCATATCCAAATTTAAGTATTAAGTGGTTGAGCTATTTTGCAGTCTGATGGTACACCCACACAATTGCAAGAAGTAAGACAGTTGCTTATTGCACCAGACAGTTGTTTATTTTGGTTTATTTCATTCTTTCTCAGAAACAAAGACAACTTGGGGCTTTTGCTAAAATGATTTGCTGAAAAAATACACTGAAACCTAGAATTGTTTCTAAAGAACCTGTTTGGTTCATTTTGTATTACGCACTAACATAATTTCTAAACAAACATCCCAACATGTATTTTAATGCAAATTGTGAGCATCTTTATTAATGTAAATGTGCTACTTTCATGAAAGCAATATGAAAACCAGTTGGTTTTGTCTTCATATATTTCTTAGGGTTTTGTTCGTTTGTTTGTTTGTTCATTTAAATTAAAACTCACATTATTATTTATTTGTTTTCATCGCCTACCAGTGATCTGCAGATGTAGTAGATCCACTCACTGTAACATTTGTTAGAATAATTAAACACCAGTGAAGGTAAAACTAACCCAAAGCACAGTTCAAGGAGAAATAAGCTGCTAGTTGTGAAAAGATTCCTTCAGGGCACATAAGTTCCAATCCCACACATAATGCAAGTGTTGGAGAGTGAAATCACAAAAACTATGACTTTATGATATTATGATCTTTTGGTGTTGAGATTATGACATTTTTTAAAAAGGTTTGTGTCGCTGGGTGATAAAAAAGAAGTGGGAAGAGCTGAACTCAGCAGCAATAAGCAGTACATTTTTTATACTAGCAGTTCTAAAATCATTGTGACAAGAAACAGAAACCATAGCATATTATAAGAGAATGGCCCTCTATAGAGAATCCATACACTACCAGCAACATTTTAAATTCTATATGCACTTCTTAATGGAGGCTCAAAGAGCTTTCTGAAATGAGAACTGATAAACGTAGATAATTTTCTATTTTAACATATGCTGTAAAAGGAGGTGCACAGTCTTCAAAGCTTCTGGCAATGGAGGAGAAGCATTTATGCTTGCAATTACTTTTTTCAAAATGTGTTAATAAAGTATATAATGGTCTCTACCTATGTCTGGAAAATGTATTAGGCTGATACCAAAGTAACCACTGCAACTATTAATGTAATAATAATTATGATAATGCATAAATATTGATAAATATCAGAGCTTTTTTCACTCTGCTCCTATACATGCAGAAGAGTAGAAAATCAATCAGAAATGTCAGTTTCTAATTCTAATAACTAAATAACAGTGTTGTCCCAGCTCTCTGATGCACCATCTTTTTTTCTTAAGAGCATAGCATACTTCTGTTGAGGAATTGATAGATCTGATAGCTCATTTACATTTAAAAAGTATTTCCCAAGGGACAAAGCTTCTGGCAGAAACAGAGAAGTTAGAGTGTAGTACTTCAAATGAAAAAGTAGTGGTACAGGTAGAGAAATAAGTATTTTTGAATCTACCATTTTCAAGTGCCACAGTAAGATGGCACTTAAATTCTCCTATAATGAAGAAAACATAGAAGTCAGGGAATAGACTGAAGCTATTTGGACTAAATGTCAAAGTTTTACATTTAAGGATAATATGGCTTATTGCTCTCAGTCTGACATGAACATGAATAGGAGTTCCATGAATTGTTTTACACCAATATATGGTCCTATTCCTGCACTAAGTTCACACAGGCAGATTGCACAGGCAGCCTTAAATAAATACCCAGGGCTATGTGTTGGCATCTCCTTGTATAGAGATCACTGCAAAACTAGAACCTATACACTTGAAAAACTAACAGACATACAAACACACACACAAAAAAACAAAAACAACAGTTTGATTACTGTTCCTGCTCAAAAGACAAGATTGAAATAGTAGTGCTGTGAAACTTTTTCACAAGATACACTAAATAATGACTCTATTTATTAAAAGAAATGTAAGGTATCTGGGAACAGAGGTTTATATTTATTAAATGCAACACATACTCTAAAATGCAGCTGGAAATTGTTGCAATTTTGGAATCATATTTCCCTATGTTCTCTCTCTACTCAATGTGTCAAAACTCCAAAATATCTAAAAATCCAAGTATTATCTCCAGTCTTGATGCTGATATTTGGAGCAGACTGATATGCAGGGATGAAGTTGTATGACTTTTTCATGAACTTGCATGTATGGCACTTTCCATAGTTTCACCATGATCCAGCTTTGAGCAGATCTTTTAACCAGATATTTTCCCTGCTCTGGATTATTTATTTTGCTTTATGGTCAGCTGCAAACTATTCTGAAGTCTAGTATTATCTATTTCCTGATGCTTGTAACAGGTGTTGAATAGACAAAAACAATAAATAAATAAATTTATATCCACAGTGGACCATCTATAGAATGTAACAATGTTGTAAGCAGATCCCTGAGAGTACTAACTGGCACCACAAAAGTTACAGTTATCCAAGTGTAATGCTCCTTAACCTGGTATACAAGATGCTAAACTTTATTTATCCCCAGAAATAAGACAGAACATCTTGGATGTTCTCTTCAGATTGGGCTGCCCAACATCTCTACTTACAGGTTTGGTCACAATGGGACAAGCTTGGGTCTATTTCTTTCCAAGCATACCTACGGCTGTGAGGTAGCACCTACGATCTAGTGCCAGAACTTCAGTAGCTGAGAATCAAGAGGGGCAGGGTATCATGCTGATATATCAAGTACAAGCCAAGTACTCTTTCTTTCTGCAGAGAAATGTTACAGAAGTAGAGCATCCACATTATTCATAGATAGCTTAACTGCAACTAACATATATAGATATGTTAGTTTCAGATAACACTAAGTGATTCTTATTCCATTCTTCTAAGACTGCCAAAAATGGTGATATTTTACTTTACACTGAAAAATACAGTAATTTTACTGTTTTCACTTTAAACCAAGACTCACAGACGTTGCCAAGTGGTGCCTGAGTTAGTGCTTGTTCAAAGTCAGTCAGTATAAAGAATCTTATTGTAAATTTAGAGATGACCCTTTCAGACCAGATTTCAGGCATATTATCTAGGAAATGTGATGGAGCCTATACAGCTCCTCATGCCATTGCTATCTAAAATAAGTAAGGCACTCAGCAGAGCTCCATTTGTAAGCTTTAGTGCTTTCTGTTTCTCATATACTTGGTTAAACATGCTCTTGCTATAATTATTAGGAATTCTCACTATCTTCAATAAAAACTGTGCTTAATTTCCAAAGGATTCAGTTTGATGCCTTAGGAAGTAGCCACAAAGGCTAGCATTAGGCTTGCCTTCCCAGGTCCCACTGTCAACAGTGCAAATAGAGATTTCACCAGCGTTCAAATCTATGGTCAACTGCTCATTGAAGGAATCTTTTTCTCTCCATTGACTGTGGGAAGAAACAAAATATTTTAACTTTCTGCATCTAAAGATACTTTATGCAAATTACTCATAACAGTTATAATATAATTCTTGACTGTGACCCAAAATATTGTGTTTTTATAAAACCACAATACCCTGAAAATAATCAGAAAGTGTATGCGCGAAAGATTAATCAAACGTGTGATGTGTCTGTTGGGCTTTTTGCTTCTGCTCTTTGTCTTGTCCCTCTGTTCCTGAGTCCCACTGCCTTTCACCTCAGCTTCACACCTCAACTATTTCTCTTCTGTCCCAACTTGACTCTCCTTACATGTTCTCTATTACAGTATTTCTTAATTAAGCACAATCCTCCTATGGAAGTGCTGCTAATAAATAAGGGGATATTGGTATAGGCCTACTAGAACATTTTCCATTATCATACTATGAAATGTATTATATTCTTTCTCCTGTTACATATTGTATGTGCTCTTCACAACATGGATTCTTGTTCTCTGTGTTAACACAGTCAATGACCTTGTTTTATTTGACTCATATTCCCATAACCTTATTATTACTCTTAATAATATTGAGGAGTATATTGTTAATGCTATTAATAAGAAGCACATTGATAAAGAAGATAATATCGACAATCTAATAAATAGAGAACATCCTCTAAAATTAAAAAACAACAACAAAAAACTCTAAACATGTAATTACTAAGAGTATCATTTGTCCATATTTAGATGTCTGAAACTTGGACAGTTTAGATCCTATCTTTTCTGAACCAGATATATTTTGTAAAGGAGAACACAAATGACAGCATTACACAAGGGAAATTGTTCTTGTCTGCATCATTAAAAAAAAAAAAAAAATAGTTTTATAAAAGTGTCCTTCAGAGTTTAAGTTGGTTAACAGAAGATGTAGCTTTTAGCCAGTAAATTCTAAAACAAAACAAAACAACATATAAAAAAAAAAAAAACAAAAAAAAAACACTAGGCTATTTTCACAATTAATTGCATGTATATCCCTAAATTAGTTCATCAGCAGAATGGCAGATTATACTTAATATGCAAAACATTTTTAAAACTACAATTTATCTCTGAAAAATAATTCTCAGTGCAACTGAAACTGATAAATATGCAAAAGGATATACCAAGTTCATAGTATCATGTTTAAGTCTAACTTCATATATGAGGTTCAGTGCCATTAGCGTAAAATGTGAGATGTTTCCAGATGATGGTTTGATATTTAGGAAAGCAGATGAATAGTTTTGAGGCCTGCATGGATATTTTCCTGTCTTAAATATCCCAGTGAGATCTTACTATCTTAATTCTGTATTTAATTTAATATGCATCATTATAGTTACAGTTAAAAGCCAGTATCTATTATATAGAAAAAAAAGCTCGCCTCTTTTAGCACTTGATTGCTTTGTGTGAATGAAGAAATATCTTTATTAAAAGATATGACTAACACAATCAAATTAAAATATGCCATCATTTGCTAATGAAGACTGTATTTCCTGTAACTGTTTTTACTATTTATTTTTAAAAAAACCAGCAATGATCACAAATTGAGTCAAAAGAAAATATAACTTTAAACATATTTATGATGCACTATTGAAAAAGAGAGAAACAGAAAACCAAGAAAGAAAGTATAATTATGATAAATTATATGAAAATATTGATTTAAGGTGAATAAAACTAAATTAAGAATTTTAATCTGTTCTGTGAGTGGTGTGTCAGCCCCTGAGCAGTTCTACTGCAGTAAAGTTCCTGAATTATTATGAAACAGTAATAGGCTATAGACATCAGCCTATGATTATTCAAGTATCACATTGAAGAATGACTGTGTAGCTTGTGACATGTGCTGATATTCAAAACCAGAAAAGGTTAAAAGGGGAAACTGTTTTTAAAGATAAATCTTAGAAAAATACAGTTAAAAAAAATGTTAAGATGGTTTTTGTATGAAAATTTAGATACAATCATTTTCAGCTTGCTTGCTTGCTTTCTCTATTTCATTATCCCTTTCTCTCCATAACTTTTTAAGCTGAAAGAAGTACAAAATAAAATATTTCTAAGTTTCTATAAAAAAGCTGAAAGAACCTGGATATTTTCAAACAACTTTTAGCCCTTTCCCTCCTGCCTTTCCCTCTTCTAAGTGAAAATCATTTTGCATTTAAAAGGAACAAGTGAGCAAAACTCAACACTAAGCTCCTAGGTTTGAATCCTGTAATTTTTATGCTAATAACTATTATACCACTATGAATGAAATGAAATTTAGCTCTATTAGTTTTGGTTAGTTAATTATTATATATATATATACACACATATATATAGTCTCCACCTAGACTGTACACACACTGAAAACTGTCTGTACTTTCTAAATTTTCTATTCTATTTCTAGTTTAAACCTGTACTGGTTTTACTGGGCCTATACCTCCTGTGGAGTAACAGGCGAAAATGAACAGGGTACTTCATGATGATTACATTATTATTATTATTGTTGTTGTTGCTGCTGTTATTATTATTGTTATTATTTTATGTCTGCCCACTGCTATTTTGGCCTCCTTTCAGATGGAATACATTTCTTTGAGGATACAGAGGAATCAAATATGAGAAAAAGAAAACCCTCACTGAATAGCTGACTTTCTTGAAAGATGACCATCATACTACGTACATTTGTAATGAGAAGAGCTCTGTGTGAGCTTTCACTCAGTGTCATGCTAGCTTTTAGGTACACCAAAGTGGTAGCAAGAAATAAAACAAGCAGAGGATTGTCTCTGGTAATGTAATAACATATGGAATTACAGGTTCTACCAGTGCTTTTATAGTACCTTGTACTTGCTTATGGTAAGAACAGATTAAAAAAATGTTTAGTGCAGAACTTTAATTCAAGGTATTACTTTTTTTTTTTTTCATCTAGACTGAATCATAGAATCATAGGATAGTTTTGTTTGGATCCTTAAAGATCTTCCAGTTCCAACCCCCCTCCCATTAGCAGGGGATCTTCCAGTTCCAATCCCCCCCCTCACCTTCCACCAGATGAGGTGGAAGTCCCATCCAACCTGGCCTTGAACCAGGAATAGGGAAACTTCTGTGGGCGACCTATAACAGTGCCTTACCACCCTCGAGTAAATTTCTTCATTCTATCTGATCTAAATCTCCCCTCTTTTAGTTTGAAGCCTTGTCCTATTACTACACGCCCTGACAAAGGACACTATTACTACACTCCCTGTCTTTCCTGTAGCCAGATAGGTACTTTTCCTTTAGGTACTGGAAGGCCTCTATAAGGTCTCCCCAGAGCCTTCTCTTCTCCAGGATGAACTCTCTCAGCCTGTCTTCATAGGAGAGGTGCTCCAGCCCCTTGATAGTCTTTGTGGCCTTCCTCTGGGTTCATTCTAATAATTCCATGTCCTTCATGTTCTGGGAGCCACAGAACACAGTACGCCAGTACTATGTGAAAGCCAAATGGAAGACCCTTATGATAGGGAATATGTACAGAAAATAGGAGGCATTTAGCAAAAGCCAGTGTATTATAATCCTTTATCTTGTTTGAGGTCAGGAAAAAACAGACCAATGTTCTGAAGGGAACATAAAACAAGGATCTCCTTTGTTGTGAACAAACCAAGATGAATCAAGTTGAGAAACATTAGTCAGAAATGCCAATAAAACCAGGAGTGCCAAAACTTTTAAAGATTACTTTTACTGTAAGAATTCTTTGAATTTTTGTAGCATTTTAAAAATAGGCTAGTCTAAACCTGGAAAAAAAAAAAAAGAAAAAAGGCAAACTAATACATCAGTGTCAGAACAGTAAGTCAAGGTAATTGGATAGCAAAGTAATACATAGTAATAAAGCTCATAGCAGGAAAATTACATAGAAAGATAGCTTTTTTATTATTTTTAAACATTTGTAAAAAGTTTTTTTTATTTGTTGCTGGTTGTTTGTTTTTTTTTGTTTTTTTTTTTGTTTTTTTTTTGTTTTTTTTTGTTTTTTTTTTTTAAAGAGACAGCCTACAGTAACAGTATTGGGATCTATTGGGATCAGTTACTAAGAAATACTACAGTAATTTATTTTTAACAGTAAGAGTCTGAAAAGGAATGAATGGTAGAAGATGATATGCCTTGAAAATTTAACTACCATGCTTTTTCTTTCACTTGAAAGCCTTGAATGATTGATCTAATTCCACTAGCATCCCCCAGATTCTAGTAGCTGTTGACAGTCCCAATATCCTGTCCTCACCTATGTGTCCATGCGTAAGTATGCCTGAGAGGTCATCCTCTGGTCATCCACAAAGCTATAGCTATGACCTAATTGCATTATTCACAGAGATGTTTTGGATGTGCCGGTTATAAAAATAAATAAGTAAATAAATAGAAAAACAAACAAACAACAACAACAACAACAAAAACTTTCAATGTCTTTGACAAAGTCCTCTAATTATCATTCTAGCTCCTGTGGTTTGTCTGTATTACATATCCTGGGACCATACAAGGACTCTGTTTCATTCTATTTCTACTCTTATAGCACAATATGGTGTGGTTAAACAAAGAAAATAAATCCCGGGGTACTCAAAAACTGGGATCTCGAAAACTTGGACAGATCTGGAGTTTCCTCCACAATGTAACAATCAAGCCACTCATGTCCCAGGCATGATCCAAAACTAAGGCACTACTGAAAATTACAGATTTTTACCAATAGAGTTTTACTGGGGTATGCTTGCAGTGGTGTAAATGGGACACAAAGAACTGTTTCCAAATCACATTGCATCTTCTCTGTGGATTACCACATATTTTGTACTTAATCTCCAGCAATAATATCTAACATACTCAACAGATAGGATGCTCATTGCCTTTTTACTGCTGCATCCACAGAATCCAACATCCAGACAGCACATGCAAATGTATTACTTACTTCAGTGGACAAGCATGAAAGTCAAGATTAAAATTTTATTTGGGAAGGAAAACAATAGATGGAGAACAGATTACACCTACTGAGTGATCCTGTAGTCTAGGGCATTCTATATAGGCAAGGGTGCCCAGACATTTATTCAGAGTTCAATGTCTGTCATGACTGTGCCTTTTAAAGAAAAAAATTAATGAAGCCTCCTAAAAGATCACAAGTACTTTTGAGTGTGTGTGGTGGAAAGAATGCACATTAAGCTGTGCCTATCATCAACATCACAAGAGAAACAACAGACAAGACTTTTTTTTTTTCCAGAGTATATCAGCCTGAACACATGTCAAAGCATGCTAGTCCGACCCCAATAAGATTAAATTACAATTTAAACGTACACACTGTAATTGCTAATAAAAATGCTGAACAGGTAATACATTAGCTTGAGAACACTAAAACTGCTATCATGAATAGCTTGATGAATAAGACTACAAGAGTTCTTTGTTTTCCTCAGTGAAACAACACACATTTTCTTAAACATCTAGTAAAGAATTACTATAAATACCAAAAATAAATAAATAAATAAATAAATAACTGTTTTGGTCAAATCTACCTGAACACATATTCCTAGAGGATTATTGATTATCTCTTGGCCTATCTCTCATTAAATTGGTCATTAAATTTGTTACTCTGGAAATCTAACCCACTTAACATGTTGGCCCAAGTCAGGCTTTTGAGCACCCTATAGTCGTTCAATTAGAACTAGTTAACGTGAATGGGCTTTTAATGAAAAAGAACCAAAACAAGATCATGGGGTCCAACATCTAATCTCATTACTGAAATGTTCTCATAGGAAAGATTTATTCTTACCATCTTAGCAAAATACTATTGATAAAACATTTTATTTGAAAAAAAAAAAAAAAAAAGAAAAAAGAAAAAAGAAAAAAGACATAAAAATAAATTGCTTTGCTGGCCCACCTAGGCTCAAAGCATGAGGAATCAATACTCCTGTGGTTTGTGTGTGTTATAGCCCAACAGTTGCTCTTCTTTGACCCTGCTGAACTGAATTTTGAAAGGTTTTTGAATTATTAACCCTGAGAAATAGGCCTCTGACTTCCGATACTGTCCAAGGAACCTGATTTCCTCCAGATTTAATATAATATTGATTTACAAGACACTACAAAACAAAGATTACAATTAAAGGAGTAATATTTTTTCCAATATTCTTCCTAGAGCAACTTACAAAGAGAAAATCAATTTTAGAAAATGTGTCTTAAATGGAGTTTTATGACTGATAAACAATCAGATGACTTTGTCTTGGACTGAAACAGACGAGAGCATTCAGTTCCCATTCAGATTGCTTTGTGTTGACCATGAGTTTGCGTTGAACATTGTTTGCATTGACCATGACATCTGCATCTACATATGAGCAATGACTCAGTTCCACTTAAAACTCATTTTAAGTGTATGAACATATATCAGTGTGTTTTCACACTGTCCACTCCATTCTTTCTCTTACAAACCTCTAATATGCTCTATTCAGACCCTCAACTATCTTGTCTGCAAAGGAATCAACTATCTTGCCAAAGGAATATCTTGCCAACAGTCTGAAAGGCCATTGACTTCAATAAAAGTACGCATACAGAAACATCACAAGATTCAGAAATGCACACATCATACTGACTGTAAACTTATTTCCACTTTAAAAAGTGGAGATAAGAATGGAACTGATGGGGAACTGTTAGCCACCCTTTTAATGCATATTAATCAGCAACCTTCACTACTGATTGTCTTAGATGTATATAAAGCTTCTAAACCACAGGAAAAACACATTATTTAAAAACACAAGCCCTTGATCAAAAATCACTTTATCTCTTCATTTGATAAGAAAGATTCTCATGAATCACACAATATAGTCTCCTTTTAGCCAGCAAGGATAATTCCCAGATGAGAAAGAGCTGGGCACTTTTCAGTTCTAGAGCTTTCAAAGAGTATATTGTCCCTACATGAAATCTACAGAGCATATAGAAAATCAAAGAGTAACTGCTTTTCAAAATTATACATTCCCACTTTGGAAAAATAGCAACATTGCAATTCCAACCTTGGGTTCTGTTTATCCAAAGATTTTATAAAGCACCACAGTATGGAGATTACAAAAGCTACTTTACTGTAACTCTTATGTAGAATTTGTCTGAAGTTTTTACTAACACAGTAGTCCTCATGAGGTATTTTGAGATTTGTTTGAGGGTTTTTCTTTACAATCAATCAGACACTTTCATGGACAATACTGCCACAACATAAATCATAGGATTGTTTGGGTTGGAAGGGACCTTAAAGATCAAATGATCCAAGTTCCAATGCCCATGCCATGGCCATACCTTACAGTAGATCAGGTTGCCTAAAGCCCTATCCAGCCTGGCCTTGAATACTTCCAGGAATGGGTCATCCACAGCTTCTCTGGGCAACCTGTTACAGTACCTCACCACTCTCATGGTAAAGAATTTCTTCCTTATATCTAATCTAAACCCTTTTAATTTAAAATTGTTACCCATTTTCTTGTCACTACACACCTTACAGAGTTCCTCCATGTCTTTCTAGTAGGCCCCATTCAGGTACTGAAAAGCCACTTAAAAAATCTCCCTGGAGACTTCTCTTTTCCAGGCTGAACAATCCCGATGTTCTTAGCCCTTCTCCTCGTAGAATAGGTGCTCCATCTCTCTGATCATCTTTGTGGCCCTCCTCTGGGCCTGCTCCAACAAATCTATGTCTTTCTCATGCTGTATACCCTCAAGCTGAACATAGTACTATAGATGGGGCCCCATAAGAGTTGAAAGAAGAATTACTGCTTTTGACATGCTAGCTAAGATTCTTCTGATGCACCTCTGGATACCTCAGCCTGATCAGCCTTCTTCAATCCTTAAGTTTTTTAAATTAATGAATTGTCTGTATTTTACCCATCTGAAGCAACATATGGGTACCATCCTCAACTACAACATAATCCAAGACCTGCATTTGTCAAATGTCAAACTGAAAGACCTGCATTACAACTTTTTTTCAGGCTTAAGCCAGATCCAACACAAACAACTGGAAATTTAAACCTAGTTTAGTTTCTTCTACTTGTTACTATTCAGTTTATTGCTGCTTCTACTTTTTTTTTTTTTTTAATCTGTCTGTTATTTTAATCAATACAAAGAGGAATTCAGTAAAAACAGTAAATACAAAATTTTAAAGGCCAGCTTAGAGCTCCAGACTTAACTTCCAAATAATGAGAACTCATGCTAGTTTTAACATATGAAAGCTTTATGTGTATTTTGATATTCTAAAATTTATAAGCAAGTGATACTAAAGATTTACAATAGTAAAGTATGTAATACTACCATTCAAATTTTTTATTTATTCTTAGATCTGTCCACAAAGTGAGAAACGCTACTATATTTAATTGATTCTCCTATCCTAATATAATATGCATCTGTAATTATTAAGTTCTTTAAAGCAGTTCTTGCTGTTAAACTTCAGTAAAATGACATGGCTTCACAGTAAGCTAGCACTTACACTAGTGTGTAAATAAAAAAATAATTCTATAACTGGTCCTATATTTTCATAAACTTCAAAATTGTACTATTGTACTATTTCATAGCAATATTATTTGTATTAGAAACTGTTGCTGGACGCAATTAGAAATTGAAACTACACAAGTAGAAATTATTGTTGAATGCAAAAATTTAACAGTTTGATTCAAAATATGCACAATCAGCAAAATTCTGAATACTGAAATGCCATCTCCCATTTCACTCAGAATAAATTAACACTACGGAAAACTTCAAATACATATGCAAAAGGGCTAAAGGTTTAGTCCAGCTGGCTGATAGATATAACTCAATAGGCATCAAATGAAGAATGCTGTTTTAAAATGAAATACAGAAAAATCATAGGATTATCTACATGTGTGATTCATGTCATATTCTGTAGTGAAACCTGTAGAGGAGCTTGCTCTTTACCAGAAAACAGAAAAAAATCCTATATACTTCTTCTTTATGCTACTAATACTTTAAGTGCTAGCTTTCTGCCATCTATCGCATAGAGAATCACAGAATTTCTAGGTTGGAAGAGACCTCAAGATCATCAAGTCCAACCTCTGACCTAACACTAACAAGTCCTCCACTAAACCATATCCCTAAGTTCAACATCTAAACATCTTTTAAAGACCTTCAGGGATGGTGACTCCACCACTTCCCTGGGCAGCCCATTCCAATGCCTCACAACCCCTCAGTAAAGAAGTTCTTCCTAATATCCAACCTAAAACTCCCCTGGTGCAACTTAAGCCCATTCCCCCTAGTCCTGTCACCAGGCACGTGGGAGAACAGACCAACCCCCACCTCTCTACAGCCTCCTTTAAGGTACCTGTAGAGAGCGATATGGTCACCCCTGAGCCTCCTTTTCTCCAGGCTGAACAAGACCAGCTCCCTCAGCCACTCCTCGTAAGGCTTGTTCTCCAGACCCCTCACCAGCTTCGTCGCCCTTCTCTGGACTCTTTCGAGCACCTCGATGTCCTTCTTGTAGTGAGGAGCCCAAAACTGAACACACTACTCAAGGTGCGGCCTCACCAGAGACGAGTACAGGGGGACAATCACTTCCCTAGACCTGCTGGCCACACTGCTTCTTATGCAAGCCAGGATGCTGTTGGCCTTCTTGCCCACCTGAGCACACTGATGGCTCATATTCAACCGACTATCAACCATCACTCCTAGGTCCTTCTCCACCAGGCAGCTTTCCAACCACTCATCTCCCAGCCTGTAGCTCTGCTTGGGGTTATTGTGCCCCAGTTGCAGGACCCGGCACTTGGCCTTGTTGAACTTCATGCAGTTGACCTCAGCCCATCGGTCCAGCCTATCCAGATCCTCCTGCAGAGCCTTCCTGCCCTGGAGCAGATTTACACATGCACCTAACTTGGTGTCATCTGCAAACTTACTTGAGGGTACACTCAATGCCCTCATCCAGATCATCGATAAAGATATTAAAGAGGACCCAGTACTGAGCCCTGGGGGACTCCACTAGTGACTGACCTCCAACTGGATTTGACTCCATTCACTACAACTCTTTGGTCCCGGCTATCCAGCCAGTTTTTAACCCAATGAAGCGTATGCCAGTCCAAGCCACGAGCAGCCATTTTCTTGAGGAGAATGCTGTGGGAAACGGTGTCAAAGGCCTTACTGAAGTCAAGGTAGACCACATCCACATACAATGCTTTTCCGGCAAAGTGTTTACGTGTCGTATTATTGAACAAAACCCAGTATGTTGCTTAATCTTTGTTTCAACAATATTTATCATCTTAAAATGATTCCCAGAAATACAAAAAAACAGCAAATTTTTTTTGTCAGTGTGTGAAAAGAGCAAAGAAAGGGCAAAGAAATCTGGCTGATGATTTTGTAATTGATTTTGCTTAACACATCTTACGGCCTTTAAGAGGGAACCACTGTGTCCTAGGTTAAATCACACAAAAGTATTTGAAAACTGCAGTGCTATGGGTATTGCTGTAAGCTCGTTTTCATAAATCATATTTTAAAAACAATAGAAAATTTCCTAGACACTCAGCACACGAACTCATTACAGAATCAGTATCTGTACAAGAAATATAGCTTTATATTTGGCTTCTGTTTAATAGAAAACTTTGATGTTGTCATTGGACTAGTACTAGAACTAAAACTATTCCAGTTCTTCATCTACTCCTATGTTGGAATTCAAGTAACCTAGGTACCAAATAGTCACCATCTACATGCCATCTTTTATTGTTAAATTAATGAGACTGACTTCAATATCTTCTTTTGTCTTCTGCAACGATACTGTGCATATTCCATTGGTTCCTTGTTTGACATTTACTTTTTAAAATGCCACAATTCTCTTTACAGTTAAAAGTCTTTAGCCCAGTTTCACAATCCATTCACATTTAAAATTGAACATTTAATCCATCAATCAGAAAAACCATAGCTGTAATTGTAAGACCTAGCCTAACATGTCACTCAAAGAAAGTTACCTTGAACTTTTCTGCTGGCACATTATAATGCCAGATCATACCAGCTGAGCAACACAGTATTATATTCACTGGCTAAATATCAGGTTTTATCTAGATATATCATTACACTTTCACTGTAGGACAAAACTGGCCTCATTAACACATTTATGACACTAGATGTAGATAAAACAAAAAGCCAGGGAACAAGGCGGATCATCAGGGCCCTCAACCCCAGGGCTTGGGTAGTAGCCCAGCTTCCCACATCACACTGGCCTGTCTCAACAAGCTTTCCCCAAGACAATGGTCAGGCACAGCTGGGATTGCATATGCTACTGACAGTCCCTAGGAATCAAAAAAAAAAAAAAAAAAAAAAAAAAGGGGAAGGAAGGACCAAGTTTGGGCTTCTCTCTGCTCAATCCTCCAACACTATTCCAGTAGAATTTAATCTCTTAAACATTTCCATATGCCTGCATGCCACATCCCATGGCATATTATGCATATTCTGAATTTCACGTAGTTCTTATGTTACCTGATGCTATTGACACTTTAAAAGGACTCCCTCTACCCAAATGTACACACAATTACAATTTTGTCTTGGGTTGCTGAGGCCTGGAAGAAACAGAGGGGATGTATGGGTAATGATTTCTATCTCTGTTTTGTTAGCAGTGCAGAAACAGTGCTAGATACCAGTATTCTGTAAATATTTGTTCTTTTACAATATACGATGTATAGCTATAACAGCACAAAGCACGTAGATCAGCCAGACCATCTCTTCTGCATGCACTTGGGAGATCAGTCACGGGGTTAGAAAAGGGAATTTACTAAGTGGCTTCTGGAACAATTTTAAGAATTATTGAAAAACCTTTTTACTACTATTTAAAGAATAGTCCTCCACCCTCTCTCTGATCTTCTGCTGGCATAAATGTAATGCTATTATTAGAGAAAGAAAATGATCCCTAAATTCTTTTTTGAAATCATTTCATTGTGAAGTAAAACATGAAAAGCATGTTATTCGGGAATGCTTTTGCTTTGATGGGATAGCACAGATGTAGGACTATGTACAGCTGCTTGCTTTTTATGCTAAGGAACTTAAAACAGCTCAGCAAACTTTTGCTGCAGAATATACACTGTGGTATGGCCTAGCATAATTAAGGTCTCACATAAGGTTGAAGAAAACCAAGTACAAAGGATAGTACTTATACTGGTAAGCATTCTAGAACTCAATTAAACCACAACATATGGGTTTCACTGAACAGCATGATAGCAACAACATGTCATGACACCTTTCCTGTAAATCTGTAACCAGTGATAATGAACATGCTTGATATCAGGTACCATTATTTAAAGGAGTATAATCATTTCCATTCTGATAATTATTACTGGTTTTAACTATGAAATGCATATAATGAGTGAATTAAGGCACCAGCTGTTTATGCAGGGTGACAGACAGCACATCTTTTTGTGAAAGCTGTTTGGAATACCTACTGGTTCTCATAAGGGTGCTTATATTTTTTTTCTTCCCTCTCACCCTCCCCCCCAAATACTAGGAAAGTATTTTATACTCTTTCATGATGTTCTCTCAGTGCTGCTCTCCCAAATTTCCAGTGATGTTTTCTCTGCAGGCTCTGTTTGTAGCTGCTGTATAATTCCATAAGTAATGTCAGAAGGCATTGCCTTCAGCAGGCTAAGCCTTAACAACTGTGCTATAAGTCACTTTCCCCAATTTTTCCTGTCAAACAAAATAGCTTAAGGCTACAACACAGACCAAGAATATCTCTGAAAGCTCACACACATTTGCACAGTGGCAGCACTGTCATCCCTGAAATCCATTTCTTATTTTTGGATCCTAGGGCAGACCTTGGCACTTTTGGCAGGTTTCACTTCAAACCTTTGTCTTTCTGTTCATGCTCAAGCCATGAGTTCAAAAAGCTCAGCTGTGATATACAATAGACTTGCATTGATTTTACTCAGAGTTCAGCATGTGTGGAATCAGGACGTTTGAAACTTTGCAGTCCTAAGCATTTAGATACCATTTTGGTATAATAATGTTTTGACAGAAAGAAACTAAAATAAAAAAGCCATGACCAAATCATCCTTCCTGCAATGCATGTTTTGAAATTGCAATTTTCTCAGTCCAAGCATCTTAAAAACAAAACTATGAAGAGGGAATATTTCATTTGCATTAATCCTGGGGTCTGTAGCTTCCAAATACACAGTGATAAAAGAAGGAATAATGGAATTCTCAGGTAAAATAAAATACACTGTTTAGGGTACCTTAATCACATAGCATATGTGATTAATATATATTATATATTTTCACAAATATATTTACCTGCGCAACTTGCTCTAGGGAACCTGCTTTGTCAGGGCAGTTGGACCTGATGATCTCTTGAAGTCCCTTGCAATTCTGTGATTATCTTTTTTCTTTTAGAAAGAAAAAGAACAGAACAAAAATACATTATTTATATGTAATTTATATTTTGAAGAAAAACCACATAATTATCATTTTCTAGTTTGAACTAGATATTGCTAGAGAACTTAACATTATTTTTACATCAAGCCAATAACATGCAATTAATTTAGCATATGCTTACTAGGAAAACATTTTAAATAATTGAATAGATAAAGAACTAAGGAAAGTGCCATTCATCTTTGACTGCAGTTGTCTATAGACTCAGCTATGCCATTGATAAAAACTTGTACTTTGAAACTTTTTGCAATCAGAACCACTCAGTATCAAATTTTCAACCAAAATATAACCAAACCAAAATAAACATTCCTTTCAGAGAAACAGACTGTTAAATTCAGGTACACCATATCCAACAAAAATAATTTTTATGAACTAATACTGAAATGTCTTGAAATTTGACACATTTCTTAACCTGATAAAAATGTAACCTATTAATATATAGCAATATTACCTGACTCTGTCTTAGGGATGGCTGAACAATCCATTTCAACCAAGGTGACCTTGCCAGCAGCCTCTCTGTGGAGACAGGTGGTAGCTACTTACTCCCAAGTACTCCTGCCTCTCCTCTCCACATTTTGTGGCTGGAAGCAATTTGGATAAAATAAACATTCCTCTCTCACTCAAAATTTGATTGTAACAAGATTAAATTAAAAACTCTCTGCTACTTTCACATAGTCCACATTTTTTAACAACCTCCCCAGCATTCTTTCAATGAGTGATACTGGAATCTCCCAAAGCACTCATCCAGAGGCTGACTAGAGTGAACATGCATGCCTAACCTATACATTCTAATATATATCTTATTGAATCGCATTATCCGGAGTACTGAGATGCTCCTGTAGCCACATTAACCTTAACACAAGATTAGGTACAGCACTATGACTAGAGGTCTATCGGAAGTAATTTGTCTTGTTTTGACCTGTCATGAGATCACTTAATAGGAAACTAAATAGCCCACAAAGCTCAGCACCCTTTCAGACAATTCAGCTGTTTGTGGTCACAGCAATGTATCCTCTTGTCTGAGACAATGCCTTCTAGGCACTCCACTTGCTCACTCTTTGGTATGCTTTGGTATCTTCACTTTGGTATGTTTTTATGCATATTCCCCCAAGCCTTGAAGGAGCATCAACCTTATTTTTGAAAATGAAAATGGAAGAAGTTTTGCAATTGCTTTAATTGATTTTGTTTGAGATCTAACAGATGGACATGCAAAACATTTAATCCTGGAAGGTGACCGACTGGAAGACCTCAGGAACAGAGTGAATGTCTTAGTCCCTGATAACACATTTTCACAAGCCTCATAAAGAAGCAGAGAAAGTGTAAATCCAGAAAAATCGAAACAAGCAATGAAAGTGGTGGAAATAGCACCACATCTTTCTATTTATGAGCAAAAAACAACTGAATAATTACTATCGTTAAATAAAGAATAAAGTTTATTGGCAATCAGTTTTTGTATTTTCCTCTCTGACAGACTGAATGGATATGAATCTAGCTACAATGAAAAAAATGTGTTGTTTTTTCTGCTGTTTCTTTGCATTCTTTCTAATTACAAGTAGTACTGCTGTAAAGAGTCTAAGACTGTTTAGATTGAGAGTCTCCATTTAAACCTAGGAAAACTGCAGTGCAATTAATGACCACACTTGCTTTTCCAAGCTTCTGTTCTTACCTACATTTGTTTTCCTCAATAACTGAAATACTAGCAAAGGAGGGAGTAATTCTGTACCTGTCCTATGGCTAGCTTATTACGGTCTCTGTTAAGACTGTCAGTGAAGAAACCAGTGTAAATCATGACAAACACCTTTAGAAATTCAGTTACTTCATGTAACATTTTCCTATGCTACCTTTAAAAGCATTACCACCAGAAACTAGAATGCCTTCTTCCAGGTAAAACTTGCAAAACATCGCTGCTATCTAATCTCAGAAAAATAAAATAAAATAAAATAAAATAAAATAAAATAAAATAAAATAAAATAAAATAAAATAAAATAAAATAAAATAAAATAAAATAAAATAAAAAATAAAATAAAAAATAAAATAAAAAATAAAACAAAAAAAGTCAGACAGAATCTATATCTGTACTGGTAAACTGAATACAACTAGAGCATGTGCTCAGATGTTGAAAGGTCATTGCTTATGTGATTAAATTTTTGGAACGGCTTTTGGCATGCTTATGATTTACAATTACACTCTCCCAGGCAAATCCTAGTTGGCATTTCTCAGGTAACGTTTCCAAAAAGCAGTAGAGATGAAGCCATGCCATTTTTGGCACACTTATTCTGGCATAGTCCCATCTTCTGGCATTATGCCATCAGGGTCACACCTGCATACTCATGTCTAACCCCAAGCTATGTAAAAGGTATGCCATTGGGATATTTACATCCTGTTTCTAAGATCTCTCATTTTTCATGACAGCCTCACTCAGGCTGTGAGGATTAAGGTTTCTTACCCAGGAAAGAAGTATGTTTAGTATCACCCAAAATGTGGTAGGGAAGACGAGAGAAGGATCTGACTGACTGAATCATCCTCACTATTTATGCTGAGCTTGTGGGTGTTAGACTACAACACAACCACTACCATACATAGGAGTAAATTTAAAAAGTTAAACCTGACTTACTGAGAGCATAAGACTGCCAACATCATTAATTCAGCATAACCGTAACAGATTTTTACCACAACTTTTATGGTCCACAACCCAGCTAGAGATACACTGAGGCTACAGCTCTTCCTCTCCCTCTCCTTGTCCAACTGAAGCATGTCTGAATCTGGAGACAAGCCCCTCTGCATGAGCATCCCAGCCACCCTTCACGAAGCCTGTCAGAAGGAACTATCAGAACAGACATCTGATCGATCTTATCAATCACTGGCCCACTCTTAACAAGTACAGTTACATGGCAGAGAGGATATACACTCGGTCCTTATCCTCAATTTAAAATATATATATTAACAGGCATGACAGCAAAACACGTAGATGAGTAGGCAAAAAAACTAGGGGACACATTCTCTTCCATGATCTTTGCTAGAAACCTTGATGTTGGCAGAACACCCTTGAAAGTTTACTAGCACAGATGCAGGCTGTACCATATCATCTGCCTTCTGCCACCCTGGCATTTTCAGTTTAATACTACAGTTATAGACAGAGTCCAAGTGCTTTTACCACCTCTGCAGAATGAACCTTATGAAAACCTGAAAAATTAGTAATTTTATATGAGTTGCTTCTCACTTGATATGATCTCTGAAGAGATGTAATGGTATAGGAAGGATGATGGACTTCAAACACCATCCCTATACACACAACTGACTGAATCAGGGCAGTCTTTTTAATCCATTAGTCTTATTAGTGTATTTTAGAGTACCTGGTTTGTTGTGAGCAAAATTACAATTTCTGCACCCTTTTAAGCATAGAAGCCCCAACTTGAGGGAGAATATTGTCACAGTTCTCTGATATTCTTAATAGAAACACAGAAAGGAAGAAAGAGAAACATCATGAGCACATTGTGTGTGTTACAGAAAAAAAGCATCCATAATTCCACAGACCTCAAGGAAGAACTGAGTGGAATAAAGTCACAGTGAAACAGAGCTCTTGGCACCCCATCGAGGGAGTGGCCTCCCTACATCCACAATGCTTGGTTACACATAATGAATCTGAACCCTCCCATAATGTACAGTGAACCACACAGAGAAAACTAGCTAACTAACTAACCAAAATAAAAGTTAAATAAAAACATATTTTCTTTCTTTTTGATTCTACAGTTATCTTATCTTGGTCTCCCTTTTGATCATCCTTTCACTACTTTTTTTCTACAATGATGAATATCTGCAAAGCAATCAAATTTTCTTGCAATTACATTTCCAAATAGATTCAAGAGGGGTCAATTTCTTTTAGTCACATGTGTTGTTGAGTGTAGCAGCCGTCTTTATATTTGTTATACCACAGGGCAGATGGCCTTTTTCCAAATCATCCCATATGTGTTGAAGAAAGCACGGAGACATTCCTCACATGCCATGTGAAGTAAAGATTAGCATATCAAGTACAACTTTGCATCTTATTTTTCACAGTGAAGGGGCTTACCCTGTGCTTTTTATAGGTTTTCTTCTCTTTTCTATAATCAGAAATTTGTGCTGCTACCAACATCTGGTTTTTAATCTAGGAAAAAAAATTGTTACTGGAATGCTATCTTATCAGTAGTGTTATTTATATAATGGTTTGCACTCACCCAAGGCAAAAGATAAATAGCAAACTAGGAAGGAAAAGCAGCCTAGAAAATATTAATCAATAGAAATTTTTCTATGGCCTTACAGACAATAAAGCTGGAATAGAAGGTCAATGAAGTGATAATTTATACCAACGACAGATAAACCCTACAGAGACTGCAAAGGTATGAAGTTTCTGTAAACCGTACCTAATGTTTAGAGTGTTTCAAATGCTTCTTCTGTATAAAACAAAATAGTTCTGTCACCATCTGTAGCAGTACATAGTCTAGCTATTTCCAGCAATAGGAATCCAGCTACCAATGGTGAATATGAGACATGAAAACCTGGCTGTGGTTCTTGGCTCACATATAAGTTGAATGACAGTGATTTCCACACAGTACTTCAGATTTTACACAGTAACATTGTTATGGATTCTTCAGAGTATATTCAGAACTGATTTCTAGGGGGGGAAGAAAAAATTGTTCAGATGTGCAGGAGCTGGATGTCATATGACAACACATGGCATTCCAATTTAATGATCTTTATAATGATCCTGCCATTAAAGATCCTTATCATCCCGCATATAGGACGACTGTATTAGAAAAGAGGAACAATGATATAAAAACAATATGAAAATGAAAGATGATCCAATTCAAAAAGCAGAGCTTCGAATCTGACATAATCAAAGTACTGAGGCACAATAGGCACAATGTAACTCTGGTTACATTGTTAATTTCTTCCTATATATGTGTAAGAGATAGGTGAATAACTGAATTGAGGAGTAAATGTGCTGTTGAAGCATCTGTGCATCAGAATGTAAATTTAGTCACTTGGTAGTATTTGAAATAAAAACACGGGGCTATGGAAAACTGACCATGTTCAATAAACCAAGCATAAAATGTGATACTACTAAACTGAAGCTACATCAAGTCCCCTATATCATGCAAAATGAGTTTAAATAAAAATATTAACTAATTAATAGTGAAGTAATAGCCTTTCACCTGGTATTTAAAGAGTGTCCTGTTCAGCATCTTGTTTATGGTAAAGACAAGGACTTTTTCTGATAGCTTTCACAGAATCACAGAATTATCTAGATTGAAAGAGACCTCAAGATCATAGAGTCCAACCTCTGACCTAACAAGTCCTCCACTAAACCATAACGCTAAGTTCAACATCTAAACATCTTTTAAAGACCTTCAGGGATGGTGACTCCACCACTTCCCTGGGCAGCCCATTCCAATGCCTCACAACCCCTCAGTAAAGAAGTTCTTCCTAATATCCAACCTAAAACTCCCCTGGCGCAACTTAAGCCCATTCCCCCTCGTCCTGTCACCAGGCACGTGGGAGAACAGACCAACCCCCACCTCTCTACAGCCTCCTTTAATGGACTTATAAAGAGTGATATGGTCGTCCCTAAGCCTCCTCTTCTCCAGGCTGAACAAGACCAGCTCCCTCAGCCACTCCTCATAAGACTTGTTCTCCAGACCCCTCACCAGCTTCGTCGCCCTTCTCTGGACTCTTTCGAGCACCTCGATGTCCTTCTTGTAGTGAGGAGCCCAAAACTGAACACACTACTCAAGGTGCGGCCTCACCAGAGACAAGTACAGGGGGACAATCACTTCCCTAGACCTGCTGGCCACACTGCTTCTTACACAAGCCAGGATGCTGTTGGCCTTCTTGCCCACCTGAGCACACTGATGGCTCATATTCAACCGACTATCAACCATCACTCCTAGGTCCTTCTCCACCAGGCAGCTTTCCAACCACTCATCTCCCAGCCTGTAGCTCTGCTTGGGGTTATTGCGCCCCAGGTGCAGGACCTAGCACTTGGCCTTGTTGAACTTCATACAGTTGACCTCAGCCCATCGGTCCAGCCTATCCAGATCCTCCTACAAAGCCTTCCTACCCTCAAGCAGATCGATACACGCACCTAACTTGGTGTCATCTGCAAACTTACTTGAGGGTGCACTCGATCCCCTCATCCAGATTATCGATAAAGATATTAAAGAGGACCCAGTACTGAGCCCTGGGGGACACCACTAGTGACTGGCCTCCAACTGGATTTGACTCCATTCACTACAACTCTTTGGTCCCGGCTATCCAGCCAGTTTTTAACCCAATGAAGCGTACGCCAGTCCAAGACATGAGCAGCCAGTTTCTTGAGGAGAATGCTGTGGGAAACGGTGTCAGAAGCCTTGCTGAAGTCAAGGTAGACCATATTCACAGCCTTTCCCTCATCCACCAAGCACGTCACTTTGTCATAGAAGGAGATCAGGTTCATCAAGAAGGACCTGCCTTTCATAAACCCATGCTGACTTGGCCTGATCACCTGGCTACCCTGTAAGTGCCGCGTGATGACACTCATGATAATCTGCTCCATGAGTTTCTCTGGCACTGAGGCCAAACTGACAGGCCCATAGTTTCCCGGGTCTGCCCTCCGACCCTCCTTGTAGATGGGCGTCACGTTTGCTAGCCGCCAGTCGATTGGGGTCCTCCCCCAATAGCCAGAACTGTTGATAAATGATGGAAAGCGGCTTGGCCAGCTCTTCCGCCAGGTCTCTCAGTATCGTTGGTTGGATCCCATCTGGCCCCATTGACTTGCATACATCCAAGTGCCGTAGCAGGTTGCCAACTATTTCCTCATGTATAGTGAGGGCCACATTCTGCTCCCCATCCCCTTCCACCAGTTCAGGGTACTGGGTATCCAGAGAGCAACTGGTTTTGCCGCTGAAGACTGAGGCAAAGAAGGCATTAAGCACCTCCACCTTTTCCTCATCTTTCGTAACTAAGTTCCCCCCTACATCCAGTACAGCTGGAGATTCTCCTTAGTCCTCCGTTTTGCATTGATATATTTGTAAAAACATTTTTGTTGTCTTTGATGGCAGTCGCCAGATTGAGTTCCAGATGAGCTTTGGCCTTCCTAATTTTATCCCTGCACTGCCTCACAAAATCCTTATAGTCCTCCCAAGTGGCCCGCACTCTTTTCCAAAGATTGTAAACCCTCTTTCTCCCCCTAAGAGCAAGCCACAATTCTCTGTTCAGCCAGGCCGGTCTACTTCCCCACCGGCTCGTCTTTGGGCACATGGGGACAGACGGCTCCTGCGCCATTAAGATTTCCTTCTTGAATAGCGCCCAGCCTTCCTGGATTCCTCTGCCCTTCAGAACCACCTCCCAAGGGACTCTACCAACCAGTGTCCTGAACAGTTCAGAGTCGGCCCTCCGGAAGTCCAATACAGCGGTTTTACTGGTCCCCTTCCTGGCTTCTCCAAGAATGGAGAACTCTACCATTTCATGGTCACTCTGCCCAAGACAGTTTCCAACCACCACATCTCCCACCAGTCCTTCTCTGTTTGTGAAGAGAAGGTCTAGTGGGGCACCTCCCCTGGTAGGCTCACTAACCAGCTGTGTCAGGAAGCTATCTTCCACGCTCTCCAGAAACCTCCTAGACTGCTTTCTCTGGGCTGTGTTGTGCTTCCAGGATATATCTGGGAAGTTGAAGTCCCCCACAAGAACAAGCGCTGACGATTTCACAACTTTTGTCAGCTGCCTGTAGAACTCCTCATCAATCTCCTCATCCTGGTTCAGTGGTCTATAACAGAACCCCACCAGGATGCTTGCCTTGTTGGCCTTCCCGCTGATCCTAAGCCATAGGGACTCAACCTTATCATTCCCAGCCTCAAGTTCCGCGACATCCAAACTCTCTCTGATATAGAGAGCCACACCACCACCCCTTCCATGCTGCCTGTCCCTTCTGAAGAGCCTATAGCCAGACATTGCAGCACTCCAGTCATGAGAGCGGTCCCACCACATTTCCATGATGGCAACCAAGTCGTAGCCTGCCTGCCACACTATGGCTTCCAGCTCCTCCTGTTTGTTACCCATGCTGCACATAGTGTAGATGCACTTCAGTTGGGCCATTGCCTTCTCTCCCATTGTTCTCCCTGGCACAGCTCTAACAAGCCTTGTTTCAGCCCCATCCCCGCTCTCATCTAGTTTAAAGCCCTCTCAATGAGCCCCACCACCTCCTGGCCCAGGATTAATTTTCCCCTTAGAAATACGTACCCATCTGCAGCCATCAGTCTGGGTGCCAAGTAAAGCACCCCATGGTCAAAAAAAAAAAAAAAAAGAAATCTGTGTTGGTACCAGCCTCTGAGCCACATGTTTATCAGGTGGGCTTTCCATGTCCTCTCTGTACCCCTCCCTGCCACCATAGAGATGGACGAAAATACCACCTGTACTCCTGCTTCATCCACTAACCATCCCAGTCCCCTAAAGTCCCATTTGACAGTCTTCAGGCTTCTCTCTTCAGTGTCATCACTGCCAGCCTGGACTATTAAAAGAGGATAATAGTCAGAGGGGCGAACCAGATTGGGAAGCTTTCTGGCAATGTCCCTGACCCTGGCCCCAGGGAGGCAGCAGACTTCCCTACGGGTAGGGTCAGGCCAACAAATAGGTCCCTCTGTTCCCCTGAGAAGGGAGTCACCCACAACAATCACCCTTCTTTCTGTCCTGATGGAGGCAGTCCTGAGGCCTGGAGTCGACTTCCTTGCCCTAGGCATCCTCCTGGGTAGACTTTCTACCTCTTCCTCAGCTACTGGTCTCTCAAGCTCCAGGGCCTCAAACCTGTTGCATAGGGGCACCTGGGAAGGTGGGGCCGGTGGGGGAGGGCATCGCCTAGGATGTCAAGCAGGGATCTGTCTCCATTCCTCCTCAACTCCCAGATCCCCTGCCTCTGCCCGACAGCAAAAGGGCAGGGGGCCCACCCCTATTTGGGGTGCGTCACCCTGGTACCTGTTCTTCAGGCCGCGCAGGGAGTCACTCCACAAGTCTGTCTCACGCTCACACTCCCTGATATCCCTCAACCTCTCGGCCTCCTTCTTGAGTTCTGCCACAAGGCGGACCAGGTCATCCACCTGCTCGCACCTCACGCACACAGTCTCTCTGCCCCCCACAGGTGGTAGCAACAGGCTCAAGCACTCCCTGCACCCGGAGACCTGAACTGCCGCAGTTTTGAGCAGGCGGTCGGTCTGTGTGTGTACAGACTTCCCAGAGAGAGCGCTGTGCCTGGTGTACACCATTGCAGCTGAGCTAGCAGTAGACCGCCGTTAGAGGAGGTGTTCGTATGGGCGGGGGGGAACGCTCTGCTCTACTCTACTCTACTCTACTCTGCTCTGCTCTGCTCTGCCCTGCCCTGCCCTGCCCGCGCCAACTGCCGCGCCACTCCCTTCTCACGCCCCACGCCCTGTTTGCCCGTCCTGGTCGCCGCGCTCCCTAGGGGCAGCTTTTAAACGGCCGGGGAGGGGGCGCTGCTGGCTCCGCCTACGCCTCGTTCACCTCCCTCACGAGGGCTGCCGGGTCCTGGCGGCTCCCTTGAGTGGGCTCGGTGCCGGAAAGATTAGCCCTGCCTGTCCGATCCCCCGCTCCGCTGCAGAACGCGTCTGTCCCGGAGCCGATGTTGAATAGGACTTACCCCCATATAATAGAACCCCCATATAATCCTTATGCACTACTGTTAGTCAGTGTGAGTGAATAGCAGAATCTCATTCCCTGGTCTCATAGGGAAGCCAGGATGATTATCTGAGAGCACAATAATATGATTAACACCAGTATATCTGATTGTATCTATTTACTTTCTAAAATACGCTTTCAAATCAGAAAATATACGTATAGCCAAAAAGCCTGATGAAGTCTGATAAAATCTGAGCTTCTTACAAATGACCATAAGGTTATGAATAATGCCAACAACTATTCTCAGAAATCTCATGAGAAATCAAAGAATAATAATAAAAAAAAGACTTATAGAAAATGCATATACCATCAAATTTTTCCTTTAGTGCACTGTAATACCCTTTGGATCTTATGCAGATTTTAAACTCCTTCTTCAGACCAGCAAATTAGAGAGAGGCCTACAGATAAATAGCAGGAATTCTTTTCCTCCTCAGCTACTACAAAAAAGCATTATTTCAGTTTTTCCTAGGCTGGATTATCTAACATTTACAAAACAGGAAAACCTATAATAAATATGCAGCATATACTTTTACATATTATACATTTTAAATATCATAATTTGCTATACTTAAACATTATATGGTACGTATAAATGGTACATCTCGTCTGACCTTGACCTCAACAGCATGACTTCATAGATCAGTGTTCAGTGTTCAAGGGTTCATTCTGTCAGATGCTAGCTCCATGCATATAACCATGTTAACGTATCACTAAGCATTATTATATACAAAATACATAGCTTTTCTTTGGGGCTGTATTCAATCAGAAGCTCCATGGTAACACTGCCTGCTGATCAAAGTTTGACTTTGTCTAGCTCAGTTTGAAGTCTAGTAAAAGGAAAAGAAGCCTATTCACGCTTGCCCACATGCATATCTTCCCTAGGTCTAATAATATAATATATGATATTTTAATAGCTAATAAAATAATTGTCATATAATCACAGGCATTTCTCATATCTGTAAGGTATTACTCAAGGTGAATAACCCAGGTAATATTTTTATACTAATCTCTCTAAGGAAATTATATTTTTTTCTGTATATATATATATATATTTTTTTTTTTTTCTACAGAAACATTGCTTGTTTTAATTAATAATAATGAAACATGAGAAAAATAATATCCTTGCCTGAAGGAGAAAGCAATTTATAGTTAACTGCCTTTTAAAAAGTATTGGTGATTTTCATACAAGACTCAGAGGAAATATATTTCAATAATGCTTGTGGTGGAGATATTTTTTGTTAGCGTATTGTTTATAATTCTTCAGAACATCAAAATCATTTCACAGGTGCTTGTGTATCTCACGTGTGCTGTGATTTTATATATTTAATTTTGCATGTGTGTCATCAACTTTCTTACAGCTTTACAAAACCGTACTTAGTTTTCTGACAGTTAACAATTTTTCAGATACAAATGGACCTCACAGAGGAGACAAACAATCAGTGATTACTGATGGGTATCTTCCTCAAATATAATTAAAATTACTGATGGCATATCAATTTCACACATCTCCGAATCTCTCACTGTTTACTCTACTTTGTATCCTCACTGGTGTGTTGGTGTGGATGCTCATTTATGTTGATATTGTTCATGGATTATGGCCTTCATAGCTTCATAGCCAAAGTAAGGCTAAAGAGCACTTGACTGAATGAGAACATATGTCGGTATATGATGTGTACATTTGCTCAAAATTAGTAACAATCTTGCCATGAGGGTGTCTTATAAACAGCTGCTGGCCATAGACAGAATTATGCACAACTTACAGAAAGACACACACAAAACCTTTGCGTCAGATACCAAGTCCTTACCAGAAAGCATGGATACTGCCTAGCTTCTCTGTAAGATCACTGTATTTTGCTTGTGTTATGTTGTTTGTTTGTTTGTTTGTTTGTTTTAAGGGAAATATATATGTATATATTCCTCTGTCCCCTTTGCCCTCCCTCATCCATGAACCATGTAAAATAACTTCAAGGTAAAGACTTCGGGTAGCAAATGTCATCACTGGGAAATTTTAATCCAAATGGGTACATTTTTGTAAATTTCTTGGCAATCAGTCAAAGAAAAAGGGACTGCCAAGCAGTTGTATATCATGGAGACTTCCATTACAGGAGCGTTTAGTGAACAACGTATCAACATAAACTAGGATGTGGGAGTAATAATATATATATGTGGGAATAATAATATATATGACTGACAGCTCACAAGATCAGAAAAAAATCAGCTGAAAGCACAGGCTAGTTTTAATCAGTCACTTTCTTTTGGATGGAAATCAATTTATTGTACTGTAAAATTTCAGCTCTGTAGTTCTGAGTTTAATGGGATGAGCATGATGCTTTCTAGCAAATGAGAAAAGTTATTTGTATTTTCCTGACCAGTTAGAGAAAGAATTATCAACCAACTTCACCAGGAATCTCATCCCAACATTTTTCAGAAGATAACAGCCACTGGAAACTACTTACATGTATATGCCACTAAGAGCAGCAGTGAGGGGAACTGTGGTTGACAGAGTTCACCTGAGTCCCAGAGCCTTGTTAAAAAGAATCCCTCGCTGCTTTGTATTGCAACAGCCCCTCTGACCGTGTCCCCTGTTCCAAAATACATGGATATCAGTGCAACATTTTTGTCAGTCATGTGACCTGACTGAGAAGAAGTAACTGAGCAGCTGAAATGCATCTGGCTCAGGAGTCAGAGGTTGGACTGTTGGACTTTCTCTGTTTGACTGCCAGGAGAATTTATTTGTGTTCTGAAAGGTTGTGCTGGGAAACTTGCAAGAAGAAATTAATTGGGGATCAAATTCTGAAATCCTCATTTTACTAAAACTCACACATACAGCATGTGGATACTTTCTATTAATTACAGTGCCGAATTTTATATTCTGAGTATAAGCCTCAAATAATAAAGGAAAAGAAGAAAAAAACAAAAGTCCGTCTAAACACATAGATACACAACAACTATAATTTAAACCATCTCAGATCCATTCCAGGATCTCCAAAGTAAATTATGGCTGTACAGGTAGGATACAGTAGACACTAATTCTCAAGTATGACATGGATTGCTAAATCAAGACAGTCACTAGATAGAAATACAATCTTGAGGCATTTCATTCTAACATCCCATGCTGTACAGGTGTTTTCTACAAGCTTTAAATCCACTTTAGAGACCAATGAGACCCTTCTGCATTTTCAGCCTTTGCCTCCCTTCCTGTACTCTTCCAACAGTACTTCAAGACAGCCATTCTCATTATTTTTCTGCTTTCAAAGAATTTGTAATCTTTATGAAATGCACATACCTCTCATGTTTTTACATTTGCTTTTATCCTAACAATGGCAGATAGGCAATTCCCGCTTCAAAGCTTAAGTTAATAATTAATGAACAGAACCAACACCACAGCCTGAGACTAGGAGATCTAGTGACTTCAGACCTTCAGGAAATGAATCAGCATGCTTTGTTTACAGGATCTCCATGAAGTTCTTGCAGTACCTAAATCAAAAGACAAAGTCAGCAGGGAACCTATATTAGTATCTCTGTGTGTGCATATTTATATAAATACATATTCACACAAAACTGCACAAGGCAAACGTGAAAGGCTTTACTTTCAGTGTCTCTGAGCATTGATTATTCTAGCATGCTGAATAATTTGAGTGAATTTGCTTTTTAGTTCTGTTTAAGGTTTTGAAAGAAGGTTAGATAGTATATATAAGCAAGATACCTTATATTGCTCAAGTCTAACAGTGATTAAGATAATTCACCTCTCTCTCCAAATCATTTCCCCTCAACAGTTGAAAATTACCAAGTCTCTGGTGCTGCTACATGGATTGTAGACAGGGTTGTCCCTGAGTTGTACACAGATTGGCTCCATTCAAGTGGCATTGACACTGTATATCCTCTGGAAACGAGAGTGTGAAATTTCTTAACTTAATGATTTCAAACAGAAGAGATTGATTGAGATACAATTCTTGGAGGGTTCTTCTAATAATTGCCCTAGAAAGAATTCTTGTTATAGCACATCTGACCAAGGTATCAGAGACATGTAACAACCTCATACTTTGTATAAAAAAGCGTACATCATCAGCAGGGCAGCTTTTCCTATTCACTAGTGAATCAAAGTGAACAGATTTCTCACTAGATAACTGCTGTGAAATGTATTTGAAACTGCCATACATAGTTGAGCCAATGATCAGCTAGCTTTTGCTAATATAATATTGGTGAACAAGATTACTGAATAAAAGGGTGCTGCCAGTGTGTTCTTCTACATAGGTAGAACTTTTAGATCTAGTAAGACACCTTTTTGTTCTTGTACTGAGGCAAAAACTCTTTCAGGAAGATCCTGGTAAATTGAAAAGTATATTTCATACTGCAACCAGTGTAAAGCAAGAGTTTTTTATCATCATCTTGCTACACATATAAGATGTGAGGGAGGAAGAACAGCCAGAGTTAAAATCTGATGGAAAGAATGAATTATAATGTAAGGACTTTTTTTCTGTCTTTGCCACATAGCCCAATCTCTGACACTAGCAGAAACAGATATGCAAGGAAAAGTGTAAGAACAAGATAAACATTTTGTGATACTTCCCTGTGTACTGTAACAGTCTCAAAAATTTGAAGCTCAGCCTCCTAAAACCACATGCAGATTCTTCATATGTAGTAATTTTCAATGGATTTCCTTCTCATAACACTACCCAACATACCTTTCAAGCAGTGGAGCCACTATATAACCTGATAGAGTGAATAACCAGGACCGGTGTGATGCGGATGTATGTGATCAACACACAATCTAAACTGGCTATAAATATGATGCATTCTAATGATCATCAAATGTCTAGAAATCATCACTTAAGGTCTAAAAGTCTTGTATTTTGTTTCTTCATTTCTCTGTAGCTCACAAAGTGTATTCTGAGGTTGAATTCATTCAGTTTGTTACTAATTTGGTCTCTGAAAATGGAAGATGCTCTAAAAGCACAGACTTTCTCCTTAACTGGTTGAAAATAAAGGGGGAAGGAGGGGGGCGGAGGGTGCAAGGGAAAAAAATTGACCTTACATTTTAAATTGTGAATATACATGTAATCTTTGTACAGAATTGGGATAAAAAGGGGTTCTAAAAAGCACACTTGCATACACATTAATCTCATAGAGAAAGTACTGTTGGGATTTGTATTTTTAAGTTTTAATACTTTGCAACTTACAAACAAACAAAAAACAACAAGCAGCTTATTTCATGTTAAAAGTTAATAATACAATTCAGATTTTTTAAGACATGAAGGACACTGCTCATGTATTCATGTTCTTTTTTATATTGACCATACTGGAGGGATATGTGAATGAATACATTTCCAAAATTGGTTTGCTTTCATTCACAGAATTTAAAGTTTGCTACATGATGATTTTGTTGTGAAGTCATTCACTGCAAACCTGTTCTGATCATGAGATAGAAGTACATGAAAACAAAGATAACTACAGTAAGATGAGGATGTTATTATCATTAATACTATCTTTTAATAATGCTACCTAATGATTTGTGCAGATTTATGTCATCATGCAGGAGAGCCAAATTTGATTCTAATCTCTCATTCTCCTACTTGGATCAACCTTATCATGTTAGGTCCTAAACAACTGAAGTGTTTGACTTAATTTCAAGCACATGGCTAATTCCATTAAATCAAAAGGTTCGTTTGCATGCCTGCTATTACAAATGTACTTTATAATCATGCCAAACTGATAAATGCATCATCAAACAGTACATACATCCTAAACCACAGCTTCATCAGGGCCTATGACAGTTGAGGAGAGAACACATAAAACTTAACTCCCTGCAGCTTCTCCCTTCCCCTCAAAATTTCCTCAAAAGATTCCCTCAAAATTTCCCTTCAGAATACAAAAGCAATGAAATTAAGGTTTTGGTCCCCATTTTGGGGGACTGACCTGATGTTAATCAAAGAGTTTTTTCAAGGAAAATACTTGCAAAAGGATGTAATTATATGATTACTGTAATGGAAGTTGCAAAATCATAGCATCCTAGAACTCATTTCAATATCATCTTCCTAGCACTGAGTAAGACTGGAGTGAGTGCTCACTACATGTAGATTACCTTGCATTTTTCTGAATTAATTCAGGTCATAGATTCTTGCATAGTATTTCTTTAAGTGTCTCCATGAGTGGGGTGTTTAGGCCTCGAGAAAAGAGATTTATTTGATCACAAAGTCCCAAATCTCATAAGCTGCAAACAATCAGATTGAAATAACATTTTGCAAAGTGTATATTGAAGATGCTACCATGTGTTTATGTCCCTCTATGGTGCCAGTGTATTAATACACTGTGGTAACCACACTAACTAGAACAGGTAATAAAGTTAGCCACCATATTTAGCTGGAATACAAAATGGCATTTTACTATTAACAACACAGAAGGAAGGTGTTTAATTCCTCTGTGCCCATTCAGAAACACGATGGAAAAAAAATAAATTATTTGAAGATATTCTGAATACCCAATCTCATGAACTCTTCAAGGTGTTTTTTGCTCTTTATGCTCTGTATGTATACAGAGGGAATAGAGGGAGGTATCTTACGTTTAATTAGAGTACATGAAGAGAAAGTGTGAATGAGAATTTAATACTACAATTTGTTTTACACTTTTAAAAGCTATAACCCATATTTTCACAAGAGTTATCTAAAATCAAACTTCAATCTCTTCTTAGAAAACATAAAAATGCCTGCTACATCAAGGGATAGATTTTTTTTCCATTCAGATTTTTTTTTTTCCTCATAAATAACTTGTGATTCTCTATTTGTTACAACAATGGAGAAAAATAAGTGAAAGACTCTCATTCTTAATCGTCTTGATGATGACATGTTTCTGGAGAATATTGATTTCAAATAATGAGGTTTGCAAGTTTGTTTCTTGAATTAAAAAGAATGCACTGAACCTGGATATTTTAGATCCAATCATAGACTTCAGCAATGCTGACCACTCTGGTTCACCAGATAAGGAACTCAGAAGGAATCAGACTATCTTGGAAATCTTTTGGGGCCTGTATCTGACAAAATTTATAAGTACTGATAAGTCATTCTTAGGATTCTACCTTTCTCTCATATTTTGCTGGAATTTTCCTGCTTAAACTAAAATTTGTTATAGTGGTGTCAGTCTCTCAGATCACATAACACAAGGAAAGCCTGACTCTGACATGACTTCTTAGAATTAAAAACAATCTAAAGCTAGGATGTGTTGCAGCACTATCTAACCATATACTTCTTCAGCTTGCTTGAATTGTCATGATACCATTGAACCACATTTTGTATCACTGGGGTGTGGTGAAGAAAATGATACAACAAGGATCTAACTTGTTAACAGACTTACTTGGCTCCTAGTGTCATAAAGAGCATAACTTTATTAACCTGTCTTCTAGTCTGTGCTTCTCTGGATACCAAATCTTGATAATGCAAAAGAAACTGCACTTATCTTTCAAATAGTTTTCACCACTATTTGTTGGTCCACCCGTGAATAAAATGTTTCCCTTTAAACCTCATGACAGCATCTGGGTCCAAAAGTATTATTTGTTTCATAGAATAATGGTTGATGATTGGAAGACACTCAGCATGGTAAGTAACTGTACAGTAAGGAAACATAAAATCACTTCTAGCAATGTGGTTTAAGATATTCCCCCAAAAACATATGAGGAATCATATTCACCGGGTAGAGGCCATACGGTTATAGACAGAAAATTGACTTGGAGAGATAGAAAGAAAGATTGTTCAGCATAAAGGGTTGGGTAAAGGCTAAATGATATAAATGTTACAGCTTATGCTTGATAACAAGCAGCAGAGATCCCTGGCATATTCACAAACCTTTCCAAGGATTGTTAGAAATGTTTGCTCTCCAGAAACACTTTCTACAGTCTTAACAGCTTTAAACACAGTGTTTCTTTCCCAGGGTATTCTAAAAACATATTTGTTGACCCTTCTGCTCTAAGTGAAGGGCAGAAGAAAAAATGGAGACACAGGGTCCAATAATGATGAAAATTGCTATCTGCATCATCAGGATTTGGTGTCAGATTCAGATCATCACATCTTTTATGTTTTTTTGTTTGTTTGTTTTTGCTTTTTTTGTTTGTTTGTTTGTTTTTCCCAGCAGTCTAATGCACAGAGGAAAATGCAAATAAATTTTCAGAATTTTCAGAATGCAAATGAATTTTCATCAAGCCCCCATCATGACTATCCTGCCACATTGGCTAATGAGAAAGGAGCAAGGAAATTTTCAGCGCTTTTTTGTTTGGCTGGTTGTTGTAGTTTTTAATGTAGAGTTCAATGTTGTATTACAAAAGTCAAATAAAATCAAGAGGACTGAATAAATCCATGAGAATATGAATGCTTGGCTGAGACATCTAAATTTGCAATGATGGATAAAGCATGGAAGTCAGGTAAAGTCAGACAATAGAGGAGATTCTAGAACTGGAGCTATAAGAAAAGGGCAAATCACTTATGCATTAAATTACCATTGGATGCATATCTCTGAAAGGTACTTCTTCAAAAAGAGATAGAGAAGCTAGAAGGCTAGTTTCCATCTTATTTGAAAGGGTAGGCTTCTCATATACCTTTGTCTCACTTATTTTGGTTGGAAATGTTGCTTATAAATTGTGCAAAAGCAGTATATGACTGAGGAAATATTTCCATGCTCCAAATCTGAGACTACTGAAGTTTCCTGTCAGAAAGCAGGGAAATCCCATTCCTGAGTAGGTGATTACATCACTTGGCTATCTTCACTCAAGATAAAGAAAAGTCAGGTTTCTTTTTCCACAATGGTGGAGTCAGGCCAGGAGTTTAGAACTAGCTCCTAATACCCAAACTCCCTTTCCTTTCCTCATTGCTGCTGGGCAGTTTTCAGGCACATATTTCTTTGGATATGACCAGAGATTGAATCTTCAATCTGAGACATATTTTCTGGCAATCACTGGCCAGCACATTTACATGGAAATTCAAGTTACAAATGGATTATTTTTTTTATTTTTATTTTTTTTTGGCAAAACTACTCATGATGCAATGTGATTGGCATAGGACCAGATGCAAGGAACATAACATATCTCCTTTCACAAAAGCTACTGGTTCTTTTCTCTTCTCCCTGTAGCACAGCAATTCTGCCATCTGCTCCAGCCATTAGTGCAAACACAGCACCAACACATTTAATTAGTTTGTCCTCTCTAACCTTTTGAAATAAGCTGTAATCACCTATAAAATGTGAAAAGCCCAGACCTCACCCTGTCTTCTCTTACAGACATCTGATGAGAGCATTGAAAAGGACACAATTCAGCAATGATCAGAAATGCATTTCTCCCTTGATCCTTCTTTCAAGCACAACTTTCATGTTTGACATCAGATTCCCCACCCTGCGTCTGGTAGCTATGGTTTATTGCAACACTCAGGCTATCCTCCTCCTATCGCAGCTGTTTCCCCTTGCCTCACTTCCCCCTCCACTTCATCTACCCACAGCTCTGACTGGCAGCTCAATGACACTACATCATACAATCAGACTTCTCCTTTGCTTCTGCCAAGCAGACAGGAATCTGACTCCTTTTGCATGCTCTAACAACTCTTTATCATGTCTAGCTTTTACACAATATGATTTCTCTCAACATTTTTCTCCAGCTTATTTATCTTCTCTGATGCTTTTGAGTCACAGGAGTGACTGGACTGCATGAGATTAGCATATGAATGATGCTTTGCCAACTCCTAATACCCTTAAATATTGTAACTTTATCCAATAATACATGTAATTTCCATCGTTCTTAAGAGTTCTGAATTATTTTTGCATATTAATTGTAGTCACAGACAGAGTTATAAATATCTTATGAATTCCTGGTAATTTTACAGTGTGCTATATACTCTGAAAATATAGAATATCCAGACAGCATGTTTGAACTCAGGTGGTTGATGACAGACTCTTACTCAAGTAATGATGTAAAGAAAAGTCAGTGTATGGGTTTGCAATAAAAACTTTGACATTCATAAAAGTTTTAAAGACATTCATCCACTTCACAAAGACTCCTATAGAAGAATAACATTTGTTTTTTGCTTTACTTTGCAGGAAAAAAAAAAAACTACATCAAAATGAAAAAGCTAGAGTTAGACACACAGAGGAGAAAAAACAGATATTTTTTCAGAGCCTACATGTTAAGAAAGAATTAATTTTCTCTAAGGACCTCATTCTAAGCCAACCTGAGAAGAAAAGCCAATGCTTTTTAAGCAAATGATCTGAATTTTACTATAATTGTCTCTTGAGCTAAAAAAAAATAAAATTTCAAATTGTTTATCTATGAAAAGAATCAGTCTATCCATCATCTGAAGATTAAAGAAGAGGGACTCATCTGTTTTGCTGCTGCTGTTTATTTGTATATTTGTTTTTTAAGTTACTTTGTTTTGCTTTGGATTTTGTATTTCATTTTTAAATCTTTTGGTGTGAAGATGGATGTGAATTCCGTCTTTTTTTTTTTTTTTTTTAAGGTATACATACTACAGTTGTTATTCAAGTATTATAGAATAATAGAAGGATTTTAGCTGGAAGGAACTTTTAAAGATCATCTAGTCCAATCCCCCTTCCATAGGCAGGGATACCAGACCAGGTTTCTCAAAACCCCATCCAACCTGGCTGTGAACACGTCCAGCATCCTCAAATCTGGACAACCTATTCCAGTATCTAACCATCCTTGCAGTAAAGAATTTCTTTCTTGTATTCAATTAAAATACACTCTCTTTTGGTTTTCATAATATCTAGTACAATAATAAGCTTTTCTTCTACCTTAGATCCTTCAGCTTTCCTCCAGAAAAAGCACTTCAAACTTTACCTCCAAAAATCTCCTAATTGACTTGTTGCTTGATGTTTATTTTTATTTCTTCACTGTCTCTCCTTCCTTACCTCTCTCATTCTTCACACAAACACACACACACACATACACGCTTTCATTGAATACCTTTCAGGAATTAGCTCTGTGTATCTATTTTGGGGATGTGGCCCTAAAAATCCACTGGTTTCCATTTTGACTGTCAGTGGTGATAGTTTCAATCATTTATTTGTTTCCTCCAGAGTTATCTCTAGTCTTGTATGCTATCTATACATGTATAAAAATCAAGAAAACAAACAAACATACAATTCAGATCTATGAAGTCTCAAACTCCTCTGAAAACTTTGCTTTCCTGGGATGTTAGAAAATTTTGGCAGATGTTAGTATATCTGCTTAGTGATGACTAGACAAAAAAGAGACTAGACTGTTGCCTTAATGCTAATATAAACACTTTTCAAATAATCTGATGTGTTGCTGAATATTCAGATTCTGAAACTGATATTGTCTTATGACAGCATGCCTATTATTCAGCATACCTGATGCTGCTGTTAAAACACATCTGTCATTGCATTTTACACCTACAGCTCTGTCTTTCATTGGTTCTCCTTATTGTTTATGAGAACAGATCTGCCTGACAAAACTGATCATCCACCAAATTTTCTCAGTTCTTTCCAAGTTTACAAGTGAGATTTTAAAATCCATAAAACAATTAAGATGGCAGAAAATCACAGAATCTCAGATTATGCAAGAACTGAAGGCATATTGTCAGATAATGTTTAATGGCAGCATCACAAGAACTCTGTTTTTTTCTTTGTGCTGATCAACTCTTTCTGTTCTTCCACAGCCTCATGTGATGACTGGTTGTAATACATGTAATTACACATAATTACAATACATGTAATTAAAACCAATAGCACTGGTTGTAATGGTGATGCTACCCAAAGATCCAGTCTCACATAACTTGAAACATAACAAATATACAAATTCCGGAAATGTAAAATTTATGTGTTCTTGTTTGAACTCGTCTTTGGATATAATCTATCCTCAATCCTAGAGCACTTTGACATTATCTTTCACGGCACACTTTTAACATGATAATTTGAATTTTCAGCACAAATTCTGGGTAAAACTCAGAGAATTTTGTACTTTAGCTGAAAAGTACATTAAAGCACATTAAAGACTACTTAGATAAGGCTAAAGTTAGGCACTGTGTGATCAACAGTAAACAAAATCTTAAGCACAAGGAAGCAAAATACTCCGATTACAATAAATGCTTCCCATTTTGCAAGGAAGACTCTTGTGGGAACTATTGCTGTAATTGTTTGTTTGTTTTGGTGTCTGCCTCAGAAAAATATGTTGCGATTTGTAGAAATCAAATGAGTTAAAAAGTGTTAGATTGGTAGATGTGCTTCTGCTCTGACCAGCTTCTCACCAGTTTAACAGTCTACATCCTTGATGCAGCTAAGCCACAGTATTTCAAAGACAATGAAACTGCTGCAATGGTTGTTCAGGACGCTTCTTTAGAGCACACCAGAACATTATGTAAACCAAGATGAAATTACCTGCCTGAGGTTACAGCAAATTCCTCACTGTTTTCAGAAAGTCAACAAACATGTCTGAGGTACAACTTGTGCTTATATTAGAAAGAAACAAATTCACAAAGATTTGTCCTGAGCCAAGCCATCATTCTCATAATCCTCTTCCCTCTGGCAGGTACACTTACATTTTTATAAGATGTTTGTTCTTATGTTGTAATGAGACAGGCCAGATTAAGTTTAGAAAATGGGTAGAGTGAAAATGTATTTGGATTTTGACTTTTTTCTTCTGAATATTTAACCTTCCTGTGGCCACAACATTGTCCAGGTATAGATTGAGGCCATTTGGCAGAGATTTCCAGATATCATCATAGCTACAAAAGGGACATCAGATGTTCAGAAATTCTTTACACATGCCTAGTAACAATGTGCAAATCAACTTCACAGTTCATGCACTTAGCCCTGGAGAAGAGTCCTTCAAGAAAGTGTCTGGCTTTGCAATAGCAAACAATGTGGTATTGCTATGAATCACCCTGGATTCTAGGTCAAAATTTTAAACAGGTACCTGACTCAGAGAAAGATGAAAAAGATTTCTTTTTAGGGAGTTAAGTATAATAAAACACGTCCAGAAATAAAGACGGGCCGTTACCTAAGCCAGCAGCATTTTCAAGATTATAGGGGTTAGGGAGTTTGGGATACACATGCCAAATCCCAGTACAAACGTTCCTGAAGTAAATTGTTAGCCAGCCCCACAAATTGACAGCCATTCATTTACTGAGCCTGAAGAGCAGAGATCCCAATGTTCTGAGCATGTGAACTTACTGAGAATCCACAGTAGCTTCTTGAATTCTACCAATGACTCACTGCTCAGTAGAGCAGCAGGTGTTAGCTTTCCAGAGACCATAGGTAAATGGCTATCATGCACCTGGGCTAAGTTCCCAGGTACTTCAAGGGGATATACCCTTTATAAATTCCCCCTATCTAGAGATACTTTCTTTAGCAAATCTATCTATATATATAGGATTATGGTTTCTATTATCTCTATATAGGATTATGGTTTACCTCACAACAGGTTGTGCAATTCTTAAAGTTTGCCTTGACTACAAGAATCAGATAGTGCTTCTGATTTACCATATCTTTTTGGAGAACATCTGTCCTGTTGAACATACAGCACCAATGGTATAGTGGAAGGGAAGCAAAATTAAGCAGAGTTTAAATATTCGTGATTTAGACAATATACAGCTTAACTATACCTCACTGACAAGCCTGGATACATTTTACCTACTTTCTAATATAACATATCATACTGTAAAGCATATTTTGCCCTAGCAGGAAGAGAATTAATTGATTTGTCTGTAACAACCATTTTGTGTTCTAGACTCTTTCCAAGAAGCAATCAAACCATGAAGCATGAATTTTGATATCATGAGCATGTTAATTTTCCTGTTAAAAGATTTTTATCATTGGTCCAGATTTTCAGGCTGAAATACCCAACAATTAGTGATCCAAATTTTCAATCAGATAGATAGAAATTTTATAACTCTGAATTTTGTTTGCTTTTGGGATTAAAATATATATATATATATATATATATATATATAAAGTCCTCATGGATGTATTTTAACTAGTTTTTTAAATGTTAGAGCCATTAAAAGTTTACTTGGTTTGTGAAGGAACATGAAAGTGTAGGCATGCCTACCAGTTAGCAGAAATCCCTTTGTATATGTAAGTTTCTGTTCTTACTAATGGAATTTAGTTAAGATTTGTCTGAGCATGAGCAATTCCCTCATTCAGAGGTAAATGCACTAAAAGTTCTGGGCTTAGAAGTTAAATGTTGTGAACTTCAGTTCCGTTTATTTAGTTATTGAAATATACATCATGAACTCTTTTTAGTATTTCCTGAAGTCTTCTAAACTGAAACCTTCTGTGTGAGGAAAGGAAGTGCCACTGGGCAGGGGTACAATTCTTGCAAGTGGTAAAAATGATAAGGCTGGTTTACAAACCTCAAGATTAAAAGTAAACAAAATATTCTAAGGAGGTCAAATAACTGAAAAAGTTTCTCAAACAGCTCCTAAAATGTGCAGAACACAGTTTTCATTACGTCCAACTTGGCCATCACATGCATTTGTCTGTTAAGACAGCTTTATCAAGGAATGCAGATTTGGAGACACTGGGTGTTACTGTCCAAGCCTGAAAGACATCCACAGAAGCAGCTCAGGAAACATAGCTAGGATACTAATGTAAAGAGGAACATGCCAGATATTTAAAATAACTAAATGAAGTAGAAAAAATAAAACATCCCTTGAAAGACAACACACGGGTATCAGATTTAGTGAACAACTGTATCAGTCAGACAACAATTCCAGGAAAGCATGGCTCAAACTGTATTTCCTATTATGCAAGAACAGGTGCAATTATAAATAAACAGAACCTTTCCCAACAACAATTAAAACATTTGTTTTTCTATCACAAAGCCAAAGAAAGCAAACAGACCCAATTTTAATTCAGCACATAGATTTGAATTTACAGTGCCAATAAACTTGCAGTTTCCTTTTAACATCATAAGCATAAGACACCACAGATGCAGCTTTTACTATGTTTTCTCAAAAAGTATTTTTCCATGGCTTTAAATGACAGTGATGTCCTGCATGCAAAGCTGGCTTAATAATGAACTAGATTCGTGAATAATTGCGCCATCAGTGTTTTTGTGTTTTTTTTTTTGTTTGTTTGTTTTGTGTCGTATTATTTTTGTGTGTGTATTTTGTTGTTGTTTGCTTGTTTTGTGTTTTGTCATTGTTGTTTTGTTTTGTTTTTCCCTCAGGAGTCCAAATTCTCTTCCTCTAATGAACTTCTGACTCAGCTTGAAATGGAACAAACTATGTGAATAATCTTCCAGATGGAACATGAAGATGTCTTTATGGACCAGTGCTTAAAGAACCCAAAGTGTCAATGAATTTATATAGCAGAGGTGCTCTTAGCCACAGAGAATACTGAACAGTATTGAACAGGGGCTTAACAAGAAAGTGAATTGATGTCCACATGGAAACTTGTATGCAATTTTTAAATTGCCCCGTTCTACCCTGCAAGATAATTCAAGGCAGTTTACTACTAGACAAAACCAAACAAACAGTAAATGCAAGGCAGAATCAGAAAGTTACTACAAAGCTAGCAGTTAGCATAGTTAGTTTCTGCAGTAGCTTATGCTGATAACTTTTTTGGTGCTCAGCTTTCCAGCTCAGTTTTCCAACCTAGAGGGAAGAAAACCTCACTGATTTCTCTGGTCTGTAAGCTGTTGGTAGTTGGTAACCAACTATAATGTTATTATACCAACAGTAATGTTATTATTCTTCCTTTTAAGTACTGATAGCCACTATTTTCCTGATGAGTCTTATGGTCTCTCTGAATCCTAATTAAGGGTCTAACAGTGTACTGCAAGAGGTAGCAGGACACCTAACCTAAGAAGTTGAGGACTCCGCTAAGCATTTGCACTTGGCAGATGGAGGCTGACTTTTCTGAGTCCTTTTGTGTATATTTGTGAAGTCTACATAATATCTATATTGATTTTTACAAGTATCAGGCTGGTGATATGATCCCAGTATGCTCATTTTCATATTCTTACATTATTGAGCTACCTAACTACTGAGCTACCAATGCAATTGGTTGAAAATTGACTGGAAAGACTGTCCAGAAAAAAGCTAGGCATCAATACATGGTCTCAATAGCATCTCTCTATATATCCATCCTGGTACTGATTATTATTAACAAGGCTCTATTTGTTGCAATCCCAATTATGCTCATCTGTTTTCTTGCCTTTGGCTACCAAAGCAGACCTGACATAAACAACTGGAAAAGAATTCTGCAACAACCCTAGGATATACTATTCATTACAGAGTGTTAATGCATTGGTGATCTTGCAGTGCACATACTTACTATCAATGTTATGCAATTATTCAGACTTTTTTTCACTTTTCTCTTCTTCATTAAAGCATTCTTACTATGATGTGGTTGTTTCAAGTATTTTCACAAAAAAAATAATAGACATGTTTAATTTCTCTCTCTCTCTCTTTTTTTTTCCTAATTGTCATTAAGCAGATTTGTTCACAGAATAACCCAGAATATATAGTCCTAATCAGTCCAATAACATTTTTAAATGTCTGTATGGGTCTGATTAGGATATATATTTTTTTCTTGATCCATACTTTTCAGTGGATGTCTTTGCTCCCCTTCATCACTTTAGACTTTTCATAGTTTCCTACTATGATCTAAATAGTAACTAACAGGAAAACAGCATTGAAAGAAATCATTCTGATGTTATTTGGAGGAAGAGAAGAGGGGAGGATTAAGGAAAAAAATGATAGGAATTAGAAAAGAGAAAGGTATCAGAGAACAATGACAGTGAATCAAATGTAAAGGCCTTCTAAAAAATAAAAAAAATAAAAAATAAAAGTGTTTGTAAAACCAGAGAGAGCTGCTCAGCTGTGAGTTGTCATAGCTGATGTAAGTAGAGTTATGATAGTTTTGCATCTTTTTGAAAGATAACAGAAGTAGTATGCCATGAACTCAGGAGAGTTTTTCTTTATATTGCTTAAAAAAAAAAAAAAAAAAAAAAAAAAAGTAAATTTGTTTTGTAGAACTCAGAGTATGAAGAACTAATATGTATATAGGCATCACCCATTACCCAGAGCAGTTAAAATAAATAAATCTTTTTATGAATTCTCACCATATTGTGGCAAAAGTGCCTTCATGTATATGTTGATGAATGGGTACATTTGTAGTTATATCATTATAATCTTTGCTTTCTATTGCATTCTGTTGTTCTGTGAGAGAGTTGATTTTTTATGATATCCTAATTGCTTTTACACTTTACCATGCTTAGTAGTCCAACACAGATATTCACTTCTGTATTTTTAATATTTAGGACTATAGCAACACTGAGAAGTCCTGCTATTCTTGATGGTGTGATAACTAAGGGCGTACAAAACAACACAACGCTTTCACTGACTATGTATTAAAGTTCTATCACTTAAATCAAATGTCTCTTTACAGCCTGAGGGTGAGATTGACAAGGTTGCTACCTATAGCTTTGATGTCTTCCCTCCAAATTGCTGACAGGTTTCTGACTTCAGTACAGTATGTAAAGTAGAAGGTTTGGGTGAGTGTCAAACACACAAGCTTTTCAAGAGAAATAAAATTAAGAGGCACCTAAATGCCCAACCTAACATAACAACAGTTTTGAGCATGTGTAAATATTTGGGGGAAATCAAATTACAGTTACATGTATTTTTCAAGGTCCTGTGCAACACAGTATGAAGTAAAAAATGCTATTTCATCTGATAAACAAGTAATGACAGAACAGAAAATACTAAATTGAAGTGCATTGTTGAACAGCTGCTCTTTTTTGCCCAGCACTGTAGGGCTAAAGTGAGATGTATAAAACGACCTCCTGTGTACATATTAAGTATATGGAATCAAGTCAGGTAGAAACAAAAACAAGGACAAATATTGACTATTTCACTTTTACTGCATGACTTGTCATCAGTGTACCGCTCTTCATCAATTTCACATCAATTTCACCAGAATATAAGTGGAATAAAGCACCAAAGGAACTGGGGAGAACAAAGCCATATGTGTGGACAAATGGAATCTTGACTTAGTAGCTGTGACACAAACTGAGCAGAGTTGTGACCCTTAGCTCCTAAAAATGCCTCCAATCACACAGACAATCATTACTGGCTGCCATTTGATGGCATGGTAGCGTCAAGTAAAAAGAAAATACATTCTGGTATTGGGATTATAGGCACGGGACCAGAAGAATCACTGCATTAAGCCTCCTGTAATCAGAGGCAGCCATGTAAATGTGTCTATTCCACAATATACAGCCTATTTATTTCATACTACAAAATACTTTTAAACCAAAGATCTCTTAATGAAAGACAAAAAGTCATGATTGTAAATAAAGTCTGCTTTCTGTCAGGCTTTACTTAGATAAATAAATTTATTTAGCCTTTAGATAACGATTCTGTCAGCCTCTCAAGATTGGTCATTTGCCCATGAGTAAATAAAACACCAGTTATAATTGGTAATTTCTTACGAAATTACTACCTTCCTTATTTGAGACACCAAGCACATAAACACTATATATACAGCAAAATGAATTCAAGTGGATTGGCATATAGTAGATTTTTAGTTTTGTTAGACCCAGTATTTCAAAAGTGCATGGCAAAGATGCAGAAGAGAACAAGGAATATGGACCAGGTTACGTCTAGAAAGAGGATACAAATTGCTGAGTAGAATTGATGCTAGAAGACAAAACATGCAAAAAAAAATCAGATTGCCTCTCAAGAAATTAGCTAGTCAGAACAATACAGAGAGGATATAGAGTGTCTGCAGGTAACTTTTGATGAATGTGGACTACGTACACATCCAGTTAATACAAAGCATGAGAAAAAAAAATGCTTTTGCTTAATGTTATCTAATTCACACCTAATTATAAAAGAGTTCAGATTTGCACTAGTAATTCATAGTGTGAAGCAGTGTGAATCATGGAAAGCATGTTATGGCGGATCCCCATTTGGTCAGTATACATTCATTCACTGGTGTTTATTACCTCGGACTTGGTATCTGGGTGAGTTCCTCTCACATGAATGTCTCTGTCTCCTGCTTTTTCTGCATTCCTGGTCTGAGATCGACTGCTCAGCTCAGATGCAGCCCCAAATGTTTGAGCCGAGCCCCATTTCCAATACCCAAACTAATAGGTCTCCTCCTGAGACCTGGAGTATTAAAAAGATAATGTAGTGATAACTACAACAGAGTTATAAAACCAAGGAAAATACAAACATTCTTCACATGGAGTGACACAGGGGTGTCCTCAGACTTTCCACAGTGTTTCTAGCCCCAGTAGCACAATTCTGAAGTTCTCAAGTTGCTAACATAATAGGACTTACTAAACTTTACCTTTGCACTGCACAAAACTAGATAAGCTGCTTTGGGATTTGCTGATCCTGGAAAAAATATAGCCATTTCTGTGTATGATTGTACCTAAATTAATAAGCCTACCTAAACTTAGGTTGTGTCTGTCTAGAGCCAACTTGTATTTGTTTGGTTGGTTGTGTGTTGTTTGTTTTTCTGCACTTATAAACTATATTTCTAAGCAGCTCACAGATAATGGGGATTATATAATGCATATTGTTATATATGAGGCTATCTAGAGAGTGAAAGATGTGGTTCTGTGTGAGATTTCATATAACCCAGGAGATTTTATTCAAATATTTTACAGGACTGGGACTCAAACAGGTGACAATCCATTTCTGTTACAAAGTTATTACTGAAAAAATCCAATACTGAGTAAAAGTTAGCATTCATTTGTTATTTTCAGAGGTGACACAGATTTGTTTTACTTTGCAACAGAAGTCCTATACAAAGAAATCCTTTAGTTTATCAATGTCTCTTTTAGGGGCATAGTCTCTCACTATGTGTATGCAAAATTAGCATAAATTATTATTTTTAAGGATGTATATGTTACACAGAATACATATTCCTATATTCATATATATTAATACTCTCAGAGAGCTGAGAAACACTGGAAGTAAATAGAAGATTACACATTTATTCTAGACTTTACTCTAGTATTCCCTTTAGCAAAGCTGTATTTCTAATGCTAAAGGGTAAATATCCAATTTTAAGCTGTTCCTGGTCTCATGTCACTAGATAGATATACAGTCACAACCCCAGCTAAAGTACCAGTGTGCGCATGCTTTTCCCCATTAATTCAGATAATTACAGAATCACAGAACTGTAGGGGTTGGAACGGACCTCAAAAGATCATCGGGTCCAACCCCCTGCCAAAGCAGGTTCCTCAGAGCAGACTGCCCAGGTAGGCGTCCAGACAGGCCTTGAATATCTCCAGAGAAGGAGACTCCACAACATCCCTAGGCAGCCTGTTCCAATGCTCCATCACCCTCACCGTGAAGAGGTTATTTCGCATGTCAGAGCGGAACTCCCTGTGCTCTAACTTGCAGCCATTGCCCCTTGTCCTATCCCCACAAACCACTGAAAAGAGGTTGGCTACATCCTTCTGTCCCCCACCCCTCAGATATTTATATACACCGAGGAGATCCCCTCTCAGTCTTCTCTTCTCCAGGCTGAACAGACCCAGGTCTCTCAGCCTTTCCTCATAAGGAAGATGCTCCAGGCCCCGTATCATCTTTGTGGCCCTCCGCTGGACTCTTTCCAGGAGATCCCTGTCTTTCTTGTACCAGAGAGCCCAGAACTGGACACAGTACTCCAGGTGAGGCCTGACCAGGGCAGAGTAGAAGGGGAGGATCACCTCCCTTGACCTGCTGGCCTTTTAATCCTTTTAATGCATGCCAGGATCCCATTAGCCCTCTTGGCCACAAGGGCACAGTGCTGGCTCATGGTCAACCTGTCATCCACCAGGACCCCCAGGTCCTTCTCCTTAGAGCTCCTCTCCAGCAGGTCGTCCCCCAGCCTGTAATGATACTTCAGGTTGTTCCTTCCCTGGTGCAGGACTATACACTTGCTCTTATTAAATCTCATTTGGTTTCTTCCTGCCTATCTCTCCAGCCAGTCCAGGTCTCGCTGAATGGCAGCACAGCCTTCCGGTGTGTCAGCCACTCCTCCCAGCTTTGTGTCATCGGCGTACTTGCTGAGGGCAGACACTATTCCCTCATCAAGGTTGTCGATGAAGATATTGAACAAGACCGGACCCAGCACCGACCCCTGGGGAACACCACTAGTCACAGGCCTCCAGCCAGACTCGGCTCCTCTGATCACCACCCTCTGAGCTCCGCCAGTCAGCCAGTTCTCAACCCACCTTACTGTCCCCTCCTCTATCCCACGCTTTCTCAGCTTTGCTATCAGGATGTCATGGGAGACAGTATCGAAAGCCTTGATAAAGTCAAGGTAGATGACATCCACCACTCTCCCCCCATCTACCCAGCTGGTGATATCATCAATGAGGTTGGTTGAGCACGACTTCCCCTTGGTGAATCCATGCTGACTACTCCTCATAGCCTTCTTCTCTTCCAATTGCTTGGAGATGGCATCCAGAACAAGTTGCTCCAATACCTTTCCAGGGACAGAAGTGAGACGGACTGGCCTGTAGTTTCCCAGATTTCTGCCATTTCTGCCAGATTTTTCCCAGTTTCCTGCCCTTCTTGAAGACCGGAGTGACATTGGCTATCCTCCAGTCTTCAGGCACCTCACCCATTCTCCAGGACCTTTCAAAGATGATAGAGAGCGGTTCGGCGATCACATCTGTCAGCTCCCTTAGCACATGCGGATGCATCCCATCGGGACGCATGGATTTGTGTGCGTTGAGCCCACTCAGATGCTCCCGAACCACTCCCATGTCCACCAGGAGGGAGCCCTCAATTTCCCAGACCCTTTGTCCTATTGCCAGGGGCGAGGAGTCCCGGAGGAGTGTCCTTGAAGCAAAGACTGAACCAAAGAAAGCATTCAGTATCGCTGCCTTCTCAGCATCTCCCGTGACCAGGACACCCCCCTCATTCAGCAAGGGACCCACATTATCCCTAGTCTTCCTCTTGCTGTTTACATACTTGAAAAAACCCTTCTTATTATCCTTTATCTCTTTCGCAAACCTCATCTCTAGGTGGGCTTTAGCCTTCCTTGTCGCATCCCTGCAGGCCCTGACAACACATCTATACTCCTCCCAAGAGGACAGGCCCTTTTTCCACATTTCATAGACCTTCCTCTTCCTTTTGATCTTATTGATGAGCTCCTTGCTCATCCATGCGGGTTTCCTGCCCCCCTTCCCCGATTTCCTATTCTTCAGGATGCACTGATCCTGAGCATGGAAGAAGTGCTGCTTAAATGTAGCCCAGCTCTCACAAGCACCCTTGCCTTCAAGCAACCTATCCCATAAGATACTCCCAAGCAGGTCCCGGAAGAAGTCGAAGTTGGCTCTTTGGAAGTCCAGGGTAGCAATCCTGCTTTTAGCCTTACTTCCTTTGCCTAGTTCCATCTGGAACTCCACCATCTCATGGTCGCTGCATCCCAAGCTGCCCTCAACCTTCACATCCCTAACAAGGCCATCTCTGTTGGTAAGAACGAGGTCCAGGAGCACCCCCTGCCTCATCGTCTCCTCCACCACCTGCATCAGAAAATTGTCCTCAATGCATTGTAGGAACCATTTGGACTGCTCATGCCTGGCCGAGTTGCTTACCCAGCAGATGTCTGAGTAATTGAAGTCCCCCATGAGGACCAGCGCTCGTGATCGTGAGGCTACTAGCAGCTGCTCATAGAAGGCCTCATCGACTTCCTCCTCCTGATCTGGAGACCTGTAGTAGACCCCCACCACTGTGTCTCCCATACCAGCCCACCCCTTAATTCTTACCCACAAGCTCTCCCCTTGTCCTTCACCCTCCCCCAGCGGGAGCTGGGTACACTCTAATTGCTCCCTCACATAAAGAGCAACCCCACCCCCTCACTTCCCCAGCCTGCCTTTCCTAAAGAGGACATAGACCTCCATGACTGTGTTCCAGTCATGCGAGCTGTCCCACCATGTCTCAGTGATTACACCGAGATCGTGGCCCTGCGACTGAACACAGATCTCGAGCTCATCCTGTTTATTTCCCATGTTCATGGGAAATTCATGCTGAATTAGTTTCTTTTTCAGCTCTGCCTTCTACTTAAAGCCAAGATTAAGAATTTGTAACAAATAACAGAAAATGACATTCCCTATTTTTTTCTGTGACCCACTTTCTCTATATGAAAACAAAGAAGATCAAACACATTTTTCAGACTCTACTGTCTCCAAGAGATCACTTGGCTCACCTGGTCAAATCTGTTTATATAATACGACTTTGCACTGTATGTGAGTGACTTATTTTCTTTGGAATTTTTCAAAAGAATGAGGTTATGAAAAAGTATTTTTGAAAAGAACCGAGTCTAAGATCTTTTTATTCAAGTAAATACTGAACACATTCCTAAGAATAGCCCTTCAGATCTGGAATACATTCAAGAACAGTTACTTAACAGTCTGTAGAACAAATAAATTTTGATTCTGTAAGAAAAATATCAAGAGGTAGATTGGATTTTAATCATATGGTAGCAAATGCTTTGGGGCTTTTTGGTTTTAGGGTTTTCTGGTGAAGGGAGAAATCTAGGTACTAAAGAAGAATACTTAGCAGAAGTGAAATAAAACTATAAGTTTTATCAGTTACTCAGTTTATCAGTTCTTATTTGATTATCCTCATATTTGGTTATAAAATCAAAGAGGAGACCAAACCAAAATTCTTGCTCAGAACAACACAGAGACAAGGGAACATCAATATCCCAGATATTCCCAGTAGGATTCAGAGGACACATTTCTGTTTAGTGACAGAATTAGTTTGTTTTTTTCCTTTCAGACATGCACAACTCTGGATCTAACTTTTGCTACTTCCTGGAAGATCTGTGATCCAACTGAGTACAGTTCAATTCTGTCCTTAAAACATATAAAACAAAACAAATATGCAAGCATGTCAGTGTAGAACTGTATGTTTCTTCTAGAAAACAATGTATACTTCCACAAAAACAATCTTTAACATGTTTTACAACCTTCCATTCCCCAAATCCCCATCTATATATTTTCCAGCCTACTCTCTGATGTCACCGTTAGCATCAAAGGCTTCTGATGCAAGTAGCAAGTAGTGTGAGAAACTCCAGGAGCAGGAAAGGTCTCTTCAATATATTAGGTGTCAAAATTAAGTACATTTATTTGCAGTTAATTTGACTCAAGAATGCAGAATAGAAAAGGTGCTGATATGTTATTTTATCTGAACTTTAAGTAAAACTGTGAATCATTAGTGCTCTTTTAAGTGGAAGATAGGAAAGTTGGCAGGCAAACACACACAAGTTTTATTAAGTGATTTATAATCTAGATCAAGTGAGAAATCCTCTGCTACTTCATTGCTTGCAGAGTGAGAAGGCCTGAAGAAGTTCAGTTTTAGCACAGCTGGTCCAAAACCAAATGTTTCTTTTAGAGTTAATTTCCTCAGATCCACAGCAGAGCATAGAACAAACAACACACCACATAAATATTTCACTCTTGGTTTTACACAAGGCTTAGTATCCTTAGAGTGCTTTATTGCTGATGTGTATGTTTGTTGATAGTAGATGGATTCAGTAAAGCCACCTGTCATTTACTGTCATATTATTTGTTAATGTGCTTCAAAAACAGTGCAGCTTGATGCTGTAATGGTTATGGTCTCTCACTGTATTGTGATTTATGTTTGAAGAAGTTTTGTAAAAGCATAAATTTGTGTTGGGTGGACCAAACTTAAATTATGTTGTTGAGTACACATCTGATAAAAATGGTCTCGGATGTCTACGGCAATAATTTCCAAAGGCATTCAAGCACACTTGCACATTTTCATATTCTTAGTCTCTTGACTGGATAAGACAGTGCCTTATTAACAGCAGCCTTTCCACTGAATTCAGAGGACTTCAGACCACACAAAACCATGTGGGCACTCACTAGAATGTCAAAGCACAGCAAAAGATGCTCTAAAATAACAATGATAATGATAATAATGATAATGGTAATGATTAATAATAATAATAATAAACAATGATAAAAGCTAGAAATCATAATAGCATAGTTCACCGCTAAATAGGAATTGCATAGGTTTAAACAATACGGTTTGGAATCATACAAATCAGATTTAAAACATTTAGAATATTCTGAAACGAAACAACACTTATTTTCTCATGGCATCACAATCTATTTGAATATACTGTTTATCTTTCTTTTGCTAAATAGATTATCATGCCACCATTCAGAATGGCTGGATCCTCAGCTGGGTTAGCTACTGCACTGATGCAGATGTCATCTCCATAGAGTTAAGTGAACTAAGGATCTGGCCTCTCAATTACCTATTCCTATAGAAATTGAGACATTTTAGCATCCTGCAGAATGGCAGAAGCTCCTTCTTTTTCCAAAATTTGGATTCATTCAATCTTTTGAAAACACATTTGAAAGCAGGTGTTTTATGAAAGAGCAGAACATTGTACTCCCATTCAAACACACAAAATTATATAAAATTCTAGCAAAATACCACTACTGCATTTAGACTTACAAAATACAGAATAAAGTTGCAAGTTTGCTTTGGTAAAATGCTAATTACTTTCACATGACTCTGAGATATAATGAGCACATTTTATGTACAGAACAAAATTTACCACAGGAATCATAAATTATAAAATGCTATTTACAATATAAACATAAATATGCATTATGAATCTATGTGTCTATATACATACAGATTATATAAATCAGCCAAATTTTATTATAAGACATTATGTTTGAAAAATGAGACACAACCACTAGTAAATGTGGGAAATCAAGAAAAAAAAAATATATATATTGTTTTTCTTGTTTGCATTAGATTGAACAAATTTTGTTTAGGTGACCAAAAGCTATTTCAGGGGTCTGCTTCATTTGCTGTGCAGGTGAATTGTGTTTAGTTGGGCACCTATCCAATATTTTGTTTACACATGTTGTGCAAGCTTGATTAATAGCTAACAATTCAAACAGTCATTGAAGTTAAAGCTAATAATTGTAGTGTGAAGCTTTTTGTTTTTAAAAGTGATTACTTCACAAGGAAGGTAAAGAGATATTAAGCATTCTTATTGGCAACTGAGTGAAAAACCACTAGTACTTAGCATAATTTATGAATCTGATTCTCTACAGAATATATTTTGTGATATGTATAATGAAAATACTGACAAACTAATCAAATTAAAATTCAAGTCCCTGCTTCAAAGCAAAGAAGCAATATTCCTCAACTAAGCTTTCCTTTAAAAGAAAATTGGCCAAAAGTCTGTTAGCAAACCAAAGTTAATGAATAACAACTCTTTTTTTTTTCCTGAAATAATAAAGCAGCAAAGCACATTTTAAACCTCAAATCTGTCTATGCTGTGATTGAATAAAAGAGCTTCTTACAGTAGAAAATGCCAAAAATGCTGTAAGTGTGGGAACTGCACTACTTTAAATATGGGCATCTATGCAATTTATAATGATGGAAAATATCCAGGTATTTTTGGGATTAAGCATTAGGGCAGTTTAGAGTGCATTTATGATAATGTACTGAGAATGTCTGGGTTTCCCACTGGCACAAGAAATAAATGCAGACCACAAGATTTTACTTGAGGAACAAAGCTTTGGTTTGTATTGCATCTAGTTTAAAAGTATCCCTGGAAATAGCTCATGAATCAATAGTCACATGAAGCAAGTCAGCAGAAAGAAGTATTAGTAGGTTTTATAAACCTTTTTTTTTTTTTTTTTTTTTTTTCCCAGCCATAGTAATATGATGTAACATTTTTGAAGTAGTAAGAAACTTTAGTGTTTGCACCTCTACGTGGAAATAGTGGCGAGATCCAAGTCTTTTACTAGAGTAAATGTTATTTGAGCTTTGTGGTAGAACACTGCACTGAGCACTGTATCCTATACAGCTGTTTCTCCTATGAATTAATCTACTGACACTAGCATTTTTACTATTCCTTTTCAAAACTGTGCTGGATTATTCTCCATTCTTTCATGCTTTCAGGGTCATAGTTGCTTGCTTGAATAATAATAAAAAGCTAACTTCATTTTTATTTTTTTTAATTGCTTTTAAGTCATGAAAAGGTAAACAGGTAAGATGAATAATGAAGATAAAGTAGATAGATATTTCCTTCAAAAACATGCTGACTGAGCCATTCCTAATATCCTAATTTGACATTAAAGTTTTTTATTAAGGATGTAAAAATCCCCAACAATATAGCACAGTATCATGATTTAGAATTCAAATTTGCATATTTTGTTACAAACATAATTAATGCAAATATGTTAAATTCCAATACGAACTGCTGCTATTTTTTTAAAGAGGGGCAAGTTTCCTTTCCTCTCCTGCAAAGTTCCCCTTCACCACATTCTGCAGTTTCTGTGCAAACACTACTTGATTTTGCAATTAAATGAAAAAAAATGCTACAGCATTTCAGACTTCACAATATTGCTTTTGACAAATTATAATACTGCTTTACAAATAATTCTGGTACAATCTCACCATTTCTACTTTCCTGCTGAAGTTCATTTCAACACTGCAGATGTGACATGGTGTACAAGGCCTCTGCATACTCATTCAGACATTTTAGTGAGGCATGTTTATTTTATAGTAACATATCACAGAAAAATTGAGGAAATCATCCATGTCTAGAATAAAAATATTCTTATTTTCATTAGGTAGACTTTTCCTAAGTGAAAGAAGTGATTTGAAAGATACTTTTTGCTTTGATCCTTTAAGACAAAGACAGATAGGTGGTGACAGCTGTTTATAAACTCATGCTCTACAATCATGCTGTGTTGAATTTCAAGTATCTAACCTACCGTTTGAGAAAAATTATAGGTAGCACTGCCTCTAACCTGCACTCCATAAATGTTATCAATTTCATGCATGCAGGAATGGTGAAATAAAGAAAAATGAACTTCTGGGGGAAGTTAATACAAATGTAATCAAAAGGGTTAGATTTGTCCGCAGGCTTTGTAGTTTTAGCAGTCTAATGGCTTTCTAGAAGTTCCAGTATAAATTAAAAAATGTTCAGTATAGGCTAGGTAGATATTGATTGATCACTTCAGCTTGACTAGCTAACAAAATAACTCCTGGTGTTTGTTAGTTTCTCCCAAGGAACAATATAAAAATATAGTTCTTCATTAGATTGCATTATCTATATGGAATATCTAGCAAAGCACTAAGGCAGGATTGTTTTTCTAATTCAGACTAGCCACTTATTCTTTTAGAGGCTCTCAAATCATTTTAACTTTATATTGCTTTAACATACAGCAGTTGTGTAGACCAGAATCAACTCAGAGAATGCCTGACTCCTTCAAATTATTATGTGCATCCAATAGGCAGAACCAACTCAATTCATTCAGAAGAGTACAGCATAGGAAGATTATTATGTTTGAAACCCAAGAGACTGACCGAGAAGCAGTGGTTGGTTGCTATTTGTGGTTCCTGGCTTGGTCACAAAGAATGTTATTTTCTGAGTATATGGAGATAAAATATACGTGTATATATTTGACATTCTGTGACATGATAATACAGGATTTACAAAAGAAATAGCAAAATTGCATTACAACAAAAAAAATAAAAAGGAGGCAAGGCAAGGCAAGAGGTCATTCATCTTACATGAAACAACCATGTTTTCTTTTGCTTTCTCTTCAACATGTAAATCTACAGCAGAGTAACAGAAATGAATGGGAAGTTATGAGTCTCCTGTAGGCATCTGAGCATACTAAACCTCTGGAGCATAACTCAGGAACATCAGCAAAATCAAGAAAAATATATTGTGTATCTCAGAATTAAATTCTAAGTAGGTATATAGATGGGAGAAGTGTCTTGTTCCTATTAGCAAAGGGTGAAAAGGAAGTCTATGTTGTGGCATTAGAGACTCTGAACAATTAGATGTTAATTAGAACAGCTAGTCACACAGTCCATGCATTTTGTACTTTAAGCTATTAAATTCTGTTACAAGACTACTTTCATTATGTTCTTACTACTGTTTTCTAAGGTAGCTATTTGTTATAATGGTCACAGGGTTCTATTAATGTAAGACACTGGCCCTTGAAATGGCATAGCAAGAGGAAAGGTACAAAGTGATCTTTTGGTTGGTTCAGTTTGAACCAGGGAAAAATTCAAACCTCTAACCTGTAGGAAACCAAATGTATGTGTTTAACTTGTAAGAAAACATGTACAATAAGAATAAGATTTCCATAAATAGTAAGGGATTTGAAGTGGTTTATCTTGGTGACACCCATGAGTGCCAGGTGGAACTGCACTTTCTGAGTTATCCTAATGAGACAAGTTTAGACTAGCTGTAGCAATGTGCATGTTTTCTGTCACCTGGGGGAAAAAAAAATAAATAAAAAAAATGTGTGCCTCATTTTACATACATGGTACGGAAAGAAAACATGTGGTGACAGTTCTGATGTGAATACTATTTAGTTGAATAACAACCTTTGGGCTGCCTAGGACCAAGTGCCAAAACAATGCAAAGCTTGATCCCAAAAAAGAGCAGTGAAGCCAGGATAATGAGAAGGTATTTACTTTGACTCCAGACAAAAATTCTAGGACTACTTATTAGCTAAAAAAGAATGTTGCTGCTTCTTGACAGATTGCAAGGTGTGTGCAGAACTGGTTTTATGCCTGTCACTTTGTGCTACGTTCATCTTTTAACAAGTGCAGTGACTACTTAGCGAATTCAGTGTGAAAGAGGAGGACAGGATCCTGTGCTAAGTCATTAGAGGATAAGGAAGAAATAGAGAGAATACAAGAGGTCCACATTTCTAATTTTTTCTGTTTCAAGATTTTGGTTCTTTATATGATTTGAACATCTGAAACCCTGATTCACGCTCAGAGTATCGCAACAATGGTGCACTTCAAATTTCAATGATCCTCGCTTGAGTTTTTGCTGTGGTTTAACTAGCACAATAAATCGCATGAAGCTCCATTTATAGCAGGTGAGGAATTTTAGAACTGCTTAAATTGTCTGGAAAAGTCAAAAGCTGGTAAATGTGTACCACAACAATAAAACAACCTTGCCAAATACAAAAAAAAAAAAAAATCTTCCAAAAACTTCATAAAGACAATGTAAGCTTTCTACTTGTTCCACACTTTCCTGGTAAAACACTAGGCCCCCCCACCTGACCTTCCTTCAATGAGCTGAAGCTTTATGTATAAAAACATTTTGTATGTATTTCACAAATAAAAAGAACCATTTAAAAAGAAAATCATCTCTATGTCACAGTGGACATGAATTGGCTGTTTAAAATCACTGGATGAAGTAATATACAGAGAAGCTAAATAGCCATTTTCTAGTGGATGTTATTCAAAGGTTTTTATTTTTATTATTTTTATTCTAATTTCACCTGATTCTGCAATGGAAACTGTTTTCATGCCCAAATGTGTTTCATCTTTGAAGTTAGATTAAAAGGATGGACAAAGGGAGGAAGAAAACTTTTCCTTAACATTTACACTGGTGGATGCAAAGAAAATGTAATAGAAGTCACATTTTTTCCTGCAAAGGACATATTTGCTAAAGTAGCACATATAAAACCACATGAAGTGAACACTTTCTCCACAAAGTCATTTCCAGTTTATAAGTTTCTTGGTGCTAAGTAACCCATAGGGGTTTTGTTTCAGACTCTGAATAAAACTGTAGGCTATCTTATTGAGACTGGCACATGTGGGCTTCAAACTTTGAGAGCAATGTTAGGCCCTACTCACAGGAAAATCAAAAATAAAATATACCCCCCAAAAATTATATATATATATTCTCAATGAAAGGTGTCTGAAAAGGAGGAGATAAAGGTGTTGGGGAAATTCTAACAGACAGCATGTAAATAGAAAGGAAACATGAGATAATGCGGCATAAAAGGGATGCCGTATACAGTGGAAATCAATGGGGAGAAATATGGGAAACAATAAGAAGGCAACAGAAAACCACGATAAACCATAGACAGAGAAAGTTAAAAAGAGAGAGATTCTCCTTTGTTGGAGAAGAAAATGTTAGAAGGGACATTCTTCAGAATCCAGGGAATAAAACAAAAGATATTTTCTTTCATGAAATGAACAAAATTTTTCTGTACAACCTAGATGGGAATTTAAATCTGAAAGAGTTGTATTCAAATCTAGAACATCAAAGAAAAGGAATGGGCAAACAGTTTAAACAGAGAAACTGGGTAAGGAAAAAGTGTGATTTGTTATTTCTACATTTCCCCTTTATAAGCTATGTCTTTGGAGAACTGTTTTAGCTGTTTTTTGTTTTGTTTTGTTTTGTTTTTGTTTTGTTTTGTTGTTGTTGTTGTTGTTGTTTTTTTCCCTGAAGGAGGGAAATGGCCAAGTGAGAAGTGGATGCTTTCTTTGGAACATGCTTAATCAACCCACCCACCTGCACAGAGGTAGCACCCCATGTCTAAATATTTAAAAGCGAAGTACACAAGAGATAAAAATCATAACAATTACATTGCATAACCTAAATGAACAAGGATCACAACCATCTGGATAAGGTGATTATAGAATGAATCATATAGCTGAATCAGAGACCAAGCTTTCCAATTGCAGGATCCCAAATTTGGAACTCACTATAATGAGATCTGAATCAACTTATAATAAGTTATAATAGATTATACTGAGAACTGAATTCAGGCCTCAGGTCTTCAAGACAGCTTTTCTCATAAGAAGGCAGAAAGAGTAAAAGATACACCCTACCTCCAAATTCTGACTATAGGGAAAAAAATGTCATTAGATCAGTATTTGGAATGATATTCATCTTACATAGCTTTAAAAATCAGGCATCTAGTCTAAACCACAGCAATATAGACAACAGAGATTGGCAAAAAATAACATTTTATAATTTACATGTCTGGATGCACCACCCTTCTGTGCCCAGTCCTTGAACAGGTTAAGGTCCTATATAAGTGTTGTCATATTTTGTGTGCTTTGTTTCCACAGGAATTATACCCAAGTGTGGGGAACTAAAGGGAGAGCCAGCATGCCCTGACCAGATCTTTTTAGGCAACCAGGAGATAGGAGCCCAAGCCACTTCAGATAGACATCTCTCTGTGCTTAGACATGGCTACAATTGACTGAGACAGTCTTAAAGTGGAGAACTTCCTGTAGGTTTCTCCAACAACCACAGAGGAAGCCTTTGTGAAAAACTTGACCAGGTTTCTATTATTTAGCTGGGTAAAATTTGATAGACTTTACACAGTTTCATTAAGGGACTGTGAAGGATATTTTAAATTAGTACCTATGGTTCAATTTGTTGTTTGACCTGTAGGTGTCTATAATACATGCATGAGCAACATTCCTCAAAAGTCTATAGAAAAATAATTTCCTGACTCAGCTATAACCATTTGAATCTATCAGCACTGATGCTCCACCTCTTTCCAGCTCTTACATGGAATATCATGCAAGCAACTCAGTTCATCCACTATGGACACAAGCAACGTCTCTGTTACAGTATTACAAACTAGACATGCCATATGCTTAACACAGGCAATGGCAGTTGTTAACCACTGTGCCTAATTTTACAGATTTACTCAATGGAGACCAGAGTTTATCCTCGTTCACAAAAGATGTCACTTAATCCAAGCTATACAGTGTTCTTCTATTAAATAATAATAATAAATAAATAAATTATTGAAGGCTGATATTTTCTGATCCAAGAAAGGTAGACATTGAAAATTAAAAGCTGGACTTGGGGTTTAGACTAATACCACTTAGGAAAGTATCATAACATAAACAAGGAAGCAATTGTAAAAACATCAGGGCTTTCCTTTAAGTAGTCTTTTGCAATTGGTAGCTGCTTTTTTAACCAAGACTATGACTGCAGATGTCTTCATGTGCTTCTTTAACACAAAATTAACAATTTTTAATGCAAGGTGTGATAAATAACAAGTCATGTTGTATGGCCAATAACTGTATTAAAGACTAGTCAAAATTTAATAATAATATAATACTTTTATATTGCATTATATTTATATTATAATAATATAAATTATTATAATATAAAGTATATATTATATATAATTTAAATTAATATATAAATTTATAAATATAAATTATTATAAATTATAATTATAAGTTATAATTATTTATAAATTATAAATTATTTATATTATAATAATATAATATAAATATTATATTATATTATATTATAATAATATAATATAAATATATTTATATTATAATAATAATACTTTTTCTTTCAACCACCCAAAGCACAACAAAAAATAACCAAGAAATTATTTGAAGTGCTAGAGAAGAGCTAGATTGAAGTATCCTATTTTACAGCAAAGTTAAATATAAGATGTTTATCTCTCTGTTGGCCTAATTTGCTTTACATTTAACAAAATATAACTATTGAAAAAACTGGAAATCTTTACAGGAAATACAACTTAAGAGAACAAAACAAATTGTTATAATATCCTTCATATAGCTGTTATAATATCCTCAATTTTCTCAGACATTAAAGAATGTTTGAACATCTTCAAGGAAACATGAAAATACCCAACACTGAGTCTAATACGTACCCATCTTCTGCTAAAAAAAGAGATCAAAAGATCAAAAGACAGAAACAATGCAGTATTTTATGTAAATCTCTTTCTCCATCACAATATTCAACCTTTTGTGGCAGCAATAATGGCTTTTCTTTTGTTTCTGATTCACTAAGTCGTTACTAACTATTCCTCTGTAGAGCAAGGGCATTGGAATTACTATACTGGATTGTTAAGAGAATTACTAACATTGAGTTTCAAGTCCTCCTATCGATCTCAGTAGACTCAGTTTAGTTTTTGATATCCAAGTAGTATCATCATCACTGGTGTGTATCTACTATTGCTAAGTATGTGTCTGTTCCTAGTCTATTGTTACGTGTTAGTAAAATATATATGTAAATATTTTTCAATAAATTAAACTGTGACTAAATATGGTCATATCAAACATCTTTAGGAAAACTAGCAAATCTGCCAAATGAGACTGAACAGTCAGGAATCTTAACCCTATTCCAAAAAGCAATAAAGCAAAGAGCAGCATTTCACCACCTTTAACAAGTGCTACATCCTGCTTGCATCACACATGCAAGCATTTCTTGTTTGTCCCCATGTTTGTTTATGAAACTAGTTTTGATATCAGGAAATGCAGTAGCATAGTACACAGCAATAAATTAGGGTAATAATTTGTGATCTGTGAAGCTGTATGATGTAGCACTAAGAGCATCAACATGAATGAGGAAAGTAAACAGCCTTATCACCCAAGGATCCACAGTGCAGCTAAATTACTCACCCAGTGTCACACGTCTCTGTAGATAGAACAGGAGACAAGCAACACATCCTTTGGCTAGATACATGAATTAATTTCCCACTATGACTATCTCCCCGTCCAAACTGTCTCTCAGCCTATTCCTTACCTATTCAGGTAAGGAATTCTTTTAAAGTAAATTCAAGTCTTGTCCTCTGACATGAGTTAAAAGATACCCAGTTAGATATAATCATAGAATGGTTTGGGCTGGAAAGACTCTTAAAATCCCTCTCCAGCTTTCTCCAGCTGTACCTGGCATTCAGCTGATTTAAGTCCATTTAGAATAATTGAAATCAGTGTTCATGCTTTGATTTTCACTGTTTGAAGTTGTGCTTCAAATTGCAATAGGGCTTGGGAGCGTGGGTTATATCTGTAATAGGATAGTGGGTTATCACAGTAATAGTTTAGGTAGCTGCTCCTTTAGCAATTCCAGCAGACCGTTTCACATAGTAGTAGGAAAAAGAGTTTTAGGACAATTCCATCACAGTAATTTATTTTACGAAAGTGTTTGAGTCAATGTGCAAGCAGTAATTAGGTTAGGTCCACTACCCAAAAGTAATATTAAAAGAACTGAGATAATCATAAAAAGGAATTTCTTAACCATGATGATAAATAGGGAATTCAAGGGCAAAGCAACTGAGGCATCTCCGTAAAGCTCCTAAGTTATTGTTAGGAATCTCAAACAAGACCTTACAGCCCTCAGATGTTACAGCAGAGAAGCCTTTTGCCCATCAGAGATAGCCAAAAGACTTCTCCCACAGTTAAATCAGCATGGTTCAACTGCTTTAGTCCAGGAAGTCAATTAGACTTCAGTGGACCTTTGAACTCCATCTACTCTGCAATTCATCCTTTGTGAATTTGTACTTTTTTAATCCTGGATCAGAATTCAACTAACAAAAGCCATTAAAAATCCAACAACAGAGAGCCTGTTTGTATAAACTAATAACCAGGTGGATAGCACTTCGGGAACTAGGTATATAATTGTGGAGCAAGAGAATTCTAGGTTTCCTGGAACACTTATAAGTGCTGTATGAGCTATTATTTACAGTTCAGGTTTGTCGTGTAATTGTCAAATAGGAGCTGATAATGGGCATTTTCTTGATAGCAAATAGCTATCACTACCAGAACAAATATTGCTAAACACAGGTGTTTTTGCATCCTATCCTCTGTGGATTCTGGCAGCTTAAAGGATCAGATCTCGTGAAGATGATGTGAACTTATGCTACATTAGGCTATATTATAGTCAAAACTAAGAAAAAGAGGAGCGCACTTAAACACAGCCTCACCGTGACAACATTTGTCACGCACTGTATACATGTGCAAAGGTTTTCCAACGTGCAGTACAATAAAAAGTCAGACCTTGCAGAGCTTAATAGCTAAGGAAATACTGGGATCCCACTTCAAGCTTCTGAAGTTCAAGTTTTTTAACAGACTCCTCTTCCATAGCACCAACACTCAGATTCCATATAACACACGCGTTCCTAATTATTTCAGTTTAATGAATCAGTAAAAAGAAGTTTTGATATAGATGATAGCATAGGTAAAATACACCTAATCAGAAAGAATATTTTAAAAAGAACATTACAGAGGCAATATAAATTACCTTAAACTCTTAAACATAACCAGAATAAAATGAAGGTCTGGCAAGGAATCAGAAGTTAAATACGGTAAAGAAAACAGAAAGCACTGTAAGCCTTTCCACAGGCCACAGGGAAACTTGTGCTCCAGGCCTGGAACCCCTCCTGCCCTTTTTCTGCACTGACCTTGGGGGCTGCAGGGCTGGTTCTCACTCCTCTCTCCCAGTTGCTGTTTTACAGCAGGGATTTTTTTTCCTTTTTTAAAATCTACTCTCACAGAGGTTTAACCAACATTGTTTATTGGCTCAGCTTTAGCCAGCGACAGGTCCCTTTTGGAGCCAGCTGAAATTGGCCCTTATCTAACATGGGCCAGCTTCTGGATTCTTTTCACAGAGGCCACCCCTGCAGCCCCCCACTACCAAAACCTTGCCATTCAAGCCCAATACAAGAACACATCAAAAAATGTTTTTTAACGTCAGTCCCCTTTTCTCCATGTTTGTGGATGTATTAGGTATGCCTAGTAGCTAACCTTCAAAAGTTGCTGTGAGCTTGTTATATGCTAAGTGAGAGAACTGAATTGTGAAACATCATCTTTGATCTTACTGCCAGGAGTTCAGAGTCATTCTGTTAAGCAAAATGTAAACGTGAAGGAAAAAATATCCATTATTTTCAAGTGATGGCTCTACACAGAAGTACTGTGAATATCCTGGAAAAGTCACAATTACAAGTCACATTACAAAACATTGCTGAGGAGTGAGGGATGGAAAAGATCCTGAACATAGAAACTGCACAAAGAAAATGCTTCTGTTAAAATTAAATAAAAATAAATGGAGGATGGGTGGGGAAAGAGGTATTATATTTGCTACTGCCAATACACTTCTAGAAGATGTGTACTTCACCTATATATATATTTAAACACTACAATATTCTAGCAGTATTTGGATAATGAAAGAGTCGCTACTAGGAATAAATGTACTTGAAATTTTCTATTACTCTGTCTGTATTTCAAGCTGACTGGACCTTACTGTTTTTCATCTTGGTAAGTCAACACAAAGCATAATGGACATTAGTTCTATTGTTTAGCAATATAATCAAAAATAAGACTTCATTTCAATTTTTTTTTAATGGATATACAAGGCCAAGGACCTTCCCAGTACCAAAATTTGCTGTTGCAGTGTGCTAAAGGGAACTGTATGTTGATAAAATTCTGCCAGTGAACCGCAGAGAGAAATCCAGAAAAACAGCTCTGACTTCATCGACTTATCTCTGGGTAGGTAAGGGAACATAATTTTACCACTTCTGAAGTAATGTTTTGCTTTCTGAAAGAGAGCACAAGCATCTCAAATCTCTGAAATATTTTACCAAAGTGAGATTATTAGAGATTCCATGCAGTTTCTCATACAATACTCTTCTAAGCACTATTTTGTCCCTCTGTTTTTCTTGAGATACTTTTCATAAATTTAATGTAGTATTTCTGGCAAATGTGAAAATTCTTGATTGTCCTGAAAGATCCTTCCCTTGGATACAGTTATGGGTATTGTACACACAGAAACCTACTCTCTCAATTCTTCTATCTCAGACTAGAAGTATGATTTTAGTACATTATTAATGTAATGATTTGGCAAAAGAAATATATATATATACATACATAAAATTGCGATAAAACAGCAGCCAAATCTTCTGCCCCTTCTCTCCCTTCACAGTGTATTAAACGAAGTATTTAGCTGGCTTATAAACTACTCTTTATTGTTTGACTTCTTTTCTTTCCTCAGAGAAATACTAGAGTAATGAATGGTAATGAACTCACCTAATTTCACCTGTCCAAAATGTATGTACACAGTGCAAACAAGACACCAAGTCTCTTACCTCTATCTATAAAAGAAGGAAAAATAGTATCTTCAGTGAGGTGATCCTGTATAGAATCCCAGGTCCTGCCTCTGCCCTCTACTCAGAACGCTAACCCAACCGTGAACAATCTTCCATGTAAAACTCAAATGTGATTTAGATCACATCACAAACTACGTTGTTTACCACCTTTCCAGTAAGGCTCTTTCCTGACATTTTTCATTGTGGCTTTCTCCTTGTTTCTTTGTGGCCCTTTTCCTGCTTTCAGCAACAGCTTCCTCTCGGGTAGGAAGACGTTCTCTCTGTACATAATACAATTGTTATGGTTTCTTACATATCTGAACTCTATTACTTGCAGCAGACCAGTGTTTATAAAGATTTGTTTATAAAAATGGACTCTCATAAGAAGGGACTTAATGAGCCACCACAAGCAGAAACATTGACTGTATTTGCTCTCACTTGCATTATTGTAATAAAGAAAATTGGGAAAACAGCAAAGGGTCCACGCTAGGGGACAGTATTCCAATGTACTCTGTCAGGACTCTAAAAGATGACTCAGGCATCTGAGTCAGATGACTCAGGCATCAGACACTGTGCATACCTCCTTCCTCACTTCTGTTATTTTGTAGTCTTCAAAATTAAGAAAGAATGCTGAATAAAATAAACTTTCAGATCAACAGGAATAGCATATAACGCAGGGTCTATGTAAGAGCATCTTAAGGTATTGGGTTTTTTGTTTGTTTATTTTTAAGTTTGCTGATAGCAAGCATGATGCAAAATCAATAAAAAGCATTTCCAATCCCATATTAACACATTGCTAAAAAATATTTTCCAAAAGCTGGATCTCATCAGGTCTTCATATCAGAGTTTATGTGCGATTCCAATACAAAGAGTGAAATGTTAGCTCCAGGAGTGAAATAGGGAAAAGAGGAGCCAGCAAAGCTAAACAAGGGAAATCATACTATTTGCATTTTAAGATCTGATTGACGATGTTTTGTGCTTCTTTTAATAGTCATGCCCTGTTAATCTCTTTCAGTTAATAACTGTAAAAAATTTAACTTTAATTTTTGAAAAATTGTATTTAAAAATAATTTTTAAATGGTTATTTCCACTTATGTCCTTTAGAGGTGTAGTTATGCAAATCCACCAAGCACATTTCTGACCCTATTTTCTTTGCTTGGTTGAAATCACTGTTAGGAGAATGGATTTATGTAATGGCATCTGCTACTCCTATTACAATTTCTATTTTAAAAATAAAACGTGGGCAAGGTTGGTGTAAAAGTTATTGTACAACAGTTTCATTATTCATGATTTCAAGTAGTTGCCATTTCAATTTTTTTCTCATTGTTTAGTAAGGAAGTAAATGAAGGACTGAGAAAGAGCAAGGAATCAAGAATACAGATTAGGATATTTGCCAGCACTGGTCTCATCTCCAAAGCACATCATTTCTGAAATATGAATACTTCATGTTTGATATGGTTGAAATGTATACACAGAGCTGGATATAATAAATTTCCCATTTTTCAAGTGCCATGAAGATACATATATTTACAAAACTTGAGGCATAAAAACAAATATTAAAATATACAGCTCAATATTCTCTGATTGCTCACTCCTCCCGTTCTGACTTTTTTTCAGATATACATGTATATCTGAAAAATATATCTATATTTGCAGATATACATGTATGACTCTCTGATTCTTTATCACATGGCAAGTAAACAAAACAGTCCTTCATCCTTACAGCCTTGTGCTCTAGCACATTTCATATCAGATCTCAGATGGTAATTGCCTTCTGATACAATTTTCTACCTATCAGGTTTTGGCGTGAATGACTTTATATATGGTGATATCTTGTTTTTCATTACTTTTATTTCTTGACTCCCTAATTGGTTGACTTCAGTCTAACTACGATAAATAAATCAAAAGCAAAAATCTTGGCTAAAATACCTTCATGATTCAATAATCTTTTGATTCCTCTTACATAATAAAGAAAAGAAAAACAAACACAAACAAAACCAACCAAAAAAAAAAAAAAAAAAGCAAGCATAGTTTTATTCCTGTGATACCATAATATAAAGGGTTGAACTACTGAAGCATGAAACAAGATACAACAGAAATATAAGTCAATATTTGGCATCATTCTTTATCCCAAAATAATATAACTTCTGTCAATTTGAAGTTGAAATTTGTCAATGTCATGTGTCATGGAAAACAGAGTTTTAAAGATGAAAAAGAGGAGAAACAGTCATGAAATTACATATGCATTCCAGGTATTAACAAAAAAAAAAAAAGTTCAACCCAAATGAAAGTCAATTCATGAGTTATTACCATTTGGTAATAATTCAGAAACTTTTTCTTATTTTCATTCAGGAGAGAAATGCTGGGAAATCACATCACTTTGTGAACAGAAAAGTAAATAACTTGGAATAAAATAAAATACAGTATATTTGTCTTATTCCAGGTGTTCGGTCTGTTTTCAGTTTTTCTCTTCTTAGTTTTCCAAGATATTTAAATTTATAAGTCTCCTTTCCAATTTTGCATGGGAAAGCACTTCTTTTAGAGGATATCAACTCTTTCTGAATTCTGGGATACACATTCTCATCTAGAGATATCCAATTTTGCCTCCAACATCTGCTTTGAGAGACAAAATAAAAATTAGATTAAAGATGTTGACTTGCAGCATTACTGTTGTTGACACTTTCTTGTGAGTCCTTTTTCTCACCAATTAGAAACAATGAAAGCGTATTTTAGACTACCTTATAAAATAAATTTAAGTTATGAAATATTTCACAAAATGGTATTCCCTTTTTTTTTTTTTTTTGATATTTTGAAATAAGTCTAATATTAAATTTGAGTAAAGAACCACCTGCCAATCCACAGGTTTCTCTGGAAACAACAAGAAAAAGATTGCATGCTCATTTAAGAACCTAAATCTCATATCAATATATCCTAACAACACCAATTCAATGATGAACAAATGACTCGAGTCAGTCAGCTACTAATTGTGTCATATCTGCACAGTATGAATTATAAAAATAAGAAAAAACTCAATAGGTGATCATTTAATTATTACTAGCAGTAGAAGTGGTATTAGTAGTGTGTACATACTTCCTTGGAAAGTACCAAGATAGTATCTTGGCCCCATAAAGTACACAATATAAATCAGGAATAACGAGAAACACGTAAATAAATGCAAATAAATGAATTGAAAACAACACATACTTCATACAAATATTTTGTGCTCTTTTTCTGTCCACTCCTCAAAATTGACACATCTTAGCACATTGCACCAAGATTACTAATTTTTCAAATATGTTAACACCAAGATATTCTACATAGGTGTTTTTCTGCTTTATTTGGGAACAGTGAGAGAACAATGAGACTGGGCTAGATCCAGATTTCCATGTTTTCTTGTATCTTTAAGTAGTTCAAAAAATAGTTTCCTTAAAAATGGGGCTGATAGCTACCTGTCCTCTTGTCTTTTGCATTTAAGGCCATGGCACTAAGTACTTTTCTGGTTGTCTATTTTAAATAAAGAAAACTTTCATATGCAATAACAACCCTGGATATTCCTCACTCTTTTTCCACATTCGGCAAGTGTTCTAACCTTGTATTTATTGATTTGATAATGCTAAGAGGCACTACCTACAGTATGGCATCTGGTGAATTAATCACTGTTACCGTAACAGTACATTATCATTCAGTCCAAGGCTTTTGTGTTTGTTGCATGAAGTAAATAATGTTTATCACGGAAAGACTACTAAGCTCAAGCCAAGCATGCTGTGTTATCATATTTTTTATCAGAACTTCTGATATTAGACTATGTTCAGCATGCTTATCTGCTCACTGGATTTCTAAAGGAAGAAAATGGAGAATTTCATCACTCTGTCAAAATGACAGTCATTACCGCAAAATTTGTAATAAAAGATTTTGCTGTGCCACCTCTAATTCAAGTAGTTCCTAAATTCCACTCCACTTCATTTTTGCATTAATATTGAACTAGTTACTTTTCTCTCAACAGCAGATTAGTAACTTTCCAAGCAATTTTTAAGAGACCTGGCAAAAATGAATGCTGGTATTCCCCTTTTCTTTGCAGTCAGAACCAATTTTTGTTGCACACTCTTTGAACACCAGTCTGATACTTACTGTAGGTAAAATCAATGAGTTTGCTTTCTGTAAAGAGGCATTACAGGCTGTTTTCTCTAAACAATAACTAATGGTACAGAAATCATGACTGCCTCCTTCTTCTGGACTCTGCCTAAATAAAACAAACTAAGCATGTTTCACTAGAGACAACTGTTGAAGTTAAATGGCAGTTGGACCTTTTATCACTGTAAAGTTAGTATCACATTTTATTTTGCACCTAGTAATATCATGTTTACTATAAAATTTATATACACACTTTCTGAGTGAAATCCTTGCTTAGTGCAGGGCTTCTCTCTATAGAAGCAGGGAAAATGCAGCAGACCTAAGCACACAAGGAGCAAATGTCAGAGCCACATCAAGAATGAAGACACCGTTTAACACAAACTGTGTGGTTACTAAACAAGCTCTCCTCATGTTACTGAACTTCTACTTTTGTGGGGGATTTATTTCACTGTCAGACATGTATGTGCCATATCTGTATGTCTATATGTGGGCTTCTCTTCCTGAGATTCCTCTACCAAGGAAAAAATAATAGATTTATGGCCTGAGGCATCTAACCAGCTTTAGATGCCTGTTCCAGGATAAAATGAATTGAAAGCATCTATTTCTCTCTTTTAACCATAGAGAATGGGATGTAGGGTTTGATTTGGAACTCGTTACTAGGGCAATGTAAGAATTTGTCCAACTTCCCTGTCAATAAGGAAAACTCAAGTCTACTTATCCTGTGTTTTCTCATCTTCATGCAATTACTTTTGACAATGATAAACATTGATCTCATGGGAGTTCAGACATTTGTGCACAAGACAGCAGAGAGCTAACAGGGAAAGGTGGCAGGTCTTTAAGATGTCTGTTTCTTTCTGTAACCTTTTTTTTTTTTTTTTTTTTTTTTGTAGTAATGAGGAAAAGTTAAACACCCTATTAAAATAATTTGGCTGGCCTTCATTTTCTTTACTAATCAGACTGGCTACCACTGACTTTGTGGTAGCTGAGAAATACCTGTCTTCTAAACTGTACTAGTTACACCAATTAACACAGCAGGAAATATAAATATTACTCTGTGCAAGTGATCATTGCAAAGCAACCACAAACCACATGTTGATAAAAGTGAATAATGACTCCCAGTAAGTGCATGTTTCTAATTTCCAGCACTGAAAAGGAGAATAGGGGAAATGTATTTTTTATCTTTTCTTTTTTTTTTCAAGTAAGAAGTGCTAAATTCTTAATGAAGAAAAAAAAAATCCAAAAGCTGTATTTGCCAGAATGTGAAAATGCATGTTAGATGCAAAGTCTATTAGGTTCCTGTTTAATGTCCTCCCACTGGGGAACTTTATAAGCAGCAGCTAAGGAGAGATCAATGTTGGCCTCAATGGAAGATTTATAGGGACAGCTCCTCTGACTGACTTTTTGGCAACATGAGATAAAAACTTAATAAAATAAAATAAAACTTAATAAAACTTAATAAAATAAAATAAAACTAAATACAACTAAATAAAACTAAATAAAATAAAATAAAAATAAAATAAAATAAAGCTTAATGACAGTCTATAAAAGAGAAGAGTGGGAGACTAACACCACAACAAGGAAGCAATCTCTAACAGCTCCTGTGACCTTTCTTTATTAAAAATTTGTATACATGGACAGACAATGGAAAAAGAATGGATTATTCCCTAACTTTGAGAAAGGCAAAATAATCAGATCACAACACTTCAGTCACTGCAGAGTACAAGGACAATTTGTCTGAAATAACATCAGAAAGCTACTTATTCTTTTCTGGTTTGCAAACTAAATGGCCCTATTCTCATTTCTTTGTGCTTATAATAGTCTCCTGACTTGCACTGATGCAAAGTGCTACAGGGACAATGTAAGAGTATACAGTAGCTGCACCTAATACTACCTTCAAAATATAGTCTCCCCAGAAAAGAAACACTTTTCACAAATATTAAAGAATGTACAGAAGGCCCCTATCTGCTTTCACATCACATAGCCGTGGATACGTATCTCAGCAAATGTTAAACAGCGAACCTACACCTGAAAGAAGCAGAAGGGGACGCTGACGTTCTCAGAGTCATAGATAAACAAAGCTTGAAAATCATATGAGACAAACTAGACTGCACAGTGACAGTCTCCAGGTAAAAAAGTTAGCTAAATATTCATGGTGAGTAATCTTCTGATGCATATGTTCTCTCCAGTTGGTACTGTGAATCTTTTATCTGAGCCACTGGTCTCTGTTGTATATCTTTGTGGTGTATAGAGCACAGAAATCCTGTTGTGATCAGTGAAACTTCTATACATAGAAGGAGCAGGGAATGAGCAACAGTGATCTCCAGGGTAAAAAAAAAAAAGGTCTTAAAAATCAAGTTCAAGGAAGGTGAATTTCCCCTGTGCAACTGAGGAGAAGATTTCTTTCAGGCTTTACACAATTCACTGAAAGCCAAAGATAGGTCTGGCTTTTATTTCTTGTCACTGCCTTTTAAAGAAACACTGAATTAATTGTGTAGGGAGCCAGATCACACAGCACAGTGTACTGTCCAGCAAAGAGCAGCAACTATTGTCTTCTAGCACAGGGAGAGTCAGTGTACAGATGCACCAAAGTGTAAGCATTGCAAATTAAATGGGAGTCTCAAGCCTAATGTATAGCTATGCACTTAGTCTGAAGTGCTCTCAGCAATAAAGAATCAGGACACAACATTTACTTAACACTGGAGTACTTGCTTTTGTGTTTTGTCTCCTGGTGGTGATGAAGACACAGAACAAAGCTTGTTATAATGCAAAGTGCTTTCATCCATGCAGGATTACTCCCATCTCTCTTACTTCGGTGTTTTCATTTTTGTGCTTTCCAGATCAAGTATATTTTCCCAACATATGATGGAAATATTGGGGAAAATGAGTCCTCATAAGGGTTGATAGCTTATCAACACTGAGCTCACACAAGTATTTCATACAGACCTCCCTTGCTTGTATCTGCTAGAAAACAGCAAAGCCTGAAGGATACCAAGATCAACTGAAAACAAACAAACAAATAAACAAACAAAAACAAAACATTGGAACAGAGTAGAAAGTTTGCTTTAAAGAGTATCTGTTTATGCAATTCACTTTGTCTCAAAGCTTCATAATTAGGTAAATGCTCCTCTTCATCTATGTTAGTACATTCCAGTGTATCATCACAATGTCTTCAGCTCATCCTTTGTAACTTACCAGTATAATCATAACATTAATATGACTGACCTGGAATGCATGCAAACAATCAGCATCTACACAAAACTACCTCTATCAGGCTACATGGGCTTACAAGGTACAAAAGAGATTACTTCCTCTTGCTACAGTCTGAAATATTAAGAAATATTTCAGGAGATATTTCAAGTTTCAAATCCTTTGTCAATTATTTGCATAGCAATCTGCTTTCTATACATAAATGAGAGACAGCTTTTCTTACTCATTTTTGCCTGTCTTCGCTGATGTATACTCACTAGCATTAATGGAGGATACAAGAGGTGGTTACATCTCCCACAAATGTGAACTTCCCATCCTCCATGGAGTGAGTCGACTCATTAGTTTTAAAGATTCATTCAATTTGCTTGAGAACATATCTGTTCATTACTGTTAGGTAAAACTTAGGGGCAACTTAGGGTAAAAAAAAAAAAAAAAAAAAAAAAAAAAAAAAAAAAAGGTAAAACTTTGGCAACACTATTTATTTATGTTCAGATGATAAAAAAGAAATCAGCTCAAAAACATAATACAAAGCAGTGAACCCCACAGTATCGGTGAAATACATTATAACAGAAACACTTCAGAAAGCATAGGACCCAAACACTTAAACTAAAATCAGTTCCCATTAGTACAAAGACATATACCCTATTTTGAGAGCCAGTCTGTAGAGATTGGGAAGATTACAGACAGTTGTTCTGGTCTCAAAATTAAAGCTCAGGTTTAGAAACCTGGAGATCTGGTCTCTGTTTCCATCTGGGCCTTAGGCAATCACATTGGGAACTTTTCACTGACTACATGGAAACTGTCTTTGTAACTCAACTAGCAAAATTAGGCTTCAGTTCCCCATACATTTCAGAGAGAGAATAGGAGTCTTTGGAAGGCCAAGTCAACTGATCTGCGAGGGATGCTGAGTGCAAAATGTATCAAGCATCACCTTATCTATGTCACAGTCTCTTTACTGGGGAAACTGAGATATTTTCTTCATAATACAGAAACTGAGGGAAGCTAAAGTAACTGATGTTCAGAAAACCTTACTGTGATGATGTAAACCAGACTTAACCTATGGATAAGGTTTGACAGAGAAAAGAGAGCATGCCTGTGATGGTCCTAAACATGAACATCATTGCATCATCAGTCATGGGACAAGAAAAGGGAAAATGGAGTCATTATTTATCACTCCATGGCACCATCAACCACAGGACTGTCCCAAGACCTTTCTTCAGTATTTTCATACAACTTCCACCCCACACAATCACCTAGATGATAATTAGCTTTTAAAAAGTGTCCTGTCCTTTCTAATACCCTAGCTTTTTTTATTTAGGAGTGTACAGAACCTGAAAAGCTAGGTATTTATGCTTTTGCTCAGATAAAACATGAACTCTGAATAAAAAATGGCCCCAAATCTTCACTGAGCATCAGCAGCATCTCAAAGCATTAAAATCTATATGCCATTGACTACAAAATACTTAGAGGAAATCATCAAAGACATGTAAATTTTTTCAACTTAAAGCACTGACTTCCTTTGCATTCACTTCACATATGTCTAAACCACTCTTTTTTACAGAGTATGAAGAAGATCTTCAGGGATTTAGTGAAAGAAGCATGTGTGTACTGTTTTACTCTCTTTGCGAACCTTCCCCTCTAAAGACATAACCAAGCTTAAAGGATGATTAAATAGGTAATGGAACTAAGCATACTATGACCATACTGAAAGATAAGAGGGCAAACACAAGTATTTAAACCTTTCTTCTAGCTCTTGATAGCACCAATTAGTCAAGCACCATTATGTGGAATAGCCTTCATGTTACTTAAAATATCCTGCATATCTCCCATAATACTTTTGTGGAAAATCATTCCCTGCATACATAGAAGGAATCATATCACATTATAACTGGCAATGTATTCTTCTCTGAGCACAAACTGTTTTTAAATTGCAAAATCCATTTTTATTTTCTTTTTCATTTGTCACCCCACCACTGGAAGGACGGTTTCCTGGAGCTCATTCCATTGCATGTCTGACAATATAAAGTCTACCTTCAATACATTAGTATAAAAATTGAGTATAAATGAGTACATTTACATTAGGTCAATGAACATGTACAGGAGACAGAAAGCATACAGGATTCACTGTATTTTTTGCTACAAACCTGACAGAGATTTCTTGATGATATGCACAAAATAAGAAGTTGGGGGGGGGGGGGGGGGGAGGGAGGAGGGCAATAACTCCATTTTTAGTGCCCAGATAATTTTCAGGAAATTTCATTAATATTTGGGTAAATAAACTTGATATGGATATATCTTCTGTGTCATCTGCCTTCTGACAATACAGCAACATGCTGCATAGTGTTAGCCTCTCATATTTCCAATGAGCATTAACAACAAAATGCTATTTATTGACTGAAATGTCTTACAGATCATTGAAGTTTAACATGAGGGGACATGAAATTCTCTTTTGTTCAGTACAACACGGACCTGACCTTAGCCTAATCAACCACTTCTGGCACTGCAGTAGAACTTCATGGTTCCCAGTCCCATTTTTCTGGGAGCTTTCCAAGTCACAGACAAATCCAGTCACTGACATTAAGAGATTAAATTATTAGAAAATTTAAGATGAAACAAATAAATAAAGGTGGAGTAACAGAACAAACAGAAGTATAAGCAGTGAGAAGGTAAAAAGCCAGAAAACAGGTTCATAGACTGATTAGGTGTTCAGTTAGTAGTTCTGAATAAGAAGCTTTTTTATTTTTCAAGCTTATAAAAATAATAAGGAACCATTCCAGTAGATTTTTATTTTTTTTTCTGAATTTCATTTTATGAAGTTCCTTGGAAGGCCAAAATGAACAGCAATGGGGAACAGCCAGACAGACGGTACTGCTTGTTGTGATAAACCAAGAACCATCCTACCAGCCTGATGCCCAGGGTCCCTCAGACAGAGTTCTGTGTCAGATACATCAAAAGAAAGTTTAAGAAAGCAAATTGTAGACATCTGTGAAGTAAATGTCCTGCAAGAAAGCATCTATTGCCTAGTCATTCTGAAGCCTTTGAGATATATTGCAGGATTCTCACTCATTAATCTTACTGGACTACACATGAAACTACCTGACACTACTTGGGAAATATCAACCTGTAAACTTAACTATGCTCTTTTAGATTTCACGTTCTTCTAGTAGCCTTGAAACATGGTACGGTTCTCACTGTTTTTGCAAAGCCCTTTTGCACATTTGACTGCAGAAGGAAAACACAAAAAAGGAATTTCACACTAAAATCATTCCTAGTCCTAAGACCTTCCCAAGATAACTGTTGCGTTCAACCATCCTCAAAGCCAGGTCCCAATCTCTGCCCTCCCTGTTGTTGAGACATGTAACATTTGTTATTTTTACGTGACATCTTGGTCTACATAATACACCAGACATAATAACATAATACAAAGACATTATTATAACATGTTGCCCAGCAACATGTACCTGCACAGGGGCAACACAGACAAATTTAAGAGTCCATGTGAATCTCTTTTTCTTTCAATGTTGAATGAGGATGAATTCATCCCCTAACAAGGTCTCCTGACAATTGCAATCACCTGCTACAGAAAAGACAGGGGAGAGACTTCCAGTGCAAGCAAGCCCAGTTGCCTGCAGACCCACAACTTGCCCAGACTAGTCTAATTTCCCGTAGTTCATAAAGTATGTTTGACAGGGCTGCATTGTGCTGAATTTACACCTCTGCTGCTCATTTGGAACTAAGTAATCTGAATAAAATTTAATAACTTTTTATCAGAAGTGACCTCTCTGTATTTTGCCTTGATAGTTGCACTTTCAGTCACTCATTTTCAAGACAAAACAACTGAACACACCAGACCTAATCTTTTTACAGGGCTCACATAAGGCTTCAATCTCTGCCTCAGTGACTGATGCTGTATTATATCCTAGAAAAGAGGAGTTTCCCATGTAATCTCTGAATAAACTTTTCCAGAAAATGTATTTCAACTCTTATTTCTTACAAGGGAAAGGGTTAGTAAAATCACTATATATTTCCACTTTCAACTTCCTATATGATATACTTTTCATGAGGTTTCTAAGTGATATATGTCAAAAAGTAAATGTGAATGTCCAATGGAATGAGGCAGGCACAACCATATACAAGCTTACATAAAATGTAATGTATTTCTCCAAAACAAATAATGAAGATAATTCCCTAATTTTTTTTTACATATATTTACATATAAGAAATATTTTACATATTTCTTCTTTTCAAATATGGACCTCATTTTCCTCTCAAAGTATTTTGAATTTTCTTCTGAAGTTATAAACTTCTGTTATTATCCATCAAGAGTAATGACACCTTATTTTTAACAATCTGATCCCCTTTCACTCCTTATTTTAATCAGGAATAACACATAGTCCTAAACACCTATGACAAATTTTAGAGAAGAAATTTCAGCAGTCACAGAAATAAGAATGTAGACAGATCTCAGATCTGAAATGTCATACACAATTACCCTAGAGACCTTGACTCTGAATTTCCAAATAACTCCGAGCATTATTCAGACTCTCTTCTCCCCTGACAGCTTTCAGGACCTTATACTTCACTGACTTCAATGAAGTATAACATTCATCCATCAGAAGTACTGGCTAAGATGAGAGCTGTGACTTAATGTGTAACAAAGGTAAAGCAACAGTTCTTACAAATTAAGCAACAGACTGCAATCTATTAACAAACACTAAGAATGCCTCACTATGCAGGTTGTCTGATGATTGTTGTTTGGGATCTCTCTAACCTGGACAAAACCTCCCTCTTTGAGATGGTGAAGCACACACACACCATTTTAGGGAACCAGGTTTGTATTGTGAGTCCACTGAATATTAAAATTTCTATATTGTGCTTGTGTCATGATTCAACACACTACTGTATTACTCTTCTAAATCAAAATCCCACATAACACAAAATGTCTTCAAAGTAAACCTGGTTGTAAAACTTGGAGGTACTGGAGCCCATAGAAAAGGCATCTGCCAAGCCTCCTGGGTGCTAATAGGGCTGATGACCCCCCACAAGTTCTGTGACAGCTGGCCCACAGCCCACTGACCTCCTTGTCCCTGTAGTGCCAAGCAGGATCCAGACAAGCAGAGGTGAGTGGGTGCCATTCTTTGGGTGGTGTGCCAGAGAGATGTTTCACTGAACACGAATCAAGTTGTTTGGCTTTGTAGACTCAACATTGTATGTCCCATGTTTTCGTGGTATTTGTAGGTATCCAAAATTCATACTGACTTTTTTTTTCTTTCTTTTTTTTTTTTTTTTTTTTTTTTTTAAATCTTTTAAAAGATCCAGAGGATCTTAGGATGTGAGCTTGGGGTGTGTGTCAAAATTCAAGCTACTCTTGGGACTGGCTGTCAGCCAGGCTAGTTGTAGACTTTTATCCACCTCTTCAGGAAGCCTGTCCCATTGTTTGACCACCACCCCTGCACAGACATTTCTCCTCATGCCCTGCCTGGCCCTCCCCTGGCACAGCTCTGTGCCATTCCTGCATCTGTGCCATCACTCACCAGGGAGCAGAGGCCTGCACCTCCCTCTGCTCCTCCCTCCTTGGGAGGGTTCCCAGAGTCCTCAGCTTCTCCTTAAAGGGTTTTCCAGCCCTCTTCGTTGCCCTTTTCTGTTAGCTTTTTATCTGAACATCATTTTATACTGTGGAGCCCAGACATGCACACAATATTCAAAGTGAGGCCTCACCAATTCTAAATATAGCAGCACCTCTTTTGGCTGGCTGGCTGTGCTGTGCTTAATATACGTTATAAGGCAGTTTGCCTGCCATGGCACACTGCTAGCTCATGTTGGTCCTCTTGTTCAAAGGTCTAGTCTGTAAGTTCAATGTTTTTGCACACATTTACCACTGGTTACCATTTATCTTGAAGTATCTTTAAGTATGATTCAATCAATAACTTGATTCTATTCCCCTAAAGTGAAACAAGCATAATACCTGTAAATATATTTTGCATATAGACACACTTGGTGGTGCTCTGAGGTCTGGCCCTGCATATCTAATGGGTACAGAAAGATAGATATCATCTAGGATTCTAGACAATGGATTGTGATGGATATGAAATGAACGACTTGCTTTTGGCTATAAAAATTCTTTCTGACTGACATAACAATTTTGCATAAGTTTCCACAGCACAGAGAAAGACATCAAAATTGGAAGCAGAGGAACATGCAAGAAGGATCATGGTTCTCCTTGCTTAGTAAAACTTCAAGTTCAGGTTTTTACATGTGTAAAGTGCTGTCTTAGTCCTAATGAAAAGATAGACGGGTAAGTTTAAAATGTCTGCAGCAACATTTTCAAGGAGGACAGAAACTGTATTCATTAGAAAAAGTTATAGTTTTGTTTGTCAAGCTGGATATTTGTAGCTGTAATCCATGAACTGTTCATTGCTAGAACTACTTAAACAGAATAAATACTTCGCACATTTTCTCCTCCCCAAAGATTTTTTTTTGTGTGTGTGTGTCCGAGATCATCATACATGAAGGCAAAACAATGTTTTTCAAGTTGATTTAATGATGTTCTCTAACTTCTGCATCAAGAATTTGTATAACAATAACAGTTTACTGGAATATTACATTATAGATTACGATAGTGTGTAAAGATGTATGCAAACACAAACACATGACCATTTATTTGGCCTATTATAAAGTTTCTTATAGGAGACCAAAGATAACACATACTTACCAATAAAGATAGACTTCTAGATATAGAAGTTTGTAGACTAATACACTGTGCAGTTGTGATTTTGTCAGTTACATTTCCACATTGGCATGGCTATTTTGCTTGATACTGACTTCTTACATTTTCTTTTATTGTCTGGATTAATTCTGACCAGATGGCTTCAGGAAAAGCCAATTTGCATTTATTACAGTTGGAGCTGTTCCTGTGTCTAATTTTATTTTTATTTTTTTCTATTGTATTTCCTTCATGAAAAGCATAAAACCAGTACAGTATTATTGAGCTGCAGATTGAAATCTAAAATCATGATTTGCACATCTGCAAAATATTCTATCTCCTGATATTTTTTCCTTCTGATACTCACTTATCATCATCAAGTGGCCACAAATCCCATTTGATCATTGAATATGATTTAGGCAAACCTCGCAGGACAGCTGGTATATGCATGTAGTCTGGACACACGCTATGAACAAAACAATCTCAACTAGAGGATTTTTACTTAATTTAACTCATTACCAGTCAACACCAACTTCTGATTCTGGATTTGGGGGGGGGGGGAGGGGGAGAAGGGGGGGAAGGAGGAAGAAAAGGAAGAAAAGAAGGGGAAGGGGAAGGGAGAACATAATCAAACAGGAACTTAAGTAAACATCTTTCTTCCCTCTTCTCCAGGCTCATCTTAAACCAAATATCTATGCCTCCCTCTTCTAACTTCAGATTGTTTGTGCTTCATGTTAACCCAGCTCCATCCCTCTCCTACTGGAGAGGCAATAAACAGCAAAGGAGAAGGTCATGTGGCTAACAGTTTCTCTCTGATGTTCCTTATTAATTTCACTATGTCCCACTGTATGTCACCCATGGCCCACCACCTCAGGGGTGTCTTTGTCCTGGTGTGGGTTGTCCATGACCGCAGTGTCTTGAGGTTTTCACTGCCCTGGCCTATGTTCCCCATGCCATAGTCCCAAGTCCTGCCAGGTGTGCTTAATGCAGACTTGCAACAAGGCTAACAAATGTAGGATGCTGTAGGCTTACAACAAGTATGCAAGACAATTCTGAATCTTAGACTCCAACCCTAGATTCACAGTACAAATAAGAAGAACTTATTTGTGTGTGTACATGTGTACATGGTGACCACTGACGTAAAAGCTAGGTCATTTTATAGTGGCGAGTCCTAATGGAGACAAGAAGTATGTGCAATTATCCTTGTTTAGAGTATTCTAGCAGATTTTTCATTAAATGGGGAGTTTGCTGAAACTGCAAAAGTAGGCAGAGCTATTGATCTCTTTCTGGCTGCAGGATCTCAGCAGCTTCCTCTAGTCCCCTGGGGACTGTGACCCCTGTACTGGAGCTGCTCTTCACAGAGACCAGCACTCTGCACTTCCATCCAAACTAAGCAGCCCGAGGGAGAAAAGGATCAAAACTTACTCAATCTAATTGAGCCTGGAAAAACAGTTTGAATATTGATTTGTGGCCCATTGACCTTTTTGAAATTACATAATTGGCCCTCAGGAAGAAAAGCTGCACATTGCTGATGTAAATAAAGATATTAATTAGGTTCTGACAGAATACATTCAATCCTCTCCTAGTTCTACAAAGTAATTTTCATGGCAAATCATAGACAACATAGTGTGAGAGTTATGAAGCTAATTGACAGAATGTACATTGGATTGTGACAAACAAAGGGGAATTATTGAAAAAATATATATTCAAATTATAACCTGGGTTCAAGTCTGCACATCTGGAATCTCTCAGATACTCTTAGTAGAGTAAAGGCATAACATTTTAAAGGCATTTTTAAAAAGTAATTCTGAACTTACTATCTGCCTGAAAGTAAAACAGGTGTCACATTGTTGATATTACTGAATATTATTCACCATTAACAGCAAACTAACATGTGATGTCTGAGCTGTATTAGACAATGCTCCAACTTTATACAGTTGTGGTAAAAGAATTTGCACCATATTAATAAATTTTAGATTTATAATCTTATTAATGAACAACAACAACAACAAAAAAAGTTCTGTTTTGCATTTTATTTGATATGTTCTTATCAAGCAACAGTTAATTGATTATGCCTCTAGTGCCAGTGATAACAGCATGTTATCTCTTCTTAGCAGGTAGAATTATAAGTGATTCCCCTACTCTTAAAATTACACAAAATATTCTACAATATGTAAAGTGGACACTTTAGGACAGCTCATGAGCTCCAGCCCTGCCAAAAGGCAGCCAGGCCTGGTCCGCCATGGGTCCCAACTCACAGGCTGATGCTTCAGCCTGGCCTCAATCTGTCTCTGTACCCACAGAGATGCCCAGTGCCCGGAACTGGGGCTGTCCTGCTGCCCTCAACCTGCTGGTGAGATGCACCCTGGCTCCAAGGCCCTGCATTAAAGTCCCAGAGAGCCCTCATGCCCCCACCCACACCGCACCTTGACACTAAGTCATAGAATCATAGTATATCCATGAGTTGAAAGGGACCCACAAGGATCATCAAGTCCAATTCCTGGCTCCACACAGGTCTACCCAAAAATCAGAATTCAGAAGTCCCTAGAAAGCTTTGCTGAGCTAGGGTCTCTTTCCTCCCTCTCTTCCCTGTCTAGCTTTCTCAGGAGATAGACACCTCCTAATCTTCTATCGTGTGCTTAAGCTCGTGCATACATATGGCCAAGTAGAGTTAATCGACTCAATCTTATTTACTTCAAAGCTGCCATAGTGCTTATCAATATTGTATATGCAAAGGTAGAAAATGATGGGAATGTTTAGTTTCAACTGAACATCTGCATGAAATTAAATGAAAGGTGAGGTTACAAACTTGTGGAGGTAGAGCTCTACAGGATGATCATAAAGGGAGTCCCAGGAGGAAGAAGGAAGTTATCAATGCATATTTCATACCAGATATCAGCTGCCTGAGAGCAGTGGAGGATATGAACCAGGAAGAGAGTAAGAGGAAAGCTGTATGCATTAAAATGTGATTAAACTCTTTGCCCTTTTCTCTATTGGTGGGATAAATTCACCTCAAACATAAATAATTTCCAGCCAAGCAGAGGTTGGAAACTTCATGGGAAGCATTGGGACAACTGAGCCTCAGGTTTGGCTCAGAGAACAGCTCAGAGAAATAGCTCTATTTTCTGGTTTTCTTACAATTTTTCTTGCAATCCAAAAGAAAAAATAATGTTTATAATTTGTAACAGCTGTTGTTCCTGTTGTAGTTACACTCTGTTGTAGTTACATCATCTAGCTTCACTATTAAAAAAAGTAAGTATGTGTACAGGTACAGTCCAGGATGTAGAACAACTAGAAAACAAAAGCTGTTGTAAGGTCATTATGTTTTTTTTTTTTTTAAAGAATGGTCTCTTACAATCACATTCCTTCAAGTGAATGTACTACTGCACATTCATTCAAGTTTGAAAATCTCTGAAAAAAAAAAAATCTAAGTCCAAAAAACTAACTCCGTATATCTTGTTAAAGGGACCCTACTTTAAATCAGTAGTTCTTCAATACATCAAATGATAGTTACATCATATTTTCATTTCCCTATTCAGCCATTTAGATATGACTCTGAGCAAAGAAGGTATCATAAAGACTTATTTATTCTAAGTTTTACTGCACTTAAGAACAATCACTCATCCTCCATGTAAACCTGCTTGATATAACAATAATATAAATAGCTTTATTCATTAGGAAAAAAAATTGCTTACTACACCTTACAACAATCATTCACATGAATAGTATGAGAGCTGTAGTACATCTCTTTTCAGAAGAGAACTGTTTAGAAATAAATTTGGACCTCTGGAACCAGAGAAGAAGAGTTAAGAATGAATCGCTTGAAAACCTGATCAGAATTTATAGATGGCAGGAACAGATGCTTACAATAGCAGCATTGAGGTATTGGCCTTTTGGCTAATGTAGTGCCATAAATGATTAAGAAAATTTTCCCTGATGAGGCAGCATAAGTATTTCAAAGGTTTAAAGGACTGACAAATTATTGTCTTCAGTAGCTCAGTTGCATGACTTTTACACCTCTATGAAGTAAGTGAATAGTACCAAGGCTTTCCTAGATAACAATAGTGAAAAGATGGTTACAATTCACAGCAGAAGCAGCAATAATTGACATCATTAAAAGAATCAACTTTGATGTGGCAAGGGCTTCTTTAATAAGCAAGCATTTAACTACTAATTATACTGATCACTCAAAGTGTTTTGTTGGTCACACGATTAAAACAATGTAAAAGTTATGATTCAAGGCACTTTTTCTTAATGAAAACAAAACAAAACAAAACATTACAATATATTTTATTTATTTAGATTCAAGCTACATTTCCACTTCCTTTTACATTTCCAAATGTTGCTAGTATCATGCATAGAGTAACTCATTTGTCTTAGTAAAACCCTCAGGACTTGTCCTCCTAAAGCTGTCCGACCTTTTTCACAGCAAAGCAGTGTGCTGTGACCCAACATCTATGCAGAAGTTTGAAGTTTCCTGAAACTTCTTTTTATCAAAATAGCTTCAAAGATTATGCTCAGTTGATAGGTGAAAGTAGTAATATCTATTAGACTTCTCAATCAGCTGCCAGGCAAAGAGAAATACAAGTAAGCCTGAAATGAAGGGATACAAATATCCCCATAGCCATCATCAGTGAAGTATAGCAAACAACCCAGCTGCTGAGAGTCCTAAAGACTTCTGCAGTTCCCCAGGGACTTGATATATTCAACTATTCTTGCATCTAAATTAATGTAGGAATTCTACCTACTTTCCCACTGGAAGAAAAATAAAGTCATGAAGACTTATATTCATTCAGATACATCAGATATGTCCAGAGGTTAAACAGACATTGGCTCAAATTCTGTTATATATGCCATCTCCTCAACAAGAATTGTGTACCTGTTTGTGAGAGCAAAAGTAAGTTTATTTACATAAAATTTGGGAAATGACTTGTTGCTAATTAAATTTTTCTGTGACTTTACAGTGCTGATAGACAGATGGTTAATGGTTACACAAACAGTTAATTAGTAGTTGGAAAGACAGCTTCTAATATTTCACTGAATAATCGGAAACTACCTACATGTATGCCATAATATTGGGAAGCAGTTAGTCAGAATCACCTTGAAGGTGATTCATTTCAGATTCAGAGAAAGAGGTGGGAGCAGCAAAAGCATGGTCTTGCTGAACCCTTCAAACAGGGAGATGCTACATGCAGGCAAATGAATGGAGGGAACAGCTCTGCTCCATTCCTAAAATAGAGGCTGCAGGTTCAAACACAGTATGGCCACAGTCTGAATAATCTCAGAAACAGAAAACACATAAAGGAATTTGGAGCTGAAAGTAGCTGCAATAAGAACTGAAAGAGCTTCTCTGCCTGCTATTACTTTCAGCAATGATCAGTTAGACAGGAATTTACTGCAATTTATTATTAGACTGAAATTAAATTGGAAGAATTGTTGTTATCTATTCAATGCAAAGTGCAATCCAAAATATTTTGGGATATTCATACTTCAAGAAGTTCTTCAAAACATTTCTCCTTTCCTAGTTACTAAGACTAATATTATCTTCGCATGAATATCAAAACAGTACCCCAAATTCTACCTCTCCTATAAGTGGCTCTGTTAAAGGCAGTTGTTTCAAATACCAACATACCAACCCACTTCTCTGCTGGGGTGGAAAAGAAAGGGCATATGAGAGGAGGGAATTTATAAGGTCTAACTATAGATTAGATATTCCTTCTTCATTCTTGCATTCCACATCATTCATCTAAATATCTGTCTTCTTTCTAATTCAACCCTCTGTATCCTCTCCATGACTATTTTAAGAAGAACTGAAAGTAAAAAAAAAAAAAATGTTTAGGATTGGACTTGCCCATCCAAATTCAGTGCTTACATGTAAAAGCTTACTAAACTAATAAATAATAAAAAGGTTTACTTCAACGAGATTTGTTTTTGAAATTTAATTTTGAATTTTGACTTATTCTTTAACATATTATTATAATATTAATATTTTCAAACTTTTTGTCAACAAGAAATCAATCTTTCCTTCCTAGGGAAAAAAAGAATCAGATTACAGAATACAAATAAATAACAAAAATAAATGGCCTTTATTTTTTTTCCAGTGTGGATACAATTACTCTTTAAGATCTTGATCAAATTCTATGTTAAGTTAGCACTATTTAGATCACATTATATGAACCAGATTCTACTGGACATTTAAACTGATCAAATGGCACAGAAAGCATTCAATCTAACTACAGGCAGCAACTGAAAATTATGTCAGAGCTACAAACAGTGCAAGGTTTTACAACTATATCACCTATGCCTCTCCACTGTTAGTCTGTTTGCCAAGTGTGTCAGAGATGAATGGAGTGTATCAGAGCAAGAAAGGTCTTACAGGGCCTTACATTTTTATGAATATTATGAATATGATATTATATGAATATTGCAATTTACAGCAGCCCAGAAACTTCTCTAGCACAGGGCACAGACCACCACTGAAAACTAAACATCCAAAAAAGGACCTGTAGTAGGAGTCCAGGCAGTCCCTATTCCTTGTTTGATTATTTTATTTAATGCAGCATCAGTGCAGGACTTTATAATGAAACTTCTCAGAGCACATGTAAAATCTTTATCTTACTGTTCTAATACAGGAGGAGGGAAAGGTAGAAAGGAATGAAAGCTTGCCTGTGCAAAAGTGAGGCTTAAGAAAACTCAGTGTATTTTGTTTTATTATGTTTAAATTATCCTATATTTCTTTTTGAGGAAGAATCAGTTGACTACAGATTCATGAATTTGAGAGGCACTAAAAATGCTTGATCTGGACTTCTTTTCACTAAATCTTTGGCTTTCACATCTTTGCCTTACATCTGCAATTTCCAAATCATTATTCTATTGCCAAGCTATTGTACGTATTTCAGGATGCCAGCCAAATTCTAATAATGGCATCATTAAGAGAGAGCTATTGCAATGGTAAATGCTGTATTACTTTGCTCATTTTGCCAATCAGTGATGTCAGTAATATCCTGTTCTTTAGGAACTCTAATTAAATTCTTTCATTGAAATAATCAACATTTGTGTTTCCAACCACTTTGCAACTACAGTAATTCTTTGTCTGCCAGCTGTGAGAATTTCCTATCCTACCCTCTCACATCAGCAAACTGAAAGGGGAAAAGTTCATTTCACACTTATATCATGTATTCATGGTTGAAGTAGGTAACAGACATGTTTTGCTTGTAATACTAAAGCCTAAGCCGCAAACTAAGATAGTTTGGAATGGTCTCAACTCAAATAAATAATTTATCAAATACATTCTTTATAAAGTGTCTTCAGGAATCACTGTCCTTTTATTAATAAACAGCTAGTCCACTCATCGATTCAGGAAGAATATGATCAGTCTTCATTCGGATCTAAATCAGATGAAACTAATGAACAGCATACTTTAATTAGATTAAAAGTCATTTACAGAAAGTTTGCATATGAGGACTCTGGTTCATGAATTCTAAAATATGAAACCAGCCATAAGCCAAAGTAGCAAAAGAGATTAAAAAAAAAAAAAATGAAGACTACCTGCAAGATAAATTTCAAAGGAATGCTCTGTTGCACACTTTTGATCCTCTTACTGCTAGTGTTACACTGCACGAGGACTTGAGCCTAGAACCAATAAGCATTTAATCTGTAATGCAGAGTGTAATGCCCGAGCTTTAGGCAGAATCCACTGCCAAGGAAGGCCCATGCCTCAGAGCAGAAACCCAGAAAATGGTTCTGGATAAGCAGAAGGCAAGCTGCTAAAAATTACCATGTAGGAAAAGTGAAGCACAGGGACATGAGAACCTTTATCTGCCTGGGATCCACAATTTGGAATTGTCTTCTGAACTAGAAGGATAGATTCAAAACATCTCTTTAGAGAAAGACCAACTTTTCTTGGTATACAGCTTTTCTAGAGGAGATAATAGCTAGAACCCTCCCTTCTTGGAAATCCCCATGTCTTGGGGAGCTTGGAAGGTTACTAACCCACCTCTCACATTTCATGGGAGGGTGAAAGAAGCCACCTTCCACCCCATCCACTAAATCTTCAATACTGTGCAGAAAATTATGCACAATTCTAATTGCAGAAAGAGCCTAGAATTATTAACAAAATTTTGTGTGGGAAAGAATGTCTGGAGGTAATCTAGTGCAATCTCCAGCTCTAAATAGCACAATTTAATTTTAAAGCAACCTGATCTAACTTCACATTTGCACAAGGCTTTGTCCAAACAAGCTTTGAAAACTTCTAAGGCTGGAGATTGCACAGCCTGTTACACTGTTTGTTGTTCTACAGTGAAGACACTTTTCTTTCTTTAAGTCACAGTTTGGACTGAGTTTTTTTTAGTCATTTCAACCTGCACCTTTGAGAAGACTCTAATTTTATCCCATCTATAGATCTCCATTAGGTACTGGAAGACTGCATTTAGATCTGCCCTTTGTGATTCTAAACAAAGGCATTTCCCTCAGTCTCTATTAGCAACCTCTGAAATATGCCAATGGAAAGGACGTGGAAAGGACTTTGATAACCTTGCTTGTTGGTCCAGCCAGTTCTCCACGCGCCTCATACCTTACCAATTCAGTCCATATCTCAATTTGGCTAAGACCACACCATGGGATAGTCAAAAGTCTTGCTAAACACAGGGTAGATGATATCTACCGCATTCTCCACATCCACTGCATTTGTCATTTCATCATAGAAGGAACTGACACTGGCCAAGCACACTGTGACACTGGTAAGTCTGTATTAACTGCTTCTTCTTTTTGTCCTTTACTCATCATGAAAAAGACTTCTAGAAGGATTTGTTCTATAATTTTACTAGCTAATGAAGCAGTGCTGACCAGGCTGAAGATCTCCAGCTCCTCCTTCTTATCTTTTAGATGGGCATAACATTTATTTTTTTCTCAGCCACTCCAGACCTCTCAACTGCTACAAACTTTCAAAGGCAATAGGTAGTGTTGGCTTCCAATGATGTTTACTGTTTCTCTCAGCACATTTCCAGGTTTCTCACCTGGTTCCAGACCTGCTTATGTCCAGCTTACTTAAGTAGTCCCTAATTTGATACTCCTCTGCCATGGAGTTCAACAGTTCATCCAGTATCTGTTCACTCTCAAATAAACTAACAATACATCTTAATTAAATGTACTGATCAATATCCATTTTGTCATCTTTCTCTAGCCTGTGGGGCTGGCTTTCTATTCTGTAGTGTCATCATATTTCCACTGAAGGAGTCACCAGATTACCAACATCCTCATGAGTAAGGTACTCCCAAGGCATAAGAGATTTAGGTATGAACCACTTCAGGACACTTTCAGGGCAACAAGGAATTTGGTTACATGCCTGAATTCAGAACCGGTCAACTCTTCTGAATGCTGCCTTGGAGTACAAAAGGACACATTTTTCTCTTGTTATTATTCAGAAACAAATGATCAGTGCTCTTCCTGAGGAGGGTGGTACAGCGTGTTGCTATATGTGCTGAGGATATTAGATGAACTGAGTGTTTCAGGTGGTAGAACATATACTACGTGAATCTGAGAAGGATATAATAGAAGAGAAAATAAATATTTCACTTCAAGAAGAGAGAAAATTATACCCTAGAGAGACTATAAAAGCTAGATCATGAAGATTTCAGCTACAAGCTAATAGTGGTCTGAGCCAAATGCGATTTCCAGGTTTTAGGCCTAAGTGACAGATGGCTGGTATTGTCCACAGTAACAAGGGAAGGGAAGAACAGACTGGTAAACTGTTAAGCTTCCTCTAAGCTGATGTCTGGACATTCACAAGTTAGTGACAGACATGTATGTCAGGATTTTACACTGCACAGGAGACACGTGAGGTCAAAGAGAAAAAATGTGTTTCCAGGTATACACAGTACTGAAAGGTAACAGCCTAAGCACTAATGCTACTGTATATCTGTGATAATTTGTGTCACTCTTCAGATCAGTCTGCTCAGCTTCTGCTCAGAACTGGCTGATAGAAAGGAACTGTGGCCATAGATAAATGCACTTGGAGAGGGAAGGGTTTGCGTTGGTTAAGGAGATTCTATGTCTCTTGGCGGAGTGATAAAAGAGGATTCATTTAGTGCTTCTAGCACAAACATGAGTGCAGAACTCAGCTTATGGAGACAAGACTGACTGAGGATCAGAGAGGGAAAGGTAAGCCCAAAATTGTGGTTTCCCTCAGACTCCCTAGTTGCCCAAAAGGCCTAATAATGTTAGATCTCTATGGTTTCAAGTGGTGTCAGGATGCTTTTTTGATAACAGAAGGTGGAAAGATAAAAATGGCACTTACGGGCACTGGCACAGATAGTCATGTGTTTGGAAAAAACAAAGTGACAGAAGATCCAGGCAGATAGTCTCACTGGACCCAATAAGCTCAGGAGAAAAGGACTGAAACTTTGATTAAAAGAACTCACTCAAGATGAATTTAAAACTCCACCAACCTCAGTTACTATTGAAAAATACAAGACTTTACTCTCTCAATAGAGAAGAAATAGAAAAGGCATTCAAAGAGCAATTCGAAATTAAATATTTGAAAAGTTATTTAGGAAAAGTCAACAGTGGTATAAAAATAGTTTTTATGTATTCAAGATACACCATTTTATTTAATGTTCAGAGTTATCAGCAGCAATTTTTATCTCTCCACACTTTAAATAAAAGCACTGTTTTAGCTTAAGAAGCAAAGGAGCCAGAGTAAAAGATTTGGTGCTAAACCAAATTTATCTCTATGTTACTTTCAGTGGTGGTCTGAGAATAAAAATAAATACTAATGAAAATATTCACTAGATGCAATCAAAGCAGAAGGCAAAAGGCTATCAAGCCATCAAATATTATTTAGTTCAAGTGTAAAGTCCCTATCAATGGAGTGTTAGTTAATTAACACTAGGCACAGACATTTCTTTGGATCGCATTCAAACTAGGGGTGATAAAAACATTGTTCAGGTTGAGCAAGTCAGCTGTGAAGGCATGGAAAGGCTGTTTTAGCAGCAACAGGAACAAAAGAGATCTTGTCCTTCTTAATGGGCTTTTCCCCATTAAAATTATAATTTCACTGCACAATTAGCTAATAGAAAGCCTGAAAAATATCCACATTTTATTAGTTACTGTAGTAGGACACACAGAGATCAGATGTTATTCTCTTCCTTCCTATATTATTGTGTCTATATATATCCTTCTTCATCTTCTACCTGACTGCTGTTTACGTGCACCCTTCCAACATGCACAGCTTTCAACAATGTTATTAGAAATAAAAAAGAGGTACCAAGTGAAAACAGCAGTTGTTTTTGCCTGGGCATTTGAAAAGACAGATCCCCTTGACATGCTTAGAAATCACACAGAAAAGAGATATATTTTTTATTGCATGATTAGATTGTTTTGCTTTACCTGGCATTCCTTACCATAATTACACAGAACCCATTTGTGAACAGAGATGATGAAATTTGACTGTGGCTTGATAAATGTCTCTCCCAGTGCAATTTTTGTTGGTGTTCTATACCACAGGGTCATAGGAATGATAACAGCTATTGTTTCACAGGGCAACAAAATATTTTTTTAGGTATGATTACTCTTTGTCATTGATTATATATTGACGATATATTTATATTACATGCACCTTTTAATTGAACTTCATTCAACTTATATGACTGACTTTGAAAACAAGATATTGCCTCCTATATATGCTGTAAGCAAATAAAAACATAGGGCATATTACACAAATCAAATGATAGCTTCTGATCTCTCAAAGAGAGATCAGATTTTTTAAAATTCATTCTAATATCATAAAAGTTGGGCAATGTTTTTGCTGATTAGTTCCTGGCCTGAAAGACAAAACTGGGCTCTTTGACTCTTTATTTAACACATATAGATAGGCTTTCAGGGAGATATAAAACAGCAGAGTCACCTACAGTTCTTACACTCAGCATGAAACTGCCTAAAATATGCCAAAAATATATATGTTATATACAGTATTGTATAATTTTGTACAATTTTCAAGTAGTTAGTTCTAACCGTATAATGAGACTTGCATGTATTTCCTTCTCACCCTGAAGAGTTTGAGCAAGGTTTCCTAACTGTCAGTTCATGCATTATTTTGGATGCACAAAGAAATAAGAAAAGTAGAACACTTCCCATTTTTTTACTGAAGCAGTTGTGCTGTATGGAATATAACTCAAGGTTCAATGAGATAAGAGGAGTGCAAGTGAACCTGACAGTATAACCCAGGAGCCAGATAATTTTCAAGAAGGAGAGGGACCTGGCTCACCATGGCACAAGTTCAGAACTAGTCCTTAGAGCAGTATCTATCCAGTTGATCTGGCCTTCACCTAGAATAAAACAGTATTCTTGACTTATGTCAGGAAAACTGACTTACATCTGATGCTAATATTGAGTTTCTTTTGATAAAGGAAGTGACATAGTGACAGGAAGTTTATATATTTCAATTCCTTCTTAGGATGTAGATTTTTTTTTCCAACTTTAAAATTACTAGCTTCTCCTTCCAAACAAAAGCATCCAAACTAACTATAATAAAAAATGCCATTCAACAGAGCTTACAACACATAACACAAGAGCCAAGTCAGTGGAAGGGCTAATTCCCTCTTAACCATGTAATCATTAAATCCTATATTACTAAATATCTTTGAGCCAGGTAGATGAATGAACACCATACAAGTTGTATGTCATATGGTATCTTTCCTAATTATATATTTCTCTCTCAGAAAATAGGGTTTGTGACAGAAAGACAGCAAAATACATCAATAAAATATAAGTATATTTGCCACGCCTGCTGAGCAGTGCATAATTCAAATGAGGAGTGGTCAAGATGTTGCCATGAATGCGTCATGAGAATAAGTTGCAACACTACCTTTCCCTTTGATTCCCAAAGAGAACAGAATTTGTTGTTTGTTTTAGGACTATTGATAAATTGAAAAGCATTTTATAAAAAGTGCTGGAGATTTTTATACTTGTAATTGGAGTTATCTGTGTGGATTCAGTGATAACATGATAAATTGATGTGCCAAAGATGGGAATCTTGGAATCATATTGCTGGCACACATGAAAAGCAACATTAACTTAAAATGTGCTATACAGTTTTTAAAGTAGCTAAAATTTGCTGCTCCACTAGCAAGAAAATGTTCGTTAAGTAAAAACACTCAATACTGTACATATTTGTGGAAAGACAGTACAGCATTCAACTACTGTTAGCTGTTCTAAATCCTGCAAATTGTATGTGTTACAGTAGAACAGAAAAACTGAAAGGTGGAAACAACTTCAGCAATTTCTTCAAATTCAAGATAACTTGTAAAATTAAGAATCAGAGAAAGTTAGAAAGAGAAATCTGTATCAGGACTTCTATTATCTGAGAAATCACCTGTGTACAAGTGTTTGACTAAACACATTTTGCAGTATGGCCTCAATGAAAATGTTACTCCCTCCATGTTATGTTTTCATGAGCTGATAGTAACATTTCTACAAATTCTGCTTGGAGCCACTAAGTTCAACACATTAGCTTTCTGTGACAGATTGTGTGATGGTACATACTAAATCTGAAGTTAAAGGTTTTCTCTGTAGTCAAGCCTGCTCCAGTTTAATTAAAAGTGTAATTTCAACTCTATGAGACAAGAGATATGGTAAGTTTTCTTCTATAATTCAATTCACACTTCACAGACATTTTTTAAGTCATTTTCATCTCAGGTTAAATCAACAGATGTCAAGGTTGCACTGAATGCAACCTCATGGATGGATTAGTTCAAACCATTTATAACCAATATGAAACTACACCGATAAAAATTGAGTGTGTTTTTTTTACACTGATAGGGCTGGTAGCTGTAGCAAAAATAAAAGAATAAAAAATAAAAAAATAAAATCAACAGGGTGAGATATGACTCAGATGACGTAGCAAAGTGTGGAAATTTGTATGTCTAAAAAAGAAGGATGTGGAAAAGGTAGCATAAGAAAGTAGAACAGCATTATCTAAACAGCATAACAAAGATTTCCAGCTTGTACCATCTGAACCTTATTTTCACAATTCCTTGAAAATGCTTTCACTGTTCTATTTTTTATTCTACTGGCTGTGTCAAGTATTAAATAGTTTAATCCACCTACTCTTTGGTATTGCATAGTTTTTGTAACTGAAATGCATAAATAGGCTTTGATTTGCAGTTTCTAATTAGTAGCAGAAGCAACATCTAACAAGCTGTAGTACAGAACTACCATATTTATGGAGTCAAGAAGCACAATAATTTAAATTACTCCTATATATTGTTGGATCCTAAAATTGTAACCACTTAAGAACAAGATATGAACATATTGTAGGCAAATCACCAAAAACCAAATGATTATAATACAACTGAAGTTTTAAAAAATCAAATTTAAAAATTCTTGTTTAAAAATCTAGACTTGAAAATCACTTTGAAAATCTATAGTAATATAAATTGAGATAAAAGAGTAATTTCTTCAAATACATTGCTCTAAAAATATAGCAGATGCAGAAGGAGTCATGGGATGAGAGAAGTTATCAGAATATATATTGAAAGTTCACAGTATTAAATGAATGGAAGATCTTTTGAGACATAAAAAGAGTATGCACACTGTCAGCATAAGAATTTCTTAAAACTCCCCTACCAGAGGAACAACTCCTAGATCCAGCCTGAGATCAGCTCCTATGCTGAGGCATGGGGGTAATTTTTACCTCCCAAAGAAACTTGTTCTAATCCTTAGCTGCTGGAGAGGGGTCAAACCCTAATTTACAAAGTTTTTTATTCCCTGCAATGTCTTTTTGCTAGTACTGTTTATTTAAGCTTGTTCTATTCCTTCTTGAACTTTGCTAAATCCATTGATTCAAGGACTCATCACTCTCAATGCAAGTTCCTTTTGCTTTGTGTCATAAAAAGAGATAAATGAGACAATCTGAACTGCTAAACTATTCAGCTATTCAGTTTACTTTTATCTGGTGTTTTTCTAAGGTAAACAGAGCTAAGTTTTAAAACTATCTTCAGGCTAAAGTGTTTATCCCTGTACCATTTTTTGTCATATCTATCTGACCTCTCCATAGTCTTTCAATATCCTTTCTGAGACTAAGAATTATAATATCATAGCCAAGGTAAGATTGTTTATTTACTGGTATAGCAGCATTATAATGTTTTCCTCACTACTCCCCATCCTATTCTTTATATTGGAAATATCTTGTTTCCATTCATGCAACATTAAACAAGATCGTGCTCATTAAATCAGATTTCATCAAGCTATACTCAAAAACAGACAGGCCTATCTCCTGAGTTAATACAGGTAATTTGGAACCCTGTATGGCAACTTAGAAATTTATGTACAGCTCTGGGGGAGTCTAAAGTGATCTTTTCTTCCTTCTACAAAAACAAGGAATAAATACTGCTTACAGATCTCCTACAGGCCTTAACTATCAAGACAAAATAGTGCAAAACATGAGGATACATGATTTGCTAGTTCTGAAATAAAGCCTTGACCTCCCCACTGGGACAAACAGGCACATAGGCTTTTCCTTTTATATAATTTGGTTCATCCATAAATGAAGCCACACTGAGAAAGAAAGAGAAAAAAACAACAACAAAACACCACTTGTGATTCAGGTCTCAATGAGGAAAAAAAAATAAAAAACTATTTTGAAGAGGGTAGGCAGCTGGAACTAGATGTTCCACAGGTATCAAAGTCCTAAGTGTCACCTCATTTTTTTCACCTCATGTTAGCGCTGTAGAAAATGTTCTCTGGATCCTAATATGTTTTTTCTTCACCTAGGTAATAATTCTTAATTTACTTTTTTCTGTCTTGTCTCATTTAGAAACAGCTCTTTACATAAGAATTAAAGTCAACAGTCTTTGTATTCTGACAGATAGGATAGAAACCCCTTCCCAGTATCCTCCACAACACTGCACAGTACCTATAGTGCAGTTTTAACCCATACAAGTTAGTATTACCGTAGCTGGCTCAGACATCAGCAGTAGCATTATTATAGCTAGAGAAGAGCTCTTTGCAGAGCTAAGCTCCAGGCAGCTGTGACTATATTCTCAGGAGTACCTATGGCAACCAGGCTAAAGGGGGCTCACCTACAGTAAATTTGAAGTAATTCCTTTCAGTTGGTTTGAAATAAATATACTCACTTTTGATTAAGGTAAAAAAATAAGTTCCCCTTGCACAGCTGAATACAGCTGCCTTGGCAGCACCAATCTCAGTTTGAAAGCTCAGTTTATTCATCTTTGGCTGGAATGAGCTGCATTTACATTATGTTAGGAATGACTTAATTATAATCACCAAAGTTTTTCAGTCTTCACCTACTTTCATGCATTTAACATCAAGTTATGTTCACACCTCTTACTACCAAGCTGACTTCTGAAATATTTAGAAGCAGAAAGATCGGCCCATTTGCTCCCAAGAGACATCATATTCATCAGAGGAAGAAGGATGTCACATGGATGACACTCTGCTCTTGTATACAGCTTAATGTTTGAATGCAACCAGAAGTCTGGTATGAAACTATGCTGCATTGAGGAATATGTGGAGAAACACCATTTTTTTTTTTTTTTTCCCCCACATTTACCGGCACAATTTTTGCTTTCTTCTGCTCTTACTGGTTCCAGTAAGGATATTTGGGATTCTCAGAGTGGGGAGAAAATAACGTGTTACCACAAATAAAACAGTGATGTCCTGGCCATACTGGCATACCAGGAGGAAAAACAATAAAAATATTCACAGTAATCACACGTAGGCTATGCTTGTTATGAGCTTTGACTGCAAGCTTTTCAGGAGCTGTTTCTCAGCATCTGAATTGCTGAGAACTCGTTACCCAGAATAATGGTCCATTTCCTTATAACATTATTATATGAAAGTTCAGTTCTCCCTGTGCTATCTCAGGTAAGATGCAACAAAAAGAGAAGTAAATAAAAGATGCCGTAACCTCATAGCCCTGTAAAGCAGTTTTACCATTGCTAGCAACAGACTGTAAGCTTTGTACAGAATTGCAAGGCGAGAGGACTGAAGCTTGGCAGGCTTGCTCTGTCTGAACTTTTCTTGACCTGTTTCCAGCTTTATTTACTTAGTTTAGATGTGACAGCAATTTCCCTGGTTGACCAGTTGTCTATGGTTAATTTATTTTACTTTTATCATTGTATAGTGCAACTTCATGTATGTATAAATACAAAGCAGTAACAAGCAGTTATACTATGCAGAATGAGGTATTTACATGTATGATTCCAACATGATGAAGTAACTCAGAGAATGTCAGGCATGGTACAACAGCAGAGGCCTCCAGCAGTGAAGACAAGATGTGAGGAAGAGGCCCTAAGCACAGGATGCTGGAAGAAAAGGGCACAGGCTAGCACTGGAGACACTGTAGCTATAAGCCACTCACTGAGCTGTGATAGTTGAAGGTCAGTTGAAGAAATGGAGCCTTAGCCCTGGACAGAACTGATTATGGGGGTAACAAAGAGAAAAAGAAACCTAGCTTAGGTAAAGGCATCATGCAGAAAACTCAGGTCTAACAGGGAACAGCACACCAATGTGGACATAGCAAAGATATAAAAACACGTCAGCAAATGTATGAAAATTACTCCAAATAGATGATAGAGCAAGGAAAAAGAAACCATCAACACAGACATCACATTCACCACAGCAAAGAATTCCAGATGCTGATGATTCACCGTTAATGCCCTTTCACTGCCTTCACTGCCACCAGTATGAAACTGTCAACCTCAGCACCCAGGGGAGCAATGGAGAGGCAAGTATAACAGAAGAAAAAAAAAAAAAAAAAAAAAAAAAAAAGTCTACAAATGAGGAAGTGTGCATATAACAATTTTAACTGCATTGTTCCTTTTCCCATAAGCATTGTATCTAGACTAATAGTGATTCGTGGACTGGACTGTTCAGGTTTTAGTTATATTCAAAATGAATTCATGTCTCTATAAATGGAGGATGTTTCTTCTGGAAAAAAAAAAAAAAAAAAAAAGACAAAAACAACAACAACAGCAAAACACCTCACTCTAATTGGAGTAGTCTCTATTTCCACCAATAGCTGAATACACAGATGTGCCCATCTGGAAACACAGAAAATATGAATACTCTCAATTAAGATGAGCTATGATAATAGCATTTAAAATGGATTATGATACAGACAGAAGGTAAGACAGAAAATTCTGTGTACATTTTGATAGAACACAGCAACACAGATGGACTCAATTATATCGAAGTATATTGCATTTAAGTCTGTCCACTAACAAAATTGCATATCACACATAATTAACATCTAGTATTTATTGTCTTGACAGATTGTAGAAGCCAATCTCTTAATATGATTCAGAGAAAGTATTGCGTGTTTATTTAAAGCAATTAAGTACAACTCAGTAAGGAAAAAATAGACTGAATATAAAGAGGCACTATAACTTCTGCCAAATATCATATTCTCAGCTGAAACAAAATGGCATAAAACCATTGATTTCCATCAGGGGGTGACCTGTTACAGGCATAATGACTCATGCTACAGGCAACAAAACATTCTCCAGCAAACTCTGCGAATCACAGAATTGTCTAGGTTGGAAGAGACCACAAGATCATTGAGTCCAACCTCTGACCTAACACTAAGTCCTCCACTAAACCATAACGCTAAGTTCAACATCTAAACGTCTCTTAAAGACCTCCAGGGATGGTGACTCCACCACTTCCCTGGGCAGCTCATTCCAATGCCTCACAACCTTCTCAGTAAAGAAGTTCTTCCTAAGATCCAACCTAAAACACCCCTGGCGCAACTTTAGCCCATTCCCCCTCATCCTGTCACCAGGCACATGGGAGAATAGACTAACCCCCACCTCGCTACAGCCTCCTTTAATGGACTTATAAAGAGCAATAAGGTCGCCCCTGAGCCTCTTTTTCTCCAGGCTGAACAAACACAGCTCCCTCAGCCGCTCCTTGTAGGACTTGTTCTCCAGATCCCTCACCAGCTTCGTCGCCCTTCTCTGGACTCGCTCGAGCACCTCCATGTCCTTCTTGTAGTGAGGGGCCCAAAACTGAACACAGTACTTGAGGTGCAGCCTCACCAGAGCCGAGTACAGGGGGACAATCACTTCCCTAGACCTGCTCTTCCCTAGACCTGCTGGCCACACTGCTTCTTACACAAGCCAGGATGCTGTTGGCCTTCTTGCCCACCTGAGCACACTGATGGCTCGTATTCAGCCAACTATCCACCAATACTCCCAGGTCCTACTCTGCCAGGCAGCTTTCCAACCACTCATCTCCCAGCCTGTAGCTCTGCTTGGGGTTATTGTGCCCCAGGTGCAGGACCCGGCACTTGGCCTTGTTGAACTTCATACAGTTGAAGTATGAAGTTGACATTGGTCCAGCCTATCCAGATCCTCCTGCAAAGCCTTCCTGCCCTCGAGCAGATTGACACACGCACCTAACTTGGTGTCATCTGCAAAATTACTGAGGGTGCACTCGATCTCCTCATCCAGATTATCAATAAAGATATTAAAGAGGACTGGCCCCAGTACCAAGCCCTGGGGAATGCCACTAGTGACCGGCCTCCAGCTGGATTTGACTCCATTCACCACAACTCTTTGGGCCTGGCTATCCAGCCAGTTTTTAACCCAATGAAGCGTACGCCAGTCCAAGCCACAAGCAGACAGTTTCTTGAGGGGAATGCTGTGGGAAACGGTGTCAAAAGCCTTGCTGAAGTCAAGGTAGACCACATCCACAGCCTTTCCCTCATCCACCAAGCACATCACTTTGTCATAGAAGGAGATCAGGTTCATTAAGAAGGACCTGCCTTTCATAAACCCATGCAGACTGGGCCTGTTCACCTGGTTGCCCTGGAAGTGCCATGTGATGACACTCAAGATAATCTGCTCCATGAGTTTCCCTGGCACTGAGGTCAAACTGACAGGCCTATAGTTTCCCAGGTCTGCCCTCCGGCCCTTCTTGTAGATGGGTGTCACGTTTGCTAGTCGTGAATCAGTCTCTGATAATATTACCCTATTATTGGCTGTTCCCCTGCCTCTTCCTTTTTAGTGAAAGTTCAAGACACTGTTTTAAAGTATGGAGACAACTCATCTGCTTCAGCATAACAATGACTAGAAATCCAAATAATGTCTTTAAGAGGTGGAAAAATTCATATTCTTTTGATTAAGGCCACAGTTGATCAGTGACACCCAGCATATAGGTTTGTGTATTGCACAAGTTCCATCACAGAAGAGAGGTGCATCCTCTTCTTAGTTTTCATTGTATCCCCTAATTTAGTGTCCTTTTCCTAATCAACAACTGCCTTAGGAAAAACAGTAATGTAACACATAACTGATGACAGGCAAACACATTGGAAGAAAGTGATGCAGAAAGTTACATTTATTAAATATTTACCTGAGCAATAAATAATAAAGCCTGTATTTTGGCTATGTTCAATAGCTGCAGAATTAACTTATTAAAATATATATAGTTACCAAATGTCTTGAATTCCTTGGGGGTTCATTCAAACTATTCCTGATAACAAGAAGAGGAGGAGCACACAGAGTCAGCAGCCCTTCTGATACTAGTTAGAAGGACTGGAGAGCATGTAAGCAAAGTATAGATGACAGAAATAAAATATTTATATAAATTTCCTAATGTACAGAATTCAGGTTGTCAGAGAACCTGAGAAAAATTATTTGTATCCTGTAATTAAACCAAATGTTCTATACCCAAAAATCATATATCATATCTGTTCTTAGCTGTATAATTGTTTTGTCTGGTAAAAAGTTAGATATTAACCTAACCTAGAAGGTACCCTCTAACACAGGGAGACAAGAATTATATAGTTTTTTTCTCTGGGCTGGATATGCCTCGGTTTTCAAGGCTGAGCTATCTGCTTTTCCAGATATAAAATTATCTAGAGGGGATGTTTCAGTGCCAGGCATTTAGATCCACAGATAGTCCAATGCTACTTCTGGGTAAAAAAGGTATCCCTTTTTTTAAGGGATACCTTAAAAAGGGAGGGAGGAGAGGAACAAAGATTTGAAGATTCTGAATCTGTATTTGACAGTATTGAAAAACAAAAAGCATGCTGCCACTGATTGCTACTTGATTTCATTGTAAGAATAATTACAAGGCCACATACGCAGCCTTTTTCCAGCTACAAAAACATGTCAGTTTGTCATAATCCTTTTCTAATTAGCTGTGAACATTTTGTCTTTGAGTTGCTGACTCCACCTTGATGACAAGTAATCGACTATAAAGCAAAGCTTTCCATAGCCTTTTGGTCTGATTTCATCACTGCTCAAAGGCAGGAACTTAACCAAGCACTTGGGAACCTTAAATGCTCTTTGTGTACTCAAGAGACCCCCTCAGGAGAACTTTCTTGACTTGTTTAGACACTCAAGACATCTAAAGAAATCTAAAATTTCAGGCTTTTATAGTGCATCAGAGGGAGATAATAATGGTCTTTCAACAGGGTAAAAGTAGGTTTGCTGGCCTGTCATTTTGCAGGAGTTTAGCTTTAGCCTGAGTGCTTGGTCAAACACTTTGGTAGTGAGGTGGGGAAGACATTATTAGCATTCTCCTGTGGCTTGTGTTGGTCCTGTTTCAGCCACCACAGCTGCTTCCTCTGCTGCCTCCCTGCATTTCCATGCTCGCTCAAATCTTCTATTTATAAAAGAGAAAGGATAAAATTTCTATCAAATATTAGGAGAAACCCAGCTCTGTGCCCAAATAACATTAATAATCCAAAACTCCTGAGATAAAACCATCATCTTCCCTTTGTTCACAACCTGAAATTTGCACAAGGGTACTGAATACATCCCCAGCTGTCTGCAGAACTGGCAACAAAGTCAGTTAAGGTTCTGCATACAGAAAAGAAGTCAGAATCTGCTGCTTAGCTCTCCAAGCTTCATTTCTAAAACTGCCTTCCCTCCACAAGGAGCAATTTGAGTAAGTGGTTTCTCTGTAGGCAGTCTTCAATAGCCTTGTCAGGAAGCAAAAAGCAAAACAAACAAATGAAACAAACAATACAATGAGAAATAATGGCTAATAAACAGGGAAATGCAGCAATCTAATCTGATTCTATTTTCTATTTTTATACACTGGGGACCAAATCTAGCAGTGATGTGAATTGGTTAAGACTGAAATCCATTCTAATTCTTATCAAATCACTCTCAGTGAATCAGAGGTGCAATTGGGAAAAAAAAAAAAAAAAAAAAAATGCTATCTCATTGAATATACACTTCCCAGCAATAGAAGGAGTGACGTTGACACTTTTACTTACAAGGTTTTTCTACATACAACATTCTATAACATGGTAACAAAACAAAGATAAAATATGTACACATAAACACATATATAAAAATTCCTATGTATGCACACAGATGATAATGCATTTGTTATAATTTAAAGAAATCATGGCTGTCCCCAGCCACTGGAGCACCTTACTTAGACAATCTGTGTGTGGTTTATGAGGAAATGCATGACATTGAACTGTTAGGATACCAGCAGTACCAATATTTTTTTCAATGTTTTACATTTTCACAAGTTTTATGGAGAAAAGCAGCAGAATTAAGGTGTATCCCATATTCTGGCCAGACTCTACTTAAATCCTTCACCCATCTTGTGGTCCACTACTGTAGCATAGCTAGATTTAGGTACTGAAACTTTACTCATAGGGCCAGCCAAACATAAAATAACTTCTAATTCACAGCTCTTGCCCTAATCAACTAGATAAATAAGTTTCTTTCTTTTCTTCTGCTTTGATATTTGCTGACAATCAATTTAGTTCAACAGAGGGGTGGAGGAAGACAGCAGAAAATGGTGCATGCTGCCACCAACTCCCTTTGGGGTGTGCGTATTGGCATCTCTTCTGGGTTCAGATTCTTGCCAGTGCAGTTCTGCTGCATATCTGTGTTGCCTTCCTCCTCTAATCTCTCTTCAGTCATATACAGTGTAATGATCATTTCAATCTCATTTCTACCTCCCTAATAACAGCAGTGTATTCGAGCAATAAGAACATCATATCTCTTACCATCTTTAACTCCAGTGGCTGTTGGAAATTCCTTTTCTGGTGGAGACTTGGCAGGAATTAAGCAAATTTGATCCCACTCATGAATGAAATGTTTCAATGTTTCTTCCTGTAGTGGCCAGTTCTGGGAATCAAAATGAAGGTGGTTTTAGTTACAGCAGAGGGAACCATATTTTATTTTATTTTTTATCCCATTTTATTTCTGCTTTTTTTTTTATGAATCTTTCCTTTTTCATATGGCTAACATGTGGGTTCAGTGTTCCAAACAGTAACCAAGATATTCTCAAAACTGGGAAATTTTTTAACCTTCTGCCACAATACAATGTTCTGCCATTGGATTGCCTTTGACTTTCAAGGCAAAGAGCCCATTGTTAGATGATCTATGCTTTGCAAATTCAGCTACTTTTAACAATGACAAGTTAGATGATGAATAACAGGAAAGATATGAGAATTTCCTCCTATGAAATGAATGAATACAAGACCACCTCCTCTAGAAATCTATCTGTATAAAAGCAACACACTTACTTTACCTTCTTTAGTCTACATTCTAATATTCTCAGGCTACTGTGGCAGTACTGGGAACATTTCCACTAGTCAAAAAGCTGTAACATCTTAATATCTCTCTAATGAATGTTGACACCAAATGAGTTGCATTCCAGCAGAATACAGGCTGTTTTTAACAAAACAAGTTCTTTCAGAGAGAGGTGAAATCTGGGCCCAGGTTCCTCATACATTTGTTTGATTGCATTTTGTTTTGTTAATGCTTCTCTGATAACCAGTTATAAATCTATCCTTACATGCATTTTACTAGTAAGAGGCAGCCTTATTGAATTATTAGTGAACCCTTTTGCTAAGTTGCCTCAGGAAGGATTATTTTTAAATATCTCTTCAAATCAAAATACTTCTATTACACGTCATCTCTCTGACTGACTGTTGTGTACGTGTTTTTTTGCTCTGTCATACTCACAGTTTAGGAAAGGAGATATTGATCAGTACCAAAGAGACCAACGTGACAGGTCTTACTCTTTAGTGTCCTTTTCAAATCTCAGACTACAAATTGCCAGCCAGGCCAGCCACTGAATAGCATGCATTCATTCAAGGACTTCTAATTGCTTTTCCAAGTATCATTTGAAGTAGTCAGGCATAATAATTTCATTGGATGTTAAAGCATGGTCCCTTTTGATTTAAAATAGAACTAAGATGTGAGGGAGGAAGAAGGGTCAAATTATTTTCATATATATATATATATATATATATATATTATTTTATATATAATTTTTTTTATATAATTTATATAAATTTATATATAAATTATTTTAATATATATATATATATATTATTTTCATATATATATATATATATATATATATATATATATATATATAAAGTTCACATATATATATATAAAGTTTTTTTTTAAATTTCAGCCAGCAAGGAAGCCTGAACCCAAAGAAGATTTCTAATCACAGTTTTATTGAACTCATGGAACTAAAGTTATTGCTTAAGTGTTTCCTCTCATTAACACAAAGATTTAATTGACTTTGGTTCAGATTTGTAATCTGCTGTAGGATTCTCCTGTTAGGTTTATTTCAGTCTTCCTACACCTGAGTGTTTCTCATAAACTTTTTGCATCTATAGTTAGTAGTGAGGAAAAACAGCTCTTAGGTCTAAAGGGTAAAAAGTATATATAGTGGTCATTAAGCCAATTTTTTTCAGACCTATGTAATATTACATATATCCATATTCTACATAAAATTGGCTTATCTCTTGATAATGCTGAACGTCCATGACTCCTACTTATATTAGAAAGAGTGTCACAAAAATCATGTTACTTTTATTAAGATGCCATATGCCACTGGGCTTACTCAGGGCACCTACACAACAGAGGTACAGGATTTGTTACACTTTAACCACCAGATGTTAAAACAATGCTGCAGTTGTTTGAGGTTGGTAGAGTAATTAAAGGACTCTGGTGACAGAAGATCAAAGAAAACTACAGCTGTAATCCCTCCTGCAGAATGTCACCCACAGGCCAGGTGCACGGAAGGCCAGCTCAATCTCTAACCCAGTTGATTACCGTATATCAAAATCAAACCGTAAAAAATAAGAGTTATGTCTGCCTCCACTCTTTACCTACATGATTCTTTCTAAATAACAACCTTGCTCAATGCTTAAAACAGGCTATCTTCTCAACCTCAGTTTAATTTACTTTTGTTTTATTTAAGAAATACTAATTCCATTTCCAAAGATGTGAAGCTTAAATTGTACTGTGCCCTAAAGGCATCATATAAAGAAATTGAGATAGCATCTCTGCCTTTTGTGTAACATTCCTGTTACAGAAAGACACCATATACCTATAGTTGGTGAAAAACTTTCAGGGCATTTTAAGCCTGTAGATTACAAAATTTAAACTATGTTCTTTCATATTACATGTTTTCTGATTGCTTTGTTTTGTTTTCTTTTGAAATTAGGGTACAATGGAATCTGGGCTAAATAGTTTGGGCTAAATAGTTCAGAACTTCCTAAATTCACTTTAAATGTTTTTGTTAAAGAACAGAGATTGATAATTAATTACTATTAGAAAAGTCCACTCCATGAAGAAATATATAGTTACAGGAACACTAACTAAAGAATAACAACAAGAAAAAACACCTTTCCCATCCAGTACAATTTATGAACTTAAAATAAAATCCTTCTGACTTCATAATATCAATTAAGAAACCTGTAATTGATTATAATGTATATATATATTAAAATATGTATTCAATATAATAGTTCTCTGCTGCCCAACACCTTTCATTAGTTCCTTTTTGGATAAAGGCTGATTTATATGTCCCTTGAAAGGAACTGTCACAATCACACTTATCAGCTTCCTAAATAAAATTGTTTCCCACTCTAATTGGAAAAAAAATGAACCATTTTGTGACAGTTATACACAAAGACTGTTGCCTTTCTTCCCATTAATTCACCTAGAAATATTAATAATTTTCTTTTTAATCTATCTCTAGTTCCTATTTAATGGAGTGATATAAGCTAATGAAAACAGGAACTCTTACCTTTTCACCCTCTACTTATTATTATTAATCATAATACTTCATTCTTACATATAAACCAGCCAATAAGAATATACACTCAAATAACACTTATTCCATTAAAATAACACATGCATAAAAACAGAACCTTCAGAAAACATCTTTTAAATTTTCTTCAAAACAGCAGGCTGTTGGCTGTTGTTATTTTTATGAATGGGGTAGAATTTCATGGTCATTTTCCACTTCATTTCAATCCAAACACAGCTTATAAATACATGGGAATGCCAAGCCTTTGGATGGATTTACACATTTTCATAATGTTACACAGGAATACCCTACTAAGAATTTTTATAGCCATCCAGGCTGTAAAAGTCATCTTCTGCCAAAATATATACATATATAGGGAGAGATTCTTAATAAACCGCCCTTATTTTTTTTTTTTTTTCAAAAATTCCAAGGCAGAGAATACAGAGTGATCAACTTCTTATAAGGATTTTGTCTTTAATTCTGTAGAAGCAGCAGCCTGCTGTTTTAATGAATAACCACTAAATGGCTGCTGCGCTAGTGGATATTGATTTCAGCAGGGGCTACTTGTCTCCTAGGTTGACATTTAATATCTGTTAAAGGGATTCTCCTGCTGAGTGACTTAAGCACAAGCATTACATTAGGACTACAGCCAAGCTTGTTGGGATTAGTAATTCTCCTCGAAAATATCTTTCAGTCAGCACTATGAAAAGCCAAAAGCAAGGCAAAATTTTGATTTGGTAAAACTGGAATGAATGGCTGTAGATTATGGAAGTGTGAGAAAACCTCAACATTTAACTCCTTTCCATAGTTTTCTTCATGGCACATGAGGAAACAGACCTCCTGATGAAAAGCATCCTGCCCCCAACAGCACTGCAAACACACTCTGCACTCCCATGTCACTTGCTATGACTGTGTCAATATACCTACATAAACTCTCCCATTCAAATTAAGGATGAGAGCTGCCTTGTTGTGTAAGAAAGCAAAGAACCCACAAACAGTACAACATGTGCAACAGTACAACATGTTTCCTCTGTTTAAATCAAGAGAGAAACTTCAATTTACACCAGTTTGTTTCTGCTTTTATTATATTTGAAGTGTGAATCCAATCTCAACCTGAATTTCTTTAGAGTTTAGAAGTTTTGCTTTAGCTTTACTCTCAGCTTTTCCCTCATTACTTACTAGCAATCTGTATATGTTCACATCTATATCTAAAATCTCTAAAATCTAAAATAAAAATAAAAATAAAAAATAAAATCTAAGCTATAAGAGCCTATCTAATTTTAGTGAAATTTTATCAATTTAATAATTTAATTTCTGCTCTTTGATCTTTGATGAATCACCCAACATCTGGAAGGAAGCTTTTCAGCTGAGGCATTCAGGCACCCAGAACTGGATTCCTTCACCCTCAGTGTCTAATTTCCAGCATTTTTTACCATCAGCCACAAAACAGAGATTATCACAGTAAATTTTCCCATTTTCACCTTAGAACAGAGAGAGTAAAAGAGAAAAAATAGTTATGATCTGATCCGTGAACACTTCAATCCATCACTGAACATGAATCTTTGGAACAGTTTTGACATAAATGATAAATCCAGAAACTTTGAGGTAGCACAATCCTAAGGATTGTGGGATACAATAAAATAAATGGAAAATAGATTTACCTGAAAGATAAGAAACCATTTTTTTTCATAGTTTGGTGGAAGAGCAAGTATATAGATCTCCCAGATTTGAGGTAAATGATGAACCACAACTGTTGGGTATTACGAGTGAAAGACATCACAAACCAACTTCCTCTTTTCATCTGTTTTGTGAGCCATGAATCCTACCTTTGATGAGTGTTGTAATAGCATTTGCTTGTCTTGAAATTTTTGTTTGTTTGCGCTACATTTTGTTCCCTAATTATGTCTCTTTTCCCCAGAGGAGTGACTGGGTTAGGTGGAGTGCTCTGGAAAGGGGCTGGTCTGCTCAAGGCAATATAGGCTGCAAGTTAGGCTGGGCAAAAGAGTCACAGCAAAGACTTGGGAACTGGGCGCAGATAGATGGACCCTCAGAAGAGTCAGAATCCAGATGTCACTGTGCATAGTTTGCTGCCACTCAGAAAGTTCTTGAGTCGACTGGTCACAGGGATCTTCCTGAAAGGTCCTGCTGTTAATAAAACATTTAGTTCTGTTCTTCCTTTGAACTACCTTATGATTTCAACTTTAAAAGGCTTTATTGTCTGTTTTCTTTGAATTAAGATTGGCTATTTATTTAGTTATTTTTACTGAAGATATCTTCTGTTCTTTAAAAGTCTCCTAAGAGTATTCTATAATGCAAAGATCCAGGCAGATCTACTTTAAAGTTGTGGTCACCTTGGGGGTCTGATTAGAATTAGATTAAGTCTACTTACTTTACCCAGATCTGACTTAATACCTGCTATTATCTGTATTTTCCTATGTATTTTATGAATGTAAGCTTGACAACTAATTTACAGCTGAGGCTTCAAACTAAATGGCAGGCAGTCTAAAAGTTAACTCGCTATTCTCAGTCTATTCAGCACAGGGTCTCAGAAGCAAAACACTGAACATTGAAATTAAACTTTTTTTTTTTTTTTTTTCCTATCCCTCTCTTTCCACTCTGCATAAGCATGAACATAACACAGTTTTATTCCTAAAGCTGTTTTATTCATTACTGTGCACTTGTGCAAAATTCGTATTTCGATTATGCTCATGTTACCACAAGCCTAGTATTTTGACTCACTTTGCACTGACATGAATAATGACAAAACAGTAGGCAATGACAAATCAGTTCTATAGATAGGTTTCTTAGGAAACTGAAATTGTCTGAACTTTTCCAGTATCAAATGATGATTGTTCTAACGGGATCTCTTATGTGAATTCTCCCATATCACTGAAGTCCTTTTCAGAAATCTGGATGAAATCCTCTGAACTATATATTGTAATAATCTCCTACAGTTATTTTACAGGTCAACAGGCAAAGGGGAAGAGAAATAAAGAAATAAACAGAAATACATATGTAAGAAGATTTCTTTTCTATAAACTTCTAAGATGTGAACTTCTGGGATTATTGTAATAAAATACTGGCAAAATATCTACTTTTTCTTCAGAACAAATAAAACTTCTATATAAAAGCCCAGAGAAATACTGCAAGTGAAAGGGTAAATTCCATTTCTGGGACACACTGTTTCTGACTTTATTTCATTACAACAGTGAATAAATCCTTAAAGAGTTTGATATAAATATATTTTATTGCATTAAAGCAATAAACCTGAGGAGAATTCTTTTTAAAATAACTTACTAAAAAATACCACATCCTAGGTTGAACTGAACTGATGATGGCCATGACATCTTTTAGAATAACTCCATTGAAGCAAACGTACAGAGTGAGGATTTTTTTCCCACTATTCCATTATTTTAGAACCAGAAAGCATCAATACAACCCTCATGTCTGAAGATGAGCATGTATACTCATTGCAGCACTGAGTTCAGTTTGAAGTCAGTTATATCTACTAGAAAAACAATGAACTTTAGGGTAAAGTTGGCGATAATGTAAAATCCACCTCACAGTTAAGTCATCCTAATGATTCCTTACTTAAAAAATGAGCTTTTTTTTTTTTTTTTTTTTTTTTTTTTTCCTCTAACTAGCTTTAAACCAAATCTTGCTGCTCTGCTGTGTTTATTTGTGGCTAGATTAAAATGTCATGAACTAATTCCAGAAAGATGACCATGGTAACTCTCCTCAAATCATCATTTAAAGATGTTTTGCAAAATTCATCGTCATCTTTTTCCCAAATATCTCAAGGCAGAAGGCAGGTAATGAATATCTCAAGGCAGAAGGCAGGTCATCAACGAATGACCTTGGATCAGCTTTACTCTTCATTCAAACCCCCCTCTGGTTTGGAGAAAAGGGGGTTCCTATGCAGGAATGTAAGACAAAACTAGTAAACTTCAATGTACAAGGCCAGATTCTTATGCACAAACTACTTCTATTATGTTAAACTGGTTAAACAAACACGCAAAAACAAACAAACAAACAAACAAAAAAAAACAACAAAGTAGACAGATTGAGTTATTCATTGTGCTGTGAACTGACCACAAATCTTGCACAGTATACTCATTTTCATGTGTTCCCTTTGGACTTTTCTTTCTTCTCTCTTCCTTCTTGTTCTTTTTGTTCTTTTATAGGATTGTGATTTATTTTTATTTTTTAACAGATAAGGAAAAGGATTTTTTTCATTCATATTACAAGTAGGAGGTAGATGGGAGAAAAATATATATATGTGTGTATATAGATATATATATATATAATTTCTTAGGCACTTCACCAGATCATTACATAGCAAATGAAATGTTTATCTGAATCCTCTGTGAATAAGGCATCTGCAACAAATAATTAAACTGTATTTTCTATTGAGTCTAAAGTAACAGTAATTGTATGTATTGCCTTAGTTTTACTGAATATTCCAGATTATTTTTTTCTGTTTCAAATGACAATTTCAAAGATAGTTGAAATAAATAGTATTTAATTAACAAATCTTCTCAGCATATGAAGGAGAAAGAAACTTATTTTGAAAACACATGACAACAGAGCACTTGGATATTTGCCAAAACCAGTGTTCAATATTACTTTACACATTTTTCCACAGTGTCATTCTCTGCTGAAATACACTGCTCTTACAAGGTTTCTTATCTGTTCTTATGTGTCAGTTCTTTCTGGCACTAGTATTTTAATCCAAAAGGCATTAAATCCAATGGTAAGTTTGTATATTTGCTTCACTAAGTCCTGGATCAGACCTTATTTGTACAGAAAGCAGAAGAAAAGGCTTCTGAATTTCTTACAACACTTGCAGTACAAAAGCATCTCTAGGTGTAGTACAAAGATACCCCAAGGGGCCAGATATGATTTGCAGTTTCTAATTATTTGTTCTAAGAGAGCTCTACATCTCTCTTTATATATATATATATATATGTATATATATGTATATATATATATTCATGTAATCTCTTGAGAGCAGTTCCCAACATGAGCAACACTCCCCAATTTTCATAACATTTCAGAAATGTGCTGGGCTATTGCCCCTTCCACCTCTGCATCCTCAGGGCACTGCTTGTCTCAAATTGTACTGCTGAGAGTGAATTTGGCCCTGAGCACTATGTTAACAATATATTAGCTAAGATCCACATGTTATAACTCAAACACGGTGAATCTCTGTTTTACAATCCCACTGTGCCCATGGGCTTCTAGCTAAGCACTTTGCCATCTGAAGTGCTCCTTCCATTAGCTATGGAGGATGGATTATTTTTTCCTTTTCTTCTTTTTATTTTTTTTTTTTTTTGGTGGTATGTAGCAGCTTTGTTGTTTTTTGTTTGTTTGTTTCATCTTCTGGCATCCCTCAGCAGTGGAAAGACACAGATTTGTTTTTATGTAGTAAGGTTTCTCAACGAATAGTTTGCTGTATGAGGGTCACATGAGGATCACAAATTGCTCCTTAGTGAAGCTTTCTTTGTTCAGCTGCCATGTAGATATAATATTTCTAGTATCTCTTTTTATGTTTGTCCTCAGAGTTTGTGTGCTGTAACTTTCTTTTATATTTGATCTTGCTGGGTTAGGAAGCTGGAATCCAGGAAGAATAAACACAGGTGCTAATGATGGGTTGCCTGCACATTCCTGGTATTTTTTTAACAGAGGTTCTGAGCATGTTTTGCAAACATTAATTAATTACCCATTCTGGAAGGCACACAAACATTACAGTCTAAATTATATAGCTGAGGAAACTGAGGTTCACCTAATACCAAGCCCTAGAATTTGCAGAGGCAGGGTACCCACCAGTCCTAGTTAACTGGAATTACAAACCTTCAATATCTTGAAAACACCTTCCCCGAAGGCTATCCACAAACAACACAGCAGATCTGGAAACAACCCAAGAGTCCTGATTCCCTGCCCCTACACTCATCAGATCATTGCCTTTCCCACAATTAAAAGAAAATTAAACTGACAGAGACAAACAGCATGAACAGTATCAGACATCTTCAGTAACTGGCCATGGCCAAATCAATTATTGTTAGCAGGTGTTTTAACATGGGCTAGCTGATGCTTATTATCATAGACTGTAATGCTTTTTTATTATGAAGAAGAAACAGAATCACAGAATCACAGAATTTCTAGGTTGGAAGAAACCTCAAGATCATCGAGCCCAACCTCTGACCTAACGCTAACAGTCCCCACTAAACCATATCCCTAAACTCTACATCTAAACATCAAGAGACTGCCATTAACTCTAAAAGGAAGTAGAAAGTAAAAAAATTCTGTCTAGTCCAAAGCAAGAAGGGAGGGAAGGAAGGAGGGAAGGAGGGAAGAGAGGGAGGGAGGGTTTTTTTCTAACCTCTCTCTACCAATAATATTCTATGTTGGTGGTAAAATACTTTGCTTGAAATTTTGCATATAACAATATTTCAGGATAGGGTAATATTAGTTCTGGGCACAACTAATAGATAAAAGCACATATAACTCTCTGATACATGCTGAAGGGACCTCTCCATATAATCTTACAACACAGCAAGACATATATTCTTAGAATAAAGCCTGTTTTGTTGTTATTGTTTGCTGGAAGAATTTTTATGTATGCTGCCATGGATATTGGGGCTCACAGCATCCTTTTCTGATCTCTTTCACTGTGTGGTGATTTCATCCACATTTTCAAGCAAAGCACACTGAACATACCAAATAATCCCAGGGGGAAAAAAAGGAAAGGAATTTTGTCTTTGTGCGTACTTTTTACATCTGATGGTGAAGGCTTTTTGATGTTTAACCGTTTGATTCTCATCTGATGAAGTGGTTCCATGTTTTGAATAAAAATTGCCTTCATTTTTCATCTAGCAGCAGTACACAAGAAAATAAAATATTCATCACAGAGGTATTGGGATATGTAATGTCTGCATACCCAGGTTTTATTCCTTGTTACTTTGCTAGAGATATAAAAAGGTGGTAAATATGATTTGAATATAGATGCTCATATGATTTTAAGGATATAAGTTGTTTGAAATCTGAAGCCATTACAGTATGTAAGGTTTCGTAACAAACATGGTTTAAACACTTTTTCTCACTTTCAATGTACTTCTACTATACTCACATAAAATTGTCTCTTTAGAGAGAGATGGGGTTTTTATTAGGCACTTTTTTCCTTCCACATTATCTCTTCTAACCTGTCACTGTTTACTACTTTTGCAACAAATCAAACACATTATCAGACAGATATGCAGACAGATTCTGCAGCACCTTTTCCCTCCCTCAAACAGAAAAATGTGATTTTAACAAGGGATGAGCTGCAGTAACCTTCCTCACTCCTATTTGTGTGGGGAGTCAGGGAAGGATTGGGGGGGTTGTACAGAATGGAGGTTTTTATTAAAAGCCAAATTGTATTCATCCATTCAGCTTTCCAACCTGATATTTGTAACTAAATGCAGTTAGAATGTAGAAGTTATCTCTCTGCATGTGTGAATTTAAATGAATTCTTGTGCCATGGAGAATATTAGTTCAATTTTTTTTCTTTAATTTAAAACCCAGAAATCCCTTGAGCTGTTATTTTGGTCTCTATGATATGAACTCTTCAGGCTAGATAGCATGATATCTATGTCTTGCACAGCACTGAGCACACAGTCAGTTTTAAGCAAATAGTAAATAACAATAGCACCAAATGTTACGCACAATGAAATACCATTTCCTGGCTTTAAAGTGGAACTGGCAACATTTCAAAGGTCTGGAGGTTCTGTCTAGATAAATGAGTTGAGTCAAAATAAAACTCCAGAGACCTACTTTTGAGCAAATCCATCTCCCCAGTATGTTTCAAGCCCAATTGTGAAATCCAGACTTCAGGATTTAATAGCTGGATATGAATTATTTCCAAGTTTTCAGTACCTCAGTTCAGCCAATTATGATGAGAATATTTGAGCTGATTTCAGTGTTACAGGAATATTTTCTATCACATTTTTAATGTGAAAAAGTTTTGAATCTTGGGAATATGTACTTTGTTGTTAGTTTCTTTTATTAAGAGAGTCCATGGAAGAATTGTAAAAAATAAATAAATACATAGATAACAGGAAAAACAGATTTTCTTTATAATTCCTTAGTCACTGACTCAGAGACAAAACCTATGGCTGCTATCTGGAAACTAACCAGAAAACAAATAAGCAAAAAAGACTGTATGTGATATGCTTGACCTCCTTTGTTCTTGTCTAAGTATGTGCATGCAATTTTTGATTCTTAAAATGTATTCAAATTCCACACTTTTGCTTTCTCTGGTTGTGGAGCAGTCCTGAAATATCCTAAACATCTACTATTATCTCAACAGACTGGCATTGGTATGAAAGAACAGATATTTCCTTCCAAATTTTGCACCAAAACTCAAGTATAACTCTGAACTTTAGATCCACTTACTTTTTTCAGAAACTTTTTAATCATAGCTATCATAACCAACTTATATGGCTGAAGCTCACAAAGGCTCACTTACCATGGCCAGTAAGCACTGTAAGACCTTCTCTTTTTTATGATTAACCATTTTCTGGCTGACATAACCTTGGTTTATTAAATTCCCTACTCTCTTCTGACAGGCACTAACTTAACCTCTAACCAAGCATCCCCCCCAATGTCTCCAGTGAACCATTCACATCATCTTCATCATAATCTTCTACAGGAATCCAATATAGTACATACTCCCTCAAAAATATCCTAAGTTCTGCACCATTTGTCAGTGACGGACTTTTTGGAATCTCATTTGTTAAAAGGCATTAACCAAAGAGCTAGCCTTTCCCCTAATGAATTAATTATTATGATTAATCTTATTTCTTACTTGGATTATTTTATTGATGAAAAGTTATAACATTTTCTGATTCAATCTGTTGTCCATGCAGAATGTTCTGGATGAGATCATTTTAATTTCAGAAACATAGCAGCAAAATGCAGTTAACTTAAGTGGACCGATATCTTAATGAAAAACTACAGAGAGAAAGGGAAATCTAGAAAAAAAATAAATAGAGGTTGTTACTGTCCCAATTCATTGTCTAAGTCATTTTAAATAGTCAGCATGAACTGTAACTAAAATAAAAATGCAAAATTACTCTTCACTTAACAGTGAGTTTAGAAAGCTGCACAAAACCTACATGCTGTCCAGAATGAATTTTTATGAGAATTAATATATTTAATTCACCAAAGCTCCTTTGAAAAACACAGCCTGAGCTATGTTATTTTACCCATGAACAAGTGAAAGGAATGTACAAAGGTTAATTATGAAGTGATTTTACATCTGAAGTAAATGATATTTATTCTTACCTATATTGGATAGGTACTAGGAATATATGACACTGATATTTTCTCCTGCATTGGGGATCAAAGCAAAACTAAAATCCAGTTCTAATCATGCTCTCAGCCATCAGAACTCGTTTCCACAGGACTCATGCACTTCCCACATTTCTACTTCCGTGACAAAATACCAAAGCTCCAAATACCATGAAAAAAGGAGCAAAAGGTCCTCAACATTGTATAGGTTGCATAACAGAAACAGAGTTGACTCAAGCAGTTTCAGGACCACAAGAGAGTTCTGACACCTGCAGTGGGAAAACCCCTGAGCCCAAAGTATTTTGTAATCAGTGAGAAAGACACCCTCAGATATCCTGAAGGCAACCACCCTGGGTACTCCAATAGTTTTACTGAGCACAAAGCATGAACAAGTTATATATATATATTAAAAAAAAAAAAAAAAAAAAAAAAAAGCACTCTCCCCACCCCATCCCCCCTCCCCCACCCCCCCTCCAAAAAAAAAAAGTCTAATTCTTTGCTGTCTCATTGTGTTAAATTAAGTCAGGCATGAACAAGTTCATAAATCTGTGGGAAATTCTCACAAGTGATGGGGGGTGAGGGGATGGGACAAAGAATTGTACCTGTTCTAGGAGAAAGAAGAAGAAGAAAAAAATCTGCATGTGCTTGAGGCTACACTATTGTTCTGAGTGGTAGGACTGTGCTGTATTTTACTAACCCAGGTGATACAAATTAGGAGTAACTGAAAATCTCAGCTCCTTCATGCGTTTAGTGGATCGCGATGACTCCTGGGAGCCCCACCTTTCTTAATAAAGCATCTCTAGTGATACAAGGCAGATGAGACTGAAAGAACAGTAACCTGCACAAAGGAAAAATTCTCTTTCTTTCTTTTTCCTCCTTTGCATACCTATGCAGAACCAAAAGGCATAAAACAACATTTGGATAAATTATTTTACTATGCAGGATACAAGAATAGGAAAGGGCTGAGTAAACACGTGCAAAGAATAAAATTCCAAAGCCTGGAGTCATTAAGAGGCCCAGCCTCCCCATTTCATGTGTCTGTATATCATTTCCTTTTTCTACAGGAGCTAGAGTCAGTACCATGACTGTCAGCGTAGGAAATTGGAACAGGCGCATTACTGGACAATTGTTAGCAGCAATTGTCTGAGCTTTGTCACACAGGCAACACACTTCATGGAAGAAGGCTCCCAGTGCTTTTAGGAGTTTCCTAGTTGGCTAATATCGCAACATTGGGTTCATAAAGATCTGCTTTTTTTTTTTTTTTTTTTTAAGAAAGAAGGTTTTGAGAGTGCGGGATAAAGGTGTGTTTATTTTGTTCCTGATTTCTACCATACAAAGGACTTTGTGTTATTTGCGTAGTCACACAATAGCCTGGAAGGTAATAGAAAACCCCTGAATAGAAGGAAAGAGAACGGCATTAGAACAGGAAGACAATCAACGATTCAAGTGAAATACAAAGGAAGTACTGTGAAGGCCTGGTCAGTGACCTTGACAAAGTTTTACATCATCTATATTTGATTCAGCTTCATGATTTATCTGTCCTCTGAAACAAAATGGCTTCAGTAATGTTACTTTGAAAAAGGAAGTGTGTAAGAAAGAGAAAGGGGAGGCGAGGAGGGTAAGGGCTGTCCAAACTAATGGATAAAAATTGCCTTTTCTTTTCTTTCTTTCATTAGCATGGACCATGCCAGCTACAAAGATACTGAATGTATTATTTTGAAGACAGAAACGTGATCACATAACACTTGCCAGTTGAACCTTGTTCAAAACCACCTAGATGTTAGGACACCAATTCACTTTTAAAATCACAGGCCCCCCAACACAAAATAAATCCAACAGAATGCTTTGACTTCATCTAATAATTTTTTTTGTATATATACAGTGCACTGAAAACAGAGGTAGCCTTATACTGTGGCACCACTTCCTTTGAAGATGCATTGATTGAAACCACAGCTAGCCAGCTAGAACAGAGTTTGGAGAGCTGTATAACAGAAAGCAAAACCAAGTTCAGTCAGAAATCTCTTTTATGATGTCTATGTCATATAGAGATTGCTACAGCTTTGGCATTTGCGCTTCCTGAAATACTTGATTTTATTATAATTATTAATTCGCACATATTAACAATAATGAAGAGTGGAAGGAGGGAGGACTTTTGTACCCCAGAGTGCCCATCAGAAAGCAAGCTGGCACTATGTGTTTAGGACATCTCTGACTACCAGTCTGTTGAGGTCTGACCTTATTTCTGCCAGACTTATCATTTTCTGAATTGAATTCTGGCTGTCAGTTTGGCAGTGAATGGAGATGGAAAAGTTGGTTCTGGGCCAAAATCAACTTCTAGATCAATTAAACATGCTATGTAACACAGCCTGGGGGTTTCATTCAATCTATTGTAAATACAAACACCTAGAGAATTCCTCTCAGAACTGGGGTTTCAAAAGCAACTGGTCAACCCCAGTTAAAGAGATGAGACAAAAGCCCTGCTTTCTCAGTTTGACATGAGCAAGTAATGCTGCAAACACTGCCTGCTATGTGACTCCTGACCTTCATTCTTTGCTGCCTTGCCCTGGTACATTTTCCAGAATTAGCATGAAACCTTTGTTCACTAGTTCTTTCAGATTTAGAGTCACTGCAGGAGCAATGAGCTGATCTGTTCTTTCATCTGTCTTGTTCATGGAAAAGTACTGTATTCTTTGACTTGTGCTGAGAGTTTTGTTGTATGCTTCAGCAGCCATCCAAACTAACTCTATCTCATCATGAGTACTTCATGCTTAAAATAAACTCCAATGGACAATGTTGTGTGGGACTCCTATGTTCAGTCTGCAAAATCAAATCTTTCTTGTTAAGACAAAATATTCAAAAATAAAAGCTTGTGGATCTTGTACTTTTCCACTATCAAGAGATAATGGCATACAGATGCTAGCATGTTCCTGTCTGGAAATGTTGTAGTACTTGGGAGATACATTTAAAACATATTTAAGTTTTTGCACTCCAAAACTTTATGAAGTAAGGAAAAACAAGAAGATTGGCACATACAGCTTGTTTATCTCAAAGGAATCTCCTGCAGCTCTTGTTCACTGATTTTATATGGCAGAGCAGAGGAACCTCTGGATCATAACGCAAATGCCTTGTGAATGTGTTTGAATTTTCTTCATGAAAACCAGGGCACAGGAAGAGCTGTAGCTGGTAGATGCTTTAGTCTTGTTCCAACAATGAAGCTGGTCCACATCCAGACTCAGAAGCTACAGTCTTGGCGTATCTACATTTTCAAACCTTAATCATCAACGGAAAGCCAGTGTCAATATCCTTTCTGAATCTAGAACAAAATGCTTTCTGAAGGAAGGTATGTTTCTTCTTTATGCTAAAAATTGCTTTTAAGCTCTTTCACATTACCTATCCTGACTTCTAAGATGATTTGGGTTGACACTACCCAAAAAAAGGTCATGAATTAATTTCAGAAAAGTCTACATGAAAGGCTAACTAGGTGGAACAGATTTTCCAAAAGAAGTGAATAAGTCAGCTACCAATGTTTGCATGCTCCTGCACTCACCAAGACTCAGCAAAACTATCGTTAAATTTAAACAGCATGTCAAGTCTCTTGAGTGGATGATTTCATTAAGTATTATCCACCTAGATCTCACTGAATATAAGTACTTAAACATCTTTGTAAATATGTCTTTATGCCTCTGCTGCCTAACTACAATTACATCACAATCACTGCTACATAGCTATAATTATATGAGGTAGTATCTCATGAATGCTGTTACCCATTAAAAAATGATCTGGACTAATTGATGTTTATGTAATACATAGAATAGGTATATCTTCTTCTGTATGGGAATGGAATCAATTACAAGAGTAAAAGACAAATCTGATACAATTTCATTCATATTAAATAATATATTAAAAAAAAATATTTGCCTTAAAAAGCATGGGTTACCTCACTTGTGGATATGTACAGACTCCACCATCATGTTTTATTTCTTACTATAGAGAGGATTAATGAAGGTTATAAAGCAGAAAGCCATGGCTGTAATTATTACAAAATGCAGTCCCTGCCCTAACGTCTTGCCTTACAGATAAGAAGCTACAAATTCATTTTTGCGTTTAGGACAGAATGAAATAAAAATGCCTGAAAATGTGTGGTTGTTTCCTAGGCTTCATCCCAATAGTCCTGAGGCATGTCCACTGAAGCACATAAATTTTACTGCACCCACTGCTGTCTCCTGTCTCTTTGCTTGTGATTGCTGAAGGGAAAAAGGCCCACAGCTCAGTCTTTCTGTTTTATAGTTTTCACATAAATTTTGCGAGTAGTTTAAGCTTGTTTGTGAATGGCAGAAGGTGAGACCTCAGCACAACCCTGCTGCTGCTCAAGGGTGTAACACTGAGCAGATGTGCAAGGAAATCAGCTGAGACAGGAGCAGATGAAACCATTGCAGCAAGGTGAAAGATGAAGGTGAAAGGCCACTGGGCAAGAGCTATGGTGACATAACAAACTAATGCTGATCTCCAGCTGTGCACTGCCATCAATCTGCAAACCTACTGGAGGATTTGCCTTTGTGAGCCCCCTTATATGGTTTCAGCCTCAGTGGGCAGTCCCATAAAGGAGGATATGAGTTTTCAATCACCCTTTATTATTTTTTTTTATTATTTTTTTTTTTTTAAATTCTTGACAATATGATTGTTGATATGCTCCTGGAATAGTATAGTCTGTGAGGAAATTTAGGAGCAGGCCTACACTCAGAGCAGGGCCAAATTTGATCTTGGACATAAACTGTAAATTAGGTCAGGTTGCTCAACAGTTATAAACGACCAAACCATGTGAACAGAAATTTAAAATAATAATAATAATAATAAACAACCATGGAGCTATTTTCTAAGAGGCAGCTTTCTCATCCTTTAAATATAAATAACTGCTCACTGTGTCTCTCATTTTATTTCACAGGAATCCTCCAGCAGAATGAAGAGTCGACTTTATATGCCTGTTACTACTAAGGGCTTGACCTTAGAGTCCTGGAAGAACTAGGTTGGGAGATTAACTTGCACCACCCATCCTAACTTTAAAGCCCAGAGAATGCAAGACACCTTACTGTGAGGTAAATTGCAGTGTGCTGCTCTGCCCGAGACAGATCACGGGAAGCTCTCTCACAGCTCACCTACAGCACCTCATCTTGGGGTGACTCATGTGTTAGTCAAACTGAGGTAAAAACATGGCTTCTTTAGCATTTAATTAATAGCCTTAAATTAAGCATACATATATATATAAATGTTTCAAATAAGTGAAACAGGTGTGTACCACACAGAGAAACAAGACAACACCTGCCTCAGCAACTTTGCTTAGGCATTTCAGGCTGCTTTTCCGCTGCTTTCTCTGAGATTGCTGTGCAAATAGAAACTCATTCCCTGTTGTCAGTGTTGACTTCCTTTTTATGCTCTTGATTACTGGGTCAAAATGTCAACAGAAAACGGCTGTTTGCCTATAAGCTTCACTAAGAATTCACCAGGCTTCATAGGAGATAAAAAGCTATTCAGTGTTACGCAGCTCATGGGCACACCTATTCAAGCTTGGGGACTAGTGGTGAAAATAAAAATAAAAATAAAGCTTTAGAATTCATGCTGTCATGCCAATGGCATGACTGATGCCAATCAGAGGTTACAGTGAGATATTTACAGTCTTAATGTATAGAAGCAGGTTTGGCATTTTTTGTGAGGTCTTACTTTTAGACCACCATTCGATCTCAGAAATAAGAAGACATTTTTATTAGGCCACTTTATGTTTTCCTTTATTTCTCACCAGTCCAAATGATTTGGCGACAAGCTCTATTTTTTCTAATGTCTCTACCTCTCTGAGAGCTGCTGATAATGGGCAATATTTTTTGCTTTCCAGCTGCAATTAGGAGTGTTATTCTTCCCAAAAGAAAGGGAAACATCTGTGTTTGTATCATGTTAACCACCTAGCAGATGGATCACAGTACTAGAAGCATAGCCTTGCAGCTCTAAAAGATTCAAGAGAATTAGTGCACAGAAAACATAAAAAACTGATGAGTTGAGTACATAGCCATGTCAGGCTGTTTTGAAAATGCCGGATTTTTAAAGCTGATTCTCTTGATTTAAACATATGTACAGTATATTATGATAAATCAGATATAGTAGATAAAGTGAATCTAAGAAATTAAACAAACCTATGTTATATTACAAGGATTGAAAACACAATGCCAAAACTTCAGTCTTCTTTTTTTCTTTAAATCAAAATGTATGCATATTTAAATTTCTCCCCAGAGGACTGTTCAGCTTCTTTCTCTAGCAAGTCTTGGGTTTCTGAACAGAGAGGCTCTGAAAAATCTTTCTGGGAAGGTTTAAGTACTTTGTTAGTCCTCTGCTGGTTATCTCACACCTCTGAAGGAAAAACTGTCTAATAAGTAATTATTTTTCTAATCATGGAAAGAAGCTGTTAAGCCTTGGCACATTACATCCTGCAAGCAGGATGGTAACATCCAGTACAAAGAATGTAATAGCTTAAAGCACAGCAGCTCTTTTCATCAGTACATATGACTTTGAAGCTGGACGCCAATGCCAGCCAAGACAGCCTGGCAGATCATCTTTACTAGAAACTTTATGATTTCATAGTCCTGAATGAATGTATTTTGTTAGCTCAAAAGACAGAGCATGAGCACTGGTGATTATTCTGAAGCTTTGATGCTTTCTCATAGGTCAGCAAGGTTCACCAGGTCCTTGGTAAACAACTTATTTAAATTGCTTATGTTTATGCTTTTAAATGTTTAGTTCCCTGTAACTGTGACATTTACAGCATTTTTTTTTAAATATATCTTAGTATTATTTTAAGAATTCTCACTTGTGAATTGCCACAGTGTCATCTCAGTCTTGACAGAATTCTTGAAAAGTTATTTCTGAGAGAATATACATATTTTAATGGGCTTAAATGAAATTGTTGTTCAGAATACTATATAGAAGATTTTATCTTCACCGTTCACTGTGCCAAATTAAATAACAAAAAGATTGGGAGTTTAATTAAGTCATTGTTTGACAGAGCTCTGAAAATCACTCAAGGGATCAACATCCTTTATAATGTAGCTTTGTATCTATGTGGCTTCCAGGTTAAAGAAACCCCCCTGCCCACCATATCCCTTACCCCCAGTTAAGCACACTCAAAAAAGACGTCACCTCAGCCCTCAATCTGTACAAGCTGAATTCTCTACAACCCTTTTCCTAAAAGCAGTTTACTCCTTCCTGAGTGAGCAGCTATCAGGTATGTGGCTCTGCCTCTCCTGCAGTAGGATTTACACCCACAGCAGGTATAGATGTAAGTGGCTCTATCAGATGCACAGCTGGAGAGACCTTGCCTGCTGTGCATGAGCCAGGTAGAATGAGGGTGTCCTGGCTGAATGAACAGCTGTGTGAATACGTGAAAATATGTGCGATGTCAGAGTAGTGACTTTGTACTACTCTGAAGTTAAACCTTTGCCTTAGATAAAGCAGCAAGGAGCAAACAGTTTCATTGCCTGCTAGGAAGTGAAGGCATTTCATGACAATGCCTTTGAGATTTTTTAGCTTTCTTTTTCACTCTTATTAATGATTACACTGAGTCGAGACAACAGAATTCTCTCTTATGAATCCTCCAATCGCAGATTTTTCAAAATATTTTATAGCTCTGCCAACTACATAAAACTATATTTTTATTAGTGCACTAGGAATTTTATACAACACAGAATTGTGCAGGGTGCTGGTAGGAAATTATGGCAATATTTCTATAAACAGAATTTAAGATATCATTAGAAGTGACTATAGGGCATGCTTTTGCTCTGGTACTAAGCATAAATTAGCCCCCAGATTATTTCTGCTGCTAAAAAAAAAAAAAATTGATTATTACTTTTCAACATTCAAGCACTTACTAATTCTGATTCCATTATACACACATACACACACACACACAAATATTATTCAGCTTCGTACAGTCTTGAACAAAAGTATCTGTTATATGCTATTATTTTCCAAGAACAGCAAATATGCATTCAATGTGTGAGATAGGTCAGCTCAGGCATATCCGTTTACTTCTACTTTGGAATGTGCAAAGGGCTCAGGCAGTGCAAAAAGAAAGTAGTTTGTGGGTGTGATTTAACATTTGTAAACCCAGCGTGCTCATCTGTCTACATTGCTCTCGTGTTTTGAATGTTTGTCATACATATTGCAGCAACACCCAGCAGCCCCAGACATGCACCAGGACTAAGTGCTATACCTGCACAAAACAAACAACGGGACTTTGTTTCAAAGACTGAGTCTGGGGCTTGTATTCTAGGTAAAAGTTTGCCCTGGGAGGTGGATCTCTGTTTCTATGTTAAGGCCCAGTAGTTCAGCTAACAGTTTCAGGGAGGTAAATTTTCAGGATTCTTCAGAAGCTTGGAAGTAGGACTTGGACTTCATGATTTTAGGCCCATCTTACATTGGATCAAATCAACACACAGCTGTGTCACAGTTGATCTAGTTTCAAAAAAAATTAGGCAGTACAGTACTAAGCTATTATTTTTAGCAGGAGTGCCACACAATACTGTTGTATAACCAGTGGATACTGATTCGCTCATTGGAAAACACCACGAAGATTCTAAGAGTTGGTTACTGTGAATGGCAAGAGAGTGAGTTATCTACCATGTACACCCAGGAATATAGTCTTTACCAAACAGTGCAAGAGAAAGACTAGCTTATTTCATGGCAGATTGCTTTCAAGCACTTCAAAAATCGCAAAGACAAAAACAGGACAAAGATAAGCACCAGCATTTTTCCACACATTGATTTCACACACCAGCATTTTTTTCCAATTGTGACATTTCTAAATGAAGAGGCATCACTGTGCTGACATCCAAAATTTATCACATAGGCTGACTGACTGTGAATACTGCTCAGCTGGGTTTTGCCGTGAAGTAAAAATAAAGCCCAGACACTCCAAAGTAACTTTTCCTCCATACCTAGAACTTTTTGCTGGCCAGGCTCTAGGCCAGATGACACCACAAATTGTAAATGTTCATAGTCACATTGACCACTATATTCAAATTTAGCCTTCCATATTTGTATTATTTTCTTGGGTCTGTGCCTGTTGAGATATCATTTAAGATTGATTCTATAGTCACGACAAACAGGGTACTTCAGCCCAGTGCAGAACCACTGACACCCCTTCTGAATACACACAGCAGAAGAAAGGAAGGTGAAGAAAACAAAGGCAAGGCTGGAACTCACTGCATATTGAGATAAAGGATCAGTAGAAAGACTTGTTGATGCTTAAACCTACAGGCAGAAATATCTGAGGCCTGTTCTCCAGATCTGCATCTTTTTTGTGTTTTATAAGCAAAAACTATAAATTTATAAGTAAATACTGCTTGCCAGTAGTATTTACTAACAAAATCTCAATTAGGATCTCTTTTGTCAGCAGTACTGACCAAATCTCCATTGCTTTCCAAAGGCAAACTCATCTACTGCCTCTGCATCCAAGACTGACTTAAAACTGTGCAGCATAGGTCTTCCAGTCTTCCACGGACCTATGAAATCTTCCACACACCTTCCACGCTCATCTTTCCCTGATCAAATAGGAACTGTGGATCCAGACTTTTGTTTTCAGCAGATTTGTTCATGGCACCTACATTAAAAATAACTACTTAATAAATTTGCCCTGACTCTTCACTAGCCACGCTAAATAACTTTAAATTTTAGAATGATTAAATATATTTTGATTGGGACATCTATATATGCACACATCTCATGCAATTCAAATAGAAATATAATATATTTAAAAGGCAGAAAAAATAATTAGAATAATGTCCTAATAATATTGGAAACTACAGAGAACTTAATCAAGTACTGACAGGAATGAGATTTCCAGTATGGGCTCCTGTTCCACAAAATGTCCACTCTGCATACATTATCTGCACTTAGGGAAATAAAATTCTTATCTGCTACAAAGGGTAAGCAGATGGGTGAAATAATAGTTAAACACTTTGGCATAGCTCACCTCTTCCTATTTGTGATTTAAAATTAACAAACTGCATTTTTCACATCAGGGAAGACTTGGTTAGGATTTTCCTTGTGTCTGTGGTGACTTGCTGATATCTTTTTTAAACAATTCTGTCATTCTTCACTCAGGCTGTGAATATTATGTACATTCTTATACTATATATAAAGCATAAAACCTGTGCCTGGAACATATACTTACAACTAGGCCCAAAGATGGCATATTTTCCACTGAAGTTTCAGAACATCTTCTATTGTCTTTTTGGTAAATGGAAAACATAACCAATTTAAGAGGAGTGCCATTGTACTTTGAAATGGCATGCTTTTTTTTTTTTTTTACATGGTCTGGCAGAATATTCATAAACTCCTCTTTACAATCTGGTCTTTCTCTGCTTTCAAAGAACAGGGGAAAAAAGCATATATAGAATATTAGATTTAGAAGTCTCTTGTGAGTGTATGTATATATATATATATATATACACATGCTTATTTATAAATACATGGTTGCTAAAGCTCTACAGAGCATCATAATCAACTGTAGAGTCAAAAAAAATTTCAAATTAATAGATACCAGAAGATTTACTGTTCACTAGCATTTAATTAAAAATTGTATTATTGTTGTATTTATTGCTGTGATCCTTTAGTAAGCTATACAGAGATGATTGGAACATGTGGTATAGATTCGTGGCAATAATCTGCACTAATTATTCTCCTAGCTCTCGTCAAGTCTCACTGTTTTAATCTTGATGCCACCACAAAGGCTACTTTGAGAAAAAGATTATATATCAGCACAAGTATTATTTATTGCAATAGATTCAGGGAAAGGAGAACTGTAGAGTATTTGTGGGTCTAAGAATATTTTTCAGAATAGAAAACTCATCTGTCAAGTGAGATGATAGCTATTAAATATAATGAAACTCACACTGTAATTTTAATACATTCTCTGTAATAATTAAGGACTAAATACTAATAAAGCAATACCATTTTATTTTTTTTTCCATTTCTCATCACTACCTAAATAGTTGCCACATAAGTTCTGCCAGCAATAGGAATTTTCCATATATTTCCAACAACTCATGTATGACTTATTATCCTGAGACACCTATCAGTTTAAAATTACTTAGGTTAAGCCTTTGCTTGTGGATGTAAAAGTAAATAAGCCTTTAACTCATTGTATGAGACAAGATTACTGAAAAACAAGAAAAAAATAAACAGCACAAGACACGTACAGACTGAGCAATTTCTTAAACCATGTGCACAAAACACCGGGTAATGGTACTGCGTGTCCTCCAGGAAAAACATGGGAATCATAATTAAGGCAGTATCAATGCTCAAGGGAATGAATAAGTCTAAGGAAAGTAGCAGTGGGGAAAATTGTACTGGACTAGGTGAGAACTCTGAAGGAAAATAGCTTTTTACTTTTTGATTCCTGATGTGTTCAGTTAAATATGGGGTTATACATCCTCTGCAAGCTAAGAGGGACTATATAAAAGAAATACATGTCATTACCATTATTGATTTATCCTCATAACCAAGACAGAAGCCATAAATAAGGTCATCTGGTTAAATGAGAGATTCTGGGAGTACCAGTCTGATGTGTAGTTACAAGCAAGACTGGTTCCCTGTGGATTTGCAGCTCACAGATTTAGCTACTGAAGAAGGAGGTAAGCCTCAGTCAAGCTTCTCTTGTGGTTCAGTTATAGGATTTTTCTATTATTCCTAGAGAAATGCTTTTCCAAAATTTTGAAGGACCAAATTACAACTGAGAACTTGACAAGCCCTTTGCAACCAGCTGAAATCAACATGGTTCAAAACTGACTTGAGCACAGCCACAGTGTGAATTTTCAACACATCTTTCCCTAACCTTACAAACTTGTAAAGTTTAAGTTTTTCTGGTTGCAGAAAAGCACTCAGAAATATGTTAAATAAGGTGAATATCTACAAGAACCTTTGTTCTCATGTTTTATCACAATTGCTGGAGTCCAATTTTGCACATTAACAATGAACACTTTTGCAGTCGTGTCACTTGCTTCCTTATGTCCTTCCTTTTCAACCCTACCCAACCATATCTACCTCATCCACTGTCAAGGATATTAATATGCTTTTTAATGTAGTCTTAGAAATATTAACTGCTTGTGTTACTGATTGCTTAAGCTGGCTAATATTACACAGAGACAGGCAAAGCCTTTTATCTGACTCAGTATGGCAGCTCTGAGGTGCTTTCTTATAACGGAAAAAACATTTCCAACACAGTTATACTGCCCCAACTCTTCATCTCCCTTCTTTAGGCAGACCTCTGTGCACTTTTTTTTTTTTTTTTCTTTTACTGTCTCCCAAAATCTTAACTGTTAGACTCTTTAAGCTGGCATCTACCACTTGAGAAAATTTAGGCAACTGGCAAATACGTCTGTGGACTACTGCATCAAGTATAAACATGCCACTGCTACCTAGAGCTCTCAGCCCACTACCTTGTGCTTGTTGTATCCAGCTGTTCTTCTCTCTTTATCTTTAGATTGGAAAGCATTTCAGGCAGGCACTTTCTTTTCATCTGTTTGCCTGTACAGTGTTTAGCTCAGTAGGACTAAGTACATTGAATGAATTTTCCAGTGCTACCACAATATAAAATTATAATAGTTCCATGCATTTTTAGATCTTGTCTACCTTGAACATAAGCAAGTAGCAATTAGCCCTAAATATATCAACCAGCAGCAGTCCTTTCCTTCTTGAATTGTATGTAATAATCTCTTGCTGTAAAACATGTGATATCCAACCATCCACTTCATGCATTTGTTCCCTAGCTCACACTGTGACAGCAAATAGCTTTGGTACAGGTATAAACTATAAAGTAGTATGCTTAACATGTAAGATTGGTGTTATCTTTGTCATCTGCAGCCATCCAAGCAATCCAAAATATAAACAAACTTGTAGGCAATGGCAAGCCAGTTCAGGAAGCATTCAGGCTCTCTCAAACTGCAGGGACTGATGTAAACTCTACTTTGTGCACTGGGAGGAATGCTGCTCCAGCCAGGCAGGCTCCAAGCCATGCCACACAGCTGCTGTTGTGAGATTCACAGACAAAATCCCCCAAACCTCTTCCGACTAGTTCACCCATGCCCCTACATGGTTCTGCATCTGCCAGAGTTCACTGCTGCAGTTCTGATTAGCTTAAGCCAAATATTTCCAATTTTATCTTTACATACTTTTTTATATTCAGTGACTGAAAGATTTGTTAAAAAAGAATTTTTTTTCCCCTAAAAACAGAACAAACAAAGAAACAACAACAACAACAACAACAACAACAACAAAGAAAAGCAGAGAAATTGTTCTCAATGATCTATGATCTACAGAGATCAGGAATTACCTAGAGAAGGTAATTTAGTAGCCAAGACTGAGCCAGACTTTTGAGAGTGAAAAGGGTTACCATATGCAAGGAGTACAATATGTTTATAGTTTTGTCAGCTACATAAAGAAGGAAAATCTGAGCTTGTGAGAAATCAGGCAGAGATGAGCTGGCCAGATCACCTGTCTTCTGTTAAGAACTGATTGTAAGTATATTCCCACTGAAATTGTTGAATGTGCAATTCAACAGTACTTTCTGAATTAAAAAGGTTTCTGTGGGGAAATAAAAGTACCTAACATCAGCTAAGCTGTTTCCTCCTCCTCTCCCACCTGAAAACTGTACACAAATACAAACAAGTAACAAACAACAACAACCCCTCACTAATGGATTCTTTGAATTGCCACATCTATACATTTTGGGACCAAATAAATAGTGGACAGTTAGAGTTTGTTCACTGGAGAAAAGTAACTTATCAAAACCTGAGAGAGAGGCTAAAACGGAAGATGTTCTCTTATAGAATCCATAGGAAGTTAGACGTAGAGTTGTTTTTAAGTGGAAGATAATTAGATATCTGGCTTCATAAGTAGCATTCTCTATTTTGATTTTTTTTTTCCATAAAACTATTGAATAGATATAAATAATAACTTGCTCAACAATTTCCACCTGGTCATAAAGTAGCAGCTGCTTCGTCTCTAGAGACAAACAATCTTTCTGTGCATAGTGTTCATTTGGCATGATACCAATGACTGGTACACAGACTCTAGTGTAAGACTGATTTCAGGTGATTTCATATCAGGAAAAAGGTGGTGATTAGAGGCTTCAAAGACAAAACACTAAAAACACACCAGTAAGAGGACATTACAGTCACTGATACATGGTTCCTGGGGAAAAAAAATAAATAAATAAATAAATAAATTTGTGTTTGCCAAAGTCTGCATGTCTTGTCTCTTTATTCTCCTTGTGAGAGCTGAAGAAAACTGTAACCCTTACACAGAAGAACACAGAACTTGCCTTGCTCAAGGCAAGGAGTACAGTGATTACTGGACTCTCTGGCAGCAGCAGTACAATGAGACCAAACTAAAACTCTCCCCCTGCACCAGCCAGCAGGAGTACATTTCTACACTTAGCATTTCACCTATCACATGATGTTGCTTGTTCCTGCTGTGTCCTGGACAAAGGCATTGAGTTTTGTGAGTCATTCTGGCTTCTCTATTATTTAGGGGAAAAAAAGAAAAAGAGAAGAAAAAAAAGGGCAAAACTGTTCAAATCAAGCAAGACCTAGTCTGCACTTGTAATTCAATTACTAATGCTGTTATATAAAAGGCAGGACTGTTTGGCATATAAGCAAGTTAAAAGCATGTCTGATTGAATGCCTGAAATCACTTACTAGCTGTTATGAAGTTTATAAGCAAAATAAAGGCAGCAATCATCTGATTTTTAAGAGGCCTGAAAATAATCTTCATTCTTTTGTACTACAGTTAACAGTAGCCATGAGAAGCACTACATCAAAACACATTTTCCAAAGCAGTCTGTAATTCATAATCAATTTGTTTCTCAATTCGTGGCTTTCAAAACACAGAATTCGCCTTTTGGAGATGTGTGAGAACATTAACTTGAAATACTAAGTTACCTAAAGTCAGCAGAGAGGTATCTCAGCATAAATGCCGCTATTCACAAATGCACCCTGGAAACGGGACATCAGGCAGATGTTCCCTTTCCTTTCCATTCTGCAGCACCAGTTACCTTCATCAATCATGATGAGTAGTCCTAACCTACTATGAACTACTGGGTGGTAACACATCAACATTTGCTAGGATGGAGCCTAGCATTTGCATAGTAGGAGCCTTACCCCACAGAAGTTAGTTACTGACTGTTAGGACTGGAACCTACACAGGATTAGAACCAAAAGGCACTCTTGGAAAGGACAGTCCTAAACAAAAGATGAGTTAATATTGCAGCTAAATAGATTCCTGTAAGTGAAGATGACAGCTTAACCTATGATCACCCCGTCCCTGCAAGCCTCCTTGAATGACACAAAGGAGGCTACATCATAAACATACTAATTTGTTCATTCCTCTCTTTAAACACATATCAGTGCACTTAACCTATGCACACGTACATGTGCCACAAAGGACTATGTCTTCAGGCCTCATGCTAAGAATAGTATTGCAATGTGTCCTTTGGGACAAGAATTCCTGGAGCAGCAAGTACTTTTGATCAGCACATGGAATTTCATTATACATTCTGTCATCGGTGCTATTGATTTCAATGGTAGAAAATCAATTGAGTAAAAAAGAAAATTAGCCAAGAAACAGTAGAGAAAACTACTTCATAGATGAGAACAACAATATCTAGAACTTCCTTCTGATGATTTGTACGCTTTGTGATGGCATAAAGCAAGAATCACAAGTCTGGTTTATATACTGAGGATTGAAATCTAACCTGCAGACATCCTTCTTGGAAATATTTCTGTAGAAGGTACTTGTTTCTATTGGCTTTCTGCAGTATCAAACAGCAGGATACCTGAGCTATCCTGCTAAGCTATCCTTAAGCTATCTAGTTAATAAATTCAGTAAATAAATCACACTAACAGCGTAGATGAAACTTGCAAAGTTCACTGTTCCTCAATTTGAAAGGAGTTATGACTGTCAATAAATAAATAAATAAATAAATAAATTTAAAAACAGTCCTGGGATTGCTACTATATTAACAAGAACATCAAAAGCTGAGTTAGGGGCAATGTTTTGTACATACTGTAAATAAATAAATAAAAATGCATATATATAATTATATATATGTGGTTAGTCTTGGTACTTAAGGTGTATTGAGAGCATGGCCTCTTTTGGACTATTTATTAACTGGAAGCCTTGGCTAATACAGACAAATATATATAAAGTTTCTTCAAACACATAGGTCCTCAAGGCATTCCCCATACAAGGAGGATTCAGCTCTGCACAGACACAACAACTTCCCATGCAGTTTTGCCAAGGCCACATAAGACTGCAGTCAGACAAGCCTGATACTGAACTTGCCCTTCATGAGCAGCTCATTACTGGTGTTGTACTGACCTGTGCTTGCACGAACAGGCAAAGTGAGACAACAGTTTACATGGGAAATCAGACTACTCTGCACTCAAATCCTAATAAACTTGTGCATAAGCTCCAAGCATTGCTGCAATCTTAAAATTGCCACTGTTGCACCCTGCACTGCTGAGGGTAAGATGTTTATAGGCACTCTGCTTTTCCCAGGAGGCAGATACCAAAACAAGCATTGCTGTATGTATATTTAGATCTTAGGCATGTGTTTCTTTTGTACTTTAGCTCTAGGAACCAACTAGCAGCTGTAGAAGCCTTTAGGAAGAAGCTTGCTGAATAGCGCTCAAGCTTATTTCACAGCTGTGCTTCTGCATCCCGTGTCGCCCTGACAAGGCTTTCTTTACGCTGTGCAGGATGACAGCCCTCTCAAGGCACAGCTCTCACTGCTGAGGCACAGCTTTTCTCTTCAGATCAGTTTGCTATCTAATGGCTGTGAAAGGGTAAGAAAGATGAAGTAAGTGCAAACCAGCTGAACAATACTGACTTTATTTTACTCCCTTTCAAACCAGTAGGAAATGGTGTAATTGCTTCAACAGGAACGTAGATGAAACCATAATAAAACAATGGATTTCATACATTTTACTTGGCAATTTCCTCAGAGAATAGATTCATTACCAGCTCAGAGACAGATATTTATACTGTTTATAGCAGTACATACAATTAATGAGAAACAGTAATACTAATGTTGTATTTACTGTTTAAATTAATGAAAGTCTGAGCACAATGCATGCACAGCATCCTATACCCTGTTACATCTGGAAACTGTACATAGATGTTTAAAAGAACTGTTGAGTTTGCAATTTCCCTTACCCCAAAGAATGTAATTGCACTGGAAGTTGAATAAATTGTTTTGTATCCATAATTAAATTCTTTTATTTAAAGCTTAATGTAGTTAAGCCAGTCTGTTACACAGAAGGTACACACTAATGTACAAAGAGTGACTTTGACGTTACTTCTAACCATGGTTAACACTAGTTGACTTAAATTAAAATAACAACTACAGGACTAAACTTTCTTAAGGTAAGAAAAAGCAAGTCTGGGTGCAATGTACAACTGCACCCTGGTGAACCCTCAGGGAAACATTACCACCATCATCTACCACAGGTGACAGCAAAACAAAATCCACATTCATAACTTTGGAGGAAGAAATGGTTGTTTTGCTTTTCAGAAACTCCTAAAAGTCCTGAGATTATTAATATTCATTATCAAAAAAAAAAAAAAAGGAAAAAAAGTTGAATTGGGACCAATGTTATGTAATATATATGTAAAATACTGCTGAAAATAATTCTGATGAAGGCACTTAATGATGCTGAAAGTCCTTAAGAATAGTTTGGTGTTTTTTTTTTTTTTTTTTTTTTTGTTTGTTTGTTTGTTTGTTGTTGTTGTTGTTTTCTGGTGTTGTTTTATACTTTTTATTATTATTATTATTATTTTTATGTTCTGCTTTCCTTGCATAGGTATGGCTTTTAAAAATATATACATGGCTTTGATTTGCAAATACAATCATTAATTACACTGTAGTCATCATAAATCAGAGTATAAATATGCAAGCAATGTGAATAATGAGGTGTTGATAGTAATAATGATTGTTTATTTCTCTAGCAGAGCATGTTCACCTTCCCTGGAAAGATTGCTTGAAATTTCCTGAGAACAGAGCCTAAACTAATTAAGAGCTTCTTGAACTCCAAAGGACATTTTGTTTATGGATAGGCCATGGATTTTTTGTTTTATTTTTTTTAAATGGATTTATTTGGATAGGAAATATAACTGCCAATGATACTAACACACTTAAGAATGTGTTAAGGATGTTAACAGGATTAAGTTCTCCTCACAAAATGTTCCTTCCAAAAATAATCTAGTAAAGAGCTGAATAATTTAGAAAATCTTGAAACCAGAGCCATTGTGAAAGAAAGAGAGATTTACAATAGTGAACTGTCTTTGCACCCATTCTGACAGGTAGCTTTTCAGCCTGTATGTGGTGATGGAGCTGCTGAGCCCATGGAATTGCAGCTGGGGATCTTGGAAACTATTCATCACAGCTTTGAAAAACGGCTGATAGGGATGTCAGCCTAATGCTCATGGCTGAACTCCAACCAGACACTCAACCTCCAGTTAATGTTTTCCAAAGCTCAAAGGGAGGAGAGATCAGCCCAGGAGTGGGGAAGTGAAGCCCAAACAGAAACACAAAGCTTCACCTCCTGGAGTGGAAAGGTTTTAAAGTAAAGGGGGAGTAGAAGAAAAAAAATACATGCAATTTATTGCATTTTACCTCCTCTTATGCAGGGTAAAATCCTGTGAGCAAGTAACACAGTTCTTGTTTACTTTACTCAAGCTGCTTGCTTTGTTACTACATCTCAGATAGCAAGCCAAGCTCTACAAAGACTTTTCTGGTATAGCAGGGATTGATTGAGCACTACAGCATTTCAAGCACTTTCCAATGCCGCAGTCTAATCTCTTTGTAAACAGACCCAAACAAACCCCCAGTGCTTTCCCAGCAGCCCCATCTGTGGGCAGTTTCAGCTGGGGTGAGCACTGCCCTGGCTGCAAGAGCCAGTCCTGCCCTTGCACCATGTCCCATGCCACTTCAGCATACCCTGAGCTCTGCCAGGGGCTCAACCAGTGCCTCTGGGGAAACACACCTGAGCAGTAACTATTGCGGGACCAGTTCCCCAACCTGGCTCACTGGAGAGCCTCAGGAATTATTGTACTGGCATAAGGAGGGGGGAGGAAATGAGCAACCAGGAAGAGGGAAGAGCAGAATTACCTTTAGTCCCAGTTTAAACTGATAGGGATGTTGTAGCCAGAGCCTGTTCTTCCCCTGTCTCTTTTTGAAAATAATAAGGTCAAACTTCAGACATTCTTTCAAGGGTCTGAATAAACCAAAGGAAACAATTAGGTACAATGTGCCTCAGATTTTCTTGGCCAAAAAGTTCCTGCTCTTGCTGCCAACACTGACCCTAACACTATCCAGGCTCCAGGAAGATCCACTTGTGCTTTAAACACGTGGTGGTTCACAGATCACATAGCATGCCATGCTCCAAAACCATTATTAAGCAGAAGTCACCGTCTTTGCTTCAACACTTCCAGACAGCATTCTAAGTAGAAACCATCCTTCTTCATATGACTATCTTGTTTAAATTGTTGCATGGAACAGCAGACCCTTCCCAGCCAAATGGCACATTTAAATTAAATTCCACTAAGTCCTTTCCCCAAAACCCTTGCTTCTTTTGTCCAAATATATAAGAGAGAGGGACAGTTCTCAGGAAAATAAAAAATAAAATAAAATAAAATAAAATAAACCCAAACCTACAAAAAATAAACCACTGAGAGAGATCTGGGGGAAAAGAAAAAAAAATCTACTTTCTCCTTTTAGTTTAAAATACTTTCTTTTTTTTTTTTTTTTTTTTTTTTTTTTAAACTACCCCTAAACAATTATATTCCTGTGAAATAGGTTACAAAACACATAAACAGGCTAAACTGAATGACACTGGAACAACCTCTACCTTTGCTTACAGACTTGGTTAACCTGAAAGAATTAATTTTAATATGGCTCCATTTATATATATATATATATATATATATGTATATACACACACTACAAAGATAAAAGCTTATCAGAACTTTATATCAAACATATATTGGAAAATTAATTTTTAGTCATTTCTTTATGTTCCCATAATTTTAGGAGGAAAAGGAAAGGATAATATAACACCGTGGCATTATAATATTATATGGCTTATTTAAATCATGTTTACACCCTGATATTATCAAAGGGCGTACTGCAAGATACTGTGAAGTCCAAGTCTAAATATGAACAATAATTGAATGACTAGTATGTGACCATGTACAGAATGAAAGCATGGTAAAACAGCATTATTTTAAAGCTTCAAAAGAAGATTTTATTCATGTACTTCATTAAAAAAAAAAAAGTCAAAACAACATAGAATATACCGTGTAACTAGAATAATTCTGCCCTAAATTTTCACATAATTATAATAACATTTTCACAAGAGTTCAAATTAGATTTGGTTACAGATATTTTAACACTGGTTCCCTTTACTCATACACTGATCAAATGGATAAAACTGAGAAGTTTACATGATTTGCAAACACCTACCACATTACCAGTCAGCAACATTACATTTGGTTGCCTAGGGAACATTTACAGGCTGCCAAGCTTTTGAGGGATTTTAGTTTGTTTACTTTATATTTATTTGCTGCCTAACCACCCCTCTTGGAAGTTTTGTGGAATTCAGGAATAGTCAGGCATTCTTTCAAAAGATGCTCCTAAGGTCACGTATGTGAGCTAGTGAGGCAAAGAAGCACAGAAGAAGCACAATGAATGTTCATTCATTGGATAAATTGCCTTGAAATAACACCTTTTCAACTGTGAGCTGTAAATGTTGTAAACATCAGTGCTACAACTCATGTGGCGACTCTTAAAAATGCAAATGTTATGTGTTTTTACCAGATATTGATTTTTGTTAATTATTCTTGGGAGAAGTCACAATGGGTTTCACTGTTATGAGATGTCTGGGGAAACAAAATATTCTGCCCATAGTTTTCTCAGTAGTCCAGAATCATGGAAAGCAATGCTCATATTAAACTGTTGCAAGAATAGGTACAAATGCTAAATATGTGATCACATATATTCCCAGTTCTTCTAAGTCAAACTACAGCAGTTCATTGCATTTGAGAAACTGAAATGTAATCCGTTTGTGACCATTCTGTCAAAATAGCAATGAAACACATTGTGAAAGTTTTGAGAAGTTTAAAGCCCAAAGTATTGCAAGGATTATGAGACTCAATGTATTTTACTTGGACGTAATCATGTTTATGCAGATGGGCTATGGATAATTGGGATTTTGAAGTAATATGAATTCTAGATTTACTCTGTGTTTGCAAATTATGCTTCTACTGTAGCAGTTCTCAGCAGTGTTCCTCAGTTTCCTCAACCATGTGTAGAACAAGCATAATCACTGTGAATTTCTCCCATAGACTTAATCTTTTTATTTTACTCCACTAGTGAAAGCCTAGGCTCATTCAACAAAAGCAAATACTATTGTCAAGGTTTACACCTGCGTAGCAGAAAAACATAATTCAGCTCTTCGTGTTCCTATGCCAAGATTTTTCTGCTGTAATAAGTGAGCGATGATTTCTGTTTCTTTAACAGACTTTAACATCTGTTGTGAAAAGTATTTCTAAACTAAGTAGCAGAACAAGCTATGCCTGATGATTGACCACCAGCAAGATGGACTTAATTACTTTTACTGAATCAAAAGGAAACAATACTATGTAATTGAAAATTAAGAACAAAGGATGCTAATGCTCCAATTCTCTATTGTGTGTGTGCCTTTATAAATCTAGATTTCACAACATGATTAAAGACAACCTAAAATATGAGAGAGTATAGCTTGTTATACAAGCACACTTTGTCTGTACTTGAACTAAATGGCAGCCTTTGATTCTGTTTAATGACAAATCACTTTTAACCAAGAACAAAGAAGTCTAACCACTTGGACATTGGTGAATTGTTTTAGGAGCTCCTGTCAAAGAACAAAAAATAAATAAACAGAATAGCTACAGTCTCTTGCAATGTGCTTTCTATGTGCTTATCAACTGTTGCATTTTTAAAAGTCACTTCAGGTACAGCAGATAAACAATCCTTTTCAGACTCCTGACAAATAACAAGGAATTTTGCATAAAATTTATTTGTGAACCAGCAGATGGAATCAATGCTGAATGCTTAGTTAGTCTTCACAAACCAGTGAAACCTGACAAATCAAGATTTTCACTGCCATGAAAACTGTGTTGTTTCAGGATTACTTCCCCTTATACAATTCAAGTTTGGAGATATTTGATTTAGAATCAAATAGTTGAAACTTGGAAGCTATGGGAGAAGTGGTCATTCTAGTAGACTTTTGGACAATTGAGAATGGCAGAGATGGATCTCAAGGTGACTCTAAACTTCCATAACTTTGTTGATAGGTTAAGTAACCATTCCTGACTGCTGTGAATGATTGCTGCCATATGTTAAAAATTAATAAATATATAAATCTGCAGCATTAGCTCAGATGGCGTATTGTAGTAGGAAGAGGATATGAGGAGTTTTTCCAAAGCAGCCATGCTTTAGAACTGGCTGAGCATCAGTCTGCCAGTGGGAAGTGGTGAGCAACTGCCTTTGCATCTATTTATTTATTTTTATTTCCCTCACCACCTTATCTTGACCTACACATTTTTCTCACTTTTGCTATTCCAATTCAATCCCTCATCCCACTGCAGGGGGGAGAGAGAATGACTGGGTGGGGGCAAAGCTGCCAGCCTGGGTCTACCCACCACACACATGAACTACAAATCGCTGTGCAGAGGGCCAAGGGTAGAATGTTAAATGGTACCAAACAGGAAATATGTGATTTTTGGACACTGGACAGTAGAAGGGTCAGCGTTAAACATCAGCAATATGTCAGGAGAGTTGCTTCTTAATTTTCTTCTCCAAAAGAACCATTAATCTTTAATGAAACTAGCCTCATTGTTTTGAAAAATTACTGAAATAGGAGGTACTTTGAAGTCTTTCCAAATGCATATACTGAATTGTGAGAGGGAAAAATTAATGCATAGTGTCTGATAGAATAAATATTGCATAATATATCAAGATGCCTACAGAAATCTAGGAAGGTGTCTCAAACATTTATAATCATTTTGCTGTGCAGACATCTTAAGATGCTATACAAAGCACTTTTATTATATCAACCTTTAATATTTTCCCTCTGTCAGACCTCCAGCCATGCAGATTTTTCTCTGCCTTGTGAATCTTTGAAGCTGGACTACTGAGTGAAGTAAATCCAAGCTTCTTTTTCTTTCACATTTTCCAATGCCAAAAAGAATTTGTCAGAAAAGTACAAAAGTGTTCTGATTTTATTCTGCTCAAGTCTGCTACTTTCATTTCAGTCTTCCCTGTGACTGATATATGGCAGAAAAGCAGAGACAGTTCTAACATAGTCTATTAAAAGAAATACTGAATAAAACCAGAGATTTCTTTCTATAGGATACTTCAAAGAATTAACACCACTGCTTTCTTATGGAGAACACAGTTTATAGAAGATCAGGATGCCACCTTCCCTGAACACATTTGAGTAAATTCTTTTAAGCAGGTTGACTTCAGGTCAACATTGTGAGCAGCACCACTGGAGAAATGGAAAAGAAAACCACTAAATCAAAGGGCTGTATTCTTTTTTTTTTTTTTTTTTTTTTTTTGTGTGTGTCTATAAGTTCAACATCTAATCTAAGCTAGTTACATCATCTCTCTTTATTGTCAGTAGAAAAGAATATCACTTTCTAGAGATTCTTTAAATGTATCTATTTAAGACCACTGTAGGATGGAGCCTAACACCATCTTTCCAGTTGTAGAGAAAACTGTCACTACTCTCCACTGACTAGAGATGAAACTGGCCTTCTAAAAATTTGATATTTTTGTATATATTAAAAAAAAATGAATTATACTCAAAATTTGCACAGCTTCTGTGCAAATTTTCAAGGCCAAATATGCCCTTGAATTTTCAGGGCTTGTATCATAACATAATCTGCCAGTCATTCAACATGAAGTTCTTTGCCAAGTTTCTAAAGAAAACAAATCTACTGTAGATTTACAAGCAGACCATTTCAAAGTTTAGACAGTGTAAACTAGGGATGATTTGCATTATACATTAATGCTTCATTTTGCTTACAAATTGGCAAAGGCCATAGACAGCAAGTTCTTGTGTAAGAGTTCCTGTTTATAAACTGAAAATTCATTTTTCAAGAGTTTTCCCCATATCACATATTAAACACCCTGCTCCAATGGGTACATGGCGCCTAGAAAGCAAGAAGCACATCCTGGTAAAGATCTCCATCTTGGTTATAACACAAAGGACATTTTCACAGTTCTGCTAAGTTTTGCCATCCTTTTTGTTCATTTGTTCTACTCACTTGTTTCTCACAACATTTATCTTACACTGTAATTCTTAAATACTATTGTCACAATGCATGTATATTTTGTACAGCTGGATGCCCAGCAAGGTAAACGCATTGGGTTCTCCTGATGTAGGGCTCAGGACTCAAAAGGTAGCCTTCAACTGAACAGACTCCAGATTAGTATCACTGTTATACTTCCTTAACTTTTTTAAAGAAAGGGAACCTTGCATTTGCTATAGGCAATTACAGGAGCAACGCAGTTCCCTGGCACCACTTCTCAAACATTCAAACAGCTTTTATTTATCTTTTACTAAGTACCGATTTCCTGCTGCATTCTCAGATCACCTGTTCTGGTGGATATGTAACAGGGGAAGCAAAAAGATTCTTATGTTTGATAAAAGTACTGTATATTTATTGTGCTAGAAAAAGGATAAACAGCTATATGCCAACAAAGATTCCCTGGCCTCCTCTTCATTCTTGAGAATTCTCAGTAGCCAGGTCAGAATCCCATAAGGATCTTCCAGGATCTTCTATTTTACCCTCTTACTTGCCCTTGGCTACCTGTCTAAAATGATTTCTTTCTCTGTCTTCCACTTGGCAAGCTAAAAATTATTTGTGTTTTTTGTTTATTTTTTGTGGGAAGTGCTAAGTGTTTTTAATGATCAAGTCACCACTATGTACAGACAAATCAACTAAGGCATTTCAAACTTATCCTTCCAGGTTGTCTTCCATATGTGGAAAGTAGAAATAAATAGAAATGCGAATACTAGCTTGTTTAGTTAAAATACTGTAAGATACAATGTTTTGTTGTTGATGTTTATTAAGTTTACAACTATTAGTAGCCAATGGTAATGTACATTTCTTAGCATGTATTTAAACCCATGGTTATTGGAATGGATAGGACTGGAAAGCAAAATGAGAAAAAGAACAGGAAAATACCTAGCTCCAAAAATGTGAAATCCAACAACAGTCTGGCTGCAGAACCACATTTAGAATCACATGCTTTCAAGGGACTCATTCTGGAATCATATATTTATTTTTTCTCATGTTTTTCTTTCTTCTGCAGAATCAATGGCATTGTTTCTGCTTCCCGGGGTTGTTTCCAGGCATACAAACTTCCCTGGATAGTACTGTAGGTCTCCAGTTTTGTTTCCAAAACATAGTAACTCTGACTACTATCACTGCTGCTCCTCCTCTGATTCTACACAGAAGGCCTATCAATTTGAGAACATTTTGAGCTGCAGGTTACAGTAAAGTAGGGCAAAGTTTCCTAATGAGATGCCAGAATTAGCAGAAAGCTCTTCTGTATGCAAAAGAGACAGCACAAGCTGAGCTACTTTCATAAGTCTGCCCCTCTTTCAGCTTAGCAGCATTACATGTATGCGTAGTCTGTTCCAGTCTGAGAAGCCTCTGTGCTGCCACCTGCAAGATGACATTTAAGTAGAGGGTTCATTCAAAGACTCCAGGTAGTCATTTGTGTGTGCATTTACCTCTATTCTCCCACAGAATATCTCTGCCACTATTTTCTACAGGAGTATTAGGTGATAAGCCTTAACCTTTATACATATTTTACCTCTGTTTCATGTACATTTGATCAAGATAGTCACTTCATTTGAAACTTCATTCAATCTGTTCCTTCTCCAACAAAAATGAGTAATTTCAGGACCTAATTCCTGCACTAACCCTTCTTGGTGGTAGCATGCCATAAGTCTGAAAGAAGCAGGGAGTGGAGATTTCTGGGGCAGTTTACCATACCATGGAAATTTATATGAAAAAGCTTGGCTCCCCAGCTTTGTCCATCCCTAACAATAGCTCGTTCCATGGAGTTGGACCAATAAGACAGAAAATGCAGGTTCACTGGTCCCCATATCAGTGCAGATTACATGCTCCCATATAATATATAGAGACAGGTATCATGCTATGCCCAAAATGTTGGCTTGGTTCTTGGACATGGCCTTTTTCTGAAATTCTCTGACCATTGTCTAAATTCCAATTGACTCCTAAATAGATAATAACAAATTTAGTTTCTCCCCCCCCGCCGCCCTTTTTTTTTTTTTTCTTTCCTTTAACCATGCCTCCATTCAACTAGCTAAGATTTTAAAAACTTCTTATTTCCATAATCTGACTGTACTGTTAGGAAAAGTGTGATGAGGTCCAAGAAGAAGCCTTCAAAGAGCAAGTGGAGATGGGGGTGGCAGATAGAAATTCATAGAAATCAACATGTATTTGAAGCATTTGTCCTATCACTACATTCACAGGTACTGTGCACAGGTATTTTCCCTACCCACTACTTTATAGAAGAAACACATTTCACAAAGACTTCGATTTTGCATTAAAACATTCTAATCCATGAGGACAATCTACGTGACTGAAAGTATGAGAGAAAGAGTACGAGAGGCAAGACTGTCAACTTAGTCCTGCTAGTACACAAGGAACATCCATCTCTCTCTTTCCCACTGGCAACACTATGGATAGTCTAAAACTGCCACAGGCAATAAACGTGCTGCACACTGTGTCACTCACTACATGCTAGAAAAATCAGAGCTAAAATGATGAAAATAAATCAGTTTTGCAAGCTTGGTATATCAAAATATTTTCCTTCCAGAAAACACGGTTTAATGGCATAGCTTTGGAAAAACTGCAACACCAAGGTCTAGATTAAAAAACAACCTACCAGACTGCAACCATGCATAGTCTACCAGAAGTATTGATCAGAAATAAACAGAGCAACTCAGGAGCTTCTCATGTTCAAGATTATAGCTTCAGATTTAGCATGATTTTGTTTTTCAAACTAAAATAGTCATCCTAAAGAATTCCTGAAATAATCCATTTAAAGACAGAGAAGCACATTCACAGCTGTCATGGCAACCCCATCAAGGCAATGCAGATATTGTCACTGCTTTTACTGAAGTGTTTCATTTTCCTTCAGATCTAAGAAATATCTAGTAAATGCTTTTTACGACATCTCACCAATAACAGACTCCTGTCAACAACGTATGGTATGAAGCCTCAGAAGCAGGTCATTTCAGATCCTTCTGTAGATCTCTAAAGAAACAGTTTTCTGCCTTACTTAGAGGACATGGCATCAAGTTAAAAAAAAAATAAAAATAAATAAGATCACCAGTTCAGTTCATAGTTACAAATGATAGTTAGTTGTGCATACTGGGTCCACTGTATGCACATGCTATGTTGTATGTATGTATGTATGTATGTAGGTATGCTATGCTATGCTGTATCCATACAGCATAGTGCTGGTCTTTACCAAAAGGCATTCATCTCTTCTTCTGATGAACATCCAAAACTTGTACATTTGAAAGTACGCACACCAGTCACCCAGTAGCTTTACTCAGAGCACTGAGTGGTCATGGAACACCCCATGGCCAGGGTCCCCTAATGCTTTGTACCTCCTTCTACAGAGTTCAGGGGGCAAGCACATGCATGTAATGATAATATTCTCAGAATGAATTTCTGATCCACTTCATGTTAAAAAGCACATTTTTGGAGAGGGAGAGAGTGTGCCTAAATTTGACAGATAAAGCTTAGTAACACAACATAAATCAGCAGTTCAGATGAAGAAAGATCTGCCATGGAGCATACAGACTTTTAGTCTTATAAATTTCACCTGTCCTTCAGACTTCCACAGTCTTTAAAAAGCACCTGCTTATCAGCATATATTCTGTACCACACTGCAAGAGCTCTGATACAGCACAATAAAGATAATTTTGTTATAAGAACTATTCACTATGAATTCACACACAAGATATAATCTGCAGAAACAGTTTGCAAATGAGATGCTTACTAAATGTGATTATTTATTTTTAGTCTTCCCTGTAAGACTTGCTATAGCTAAAAGCATCTCTGTCACTTATTTCTGAGAGATCGAAAGGTGAGCAGGAAATCCTTCCTCATTTTTCAGAGTGGCTCTCACATGCATATACTGCACTTACCCCATTTGAGAAATATGTTGTCAATGTGAAAATTTCACAAGCATAACAGTTCATGTGAACAACACCCAGTTCTGCGTATCGGAAAGGGAAATGCTTCTCTATGTTATGGAAAGATTCAAATATTAGGTCAAAGCCAAAAAGAATATGAACTTTTGTTTCCTTTTCATCTGCTATCATCAAATAACATATGTAAAATTTAAGAGAAACACAGAAAAACCCATAAATGCACATTTGGTGTTAAACATTTATATCTAAAGGTTTAATGATAAATATTTTAAAGCAATGCAAAGTTAGACACATTATTTTCAATGTCTTTCTACATTTCATGGGCAAAAATGAATGCCACACTTTTCACAGGTCTGCTTATGCTAGCTGTCATTCATCTGCAAGTTATGTTCTCTCCTACAACCCATGATCACTATTATGCAAAGTTAAAATAGACTGCTATTCAGGTACAATACTTTAACACAAGCACTTATGTGTATAGACATCAGTACACACCCATACCAGTATGTCTGTACATGCGTACTCTGGTACAAAGCAGTCAATTAACTGAAGAATTTTGGAAATTGTACATAAAGCAAAAATATAAGATTAGCACATTAAAAATCTATTTCTGCTCATTCATTGCTCACCTGGTTATATTTTCAGTAAATATCGCCCATTCCCAATAACACAAGTTCAAAAGAAACAGAAAACTCCAGTAACTTCAAGTGAGTTTTCTGTTCAGTAAGGCCCTAATTGTTCCAAATCACTAAACTGATGTTAATGCAATTAATAATAATAATAATTTTGCATGCAGTATTTTTCTCTATGTCAAGGCAGGAAACAAATTGACGCCTTTTCATTTCTGCATCTTTCCCCACATGAGAATAAGATTCTGCATTGCAAGAATGAGTGATGGCTGAATAATATTACCCAAAATCCAGATGCTGTGTGAATAGAAACAGAATACTAATTACTGAAACATCACAGCATTTAGTTATTTACAGACCCCATTCAGACAACACCATTAGTAAGAGAGCACATGCCATAATGCCCTTCTTGAATAGCCCTTCAAAGTGCTTGAGAAACCAAATTTACAATCCTGGACCACCATCCAGAGAAGGGTCATGCATATGGGGAGAGAAGTAAAATACAGCTGACACACACACACACACACTTGAAGGCATAAAGGATGTCTAATCATTTTCCAAATAAAAGGAGTGTTGAAATGTTTTTTTCTGTAACACCCACATTCACTGTGAGAGCCCTTTTCATAGAAGATCTATTACCTTTGAAGACGCAGCATTTTTGAAACGCGTTGCTATTCTTTTTAAGAGATCACTTGAAGAAAAAGAAAACTGCTTATCACCAGCTGGCATAACCAATTCATTGTATGTGTTTTTCTGGCAGTAAAAATTACAAGACAAAATTCATTTAAAAGTATCTCTTTTCCTTTTGACCCAATTAGTTAATCTTTTCAGTGTAGTCCTGTCTGCAGTCAACTAATGGAGTATTCTTTGTAAATAATTTAGCCTGCTCAGAAGAGAATACATTTAATCCTGTTTTCACAGGCAAATAAAGAATCAGGCAGCAGGGACTTAAAATCAGTGATCTCCAAAAGCTTCTTTTTTTCTATTCTTGGTCCAAAACCTTTCCCTCTCATTGCTTCATTTTCAAAGCAGGAGGAAAGACGGAGGCTCCAAGGCATGCACAGCCCTTACAAAACCCCGGCATGGAGCAGCACAGGTCAGCTCCCACCCTGACTGCATTGGTCAGAGCAGCCCACGCCATGCTCTACCATCTCTGATCCTTCCCTCTCCATCTCCCATGCTTCTCTGCCTTTTCTCCAGTCTCCTCCTGTACACACATAAACTTGCCCACACAAGCCAATAGCCCAAGGCCACTATCCAAATGGTAATTTGGGATCCCAAACAAACTCACAACTCTGCTTTAGCTTCAGAGCTGCTACTTTTCTTTACTCTGAGGCCAAGAGAAGGTGCCTGTACCATTCACTGCTTCAGTGACACTTGGCCAAGCACCAACAGGATTTCAGCTTCTCCAAAAATGCCTGTACCTGTCTAATTATTTATTCTTATTTGCCAAGTTGTACACAGCTGCACATGTGCTCTTTGCTTCACAGTGAGCAAAGATCCCAGCCAGCCAATCACACTGTGTAGCTCTCCTGTTCTGACAAGTTCCTGGGCAGACCTTATAAACAGTATGAACAGTACTATAAACAGTAGTGGTGGTAATACTGAAACAAAACCTGTGGGGTTCTGTGGAGCTGGGGGTCAGCCTTCTCTTGCAGATAACTAGCAATAGGACAAGAGGGAATGGCCTCAAGTTGCACCAGGGGAGTTTCAAGTTGGAAATGAGGAGACATTTCTTCTCAGAAAGAGCGGTCAGGCATTGAAATGGGTTGCCCAGGGAGGTGGTGGAATCACCATCCCTGGGGGTGTTTAAGGGAAGGTTGGACCTGGCGCTTAGGGACATAGTTTAGTGAGTGATATTGGTAGTAGGGGGATGGTCGGACCAGATGATCTTTAAGGGCTTTTCCAACCTTAGTGATTCTATAAACAAGAACTGTAGGGACATTTTCTAAGAGTGGTGCTCTGCTCTACAACTACCTAGCCCATGATCCAGACACTGGATATTTTACTTGGTTCCCCCTCTCACAATTCATTCCCTTTCTCAGTTGCATGTTTGTAGACACTGTACTTCAACATTTACTGTTACCCTGGGCCTGGGTACACTTCAATGTGGTATATGAAAAAAAAAAAAATAGTAAAGGTGACTTTTTCTTTTCTTTTTCAATTTATGTCAATACCTTTCTAAAATTTTTTTGATATCTTGTCAGACCGTGACCTAACTTTCATATCCTGGTTAATATTCAAATTAGCAATGCAGTCTCATAGGCAATACACACCATCAGACTGGGTGTGGAGCGTTTACTATTTTCAGGGCAGAAATACTGTTGAGACATTATTCACCCAATAATTTCTCTCATTCTTATTTGCTGAGATGCCTCCCTGCAGTGTCCGTTTGTGTCCTTGAATTCAAATATCTGCTTGAGATGCAAGTTCAGTTTCATGTCTGCACCCTCACACACAGTGCTCGTGTGATTCCCTTATGTTCTACATAATTATTGGTCAATGTGGCTGTCAGGCATGGATAAAATTTGATGATTTAATATTGCATTGGTTTAACATATGCATGACACCTAGAACAATGCTAGTAACATTGCTGTCAAAACAAAAGCAGAATGTTTTACCTCTGCACATTTTCCCAGTTCCTCTGCTCTCCAGCAGATAACAATTTCTAAATTGGAGACAATGCAGAGTTTAAAGGCTAAGTCTTTGTCTTTCCAGTCATTATATGCATTCCTGAAATAAATGTAAAATTATAGGTTCTATTAAGAACAACAACAACAACAAAATGCCATTCTATACTATTGTTTCTGAGGGAAATATGAAGTTACATAAATTAAACAGTAGACACAAAGCTTTGCTGTGAGGCTACTGAGTCAGAAACAGAAATGCAGATAATTAATGAGAATATCTGTCTTTGCATATTCACTTCCCTCTCTAGTAGAAGCCATTAATCTTTAACCACGCATGAAAAGGGTGCACAAGTCAGCACACAAAGAGGGTGTATTAAGGACACTAAATGAATGAAAGGCACCTCATGTGTCAGCACAAACAACCCGTCTTATACTTCTTATCTCTTCAGGCCACTTCTTCACAGTCCTCTTTCTGCTCCTGTTGCAGGGGCAACCAGGAGTTCTGGGACAGAGGAACGAGCAGAATCCCAGCCTGTATTCCAAAACATTTCAAAGTTTCCAAAGTATGTATTAAGAATTCTTTGGTTTTGATGAACCTATAAAACACTTTTCTAGATAGATACGCTTGGATGTCATGAAGGGCATAGGAGAATCATAATTAAGAAATGAGTCTTGTTAAGGCAATTGTCTTGCTCCTGGCAGCAAGTTCTTACAGCTTTTTCTTTCACACATTCAGTGTTTATAGTGAGGAGGAGACGCATCTATACTTTGTAGCTAAACTAAGTATTTTAACAAGACTAATTCTGATTGTAAAAATAAATAGTAGGATAAAGGAATGATAATATCCAAGTATTCTTCTTCTCATCTCTTCCAAGATCTTCAAACACTTCAAAAACACAACTGGGTCAGTTACAACTCAAAACATGCTTTGTGAGGTAGGTTTCCAAGCAGCTTAGCAGAACAGCCCATGCATAGCTGGATATTTGAAATTCCTTAGCTCTTCTCATACCAGACAGTAATCATTTTGCCAGGTAAAATACTTTCAGTATATAAAATATAACCCAAGCCAAAACTTCTTTTGAGATCCATGTAACATGAGTTAAGATATATAAATTAACATAAGTTAAGTCTTTCTGCATAATTATGGCAGAAATTATCCCTCTATAAAAGGGCTAGGCTGCATTTCACATGATTGGGCCAGAACATCTCTCACAATTCTTTTAACTGAGAACTTTCCAGGACCCCCGCCTGGATTTTGAGGATCTCGATCTGCATGGTCATTCCAGGTTACAATCCGGAAGTTCTTCACTGTCAAATTAGTACCTTTCCTCAAGCTTCCAAAGCTGTGCAGCTTAATGACTGCATACATGGTCACTTGCTCCCCTGTTCTTTCTCAACCATCTTATGGACTACCACATGATTATTTGCAGGCACTGGTACCACATCATGTCTGCAAGAGAATGCTTTTAAATCCTGAAAAGTTTCATTTGGACATAAATTTTTCTAATGAATTTCTCTTCTCAGAAAGGAAGAACTGTGTCTTCTGCCTCTGACCTTGGGTGACACAACTCCAATGGCCACATTTCACACAGAGAAACTTTTGGACTACCTGGACTGACAGATTAGAAATTTAAGGTGCAAAGAATAGAGTTGACTGAAGATGTCTTGTCTTAATTGCTTTTCAGAAAAGTATAAGTTTCTGATATTTGTGATATGTTTTGTCTGAAATACTTCAAGAGGTTTTCATGGACTTGAAGGTTTGCATTAAGACATCATGGAAATCAGACTTTGGTTGGAGTTTTATGGTGAAAAGTTTTCGCAGGAAAAAGCTAGCCTTATATACCAATCATCCAAGGAAATATATACAGGAAACCTATAGAATATGTAGAGGGCAGTCCCTATATTTCCTGATTTCACTTCAATGTAACCTTTCAAACATGCTAATAAATATATCTGGAAATAATTTAAAATTAATAGTTTATAGTTTTTCTGAAAACAAGAAAGGCTAAAAGAACGCTAAAGAAATTAGTAAAGGAGCAGGGGTCGTACGTACACTAAATTGCACTTAAAATCTATTTACTTGGATGTATGTGAAAACAATAACTGCAAGCCATAAATACCTTGTCTCTTTGTAATTATAAGTTAAACATGATTTCAGAGTGTTTTTCCTTAGGTCTGTATTTCATGTTAATGTAAAAATAAGGAAGATGATGCTATACGTGGTTGGGAATTTTCTGAGCAAGAAATGGGGAAAAATGGAATAAAATAACAACTTAAGGATTTTGTTTGTTTGTTTCCTATAGGTGCATAACTTTTTATTTTATATCTTTAGGCAATAGACAGCCTTAGTAGTCCTATTGTAAAACTGTTTGCCCAAAAGAATATCAGACTTCCTCTGATATTCAATTAAGCCACTGGATGTTGAATAAATAATTAAAAAAAAAAAAAAAAAGGCAAAAAATATTGTGTTCTTGGGTGCAAACACACTACCAGAGTGCTCTAATCATAAGGTGATAGGATGATTTTATTTTTGACAACAGTAGAAAGGATCTGGCTCTTTTTTTGTGATTATTTTTGCCTTTTTTTCCCCCCATCCACAGAAGACTCAAGAAGAGCATAGATTTCCTTTAGTTAACATTAGGAAGAAAAAATAAATTAAATCTCTAAAAAGTCAGTGGGCAGGAAAGCTGATTGAAAGAACTGAGAGCTCTTTCAGCAGGAACTGATACTCAGCAGAAGATACAGCTGCAAAGTTAACATTTCACAGGACTATAGAGAACAGCTGTGTTTAAACCACCAGACAACAATTGTCCAGAAAGACAGCTCCAATTCTGAGAGAACTGCATTAAAATCAGGTTGGTAAGAGCACATTCCTGAGCTGCCTTTCTGCCATCACCTCCTGCTACCCAAACTACATTCTCCCAGTAATCATCCCAAAACTCATAGCTCAAAAGGATGTAGTGTGATCAGAGAATGGTGATTGAGAGAAGCATTAGCTGAGAAGTACCAGCTAAGGGATGGGTTTTCCCTAGCCAGTTTGAGTGATTTATCAATTTGCAGCCTCTGAAGGGGAAAGATCTTCCCCCAACAAATCTCTACCTGCTCTATGCGTGAACTCATCCCCCGCTTCCTTTGCATCTGTTCTGGTGTTTCTTAGATCCCATTAGTGAGTTAAAACTGCTTTCCAGCCTGGCAGGAAAGAAGCCCAGCAAAACCAACTGGATCATGTTCTATGGAATGATTGCATGGAATGGTTTTGTAAAGCACCCTGTGAGTGCCAGAGCACTGGGGTCAGGCTGCAGGAAACAGCAAGAGAGGTGCAGCAACACATCACCTTCACAACAGAAATGCAACACTGAACCATCTCCATTGATCACAAAACAGCAACCTAAACCTAACCCTAACAGATTTCGTTCTTCTGCAAGTCAGACTAACACTCATAATTCACATTTAGTGAATTCTTATACTGTTATGTCTCTAACTATGGGAAATACAAGTTGTCCTGTATGAGAGATCCTACAGGATCCAGTTTCTAATTACTCAACTCTTCATGGGCTTTAAGGGTTACATCCACGTGAGAGACTTCCATTGACTGCAATTAAATTAGGATCTAAATTTGGAACTTTACCACTGTACCGTAATTACTTACTCTTAGATGCACAACTACAAACATAAAAATGCTGCCAGTATCCGATATGAGACACATCTTCAAGCAAATAAAGTGTTATTTTGATATGCATTGCTAACATAGTCTTATTTCTTTTATTATTCTTGATTCACTCATTTGGGTTTGGCCTAATGAAAGCATAAAGCCACCTGCACTAGAACACTTATCAACTCAGATTTGCACACAGCATGGCCACAGAATAACAAATTAGAACATCCTAGTTTCATTGCCAGATTTACATATTTCTGAAAGGGAAAAATGAAATTAAACTTTCACTTATAGGTGCAATCATATTATCAGTAAATACAATATGGCTGTGAAACATTTAAGAGCAATGAGCTAGGAAATAAATGAAACAGGAACACTGCAGTACATTTAAAAACAGTCAATAATTAGTAATGAGAAGCTCACAGCATTTGCAAAACAGCTACTTTCTTTTCTTAGTTCACTGAAAGTCACGGTCACAAGACATGAAAATATTAGAATTAGAGTTCGAATGCACATGCTAAAGCTAGAGAGGCTATTGTTTTCCTTTGATAAAAGCTTTACTGTGTAGTTTTTTTAGGCAACCTTTAACATTTCTTACTTTTACACTGCCAAAATCACAGGTGCAGATCATGCAGTCATGCTGATAAGAAAACGATAATCTATTCTTTCAAAAGCAGGTTATTCTTATTTCTTTTTCCCTTTGATTATCTTGCTGAATGACACTAGTGGGCCCACTGTCCAAGAACACAATCTGTACTTGTTTCTTGGCCTTCTTAAAAAAATAAGTGGCTTTCATCAACCTTTCCAGGCATTAAATACAGGCAAGCTAGAAAGACACACATGGAGGTCTCCAGCAAGTTAGAAGAGAAACTACTGGTTTGTTTCAGATATCTCTTAAAAAAAAATAAATCAAATGAACAATGCTTAACCAAAACTTCATCTAGGGTAAAATTCTGCAAAAATAATTAGTCACAAACGAAAGTAGCGGAATATTCCTAATGGAAATGGTCCTGTCTTTATAGCGCACATTTTCAGCTCATCATACCAATATCCCAAGTTTTCCTGATTAATGATGAAGCTCCTGGATTCCAGCTTTATACTGCTTACTTGACTCCTTAGTATTCGGTAACACACCCCCATCACAGAGCACAGGAAGAAGTTGCAGAGTGCTCCACTCACAGCCCAGGCACAAGATTTGACACCAGGTCTAAGCTGGCTGATATAATACTGGCTCTGCTGAACACACTGGGCTCTCCTGTCACTTGCTTTTATTAAATTAGGATACCCTGAATTAGCAAAGGAAAGCATTTAAGCAGAAAATTAACCTCACCAGGCACAGAAAACAAACAACACACAGCTGGGTGTTTTGCACCAGAGCTGTCCAGAAACTCAAGGTCTGATTCCCTACTAAGCTACTGCAGACTTTGATAATGTAATTTTTCAGGAAACTCTTGCACAAAAAGCATTAATACAGAAATGAGTCTGAGTCTTTCCTGCAGTTTTTCCTAAGTTATATTACACACCATCTAAGACACAGATCCTTCAGGTATTCTCAATGTACTTGACCAAGCCTGCAAATAAGTCAGCTGAGACTTCATGAGCCTACTCTTCACCTTTCTCTTGGAAACAACATTTCTGAGCTCGCAGCACGCTGATATCCATACTAGCAATAAGAAAATGTTGAGTTATTCAGAGAGCCTAGGCAATGTATCTTTAGTGGCTGTTAACTGAGAACGTTATTTCTTAGCTTATTTATTAATATGACTGTAACTTGAGGGATCATCCATCTAAATAATCTACGTATATTATAGCCAGTCATTATAAATACATATCATAAAACAACTCCAGGATAATTAACCAGCTTTATCTTCTAACATAGCCCACACCAACAACTTGGAAAAAGATAAAAAGCTTATTTCCTCTTTATTTTGGAACTATATGGCTGACTGACCTTCAATACATGACTGTTGTCAGAATGTAATGATACACAGTTCAGCATTTTGTTCCTCTAGGGTTCCAATTATGTTTTAAGTTTAATGTTTTTCTTCCAGATTCAATATGTATTCTGTGCTTTTACTTTTTTGTTTCAAAAAATAACCCCTGATCAGGTAAGTAATTCTGGTTCCATATATATACCCCCTATGAAAAGAACAGGGGGGAAAAAAAATGAAGAATGAACTAGAATGAAGAATCTGTGAAAGCCTAGAAACATCTCTCCTCTCCCTTACATTTACCAGAAAAGCACTTCTGGAATGGGAAAGGATGCTATTTTAGATTTGGCTAGTCCTGGGTTGAGGAGAAGTGGGTGCTGGCTTAAAGACAGCCCTGGCTTCCCTCGTTGGGCTCCTAAGATGTTGTTTAAGCATGCATATGTGTATGGTTAGGGCAAATAGATCAAGCTTGCTGTAACATGAATTACTCCTCAAATTATTGGTGCAATAACTTAAATGGATTATGAAAATAGCTATATTTAGTCTGCAGCTCTAAATGCTACATGCTTTCCTCACCATAGTAACATAAATGTTTCTTAAAAGGAAGACAGGAGAGGAAGGTGCTTGAATTCTTGCACTGCAGAGACTAAGAAAGAGTGGGGGGAGGGAAAGTGCTCACTTTGCAAGCTTATGAACTTCAGATAGCAATTAAGAATAAAATACTGTAATTGTATTTATTCTGATTATTCTGATTAATGTTTTGCCAATAGAGTGCTACAAGCTTCTAGAAGCCTCTTAGGGAAAGAGTGAATATTCAATTAAAAAAAAAAATCAAACCTAAATTAATAGCTGAGTTATGGAGCTATGTTTCATGGCACTCCAACATCAATGGCTAAGGAACTCTTCTTTATCATTATCTTACCCTTCACAGGCAGCAACTTTGTTATGCTAAAAGTAGAAGCAGGAAAGAAAATAAACAAGACCTTCAGTATATCAAGGCCAGTTGGTGATGGACAGCTGGCAGAATATTGATACAAGAACAGAAGGATTTTGTTCGGCAGACTGAAGGTATGATAATGAACAATAGGTCCTTCACAGATGCCAGAATAAAATTTATTGGTAGAACAAAAGGAGGAGGTTGTTAATGGCCTTTTGATGCTGCAATCAGCTATCATAATTTATGTTTCTCTGGCTTTTACTGAGGAATTTCATGTGTAGCCAAACAAGACTCAGGAAGGGAAATTCTGCAACCTAGACTCAAGGTTTTATATTCATTTATTTATATGATTTATTTATTTATACAATAAAATATTAATTATATATTTTATATATAATATAAATATATATATACGAATATATAAAATATTTTTATATATAAATATATATAATTTATATATTTTATATGTAATAAAATATATATTTTATTAGTAGTAGCTAGACCAAAGTACAGGTTAGTGGTTTACGCTTTGTCTGCAGTGGCTCTGCCTGGCCACAAAGCTAAGATACAGGCAGTCTACAGTTCAGTGCACAATGTCCTTGCTGCAAAAAGCAATACTGGCCAACCCCTTCTGCCTATTTATGAGCAGATGGCAACACTGCCAGGTAAGGACAATGCCATCCTTTCTTCTTAGAAGGACATACAGGATACAGGGGGGTGCTCTGGCTGTGGGTAAGACCAAGTTCACTGACTGTGCCCAGTTGTACGTCACTGTTTGCTCTAAGCCTAAATCTGAGCATAGGCTTATAGACCTATCACATGGAAGCTAAGATGGATCAGCTGTTCAGTTCAACTGCAGACACATCCTGTGTAGTCATCTAAAATCCAGAGAGGAAAAAAAAGAAAAAGAAAAAGAAAAAGAAAAAGAAAAAGAAAAAGAAAAAGAAAAAGAAAAAGAAAAAGAAAAAGAAAAAGAAAAAGAAAAAGAAAAAGAAAAAGAAAAAGAAAAAGAAAAAGAAAAGAAAGGAAAAGGAAAAGGAAAAGGAAAAGGAAAAGGAAAAGGAAAAGGAAAAGGAAAAGGAAAAGGAAAAGGAAAAGGAAAAGGAAAAGGAAAAGGAAAAGGAAAAGGAAAAGGAAAAGGAAAAGGAAAAGGAAAAGGAAAAGGAAAGGAAAAGGAAAGGAAAGGAAAGGAAAGGAAAGGAAAGGAAAGGAAAGGAAAGGAAAGGAAAGGAAAGGAAAGGAAAGGAAAGGAAAGGAAAGGAAAGGAAAGGAAAGGAAAGGAAAGGAAAGGAAAGGAAAGGAAAGGAAAGGAAAGGAAAAGGAAAAGGAAAAGGAAAGAGAAAAAGCATGCTAGGCAACTTTGAACTTGCCCTTGAAAATGCAGTATTGATCTAACCAATATCTTTCATTCAGTGGTAATATTTTAGGGGAAAACAAGCAAACAAAAACAGTTGTCTTACTCTTCAACATTCCTCACAAAGTCAATCAATAAGTCCAGACTGTCTACACGAAATTGAAAAGAAAAAATCCACAGGAAATACACATCTACTATTATTTTGGAGGAATGTGGTGGAACTGGCTATCCACGTTTGGCACTACATCCACTCTCTCTCAACACAAAGCAGCATGACTCCATTTAGCCTAAGAAAGGAATAGAGTGTCTTACAGTATTATATGCTGTTATTACAGGATATACTATGAATATGTAAAGAAGAGGATCATGACCACGTTACACACCCACTCCCAATGATTCCGTATTTACCTGTAGACTATGATCAGTTATCACCCCAAGTTCCTTCCAACATGTCTAAACCATTCATTCAGGACTTATTGCCTGTATAGTTCACGTATATTTATCACAGTGGTAAGTCGCAGTGACAAGAGTGGTGAACATATATCAAGTGCTTCAGCTGTATAGTTTCCAATTATTTCAACATCTCTTCGTTAACACTACAGGTCTAAAAATGCCTTGGAGGAGATAGAGCTTTTAGTTGGCTTAGTACTATTTTCAATATCCAAAAGAATATCATTGTGAGATACAAGACAGTGAAAACTCATTTCAGTCTATGCAATAATGCAGTATGGTTCATTGTACAAGATTTTTGTGGCTGAAAAGGAAATACGACTAGAAAACAATTTACAAGAAGAGAAAGAAACACATTAATCAATTCTTCTTTACTGAATTTCCTGTTAATATTGTTATGGTAATGAGGACAAATATCTTATTCTAAAATGCAAGTCCTCTGAAAATAGGCCTACAAATATTTTTGTTTTTCCTTTTAACTTCAGTGCATAATAATCAAATCCAAGCAAAGTTCCAGGCAACAGGGACAGCCTGCATAGGTGTTTAGACTGTTGTAGAGCTGTCCTAATTAAAAATAATCACACATACAATAAACACCCCTCATGACAATGTTCCAGAACAGCACTTTTGTAAGGCACAAGTAGAGGTACCTTTCCTCATTCTCTCCCTTACATATAACCACAGCAGGGTCAGAAGCTCCCCGACCTTCCACAGAGAAAATATTTCCTTTCTGCAGGAATGCATGGTGAAGTCTTTCCTACTAACACTATGACTATCATTCTGAGATTGCAGGGGCCCTAAAGTAAATAAATAAACAAACACAGATACACAAAACCTCTTCTCAGCCAAATCTTTGCTACTTGCAAGACTGTTGCCCAGAAGTACCTCTGCAGAAGTCTCGGGTTATTCCAACTTTTACAAGCAGCACACTTGTGGTTTGTATATCTGAGAAAAGTTTCGTGTCCTTCTCTTAGTCACCAAATGGTCTAAGGAGTTGAAACTGGTATATTAATGCTTCCCAGACAGCTGATGCTACCTCACTTGAGCAAATCTGTCTCAACAGCTGATTCCAACTTCCATGGTAGCAGTACATTAGCAAACCAAGTTTGAAAACTCTTGCTTTAGGATTTTGTATTACATGAGTACGTGCTACAGAGACAGAGACTAAAGCAATCACAGCTTATATATCTATTTAACATACTGAATGTCCTAAGCCTTTGTCTTTTGAAAATAGGCTTAGCAGTAACTCAGCTGTGCATGTAGTTGTGCATGCCACGTATGTACATTTTCTGTTCTTGTAAACCACAGAAAAACATATTGGCATAAAAACTCATTTCAGAATAGCCCTGTATCATTTAAATGGTAAAGACCACAATTTCTTTAAAGGATAATCACCTTTAGTGACCAATTACAGCCTTCACAACAATTCAAAATAATGTTTCTACCCTATCTAAGCATTACTTGAGAGACAAATTTCCAGAAATTAACTAATTAACTGATTGTTCTTCTGTAATATATCACTTTCAACCTTAGTTTGTTTTTGTTTTTGTTTTCCACCACTCAGATTTACAGATGTTTTCTCTCTCTCTCTCTTTTTTTTTTTTTTTTTTTTTTTTTTTTTTTTTTTTTGAGTTAGGCTGGACTGGTTGGGGATTAAATTTGATTTTTAAAGAGAGCAAAATTTAACATTTAGGAAATCTTTACTCTTGTTCACCAAACCACTAAATCAGCTCTATTTTTCAAATTTTAATGAGAACAGCTGGCTTGAGAAGCAATTCCTAAATTTAGACTACAAATAGATTGCTTGAGAAGTAATTAGGTATTGTTACATGTTTTGTTTTGTTTCATACACTTTTCAAAGTAACTGAGTTGGATCAGTCACTATAATATACAAAATCCTGGGGAAGAAAAGTGGTCTAGTTTCAAATAAAAGTAATTGCAGAAATGCAGGACCTCAGCACTTTAGATAACTCTTCAGCCTGTAGAAGACTGGATTCAGTGTTCAACGTAGCTTTATCTTGTAAGACAAATTTCCATTTCCCTCCATCCATGTAAGCAGCTCAGGTCAATATAGAATTGCTTTGTTTTCTGTGATTTTTCAGAATTAAGTATGTATACACACGTTGTATAGCATTGCAAACCTGAGCTCTCTGATACGCATAGAAATTTACACATATTTGGGCCAGGTATGACACAAAGCAAAAGCAGCAGTTTCACTGAAGAGTATCTTGAAGCCTACCTGTGCATGTACAGGGAGCACATTTGGATTTTTAGCTTGCTGTAGCCCAGTCAGGTACTTAGAAATTCCAGCCAAAGCACAAAATTCTCAAATTTTACTTGAGAAAAATTGCTGGAACCGAATGAACACAATGCAAGGACAGCAAGAAGATATGGGCATCCTTACATCAATAGGATTATGAACACGGAAGCACTCTTTTCGTGGAATAAAGATCTCAGACTTGGTCTCTTTATTATGGTGTTTTAAAATATTTAGCTCTATTAGGGCTCATGGCAATATATTCCACAAATTCACAGTATGCTATGCATTTTTCTATTATGTTCCACTACACATAAAAGCAACTTTATCCTGAGAGTTAAATCAGCACATTTAACAAACCTGCTGTAAAATTTTCCCATTTTTGAGACAATGCAGGTTTAAAATGATGTGATCATCTTCTGGAGTAGTATGAGCATAAAATAAGAATTTGCATTTATGCTGGTGAGAAAATAAGAAACCCATATGGAAATACTGTCACTTCTGTGAACACATCTACTGGGATGATCTTGACTTTCATAGGTTATAGAATTTGTGTTGATATGAAACATGATATGTTGAAAAACACAGATGTGAAAACAAAGAACGTTTTAGTGCAAGGTCACAGCAATGTGTCGAGCCACCATGTTTTGACACAAAAGTTAGAATTTCTTTGACATCCACTGTTGTCAGTTGAGAAATATCCCTCAAATATTGGTTAAAAATACACAAGTGGTCTCATTTAAACTGGAATAAATCCAAAAAATAGAGTAAGAAGCATATTACCTCCTCTGCAAATATAGATACCCTACCTTATGTTTCATGTAAGCACCTTCACATTCCCAGTCGTTGCTGTGACCCATAGATTATTTCCTACAGTATTATCATTGACAATAAAAAGCAACTTGATTATTCCTATCAGAGACGTTTTTGGGCCTGTCATTGAAACTATATAACACACTCCTTTCAGATCAGGACCAACAGATAGTTCAGGGAAAAAAAAGAATCTTCCCAGAAAAGGAGTGAATCTAAATAGACCCTGAAAAATGCTGCATAGAGAATTTCCCCTATGCAGTTCCTGTAGGGCAGGTTTATCCTCAGTTTGCCACCACTGTAGGAACCATAGAGCCCTGGATGAATGACTCTGGAAAGGAGAGCTAAATGAATTTACTTAAGTTTTTACCTTGAAAAGAAATCTAATAAAGGTCTCACTGATTTAAACAAAGGAAAAATAGTTAGATACTTGTGGCCGTGCCATGGAGGGAAAAGGCAGAAGACAAAAAGAAAATAAAAATGATGAAGGTAACAACAGTAAAACTACTTTTTAACCCAGAAGCGATTGAGGTTAAACATAGTATTCTTTATCATGTTATTTTCCAGCCTGATCAATTCTTTCCTTCATGGCCTCATAATGACTTGCACTGACAGGACTTTAGGGAACGGTATGCAGCTGGTAACATGTGGCTAGAGATTTTGGATAGGGGAAATGCTCACTGTGCACTGAGTTTCCTTAAGCTAAACTATGTCACTTGAATAAATTTGTACATTACTCATTACTGCCCCTTTCCACAGCTCAGGGATGAGTGTGGCATTTCACACATCAAATTCCTTGCTGCAAAACAAATGGAGTGATCCCACTCTCCTCCCTCACCTGCCCCAATGGATGTTTTCAGTAGCTTGGAGATGGTTTAGCTCACTAATCTGGCAGAATACGATGTAGCAAAAAGAATGACAGATTGGAGTCAGATCAGGACAGCTATCACCTAAAATCTCACCCTGAGTTATTTCTGCTATACTTATGAAGTCTATTAGCTTGTACAGGTAGTATTCTATAAAGCAGAAGAGAAACAGATTTTCCAGTCTGGCATTCCCACTTCCACATAATCTCCAAGAGATTTACGTGGAATTACTGGTCCCTCATGTTGAACTAACAAATTTAATGTATGAGTGTTAGAAGTGTGCAATCAATGAGATGGGATATAGTCATGAAACAAGCCCTGCTTTACCCAGTGCCAATTCCTTGTCTTCTGTCCTGCTTCACACAGTGCCAGGAGCACTCCCTCCTCTCTTTTAGGAGCAGCCAGCTTCTGAACAGCTTTCTGCACAGGAGCTGCCGTCTTCTCCCTCTCCTTACAGTGCTAAAGGAATTCAGATTTTCATATGGGAAAAAAAAAAAAAAGAAAAAAAAAAAGAAAAAAAAAAAAGTGGAGTCAGCAGCCAAGGAAACAGGTCTGATGGGTTCACCACTTATTCAAAAGGAGAGTAAAGGACTGAAATGATTAAAAGTGAGTGAGAAGGACATTTTTATCTGTTCCAATCAGTTTGAGTTAAATCAGGAGCTGTGTGGGTAACGTGCTGTACCAGCCTGGGCACATGGGTCACTTAGATTACCCCTGTGCAACATGGCACAGTGATGCTAAATTCAAGTTTGTACACAGCACTCTGAGATTTCAGAGCCATCAAAGATGCCAGTATTCTGGTATTAGACAGATTTAAAATGCAGTGATGTGAGATGCTGGCAGGCGATTTCAAATGCCTCTACTTCTAAAGCCTCTAGAGCAGCTGTCAAAAAGTGTAAAGGAAAAGCATGCAGCTAAATTTTTATCAGCTGAGGTGGGGGTAAGTGCTGTCACTGAAAGAACATGGTGTGAGAACAAGAATGCTAATAAGCACTCCAGCTAGTAAAGGCCAAATGGAGAATCTTTTTTTTTTTTTTTTTTTTTTTTCTTTTTTTTTTTTCCAAGCCTGGGAAGTGATTTTGCCAGTTTTTAAAACATTTTAAATAACACGAGGGGCTTTGGCACTTGCAGAAAATGAGAAGTTTGAAGAGTGAAAAAATATTTCCCTTCCTTCAAGGACAAACCTGCACTGAGGTGAGGGAAAGTCTTTTAATCGAGATGTGAGGAGTTACTGTGTGATGATCTCAGCAGAGCCTAAGGCCGTTCCATTTTAGTAAGCAGGCATGTTGGGTCAGATGTCTTACCTGTTTCTGAGATGTTACCTGCCCTTGTGTAACCTCTAATTATTCGTTTCAGTGAGAGTCTTCATAAACTACATTGCAACTAGCTCTGTTATGCACTGTAAGACTGTAAATGGTTCAGGAACTCTGATGCACACCTTTCTTTTGCATTTAACATCCTTTTATCTTTCTCCAAAATTCTCTTCCTAGATGCCCCCATGTGAATTTAAGCAGGATCAGTCCCTAAGAAACTTTCTTTCTTTGGGGTACTACAGACAGGACAAACATGAGTTGGAAGAATTTAAGAAGCTAAGTTAAAAAGAAATTAAAAATATTCTAGTGATTTAAGAGTAAAACTGGGGTTCTCCTGCAAGGTAACGAAAGGAAACAATTCATTTCCTAAAAACTTGACCTCCCTGATTCTAACCCTTTCCCTAGAAGCTGAATTTAACTCTCTTCACATAGCTCCACTTCATCATGTAATATTGTCAACTAGTTACTCAACAACACAATGTAAGAGCACCTTGATTTGTTGCAAGACTTCTTGCAACTTAGTTCAAAAGGACAAATGTTTGCAGGGCTTCTCCACCTGACATCCTCTACCTCACAGCCACCAGAAACTTTGAAAATAAAACATCTCTATGTTGAACTAGATCAAGCTAAACAGTCAGCATCTTATTTATTACTCAAGGAAACATAGCTATGGGTTTTACCCCCAAAAAACGTTTGTCAATACAATGTGAAAGTAGTATCTTGTGATTTCAGCTGTCAAATGCAAGATACTCCTGAAATCTTCACAATAAATGACAGAATCAATTTAGAGTTCACAATACTAAATTTAGAGCTGAATTTCTAGCTGAAATGAGAGTTTCAGCTCTTTGAGTTCATGAGACTGAAAGGCTTTATTGGGGCAAAGAATGTCTCAAAACACCCTTTTATAACTGCATATTCAAGCCTAATTTGAGGCTTCAAGTAGTACATGCACTTGACTTGACACTTAATTCTTACATGTGTCCATATTATATATAGAGGACTGCCAAAATATGCTTATTATTCCTATTACAAACAAATGCTTCTGCTTGGGGAACAATGGGTCTAATGCTGGGATACATCGTGCACTCCCAGGTATGTGCACCATACTCATGAGTCGGTATGTGCTCATCTCTTGCTGTGCTTTCCCCATTAATAGCATTAAAACAAAGGCAAACCATGGCACACCCACTCTGCTAGAAGGTAGCACCCCACAGGTGGTGACACAATGGTAGTAATTAGAAGGGTTTTGGTAATGTTTTGAAGGACAGCCAAATTTATATGCGTCCCTTCTAGTAACTTCAGTGAAAGCAAAACAAGTTCAAAGCATTCACTCTCCAGAAAAACAAATACTGCAGACTATTAACTGAGCAGACTATTAACTGAGGATTACCAAGAGAAATATTTAAATTCACAAATATATACATATACATATTTGTGTGTGTATGCATGCATGTATACTTATATAGACGTACGTGTATATATATATATATATATTTATATATGCATATAGACAAAAATTGCCCCTTCAGACAACAAACAAAAGGTCGAGACAAAAAGTCTGTGACCAAAGACAATGGCTGGCAAACACACAAAAGGATAATGAGGAGTATCCATTTCCCCAGTCTCCTGTCCTGCAGGCACCTGTGGAAGGTAGAGAACTAATCTAAAATTTTTCTTAAACTCAAAATAAAGGCCCAGAGAAAGCAGAGAAAAGGTGTTGACTGGAGAAAAAGAAAGAAGTTATAATAAACAAACAAACAAACAAAAAAGACACTTTGAACTGGAAAGATGGAGTGATAACAAGAAACAGAGTTCAATATCTAAGAGGAGGCAAAATACAGGAGTAATATAAGGAATTACATATAAAACCAAAGTAGCTTGAAAGCAAAAGGTTAGCTTTAAAAGAAAAACAGAGACTCTTCTCTGTTTCTAACACTAAGGTACTAGCCACAAGTTCCAGGGAGCTAAGTACCCCCCAGGGTTTCCAAACAGAGCACATAACACACTTTTGCAGTTAATTGTGGCAAAGGATTTATATACCAAAACATGTACTTCAGTTATGCTCTATGAACTATCGATTTAAAAATGGGAAATGTAATTCACGCATACACAAGAAAGCATACCAAAAAAAAGTTTGGATCTGATTCTTCCAAATGTTCTATGTGAAGGGTGAAATAGCAACAAAACAAAATTAAAAGGCCATTCCCAGAAAAACCAGCAGCTCAGCTCAGATTGTTGTAGACAATTTTGAATTCCCAGTCTGCAGTACAGATCCTGACATGCCTTCAGACCAGACTCTCACCTTTTGTCTGTGGGCCTTCTACACTCTTTCTTTTTCCTGCCTCAAAACCCAAATAAAATTTTGTCAGATTTTATCCCTTTCAATTAAATATTTGGCTTTGATAAATTAACATGTATTAAAACCCGTGCAACTTTAACCAGAGATTTCTTAATAGGCTCTTTTTCTTTTGACAAAATAACCACTCTGACAAAGATGAGGGAGACTCAAAAAAAACAGCTAACAGTCCAACTTTTATTAACTTTAGTTAGTTACATATTTTCCCTTTGAAAATCTCACCTTTGGGGCATACTGCTTTTACTTTTCTTTTACTTCCTTACTGTTTTTCTCACTTGTCTAGATATTTCTATGTCTCCAATTGTTTTATATTGCCCTTTTCAACTTTCATTAATATTTTCACTTCTCCTTCCCTTCTTTTCTCACTATCCTTGCAAATTTTCCTTTTCATGTTGCATGTTCTTTAGTTGCTTACTGTATTTTCATCCTCCCCTCAACTCCACATTTCTCTTCTTCACTAACATCAATTTGGAGAATCAGGACAGATTACCTATCTCAGGTTACATCTAAAGGAGATAGAGCAGTGTAACTGAGGAATAAGTAGCTTTTTAATTCTTATACTTTTAAGAAGAAGAAAAAAAAAAAAGACATATGAGTAAATGGAACTATATATAGTGTAACATCAACCTAATGTACATAGCCCATGCCTTTGATTACAGGACTAAAATATTTTTCTTTATTATTTCATGTCTCTTTCTAGGTGATTGTCATCATTTATTCTCTAGTTAAAATGTGCTTCTTTGGGTTGTTATATTTTTAAAGTCAATTCATAAATAAGAAGACACTTAAAATATTTCATTTACTTTTTGTGGCAACTTTTTTCACCTTTAGATATCAAAGTGGAAAACAAATTGGGTTATTATATGGATGCAATTCAGGATTATCAGCATTTGCGAATTTGGGCAGCCAAATCCACACTGAGATACTTGTTTGGTCTTAAGATATCTTAAGGTCTTATGTCTTCACTTAAAATAGAAGCCTCAGGTACCGTGCATCTCAAATCAGGCTTAGTCAATAAAGGACATAACTGTGCCTCTGAGATGAGGACAGCAATACACAGATGCATAAAGTACTGCACTCGATGAACCTACCAATTCTTTTAGGTTCGCCACTGATCTGAGGCTTTGGCATGACCCCTGTTATAGCAAGGTCTCTACATGGTTTTCTGATATTTGAAAATCTGGGCTTGCCCACTGCAGAGGCTTGGGCAGGAAACGTCTCTTTTGTTCTGATTTGGTGCCTGACTGCGCTGGTGCGGCCTCACCTCGAGTACTGTGTGCAGTTCTGGGCACCACAGTATAAAAAGGACATGAAACTGTTGGAGAGTGTCCAGAGGAGGGCTACGAAGATGGTGAAAGGCCTGGAGGGGAAGACGTACGAGGAACGGCTGAGGTCACTGGGCCTGTTCAGCCTGGAGAAGAGGAGGCTGAGGGGAGACCTCATCACAGTCTACAACTTCCTCGTAAGGGGGTGTCGAGAGGCAGGAGACCTTTTCTCCATTAACACTAGTGACAGGACCCGCGGGAACGGGGTTAAGCTGAGGCAGGGGAAATTTAGGCTTGACATCAGGAGGGGGTTCTTCACAGAGAGGGTGGTTGCACACTGGAACAGGCTCCCCAGGGAAGTGGTCACTGCACCGAGCCTGTCTGAATTTAAGAAGAGATTGGACTGTGCACTTAGTCACATGGTCTGAACTTTTGGGTAGACCTGTGCAGTGTCAAGAGTTGGACTTGATGATCCTTAAGGGTCCCTTCCAACTCAGGATATTCTATGATTCTATGATTCTGACTGAAAAGGAGGAACCAGGCCTCTGTCCTGCACTGGGCTGTACTTGCAGTAAATAACTATGCTTCAACTAAATGGGGTTCTTGCAGAAGCTGAGTAATACCCGTCAATATGGAAGACCTGGAAAGCAAAATAAGAGACATTTCTTGTCCAGGAGTCCACACTGAGTCTGTCCTGTAGTCTACAAAAATGCAAAAGGGACAGAGGCAAAACATTAGCTCAGCTGGTGTTTACAGTCATACATTAAGGCTCTCCAAAGTTCAGCAGAAGGTGCTTTAAGTTTCCAAATACATTAGATCCCACTGCTATGCCAGAAATCAAATTAATTCCATCAGATTTCCCATTTTTCCTCCTTGGAGATCTGCAGTGTCAGAGCTTCACAGGACAACTTCAGAAAGAATATCATTGTTTTAAACAGGAGTACCAAGAGCAAACATCTTATTCAAATGGATGAAAAGAATTTCCTGTATGATACAACACTGACATGTTAAAACAAGAACATTTCAAGATTCAGACTGCATATTTTACCAGCTTCACTTCTAACTTGCAATCTTTGCTCCAGCAATCTGCACTAGAATTAATAAACATGCTGCTCAAAGCAGACTTTTTGTTTGTTTGTTTTCACTTAATTACATGATCTTACTCTGCAGGAGAAATGTGGGATCAGCAAAGCTTATTCATTGACTTCTACAATAACAGATTACTAAAAATGATAGATTTTTAATGATGTGTCAGCAAGCGTATGAAACTAGGTGGTTGTGAGGGAGAACCTGCCAAAAGAAGATGCTCTCTGAGTGTCACATAGAAAAGATAAATGGTCATTTCACTTTTGTCACCAATAGCCAGTTCTGGTGGTACACATTTTACATAAGGAAATTATTCCATTCTCTGCTTGAGTTCAGATGTGAATTCAGAGGACTGCTTTGTTTGTTTTAATTTACAAGTAATATATTTAAAGAAAGTGATCAAAAGATTCTTTTTTTTTTTTTTTTTGACGTAGCTAACCAAAAAAAATAATAATAGAGATTTCTAAGGGAGTATGGTACAGATTATGGAGAGTGCAAAGGATAGACCATTACAGCAAGAAAAAGGCGTAAAGGATTTTTTTGTAAATGGCCTATTTTACCTGTTTAAAACATTGAAATGCCACAGAGTTCTTTATTCTACTATAAATAAAACATCAATTTGACTAAAGACACATGGCAGAATCTTTTTTTTTTTCTGAATCAAAAAATAATGTGATGACAGATGCAATGCATGCTGGTCAACAGCGAAGATTTCCCTCAGCCATGAAAAACTGCACCAGCTGTCTCTTTACTCCAATTTTACAAGTCATTTGCGTTCTATCCTAAATTTACCAGGCAACAGTCCAACATATGCCACACCGGAACTTATTTACGTAGCAAGATATTCTGCTCATGCCATTTGCATGAACTAGCAACAGACGCATTTCTCCACAGTGCACTGAATAAAAACAGTTCATGAAGAGCACCATTTACTGAAACACGAGAAATTATGACATAAGCTTCTTTGTACCACACACGGAGAAGCAAAGGAGATGGAGAAGTACTGATACAGGTCACTTTTTCAGTACACTTGATACCCTTCCACTCCTTGCTGTCAATACACTGACACTTATGATAAGATAATACTGAAGTAGAGCATGGAGGTTACTGTCTTCTTTTACTTATGCTCCCAGAGTTCACTATAATAAGGAAGTTAATATAGTGGCAATTAATGGCTAATCTGCAGTCTTGATACAAACATAAAAGATTTTTTATAAACTGTCTTCTGCATTGATGTAATTTATCTCAGTTTAGCAAAGAGAGAAGACATCCCTCTGAGCATTGCAGATTACAGTTACATGTATTTTGTCTATTAATGTAGACTGTGTAGGAGGTACAATTCATGTGCTGGTAGTTTAAATGTGGCAACTTTAAACAGACTCTAACCTGAGCTTCAAATGTATTTTTTGAGTCAATCTGATGTTATGTCTTTCAAGAACTAATCATCTTGATACAAGAGCTAAGCCACAGCACACTGAGCTGAGAGTTTTCTCCGCTGAATATACTATGGCAAGGACACTGGAAGTCTCAGACATTGTTTGATTTCTGCCACAGCGGTACAGGAGATTGAGACACATTAAGGCCATTAAAACTAATGCAGCTAAGTGACCTGTCCTGCTTCAGACTGCTCCATCAGTAGCAAATTAGCCGTTGTCATCTCAGGTCATATGTAATCTTTTCAAAGCTCTATCAAGTCTCAAGTAGTTCAACTGTTCTCCTGTAAAGGGGCCTACTTCTCACTACAGCTGAGAAGTGTTGGATTTAATGAGTAAATACAGTTTTCAGAGGCTTTAATTAAAAAGATTTCTGAAGTGTGAGGATGCACTTGAATCACAATAAGCAAGATTTAATCTCATCTACAGTAATCACTTCACAGCACAGGTGCTAATGAAGGCAGCAAGGATGTGAGGTACATTTTTGAACCAATACAAACCAAGGGAAGAAAAAATATCTCCTCCTAGAGAAGAATTGTCTAAAGACAACTATAAAAATCTAAAGGTGTCTGTGGTCATTTTGATATGCCCCAAAGATGTTCACTGAGTCAACACCCTACTGCATGTGATTGATTTCAGTTTTTCTGCTACAAATGATTTGGCCAAAGAAAAACCCCAAGGCTCCAAACACATCAATCTGAGTAGGCAAATCTCATTAGCAAAGGAAACCACACAAGTGCCTCAAAAAATCAGATATTTTCTTATTCTGGATCCTTATTCCAAACCAACTAAAATACTGCAATTTTCTAGTGTCTTACTAGTTCATTACAAGCCAACATAACAGAGGTGACTTAGAATAAAACATATAACTAGAAGCTTTCAGTTCCATCCTGTACCAACTCAATATCTGCAGGACAACCCAGAGAAAAAACTTGTAAGAAAAACACAAATGCTCATAACACCCCAGCAACCTGTGGCTGTTATGAAACTTTTGAACTGAAATTCCTCCTCCACACCCATTGTCACATCTACAAATAGGATATGTCTTCGCATGTTTCTTCATCCCATCACAAGCATGTCTGTTCCAAAAATGCTCATGGATCAAAAGGTACCCAATACAGAATAGTCCTGGCTGATAGCATCTGCATACATGCCACTGGCTCTTATTCTAGACATTTAGCAACTTTACTTAGTGTCTGCACTTAATAAGAAGCAGAGATTACCAATCAATGTGCCATACTGGCGACCTCAGGAGAGCACAGACATAAAACACATGCTCTAAACACATCATGGCAGAGCACTTCAAACTCAAGGTGTGATTGTCTGTTGATTAAGGCTCTAGTCCATGTTATTTAAATAGCACATATATTTTTAAAAATACACTTAACAGAAAAGAATATGAGCTTCATCTCTTCACCACCTGCACAGTACAAATGTCTGCTGAAATGAAGGGTCAAGAGTACTCCTTAGCATCTCAAAGAAACAGAGAATTTGTTTTTCTTTTGTTCTGTTTATCTTTAGGGCAAATACGTGGAGGAATATCAATCCAGAACACCTGTACTTCTAGTTTTAATAGTTTGAGAGTTCAAATATACATGGAGCCCTCACCTTTTATTCTCAATTCCTTTGAAGTATTCTTTAATAGCAGATGTCTCTAGTAAACACAGACAAGAGAACAAATTCCAGACTGAGTACTGATAAAATTCCAACCACAAAATCTCCAGCAAGTTTCCTATACAAGGGAGCAGCTAGTCCTGTGAATTAATACTTCTATTTATAGAAAAGGTCTCTAGTAATCTAATAATTGCATCTAATAGTGAATATTATTAATGGTAGTAACTTTAGGAGAAGTATTGCAGACAAATTTGTTATTGTTTAGAGTCATTCACATCTTGATGAGAGTCTTCACATTCTTCACTCATAGCTCTATTATATGCTTATATATTAATGGCTGTATAGTAAATATTTAATCATTGTTATATATTAAATATTTAATCAATGGTAGACAAGTTTGGTCAGTACTAATGCTATTTCAATGACTAGTAGGTTTTACCAATATGTTCTATTTGCAAGTAAGTGGGGATTACATTAGTATTTTGCGTGCATGTTCTTTCCTTTCAGTATTCAGCCCTGTGAGTCTCCAGCACCAGATGATGCTAGGCAGAGAGCACTATAAGCCACTGGCTTGCATTTTTGCATCCGCACTTCCAATTATATAATCATGGAATGGTTTGGGTTGGAAGGAACCTTAAAGATCATCTAGTTCCCACCCCCCCCACAGGGACACCTCCCACCAGACCAGGCTTCTGAAAGCCCCATCCAGCCTGGCCTTGAATGTGGCCAGGCATAGGGCATCCGCAGTTTCTCTTGGCAACCTGTTCTGGTGCCTCACCACCTTCATAGTAAATAATTTCTTCCTTATACCTAATTTAAACATAACCCCTTTTAGTTTATAACCATTGTACTTTGTCCTGTCACTACACACCCTGTCTCTTTTGTAAGCCCCCTTTGGGTACTGGAAGGCCACTATAAGGCCTCCCCAGAGCCTTCTCTTCTCCAGGATGAACAACCCCTGCTGTCTCACTCTGTCTTCCTAGGAGAATTGAGAAGTGTTCCAGCCCTCTGATCATCTTTGTGGCCCTCCTCTGGACTTACTCTAACAGGTCCATGTTTTTCTTGTGCTGTCTTACTGAGGCAATGTTGTCCTAATGCCAGCTGCTTTGTGCCCCTTTAGATTCAGTTTGTAAATTAATACTCAAAAATATAATAAAAGCTCAAAATGCTTGGTTCACAAAGTTATCAACATCATTAACCCGTGATAAAAAGTTGAGCTAATAGAGCATTTTTGTTGAAATTGTCAAATTCACTTACTGGAACTGAAAGTTTTCTGAGAAGAGCAACTTTTTTTCACAAGAAAGTGACGTTAGCAGTTTTCAGAAAGCCTTTGTCCTTTAACCTAGTTTCTCATAAAAGTATTTTAAAGATGCCAGCTTTATGCTGGGTGGTGAAACAGGAAAACTGTAATCAAAAATACTTTGTAGGATCTGAAACCATTTCCTGCTCAGTTTCTCTGATGTATTTTGAATAAATAAAAATATATACAACTGAAAATAAATTAAAAAATGATGAATTTGATAAATAAAGAATAAAGGTATCTTGTTTTTTGACCTGAAGGCCCCTAGATTCATAATATAAAGGGAAAAAACAACAAATGAAAGGAAAGATCTGAGAGAACTAGATATGAATCCTCCAGCTTATTCCTATGCAGAGAACAGAGAATTTCTGTTGCCATGACAGATAAATATGGTGAGGTGTAGCACTCAGTCCTGGTGTGCCCAGGTAAACACTACATGGAAAATCAGTAACAGTACAACAAAGGGAAAAGATAATAGCAACTATTAGAGGTATTTGGGAATACCTTGTTTGTGACAGAGAGATGGAGTTAAATAAGGACGTAGATACGCCCACATTTGTAACTCAAATCAGGAGTGCACTTTTGAAGCAGATCTCCCAATCATGCCCACTTCCTGCATTTTCTTTTGCATTGCAAACCATCTCAGAGCTAATAAATTGTGTCTCTTTCTGAGAAAGTGTATCTGGAAGATGCTCTTCATGAGGGGACCTCATCTCTACTGGATGATCAGCCTAAGAGACCAAGCTACAGCTACTGAAAAGCAAACTATTAAAAAGTACCTCGTGTGCACATTGGTTCCTCACAACCTATCTGTTTACTGTACAGGTCCACACGTGTACCACACTAATTGCTAACATAAGTATAGACTAGACATAACTTAAGTGTCAGGAATTTTTTTCTGAAAAGGGTCTGGAATAGAAATACTGGTAATTGTACGGCCACTAAGTAACTTTAAAATAATTTTTAAAACAGAAAACAACTCTCAGGGACTTAATCTGAATGACAGTGCAAACTGTTATACAAAGCCAAAAATCCCTATATGCTTATGTAACAGCATTAATATGCTAATCAAATTTTCATGATCAAAATCAGTTTAATTTCTTCTGTTGAATTTGAACTCAGAAACATAACACAGAAAAATAGAGACATGTTCTATACACATGAAACTACGTTCATGTGTATAGTCCTTTAAGATGCTTTTCTACTCTTACTCAATTAAATCATAGTAAACAGAATTGAGAAAAAAAAACAGCTAGTACAGATAGTGCATTTCTTCCCTCCTACAGAGAGGGAAGAACTCCCACTAACCTGAGGTATATCTACTGATGAAGAAAAAAAAGAATCAAAATTTTCATCCATCCTATTTGTGATTCAACAAATAATATTCTAATCTTGCAATTTTTCATTTATTCGGTCACACACATACATTTATGCATTTTTATAAATATAGATATCTGTTTTCTATTTTTCTTTTTTCCTTTTTTTTTTTTTTTATTTGTTTGTTTTGTTTTTTTCAGATAATCTCATATGTCAGAGCTAGAAATCACTGTGTCTTCCAGAAAACGTAATGGACAAGGATCATTGAAAACACATATAGGCATGTTCTGATGCTCCACTGGCCAGACACCAGCTAACTCAGTGCAGAAGCTGTGAGCACAGCTTTGTATACAAACTAATAACCCCTGGAACAGGTTGATCACCTCCAAGAGTCAGAGTTTAACACTTAAGGGCTAAACATCTGCATACTAATGTAGACAGACAGTTTCCAGACTTGGACCGGTCTATCTCTGACCAGACCTGGCCATCTGCACATACTCTGAAGCAACAATCCACAAAGTTTTTGAAAGCAATAAGTTCCAGTAAAACATTGCTCCATCTCCTACATGCAGTAACTACATGTGTAGCAGAATCTCAATGCACAGAACAGTGGAAATAAGATTACACACAGGAAACAGTACAAACCTGCTACAATTGCAAAAGATATACCTTTTAAAAACTCTACATAATAAAAGCTATATCAACTAGAGCTGACTGAACTACACTCTGAGATTCATAGACACATTCCTGAAGAAAAAAGTAATGGCTTCAAATTTAAAATCAATTAAGTGATTTTAGGGTGGAGACTTCATAACTTGAACCTCCCACGTACCCATACAGCACTGAAAATGAATAACATGCATTTCTTTCACTACTTTGCTAATGCATTTTCTTCTGTGCTAGAAAAACATTTATAGGAAAAGAAAACACATGTGACCTCCAAGCAGTTAGTATGAAATTTCAGAGGAACAAAACAGATAAAGATATGCTTTGTTTTCCTTATTTTTCCTTCTCACTTCCATTAAGCACCAGTGCCCAGCTGGTCATTCACTTAATAAAATGCAGGACAAATTCAGAAACACCTGATCTCATATAAAGTTTAAGCAATGTTTACATTTACAGTCCAATGCACTTGACATCCCATTATACTGCTCTAAGGATGTCTGGATATGTGAGAGGAAAGACACAAGGATAGCTTGTGACCTCTCTGTTACCTTCTAAGGGAAAATTCCGTAATTAAATCAGCAACTAAGCTTCCTTTTCTTCTGTGAAATCAAGTTTGGAACTTGGGAATCAGGGGAAATAAAACCATTTATGAATAAAATAACATCCTTGTACAAAACCCTAGCATTTTCTCTACATCTAAGTTGGCATACTGTTCTCAGGAAAGGGTAGTAGTTTTAAACGATCATTTCAGGTGCTTAGGCCTAGCTTGAGAATTCTGTGTTCACATTTTGATTTCTGTAATCTATACAGAAATCCCCAAGTCTATCAAACAGCACTGTCACCAAAAAACTCAAAGGTTCTTCTAATGCTATACATGCTAAAGGTTTGTGCAGGCAGAGCCATTTTGCCCCAGACACTATACTCCAAGTGAATCTGAACTATTTCAGGCAGTATTAACAGTAATAGGTTTACATCATGCAACATCATGCTGGTACATTAACTACCTGATTATTTTTACAACGTCAAGCAGCCTCACTAAGTAGCCATCAAGTTAAGAAGTGCCTTTCGCAATGTATGAAATGAACTGTCATGACTTTTCCATACATTTGACCATAATAATCTTCATTTCTGAGAAAGGCACTCAATTTATGTGGATATGTCCTTCATCACCAGTGCAATAACGAATTGTTTTTAAAAAATAACTTTCTTATTTCTATCAAGAGCAAAGACTCTTTAAAGGTTAGCATAGAAATAATGACCATGGTGTTCCGTGCTCAAAGAAAAGAAGTAATTATGTTTAATTTGTTTGATGACTAATGCTTGCATAGATTAATAGTACCGTCTAAAGTTCGGGTCATTCAATCTGTCCCAGTTAGAGCAGCAATTACTTGTTCTGTGGACAGCCAGCACCAGGTCTTGACCTTTATAAATTAGGGCAGTGGTACAATGGCTGTCTGTATTATCACCTGCTGAACGGTGTCTTGGTATCATATGAAGATAATTGTCACAATTTCATGAGCACTCCAGCATAAACAGAAGATGGGCCCAAATCACCAACACCTGGCATCTGCTATAGTGGTAATAAATCAGCATTTCAGAAGCCCTTTAACATGTCTGAAGATCTCAGTTGAAATTGGAGATGAAGAACACTGGCATTGCTGAAACTACATGAGGTGCCTTATATGTGTGTCTAAGATTTTAGTGGTGTCCAGTCTTTTCTAAAATGTTCTATCTCAAGTGATTACTTACACAGGCATTTTACCATTTTCAGGTTTATCTATAAATAAATAAATAAATAAACATACCCTGAAAGTTTCTGGCACATCTTCACAACATAAAAATGACCCTTACTGCTGTCACTTTTATTTCAAAATCTTCCTGAGACTTCTCATCTACAAAGAAAGAAAAGGCTGTTCCAAGCCTCTAACTAACTAAAGTAACCATTTAGACCTCTGAGAAAGAAAATTAGATGCTAATGTTGCAAAATAACTTTTATTTGGCTTATAAATGTGTATACTGAATCTCTCTTCTGGTGGTAAAGCCCAATGTGGTGTAAATACCATATTCCCCAGCAGCATTTCCACACTTCTACTCGGTTATGTGGTTTCATTAAGCCAAGAGTATTGCATATGACATGGTCTGAAGCAGCTTGCTAGTTGTCTTTAGAAATTGGAAGCTATTTTATGAGCCCCACTTGCGATGTATAACACCTGTTTGGGACAACCCATAGCCCAGTATTGGTCTTGTTTGGCAGGACTATGATTGGCTGAATTTTTCCTGTTCAAAACCAAGGACCATTTGCAGAAGGAAAAAAAGAATGAAGACAGACCATTTGGATAAGCCTTTTCTTTTACATCCATCTTTCTGCCAAGACGGGATACCAGAAAACTCAAAAGTATGCCAATTCCTGTGCAATTTGTAGCCGATTTTTGTGAACTTCAGAATTCTGCTCTGATTTTGATCAAAGCTGACAATTTCTGGAGAATGGAAGTTTCAGTTTCCAGCCTAGTTTCTCATGGAAGCAACCTGATCAACATAAAATTAGTTCAAAGCAGACAAAATATTTGTCTTTCCTCTAAAACTTTTTGAAGGACTGAAACATTTGAAAGAATGGGTTTGGCATTTCCAATGTTCTTTCTGAATCAGAATAGGACAAAGGAAGATACTGTTTTTAATAAAATTTTGCATGCTCAGACACAAGAAAGCTTTTAGATACACAAATTGTGTTTGAAATGAACCTAACATTCAAGGTTTTTAAACACATTCCTACCTGAGTTTAAATCTTTGTACACCAAGCTAAACATTTAGTAATTTCCTTCATAGATTCAGACTATATTTTAAGAATGTGATTGTGATTTCCTTTTAAATGTGACTTTGAAGATATCAACATGTATTTCACTCGCTCCTTCTAATTTAAGGCTAATCTTCCTACCATTTGGATGATGTTCCATGACCACTGAGAATTTCTGTGTAAGTTTTTCATCCCTGACTAAATGAGTCTACAAAGCTGTACAGCAGCAAGAACCCCACGAGGCTGCAGAAGTACAGGAGTGAATCACAGATCTCTAAAACAGTCTTGAATGTTGCCAAACATGCTGAATATTTCAATATTGTTACACAATCCCTGTATTCCCACAGGAAAGAGTTGACTCCGAAAAAGAGTAAAAGCAACATCAAAGCAAGTTCCCACATGCACAGACAGCACAGACCCTGAACCTAAAAATTAGCTTTTCTACCACAAGAAAAAGTCTGAAAGACAAAGAGTCACCTCAATGAGCTGAGCTACCCAGCAGTGTTAGCAATGCCTGAAGAAAGAGCTAAGGAGAAAAGAAAATATTATTTTTTTAAGGTTCAACTTTCAGTTTCCTTCACTAATGCTAGCTCTGTCAGTCATTTGTGTAATGTCCGTGGAGGGGGCTCCAGGCACAAAGCTGAAACCTTTGCTACAAAACAACTCAGCTGCAGCATTTCAGGAGGATTACCTTGCTCTTTTCCATTTTTCCATCTTGATACAACCTGAACTCTTCAGACTGAGAAATGGACCTTTACCACTAACAAGACTTCTACTCACTACAAAAGGCTTTAGGATGGAAAATGGTGGAATCCAGATCTGTGGAACAACTCAGATATGAACAGCATCATGAGGAATTATTGACCCACAAAAGATGCTTTTGCATTGAGTTGATACATGGTTATATTCGTGTTTTTTTTTTGTTGTTGTTGTTTTTGTGTTTTTGTGTGTTTTTTTTTGTTGTTGTTGTTTGTTTTTGGTTTTTTGTTTTTTAAAAAAAAGCCTCACAAAGATAAAATGACAAAGTAGCTTGTTCTTCTCTAGATTTTTTAGTACGTTTTAATGAAGTATTATGTTTCAGTCACACATCACAGGGCTGGAAAAGGACAGCACTAAAATGATTTTAGCTAGCCCCACAGAAGTGAAATTTTTAGTTAATTTCGTTAAAAAAAAAAAAAAAAAAAGTTCCTGCATTTGTTTTATTTTGTTTTTCTATTTGGGTGATCTGTTCATCTATGATTTTCCTGCTTCTACAAGTACACATTTCTCTGAATACAGAAAAACAAAGTCAGGGTTCTATAAATGTTTCAGCTGAAGAAAAAAAAGAAAAAAAAATATATGTATATATATATATAATGTCTGATAGCCACCTTATTCATTTACAAAATGTAGAAACAAATACTGTTTCTGCAGTCATGGAAAGTGAACTGATCTTCTCTTCCTATGTCTGTAAGCCAGTTGCCAGGCTCAGGCTGTCTGATATTGCGAAGAAGTGCAGCAACTTCAGTCTTCACTCAACTTCCTGCAAATTCCCTTTGTTTCTATTATGATACAGCTCCAACTCTGTCATGGTCCTATCTTTGCTCTTCACTGTAATAGGCCACACGTAATTCGGTAATGTTTATTTAGCTTTTTCTCAAGCCATGCCACCTCCCTGTGCTGCTGGTGACAGCACCTATTTTTCTATCTACTTGGTTCTATTTTAGGAAATAGGGACAATGATTGAAACAACTGTGTTATAATGAGTAGAAACATAGAAACAACTTTTTTCTCAATTTGTCTATTTAGCTAACCTATTTACATGGCACCTCAGAATACTTAGCTTATAATATTTAATCTTTCCAGATAGGCTGTGGATCAAGTTTCCACAACATTATTTGTAAGGAGTGTATCTTCACCAAGCCACCTGTCAGCACTCGTGGGGTTCTTCAGTTGAGATAAACAGCTGCTCCAGGCTTTCCCTAGAGGACTACCTCGTGATGGTGTAACAAAAACAGCAGAAAACACGGAATGACTCTGGACAGTTTTGTCCTTCTAGAAAATACCTGGGTCAGTCAGTACCTTAGTATGCTGGTACTGACACGAGATGACTCCACAGGTCAGGCCAAACTTCTGAGATCCTTGTTCACTCAACTCCAGTTGTCCATTGACCATGTTTCCTAGGCTCCCAAGGCAGCAGTTCTACACAGGAAAACCTCACATTCTTCCTGGAGCTGAGACAGCCCCATCCAGTGTGGTGGATTTAGTTCAACACAGAGTCAGCAAAACAATTCAGCGTATATAGCTGCCTCCTCAGGCAAGGAGAGGTGGGACAAAGCACAGGGTAGATCGCCACATTAAAATCTAAGCCTTCCTTCCTCACTATCTTTAAAGGTAATGATGGAGTTCAACTTAAACACATTTGTCTATGTTAATACTGCAAAGGTTACTTCTCTGTAGTTATCCAGAGTGGGATAACTACAAAAATCAAACAAAAACTACAAACAAAAATCAGAAAAAAATACCGACTGAAAGAAAAAAGCTCCGTGATTGTTGTTTGTTTTTCCTTGGAAAAGCTGTTGGCTTTTCCAAGTCCAGTTTGTGCAACTCAAGTTCTTTGTGTTTCTCTGGAATTACTCTACAAGAAAACTTCCAGGGTTCCTTGCATATGTCAAAAAAAAAAAAACAAGAAGATTACTGAAAGAACAAATTATGTTTTTTTGGTGGCAGTCATCCCAGATTAAAGATGAGGATGCTAAACACTTATTAGCTTTGCTAATCACATGAGAAGAAGCAACATTTATCATGATTCTTGATGATTTCCGCTTCAATACCAAGCCCTGCTTATGTACCTTCATTGCTGCTGTCCTCAGTCACCATAAGGATGAAAGCACTCTGGCTCTCGTCCCTTTGATCTTGCTCTAGAAAGACAGCAAACTCAACTTCTAGAATCTATCCAAATATTTCCGTCCTCCCATTGTAGGTGCCAAAGGATCACATAGGTTTGCTGTACTCTCAAGACAGAAAACCTGCTGAAGTGGCCTCGATACAAAAACTAATCTGCATGCAACTGACTCAAGAGCATGGATACAAGGAAAATATATCCAGCTGAATGCTTGGTACTGATACAGCCTCTGGTCCCTTGCAGAATTATTTTTGTGATCACAAAAGATAGAGGTTTTCTTCGTCTCCAACATGACAGATGCTTTTTTAATGTCATTAAGACATTTTCTGCACAGAGTTACATTTTGCCTGCAAGTTACCATACCAAGCTCTTACCTTGAAAAAGGTTAAAGCCTTCAAGACATATACAGGGTGTTCATGACACCCTTAGAAACATCTTTTTCTTTTTATTTGATATAACTATTTGGTATACTGTTTGGAGCTAACTGTTAATCTGGATGGGAACATTGAAAGATGGAAGACAAAAACAACAACAAAACATATTTTAAATGGACATAGAACTGTGATTTCTCAATACAGCACTTAAAGGATTATTTGTCAAAATTACATTCAAAATTACATTAAATTATATAACAAATGTATTTTTCCTGTGGATAGTCTTAATTTCTTCACATTTAAATGAAAATCAATACATACCTCACAAGAGTTTAAAAAAAAAAAAAAAAGTGAAATGGAGAACAGACAAATGTGAAAGTGCCATTGAAAGTTTCAATCTCTGAGATTTTCATTAGAACACCAGCTCCTGAGCAGACGAGAAAATATGAAAAACTCAGCTTTTCTTTTGTTTTAAAGAGATCTGTACTTATTTACTTGGCTGCAAAGAACAGACGGGGGATTTGATCGATTAAATGCTCTGAAACTAAAACACAAATAATAACTCGGAAACTAAGAATAACAACAAATCAAAAACAAACCAAAAAAAAAAAAAAAAAAAAAAAAAGGAAAAGAAAAAGAAAGAAAGAAATGAGAAAGCTTCAGATTTTGGCAACTATCTCAAGACTTCTTATATGGCATCAACAATGATGATGATTTATATGGCTTTCCCATTAAAATAAAATAAAATAGAAATAAAAGCCATGGTTATCTCTGTATAGAAGAGTATAGAAAATACAGAAAATGTCACAGCACTAACAACAAATGGAAAACAACTCACTGAATTAACTGAAGGTCTCCTTAGTTATGGTGTTTATCCTGATAACTTACAAAATGCCTTTAGATACAGTAAAACAACTGAATGCAAAATGCACAGTGAGGAGATAAGTGAAAAGGATAAACCCCCATGATCTCTGCCACTTACTGTACACACACCAAGCTGTGCCAGCACAGAGCCCTACCAAAACTCTCAGATTTGCACAAGTCTATTCTAGCTGTAGTATAAGTATAGACTGTGGGGAAAAAAAAAAAAAAAAGAAAAAAAAAAAGGAGCCTAAATGTCCTAAACATTACACTGAAAGGATGTCACAGTGAAAGATGGCCATGGACCACTGTATGATTTAACACCTTCTGACATGACAGTTTCTTTCATGTACAATTTTGTACCTTTAGAAATGTTCCTGTTAGCAGATTTTGCCATTTTTATCATCCGACATTTAAGATTCAGAAAATTGTGCCATTTTTATCATCCGACATTTAAGATTCAGACAATTGTGCCATTTAAGGACTCCCTGGAAAGATGTTGATGTTGTATCAATCCTCACAAGCCGTGGTACGTCCCTGACCTGGCCAATAGCCCTAAAAGGGACACTGGGCCAAATTTTTACAGGGAAATCTAATAAGATGGAGCACTAACCCTTCACGGCATTTTGCAACATTGCCCCTCTACTTATTCTAAACTATTTCACTTATTATGCTTTATTATTTCTTGGCTTAATCAACAAATCAACAACAGAACTATTAAACCAGATTATGTGGAATTGGTAAATAATCCCACACTGATTATTAGAACAGAATACTCTGCCATGCCTATGTTATATTTCATGTCTTCAGTTGGATTTACTTGATTTTTAATATGGAAAACCTGATTTTAGTCTCCTTTTCCCTGCTGAAGTTATACCCAAGTGAACAATGTTACAACACATGGTTCCCTAGAAGCAAATAACTCAATAGTGATTTATTTTTTCTTCTCAAACACATTCAGTCCTAGTCAGTACAGGAATCTGGCCAAATGTCTACGAATGCAGTAGCTTCGGATGCTGGCTTAAATTGAAACGACAGATGTACTATCACATGGCAATAAGGAAATTTGTTCTGCTTTCTTTCCCAAATTGCTACTGACCCCAGCCATATCCTTATGTCAATAAGGAGGTGTGAAAACAGGAATCTGGGGAAAGGGTAGACTATTAAAGAGCTTGGAAATGTCTTTTAAAATTGGGTTTGTTCCAGCAAGACTTAAACATCCAGTAGCCTTACTTTAAAACTATTTCATGTTGCTAAAAGCAGTTACCTAAAATCCTTGGCTCTTTCCCCTGGCAGCTTCCTCTGTCTTTTATTTTAAGCATATAAAAACTAAATAGAAAGCTTTTCAGACATAAAAGAAAGCTGAATGCACTGTAAATAACTGACACATTTCAGGCTCTCTCTTCCATTGTGGCTAATTCCATCTTCCAAGGTAAATGGAGAAAAGATTGACTAATCAGGGGAGCTTTTTAACTTACAATGGGCTTTTATGACAGTTACTATGTATTGATGCTTCTGTAATGAAAGGGCTTCGGGACAGCACTGAAAGTACCTTGCTTGTTTCCCTGATGATCCAGCTCACTGACCCCACTGGCAGAGGAACTACAGCAAAGCAAGGTGTGCCCTTCCAAAAAGTGACCATTTCTTGGTGAGAGTAAATGCATACATCAGTGAAAGAAAGGATTTACAATCTTGAGAGCGGGATTATTGTAGAACCACTTTTAGTGATGTTGTAAATCTCCAAGAAAGCATCTCAGCGTGAATGTTGCTAATACCAGAAACACCCATATCCTGGCTCAGGCTGCTTTGTGTGGTGCCTGATCCTGCCTTTTCAAGGCTTTTTTTTCCTGGAAAAGAAACTATACCTGTAAAAACTACATTTTTGACAAAATAGTTGTACCTGTCCCACAATCTTTCTGTGGAAGAAACCATATTTGTCAAAGATTCTCAACTGAAGTCTTCACAGCCTGAAATCTTTATTTTCCATAGTAAAGACAGGTCCTGAATGGTCCAAGGTCACTGCTTGGCTGCAAGCCACCTAGAGATAGTGGAGATAGGTAAGTATTGTTTGCACTACACAGACAAGCCACCTTGGAAAAAAAGTAATTCTCATTAGTCAAGGTAAGAGCACGTCACAGCTGAAATAAAAACATCTTATGGATGAGGTTAGCTGCACTTTAAAATGCTTCATAAAGAGCCATTACAAATGGCTCCATATTGACCTTTTACAACTGCTTGAAGGGCAGTTACAGATTACAATGAAGTCAAACTTCTTGTGTTGTGTGGGTTGTGCTTAACAACCTGAACAGGGACAAGACCCAGAAGCTGCACATTGAATACTAGGAAAATAGTTATTTACTAACAGGCACTATCAACACTGGACAGGTTACTCAGAGGCACTATAAATCTTCCTTGGCAGCTTTCAAAATTCAGACACAACCGACTGGACCCTGTGGTAGCGATAATCATTCTTTGAGGGAAAGGTTGGGCTCCAACTTCAATGTGATTCTGGGAACACAGAGTGTTGGGGAGCCTGTTTTGGAGATGATTAAAAAGCTCTATGTTGTCAGAAGCAGGCAAAGTGAAGAGGAGCAAGCCACCCCCAAGCTGGGCAGGCAATGGCAATTCTTCTGCCAGTCCAGGGAAAGTTAGGCTCCAAGAAGGTACAACAGGTCACAAGAATGTAATGAAAGAGGGGTTGTGAGGCCTGAACTAGCGGGGGCAAAGCAAAGGTCTAGCGATGGGTAGAAGGGGGTTGGCTCAGGAGCATAATCAGTTTTTCCAGGTGAGCCCCACTTGGAAAATGGATGGAATACAGAAACCAAAGTTACTGAGGTGCAGCATACTGGCTGATAAAAAAGCTGCCCTATAAAACCTGTTCCTGGATGGAAGATTTGTTCAATACTGCCTGCGGGAAGTCCAGGAAGTGTTGGCTAGAACAGCTATATGGGACATCTTGCTTTCCAGACATGTGGCTTATGTCCATAAAATATTCCTCCCCCCCCCCCCCCCCCCAACAGTGGAGTTGGACCTAATCCAGTGCACTTTACAATTAACAGTACAAGATGACTTTTTGTTTTACGTCAATGTTTCATATGACTGTTACTACCCTATAACATACTAATTACTATCATTTAAGAAAATGAAGAACAATAAGCAAAGCAGAAGTCCATCCTAAGAGAACTGGATGTTCTGTGCTGACCTTCCGGTATGCAGGGAAGGAAAGAAAAAGAAAAAAAAAAAAGATGAGTTCCAGCTAATTGTTTATGTCCTAGTCTTTGGCAGCTATGCCAATACAAGCACTGCAAAATAACCCCTAAAAGGACCAAAACAAGAGAAATGATGTGTTCAGCAGTTCTTTGTTATTTGAGATCCAGTAGTGTGCTTTATTTTCTTTTCAGCTGCACTTTGGGGTGGCCTTACAAAAGGAAAAATATATCTGGCTGAGTAACAAAAGGGCTGCCAAGTCTGATCCACAGGTGATGAATAATTGGCCAGCAACCAAACTTAGTCTAAATTACAGACAATTAAAATGGACAAAATTGTCCATCTGTTAGTTCAGCTAACGTAGATGGAAGGTAAAAAGGTGCTAATAATCTCTAAAGAGAAAACATTACACTACATGCTGAAGACCAAATGTCCAGAAAAAAAAAAATTCTACAGTACAAAACAAGTCAAAATAAGAAGTCTGTGCAAAGAAATTCTAGAGCAACAGTAATATGATGAACTCTCTGATGTTTTCATGTTTAGAAGCTATAAAAATAGCCAAATTGCTCAGCTCCACCATGTACTGTAGATCTAACGTCTTTTCCATTTTAATTGTTGTAGCTAAAGGGATAGTTAGGAAACTCTTAGGAACATATATCAACCTGTGACTAGAGTGTATAGTAATGAATAAATACACATTATCAAATAATGCAAGCATCTTCTAAGTCCTACATGTGTAGCTTTCAGAAACACACGTCCATAAAAAGAAACTACATATCAAGAAGGAAGGATATGAATAATAAAGCACCATAACCACTTAACAGTGACATCTTATATAACAGATATAATCTTTATTAAAAAAAAATAATAATAATAAACCTGAAAGTTGTTTTTACTTTTTATTCTAGTTGTCACCCACACGCATACCAACTCCTTCTTCAGATTAGCCAATAGTTCAATAGCTAGGTTGTTTAACAGCAAGTAGATACCTAAATTCCAATTCTTGCTTCGACTTATCCACAGAACTAGCCCGTTCTCCATTTTATTCTACACCTAAGTCACTCAGAGCTTTCTGCTGTCCAAAACTAAACCATGTGTCCTCTGCTGTGTGTTCATACTCCATGCTTTCCTCTGCACCTATAATGCACAGGAAATCAATGCCAAAGACTGTTCATATTCTCATAGGTGTTATGCCTTTGCTGAGTGAGATGCCTGAACAGGTCTGTGGTAGGGTCAGCCGAGCACTGGGGTAAGGGATGCAGCTGAGTCCACAGCACAGAAGGAATGAGCCCTGAAGCAGGACTGCCTCTTTTAGTTGCAGCCTATGGTTACTTCTCCTTAGTACTATCCTAAAACTATATCTTCAGTCTCAAAACTATTTTAAATGAGTGGTTTGTGTTTTTTTGTGGGTTGATGCCAAAAAAAATAGTGGTCACACCCTTGTTCTCTTGGCTGTTCATACCTATGCCTATCCCTTCCCTTCTCTACCAGCATTAGCTTTCAGGCTGACATGCAACAAGACACAAGGAAAATCAGTCTCTTTTTCTTTTCTTTTCTTTTTTCTTTTTTTTTTTTTTTTTGGGGGGGGGGAGGTTATTTTGTTTTGTTTTCCTGTTAAAAACATCTTTTTAATGAAAATAATTTTCAGTTACTCTGGATTTTTCACAAGCTGATGTTACTGCTTTCTTTCACAAAGAAGAGATGTATATTTTTAGAATATACTCAGTGCTTCACTAGTGATTTTTCATAACTTCAAGCACATTCTGATCACTTTTCTAAACTTTTTTTTTTTTCCTGGTGATTTAAAAGATCTGTAATAACCCTTTTTCTTCTTTTCTTTGGTGGAGAGAGAGGAGCATATGGGAGACCCTAACCTGAGAACCCCTTAAATGAGTTGTGAGTTTATCCCACCAAGTACCTATAGTCTCTTTAAATGACTCCTAAGGTCAATGGAAACCACTTAACTTTAGGCAGGAGCAAGGCTCCTGTGACCCAAATCCAGCTGTAACAAAAAAAAAAAGTGTCACAAAAAACATCCCCTACTAAGACAACTGGTTTTGTCTCATAAGATTAGATGGAGGTGAACTCTCTAAGCACACAACATTTGGGCAGACGTGTTTAGCTTGATCTCCCCCAGTCACTGAGTGGACTGCATCAGCTGTCCGCATACCAAGCTCAGTGCTACTCTGGTCTGAGTCGTGCTCCATAGCACAGCAAGATCTTAACTCACTGCAACACTAAGTGTTACACAACAGCACCTGGGGTTTGTGCTGAAGCTGAATCCAGCCTGAAGCTGCTCAAAGCCACTTTTGTCCCATAAATTATTCACTTCTTGATCTTTATAAATTCCTCCTCGAAAATTCAGAGGGATGGAGGCAGAGGAAGAAAGGAAAGAAGACGACTTGTACTTGTTCCCCAAGAAAACAACCTGACTGCAGTAGCAAGTGTTTCATCAGATAGGATCCACACTTTATAGCCATTTCAGCAATTATCCTGTAATACAAAGAATGTTCAATATGAACAGCAATTCATTTATACTGTGCAGGTATCATTCACTTGCTAAAAACAAGACGATCACTCAGGCAGGTCTTTGCTCTGGTTACACCCACACAAGGGAGCTACTTTTATGAGATTAGGCGAGGTTAGTTAAAGGAAAGCAGTAGGACAACATAAGGGGAAGAAAAAAAAATAGTAACGAAAAAGAGAAAGAATTTTAGGAAGATTATGTTTCCAGAAAATCCATCACCTGAGTGTAAGGTTTAAATATGCTTCCACCCATGACCAGCCTCAGTGGAGACATGCATTTTTCTTGCATCATTTTGATTTTAAACAATTTTTACTGAATCTCTGGAACAGTTTTTTGGCAAACCTTTCTACTTTATCAAGCATTCTCCCAACACAGAAGGCATAGCTAGTGACTCTACTAATCAAGAAAATATTTTTAAAATGCAGTTTTCTTGAAAAAAGGAGTGAGGCCTAAGAACTCCATTACTCACATAGACCAAGTACAAAAAAGCAGCAGGTATACCACATGCTTTTGTCTGAAAGACAGACAATTTACAATATTACTCATCCCTCAGGCTGGCTGTTAACCCTCATTTCTGAGCACAGCAGGGTTCTTATCTACAGATACGCTCTGGGGGGAGGAGGGCAAGGCTGGTTGGGTTTTGCGAAATGCACCTATCTTCATGCACATGACTAGTTGACCAGAGGGCTTAATGCATTCCCTTAACCTCAGAAGGTCTGGGCTCACATACAGCCAGCTGCTCCTGAACTCCATCTTTCCAGCTCAAAGCTATTTGTACAACTCAAAATGCAAAGCAAACACAGCAATCATATCCTTATCAGTCCTAGTCCTCACAGCTGTGCATCTTTCATTTTTATTGCTGAACAGTTTGCACTTTTTTTTTTTTTTTTAAGCCACACTAATTAACAGAATCCAATGAACTACTTTGTAAGATTTCTTCAGCAGAAACCCAAGGGCTACTATTTCAACTAGAGAGCAATCTTATAAAGAGAGTTATTATTGGTGAGGAGAGATTAGAATGCCTCCAGCACCATTGGAGTACTGATAGCCAGAGGTACGCGCACAGCAAGCACACGAGCGTGGCATGAGAAACCAGCTAGGATTGCAAATAAGGCTGCATCATTAATGAGGAACCAAATGAATCAGAGCATGAGGAAAAGCCAATTTAAGATGCCTTCCTGTCTCAGCAGCACTCAATTTAACTGCCTCAAAGGGCCAAGTACCTTCTAGTATCCCCATTAACAGCATTAAACTTGCTTCACGTCTCCCTGGAAACTTTCTGCCCTCAAACCCGAGTTCATAGCCTTTTTGTTTTGCTTAATGGCTATAAGCACATGTACTTGTATTTCATATAAAAATGCTATTAAAAAAATTTAAAAGTACTCATTGTTTGCAATATATTCTTGTAATGGACAAAGCTGTAGGGCATTTATGCATAAATAATAATAATAAATAAATAAATATGTTAATAAAAACCATCCAATGGTGAAATTAAGCCAGTATTTGAAACTTTTTTCCTCTTTCTTCTCCACAGAAAAGCAGATGATTACCTGGAAAAAAAAAATGTCAAAACTCACAAAGAATAAAACCTTAATCACATATGTGCTATGATTTACATCCTCACTGCCACAGAACCCGTAAGAATAGTGCCAGTGAAGGAGAGGAGCCATGTGCTGAGAAGAAAAAAAATGGCAGTTTTTCACCTGAGTGTTCACCAACATGTCAGTTCTTTGTGAGACTATATCTCAAGTTATGTTTCATTTTCATTTTGTGGTTAATTTGGGACCCACAGAGTTATTAAATGTTGCCTTCAAGCAACATTTCTGTTAGGCCTTAAATTGATACTTGTAATCTGAGACAATAACTGGAGGGGAAGAACATGATGGAAAATGGCCTCAAATGTTCTCCAGAGCATATTGCTTGCTCAGTGGAATAGACAGAACAGGACTTGTGCATGGATCTCTGTTCACAGCCTTTTACATTGCTGCAATGCTGTCTTCAGCAGCAGCCTACAGACATCAGCTGGGCTGTGACCCATGGCACTGCAGACACCGTTTGTGTGCTCTCCTTCTTGCTCTATTCCCTGGGAGAAAGAAAAAAATCTTTAATATTAGTAAATCCAACAGAGAGTCTCAGAGACCCCTACTGAAATGATCGTGCCGTGTTATAAAGCAGCTGATGGCAAGATAGAAACTATTAGAGATTAAGATCAGACTGACCTGTATTTATTACTTCTCTGTAGGCTTCACATGAAACCAGGCTGATCAAGGAAACTCCCTCCCCACCCTCCGCTACCTAATACCTTCTTCACCTTAAGCACATCAACTAACAAAGCTCCGTGTCACTCTCAGTGCTTTCATAACCCTGATCAGGCCAAAGCTGTAACCTGATTTTACTTTTTCTATGGGAAAAAGGGACAGATGGAAAGCATGTGAACGATCTCATACAAGCCTTTTTGGGGTGAGGGAAAAAAAGATCATGTTTATTTAGTGTGAGCCTCCAAAGGCTATATTAGAATGGTTTGACTGGAGGGTCAAATGAGTCTGTACAGTTAAGCAAAATGCAGGCTACCAAATATTGCTGGGCAAGGCTTAAAATCCAAACTCTGTGGAAAGTCTTTTCCTTTCTCTAATGTATATGAATTCTGTAAACACAATTTGGTAAATAGCAAATTAATGTAAGGAATTCAAACTGCTCAAATGCCATTTGAATATGTTATATTTCAGAAAAATATAAATGAGTTATATGATTAGTAGAATTACAGCTGGTCAAATATTAATGCCCAGTGAAAACAAGATACTGAGTTGACATACACTGGCTTAGCTCCCTTTGAACACATGAAGCAACACTGATTTGTCCAAGCCAGGAATCTTTGTAGAGTTCAGACTTATTTACAAGCCTTCTGCTGTTTCCATCCTTTTCCTTAAGCCAATCTTTTAATAATTACAAGCATGTTTCAGCTAGTAGATTATTCACTAAATATTCATCATGAATATTATTTTTTATATTAGCTACCAAATGACCACAAGAGAGAAGTAGATTTTTGTCTGTTTCCTGATGGGATGACTTTCAAGTTCAAAAAGCTGTCAGGAATGTGACTTTAAACCAAGGAACAACTTTAGACCAAGTATTTGTGCATATATTGGTTCGTGCAAACACTTGCATGTCAGGGTATATTGACAACAATTTTCACAATCCATCTCCTGTATTTTCTTGGCAAAGTTTTAATCAAAAAGAAAAAGTCTACTGAAAACTAATCTGATCACTATGATTACTGCTGAAAGAAGTTCAATTTACATGAAATATATTTTCTAATACTTTCTGTAGCAACTACCACATGCTATTTGTAAGGCAGAGGCTGAATTATAGACAGCAAAGATATTAAACCCATGAAGCAAGAGATAAATAGGTGAGTCTATGATCTCCTTGCTTTTTTCTGTCTAGAGCTGAAACTAAGCTATGAACCAAATAAAAACTAGCTTTACTCAGTTATTTTTGTCCTAGGGCATCATATGGCAGTTAGTACTGGACTCAACAACACAAACATCTCAAGGATGCAGAAAGAGGGATGTCCTCCCTGCACATCTTCTTCCCCTTACTTCCAGCTGCATGATCCCATGGCCTCCTTGCAGCTGTTTAGGTGTATTTGCTCCAGAACAACAAAGAGTTTCAACTCACTAATCTAGTAGGGAGAAAAAAAATCATAAAACAAACAACAAAGTCTTTTTTTTTTTTTTTTTTTTTTTTAATTGTGAAATTCACACTAGTGAATTCAAGTACCAACCAGTTTGGTGAGTGCCACACTCAGGTCAAAGCAGGATGAGAAGACAGGTCCTTATGGCTGGGAGCAAGGAATGAGCAGAAGGAAGGGGAAGAAGCAAGGATGACCTTTCAGTGACAGTCACTGAATGGGTTTAATGTGCATATCATCGCCCCACACCTACAGTAAAATATCAGAAAGGAGTGCAGTCTTTTTCCTTATGTATATAACATCAGGAGCTGTAGTGCATACACCTGCAACACAGTCTCCCTAGAAAATATTAACTGGATGTTCACAAGATGTTTCCTGGAGATTTGCTTCTAAAACATTTAGAGCCACACACTTTCATCCAACAAAAGCCTTTTACATGGAGCCCTGTTTGCATGACAGGCAGGAAGGTAATCTGCTAGAGTAAAAATTACACTGGAAATAAGGCCACCTCTTTCAGTTAAAATTAGTCATGCTTCAGCATTTCCAGTGCTGCTTTGATGTATGAGCATGTACAAGACCCATGTATACATCAGCAGCTATAACACAGGTGTTACCTACACTAGCCAAGTATTTTTCCCATCTCTCCACTTCTATAGCCAAGAGAAACATTTCTCAAAGCATCATTGTTTTGCTTGCTTTCAAGCAGACCAGAATGAGGCTCCCTTTACTGAGTCACATTTACTTAAAATCATTCTTTTGCACCTGAAAAGCCTTTTGAAATAAACATCCTCAATGCTCAAATTGTCCAGAGGGCATAAAACTGAAGATCAGACTGAATACAGAATGGAAGGCTAGGAGACAAATCAGATGACTTTATTTTTTTTCCCATTTGTCTTATGAAGCCGTAAATTGCTTAGAAGAGAGGTACCAGCCGCCTCCACATGCCCAGCACATGTCGTTTCCATAGGAAATAAACAGACAAGAGTCTGTTTGGGCCAAATCCTTAACAAACCCAAGTCTACATAGCACAGCCATTTTCAGCATCACCGTAGAATTTACCCCAGCTGCAATTCAAATGCTGCTGGTCTTCAAACAGCAATTTTATGCATTTCACACCCAATGCCAGGGTCAGTGGCCTGGCTGGAGCATGGAGCTGCCCCCTGCTCCTCTCCACCCAGGGCCTCAGCATTCTTCCCCAACCCTTGGGCAGGTATGCTGATGGACCCAGTCCACAGCAAAGATCCATGATCATTTGCATTAGTACAATTCACAGAGAAAGAAATACACTTGGGTGTTAGGGAACCAATAGGCAATGTTGGCCAGGAACTTGCTTAAACTACTTTTGTCATCTATGTTGTCATTCTCTTGCATGAAACTGCAGCCTGGATTGAGGACATAAGTCTCCAACACTCTGTGCCTTTCTTAAAGACTTAGATCCGGGCAAAGTACTTGCAATATGTGGCTGTTATGACCAACTTGAGAATGCCCCTGGTTTGCAACAACTTTCAAATTTTGTTTCATTTTCTCACAGAAGGCACTTCACACAATAGTTCAGATACATTCAACTTTAATTTCCAGTAGGATTACTCTGAGAAATCTCTCTAGCACTGGTAGAGCCAGAGAACATTTCTGAGGCACGGCACGTAGTCCCTGGGTGTTACATCACTGCCGTTTACTCCCAGTTTCATCAGGATAGCTCCACCCTGTTCCAGTGCAATAGAGCTACAGTTCATCCTGCAGGTGCTACAAACAAATTCCTTAGCACTGATTGCATCAGGAGAGATCTGTCTTTAAGCACTTCATTATTCTTCAGTCTAAAGTACTTTCTTATATGACAATCCTCAGATCCTCCTCCTTGTAATGGGAAAAGCAATCATTTGCATTATGTAAAGTTTAAAATATAGGACTTACTTGTTCTTCCCCATTAGAGTTCAGTTATCACTTTCTTCAACATCTTAACGGTGCAGGAAAACAACTAGCACTTGGTAACCAGACACCTGATGTGCCAGGTGAGAAACACAGAAGATGATGAACATGGGTTTCTTTAATTAAAGAGATGATACTCAGCACACAGAGCCTTCAAATGTGAGGATTACTGTTAAACCTGTATATTGTGGAAATAGAGGATCTTTAGGAATAACAGTTCAGTCTTTAACTGTTCATCATGCTTATCTAAAAAGCCTCATTCTGGATTCCATTTGACAAACAAATTGCCACTACTTGTCAGGTTATTCCTGTCATGGATGTGACAAAATAATTCATGAATGGATTTTAAAGTGTATCTGATTTCCCTCCAGCTACTTGTAGTCTGTAACATTAAGGGAACAGTACTACAAAAGTACTTGAGGCAGAAAATATAGTTTAATAACAAGGATATATATTTATATATATAATCAATATACATATATATATATATATATATGATAGCCTTAAAATTAGTTTGTCTGTGGAAGTGCAGCATTTCTACAGGAAATCTGGAAAAAATGCAATTCTGTTTGTATCATCACTGGAACTAGGAAAACTGCAATTTCAGTGATTTTTCAGTTAAAACTTTATCCTTACACTGTTGATAAGATCTAAAAAACATCAGCCTGAATTCTGAACTGAAAAAATGTGAGAAAGACTTTTAGAATAACAAATTTACAAGTATATTTGTTTAAATTAAGCTAGACTCATAACTGTCATCTTAACTTCCAAAATACTTATAAAAAATAAATAAATAAGCCTTTAAAGCTATTAGTCTAAATCCAATAAGGAATCCAGGTGCAAAAGAAACACCTAAAATCCAAAGCTGTAAACCCGACCATATCCAACCTGGCACCCCACACACTGCTTCTGCTGAGGGTCAGGATGGCTCTGGGCTGGGCCTCCAAGTACCAGGCTCCCACCCAGGCTTTGCAGAGGTTACAGCTCCTCCACAAATTCCTGATGCACCTCACTCATTATGTAATCCAGGAGAATGTTTTATTCTGGCAGATTCAAAATTTCCTTCAAAGGAGATGAAGATGCAGGTACTTTAATTAGGGAACCTTGTAGTTCTTGCATTTAACACACCAGGGCAGTGATTTGCCTTCCAATTAAATGATAAATAGTTAATACCTGTGTGCCTATTTTTCAGGAAAGTGCTTTTCTACAAACACCATTCTGAACAGTCCAGGTGAAACTATCCTCTCATTCAAAAAATAAATAAAACAAAATGCAAGGTTTACGAGAGCTAGAGGAGGAGACTAATCTCGCACATTTATTGTCAGACAGTCAACTGGAAGAAGGCAGGCTATTGGCCAACCTTCATAGGCATTTTATATACTTTTCACAGACGTTGGATAGAGTGACTGCACCATCCATAAAAAATGATTTCCTAATTTTTAGGTCAAGATTATCCAGAATTGCATTCACTCATTGTGCTGCCAGGCAGGGAAGGCCAAGGAGACTTTAAACCATGTGTAGGCACAGCCATGTGATATAGTAGACACCATGCAACTCTTGTACAAGTAAGTTTAAAGGGAAGAAATTATAACCTAAAGTAGTACATAACATATCTCTAGGGACTGCCAAATCTGGCAGTCAGACATCCACTGACCCTTGCCAGGCTGTTCAGCAGCAGTCCTTGATCATAAATGATTCCAGCAAGGTAGAACAAAACCTGCTCTGTTTAAGGTTCTTACCCCTACATATGCTATATACATACAATACTTATCAGGAAGGCACAATAATAATTGTTTTAATAGAGTGACTGAATTATTTAAATGAGAAGTGAAAACAAACAAACAAAAAGTTCGTATCTTTTTTGCATCCTGCTGTTAATATTTCATGCTATAAAACTTAAATATTTATGGATGTTGGGAAAAGTAGGAGTTATGTTCTGTCAGAATGATCTTCCTACTGAAGAAGAGCTTGGTCTTTACAGTTATTCCTAAAATAAACTGGAATGAATAACATTGTGGTGTTTATGTTTGTTTGTTTGTTTTTTTAATCTGCAAAACCTGTTTTTGTGTGTATTACTTCCATTGTCAGAAAAAAAAAAAAAAAAAAAAAAAAAAAAGATCATAGGGCTAAGAATTTAGCCTGGGCCATTTCACCTATCTTCAGTTCAGAAGGGTTCTCTAAGTATAAGATTTTGATTTCTCCTTTTCTTACACAAAATCAATAGTCTTGTTCTGACATGAGATTAAATACCAATAAAAAGAACTATTTTGTTGAAATACAGAGGTACACAAACACTATTACTGGCTTTCTTAACCCTGACCACAGAAACCTGTTCATTCTGATGCATGCAAACTAAAGGTTTTCTGTTGTTAGTTAACAAGAGCTTATACACCACATATCCTGACAGTGTGTACCAACAGGAAATGTTACTAGAGCTTTTAATACTACTGTAAAAAGGATAATAAAGACAAGGATGAAGTTTCCCATCTGAATCTTGCCTGATAGCATCAACCCATGCTGCTTTGGTGTGACTCAGCGTCTGACCATGTTATCCATGAGCAGCAGAGCAGATTACTCAACTAGGTAGTCTTTCCTCGAGACCTTGAAGGTGCTGTGGGGCTTCAGAAACAGCTAGAGATTAAAAACAAAAAAAAAAAAAAAAAAAAAAAAAAAAAAAAAAAAAACCAACAACACCTTTTGCTGAACTTTTGCCTCTTGCACAATATATTTAGTCTACATCCCTGCCAAATGTTGCCTTCCCAAAGCAGCCTTGACAAGTAGGAATGCATACCTACACCATAATTGGTATGCTACATTGTTTGATACTCCAGAGCTCCAGCTCCTTTTCTTATACAGGATTAGCTGGCTAGCTAATGGGGGAAATCTCACATTACCCAACATTTTCCCCCACCTATGGTGATCACCTTGCAACTGGGGCAGCTGCACAAGATGTGTATCCCCACCTCAGCCACCAAAGTCTGCAGCTTTTACCAGCTTAAAGCTGGACCATGCAGACAGAAAATAAATGTCCCCTTCAGCTTTTCTTGACAGTCTTTTTAAGGGGACAGGACAGACAGATGGTGATAGGACCCAATTTAGAAGCAGCAACTAAATCTGCTTGCAAACATGAGACAGAGCTATTCCACCAGGTTGTGGTCTGAGGCAGCTTTGGTGCAGGTACACATTACATTCGCCAGCTCTAATTTGGATACTGGGAGCTACTACAGAAGGGCAAAAAGGGCAGGTGCACATAGTAATGGAAACAACACAGACCAGAATCATTAACACTACCCAACTTGGATTTTTATTCTTGCCTTGTCGTGATAGTCCTGACACTTAGGTTTACAGACACAGAGACCAAAGTTGTAACTGCACCCTGTGGTAGGCTTGCCTGAGTCAGCTTGAAACCAGCTCAGGGTATTGTTGCACTGATGCTTTAAGTCCGAGGTGCAGTGAGAAGGTGCAACCCACCCTTCCTGCTGCCAATTAAGCTTCATAACTAACTTTCAGCTGGATCAGGAACTGGATTCAAGTCCACAGTCATCTGTACAATCACTACTAGTGACTCAAAAAAAAAAAAAAAAAGGGACTGTTTTACATTTTTCTTGGCAGGAGAATGGCCTTCCATCAGTGTTAGCCAAGCATGAAATCACACCCACAAGCACCAGCAACGCTTCAACTACAGCAGAGCTCATGTGGAAATCTGGGTAAAAGCTTTCTGGGAGCTAAAGATGCTTCATGTTGCCACACCTCTATTTCTTAAGCTAGTTTGGCTTCTTCCAAAGTTGTTCAGGTGCAACTGAGCAAGCTGCAGCCACTCTACAGTATAGGTTGTAGAAATGCAAGGAAGGGCATGGCAAAACAGACAGAGTGTAAATGTCACAACCCAGGTTAGAGATGCTACGTCATCTGCAACAATACTTCAAATGGAGGGGGGTGTGAACACCTCTTGCAGAGTTCAGGGCAGGTTATGTTCAGAAATCTCTTAAGCTTCATTCCCAATGTTTGCTTGTTGTTGCTTAATTTGAAGACAAAGTGTTACAGGCTCTTCATAAATCTCTTCATTATTCTCTATCACTTTGTATAAAAGGAGAGAGATGTATCATGCTAATGTCTTGTTCAAACTGTACCAAGAATGACACGATGAAAGGGGCTTGGAACTGAAGCTCCTGTTTGAGAAATCTGTTCTGCATACTTTTAGATTAATTATGTTCTAGTCAAATTATATTTTTCCTCTTCAGTCACATAGAAATGAACTCTCAAATGATTCTCCCTGCCCCTTCTTTCCCTTCCCATTTTTATTTAAGTCTTAAACAGTATGTCTGGATTGCATTCAGGAGGCGGTAGATGCAATTTGAGTGCCACGATGTTTACCTTTGTTTTGTTGTGTCTTTGTTTTACATTGAAGTGTAAGGTATGAAGTAGTAAGGCATAAAGAACCTTCCAATGATTCAGTATCTCTTCAGACTAGATCTAGATCTCTAATCACAGAGACACTGATTGCATGCAACACCAACGCTTTGTTTGCGCTTGATGTCTTGAATTCTATGATATTTGAGTTTGAGGGAACCGGTCCGCAGAGCTTGAAAAGAAGCCTATTTACAGGCAAGTTTACTTTCATCAGTTCCTCCATAACAGAGATTCTGCTTTCAGCCTCCACATCAAGTTAAGAAATGTTAATACTTTTATGAATTCTGAAAAGGAAGGAGAAAAGTCTCAGAGACGTGAAAGCCTCATTACTTTGGCTATATGAATTAATATTTGTGTATTCTGAAAGATCTTATATATATATTGTATTTCAGAGTTCTCTCCTTCTGAATTTTAAACAAGATTCTAAATTTTGCATTAGAAAATGCAAAATGTCTAAAGAATGTGGTGATGAGAAGCACAGGTCCAACTCCTAGTATAAACTCTATAGCTGTAGGAAAGCTGCTTTTAATGGAGCTACTTAGAATCCTGTCTGAATTAATTTCTTAGTACAGGAATACCACTTACAAAACTACTATTCTAATAACCAAACCTACCCTTTCAGACATCAGATTCTCCGTCAGAAGAACAAGTGATTAATCAGTCTCCTATTTGTTTCTGAAGTATTCTCAGGTGAAAGACTGTCTTTATATCATCTTTCTCATGCAGCAGTTCTTGTTAACTTTTTGAAGTGTGTACCTTTAAAAATAATCCTTTTTAACCAGGTATAGGTCTACAAAGCAGCCTTGAACAAGTACAGTAGCAGGTGAATAATATGCTATTTAACATGAAATGCCTGAGAGGTTTTCCACATCTTCACCATAAATTGCTGATAAATTCCATTTTTATTGCAGGCTTTACCATATGAGTAGCTTGCCAGGTCTGAACACATGAATCAAAGTATTGAAAGTCTTGGTAAAAAGCAACTGTGCCTGGGATTTACCAGTCCCAACAATGTCTCTTCTAATTGCCTTTTTACCCCAACTGATTTGCCTGCAATTAACAGTCCTGCCTACCCTGTCTTTGACATCGACTTAATCCCTCAGGAAGACAGATTGCTGCAAAAATTGCTCTTGGCTCAAAGAAGGATAAAGACCTGAGTTCCCTTAAAAAAGGGGAAGGGAGAGGAATTCCTTCCTGTGGCTTTGTAGCAATGTAATAATACAAATGTACTTGCTCCTCTATGGAAATGAAGAACAGGGAGTTCCCTGGTGGGTAGCTGTTATCAGCCAGATACTATCATTTCCCCCCCCAGACACCCCTTCTCAGATCTCAGATCTACGCAGATAACACATGCTAGTCATTTAGTACATCCTCATTTACATAGAGTACAATGAATTACATTGACTTCAAGGTCTCAGATATTTAAGAGTAAAACTAAGCCACAGCTAACAAAGCCACATTCATGTGGAGTTTGGCTGGCAAGATTTGCTTTGGATACTTCCAATTATGAAATTTCATCTTTCCATAACTCTCACCTAGCTGTGTTAATACCAGGTGCAATTAATCCATAACAAAAAGGCACAAGTGGCAAAAAGTGAATTTAATAGGGATGTTACAATAAGCTTAAGTCCCCTTCCTACAAGCACAATAGAAGTCACATCACAATTTCCATATAGCGAAAACAAGTTAATTCCCTCCTGCAGTGTGTTATTCTGGACTACAGCGTTGCCATGTGTGTTGAGGCAGAGCAGAAAGCAGCAAAAGAAAACTGAATAAGTACATCTGTTGACCAAGAAACTATTAGTTCAGTTATATTGCTTCCTCTGTCTTTTCCTCATGTCTATTCTACATGTGCAAACAAAGAAGTAGCACCTCACTGTGTTTTGCATCTGATATTCATGACAAGGCCCATACAATGGCCTCAGCCTCCAAGGCCAGCTTGCAGTTTGCATTCAAACCACAGTTTCCAAACACAGCCATACTTTTAAAAGCCTCTGGGCTTTCAGTCCCACTTCAGACTGCAGTCTGCGGCTAGAGATGCTTGTACAGGAAAAGCTCTATCACAAAGAGCTGCTGAAAGCAGAAATCCTTCTCAGGTCTAACATGAAGCAAACCTGTAAACCTGTAGAAGCTGAGCAAAGAACAAGCTTTTCCAGGTTCATGACAGTGCAAATATGAAGTTTGAGTGGTTTATATGTGAATAACAGAATCCCTAGGTGGTGGGAGAGGTCCCTTGGAGAACATGGTTGAGGTCACCCACCTCTGCTTGCTCGCATGGCCAAAACAATTTTATATATCGCTCCATAAATAGCTTTCCTCTCACTTAATAAAACCCCGTCCTCACCTTTTTCCATGCACCTGTGTTTGCCTCACTTGCAATGTTCTACATTCAAGGAGAATAAAAAGCAGTTTCAATGATCTCCAAGCCCATGTTTGCATAATGAGCAGGGACCAAGCAAGAACCAGGATTTCTAACTAACCAGATCAGACACAGTGGGAGTCGAGTTCTCCCACTCCCCAGCAGGCCAAAGATAGGAGATACTCCTTTAATGAAGCTGGCAGCGACTGCTACAATAGGGTAGGGAAAATTTAATCTCTAACAGCACGCCAGCTTTAAAAGCAAACACCCTAAGGTAAACACACAGACAATGAGACTCTTTCAGCTCTGTATAGCCCCCTGATTTTGATCCTCAGCCTGCTCCTCCTGTCCTCTCTTTTTGCCTGCACTGCTGTGACCAACTCCTCCCCCCCGAGCTGGTGGCATGGTTGCTGGGTATGCTGATAGACACCTTCCAGCTACAACCAGCTATAGCAGTCACACATTGCTCAGCATCACAGTACTATACCAGCCACGTTTCTGTGAAGGATATTGCCCATAGCTCCTTACTGCAGCATTTAAATGAGAAGAAAATTGCTTTAAAAATAAATAAATAAATATACACCTCCAGATCCAGAGTGTGTATATAAACAACGTGAGAGGGAACAGTCCCATGCTGGGCCTAAGCTCTCAGGCTGCACAGAAGTTTTGCTGTGAAGTTTTCCCCTCACCAAGCTGGAAAGCCAGCCCACGTGCGTTACCATCCTGACATCTCGGAGCAGCCATCCCACACACACTGTAGGGCAGCTCAGGAGAAGTTATCTTCAGTGCTTCTCTGATACACCTACATTTGAGACCCAGCCTTGAGTGCCTTCCAGCATCAGCTGGCACAGGTAGGACTGCAGGACTGCTGCAGGGCACCCACCTGGCTGCAGCCTCTGGCACAGCCCAGGTGTTGGGAACAGAGGGGAAGCAGAGCCTAGATGGGTCACTCAATGTCAGCCTGCAACATTACAATTGTCAGGGTTGTACTGTCCCTGCAGGAAGCAGCAAACTTAGAGCCGTATCCCCAGATACATCTGGTATCTGTCCTACAGAGCTCAACAACTCTTTAGGATGAGGCATAACCACCACGTCATGTGCAAGAGCTTTTGCTACACCCTTCACTAGAGAAGCACCAGCCCTAAACAGCCCCTTTGCAGGAACCAACAAAAGCTCACAGGAGGCAATCCAATAAGTTTACACACACACAAGAAGCTCCTCAGAGGTCAGGTCTGGCCGGGGCCAGCTGAGGAAGCAGAGCTAGCAGTCCTGCAGGGGCCAGGGCTGAATGCTGTGCTGCACCTCCCCACTCACAGGCCACTCCAAGCAGCAAAGGTCACCCCTGGCCACAAGTTACAGCAATTTTTGGAGATGCACACATCTAAGTGACAGATATCTGGGTAAGGCCACTGTGGCTTTCCATCAGCTCAGTTACGCACAGCTGAAGCACTGCAGCCTCTCCCCATCCCAGCCTCATGTCAAGGGGGTGGGGAGAGGCCTGAGGAACAAAACATTGGCATTTCCTTCAAGTAGGAGTTTTCCCAGTTGAATCATATGCTAAAGTGAAAGCAGAGGTGAAAACCAGAAATCTGCAGCAAGACATCTACAAAGGAAGCAAGTTTAAAAGACCCCAACAAAGGTGGTTTTCATGCTTTTTGTCCAACATCATGTTTCACATCCATTCAAGTCTTGTTTCTTTCAAGACAAAAGCAGAGATTTCAGTGCCCTCATCCTACTGCGTTACCACTTTGCATCACTTTGTGTCCTCCATAGGTAGCCTTTCTCTGAAAAATTATACTTTTTGGCCTCATGAATGCTGATTTTATTTAATGTAAGTTGTAAAGGTACTTGGAATTTGAAATCACCATCCCTACAAGAAGGGATCAAAAATTTCACAGCCACCCCAAACCAGAGATTAGTATTGCTTCCTTTACATGTTTCTTCACTTTTTTTTATGAGTATAACTTAGCAGTTCATAGTACATTTTGATATTTAAAAGAGACTGTATTGTGGTTTTTTGCTTGTTTGTTTGTTTTCCACACAGCAAAATAAAATTAAAATATCTATAGTTCCAATTAGGTCTGGTTTAACTCCGCTCCATTCTCTGTGAATACAGATCTGTTTTCAGAATTCCTTCATTCATTCTAGTAAACATCAATGTGGTAAAAAATCCTGTGTAAAGTCTAAAAGTATCAGCTTAAGTGCTAGGAAGGGGCTCTTTGTGGGAAAGGATACCTGAAGTGGTAAATTTCTGGTTTTGCAGTATCTTAATTGAGGATCTGGAAGCTGAGGCACACATTATCACACTACTGAGACACTTACAGTGACTAAAAGACACAGCCCAGGTTAAAAGCCACAGATAAGATTAAAGGATACATCTGACAGGAGATGACCTGCCATGGGAAGACACCCTGTTATAAACTCCATGACCTGTTCAGGGGGTTTAGGTGGCAGCAACAGGCCAGGAATCAACCTCCTAGCACTGACATTAAAACATCAAGAGGAATAAAGAAAAATGTGCTTAACTTTCATTTTACATGCAAACTATAACAAGTCAGGAGATAGCAGAAGTGTCCCTGCCTGAATTGTGTGTTGTTGTGTTGTTTTTTTTTTTTTCCCTCCTTCTTTCAGTGCTGGCTTCATTGCTTCACTGTTCAGTACAGCATATTCCTTCTTTCTATCGTCGTTCCCCCCCCTCTTCTTTTTTAGAAGGCACATAGGAACTTCAGAAAAACAGCACATGCTCGCTTCGAAAAATCTTGGAGGACTGGCAGATATCTGTGCTTTCTGAGCATCAGTGGGGTTTTCTAACTACAAATTCTTCAGATGTTGTGGGCTTGACAGAAACTATTCCCAGCTTGTTGTTTCCCTGCTCTTTTTCACAGATTTACAGTTACTGATGAATAGCTATATGTACCAGCCCAGCTGCTCTGTTCTAGCTGTAAAACAGTTTTAGTCAGCTAACTGGATAAGAGAGCTTAAAATAGTACAGCCCTTTACTCTTTATCAGCTTAACATTTTCCAGTACACAACACTACAATCTGAGAAGTACAAAACAGCCTGTTCATAATTTACATACATTTTCTGGAGCATTGTTTGATGTTGTTTTAATATAGGACTAAAAGAAAATAGGATTTAACTCTTTGCATTGTCATTCTAAATACTGACCACAGATTTCGGCTAACTGAGCTCTTTTCCATTACAGCAATTACTCGCTAATTAACAGGCTATTTGCAAGGCTTTTGCCTTTCTCTCAGTTTTAGAAAAGACCCTGTTGGGGGATTCGTGCCTGGTGTCCTAAACCAAATTGTACTTTCTAGTCTCTCTCTAGACACTGAAAGGAATCTTATTGTTAGGTCTTTGTCTGGTTTTAGATGAAAAGCCTGAGCTTTCCTTTATTCCCCATCTGCGGAGCTTGACGCAGCGGTAAGTGGCCAGCACCAAGACCATTTGTCTGAACTCCAAGGTTAGGAACAAAGATCAAAACCTTCTCCAATTCTAATCATTGCAGAATAAAGTAGTATCAAATGGCAGCTATTTTAAGACCGAATTCATTTTGACATGTTGAATCTCTCAAATCCCCGGTGGCACTATGCCTTTTGGCAAAGCTTGCAGTACTAGTCATGCCAATAAAGCAGTTTGAATTGGACTGCCTTTTTGCCCAATCCCACTAAAGCCATAGTAATTGGTTCAGATATAGTTGCTCAGCTGCCTTGTTGAATGCTAAAGCTACCAACCAATCTTGACAACATGTTTCGAGCCTGGCAAAAGGAAATGTAAAGTGAATATTCCCATTCATGTCGCTGGCCTGGAAAGGTTATGCATTACCATTTTGTCTGGTTTTCCATATGTATTCCAGGACCTGATGGCCAGTTTCAACCAAACAAGCCAGAAGGGGAGAAAGGTATTTAGTTCCTACATGGTTAAAGAAAAAGAAAGAACAGAAGAATCCAAAATATCGCAAGTCAGGCAGGCGGGGCAGGAGGCCGGCGTGGCTGACCAGGAACGTTCTAATGGAGATTAGGCGGAAACAGAGAGTGTTTCGCTACTGGAAGGAGGGCCAGGCGTCATGGAAAGAATACAGGGATGCTGTTCGTGTTTGTAGGGAGAAAGTTCGAGTGGCCAAAGCACAGCTAGAGTTGAAGCTGGCTGTGTCTGTGAGAGAAAATAAAAAGGGTTTTTTTAGATATGTAAATGGAAAAAGGAGAACTAAAGAATACATAGGGCCACTCCTTGATAGGGAAGGTCTCCTCACAGACGATGACCTAGGCAAAGCAGAGACGCTTAACGCCTTCTTTGCCTCTGTCTTCAATGCCGATGATGGGCTTCGGGACCCAGGGTGCCCTGAGCTGGAGGGCCGGGACGGTGGGGATGACAAACTCCCAACCGACCCTGAACGTGTGCGGGATTTGCTACTCCACCTGGATCCCTACAAGTCCATGGGTCCGGATGGGATTCATCCCCGGGTGCTGAAAGAGCTGGCGGATGTCATCGCGGAACCTCTTTCAAGTATTTTTCAACGATCCTGGGAATTTGGAGAGGTCCCGGTAGACTGGAAGCTGGCAAATGTTGTGCCGATTTTCAAGAAGGGTCAGAAAGAAGACCCTAGCAATTACAGGCCTGTCAGTCTCACGTCAGTGCCTGGTAAAATCATGGAGAAGTTGGTTCTCGGACTTATTGAGGCACACCTGGGGGACAAAGCAGTCATTGGTCCCAGCCAGCATGGGTTTGTGAAGGGTAGGTCCTGCCTAACTAACCTGATTTCCTTTTATGATAAGATCACCCGTATGGTGGACCAAGGGAAACCAGCTGATGTGATTTTTTTGGACTTCAGCAAGGCTTTTGACACGGTTTCCCATAGGATCCTACTGGACAAAATGTCCACCATACAGCTAAATAAAAACATCATACGATGGGTGAGCAATTGGCTAACGGGCAGGGCCCAAAGGGTTATGGCAAATGGGGCTGCATCAGGCTGGCGGGCGGTCACCAGTGGGGTCCCTCAAGGCTCCATTTTAGGGCCGGTACTTTTCAATATTTTTATAAACGATCTGGATGTAGGAATAGAGGGTATTTTGAGCAAGTTTGCTGATGACACCAAACTTGGAGGAGTTGTGGACTCAAATGAGGGCGTAAAGGCCTTGCAGAGGGATCTGGACAGGTTGGAGAGCTGGGCGATCACCAACCGCATGAAGTTCAATAAGTGCAAGTGCCGGGTCCTGCACCTGGGACGGGGAAACCCTGGCTGCATGTACAGACTGGGCGATGAGACGCTGGAGAGCAGCCTAGAAGAGAGGGATCTGGGGATCGTGGTAGACAGCAAGTTGAATATGAGCCAGCAATGTGCCCTGGCAGCCAGGAGGGCCAATCGTGTCCTGGGGTGCATCAAGCACGGCATCGCTAGTAGGTCAAGGGAGGTGATTGTCCCGCTCTACTCTGCGCTGGTGCGGCCTCACCTCGAGTACTGTGTGCAGTTCTGGGCACCACAGTATAAAAAGGACATGAAACTGTTGGAGAGTGTCCAGAGGAGGGCTACGAAGATGGTGAAAGGCCTGGAGGGGAAGACGTACGAGGAACGGCTGAGGTCACTGGGCCTGTTCAGCCTGGAGAAGAGGAGGCTGAGGGGAGACCTCATCACAGTCTACAACTTCCTCGTAAGGGGGTGTCGAGAGGCAGGAGACCTTTTCTCCATTAACACTAGTGACAGGACCCGCGGGAACGGGGTTAAGCTGAGGCAGGGGAAATTTAGGCTGGACGTCAGGAGGGGGTTCTTCACAGAGAGGGTGGTTGCACACTGGAACAGGCTCCCCAGGGAAGTGGTCACTGCACCGAGCCTGTCTGAATTTAAGAAGAGATTGGACTGTGAACTTAGGCACATGGTCTGAACTTTTGGGTAGACCTGTGCGGTGTCAAGAGTTGGACTTGATGATCCTTAAGGGTCCCTTCCAACTCAGGATATTCTATGATTCTATGATTCTATAAGAAAGCAGATTAGCCCATAACCCAAAAAAGCTGCATACGTACAACCTAGAAATCCTTATAGGAGGAAGACAAACTTCTCAAAGACAGGAAAAGATTCTCTCAAAACCTGAAACATTTAGGCATCAGAAAAATCAAGAGACATAAACCTTAAGAAGCCATTGTTCAACAGATGGATCCCATGTCTCACGGAACTACTTGACTTAACAGTAGTTGTGCATTTTCCTTCCTTACAGAAACACTTTTCCTTTATTCCCACTCTGGTAGGGAGAGAATATTGGCATGCTGTTTAACCTGTTGTGAAAGGAGAAGCACCATATAGGTGTCCTGCTCTGGCATTCACTGAAGCTTTCACTATCAGAACTCTTATATGAGAAACTATTTCCTGACCCACTCAACACATCTGTCTAAATATTTATTTTTATCAAAACATTAACACAAGTAAATTTGTTTCCTATACTAATTTCAAATGCTATGTAAAAATGCATTGCCTTCTTCATGTTTGTCATTATTGTCTATTATCATAGAACCAACAACATCATCTTCAACCTTCAAAGCCAAGAATAAGATGTTAGTAGTCTTTTAATATTGAAACAGTGACAGAATTTTGGCTGCCACTTCTCCATAAAAAGAAGATGAAGTTTACGTTCATGAGTCTTGTCCAGTATCTGAATGTAATGCTTTATGGAAATAATTAAATAAATGTTATTGTATGTATTAAAACATATCATCTGAGTATACAAAGAAAAGTTAATGAGATTGGCAGGCTGGAAGTAGAAACATTTTGGCATTTTCCCAGTTCAAGACTGCTCTGTTACTGATCTAGTTTATAAATCAGATTGGTGATTCCCTCCTCCCTATCCTTAATTCCTCTAGGATGACTCCTCTAATCTATTTGGGAGTAACAACTATACAAAAAAAAAACAAAACAACAACAACAAAAAAAATAAATAAAGTTCTCCTTCCCTTCTCCTTTCCATCATTTTTTTACCTTATTTTTTTCTTCTCATAGCATCTCACACATTCTCCAAACTTTTTGCCTGCCATATAAAGGGGAAAATTAATTAAATCTAATATTTTAGCATCCTGATGAAATCCTTTTCCGTTGCTCTAGGACTTACTCTCTAGTAAACACTTCCAGGATAGACAATCCACATATAAAAGAAAGAAGAAAAAAAAAAAAAAAAAAAAAGAAATAAAAATAAAAAAGGAAGCTACAAGTTAAATTAATCCTTCACATGTCATATATTACAAAAAAAAAAAAAAAAAGAGAGCGAGCTACAAATTCTCAAGTATGATTTATTCTCCCCCTCTATAGTCTGACACTATCCTATACAAAGGAAACAACATTCTCCTTTATTTGGATTTGCTCCATCATTTATTTCTTATAGAAGCCTATGAGTGACTGAAGACCCCATGGATTCTGCAGGTGTGCTGAACTTCAACATTATGCTTTTCTAAACTTCGAAATGTGTGCAGTTGTACTACTGAAATATTTTCTGCCCATGTCTGTATCATTAAGGTTCAAGAGCATTTTAGTAACTAAAGAATTTCTAACGCAGCTCTAATCTCTTAAGTATCAGACATACAAATTTCCCCTGGCAAAGCTCCCAGTGACATGCTAGTCTTACTGTAACTAGATATAAAGCAGAACAATTTCCCTTATATGCATGTAAAATACCACGACCTGGATTCTGATTCACTGACTACAGTAAACTTGGTATAACTAGGGTAATGCTTTTCTGAAAGCATGCCTGCAGCCTCCTCTAATTATAGCAAAGCATAATTTTGGAAAAAAAAAAAAAAAAAAAAAAAAAGAAAAAGCAGACTACTCATCTTTTAAAGAAAATTACAAATATCTTATAAATATGGAAACAGCAAACAGTTGTGTTCTATTCCCAGCTACTTATACTTGGGTCTTAGATATATGTTTTTCCTGGTAGCTGAATCACTCTGAAAGCTGGTTACTATCAGGGTCTGATTGACCTGAACAAAAATACTTAAAAGTCCTTAACTGAAAGGGCATTTCTTGTGAAGAGCTTACTCTGCAGCAAGTACCTTTGAAGTACATGAAATAATCTGTAACAGAAAGGATATCTTGACATTTGTGGTATAGAAAAGTTAAAAGTCATCAGTCCTGGGTACTCTGGACATATCCATCCTTCTAGACCATTCCCACCTTTGAAAGCAGGGAAGCAGAATCCCATTCCATTCAAGCTTATCACTCAGCCTTTGGAACGCTCTCCTGTGGTTTAAGAAATGAACATGGACTGAAGCAGCACCCAGAATCCAAACATCTGCTTCCCGTGTGAAAGTTGGCCACATCCTCCTCCCTTAAGCATATTCACCCCGGAGAGAGAAAAAAAAAAAAAAAAAAAAAAAAAAAAGGAAATAAAAAAATAATAAAAAAAAAAAAAAAAAGGAGGATGAGAGGATGAGCAACAGAGCAACAGCTATGTGCCTGGTAGCAACCGCAATGACCAAGGAAGAATTTTTCTGTGAGGAACTGGCTTAGACCCATCATAATTGTTTTGGTCTTCATAGCATCAACACAATAGGCTGGGATGCTAATTCGGTTCAGAATAACTGCTAACTATTATGACTATTGCATGGGACACTATGAAAGTCTCTGATATCTGGCCAGGAGATTAAGGAGACGGGGAGAGCTGAAGAACAACTAAAAGACAAAGCTTGCAGGGGACGCTGCACAAGTCTCTGACATACAGCCAAGTTGGACAAAGGAGAAGGACAAGAGGGAAGAAGACTATGAGCCTTCAGCACGAGAGACCCCCAGAGGGACCACCGCAGACTGATACTCATGCTCCAGTAGGAGGGTTTGGATTCCGGAAACTAATTATAATAACCCTGTTGTTTTGTTTTTTTTTAGAAGTAGTAATGAATATGTATTAGCCTAGGAGCATAAAAATCAGCTGCTTGATGTAACTGGTGTGCATCTTGGTGGAGCAGAGACTCCTGGCGCACCCAGCGCTGTTTGCTTACCTCTATTCCTTTCATAAATTGTAAACTTTGATTATAGTCCTATTTTGAAGACTGAGCCATTTATTACATATATATATAAAACAGGAGTAACTGGATGGAAAACTTACTTAAGAAGAGAAACCTACAGAAGGTGGCAGGTTACAGAAATTCTATATAGGGAAGCACTTGCAGCTTGATTAAAGCCTTCAGTTAGAACAGAGGGAGACACTCAACACTTTAAAAAAATAAAGTCATACAATACTAGGGAAAAAAGCAAGCTCTCTCTTAATGGAAATAAGGTATTGAAGTATTGTTTTCTTATAAGAGTTAGAGTTGCTAGAGAGGTCCATACAAGGTAGGGGTGCAAGTCTGAGCTCACAAAAAAGAACAGACACCTCCTGTGTCTATTCTTGTCTTAGAAAAGGAGTTTTTCCAAGTTATTTACAATCTTAAACAAGCAGAGGGAAGCAGGAGAGGAGAGCAGAGAGGGCCCAGCAATGCAATAAACCAAAACAAAGCATGAGGGGCAATGGAGATTAAGCTAATATGAACCTGCCTCTTGCTCCACACAAGAGGGGAAATTCCTGATAATGTGCATCATAAACAAGCTTCAATTTCACATCTTCATCAACCAAAATCACTCTTCAAGTGTTTTTATTTTAATCTTTATGTGCCTGTTATTTAAATTCAAGACCTTTTGTCTTTTATTTCTAACATTTAATCATGGTTTATTCATTTGAGTGAAGATGTTGCATTATGTAAATGGCACCTTTTGAAGTTGGAGCAGAATTTGCCATGAGGCCCTTTTGGGATCCATCCTGATTTCCTATGTATTTGCCCTATTTCTGTACATTACTGATGGAACAACACTGAAATAAGGTTTTATTTCTTGTTATTGATGCAAGAGGGGGGAAAACAGAAAGTAACAAAAGAGCAATGCAATAAAAGACTTTAAATCAGACCCTATAAAGAATAAGGGCAGGATTCAAATGACTTATTTCAGCTCTGTGAAAGTAGACAGTACAACAGAGTGACTCAAAGCACTTAAGCTAGAAATTTATGTTTCCCCTACAGTTAGTAGAAAGAAATGGATGCCTCTAAAGAACAATTCTTAGTGTTTTACTGAGGCTCCAAACACAGGTGAAAATGAACTTGGTTATTTGATATGGAATCAATAGAGTAAGCTCTAACTTGCATTAAGTAATCGAAAAACTGGCATACATCAAAATGCATTCTGCAGGCATGGAGCACCACCTGTATTCTCCAACGGGAGTCCCAAAAATGAAACAACAGACTTGTGAGAAAAGGTGCTAAGTAATTGTCTTCACCTGATGTCAATAACATAAAAACAAACTGACTTAGCTGCAGGCTCAGGACTTGCCTGCACTGCAGAAGTGAATACCTGTAGGGATGCCACAAAAATCAGACCCAGGGGTGCTCCCTAAAGACATGCAGCACAGAGGGGCAAGCATTGCAACTGTACGGTCACACTCCCACAGCACACAGGCTAGAAGAGTGGATAATCAGTGACCACGTATGGCTTCCCAACATCTATCACATGTGATTTGAAAAAATGAGTCAGAACCAGAGCTAGGAAGTTAATTTGGCAGATTGAAGTAAGCACGTGCCAAAATTGCAGGTGTTTTCCCAATGACAATAAGACATCCTACAATAGGAACATGTATTCCTGTTTCCCTGCTCCCATTAGGGCTGGCTGGCTGAAAAACTATAGTCATTCTGCTGGGGGTATTGCCCCTTAACATGACTGAAAATGGCTCAGTCCTGCAGTATAGATAAGACTGATGTGTGTTACCAACTCTAGTGAGCCCATCTGACTTTCCAATGAAAAAAACAAATGAAACGGTCCCAGAAAATTACATCTGAACACTGCCAGGAGGCTGCTACTTAGGTTTGTACCAGTACTCCAGTGCAACAGACATGATGAGACCTCTGTCTTCAGAAGCAAATTAAGAAGGCTTTTGCCCTTCTGATTCCTTTTTGTCCTCTCAAGAACAAGTACAATACTAACACAGACAGGGAAACATACAGCAGCTCTGCCAGGGACAGAATGTAACGAGTGTGAAGCCCTGGTTCACATACCAGTATTTCCAACTGATTACGTGACAAACAAAAGAAAATCTGTGAGCCACATACAATATCCCTACGAAACTTGGCAGGTTCCTTTGATACGTCTGGGAAGCAGCTTGCTGCCATAGTGATTTCCTCCTCCTGCAAACTGACACGGGGCTGCAAAGGAAGAAACATTCAGAAATACAAACAGAAAAGCAACAACCATTTGCAAGAAGGTTTAACCAAAATTTTCCTTTCAGACAGATGTGATTGTTCTCCGGGGGGATCAAAGTCCAGCAAAAATTTGCTAGTTCTTTTTAAAACAGAACTCAGAATACTATCTAATCACTTCTTAAGGTCTGTTTATAAGAGTGGTTGCAGTGTGACTTGCATTTTCTTTCTCCTAAAGTGCTCCCCACTGCTACCTCAACAGCAGCTTGAAGAATGAAAGTGGGACAATGTCAGTGGGCTGATGCACTTTGACCACAAACCTCATATAAACCTTTTTGGCTCACCTGCACAGAGATGATAGGAAAGTACTCACAGTGAAATACGCTAACACTAGTGGAGATGCATCATTGCTGATAGCATGGGAAATAGGGCATCTGGCAACAGGAAAGCAAGGCTTTTAGTGTGAATCAAAGGGTGATGTGCAAAGTAGGGAAACCAAAAGAGGACTGGGAGTAGTCAGATCCAGAAGTCTTCTACCTTTGGTTTTCATGTCATTCTTTATTGATCTCCCTTCAATTCAGTTAAGATTAATCTCTGGACCAAGATACGGTTCAGCAGGTTTGAAAAATACTTTTTTTATGGCGTTATCATGAAGAAGAACCACCAACAGGGACTTCTAGAAGTATAATACTTGATTTACACATTTAGAAAACTTCTTAATTGGTGGCAGTCATTTAAACATTTGATTTTTCCATGGTACTTCATAATTATTTTGATGTCAACACTTTAAAGGGTAAGGTCAAAAGCCACGCCAGTCACTTGTTATCAAGAATGTCTTCTATAGACTTCATCTGCTAAGAGTCTTACCCTAATCCTTCCAAGGTATTCCTTAATGCTAACAAATCTGCAGCAAACTCTCTGCAGGAAACTCCTGTGCAGACTGTAACGCCTACTCAAGTAGCTATTTATTGCAGAAAAGGCAAAATTAAAAAAAAAAAAAAAAAAAAAAGGATTATGTTATTCTTTGTGCAATCTCAAACTATTAAAGTTTGGATTTCAGATTTTCCTTTTAATCAGTTTCCAAATTGCACGTTCCCAATACAGAAAGAAGTAACTTTTAAACCTGCAACCTTCAACCACAGAGTCCTGGAATAGGTAACATAACATCAATGTCACACAGTAAGCACGCTGCATATATCACATATGCGGCTCCCACGGAAGCTCCTGCACACAGAATGGAGACAGAACAACACAAGGAGCTATTATTCCCCCCAACAACTTTTTAATTATTATGGAACATGAAACTTCAAATAAATCCTTGAGGAGGAGGAGAAAGAAAATATACATATATAATGATCAGATTCAATATTTTCATTTGTTCTCTGTTCAAATAGAGCAATACAAAAATCTTGAAAGGCCATAAAGAATTGGCTAAATGTAGTTGTATTTGCTTGTTTTAGTAAACCAAATTCATGGTATTATAAAACTACAGAAAAAAATGTTATACCAGCAGGGGGGGAAAAAAAAAAAAAAAAAAAAAAAAAAAAAAAGGACTTAATTAGAGGTTATCATGGTAAGAAAATATCTCAAGTTAAAAACCAGAATATAACAGTAGGGTCAAAAGAGGAAAGTGCTTTTAGTCTAATTAAAACAAAGCCATGTTGTAGTTAGATGTGTTGATTTGTTTTCTTGCTACCCTTGCAGGCAGGTAGCATATCGTTCAGATAGATAGACAAGATGATCATCATTGCTGACTGTCCATCCATCACCACTGGAGCCAGATAAGTGTCCCAGGATGTGACCAAATTACAACAGACTGGGCTGTTCTCCTCCTGCTCCCGCTACACTGAAATGTGAGCCCCAAATACTGAAGTTTAACAGTTCTTTTCTTCCTTTTTTTTTTTTTAAATACATTTTTAATTCAGCAAAGAGAGCTAATACAAATCAAATTAAATTATGACTATTAAGCTATGTCTCTTGGGGAAGATTTTCAGCATGGTTAGCAGCAAATTAAGCAAACTTCTCCTACAGCATTAATGAGAGTTTTGCTTCCAATTTCTCCGCATTAGTGTTGCAGTAGCCCTGACCCAGCCAACCCCCACAGCTTGCAACATTTCATTATGAGAGTTTAGATTGGGCCTGTTATGCTCTGTGCAATGCACGTATGCCTCCTTTATAACTGCAGATGCAGGCAGAGGCCCAGGGAGATTCCAGGAAGATGTTTTACTGCGAGTACAAGGAAGCAGAAGGTGTATAAGAGTTGTTATGGAAGATAATCTTGTTTTCCTTGCTGTGTGAAAGAACACTCGGTGTTAGAGGATATATTCCTCTACAAAACTTCACCACTGCCAGATGAGCAGGATCTCAGGGAATAAAGCTGAGGTCTGCCTCCCTGCTGCTCTCTTCCTCGTCACATGCATGCCTGCAGCACACTGACATTGGAAGAAGGTTGCTGCAATGCCCACCTTTCTTGCCGTAAAATGGTTTTCTGCTGTAGAAAGACTAGGAAATGGGAGCTGATGGAAACCATATATATGGTTCCATATATATGGAAATATGTATATGTTCCATATATAAGGAAACCATATATATGGTTCCATAGGAAATGGAACCATATATTTTGGACTACACACAAAACATTATAGAAGAAACGGTACTGCCAGAACTGCATTTTTGTTTATTGTTTAGCAACATAAACAACTCAGTTATCGGTGCATGGTTTCTCTGGATGTTGCTTTTGTCCTTTTGACTCACTTTTCCTTTCTTTTCCTTGATTTCAAAAGAACTAGAAAGTAGAGAAATAAAAAGAGGGTATGTTTCTCTTCCCAGATTGAGCGTAGAAAAGGATTAAAAATCACCTTTTAGATATCATGAACAAGATATAGCGTCTATGAAAACATTCATGGCTTTCAAATACTTGTAAATAAACTTGCATTTGCATTTCTGTTATTTCCTCTATTCTTACTCTACATACTGCCTAAAGAGGAATGCCAGAAGTATTAGGAAAAGTGTTTTTTATATATGGAATTTAAAATTAATCATAGCAAGGACATTTTCTATTGTTGCAGAATTTGCTGTAGTTAGAGTACATTTTCTGCTAGTTTTTATATCTGTTCAAAAGGATATTGTCGAAGTAGGGTTTTACATATCTGTATCTTTTCCCCATAGGAATAAAAGCCCTTCTTTTAGGGTAAGGGAGAAGATGGGCTTGTATACTTGCATTAATACCTGTGAGTACATAAGAACTGAAATTATAGCTTGGTGCAACTTAAATTTACTTGCAACACAAAAGTCCTTTATGCGAGCAGAGAGAATTGAACCTTAGAAGGAATAAAAAAAGATGTGAAACTTGGAGCCTGAACACAAGAAGTGAGGTATTCAACTGTTTGCTTTACTGGAACAGAAAATGAAAAAAACAAATGAACATAATGCATAGCAGCATTTACTAGTACCTAGTGATAAAGAATACTTTCCTTGCAAACCCAGCAAGAAACAGAAATGAGATGGCAAAAAGATGAAATCCCTTTACACACACAGTGTTTACGTTGAAAGCACAGGCAATAAAAAGAATGTCAACTGCAGCAGCTCCAACCTTGTTTGCCACTGGATTAACTAGAGAGCCAACAAGGACAATGACTCAACCATTCATGCCTATTAGGATTGCTGTGAAAGGCTCCATTCACTCACCAGCTGGCATGGCAGAAAGCTATCTAAAGATGTGAACTACACACAAGGGGTAGAGGCAGCCTGGCCCCATTGCAATCTGAAACCAAAGATGCAATTAATTATATATGGAATGTGGCCAAGCACTCCTGGCATTGTAATCAAATGAGACCACACAGAGAAAAGAAAATCCTTCACCACCTAACATGAACATGAAAGACAGTTAGGGTTCTCACAATAGATTTAATTCTTTATGACACTATTCCTATTAGCAGGCTATAGCTTGGAGTTCCAAATTTGATGCTTTTGTTTTATTTCTGAAAAAAATGCTATTTATCTATTCTTCTGCACCCAATATCTGCCAGTTTATAGATTTTTTTCCCCTTTCTTATATGTTTTTTATCCTCACATTTATAGCAGCAATTTTATACTATTCCCGTGTTTGTACACTGAAGAGATTAAAATGTTCTAGATCATCAGTCAAACTGCCTGCAAGTCACAAGGCTAACCTGGGAAGTAACTGATTGTCTGACCAGCACATCAGTACCATCTACAGGATTCAGGATGTTGATTCAGATGAGACCAGCCCCGGAAAATTTCCCCTTATTGTAATTCTCCTGGACTTTGCACAACTGTTTTTCCCCTGGTAAGGATCGAATGCAGAAAGTGTGCCTTAATGCAAAATGACGGGAGTAGCTACAGCCAGCCAGAATGATGGAAACCATTAGTACTACCCACAACTCAGAAGAAACAACCTCAACGTTCACCTGAGAAGTCCAGTGCCAAACTTGTATCTGATCATTGTTATCAAACACTATTGCAGTATTATTTTGATGCTCTAAGCAAAGTGGGACCCTGGGGTGTACTACCTGGCATACATACTAATAGCAAAATACCGTAGTTGAAAAACTTCACAAGCCAAACAAAAAGAAAGCATCAATTTCTCTTACAATAAAAAGGCAGACACACAGGTAATTCATGGCAGGGGAACAAAGAAAGCTAGGCAGGCAGAAAACTAGGCAGCTAAGCATCCTAGACAAAGATTTAGCCTCACGTGCATCTTCATCTTCTTTCCTTGTTGTTCTTTTTTTTTTTTTTTTTATTATGTTCTTGATTAATATTGCAAGACTCTTTCCTACATATTTATGTGACCATCTAACTCCTAATCAGGATGCAATGTTCTTAAATCAATGGGATGCTGATAGCTTAAATAGAAGCAAAGTAGTCAGTAATCTTTGCAGAATGAAGTGCAAGTTATCTGAGGAGAGGATAGTGCTTCAAACATGTTTTTATAGTGCCAGAATGGCTGGGATCTTAAGGTACTAGAATGTTGAACAGTAAGTAATTCAATAAATTTTATTTTCAATACAAAATTGTGAAGGCAAGGTAAGGTGTGTTAACAGCACAGGTGGTGAAGAAACACAGCTGCCTGCTTTATTACAAATTATGCACAGCTAACCTGAGAATCCTCAGAAAAGATAATATTGCCATTACTTGTTATGAAATTATCTTATACATTCACTGTGCAAAGAAATTTATTATTAAATGCCATCCTGGAGATCACCAACAACTGAACCATACCTAATTCAGTGCTTGCAGTTTAGATCTACTTTTACTGTCTAGTGTACTTCTTGTTGGCAGATGTTATTTTCACGAACTGTCACCACATATTTTGACTCGGAGAAGAAACAGGCTGATTCAATGTGCTTTCTTAGATACATACACTGCTAAAATATGGAGAAAACCAAATCCCCATGGAAAAAAAACAAATCCCTACATAGCACAGCACATAACAGAGCACCAGTTAGCATCTTTGAACAGCTAGCTGTGCTCTCAAGAACACTGGACTTATTAGCAGGAAAATACATTACCTCTGAGGATGTTTTTATTTTTATTTTTTAAGTCTAAGTTTCTCTCTCCTTGTACCTGCACAGAAGCTGCTGCCAGGAAATAGCACAAGCAGCAATTGCAGTGTGGAGAAAAGCAGAAGAAAAGCACCCCTAGGGAGGGGAGAGCCCCATGCTGCAGCAGCACAGCTGGCTCCGCACTGGAACAGAACCCACACAAACAGGGGGAAGGAAACCCAGAGAAGGATCTTTCTGACACAGCCTGAAGTTACATCACCTCTGTCACATTGTAAAATTGTAATTTTTCCTTGGAACTAGAGAAATACAAGCACCTACACAGTGTGACCGGGTATTAAAGCCAGTTGCCCCCCATCACGCAGGGAAGGGACTCATCCCCCCAGCATGGCTGAGCACTCTGCAAGAGACCCCAGCAAACAGATCTGTTGGTTGCTTGTTTCTTAACCTGATTCTGGGTACTTCTGGGGCAACTCCAAATCCTCCAGCTGTGCAAGATTCTTCCATAAGATGTAAGAAAGTGTTATCTTCTTGAGATGTAAAAAGTGTAAAGGCTATGTTTTCAACAAATTTTCTAAAAAGTAAACACCAAGTGGGATTTTCAAATGCCTGCAGGTATAACAATTTGATGATTATGCAAGGGACAGGAAGCAACGAGAGAAAATAACACTACAAATCCTGGATAACTAATAATTTGAATTAGTTGTGGTGGATTTGGAGCACATGGAAGAAATGGATCTAGCAGCAGACCACTGTAATCTTCTCCTCGGGGGAGTAGCAGTAAGATTTTGACCATATAAATACCTATCTACATTCACACATTGAATATTTTCCTTCTTATTAAATAGGACAGTTGGCAATAACATGAGAAACTCAGACTTGTCCTGATATTTAGGGGGCAGGAACCAAAAAATAAAAACGCACAGCCACATGAGACAGAAACATTTCCAAAAAATGAAACATTTTCACATTCAGCTGGACTATCTGAGTTTAGAAGGGAGGAACTCCCACAGTCTGCTTTAGGATTTAAACTCTTAATAAAGGTCAAACATCAAATATTAATATTACAGGCAAGTGTAGCCACATCCATTCTCTGAGTGAAGAAGCTAGGAAACCCAGGAGCAGGTCAACACAAAGCAATTGTGGGTTTTGTCTTCCCCTCCCAATCTGAATTTGCAATGAATAATGGAAGGACAGTGAGACTGCACATAGCAAGGAGAGGTAGAGCAGCCTGGACTGGAACCAAATGGTTCCAGCTGACAACTTTCAGCTACCTGAGGCCACCATAGTTTGACTGCAGAAGTCCTGTTTATATAGGATTCCAGTTTCTGGAATACAAAATTAGCCATTGTAGCCAATAAACCCAACTTCCACATTGGATGTAAAGCTGAATCCAAAATATTATAGTCTAAGCCCAGTTATACTGCCAAAAGTATAAAAAAAAAAGTCTGCAGCAGAAGGCCTCCCCAGGCGATTCTATAATATTTCCAATTGCTTTCACTATTATTTCAATATTTAATTTACAGCTACTTAATCATTCCTATTATTTCTAAAGAAAAATAACACAATCTATGAAGACTGAGAAAAATAGGCTGTTCTACATCAATAATATTCTTTAAAGTATTCTGTCAGTACTACTGTTGACAGTAATCCTTCCTCTAGTTTACAATAAAATGACCCCCCCCCCTTTTTTTTTTTTTTGGTTATCAGAGCACTAAAAGCCTGTTATCACTTCACAGCAACCACATTCATACAGGATTTGTTTTTCCTGTGCCCCACTGAAGTTATTTCAGGAGCACAGAGAGCTCTGAAGCAGCGCAGCCAGCTCCTGATGAGGGGGACCGTGCATCCCATCTGCACGCTGCTTCAGCCCTGACTTATTGCCAGTTAGGAGGCCGGTACAACCAACCCTGAATAATGTGTTTATAATATCTAAAGAAGAAGAAAAGAAGTGCTAATGAGAAATCAGCTCATTGTCATCTCATTTTTTTCCACATATCCAGTTATTTGTCATTTCCTTATGTCTTTCTGACTGACAACATTGATGCCAGCTGCTAGCTGAATGGGAGCTTTCCAGCATCGCCTAAATAGACTGTTTGTCTTCATTAGCGCTTTGTACAAATTCATTCAGTGACGACTTGCAGACTGTCATTAGGCAGGCCCAGTCTTTCACGTTCTGCTGCCACAGTCCAAGATGCTTGCTTTAGAAGCCTTTCCCCTGCATTTGTTAGTTTGGCATAGGAAAACCTGTTTTTCCCCCCCACACACACCACTTTTTTTTTTTTTTTTTTGGTCCCACCACTGCAGTTTTGAAGCATGCTTGCACACGGCAATACACGGGGAGAGGGGGAAATGCGCACACACACTATGTCCTTGGGTAATAGCTTTCATTGTATTCTATTTATTTGCTTTCAACTTCCTTTGCATAAAAAAATGTAATAGTTAACCTGTATCAACTAGATGACTGAACAACAAGTAAGAGAAAGATCTTATCTTGTCCTTTGATTTTTCTGCATCAAGAGACTGATGAGATGACATTATAGCCAGGTGGACAGACATTGTACATAACTTCAGTGGATGAATGATTTCTTTATTTATTTTTGAGTGGGTACAAGATTGTTGTATTTCAGACTCAAACATCCTCTTTCTCCTCTGTCATGCTTGGGAAAAGAAGATGGAAAGCTGTATATAGTTTTAGATACTGCAGATACAAAATACTATCAGTATTCACTATAGTTTAAAAAAAATAAATAAAAAATCAAAGAAATGGTGGTTCTTTGTTTGTTTGTTTTTTTTTTTTAAACTCACAATAGTAGATCCTTCTCCTACTCCCATTCGCTTTCTAAAATCTGATCCTTTTTTTCCTACCAGGAAGCCTGGTCCTCTGACATCAAGGTTTTGCCTACAATTTACCACCTTTTTAAGAGTATTCATAATAGAGTATTCAAAAGATATATGCTATGCATTTCCTTCTCACTTATTGTTCTTTCAAAAGAGTCACACTCTACCACAGTTCCAAAACATTATCAAGAGAAAAATCAGGACATGGCCACAGTTTGCAAGGGAACTGTGCAAGAGGTGTTGTAAAACTACTGCCAACTGTATCAAAAATAAATAAATAAATAAATAAAATCTTTGTTACCCTTAATCTAAAAGAAAATACAGGTCTAGATCATCAAGTCCTGTCTTTTATCGTTAGAGACAATACAGATTTATATAGATTATATATAGACTACATAGATTTGTCTTAGAATAAGTTAAGGTTACCTATTTTATTCCTATTTATTTATTATAGAAATCTATATATGAAGAATGCTCTTGAGTGTCTGCTTTGGACCCCCACTCACAATCAGTCCTTAAATGTCATCCTTAAATGTCTACTTGCTAATGTTTTTATTGTGAATCTTATGATACCTAGAGTTTGGTGCGGAGTGAAAATATATTTTTTTCAGAATCTCTAAAAGAAAATTTCAGGTTTTGTTTTCTTTAGGTGTGTAAGTCTTCATATACACTAACATCTGCACCCAACAACTCTGGCTAGATGCTTTCAATGCTGAGTATAATGCCTCATTAGCATTTCCTTTCAAATCACTTAGTCTAATTTAATATTTTTTCTACATTTGATTTACTATATGTCAGATATAATTGCACTTTTGAAAGGCCAAAAAACATGTCTCATCAATGGAGGAGATAAGCTATGTATTCACTCAATGAACCAAAGTACTTTAGGAAAAACAGCCATAACAACAAAAAGAATCTATTTGAAAATCAGAACTTCATTTGTATTTTTATTTTTGTAATTCAGTTTTTGTTCTAGTGAAAGGCTTGGAGTTAAGAGCCGTGCAGAGCAGTGGTTTATTCAACTATGGGACAACTTCAACATGGGACAACTTCAACATGGATAGAAGCAATGCAAACTTCTGTAATTTCCCCAAGATGTTGTGTTCTCTTCTGAGCTTCCTATTGCTGCTCAGCAATACCAGCCATATCAACCCTCCACTGTTCTAGTCCATGCTAGATGAAGCTGACACATGCTGGTTTCTTTAAAAAAATCACCCTTCCCTCTCTAGTAGAGAGGGATTACATCTGCAGAACTCAAGCTTTTGTTACAAGGGGAAAAAAAGATATAAGGGAAAGAGGAGAGGGAAAGAAAAAAGAAACCTTAAGATTCTGAATACTATTTATTACTGATAAACTCTGCAAAACTATCATGGCATATCAAATCATGAAAGTAACAGGAAACACTTCCTTTAATCACAAAGGAACTTCCCCTTTTCTCTCAGAGGAGGTCCCGTGTTGCACTGACTCCTGTCTCTCAACAGTCAGATCCATTTCTTCTCAGAGAAAATACGGGGTTCCCATTTCTATGAAGATCTTAGCACACATCAGATCTCTCCCATGAAACAAAACTGTATATTGTACAACGAAAAACCTGAGGAGTTGTAACTGGAATTTCTTTTGTTTGGTAATTTGTGTAGGCTTACCTTACCTAAGAAGTGTCTACATATTTATAACATATTTGCTAAAACACACATCTGGCTCTTGGTTTGTAACATGTATACACTATTTCCACTGCACAACTTGAAGAATGAAAGTCTGTATAGAACAGATTTCAAGTACTACAAAGAAAAACACCGTTCACAGTAAACTCAGCACTCTAGTTCCTTAGGGCCACAAACACCATATTACTGTAACAGCAGAATTTCTTTCCTGTAGCCTTTGACATCATAAACATTTTTTTTTTTTTACCCCACCAGGAAACAACATTTGATCAATTTTTACCTTATTTTGATAAAATCAAAGAAGTTCTCCAAGCAGAGGAGCATGAGCATTCCACGTGTTCTCCAAATGTCTTTTCATACAGTTTAGGCATTTTCTTGTAAATGAACATTGTACATTAAAGCAGTAGAATATCCATTAAAAAAAAAAAAAAAAGCTTTATATTTATTCTTTTTCTATATCTTTATTAACAGCACAAACAATAGTGGGGTACTATTCCCCCACTGCTATATATATTATATGAATATCTTCTTCCTTGAATAAGACCAGAAAGAATCTGATTTGCTGGCTGCTAAAGAACATCAACTTTTACCATTTACTTATTCCTTATCTCTTAAGCTACATTTTCCACAAAGAGTACAATTTAGGATTGGTGTTTATAATTTTAGAAACAAGAAAACATCTACTCTCCCATTATTTTCTTCCATTGATTTAAGTCCTCAAGAGAACATATTTCAAGGACTGAGTCTTGGTTGTTGAAATATGGTTACTTCATTTTAATTTCTAAAATTAGCTGATAGTTATTAACAGTTATTCTCTGTTCCCCAACATCTAAACTAATAAAAATAACAGCTTAACAAAAGTAACCGCCCTAACATGACTTTGAAATGTCAGATTTACTGTTCTAATCACAGTGAGAGGGATACTAAGAGTCAAGCTATCACCCAGTATATCTTCCTGTCCCATGCAAGATAAAGGTCATGAGGCCTGACATATCTAATTCTTTAATGTAAAAAACACTGTGGGAATGAGCATCATAAAAAAGGAAGGGGAATGGAAAATTGGAAAAAAATGTAATGGTTTTGAAATACATTAGTTACTGCAATCTGTTTGCTATTTCTCAAGTGAATAGAAAAAGAGGAACTAACATTGCAAGTATAGCATGGCTTTAGAACAGTTTGCCCAGGAAGGATGTGGAATTTATAAAAGGTTTCAAAGAATACAGGCCAATAACTACTTCTGTAAACACTTAAATAGAAGTAAAATTTTCCCCTGTACCTACTTTCTTCAAAATCAGTGAAGATATTTGCATACAAAAGTTTGAGAATCCTCAACTCTACACTTAGTATTCCCCCAAGCCATGACTAAAGCAGGAAAACCAGAAAATTAGTAGTCCAAGTTATTTAAAAAAAAAAAAAAAAAAGAAAAAAAAGAAAAAGAAAACATTATGGTGATTTACCTACATGAATGTATGGCGATTTGTTTCATTAAGAGAGGTTCAAAACCTACAACTCTATTACTAATTTAATCACTTGTGATTTTTGTTTTTCTCTATATGTACTGCTTTCAGAAGAGTAGAACAGCTTGTCTCATGCCCCAGCCATGACAGAGTGAAACAAACAACAATAAAAAATAAAATAAAAATAATTAAAAATAAAAAAATAAATAAAGAAAAATAAAAAACAGCCACCCCGAATTCCCCACTCTGCCCCAAAAAATAAGATTAAAAAAAAAAATCAAAAACGCTGAAGGAACAGTACTTTTTCAGGAAGAGAACATTCATTTAGAAGAAAATTGCACATTTGTTAGTGCTGAAGCCAAAGTCATCAGTTAAAAGTCTTACAAGAACATTTCAGATCCTAAACTGTCATAAATAAGGAATTTATCAAAAAATTCCTAAGTCACAAAATAAAAGTGCTCTCTACAACCAGCTTAAAGTCTATTTAGGGAAACCAATTTGGTTAAATAATAAGGTTAAAATAATCTAAACAATACTTTAGGATGGCTAGATGAACCAGAACCAGACGGCAACAAAACTGTAACAAGCTCTCTACCCTCAATAGTATGTAGATCTGACCAGAACTGTGTCATTAAAAGATCCCTGGAAGTTCCAGAAGCAAAGATGATGTCAGAAGGAAGAACTTAACATCCAAGACCGGGCAAGAACTCAACTTCAACAGGTATAATGACAGCAGGCTTAATAACCTCAAAATTTAGGGGCTCACCTTCTTCCCTTCCCCCCCCCATGTTTCCACATTTTACAGGCTCCCCCAGGAGAATATAAAGAGCATACATTCCTAGGAGGAGTAAAATGAGTTATTTTTTTCCCTTCACTTTATCCATACATTACATGATCATTTGCACCCAGACAACAATGCTCTGGAGCATACTGGCATGATATTTCAAACAGTAGCAAGACTATTTATCTGAAAACTGAGACGTCAGCTCTGTTGACTGCCACTGCTCAACCGGAAGATGACCAGGAGCATATTGCACTGACTAAGACTTCCAAGAACTCATTAACCATATAATTGAGAGTAAAGTTTAAAAAAAAAAAAAAAAAAAAAGGAGAAAAGTTTTGATAAGGGCAGTAAGGGCAGTATATAAAAATATCAGCTCATCCTTAGGGACTTTGCACTATGTTATGAGTCAACATCCTGCTGAGATAATACTACATCTTATCCAGGTAAGCCTTTATTTAGTATATAACCACATGTAATCACCTCAGCACAGGGAGAGTACTAATTCTGTTGTATGTTAATGAATCTCAGTACTCGTTTCCCAACACAGTATTTCCTACAACTGCTTCTCATCGCCTTTTTTCCCTGCTCCTTATGTGAGTGCCATTTTGCCTAACAGTGCCAAGCCAGTCTAGATGCCAGCAACAGCTGCACTCACAGCACCACATCCTAAGCTAAAACAGCTTTACAAATACCACAGTGCTGCTTCGTTATTGCTTTCTGTGGTAGAAAAGGTAAAAGACAGTGGGTTGAACTCTACTTGCTGCAGAAATAAGAGCTCCGAAGCCCTGACTGTTTAGCAATGATATTCTCTGATGCTACCCATCTGAAACCCATGTCTGCCACACTCAGCGTGCTGTGCCTCTGAGCCTTCAACTCAGTCAACACCTGGAGTCACATCCACATATCAAAAAGTTGGGAGCAGTTTCATAGCCAGTCAGTGATCTGTCACTACACCAGCATGCCTGCTGGAACAACTACACAATGGAAGAACCTTCATCTGCCCTTTCCTTCAGCATGCAGGTCATTTGCTTGCAGGCAGGCAGGATTATTTAGCTATTATGCGTGGCAAGATGATTGAAAGCCTAGAAGACCTACTTTTAGCAGGTCAGCCCCAGTGTTGCAAGGGGTGCCCACAGGGATTCACATGCAAATAGCTTGAGAAATGACTGATGTGGATGAAGCAGGGGGAAGGGGGAATTGCTGTTGACATGGCAAGGCCCCACATATCCATGAGAATAAAGGCAGCATAAGAATTATACACATTTAGACTTCAGCATTATTCATACCCATCACCTCTCACTATTGTATGAAAGCAAACCACAATCAGTGATTCAGCAACATTGGCCCTCTGTTCACAAGCTTTCCTGCTGAATGCAAATGCAGTGAACAATGAGTAATTTCAGTTCAGTTTTGTCCTTATTCTCCTTAGGAGGAAAAACTGGCTGTTCCACTCACACAGCATAAATGAAATATTTCCTACAGTTCAACAGTTAGAAGTGCAACTGAGATTCTTAAATTATTCTGCTCTCACTACAGCAGCTTTTCACAGCACAGTGACACAGGGATGAACAGGCAAGATACGCTGTCTAGAAGACAGCCACTTAAATAACATCATTGCAGTCAATTTTCTTTACTTACAACAGACAGCCTCTGAAATCTGTTGAGATGTGTCATTAATAAATGTTAGAACTTTATGATAAACCTTGACCTCAGATATCCTGTGGGATTTCCTAACCTTGTGGCTGATTTAATAAATACCTGTAGTGCGAAAAAGAAAAAAAAAAAAGTGCTTTTAGTTGCTGAGTGCCCATGAGGAGCATAAGACACTGGAACAGAAGGGGATGCAAAGTAGCTGAACAAAAGGAAAGGACTAATGGGAGAATCTAAGCTAGGGGTAATGTTGACGCTTATTCCAAAGCAGTGCTATATGAGGTAACATCAATCACATGAATTCTTTAGAAAGAGACACCTAGTGTCAAGTAAACCATTCCAACCCTATTGCAGTCAGGGTGGTATTGTCCAGATGGATCATAATGGTCTGACTGGTGTTCACATCTCTGTGCCCCTCCAAAATCCCATAGGAAAGTCTAGTGTATTTTTGTATGTCTAACTTCATGCCAGACCCATGCTAAGAATTTAGTAGTCTTTTAACATTTTGCAGCCTCTCCCTCCAACTTCCTGAGCAGCCATTCATGATAAATCAAAGGGAGGCTACAGTAAATTCAACTTCGGAAGGGATACAAGGAAGCCAAGAGAGAAGTGTGTAGTAGGGCTCTGGGAAGGATAGGGTAAAATTAGAAAATATTTAGATATCCAGAATGAAAGCTGTAAACAAAATCCCACTGAGTGTGTATCTTCAGTTTACAGCTCAGAACAAATTGTATCAGAACTGTCTGATCTGTTAGACACTTTTTAAATTGAAATAAAATTTGGTATAGAAAAATTTTAGAAAGGAACAGAAATGGTGAGAAAAGAAAAAAAAAAAAAAAAAAAAAAAACAACAAAAAACCAAAAACACCAAACAGACATTAGGAGTCAATGATGTCAAAGGCACAAAGTATCTAAAGTATCAGTTTTTAAACCAGAAGACAGCAAGCAATTATTTTTCATAGCCACTAGGAACAGGAAAAAAAAGAAAAAAAAAAAAAAAAAAAAAAGCTTATTTTGCATTAACTAACACTTAGCTTAAATACTAGAGGAAATTCTAAAGGCCCTGAGAAAGACTAGCTGGGGAGCCTGGAAAATCATCCCTGAAGGTTTTCAAGAGCAGACACTAGCTGAACATGTGTCAAGGAGGGCTGAGTCCACTTGACCTCACATCAACACACAGGCACAGATGAACAGGTCCCTGGGATTTCTTCCAGCCCACAGCCCGAGACTCTGTGTAAGGGCAGAAAAGGAAGTATATTATCTGGAGAACTAAACAAGATTCTGTTCATTTTTGATTAACAGAACAGAATGGCCCCGCACCTTCAATCACAACATCTTTTAAAGCAGTCACCAGACCACAAGCTTTCCCAGCACTGTAGCTGAGGAAGGGAATGGTAATTTCTGCTATGATTTGAAGTAATTTCTCTACCAGACACTCCTAATAATCCAGCAGCTTCAATATACACTCACTGTGAACTGCTACTCTTTTTTTTTTTTTTTTTTTTTTTTGCAAAGGTTGCAGAGAAACCTTATCAAGTTCTTGTGAAGATTGTGTTAAGTGAGGGAGGTCTGATTCATTTATGAGCCCTAGAGAGAAAAAGTAAAATAAAATCAACACTGCCCCAGGACAAGAGCTTGCTCTCTAAAGAGATATAGTTGAGAGCTAAATTTAGGGAGGAAATCTGAGTGGGGGCACACTAAAAATAAAACAAATTTGTCTGAGCTTTCTTTCATGAAGTTCAAATATGTACAGCCTATATAATCAACTTTCTGCTACAAACAGCAAGGAAGGGGAAAGAGAGATACTATTACGCTGACCAATAGGGAGGGAAGAGTTCAGGCCCATGATGAAGCTAAACACTACACAGAGAGCATTATTTGTAAGCAGAACAACAAAAAAACTGATGTTGTTGCTTTCTCTCTCCTTAACACATTTCATTTTGAAGTCTCACACACACACACTTTGGTCTTTCCAGAGAGGTATTCTGTAGACCTCTGTTAGTATTTGTACAGTACTTCCAACTGCTGTTCCACTCTCAAAATGGATTTATTTTTTTTCCCATTTCACTCTTAGAAATATGAAATTATCCTTCTAAACAGGACTTAAGATCAAAAACATCTTTAGTTTTTCAACCAAATTTTCACATTTCTTGTTGTTTACACTGGGATCATTAAGAACACTTGCTTTCCTTTTTAATTTCTCGTGAGTGCAGCTCCCAGTACTTGCGTGAATAAAAACAGCAAAGCCTTGCGTGTTGGTTTCATGCCTTTTCTTGCCTTTTTTTGTTCTCCCTGATGACCCTCCCCACCACTCACAAGTGACATGCATTTCTCTTGGAATTCTAGCTCCGGACCTCCTGATTCACCAGTGGTGGCCCTTCTGAAAAGGCCTCTCACCTTCCACCCTACCTGAGTTGCAGCCCAGCCCCACTCCCTCCCTCCCACCAGGCCAAGGCCTCCTTCCTCCTGGTCCACACCGAGCACCAGGGTGGCCCCAGCTGTTCTGGGAAGCTGCATGCTTTTACTGCTTGGCCCTTTGCTGCTGCCAGGCTAGCAGAGCATTTTTCCACCAGGTCTGAAATTCCCCACAACCACACGAACACCCAGGAGGAAACATCCCACACTCTATCTACAGACTGATCACCCAGCCCACACACCAGCGAGTGAAATACCACCATTTCCAATGGAGTATGGGTCCAGGCTACATTGCTAAACTAACTCCTTCCTGACAGCAATCCCAGTGCATGACCACAAGAAACAGCCAGGCAAGCTTTTGTCTAAACACTGGCAGGAATTGAGGGTCATTGGCATCAGCCACGTGTACATAAGGAACTCCTCTACAGGCAGACCTCGCCCCACTAAGTGGTCACAGGTAGACAGTAGCATCTCCCAAGGCATTACAAAACTGTGCAAGGCCAGTGCAAAGTCATAGCAATTTGTTTGTGCCAAACTCTTACTGTACATGGAATACAGAAACATTTAAAATTAACTTTTCTCTTGTTTTCCAGCCACTTAAGAAGCCTTAGAGTAATGTTTTTTTTTTTTACTAATTCCCTCCCCAATGACAAAAAATAGTTTTTTTCTTAAAAAAAATCATCCCAAGAATATTAGCTTCCAATTTTAATGTTTTAATAAATATATTAACATTAGCGACTTTTCATAGCCAAATTAAATCGCCCAGACTTACTGTAACACAAAAACTTTTGTTTTATAAATGTATATGTTTAAACAGCTTTTTACTAAACTAGGCTTCTATACCAATGCAATTCTGCCTAGTATATCCTGGTAGGCAGAATATACTCTGTGATGTGTTTTCAGTTCAGGAAGCGCCAGGGAAGTCATTAGTCTGACAGCAATGCCTCTTCCAGCTACTCTGATCCAATGTCAACAGTTTTTCCAGCCTTAAAGTGGAGAGGTCCATTGACCTCTGGTGGGAAGAGTTCATGAATAATTGAGTGATCAATAAATTCACAGCAAGGGAATGAAAAATATGGACTACACACCCAAACTGTCCATACTTCCCACGAGCACATACATCCTTTTATCAAGATCCCCTCCAACAAAAGCAAATTTTAGGATGAAGTATTTATGCTTTGCACAATTATTCTCACAAGCTTCACAGCTCAATATCAAAGAAAGAAAAAACAATCCATATAGAAATAGAGGAAGAATTACTTTATTTCTGCACACCCACCTAGCCCATCTCTGTTGTCCATACTCAGGATGTATGAGGTGGTTTTGTTTGTTTTTTAACCTTAAGCTCTGTAGTGGCAAGTGATGATCTTGGAGCGATGGGCAGGCAGCATTCCACTCCTAGGGGAGCGGCACGCCTCCTAACTAGGCTCTGGGCCATTCAACAACCAGCCTTGTAATTAGCCGGGGAGCATAGAGGTGAAAGGCTGTGCCTCCATCTAAGCCAGTCTAGGAACTGGTAACTCGTGCATGAGGGTTTCTGTTGACAGGTGTTAGCCAGGAACTCCTCGGCATGCAGGTAGGACTGCAGGAAACATGCTTCAACTCGATTGCCAATGTACTTGTGAAAACTGAAAGAGTACGCAACAGTAGGTTGGCAATTCAGAATGCATTTGACATCTACACCTCTCTGGAAACAAATGAAAGATTATCATTTTGGTGAACAGGATATTTGCTGCTTCTCTTGAAACCAGTAAGCCTTCAGTATGTAAAGAGGCTGTCAAGGCTGCACAGCAAAAATAAAAGGATCTGCATCCCTTTACTGTGCCAGCTATTATTAGAAATTAAGACAAAAGATCTCTGTGTCTGAACTGCTGCCAGTTTATTATGGTTTGAATTAACCATCAGAATTTCACCTGGTCACCAGACAAACTACACTCAGCAGCAGTTACGTGACACCTCAGCCCTGCAGCTCCTCATGTGTGACGCTTTTAGCAGCAATTCGGGTGTCTGAATGAGCTAGCTTGGCCAAATACGAGCTGCTTTGACACAGGCAAAGCTCAGACCCCTTTTCTGAAATAAATCCGTTGTTTTCCTGCCAGAGGGTATGACTGCAAGCTTGGGTCTTCTGCTCAGGTCCCTGCCATCATGCTGCACCAGGTTGAGGGTGCAAGGCTCTGGTGACCTTTTGACAAGTCAAGAAGTATGCAATGTTTTCCATACTGCTACTACACGAGACCTCATGTCAGGCTCAAGAAAAATAAAACCCTCTTACACTGTATTTCAGGTTTACTCCTGGCGTTGGAGTCGGGAGTGCTCTAAAACAACACGTTCTTGGCTTCCCAACAGGACAATGCAAGACAAAAAGCCAAGCCTTGCACTAATTATATGTTCCCCTGACTCAGGAAGTGGGAGCCTTAAGGACAAAACCCAAACAGCCGTGACTCAGTGGCAGCAGCATCATGCAGCACTGTGGCCTTTGCTAGCACACTGAATTTTAAGTATTCCCATCCCTGCACATTAAATGCTGAAATATTCTGCTCATGAACTACCAAGGGAAAGCTTAACCCAATATAATGGCATAAAACAAGGCAGCACATCACTTTGCTAAACAAATGATGTTTGTCCAACGTGAAGTTGTTCTTTTCCATGGGCTTGGTGGTATCTCGGTCTTAAACTTGGAAAGCATTATTTCTGTAGAGTATAATTTTTAGCAGAGAACAGCATCTAGCAAGAATGATAACACCTCATGCAGGAGACAAGTAGCTCTTTTGACAGGCCACTAACATGAAAACAAGTCATAAATTAGCTGCAAAATGGAGTCCCTCTGGATGCGGCACCTGAGTGCATTTGCTTTGTAATTTATTTTGCTAATCCTTACAGAATTATTTAACCTTCCAGACATAGCCAGGTTATCTTTCTTGCAACTGTTTTCTCATTACACCTGTTTTGATTCTTTTTTCATAAAACAAAGACTCTGAAGTCTTACTTCATTAATTCTTACTCAAGTATCTCTCAGCAGTGATCTGGAAAACAGAGCCTATTATGGATAGAGCCGCTGGATCTGTTCCACTGGAACAGGCTGCCCAGGGAAGTGGTGGAGTCACCATCCTTGGAAGTCTTCAAAAGACGTTTAGATGTAGAGCTTAGGGATATGGTTTAGTGGAGGGCTGTTAGCGTTAGGTTGGAGGTTGGACTCGATGACCTTGAGGTCTCTTCCAACCTAGAAAATTCTGTGATTCTGTGATTCTGTGATCTCTTCTCAGTATTTGTAATGGGAGAAACTACTGGGCAGCTCAGACTACACATTTTTGTGAAATCAATAACTTGCTTTCTTTGGACACAACAAAAAGGAAATTGATTACTTTGGTCACGGCTCCTGTATATTTCCCATGTTCTTAAGCTGCTGAGCACAAAGAAAAAAAAAAATAAAATGCTCCAAGCTACCCCCTCAGCAATTTAATAAAAGGGAATGGACTACTCTAAGGCAGATAGAAAGTAAACAGAATTCAATGAAGCCTGAAAAAAAAAAAAAAAAGAAAGAAAAAAAACCCTTTTCAGTTTGAAGTGCAGGGATTTGTTTGTTTGCATTCATATTTTATAAATAGTTAGCAGAATAAGTTTGCCAGTGTTGACATTCAGAGTAAATTAAATGCAAACACTGAAGATCATTCATGAGAGAAAATTATTTGATGCAGTAAACCTAAAACGTGTGGGATCCTTACAGTTACTGCATCCAAAATCAAATTCCAGGCTGTGTTAGCAGCCCAGCTAAAAAGGATAGGGAAACAAACCGTTTTTCAATGACATTATTTCATACTGAACACTTTTGGTCAGCTACCCATTTGATTTATGCACTTGATCGTAATAGTTCAGCTTTCAAATATCAAAGGCTTTCAGTTCATTCCCCATGAAGCAGCAGCAGACCAAGCCCTTTTCTCAAAAGTCAGAGAAAATACCTTTGAGAATTGATGATTTCTTTGTGGAAAGCTGCTCAGGTAGCAACCTCAAAGAACAAACCCCATATTCTGAGGCTTTCAGCCTGGCCTCCCCTCTACAGAGTGTTCCAGCCATCCCAACACTTGTCGGTCCATCAGTAGGATGTTTGCTTGAAACACAGGGACAGTGTCCCTACAGCAGTTTTTGCTGAAAGTCTATGAGCAGGAGCTACAAGAAGGAAGCATGCCAGACTGAGTTCTATCATTGTCACTTAACTCTGTAGTTTCTGCTCAGGCAAGGTTTCTGCTCAAACAACACAGACTTGTTTGCAATTGAAATTATATAGTGTATATATATTGTACATTTATATTTATAATATATGACTGTGTAGCTGTTTGTTGTTGTTGTTTGGTGGATTGTTTTTTGTTTTTTTTTTTTTTTTAAATAAACAGTGTCTTATCAGCATTAAATTGAAAACAAGTTTCAGTGGTGAGGACTGCTCTGAAAAAAAAATCTTTATCAAAGGAAAACATTTTTCAGGCACACCCAGAGAAAGTGCTGAACAAACCCTACACACCTCTGCAAGTATCAGAAGAGCCCAAACCCAGAAACAGAAAACAGTTTTATGAAGAGAAAGCTGTGGATTAGAAATATCTATAGCACTTATAAATTGCAAGGATGAAAGAATATTATTCCCTCTCTTGAGCTTTCCAGGTAGCAGAGAACTACTGAAGCTATGCAAATAATTTTGCAGCTGCCCTTGGTATGAATTTATCATCTATGTAGGACTGTTGTGTTTCAGCTTCTAATTCCATTCAGCTCTATTAATAAATCATCTTCAGAATTCTCTTTAGAAAATTCGTGACTTTCCATAGCAAATTAACCAAAAGATCCTGTGCATTATTTCACTTGTTAGCATGTATGCATACATGAAATAAGGCATGCTGAGATCCTAGGAGAAAAACAAAACCAAATAAAACAAAACAAACAGAAAAAAGAATGAAGAACAAGTTTGGAAATAGGCAAGAGGAGCTCTAGGTATTGTGGTCAGTTTGAGACAGGCATAGAACAAGAGGATAAAGTCTGCAACAACACACTTTTACATATCTGCTGAATTGACATGGCTTTTTTTTTTTTTTTTTTTAAATATTTCCTCACGAAATATCCTCTACATTTTATCTTTCAGAAGCCACAATTGCTGTCATCACAAATGTAAACATATATATATAAAATAAACTTTCAGGAAATCCAGCTCTGACAAATAAAAGGTATCCAGTATAAGCGAATGCAAAACCTACAGGTCCAACTATCCTAAGAAAACCAGGGCTCAGGAACAATCCCTACATATATCACCTTACAGGCTCCTTCTTTCATATTTAATGGAAGTGCCTCTCTGTATACATATACACAAATATGCAAGTACACACACAGAGAAAGTCAACGTTAGAATTACATCAGCTGCCAAGAATTCAGATTTCTGTGCTTCCCCTAATTTTACTTTTGTAGTTGCTATACCAAGGAGGCGGCCAGCTGACCAAACAAAAACCCACCCTTTGACCTTAAATCCTTTTATTTTGACATTGAAGAACATGCTTTGTAAGCAGGTGGGGACTTTAGCTGACACACTTACCCCACATAGACTGTCTTTGGTCATAAGGAACACCTGCTTCACACCTGCATCAAGCATGAGGCAATGCCCTCAGGGAAGGGAATTGGGCAACAGGGGAAAGTGGAAAAAGGAACTAATGAGCAACAGTTTACATTAAGAGCAACCATTCTGTGGGAAAAGTAGCTTTAAAACAGTCTTTATATTCTTCTCAAGTTATCTGCCACTGGCTACTGTCCATCTTGAAAACACCTAGGAGAAAGGCAAGCAGACTTATCATGGTAATAAGTCCTCACCCAAAACAGAGAGACATCTCAGGAGCATGGAATCAAACACAAAGAACAACAAATGGTGTGGGTGGTAGGAAGTCTGAGGATCACAGCTTTCAGAGGAGGCAGCTTGAGGAGAAAAGAGAGAAGTAAGGAAGAAAATCGGTAGTCATTATTAAACAGCAGCCAACAGTTTCTGAGAGGATCCAGGAGACCACAGGCTCTCCCCCCTAAGAGTGATGAGTGCTGCCCTGAGCCAGTGGTCACTACGCTAGACCAGGTAGGCACTTGTGGAGACATTCAGAACACTATCCTTGCCTGCAAGCAATTAACAAAACAAAGTTAAATACCAACAGGCTGCATCTGGAAAGGTTTTGCTTGATCATCACCCTCAACTTGTTACACCAGGCCATGCAACAGTCTTTGGGAGAAAAGCATGCATCTCATCCCCCACAAATGACCACTGTCTGCTTTACAGAGGTAGCTCACCATTTTGGGGGCTCTGCTCCTAACTTATCGTACCTGTAGCTTTATAGAACACTTCTCTTCCACTGCTATAACCTCTCCTTTGGGGGGATTTCCCACCACCAGAACCTATAGCCCACTCCTACATCAAAGTACTTTGTCGTGACTGACTGATTCAGTTTGACTTACCTTTTTCATCTACTTACTCATTATTTGGAAGGAATCTTGGAAAAAAAAAAAAAAGAAAGGAGTACGGAAATCACACTCCTGTTATATAATATATCATTTACAGTTCACTGAGCAACAAGAAGTATATGCTTGTGTTGGATTTATGACAGTATAATTAGCTGTAGTTTGAAATTCTGAGGATAAGTAACAGAGCTCTAATGTCATAACAGCTAGAGGAAAGCAACATTTACACTGACTAGGAATGATCCTTCTCAAAGTAAATCTTGCTCATACACAAATGACTGTAAATAGCTGTCCCCTGGTTTTGTCCTGGATATACCCTTGTTTTATTTAACATTAGGAGGTAACAGCGAGATCCTTAGCTGATCATAACTGATGCAGTTTGAAGATAATCTTGACTGTCCATTAACACAGTCAAGATAAAACAGTTTTAAAAAGTTTAAAATAACAGTAGATGTCTGGTCCAGGCCACCTTAAAGTCAGGGAAAAGTCCCTTGCTCACATCAATCCTTTTTGAAATAATGCCTACCATGAACAAGGCAAGGAGACTAACCAGAGTACGAGAAGGGTTTAAATGTATGATCCAGCTGACTTTGAACACAAGTTTAAATGCATTTCCTTGTCATAAATACTACACATCAAACAAATTATTAAGGAGTGCCTGCCCAGATTTCCAGCTCCATGACACTGGGTTCTGCTGTGATCTCTACAGCAGTACAGCTCAGAAACCCATTCCCGTGCTTCCCTCAATGTACTCTCAGGCTTTCCAAAGTGCAGCTTACTGAAGGGAGCCAATGTTAGTTTTTATTAACACACATCTCAAACAGTAAGTGAAACAAAAGTAACTAGTTTTGCTGCTGATTAGAATTTAAATATCATAATTTGTTTCCTAACTTAATAGGTTATTATTATCAGATCCTAGATGGTTAGAAATTTCTGACTGGAGATACTGAAGAACAAAATATAATTAGTGTAAGTCTTATTTCCGTTATTGCACATATAAAGCTCTTCCTAACTTTGGAGATATGATACTATTAGTGAAGAGTTCTTAGCTTCTCAAGCAGATAAGAGTTTGAAAAAAGCTTGCATTTTAGCAAAATGTAATTTTTACTTTAGAACCTTCCACAATGCTATATTAATGCAGGAAGTGAGTCCCCAAAAGCTTTATTTTTTTTGTTGGAAATCTTTAGATTAAGTTCATCAGGGTATCCAATGCATCTGCCTAAGGCTGTAAATTTCAGACTTTTACCATCCTGGAGCAGAAGCTAGAGGCAAGGCAGGGATAACTGAAGTGCCTGATGCTGTTTGAAATATCTTATACTAGGCAAATTAATCAAGGACTTTCTGGCAAAATTATTAAAGAAAAAAGGGGGTGGGAGGGTAGAACTTTTCTTAGAGCATTGCAGTTCCTTTCTCTAGCATTTCCACTACTAGCTGGAGTGTTTTCCTGCAGAAGTGTGCTGTTTCTTTTTATACAGTCTATTATTTTGCAGCTCCTTTCATGGACCTAATCAGGATTCCTAAGGTTACCAAGCTATAGCTCAAAAAACCTGATGCATACCAGATACAAAGGCTACAGTCTAGTTGCATGCAGATTCCTCATGGTTAATTATTGTCACAAAGATTTTCCCTCTCTGACTTGTGCAGTCTCAGTCATTCTTTTAACACATCCTATGCTATTAGAGCTAGTTGACAATTTGGCATTCATGAGGAAACAATGCACAAATGTACACGCTATGCCATATGTGAGACAAATTAGCTACTATCATGACTATACAAGATTGTATATGTGCTTGTATACGTGCTAGCATTTGGACCACGAATATTCTAATCTACTTCAAATTCAATTACTTGACAACTTTGCAAATTGCTGCAGAGCTTATCAGGCATTAATACTTCCTTATTCTTGCTTTAACATCTGCGTCACAGCTTATAAAATAGCAAGCTGAGCCACTGAAAGTGAGAGTCACGTAGGGTTGTGAAAGCCCTGCAGGACTACTTGTTAAGACTTCAATCTCCATCCCAAAGCCTTGTTTGCTCAGCTTTAAGAGCTCTCTCAAACCTCTGAAATACCACAGGAGCTTTCCTAATTAACCCTTGGCTATATGATTATACATAATAAGCACCTGAAGGCTGCATTTCTCTTAATTCAGACACCTTCAGGGAGACCCAAATTCCATTTCTTTTTTCTTCTCAGAGCTGCTGGCAGATACTAGATAATGACTCCTCTGATCAGGCTCTTCTGGGACCTGCCAAGAGAGGACTGCTACTTTGCAATCCTAACAGGCCTGTCACAACAACACCATGCAGCCACAGGGCCAGGGAAAAAGGAAAAGAAAAGGACTGGAAAGGACTTTTTATGAAAACTCACATCCTCACCAGCCCCAAGACCTCTGATGTTACCATCAAGGCTCTTATGAGAAAAGAATGCATATGAAATAAGGGGTCTTGGGAGCTATCTGTGTCACACACTAAAATCAGCTAATTAGACTTAATAGGCACTTAGAGCAACTGTATATATCCTCTAAACATGCTGTCTGATGGGATTTATTTAGTGCTCCATCCTTCCAGACTGATAGCTTACCTGGCTTTAAAAAATTAAATAATAATAATAATAATACAGCTCTGTATTATTTCTTTGCTAGGAAATTCTCCTAAATAGAGACAGTTTTAGTACATGTTAAATATGGTTATAGTTACTGGACATTAGCAAGAACCACTTTTGTTGCCAAGATGAGGGAAGGCATTACAACAACAGAGATTGCTGCTCTTTTACTACCCTGGTGATCAGTGCCATAAATTCAGGGATATCATTGCATGAAGACCAGTCAAAACTCATTCTCTGTCCCTGGAGTAGTGCCTGGGGAGGATGAGGTGGGGGGGGAAAGTGTTGCATATCAACAGCATAGTAGACATAGAAGAGGTACATTCCTAACAGTAACCCTTTACCCCAATTAAACACCTTTCATCCAAAACATCTTAAAAAAAAACAACAAAACAAAACAAAAAAAAAAAAAACCGAGGAAAGAATTACCTTCATTTCACAGAGAGAGAGACTGAGGAATGCATACATGGTATAACACATTCAGATGTCATGCAGGGATATGTTTACACTGAATGCCATGGGCATGTGCCAAGCAGATGAAATTTTTTTTCAGATCATGCGCCATTCTGGGAGGGAAAAAAAAAAAAAAAAACAACCTACATGAGCACGTTAGGACAGCACCAAGCTAGACTGAACAGAGCAAGCCTTTCACCATAACTTTGTAGCCTGAGGCATGGCACCACCTCAGCTAACGTGGCCACCTGCTTTATAAGCAAAACCTACAGGCAGTAAGTGCTCACATCTGCCTTCACATCAGAAGACAGATGAGAAAGTAAGCAGTCAGACTTGCAGATCTAAAAGTAATAACACCTTGGATACCAACTCAACTGAAACCAGATTTTTAACACTGAGCACTGACTTGTATTGGCATTATCCAAAAATTATTCAGTGGTATAACATGCAATGGGCTAGGGCAATTTTCAGGATGCACAGCCAAGACTGTGGTGGGATCCAAGCTTACCTTAGGTGTCAATCCTCTAGAATAAGTATCAGAAGTAGCAAGGGCCCATTTTAGCTTCATTCAAGAGCCAGCAGACTTGCATCTGCACTGTCATACAAGAGAGGCTATTTTAATTTAGACAGCCAAGTGGTGCCAGAGTGGGAAAACCTGCCTAGAATGCCAAGTACAGAGCAAGTCTATTGAAGTCAGGAAGCCTGGCCCATTATTAAAAAAAAATATATATATATATATATACACACAAATAATAAAAGCCTGTTGTTGAAAGACACCATATAAAAATAAAATTAATACATCAGGTCATAGGGATGGGAGGAATGCCTACACCACCTGGTCTCTTCTAGGAATGTTCTTCCCTAAATATTTGCAACTACCTGCTCCCATAGAAGATGACATTCAGAAGAACTAGTCTATGATGACAACATTGTAATATAGTCTGATCAATTAATTCATTTCTTCCTACCCCTCCATTCACATCTTCAGTGATTTTTGTCATTGAATAGAACTGTATCAACAAAACATCCAATGGAAGAAAACAAAAAAAAAAAACTTCCACCACACATTTGTCAAAGAGTAGCTATGCATAAGGTTTTGGCATCAGTGCTTGACTTTGATGTGCACTGACCCCAGGGAAGAGCTCAAAGCCGCTTTAACACAATTTACAAACATGAATATGGTAGCAGTTAGCCTGCTGAGTGAAAAGCATCTATGCTCACAAAGAGAATAATATTATCTGGGAGAAGCAAGATGACACAGCACAAAGCTAATACACACAAAGCAAACACATGTTGTTAACTGCAAAAACTTTTAGCTAAACTGAAGCAATATGACAAATATGTCTCTACCAGATCCACAATATTTTTAACTTCCCCCACTATGAACACAAGAAAAAAACATTTGTATCCCAGTGAAGGGGGGAATTAAGTAGAGTATGAATGATTCTGCAGGTAAATAAGACTGTAAAAACAAACCCACATTTTTAGGAGGTAAACACAATACATGCTGCTGCTTCCCTCTGTACCCTTGCCAAGGAGAATTGTTATGATTCAGAAGGCAACAAAGCCTTTGTGTTCAAGGACCGTGTGGATTTCAGGACATGTGCTCTTCTGAACGGCACACACTTCAGAGATACCATGGTCCATCACGTCACCCTAAGTCACCTTGACATTTCTGAGATTATACATCATTGAGATGATAGCCTCAGGGCTATAAACCTTCTTTTTAATACATTATTAATGATAATGGCTGCTACAGACTGACTACATAGTCCTATCATCTCCTTTTCCCTCAGAAATCTAACCAAGACTATTGCCTGCAGTTAACACAATAATATCCTGCAGGTCTGGATTAGGTTTTTCACAATCACAGAAGATTTAAGAGACTTCAGTAGCTCAGAATTAGATGGTGTCTGCCCAGGAAATTGTAGGTTGGGGCCCCAGTTCAGCCCCTTGACCTACGTACCAAAGGGCATGGGAACTACAAAGGCACCAGTAGCCTTATAAATCACCAAATAAGGATCTGGGGATAATAACTACAAGCTTGTTGTTTCAGTTAGTCCCTCAATTAACCTAAGTTGCTCCTGACACTTGTATTGAAAGATAAGCAAAATACCTACTCTATTTTTAGAAGAAATGATCACCTAGCTCTCAGATTTTACCTAGATCTGAAGAATAACATTAACAGACCATAAAGCAGACTACATGGAAGGCAGTTTTCAGCATATGGGTCACAACTTCGCTGGGGAGGGGGAGCAGAATCTGTTGGAAAACTCCCTCCAGAGGTATAGGTGGTTTCCAGGGGCGGAGAAAGCAATCCTCTGCAGAGCTTCATGTTCACGATACCAAGAACAAGCTCTGAATTGTCATCTGATTTTTCCACCTACCCACTCTGTTGACTTACAGCATCTTTTTCAAGAACTGCATCCACCCAAGGAACGTGAGGTTGTGTAGTTTATCCTAAAAGTTTAGGGAGCTAGTTCTATTCTTGCTTGGGGTGATGCCCACACATCCCACCCCAATCCTTTTGAGGAAAGAAATTACAAATACCCTCTTACCCTCTCCCCATCTGCAATTAGAACAACAGCATTACCATACACACTTTCCACAGCTTTCTTAGTCACAGTTTTCTCCACTTCTGTTTGCAAGGAAGAAACCTTCTCAGAACAGCACAAGCCAAATTCCTCCCACTTGCACGTGCTTTGCTTAGGTGGGGGCAGTGATACAAGCCTGGCTTACATGAAGCCTTTCCTCATTTACTTGCCTAATTACATAAGAGTGCTGTTTAAAAGAAAAAAAAAAAAAAAAGAAAAAAAGAAAGCCTTAAAAAAGGTCAGAAATTTCACGTACACCCCTTTTTCTAAGTGGATTAGCCCAGCCTACGTGTTACCAGCAGCATTGCTGGCCTGAAAGTCTTTCATTATCTCTTGAAAGTTGGCGTTATCTGAATATTAACAACATTACATGGATATTCATCTAATGGTCTGATAACATTATCTCCCAAGCTCTTAGCTGCAGAAGCACACTGCTCGTACTCAGCTTTGCACATCAAAGGGAAACAACAACAATAGCGCAGCTTTGAAAAATGCCTCGAACCGGCCAAAGTACGGAATTCATAAGCAAAGTGCTCTGTTTATCTGGCAGCTGGGTGCGGCTGGAGGAGTCCAGCTCCAGAGCCAGCACACGCCTGGCAGAGCAGCTCTCTGCTGCACTGACTCAGCGGAAAGCAGTGGGAAAGGAAACGTGCTCGGAGATTTCCAGACCCCGCCAAAGGCCTACTCCCCCTCCCCGATGCCGTCAGAGTGAAGGAGGAAAGGGGCTCCACCAGGGCAAAAAAATATATATATAAATGATTAGAAAAAGATCTGGAGCAGGAGTAAAAACATTCATTAAAAAGAAAAAAACAACACAGGTACAAAACCAAGAAAAATCCTTCCCCCACTGTACAGAATTGGTGCACTTGACTCTCTTTGACCTTGTGCTGAGACTTGCTTTCTACAATCCAGCAGGGCACAGCAGCCCCAGGCCAGCCCCCTCCTCCTTGCACCCTCAGACATGTGGGCCAGGGGCTAGGAAAAACAAAACACATGCAAGCACGTGCACATGTGTGTATGTATATATATATGCATGCACACACAATCAGTAGAAAAATTGTTTCTAGAGAACGTTGAGACATCCCAGCAATGGGCTTATTTCTGCAGGATAATAAACTGCTGCCAGAGTTGAGGAGTACAGGGTCAAAATGTTTCTACCTTCTCTGATGTTACTCCAGCTCTCATTTCAGTTTTAGAGAGATTTTCTGTGGCTGCCAAGCAGACTAGGTTTTGCTGTATTTTCTTTGAAGTACAATATTTTTTGTACATCTTATGTGAGCTGACAGATGCATTTTTATTATTTTTTTTGGGGGGAGGGGAAACAGCACTATGAAATAACAGAGCAATATAACCACACATTTCTGCCTGCATCTGTTTTGCTCTGCTGATCCAGTGGATCAGCATTCATCAGTAAAACACAGTAACAGGGAGCAGCAAGAGCCCAAGAGGTATTTGTCTTCCTCTTCTCCAAATCACAAAGTGTTTCAGTGGGTGTTTCCACAAGAATAGAGGGCTGTTCGTGAGATTCTTGATGATCAGCAGGGTAACTTTGGAGTGACTGTTAAGAGTAAGAAGGGCAGTAGGAATACTGCATTGCTCAGGAGCCTGTAGCCTTCCATATCTGTTTCTTTTATGTACTTGTAATATTTTTGTCCATATAAAAAAGAAAGGCCTGCTAATAGGCAGCTAGGACCTGGAGAGATTTATTTTTTTTAATGCTATGAACAGCCACAGAGGTTCTCTGGCCAGAAAAGCAACCACTGTTTACATACACAGAGGGCAGGCAGAGGAAGATAGTATTTTGTTTAAGGTGGAATGACTTTGGCACAAAGCAGTTTTATTGTTACTCATCTTTATATAATTAAAAACTTGCATGTAAAAAAGAGACAGTTACAAAGTAAACTTAAAGACTCCTGAAATAGGATTGGTGTAGGCAATTTTCAGCACAAATATTTACAGATGTGGTGACTGAGTATAACAAAAGGCTGAAAGGCTGGCCTTTTTTTTTTTTTTTTTTTTTCCCACTGAGATGCACCACAACATGGTAGTGCTCTCAAGGCTGTAGTCACATAGGAATCATGCAGAGCCAGGTTCAAGCAGCACGTTGCACATGCATGCACTGCAGTAATGTTAGCTGCTTCAGAAGTCTGCATAACACCACTCCTTCAAACTGCTCAGTTGTTTTTAATCCATTCACCCGTCCACAGCTTCTTGGCACATTTACAGTTCCCCTCCCCTCTCTCCACCCACTTGTGTGCGCATGCATGTGTTCGTTCAGCACAGGCTTTTTCAGGTTCACTCCTAAAACTTCCTGTTCATTTTGTTTCAGGTCCATAGTTAAGGTGCTTTAATTTATAAAGAAAAAAAAAAAAAGGGGGAGTTACTTTGCAGGTTTTTTTTTCCCCATGTAAGAGTTACTCCATGAAGTCAGAAACAACAAATTACAGCTCAGTTAGCAGGTGTGCATCTTTAAGAGATCTATACCATCTTCCTAAGAGGCAGCACAAAGTACAAGTGTGTGCTTACCTCAAACCCAGCGCTTCTTACCATAGTCTCAGCTTTTAGATTCCACCAGGCATCTCTACAGTGTGCAGCATGTATAAGGGCCTATAAAGAATGGCTTCCATAATATCCAAAACTCTAGGCAGGGGAAAAAGCCCCCGCGCTTTTTTTTTTTTTTTTTTTGCCTTCTCCAAACAACTGGTACTGAGACATCAGCTCTTTGGTGCAGTGCCTGCATGCCTGCAATTAGCTGATCTACGGGGCTGCACAAGCCGTCCAGCCCAGCCCTAGCTTCCCGCCACAGGTCTCAGATCAGATGCCCTCTAACCCCCTTCACTTCCACTCACTAAGCGACACGTGGCAGCTTTCTGTTCTAGCAGAGTACATACCATCTAACATAATACTGCTTTGGATTATCCCTTAAACTATAAATTAGTATTTATATTCAGCAACTTCAAGCAGTCTTGCACCAGATCGTATTTTTCAGACGTGTTGCACCACCACATAAAAGAAATCGAAACAGAAGAGCAAAGAAGATATTCATACTTACTATTTCTGAGAAGGTATCCCCGTTAAAAACAGGAGCATAAGCTATACTTTGCTTTGGTACATGTGTATTCATGGGTGCACATAGTTCAAGAGATACTTGGGAATATATAACCTAATCAGCTAGAGCACCTCTACGAAGAGAGCTATGTCAGGCAAGTTAAACTGCAGCCAGCCTAGACAGCTCTGCTGTGAGACAGGACACATTAGCTGAGGAATAGCATCAGGCTAACATAGCTGTACTGTTTGTTAGTGGAGCTAACGAGGCCTGTAGTGACATATCAGCCACCTCAAAGCCAAACAAGGACTCTGAACTTCACTCCAAAGTGTGGGTACACCCATGTGTTTGCACAGAATGCCTGTTTGCTGATTGATGAGGGCAAAGCACTTTGGTGCAGTTAAATCCTTTGCAGAGAGCCTTGGGAATCTGTCAGACTTTGCCACAGGGGCTAGAATCTCTAGAGGGTACTGAAATAAAGTGAAAGAATAAAATCACATGACTAAAAAATACATTGTTAAATTCAGATGTATTAGTGTATGTTAAATCCTAATCCACAGTGGCTTAAAGCAGAGTAGTTTTTATATACATATACCCATTTTTATGTACACGTACACTCCTTATTCAAAGGGATTTCCAACTGTTCAGAAGCCCAGTGATAGATAAGAGCATGCTTTGGCTTTGTTGTGTTAGCTCAGATACTTCTACAAAAAAAAAAGAAAGACAGAACAAAAAGATAAACAAGGTTATTGGAATGTAAGGAAGAAGTGTGATCTAGGCTTTCATAAAGTGAGCACTATATGAGAAATAATTTTTCTATTTAAGAAATCTTTAATCAAGCACTCTTCCTTGTTCTTGACAGAACACAGGTTAGAGCCTTGAATTGTATCTGGATTTCTTGTACTAATAGAAGTCGATGCTCTTACTCTAGGGCTTCTAGTGTCCTTCTAGAAGTGACATACCAGGTCACCGCATCTCACTAAAAGAAGCGGAGAAGATGTTAGACACCAGATAACCCTGGCTAGAACTTACCATAAATTAAAGTAACAAGAACACAGCTGGGCACGTGCCAGCATTTAACAAAGGTGTTGTTTCAACAGTGGAATGTGCAAAGCTGAACTACCAGGACTTTCTAACGACAAGCAAAGACATGCAGTGCAAAAGGACTTAGAGCTTTCAAGCTCTTATCATAGAATCATTAAGGTTGGAAAAGACCTCCAAGATCATCTGGTCTAACCATCCTCCTATCACCAGTGTCACCCGCTAAACCAAGTTCCTAAACACCATGTCCAACCTTTCCTTAAAGGCTTCCAAAGACAGTGCATCCACCACCTCCCCAGGCAACCCATTCCAATGTCTGACTAAATGCCTTATGAGATAAGTATAATTAGCATGGTCTCATCCATTTCAAGTTGGAGTAAGATTACTTCAAAAGCAGGCGAATTATAGCAGGATGTGACAAGATAAAAAGGCCAGAAAACTACATGAACATAAAGCAATTTAAACAAAAAATAATAAAAAAAACTCAGCTGCACATTGCAGAGACCTCCAAGAGTTTACAGAGCTGGACATCAGACAGATATCAAGGAAGAACACACTGATTTAGAACAAGTTGACTCCATGCATTTAGGTCCATACTAGTAGTGGCCACTAAATTGTGGGTCAACTGTTAGTTAATGCATGCCTTTTTTAGTTTAACATTTTTCAAAATTAATGTGAAACAGAAAGATTCTCCCACAGGCCCAGTAGCCATCTGGCGCTATTGCTGTACTTCATGAAAGATTCATTGCCACTTCATCATAGTGGGTTATTTCAAAGACTGTAGTGATTTATGTTTTATAAGCAGAATATTCTCCTCACCTTTGATGTTTGCAAATCTGCTTCAGCATCACAGTTCAACAGAATATGTTCTTTCTGGCTTAATTCTGTGGATTTCTAGCAACCTTGAAGGCCACAGCATCAGCTGAAGAGTCATAGTTTTAACAATAGCTTCAGAAAATGGACAAAGCAGTTTACCTCCCTCCCCTAAGAAAAAAATAAAAAGCAACAAAATTCCAGTAAAACATGTCCAGACATTAAGAGCTGCATTGTAGCTCCAGACTCCAATTTAGCTATCCAACGCAAACAGAGCTATATGAAGTAATACATAGCTTAGTTTGACACTCATTCTAACAGAAATTTTATGTTTCTGTTGTGTTCTACTCTCAGGAGACTGTGCACCCTGAAATATTCCAGCAGGTTCTACAGAGACTAAAATGAAGCCAGGTTAAGGAGTGCATAGGCTAAATCTCTCCCTGTGAAGGCTGGGGAAAGCAACAGTAGTTCAGTAAGTGACTGAACTCGCAACTAGTCATCAGAAGCTTGGCTACAACACCTACCCTGATGCTGTGCTGTACCACACTGGTATGAACTGCATGTGCTGTGGTTTTTGACTTGGAGGATACACATTTATTTGTTTTTTCCTCAGGCTACTATGAATAAGGTCAAAAGAATTCAGGTAATTCCTTTAATTAGAAAGGGACTGCTTGTGAGAGTTGGTAATAACTTGAAGAGTGGGAGTAAAATACATCCCCAACAATTCAATATGCAACAGGCTCCAATAGGAAGTTACTAAAATTGAGGAAGAAGTGAGTGAATATTCATAAGTTCTCATCAAAATGAAGAGCACCTTTAGAGGTTCCATCTCTTATCTGTAAGTACATTATCAGCCCACACAAGACTTCAGTCTGCAGCTCTGCATGTTATCTCAGTCATGGGTATTCATGATAGCAAGGTATTTTTTTTGTCTTAAAATTGTCTTTACATTAAGAAGGTCCCAAGGCAATTTACCCTGGGAGTCAAGAACAGATTATATGACAAACCTGAATGTGCTACTTGATCTCATGGAAGCATGCAGAAGGGAAATGGGTACCCTGTCTTGGGTGGCCCTAGGGAGGCTGCAGCAAGAGATGTAAGAGGCAACAATGAGGACTTCTGCTGATATGAAAATCAGTGGCGGCAGTTTTTAAGAAAACATGGATTTATTGCTGAAGATGCTGGGAGACATGGTGGCAACAGAAGCAGAAGAGACCTTTATTATCAAGGTTTGCTCTTAGGCCTTTCAGGCAGACTGAGAGCAAACTGAACACGTTTGGTCCTATGGACTCAAGTGACAAATGAGGGTGTTGAGATTGCAGTCCAGTGCCATTGAGGTCACTCTCAATAACCTCCAAAATATCAAGGTAGTTGCAAGAGGGCTCCAATAGCTGTAGAAAGGCAAAAGTGTCATTCTTCTTGAAGAAGGGAAAGAAGGATGTTCTTAAGAAACCACTGATTTAATCACAGACCCTGAAAAGACCATGGAGCAAGTCTTCAAAGCCATTTTCAAGCATATTAAAGATAAGGTAGTCACGGGGAACAAGCTGCAGTTATCTAAAGGAACTAGTACTTGGCTGATCCAATCTCCTCCTCTGAAGAGAACAGTAACTCCAAAGAAAAGAAGAGCAGAGGCTATCATTTACCTTGACTCTAGCAAAGCTTTCAGTCTTCCAGAGTATCCAGATTAGCTAAGCCATAGGGGTATAGACTGGCTGGGTGGCATATAAAGGAAGCAGAGAATTTGCTGGACCATTACACTGAAGAAGTCAGTTACCCAAAACCCTTGGCAGCCAGTTGCAAGTAGCATCCCTCAGGGTTGGTCCTGAGGCAAAGCACATGTTATGAAGAGTTTTAAATAAACTGTGTTTATTTAACCTGGAGATAAGGCTGAATGGGGAATGTAGTTGTCCTCTGCTGTAATAGCTGGTTATGGACAACATATCAGGAGGTAAGCAGTTGGACGATGAGAGTTGAAAGACAGAAGGTTCAGCAAGGGTGATTCAGATTAAGGAGGAACAGTGGTGGGGGACCGGTAAAAATAAGGATGGCCAAAACACTAGACCAGACTGTCCATGAAGGCTGTGGAATCTCAGTTCTTGGAGATAACCAAAGCTTGACTGAGCAAGGCTCTGAACAACCAGGCCCAACTTTAGAGCTGGCCTTGTTTTGAGCAGGGAATTAGACCAAGCATCCTGCAACATTTTGTTTCTATGATCTTGAAAGTCAAGACTCAAGCTGTTCTTGTCCAGGGAAGATGATATTAAAATACAACCACATGTAAGGTATCTTTTACCTAAAGTCAGAAAGATGTAACTTGCAGTAAGATTTTAAGAGGCACCCATTTCCCTCTACTTTCAATTTGTTTTTATGATGGAAAATTCCAATCTTGAAGATTCTGAGCAGAACCTACAAACAGGCACAAGAGATTATACTCTGCCAAGTTTACTTTTTAAACTATGCTCACTACAGAACATCTTGAACTTTTAGCTTTCCTGCATTACAGATATCTGGATGGACAGACTCTAGCTGCTCTGTTGAGTCAGTTTTGCAGGAAATACTTACCTTTGCAAACAATAAGAGCAAGCAATGCAAGAGCCTTCTTTCCCCACCTTTTCAATAAGATCACCTCAAGATGGTCTCAGAACCTTTTACATGCAAGTTGGTCAGTCAAAAGAATCCTCAACTAAGAAGCCTAGTGGAGCAGGAAAGAGTTGTTCTGCTTTCAAACAATTCTTTGGTGCCTAGGACAAAAAAAAAAAACACACCACAGGTCTCTTCACCTGTAACAGTCTTCCCACAGTATCGCTACTACCAAGTTGCTGTGGCATAAGGCAGGTGTTATTTTAAGTTGCTGATAAATCATTTCTCAGGGGACAGAGGGGAACCATTGCACCTCCGTGAATTTTCACTGTCTACTAACACCTCTTTCCAAAGCTAGCTGTATACTAATGCTACTGATCAATGGAATAGTTTGCCCTCTACTTTCTTCTGCTACATTCCCTGAAATTGTCTTACCCACTCCAATCTCTAAGGGACAGCGAATAAAGAAGCTTCAGCATGATTCTCCAATGCATTTAAAAGCCTATGCTTAAAAAAAATCTTTAATTTAATACAAGAAAAAAAGTATGCCCATTGGAGTGCACCTAATTTAGATGAGAACAGTAAGAAACCTCAGAATGTAGACGGTTTTTTTTTTTATTATCACTACCAGTAAACTACAGCTGCTTCACTGTTCTGAAGGATGCTGGCCTTACACAAGGTCGGCCACCATTTTCTTAATCTCCCTTCTACTTTCCTTCATCCTAGGTGGTGAGGCACTGGAACACGCTGCCCAGAGAAGCTGTGCATGCCCCATCCCTGGAGGTGTTCAAGACCAAGTTGGACAAGGCCCTGGGCAACCTGATCTAGTGGGTAGCATCCACTGGCAGGGGTTTGGAACCAGGTGACCTTCCCTATTCAAGCCATTCTATGGTCCTATATTCTTCTCCTTCCTATTCATCTCATTTAGATTCCAAGGCTGAGCATAGACATTTTGGTCCATGCTTGTACAGCCCTTTGTAAAAACACTGTGATTACAACCCAGGACATCCCTGGTGACAGGACGAGGGGGAATGGGCTTAAGTTGACCCAGGGGAGTTTTAGGTTAGATGTTAGGAAGAACTTCTTTACAGAAAGGGTTGTGAGGCATTGGAACAGGCTGCCCAGGGAAGTGGTGGAGTCACCATCCCTGGAAGTCTTCAAAAGACGCTTAGATGTAGAGCTTAGGGATATGGTTTAGTGGAGGGCTGTTAGCGTTAGGTTGGAGGTTGGACTCGATGACCTTGAGGTCTCTTCCAACCTAGAAAATTCTGTGATTCTGTGATTCTGTGATTACTGCACAAATCAGGCCAGTTAAATAGCAAATTTCACAGCCATAGTATGCTGTTTCCACTACAAGTTCTAACATACTTTCTTCAGTGCTTCAGTCATTCTTCCTTATACAGTAAGAGCAATTGAACTGGTAAAGAAAAATGAAATGAACAACTACCATCTCAAAACAAAGAGCTAACTTGGAAGAATTAAGCAATTGAGTCAGTGGCCAACAGGGACAAGAGATTTCAAAGTCAAAATCCTTGCAAGAAAAGCTAGTCTTAGCTTTCACTAACCTGAGGGTCCTGTGGCTTAACTGTCACCATCAGTGTCAACTATGGCTGCTTAATAGTGTTCCCAGTACTCAACAAGTTTGGTTAATAGCCTAAAGCACCATGAGTGATAGGCAGCAATAACATAACAAGCTGATAGGCCACAAGCTTTAGTGGGATTCCTTATTTCTGCTCAGACTGTAGCAGGCCGCAGACACTTTGTACTAGTGGAAAGGAAGAAGACAGACTCTCACATAAGCTAAGGAGGACCAGATTCTTTCTGCTGAGGGAACAAGATTCTGAGTCAGCACCCACTGAAATCAGTGGACCATCTCCCATCCTTTCCTACCCACTTCCCCGCTCTTGCTTAAAAATCAAGGCTTGATCCAAACATATGTGTATGAGACAAGTTTTACTTTGGGCTGCACATATTGAGTCAGGCACAGAACATAAGTTTTGTCTTCTTCAGTTTATTCTTTGTTTCCCCCGAACAAGAGAAAGATGACAATCAGTTTAATAGCTTTTATTGCTTAGCTCTATGTAGGTATTTCAGACAACTAGTTCATTTTTAGAAGTGATTCTTTGAACAGCTCCTCTACACATACGCGATGTGTTCATAATATGACCAAGAGTGTTGCAAGAAAGCATCTCCCAGTGCAATAGAATTAAGCTTCAGTTTTAAAGGGTTATAGCTAAATTAAGACTGTTCACAATGAGATAAATATGGCTTTTAATATAAAACATGTTCTTACTAGAACGTTCAATTACTGTGTTACTGTAGTAACAGTAGTACATACTTGTTCCTCATCAGAGCTGAGAAAAAAAAAAAGATGCTGACTTTCAGGCAAGTGTTGGAGCAAAGCACTCAGATCACATCCAAGAAGCAGTCATATTAGCTGAGGTGGCAGCAGACAGTGTGACTGATATTTCAGTAACTCTGGTTTCATTAAGCAAGCAATGCTGATGCATATAATCTGGCTGTCAGGTTTAGCCAGCTAAGCTGCTATAGAATCATTTCCTTAACTAAATCTGGACATGCAAACAGTCCTGGACACTATTAGTAGTCATATGTCAGGCAGAGCAGGTAGGAGTTCAAGGCATCAGTCCAGAGTCTATTGGATTGGAGATGTACAGAAGAGAAGAACCACCTCAGAATGTATTTAAAGTTAAGCAAAGAGACAATATGCTTATTTGCCCAGAGAAAACTTTAAAGTTAACTACTTTAAGTGTACCAACTGAGGAACAGCATTGAGCCCACAGGTTTCCTAAAGTCCAGCTGCATTACCTAGTCATTCAGACTTCCTTCTGGCCCCACTTGCCCTTGAAATATGCAGTACTTGGCCTCTCTATATGTATAATTATAGCTGCCCCAGACAGTCGTTTGATGTTGCTGGAAGGACTTGGCCTGCACTGTGCCCTGGCATGTTTGTAAGGGGGAGGTGACCATCCTCTTCTGCCAAGTGTGTCACAGCCATCCCAAAAGCATTCCAGTGGTCAACAAAGGAGGCTTGGACACAAGCCTCAAGTCTACCACATACAGCCAGAGAGGCAAGCAGCCGCAATGGAGCAGTAACACCTAGATAGTGACAGCTCAGAATACTAAGTCTCTATAGGTACATGTATCACGGCACATGACAGGTTAAGGATGTTGGAAAGGAAAGAGCTAACTTCTTAGGTAGTGACAAGAACTTCTCCGTGTACACAAGATGCTGTAGCCATGCTAACAGATGCACCACTGGTCCCACACACCTACACAAGCTGTAGAAGGAAAAGATTTCCAAATTAGATTTATTTTGAGCAGAAGTGACAATCTTTCCTTTGAAATTAATCTTTTATAACTGTTTATCACCATTAGTTTATATGATCAGATTCAGATCAGGCATGGTGAGAAAAACCCAGTAAGATTACAGACATACCCAAGATAGACTAGTTAAACTGGAAGTTTCTTCCTTATCTGCAACTTGCAGATATAAGCAAAAGCATTTGTTGTGGTATAATGCTCTAACTTCACTTACCTCACCAGTATAATTATACCAGCATAAACACTTATTCTGTTGTGATCAAGTCTACAACACTGGTATGTGTAACAGCAATGCCAAGATGTCATTCTGCATCAGTGTTTTGCCAGGCAGAGTTTCAAAGATGGAAGCAATAATCTTGGCACATAAGAAACAGAAGTACATCCTTGTTCAATCTGCCTTTTTAATATTCCCCACCAAGGAATGATTATTGCAGAATAGATTACAAAAAGGACAGGGGTATAAAATACTACAAGATTGAATGTAACTAAGACTAACAGCTGGGGACAACAAGCAGGCAAATCTCCCACGAGAAGGAAGGAGGGAAATATCCCCAAAGGCAATACTGATCCCTTATATTTGATCTTATCCCCACATCATAATCTACACATTGTTTTTTGGCAAGATGACAGGTAGGAGAACAAGCTAACTTCTCTATCAGTGGGATGGTTTGGCATGACACAAGAAGCACGTATCTTTACAACTACAAAGTCAGAAAGCCTAGCAGAACCACCCTGTTTACTTAACGAAGTGACGTAAACTGTAACTACGCAAGTGTGGCCTTCGTTCTTTCCTCCAGCTATCCCTGCTTTTCCTCAAGGTCCTCCCACTAATCTGAAGTCTAGCTTAGCAGTCTCTAAACCCTAAAGAGGGTACTGTATCATTTTAGTGTCCGAGTGTGGGCTGAGTACCCACCAAGAATTCATGATAAATCCAAATGTAATAGCTAGCAACAGGAATGTTTCTAGAAATTCCATTTACATCAGTCTGTGTTCTACTACTATTAATAGGTTTTGCTTTAGGAAGATAAGTGCTTTGAAGAAAGTAGCAGTGCTTCACAAAGTTTTGTAATTTCCTCATATAAAGAGATGTTCATATATACTATGTGTTATGCTATCGTAAGTTCAATACTTTATAGTGATGTGCATAGAGAAACATCCTATTGATATGCTTACACATTACATGTGCAAATAACAAGATCATGGCATCTATTAATCAATTTATTGAAGATAAATTATTGTTTTTCTGTCACACTTTGTAAATCAATTACCTAATACAATAGCAGACTGTGTAGAACATAGCTCAGTTAAGCTGTAAGATGTTTGCCTGTATATTATAAGATGAGCAATTAGGATAAAATACAATAAAAACTGGTACAATTCTATTCTCATCAGGCTTGTTTTCAGTCATGTCAAGATTTTATTTGGTCATTTCACTACCCCTCCCCCAGAAAAAAATAGAGTAAAATTGGACAGATTTAAAGCCAGATCACATCCTCCAGCTAAGACTTTTCACATTAGATAGAGTATGACATTCTGCTGCATTATCTATTTTTGCCTGAACAGATATACAAGAGGACTGGACAAAAGTTGAGGGGAAGCATGCACAAATACAAGTTGTGATTGTTGTTATAATAAAGAATTAATAAATTACTACTGTTTTTGCAGCTTTCAGGTCTGAGGCAAGCATGGCAAAAAGAACGATGAGACACCTCCCAGCATCATGAGATGCAAGGGAACAAGTCCCACGTCAAAGGTTGTTGATGATGGGAGAAAAGATGCTGTGTGCTGTAGGCAGTTCCCCTGGACCGGCAACACTACCAGAGAGGTCAGGGAACACGTAGCATCCATCAGGGACAGCCCAAGCTCCCAGAGCTGTCACAACACAGCGTTAATTTATAAGGGAGTAAAGAAGAGGCTGAAACTTCCTTAAGTGCACACACACCCCTTTAAGCCCTAACAAATCCACATGCAGGAAGTGAGACAATGGTTTACCATGAAAGAGGGAGCTCCCCGCATAAGCTCCATCTTAGATAGTCACCAGAGCTGTAGAGGTCTAAGCAATGAGTCACAGCTCCCATGGGTTAGAGGTGACCAACAAAACAACAGGTGCCAGGGCACCTCCTCATGCTATGGGAGGGCATCCAAACAATTCATGCATATTCACTTGCAGTAAGTGGCACCCTTACCACCATTTATTTGTACACAAACACATCCCAGCCCATGAGGCACCCACTGAAACCCCCTTGCCCAGCAGGGGGCCCAGCCAGCAGGAGAGTGGAGGAAAGGGCAAGGATGTTATGCTGGGACAAACCAATTGCATCCTCCTCCCTGATGTTATTTGATGTTATTAAGTAACCTAATTGCTAATCTAATAGTCAAAGAGAATGACAATAGCCAACCCAGCCCTTATAAAGCCTTTATAGGCTTTATTTATATCCCAACAGAAGCTACAACTCACGTTCTCCTAAAAGGAAAACACACACCATTTGAGTCAAGTCAATAATGTCTCCTTTCAAACATACAGTTCACACACATAATGAAACTGGAAGTAAGAGTGACATATACCTATGTCATCATGAGCTCTCCTACACACCCCAAATTCTCTAGGTGAAAACTGAGTTGACCTATATGACATGAGGAGCTGTCAGTGTACAACATCACTCTAGAAGCAACTGTTTCTTGTCCTCAGGTACCACGAGGCCTCAAGGTTCCATTTGCCAGCCTTCAGGAGGATCAAGATTTCCCATCCTTCTGTCCTTGCAAGTTGATTGGGGTGGGAGGAAGAGGGGAGCATGTAACACCAGATGCTTTCCAACTCAGAGTCACCATTTATAATTGACCTGACACTTCCTGGTACCCCAGAAATTCAGGCATAATATATTGATGTCTAATGACACTGGAGGGTGAAAACCCTTGTTACATTTTTCACTGTCCAGGAAGCTGTCCTAAGGTTTAAAACAAGTTTTAAACATTAAAGCCTATAAAACTCAACATGGAAGCCATGGGCTGCAACAGGACCTACCGGTTAAAGGCGGCTCATCCTAGTACTTTCAAAGGAAATGTTTTGGCATCCACTGATTATTCAAAAATAAAAGCTCAAGCAAGCTGGGCCCCACCTGTGTCACCATTTGAACACTTCCTAGGTCTAGAACAACTTCCAAACATGTCTAGAGCAAATACTGCTGAGAGCAGGTCCCCAGCTATGCCTACCCAGGCTGGGCAGAAGCATTACACAGATATCTGCCCTGTCCCCAGCTTGTTGCAGCCCCTCACAGTCACCATGCTCAAGATAGTACTGCTGAGGGCAGAGTACACGGTCAGGGCTCTCCCACCACTCCCTCCTGAGGCATGACTGCTCTGCAGAAGCAGAGGACTTTGAACTACATGGCCACCTCATCAAGCTACAGTTCTGTGGGACTGTGCACTATAGCTGAACACCAGGTACATTGGGATAGGACTGACCAGTACACCTCGAGCGTTGCTGGGGAGAAGTGGAAGGCAGGAGAGCCTGCTGACACTGGCAGCACTGGGACGCCCTGAGACAGAGCTGCACCTCCAGCCCCCAGACCCTGGGGAGCTTCCTGATGGACCCATTGTCACTGTTCCACACTTTTTTCTCTGGAGGAAAGCACATGCCTGTCTGTAACTGAGAGCATCCCCAAGCACCTAGCAGCCTGAGAGTCACCAGCGAAAATACCTAAATAGGAGAAGGAGACACATTGCTTTTTCCACATGCAGTTCAGCAAGAGATTATTTCACAAAACTGTCACAAACTGAATCTGAGCACTGGGGTGCACAGAAAGCAGAGCATCAGCACCTGTCAGTGGCAGTGATCACCACCACCCCTGCCACCAGGTCTTTGAGTACAGTGGCGGTCTTCTCTCCCCATTATTCAATAACCCGTGTCAAAGGCACTTGAATCTCTTTCCCCAGGAGAGGTTTTACCAGAAGTGTGACCCTGCCAAGCCCTCAGAGGTCAGACATGGCCCCTGGCTGGTCAGATAGAAGAGGGTGATGTGGATGACATTTCTCCTCAGGCCCAGAGACAGCAACACTGACAGCTCCTACCTCTGGAGATAGGGGCTAGCTCTAAGTGCCGATAATGACTGTCCAAAGAAATGCAGCAAATGGCTTTCCAAGTGCAGTAGCAAATTAGTTGTTAGCTTCCTGGTAAAAATGTTAGTTGAGGTACCCAGGTTTTACATTCCTTACCAAGAATTAGTAAGGTTATTGCAATACCCCCAGTGTTTTCCACATTTAAGACTGTGAAAGACAGTATTCAGACTATTGGAATACAGGAGGATTCAAAGAAAGCTTTTAGTAATCACTGTACAGTACACTGATGTAAACCCACTAGAGCCCAAGACCACAGCTTCAGGGACAGAGGTGGAGAAATGCAGCTATTAGATCCCTATTTGCCGTAAGCTGCTATTGGCACTGTAAGATCCTTTGATTGCATGGAGACCTGATTTTTTTTTTTTTTTTTTTGAGCTAGGAAGCCAGTCTCCAGCTACTCGTGTTTGTCAAAAGGGGGTTCTAGGCCACAGCACACAGCCCTTCGCTGCACAAGAGCAGCCCAACAGCATGGCAGACTAAGCACATTGAGTATGAAGAGCTCTCCTGAATCTGGTGCACCAGCCTTGGTCCAGGGGCACTGCAGAAAGCCACCGAGCTGAAGAGGCTGATAGATGACTTACCTCTGTAGCTCTCCTTGTGTGAGAAATGACACGCGTGCACCACCCTATGCATTATCATTATTTACAAACAAAACTAGAAGTCACATGTTTATTGATATTAGTTTATTAGAGGGCAGTCACTAGGACCCAGTAAACAGATAAAAAGTTCCTATAATTAAATAGGACTCATCACTTACCAACTAGTGTTTATAAACATGTTTGTTTTTTCTTTTTGAGAACAGCTTCTAAACATGGTTGTGCTTTCTAGCAGATCACACATTTAAAGTCTTTGTTCACACATCTGTATACTTCATAATAATAACCACAGCATGCTCAAGAAATATAACAATAGCCTAGTGACCAACATTATTATGTATATAAAAAGCAAAGCAAGCAGTCACCAAGTTTCTATCACAGAAACAAGAAAACTTGTAACATCTCTGCCTAAGATAGCCAGCAAATCCAGTACTACTAAATGGCTGTACTATGTTATATTTTATGAATCCACTGTCACAGGCCTGAGAAACAATGGTTAACACTTCCTATACATATCTGCTGCAACAGAAGAAAGAAAGCAAGCTGCTAGGCACAACATGACTTTTCAGCAAGTCTCAGTTCCAGCCTATAGGTCTTTATAATCAGTGTCTAATCCATACAACAGAGTCAACAGGTTGTTTAGGGAAGTAGATGATATCTGCTTTAGGTTATACATACAGTTATCATCTCACCACAGATAACTGATACGAACTCATAGCAGCTGGTCTCATATCACAGAAAAAACCTTCAGGAGGCATACACTTACTTTGTTTTCACAGGAGAGTATGGTGATTTAGGGAATGCAGATCACTCAGTAATTCAACACACTTTCTTCTTAAGAAGCAAATACCTTAACAAACTGAAGTCTAATGCTTTTCCCAGGACTACAGAAGCGCACAACATTCCTGACCAGCTCATTCACAGAAACACCAAAACCCAGAGCTATACCCTTAGGCCTTTGCTTTCTAGGCCACTTCCTTCCTCTAGTACTCCTCCCAGCATTTTAGTTTGGTTTCCTAAGGAAATCAGCAACATGCAATGTCAGAGTATTGTCCATAACGACTTTCAATTCCTTCAACCAAAGCTTAGCTAAAGATATTTAAGAAAGCTTTAAGTCCTTACCATTTTTGCAATATGAGGAGACAGGAAAGACCTCTTCTCATACCCTCTCATGAGTTAGGGATATCTTAAATACTATCAGTTCCTCACTCAAAGACAGAAAGAGAACTAGAAGCCACCAGCCTGTTTACAATTCTTCTGCTCACATTGCTTCTTACTCACATCTTGTTTCTCTTCTTGGATCACCCCTAAATAGTATCTTGGGAACTTTCTTTCAGCAAACTCCTTTCATCCTCAAACACTGTGAGTACGATTGCTCATAGCCTTTCAATAATCACTCAAAGCGATTGCAACCCCCAGCACCTGTGGAAGCAGGCACAGGTGTTGCTAGACTCAATTGCAGTAACAGCTAGTAGGTGGGGATTTACTTACATTAAAAAAAAATAATCAAAAAGTTTATTATCTAAAAGCTTTTATAGCTGGCAGGTTTGTCGCACAATTCTACAGCCTTATCTTATACCACTGAATGCAATGAAAAAGCTACCTTTACGTACAAAAGTGGCTTGACTGAGCCATAAAACACCATAAGAAGTAATTTGGTTTTCTGTTTTTTCTAGTGAGAATTTTCAGACTATGAAATGCAGTGTGCACTGCAAATAAAAGCTGCCACTTCACTTTTTCTTAAAATATACTATTATATCAGTCCTTATGTTTTCTTTCTATGAACAGTATGATGATTTTACAGCACCCAGAAGCACCGTGGTCAATTTGCTAAGAAGGACCACAACGGGCTCTTAGCTGCTGTAGATTGACACAGATTTCAGATGGCAGACACCTGCATTTTCTAACAAGGTAGCTGGCATGTATTAGTGGCTATCATTTAGGATATAAATATAGATGTGTCAAAGGCAGGTGTCTATATTTGAGTTAATCAGTTTATGCCTTCTGTAGGGCAGATAGAGCCATAAGAGAATTTATTTGATCTGCCTTTGATCCCACTCCTGAACTAGGATAAAACATGCTGTAGTCAAACATCTTTCTTTCTATAGGCAGTGAAAATATCTAAAGATGCCTAAATCAGGCTTAAATAGCTAATTTTTAGATGTTAGTTAAATGAATCCTGATTGTTGTGTCTGTGTTACACTGAAAATTCCCAGCACTCTTTCTGGGAGACCATTTGGTATGTGGAAAGCTCTCCTTAGGGAAGTAAATAGCAAGGTAAGTGGAGTATAAAAGTACCCTAAACTTGCCTCAAAGTGCTTGAAATAAGTATGGATTTTCCAAAAGAAAATATATAACTACTGCCTTCCCACTGAAAGTGGGAGTAGGTATTTGAAAGGGATGGAGGAAAAAAAAAAAATAATGTATATATATGATGGGAGGGAGGATTTGGGTTTTGTGTACTTTTCAAAATGGGCTGGGTATAGTAAGAGTGAAGAGCATGTCTAGTCTTCAGAGCAGATCAGCCTTCCTTGGTAAGGATGTGCAAGAGCTGCTTTGTGCAGGCACATATGTACAGCTACAACGAATGCAAAAAAAAATAAAATATTGCAGATTCTGTCAGATTATATGCACCCTGTGCAGAGGCTTAAGTGAATGCACAAGGAAAAAGTGATATAGGTCAGACTAAAGCAATTATTAATACGGGATCCCTGTGTTACTGCTACCTTTAAGAAAAGAAAATGCTTTTCTCTATAAAAAGTGCACAAGCAAGCTCTACCGTTAGTGACCCTCGCTATAATCTATGGGTTATCTAGATGGGGTAGGCAAAAATCAAGGCTTACACTAGAGCTTTTTTCAAACATTTATTTAAAAAAAATAAAATAAAATAAACAACAACAAAACATACACACACAAAAAAAAAAACTTGGAAATTTTCTGAAAATGGGCTTTTCCACAAGACAGAGGAAGCACAGCATTTGATTAACTTTACACATCATCACTGTTTAGAAAATGTACTTAGGTAATCACAGGACTTGAAATTATATATTAAAGCAACAAAGGAAGACATGTCCATGCTTCTGTTCTCTGTGTATGCCCAGTCAGTCCTGCAGCTGTTACTTCATATGAATTGCTGTGCTGACGCAGATGAGGGAGCTTCAGTCACTGTATGTGAGATCTGCAGGCTTGTGTGATGTGTAGGTCTGATTTGCAAACACTAATGACTGCAATTTTTGACTTAAGAAAAAAATTTCAAAGGTTTCCACTTAGAACTGTGAGTTCACTCCATTTCATTTCAATAAACAAAATTAACACTGAGAGAGAAAAGGCAGCAAACACAATAAGCCTATTTTTCATTTATTTACATTCCCCTCTAATATATATTTTTATTTAATGTGGTAAAAGGCAAAGTTAATACTCTGTGCCAAGTTTCAGACAAGTGTGAAATTTCAAGGCTTATTAGATTATTAAGCTTCTGAAATACGGATTTATGTTTATAAAACCAGTGCTGACACAACCTGAACTCTGAGCAATGGTAATGCCACCACAACAGCATGGTTCATACATGGTGTGAACAGCCCAGATTACCTTGTGCTAATAAAATGAAGGATTTAAAACAGAGCAAAAAAAAAAAAAAATCAAGCCACCATATTTCTAGTGCTGTCAATCACATTTCTTGTTTGCAATCACATTTGAGTTTAAATGATGTGAAAACATAAATCTATTTACATGTTCTAGAAATACACCCACAAAACAGGATCCTAAAAAAACTCTTGCAAACAGGGCTTGCAAGAGTACACGTAGAAATGTGTGTAGGTGTGTGTGCCTAGATATATTATGTATGTAATCAACATGTAACGCTCCATAATGCTGAAAATAATAAATTGTTGTGAATGTGTAAGGGTGGAAAGTGCATTTTACATGGATTATCTGCCCTAGTTCCTGTTCTTATTTTTGGAAAGCAATCAGCTCTTCGTGAGAACTCAGCACCATGCTGAGCCACCCTGGGGCTTTTCATGGCCCAGCCCTTCACTTTGCATTATCATCTGCTAGCAGCCACATCCTGTGCAGACTGATTCATTACAGCCAAGAGAGGCAGAGAGAACAGGAGACCCTCTGAATCCCAAGGTCTGTAATCACTGCAAAATACATTTCTCACCATACCATGTAAAATAAACCTATATTTTCAAAGGAATTACCAGCCATTTATGTTACTGACCACTCCAAATTAAGGCTTATTTTAAGATAATATATTATTTCAACTCAAGATCTTTGCAAATTACTTTAACTTGAAAACTTCATGTGCCCAATCTGGAAGACTGTATATTCACCCCAATTTAATTCAAATATAAAATTAAATAATTCTGGCTACATTTGCTTAATAGCTATGGTTAAGTGCAAACAAAAATCAGATATGGATGATTTGCTTTATGAATATTTATTTACTGAATAATATGATATGAATTATTATTTACAGCTATAGTAATATTTTTGTTTTCTGTGAAGCTGCAGCTCATGGAGTTAAACATAACACGATATGTTGAACTTGTGTTTTTAAACTCTCAAACAAACATATTACTTTTGAAATGGTATGATGGCCTGACGCTTGGCTTCTGAGCACAAATAAAAGTTACAAGCCAATCCAGAATCAAAATTACTCTTACACTCTGTCTATTCCTTTCCATTATGCTGTCTCTGTAATATCTGAGTAACTCACAGCAGTTTTAAGAATGAATCTAAATGTGAAAGCAACTACAAGATCCTTGCTCTGAATGCAGGTAACGAGAGTTCAGGGATAAAATGACCAGAGCTATCAATGGCTGGGCTGGAGGCACCTATCTTCAGCCTTGACCTCCAGCTTCCAGCATTCACTCCAGGGCTTTACAAATAAATGACACAGGCTGAAGTGTGTCTTTTAAAACTGCAGGACACAGCTGAGTCTTTGTACAGAATCTTCTCAAGCATCCTCTATCCTGGTTACAGCAAGAGCAAGACACATAGGCAAACACCGTACATAAGTGAATTACACAAGAGAGTGGTAGAAATGCAGTTGCTGAACCATACTGGTGTTCCTACAAGTCCTACTACAGCACGAAGTGAGGGAAGTACATTGATGCAGCAATAGGAGATCTGTCAAAAAGCATCAGTGTGGGCACAGGCTGAGAGTCCCATTTATCACCAGCCTAACATGAGTGATTACAGCTGAATTACAGTGGCTTTAAATGTAGAAGTCAATTTTCTAAGCTAATTAAAATGAGGGAGGCTAGTAGTCCCAAGGTTAGCACAATTCAGCTCCTATATCAAATGCAGTATAATCAGGAAAAATGAAACATATATCCCTGATTCAAATAGAAACTCATTAGATGAAGTTCAATGGAAACAGTGCAACTAATAGTCCACAGATTACCATTTTACTTATGCCACTTGGGATATAGCAGGAACAAATTGTGTTTGCAGAGACATTGTTACATTAATCCATGTTTCACAGAGAATCAACATTTTCTTTGAGAATCCAGATTGACCCACAGTAACACCTCAGAGGGACAGATAAAAATGTACATCATGGATATGTAAGTTCAGTATTACCATTTAAAACAGTGGAGACCTTATGCTGGTGGTCTGAAAACTGCTGAAGGCACCTTAGAGATCATCATGAAACCAGTGTCAAAAGAGCACTAGTAGCCCATGCGTTCCACAGCATCCAGCAGTAAGAAGGCCAGCAGGGTTCAGTTAATTTTAGAAATGAGGATATTTTTAGAAAATTTCCTTCTGTTGTAGTGTCTTCCTCCACATTAGGCCAGCTTTACTAAAAGACCCTGTTTAGGTAAACAAGTCACCACAGCAGAGGTGAACACTCTTTCCCAACCATTTTGACTCACAAACCAGTCCTTATGACACCCAACTCAGAGATGTTCCAACAACAAAGCCTACCAAAGCTTTTAGGACAATGACGTTGATGCAGCAACGGATGGAAATGCTACACTCTTAAGGAAATTATTCTTACGAACGAATTAATCATTCATAAAGCGATAACAGAAGATAAGCGCCAAGATTGCAGAGTTAGGGGTAGCTCTGGACCACGTGTGGTGGCTGAGGTACAACCAGCCTTTACACCCTTACCTCGCCTGACCTGGACTTCTGCTTGTCCTTGAGACAGGGCAGCCACTGTGCCAGCCAGCCTGGCCTCCCCGGCTGCCTGCCGGCTCGACACCCCGCGGGCCTTCCTCTGGGTCAGCGTGACCAGAGATGAATGCGGCGATTAGGTGGCTTTCTTAAATGAGGTATTGTTTCATTTCAGCAATAGGAAAACTACAGCACATAAGAGTGAAGATTTGAAGCCAATTAAGCAGCCTAGAAGTGTATCTATTTCCCTTAGGGCTCAAAGTCTTGAACAGCTAGTGAAGTCCAGCAGTTTCAGATCCTCTCTCCCTGCACACTCCCGCAGCCAACAATTGTACCCATCCTTCTCCTTTCTTTTCCAGACTTTCAGTATTTAATCATCTCTAACTCTTTAGTCTGGAGGAGCAGCTGTGTAAATATAGCTGGAACTAAGAAGGGGTAATCTTGGATGCTCAGGGATTAACTTCTTTTACCTTCCTGAGCTGTTTACAAGCAGGTACGTAGTCTGGAAGCATTGTCTGGCCTCCCTGCCTAGGTTTTCTTCTTAGATTTTGGGCTTGGCCTGGTATAAATTCAGCATACGAAAAGTGAGCAAATGTGCTCTCAGCTTGGCTGAGCAGTGAGCAGGCAGTGCCTCGGATCAGTCACAGCAAGGGGCAGTGACACAGGAGCTGAGAGGTAGGATTGTCCAGTCTAATTTGCTGCTGGGATACTTCCCCTCCCCCCCTCCCTTTTTTTTTCTTTATTATTTCAGTTAGTTCTTTGAAACTGCAGTTTTACTTCATTACAGCTGATTTAAGATCACCTAGCACTTTAAAGAAGGGCAAGCTAGCAGCTGTGTATTACACCTTGATTTTCTTTTCAGCTAGGTGGGATCACTGCAAGAGGCCATTTGGCAACCCCATGCATCACCCCGCTGTGAAGCTGGGCTGCGTATTTCCCTTCAGTTTCAAAACACACATGGTTCATCCACATAGTTCTGCAGTATTGTACTGCTCCTAAAAATAACCACCACCGGCAAAGCCTTGTGAGAGGGACAAGCCTTCACAAACATAGGTCAGTCAGGAATCAAAAAAAAAAAAAAGCTTTCCTCATCCCGCAGACTAAACATGAAGGAGACTCTGCCTGTTCACAGCTCCACAGATATCCCTTCCTGCAGCAACAGAAGTGGTTTTGGCTCAAAGACATGAGGCTGTTGGTTACCAGAGCACAGCTGTAGGCTGTGACCCTCTCAGAAGATGAGTCACACGACAGAGAAATGACAATAATGATACAAAAAGCACCCAGTCATTCCTAGATTTCTCTCTCAAGCCAAAGGAACATAATGTTATGAGCAGATGTATTAAACTTCATGCACACCAATCTGAACTCAGACTGCACGCTAGAGCTGATGCCCTATATATGGAATATCCGGGCTGCCTGCATTTTCCACACTCTCCCTTACGAATTCTTTCTTTATAGTATCAATGCAGTATCCAAGTCCTTCTCAGACACCAAGAATCACACTCTCTTGTCAACAAAGTTTCAGCCAGCCACTAATTAACGCCACACTATCTGTAAACAATGGATCCAAGACACAGATAGCTGCCTTCAGCTTGTGGCGGCGTCCACAAGGGCTTGTCAGCCTGAGCACCACCAGGCTGCTATCGGCTCCTCACCAGCTCCGTGACCACCCCAGCTGAGGTCAGCAGGTCCCGCGCGACCCAGGGGCACAGAGAGTATCTCATCAAGTCAGCCCACAGAGCAGTGGGCTGGCTGAGGGAGAAAGATTTCAACCTCCGCCTTACTGGAAAGTAGTATCCATTTTTTTCAAATGTAAACACAAGTTCAGCTCAACAGTTTCAGCTGAAAGGGTTGGCAGTTAATACACTGCTACGCAGCTTGAGAACAGAGACCAGACCCTGAAGCCTGGTCAACTTTAAATGATTTTATACATATAAACGGCTGAGGCAGTGCCATAACGACCTGTGATTCTACAACAGCAGCAATAAGGTAACAAGGACGTGTGGTTTGTTTCTAACAGTGCTGCACCAGTCTAAATGCAATTCCATGCCTTCTTAACGCAGAAGCAGTTTCAGATAATTTAACTTAGCCAGCACCTTGAAGAACAAAATATCATTTGAAGCCCAATTTGGCAACATTTATTTAAAAATTTGCATAATAACTCCATCATTGTAACAAAATTATACCTGTTTATCCACCTCCTCTGAAGGTTTTCTGACACATACCAGTAATTTAGGCCCGGTTTATCTATTCTTCAGATGGAAGAGAGCAATCCCAGGCTGACAGAGCTATGCCAGCAGAAACACAGTCAGCAAGGGATACCAAGTGCTCTTTAGCAATCACCATTTTGACAAAGCTGTCAGCTATGAACAAAGTAATGCTAAACAGTTTTGGAGGTACAGCTACAACCAAATACATTACTTAGGAGTTATTGTAATACCCCAGCAAAACAATTGTAGTACAGATACAGGTATAGCTTGAATGTGAAACTCATTCCCCACTTGAAGTTTTCTACTCCAAGTTAAACTTTATACAACAACCAGGTCATTCAAGAAACACTGCTCTCCACCTTCTGACTTCTTCCCCTAAAGAACAGTGCTGGAAGACAGATCAGTCCTGCCTTTGTATTTAAAACCATTCATTGAAGCTTTTATGCATGTTAATGGAGACTGTCACCAGTTAAACACTGGCATGTTTAATACGCAGAACAAAATATGGTTGACTTTTGGGAGTGGGATGGCTTTCCAACTATTCCCAGTAGTAGTTCAAATGAATACTTGAAATGAAGCAATCATTACTTTGTATTTTACGGCTTGTTTACTGAGTACAAAGAGCCAGCCTGTCACATCAGCTTCCTTAACCTAGCAGTATTGTGCACATGATAGGAAGGAAAACGTTAGCCAGATGATACCAGTAATGCCCTAGATTCATAGGCCTAGGCAGCACAAACATCTTTCTCAGGATTGACTGTTAGTAACCTACATTTTGATGTGCCACCAGTTACATGAACAGAACTGAAAATATCATCTTCTGGAAAGAGAATTTTGGGCATTCTGGTTCAAATTTAGCAGTTTTTATTTGTAGGTTTCTAAATTTTTTTTTTTTTTTTTTTTTCTTGTCTTTGTTAGAGGCCTAAAACTAAGTTTAATATCTCTTGCCCCATTCTACTCCCTACCATAAAATCTGAGGAAATTCACTTAAGGCTTATAAGTACACCCAAATTCCTCAGTAATCAGATATTTGAGCCTGAAGATACTAAATTCAGTACAACCTGTGTATGTGATAAATGCCCAACATTATTTACCAAATATTACACATAACACAAGACAGGTTCACCTATTTCAAGGATTTCTCAAAAAATGCAGGACCTCATCACTTCAAAAAAAAGTCACTGCAGTATTTCTTCTGTGACTTGAAGTTTTTAATGAGATACCTACAACTTATAACACTGGTACATTTATGAGCCTTACCACATTTCTAATTATTCTGTTTTCAACAGAAATATTTCTATCCTTATGAGAATCAATACACGCCCAGAGGTTGAAGAGAACGTACAACTGCAGTGCAAGAAGTCAGACACCTTCTCTCTGCAGACTTGTTTTGAATTGTTTATTGAGGTTTAAGAAGTCATCCACATTTCTATAAATATAGACATTACTTGAGTAAGTGACTTACAATGTCACCAGTGCAGGTACATATATAACCAACATACAAAAGCTCCACTGGAAGCTACTTCAGTTTATTCAAAAAGGACCAAGATGTCATAAAAAAACAGCTGTCATTTCAGTTATTGAAGACACTAAAGTGCATTTTTGGTTAATTCTTGGATGAACAGCTGCAGGTTAAAAAGTTTGATTTTTTTTTTTAAACATATTTAAGTTACATTGACTGACATTCAGGTTTGTAGCTGTCATCCTCCTGATACATGGCAGCAGGTAAGAAAAACATATTTACTTTGCTGGTTGAGTAAGAGGAGGATATATATTTTGCCTTTTTTTTTTTTTTAATTCAGTATTTCCAACGAAAGTTTAAAGATAATCTAACATTCTGATGAATTTTTACAGCACCACTAAAGTCAGTCCTACTTAAAGTTAGTCCAGGCTCTGTTTTAGCCCTTTTAATTGCTAGCAAGTTATCTAAAGAGTCACTTGAAGCTCTGTACCAGTAAGAAAAACTACCCTCCCTTTTCTGTCAAGCACTATCCTGCCCAGTTAACACTGTTTGCACACTCTGTAAACAAGAACAGCTTAAAGCATAATTAAAGCAGAACACAGGCCCATCTTGAAAATCTTCTTCCCCCACTCCCCCCCTCCCAGCAGTGTCAAACGTTTTGAGTGTATAAAGCATTATTACATTCCAAACCACAAAATACTTTAAGAGTCACGATAAAAAAAAAAAAGCATACGTTGAAAGTGACATAGCAATACCACTTTAATAAAATGGGGCATTTAGGGGAGATACAAGATGTGCTCTGCTAAGTTTAACTCCATCTTTACTTCATTACGGTTTCAGTTTTATTGCCAAAAAAGTCACTAATAGAGCGAACAATGCTGCATTGGTTAGAACCATAACAGCCAAAATTGTTCTTTATAGCTCTTTTACTGCAATTAATTTATTTATAATTCGATAGTATGAGGACGTAATATTCATCATTCAAAAACAGATGACTAATTTTGAGTAATAGCTTAAACCTGATTTAATGTGCATGTATAAGGATGAATGGCTACTTCTATAAAAATAAAAAACTTCCATACCAAAAACATGCTATATGTTGGGAAAACACTTTTCCATGCTCCATCATGTTGTTTACATTTTTTACTTGTCAAAAAAAACTCTTTCGAATCAGTTGAAAAATCCACAGCACTTACGTTTCAAGTATTTGAACTGAACATGATTCAATTTCAAAAAGTGCCAAATTTAAAAAAAAAAAATACACATGTAGCCAAGCTTTCATAGAAATTCCCAAACTAGATAAAGAACAGCCTCTTGAAATAACTTCATACATGTTTTTAAAGCTGTATTATGTTCACCTAAACACTCCACATACGAGCATTAGAAGTTTAAAAACACAGAACACCTTCAATGCAAATTGCTTGCAGAGGGCACCCTCAAACATATGAATACAACACTACGCAGAAAACCCTCGTTTTATTTGGCTATTTAGACATCCATGTCACATATACCCACCCATCCATCCATTTCCTGATAGTATTACATCATCTATTCGGGCTTCTGAAATAATGCAGAGCCATAAACTCAGAAGAGACTATTTAAAAAAAAATAATAATAAGTTCCATGACTGCACAGCCTTCCACGAGGCAAGGTTGTGCAACTGATTGTTTAACGTAACTAAGCTTAACGGCATCCAAACGAGCAGGCCTGGGTTTGGAAGCTGTCTCATGTCAAATTTTGACCATGTAACTACTCTAATAGAGAAAGGACAAAATAGAACTCATCTCTTCTTTTTCTGCTGCCTCAACATTTTCCTTCGCTTAATTATCATATCATATAGTTTTTCCAGTCCCTCTTTGAGTCCATCTCCAATGATTGCACAGGTAGGCTGCAAATGCCAGGGGGTTGAAGAACTCAGCTCACTCATCGCTAACATCTTCTCGATTTCAGAAAGCGAGAGAGAGTTCCTCAAGTCCTGCTTGTTAGCAACTATAAGGACAGGCACTCCTTGATTTTCCGATATCCTAGTGATTTTATGAAGTTCCGTTTTGGCCTCCTCCATTCTCTCGACATCGACAGAGTCCACCACAAATACGATGCCATCCGTGCACCTCGTGTACGACTTCCATAGCGGCCTCAGTTTCTCCTGGCCGCCCACATCCCAGAAGTGGAAAGTGACCGTCTTCGAGTTGCCCAGCGTCACTTTGATTTTCTCCGTGTTAAATCCCTTGGTGGGCACGGTGTTGACGAACTCATTGAACTGCAGCCGGTAGAGCACCGTGGTCTTTCCAGCGGAGTCCAGCCCCAGGATGACGATGTGGAAGCACTGGAAGGACGGAAGGCTAGACAGCAGCGGCGTCTGGTCCGAGAGTCCATTCCCCATCGCCGGGCCAAGAGATGACAGCAGCCTGCCCACACCAGCGCCGGGGCCCCCAGCTACGCTCCGAGCCTGCGGCGACAAACGCGGCGTTAGCTGGACTCCCGCCCGGCCCTGTAGGGCCCCCCTCAAGTCCCCCAAGCCCTCCAACCCCCGCCGTGCCCCTCGCCTACCGCTCGGCCCCGCCGCCCTCAGCGCGGGGAGATAAGCACAGCGCCAGCCGCCATGCCACCCGCACCGCCCGCTGCCGCCACCGCCTCTGGCGGTCGGGCTGCGCCCAGCCTGCGCCTAGCCCCGCTCGCCCCGCCCCGCGCATCTCATTGGTCCCGCCGCGCAGCGGGGGCGGGGAGGAAGGCGGGCTTCGCCTCTTCGATTGGTCAACAGCTTCTGCCACTCATCGCGGACGCCATTTTGTCCCCTTCAGCCGAAGAGGAAGGGGGATTGCGGCCCCTGAAGCCACGCCCCTACTTGAGCCGCGCGCGCGCTCATTGGGCACGGGGGCTGTCACTCTGGACGGCGCCCCGCCCCTCTAGGCGCGGCTGGGGAGCGGCTCGGCGGCGCCTCACAGCGCGCGGGACGCTCCTCGCACTGCACCGCGGCACTGAAGGGGGGGGGGCCGCGCTGCGACGCCCTTCCCCGGCCGCCCGTTGCGTTGCCAGCCGCCCCGGGGGGCCCCTCGGTGGGCCCAGCCTTTCCGTCAGCCCCCCCCACCAGCCGCGCCCATGGGCGCCCTCCGTCGCCTAGCAACGGGCGGCACGCGCAGCCCCGCCTCTCTCCCCCCCCCCCCCGCACCGTGCTGATCACGTTATCCGTGGCGGGCGGGACCACGTGACGTGCCGCCTCGTCCCGCTAAAGCGGGGGCGCCGCCATTTTGGGGTGCCAGGGAGGGTGGGGGGCGCGTTGGGTGAGGATGTGCGTACATGACGCTGAGGTGGGTGATAGGGGAGGTTCCTCACAGCAAAAGGCCGTGTGAAGTAGTTCTGCGTTTCACTATCCAAGCCTAATTGGATGAGCTTTAAAAGCTTTGAAATCTTCTAAAGTCAAGACTAATTACAACCGTCTAATAAGTCATTTTTGCATGGTGCTATTTCAGGGCAGACAGGGTTTCAGACGAGGCCTGGGGCTGTGTTTTGTCTCAGATTTTCTTGCCATCTCTCCATAATTTTAATTTTTCCCCCATCCCTATTCACTTAGTGCTTTTGCCGACATGGTCTTAATGCAGCTGTGGCAATGCAGATACCTACTTCTTTCTGATGCCTGTGTGGGATTTATACCAGCTCAGCGTAAAATGCCTCTAGCATACAAAAGGATCAGGTGCCTTGACTTCAGAACAGGGCATACTAGTAAAGTGTTTATGTATAATCCTTATTTAGATAAAAATTAAATAAGCCATTCTTTTTGATGAAAACATCTATTTGACTGGTAACTAAAGCTGTTGCACTGCCAAAGGCTACTGTTCCAAGCATTTGTTTTTTCTACTTTGTATCACAATTAGTACAAAGAAGAGGGTCACTAGCCTATCCTCACAGCTATGCCCTTGACCTGCTGGGCTCCAGTAAGAGAAATAGTGATATTTTCTATATTAACATTGCATTTTTTTTTTTTTTTCAAGAGCACTTCTAGATTTCTTCATGTGGCTGCTGGAAAGGGATGACTTTTTAAGAATATTCGGGCAATTACATATTTTATTTTCTACTTGAAAACATTACAGTTTCTATTTTAAGTCACAAATGTGATGTATAAAAAAAGAAATGTATTAGTGAAAGGGAATTGTATAGCCACAGAAATGCCACTGCGTGCTGTAGGCATACGTGGTTTGATATACATTACAATCCTACTAAAAATAGCAAATTTCTAATTTGCTTACCCTTGAGATAGATGTTCCACTGCTTTTATCTTTGTTAGTTATTTACATCCTGATCTTGCAGATGACTTCTTGGAGGAAGTGGCCTATTTGTATAGGAAAGTGGTTTTACTTATGTGGAAAAACAGGGGTAAGCTACTACCCCAAATGCCAACTAGTACAGCTTCTAACTTGGCAATATTTTACTGTACCTTTCCATAGGATAAAGAGGTGCATAGCATATAAAGCTATAGAAAAGCAACAGTAGAACTGGGCCTTAATTATTTCATGAACAGTGTTCAGTAATTTAAAGTTGGTAGAAACAGATAAAAATACCACGTTAAGGAATATTGCTACAGAAAATAGATTTATTCATAAAACTTGACTGGCTGAAAATAAATGAAATTGACCTTTGTTTCCACCTATAAAATTGTTTTCCTTATTTTAATGGAAAAATAAGCCCACTAGATATTACAGTCTTCCAAGCCACTTTACACATCCTAATAATAACTGTCTATTTTATAATTAATTCCACAAGGAAGATATGGGCCAGCTACTACCTTTATTACAGATATTTGAATTGAAAACATAAAATGCAGAAAGATTGCCTTTACCTATTGCTTTGTTGAAAAAGTCAATACATAATAAGATTTCAGTGCCCTTGAAGGAGGAGTGATAAAGAACTGATGATTTTCTAGAGTATAACATATCTGACATCTTAAAGATGACGTGTTTCTTTGGAAGAGGACTTTTGTGGCATTGGGGAGATAATTATAAATTAAGATTTGAGAGAAATGAACATCTACAGCAAATGAGCATATATATATTCATAAATATATACATGAAAATGATCCACACTGTCTAAAAACAAGGAGAAGTAGGTTGTTCTACTTCTTTCCTCTCCCTACATTTAATTTATCTTAGCCACCTGTTGTAACTTGCTGTAAACTGAGTTATGAACTCTCTGGGGCAGGGACTATTCTTCATTGTAAGTCTTCTCAGTGCTTAGCACCTTGATCTTAATTAATGCCTGTAGGCATTCCTGCAAAACAGCTATTAAATAACAATCCAAGTTGATCAGCTCCTCCCATACACTTCATGCTCCTTTAGAAGTCAAACGTGAAGACTGGGCAGGTGTTCCAGGTGCTGGGAAGGGAGTAATGGTATCTAAATTAGTGGGAGGGTAAGAAAGCTGACACATTCAGCTTCTGATAATTGAAGGTAAGGGCGAAGCAAGGCTTTGATTATCCCATAGAAGCTTTGAAAGAAGAAAGTGTATGGCAAGAAGTACACTTACTGCCTTTTCAAGTATGTAGCTAAACGGGGGCCTCTTATTTAGAAGACAGGTGAAAATAATTGTAAAGTCCATGTGGGAGGCAACTGGAGGGAAAAAGGCTCAAACCATGTGAAGCCTGTAAGCAAAATAAGGAGAGGCCTAATTTCTATGTTGGGTTGTTTCACAAACTCATCCTTACTTTTCTGACTTCTACCTCCAGCTCTGAGTTCTCTCTGGCTCAGCATTCCTTAACTGAGGAAAACACCTACAGCTTCTCTGGAATAACAAGCTCTTATTTGATATCAATTTACCAATGCATATGGCAGTACATTGTTTTCTAGATACATTTCCTATATGTTTTATAAGCTTCATACACATAGTCTGTATATTTCTTTAAATATTTTCTACAAAGAAAAGGTAGCCTGGGACAGGCCTTTGTGTTCAAGAAAAGGTTGCATTATCTGAATAGCATGTAGCTTCTTCATAGTAGTACAATAGGATTTTATTATTATTCCTATATGGGAATAGATCCAGGGATAAATTTGGTTCAGGGCAGATTTGGGAGGTCCAGGCCTCCGAAGCTAAATGTGAAATGAGAAATTAATCCCAAAGCAATGCTGGTGAGCTTGAATTTCATTGGCCAGGTACGCACAGTATTCCTTTTATTTTGGTGAATATCATTATTCTGTAGAGCAGAATGGCATTTATTATCCAGTTCAATTGCCAATCACCTTTTTTTTTTAATAATACTTCATGTTATGAATAGCGTGCAAATCAAATGAAAAGTGAAATGTAAGACAAACAACCCAAATCCCATGTACTGAGGATGCAGCCAGAAATACTGACCAGTAAAGGACTGAGGCAAATGCAGATGGAATGAGTGGAAGAAATCTGCCTCGTGGAGCTGAGTTAGTTTTAAAACACAGACGAATGAAGTTGCTAGAATGATGGTATTGCAAGGGCTGTGCTGCTGGCTATCTATAGCTGCCATCTAGTAATGGGATGCCAACACCCCTGTCTGCATCAAAGAGACATGTTAACGGCCTCACAGAGTGAATTCTCACTGCTCCATGTGGAAACCGAGCAGATTTCTCAATGTGTATACAAGAAAATCAATTGCACTTCAGTATAATGACATGACAGGCCTAGGCTAGGGTGCAAAATAATGTTTTACAATTGTAGCTTAGCTGTTTACATTCAAAAATTGAAGCTATTTCTCCTCTACTATATGCTAAATCTAACATTATAACTAAAAACTATTGTTTTGAGGTGACATTGTTTCTGCAAGAAGATAAGTTCCCACCTAAAATACTTCAGCACTTTTATTATTTTGAATTTGAGAATCCTCTTGAAAATCAACAGCAACAATGAAATTGCTGACAAATTGCAAGACGTGAAGTTTTGCTCTTAAAACCATCTCTTAAATTGACATACAAAATGTTTTGAGCAAAGAAGCTTTTTGTCATCTTTCCTTTGTCTGCTGAATGTTTTTATGATAACTCGCAAGCTGCATGAATTATTTTGCTGTGATTATTAAAAAGTAGTTGGTGGTAGAAAATCTAATTTATTTCTTCACAATAAATAACAAAGCTTCAAGCAGCAGGAGATGGGATTGCTGTGTGTTAAAGTTACCACTCTGATTAGACCAGTTAATTAAATCTATTCGCCTTTCATACGTACCTTCACATGAAGCCTAACATTTACATTTTACTGCTTTCCTTTTCATAAATAAACATCATGCCATGTAGCTGGCTAACAAACAAGATGTGCTTGATACTGACAGTTGTACTGAGTTGCATCTTGAATGCTCCTTAGGTGTGTTAGTTGAAAAAGCAGCAGTACTAGTTCATAAATGCCCATAGTCTGCGTGAGCAAGTGTTTTGTCTCACAGTGACTGAGTTATAATCGCCATCTTCCAAATTCTGTAGATTTTATTTACTTCACTGTCTGACAGGATGGCTCTAACAGCAGAGACTCCAGGTCTGTGGAGCACAGAGTAACTCCTGGCCTCTCTCCATGTGTACAGCTGCATATTTGTCGTGTGCCTTCCTCCTGAGGTCAGGTGGAACACAGCACAATGGCCATTTCCCCAGCAGCATCTCTGTTTAACAGGTTTGTTTCACAAAACTCTAACATACTTATTTTTCATTTAATGGCAGCACATAATTAGCAGTTAGGCATAGATTCCGTGTTTGCACTATGCAAGGATTATAATGACAAAATCCAAACCCAGACATGCAGCTAGTTATGAGGTAATTTAAGCAAGCATTACTGTTGCATTTACCCCCGGTTATCAGTCTCCTTGCCCCTACTTCACAAAGCAGCTGCCTCTAACAAAAAACAACAACAAAAACACCACCAAAAACATTTATTTAATAAATTAAAAAAAAAACACCTCCTACCTTAACCCTTCAGTACACAAGGTGAGACCATGAGAAATTCAAGACTGTTCTATGTGTGATATTATATACGAGCATTACATCCTTGGCTTGCACATTTATACTAATAGGACACATCCGTGCTTATATTCACCACAGCAACAAGTTTCTTCACTCCACTCCTTCACCCTGAGTTTCTGACACCATTTGTCCCCCTAAAACTACTGATTTGAGTTAAAGAAGCTCTTTTGCTGGCAGCAAGGGGCTACTGAGTGAAAACATTGTCAGTTACAGCACTGGTTCCAAGAGATTTATTTTTCCCTCAATATTTTCCTCCCCATAAAAGCTATGGGCACTTCAGAGCTTTTTTGTATGTGAGAGTGATTCTGTTTTAAATCCTCTCAAGTTGAGATTTTGCTCTAAGCTGCCATCTCCTCACAATGCTTCATTTGAAGAGGGTTGCACAACTTTTAAACATATCAATTTGCTTTAATACAATGGATGCACTTTTGCAGGCAGATTGAAAGTACTACAATTTCAGACAGAAGGGCAGTATCTGCTTTATTTTGTTCCTGTATAGCTAAATTTAATACATGAAGGTATTTCCCCCACTCCAAACTAATACCTGAGATACCTGTAGTAAACCAGATCCTACTGTTAACTTAGTGATGTTACTAGCACTGAGCAGCAATGAAGAGAGCTAAACAGCAAAGTGCAATTACAGTTTTGCTTTTTCTGAAGAACTCTGAGTATTTAGCACTATATAACATTTATAAGGGTGGTGAGATTTGCCGGAATTATGCAAGATGGGGCAAACAAACACTTTGAACAGCAAAACCACAGGGTTATTTTCCTGTGAATTTAGATCTCAGTTGATTCACTGTAGTGGAGAAAGAGATGGGAGTTCTGACCAAGGCTTTTCAAGACTGATGCTGTGAAAGGGTTTTGCTCCTCTGGCTTCACTAGCTTCTTATCCAGTTTGAGCACAGGGCACTTATGGATGCAAACTATGAATTTTTCACAAAGTTTGTAGAAATCTGTCTTTAAGACATCAATGTCTCTGTTAAGACATAGTTTAGCTAGTACTTCTCATAAAGTACGTGGGACTAGACATACAAACACACACATGCTGTATACCGTTACATAAGGCTGTTTCTGTAGGGAATCAAGCCAAAAAGGCACGCAGAGCCTCATGGTTTGGGCAGGTACCACTCAGTGGTAGCATGTGGCATGAAACAGTAAATTCAGCCAGTTATTCCCCAATAACCCATCCACTTGCAACAGTTTCTTATTTGAAAGATATACTTTGTCTTTCTGGTACTGCCTATGTCCAAAAGGACACACAGAGATGGAAATCCAGTGCACAGGGGCCACTATGAAAACAAGCAAGTTGTTGACCTGCAATAACTGGAAATCAAGCTAAGTGCACATCTTGAAGTGGAAATTCAGTTGCTCATCTCTCCTAAACAGACATAGAAGCAATAGAAAAAAAGACAACATAGAGATTACAGTGTATGGAAATAAAATGTTATGGGAGATACGCCTAAATTCCCAGGAGGGCTTTGAAAAAATTTCTGCTTCAGTGTGTAATGGTGTAGGTAATGTAGTGATAATGTTGCAGCTTCCTAAGCTTGGTGTTCAGAGGCAACAGCTAATATAAATCACAACTGAGACAATGAAATAGAGCAAAAACAATTTGTTTTGTGTTCTCCAACCCCTGCTTTGTGCTTTACCAGTGCTCCTAATGATAGGAGCTTACTAGTGCTCCTAATAACCCCTGGTCATCTAGAGAAAAATATATATGGGGTCAAGCTACTCTGACATTCTGAAAGCATCTTTTTCTTAGACAAGTAAAAAAAAGACCAAGTGGCTCCCTAGGTACAGTGTGTTTGTTGGCTTTAATTTGTTAAAGGAGACAAAATTTATTGTGAATTTCAAACTGATAACTGTCTATAGTCCTAATTTCTTTAATGACATACATGTATTAATGGATTAAAAGTGTTCCTGAATATAAACAGCACAATAGATGCTTTAACAGATTAATCAACTTGGTGTTTTGTAAACCTCAGATGCCCAATGGACCGTATCAGCTTTCTATGAGCAGCCCGCTAACCTGACCCACCAGAGTGCTTGCTTCATTTCCTGCCACAGGTTTTTCCTGGTCACTTAATTTTAGCGCTATACATGTAGCTGTGAGGCATTCGCACAAAAGCTTTCACTGCATCACCAGGCAGATCTGTGCCTCTCTTAGTTAATGGGTAACACAAGTGAAAACACTTAATCTAGGCAAGTTAAATATGTCTGTAAACATACATTTGCACACAGAATGATACGTGGCCTGATTCACCACTTGCAAGGAAGGACAGACTTCTGCCTGGCTTTTCATTTGCAGATTTACTGGGGACGAGGATTTCCAGGAGGTCTGCACCAAGACCTCTTTGTCCTTTTCCTCTTCCAACCCAACAGCTTTAAACAAGGTGCAACACATACAAGCTATGATGCAGTAGCAGCAGTACAAGTTTACAGCTTCTGCAGGTGTATGACAGTTGCATCCATCCTCTGAACAAGTTTGGATTTTAACCAATATATTAAATAGTGTTTTGGATCAGAAAGGTGTTAAAAATCAGCTTTATGAGGGGAAGAGAGAGCGCAAATACTCCCTTTGCTTTGCTAGCCTTAAAGTCACACTTCAGCCTGAAGAATGTGGACTAGAGCTGAGCATTCAAGACTGGGTTTTTCTCAACCCCAAGGAGGTTTTTTTAGGCTGCAGGTGGTAAGAACTGCAAAGTTTCAATGCAACAAAAGGAGTCCTTTTCCCAGGATCATTGTCAGTTTCACCAACTGACCGAAACTGCTGTATAAAGGTCTCAGTTTCTGACCTGGAGACACAGTGGCCATCTGATACTGCAGTTTCTTACACTTCAGCTAAAAACATAGATATTCTTCTAAATCACAACACTTAAGAGTTCTCCTGAGAGATCAGAGTTTATTGTGTGCTACAAGTGTTGTGAAAGTAAAACCAGCCCTTAGCCTAGGGTGCTCATAAGCTTCCATTATGCTTAGGTGAAAAAAAGGAAGAAGAAACAAACAAAAGAAGAGAGGAGGATTAAAGGACATGGTTTCAGGGAAGGCAAACATTGTGTGGGTGGGGAGCAGTAATTTCAACTCATTGCTTGTCTGTACTCAAGAATTTTGCAGTCTTATCAGGTCACTATGTCTTTCATTATTTTTTTTAGCAGTAAATCTCAAAATTACTAAATTGAATGCAAGGTTGGGCCTACCATTTGCTGCTAAATTTAAAAGCTAAGTCAGTTGAAAATTGATTTGAAAGCTGAGCATAGGTATGCTGGGCAGAAAGCTTTCATGCTCCAAGGTTTCAATTCTTGGATGAAAACAACAGTAAACTCACTTTGAAGACATTGTAAAAGCTGTCTCTGCAAAATCTTTTTTACTTTCATCTCACAGAGAATACAATTCAAACGAATCACGTTGTGTGTTCCAGTTTCATAGCATTGAAAAAGAGTAGAAGTCTTTCAGAGAATCTGGCACCGTACAGCTGTTGCCACCATAGTTGTAAACTCTACTTATGTAGAAACCTGCTGAAATATTAATTTTTAAATACATACATTTCTGTACCTTATGTTGACATCACAGCCATTTATCAGCACATAGGTTTCTGCTGTTCTGGCTCTCACAGCCATGCCACACTACTTAACAGGCTTTAAGCAAAGGAAGGCAGGCAGATACACACCTTCAGGGAGGAACACATTGTTTAGTTGAGATTTTAATTGTCGTGTCAAGTGGAGAGAGCAGATAGAGACAATACTGTAGGAGCCAGTAATTTGGAGTTCTGTAAGGGCAAGATCCCTGGTTGCCCTCTTGGCTTTGGAGATCTTCCTCTACACCTCTACCAGGGTGGGACACAGAAGATTAGGAAGAGTCCAAGTAGAAGTCTTGGAAGCAGAAGCAGCAGCAGGATGCTATAAGGATGCATAGAAATCTATTTTCAATTTGCTTTTTCCATTTGAGGCCTCTCTACTGTCAGGATATAAAAGGAAAATAAGTAATACCTCTCTGTATAAGGATAAAAAAAAAAAAAAAAAAAGAAACAAAAAACAAAAAACAGACATATAAGTAGAAAGGAAGAAACAGAATTGAGGGAGTTCTTCATGCTCAGAATTCTTTGGATTTCAGATAAAGAGATATATGATAGATGTATGATGCATAAAGCACATGAATACATACAAGCCCAATCTGAATCTTCAAAGGAAGTATCAGAGAGCTTTAAAGAGGACAAATCCTCGCATCCCTTCCTCCCATTTTAATGGTGGAAGGTCTCTGAAACTGTAGATCTTTCTGCTAAAGCCTATTATTAAGTCTTAGAGATCCTACCTGCCAAGTCTTAATTCAGGGCCCAGCCCTTTTGTTTAGGGATGCTGACACCTGCCCAGTTTTTCATCTCACCACAAATCCACAGAAAGGTTTTTTTTTTTTTTTTTTTTTTTTTTTTTTTTAAATGAGCAATGCTGCACTCCCTCCCAATCATTGATCTCTGGGTCCTTTGCTGAGAGTTGACTGAAGGCCCAGCAGTCTAGCACATAAAGCGTATACATCTCCCTGCACTTTTCAGACCTGTGACAATTCAGAGTGGAGATAAAACAAGAACCATTTGCAGTCACTGTGGACTCCCCAGCTCCAAGCTTTCATTGTTACAGAACCATGAAATCCTCCCTTTTATGTGAAACCAGTAGCAGCAGCAGCCAGCAGAAGTTACAATGGTGGAGATACCCTTAAAATGCAAAACCAAGGTCTCAAATGAACAAGATATTCAGCAGTTATCTTAATCCTTGCGTTTGTAGTTAGCAGACACTTTTTGGTCCTTTCGGTTCATACACTTTGCAGTAGACAGGATCCCTCAACACTCTGAAGTCATGTCACCAGATTCTGGTTTCCCAGTGTAATTCAGTAGTAAAACAAGAAAGACCAAGTAAATTATCAATAACTACAGTTTTTTTAGTAGCCCAGAAAATGCCACTTGTCAGAAACCAAATGATCTGCACTCCAGACAGACCTTTGGGCTTTACCAACAACAGCAGAAAAATTGACCTACCAAAAGCAAATGTTTTCACTACCCATGTCAGAGTAAAGAGGAGCCTAAACATTTTGCTCTTTGTTTGTAAACACAGCTGAGTCTTGTCTTCTGCTCACACTTACCTTTCCCAGAGCAGCGGCTCCCAATCTGGAGAGGGATTCGTATGGACTTTATACAGGTGTGCCTACAGTCATCACTTAAAGACTGCTCTAACAAAGCAACCCTAAGCTATGCTGCTAAGGTTTTATGTTTTTGCTTGTATTGGTTTAGATCATAAAGTCTTTACGTCTCAGTTGAGCTAGCTCCAGCCCTTTCTCTGCTGCCCTAGCATTAGCATTGGTGCACTGGTATTTCAGCAGTGTAGAGAAGTCTCCAGGGGCCAGCATCCTACTTGCCTTGTCATCTATTCTTGCTCTGAGCAAGCCTGTGCTGCTTGGCACTAATAACCCTGGCAGCTGTCTAGATTATGATCAGTACACACAGGATGACAGCGCTGAGAACTGACTCCACCAGGTCAAGCATCGTACAAACACATGGTAAAAGTGCAGCTTAAATAAACAGCAAAAGGATGGAAGAAATCCTCATTTAATAGGTGGAGAATTGAAGCATAGAAATGGAGTAATTTACTCCAGGTTACACAAGGAACGCACATTATCAGAATCCTTGTCTGCTGTTTTAAATGTGGGACAATTTTTGGTCACTTTTCTTCACACAGTCTTAGAAAAGGTCACCTGGAGCTTTGGGTACATTAAAAGCTCATGAGTATGCTTTCTAAGGTCGACAATTGATTAAAAAAAATATTAAGAGTGTTGGTTGCACACTTTTTGGCTATTGCTAAGATCTCTCTCTCCCCAGATGGCAGGAGAGTAGCACACAGCTGGGCAGCACTTCGAGAAAGGTTTTCATGGCTTGGGTAGTTAGGTAATGGATGCTGGAGTGCATCTGCAAATGTTCAAATGGGGCAGAGTTTGGCATCATAAGGCCAGTTATCTACTCAGGATTGGGACCATTCAGTAAGGAAATGGGATTGTTAGAGTATGCCTCTTATCTGTCATTCTTGCTGATAAGGCACTCACCGCCACTCCTTTCTCTTCTCCCTGCCACAGTGACTAACTTGTTGCTGAAGTCCAAATGGAGAGCAGCTAGCTGGTGATAGCAAGGGCAGCAATCTTTGGCACCAACAAAGACAACCACAGCCCTGTTCAGCTGGTGAAATGGAAATCAGCTGCCCAGCCTGGCCTGTTACAGGAAATCTGCGATATTTCTGAACCACATCTGTGAAAACCTAAACCCAGAGCAGAATTTGCCTTAAGTTCCTCCTAGCAATGATCTGTTTTAATCAGGATTGTTGCTGTAGTTGCTTTTACTGTAGGAAGGACATCAGACAGACAAAGCACAGTCAGATGTCAGGTAAATGATGCTAAAAATCACCTAATTGCATCCAACCTCGATGGCGATACTTTCAATTCCTGTGAAATCTATTAAAAGGCAGTGGAGGGAGCTGTGTTCATCTATAACTGGTCAAGAGATGTTAGCATAGTCAAAGCATTGCTGATGTTAAAGCAAATGTGCCTATCTCAGGGCGTTGCTGTAAGGTACTGTTCGCATTGTCCCAGCCTTGCTACTTCCTCGTACATTCCCGGAGAAATGTCACACACCTTCACTGGCCCTGCCTGCTCCCACCCAGATCATTTTTTGAAGCATCCACTTGTTTACTGAGCACAGGACCTGTAGTCATACCAGCAATAAAGATTAATGTATTCACCTAATCCTTTTGTTTTGTTTTCAGGCAGGCCCACGTGTCACGGCTGACTGACTAAATACGGTGCTGGAAGAAGCAAAATTGTACTCTCAGTACTTTTACAGCTCTGTCTGTGGAGAGAGCACGTGCAGGGTGCAAGTGGGGATGAGGTTAGGAAGAAGCTTGGTGTGGGCTGTTTCTTGTAACTGCTGCTCTGGAAGGAAGGAGATTTACTTATTTAATTATTTGGCTTGATGTCACCAAGAGGAGGGCCTGAGCAGTCATCTGCTACCTTTGTGGCATGGTGTGCTTCCTGATTCCCCTTGGCAAGCCTTACCTCCTCTTACACCATGGAAGCTTTAACTGCTGTGAGCACAGTTTATTGATCTTCAGCAGAAGTTAATGTGTCAATAGGCAGAGCAGGTCAAAGTAAGTTCAGGCCAGTCTAGAGAGGATGTAATGAGACATGAAGGACGTGTAGTAAATTAAAGAGCTGATTGTGCTCCAATGAAATCAGAGGTTCCTCTGATTTTAGCAGCAAAAGTTCTAGCCATAAGAAGGAAAAAGTGTGTTATTTCTTTGTCTAAAGACAAAATTACTGTCTTTAAAAAAGAAAAAGCTAGTATTTGTAAAGCCAGCATGTTAAACTATAATCTACCTTTGGTTTTATGAAATAATAATAATTTCTTTGTTTCATATACTTACACATGGCTCAATTAAGCCATAAAGTCCTGACTACAGTGGTGTGCTTAGGAAGCAGTTTCATTCTAAAGTAAAGTTTGCTTTATTTTATTTTTATTTTGTTTGTTTGTTTTGTTTTGATTTCAAGCTTTCCTCTACAGAAGTGACTCTCAAGAACAACTTCAGTCCATGGACCATAGCAGGCTTGATGTTTTTTTTTAGCCTGTTTAGAACCTGCAAACATGAAGACTACAAGAAGATCACAGAGTAAGGGGTTTGTAACAAGAACTGTCCCTGTGTCTGAGAGCACCTCCTGCTGTGAGCAACATATTTGCTATATGATTCCTTAGTTCTTCTCTGAGGGACAATACCACAATTGTGGGATTGGTGTCTACCATTGTTATAATTTTCTTGTTTCAGGTGAGGCCCATGTGAGTCTGAACTGGCAAGAGATCAAACTATAATACTAGCTGTGGCTAAATTCAATTGAACGATCACTTACAGCAGATCTGTTGCTATAGAGTACTGTGGGTCAAAATGAGTATTTAGAGCAGTGATTCCAAAAGCTGGCTCCTCTCTGGTGTACAATCTGGAGTTATATTCTAAGACTACGCTATTGTATGTAGATTTCTAATACTGCATATAATATTATAGTGTCCTATTTACTCTGAGGATTCGTAACATTATCTTTCTGCTGTTATGAAACTGTATTAAACATAAAAATGATGGTGTATTTTTGACCAATAGAACGTACTTCGGTAGCCTAATGAAACTGCTAACTCAGTATCTAATTTTGCTATTACAAGTAGACTGAAAACACTATTGCTGTTTGATAATAATGCAAGATACAGCTTATTCTTGAATTAACTTTACTGCATACACCTGCACATTTTTTCTATTCTGAAAATAAGACCAATAAATTTGACATGTATTCATAAAGTTATGTGCATAAATATTTTCTTGAAAACAATTTAATCTTGAATATTTCCAAGCAGTCACAGCGTGGTCTTCTTCCGAGACAGAGAGAAGGAAAGAAAGAAATCGTTGTCTCTACTGCACATGTGTATATATATGAAAAAATAAACATTCTCACTAGGAAGTAAACCTAAGAACAATGTTGCTAGCAGCTCTTGTGCTTAAAGCACAATCACAAACTTTGTTCAGTTATGAGCTCTCTATGAGCTCTCTCTTCTCAACATCAGCAATCAGTGTGCCAGGACAATGTATTGTAGACTAAAATGCCCAGGCCAAGAGACCACAAAAGCTTCTCTGTCTTGTCTAAGGGAACTGAAAACAGGCTTTCACAGGGCTGCAGGATGTGCTGACAGCCTGCGTAGGGTTCAGAACTCTCACTGTTCTGGGAAATGTTGATATACAACCAGTGTAAATCTTGTCTAATCCTTGGTTAAGGAGGTACTATAACTGTTATTTTTCAGAAATAATCATATGCATGTGTCAAAGACAACCATGAGATAATCACAGACTGCTTGGTGGCTGTATGAAGTGTATGAGCTGAGTAGCTGAATACATCTTTGTGCTCCTTCCAGCAAAAGGATGACATCTCTTCTTCTATTCCCATAAATAAAAAGCAAGACCTATGCTTTAAAAACAAGCTTAGAACCATTTCCTATTATTGATTAAAATATCATTCCTGTAGTGGATCATTTCTGCAAGCAGGAAATTGTAAAGCCAAAAAGAATTTAATAACAGCAGTGGTAGCTTTCCTTCAGGATGAAATAATAGGCTAATAAGTACCCAGTTCTTTCATTTTCATATGGCTTTGTAACTTTAGAATTGGTGTGAAGAGTTAACTCTCCATTGGGTAAAATGGCTTCAAAGTAAAAACCAAACACACACACAATTTATCATTGCATTGTCCATCTAAAGAGGAAGGTATTGATTAAGGAGGTATTGGGGAGGCATTGGGGAGGCAAGGACAATCCCCAGACATGGACTGTATATCTCGAAACAAGACACTGAAACTCATGATAAGGAAGCGGCAGACGGACAGAGAAACAAACGTAAGGACTATAAAGACTTGTAGAGCTTAGGGATATGGTTTAGTGGAGGGCTGTTGGCGTTAGGTTGGAGGTTGGACTCGATGACCTTGAGGTCTCTTCCAACCTAGAAATTCTGTGATTCTGTGTGATTCTGTAAATCTCAAAACTGGACATTGGAATTCATTATAAAGATACAACAAACGGAAGAATTGGCAACAACCAGCTCTCGCAATTAAGAAACATGCCAATTCAGCAGATTCCTGACCAAAGGTGAAAAGTACACTGTGAGGAAGACTCGGGGTCTTCCTCCCAGAGACCCCTGCCCACGTCCCAAAGACCCCTGCCCACAATTCTTGGAAGGCTCTACGCAGGCGCAAGGTGCCAAAAGGCTAATTAGCATGAGAAGCGAGGGAAGGCGGGGATAGGTAATGCATATGTATAGGTGCTTGTAGAATATTGATAGATTGATTGTATAAATTCAAGACTGCTTTTTGCTTTGGGTATGCACGATAGGTGGAGAGATCCCCCGTGCATCCAGCGCTGCAATAAAGAATATACCACTTAAAGGAATTACGGCTTCGATCTTTGAATCAGTATCTACTGCTTTTTGTTTGTTTGTTTGTTTTTAAGAAGGTTTTCTAGACATCAGTGGACCCACTAAGCAACAACATGCCAGGGGTAAGAAAATCAGCTCTGTATATACAATACTGTTTTGTAATTTTATTTTGAATGAAATGACATTCAGATACAGTCTAGTTATTTAAGGAGAAATTTAAACAAATGTTTAAAGCTCACAGAATTAATCAATTAGCTTCTCCATTCTTTTGTCACTGACATGAGCTCAGACTAAATTCACTCTTTTGCATAACTCAGATTCAAAATCACAATCATAGTAAAAAATACAAAAATGACTAAAATTTCATTTTCCAAACTAACTTATGAGAACAGTAAAGGAGTTGAAAAGCGTTCATTAAAAAGCCACGCTGACATGACTTACAGCTGTACAAATCGTTTAAAACAAGCATTATAGGATAAGTGCTCAAAGCATTGCTAAAATTTGTAGCAGAATTTTTCCCAATGCTTTTAAGGAGACTTTTCTGGATAACCTACAAATAATAATAATAATAATAATAATGATACACTTTGAAAATGTACTCTTAAATTCACCAGAATAAAAACAAAAAATTGAAATAACTGAGAGAAAAGGATAAGGCCTTATTATGTGGTGCTTACTAGTACTCCAAATTTCCAGGATGTGGAATGTTACTGAAACAAGGTGTTTCTTTGCTGATGTTTGACTGAGATCTGTAGAAAATGAGTTAAAAACACATCTTGTACCTGACAATGTCAGCATTCTCCATGCCAGAAAAAAAACAGAGTACTGCTGAGTAAGGCAACCAGGACAAAGTATGGCTTAAGTGCAGTCTGGTTAAGGCAGAGTGAGTATTTTTAAAGCTGTTACTGCTGCTTCCACTTAAAAACAGTAGTGCCCTAGAATGTGTTTAAAAGCTTCAGTTAAAAAGATCTGGAGCTAGAGGCTGGTTCACATAGAGAAATCTTAAGAAAGCTATTAATAGCTTTGTTGATTTTGTATTCTTACAAACATACTGTTCAAAGCTCAAACTTTACTAACTAGACCAAGAAGAGCAAACAAACATGTTAAGAACAGCTTTGTTGAAATACTCATCTATCTGCCCCCTGCAAGACAAAGCTCCCACTCTGGGTGCATCTGAAATTTTACATGAGATGTAGAATTAGTTCTTCATTAGGCCAAATTCTGCACAAAATTATGCTGACCTTAATGTAAAAGAATTTCTTTGGCATTAGTTTCCATTTTTAAGTGAAGGCAGAATACTATGTGCCCATTATGTGCCCATTTTAGCACAGTGACTGATCCACAGCTTCTGTGTGAAGAACTCATTGATTAAACAAAGTATGGTAGCACTTCCCATATTTTCCACATGTAGCCCCACCTACCTCATTTGACAAGTTCATAATTATCATTTAGCCTTTCCGGTGCTGAGATTTTCTAAGTTATTCATAGAAAAGCTTGGGCAAGGGTAACAACAGCTGCATCATATCGTTGCATAAGCTTATGCTTAAAAATACTAGAAAATAGATGTGCTCTCATCACTCTTTGGCTTGAAACTGAAGCTTTCTCGGGTACATCAGTTTTTCCATTTGTTGGAGTCCCAAGCCAGGAACCAGCCAGTGAATGTTGGGGGCTCATACCCCTGCTTCACAATAATGATGGGGGTCCCCTTATCTCTGCCAGAAGGATCTGTTTCAATATAGCGTTTGGCTAAAAAACAGAGAGGAAATAAAACATGTAAAATATTAGTTCATTCCTCTGGCATAAAAAATACATTAAAAGCCCCAGTGAAAGAACCCAGGGCTATAATAATAAAGTATTCAATTAAATTATTTCAAAGGCAATGAAATGATCGAGTAATTGCTGATTCAGCTGCCAGTGAAATAATTTTCCACCAGATTAAAACAATGATTGTTACTCTGGTCAGACTATTGCCATACAGCCATGTTTTGGCTTTTGACCAGGAGAAAGCATTTGCTGGTGCAGTGCAAATGCAAAGGCTCCAGTCCCATTTTTTTCCCACGTAAAAGCCTCATAGCTGCATTCCGTATAGTTTCCCTCAGCGTCTCAATGTGACATCAGTGCCTGTCAGAAATTCAGCTAGGTAACCTTAGCTGCTCTGGGGAAATGCCTGCAAGCATTTTTAGCAGGAACTTCATCAGGAAGGCTCAGCTATATGAAATGGCGCTAAAGATGACCCAGGATTTTTCAAGGGGGAGACTTCCAAGTAAACTGTCTTGATTTGTTCTGCAATTGGAATTTCCTCCTCCAAGTTTAACTCAGTGAAATGTGGCAATACAAAGACTTGGGGTTTTGTTGGCATTCCTTGGACTACATATATTAGTGTAGGGTGCAAGTCAGCAGTTATCTCACCTTTAAAATTCCTATTCCTAGTGCAATTTCTTTTCATAGAGATCTTTTATATACTCCTTAAAAAGTTCTGCAGCCTTTTAATGCTCTGTTGATTAATTCTTTTCATAAACTTACAGATAATAAAGATACAATGAATTTTAAGTCACATTTCAAAGAAAAATAATCTTATCCAGGATTAAATCCTAACAAGCCCTATAAGCCTTTTAAACAACACTGTAAAAATAACTAAATTTCTTCTACAACATCTTTTCATTTATTTAAATGCTGTTGATGTTTCTTCACTTGGAATTCCATCAAATTGATTTGATTTACCAGATTTCACGGATTCCTGTCGTTCAGTTTCATTAGCATCTTTTCCAATCCAGACAAAAACCTGCAAATAGAGGAGAGAACAATTTAGCTCCCACTTTGTTATAAGGGTGTTTTGTGCAGCAGGCAACAAACTACAAAATAGTTGATTCCACTAGGAGAAAGAATTATGTTATGAAAGTACTGCAGAGATGCACAGCTTTCATAAGCCACAGTTAGTGGTGTGGTTTTTCGTTTGTTTGTTTGTTTTTCCTCCTTTGCTAGAGACTAGTTCTATACAAAAAATTTCACCACTCTATTGACACTGGATGGCTGGACTTCATGGACTTGGATGAAAAAGACTCTAATTACCTTTTCCACGGTTATATTTTACATGGTTGCAAGAAAATTGCTCTTTAGGTGTAGATAAAAACACTGAACTGAGCTGTCTCTGGATCGAGCTCTGAGTATGCACCAACACTTGTGCCTTGTGGCCCATGCTACACAGGGTAACTGAATACTCCACTGAATAATCCAACAGCCAGAGCCTCAACCTGCATTCCCCGCTTTTTTTTTTTTTTTCCTGTCAAGAATTCTTTTGGAAACTAGCTCCATTTTCCAGATTTCTTTCATTCATATCTGAGTCAGTATGTCCAAACACCTTCTTCACCCATCTCTTAATACTGCCTTCCCCCCCTGCTCCTTCTTGAATGGGTCTTGGACATTCCTTCTCATTTCCTAAAATCTCAGCCTTCTTTTGCTGGGAGTTAGGCTGAAGACAGACAAAACATGGGATCTGTGGTCTTCTCCCCCTTTCCAGTGGCAAAGAGTAGAGAGAATATACTGTGAGAAATATTGTGAGTGCTGAAAGCACACCTAAATTTGCTTGTCATCTGAAAAGTTCTCAACATTTTCAGTTTTCTGTGAACCTGGCAAAATGATGGATGGAAATAATCTAGAAATAGATTATTTCTAATACCCTCTAGCCAGTTCTTCTGAAGAAATTTGTGTAAAGGTCTAGTGTCTGTCCCCTTCTCTAATAAGATTTTTATAGGTGCTACTACTACTCTGATTTTGTGGTTTCTGCATATGTTTTTTGCAATAACATTCTGTCTTAATAAATATTAGAGATAAAGTCAAGAACATTATCAGGAACATTTCAGAACAAAGCTGGGGCTTCTACTCTTGCAGTCTCCATTGGTTTTAATGGAAAATATCTGCCATGGTGTCACATTACACTTGGAAATTCAATCATTTATGTTCACACTTGAACATCGTATAGCTCAGAAAATATAGCTCCTGATGGTATAATTTAAGGAAAACAAAACCTCTTTCGTTTTCACAAAGGTGATTTTTCCTCCCGTCTTACATTCTAATTTGTTAAGAATAAATTCTTTTTATCACAAAAAAAAAAAAGGTGAAGTTTACCTGTTCCCAAGTATCCAGCAACATGACATCATCTTCAGCCAAGTCATCCTGAGTGAATTCGCCTGGGACCTCCTCAATCTAAAAAGGATACTATGGTGAGTATTTTTTGCCTTTGCTGTAATAATTTCTCAAGATATTCTGATTTTAGACAAACCAAAGATTTTGTTAAAAGGATAACTGAAATTGTGACTATTGTAAATTGGGACTGAGGTCTGCTAGAAGAAAGGGACAGGGAAATTGCCATAGTGCAACTTGTACCAAACTAACTAAATCAATCTTATAGCTGATATATTCATGCAGCTTGCATTCATTAATAAGGAAAAGAAACAACATCAATTTGGAAGTGGTGAGCTCAGTGATGAAATACACATCTAAGTAAGCTTTCCAGTCACTTGAAAATTGGACATTATAGCTGACTAAGCCATTGAGGTTTAGTCCTAAAGGAAGCACGGAGTGCTTGCTTCTTCCACGGATTTACAGGTACAAAGGAAAGCAGTTTAATTTTCATCTGTATAAGCAGCAGATGTAATAATGTAGCTAGCTAATGGTTAGTTTGCTACTTGTGAAGGGCTTTCAAGGGTTTGACTATGCATAGGAGCGCTAGAGATATTGGGATCATATGGTGCAGAAGTAATTCCTTTTTTCACTCCACCACATTATGGTGTCCAGAATTTCAGAGTGATCTGACCTACCTGTTCTGGTGAACTCTAACAATGGTGATTCAGTTACTACAGAAATGCTACAGGAGATAGGGAATTTCCACACAAGTGCATAGCTCCCAGAAAGCTATTATAGTGAGATTTGTTACGATTATTGTATTTCACAGGAGTGTTTTAGAAGCTTGCTAGAAGAATGCACGTGCTAGAAGATTGCTAGAAGTATATGCCTTACTACATTTATAAGATTTTGAAGCCCTTATTAAAGGATCCTATTTGTTTTATCCCTCTCCAAATGAATTGACTGAAAGACAGCAGAGAAGGTAGCCAAGTATGTCTCCTACCTAAAAATTAGTGCATCCTTGTCAAACAGTGACACAGTGTTACTCTTCCAGAATACAGTAAGCAATTAAGCCTGAACTGACTTAATACCCAGCATACAGCTCCAGGTATTTCTGCTAAGGAAGTAAGTCTTCCTACCTAGAGGAATTAATTACATGTCCTAAATCTCTATGGAAAATTTCAGGCTGCTAAGGATTTTTGGCAAGGGCTCAGGACATTTATTTTCATCACCACCACTATCAAGCATGTAAGGGCCAAGGCACTGACCTGCACTTTCTCAAAGAAATGACAGTGGTCTGGCAATGCTCTGCAAAAACACAATTGCTTTTGACTGAGCAAATGCTCTGGCTTCTTGCATCTGCAAGCCTCTAGTCCCAGGCTAGAGAAGGCTATGCAGACATCTCTGCTATTTATTCTTCTGTCTGTTCTCTGCACTTGGATTGATTCAACGCACCAAACCTCAACTCTCTAGCTCTTGCCAAGCACTACTACCTACACAAAGAAAAGACAGATCCCCAAATTCATCTTTAATGCCTGATGATTCCCAAGCTCAAATATACCAGGAATTATATAATTAAAGAGAAGGGAAAGTATCCACACTTACAATAAATCTGCCAGTCTTATTAGAACAACCATACAGGCGAGGGGGATGATCTTCACCCTTAGTCAAAAGCTGTGATGAAGTCTGATATTGTTTTTTACCTCCAAGTACTTTCCAGAATTCCTCTGAAATACATAATATATAATTTATTCAGCAGTGGATTTGATATTTTATGGTTTATCTTGTTAGATACTATTTCAAGAATCCCTGACCAGTATCTTCTTTGCTGTCTCAAAGATGAGACAGCAGTTCTTCCAGTTATTTTCTTTCAGTTCTTCCTCCAGTTTGTCAAAATAATATAAAGGTTGTCACCTGCAGCAGTCCCAGACAGAACAATCTGTTCCTCCCCTCATAGTCACCCAGAGTAAAGAAAGGACCACACTCCTCTGCAGCTCCTGCTGCTGCCCTAGAGACATCCAGGGCATTGCACTACTTGTGCCTCAGTCAATTCTGAATAGATGTCCATGGTAAAATGTTTTGTTAGATTTTCGAAGTGAGATAGTGAGCATATGGTTCTGCCTACAACTTATATAATTGTAAAAAACGTTTAGGCTATATTTCCATGCAGTGCTGTGTATTCTCAGCTGCCCATTCAGAACCGCGTGTTTTCATACCAACCTGGTTCCTGGCCTTCATTAATCTTAGTAGTCTGGCACTTAAGAACACTGGCAATGTATTGAGCTCCTTGTTCTTCTTCTTTGTTTGCTCCTTTTCCCATCCAGGTGTAGCCAGAATTGTTTGGCAGTTTCAGAACAAAAACGTCATTGGAGTTTAGTGACACTGCATCAACGTCAACCTAGATCAAGAAAAAAAATGTTTTATTCTTCTGTCTTTCAAATAATGTGATCTATGTTTTGCATGCTTATATAAAATGTATAGATAGATGTTTATCAGCTATGCTTTTTGAATTTGATTTTTCCCTAGATTTATACTGACATAAATTAGAGAAGTACTTCGCTTGATATAGGGAACTGACTTGAAGGACAGATCTTGAAATGATTTGGCAGTTGGAAAGACTGTCTCATAAGGGCTGCCGATTTCTTGTCTGTTCTTTGCCAGCTGACTGTTCACTGCGCATTTTCCTACATTTTCCTCTGAAACACATAGATTGATCATAGCCAGTTAAACTGTATTCTCTTTGATCTCTGAGATAGGTTGGTCACACAGAGCAGTGGATTTAGATTCTGCATTCCTACCAGATGTGACTACCCAACAGAAATAGAGGGGATCATGGCAGCTACACCATTTCCCACTGGGAATATTTGTTTTTACTTAGCAGGTGACCTTACCTCTGCAATCCTGGTGATGGATATCAGGTTCCTGCGGATTTGGAAGAGCCGCGTGGGTGGAGCAGGTTTCTGACCTTCCTTCTTGGATGTCCCATTCTTGTAGACAATAAGTGGCTTATTTTTGAACAAGCTCAGTAAATGGGCAGGCTCTTTGCCTTGGCTGACTCTAATCTGTATGTAGATAAAGAAAGGCAATAAAAGAAACATAAGGACACAGGTAATTATTTTTAGGCTTTGTTGAATTGCATAGGGGAAGTTAGCCAATAAAGCTAGGAATGTTAGCGAGAATGAGAAGTGGCAAACTAAGAAGGTCTAAAAATATAGTTCCAGACGCAGTAAAGTTATAGTATTTGTGAGATTTTTTGTCAATCATGCTAACACACAGACAGAATTCAAACTTCTAACATGTCTAGCTGATTAAAATGGCTGCTACCTACTGCAATAAGAAAATTACACTTTTTCAAAAGAACTGTCATTTCATAGAGTTTCATAGTGCCACTTAATTCCCCTTAAAATAGCTTGGAAGTTTAGGGGCTTTGTATTTAAGCAGAAGAGGTTGGTTATTCATCCTTTTTACTATTTCTATGTGTATTTATCTGTAATAGAATGGAAAAGATGAACATAAATCTATCTTGCAGAGGATAATATAGATGGCAAAAAAGAGCTTCTATTACAGATACAAAAGACATTACTGCAAACTCAAAGAACATTGAGCTATGAAGAACTGCTATTTTTAGGTTAAACGTGCTATACAAGTTATTTGTATACAACTGTTTATTCTTTCTTTATGACAGTATCCTTTATTTTTCCCACTGAAGCAAACAAAAAAGTGACTGCTAAAAGCTACACCATATATAGATTTCCTATCCAAGTTCCCCTAGCTTCATACAGGAAATAAGTGACTTGCATCTTTCATGAGATGATGACAAAAGGGAGGACGACAGAAGAGAAAGGTTGGGGAGAAAGAGAATAGGAAATAAATGGAAACTGCCTTCCAGGAAAGCAGAGGAAGGCACTAGTGCAGGGTGGAGCTGTTCTAGCTCTGCTTTCTGAGCAAAATACCCAGATGTGGCAATGCTAGCCCACTGAAGATGCTGCTGTATTCAGCTGCAGATAGCAGAGCTCAGGGTGTGGGCAGCTGAGTCACTGAGCCCTCGCTCCCCACCCAGTGCCTGCACAACGGGGTCTCTGTGGCCCCTTCCACCAAGAGGGCTGCAGGTCCCCACCTTTCTGTAGCCACTCCTGGGGATCACTCCCGGGAAGGAAAGAAAGGAGAAAGGCATACTGTGTAGCCAGCAGAAAAGTGGAGAGCACCAGTGCCAGCCCTTGGGCACTGCCTGGTGAGGCTGGAGGCAGTGGGAAGCAAAGGAGCTGAAGAAGGAAGGGCTGCTCCAGTCTAGCAGGTGGTCGTGGGCAGTAAAAGCAGTGCTTCTAGCTAGCACACAGCTGGTCAGACTAGTAACATTGCCTGATAAGGATGCCCCAGAACATGTATACTTGTGGGTTCCAAGCTGCGAAATTGTAGCAGGATTTCTACAAATGAAGGGGGAAGAAAAAAAAAATGCTGAGGAAACATACACGTTCCTGCAAAACAAATGCTGTCACAGCTTTTTAATAGTAATTTGTACTGTAGTGCCACCTAGTGAGCAAAAATAGAATAGTTTAAACCTTTCAAATAATGCTTATACAGATATTAAGTATAGGTTCTAGGTAGGCATGCATATGCATACAAATCTACAGACATGTAAGTAATCCACACACATACATTATTAAATTCACTTCAGGCTAAAAAAAAAATTTAAGTATCATGTCCACTGCAGTGCGATGGATGTCCTTCAGCTTTCATAATACAGCTTATTATTAGTGCAGCTGTTGGTAGTAATGTTATTTTTGCTGTAGTAATTCTGTAGTATTAGTATTGGTCATGGGTATGGGGAACGACCATATTGTGCTGAACTCTGTCCAAAGATAGAACATATGTTAAGAATATTTCAAAGAATAATTAACTGGGAATATTTTAATCCTTCCTTAATGTGATTTCAATCATAAATCATAACTAATTAATAGCTAAAGGTATCATCTGCCATCTAAATTAACTGTACCTTGGTGGGTGGGGGAAGCCCTTACTTTGGTAATTAAGGAATGGGAAGTACAGAATTACCTTCTAGTACCTAGAAAATCCCTGCTTGCCCTTAGTCATCTTCCTGCTTGAGCCTTTGTGTGAAAACAGGAGGCCTCCCACCTCTTCCCCTACACATGCCTCCTCACTAGGGAGGAAAGGAGAGCAGTCATGCTAGGACTAGCTTATCTCACATCTTTTACCTGCCAATGTCATAGAACCATAGAAGAGACCTTAAAACAACCACCTAGACCCCCTGCCATGAGCAGGGACACCTCCCACCAGACCAGGTTGCCCAAAGTCCCATCCAACTTGGCCTTGAACACCTCCAGGGATGGAGTATCCACAGCTTCTCTGGGCAGCCTGTTCCACTGACTCAACACCCTCATAGTAAATAATTTCTTCATAATATATAATCTAAATCTTCCCCTCTTTTAGTTTAAAGCCATTACCCCTTGTCCTATCACTACACTCCCTGACAAAGAGTCTCTTTCCTGCCTTGTTGTAGATTCCTATAGGTACTGGAAGTCTGCTGTAAGGTCTCCTCAGAGCCAGTGCACAGACCCTTTCTGCAAGTGAAAATACGTATCCTGCTTTGTGGAGCTTAAGGCACTATGGGATGGGAAAATCCAAGTTACGTTCCTCACAACAGTTGGGTCAAGCCAGACCCTGTGACACAGTTCTGTCTGGTTCCCCTGTTCTGGCTTTTCACGTGGCTTTCATTTCTCCCAGTTTTTGTTCTCTGTAAGTCAGGTGTCTTGCCTAGGCTAAACATTGCAGCTTCCTGTATAATCAAAAGGAGACAGAAAGGCAGGCACACATGGCTATTCCTCTGTCAAACACCTGCTTCAAAGTGGGTTGCCCTAGGAGGATCTTATCCTTCAGTCTCCACAGGCCATGTACACAGTCTGTAAAGCTAGGCAGGACTAAAACCTAATTTTCAGTCAGTGAAAGTTGAAGGAAAGAAAAGGTAGTTTTAGGCTGTATTATATCTCTGTTCTCTACATTCAAAAGGGATAATTAAAATGGGGAATCTCCACTGATTTAAAAGGAACACACTGTGCTTTAGCTTGATACAGACCTCTGTAGACACTGACGTTTGGTCAGTTATCAAAATAGTCTGTATGCATACAACTCTGTTTCAGTGAAAAGGAAAAAGGGAAAGTTCTTTGACTTTCTAAGTGTTCTTTTTTTTTTTTTTTTTTTTTTTTTTGTCCTTTCTGACATAAAACAATCTCCACAGCAAGTGGGTGAACTATGAGGTATAAAAAAACATTCATGATGGGTTACGAAGAACTCATTATTAATTTGAGAAAAGCTTGGATAAATCTTCCAAAGAGAAAAGGCTAGCAAGTTAGGTGAATCCTAAAATGTACCTGGAAGTTACTCTGCCTTAATATGTGAAGAAAATAATGGTGAAGATTGTTAATAATCATAGCTAATGAAATATAGAAAGGCCTAGTATAAGGCTCTTTAGTGCTCTGCAAAGTAACTCTATAATTTCCAAAGGTTAACGCCAACAAGAAAGAAAGATATTTTAAGATAAATATGAGGAGAAAACAGTGTTATTAGTTGTGTGAAGAAAAGGCAGAACTTTGAAAAACTAGATTGTTTTGAAATGAACTCAAGTAACTGGCAGTTTGGTTTTATCTGTAGAAAGGAGTAGATGACAAGAAGACTGAACACAAACTTGTTTGCTTTTTAATTAAGCAGATACATCCATCTTCTGCAACTTAAGTACTTAGAAGTGGTTAAAGATTAGATACCATTTTCTAAGAAAATCTGATGGTATGGCCACATGCATGATTTTCTGCAGGGTGAGCAGGGAGATAAGTTTACAGGGCTTCATGGTTAAATCTTCATAACATTAAGGTATTGTAAACATATGTAATTTCAGGTAGTTTACTCACTGATGAAATAAAGTTAAATATCTTACTACACAGAAAATACATGCACAGAAGCAGTCACCACGAGCAGTTGATAATCCCAGTCTTCAAACACTATCTCTTCCTTTAATTTCTCATTGTTTCTGCATCTATTTTGCACGCTGTATTGAATTTCATCTGAAAGACACTAACCTGCACAGCCTGACCATTCAATAAGCGATCAAGCTGAACCGTCAGAAATGCAGATGCTGTCAGTTCATCTTTTGTAGCATTGGCTCCTTGCCTGAGGAAGGTATGGTAAAAAACAAACAATACAACAATAGTTAAGTCCAGTTTCAAAATGATCCAGAGTTTATACTGCATGACAAATACATAGTAAATAATCTTGTATTTACATGTGGTTCTACTCTTATGAGCAGGACAAAAAGATAGCATAAAATAATACCCACATGCTGGTGGTCTGTGCAAGCTGACCAAACATACCATGTGTAGATGATCTGCCCTTTGGGGTAAGTGTAGAGAATAATGTAGCAGTCACCACCATAGAATTGTCCATATGTCTGGGGTTCCACAGGAACTCTGCCACTGCTTTCCACACGCCAGATCTGGGAAACACAGAAATCATTGGGAAACGCTGAACTTCATTCTGGGACACTTTAAGGAGCATTTTACTGTATCATCCCTTAAGCAGCCTTTCCTTATGTAGCCAAGTGTTATGTTATAAAGCCAGGAAAGATTCTTCCTTGAAGTGGATCTTTTTACCCTACATGCACTGAATGAATAGCGATCACCAACAAGCCACTGCAGTATACTTTTCTTCGTCCTGATGCTTTAATGTCACTTGATCAACATAATGCTATGTTGAACATACTTTCTTAATGTCTTAAGATGATAATGTGACATGAATAGCACAATATTTTGGTTTACAATAGAACTATCATACCATTTGTGAGAGGAACACTGTAGTTAAATAACATACAGTTTTGCAGATTTCTTCCTATTTGATTCACTACAGCTCAATTCAGTTAATGACTGACCTCCAAAATCATACTTCTAAAACTATATGACAAAAAATGCTTCAGACCTCAATACTGTGTCTCAAGCCTATGGACCATCCCAAGGATGAGGTCTGAAAGCCAGAAAATATACCAGTGAGACTGTAGGTATTTATCCCTCTTCTTACTTCCAGAATCCCAACATAGGCTATGTTGGTGCAATCACAGACTCATTTAGGTTGGAAAAGACCTCTAAGACCATCAAGTCCAACTGTTAACCCAGCACTTCCAAGTCTACCACCAAACCATATCACTAAGCACCACATCTACGCATTTTTCTGTATACCTCCAAGGATGATGACTTAATTACTTCCCTGAGCAGACTCAGGACCCTTTCAGTGATTAAATTTTTCCTGATATCCAACCTAAACCTCCCCTGGCACACCTTGAGGCCAGTGCCTCTTGTCCTAGTGCTCGTAAATGACAAACAAAGCCTGTGTAGTCCAAAGATATTAACTTCAATACTGTGAAAGACTAATTTAAAGAGATTCAAATGGGATATGGATATATTTAGAAGGACTCTAAAGCCATCACATTCTCTTCAAATCCAGGCTACCTGGGAGACCCACTAGGGACAAGAAGCAGATAGGATAGATACACGAAGATATATGTAATAAAATGGATTGAATTTCTGACTCCAAGGGGAAATTTTCCCCTTCCAGATTTCAAGCTGATGTAGGCTAAAAGTATTCCTTTAGGATAAGGATCATATTTAAAGTATTTCTTTAAAAGGTATTCTGCGAAAGGGAAGACATTTCTGCTCTTTGATTTCTGCTGATGACTGCTACAATATCTTTCATGAGTATCAAAATAACGTGACATATCAGCATACAGCTGACATAGAGATTCACTTCCCACTTCAAAGTACCTTTTCTGGTGGTAAGAATAACATTATGATTAATGTAGTTTCACTCTATGCCACAGTTTAAATGGCAAAACAGAGTAGCTGTTTAGCCTGTTACAAGAAACCAAAGAAACCGTGTTGGTGCAAATTGCATATTTGTTAATTACAACACAAAAATTACCTCTACTTTTCCTGAACCATCATCTACCATGTTATGTTGGGCAGCCATTTGTGGAGACTCATGTAACTTGGTAGCATCGAATTCAATCTGCTCAATTTTAGCCACTCTCTCTGTGACATACACTTTGCCAAAGCCATCACTTTCATCCTTATCCTTCCAGTCTTTGAAAAATTGTTTGAAAATTGGTGTTTCACCTCCTTCTGGAAGCACTTGAATCTGCAATGAAATAAGAAGCATGGGATGCAAGGAAAACAAAACTGACATGGTTACTCGAACAAAAACTTTTTTGAATTATTTGTCAGTGAAACACTGTCCTTATGGTCTTACATGCCCTTTTTTATTTTTTTTTTTTGATTTAAAAACAAAGTCTTTAACAGAGTTCATTCTCTGTTGGTGTCATCTCATAAATAGATCGCACCTGTGTGTTGGCAGGATAATTCATTTGCTGTATGAATGCTTCAGCATTCTTCATGGCAGCCTTTCTCTCTTGTGGGTTAGCATCTTTGCCTGGTTAAAACAGAAGGATAACAATACATGAGAAAGGGCAATGAGCTCACAGATCCTGCAAAAACAAGATGTCCTTGAGACAGGTTCTCTCTTCAGCATTGCCAATGCTTCAGTCTTGAACAAACACAAATGCTGGATATAGCATGAGAAATAAAATTCATACAAAGTTGAATGGTCAAAATAGTACCTTGGTGGTTTTGAAAACAGTTAAAGTAACCGAAAAAAATATTTTGTTTTTCTTTGTAAGTTTCTGTTTAAAAAATGCTGTTCATAACATCTGCTCTGTTTAAGGTATGCATCCAACAATAATAACCTGTTTCCTTTCTTTGAATTGTCCCTTTCTGGGCTGCAATGTGTTAAATGAAGGTGCTGTCCAGAACTGCCTTCCCTTCATCAGGTACCACCACTGTTCTACAGACTGAGTAGATGCAACTCCCTTTATATCTCGCTATGCTGTGCAATTTACCACCACCCTTTCCTACCCATTGCTCCTTGCTCAGCCTTGTTCAGTATTAGACATCTCTGAAAGTGTCTGTGGGATGGCTTTTTTTTTGTATGTGTTCTATGACCCAGCTGGCTATCAATGACTATACTTGAAAGAACTCTTAGACTAAGAGGTACATCTTTGTAGACTACAAAGATGCTCTGATAATCTGTATGTTGTATGAAATTCTGAATGAAACTATTAGCAAAGTGTTTCGCAGTCCTCAGCTTGGTGGTTTGAATATTTGAGCAACCTGTGGCTTTGAGTAACCTGGTCTAAAGGAAAGTGTTCCTGTCCACAGCAGGGAGGTTGTAACTAGATGATCGTTAAGGTCCCTTCCAACCCAAACCATTCTATGATTCTGTGAAGATTTCCAGTAGAGATGATAACTACAGCCTCCCAGTGCAAGGGTGAGACTCACAGATTAATGTAGAGGTTTTTTTTTTTGTTTTTTTTTTGTTTTACATATTATCATTACCAACAGTAGCAAAGTGAGGATGCACAAAGGAGCATGTAGGGCTGCATTCATAAGATGTACATTGTATATAAGATGCCCAGTCCTATTGGGTTGGTTATTCTAGGAGCTGTCAGGTGAATAGGGAAAACCAGGAATTAGGGGCTCATGTAGAACTTAGGTTATATGAGCACAATGCACGCAAAATGCTTTGCTTTAAAGGACACATTCCTATCTGCAAATTAAATATTAAAGCAAAATGTTTACAATGCTTCCTGGATTCAGAAGCTTGACAACCACATTGATTAATTATTTGCTATTGCGTGTGGTAAAAAGAAAATCAAATGCCACACATTTAAAGCAAATGCCAATAACTAATACACTACCTCAGACAAAAAAGGAGAGATACTCAATGCTGGATGCAATGGCAGCACCAGGTAAAAGGTGTCCAGACCTAATTCCTCAGTTCCCTCCTGGGAAAATGATCAGTCAGAAAAATTGCAGACAGTCCTACAAGCATTGTGATACCACAGAGAACCAGTCACAAGGAAGAAAGAAGCATCAAAGTATTTGTAAGCTTATGCTTTTAGTTGATCTCTGGGACATGAAGACTGTACTTTTTACTCATCTTTCGATTTCACACCTCCAGGAAACAATGTATGGAAATACCTGTTATCAAACTTTCAATGCACATATTTTTCTCATGGATGGTAGAGATTTGATAGTAATATACAAAAATTGCAGGATTATCATAAAATCAAAGATTATTTATGTTTGCTTTGTAATTACCACTTAGGTAAGCATTTAAGCACCCAGGCTTTCAGATGCCTTAAAATTGTCCTTAGACAGGATTCAGCCTCAAAGCCCTTACTCACATCCTTGTCCATTGACCACGCCAAGGAAGAACTGTGTGCAGGGTACTGTGTCCAGCCAGTATTTTTTGCTACTGTTCAGTGGGTGTTGTGTGTATTGCTTAGAACTGTCTGTGTTCCTTTTGCATTTGTGACAGAAGTGATCTCTTACCTTTCCACACAAAGATCTTCCTTGCAGCACCATTGTCCAAAATGAAGCACTCCTGAGACAAAAGCATAGCCATAGAGAAAGGGTTTTCCTCTGCTACCACCGACACCTTCATGGATCCACTTGCATCTGACACCTAACAAAGTAAAAATTACAAACTTAGATCAACTCTGGTTTTGATCATCAAACTAATTTCCACTCCCCAAATTACTATAAAATTCAGTTACCCTTCCTATGTATGACGTTGGTGTCCTGCTGGAAGGTAAGCAGTTAATGAGTTTTTGTTTCATTTCATATTACATCCAGTAGAGGGAGATGTAGTGTTAATTTTAATGATGCTTGTCTCACAGCTTTTCAAAATAAATCAAGTTTTGTTTCCACTCTCAATTCGACCGCTTATTCAATGAACAGCTCACAGTTAAAAATGCATACCTTCATCAGTCCAATCTTTATGCTCTGCTGAACCAGCAGAGGCCCTAGATGTCATCCTCTGCTACCAAGCACCCCTCACTGAAGCCAAAGGTACACATACATACTGAACAAGAGCATTTGAAACTATGATAAAATAGTCCTACACCACTATTGACAAATTACGTATCTACATTTATACCATACAGTTCTTTAATATAAAGCTGTCATAAGACCTGTTGCAAAATCTGCTTTGTAACCTCTGTAAATTGATACAGGCCTTTATAACCTTCTAGAATTCACTCCTACAAGGCTAAAAAGATAATACTTAGAGAGAAGTAAGTAGTTGTATAGACTTGCATGTGAATAAAATACTGTACTGTTAGGTTGAAGGATAAGTTCCATGCCTCTTCTAGGCAAGAACAGTATGCCTACTTAAATACAAGGAAAAAACTTAACTTTGCTAAGTGTAATCATAAAATTCCTACTGATAAAATGGAGTAAAAAAATCCATTCATGGTTAATTTTCTGATATTGGCACTGTCCCAGTCAGTGTTAAGCCATTGAAAGTGAGGAAGAAGAAAACGGGCATCACAAAAGAAAGGCCTTTTGTGTTTAAATTCTTCTGGATTTTACTTAGAAAAATATAACATAACTGTACATCTCTCAAACTCTGCTAAGAATAAGTAAATCATATATGTCTACTACAACTATCTCTTTTAAAATCAAAAAGACTGGAAATGTAGATTGATTAAAACCAACTAACTCTTCTTTGGCCTTCACTGAATGGTTATGCTTAATTTGTTTCCTGAGTAAACGGGACTGTAATCAATATTTTTTCCTTGGTTCTTCTGGGCTGTCTTGACATCCGTTGAGAACCTTGTCCATTGGTTGTAAATCAGCCAACACAATTGCAGTTCTGTAACTGAAGCCAGAACTCCATAAATGAAGGTATTACATGCATGATTACCATTGAGTGCACCTAACACAAAAATAAAGTTACTTACCATATATAGTTTAGCACTTCTCCTATTTGTAATATCAGCCACCTCATCATCATCATCACCACATTCAGGAAGCTGTGGCTTCTCCCCTAAAACCTATACAAGAAGAAAATAATAAAATCAATGTAGAGAGATTGTAGTTTCTGCAGTATAAATACCCCAAAATTGTAATGTGTTATCCCAGTAATCAGTTAGTCAGGATTATCTTTATACTTAATTCCAATCTAAATCCAAACTCATGGATGACTTCTTTGCAAATAACTGTGTCAAATCTTTAGATCTACATGTTGCCTTTCCTGCAAGCCAACTTGCTGGTCTTGTATAGGATAGGATATGAAATGGTATATTACTTAAAGCTTCAAAGGATGGAAAGACACATATGCACGAGAGATTTATCTGCTACTACTACCCTATGTGTTTGTTTATATGTCTGTCTTCCCTTTTTCCTCCCACTGACTTCTATAGCATTGGTAAGCAGGTGTTAAAATTTTTGGAATGACATTGCTCATCAAATGTTTGAGAATAAAATTAAATCAAAGTGAAATACATGAGTTGAAGTTATTATCTTGCTTACAAAATATCAGATTATGAGTTCAAAAATCTTTATGTTTACAGATTCTTAATCTCATTTTCAGGGGGAAAAAATAGCTAAATTCTTAGAAAAAAAAAATCATAGAGTGTAAAAACAATTTTTGCTCCATGACCAGATTATCAATTTAAGCAGTGTGGTAGTTTTTACATCATAGTACTGTTACACCATGGATAACCTTATAATAACTATTACTAGAAGAAATTTACAGAGGTTCATCAAGAATATGTAATGGTCAGGTAGTTATTATTAAATCCTAGTAACTCATTATTCAGGGCAAGACCTCTCCATACTGACTGATATATGACCAGATCCAATTCTGTTGCACACAGAATTTTATGGATTTCTATAGAGTTATGTCCTAAAATGAAGATAGTAGTAGTTAAGACGTCTGAGTAACAATATATTTGCATGAAGTACAAGCGGCAGAACAGCCTGTCTATGGATTTGCATATAACATGAAGTCATGTGCAAAAACATTGTAAATATTTGATAACAGGAAAGGCTGACAAAGCATACAGCTGCAAGAAATTTGAAAGAAAACTGTAGCATAAATGTTGAATATTAATCTGTCGTTTGTGGAATTTTCTGACCTGGAAAAGTAAAATACATGGCCTTAGCAAGTGTGGTTGTTCCAGTTTAATCTGAAATATTTTACTTGTGACTCACTGAAGACAAAAGGTAATGCCCTGAAAGTTTAAGAAAGGCATTACCATTAGGTCTTCAGTACCTATCAGTCAGCATTTCCTGAATTGACACTACATGGCTGTGGGAGTATTACCATATAGGCCAAGCAGGGCTATACTTCCATAGCAGAGTAGCACAAGACTGGTGAATGACTGATTAAAAGAGAATGTGCATATGTGGCACATTGTCACAAGTTTTCTGAAAATGTTTCCCTTCCTAGGTTTGCAGAATGAACAGAGGCCTATACACTAGCTGCAGAGCACCAAGAATAATGCTGTCTTTGTAACACAAGGGTCAGAAAATTACCAAGAAACAGACACTCTTCTTTACCTGAACGCATACTGAACAGGTTTGAGGTTTTCATAACATTTGACTTTCAGAGACTATTAAAAGGGTAAAAGACTCCTATTAATAAAACCTCCAAAAGTCCATATTCACTATTTTTTCTGCTTAATTAGGTATTTCCAGAAAATGCCAAAATTTCACACACAAGTTGTGATTCCTGACACAGGTAAAGTCAGCATTTTCTCTTGCCATGCATACAGAATACCTGTGGTACCGCAATCACTTTACTTCACTGTAAGTTGCTTAAAGTGATATAAAATAAATTGCTGTTAAAATTTCTGTGTGCACAGGAATCTTTGAGAGCTATGCAAGTGCCACACAGTATTTTTAAAGGAGGCTACGAAGTGCTTCATTGTGCTTATGAAAGCAACTTGACAGAAGCAGCCTCTCTGCTGACAGCACCATCGAAGCACTCTGCTCTGGTGGCGATTAAACCAAGCAGGTTCTATAATTTAAAAATTCAGTTTTAAAATGTGCTCCAGCACAGTTTAGATTCTGGCCAAATAACAGAAGCAAAAAACTGTGTCTAAACAGAAAGCAATTAATGCTGAAAAATTCTTAAGTTCTGTCCCAAAGAAATTCCTCCTCAGAGATATCATCTTCCCTCCTTCTAAGGGAAACTCCCATCGAACGGCGGAGTCCACGCACAGCCACACGTACGCCTGGTTGTTAAGACAACAGATACATTTAATCAATAAGATATGAAGTGTGTATGGTGTTGTTAACTGCTAAACTGGAGCTGTGTTGTATAATTACAAAAGCATATGGCTGACTGAGGTGTGGCACTCCAGGCTGCCTCACCTTTATATAGCTGATGAGGCATCATAACGCTGATGAGACATCGTAAAATGAGGCTTATGACAGCTGAAGCTGTAGTCAAAGGCTCCTGAAGCACGGATAACCAGTGAAATTACTTAAATCAACAGACAGTGTAAAGGACTTTGAATCTTATGGTCCTTACATCTTAGTTTCATACATTCAGTGTTAGCAACAAGAACAGAACCTTGATCTTACATAATTCTCATACAATTAAGTATAATTAGGGCCCTGCAAACATATCCATGCCACAACTGCCTCACTCTCTGGGCTTGGCATCTTTCTTTGTAGCTGCTTGCTTGATTTCCAAATCAGAGTCTCTTCCTATCACTTTACCTTATCTGCCTTTGACATATTAACATGTCAGATCCCTCCTTGCTCTTCATTGCTCTATCCTGGAGTGAGCTTTATTCTCTCCCCACCATTGCTTTCTTCAAGTTTCTGAGTCCTGGAGAAAAGCACAAGCAATTCTGTGCTCTGCTAGGGTGCACACAGGTGTATTGCAGGTATTCTCCCAGTGTGCACACGCTAACCTCACACTATATGCCAGGTTATTCAACCCTTCCAGGCTTAATCTACTTCACAGTTATTTCAGAATAAGGCATGCTCACAGCTGGTTATGTCAGACCTTACCATGCTGTACAGGGCTGTATACTCACACCAGCTTACTTCTCAATGAGAGCATCTGACTGCAGAGTTAACATGTTTTATGGAAAGCGTTCACAAACTCCACACCTTTACATCTTCTCTGGGGGCTGGGAGAGGAATACAACAGAAAGTCAATCTGCATTAATTTTATTTTTATTTTTTAATTTTTTTTAAACCTTAGTGTTGACACACTTAGGTTACTGCAGGAGTGTCTCAGTGGACACCAACAGAACATAAATTCCTCTACAACATGTGCCCAAGCGTGCTCTTACCTTGTGGTAAATACAGCACTGTTTATCCTGCCCTACATAATAATACTCCCCTACATCTTATTGTGTGTATATCTTTTCTGCATATAATTGCACCCTCTCACAGAACTTCAAAATACAGAGCCAAAGTTGCTTCTGATAAGTGAAATGCCACTTCCTTGCCCTCAAAAATAACAGAAGGAATCACAGACAAAAGGTTTCTAATCCGTAGGAATGCAAAAAGGTAAGCAATTTTAAGTAAACACATCAAAAGAAGGAGTTTAGCAAACACTGTCTTTATAACTGGAGAAGCAGGCTCTGCCTCATAAAATAGTTGATATTGATTTAATGGGAGCAAGAAGTTTAAGAAGCTCAGTGAGGCTGAAAATCCAACTAGGAAAACAATGCTTGAAGAACACATCAGGTGAAAGTTAATTAAGAGGGAAAACCAGTTTCGTACAGTTTAACTTGGGTACACTAGTGCTGTGTTTGTGTTTCTTCTCACTATACACAATTCAGGTTAGGTTTCTGGGTCTGAAACCGAGCTATTTGTTGTGGCTACGATCCCAAATGTTAGATCTCAAAAAAAATTCAAATCCCCCTCTTTATGTACTAAGAGCAATAGAAAGAATAGAGAGACATTTACAGAGCTTAAAACTGTCTTGTGGGCCTGACATTTTTACTCAATAATTTCAGAAAACAATCAGGATCAGCAGCTCATCATTGAGCTCATCATTGACTTTTTTACAATCTGACATAAGTAAGTATATCCTGCTACTGCTAACTCAGTGTATAGATGTATGCTGTGACAAAGAATAAATCTTTTTATTTTTTGCATGATGATTGGTCTGAACTATAGCCACAGCGTGAACTCATTAGCAGATAAGGACTTAGATTTTTATATGCACCTTCAAAGCAAAGAAGAATATTACAAGGAATGCCTCTCTGAAATAATTATCATCTCAAATATCTACCCCAGTAGCCAATAAGAAAAAATCCAGCTGAGAAAAGAAAGGATAAACAGGCCAGTAACCACTGTGCCAGCAAATAACATACACTTCAGAACATACACATACAACATACACATACAACAAATAACATATACTTCAGAACATACACTGTTCCAGACAAACGCTACTTTTGGCATTAGCCAGATTATGAATAAGCTTTTTTACTCATTATTGTAACCTGGAGCTGTTTCCATCAATCTGAGCAATCATTAGCAATCTTATAAAAAATTACACATCAACCAAGGGAGAAAACAAAACAAAACTACACCTTTCACTAAACTACTCCTAGGAAGCTAGTAGGATTTCTGCCTGGAATTGCCTCTCACCATCAATCGAAGCAACAACAGATGTCATTACACACTCACCGTGAGGAGAAGACCTCCCACCAGCCTGAACAGTGATTGAGAATAAGATGGAAACACCATAATGTACTGACAACCACACAAAAGGATGTTTTATGTTAACAAATGGTTCTGGCATTTTGAGAATTTGTTTGGCTTCACCATGTAATTTGTCAAAAGCATTTTCTGGTATCAAGGTTTAAACCTGATCTGTAATGCATTCAGGATGCTGCAAAATAGCAAAATCCATCAGTTGCTCATGGCACTTTTGATGCATAAATTGTGGCCTACATTTTCATCCAGTTTCTGTTGTCTCGGGAACTTCAAATGCAAATCATAATTTTATTCATAGCCCTACGCTTAGCTTCCTAAAAGCAGGGCATTAGGCTTTGGCAGCTTATCATACAGTATTTGCAGCTTTGCATATCTGCCTGTAATAATTTGAATATAAAGCCTTGACTAATAACGATAACAACATTCTAACATCAATTTTCTGCTCTGTGAAACAGGCCATGGATTACAAGCTCACAAAAAAAAAATAAATAAAAAAATAAAAATAAAAAAATCTAGATCAGTCTGGAGAGTCTGCCTTCTGTCTTGCTGGGCCTGTGAGATCGGCTGTGAATGAAATGAGGAAAGCCCCAGCCCATGTCAGCCTACGTGTTCAAAGTTTTAGGACACCTCAAAGAACAGTGATGGCACACTAGAGAAACTGGGAAGGTGAATTACAGTACTTATTTGAACGCTGCTAGCTCTTTGTTGCCATTACTGCTGCTGAACATTGAAAATTAAGCTGTTCAGCAACCCGCCTGCCTACAGCATAATTAAAAATAAAGTAGTTACCCCTGCATCTGTTTTTCCATTTATACCAATTCTTTGTACCTCTTTTTTTAAATCTTACTTCTTTGTTACATCTTCTTCAAACATCAGTTAGTATCAGAACTGACATCCACATCCTGCAGAGACTTGCACACATCCTTGAGTTTACAGATGCAAGGTTTTCCTTCATTTTTGGAACATAAAACTAGGCAGACACTGAAGTCATTGTAGCAGATTCCAGTTTGCAAGCTTTGTGAATTAAAGCTGCATGTGCATGCATGTACTGCGTGCTTCTATGTTGGAGAATTATGAATGGAAATAAATCAGTAACTAATGCTAACAGAAACCTCAGGCACAAAAAATATTTATCTGCTAAAATTCACAAAACCCCCAGCTTTTTGTTCTCACTTAAGTACTCACTTAAGTACTCACTTCAGCAGCCACGCTTTTGCAGTGCCACCATGCAGCTTGGTCCCCAGGCCATGACAGACCAGGCTACAAGCAGCAGCAGGGTAAAAGGGGAGTATGGCAACTATCCTGCAGAGCTTCAGCCAACTTAATCAAGCTTGTAGGCAGCAGCAGGCAACTGGCAGCCAGCAACCCTGCTGGAAAACCAGTGCTCCCTGGAGAAGCAGAGCAGCTGGAGGAAGCAGCAGCAATACCCTGCTCGGCAGAGTGAGCAATGGAAGCCATAGCAAGGTGTTTCATCCCTCAGCCCATGAGATAAAAAGTAGAAAAAGCTACTCAGGATACTGAACTGCTGTCCTAGTGCCGAATTCACTGGCTGAATTCACAATCTCAGCATTTCCAGTCCCATACAGCTCAGTAGATGAGGTATGCCAGGGGAACACCTCTGGTATGACACCTAGACTCCTGCATAAGTTCCTGTATCTCCTCAAATTTTGTGTGAGGGAGACAAAGTGTTCAACAAAGGGGCTGTGATTTTCTGCTCATAAAAATCAGATAGTCCATAACTGAGTACTGCAGAATTTAAATCCCTCTTGTGATTTTACCAATCCCTTAATTTTTTATTTTTTTTTTTACAGTTAAAGTCATGTAGTATCAAAGCCATAGGCATTTATGTAAGCAAAATGTAAGCCTGTCCCTAACAAGCTGCCTTGCAGTAAATATAATAATTATATTTACATATTTCTTCAACGCTACACACTTGGTGGTGGTGGAAATACTAAACTGATCCTGAAACACATGCAGCAGCTTCTCTTGTACTGCTCTTCTTCCACCTTGCCCAGATTTGATGCTATATAGCCTGAATAGATGTGCAGCAATCTGTACATGCAGATTCTGTGAAAAAAAATACTAGTTTTCCTTAAACAAAGTTTACTTCCTTCCTGCACTACAGAACTTTAATTCGAGAAAATTCAAAGGCAACATTGAGCATAGATCCCTTGAGAGCTACTCCACACAGGAGTTGAGATGACACAGACCTGGAGAGCAAAGCCAGTGCAAAATAAATAAATAAATACAAAATAATAAATAAGATAAAATAGCTCTTTGAAAAGTGCATTTTTCTTGGGTAGATGTTGGATTCCACAAACACACATCTCTGATCTTTTTGTTTAGCAAAGAAAATCTTCTCCATGAAAACCCCTTTGCTAGCAAGTTCATGGAAATAACTGCTAGCAACTTCACATAGAAATAACTGCTAACAACTCTTTCCTTTGGCCTTTTCTTAATTATATTCATTTAATAACTGAAAATTATAGCATTTCTTCCTCAATGGATTTCTTGATATTCTAGCACACAAAAGAAAAAAGCCATTACAAAATCCATTAGTATTCTAACATGTAATTATACGATTATAATTGACTAACGTGGTAATTCTGCAAGTGCTATAGCTGATGAAGAAAAAAGCATAACAAATGTGGTTTGCTCACCTACAAGAATGCAAATAAAACAAATTATAATTAAATTTCAAGTGCTTCCAGCAATTACTAATGATTTTAGAAATTCACTAAAGTACCTTGTATAGAGTATGTTCTAGCATAAGAAATTATTTTTTCAACCTTCTATTATTAGAACTGTTCATAAAGGATTTAGTTCATGCCATGCAGTACAATACACCTGAGCATTTTTTAAAGTAAATTCCTAACGTGGGCACTGAAATTTGCATTCAGAGACCTGATTAAAAGCCTGACTTTCAGGTATACTTGCCACCTGCAGCTGCTATTCAGTTCCCTGTCATTTAAGTACCTGGCTTCAGACAGCCAAGAGTGAAAACTGCAGCTTGAAGAACATTACTGGTAACTCTAAACACTGCTGAAGAGACTCCTCCTTGCCAGATCCTGACATTCTCAGGCAAACCCCCAGCTGATTTTCCATTTAGGCCTGAGGAAAACATTGGGCCAAGTGCTCAGCTGGTGCAGATCAGCTAAACTGTACTGAAGTCAATTTAGATGAGGATTCAACCCATGCGCTGTTTGTCTGAGTGAAGGTTGCATAACCAAGTGCTTACAATACAAATTTTCATCAAAAAGCAGGCCTGCCCTTAACGAAGGAGAAATACTCAATAATTTAAATGAAAATATCATGTCTGGATGGCAGGCATTTTGGCAGCTGCAGGGCAAGGGGTTTGTACTTTGTACTCATATTCATAACCCTCATAAATTTAACAGTGTAATGATTAAACTTTCATTCCTTGAATGGTAGGAGCTGCTGTGAAAGGTGAATGAGCATGTACATCTTTTTTTGGACTATTTTCATATCCTACAAACTCTGAGGAACTGTTTAAAATGAAGACCCAACTTCTGTCCTTGCAAGCATGTGCATGTACCCAAACCATTCATGTATTCATCTTTCTGAGGTGTAAATTTGACCCATAGTTTCAAATCAAGCTTAGAAAGTTGTCTCTGGGTCTGAATAGCATTACTGTTGCTATTGTCTTTCCACCAGCTTTCTTAAATCTTTATATTGTCATTACAATTTAGTTAACTTCTCTGTGTGCATCTGACTGCTTAACTGAGGGAGAAGTACATGTCCCACTGTCATCCCCCTTCTATAAAAGCATTCACTTTCCTTTGTTTATCTGATCGTTCAATATTGCCTCTGCCCTGTTACTGAAATTCATTTCCAGTATTTATTGCACAAAATTCCCTGGAGTCTTGCCCCTTTTTTTTTTTTTTTTTTTTTTTTTTTACAACTTCCTCAATTTAGATAGTAGAAGATATTACTTTGGCTTACATATTCCCAGAGACATCCATAACTTGGCCTAAGAGAACCTCATTAAGATATTTTTATATTTGATATTTTCTTGCTAGCAAACAGGTCAGGCTGTACCACAGTTACGTGCAATTTGTGGTATATGGCCTTTGAGTAAAACCAAGTACAAGCTAAGTGATTAAATAACTGTTTGATGCCTTGCACATGCCCAGGGGTTGTATTCCACAGTTCCCCCTCCTCCTCCTCTTGTGCCACTCATCCACCCTCCCACTGTTCCTCCACACCTCTGTATACAAAACAAATAAGCTTCACCCTATAATACAACCAAAAGCAAGGGAACAAGAAGAAATGCAAACGTTCGGAGATTTGTTACAGCAATTTTTGCTTGTAGAGATGTGATGGCAGAGCCTATTCTTGCTGGCTCCTGGGAGAGGTGCAGATACCCTACTAGCAGAGCACACGCTACTGTTGTGCCTTGTGCAATGATCCATGTGACTGCAGGTACCTGCCGAGCTTGTTCAGAGAAGCATGCCCTTGCACTGTCCAACCCATTTATAGTAGTCACAAGTCACAGCAAGCCTCAGTTTTACCAGCTACCTCACTGTGCTTCTGTGCTTCCATTGGGAAATATCTTTGTTTTGTAGCAAATAAACGTTAAGGACTTGAGTTTAACAAGAAAGGAGTGATCCTGCTCTTATGCCACTGTCCACCTTACCTAGAGACCTATCTGGCTAATTTAAGGCTTAGTGGAGCTTGTCATTATGCAGATTTTCGCATAAGTTGGGTCTCTAGAGGAGTAGCCTCTGAAACTTGCATTTGTTGTAAGCTCTTGAGCCTTGATGCACATGACAGAGTTAGCACGGTGTAGTGCTGCTGGTCTCTTTCCAGTCACTGGGGTGGAAAGGTGTAACTGGTTGTAATATGATTAAACCATTCCCATACCCTCCAGGTGTAGTATTTATTCACACCAGAGCCAAAAACAATCATCTCTAAATACAATGGCATTCACAGTTTCTCAGAATTAGGTAGTTCATCAGAGCTTTAAAAAAATTTAAAAAAAAAAAAAAAAGGATGGAGGAGAATGGCTGCATTATCAGGAAGGACAGAGAGGTTCCCTCTGTTGCTCAGTATTTAAACTAGCTAATTGTTTACATAGGTATTGTATGAAAAGTGAGACTACACTCATTTGTTGGAAGGCCACTAGAACTCTAACAAAGCAGGCACAGGACAACTGCAAATGATAAGAAAACAAAAGTCATGGCCTTTTTTTGTTGTTGTTTAAAGGCAGAAGAGTGGTTTCAAAGTTGTCTACTAAAATGATCCTTCAGCTTCTTGTGATTTGAGACCTCAGCAGTCAAGTTTCTCAAGTTTCACTGTTTCAGCCATACCAAAGACATTTACAAAAGTCAAATAAAAGACAAAAGTCTCAGCAGTAAAAACTGCAACAATTGCATGTGCTGCAGTTTTAAGGGAATCCTTTGTAAGGAAAAACAAAACAGTACAAAGGATCAGACTGTTTGGACTGCATAGGAAACAAGAATCATCCTGAAAATTAGATGAACACTTCATGATTAAATGGAAGGGGCAGATACAGGCTCAATACATAGTTTAGTTAAAACTCAGCTTTCATCAGCTCTTACACCCTGTAGGCAGCCCTACTCAGCCACATCCAGGGTGTCACAGGTGTCTGAGATACTTAACATCTATCATAGGAGATTGGTCTATGTAGCTAGAACAGTGCTGCCAATCTAAAAGTCTTTTAGGGTGTGTAATATTTCAAATTACACTAATACATTAAGACTTTCTCTTCCTCTCTGACTTCATCTTAGCATACTAGATTGAACTATTGATGTGTGATGCATGGAGGACTGGGTGCTTTGTATCTTTCTTTTGGGTAACTCAGAACTCAGTTCTGTTTTGTGCATTATTGCAAGCAGCTTCAACTTGCTGGCTAAAAAACTTCCTCAGTTTTGTCCTCTCTTCAGAATTATGAGATTCTAACCACAATTATAAAATTGTCTGTCCCAAGCATGGCTACCTGTTATTGTGGCTGGGCTCAGTTATCTCAGTGATGTGTTGGATACGCAAACACAATGTCATGAAATCCCTGCTTAGCGGGGAAGGCAGGCAGAAGGCCAAGTGTTGTTAGCATCAAACCCCACCCTGAGGAGGTTTCTGACAGAGCTAGAAACTGACCCTAAAAGATTTGGTTCTAGATTAGATTTGAAAATGTATATTTAGTTTTCCTTTTGGTTTAAAGAAAAAAAAAGCTGAGTTAGCAATAACTCTAATGTGACCATTTTATAGGAAAAAAAATTCTAACTCATGATTGCCAAGACCTATTTTTGGATTGGTCCCACAAAGGTGAAGAAATTTCTGTAGCACAGTTTGAACATTCAGGCCTAAGATTCAGCAGAATGGGCAACTATTCAGCTGTTTACATGTTAAAATCAGAGCAGCATTGGCATCTGATGAACTTTACTATGGGCAGCTGCAAGTGTGGAGAGCAGTCACAGTTACTGAGCAGGAGCACCAGCAATTTGTCCAGGGTGGTCACTATTTTTTAAATATTCAAGGCAGCCATCTTATATAGCAATTCTGATTTAAACCTGCCAGTCAGTACCTCATCTAAAATGCAAACACAGAGGGGAAACCAGGTGGATTAAGTACCTTTGTGCTTGTGAAGAAAGTTTCTGCCTTGTCAGTGGAAGAATTTTAGTTATACTTGCAGCACCTTACGAGGCCTTCTGTACACCCACAGCAGGTCTGAGGTTTCCAGACACATTGGATCTTCTGAGAGACAGCAGAGGATGGTCACAGCATGTTCCCAAATGGCCCATGGTCACAACAGCAGATGAAAAAAGGGGTTGCTACTGTCAAAACTATTTATGTACCCAGCTTTCAGCCACTCTCCTTTCCTAGAGTGAGCAAGCTGTATTGTGCTGACCTGCCACAACAGTTCATCCTGCAGCATGCTCCAGACAACTTTCCCATCGGCAAATTGTAGAAACAGGGCAGCCTGATCCCAGGTCCTTGCTAAAAGAGCCTAGTTGGGAGCAGGCAACTGCCCTTGTCAGAACAGTTCACTTCACCCACTTTCCCCATTGGGAAAATGAGCTGTCCAGGAACCATGAGCCCACCACTGCCTCTGTTAATCCCATGGCAGGAGAGTTATCTGGCACGGTTTATTGAAACGTCCTGACTCAGTACTGGGATAAAACACAGTAGTCTTGCTTTACTGGTTGAGAATTGCTTCCCTGCACTTGTGGAGTAGGGATTAAAAAAAAATAAATAAAATCAGTCAGCTCTTTACATTGATACTTGTGGTGGGTATGTTAGCCCCTGACTGGTGAACACTTGGCTAGCAGAGCTGCACAAGCATGCCAAGCCACCATGTTTGAAGGCAATGGGCTTCAAACTTCACAGGAGGGGAAAATCATTCCTGACATTTATCAGAGGAGGTAACATCAGGAAATCTCATTCTGATGTCAGCTATCCACTAGATGAAAAATGAATAAAGTACACAGTACTCTCTCCTAGAAAAGCAGAAATCACACTTTTTTTTTCCGGGAAAAAAGGAATGGAAAAAATCAATCAGGGACAGGAATAGCAGCTTCCCTTCACTTGTCCATAACTGCATGATATTGAGGGAAGAAGCAAGCATTATGCTAATTTCAGAGCAGTCAGCCCAGGCAAACACTACAGTAAGTTAGAGACAATTGTGTGAGAACAACAACAAATCAAAGTGAAGAATGCCATGAACTAGATAGACTGTGAGCAAAAATAAGGCATAATAGATTTTATGTATTTGTTAGGCTAACTACCATCCTGTCTCATTAACAGCACACTTCAGAGCTTGCAGTGACTGGGACAGCCACAGGCAAGCTGCAGATGCTGTTCTGTGGGCAGCACTAGGCAGTAACCCTGCCCTGGCTGCTGACTTGCTCACTTGAACCTATTGCCATGGAACTACCCACTCTTCCCTCTATATTCACAACCCCAAAGGAAAAGGTGAAGTACATCCATCCTTCATACCCTGCTGACCACATGTGAAAAGATTTATTTCCTGATACAGTAACAATGAGGTACAGGATCAACATGCAGCCTTGGCATTTTTCGTGTTCTTACTCACGTGTCAAGGCTGCTACAAAACAAGTTACACACAGCTGGCAAGCAGACCCTGGCTGCTCATATCCTTGAAGGAGTGGAGGCAGCCAGCCTCCTGACAGCCAGCCCTTCAACAGCCCTTGCTTGTTGAATGCCATGAACTAGATAGATTGTCTTTGCTGTAGCTGCACATAAGTCTGACTTTGCATCTGCAGCTGCATGTTAGTCAGATAAGAGGTGCGAAGTGCAGCTGTTCTCATCAGTGCTCCCAACTCAGCATCAGCTTATCAGAAGTTCAGTGTAGAGCCTTGTGCAGTAACCCCAAGGAGGTGTGGCTGCAGGAGGATGCTGCCAGGGGACTGAACCAGCATGTTTCTGTAGTACCACCCAGTACCTGCCACTCAGTTGTGGTAGGCTGCAACTTGCTCATGCATTTCAGATAAGGAGCAGGAGTTAGGCATTGTCAACTTGTGTTCTTTTCCTTAATGGTACCAATATAAAATATATGACACCGAGTCTATGAGAAAAGCCTGTAAAAGGAAGTAAAAAGCCAGATAGAGGATTGGGCTGGTTTTTTTTTCCTTAAAAAAAACAACAACAACAAAAAAAAAAAGGTGCATGGTGTACCATCTCCCCTACTTCCAAGCACAGTCACATCTGCACTCAAATCTACAGGCAAAAAGCCTTTGCAAGCTAATGGATAGATCATCCAAAGGCATCACAGCTAGCATGGCCAAGGGTTGAAGCCTCAGCACCTGCCATGCTTTGCTGCATAGACAATTACTCCATGAGACAAAACTGAATATAAGCACCATCAAAAACAATGGCATATCTGCATGCACGTTAACTTCCTGAAGTTAATCTGAAGCACAAAATAATATTCCAATTGCACATTTTTCATTTTATGGAAGGACTGCTTTATGTCTCTATTGCCTTCTTCTTTCTTTTTAGAGAAAGAGTGGAAAAATCTTAATTTAGCACACGAATGCCTTATTTATTAGGATGTAGACTGCAAGAACTTGCCAGCACCTGTTTTTTGTTTTTCCAAGACCTGAAAATTCCATAGATTGCTTTTTCGTTTTGTTTCACCCACTCTACTTTCATCATATATTTAAAAAACAGAATTCAGATTTCATGACCGAGTTGATCAAACTTTTTAAAAATGAGTAGGCTCACTATGCTTACTAGAGACTAGGTACATGAGAGCTTATAATTGAAGTGGTGATGCAAAGTATCTTCCTACACTTTTTTGACATTCAGGACATCTGTTTAGTAATATGCAACCTTGATGCTGCTCATTTTTCATGAGCAGACAGTGTGGTTCTGGTATGAGCTCTGCTCTTAATTCAGTCACCCTGTGCCTAATTCAAAAAAGAAAATATTTAGTTCTCAAATGAGTATTTTAAGATAATTATCTCAGACTCTACTGCCCAATATCTTAATACTGCTTAGATAAGGATAGAAAAGAAGCATAAACCAGCCTACCATAAGTTAATTCTATGATCCTGAACTACTTGAAGCACCTAAGTTTTGAGCCCAATCCTGTTTAACTCCTGAAGTGTAACATTTTTTTTACTCACAGCTTTATCAATAACGGCATACTCCTGTTACAATACCTGTATGAGCTCATTTGGTTCACTTCCTTCTTCCACTGTAATTAATGTAGATCTTCCACTTCGTTCATTGTCCCGAATGCCAATGGCAACCTGAGCAGCCTTCAGACGCTCATATTTATTGCATGATGAGCCAAACCATTGATAGATTTCCTAAAATAATTGAAAACATACACATTAACAATAAGAGTCAACACTGAACAACATTATAAAATCAATATTTTATTAATAGTTATTCGACTGAAGATAAACCTCCAGAACATCAGTGAAGCTACATTTTTCGGCAGATTCAACAATAAGGAAGGTGACAATGAGACGTAGAGAATTAACTAGAGAGGTCAGGCAGATATTGCCTTATCTTACTATGTATGCTGCAATTCATGGAGATTACTCATTCAGAAAGGTTAAAAGTTCAGTTTCAGTTGTATACATTAACCTTCTGTAGGTTTTTTGGTAACTGGCCATGCAATCTCAAACAAGTATTCTCATCTACAAAATGAATATTTACTGACCACAGAGAATATTATGAGACTTAAATTGTCACTGCAAATTACAAAGACCTTTAGTTCTCAGACAATAAATTCAAATTTTCCTTTCTTAGCATCTCTTAAAGGTCCCACTGCTCAGCAAGTCCTGGCTACCCCCTATTCCATGTGCTCTCCAAGTTTGCCTTCAGTAAAGCAAGTGACTAAACTGAGCTGTCAAAAACGACCAGCTTTGTGCATCAAATCAGTCAGAGTAAGGAGAAAGGCCTTAAAAAATATACAGCAGTAGATTTCAGATTTTTTGATTTGCAGACATTATTTTGAAAATTTTTTTCTTTTTGGATTCCACACCACTACAAGAAAAAATACAATAAATTTAACTCTATTGACAGTTCAGTTATCTTAGTTAATTTCAGACCCCATAATAACTTGCTTGTTGACTACAGATTCAAAGCTACTGCAAAAGAAATATTCCTCAAACTTTTCTCAGAATTCCCTTTGCATAAGATTTTACTAAGTCTTCCATGTTAGACAATAAAATATATGCAATTTCATTTTCAGTATATGGTTGTTTCAGTTTCCATGATTGGGCTGTGTATAACTCCTAAACTAAGAAATATTCTCACAAAATAGCATGGCCTAAGTGTTTCTGTCCCTAAGCCAAAATAAATATGAAATTTTGTTAGGTTTTTATTTAGATTTCTGTATCAAGAAACCTTGTATGGTAAATGAGACTTAGGTTTTCTCCTGCAGCATAAAAAAAATTGTCATCAACAAGCAGTGTCTGAAAACATCTTTGATCAGGAGTTCACATACCATTAAAGCTCCATCTTTCTTGGTTATTTAAAAAATGATTAAAAGAAGCTAGAGAAACAAGAAAGTATTTTCAGCATTTGAGGATAACGACAATGTTCTTTAGTAACAAGCTAAAAAGCTGAACTTCAGGTACTGAGCATGAAATTTAATAGAAGGAAGTGAGCAGCTTGAAGTCATAAAAGTATACCAGAGTGCATAATATTTTAGTATATTTACCAGGAGTACTAAATAAATATATGAAGTACCCAGTGCTACAAGCCTTCAGGAGCTTAGATTTAGTTATCCTTCAATTCTAAACTAAAATAATTTTCTCAATTATTTTTAAGTATCTTATTTTGAAGCCTCATGATAGAGGTTCAGGTGGGTATTTACAAGATTGTCTTCCTGACAGTTTACTCACTTCATTCTCTAAGCAAAATGGATTTTAACATTTAATCTCAGGAAAAAAAAAAAAAGTTTAAGAGCTAGAGTCACTTCTTGGTAAGGCCAATATTTAGATTTACCTAAATATATATCCAGAGTCAGCTAGATATTTAACCATATCCAACATGCTACTGAGGTTGTGGTTTATATTTTATTATTCATGTATTTATTTAGACCTATGTATACACAAGAACTAAATAATATAGTATTACAACTATATATAGTTGTAATATATAAATATACTATAAATAATATAGTATTACAACTGTATATACAACTATAATGTAGTATTTACCTCTAGCTTCACTGGTTTCACAATGTCTTAGCTGTACTATAAATTAACTATTTTTAGCTTTGTTTTGCAAGCCTTATTTGGAATTGGCAGGCTGACAAAAATTGTTTCCAATAAAACGAAAAGAGACTTCAAGTGTTCACTTGTCTCAAAAGAAAAAAAAAAAAAAAAAGAACTTCATTCATCAGTAATTCCTGTGCCAAGCCTGGTTTATTTGCAGAAGGTTGCACCAACAGTATTTTTTTTTAAATCCATTTAACAGAGTTTAAGAGAGATGCTGTGGAAGAGAGCTATTCTGCTACCCAGTATTGACAGCAGTTGATATCAATATTCTGCTGGATCACAGCTGGCCAGTCAGCAGCTCAGAGTGAGAAAGTGTTACCACGGCTAATCACAGTAACCGCCCCAGAGCTGCTGAGAGAGATCAGGAATGCAAGATGAATCTGTCTCACACAGCAGCCATAGCGAGGTCTTCTGGTCTGTGCATTTTGGTGACACATGGTTGGGTTTTCTCATACTACACAGTAGCACTGTGGAGTCAAGAGCTTTTATACCTGATAGCTGCTGGGCTGCAGAGAGACCTTGAGAAAATAACATGAAATTTACATAGCATATTAAATGACCCAACACTTAGTTTCTATACAGAAACATGCTGCAGGATATGTATGGCCCATAGTACTCTGGCAGTGTTACCTGTATGGAGCGTTATTGTGAAAGTGTATGTCCTGCCTTCGTGCTCCAGCTCCAAATGGCACATAGAGCAAGAGGAGGAAAAACAATTTTTTTATATCACTTTTGAAATAAACAATTTTCCCTTCTAACACAGACACCTCTGTATTCAACTGGCAGCCTGCTAAGTTTGGAGGCAAGTGAAAACACTGTGTCCCTGTGTCTTTTCTGTGAATCTTAGCAAGGATGCAGAAAGCAAAAGCCAGGAAGATTACATCCATGAAAAGTTTTCATTCTGGCTACAAACACGACCTGAACATACATGTTTTAATCCTATATCTTTGTTCAAATTCCTATGTCCACACTGTATTGCTGATTTGCATTCTCCTATGGGAAGATACATTACAAAGCTAAGTAAATTAAATAGGTTTCAAAACTAATTTCAAGGAAATTTGTTGTGAAACTTCAATTTTGGTAGAAAAAAGTTTAAAATGAGATGTCTAAAATAGTTCCACAAATTCTAAAGTGTTAAAATAAGAAAATTAACCTTTAAGGAAAGATTAAGTCAAGTATCACGTCAGTGTGTCTCCATTCTTTGTTGGCAAGCCCTGATGTGTCCTAAAGTCATCCATTTTTGCCCACATCTACACTAGAACATGACTCTAGCATGTAATTGCACATCAGTTAAAATAAATAAAAATACCACTCTTAGGAGTCAGCTAGATCTATACTATGGATACTTGTTGGCATCCACAGTATATATCTATCTTGTATATATCCACTTGTTGGATACTTGTTGGGGTATTTAATGTCAGGATGATGTTTCTGTTTTTTTGAACTACATTAAGGTATAGAGACACAGATACAAAGAAGGGATTAGTGCAAATGAACGAGCACACTCAGCTGAAGTTTTGCTGTGTTTTTTGGTTGGTTGTTTTTTTTTTTATTGTTGCTTTTTTGATGTGGAACACTAGGTCACATTATCTTTACACCCACAACTCGTAAAAAAGGGCTAGAAACAAGAAAAGTTTCGTGAAGTTTTGCCTTAATTCCTCTCTTCTGTTAGGTTTAACTGCTTATATTTGTAGATAGAATCAGATCAAAGCCTGGGCAATTAACCACGTCAAAGCTACTGAAGTGGTTTCAGTGCGTTGGAAGAAAGTCTGGCAAAGTTTGTGAAGAACAGTACGTCAGGAGGAGAGGAGCAGTGGTGCAGGAGTGCCCAAATGAGGTGGCGCTCTATTGAAAGTGGGTGAAAATATTGCTACATTGAGTGAGCCTAAGATACCACTTCTAGAGAGGCAGAAGACAAAAAAAAAAAAAAAAAAAAAAAAAAAAAAAAGCTTGAGCACACATGAATATTGGCAAAGCTTTTCTGTGTATCTTATCATGCTCCTATGTTTATATCAGCTTAATTGGCTAGCACTCATTTGAGACTCCATTCATTCTTCATGTCATTAATAAACAGCTGTTTTGATAACAAAAGAGTTCATTAAAGTTGAAACAATTCTTTCTATTGACACCTTTCCTTTTAATCCATTAAGTAACTAGACTAACAAAATGAGAACATGTAAATAGATTTGTAAAGCCAAATTTTTAAATGAATCGCACAGAACAGAAATGCTTCTAATTCCTTCAGTTCTCCTTAAAAGTAAAACATATGCACATTACCCCAGAGTCTGTTCAAACAATTTGAACAATTTTTTGGAAACTTTAAATGGAGAGCCCTGAAACAGGAGTGTGAAACTTTTTTTAGCCAAAAACATGTGCTAGACTAAGCAAACAAAGTTCAAGTGGTGGGAAAAATAACTGAGCGGTTAAACTTAGAGGCGACTGCAACACAGCACCTTTTTCACTGACTTTTTCAGGAATGGACATATATGAAAAAGTGTTTGGATTGAACCAGTTTAATGTAGGCTTCTGTGACAGTTTTCTCAATTTCTAAATATTGAAATTTAGTTTCATTTTTTTTCCTGTCTTGGCTTTTGAATTTGAGATACAAGCAGGGAAAAAAATAACCATTTCAAGTCTACATCAAATCTGCCTTTCATTTGTTGAAGCTGCAATATAGTGAACCACTGAAAGTTATGGAGTTCTGACAATCCAAAACAAATTCTGAATTCTTTCAGTCAAAATGCTGCTGAGGCCACCATGAGCCCAGCCCTAGTATAATTACAATAGCGTCTTTGTAATCAGTCTAGAGTCTCTCACTTGATTCAGCTGGAACAAATCGTCGGGATAAAAATAAGCCAGATGTACCACAGGCATACACCTACTACATTCATTTTTCCTCTCACACTTGTTTTACTAACTTGTTCCAGAAATATTTGTTGCCACACCATAGTGCGTTAAAGAGTACATAACAGGACCGTATTCATTCTGAGTTCAAGCAGCAGGGGATCTGGATTTTCTGCATCATCTGGAAGTAAACTAACCTAATTGAATCCTTGGTATTAGAAATTGTCTGAGCCTTAATGATGGTCTCTGTTTGAGCCACTTTTCTGCATACAAGTGGGTGTGGAAAGGGAAGAAAGGTTTCCAGTCCCTAGAAAGGAAAGGAAACTACAAACTCTGAACACTAACTGAAGAAATAAAAAGGCTTAGTATTCATATTTCTCCATCTGATGACTTTGGGACTATAACTTAACTTCCAGAATGCTGGAGGTTAAAATTACTGAAACTAAAAATAATTGCTTCACAGATTTATAGAAAAACATGGCATGCCTACTTACTAAGCTACACTGTGTGTTGTTAAAAACATATTTTTAACATTTAAATAAGCCCGTTTAATTTAGTTCTTCAAGCTCTGCTACTTGTTTAGCAATTCCCTGCCCCCCCGAGCAAAATTCTAACTCTCAGCTTGGTGAAACTGAGAAAGAAGTTAGTTGTAGGAGAAACAGAACACAAAAAGGACATAACTAGTTGGACATGACAGTGCCAAGGAAGGCAACTAGGAAGAGAAACTTACAGTGATGAACTCCCACATGCAAGAGTCTGCTCTTTCAGTCATTTATTCCCAAACAGTGACTGTTATAAAGCAATAAGTATGCTGACTAAACTGCTTTCTTTAAAGGAAAAACCACCTAGAAGAGATAGGGCAGGCAAGAGGAGATTACAGAAGAAAACTAGAACAGCTCATAAATTTGCAATGTGATACTGAATCATACCCCATTGTCATAACCCTCAAACAAGTACATCCTCTTGATTTTTACATTTAGAAAGCAGAAGTTAATTTTCTTCTTGTAAATGTTTTAATCTATAGCAAGTTAATAGTTTTTATGAAAAGCAATTGCTGTACAAAAGAGGTCTGTATATTATTATTAATGTTTCTTCAAGTGTCTCTATGGAAGATGAGATGGCTCTTACACTTGGTATACCTATGATGTCAGGAGGTCAAGCAGAAGCATACTAGAACATAACAAAGTAGAACATAACAAATTTATTCATTCTCATACTTTCGTTTTTGACATCATAGTTCTCACTTTTAATTCACAGAGCCCTTGAGAGGTCACACACACTGGTGTGCCCTACAGCAATCAAAGTACTTTAAACACCCTTCAAGCTCTTGAATTTCAAAACAGCAATCTTATGGCTGTTATGAATCAGTTTATAAGCACCTCCATACTAATGGGAAGGATGGACTGAATGCAGTTTACACTTAACATCAGGTATAGTTATTGCCTAGCCTTCTTCATTCTTCCTTTGGGAAAGAAATTAGATCAGGCCCAATCTCAGAACTGCTTGGTACTTTTTACCTGACCAGCACCCTTATTTTAAGAGTGCTCTTTTTTTTTTCTCCCCAAGAAGCTAAGAGGCATGCAGCCCTCTTCCTGCTCTCTGTAGTCATTTGGCCTGTAGTAAGCCTTCTCAGCAATTGCCCTGTAATTGTCTTGCCTGTCCTAAAGGCACAGGAGCCGAACCTTCCCAGGTTCATAGCCACAGTACACGAAGCCGTTACCTTCCTTCCTGTCAAAGACAGCATTTTCTCTGCCATCTGAAGCTGTTTTCTGCTTCAGCCTCAGAAGTTCAAAGTAGGCAAGATAAGACCACGGCAGGATAATTTTAAGTGTTAGAAGTGGGGTTTTGTAAGCAACATATCTAGGCATGAGGTAACCAGCAGAAACTGAACTGTGAGCATGTGAAACCATCTAGAAATGCACAGATGCTTTCAACTTAAGGAATTATCACCAGGAGGGAAGACTTAGCAGCCAATAATAGCCAAATTTGTGATTATTACCTTTCTTAATATTCCATTACCTGTTCAAACACAAGGTCTAACATACTCCAGTAATTGAGCTCAATGGGAAAAGAAATGACTTTTTATTATATAAGTGGCTTGATGAAATGCAACAGGAAATGGACTGCATGAGTAGTTTTGCAGTGCCACGGAGACCATCTTTCTTGTTGGCTAAGAGATTAAGAAAAGTACATCTTGCAAGTTCATCTTATTTGACACACTACAGTACTTTGATGGTAAGAGCACTGACAATAAGCTCATTACTTTAAGCAATTACTGTCCATTATTCTCACAGTGATTCAGCAGTGCCCTGAGAAATCCCAAGACTCAAGAGCAACCATATTAAAGATTCATTTTATTTCCATTAAGTAATCTACTTGTTCCATTTTTTTTTTTTAAGGACCCCTACGTTTGATTAAGAGCTCCTTTAAAGACTCTTCCACTTACAATGGACCTCTAGTCATGGAAAATTTCAATCTGAAATACAGTTATGTCAGCTTGAAATATAATTCTGAGAAAAATACACTGTCATGGTGGAAATCTGGAGCAAGTTTCATACCACACCTATTTCTTTACATGCCTTTCAGCTCTACTTTCACACCTTCATCTTAAAGTATCAGACATTGCCATTTCCTCTCAAGAAAGTTCTGCTTTACAAATAACCTATAATGAAATTACTGCAAATGGGTGCCAAAACATCTTTTTCTTAACTTGTTTATACATCCAAGAAAGCCTATCACCCTTACACCACCGGCATTACAAGACCAAGAACTGTTATCAGTCACATGCTTTAACGGACTCCCCATAATCTGGTAAAGATCTATATGTTGTTCACATCTAATCTTGATTCCTACAAAGGGGCTGCACTGCAGCTTAACCTTTGTCTCATCAGTCAGGAAATCCGAAACCAGTGGTGTTACACCAAAAAAGGAAAAAGGCTCACAATGTACATTCAGCATTAAAAACCCAGAATCTACAGCCTTATTACACTTATATTGATAGTGACAGTGCTCTCCTCTCAGCAGGTCTCATCAAGCTATACATCTAACACCTCTACATACCCATGGTGTACTTCAGTGTCATCGCCATGTCTGCAGTGGGACTTCAGTAATTACTTCAGGTGAACTGGGTTAACTCCAGCACAGTGAGGGCCTGGAGAAGTCAAACTGGAGCATACCTACTTCCACATGATGTCTGTAGGAGGGTAACTCCAAACCAGAAAACTCAAGCCCTGTGATAGCCTGACTGCAAAAGCAGCATTTTCTGTTGACAGCTAATTCCAACCTTCTCATCTCCCACAGATTAATTCTGAAACATAGTAGATAATCTGTGTCTGTCTCTTCTTCACATCCTTACTACAGTGAAACATTTAGAGGTTACTGATCACTTGGCTCTATCAGGTGCTCAAACCACACCATCATAGGAGGGATGGAATGGTGTTAGGAAAATACTGGTTGCTGTGCTATCTGAAGGCTAAGCATGATGAATCAATATGGCCACCTAATACCAACATCTTCAGTTGTCACATCAGGGGATGCTTTGCAGAAAAAGCAGAAATTACAACATGAGTTTAGAAGAGCTCTCTTTTCAGTAAGCTTAGGAACTCTTATCAAACCTTGCTGAAGTAGCTGACCACTTCCTTGTGAAGCAATAAAACCAAGATCAACTACAGTTGCTACCCTGCAGATAAACTCTCTCATAGAATCATTAACGTGAGAAATGAAAGATGTTCTTGGAGGTATTTTCCTATATTTTATACACGTCAGTATATCAGGCATGAGAATAATTTCAATTCGATAACTGGTGTCTAAAGAGTGTGGACTACATACCAGACTCTACTTTTAGTATCAAAAAGTTAGCATGAATTTGAAGGTGACAGTATTATACTCTCAGTCATCTGAAGCAAATAGTTATGTTCTCTTACCTGTCCATACTCTCCTGCACTGAGCCTAATTGCTTTCAGCAAAAAGCCTCACAGTATGGGGCTACCTATCAATACTGTCTTGCTTCTTAAAATCATTACTCCAGGTAGAAGTGATATCTTGAAATACTAAAGTAGTTTTACAACACATTTTATGACAAGTTACTATGATAACATATCTTGCAGCTGTTTCTTTAAGATGAATTAAAAATAAACATTTCATCATGTTTTAATTTAAGGGAAAAGTCCAAGCTGCATTCTGTTCTGAACCCTAGCACTGATCCCATTGGTAGATAGCGCCAAAGTCAGAAAGGACTTACTGTGAACAGCTTAAGGTTAAAAAAATAAAAATAAATAAATAATGAAAAACCATCTCAGTGCCTTGAGTGGGAAACAACTGTTTCTTGAATGATAGTCTGTGCTTGCTTCAGAAATCATTTAGGGAAGTTTTGAACTTTGAAAGTGTTGTAACAGTAAAACTGATTTCCTAAAGCAGAGTTTTTTTGGTCAGTTTAGGTGAATGACAAATCAGTTGTGCATTTCAGGGTATTATTCAGACTTTTGAAAGGATGCTGCATCTCCTACTTTCCAGTATGCATTGCTTTAGGAATGACTTACAGTTCCAAGGTCGATAATGAAACAATCTCCTTTGTTGAAGCTGGTCCAAGCCAGGGGGACTTCTGTGGCTCTTACAACTCTCCGGCCCTTGACATGCAGAAGCCTCCGGGCACTCAGATCATTAGTAACAACATGATTAAATCCAGAAGCGACGCCACCTGCCTAAACAGAAAACAAAGCAGCAAGCTTTACTTCAGCTTGATTTCTGGAAACTTACCATTTTGCTGAGAAGCTAGAAAGGAAGAAGTTTATGCAGTGAGAGGGAAGCCAGAATTATATACTGTATTAATAGTGCTGACCACAGACCAGACAGACATGGGGAACACCTCTGCAGCTGAACTCTCAGGTCTGTGCCCTTAGCTGCAGGAAGGGCTATCACCCTTCTTCAAAGGTGTTTCATATGAATGGGGAAAGGGAAAGCACCCCCTCCTACATCATTCAGAAGATGTGGTAATCCTAAACCACCTTTTTAGGACAAAAGTCAGTACATTATCAAATAATGACTGAGCGAGAGCAGAGGAATATGCAGTCCTGTATAGATTTTCCCAGCTTAAATCTCAGCGGTCTGTGACAGTGACAAAAACTGTCACTAAATTATTTTAAAATATAATATTTTCATGAAAAGCATGAGATTTTGCCAGCTACCTTAAAGGAAAAATAAAACAAAACATTTAGTAGGACTAGAAAAGCTTTCTGTGCAACATAATCATCATTTTTAGGCAAAAATGAGGTTTTGGTGTTTCCCACTGTTCGTGTTTTTAAGCACTTAAGGACACTGGGTTCTGCATTTGAACTAAGTGCAAATGACTTACTAAGTGCAAATGAACTAACTGCAGTATGGAAATTGCTTCTGCAAGATAGACCATCTGCTAAACAGAGTCCCTGCGGCGAGCTCCCTTAGTCACAAGAATATGAAACTTCATGATAGTTTGACTAGTGGAGCATGGATAGCATGTCTGAGAAAGGTTTGCAGTATCAGAAGGGGCACTGAAACAAACCGGTGCTCTCTGTTAAATACTGTGACTCCTACAGCTTTGGATAGGCAGTTCACATGTAAAACCACTAAGCATTAATAATTTTTACACTTTCAGTAACAAATACAAAGCAGAAGATTTGATTTTACTGGGGGTGCGGGGTGGATGATGTTACATATATTTTTAGAATACATTTTGACAGGTGGCTCTTTACCTTGTATTTAATTCCTCCTTTGAAATAGCTCACAAACTCAGTAGACTCATATCCTTGAATTTCTCTGCACTGCACAGGCTTTCCTCCTAAATAATCATCCAGTTGAACAGTGAAGATAGCTGCAGCTGTGCTTTCATCTTGGGTACATTCTTTCCCTGAAATGAAATATGATAAAGATGAAATATGTCCAAAAAAATCTATATAACTTTGACTTCTGTGACAATCAAGCACTGCCTTCAGCAAGTACATCAAGGCACTACATCATAACCTTGCTCACCAAACATGACCACCCATACCATTTCTTAAAAACTTCAACCGTCTTTATAAGAAAAGAAGGTGAAAAATAGCCAAGGCCAATATAATAAAAGAAGGTGAAAAATAGCCAAGTTACTCTCCATCTCTGAATAATAGCATATTTTAATTAAATGAATTTAGCATAACAAGTATCTGTGGTAAATTTTGGACTTTTGCACTTTGGAAGTGCAAAGACCAAGCAAGGTCACATCAAAGAATTGATTAGATAGAAAATGATGAAGTTCATACTAGAAACAACTTGCCAAACCATAAAGTAACTCCTGAGAGCAGTCCAATTAATGTAAAATGCAAGCAAAGGCATTTTGCTTAGATATCTTCTGTAAGATCACCTGGTACAGCTAGGAGAGAGAAAAACAGCTTTGGGTTACAGATACTCACTTCATCAGGTCACAGTTTTTAATTACTAGCCTCTTCCCAGAGCTGTGGCAAAACAGCTGCTTTACCTACTGTGATGGTGACCTAATTACACTACAAAGCACTGTGTGTATTAGAATGAAACTTCCAGCATGGGCCAATACATTTTGATGAACATTTTCAGCAGTTTTGATCATTTCAAGAAGATGGCTGGTAGGATCTAGTCTCAAGAAATGGGCTTTTCTTGAGAACTTTTGAAGAGTAGGATTTTTTATGGAGTTTTTATTTTTCTTTTGAGTATGGCAATGAAGAACCTGCTATATGAGCATCAGTTCTCAGTACTAGGAAAGGATAAAACATGGGGAGGGGACAGGGCTAACCAAGGGGAATCACTGACATAGCTAGCCCACCTTTGCAAGTGCCACAAGACAACTCCTCTTCACCCAACACCTCTGTTTCTCCCAGGAAGAGTGTGGCCACCTCCAGTACGGCTTTCATAGTGACACAAATGCAATGGAAGTCTCAGTATGAAAGCAGCAAGGATGAAGTATGGAAAGGATGCCAAAGAATAAGAGACATAGGGAAGAGAAGAGCATGAAGCCAACCCAAAAGAAGGTCAAAAAATTTCTGAAAGCAGGATATAACACGAGAACTAAAAAAAATCTCCATCACTTGGCAATAGCATGTTGCTACATAACAAGTTCTGTCAGACCAGGGTACCTCAAGGTTGGTGGTAAAGTGTTTTTTTTGTTTGGCTGGTTTTTAATATATTTATTCATGTCCATTAGGACTAGATCCCTATATCCTTCAGATTTATTGCTTGCAATTACACAACAGAGTTCAGGGTTCGAGAAAAACGGTTTGGGAACAATGTTAGAGATAAGAATCATTACCAGGCTCAATCTCAGTTGCTGTGCAATAAAACAGTCAATGAAAACCTGTTTTAAAAAAAAAAATATCTACTGAGCATCAATCCACATGTGTGTTTTTCTAGCTGCATGGAAAACAGATTTATCTTACAGTTTACGGCACAAACAGCTATATAAAATCCATGGTGTACAGGAAAAGATACCAGAATAGTTTCTGGTTCAATAGATCTTACCACTTCATCTCTGGGAACAAGCATTAAAAATAGCAGAGAAAGACCATCTGTGATTTCAAGTGGGCTACATCCCGTCTTACTTGCACAGGTAGCCTCATGGCAGGGCAGCCTCATGCTTTTTCCACTTGGGACGGCTTCAAGTCTAGACAGCTCTCTTCAGGTAGGAATTGTATGTGTTCATCACATATTCTCAGTCAAGCTCACTTCAGGAAGAGTCATAGCAGCATGCTAGTAATAGCCCTAGTCAAAGAAGTTTTTAGAAACAAACCTGAAAGATTCAAACTGTCAAACCCCTAAAATCCTGTATCTGGCAGAGCTGATGTGCAGAAGTGGTTGTCACAAAGCGTGGACAGTCTGCTTGCAGAGTTAGCACAGGCTTTGCATTGAGCAGAAGTAGATCAGTAGTTAGCTACTGACACATCCCTCAAGTGTCAGCACAGAAATCCAAGCCAGGATTCTCAGCAAAGTTCAGAATGGATACAGCTGCCACAGACGCAGATCCACACTGACTGCTTGGCCATGCTATCATCACTGCAGCACCTGCTACCAGAAAAGCACTGCTGCCCGTAGGTGTAGTTTTAGGGCACACAGGCACAAGTTTTGCCAAGCCAAAAGCTGTAAAGGGAAGTTAAGTAATATTACATCATATTTGAAGTTTCCTCTCCTAAAAGAAACCCTTTTATGGACACAAGTGACCAATTGTACATCCTTTTATATAAACAGATAGTGCACTTGAATGTTTTGAGCAAAAAGTAATATCTGAATAAATATTAGATGACAAAAACAGATTGAACAAGGATTTGTGACTCCTTAGGACTCTGGTTGCAGGTAGTTGGTGAATGCATTTGGTAACTTTTGTTTTCTTTGTAAGTTTCTTTTCCAATTGATTACTATTGGTTAATTCCAGATTCTAAGCTTTATTACATTTCTCTAGGAGTAAATGATCAGGCACCTCTCTGCGGTCCTAAAAAAAAAATAAAAATCTGGAACTACACATATTCAAGAGAAAGTATTTTGCCCTGTTTAGCCAGAGGAAGCAAGACACATGAAAGGCCAGGAACATTTTTCAGTTCCCAGTCTGAGTGCATATTACAGCTGCAGCATTCAGATTTACTTTTTAAAGCAAAGAATAAAATTGGGCCCAATGAATTTTACCAAAAAGCTGAGTAACCACAATTCTACCAGTTTGCTTTATTTTTTCTGCTATTATTTCCAGGGAAAATACTATTTTTCTCCGGAAAGAAATATGGGAGTGTCTCACCCCCATACTCATGACAGTACAATTTAAACCAACAGATCTCCATGGGCTGACAAGTTCATTTTTTTATATTCACATCTCTCTTACTTTTGTACATCATTTGTAAATACATAAAGAAAGCTATACATTAAGTTCTTTAACAACGACTTTTGTTTTTATGAGTTACCAAATGGAGATGAAATAACTTCAGCTAGAGTGTATCTATCAGCATTTTTTCATACGGACTATTTCAAGAGAGAATACATTTACGACAAACCCTTGATTGCACTGAATTTGAAAAAAAAACAAAAAACAACAACACACTAATCCTAGGTTACAATGCTAGTAAAGACCCTTACTCACAAAAAAAAAAAGTGAAAGGGCAAAAATTCAGCATCTAAACTGCAACAAGCTGTAACCAATGAAGAGTGCATATTAGTGTCATCTGTTGAGATTTTATTTCTCCAAAGAAACACATCCAGTCTTATTTAAATAGAATTAAAATGGGAAGAAGGAGAAAGTTCAACATGCAACTACATTGTGCCACTCTGTTGGCACGAGAGCAGACCTCAGGGTATTAAAATATACACAGAGATTAAAGCTGGAGAGAAATGAAGGAGAACTATTCTGCAAGTGTGGAATGCATCTTGGAAGAAGTAAGTCCTCACTTCCTGGCTGCTTACACCCTGTCCAGGTGTGAGAGTTTGCAGTTTGGTCATTTTAGCCTACAGGTGCCAGCCAGAACATGACTGCTTCAAGTTCACAGGCCATTTACCTGTGGTTTGGACCTCCTTATAGTTCTCTGGGTGTGCCCAAGAAAGGTATTAGGAGGAATTTTGCCACTGTCAAATATAGAAATTCAGTGCTCTGCTTTCACTCCAAGTTTGGGGTCTTTTATAGTGAAGTCGGAATCTGTTCAAAGCCACCATATGAGACCCACCAAGTAACAGGTACCACAGATCTCAGGCAAGAGTCACAATGGTGACACCAAATGGCAAAGCCCTTGCAAGTATCTAAGCACAAAACCTGCAGAGTTTCCATCAACCTAAATTTAGAGGAATTCTTTCCATCCCGCAGTCTGACTCTTAATGACTGCTGCTACTTTTTATAGATGGCTTATGGGAAGCCTACAGAAAGGCCTTGCCCAAAGGTTAGGAAATGTTTTCTTTGAGAAAGAGAAGTTCAGTGTATGCAACAGTGGTGACAATCATCCAGCAACAACACCAAATTAATTCAGACTCCTGCCCCAGATGTGACTGCCCTCTCCTGTGCACGTTCTGGACTCCTGCTGCCTTTAGGCTTGCAGCAGCATTTGTTCCTCTCCGCCTCACTGCTGGGGCATCCTGCAAGCAGGAAGAGATTTCCCAGCAGTTTATCACACTGCTGCCAACCTGCCAGGTGTGTACGAATGCGTGCCCAGATTACCCAAAGCTATTTACAATATCTGGATATCACCACATCAGCAAAATGCGTGCAGCAATGCGTACAACCAAAGGTCTTTAGCCAACAAGAGAGAAGTGTTAATTACCGCAGGTGTCAGTCACTGCTCTGACTTTATGTCCAGTTGCAGAGCCCTTGCATCTTGCTCTGGGATGTGTCTGCCACACTAACTCCTGCATAAGTGGTTCTAACTTCATTAGCAAAGGCGTAAGTAGCCAAACCCAGCTCCTAAATAGTAGTGCTGTTGATAGAGGACTATCTGTCAGAAATTCATTTATGCTGCCATCTATGATTATACTCTTGTCAGTCAGACACTGCCCAGCATGCCAGCTAATAACAAATGCAAAACTAAACAAGCTTCAAACATTTATGTAGAAAATCCCAGCTTTCTCTGCTATTCTTCAATGCATCCAAAAGCACAATGAGATTGACAGCAGCTCAAACCCATTAACACTAACATACACTGACCTATCTGTACGTGCTTCCTACAAACACAAACCTCAGGAGAGTGAAAAAAAAAAAAAAGGAAATAGACAGCCACACAACCACCACTGTGGTCAGATGACCTGGTGACTAGACAAGGAAATCTCATAAGCCTCCAGCAGATGAGGAAGTCACATAAAATACAAACTATTTGGTACATCCATGCAACAGACTTCTATTTTGCTCTTAATGCTGTGCTCTTGGTTGATTTGGGAGGAGCTCTATTAGGCTATCAGCTGATATCAAAGAGAACCGGTTTTACAGAAAACCTGCTGACTTCACCTCCAATCTCTATCATCAGAAAGCAAAAGCAGTCAAGCTGAGAATGCAGCTTCTGTGCCCCCAGCACAAGAAGGGCACAGAAGTATTAGAACAAGTCCAGAGGGCAGCCACAAAGATGATCAGAGGGCTGGAGCACCTCTCCTACAAAGACAGGCTGAGAGAGCTGGGGATGTTCAGCCTGGAGAAGAGAAGGCTCTGGGGAGACCTTATAGTGAATTTCCAGTATCTAAAAGTGGCCTATGGGAAAGCTGGGGACGGACTCATTGTCAGGGAATATAGGGATAGGACAAAGGGTTATGGCTTTAAACTAAAAGAGGTGAGATTTAGATTAGATAAAAGGAAGAAGTTCTGCACTCAGAAGTTGACCAACACCACAGATTGCCCAGAGAAGCTGTGAATGCCCCATCCCTGGGGGTGTTCAAGGCTAGGTTGGATGAGGCTGCAAAGCCTGGTCTGGAGTCAGTTGTCCCTGCCCATGGCAGGAGCTGGAATTAGATGGTCTCTAAGGTCCCTTCCAACCCAAACCCCTCTGTGATTCTATGAGAAAGGCAGCATCTGGACACAAAGCAGTACTACAACATCAGAGGCTGAGCTGAAATTTTGGTCATAATAGAAAGAAAGGCAAAAAAACTTCACCTGGATAGAGGCAGGATTTCACTCTTGGTTAGATGCAGCCAAGACCAGAATTTAACCCTTCAGCACCTTTCCAAACTAGTACCACAAAACAAGCAAACACCCTTTCCCCCCCAGAGCCCCTCAGCACCAGCACAGCTCAGCACCCCATCTCCTGCCCTAAGCGCCCCCGCAGAAGGAAGGTGAAATCACCCCGAGGTACCCAAGCGAAGCAGCGACTCCCACACTTCCCCCGCAGCCGGGAAGCAGCCTTGCCTGCTGCCCCTCTCCCCCATCCCATATCCCACATCCAGGACACCCAGCTGCCCACCGAGCCAGTAGTGCAGGCGGTAGGCGACGGCGGTGGCGGCGCGCCGAGTGCTCAGCACCACGTACGCGTCCCCCACGAAGAAGTCTCCGTGGTGGCTGGGGGGCACCGGCACCAGCTCCAGGCTCTCCACCCGCCACACCTCCAGCCCGCTACGCTGCCCGGCGCCCGAGAAGGCCGCCGGGGACCGACCCGCTGCCATGGCACGGCTAGGACACGGAGGTGTCCCCCACAGGCGCCTTTATAGGGCCCGGCAAAGGCGGCCCGGCACGGCGCGGCATGGCACGGCCCCCGGGCGGAGCAGGGCGGAGAGGGGCGGTCCCGGTCCCCGAGAGACTGGGCTGCCCCGGCTTTCGGTCCCTGGCTTTGAAAACGCCTCAGGGACTGCCCCCCGTACCCAAAAACAAACAAACAAACAAACAACAACAAAAAACGCCGTGCCCCGCTTCTGCTGCTGCAAGGGGGTGATTTTTCTCCGCTCAGAAGTTGGAGGAGGAAAAAGGTAAAAAGAAGCAGGGGAGAGCAGCGCAGCAGGGGCAGCCCAGTGCCGTGGAGTTCCCGTGCTGTGCCGCTTATCTGCTTTGGCATCCCGTCTGCTAAGCTGCTCTGAATGCAGAGGTTTTACAGCTTGTGTTCGCTGCTGGGCAATTTTGTTCCTCCGGATTAGAAAGATGGAGCACAGTTCTCCTCCAGTAATTTTATTTTGCTTGCCCAGTGTTGCCAGGAATCTTGCTGCAGGGGAAAAAAAGCTTGTATCTTTCTGAAGTTTCCAGTTGAAGCCCAGAATGTGTGTGTATGGTTCCCTTTCTCAGTGGACAGAGAGCATCACAGTGGCGTTTCTCCACACAATGCAACAACAGTCCAGAAGGGTTAAACCCGTTTCTCACTTGTCTGTTTCCTTTATAAGTGGTCAGTATGTCATCCTGGCAGGCCATTACAGCATGAAAATTGTATATAGCAACTCACTGCTTTCATCTGATATTGACAGGAGGCAGATGAATCTGGATAGGATTCAGATAGATAAAGTTCACGCTGTCAGTGTATCAAAAGATGTATTTCATAGAGGGCTCTGTTTAGGTCCATCATCCTATCCTCCTGGGTGAGTTTTCAGGCTCAGGATTTCCCCACTGTGTTGTTTTGGCAGCTGGATACAAGAGTGCAAGTATCAACCTGAGGGCGAATTGGTGCTGCTGCAGTAGGGAAGGACAGGCACTGCTAAATGCAACAAAGCAGCTGGAGAGCATCTTTTCTGACAACAGGTTAAAAGGATCACCACATCTTAGAAATCCTTTTGAACCATCTTCCCTGCCTTGTTATAGACTGGTGTACCGTTTAGCTGGTGAGGGAAGGGACGCCGTTGCATGCTGTACCTGCTCCCATCTCCCATTTGGGTGGGCACCCTTCCATCAGATGCAGGCACAGAGGAAGCCTGTGCTCTGTCCCCTGTTACAAAAGGGAACCTGCAGGTGCTCTGCTTTGTCCAAGGCCCAGCTGAGCATGGGAGCATGGTATGGCTCACCTTCACCCACTCACAGCCAACTGTTTCAACCCCCATTCTGCCAGGGCCTGGTGAGGCTGAACCTGCTAGATAAAGCACCATGTGTCCCAAATGAAATACTTTTCTCCAGACTATTCACCTTGTGGAGAGGAAAAACTACATTAGGAAGAGCAGCCAAAAAAAGTCAGCGGTTCTAGTTTCAATATGTTATCAGATCTTTCAAAACATTTGAAACAATTTCTTTACTCTCCCATTTATGTCAGTTCTTCTTTTCACTTTTACTCACGTACACTGTGCATTAGTTAGCTGTAGCCAGTCCAGGCAGAATTTACCACAAACTCTATAATTGTACGCATTTAATATTCCTCCTGAAGCTGCCAACTTGCACTTGCTTTGGAAGTGTTGCTGAGTTTTGCCCAAATGTGAGCTCAGTCAGACCAGGCTAGCATTATGCAGCTTCACGTCTCCAACTTGTCCTGCCTGTTCTGCCAAGGTAAGATTGTTTGCACACAGATTGGACAGGCCATTGGCTCTAATTTACATCCCCTTATTCTAGATGTAAGTGCTAAATAGACAGACCAAATACTACTCTCAGCTGTAACCCTGTTGCTGCCATGAAATGCACATTAGTGCTATTTGTCCAGTGTTGGCCGTGCCCAGTACCCCACACCAAAGGACAAAGGTTAAAGACAAGAACATTTTAATTACTGTGTCTTGGAGTGAACTCTACAGCACTGCTCACACACAAGGGATGTCAGCACTGACAGCAGAGTTTTCTCATGCCCAAGTTTGCTTTGCTAGTATGATGTGCTATGTAATGACTCACTGGCTGCTAGCAAAGAAAATCTTGTGTTGTTTGTATCATTAAGTGCCAAGATATTTGTTTGTACAGTTCACAATTACTTTTTGCAATCTCACTTTTGCCATCTCACTCCTGTTATGTAAGCCTGCAATTTTATGAAAATTGTACTGCCTTTTGTCTCAAACCATTGCTGTCTAGTTTTTGGAGCAAAAATAAGCACTGACTGTTAACGTTACATGGATTCTCGTAACATTTGAAATATTCAAAAGCTTTCTAACATGCAGTTATTCAAAAGTTAAATTTTGGTGGGGAAAAAAAAAAAAAAGAAAAAAAAGAAAAAAAAAGGAGATTTTTAAAAGGATTCATAGATCCAGTAAGAACTTTTAAAAATTACTTCTAATTTACTTTTGCCTGTTGTTTCATGTAGTAATTGAGGTGAAGAGGGCTACAAAACAGCATTGTTTTTTCTGACTCAGAAGTGACAGGTCAAACTGTGTTACACTCAGTTACACTCAGTAGAAACTGCCCTATAAAGGAATTTCAGGCTACTTTAGACATTTCGAAGATTTCCATTCTAGTTTCCTAAAGATTTTATTTTGTTGATAAACTATCAGAATGATGTCAAAGGCACGGTGCTGTTTTAGCACTGGAGTAACGCAGGGAAATATTTTGCCTCACACCCTTTCCTCAGGGGGTGGATAGAGCAGTTGAGTGCTAATTGACCAGGAGCACTGTCATGGAGAAAGTAGCACACATTGCTACCTGCTTGACTGCACTGCTTGAGGTACAACCATCTTTAAACATCTGCTTTTTTTTTTTTTTTTCTTCCTTTTTTTTTTTTTTTCATGTCCTGGGTGTGATGCCCTAAGTCACACAGGAATATCAGAAGGTGCTCCTGCCCCTTCTCTAGTAATTAAAACTGCAGAGATTCAAATTTGCATTGAGCTTACAGCATCGGTATGGCTCCAGAGAGTTTGAGAAACTATGAAAAAGTTTGCCATTTAATTTTTCTAATTTACTTCCTAAGTATTTTCTTATATTTATTGTGGTATCTTTTTTTTCCTTAAAGCATTGTTGTCATGTACTGCATATATGCAGGGTGTGGGCATGAGAGTTTATAGATGTGAAAAAACACAACACTACAGACTGAGTTCTGATTTTTATGGCTATCAGGATTGCAGCAAAAACAGATGTTGTTTCCAGGTGATGCACACCAGGACCCCAAATGAGCTCCCAGAAGTTGGGCTCAAGCATCTTTCCCTGTAGGATTACCTTAGTTTGCCTAAGTCTACAACCTTCTACAGGTCTAATGTCCTGCACTGAATTACAGCTACAGGAAGAAACAATGGAAGGAACAAAAGGAAAACGTGAGCAGAGAATACTTTCAAATTTTCAGTCTTTCCTTCTACAAAGCTGATTTCCTCTTCACCACTTATGCCAAATACTCTCCTGAACTCTATGACCCTCCTGAACAATAGGATTATGTGAGTTTGTTTTATCATTTAGTTTCATATTACAAAGTTTGGTGTACACAGAGTATGTGTGTCAAAAGCACATTCCTATCCAAACTGTCACAGGGGTCAGACCCTGTTCTCATCCGCTCTATTGCTGAGTCACAGCTCAACCAAGTCATTTCAGATTCATCCCAAATACAATAAGCCAGTTCACAGATATTATATAATTTTTTATTTCCAATATACTTCTTAAAAAAAAAAAATAAAAAAAAATCACTGAAATTGTGTAACTGGAAGGAGAATTAAGCCACACAGCTTTAAAAGCCAAGTTATCAAAACCAGATGGTAAAGTTGTGTTCCCTCTTGCTAACTCTCTCCATTCACTCATCAGTCCCTCAAATCATCCTGCTCAGTAGCCCAGCTTCAACAGGAGAGGCTTTAACAAGGTTACGATGTTCTGAAGAAAGACTGAAAGCTGGCTTTCCTCCTAAATGGCAATGCTTGAGTCAGGAGGCTACCAGAGTACAGGAATGCAGAGTCCCAGCCAGTCCCCTCACGTAAAAATAACAGTTCCTCCTGTACCTTCAAGAGAGGGGTCTGGTTTCAATGCTCCAAGTCCAGAGCAAATAAAGGGCCTTAGTGTGTAGTTTTAAGCATCACTATAGTGGTATGGTTGCTTTTTAAATACAGAGTAACTCCTCATTAACAGATATCTGCAAGTGTTGGGCTTAGTACTTAAAATTACATTTTTCATCACATTTCAAATATGAATGCACTTTGGATTTGGAACCTGTATATTGAAACTAATTTTTAAAATACATTCATTGACCTCAGAAAATTTGAAGTACCTGCTTACAGATGGATTAGTTTTTAATTAACCGATCCTGAGCTCTTACTTGAATCACACAAATATTTGGAACAGAAAAGAAGGCAAGGGAAATATGGGAAGGAGAGAGAAAACTTTCAGTTTTCTGACTTTCTGAAAAAAGTCTTTCTGAAGGTTTCTTGAATTTGGTACTCCTACCTGGGAAAATAAACATTTTCCAAAGGAGAATATTTTCTGGATCCCATGTGTTTTCTTAAAGCTCAAGTGCACTGTTATACTTCAACTAATGAAAGACTAAAGTGGCTTCATACTACGCAAGAATAACATGCCTTAGAATTAAGAATTTTGTTGCTGTGTCAGCTATTATAAATTAGCCAACTTTAATTATACCAGCACTAAACACTAGCACTAATCACTAATAAGAGTCCCGTCACAATATCTTTCAAAGAATACTCTCAGCATTTCTTCATTTTGAAGAGGTAGAAAATAAACCTTCATCACACTTCTTAAAAAGATCTTAATGTTTTTAAGATCACTGACATTAATTGGGGATCTGCACATTGAGTTTAGTAGTTGCAAAAGCAAAGCAGTCTGAAGGAGACCAAAAGCATCCATAAATTTCAGTTTCTACATCACAGTCACCTGATTTATAAAACTCATTCCTTCCTTTCCTCTGAAATACTGAAAGTATGACAATTCTCTAAAAAGCTGCTGAGATCAGCAAATGTGCTCAGGACAGTTTCTAAAATAGTCACCTTTTGGAAGCAGACATTGAAGATGAAATCTTGATGTTGCTCAAGAAGACTGCAGTAAGGATCTATTTTAAATCAAAATTTGCTGCCGATTCCTGTTTCAAAAATCTGAGACGTACTTACTGGAAAAGGACTCTATTTCTCTGTTTTTTTTTTTTGTTTTGTTTTTGTTTTTTTTTTTGTTTTGTTTTGTTTTGTTTTGTTTTGTTTTGTTTTGTTTTTGTTTTTTGTTTGTTTGTTTGTTTTTTAATCACCATGCATAGAAAGCTTGGAGGTGCCTCAACATTAAGAGCTGTACTGTTAACATAACATTTATTTCAAAGTTGATTTCTTAAATCTAGGTGACAAGGAAGGCTGTGGAGCACTGGTTTGTTAGTTTTACCACTCATCAGGAACAAGTGTTTTCTTGTATTTTCTTGTGTTTTCTTGTACAAGTGTTACGTATGCAGAACACATTTCATACCAACCCAAGTCCGAACAGCAAATCATGCTACTTCCTCAGCCCTAGACTCCAATGTAAAAATCAGTCCAGTGGGAACCAGTAGATTTTCTTAACATCTTGTTTTAAGGAGACTGTTTTTCTAGAGAAAACATGTCTTTGGGGACCCAAATGTGTTATCTTGGCAGGCCTTGTTCCCCTGATTCCTTTTCCATTTTGATTGTTCATTAGCAATCAGCAGATACCAGATAAAATAAAGTATGAAGTAAAATGCATAAATGATGTGAGACAGTGAAGCACACAGATTATTTACACATTCTCAATCCTTGCTACCATTAGGCATAGTTCTTAGAATAAATGAATGCTATGACTGTAAAAAACAAATGAACAAACAAACAAACATAAAAACCATGATGAATCCAAGATTTATCATCCCCATAATTTCTTCTTGTTGATAATACTGTATATACTTCATCCTCCAGAATTAAATAGAATTTTAACAGCTGTAAAACACTCTTTAATTTCTCCCTTAAATCAGTATTTTACATACCTGTTTTCCCTGGATATCCAGTTTATCTTGCTAGCAAAAATTCCATCCCACCATCCTGGTGCAATGCTCTGAAGTCTCTGGCACTCTCCTGTTCTGCATTTCCAAACTCTGTTCCTGAGCTTTCTTGACTAGATCTGCCTAGAAATAAAATATAAATGTTATCTCTAACCCAACCATTCTGCTTTCCTTGCTTTATATATATGACTTGGGGAGTACACACATCAAATTTCTGGTTTCAAAAGTAAAATCCTGAATGCTACCACAATAGACTGGAGGATGCCCATCTTAGGGGACCTACCTTGTTCTGAAACTGATAATCAGAGACATGTCAGGAAAACAAACAAACAAAAAAGCCAGATCAATACAGTTAATAAATACATTCGATAAATTCTGGCCCTTTTTCTTTAATGACACAGCAACTCAGCATTATGTGCATGGACCATGTGCTCAGAAATTCCAGATCTTCAAGTCACTTAAGGCTTTTTCCAAATCTTGCTGTGTCCAAGAGAAGCTTTCTTGCTCGCTCAGTGCAAGATAGCCAACATCTTGGCTATCTGTGTGGCTACACAGCTGTTGTTTGCATGGCCTGATGTTTCTCGTAGGCCATACCTGCCAGCTTTTAGATACATGATCAGAGAGTAGTGCAGGTATTGATACGTTGTTTTAAAACATGCCAAGATTTTGTGTTCCTTTTCCTTTCATGCCTTTTCTACAAGGCCAGAACATTTCCTCTGTTGGTAAAACAACAATCCCTTTGGTATTCTGTGGCTTTCTCTGTCCCTAGTTATTTTCACCAGTAACACTGTTCCTCACTTTCAAAGGTACATGACTATCAACAAGAATAATTATCTTCACAGGAAAACATGTACAGGAAAGCATCTGGCTCTGTGCTTTGACTTTACACTGGCTGCCATGTGATTTCTATTCTCCCATCCACCTCTTGATATGAACATTTAAGGAATACCACCCTTACTTACTTATCTTCCTCAACTCTATGGGAAGTAATTGAAAATAAACTGTAACTGTTTCTCTTTACAAAGTAAAAGATAGGTAAAAAGAGTCAGCTAAGGACCACGCTACCAATAAGTTTAATTTTAGGACAACCTACATGACAGACATTTCCTGCCTTTATTTGTCCAACCAAGAAAAGGCCTCTATGGAGGAAAAGTAGCACTTCAATGTTTATAAATGTTTGAGTTATAAACAGCTAAAGAACAGACCTTGTGAATTTCACACACTGCCTGTTGGTTTGTAATTTGAGGAAACTGTGTAGTACGAAAACTGAACTGGCTTGTTAAAAGAGCCATTTGCAGGTATTCTGCAGTGACAGCAGCCCTTCCGGCTGATGGCATCTCACAGCCTCTTCCAAGGCCCTCTTCTGAGGATTTTGACTCCCCCCCCCCTTCTCTCCAGTCCACTGGAGTGCGTAGTGTGTGTGCAAAATCCAAGCAGAACACTCCCAGCACTTCCTGAGCTGTTACAGTGATGGGTGGCAAAGTAAAAGAAGGTGTTGTCCTCATGTCAATGAAAAAAGTCATCCCAGATTTTTCATTTAGGCCTCTTTCCCTTGGTTAGTATTGCACGTCTCTGCTGTGTGGTTTTTGATGCAGAGTTAGAGCCTTTTTTAAAAACTCACTTATTTAAAGTGAATTAGTAATTTCCTTTCATATTTGAAATAGCCACTTCTGGATAATGTTAGGCAATTGTAACGGTGTGACTAATGTAATAAAATCACCCCACTGCTATTACTGGAACATCATAAGGTATAACACTCAAAACAAAGTTTTACAGAACAGAGAATTATCTGGCAGACAACCATTATTTAGATTTTTTCCAGTATGTTTATTCTAATTTTGTTCTATACAAGGGTTTTTTATTGAAAAAAAAAAATCTTCAATGTTTACCGTTTTTTGTAAATCCATTCTCAGAAAGATCTTAATAAGTTAGTAATAATTCTTTAAACCTTAGATTGTTAGTCTATTGTTATCCAACTCTATTTTTTTTTTTAATGTTGTTCCTCTGAAAAGGCGTAAAATTTGCCATTTCAAAGGCTTAGTATGATAAGGTTTTTAGTACTTTCATCATGACCAGTATCATCCTAGGACTATTTACAGTACCTAAAATTCACTGACTGCCTGTGTACTCTGTGTATGTGTTCAAGGTTTCAAATGAATGGCTTTATGATGGAGGGAAGCTATAACGGAGGGTCTTATAGTTGAACTCGGGCGTCAATTCATGGCAAAAATATATTAGCAAAGTTAAAAGGTGAAAGATCTTAGCTTAGAATTAGAAGCCCTGTGTAAAAATCAAACACAGATTTTAATCTGCATGGTAATTTAGAGTAGGATCTCAATCCCAGAAATCACAGTACACATGGTTAAATCTATCCCAAAGTAACATTACAGATTAACAGTGAATTTGAAGCATATTACTGGGGAGGAGGCAGTGTCCTGAAGAGAGACATTTAAATCTTTCTGTCTATTTTGTAATACAGATATGCAGGATATGCTGTATTTATATGCAAAATATTAGTATTAATAACTTATAGATCTACTGATCTGTCTTTCTAGAGTGAGTTTGCTTGGGTGGCAGATTTGAGCATACTTTTGTCTAACACTTCTTCAGGTCACTTATGAGATCACAGTGTTTACAATTTACTTGTAAGCCTGCTGCTTCCTTTTAGTCTTTCAGAACATATCCAGATTCACTCTCTGCATTTATATAAGCTGTACAGGTTTCTATAAAGTGATTCTAAAGAAACAATCCAATAATGCTTCCCAAGACAAAACAACTTACTTCCGCAAGCAAGTTCCAAAGTGCATCGATGTCAATGGAAACAGCAATTGAAAAGAATGGATTTTAGATCAGAGACCATTTCAGTAAATGGATACTGGTCCTTTCTCTCACATTGGGCTAAGAGGTGTCCATGTTGCAGCTGTGTGCCCAAATGACTGACAAAGCTGTCAGTGAGATTTACAGTGCATTTTCACCCCTGCAATGACAATGAAAAAGTAAAAAAGGATTAAGAGATTTTGCTACAATCTCCAACTGCTGAGACATGAGAACAACACTTTAGTCAGTCCTTGATAAAGAAATAAACAAAACAAAACAAAAGAAACAAACAAAAAAAGCTCCCCTTTCTCTGAGCTTTAAGGGCTTTGTGAGGAATGCCAGAAGAGATGGAGATCAGCCTGAACAGCAAACATTTCAGCCATCCTTTTTGCTCTGAAAGGGTTCAGGTGTGCAACAGAGGGATGAGGAGGTGCTGAGCAGGGGCCAGCAGGAGAGCTGCCAGAGCAGTACAGGTGGGTGCTTCTTCCCTGTGCTCCTACAAAGCACTGCAGTGTGCAATGGCCTGCAGAGATGGAGCGAGAGACCAGCGATGCTGCACCCCTAATGGACTCTGCTGGCTGCTGGAGTGCACCAAGCTGGCATTGCAACTAAGGCAGAACTGCGGCATCATAGAATCCTCCAGCTCCTTCACCCCAAGGCACCGCACTGTGCTGGTAAGCCTGGCAGGGTAGTGGAGGCTGCTGGCTGCACAGTTGACTGGCAGAACTACTTCTGCCTTTCACAGGAGCTGCTGCTGGCTGTGGGAAGCTGAATATCTGTCCTATCCATAGCAATAATGATCTTCAGGCTGCTTCCTAGCAAGGATGTGGTGTTGGAGAAAATGCTTTATACTTCCTCACAGTGTTCTTAACAGGAATGGTTGCTTTTTTCTTACATATATTGTATACAGTAAACATATATAGTACATGCAATAAAAGTAATAAACAAACTGAGCCAGCATTTTCAAGAAACTCTTAGGTTCACAGCTCTCAGTTTTGCTTCTTAGGATATCTGTTATGGTGCATTTGGCAGTAAGTGGCATTAGGCAAGTATAGATTTATTGCAGATACCTTAGTTTCCTTAATAGCCTTTGTACCTCAGACAGTCTGGCAACTTGCACTCTCCTCACTGCTGAGCAGCCCTGTGACTTTTTTTCTGGCTCCTCTAATGAAAGACTGCAGTTGCACAAGCCAGGAAATGCCCATCTATCTCAACCCCCACTGCAGGCAAGCATGAGAGCTACCCCTGAACAAAGATAGACCCCTGTCATCTACGTTGTGAAAGATGAGGTTCTGTGCATGGAGGTTAAGGGGCAAGCTCAGCCTCTTTTTCCATAGGAGCACTGGAAATGTCTCCACATCTGTTATGAGATTAAGTTTACCTGTGAGAATTTGACTGAACCACACTCTTCCTGCATGCTTTTGGAACAATTCATTGAGTAGTTCTTTGCCTCCTTTCTCCCATCTGTAAAGAGAGGATGTTTATATCATTCCTTTGAAGGAACTCTATGTGCACCATAGAGTTATGCTGTCTCCCCTGTTACTGTGAGGCTGAGCTAATATTCGTCTCATTATCTATGATTAACATTGATACAGTGCTATTATGTCTACAAACAAGAGATCTAAATCCTAACCTCTGAAATTCACTAGCCGTTGAATTTGTACTGTCTTTCATTTGCCACATAAGAGGGCACAAAGAAAGCACCAGTCACCAGAATGGGTTTGCCTGGCATTCAGAAAACAGGGAAATTCCAGGCAGGGAAATTTCCCAGAGATTTTATTCTTTCCAAACTAGTGTCTGAAAATACGACACAATTCCTCCCCGACTGATAGGAAGATGTGTTTAACAAAAAAAAAAAAAAAAAAAAAAAAAAGTGCCTTTTTAAAATTTTAATATTCTACATAATTTTTTCTCTTCACTAAGGATTGCATCTGTTAAATCCCAGAAAAATGTTGAACTTTACACCAGTGCACACAGAGCTACGAGATCATTGCTTAAGGAATTGTCTCTAGTGTCCTGAGCTTTCCACAGTGGTATATAAATCATTGTCTTTTGGAAAGGGCAAAACAGCCAGCTATGCAATTTTCTTATGCTAAATAGCTACGTTGTAAGTATATACTCTTCAGTTTACTTACAATCTAAATCTGGAGGTTTTAGTCCAAATCTTTCTCTGGACATTCCCCCAAAGCCCTCAGCAATGACTTGAAAGTGCTACATTGAGCATCCTCACATGCTCTTTTTGAAAGGAATTGAAACTACCTGACCATGCTGAGCTTCAGCTCTCAATCCAGATGCAGACTCAAGAGCAAAGCAGATCTTCCTCTTGAAAGAAAAGGAAGCATGATAGGGTTAGTTTTGGCACAGTCAGCTGATCACCAGTTCTTAGGTACAGAGAGCAGGGAGTTTCCAAAGTAAGCTCATGATGGCACTCAGCCTCTCTTGTCCTCAAGAGTATGATGGACTGTGCCATTTTTTTTACTTCCAAATGACTGAGGGGTTGGTGAGAGAAAAGAATTAATGAATTAGAAGAGACAGTAAGTAATTTTTAGTGATGAAGATAAACAGATAGACATATAGATAAAGAAATGTTAAGTAGAAATTGACAATAATACTGTCCTCCATGTTATTTCAGAAATTAAGACCTAAAGGGAGGAGATAAAATACTCTCTATTAAAATCAAAGTGCATTCAGTGTGTTTCTGATCACTGCTGGTGGTATTTACTGGAAAAATAAGAATAAGAATATATATATATATATATATATATATATATATATAAAAGAAAAACATATTTGAACATCATTGATGAATGGAGCTCTCTGTGTTAGGTTTTGTAGTGCTTGAAGGACCTAGGCCTGCTTTGTCACAGTGTGCCAGTGCTCTGAGAGAGCTCATACCTGTCCTAACAGGGTAATACAGACACAACTCAGGACTGCTAGCATCCTCCATAGCATTTGCATATGTACAGATTTCACAGAACCAGAAGGCTGGTATGTTAACATGGATAAGACTGTGAAGTCTCTACCACATTGCTTTCTCATCAGCACCCTACTGTTTAATCTGAGATTTCTGTGAAAGGAAAAACATTGACATTTAGTCATCACCATGCAAGTTCACGTCAGCCTAGTACCAAATATCATGTAAGAAAATACAGTTTTACAGCAAACAGATTTCACTGGTGAAAACCCCCATTGAGCAGTTTACTCTAGACCAGGTGGAAGCAGATAGTGGCTTATTTCTCAGGCATTTTTCTGTTCCTCCCAGGGCTCTGGCAGCCAGGCATGGAAGCTGTGTTGGAGGGTGCTGTAAGCTGTCAACAGCCTGGAAACATTGAAGAAGGGGTGCATCAGAAGCTAAAAATGTCACTTCCTAATACTTTAAGTCTCAGACTATGCAGTTGTAATTTCTACCTGCCTTAGAAAGCCACCCATTATGGCTCTGCTTTGAGTGGAGGTTGCTCCACACAACCACCCGCAGCCTCTTCCAAGGAGGGAGGAGGCTCTACTGCTCACTCTAGCCTTATCAATCCTTCAGTGTCTAGGACAAGCTTAGAATTTTACTTCTTATCTCACACACCATTCTCTTCTCGTGGCCTAGGCTGTAGAATGTTCAAAAAAAAAAAAAAAAAAAAAAAAAATCCTGATTGCCTCAAACTCTCCCTCACCAAACAAAGAAACAGAATCAGCAAATAACAAACCTACATGGGCACTCCAGACACGAAAGAGAAATTTGCCTCCTCCTCAGAAGGGCATACAAGATCATGAAAAGGAATGCCCTGATTTTGCAGTACCCCAGCATAGGATCATTTCAAGCAAAATTATCCAAAATTAATTCAGTGGAACATAAAACAGCCTAGAATAAGTACATACACTGTACTTAAAAAAAGTATTAATGTTTTACAATATACAAACTACCCATCTTTCTCCATCTGACACCATCTACCTGTATCAAAATGTCTGTAAGCAAAATGAATGGTGTCAGCTCTCAGTTAAGTATTTTGAATGAGAACAAAAATCATGTTTGTCTTCTGGATAAAACTGGATCCAGTGTCCTTACTGTAGTAGAATGAACACTTGCATCTCTGCCTGCCTCTTCCTGGCACAGCTTTTCCTCCATATGATCCAAAAACACAGTGTAAGCACCAAGTCGCTGTGTGTGTCTCTCAGAGCAGAGGAGCAGAGACACATTAAAGTTAATTCCACTACAGTTAACAAGAGCTGGAAACAGATATATATTCTTGAGAAGATGAGATAAATTGGTAATTGGTGGTCCATATCGCTAGTTCTCCAGGACTTCCTTAGGACTTTTCAGTTGTCCCCTGAAGTTCAGCTATTATGTGATCCAAAACACTATGTAATCAATCTAATTCAGGACTAAAAACGTCAACAAAACAAAACAAAAAGCCTCTAACCATAAATGAAGCAGATTTAGGTAGGCAGGGATTCTTTGGTAGCAGTAACCTAGGAAGGATCCCATTCAGGTTCACAAAGCTCTTTTGCTTTCATTTCAGCAATTCAAGTCCCAGATCTGAAAATATTAAGCAAATTATAAGCTAAAAGACAAAATTTCTGGATTCTAGGATTTCAAAAACTATGGTTGTTAATCAGATAGGATTCCCAAAAATTAGCACCCAGACATATATGGTAAAGATTATAAGGAAAAAAATATTCTGTCTACGGTCTTGCTGTGAAAGTACAATAGCAGTGTTTTATACTTCTTTGTATGTATGTTTGTGTACTTTAATTACTGTGTAGTTAACTATTTGCAACTAAGCCATCCTTATAAGAGGCAAAGCTATAGCAAATACTCTAAAGGGCAAACATCTCATTATGGACTACCAACCACAGCAGGATTGCAAATATGGACTATTTTATCTACAAGGAAGAGGCACACACTGGACTTGATTTGGTTGCCTGTGAGTAAACCACCATTACAAGGTGGCAATTGCCATCTTATCAGCATTGTACATTTGTACATCAGCAAGCAGATTTTTGAGCTAGCAATCCTGCTTGTATCAGGCATCCCTAAAACTGAGTGTATTTGCATAAGTAAGTTCTGTGAAATAGCTCCAGTCTCTTATTTAGAGCTTGGAAGAGGACATTTTTCTGACATTGAGATTTAGGGAAAGCATTGATGTTAAGTTGGTAACTTAACCCTGAGCACAGAACCCCTCTAGAACCCCCACAGAACTGGGGTTCTGTGCTCATACTCCTTACTCCACAGTGTTCGTGTACTGATTCCTAATTTATGAACGCACATGTCAGCCAGGACTTACCTCTGTTGGAAGGATGTGATTTTAACTTCACATTTAAAGGATCTCTGGAGTAACTTGACACAAGATGTGGTAAATCTGTTGCATACTGTACTTGAAAAGGAAAATACATCATAACATCAGATGAAGCCATCATGCTGAGAAACAAGAACATTGACATTAACTGAAGAATAAACCTTATAGGTTGGATTTAGGTAAGGTAACACATGCTTAACTATTGTAGAATTTCTGTTCAAAAATGCAAGATTTAGGAAATTTAGCTAATTGTTCTATCCAAATCAAGCTATTGAGCATACAAGAGCCACTTTCCTCCATTACCCTAAACTTCTTCATTTACACAACCCCTGCCACCATGGACCCAATCTTGAAGGAGTCCAATAGCTGTTACAGCTCAGATGAGAAGCAGTAACAGAAACAGAATGCTCTTCTAGATAAAGAAACTGTGATACAGAAAACATAGGGGATACAGTTTTTTGAAATAAATATATTGGATTATTTCTCTCATGGAGCTCAAACCTTTTTCAAACCTTTCAAGAGAACTTAACCTTTAATATACTCTCCAGTCAAGTGCACTACAATGAGCTTAAGAGCTTTCTGTCGCTGGACAGCTTTTGAGAGGGTTGAAAGCAAGGCTGAAACACGGGGATCATTTAACATCAATAAGAAATTACTTTAAAAAAAAAAAAAGTTATTTGTTTGATAGTATTCATACTGGATAGGATTTTAAATGGCTGTCAATGTTTTCTGCCAGTTGCAAGAGGAAATTGTGAGTTTGTCAGTGCTCTTTACCAAACCATGTTTTGCAAACTGAGCCAGATAGGCGTAACATTCATGCTGGTCTTAAATCCTTATGAGACAAGGCACCTTAGAAGGGAAAGGTTGCTCCATCAAGCCATTCTTGAAAAGCAGTTTGCTTCCTGGTGTAAATCATTTATGTTGGACTGCAATGCCAGGCATACAGATCTGACTAATAATCTTCCCTGATCTTCACAGGTTGAGATGGGTATCACAAAGCAGTTGATTTCCTTGTGACCTACCAGACAGAAAACTGATAACCATGATGTTCTAGAGGTATCAGTCTCATCTGCATGACTAGGAAGATAAGTTTCTTGGGTAAAATGAACAAGATAAAATCAAAATTGTGGAGGCTAAGCAGCAATATGACTGTCCTGTGAAATCAGGGAGAGAGCACAAATGTTGCATGACGTTACATGCTGGAAACTTGATTCATGGTAGTGAATGTTTAACTGCACATGTACTATTTTCCTGGTTTTGTTTGTGTGTTTATTTTTTTTCTAATTGAGACCTAATTTCCATTTCATGAAGCACTTCCCATTGGACTGAATAGTGAAAAAGGAATTTCCCACCTGAATGAACACAGAAACTGCTGCACAAAAGGCAAATCACACCAAAATAAAACAATTACCATCTCCTCAGTTCTTGAAGTGTTGGCCTTTGTGTGTGTGTGTGTGCATGTGTGTGTTTAAGATGAAGTCTGAACTGCAGAACTGTGGACCAAAAAGTAGCAAGTCTTTAGGTACATTTTTATTTAGACATCTTGCATTGAGATTGCTCATTTCCTTTTAAACTCCTTATGATATAACATTAAGGATCTCCCCAAGGGAAATGTTGGAGGGTTGGGAAGAAAGAGTAAAATTTCCTGTATAAACAAGTCTTTATTTCTACCAAATTTATACCAAATCACTGTACAGTTTACAGGCCACTAGAGCTAAGCAGTCTGAAGTTTCAGTTGGCTGAAAAGTGAAAGAGGAGGTGTTGTTATCAGGAACTTAAAAAGGGATTTATGGTTGCAACTTGCTTTTTTTTTTTTTTTTTTATTTTTTTTATTTTTCCCTTTCCTTATTTCTTTTCAGACATGCTGACTTATCACTACTGGTTTCACTCAGACTGAATTTCACAAAAGAAAAGCTTTGGCCAGAGATTAGAGCACTAACAGGTGACACTGAAATCCCCAAAGTGCTTGATTCATAAGGGGGATCTGAAACTGGATTTCACATTCACAGCTAGGTGCCCTTGGTCATGTAGTTATTGGACTTTCTGGGATCAGCTTCTGGAGCTTATGAAAGCATTAGTTTGCTCCTGATCAGAGAAATTGAAATTGGAATGTTCTGAACACTTCCTAAGTCATGGACACTATACATTATCTTGCCAGACCTCCATAAGTGCTGACCTTAGGAAGCACAGTATTATAGATGCAGGAAAACATGCTTCCCAACCCTCCCCTGTTTTTGTAAATTCGTGTTACAGGTCAAGACTTGAGAAAAAATAAGACACATTTACTCAAAGAGAAAGGTTTTATTTAGCAAGTTTTAAGAAAAATTTGCATTTAATTACAGTTATGGAAACTTGACCATCTTGAAATTAAGCAGAGTTTCCTTGAGACAAGTAAACATTATTATCAGACAGATTTCTTTTGGCAGTAATAGCTAACTGAAAGTTTGGTTTTAATTAGCTTAAGCAAACTCAAAAACAGGGAAGTTAAACTCTTATTAGAGCAGCTTGACAATAAATGAGCACGTGAGTTTTGCTCTCACAAGGAAAGCAGGAGGAAAAACTACTTATTATTTTCCATGGAAATGTGACATTGGCTATATGCCACTTAATGCAGTTTGTCAATAAACTACATGCTTAGGTAAAAACGTTTGCTTTGCAGAGCAGCAAGGTTTTTGTTTACTTTCTTGGTTTGGTTTCTTATTTTAGAAATAGTAAGTTTGCTGAATTGCTCTTTGCAGGAGATTCTCTAGAGGGCTCAGAAGAGAAGAAATATGAAGGTTGGTAATTAAAAGTTAACAGTATGAATTTACTGACTCTAAATAAATGATGGCTTTCTCTGCTTATATGGAATCAGATTTTAAGAGATATTGGTTGTTGGTGGTGGGGAAGTATCCATGAATGAAAGGGAGAAGAGATCTTTAAAAAATCTGAGCAAGGATCCTTTAGATTAGAATCCTTTAGATTAGAAGTTTCGCTTCTTTAGCAGTATACTTTTTTTTTTTTTTTTTTTTTTTTTTTAATGCACTGATCCAAGTCATATCTTGTATTTTTTTTTTCATATTTTTTATATGTTTTCTGTACATAATTTGATTTTCATCTCAAAAACTGGACATTTGTTTTCCATATGTTTTACACAGACAATAACACAATAAGATGCTGGTCTCCGTTAGGGCTGCTAAATGGAAAAAATACCATAAAAATCCTTCCATCCAACATGTCAAGCTGCTCCTTCCATTCAACATGTCAAGCTGCTACCTATTAATGTGAGAAAAGTGGAAAGTATAGGAAAATATGGCACAGATAACAAGGTGAAGATGAACTGGTTAGCCCTGATGTCCATATTTCATATTTCAAATTGTTCTGCCAAAATGAAACCCATCTTATTAGCTACAGAGCACATTAAAAACTAGAGCTGCAAACCTGAATTCATCAGCTGTCCCCGTGGAAGTCTTTTTCGTGATTACCACAGAGTTAGGTAACAAAGTTAGATCCCAGCTGCTTTTTTTTTTTTTTTTTTTTTTTTTTTTTTTTTTTTTTTTTTCCTGCTAGCAAGCCTGACATCTAGTGGCTTCATCAGCTTTATCCCCAAGCATGTACTCGTTATTTCAGAGTATTCGCTTTACGAAAGCATGCAAGCCAGACACTTTATCTGCCTATTATCATGTGGTTTGGGGGCTTCATACACACCAGTCTTATATTTGCCATTCTTCACAAACAGTATTTTGGCCGTGTGAGACCTGATCTATGGAGCATGAGTGACAAACAGGCATGTCCCCCTTCTGGGAGAAGAAGGTGCAGTCCGGAACTAAACCTGGAAAGCTGTTGCAAGACTATGGATTCAGAGGTCGCTTTTTGCTTCACTTTCCCTTTTTCCTTTCCTTGTGGCTTCTGAGAAGGGTTGGATGTGTTAGAGCCAACAGCTAAAATCAAGAGGCTGCTTTAGCCATATTGGCTTTTGGGTTGCTGCACTAGTGTTTGTTGTTGTGAGAAAGCCCAAAAACTTGCAGAAAATTCAATTCAATTATTCAATTCAATTCAATTCAATTCAATAATTCAATTAGACATGCAAATAAAAATAGATTATCATTTTGGTGGAATATGAACATAGTGGCTTTTCTGTGGATTTTGTTCTTCTCAGATACTGCAGTCCCTGGCAAAAAGAAAGCCAGAACATATACACACATACACAATAGACCTTGTACTTGCAGTCTGGCTAGCACCTCATGCATTCATTGAAGATAAATGTGTACTCGTACTTCAATATCATTTAGTACCTGTGCTTAGATGAAGAACTATTGCTTCTTGATTCCCTCTGTGTCTCAGTTCTTCAAAGTAACCTGAAAAAGCAAACTTTGAGCCCTAAAGAAAGCCCATCTAAAACCAAAAGTACAGATATTCAGGAATCTACATATTCACACCACTCTATAGGAACATGACCTCTAATTTTTTTTCCTGAAACACCCATCACAAAGTAGGAACACAAACACATCCTCTCGTTCACATTTTTATTCTTGTCTCATTGAACAGTACGTTCTTAAGGCAAGACTAAACCTGTGCTATTGCTTGAGCATATGCACTGCAGCACAGCAGGGATTTGGTGCTAGCTGGGTGCACACTAGCCTCATTTTGCACAAGCATGAGTGACAAAACTCAGATCAGGAAAACATCAAAACTCCAGTTTCTACCTTTCCTGATGCATTTTTGAATTTTTATGCATTGCCCACACCACAAAATTAATGAGAGTTGCCCCATTGCTATGCCAATATGTGCCCAGCTGTTACATACTGCCCTGGGCTATCTCATCAGTCACTGCCACCAGAGCTTCATCTCTTCCCAAAGGGTGACAGGGATGCCCTTCTATCATACCACAGATGCCTCTGGCAGGGTGAGTACTTTCATCCTGTGAGAGGCCACTGGAGCAGCTTTAACACCTTAACAGGCAGTGAAGTGTTTAATTCTGTGTACAAGCTAAATAACTACCTTATATCATTTCTCTCTCTCTGCCAGACATTTCTTCTTGCACTGTATCTATAATTTTAGGCTGAAAGAGCTTCTTGTGTGCCCTGCAAAATCTGGAAGAAACACAGGTCATAATGATATTACAACTGGTCCCAACACAATACATTTTCCTACTTTCCTTAATGTTCAATGTTTAGAAAACATGAAGAAAAGATATAGCCTTAGTACTTTATCTTCTTTGTGCTTATTCAATCTGAGGACAGGATTTTATTTTGTTTTTTCCCTAAAAGAAAATCTTGTAGTGAAAGATAAGGGCAAATGGAAATGTATCTTTACACATGAAATTGTGTTTCTGAATGAGTCTTTGGGTAGGTAGCTTGCTGGAGATAAAGTTCCCCCAGACTGATTTTGGAAGGTCCCATTTCTGTGCTTTCGTTTTCAGGTGACTTTTGCTCCCAAGCCATGATCAGATGAGATGCTAGCAGATTCATCAGGCCAGCTTTAGGTACAGGTGAAATGGGGACCTGCCATGGTCAGCAACAAGCTGCATGAAAGAACAGCCAAGTCTCTTCTTCTTTTCTGCTCTGTGCCAAAACTGTAATAACCTAGACTTCGCATTGCTACTGCTATTGCCACCATGTAAAGGCTATGTATGCACGTGCTCCTATGTGAGTGTTCAGAGCTGCCCCTTCCCCTCTCCCCAGCACTCCTCTCTGCCCATAACCAAGTCTGACCCACAGTCTGGAGGCAGCAAAATTCAAATTTCGCCTTCACTGTCAAAAATTTCAAAGCCATGCAATGCTTTTCAGAGACTGTGTCATAAATGTAACTCTTCTCCTTTTCAGACATCAGTATGTGTACATCACTAACTTATTAGTCACATGAATACTGTGTTCCTCCTTCTCTCTCAATTCCTCTGGCTGTTTTCTGCAACCTGTTTTCTCCTAAAAGCAAGGTTTTGCAGCCAGGAGAAATGTTTAAAATATATATACACATATATACAGGTCTTAACTGTTCCTCCCCAAAGCAATGCAATTCTGTGATTTTCCATTAATGTCACCAAAGCAAAAGGGCTGTGTATTTTCACACACCCTGCCTCTACCAGCTTTGTTACCATTGATTTTCCATGCATGTTTTTGTATCTTGAAACTGAGAGTCCCTGATCTGAAGTACATACAGATCCATGTGCACAGTAATGAATAAAGACCCCAAAGAGATGCGTTGCACAGAAAAGAGAGATACCACTCACCGACTTGCAAAAACAGGGACTTCCTGACAAACTTCATGTGATGTATCACAGAATGCTTCTCCTACCTCTGTTCTAGGGGAAGTTAAGCAAAGAGATCAACTTGCAGCACACCCTTATTCAGGGAGATGTTTATTCTTCCCTTGCACAAAAGCGCTGGAATATATGGTCTGCCCATCTGTGTTGCTAAGAAACAGGGCCCTGTTGCCTTGGGACTTGATTCAGAATTCAAAAATGAAAATAGTGTCTCAGTAGACTGCATAAAATCATCTTGAAACCTAGCAACAAGGCCACAAGTTCAATGTGATTCTCTTAGATGTTAGAAAACAAGGATATTAGAAGGAAAATATGACCAAGGAAGAGAAAACAGTAATTTGAAAATAAAACAGAGCCGTTGTATCACCAATTATCCTAAAGGACGAAGCCATCTTTTTACTAAACATACTTCTATGACCTATAAGATCTGATGTTTTTCTACCTGTGCTCTGAGTAGGTTCATATTGATTATAACAAGCGAACACAAAGCAGCACCAGTATTCACACTGCTATTTCCTGAATATTCACCTTGTGCAGTACGACAACACAAGAGTCAGGATAGCAGAATTCATTTCCAGTCTCTACTTCAGTTATCAAGCACTCTGCCAACAGAATAATTTAATAATTGCTACACAGGCCTTGAAATGATCACCATTAAACTAACCGGGGGTGATTACTTAACATATACACATATACTTACATCACCCAGTCTTTTGTGAATTTGCCTATGTGTAAATGCAGTATGAATAAGAACACAACTCCAGGATAAAATTCTAAGTACATTAGAGTATTATTTCACCTTAACATATGGTAATTACATGCTGTTGGAAAAGATATTTGTTCAATCAGCTATTACATTATAAAATCTGTTCCCCCTGGTTGCAGAACTTCACTACACAGCGGAAACTTTGGCCAGGACTCCAGTAAAGTAGGCCAGGTCTGAAATGAGTTATAGTTCTCAGCTGAGTAAACATGGCTCAGTTGTTTGTTTTTCTTTTTTAATGTTTCATCATGAAATCATAAGGAACTATTCCTCAGCTATGAGCTATGGCTGTGTACATAGTGGATTTAACTGGAGACAAAGGAGGAAACAAAATTTGTTGTTTTGGGGACATCTGAAAAGTTTTGACATTTGTTTTTCCTTATTTTTCTTCTATAAGTATACTATTTTCAATAGAAAAGAAAATTAAAAACAAAGATTCTTCCTTAAACATTTGTAACCTTACAATGCAGCACTTCCTTCAGCATTTGTAACTTGCAATTAATCAACTATTCTGGGCCTAAAGAGTATCTGGGGAAATACCTTTGCTTTATTTATTTATTTATTTGTTTGTTTGTTTGTTTGTTTAGTTTGGAAAGGCATTCAGGTATTATTTAGAGTTTACACTGAGAGAGTGCATTTTTCTGCACTATTCAGAAAATGAACCTTTCTTTGGGTTTTCAGATGAAAAGAAAATTGGAGGTTGTAGGTGAGATTTGTGGTAGGACTTTGCATTAGTTCAAACACAGAAAACTCTCACAGCAGCCTTAGAGTAAACGATAGGATGCATTTGCATGATCCTTTGCAAGCTTATGCTACTGAGGTACCTACAGTTTTACTGAACGGAAAATGCCATTGAACAGTTCCTTAAATAACTTGAGGAAATGAAATCATGCTGTACTGCCAGTAGATGGCAGCATGCTACCTGTTTTACAGAGCAAAGGATTTTTATTATTTTTTTTTAAACCCAAGAAAGCTGAAGAGTAAATCTTTTTGCTCTACTGCTGCGTAGCAAGAGGGCTTGAAATTTTCCTACACAAAATCATCCTCATATTTTCAGCTAAATATAATCCCTTTGTAGATTTAAATAAGATTAAGGAGACCTTAAGAGTACAAGCTAGGAAAAGCAGTAAAGCTAGCTGGGATCTAGTCTGAGCTGCAAAATCTTCTTAGGGACAAGCAAGCACAGATGGAATATCACACCCAGATTTATCCTTGAAAACTGTAACCAACAATATCTATACTTTCTACCTTGAAAGAAGGAATTAAAAAAAAAAAAAAAAAGGAAGGAAGGAAGGAAGGAAGGAAGGAAGGAAGGAAGAGAGAGAGAGAAGGAGAGAGAGAGAGAGAAGAAAATATGCCCATCGACTATTTTTCATCCTATTTTCTTTTATGATTTATATTTTATATCATGACCTTTTGAGCTTGCTGTGTTCTTCAACATTTTTTAGAATTTTTTAAAATATGAATTGCTTAAAATTCCCAAGAGTGAAAGAAATAAAAAGATTTACTTCCGGTTTTGAAAATGGACAATGAATGAACCAGTCTCTAGCCTATGTTGGGAATAGAATATTTCCTTTGCTGTATAAGGGCAAATGGTGGCTTATTGTTCTCTTGCTGTAACTTATATAAGGAACAAGTCCACAGCTTGCATAAATCCATTTCTTACTTCTGAAACCCTTTCAGTGACTCAGTAGAATAAATCCTGGTTTACACTAAAATAGCTGTTTAATTTTGCTTATTCTGAGTAGTTGTTCATTAAGCCCAGGAGTGTCTACCCACTACAATGCAACTCTTAAATATCCCAGCTAACTTCAGGATCAGTGCCTACAGGTTCAGGTCAAGGTGACATATCCATCTCAGCTAATGAGCCTTCATGTTCAGCATCATACAAATATAATTTGATTGCATTCAAGTGCTGGAGTAAAGAAATGCAAGCCAGCTCAGAGCTATTTTAGGCTTCTCTGCACTTCACAAGGAGTTGTGAGGATAATTCCTTATCACCATTCCTTCCATAGTGATGAAAGAAAAGAACAGTCTAAAAGATGAGGTAGGGACAACTTCTATTTCTTAAAAATGCAATAGGCAGGAAAAATAACTGGGTTACCTGGAACAGCAGAACTAGAAAAAACAAACAAACAAACAAACAAAACAGAAACAAAAAGAACCAAACCAAACAAACCCCCACAAATATCAGAATCCCCAAGCTGGCTCCCACACTTGTCAAATTTGAGACCTTATAAATTTATTCTTTTTTTCTGGTTATGCTTTCAAACATCTCCATTATAGCTTACTTTAAAATAGTCTAGGACACATAACTAAAAAACCTCACCTGTCTGTGCTGCAAGAATTACCACAAAGTTAATTTGGATGGAAAATATAGAAGGTGATTGATCAAAAAAAAAAATCATAAAGCTTATTTTGTCTTTTCTAATCCATTCTGATAGAAGTCTTTCATTCTGTTGTTTCCAAACCGCATAGAACTGAAGAGAAAATAAACATACAATAGACAGGAATAGAAATGATAGCATAAAGCTCACTCTTACGATTTGCAGCGTCCATCCAAATCAAATTTAAGTCAGACAGCAATTTCCTCCCCCTTCCAAATACCTTTTTTCTTTAAGAATCACAAATTTAAGTGTGTGTATATATATGAAATCAGTTTGTACTTATTTGGCATTTCTACACTTTAAAACAATTATCACCACATAGTCTCAGTCTAATAAATCAAGTTACAGCCTTAGTCTTTATCACCAAATTCTTAATCCCTCACTAACAAGATTTAAGTTACCCAAATTGCTGACAAAACTGAAGCAGGGATTCTGCATTGCTGTGGATTTAATGTCATTACATTAGGTTTTGCTGAAGTCATGATGTTCCTTTTTCTGAGATTGATTCCAGTGGGATTGGATTCCCTGAATTTTGAATTAACCAAGTACTTGAAACTGTAATAGATAGACAACAGTGGCTTGGCATATATTGCTTACATGTACTTGTTCAAGTAATTCAACCTATTTCTGATGAGCTAACTAACTTTATCATCACATTTTTTCCTCATCCCACTCTTCAAAATGTTTAGTTTTAGTTCTACCTTTTCTGAAAGTTAGCCTTTTCCTGACATTTCCATATCCTCTGTAAGGCTAGGAAACCATCCACCTAAAACACTAGAAAATAACCACCAGAACTAGGGTCTGTACATCCATGTAGATGATTTATGAAGAACAAGATCTCTCACTCAAATGTATTGACACAGACAGTATCTGCTGAAAATAGCAGTGGGGCTGCTGTGGAGCTGACTAGAACTGGCTGGAACCTGCTAGAATCATCTGGAACCAGCTAGAACTGACTGGATCTGACTGGAACCGGCTGGGTCTGGTTGCATCCAGCATGGGGCAGCCTCCAGCCTTTTCTCATAGAGGCCACCCTGCAGCCCGCCCTGCTACTGAAACCCTGACAAACACCCCTAATGCAGCTTTGTATATAAAAAGCCACATATTCGAATGATCTTTGGCTTAACAGTAAAATTCACCATGTAAGCTAATACACTAAAGTGCACAAAAAGATTTCCCTATAGTCCAATGCTAGTAAACCATCAAAGTGAAATCAAGCAGACCATTTTTTCATTAAGATAGCAGTGGAAAGTATATGCTCTTATTTAGTCAATCACACACTGGAAGATATCTGCCATAAATTAATCAATACCATAAATTTGGGGTCCTGCAGTTTCTACATTTCTGTTCAGAGAAAACCATGTAATGGATGGGACAGGAGGATTTAGGCCACACTGCAGCATTCATTTCATGCACAACAAAATAACATAATGGGTTCAAATACAACACCTGGAGTTGGACTAGATTGATCCTTGTGGGTCCCTTCCAACTCGGTATACCCTATGATATGAACTGTGTGTAAAACATAAAAAATGTTCTGAAAAACTTCTTTTGTACGAGGTTTGCATATCTGCAAAAACTATCAAGTCACTTAATTGACAGCACAGTCCCTGAGCTAACTGGGGAAGGAGTGGGCAATAATGTCTTTAAATACATATGTATAAGGAATACAAGGCTCTAACCTCTCCTTAAGGAAACTGCAATAAGCCCAGATTAACCTACAGACCTCAGTTTCTTTAAACTACAGAGATGTGTATTTCTATCAGAGCTTTATGATTCAGGCCTACTTCTACAAATGAAGACTGATACAGAACAATTCCTAATCTAATGGAAATGTACCCAAGGTTAGTATTTCCTTAAAAAGAAGAAACAGCACACCAGAAGAAAGGGGCATGTTTTCAAAGTATGTATCATGAAAGAAAGCTCAGTCTAGGACTGAGAAAAGCATATTGTTATCTGGGGTTAAAAGGACCTCTTTCTTTCATGAAAGAAGGAAAATTGGAGAACCTTAAATGCAGCACACCAGGCTCCTAGAGCTTAGAGGGTGAAAAGTTTAGGTTTTTTAAAAGAATCCCACTGACCACTAGGACATTTCTCAGACTTTTTCAGTCACTATAATTTAAATTTTACCTTGGTTATATTAATTTCTTCACCATTTATGGATATATTTGTTTTGAATGGTCTGCATCTGGAAATAATTTAGTAACTGTGGAATACCCCTATGGTTGCGTCAGGCTTGGCTACAGGATCATAGAAGTATTGTTTTAAAGGGACTTTTTGAGATATTCTAGCCCAACATCTGCTTGAAAAAGGACTTTCGCATAACATCAGGCCAACTTTGGCCTTGTTACAGCCAAGTCCCAAAAAACTCAAAGGATGGAAATTCTACAACCCCCCCCCCGGGCAACCTGTTCAAGAGAAAAATATGACTTGAATATTTAAGACAGAAAAATTTCCATCCTTAGTGCACTTTGGACATTTGATTTGTAGCTTGGAGTTGCACTCTGCTGTGCAACTACAGCTACAGATCTATCTTAGGTACCCCGTTTCTTGAATTAGGTGTTCATACAACCCACTGGATTGTTGCAAGTCAAATCCTGGATATCCAACTCTCATTATTCAATATGCTCAAACTCAGCTTTTCAAATTTCTTTTATAGCCAGACACCTGACTTGGAGGTACTAGAATGCTATGCAGTACAGTTCATAAACCATCCTTTCAGATGTGTCCTGCAGATTCTTCAAGACTCATAAAGTAGATATAATAGTATTTTCCTACATCCTGAAAGACATACGAGTTTGATGGAAAGGTATCTGAATACCAAGTCCTTCTAGAGGGGCACATGATGAAATCCTTACCAGTACCTTTAAAAGGCTGTACAAAGGGGAGACGAAATGAAGAGTTGCATAAGAAGGCAGGGGAAATATAGTAGCTCTAAAGAATGTCACAGACACTGAAGTATGTTTTGTATGGAGGAACTGAGACCAGTTTTGACTAGCACAGCACTCGGACTTCATACAGTGAGTGAAAAAGATAAAGCCCCACTCGCTCTGTCCACCATGAATGAGGTATGAACCTAATACATGTTCTTTGCAAACTGTTTGAGAGACAGCTTCAAATCATTACCTTGTCCTCATTTGCTATATCAGGATGAAGGTAATTTCTGCAGCATATTTTTATTAGTTGGAAACTCATTTGTTAAACAGCAGAAAAATTTTACTAGAAATCAATAATGGTTTAATAAAGACAATTCTTTAATTATATAATAGGGCCTTTCTTCCTTCAAATTAATTTTCCAGTAATCCCCATATTTCTCTAACAGATGGGAATAATTATCTTGGGTCTGCTGAATAACCTTAAGCCATTACATTCCTTTAGCTAAGCATAGCTTTATTAAACAATGAAATGAACATTGTCTTTGTAATGAAGATCTGCAATTCTGAATGCTTTATATTGTAAATACAAAATCCTACTAGTAGAGGCTGTATATTATTTCGATCAGCTAGGACCCTTTCAGGCAAATAGACTAATCATTTTCTAACACATGCAATTATAAATTGTACAATATGGTGTTAAAAGTTATGAATTCCCAAGATTCTTTATTCAGTATTTCAGAAGCCAAATCAAGCATAAGGTCATTACTACACAGGCGCTAATAAATATACACTACTTCCAAAGACTTAATAGCAACTCACATAGATTGTGTATATGCACAGCTCTAAATCACTTATTCATTTATAAATTGAAATCATTAATTCAACTGCTATATTACAATAATGTGTCACACTGTAGGACTTAAAATATATTTACATTAAGGTGGATGGGGTTTGCTTTCATTATTCAATATGCTAACACACACACAAAAGGAAAACAATGAGAATGAGAGAATAAGTTAGATCAGGATAGGTAGGTCAGTGCACAAAGAAGCCTGGCTTTTATTTATTTAACAATAAAATAAAGGAAAAAGCAAATACTTCTGTAACAACAGTGAAAGGTTCTTAGTTAGTTAGTTAGTTTGTTTGTTTTCTTTCTTTTTTTTTTTTTTTCTCTTAAATGTCTCAGGCTTATACTCACAATCATTTTCCTTCTGAAAAGAGCATTTGGTGAAAATGCCCTTACACTTACAAACTAGATCTTTATATTGGAGTTCCCTTGTGATCGAAGAATGAATACTGATATCTTCTATCCTTTGATGAAATACCATTTTGACCTGTTTTTCTGTTCATTCTTTACATTTTTATTTCTCCTTCTGTTTTAGTCTTAGGCCCTTTCTTTATTCTTTCCCACCACAGGGCTGGTAAGATGATGTAGCATTAGTTGGTGGCTCTGCAGAGGTCGGGCACTTTTTTTTTCATGGCTAAGCTGAATGTTGAGAAAATTATGTGTATGGCTTTGGTTAGTGAATGGCTTCTGGGCCGATGTCTTTGTGGCCTATGGTAAAGGAACTGTTGCAGGAAGAGAAAGTATTTTTCAGGAAGCTGTCCTTCATAACACATTAATACTTTGTCCTGTTCAACACTTTTTTTTTTTTTTTTTTTCTTCTTCCAAAGAATATTGAAGATTCTACAATTCTCCTAAGTGAATGAAACTGTTCAAGTCTGGTCATATCTTGTATCATCTCAAAGTCAGTAATGCCACATGGGGCTGGTACACACTTGTCTATACACAAAAATGTGTATCTGCTACACCTTCATGTTGCATTTCTGTCCTTCTGACTCTTTCTAATGTTTCACAACAGCTGCATGGCTCTCATTGAAGAGGTATTGGTTAGAGTGATCTGTAATCTGATTATAACAACAAAACTGTCAAAAAGACTTTATTACTATTTTACCTAAGATTCATGAGGCAATTAGTCACTAATTTAAGAAAGGAGATATCAAACTTATTGCTTGGTGAAAATTTAAGCACGTATCAAATCCTTTTTCTGAATAAATGCAAGCTTGGTTACACAGGCCTTACTGATTTAAATTGCTTGTCCTAAAACAAGAACCTGCACAGTACAGTACCTAGTATTTGGTATTCCAAATCTTTGTATGGTACTCCACATAAAGCATTCACCATTCTTTGTATGGTATCTGTTTATGTCCTCTGGTTCCAAATGTAATGCTTTTAAATGCAAGTGCAACAGCATGTATTAGGGCTTGACTCCTAGTTGTTTTGGACAAAAGGCAGTGAAAATTTTAGAAGGAATAGCTATCTAGTGAGCATCTTTATTTCTCCAATTTTATAAAAGCTATTTACATTAAAATAAAACATGACATCATCTTTGACACAGAAAAGGTTGCATGCTCATAACCCAGAAAGTAAAGTTAAAGTCTCCAATTGAAAAGCAAATGGTGATACGTGGTCATACAAACAGGGATCAAAGAAAAATCTAGATTCTTTTGTAGCAAGAAGGTTTAATCTTATACACTTGATTGACTGACAGACGGCCTTTAGTAAGGGCTGACGAAGAGCGTTAGATGTTAAAAGCCAGGGCAGTATGGCAGAGTTCAGTGAAAGCTTAGGAGTGGAACCACAGAGACTAAATCTTAAATCCAGACTGGGACGTATCATCCGGCAGGCAAGGCTTAGCTGGGTGTATATCCCTCCCTAGATGGAATTTGAGCTGCTGTTCTTTAATCGAGTGATCAGCTACAAAATATCCCTTGCTTTAAGAGACAAAAATCCTGTTCTGTGAGTCTTCAATTGATGGCCCCCTGTTTGCAGATATTCTGAAATATTTACCCAATAATTTACCCAATTAATTTTTTCCTTGGGGGAAAAAAAAAAAAAGAAAAAAAGAAAAAAAGTAAAACTAGAAAAGAATGAAGTCACTAGTTACCTACCAATAATTGTCTGGAAATTAGTCTCTATGAAGAACTTAACAGTAATTATCATGGCAGAAAACACTGCCCAAAGCCTTTCTCAATTCAAATTGGTTTGAATCAGGACATTTGAAGGCAGAGATGGATAAGCTATTGCCAGAACTTTGAAGAAAAAGAGCTAGATGCTCATTATTGAAATGAAGTAGAAGCTCTCACTATCACTGTCAAAATAAAATTAAGAAAGTAGAGAATAGCAAAGATTAAAGTGGTATATATACAGATACAATACAGAGGTAGTTTATGTATCCCAGATCTGAAAGATACAGAAAGTTACAGATTTCTTTTGGACAGTAGCTTTGAGGGACACAGAAATACTGTAAGCATTCATAAGAAATGTGCTACCTAATTTGTCTGCTGTCATGACACCATCCTGGAAAAAATCAGGTAGCCACAGAATAGCCAGAATAAAGTCAATAGCCAGAATAAAGTTTTGTCTCTTATTCCCCATTGCTCATAGTGACAATAAATTCATTTGCTGACATCTCTGATATGGATTTACTTTAAGGATGGACAGATAGATGGAATATATTTCTTTCTCCAAAAAATTCCCGTGTCTCTTTGTTCAATGTGGAATTCCTGAGGATCTACTTCAGACAGTCTGACTGAAGAGACTTTGCTCTGCATAGTATCACTCTGCCTCCAGCTGCCACACAGTTACTACTGGCATCTTCCCTACACGGAACAACAGAGATATTTCTCCTCATCTGTAGATACTGTAAAGTAAACAGCAGATGGACCGAGTTTCCAAGTCTGTCTGCTGCTACTATTTCAGGAGAGTCAACAAAAGAGCCTTGTATTCACTTCCATCTTAATTTGTTTGTTGATAGTAAAACTCTTAATTTCTACACAATTTCCAGCTGTGCTAGGTTCAGATCATGACACATAAGCAATTGGAGATGTGATGCAGACATTCATGTGAAAAACAAATGCAGCATCTGCCAAAGAACTTGCTAAGCCCCCTCTTTATTTGGCAGGGAGAGAGAAAGGGCAGAGCTGAAGCCATAGCTCCCTTGTGCTATATGGGGCACAGCCTCCCCTGTGCTCTTCTTGCTCTCTGTCTGTCCCAACCAGGCAGGCAAGTGGGACATGGAATATATAACTGAATCTCCTTAGAGGTTTGTACTTAACCAGAAGCAGCTTATTCTTGTACATAGTCCAAGGCTTAAGACTAAATGCATGTTAGATCAGAGTCAAATATGCTCCCTGTGTGATTATTCAGTGATAGGCAGGAATCAGACAAGATAGTCTGTCAGTCCCCTTTGAGGTAAATTCCTGGTCTTTCTCTGCAAGCAGAGTGATGGTGGTTGTGGTTTGATGCTGCTTTCAATGCTCCTCTAACACACAGCCATTTCCATTCCACTCAGGAGTCAAGAACATCGCAAATGCAACAGCAGAACAAATGTGGACCATCTTGCATTCACCAGCCACATCTGACTGCTGTTGGCAGCATATGAAGCAAGTAATTGAATTTCCAACATTTGCATATAGCCCAAATTAGCTTGGGCCAACTCAGTTGAGGCTCTTCAATCATAACTGAAATGTGATTAAAGAGAAATCAGCTTCACTTCCTTCACTATTAAAATAGCGCTTGGTTTGGTATTGTCCTGCCATGGGTTTTAAGTAATTTTCCCTGCAGTTCTCATCTGTCTGTTGACATGAGCTACTTTGACCTTACACGTACTGTATCTCACTTATAAATCAGATTTCTTTTCCTTACGAAGGAAATCGGTCGAGAAGGCACAAACCTGTACTGGCAGAGCTAAGCACACAGTAGCCAGAGCAAATCAGAGTTTATTGACAAGTCTAAGTTATTCGTTTAATATCTAAGTGACAGGACAGAGGAACTGAATATTGTGGTAGCAGATGAAATCCACAGTAGTTAACATATATTGACCAATCTTATTACCAGTCCCCATTTTGTTCAATTGCTGTCCTACCATGCATACACAAAACAGCTCTGACCCAATACACCATTTTTTCAATGACTTCAAACAACTTTAGATTGTGTCTTGAGTTCATGAAAAGTAAATGTAAATTTAAAAAGTAACAAAAAAAAATCTGAGATTGCTAGTGTCTTCTTGCAATTTTAGATAGTCAATTCCTATTAACTTGAATTTGAATTTCTTTGTGTGTGTGCATGTGTGTGTGTGAAGAACTCAACAAACAATGATGAATATATAAATAATGGAATTATAATTGATTTTTTTTTCCCATTCATTTGGAAGAACTAAACATTTTGGCTGACTTTGACTTGTACAGTCTATTTATCCTCTTTTGGAAATAGAAAAAGACATCAAGGCTCAGTGAGAAGTCTCTGAAAAGAATGACGAAGGACTGGGCATATGTACCCCTGACGTATGGGCGATTATCAACAGTCCTGGCTATCAGGGGAGGTCCCAGTCAACTGGCGGCTAGCAAACGTGACGCCCATCTACAAGAAGGGCCGGAGGGCAGACCCAGGAAACTATGGGCCTGTCAGTTTGACCTCAGTGCCAGGGAAACTCATGGAGCAGATTATCTTGAGTGTCATCACGCAGCACTTGCAGGGCAACCAGGTGATCAGGCCCAGTCAGCATGGGTTTATGAAAGGCAGGTCCTTCTTGATGAACCTGATCTCCTTCTATGACAAAGTGATGTGCTTGGTGGTTGAGGGAAAGGCTGTGGATGTGGTCTACCTTAACTTCAGCAAGGCTTCTGACACCGTTTCCCACAGCATTCTCCTCAAGAAACTGGCTGCTCATGGCTTGGACTGGCGTACGTGTCATTTGATTAAAAACTGGCTGGATAGCCAGGCCCAAAGAGTCGTGGTGAATGGAGTGAAATACAATTGGAGGCCAGTCACTAGTGGCGTTCCCCAGGGCTCGGTACTGGGGCCGGTCATCTATAATATCTTAATTGATGATCTGGATGAGGGGATCGAGTGCACCCTCAGTAAGTTCACAGATGACACCAAGTTAGGTGCGGGTGTCGATCTGCTCGAGGGCAGGAAGACTCTGCAGGAGGATCTGGATAGGCTGCACCGATGGGCTGAGGTCAACTGTATGAAGTTCAACAAGGCCAAGTGCCGGGTCCTGCACCTGGGGCGCAATAACCCCAAGCAGAGCTACAGGCTGGGAGATGAGTGGTTGGAAAGCTGCCTGGCGGAGAAGGACCTGGGAATATTGGTGGATAGTTGGCTGAATATGAGCCAGCAGTGTGCTCAGGTGGCCAAGAAGGCCAATGGCATCCTGGCTTGTGTAAGAAGCAGTGTGGCCAGCAGGTCTAGGGAAGTGATTGTCCCCCTGTACTCGGCTCTGGTGAGGCCGCACCTCGAGTACTGTGTTCAGTTTTGGGCCCCTCACTACAAGAAGGACATCGAGGTGCATCGAGAGAAGGGCGACGAAGTCCTATGAGGAGCAGCTGAGGGAGCTGGGTTTGTTCAGCCTGGAGAAAAGGAGGCTCAGGGGCGACCTTACCGCTCTTTATAAATACATTAAAGGAGGCTGTAGTGAGGTGGGTGTTGGTCTGTTCTCCCACGTGCCTGGTGACAGGATGAGGGGGGGAACGGGCTAAAGTTACACCAGGGGTGTTTTAGGTTGGATATTAGGAAGAACTTCTTTACTGAGGGGGTTGTGAGGCATTGGAATTGGCTGCCCAGGGAAGTGGTGGAGTCACCATCCCTGGAGGTCTTTAAAAGACGTTTAGATGTTGAACGTAGCGTTATGGTTTAGTGGAGGACTTGTTAGTGTTAGGTCAGAGGTTGGACTTGATGATCTTGAGGTCTCTTCTAACCTAGATAATTCTGTGATTCTGTGATATCTTGAAATTATGGTTTTGCCTTGTCAGGAGCTAATAAGATGACTCTAAAAAGAACCAAACTTGTTTTCTCTCGTGTGGAGCTTGAAGCTTCCTTTCCATTGACTAGTAAATACAGAATTTCCACAAAATCTATTTCAGTTGAATACTCTGTGATGAGATACATGCATACAGCTGGGCAGGATCATGCTCTTCGGTTCTGTGGAAAAACCTAAGTCCTGAAAGATACATTAATCAAGCTGGAAATAACAATACAATCTTTAAATTGCTTTTTAAAGCACTTCACTACAGGCTTTACACAATATGAATTTAATTGAACATTTCAAAACAGATCAACTATCCTCTCCCCTTTCAAAGTCAGGAAGTTTTCTAGGCATATCATGATCTCTGGAAGAGTCAGAGCTTCCTATGTCAAAGGCCCTAAAATTAATTAACTTTGTTAAAAGATTTATGACAGGTCACTAGTCTACAGCTGACTTCAGTTCACACCTGAGTAGTTCCTGTTCTTGCATATCTGTGTACATAGCCAAAACCCATATAAGTAAGCCTTGTGAACATCAGAAAGCTTTTTACAACTCCATGGCAAAGGGCACTTCAAAAATTAGTTCTCAGAAACCAACACTCCTGCCTGTTCTGACCTGGAACACCTGTGATAATCAACCTAGTCTGTGGTGATAATTCTGCATCTGTGATTTGCTTTTTTGTCTTCCCAAGACCACTCTTTTATTTGATAACAGAGTTGCAGGCAGATAGTGTGTCAAGAAAAATAAGGTTCAAGATACCAGAGAACCATATTTAGTTTTGTATAAAAGAAATGTTAATTCACTGAAAAATACTCTTTGATTTATCCCTAATTCTATCTTAACTGTGCAACATAACAAAATACTTTTATTTTCTTTACTTTTTTTTTTTTTTTTTTTTAAAGTAACTGTTTTTCCAAGTTTGTGTACAAAATTTATGCATGCATGTATTTTAAGACAAGAAGAAGCCACACTGATCAACCTGTTACATAAATAGGTCTAAGAAATGTCTGTGTTTCCTTACCTGCTATTAAAGAAAAGACTTCATAAAATTATTTTACAAAGTTTGCAATTCTCAATAAGATAATTTTGCTGTTTGTTGTAACAGCCTTAAAAACCTTAGTATCCTCTTTTATAAATCACATAAATAAACAAACAAAATAGACAAGCGCAAATTCATGTAGCAAGTCTGAGAAAGAACTGGGAATTTTAGATTTTGTTTTCAAGATAAAAGTAGCTGTTTGCTTTTAAGAGGAAATGGCACATTGTAGAGGGAATCCAGGTGCCTGACTTCCCAGCACACATAACTAAATTAAACAGAGCATCGCACTGTGGGGTTTTCAGAACTAGATTCACTCACTTTTAGTACTCTCTATTATTTCAACACATGGATACTTCTAATGCCTTAGTATTACAGATACATGCTAGAAAATGTTGTTGAGATTAAAATCTGCACTTTTTCAGCACAGCCCATTTCAAGCCAAGCCTTGATACAGGTGCAGCAGGAGCTGTTCCATCCCTATTAGCTTAAAACCGTAACAGCAGCCATATGGGGCAGCTCATTCACTCCTTGGTGTTTCCATCTGTAGTGTCTGACTGTTTTGCACCTTATTGTTACAGCACGCACCAAAGACAGACTTAAACAACCTATGTTTTAGAGAAAAGCATTTAATACACAGAAAATCTTGATCAGATAATGTGATTAGTAACATAAATTGGGGATAATTGTGAAGTGAGGTTTCAGCAACATTGGGGATATACATGTATGCAGAAAACTCTTGTTTCTACTGAGAACTGGAAGGGAAGGGAAGGTGGAAGAATAATAAGTCTAAATTGTCATTTTTAAACTTTCCTTGGCATATTGGCCTAGTTTTGTCATCTTAGCACTGTTTCTTCTGCTATAGTCCTCAGACAGCTCAGTCTCTGATGACTTTCCAAACATTATTTTTTAAAATAATTTAAATACTTTGTACTTCAAATATTCATTTAGACTATACAGTAAAAAATATATTTATTTATTTATTTATTTTTAAACTGCAGTTTTGATTATTTGGCCAAATGCTTGCTACTCCTTGTGTTACAAGACATAAAGATTTTTTTTTTTTTCCTTTTTGTTTCCCTCTTCCCACTCAAGTTTGATAAACCCTATCACATTCCTTGTTTGTGCTAAATTTTTTCAAGCAAAAGAGTATTAGCTTCACAGGGACTCTCCCCTGACATGGAAGCAATTCCTTACCATGGGCGCCTTCACCACCCTTCTCTTTACATGAATACACACAGACTCTCAGACGTGGGGCATCCCACAGACTCCTGTAGGGTCATAGCAATGTTTTCTGTTCCTTTCCAAATAAAGCTAACCATTCTGCTTGCTGCTTTGTGACTGCAGCCGAGCATTAAAATTAAGTTTTCAGAGAACCATCTACAATAACAAGTTATCTTTTCTGAGTGGCAATAACTAATAAGAGTCCTTCATGTATAGTTAAGATTATTGCCTTGTCCCATGTTTATTATTTGCATTTATCAAAGCAAAATCTTATCTGCCAGTTTACCACCCAGCCATTCCCTGTACCTCTTTATGGCCCATTTCATTTTGACTACCCTGAATTTGGATCTTCACCAAATTCTCAGCTTCCTGCAATTTTTTGCCCAGCTTATTTATGCCTATATTGAATAGCACAGGTGCATATTTCTGTTTTTCTCTGTGATAACCTCTCCCTCTTACAATAACTAATCATTTCTGCCCAACTTTTTTTTTTTTTTTTTTTTTTTTTTCTTGAGTATTTTAAACAGTGATTATCCCACAACAACTCAGTTTCTGCAGGACCATCTGGAGATAAGACCAGAACATCAACCACAAGAACCCCACTCTTAGCTTCAATTGCCACGTACTTCTCGGTGCCTGAGGAATTTCACGCAGGAACAAGCCTACAAAATTATCCCTTAGCATTTTTCGTCTTTTTGAAATTGAGCAGGAGCATCCAAATCACCTCCAAATCAGAGTGTAGAAACACAGAACCACTGTGGTGAGCTACTGCTGAACTTTACAAGATACTCTCCCACCTGCCCCATAATGCTCCTATCATATGGTTCCCTACAAAATCCAGTATTTTCCATTTCCCTTTAACATGTTATCAAAGGAAAAGATGAAAATATTCTAGCGCTTTGTATTCAATGAATATTTGGATTATAAGTATGTCACCAGACAAAATATAGTGCAAAGTCTAGGGAAAGGACTAGGCAGTTTCAAGTCAGTGCTCACAACATAGCCTGTAAACCCAGGTTTGGACCTAATCCCTAGACTCATAAGATTTTTCAGACAAAGTCCTCTTTTCAGTGTTTCTCAGCATCTCTAAACTTATTGCAGCTCTCCCATACAGAAGAGTCAACATGTCAATTTTGCTTTTAGGCATTTTAGGCACAGTTCCACAGTCAGCACTGTAAGAGTATTCAGCAGTGTTTCAGGGTTATGCTATTCCATTGTTTTCCAGCAGTTTAGCCTATGCCTTCTACCTGTATTCCATTAAGAAAGGGAAATATTTTTGGTGGAAGAGGAGATACTCCCAGCCACAAGTTTGCTCTCCTGCTGGCATCCTATTAAATGAAACATGAAACCAATACTGAAGTGATGAGGGACAGATGAGGGACAGAGTTTGTCAGTTTCAAGGGGCTGCTTTTCATTAAATGTTCAAAAAAATGTAAAAAATAATAATAATAATAAAAAATTACATTTTCATTCCAAACGTTTACATTTTGCATTGCAGGAGCCTGGTTCAGTGGAACAAACACTGGCTGTCTAACAGGATGTAGATTCCTCTTGTAAAGTGTTGTGGTAAAACAGATCAATTATCTGCTAAGCATGGGGTGCATCTACTTTGCTAATCCCTCATCCTTTTGTCTTCAAGCAAAAAGAGTGATTGTGTCCCAGCAAACACCATTCATTCAATGACCCTGTTCTTTGGGAGAGAGGTTATAAAAGGGAAAAAGCACCTTAATCCAAACCAAACATTCCTACTCTATCATGTTCCTTCCTGCCATTGGTGTCAATAGCTGTTTTCACTAAATAAAGATTAGATGTTAGCTGTAACTATAAGTGCAGAATTTCATGTGTTTTCTATAAGGCAAACATATTTGACAGCTCAGAAAATAAACTTATTTTGCAATTTATTTCAGTACACCTCTTCCAACTAAACTCCACTGGAGCTGGGGAGCCAAGCTGTGCTATACAGCTGAGGCATTATTGAAATTCCTCAACTTGTAGAAAATATATGCAGTTTGTATATAATTTTTTGTTAAATATGGGAGAACTGATCAATATTACAGAAGCTCTGGAGAATGCATAGCTCAGTCCCAAACCAACAAAGATTTAAAGATTAGTTACTGTGAGTCTAGTACATCTGTTCAACCTACCAAGGTCCCAGTGAGAGGAACAAATGTGTATTTTGTCTCCTCAGTGGTGGAAGGGAAGGTGCTGCTCTGTTCTAGCTGACAAGCACATTGAAGATGAGGCCTGTGGTATCTTTCTGGAGGGGGAAGGCTGCAGATATCTCAGATGGCTCAGTACTACGTACGAATTATTGTAATTCCCATGGCTGCTACAGTCAGTGCCATGTCTTTATCCAGAACGTAGCTCAATGTTTGTAAAGATGATGTATAAATGACATTAAAGCTTCTCTGTGGTTACAGCTTGTGAAGTTATAGGACTGTCTTGCATTTGGTAAACTGCGATTAATTAAATTAGGATGTACATTAGGAAGTACCAAAGATGTAACAAGTAAATACATTGCAAATTAATTAACTATAGGAAAATACTGTCTGTTGGAAAAGTAAGCCGGACAATGAATAGCTTCTGAAATCCAGCAACTGTTGTAGTTTAAGTGTTGCTGACTTGGACAAGGAGTTAGTGAGCAACAGGCCCTGACCAGCCACTGTTTGGAAGTCAGAACAGCCCACAGGTCAGCAGTGACCTGATGCAGCAATTCGGTGGGTCTCTTTCCCATGTCTCCAGCCACCACCCTGCCACCTTGTCACCTACATTTCTTTCCAACAGCATACAACATTACCTACCTCCCTTCCTGTCAGCAGCAACCTGGCTGTCCTTTATCCCTTCACTGACAGAGGCCTGGCCCTGACATGTACACCAGGCACAGTGCCGTGCAGCGAGCATCCCCTGTGGCTGACATACTGCTCCGCCAGCCCTGGCTGCACGCCTGTGAGCTGCCTGGGTGAGCAGTGCATTCCCTCCCTGGCCATCCCACCCGTGTTATCTGTAAGGGTGGTAAGTGAAGGAAAATGCTTAGCAGGACATGGGAGGCCCATCTGCCATGTAGTCTACAGATAGGTTCAAAGGAATGCATAAAAACTATCAACTACACACACAAACAAATGACTTCCTTCTAGGCAGCTTTCCATAGTTCCACAATCCATTTAATTTTTTTTCCCTGTTTCTTTTCAAGGCGAATCTTCTAAGTGTACAAGCACTTCAGAATCTGACTAAAACGTCCAGACAACTTTGCAAGCAATTTCTCTGTGGAAACTGTAAAGCTGAGGAGACTTTATAATGTCTCATGTTTATACTGTAGATGAAATATGGTACTCTGTGTTTTATTCTCCACATATGAACAGATGTGTTACCATAGTTTAAACACTACAGTAGGTCACTTAGATGAATTAACATTTACTTGGAAAAACAGAAGGCTTATTATTCAGTTTACGTTTATAAATAGTACCAGTGTCGTGTCAATCTGTATTTCTTTGTTTCCACGTGTCTCTCTCCCATAAGTGTCTTGAATTACTCTTACAATTACATTTTCTCATTCTTTGTAAAGAGGAATAAAAGATGCAAAATGTCATACCTATGGAGCAATATTCATTTTCAAACACTTTTACCTTTTTACTTTTATTCAGTAAGATCTTATTTTGGAAGAATGTACATAAGAAAAATAGCAGAACTTAGCTCTTCATGACTGACTAATCATGCATAAGCTACAATTGCAGTTACAAGGAGTATGTGCAAAAGCATAGAAGAATATGCACAAGACAGAAATACTTCAGGAAAAAAAAATAAACTATGTCCTTGAGCATCTCCAAATAAAATCCATTCTATGTGTATTTATTAAAAGATAATGACACAATGCATAAGCTTTTCTCAGTACCACTGTCCTCTAGGTTTGCAGTCCATAAAAGGTGCAATCCAAGGGGCTTGCATGCCCCAGATACATGCTAAATGGTCACTCGAACTCAGATATCCTCTCAGGTTAGATATTCTCTTCACAGCTGCTCTATAAACAAAAAAAAAAAGATAAAACAATTCCACCAGACAGACCTCTCTTTGTATGACCCAGAACCACCCTTCCTGGCTGATTCCTTCCCCAGCCAAATGACATCTCACAGCTTTTCAGTCTTTCCCCTCCGTAGCACAGTCTCCATCTTGCCTAGCCCAGCACATCCCACAGTTGTAGGACCTTGTTAATGCAAGACCTACCAGCCAACCAGCTGTCTTCTGTGTCGTTTTACCTCTCAAACCTTTTCCTCAGGTTTAAGGCCTTCTCTGTGTTAGTAGGGCTCTACTAACAAAATCTTGCAGGAGGCATGAAGAGTAAGATTTTTGCTCAAAAAATCTTACTCTTCAGTTCTGCCCCCACTGCAGTCTATGGTAAAACTCACTTGGGCTTTAATGCTCACAAACTTCTGTGACATAGTCTGAGAGGCATATAAGAGAATAACAGGATAGTGTGAAACTGATCCAGGATTTCATAAAACTGAGAAGTCATAGATAGTGGCAGAGATAAGGGGTGCTGGAACTGATGTTCTCCCAAAATATGAGCCTGTTGCTGCAGACAGCTGTGAATAACTACAACTTGCAACTTCTCCCATGTATTTTAGAAAAGCCTTGTGCTGCTTTTACTGTTGCTACAAGAAATTGCCTAGCCAACAAAAGATACTGTGACAGAAATCTCATGCTTAAAGAGATTATAGATGAGGTATTTAACATGCATAGCACCTGGGATCCAGTTAAACGAGGAATGTAGACTGCAAATGCTCAAGGGGATCTATTAGCAACAACGTCCTGCAGTGAGAGTACCCAGCAAGGTAACAAAATCATTTGTAATAAGGGTATTCCCAAGAAAAATTAAATCATTAATGTGTTCCTGCTGTGCTAAGAGTATTCATGACTTATAGAGAGACAGTGGTGGTAACTGGGCTGGAGGAGCAAAACAAGGGGTTCTTTTTACAAGATTGATGGTGTTATTTTATACCAACCAGGTACAGAGGGCGAGTAAAACCAATATGTCTAATGACAACTCACTAGAGAGGTTATTTATGCTGTGCCAAAAGATTTCAGATGAATTTAAATAGCCACCCACCAAGGAGGTGTAGAGACTTGAGACTTAGTTCAGTTTCCAGGCTGATTGCCACTAAAAGCTGATTATTTGTTTTATAGAAGCAATGAGATTTGATGTGTGTTTGATCTTCTAGAATCTCTCTTAACCAGTATCATGGGGTAGAGTCCAGCAGGAGCTTGGCATGTGATCCAGAATTCTCAACATTTTGCGTGGCTCCCACCAAAGACATTACTCCCCTTTACATGACCAAGGGTGAGATTGCAGTCCTACATTCAAAAACAAACAAACAAATAAATAAAATAAAGCCATTTCAGATGCTTTTATTGTAATAGTCAGGTCAAATTTCAGAATCCTTTTTGAATGTGGGAGTTGAGTCCCATGAAAACAAGAGGCTTCCTATCAAGTCTAACATACATTTAATCAGAACCTGAAAGGAAAGGAAACTAACTTCATACATCAGCTCTTTCTCAAGTTATACACTTTTGACAGTAAGAGTCTGTGTAATCTGTGACTGACTTTCTTCTAACATACTCTATTTTTCATTGGCTTACTCTTTGGGATGCCCTTTGATAACAGGGAGCTAATGGATTTCCTGGCACTTACAGGCTTTTGAATTTTGACTATCTGCTTCACAGAGAATTACTTAAATTTGCTAATGTTTACTGAATGTTTCTGAATCCTCTAAAGGAAGGCTTTAGATAAGGCGATGGTATTGTTGTTTTTCAGCTCTGATAGCTTAACTTGGGATTTGCCTTGATGCTGAACAGTACATTCAGCATATAGATGAAAAGCTTCCAGACTTAGGAAAGATTCAGTCTTACTTGTTAAGCAAAAGAAGGGGGAAAAAAAAAAGTTGGTATTAATTATTTTTAACCCCCTGATGATGATATATGCAGTTATAAAGTGTTTCATTTCTAAGTGCTGAGAAACCAAACATTCAGATTTGACAGCATCTCTCAATAGTGTCCTTTGAAAATGGTCCTAGGAGGGGGGAGGGACAAAAGATTGATTTATTCCAGAAGCTCAGCATTTACATTAACAGGAAATATACCCCAAGATGATCTGTTATAAATGACTACCTAGTGCCAGGAAATTAAATGCATTACTTTATGCTTTTCAACATGGGGTTTAGGAATTTAGATAAAGAGTGATTCTCTTTATGGAAGAACATGAAATTTTCTCATTTCCCATTCCTCTTGAGACTTTGGTTTCCTTTTTTTTTTTTTTCCCCCTCTAGTGGTGTTGTTTTTTTCTATTCATTCATTCTGTCATGTCAAAATATATTAGCATTCTTTTGAAAAATTATAAACAGACTGAGAAGACAGATGCTTTCAGCATACTCATTAACTAGTTCAATAACTCCATTTTATTCCTCTCTCAGGTTTTTCTTCCTGGAGTACAGTAGGCAAGCCATTGTCTTCTCCCGCCCCCAGCCACTGCATCTGGAAAAGGGAAAATCTTGAGTAAAGAGATTGATACCTTTTGCATCAGCACAATAGTCTAATTTCTGTTGCAAAGGTGATCCAAAATGCCCAATTCTCATTTCCAGGTTACATAGATTTCTCTTAAAGAAAGCAGTTATTTCTTGCTTTCTAACAGTCACTTTTGTGTAACTTCTGCAGCTGTTGAAACCCACAGGTCTGGCACATTAATTCTAGCATATATGATAGTTTTGGAATGTTACTGGAGCTTCCGCTATATTACCCTTCCTATCTGCCTTCCAGTTAGTAATGGTACAGCAATGTGTCCAGCAGTGTGCACAACCTTCTGAACAACCCAGTACAGGATAGATGGACACACTGGTGCAAGCCCAGTGAAGGGCCACAAAGATGACTAAGGCACCGGGGCATCTTTGGTATGAGAAAAGGCTGAAAGCTGGGACTTGTTAGCCTGGAGATGATGCTCAGGCAGATCTTATCCATGTGTAAATTATAGATTTGTTCTCCATGCAGCATCATGGCTTCAAGGGTGCTTGTGGCAATTAGAAGATAAAGGCTTAGTGCAGCTCTGCAGTTTCTAAAATAGCATCTCATCGACATATATATATATATATATTTTTTTTTTTTTTTTAATTTTTGACTGATCTGTGTTTAAACGTATCCTCCTCTCTGAAAAGTCCAAGAGCATGTCACAGGACAGTCACATTGAAAACATGTATATGATAATTTAGCCACAAACAAAGCAAACTGTCTTCAGAAGACAATGTGTTAAGGAATCCCTGTTGAGTTATGTTTGCAAAGTAACAAGTCCCATGATAAGAGGCAGAGTGGAAAGAAATGTAATTGAGCCAAACAGACTGGGGGAAAGGAAAAAAGAAACAAACACAAAAAAATACTAATCTTTAATTTTCTGTCTTAGAGCTTCACTTCGTTTTAGAGAAAATGTAACTATCTTCCAGATAGCTGTATCTTTCTTATTATATTACAAAAACCTGTGATTAGATGAAAACCTGCACACTAAGTATCTTCTTCTGTGCAACACTTTTAGCAGCCCACTAGTTTATAGCTGTATTTGCAGTCATATTTCTACAGATTATTTTTTTATTTTTATTTCTGTAATCTGAATGCATATTCAGAAACTGAAATGGGATTTTTGTTTATAAATGATTGCTGAATTAAGTCCTTAATGATAAAGCTAGAGCAAAGCTATCAAAAAAATTATATATAGAGCTGACACTGGATTCTGGGCTGCCTTGTACCGTGTAAGACATAAACCAGAGAGCAAAATAATGCATATCCACAAAGTCTGCTATTCTGTTTTTATCTGCTTTTGGTTTAACTTTTTAATCCTTTGGACCTGAAAGCTGTCTGACAATATGCCTAGGAAGTAAGCAGTGATCTATATTGTAACAGCTATAAAATAAATGACAACACCAAGTGGAAGATTCTGCAAAGAATATTTTATATTAGAGTTTCAAAAATGCATCACAGGTACCATCAGATAAACAAGAATAGGCAGGAACCAGCAAAATGTTAGGAATAAGGAAAGAGGACTGAAAACAGCTGTGGAAACAAATATCCTCTCTACAAATAATATTTTTTATGTCATCTTCCAATTCTTTTATGTATAGCAGTATCTGCTTGAGGCAGTGCAGAAGGTTGCAAATGAATATATCCCCAGCACACCAGCTGTTGCTCCATGGTTAGATATGTTATTTTATGTCAGGCAATATTTAGGTTTACAAGAAACCTCCCCACATTGTTTTGGAATAGGTGGCTCGATGGGATTCCATTGCCAGAAGCAGCAAGATCAAATGTACTGTCTCGGATTACAATTACCAATTTACATCGCCGAAGCAGGAATTAAACCCACAGTCAAGAACAACAGGATGCAGAAGCAATAATCCCACCCTGTGTAGCCACCCTGCTGATTCTTCTTAAGCAAAATTAAATGGGTGGATATTCATTAAACTGCTTGGAACATGGTAACCTGCCAGGTCCACTGACCACACTTGATTTGGGTGGGTGGGCACCTTGGTGTGAAATCTGATTAGTAGGAGATAGCTCAAAACCCTCAATGAAATGTTTTGTGAAATAAGACAGCCCTGCTGTGCAATATTATTCTATCTCAGCCATGCCCTGCTGGGATTGCAAATAAAGCAAGAGTAGTTATAGCTATAAAAATTTACCATATGACTACAATGCAGCAAAATAATCGAACTTCTTTTACTGACAACACTCAACTTGAATTGTATCAACATCACCAGAAGGGGGAAAAACTATAGCATTCCCTATAAACTATTATTTTCACAGTTTTTAACATGGCTACGAAACGTGGGGACCCATTCTTGCGTAGCCAAGTTATTGGCCATCTTGATTGTTTACATCTGGGAAACTATTTGTTGCACATCAAGATGGTTATCCAATTGACATGGCAGCATTCAGACTGTGAAAGCATACAGACTTCTGAATATATACACTAGCATGCTGATGTAAAATTGTATGTCTTAGGTACTTTAACTTGAAATGTGCTTATTGTCATAAGACATACTAGGGTGCCCATGAACAACTTTAACTCATTTTTCCCAAGTGTTTTGGCTCAATCTCTTTGACCAATGCCACTTGTACTCCTGCTTTTAGCACCCATTTTCAAAAATCTTTTAAGAAACAGTGCAAAAATACCTCTCTGAAAAGCTCTTCTAAAAGCTAGTGTCCCTTTATGCTCCTGCTACTGAAGATATGTCAGTAAGAAAAATAAAGGCAATATAAAAAAAAACAACAACAACAAAAAACAACAAAACAAACAAACAAACAAACAAAGGCACCTTAAGTTTCTAGGACATTTTACCTATTGACAGAGGGCATCACTTTCTCACAGAATATCAGTATGTCAGTGGGCCCTGTCCAAGCTTCCTCCTACTTTTGACTGTCACTGTACCCTAAAATTTACTCTCAAGTTAGATTCATACTAACTAGGTACAATTTTACATTCATTGTTTTTATAGGATCACTCTGAAGGAAATCACAGCGGAGATGAAGGGTTGAATGAATGCTGCTTCATTATTGAAAGCCAAACAGCTGCACCAAGGAAAAAAAAAGAGGAAGAAAAAAAAAAAAAAAAAAAAAAAGAAAAACAAAACAAAACCAGGCATGGCAACTAGAAAAAAAAAAAATCTTAGGTATGTCCCTGCTTTACTATAGCCAAAGGAAATTTGTTGTACATTGAAGTGTTGGAGCTTTCATTACCTCACACTGCACAAGCAAAGTTGCTGAGAAAAATCAGGTTTTCTAGAAGTACTGTTAGAATATGGCCCCTCCAGATGTCCCATTTAACAGCTTCTCTACTCTAAGCCTCAGTTTCTGAGGGTTACCTTTTTTATCCGTAGGTTCTTCCCACAGGAAATGAAAGTATTGACTCTGACTTTTTTAGCAAGATGCACAATGCACTTGAAGACCTAGACACAGAGGAGAAATGTTAGAAATGTTGTCTTTAATAAGGTGAGGAAGGCGACCTTAAGATCTGTGAATTCACTAAGAGCTAGGTTAAATTAGCAATGGAGAAAAACTCTAAGACTGTAATTTCTAGGGAGACTGCTGAATTTTCATTTTAAATAAGGTGTTGTTTTATTTTTAGTTTTGCAACCTAAAGAAATAACTAAGTCATGTGTTCCCTGTAGTAATTAAACCTGTAAGTAAATTGGGGCACTGGAACAGGCTCCCCAGGGCAGTGGTCACAGCACTGAGCCTGCTGGAGTTCAAGAAGGGTTTGGACAACACTGTCAGACACATCGTCTGATTTTTGGGTGGTCCTTTGTGGAGCCAGGAGTTGGACTCGATATTTGTGGGTCTCTTCCAACTCAGGATATTCTGTGATTATTCTGTGATTATGAAAGGCTGTTCCACAGAAAGGAGCCCACTCTGTGAGTGCTCAAACCTATGCAACCTAAATCCTGCAAGTCAGTAGGTCATAATCAAGTGGAACTCAAATGTATTTGTTGAGACATCAGATGAAGTAATGTCCTCATTTCAAGTTCATAAAAAATGTTTTCGTGTCTTAAAACACAGTAATCGATAAGTTATATCCATGATTTGTGCAAAGAGAAGACGCTTTGCTGTAGCAAAACCCACAGACATGCTCCTTTGGATGAAGGAGAGAGGCTTGTAAAAAACCTTGTCAGGGAAATTAAATCAAATGTGTTTTTGCAATTTTCATGTAAATCTGATGTTACATTGGTACAGGCCATAGGCATAAGTTAAAATCTGTCCCCTCTTCCTCCTAATCATATTGAAGACATACACAGTGTTATCTAGTTGTTCAAATGGACACTTCTCTTCTTCCCTGTGTCTGAGCTACTGATTTGGTAGCTTGCTTCTAAATGAACCTAAGCTTTGCGCATAAATAAAATAAGATTGGATTTTGCCACTGAGCTGGCGATCAGGACAAAGCCAACAAGGAATCTTTGTTCAGTCTTTTACTGACCTCTTCTTCTTCTCAATTCCAGAGCTGGACAACAAGAGAGCTTCGATGTAAGAACTGTCACAGGATGAAAAGTGGTAGAGCCAATAAAGCCACTTTGTCCTCTCCATGCCAACACCTTCTTGAGACTATGCAAATTCAAATATGTGCAATATGAGCTTCAGTAGAAGATTGAGCTCTATGCATAGGCAATTCCTTGCAAGAGCAAGGCCTCTTCCTCCCCTCCCCTTTGCTGTGTACATGAGACAATGAAACCCAAATACAAGGCACTTTCCACAGAAAATAGACATATTAAATTACACAGTAGTGAAAGAGATATTTCTGTGTGGCACCTTTCTTTCCTCCTCGTACAACCACATGAACTGCATCGGCATCTATGACTTTTTGATATTTGATTTTTCTTGAGGAGAGTAATTCTGGTACTGTTTCCAGGGACACAATAGGTGTTCTGTTTATCTGGTATGGGATCTGAGGAGTTATAATAAACTGTGTATTATATTAAGTTATTTTTGCAATAGTACTTGTTTAAGTCTACTCCTTATGCTGTATTTTTACTGTCAAGGTTAGCTCACATGCCACTAATTATACTTTTTAATTAAGTTAAAATTTTAACTGTGTCATCAATCAATTTTGAGAAATTTAATTTTCTGTAACAATGGCTTTAGGAAACTGGTAACATCCACAGCCAGAATAGCCATTAGCATATGTAAATGGAAAAACATGGAAAAGAAGATGAGACCTGTCTGTGGCTCTGAAATTATCAATCTCCAAGACAAGATAAAAGAACAGCTTCCCTGTGGGAGACAATGACTTACTTCTTCATGACAGTTATTTAATGTCAATGTACTTTATTTGGACAATAAATAAAAGGAGTTCCCCTGAGCCTGATTGCTTGTATAATGTACTGTCTTATATAATTATAAGTGAGTGAGAAGCCAAGCTGGTGTGTGAGGAAGCAAAGCAACTTCATCACCCACCAGCTCTTCCCATACTGTTGGCTGCTCACCCCAGGCAATTGGCAATGCTTCTGTGGCTAATACAGAGTTTTCCACCTGCAGGCTGCCCAGCCACTGTGCAAACACTAATTGCACAGCTGGCTACTCCTCTCAAAATGGGTATGAAATTGAATAATGACCACCTAGATTACAGTGAGGTAATAGCTTGGGTCTCTTCTCAAAATTGCTGATGTCTCTACTCCTCTGCCAGATTTGCTTGAAATTTGGTTAACAAGTCTCTGGAGTGGATAGAGACTAAAAGACAGGCACAAATATAACCTGCATAAACTTCATTTTTAAAATAAAACAAGCTTTAAAAATTCCATGAATTCATCCCTAATAAAAAAACTTTAGTAGATGCCTACATCTGGTGCAATAATCCCTAATTCAGAAAACTAAAAAACCTTTAAGGACCAACCCTATGGGCCAATTAACTACAAGTTAGATAAGTGCTACTGCCTTCAGCAGAATTCAAGTGGGATTGATTCTGTTTTAAGATAAGAATACAACAATCTTAACATCCCAGTTCTGAGAGCCATGTAGGACCAGATGCTAAAGACATCAACAAAGAAATGACATGCTAACATCCTCAGAAGCTGTTTAACTCTCAGTGAACAGCTATGTGTTTATATTCAGCTAGAGATTCAAAATTTTAAGAGTCTAGATTTTTTACACTCATATATAGCAGATGAAGGATTTAACTTGCCCATTGATGTTTCTAACTTTAAATTTGTTGAAATATTCAAACTAAATCTGTCTATAATGTCTATATAAGTGGCACAACAGGACAACAATTTTTTATAAGGAACCCAAGATCCCCACAATATGTAAAATCCTTTTACAGGGGTGTAGGAGACTGATTCTGTCCCCAGTAAATTCAATTCCTGACAGTATAGTCATAAGGAGAAGTAATAATGAGGACATGCACTTCCTTTTGAGTAACGACAGCTGAATAGCAAAATAAGATGTGATATATCACATTGCTTAATTCAGCAAATAAGTTTGTCCATTTGTAGAGCCCTGTGTTAGAAATCTTCATCAAGGAGCTGTTTTTCATCATCACCAGAAGCAAAATACCCTTCAATCAGTCCATGCGCACTGCAGAAAGAAAAGATGACCAGGAAAACATTTACCCTGGAGTACATTCTGCATTTGACTTGGTGAAGAAAAGCTGGTTTCAAAGTCATCATTATTGTCTGAAGATCATCATTAAAGCTATTTTTAAAATTATATCCTTCACAAGAAGCTACCATGCTCTAAATCTTTAGAGCACTCTTCATGCCTTCTGCATTTCTACTTAGTTCTATTGAGAAAGATTTTTTGAGATATGTGAAATGTTGTCATACAGTTTTGGTTCTCTTTAAGGTCCTGAACTGGTTCAATACTGACATCTAAGTAAAAGAATGCTATAAATATGTAAGGAATGTTTCTCATATTTTCAGAGTATTTGGACTTTTATTAAAGTAAATTCCAACTGTAGAAATTAAGCACATTAGGTTTTTCCTTAATAGGAAAATTAAATTATTACATACAGTCACCTCTTTGTCCACTTGTCCACATATGCTTTCTGCTATATCTGGCTTAGAAAGTTGCATAAAATAAGAGATATTCCTATATAAACAAACAAACTAACCAAAAAAAAAAAAAAAAAAAAAAGTGATCTTGTATGAGTGACATAAAAAATGTCTTCAAAATGAATTGTAAAATTAAAAAAAAAAAAAGTGTTGTCTCGTTGTCTCACATTTCATATTTCATGTGGGACTTCTGTTCAATGGGATTCATAGTCTTCAAGATTCTTCCAAATATCCTGTTCTTTGAATGATGATTTGAACGATGGTTTCCTCCGTAATAGCTTGTATGGAAATAATGTAAATACCAGGGTAGTGGTGGGGAATATGTTGATACAGTTCCAGTTTTGCAGCAGCTCTTTAAAGAGCCTGAATAACCTCCAGGAAAAAGTGTTTAGAAGGAAGGAAGAATTATTCCATGGCAGGATGCTGCTGTAGCTCTGTAAGCACAATCTACATGGATTGGAAAGCTTATGAGAAAAATGTTTATTCTTACATTTTTGTAGAATTTTGGCCCAAAGCGCTCTGTCTGCTTGAGAAAACAAAACAGAACTTGTCCTTAAGGTATTTACAATAACTCCTAGAGGTAACTAACCTTTCTGTCTGAAAGGTTCTCTAATCTTTTGCAGTTTTACAACAGAATATACAGCAGACCAACATTTTAACGGGAGGAAAAGCTAATCCTATCAATAACAAGAATGTAGGTTTTATTTTGTTATCATACTGCTATGAGCAATGCTTCCAGTTTCTCGGTTTGTATTGTTTTGTTTTAATTTTCTGGAGTGTGTGTTTTAAAAACCCGCAATAGCAGAGCTTTGTAAAAAATAAATAAATAAATAAATAAATAAATAAAAATAAACAGATGTTTTTACTTTTTAGTACAACTGGGTCTCAGTGGCTTGCAGCTATCCCATCTAGTGTTTTTGTAATGGCTATAACATTTATTCATTGAGCTTTTAATGGAATATTTTAACTGAAAACTACCTGTAGAAATAACCTACCACGGAAATAACCACAAACACACAAGCACACATGCATGCATGTGTAGCCCTCTCAGTTCCATAGGCTTCTAGTGGGGAATGCCTTCGATCACATTATTGGTTCCAAAGGGCGGTGCCACTAAGCAGAAGGGTCACACAGAGCCAAGGTCAGAGAGCACATCTTTGTCCTGAGCTGCTGACAAAATATGCCCTTCCCAAGCAGCTGAGAAATGCATCTCTAAACAGTTTTGACAATTGCTATTAGTCAGTTGACTCCTCTTGAGCCTGTGGGTTACAAACATTTACAAAAATGTCATGAAAAATGCTCTATTCTTTGTTAGAGTATTAGTGAAAATCTACAAAACCTATCTTTTGATTTATGATGGGGTTCTGTAAAAGCAAGCACTTTGCAGACATATTCCAGTACTTTGTCTTCATTCATGGAAGTATGTCTAGACAGCTATTGGTATTCTGCAAGCTATAAAAAAAAAAATAAAATTCAATCAAATATATAAATACTGCTAAAACTACTGAGTTTACACTTGTACATTAAGCTCAGAGTAAACTATAAGCAGTTACATTCATTGAAAAATGTGAATTTTGCCATGGAACAAGGCACAAGGTCTCATATGTGAATGTTAATTATTCCATGTACACACAGCAATGTTTTTCACAAATATGCTCCATTAGACTGACCATATCATGTTAATTATGTTTTGGTTTTATTTAGATAAATTTCCACAGGTTGGAGATGCAGCCTTAACATTTACTGTACAGAGAATAGCCCCAGAGTGAAATTACAGCTGAATAAAATGACCTCTGGATCAGAAGATATTCTGCTTTTATTCCCAGCGGGCATTACATTTGCAGTATCTGAAACTTCAGATCTTTTAAAAATATTATTCAGATTGTTTTGTAATAACTGATAATTCTTTACTGAGATACTGAAAGGTCCAGAAACAACTGTAGAAAATATTAAAGATGCAAAATTTTCAAAATCTAACAAATAAACCCAAGTAAATATTTAACTGATTTGGAAATAACTGTGGTAGAACAAGACCAGGTTAGAGAAAATTTAAACAAATTGGATGTACACAAATCTATGGGACCTGGTGGGATGCAGTCACATGTGCTGAGGGAGTTGACCAATGTCTCAGTTATTTTTGAAAAGTGATGGCCACCAGTGGAGAGTCCTGAGGATGGGAAGAAAGCAAGTGTCTCTCCTTTCCTAAAGAAGTGCAATGATGACCTGGGAACTACAGGCTGGTCAGCCTCCCTTTGATCCCAGAAATGGCAATGAAGCCAATCATCCTGGAAACCATTTCCATCCTGGAAATCATTACGTACACTTTATATGTGAAAGGCACACACACAAACAAATATATATATACATAATTCATGTGTGTGTAGATATATATATATAAAGTTAAAAAGAACTGCTTCAAACCAGTATGGGGGCAAGGGACAGGGCTCAGAGAACTGGAGATAAAATTTAATATGAGGAGAAAAAAAAAGGAAAAGGAAAATTCCTGGGGTTTAACTGTTTTCTGGTTTGTACACTAAATGGTAGTCAATGGTTTGGAATATTCAAAATTGCCCTGACCTCTGCTAGGCAGAGTGCAGGGAAGTGGTGGGTAATTTGTAGAACTGGCCAGAAGACAAAATGTTTTTAAATGTACAGAAAATAGGTGAAAATATTTCAAATGTTATTTGATGTTTCCTTCTCCTGCTTTCTCCCTCCTCCCCCAAGCCTATTCTGGTCATTACCATGTCTACATATTTAAGTGCATGAATACACACATACACACTAAGGAGATTAGATCACAAACAAGATGAGAAATCCCAGATGCAAGCCATGGATGTCCTCTGTTTATACATAAAAGACAACCCCTTGGGGAATCTAACTGCTCTTCAATTCCAAAACATTTAATGGTTCAGAGAGGATGTGGATCTTAATCCTGCAAACACTTAAACGTGCTGCAGTGTAAGCTGTTAATAGTCTGAAGAAGTCAAGTGTGTAAAGCTAAGTACATAATTTAGTTGCAAATTTGAGGTCTTAAAATACTACAGAATGTATGGCTTTTAAAACTTTTAGTACCTTTTTTCCTTAGCAATAGCACACAAAGCAGGAAGAGATAATCACAGCTTGAAAATCTTCTAGCAAAATTCTTGTAAAACCTAAAATTACACTCGGAAGGGGCAACTTTTATGGCCACAGATGCTGAAAATACAGTGGTCTATGGATTATCTTCAAATACACAATGCTAAGGGTCCAGCTGAACAGCAGGATATCTGTTCTTAGCACAGCAGCAAAACAGAAAACAGATAGGTAAGAGCATCACTAAGTTATAGATCTATAGAAGGGAATTCCTAGTTTTACAAACCAGCAAATGCAAGTAATATCTGTAATCTAAATGTGAATCATCAAGGGGGAAAGATGTCAAATAAGGAATGTCTGGTTATATTGCCTTTCCAGAGGGTTCAGAGATTGGATATTTTAACTTCAGTGAGCCTGCTCTTAATGGGTAGGGGAGTTTGAAATCCTCAAAATATAGATGAGCTGGCTCCTATGCATGTGGGGTTACTTGGAGAAGACAAAAAAAATAAATAAACCAAGGACTGATATGGAAAAATGCTACAGGGAACATCGCTGGTTTAAGAAGATACTTTTAGTTTGGAGACTGTAGTTACACACAAGAGGGACAAATATTTATCTCTGCCTCCCCTACAGTACTGTCATTCTTCTTGACTGAGAGCTCTTTTCCCTGTGAACAAGTCTGTATTACTATGTAGACAAAAATGAACAGATCTTAAAACAGCCTGTTCCTTTGTCACACATGCCTAAATACAGCAAAAATAAAGTGTTTCATTGTATTGATCACTTTGATTCTAAATATGTTCAGTTTTGAGCAACAGTCCCTTTAGTTTAGTAAATAATCAGATCACATTTGCTTTCAGATAGTTAAAGTACAGCATTGACCAGGATACTTATTCTTCTCATCTGAATGCAGAGGGCATCAGCTAGGAATAGTCTTAGTGGGACGTAGTGGATGCATTTTAGGTATAAACTCTCTGATGACCTGTACATGATGCTATAAACTGTGATATTTTATATTCTGACAAGGGACTCATAAGCATTAATCTCCATTGTATGTCAGAGCAGGCTACAAAACAAAAATTTAACAGGTGTTTGAGGACTGTTGGGAGATATGGGAAGTTTTATTATCCAGTGTTTTTCATTAGACCCATGTTTTGATTTTATGTTTGTGGATTGTATTTGGAGTTCATGACAACAGATCATTAACAAAGTATTGTATGCAAAGGAGAACTAAAACCCCACAGATGAGACTTAAAAAAAAAAAAACACTTTAGTGTGAAGTCTTCTTTTCATAATAGCTTCAGCTGTATTAAAATCCTGTCAATCCCGCCCTATAACCAATTTCTGTCAGCACCAAGCCACACAGTTCACTGGGACCACACCAGTGTAACTGGGGCTTTTACAACACCTAGCATTCACCATTCTCCTCAACCTTTCTCCTCACTTTCTTTTCTCAACTTGCATTCAGACATTTCTGTAGTTTAATAGTACAATTTGTCTCTGCTTTTTACATTTTTTTTTGGTATCTTTTATGATGATTTCATCTGACAGTTTCTGAAATAACTTGATGAAGGCATTCTTTAAGCCCATGGGTGGTCTCTGAAACATAAAACCAAACAGTAGCCTAACAGGAAATTATTAGAAATAAGATAAATTTATTTAGAGATTTTCAGGCTCATAAAGAAATATATTTAGATTATCAATAGGAATAGGATGCTCTACTACTGACAGTGACACAGCATTTGCACAACTTTGCAAAATTGTTTATGAACATTTTGTTTATTACAATTTCAAAATGAAGCCTGTGCCAATAGATTTCTGTCAGTTCTAGTCATGCTGCGTTCCTTTAAGCATTTTAAAAAACAATGGTGTTAACCTAAAAATTCAGATGGCCAAACCATCAGAGAGGGAAGTTAAGAGGGCACCAGAGATTGTGCTTCCAGTTTCTTCAAACTACACATGATTAAAAAACTTTTTAATGATTTGCTGTGCCAAGAAAGTGCTATCTGCAGTCAGATATCTTACTCCTCTCCACGAGAAATATATAGATCTATCTGGGCAACAGACAGGAAACATATTTCCCATTAGTGTGTGATAGGGAGAATCTGTTTCTCTAAATACTTTCTTAAAGCCTTAGAAAAGTCCAGTGGAAAACTGCTCCTGTCTGTGAGGACTTGTTATTTCTCAGTTTCTCCTTACTGTTTGAAGAGACACATGAAAACAGAAATTCTGGGTGAATCCTCAGCAAGCTTCAATCAGTGCAACTCTAGCCAGCTAAAGCTGGTTGATGATCTGTTCTGCTCCTCCAGGGTGAATTTGTTGTTACCTTCCCATTCCTTATTGTATACATACAATTCCACTGGCTTCACATATGACATACACTAAGTAGAATTGCCGAGAAATTTTCCAAAACCATTTTTCAAAAATCAGGATATACTGTTTTGCTGAAGCTGTGATTTCTATGAGAAATGTATGAGTTTTCCTATAAGTATTGCCTGGAAAATGTTCACTTATTTCCATTTCCAGTCATAGCTGGGCTAACAGCACAGCAGCAAAAGCTGAGGAAACCTCACTCGTGTGCTATCTTTCTTTCATGATCCTCAGCTGCAAACTCTCTGCCCAAGCCAGGAACCAGACCTTTTTGTAACACAAACCCAAAGAATGTGCTTTTTCTGCTTTGGTGAATGTGTCTTTTCCTTGCCGAGCTAGCCACACTTTATTTATTTGAATATTTAGTGTTGTTAGTTAACCAGCAAATTTGGAAGTACTGCTACCAGTGGTGCCATGTCCGTGTTTGGCCACAGTTGGAGCTGGCTACTCAGTGAGACTCGCAGCCAAGTAAGCCAGTCCCACGCACAAGGTAAAAACTTGGATGAGAAATGTAGGCCCAGAAAGAAAGAACAGAACTGTTAACACTACAGTCTGTGAGGTTTGGTTTTAAAATCCCCCTTCTTCTTGAGGGATTTCATCAAAATGCATTTTAGTCTTTGTAGGACCAAAGCCTTTGATACTAACAAAGGTAATCGGAAAATTTGAGAAACATATTTTGTTGGTTGTTTATCACATGAAAAGGTTATATGTGTCAAGAATATTTTCTTCACTTGCATTTTAGTAGAGCACATAATTTAGTCAAGACTTTTATCCAGTAATATTAATTTTTATTTGACAAAAATCAAACATAGTAGTTCAAACAGAAACACACTACAGTCAGTAAGGTGAAGAATATGAAGTTTATGGCTACCCACAAGACTAATGCTTTGGACCTTATCCAAGTAGTGTACATAGTAGTGTACACAGTCTATACAGGCTAAAGAATTAATTCTATGTTTCTCTACTTTTTAAAAATTACAACTTATTAAGTTTAATTACACAAATATCACCAGAGATAGAAAGAGAAGAAATGATAATTGAGAGCTGTATCATACATAAGCGATCAATATAATTACATGTCACTGCTGCAGTTCAGTATGGGTAAAACAAAGATTATTCCCTTAATATCCCATCAGCCAGAGTACTTCCCAGACTTCAGAACATTCAGCACATTCTGCAAAAATACAGCTGATAGGCCTTTGAGTTAAGTTTCAAGCTATTATGTAATAAGCAATACAAAAGTACTTGAGAAACATAAAAGAGCACGGGGCTGATCCAAAGCAATTGAAGCTAATTAAAGCCTACCACTGATTTTATTTGGCTCTCAATAACCCCTTCAAGCACTGGAAATGGATTTCCTCTGATTTATACTAAACCTTATACTGCTTATCCAAACCAAATTACATTAGATTTTTACACTGAAGTCCTTTACTGCATAAGTCAAATGTAGTGTATACAAAAGGTCAAATATGAAAGAGGATTAGGAGCTAAAACATACCGAAGATGTCATTACTTCTGAAAGCTAAACAGACTGTCAACACCGAGTACATTTACAGAGCAGTTTAAAAAATCTTCTCTACAAATTTTAAAAGTGTTTTGAAAAACAAATGCCACTCAACAGCCATGCAATTTTCAGAAAAAGCTGCCAGCAGAATAAACATGAGCAAGTTTAACCTCTTGTAATGATGTAAAGTTAGCCAAAGAATAATCAAAATAAATAAATGCATATGACCATTACTGTTTCTCTGCTTCTATTTATTTGGTGTTGAAGATAGAAATGGGAGACAGAATCAAATGTCTCATTCTGAACTGAAACTGCCAGCGTCTTAGTGTGTCTTAGGGACATTTCAGGACATTAGTTTTAAAGCTGTTAGACCATGTTTTGAAATCCAATGAACCTTAGCTAAGTTAGAAGTCACATAACCCACAATTTGAAGGGAAGATTGGAATTTGACTTTAAGGACAGAATTGATTAGATTAGACAAAGAATGTTAGCGATTTATTGTTTCAGAAAGGACAAGTTCGCTTACCATTCACATATACAACCTGGCACAACTGAAAAATAAATTATTTTTACAAACAGAAAGAACTAAAAACACTAAAGGGCAAGAAAACTCGTCGCTCTCAGATGCTTTTGGATTTGCCCAGAGCTGTGGGCTATCTCTCAGCCATCTGCTCCTTACAGGAGGGATGTTATCTGCTGAAGGCAACTATTTCCAAACATTCTGCATTTGGCATTACTACAATGACCCTTTGAAGCTTTGCAGGGAAATCTTCCCCAGCTTCCAATTTCTGCTCACAGCTTTATTTGGAGTTACCATCTATGTTCTATCTCTGCACAGATAGCAAGTACAGCAACATAGGCTTAAAGGGCTTATTCAAATTTACTTTGCTGACAATAGTAGACAGGATTAATGGTATAGCACTGGAGATTCACTGAAGACAGACTTCCATTCATGCTCACAGTTTGAAAGAAAAGTCTTATAATAAATCACATACAGTGGGCAGTTTTAGCTTAAACTTAATTGGATTCTTCTCTAATTGTTCACCTTTATTTACAAAATATCTCTGAGAGCCTGTAAGTGTCAGAGCTGGGGATTCACCTCTCAAGACAACAACCACCTACCCAAGTGCTGCCCTCATCTTTCAACCCCTGTTTCCCTGCCTCTGTGCACCAGCACTCACACTAATCACTTGTTCATCCACCTAGCCTGCCACAAGCACTGCCTTTGTTCTAGATGATCCCCTTATTTACTTTGGAATTTAGGGATTGAATATAACTACAAAAAGCATTTGTGGCTTAGTCTGGAGCTAAATACTTTTAAGACTCACAGGTGATTTCTCGTTTCCAGTTCATACCTGAATATCGATGTGCACATTATTTGAGAATGTACATGTATTGGCAAATGACACTGGTTAATCTTCCTGACCTGTTTACCTAAAATGTTTAAAGCTAGTACTCTTTTATCCATAGTCACTTGCCTGCTGCCTACTCTGGCCTGCTCCCCCAAATGCAAGTTGAGATAATATAATCTTGTTAAATACTGTAAAAGACATGCATTTTGCGTATATGAATGATCTAAGGTGCACTGTTACAGAGATCACCAGCATGCTGTCAATAATGTTGTCTGTATTTATGAGAAAGACTCTTCTTTCTTTAATGTTTTCTCAAGGATTCCTGTTACATGTACACACATGACTGTGAAGTACACAGTCATGTACTTATATAGATAACCATTAAATCGGTCCAACCTAGCTGCAGTGCCTGAGACTTCGTATCAGCAGAGCCTTCTTTTTTATCTGAAATTTTAAACATCTGCAATAACTCTACTTTCAGCATTGCCTAAGTCCCTGCTCCTTGTCATCCAACACGGCTGTTTTCTCCAGTTTATCACTATCCTATTCCCTCCTTAATAAGTCAGCAAAAGCACTTCTGCTCAGGCTAAGCAAAGAATGAAGTTCATTTATAGATGGGACATAGGAGTCCACCTTAAATTTATATTCACTGAAAAGACTTAGATCGCTAAACTGGAAGTTAGCCCTGGGATGATTTTCAGAGCTAAACTTACCTCTCTCATTCTTCGTATGTCTTCATATAATCTGTGCTGTAACGTCTAAATGCTTCTTAGCGTTGATACTGTTGCTCCCTATGCAGTGTTTTCAGGAAAGCTTTAAAATGTTTACAACAGTGATGTCTTGCACTACATAATCATGGGCAGTATCTTAAACTTGTCCTCCACTCTACGGCCTTGTTTTCTTCTTCCCAAATATGCTGCTACTTAGTAGTATGCTGCAAAATTGTAGCATGATTTCATATTACATCATGGGTGAAGGGTGCTTTCCATAGTGCAAACCTGTTTTACATAGTCTATGGTATGCTTTAATAAAACAATGTCAATAAATTACTGTCTAAAACTTTTTTCTTTTTTTGAAATTGCAATCTGCTGCAAAGACCTATAGTGACATAAACCTGCCCTAGAATTACTTATTTTTTCATAAATCCACTGTCACTGACACAACTCTGTCCCCATGAGCGCCGAGAACTACGTTTGGCCAATTGTCAGCTCTTTCAACCATACTATGCTCTTGCTCTCCTGTTGCTGTAAGAGACTGCAAGGCTGATAGCAGCAGAGGGAGCTGGTAGAGGAAAACCAAGGAAGAAAAGATGAAAGGTTTCTTTACTCCAGCAGGTATTATTTGTCTCTTTTGGTCTCCTGCATGATCCATGATGAAAGGTGTTAATCCTCCTGTAAATACCACTCCATCATGATTAGCAGGGGTCAAAGAAGTACCTTAATGTTTAAATTTTGTCAGAGATTCACAGTGTCTCTATTTCCAGTTCTTTATTTTGTGACTTGTTTGGTAAAATATCTCTTTCTTTCCTGTTGTCTTCTTTACAAATACATGCTTTAGGAAAAACAAATTGTAATTTCAGCCCTGCAGCTTTCTAGGATAAGTTTATCATATTTGGTAACAAACCAGAAAGTTCTCTTAGGAGAAACTTACATGCTTTAGAGAACTGACAGAAACACAGGACTGAATTCAATACTCAGGCTGTGCCAGTGATGCCTTTTAAAAACTTGCTGGTCTGATAGAGCTGACCTGCTTCTTCCAGCGAAGAGGCTCAGGGTGTGTGCACAGAAGACGGAGGCTGCAGACACTAGGGTGCCATGTCTCTGCCTCTGCTCCTGCCCTGGGACCTGCTGCAGGGACACCTGCTCTGCAAGGGGCCACCAATGCCAGCACCTCCTGGAGGCAGCCCTCGCCCAATGTTTCCCCTTGCAGAGGTTCAGCAGGTGGCAGGATGCAGCGTTTTGGTGTGCAGGGCTCGGAGACTCACCAGACACCAGCAGCTACATGTTCCAGGTAGGTCTACACATCCTAAAGAAAGTGAGATGCATTTCTGTGGTCTGCTGTACACCCGTGCATGTGTGAAATGCTTTGGTGTCTGCAGGGGCTGGGGGCCTAGAAATAAAAATAACAAAAAAATTTACAAAATCTTAAACATTGGGCCACTTCTCTGTCCTCCGCTAGAGGTTTCCAAAGAGGTGCATTTCCCATCAAGCCTTGAAGCACCACGTGCTTGAAACCACCAGCTACTTGCTGTAACACACCTTGCATTAATGGTGTCCAACGCAGGAGTTTGTGGTTATTAAAGCACAGTTACCAAACACCTTTGGTGATTTAAGGAAAGGACCGCAGGATTCATATCGAGCAACCTGAAACCGTCTCTTTCCTAACACTTTACCACACGTTAGGGAAGTACAGGTAGCACCCCGCCGGGTACTTCCAGCAGCCCCTGAGGGGCAGCCCTCACCCTCATCACCTTCACGGCGGGGCCGGGGCCGGGGGCGGTCTGAGGGCCGGCCCCGCCGCGGCCCCCTCGGGAGGGGCGGCATTAAAGCATTAAGGGGATGGGCGCCAAGAGCCGACACAAGCACGGCGGCTGCGGAGCGGAGCGGGGCCGGGCCATGGCGGGGGGCGGCCTCTGGCTGTGCGCGGCCGTGCTGGGCTGCCTGGCCGCTGCCACCGCCCGCCGCCCAGGTGAGTGGGGCCGGGGGGGCATGGCCGCCATCAGGGCAGCAGGGAGGTGCTGGGGGGCGGCCTGGCAGCGCCCCCGGCAGGGAAATGGTGTTCCCGGTCTGTGTTGTTTAATATTTCTGGGAGAAAAGCCCACTTAAGGAACAGATGCAACAGCGTTCTGTACGGGAAACTACTCGAAAACAGTCTGTAAGCATATGCTTACGTGTATTTTTTTTTTTTTTTAATACCTTTTCAAAGCATCTCCTCGTAAGTGAATGCGAGTGGTGGAAAGTGTTTTAACGCCTGTTCAAGTAGTGCTTCTTGTAAGGATGTATTAATGTGTGCATGCTGGTTGTACTTGTTTTGTTGCTTATTGTAGAGCATTCATCTTCCTGTTTCTCCACCTTGCAACATTGTAACTGCTACAACATTTATAATTGTGGGTTTTATGCGTCTCATGCAAGCAAAGGGTATATTTTGGGTGAATAGTTACATCTATTTTTATATTTCACTTTAAAAAGTGTTTCCCTAAATAATAATCTTAGGATAACTTCTTTCAAAAAGTCACCTTCTTTCTATTTTGGTGTTTTGTTGGAGTTTAAATCCACAAATCCATCTGAGCTCTCCTCTCTTAGAAGCAGTCCTACCTCCAATTAGTGCTGTGGGATGCTGATACGCAGTGTCCTTTGCAGTCAGTCGAAGCAATAATAAGGACATAAGATGAGATTGGCATGGACTATGTTCATGTTGGTTCACTTACAGTCACTGGTCAGATCTTGGCACATGGAGAGCAGGAGATATAAACTGCTGGGCTATCCACACCCGAGTAGCTGCGCTGCCAGTCAGTGCCTGGACCACTGCTCCCTGGGGACCATTCCCCTTCCTTGGCCTGTGCCCAGCACTTCCTGACAGCTCCTTAGCCTGGACCCTGCCCAAGAGCAGGTGGAAAACATGTATCAGCCCTTCCCTGCAGATGTGAAGGGGGAATTCAAATGTCTTTCCTTTCTAAAACTCTTTTTTCCATTTGAGCACCATGGAGGTGGTCAATGGGAAGCTGTTTAACATCTCTTTGTGGAAAATGGGCTCCCATTATTTTCAAGAACCTTTTGTTACCTTGTTCGTGTTCAGGGTACCTGTTACCTGACCCCGTCACTGTACAAACCCCAGTGTGTTGGCAGCAAGTCTAAGAGTGCAGTTCTCTGACACTCAGCGTAATGATCTGCCTAAAATAGTTTAATATTTTTGACTGGATGGAGCTTAAGTAGCCATGCCTCTCAGAAGAAAATCCTCCAGAAACGATTGCCATTGTCACTTTGGAAATTTCATTCTGTGTCTTCCAAAAAGGCCTAATCCATATCTTTTATTTTATTTTCAGTTTTTGCATTTTAATCTGTTCAGATAGAGAATGGAAAGATAGAGATAAGAAAAATCTGCCCAATATAGAAAGCAACCAGGAAAACAGCTCTCAGAATAACCTGACATAACAAATAGATACTATGAAGTATGGGAGCAAATGGAGCAGAGATGCATTAACCAATATGATTTATTAATCCTGAGCTGAGCTATTTGTACTGCTTAAGCAAGTTTTTGTTGTATAAGCTCAGGACTGGATTTAATAATGAGGCCTCAGTCTTTTAATTGAGAGCAGTAGTCTTGATCAAGCAGAGCGCTTCCTATTGCTTATCTCTAGCACAATGCCATCCTTGTGTTTAAGATGTTGCAAAAGTTAAATTATTTTCTGGATTAGGGTCACATTTCTCAGTATCTGACAGGACCTGGGAGGGATCCAAGCAAAGCTCACTGTATTAATCCTGACTATAGTCAGGAAACAGTAAATAGGGGATCACATTCTTCCTGAAAGGCAGAGACCTCTGTTAATGAGCAGCAGAGAGCTATGAGACAGCATATAGGGTGTTTGTGTGGGGCATTATTTTCAGTTGTTTTGTAGAGTGGGTGAGGAAACAGAAAAGAAATCAAGCAGGGTTAGACAACATGAGATTTCTAAGGAATAGCTCTGGAGATACTAGCATACTTTGAGAAAGGAAGAGAGAATATATGAAGAGCTGGGTGGCATTTTAAAGTGATGTGCATAATAATAAGAAACATATAATTTGATCTTTAGTAGGATTTATAACCCTATTACAAGTGAGTACAGTCAGCTGTTCTAGAGATCTATCAAACGATGATCTAATTAAACTGTAGAGAAAAAAAAATAAAGACTTGTCTCATGTCTAGCTTGATTTATTAATGGGAAACGTAATGGATATTAATTGTTTCAGGAGTGTTACGATTACAGGAAAGAAAACTAATGAGGGTGCTATAAGAAATGTAGAATTCCAATAAAAAATAGAAGACAGGAATAAACTTTCACCATGGCTCATAAACTACTTGTGCTGAAGCTTGCTTGGGAAACATTTCAGTAACACACACGACTGACCTTTGATTCTTCAAGGGCTTTTCTTCAAATTCCATCGAGGGATAAGTTCTCTATAAGGTCAACTTGTATGGACATGAATAGCCTACAGGCTACGACAGCCAACTCAGAAGCACAGTGGTGGCACAGTCAATCACATTGACTTCCATCTGCCCTTAGAGGATAGAAGATAAAGCTATTGTTACCTGGTTGGGTAGCCTAAAGCTATATCAGATTAAATCTTTAGTCTTTGAAACCAGGAAACTAGGAAAATAGGATTCTCACCCTGTGCTTGAAAGAGAAAAGGTCTGTTGTTTCACTAGTGCATCTTCTCCATTTAAAGGGTGGGAATTCACTGATTTGGGAACTGTCTTATAATTCTGGTTATCCAAACAATGATTTGAAAGACTATGCTAGATACTATTTGAACCAAAAATGTTTTTGTAATCCGTGACACAATTAGATCAAGCAAAATAAGGGACATATATAAAAACCAACCAAACAAAACAAACAATCTGTTTTGAGAACTGAGAGATCAGACTAATAATACTCAAAATATAATATTATGGAGCTTTGCTTACAGCTGTATTTTTTAATTCATTGTAGAGGCAAGAATTGTGATCAACTTTATCATCTAGTATAGCTTGAAATTCCTTTCACAGTCAGCATCAGATGTATCCACTTTTAAAAGGAAGAGTCTGCATTTTTAAAACTGATGCTAATACTCTTTCAGATTCCGAATCCTAATTTTACCTAGCAGTAGATCTGAGATTATTTTGAGGCCATAAGGTCATTTAAATGTCACAAAATATGTTTGTATTTATTACAGTTGAGCATGCCAGCTATGCAAATTGAATGTGTAATAAAGTATGGAAACGGATAGGTACTTATAGTATAATCCACATTTATACATTCAAACTATGTGCAACTACTGCATCCATTTGAGGGAATTCTTCACTTCATACACAGAGCCCCTGTAAAGTGGTAGCTTATATGCGAAGATGGACCTTTGGATAATCCTTTTTCCTCCTGAAGTAAGAGTTTGTTCCTCTTATGTATCAAACACCTCATTTTTCTTCAGGTTATTAGGTTTTGTAAACATCAGTGACAAGTCAAAATCCAGAGAGAAAGCCTAAACACTGTTTAAATTATAAAAGCTTTCCACCTTTTTAACATCTGGAGTAAATACTTAGCATACATATTAATCTGCATTTATTGCCCATTTAAATAAAGGAATGTTACCACGTGATGAATTTTATTAAATTTTAGAGTGCTAACATAGCTATTTGTTGTTGTTGTTTCTACTAAGATTTCAATATGTTTCTCAGTAAAAGTGATCTCGTACCATTCTGCGCTATCTCCATATTTTCCAGTTAAAAATACTTGAAATCTTTTTAACGCATTTGTTTGACATTTCATCTCAATGCTCTTTCCCCGCAGTTCTTGCATGCCATCCTGGTGGACATCAGATCCTGCAGAGCCCTTACCGAAGTGTCGATTTTGACTCATCCTACATTCAGCAGTCAGCTATTCAGGATTTAATCTGTGACCATTCCCTAACACCAGGCTGGTATCGCTTTATGATTTTTGATAAGCCTGCTGAGATGCCGACCAAGTGTGTGGAGGTATTGTTACATCTCATTTGTTTAAGAAAAATATACATATCTTTGTTTATGAAAAATATACATATTTTTCATAAGAATTTTTCAGTAAGATAGATATAAAAAGTGACACAGTTATGGAGACTGATGTGAAAGAAAGTAAAGCACCTTTTTTTGTAAGTGTGTGGCATATTAAAGTATGTTAACTGAACAATAAAGTCTTATGTGTTGAAAAATTTTACACTGAATGGGCTATGGCAGAGGATGATAAATCGCTTCTAGCACGTTCAAAAAATGTCATTGACAGTCACTGCTACAAGTGATTTTTGCAGTGCTAGCATAGCAGGGGTATCATGTTGTCATGTTGTAAAGCTGCAGCTGTGTGATGGTCAGTCTTTTCCTAAAGCTATGTGCAAGTAGTATGAAGACTTGCAGCCACATAATCCCAGTAATTGTGGAGCTTTTAAAAAATGATCATGTCGGAGAGAAGAGATTACTCCTAAAATAAATTGAACTAACAGAACTAACTGCAGATTAATTCCCTTATAATCTGCAGGTCCACTGAGACTCAAGAACAACACTAGAGTATTTAACACTTTAGACTTGTGGTGCTTGATTTTGAAGCTATTTCAACATCTTTGTAATAGCTACATTTGAAGGAGATATCTTTGTAGCTTCCTATTTGAAAATATTTCATTATTTAAAAAAAAAAAAAGTCATTAAGTGTCATTAGAATATTTTACCTGTAATCTTGTGATTTTCATTCTGAGTTGAAATTGCCTGGGTTCAGTTGCTTTAACAATAAAATAAAACCCTTATAAAAGGAAAGCAAAACAGTTAAATAAATAAATAAATACAAATATTAAATTGAGTTTGTAACACCTTGTCTTTTATTTATATTTTTTTAATCTTTAGAGCATTACAAAGCCACTGAAATACTTCTAATGTGCAGCTGACTCAAGGATTTAGAGTGTTGTGTTGCAGAGGCTATTGTTATCTATGCTGTTATACTGCAAGAAGCTTAAGCGAAGTCTGTTACCTGAAGGAAAGACCTCATTATCAGTTAGATTTAATAGAAACAAATTAGCTGAATAGTTTTATTTCCTCAAAATGGACACATCTACAAAAGAACCAATATGATAAACCAGGGGAAAAAAAAAGTGTTTTTCAGAACACAGGTTCATAGAATCACAGGATGGTTTGACATGGAAGAGATCTTAAGATCACCTGCTTCCAACTCCCCTGCCATGGGCAGGGACACCTCTCACTAGATCAGGTTGCCCAAAGGCTCATCCAACCTGGCCTTGGATTAAACCATCAGGATACCTACTCAGATAATCTAGAAGAGTATTAAAAATCTGACCCAAACTCTCAGTGCTTAGTAAATGTATAGTAAAAATAGGTTACCATCCAAATACAGAAGAGCCCAGGTAATTACTGTTGGCAAGAGATTGATCTGAATCTTATTCAGCAAATGAAATTTATGCTCTGACAACTGCCTCTTTGCATGTGTCAACAAAACCAAGACAATTATTTTGAAGCATTGAAGTCAAAACATTAAAACTGAACTAAAATGAATATCTTCTTTGGGAAGTTTCCTCCTTTCCTTCCCTTTAGGAGAAGTTTTATTACAGCTATACTTAATACTTGTCAAAGATTCAGGCTGTGTTAAACAATCCATCCCATTTGTGTCTACTTCTCATAGATTGTGTCTGTCTGATGGATTGTCTGACGCTTGATCTGATGGCTCAGACACTATAAAGAAAAATGTACTTTTGAGATGAGTTTTGTGTACAACGAGCCTGCAATAGTCTTTAGACTTTAGACTAAGAGGTATTAAGATGATCTGAGACCTTGTTTCACTATCAGGTCAAAGAGTATTTGAGGCATTGTAAGAAGAAAAAGAGGTTCTCAGAATCTTAAAAGTTCAAATTTATAGTTATCTTGTAAATATTTTGCAAATCCTGGGTTTTACATACTTTAGGAACTTTCACAGAAAATTCTGAGTTTATTTTGGTTTACTGGTTAGCTGAGAAAAATCTGTAAGCTTTTGTGAGGAAAAATAACATACTTACTTCCACAGTCCTTCTGTGTTTCTCTTGTGCTTGCTTTCTGCATCACAAGACAGGCTGTGAACTTGAACACATTCTGGTAACCTGTGAACCAGATTCCCTCATCTCCTTTCATCAGGATTAATTTTCTGTATTCCATTGTTAAACTCCAATGTCTGCTAGATCAGACTTAGATTTTGGTTATTATGAGGGATGTTACTGTGGTGACCTGCATGGCAGCTTCCCTGACCTGAAGACCTCATATAGCCAAAGTGGTGGCAGGAGGACGGGGGCTATTCCACAGCACAGCTCTCCTCACACCTTGGCATAAAGCAAGACTTTAGTTTGGAAGAAAGGAAGCAACAACTCTTACATCACCTGCTGCATCAGCATCTGAACCACAGACCTTGTAACATCCACTGCTTCATAAGCACCAAAGGATTTATGGTTTCTACAAAATCACTGTTGTTGGTGCAGGGGTGCTACAAGCATGTTCACTTCTAGAGGTAGGGAACTGAAAGACGGACAATGCTTAATAGGTGTCTTGTAGCTAGGGTGCAAGCGAGTAACCTTGCATCATCTGATGATTAGATGAAATCTAGAAGTTCAGTTGAGACTTGAGTCCATACCAAATGGCAGTAAAGTGCTTTAATACCCTTAATTGATAGTCAGTGTAGGTATGTTCTACCCTTTGTGTTCCAATAGCCTTCACACAGTCGGTTGCTGTAGGTTAACTCGTTGTGCCATAACACAACTGGTAGCTCTTTGGGGCAGAAAGCTAATGTGTGGTGGCTCCTGCTTCAGGGGCTAAATTTTATCCTGTCTTTAGAAAGCCAAATTCATGAGACCCAAATAAGGACTTAAGTCTCTTTTGTGTGTATTTGTATTCAACTTTGAAGGGGAAAAAGCAAACCCTCAATTACATTATCTGAATTTTGCTAAAAGCTCAAGCAGGAAATTGAATACATACCTCCTTAAACCCCAGCAACAATTTGTTACAGCATTAACCATCTTCTGGTGTTTTTTTTCTGGTGCTTCAGATGAATCACTGTGGTACTCAAGCCCCTGTCTGGTTATCTCTGAGGGAGTCAGAATCCATGCCCCAACCTGGTGAGATCAAGCAGCTAACAGCCTGTGCGACATGGCAGTTCTTCTTCAGCACTTCAAGAGACTGCTGTCTTTTTCAAATCCCTGTCAGTGTGAGGAACTGCGGAGACTTCTTTGTTTACCTGCTGCAGCCCACTCAAGGATGCATGGGGTATTGTGCAGAAGGTGAGAAAGTACACGCTGTAACTCAATTAAGAGTATATGTTTATTAATGTGTTTTACAAGTTTTCTCACGTTCTGAACAGCGGTGTTCTTCACTTCAGCATTTCTTTCACGTTAACCTTCTTAAAAATAATGTATCTTCAGTAGCTGTTCTCTGGTGTTTGATTATTTTATTGATTATTGATTAGTTATTCAAAAATAGCTGAAAATAACAAAATAAAAACAGTAACTGATGTTTCAGTGAAAACATGGTATTTTATAAGCTATTTTGCTGAGCATGTCTGGCAATAGTTATACAGATATTTTCTACATTCTTAGTTTTGATGCGATAGAAAATGATTTGTTATAGCCAAGTGCAATCACACCACCCCTTTTTAATTTTCATTTGGCAATCAAGAGTTGTACAAAGCTCCAAATCTTAGGAATTTATTTTTTCCATTTAGTCAGGTGGGGTTATAAGACACATCCAGAAGTCAAAATTCAGAGTACCTGTGTTGGCACTGATACTGTATGAATCACCGTTACTGAATGTCTACAGAGCCATGTATAAAAGTAAATGTTGTTTAAGAACTTGATGAAAATATATTTATGTCAATTATTGTTTGTTTTAATTAGGCATATCCTTCTTGCTCTAATTCTTTTATCTTATTTTTGGAGAGTACATTCATTGTTGCCAGAAGAAAGTTCAACACAGAAATACTCTACTGATACACACTTCTTAGTATGGTGAGAAAGAATTGAAGTGAGTCCTTCTGCAATGCCTTGTGATGTTCTGAACCCTTGTGCTGCAGAACAGTGTTGTTCACAATCTGAAACTTGAGTATTTCATTATTCCTTCTGGATACTTTCGATAACTTAAGGAAAGTATTGCTAAACTCACAGTTATGGATAATGATAAATAGTGACAAGCCATTGTGGTAGGAGATTTTTATTAGTTCTGTAAAACACTTTTGATGAAAATACTTGCAATACTTTTATGCATGAAATAATGTATTGCTCTAAGTCATATTCTGTGTCACTGACTGCTTGCAAAAGCTTAGTAGCGACACTGCTGGTAGTTTTTACTGTGCTTTATTGGCCCATCATTATCCCTTTAGGACCAATTGTTAAGTCATTCTCTAAGAGTTTATTGACAGAAAAAAATGCCAGCAATGGAACTGAATGTCAGAATGCAAGTGACTGAAACAACAAAGAACGCCTGCACAATATGACTTTGTATTTGCCTTGGATGATGGGTTCATGAAGAGGAAAGAGGATATAAAAACTATAGGCAGCTGGCTAGCAAATTTCTACTGCTTCAAAGCAGAGAAGAAACATAACTCTGGGTTGACTCTGGTGAATACTCCAAGTCCAAAACACATTTTGAGTTTAAAAGCCCTTTGCTAAGGTGACGTTTTTTGCATGCTAAGTGTTCTGTATTTTTGTGCTGCTTTTTGTATGTAGGCTACCATATGTACTGCATTTTTCCTTTAATGCTTGATAGCTGTAAATGCTTGATAGCTGTAAATGCTTGATGCAGATTTTCAAGCAGTTACTCCTGTACATGCTGAGGAATACAAATGTATTGCTGAAGCACGGAACACCAAAATCTGATTTTCATTCTTTCTAATGAATGAGTTTTTCAGTTTTGCTGCTGCCCTTTCAACTTTGAACAAATAACCTCTTCCTACTCCTGCTAAAATACTGCTATTTACGTGTTTAATCAATTTACATGTTTAATACTGCTATTTACATGTTTAATCAAAATACTGCTATTTACATGTTTAATTTACATGTTTAATCAACCTTGATTAAAATAAACTACCTCTGTAGTTTATTTTGTTGTTGTTGTGTTTGTTTTTAATGACCATCAAAGCTAACAATAGCAGTGCATGAATATGTTTTTTGTGGCCCATGTAGGAAGATACATATTTTTTTACAAAGCAAGTCTGCGCTCAATTTGGCTGTCATAGGTTACCACTAATAAATAAGCATCCAGATGGGGACTTTGGGAGACAAAATAGGTATTATAGAGAATAATTTAATTCCTTATTTATTTATTTATTATTAGCAACATCTCCAGGTATTTGCTGGGTACATCTGTATAAAAAGATGTGAAAGTGCTAAAATGTTCTGTACCCTTGCTCCTAGATGCAGCCATGCAACTTGTGGTCTCTGGCTTAGGGTTTTGTACTGACCACTACCGTAATTGTGTATGAATCCAGTTTAAAGATTTATTGTCTTTTGGGAAGTTACACATCAGTTAGTGTCCTGTGATATTTGTTTTGTTGTTGTCATTGTTGTTGTTGATTTAACCTGGGGCAATAATTTCTAAGCTTTGGTATAGGAATATTCTGTACATATGTTGATATCTGATTTAGGAAGAATTTATAGATGTTGCAGATGCAAAGCCACAGACCTGTGATGCTGAGGGAATGAAAATTCAAGGCTTCTGTAGCAGTATTTTCTTTTTTTTTTTTTTTTTTTTTTTTTTTTGAGACTTTCTTTGCATCCAGGATGCAATAAAACTTTCTAAACACTTTCTAATATTTAGAAACACTTTCTAAAATATACACTTTCTTAAATAAAAAAGGTGTTCATTTATCAATGGTATTGCTTGGTCTGATGCAAAATGACAAGTTAGGATGTAACTTCAGAACTGCAATTGCAAAAGCAGCTTCTCAACATAGTGTTCAGAGTAAGTATTGTAATATTAAAAAGTAGTTTTAATAATGCTAATTTATTGATTACTTTGATTGGCAGATTCATGTTATATGTAACTCCCAAGGAATCATACTGTTGCTTATTCTTTTCCTTTTTTACATAGCCCGTTCTATTTTTTTTTTTCTTCATAAGTAGGCAAATTCCTTTGGATGTTGCTATCTCCTGTCTGGTAAAATTATTCATAGCATTTAATTCACTCAGTTTTTTTCTTCTTCAGCACCTTTGTATGGTATAGAATATAACCAGTTTTTCTCATTTTAATAACTAATGAAAGCAAAACACATACTTTCTCTGGTTTCCTAAGCAATTACGTGAGATCTCCACATGTGAAAAAAGGTAAATATTATTAGTGTATTAATTGATAAAGTATATGCCAATCTTGTTTCATCTAATATCATTTTTGCACAGAATAAAAAGCATAAACCACACTTTTGTTTAACTAGGTAAGCTGGCTCCTTCATCATCTCCATCTGTGTCACCACCACTACCAGACATTCCTGAGGTTGTAGCAGAGTTGATCAAAGGCAGCATTTACCTAAGGTGTACCTTTGACGTTCCTTTTGCAAACAGCTCGGTTGGATTCATTGTGACTTGGTCAAGACTTTCTCCTGAAGGTATCAAAGAAGAACTGAAACGTGAGACAGCAGTTCATACATTCTCACTTCTAGAGCTAGATGGGATAAACATCAGACTTGGAGACAGAGTATGTTAAAAATGATTATAATCTCTTTTTATTTTTGTAAATGTGTTATTTCTCCACTGCAGCTGTTTTGTCTAAAGGTTTATGATTTCATAAATGATCAGCAAATATTAACAGTTGTTAGGGATGGAGTCCTAGCATCTTTCTGTATTTTTTTTCTTGGCAGAAATATACTGCCTCTAGTTCTTGTTTACATCAACAGTGTCCATATGAATGTGGAAATGTCACAGAATATATCAATAATTATCAGTGCCATTATCATTTTGAGACTGTGTCAGTACAGTATACTGTGCCGTCAGTAGATAAATGTTTATTCAAGTTGAATCTTCTTTACCTTTACTACAATTTTGTTTGATACAGTAAATTAAGAATATTTTGATGTTACTATCTAATTGAGAAGCTATGTGAGGTAGCGGTTTTGAGAAGCTGTGCTATTTATTCAGCAGATAGATTTATTTTTTTCAGAATCAATAATGAGCTGCTGCTTGATGATTTTGTCTCTGGTATCAGATTAAATAGTATAATTCTCAAAAGCAGTGTGAGTAATTAGACAGTACATGTGAGAAAGTAACTTCAGTCATAGCAGAATGAAGATCTAGGTTTATATGGTAACTTTTGAGAAGCTTAAGCATTGGAAAGTCCATAGACTTTCTACCTGCATATACCAAAACAGAGGTTAAGCTTTCTTAGCCAAAATAAAAAACATAAGAAAGTTTTGTGTTTGTGTGTGTGTTTGTGTACATATACTAACACCCAATTGAAGTCTGTTTTCCCAAGCTGTTTTATGTTGATAGTGCAGTGGGGTTCAAGCCAAAAGCAGGCTGCTTGAATGGTTTACAGGCAATAGTAATTGCTAATCCTCAAAAATCCTTCAGAGAATTTGTGAATAGTTGCCTGATGGTGTTAGCTCAGTGACAGTCAAAAGAAAAGGCACAGTTATCAACTATCTGCTGCTGTGATGAATCTTTGCTTTTCTCAAGATCTCAAATATTGCATGCATGGTCATCACATCTCAAAAAAAAGCATACAGCAAAACAAACTACCACCAACAAAAAAACAGCATATAGAAAGCATGGAACTGGTTCAGTGGAGGGAAATCACAGCAAACTTTCTCATCTTAAAAAAGATAATCCTGGCCCATAACACCAGGAAAAAAAACTGTACTGAGAAGAGAGAAAGAGAGGATGATTGTTTTGCATAATATATGATCTAGTGAGTACTCAACAAAATTAAAAGGCAACAAACATAATTCTGACAAAAAGAAATAAATAACGTTTAAGAAAGTATAGATTGCATTTCCACAAGGTGTTGTGGAGTGCAGAAATGCTCCAGAAGGGATTAGTTAAATACATGGAGATTTAGGTGCTTATTAAACATGGTGGTTTCTATGCAGCCTTTAGTTCAAGAAGTGTCTGAGTCATGAGTGGAGTATGCCAGGAACAGATCTTAGAATATTCAATCTAATCCAATCAATTAAGCAGCACCACTGGCAACTGGTAACTTCTGATGCAAACAGAAGAGCAGGTTTGATGAGCTCATCAAACTGAGGTATTATGGCTGGGTTATGTATTCACGTGACCACTTCATACAAAAAATGTATTCTACTATGTTGATTTTGTTCTACAGGTCTACTGTAGCAGTTCTGCTTTTTTCGTTGAGAAGCCAGGCATACAAAGTTCTCCAGTTGAGAGCAAGGAATTTTTTGCTGGCATTAAGGTAATTTGAAAAGAAAAGAGCGTTTTACTTTATTGTAGTGGGAGTCTTTCTGCGTATGAATGCAGCAGATATGTAACTACTTGGTCTTTTTCTGTGGGTACCCTAGAACATTTACATGGGTAGATAGTTTGAACATTTATGCAATTACTGTGTGTTCCAGTCTGATAAGACCATGTAGAATGCTGAACAAAAGCAAGTAAATCACAATAGCCACAGCAGACAGTGAGTCCTCTGACTAGAAGGTACTCACAATTTATTAATTGTTAATGAATAAAACACGTTATTGGCTGTAGTGAACTGAGTCAATGATGTTTCTGTATTCCCCATATAATCAAAATGCAGGAAGACTGAATGAAGAACTTGTGCAAGCTATAACAACCCACTGAAAGCCTTGACCTCTAGCAACTAGAGTAAATTCTGCTGCTTCCTCTGTATTTGTAAACTAAGGAGGGCCATGAATCAGACTTGAGCCCTGGCATATTTTGGCCATTATGTTTAGCTACTTTTACCCTCTCTGGCTTGATTTTGGCCTATGCCAAGTGGTTGTCCCAGAGCATGGCTGACATAAGGCCTGTTCACAGCTGTCTGTGGGGAAGAAGACTTTGGGTTTAGAGAGAAAAACTGGAAAAAGTTTAATTATGTAGATATGGGCTGTGTGATGCCACCTGATAAGTGGCCAGAGAACAGGTCCAAAAGGAAACTTTAATTTGTACTGTAGATTTATGTACTAGTTTGCTGGCCAGGAGTTGGGACCCTGATCCCACAAGGACAGGCTGCACACAAGTACATATTGGGAGTCATCCTGTTGATTTGAGTGAGGATTTGCCTGCCATAAAGAATTTACCTTTCTGCAGGATCAGGGCCAGATTAATTTCATGTAAGTGCAAGTAAGTAGCACATGCTATAAAATCTGAATGCATTTCCTTTTTATGTGAGGGCTGTATGTAATTTTTTTCCCAGATAAGACAGTAAATTACTTGTATACTGACTTCCAGAAGTTATCCAGAGAATGCATTTTAATAGTGTTAGTGTGCTTTGCTAATCCCTTGCCTATTTAGCTAGCTTTACTTTATCCTTACCCCTTATTCTCACACTTTCCAGACTCTTGTTACAGTGTCCTCATCTTCTTCCCAGTATGCCACTGCTCTTCAGACTGTCTAGATAACCCTGATCAAGTAGGGTGGGCCATGCACTGTGTCTTTAGTTTTTTGTATTTATTTCTACCTGGTCAGTAGCAGTGCTGTAGTTGAGAAAGGATGTTTGCATTTTAAGTATACTTTCTTCTGTGCTAGATACATCCAGAAACATATGATATATCAGAAGATGGCAAGGAATACAGGCTGGCAATAGAAAGTAGAATTCCTATTCCTTGCCCTGAATTTAACCAGCTTGAAAGTGATTGTAAAATATCACTAACATTGAGTACTGTTGATGAAGGTAAGTAAGTATTATCCTGCTTTTTAATGTGTTGCATTTTGTATGTTTGTTGTGTTTTTCCAAATATTCCTTCTGGTCTGCTTCTTGGCAGAAGCAGATACATTGTAAAATACTGTGAAATACTTCCTAAAATATTAAAATGTTCACAGACTGTATATTCTATTGTTGAAAGTATGGAAGAATGTGGCCGTAATCCATTAGTAGAAGGAGAAATAGATTTGGCAACTCTGGCTATCAGAGCCACATTGATTTGAATAGACAGAGTACCATAATGCTTACAAAATTTATTATTTAGTTCATTTTTGACCTGTTTTGGAAGTATTGTATATACAGTCATGAAGTCCTCAGTTTTTACAATTATTATCTTTTTCTGTAGTACTTTGTCAAGCCCAAGTCCCACACAAGGGGCACTTGTGAGCCAAGAACCTCACAAGGAGTCTTGCTTATACAGACAGCCATTTTTGTCACATCAGCAAGACTTCTGTGGTTTTAATTTGGCTATCACTGTGGAAAGTTAAAGCCATTTTCTTGGGTGTGTACATGAAGGTGTAGAGAGATAGGTATGCATGACCAAACCCAAGGAAAATGCATAGTTATTTTAATTTATGAACACAAAAATCTTTGCTATTTGCAAATAAATCAGCATTTATGTTAACAGTAATATAAAAATGTGACCTCTTTAGAGGAAAGATCACTAATGATGTGTTTTCATTAAAACAGGTAAAGAGCAGTTAGGTTTAAACTTGGCTCTTTCTTCTTGTCATGTGGATCTTCTCCAGAAACCCTGCAATAATGGAATCTGTAGTCAAGCTATAATTTATTTCACTGCTGTGACAGACTTTATGCAGGATGGAGACAGAATTACCAGAATTGCTGTTGAACCTATATCCAGTGAGAATTTTCTGTGGAATGGCTATGTTCCAGAAAGCATACAGGTTGAAAATCTTCATGTTAAGCTCTGTAAAACCAACAGGCCAGAAATATAATGTAAATAAGGTTTCTATTTCAATTGTGACATGCTGATCACACCAAGATTTCTAAGCGGTCAATTTTCTCTTGGTTTATTTTTATTCAAATGCTGCATTTTCATTTGGATTAATTTTTTATATATTTGAATATTAATATAATCACTTAGCTTGGTTAAAAAGTATAATATAACCTATTTATTACAAAGTTACTTGTCTCATGATAGTAATTTATGTGCCTGAGTCTGTTTATGTCTTAACCTGACATGACTTAACTATGTACTTCTTTGTTTTGAAGATTACAGTGAAGGATCTACCAACTGCCTACTGTTACTCATTTACTGACCCTCATATAATTACATTTGATGGAAGGTAATCACTGGATAGTTGCTCTTAATTTCAAGATTTCTTTTTTTGTGTTCTGTTTTAATCTATGCTGATGATGCAAACTGTAGTTTTCTGTAATTGTGCTGTGTGTTTTACACTCTTTCTTGGACATTAATGATAAACGTGCTTCAGTTAGTTAAAGCTTGCTAGTATGTTTGTAATATTTATATTTCAAAATATAAGATTTAGGTTGTGCCAAAAAGGGGAAGCAAGTGAACTATTTCCCTTTTCAGAGGAGTATGCCATGAGAGGAATGGTGGCTGTACAGTCTGAATATGAAAGATGGAAATATCATTAAGTATGAACAATGATAAAATTAGGCAAAACCGTTCTAATGCAAAAGTGTTCTCAGTCTGCAGCATAGTTTCCATATTTACGGTGTAAGTATCCGAATTCCTGTAAGGATCAAGTTGCTAGAAGCTATCTACTGTCTGTATAACATAGTGCTAGGTTCATTAATGGCAATGACAGCAATTTATTCACTGCTGTCACTTGCACATCACTAAACCTTCTTTCCAAAGTGAAGACAGCTTCCTTAGCCACAGCTGGCATGGTTTTGGTATGCTTCTGTCTTTCTAAGTGTTTCAAATGCATGGAAGGAATCAAAACAACTACAGCTTCCATCTGAGGGACTTGTGTATTCCCTGCTCAACAGAGGCATGTCTTCAAGTGACAGGGTGAGAAGAAGACGTATTGCCTCCAAATAAGGGTGTTCAGCCCACAGCATGGTTCTTCTTGTGAATTTGATAAAAGAGTGGAAAAGACAGGTTGTAATGGCTGCTCTGATAGCACTGTGACTCGTACTAATAATAAAGTCAGAGGAGTAATGCAGATTTGCAGCTCTTTCTTCAGTAGAAATTATAGGGATGCCTTCAGTGGGCATTTTAACATTCAGTGCATTGTGATCAAGCTTTCTTGTGAAGCGGTGATTTACTGTGATATGTTCTTGCTGGAAGCATGGGGCTTCGGGGAAGGAACTTTATTTTTAATGATAAACAGTGTTGCTAATTTATTTTACAAACTGGGGAAACAAATAGAAAGGGAGCTGTCCTTACTGAATCACAGGTAATCTCGTGCAGTCCCAGCAAGGTAGCCATCTGCAGTTTGTCTGCTGGGCCTTTAAACAGAAAGCAAATCACCATCCTGCAATTAACTATCAAATGCCATTTATAGCCAAGAGGCTGTTAGACTTGCTGCAAAAGTTTTTTTCTTTGTTGTTCCTTTCCTTTCTTATTTTTTTTCCTCCTTCTCACCACTGAATCATTAAATTGGCTATTCTAACCTTGCTTCAGGGAACAGATGGCTAACCCTAAGGGGAAAAAATGGAAGTGACTATTTATGGTTTTCATCTTAAATCATTTTCAAATCTTTGGGAATACGCATTCCCCATCTCCATCTTAATAAAGCAGACCTTTTAAAAAGTATGTGACTTTCTAAATCATTTTTTCAAGGGTACTTGTTCAATCTTCTGCACCTGCCCCCCACATGCACACAGTTAAGCTCTTGCTCTTTCTGTCTGGGTGCATTGCAACAGTAACACAAAGAGTGAGAAGCACCTATGATTCCCTTTTAAGGTATGCATAAGTACAATTAAAAAACATCAAAGAATCAAAGTGGCTTTATGGTTACATTTCCATTTGCAAACATTGTCTACATATACTCCACTTGTGACCCTTCTCCCTTCTTTTTCTGCTGTAGAACAGGTTTGAAATTTTTGATTTAGAGCTTCACAGGAGATACAATGGTGTTTGTTCGGAACAAAGTTGTGCATTGTTTTGTGGGCTGAAATTTTTTTTTCTTTTTTTTTTTTCCGATGCATGAAAATGAATTGTGGTATCAAAGCCCACCAAATACTATAAATCTGATATAAATCTGATTTAAGGTAAAGTTTCTGACACATGGTAATACTGTTTTATAACCAAAGTGACATCGCATGCTTTTCTTTTGATTCCAGACTCTATGACAATTTTAAAACAGGAACATTTGTTCTCTCTAAGAGCACGTCTCGAGATTTTGAAGTTCATGTTCGCCAGTGGGACTGTGGAAGTCTTCACTATCCAGCATCCTGTAACTGTGGCTTTGTAGCCAAAGAAGGGAGTGATATAATTGCATTTGACATGTGCAGTGGTCAGCTACATGAGTCACAGCCACACTTATCCATAATAAGTAGAGACACAACAGGAAGCCATGTCAGAATCACTGAATCTTACCTAGGAAGGAAAGTAACAGTAAGTAAATATTGCTTATGAAGGTAACAGTTACTTCAGCAATTATTTTTACCAGTTCACACCAACTTCAGAACTAAAACATTCTTTAGTTTCTGCAATTAAGCAATAGCATAATGTTTATTTTATGATCATAGTCCTTTAGCCAATGTTTTGCTTGTAAGTGATGGACATTGTCCTCAAAAATAAGGATGTGTCAATGTGCACACCTTTCTGGAACAGTGTTGTCAGTCGCAATATATGGCCTTCGTGTGGACAGTGCAGTTTTCTGATCTAATATGCACTTATTTAGCAGTTCTAATTTTCTGAAATGGGATTTCTGTGTGCTGTTTGCTCACACCAGTATCATATGGGAAGATATTGTAGGCACATAATGAAGTATGCCAGGTGATATCCACAGAATTAGAAGTGTAGGTGGTTTCTCTACAGAGTTTGGCCCTCAGATAAAACATCCATGTTTGCTTTTATAATTCCCTGTAGCTTTTCTTTTGTATAAAATTGCCATAGGACTCTACTGAGTTTGAAACAAAGCAGAATTTTAAAATGAAACACTGAATTGCTCTTAATCCTTCTGTTGGTCTGGAAAGCAAGCCATAAAAACAGATATGCCTTTTCAATGTAGATTTGGCTATTAGCATAAGAATACTTTAAATATTTCGCTGTTATCTGAAGACTTCAGATTTTAAATATTAAGATGTCATTAGACAATGGAGAAATAAAATTTCTTATGTTTTAGAGGTAAAAATACTGAGAAACAGAAAAATTAAGTGACTTACTGAGGTTTGTGCACCATTAATAATAGAAACAGCATTTCAACTTGGAAGTTTAAATCCTCACAACAGCCATAAAATTCTCCATGGATTCCCGTTAATGATTAGTGTTTCTTTCTCCTTTATGTGGAAAAGAGCATCTTCTCCTTTGGCACAACACTCATAAGCTTTTTATTCTCTCTTTTTTTTTTTTTTTTTTTTTTTTCTGTGAGTAAAAATGTATCTGGATTGTGTTTTTTAATTCTTCAGATTAGTAAATTAAAAATTTCAATTCTCAGTTTATATTCAAGATAGTAATATTTCTCCTGATCAGGAAGAATTACCGAGCATTGTAGAATAAAATAATGAATATTTGAGACTACTCTAGTCTGTCTAGAACACGTAGGGTTGCATCTGCAGGTAGAAAGTTATTTTATTTTAAGCTACTAACACAGAGAATGATGTAGTTACACAAAGAAAGTGAGAAGGGTGCTCCCCAAAAGTCAATTCACGTTACCAGAATTATCCCTTTACACATGAAGAGTGAGTGGCCTTTTTTTGCTTTGCCCAGCTGATCTTTGATTCCCTGTAGTTTTGTAGTCATTGACCTTCTACAGTATATCTGATAATGATGGATGAAGCTTATTGACCTGTAGTGCACCATCTAGCTGCTTGCTAAGACTGAGATGCATTGGATTTGCATTTACAGCATTTCTCCAGAAGAAGAAACAACAAAATTTGTCAGATTTAGAATAGTTAGAGCCAAAATTTAATGGGATAACTTGGTATGGCTGGCTTTGCAAATTGTTCCTTGGCAACAAACATACTTGATTTTATTAGGTAAATTAAAAGTCATGCTTCTCACAATGATATCATCAATCTCTTTTTAGGTTTTGTTTTCTTCTGGAGCTTTTGTTCGTGCTGATGTGAGTGAATGGGGGATGAGCATAACACTTAGGGCACCCAGTTCAGATTACAGAAATACAATGGGACTCTGTGGCACCTTTGACGGAATTGCAGAGAATGACTATCACACTGCCAGTGGGGTGGAAATCCCAAACAATTCTAATGCTCCTTTTTCTTTTATTAAGGAATGGAGGTAACAAAACACTTATGTTTCAATCAAACATCATCGGTTTTGGTTCAGCTTTGCCCTTGTGCTGTTTAAAAACTTGTTGAAATTAAAAAAAAAAAAAAAAATCCTTCCAACTTTTTAAGTTAAAATCAGACTGAAGTGCCAAATTAGTATTTAAATACTAAGTGTGATGTAAGATTAGTTTGAGCAGGTTTTGAAGAAAATATCAGAAAAGATCTGTTTTCCTAAACTTTTTTATAAAACTAATTTTTTCCTTAACTATTTTATTAAAGTTATTCTTATGGGTTTTGTGATTTAACTGGGGTCCATAATCATAGCTGTATATTGCAGATTCTGTAATCAATCCTGTAGAAGTATGAAATAACAAAAAGTAAAACAAGCTCTGATTCTTTATGAGGAAAAAAAATGGTCAAGGAAATTGAGATACAGATTCTTCTTTTTGTTTCTTCTGTAGAATTCCACCAGGAGATAGCTTGTTTGACAGGATACCACCTTCTTTACCGTCTTCTAGGAAAACAGCCTTTTGTGACTGCACACTTGAAGTTGCTGGATTATATCAATCAGTGAATAAACTAGAGACAGTCTCTAAATCAGAACTTTCTCTGTCTTGCAAAGAAAGTGAAAATGGAAGATTTCTTTCTTTGATACCAGGACTGGATGTCACTGCTGAGTATCTCAGTTCTGTTGAGCTTGTCAGAGGCTTAAAGAAACGTTCACCTGCACATGAAATGGATTCCTCTACACTTCTGCAGAGGGAGGATAATCAAACCATACTTCACAAAACTTTATTAGTAAACACACGTGTCTCTGCAACCTCACAGGTCAGTTCTGGTGCAGAAAGAGAAGAAACTTCAAGATCAGGAATGAAAATAATTTCTCCCAGTTACAGTAGTAATCTTCAGGAAAGTCAATCTATTACAAGTAGAGGGAAGCGCCAAAGTTATTACGAATATCATCCAGTATTTCTATTCCAACGTCTTAGCCAAACAGACTTGGAGGGCTACAGGTACTTTTTCCCAGAGGACCATGCCACTGACACAGACCAGAAGTTTCTTCCTTCTTGGCCCACACCTTCTGGGCTCACTGAGTCTAGAGCTTTGGGACTGTGCCAGCAAGCAATAGCCAATTCCAGTATAGGAAGATCTTGTGGTGGCCTTCTTGGCAGGCGAATAGAAGATGCAATCAGTATGTGTATTAAAGATTTGCTGCTTAAAGATGACCTCAGATGGGCAGAAGCTTCTTTAGCTCTTCTAGAGAATGAATGTGAAAAGAGAGTTTTAGAAGAAATAAATGACAACCAACAGGAGTTTCAAGGTTCTATTGAGAACCTACTTATTGCGCTGAAATGTCCCAGTCTCTGTAGTGGTAACGGAGAATGTACAGACTGGGGTTGTGCCTGCTTTAAAGGCTATGGCTCATATGACTGCAGCATACTATCTGGTAAGTGGGAAAAGCAATGAGATCTCCTTAACATTTTCCATATTTGTGCAACATCTTGCTGCCTTTCTCTCCTGCTTTTTATACACTGGCAGGGGGTTCCCTATCGTGGGACTCTGTTCAGCAGTCTAGTTCCAATTTAATACAGCCGTTATTGTTCTCTATTCAGCCTTCTTGTTTCCCAAGGGCAAAACGTGGGCTTAGTTTCTGGTGTGTCAGATTTTAAAAAATTACTACTCAGTTTGCAATCCAGAGTACTGCCTCAAGAGATTACTGTGTTTCCGCATGCTGCCTTCTTCAAGGAAGATCTGATGTACAGTCCTGCGGACCTGTTTATTAACTGCAAGTGGGATGTTTTTGGTGGCTATATGTCTGTAAGCTAACTGTTAAATGTGGTGGAAACAGAATTGATGGTGAAGAAAGAGGTATAGCAAATAGAGCTGGGCAGGGTTTTTTTCGGTAAAAAAAGATAGTGACCGAAAATGCAGGCAAGCAGCTATACTATAAAAATACGAGAAGTACTAGAAAATGTGAAACACTTTCAAATAAAAAAAAATATTTTGTTTTGCAATAGTATTTTTGTTTTAGTAACCTATTTCCACTTCTAAAAAGAAGTGGAAAATAGAAGAGGGTAATAAAAATAAATATTAGCTTCCCCTTTAAATCAAATAAGTTAATTTTACTTCCAAAAAAATCTGAATATTCTAATTTTTGTAAATTTAGTTCATGAACTAACCTCTACCTGCGATGTTTTTGTTTGATATTTAAACAAAAAAATCCGATTATAAATTACTGTATAATTCTAGTCTTTCCAATTCTTATTAGAGTCTGAGTTTCAATTATATTTTATACTGCAAGTGTGATGTAAGAACCGTAGATGAAAAAACAACCCACTTATTCACAAGTGTTTATTATGGCATGAATGTTTTTTCTGCTTTATGATACTGAAGTTCCAAGAGAAGATAAAAAGTCTAGCTTTAAAGCTAAAACACATTTTAACAACACAAAATGTTTCTGTTTGTACCTTTCATCAACCAGTTCCAGGTTTTATTGTTCACATAGTTTACTAAGTTAGATAGATAAAGAAACATATTGCTTAAAGTCAATGCATATGAATGAGTTCAATGTACCTTCATTTTATAACCTCTACTTTGAAGACCAGGCTCCAGAAATTACGGAACTGGAAAATGCTGGGCTATGTGATATTCGGCAGTATGACTGCACATCAGTGAGAGTTTTTGGACATGGCTTCAGGGAGTCATCAAGTCTGAAGTGTGAAATTATCAAGTTGCAGGTATATCTCATTGTATGGTAACAATTATGTTTAAACTTCTCAGCAAATGAGCAAAAACTGTCTGACATCTACTAATCATTTGTGTGTACAACCTAATGCTTTAGTAGAAACTAAAAGCAGAGGCACTGAATACTTTGCAGCAGACACTCAAGTCTTTGCAAGATTGCTATTTCCTCAATGATAAGAGAAATAGGAAACATAATGGGAATGTTCAGCAGCTAAGAGGGAGATAACAGCATACAGCAGCTATCCATCAGGAAAGGGCAAGGGCAGACCTATTAGTAGCAACCAGTACATTACCAGTACATTGTTGTTCATTTTTCTTTTTTTTTTTTTCTTTTTTTCTTTTTTTCTTTTATTAAGTGCTTATGGAGAGAAAGTGAAGTACCACTTCTTTGAGAAAGGACAGCAAGGTTAAAGACATTACTAGATTTCCGTCTCAAATCTAATGCTCAAAATAGCCCTGTTAAAAACATAATAAATCTGTTACAAAAAGGGAAAGACATTTTTGATGTGTTGTCCATTTCCCTGGGGTAGAATGCCATGGCTATTTAATAATATGTTGGTTCTATACCCCAGGTTTGAACATGAGATTAAGAATACTACACTGCAAAGTAAGAGGAGTCTGTACAGACAGAATGCTGTTACTCAGAATTTGCCCAAGGGAAAATTACAAGCTGTTTACAAGTGTTAGCCTGAAATGAACAATCTGTAATTACAAGTTTTTACATCATGTTAGACATGAGAATGAAAAAGCAAAAAGCTTCCAAGTAAAACTGGATTTCACTGGTGTGATGTTCTGGGGGAGGGGATGGCAAAAGGAGAAACATTCAATGGGAAACTTCTGTCCCTGACACACACAAAAAAAAAACACCTTTCCTTAGGTAGTGGATACTGAAGTTATTTAAAGTTATATTTGAAAGATTAAGCAATATGGGCTATAGATTTTTTTTTTTTTTTTTTTTTCCTCAGCACAATATGTATTCACTCATCTGCAAGTTGGCTTGAAATGAGAAAGTTGAGAGTACGTTTACACTCCATTAGGTTAAAAGACTTTTAGACCACTCTCACAGTGAGACAATTATTGGGAGTTCACTTGTCACAGCTTGAAATGTCTCAGTCTTAACTCATGGCAAGATACTCTGGTATAACATTTTTTGTGGTAGAATACTTGGCTTCTAACTACCCAAACCTCCTAGTTAATCACTTTTATTGATGATCTTCTTACTGTCAAGAGCCAGGTTAGAAAGTGAACAACACTGATACTATCTGAAATTAAGGAAGAGGCTTGGAGGTATTTTGTTTTGTTTTGTTTCTTGAAAATACCACAGAAAGGTGATTTGTTTTTTGATTTTCAGGCTCGCATAATGATGGTTTTATGCAAATGCCAGTGGAGTCACAACAGTACGGAACTCCTTGTATTTTGAGATAAACTTAAATGATCAAAATTTCACAGAAGAAGCATTTTGGCAGAATTTAGAGCTAATGCACACTGAAATAATCATTTTTAATATTTTCACTTTTGAAAGACTAAATCAAATCCATTGTCCATGGACTGGCCTACCATGTTAGAAAGGATGTAGGCCTTGTGTATTCATGATGCTAAAAGAGGGGATTCAGAGAAGTCTGTATTGGAATACCTCAGAGATGAAGTAATGTATGTTTCTTGGTAGGGGTTTGGGTAGAACATAGCCAAGGAGCCTATAATTACACAGATCCAGAATTTTCTTAGATTTTGTACAGGATAAGAGTGCATTTAAACCCCCAAAATAAAAATAGAGGTTTAGTTTTTTCTTATTTACGTTGAATTACAGAAGCAAATTTTTGTATGAACCTTATTCTAGTAGAAATTTTTTTTTTTTTTTTTTTTTTTTTGTATGGTTAATATGTTTCTGAAAAAAATATCTGAATGTGCTTCCAGCTAATAACAAAAGGTTTCTGCAGGAAAAGACTGCATCATATTTTGAAGGTTAAATGCTTTCAGAAACACCTACTTAGAAATATTTAGTTGTTACATTTTTAAGTCACCCTTGCCATGAATTTCTTAACTTAGTATAGGATGAAAGAAGAAAAAGATTGGTTTGAACAGAAATAGTTCATGTCTTTTCAGGTTTTTTATTTTTTATGGGACTATTTTTCTGTTAGTAAAAATGCAAGGCCATGTTTCCCATTTCAGGATAGGGATTAAGTAAATGCCTCACTTGCCTCCAAACTGAAAAAAGTAGCCAGCACTGTAAAACCTAGTTAAGCTCAAAATAATTTTGAACTTGCTGTTCTCTTGATTCTTAGTCTGCCTAAGTATTTTCAATATGCTTAACCCTGCTTCCTATTGCAATCAATACTTCAATCAAATATTACCATCCCTATTTTGTTATCTTGGTCTCTCAAGACGTGGATGACTTGCCCTCGCTGTAGTTTAGAAGTCTACATGGGTTAATGGTGTAATCTATTGGCTTGTGCAGGGGTTCAGTGGCTAACTGCCAGTATCGCCTGGCACCTAAAATTATAGCGGAGCCCTGCCAAAACCTCATTGGTTCATTTGACTAAAGCTTGTCCTCTCCTGGGAGCAGGGATGGAGAGGGATAAAGGCACTGATACATCAGATCAGTGCTACTAGAGGATCACCCTCCTGTTAATCTCCAGATGCAAGCACTCCTCTTCCTCAGTAAGGCCATGCCAAGTACCAGGGAAGACTTTTCAGCCTCTTCTCCCATAGGAACAGGCTAGAAATCTAGTTGTGAGAAAAAAAATTGGCATTTAATATTTCCCACAACATTCTAATCCAGAGATAGTAGACACATTGAAACACTATGCAATACTTTTATTTATTTTATTTATTTATTTGTTTGTTTTTTTCCTCTGATTAAAAATATTTTCATATTGCATTTCACTGAAAAACAGATTCTCTGTCCTAAAATTTAGTATAGTGATAGCCAATGGATTCCTGGAGAACCTCTAACTATGTCAGCTGCCTTCCAAAATGCCAGGACCGTCGACTGCCAGTTACCAAATGATGGCCAGCAGTCTGATGCCATAGATCTGGTTGATGATAAACCCATTGCCTGGTGGCAAATAAAGGTAGTTGTAGAAATTTCAAATGTTCACTTACAGATAAGATAAAAATATATTTTTAATATATAAAAATATCTGTTAATATTTATATTTATATTTAATATTTTTTATATATATATATATATCTGTTAATATCTATTAAGATAAAAATATATTCCATAGATACTCTCTTTTCTTTAACGGTACTGTGGGTAGAACTCATTTTGCTTTAACTTGTGGTCTCATTTTTGTCACCTAAGCTTAAGCATTGAGTGCCATTTGAGAGTGAAGTCCTGCAAGGGAACTGTCCACTCTAAAGGGGTAGATATGACCTAGAATCTACAGAGGCACACATCATTCAAGAGCAGAAGGCAAGAGCCTTCTGTGCATATCAAATTATGTCAGACATGTTCATGGAAAAAATTAGTTAAGCCCAGTCTGCATGCACAAGTGTCTGTTGGAGGTAGACATCTTGAGTCAATAAGGTCAACAGAGCCTAGAAATTATTCAGTCTACCATAATGTAAACACATATCTGTGGTCAGTTAAGTATCTGCCTTGACTTACTGACAGGATTGATTAGATTTCTGCTACTGTGAGAGTTTAAAAAGATAAATGTAATGTCTATCACTGAGTCGAATCCCATGCTAGCAATCTGTGCTGGTGAGATGTTGATACCTATATGGGTTAATCCATTTTCACTCTACATCTTGCAGATTTCTAATGACGGATTCATTTATAGCAACTCTAAAACAATGATTATATATGATGGAGCCTGTCAGACATGTGAATCACAGGAATCTGGGTTATGTACGCTAAAGGTATATATGCCATTATTCTGTGTTTAGTATGAAAATATGCATCTCCTCAGATAGAAAAAAATCTAAAAAAAAAAATCATACCCTGTTTACAGCAGGATTTTTTTTTCTTTTCACAGAAATAAAAAATACAGAAAGAGAAGCTCAGGTAGAGCAATTTTGAACAAACAAACAAGAACAAACAAAAAAACCCACAAATTCTATATAATACCAAATAAAATCATTCTGTCAGTTGTTTAGTTCTAACAGTAGTGGAAATGTAAGATAGATTAGATTTTATTTGACACTTAAAAAAATTACAAATACAAATCCTGTGCTTCTGTGATTTACTGTTTGACAAGAATCAATGAATCACATTGTCATTTCTATAAAAGGAGAAAACATGCAACATAGATGGACTCTGTTATGGTGAAGGTGACACAAATCCAACCAGCCCTTGCTTACTGTGCAGACCTGACATCTCAAGGTTAACGTGGTCAGTTGTTGAAAGTAAGTTCTAAATAGCTGTTTTTTTTTTTTGTTGTTGTTGTTGTTTTTGTTTTTGTTTTTTTTGTTTGTTTGTTTTAAGTACCAAGAAGTTTTGAAACTAAGAATTTTCAAAATCTATGAAAGTACTGAAATTTTGAGTTTAATTACTTAAGAGTTTTAGATAAAGCACTATTTTTGCTTGTGATTTGATCTTGGTTTTCATCTTGCATTTCTCCTAATTTCTGAAAAAGATGTTTTCTTTTCTAGACTAGTCTTGTCAATTTGTGTTTTGTTTTTCGCCCTTTTTACTACCATTCAACTGCTGAAATTTAACAGCTCTTTAAGCCTAATTAGCTGGCTACAGTCTTTTGATGTTTGGAACAGCTATGTCCACAAATGTTTATCTTCAACATTTATGAATAAAAGATACTTTCCAACAATCAGATACATGTTCTTCGGTGTTTTTGTGGTTTGGTTTTTTTTTTTTTTTTTTTCATTATTTGAATGGATAGTCTATATAAAAATATTAGATAGCCTACATATGAAGAATTTTGTCATAGGAAAATTCAGACTAGAAGGGGTCTCAGGATACTATCAACTCCATCCTCCTGCTTAGAGTTGTGAGCTCTGTTCAACTCACTCGACAGTTAATTTAGGGTGTTAATAGCAGCATATAAGCAGCTATTCTTTTCATATTACCTTATGTGAAAATTCATAGTGAAAGAAGGTAGCTATATCCCTGTTCCAAAAGAATGAAACGTGAACTCCTGCAGCAGCTGGGGAATCAAGGGATTTCCGTGTTAGATCCCTAGACTATAATTCAGTATTACCAAAGTCAGAAATGGGAGAAGAATGTAAAACAGGTCACTTCACTGGAAACCTTAATTTAATAATCTTAATCCCCTTCCTACATCCCAGCTGCAAAACCTACTCTCTCCCCTGGCTCCTGCTTCTCCTCACTTCCCTGACCTTTCCTGATCTTTCACTGACCTTGTCCTGGTGTTGGTGGTGGTTTTGCCTGTTTATTTTCACCTGTTGTCTTTAGAGCTCTGAAGTGAGTAAGCTGTGTGGTTGAAATGCTTATGAAGAGTGAGTGCTTTACTTATTCAATCGCTGTATTGTTTTGTTAAGATAACAAAAGATAACTTCATATCTTCGTATCTATCATAACTTGTTAAGATAACAAAAGATAACTTCAGCCCGTTCCCAAGTAGTGCTTAACAATGTCTGTTCCTTTATTAACAAAAACGCCAATCAACTCTGAGTTTCATGGCTTTCTGTACTTTGATCTGCAAACTGTAACTCTTCATAGTTAAAACAGTGTTTAATTTCAATAAAATCCCAATTCTTTTTGTGTGTAGATGCAATGCATTTTTACAAGCCCTTGAATAAAGTAATTTTTTGTTAATTAATGTTGTCACATCTATAATGAAAATATCTACTCTTTTTGCTGTGCCATTCAAATAATATTAGAATTTATAGAAATAATCACATATGACTTTCTTAACAGAAGTTTATGTTCATTTTTTATTTTTATAAGTATGTTGCAACTCTTGCTTAAAGGAGAAAATATCTCTTTTGTTACAGACAACCAACCTCCAGTGCTTGAAACTTTTCAGGATATGCTGCAGACTTTTTATGGAGAAGACTTTGTATATCAGTTCTTGGCTTCAGATCCAGAGGGCTCTGCTATTCTTTTCACATTGGAGTCTGGTCCTGAAGGTGCCAGTCTTTCCCCATCAGGTCTCCTTTTGTGGAAAGCTGTGTCAAAGAATCCCCATAAATTAACATTTTCTTTGACAGATGACTGCAATGCGGAGACTAAGGTAGAAATAAAGGTAATTAATTTTATAGTACAAAGACACATGCTAGTAAGATGTTTACAATACCTAATTACAAAGTCATTGGTAGTTCATAAAAAGAGAAAACTGTCTTATTGGGCATGTCTTGTAGGTCAGGGTAAAATCGTGTGATTGCCTAAATAATGGCTCATGTGTGACAAACATTAATTTCCCACCTGGAAGTGGAAGATACCTCTGTGTGTGTGTGGCTGGATTTGAAGGTGATCTCTGTCAAGTGAATACTGATGACTGTAAACTTAACCAGTGTGGTATTGGCAGATGTGTGGATGGAATAAACAGCTATTACTGTGAATGTCCACCTGAACTTCAAGGTAAACTACTACTTTATTTACACACATTTATCACACTTAGTGACAAATAGGATTTTTTAATTTCATGTCTGATTATTTTTAATTTTTTGACTGAAAAGAGCTTACTGTTTCTATGAAGAAATTTTAAAGTCTTGTGATTTATGATATACTTCAAGATTTTTCTTGCATGAATGCAATGGTAGATTATAGTGAAAGAACAAGTGATTATGAGAGCAAATTTTCCATGTTTTCCTCTGGTGAACATAGTGAAATAGGAGTGGTGGGTTTGGTTACAGTGTGGTTCCTCCCATGCCTGCAGATAAAACAGTTCACAGAGCCCATCCTCTTCATTTTCCTTAATAAGCAAGATATTTGGCATATAATGGAAAAACATGCATAGCAAACCTAGTCGTCTGTACACAGTAGATGTACTGAAATACTTTGATGTACTTAATAGATACACTTCTTTGTGTTCATCATCTGCATACACTGTGTTTTTATCGCTTATAGACATATTGTCAAAGTCTGGTAACAATATCATGAAAATATGTATTTGAATGCAGGTAAAAATTGTCAGGATGATGTAGATGAATGCCTTTCCAGTCCTTGCTTTCCTGGAGTATTTTGCTTCAACACTTTTGGTTCTTATTATTGTGGTCCATGTCCAAATAACCTACATGGAGATGGGAAGTCCTGTTACGGTAAAATGATCTATTTTTCAGAAGAATGCTTATTACTGACTGTAATCAGATAAAATATCTTTGGTTGTGCTATATATTCTGAGTAACTTAGAAATGCTCAGTAACTGGCAAAAAAAAAAGGATTCTTTCTCTGACTGTTGACTGCTGGGATCAAATTTCAGTTGTTCATGACATTGGAAGGCAGTGGGTCACATAGCTGCAAAATATCCAAAAATGTTTATCTAGAACTAGAATGGCATGTGATGTATTTTTTTTTTTCTGCATTATTTTCATAATATGAGTAGTTGTTGACAAAACACTTTCCTAAGACTGTTTGACATAGAACTGTTTATTCAAAGCAAGACAGTTGCGAAATAAGGTGCCGAAACATTTATTTTCTGTCTATTAAGCAAGTCCTGAATAACTTGTATTTTTAAAACACTCAACTGAAAACCTTTAAGAAACAATTTTTACTCTTCACCTGCTTTCTAAATTCTGACTTATTTTATGTACTAAAGCTTTGCAATTTATTTGCTGTTGAAACAAAAGTGACTATTACCATTCCTCCTCATCTGTTGTTTTTAGAAACCTTTGAAGACATTTCTGCTGAAAGAAAGGATTCCGCAGGAGAAGTTGAAGGTAATAAAGGTGATTTTTTTATTAAATGAAAATAGTGAAATTTCTGATTCATACTGATAAGAATATAGCTGGCAAATTAAAGGCTTGAGTAAGTTTTATTTTACTCACTTTTATTTTTCAGTTTTAATTTAATTCATTACTTGGGTTGCATTCCTATTTCTGATCTTACAAATGACACTGAAATGTCAATATCAACAAATCCCTTAGGTCTGTCAAGTCATTTCATTGACAGGGTGATGTATGACATTCTTTCTGTTGCCTTTTGTTTTTGTGACTAACCACAGACATACAATAGGTAACATGGGGATAGGGACATCTGTTATATGAGATAAGCAAAAGTTTATGGCATTATGTTGAATGCCATTTTCATACTTCAACTCAAAAGAAAGGTGAAGGATATGGCAAATGGATGTCCTTAATTCCAAACCTCTGTAAATGCTCTTGCTGGCATTTCCAGATCTGTGCCTGCTGGGGCTTTATTCACAGGGAATTCTCATTGGGTGTCTTTTCCCTTTATCACTGACATGTTAGCAGGGCATGAGGAATGTTCTCTCACTAATTGCCAGTGCTGGATAATTCTTCATCAACTGCAAAATCGGTTTTTAGTTTTCAGCAAATAAAAATAAATAAATAAATAGATCAGAGAAATAGCACTTCGCAATAAGATTTGAGGAAGTTTAACTTTTTGTTGACAGATTTCTAATACTGTTCAAACTGGGGTTAGGGACAAATCTTAGGTTAGGTTGAACAATCTCCTCCAACTCAATTCCTGTTCAGACCCATAATGCTAAAAGCCCATATAATTGATTATATGATAATAATTACAATGCCACATTCCTTTCCACAATCCACCAAAACACCTTCTTTTCCTGGGCAGAACAAGGGGCCCATCTCGTTCATTTTACACTACTGTCAAAGAAAAGGCTAAGTCCATCCCTGTCACTTATAAACCACATGTAACATCCCAGTAATAAAAACCTTTACAAAAGTGAAGAAAAAAGTTTGGAGAATTCTCAGAGTTCTCTGAAATAATTAAACTGATAAAGTAATGTTTAATACTTTTGCTAAAAGGAGATGGATTATTCATGTAAATACTGTTGATAATGCATCAGTAAGTATAAATGTATATAAGTATTTTTTGTGACTAAATATCTGCTTCTAGACTCTAGGTTTATTGCCTGCACTTAGATACACACGTGAACAACAAGCAGTATCTTCTGTTTAAGCTCTCTGTTGCAGTTATCTAGGTGGTAGCAATATATGGTGCTGGCAATTTGCTCTGACAGTAAAGCTCTTTATTGCCGCTAGCTGCGTGCCTCATACATGTGGTGCTTTCTCCTTATCTTCCATCCATGAAAAGGCCATGGTGAGTGTGGGAAATGAGGTAGCCAGAGTATCTTCATCTACTCTCATTATGCCAGCAATTAGTTATGTTCTACTGGGTATATGTATTCTGGTGTAGCACATAGGAAGATAGGCTTCCTGAAGCACATAATAAATGTGTTGTATGTTTTTCTGCTCAGATGTTCCCCACCCTTGAATGAAATAAGTCCTGTTATATTTCTGTATTTTTCTTCTCCTTTATTTCTAATATCCTGTAGGTTTTCAACAGTCATCCTTTGACAAGGTTTTCAGCATCTCAAGCTATATTCCCAATTCTACAGATGTCCCTGAGAAACAGGGAAACATTTCTATAGAAATGGCCAGTAGAAGCACTCCACCTTCCTACACAGTAAAAACAGTCACCTCTTGGAAGTCATTTAATTTGCAGAGAAGTGCTTCTGTACAACCAGCTGGTACTGGAAATGTTGCTCATGCTCTCAGCACCACCAACAGTCCCCTTTCTAACACAGAAGGGAGTTCCTTAGTGAACACTGTGGTGACCACTTCATCAAGGAGCCATGCTTTATCACCTGAGAAGAAAACAAGGGCAGAAGCTGAGCGCTACAGTTATTCTGAGACTCACAAGAAGGCTTCTTTTAGCAGCACAATAGATACAAGCAAAGAGCTTTCTTTGCCAAACAAAGTGTTCAGAGGCAGAAATGCTCACAGGGTTCAGTACCTGTTAGCCAAGCATAAAGCAAGTCCTTTACCTGTTGTTCTTGTTAAAGTGACTGTCTCACCAAAAATACTTCCTGAAGATGCTGATGAAATCACGGTTCCTAAAGCAGTCACCTGTGCTGATTTACCCTGTTTTCCTGGAGTACCTTGTGAGCCAAGTCAGGATGGAAATGTCAAGTGTGGTCGTTGTCCTTATGGCTACTATGGAGATGGCTTCACTTGCAGAGGTATTGCAAATAACTGTACCAAATTTATTTATTTATTTATTTATTTTTCTGAAGAAGGATCCCATGATCTCTTTTAACCTGAAAGTTCATTGTTACTGTGTGATCACTGAAATGCAAATAGCATTGAATTTCCTAATTTCTGCATATTGACATTGGCACAGCTTACAGGCTATTAGTTGTATGGATGCACTTAATATTTTTCTAATGTACCTTAGGCTCCTCATGTACAGGAAGGGACATAACTGATTGTATGTGATATGTTTACCTTGCTAGGCAAGACACAATTATGCTGAAATGCCACCGTCTGTTTCCTTATTCCTTCCATTGTTCTCTTAATTGCCTTTCAGCAATATGTAGACAAACATGTGGCAAAAATATGGAGTGTGTGGCGCCCAATATTTGCAAATGCATGCCTGGTTATGCTGGTTATAACTGTCAGACTGGTGAGTATGGTATTTTGATTTAGTCCGTGGTAACTCGTATCAATGAATTAATGATTTCAAGATTGTTGTTGATTTTGCACAGCTCTATGCAGACCTGATTGCAAAAACCATGGGAAGTGCATTAAGCCCAATGTCTGTGAATGTCTATCAGGATACAGTGGCTCCACTTGTGAGGAAGGTAAACAAAATATTTTCTACTTTTGAATGAATAAATATCCAAAGGGTACTGTAAATGACTTCTGTAATTGTGCATTCTAACAGGAAAGATGTGTGTTAATTTTAGTTTTCCTTTAACAGAGATTCCTATATTTAGTAAGTTATGACAGCAAAATACCATATTTTGATTTAACCTCTAGCTCCTTCAGTACAATGCTAATCTAAAAATCATGAGAAAACTGTTTGGTTGTTTTTTATTTATTACTCACTTCTGAGTAAGCAAATTTACTATGCTTTATCCACTGGACATTTGTTCAGAGTTGCCTTTCTCCACTTCACCCTTTCAGCACCTTTTAGGAAAACGAAGGCTTTCACACCTCACTTTCATGTGCATGTATGTGCATTCCCAGCAGACAATGATTTACAGCGAAAATCCAGTCCCTCTAAGCTAGACACCTTCACTTAGGCATTGGCACATACAAATCTCTATCTCTTTGAGGATTTGGGTAAGAATACAAAAGGATGTCTCAAACAACCCTCTGAATTCTTTATCATTCAATGAAGAATAATTTTGAAATACCTGCATGTAAATACTGTCTTCTCTCTGCTGACTGTACAGAGAATACTAGTTGTCTTCAGGTGGTGATCCACTTTGCTTACTTGTGATATACATGTATTTCTCTAAGTACAAGTGTTCCAAATTCTCTTAGGAAGAGCTCCTAATGGCACGTAAGGGTGACACCCTGTGGTGGTTTCACACCACTGGGCAGCTTAAACTCCATGACAACCACTCTCTCACTCCTCCAAGGAAGAGAGAAGGAAAATGGAAGAGGGCTCAGGGGTTAAGATAAGAGCAGGGAGATAACTCATCAGATACCGTCACAGACAAAACAGATCCAGCATATGGAGATGTATGTAATTTTTTGCCTATTGCTAATAACAATCAAGAGCAGTGAGAACTAAAGGCAAACTAAAACCACCTTTACCCCCGATCCACCCTCTTCTACCTTCCTCCCCCTTCCCCTCCCCCCATGCAGTGCAGGGCAATGGGGAATGGGGGCTGTGGTCAGCCCCTGATGCTTCATCTCCACCACTCCTTCACAGTCACTCTTTGCCCTTGCTCCACGTGGGGATGCCGTCCTTCCCGAACTGATCCTGTGTGGACTGCCCCAGCCCACACAGGCAGCAGCTCTTGAAGAACTGCTCCCAAATAGCTCTGTACCACAGGGTCCATCCATCAGTAGCAAACTGCTCCAGCATGGGTCCCCCCAGATCCCCTGCTCCTGTGTGGGCTCCTCTCTATGGGCTGCAGCTCCGGCCCAGGGCCTGCTCCTGCGGGAGCTCTCCATGGGCTGCAGCCTCCTCCAGGCCACATCCACCTGCTCCACTGGGGGCTCCTCCACAGGCTGCAGTGTGGAGATCTGCTCCATGTGGGACCCATGGGCTGCAGGGGGACAGCCTGCTCCACCAGGGGCCTCTCCACAGGCTGCAGGGGAACTGCTGCTCTGTGCCTGGAGCACCTCCTGCCCTCCTTTTCCATTGACCATGGGGGCTGCAGGGCTGCTTCTAACTCCTCTCTCCCAACATTTATTTATTTATTTATTTATTTATTTATTTATTTTTTTAATGACCATTTGTTCATTTTAACTGTAATTCTGGGCACATCTAACTTCTGAGCTTCCCCAGCTTTCTCTTTGGTGGATTTGTGGTACACATTTGCTTAAACCTCTACCATAATAAAGGTTTAATCTTTAGTATTTTTTTTTTCTGCAGTATTTGTGGTAATGTGCAGTTACATAAAGATGGTAACCAGGTTTAGTTTCACGGCAACTAGAAAAGTTCACCAGTGACTGCAGACGCCTTTAAGTTAAACACTCCCCAAAACTGGGAAGACTAAGGTCCTGTCTGGAATTTGTCACATTTCCTTTCTTTGGGATGACCACCGATGTTGGGACTCTGTGTACTCTGTTGGAATTACGTTCTCATTGTTTGTTCTTGTCATAAAACATTACGTATGCTCCTTTATTTCCAGTTCTTTTCTCACTGTCAACTATTAACATTTCCCTTTTGCTAAAGCATAACCAACCCATGCATCTTCTTAGAGGCAGTTTCTTGAACAGCAAAATTCTGTATCTGCAGCACATTGTAAACCACCCTGTAAAAATGGAGGCACGTGCTTGGCCAGAAACCTCTGTACCTGCCCATATGGTTTTGTGGGACCAAGATGTGATACACGTAAGTGAAAAAGCATAAGTGAAAAATACAGAACACTTCTCTTGTTTTTTGGGAACAACAAAGCAAATTATGGTTAATATTTTTGATGTGCTTAGTTTAATGTTAGCAAATAATGTAAAACTATGCCCCTTTGAAGGCTACCAAACTTGGGCTTTATGAATATTTATTAGATAGCATTCATCTATAACTTTTTAAAAACATAATGCGCTATAAAAATTGCAAATGTTTTTAATTTAGGGAACAGGAACATGGAAACATTGAGCTTGTGAAGCATGAGACGCCTACCTTCACAACAGATGATTAATTTTAAATTGATTAATTGCTGAGATATGTCCAGAAGCTAGTATCAGTGAATGGCAGATAGAAAAACCATGATACCAGAAAACTGAATTAAGAAGCGCATTGTGGGGTCTTTTTTGAGCTGGCATGAAAATTGGAGAACTTGCTGTGATTGTAGCTGAAAAATTGAAATTAGTCTCACACCAATCATCTTTTATATACTAAATTCTACATGCTACAATTTGGCAATCCCAGATTTGGGGTAGATTTCATACTGGAAATTTATATAATTCAGAGACTCCAAATTTAGTCATGCTGTTTGTATATAATTCACCTGAATGAGCTACTGCATTACTGACATTTTACTTGAGAAAGTTTTATTTGTCTTTTCCTCAAATCCCAGGATTCTGCACTCTCACTTTTCCTTATTTTGGTTTCAATTGTGACACAAAAATAGTCTGTTAGGTAAGACTAAAGAGATGTTGTCCTGAAAAAAATGATTCATGGTTTTCCACAGCCCTGGTAATTTAATGTCTTTGCCCGTTAGTCTTGTGTTGCTCTATCCATGCAGCTACACTTGCTGAAGTAATGGACACTTGAGTGACCTTCCTTGGTGCTCATCAAATCCATAGTGTAATCTGAACATATCTTAGTCTTGGATTTCCTTTTCCTAGATTTGTTTAGGGTTTTAACACTGAATAAAACCAGCTGGATAGTGGATAATTATGTGTAAGGATGTGTCATATACATCCATAAGTGCGAGCTTAGGGACTGGGTCAATCTGTTCAGTAATTCCTCTGGAATTGTGGAATAGTGGAATTGTATGTAATTTCCAGTTATAGTATCTGGGAAAGAACTCAAAAATGAATTAATTGTAAAGCTGTAGCATATTTACTTTTTTTTTTTTTTTTTTTTTAATTGTTTTCCTTTTCTACTTGGATGGCAGTGGTTTGCAACAGGCACTGTGAAAATGGTGGTGAATGTCTTGCTCCAGACACCTGCCAGTGTAAACCTGGATGGTACGGACCTACATGCAGTACAGGTAACACAGGATAGTCCCCACTGTGGACTCCTGCACATTCCACAGTCCTGGGAGAGTGTATGCAGAACACTCTCTTCATAGTTTGAAATTTGGAACCATGTGGCTCAGACAGCAGCACTGGGTGGCTGCTGACTGCTGGGAAGCTCCTGCATGTCTCATCTCTGCATGTTAGTTCTGCAGCTCTAGGAAATCTAGTACTGATCCCAAAGGTTGCGTAGAAATTTTAAGCTGACAGTGTAATGTGCACTTATCTGAGGTATTTAACCTGAATCCTTGCAACAGAAGCAGATATCTTATAGACTTCATTTTGTTGTCACACTTTTTACTCCTCCTCACCCTGTTTGTGCAGCAGTGTGTGACCCTGTGTGTCTTAACGGTGGCTCCTGTACTAAGCCAGATGTTTGCCTCTGTCCACGTGGATTCTTTGGTGCCCAGTGTCAAAATGGTAATCTTTTTTTCCTATTAGCTGCAATTAAATCTATGAGAAAACATTGTTAGCTTAAGACACAGAATTCATAATCTAGTCACATACCTGAAAAGTGGTGCAAAACAGATGTCTTTTTTTTAAATTGCCTTCTGTGTCTTGCACTCAACTCTTGAGCAGTGTTAACCAGTTGACCTGCTGTATTGTACATTATGTATATGCATTATGTATATGCATACATACACAAGACTACATAATACTTGTATACGTAGTCTTATGTATGCATACAAAACCAAGACACCTCCTTATTTTATTCCGTATTTGTTTTTGATGGCCATCAGTATGATTTTTACTAGACAGGCCTGATAGTTCTGAAGATCTATATAAACTATCTGCATTTTATTGTTGCACTGTTGTTTCCTACAAGTATTTTACAAAGGCAAACAAAATGCAAACCACAGGCTTTCTCTTCTGTATCTTTTAGCTGTCTGCAGCCCACCCTGTAAGAACAGTGGTCATTGCATGAGAAACAATGTGTGTGCTTGTCCAGATGGCTACACAGGCAGAAGATGTGAAAAAAGTAAGCCAGTGTTGAAATCCTTCCAGGGTCTGAAAATAACTGATAAATTATTCTGTAAGCCATTAAATGTATTAAACAGCAACTGTTTTTGACTTCAAGGTATCTGTGAGCCAAGGTGCATGAACGGAGGAAGATGTGTAGGGCCAAATGTTTGCTCTTGTCCTTCAGGGTGGGGAGGAAAAAGATGTAACACACGTAAGTATTGTAGTTACAAGAACCCCACCTTAAATGTAATACATGATTAAAGGACCACTTTGTCCACACAGATAATATGAAGTTAGTGCCAAAGAACTCTTAAATATACATACATTGGAAAATAATGGTCTGTAACTTTGCAATAAAATTTTGGATAGGGAACTAATAGTACCATGCAGTCCTTAGTCCAAATCATGAGACCAAAATATCTTTTTAACTCTTGCATAGCGTATAATATTTGTTTCTTTCTCGATTCTTGTCTAAATAAGAAGCATCTGTATTTCTGAATACATACAACAGCAGAGAGCTAGGTCAATGAAATGAAAGAATTTCAATTTGTTCTGTAGGTAATAGAATCAAATATAGAAAGAGAAGTACAGTGAAACACTGGAAAACTGGGAACGTAGTGGGAAATAAGTGGAATAGAAGAGGCAATGGCCATAAACTCTGTAGGAAAGGTAGAAATAAGACTGATGCTAGCACAGCTGTGGTTCACATTGTATCTTAATGAAGTTATTGATGGCACATAAATAAAATGTGGCAGCTTGAATAAAAGCATAGTCTGCATGAAAATCAGCATGAGGATGGATGATAGAAATCCAATAGATAAAATGTTAATGTCTGTCATAGTACCCCACCTGAGGCTCAGATATTGATGTGGCCAGTGAGTTCTCTAATGACATGGAAGAAAGGACATTTCCCATGATTTTCCTTAATTCTTGGAAAGTTTTATTGAAAAAAAAAAAAAGACCCATATTGACAGGGGTTAGATATTCTTGGACATAGTAGAAAAGAGATTTCATCATCAAATAGTCAGTTAACAAGTGAGAAATAATAATTCTTTAGATTGTGCTTTAATAAGCAGGAAAGAATGTGCAGAAAACATGGGTCATGGAAAATAATTTTGGATCAAATATTAATGGGTTAACTCACTATGAATTAAATTGCATTAAATTGAAGACAAAAGATCTTCCACTAAGGTTTGGATTTTAGAAAGGTATATTTGGGAAAAAAAAAAACAAAAAAACTATTTAGTGGCATTAACTGAATTCAGTATATCCAACTTTTATAGCTGTCTGTGATGCATCAGAACATCTCAGTGTCTTTGTGGGCCTTTTTATTCTGGTTCCCGCTTTAATAACATGTTGATCTTACATTTTCAGTGAAGGGGAGGTGACTTTTGTGCATGAAAAGCATTCAACATCTTCTGAGCAACCTGAAATGTATATAATAAGTAAAAGTAACAACTTGGGATATAACCAAACTTTGTGATGATGTTTGTGCAGCCATCTGTCTTCAGGAATGTAAGAATGGAGGGGAATGTATTGGACCAAGCATGTGCCATTGTCCTCCACAGTGGGAAGGAATCCAGTGTCAAACACGTAAGTTTACAGTATGGGCCACATCGTTCTTTCTGCTTCAGCACATTTTAGAATGCTTCAGAAATCCCAGAAGTCCTATTCCCTGGTTGTATTTTAACCCAAATCTGTGCCAAAAGCAGGACAGAGAGTAGATATTCCTGTGCCCATTTTGAAGCCCTCAAGAATACAAACATTCCCTGTGACCATGGCTGTATGCATTGGATTACTAACACCATAGGCTGCTGAAAAACCCTAAGAGAGCATTGCAATAGCCTGAAACAGTAGGATGCTTTAAAATACACCTTACTTATGTCTCCACACACTTATGCTTTTAGTATGTTCCCACATTAAATCTGTATCTTTATATAAATGGACAGGCATGAAAGCATTGTCGGTTTCCTTGCACTGAGGGTTTTTCTGCTGTGAAAATACCTACCAAGCCCTTACCTCCTTTATGCTAGCAAAATATGAAGAGATCATAACCACTTTCTTCACTAAGTTTTCATTACTAAAGCTCTGTCTCTCTTGGTATAGCTGTGTGCAGTCAGAAATGTCTGTTTGGAGGCAAGTGTGTGTCACCTAACGTATGCTCCTGTCGTCCTGGTTACACTGGACTCCTCTGTGGGAAGAGAATTCAGGTAAGTTAATGTCAAGGTCATGTAATCAGGTAATGTAATCACAGATGTGGAAACTTGGAAGTCATTATTTAGCCCTCACCCAATGAAGCAGCACCAAATATACCAAGCGTGTTTGTCTAATTTTTTCATTTCAATCTCCAGTGAGGGAAAGTTCCTAAAATTATTGAGTTATTCCAGTATTTTATGAACTCTCATACTTACAGAATTCTCTCCAACGCTTAAAGTAAATTTCCTTTGTTTCTAATTAAGGTGATTATTGCTTTTCCTGCTGCAGGTGATGATTTGATATGTACTCTTTTCATAATGACTTTCATTCTTTTCTGGAATCTGGCCCCATTTTGGGGAAAAGTATCCCACTGCTGAATTGCTTAGCTTGTGGGCTTGTGTGACATCAAGCCCTGATTTGATTTTTTTTTTTTTTTAAACTAATTAACTACACTGTCATTCATTTCATCCCTGTTTCATGCAAACATTTATTATCCCCAGGTATGAGGTTGGGCATAGTTTTGCTTTTTTTTTTTTTTTTGCATGATAGTGAATGATGACCATTTCTCTGCTTTGCCTAGTCATTTTCTGTTACATTCCTTTGCTTGGGCACTATCTTTCACTGAAGTTATTTAATTAAACATTTGATTACAACTTCTTTGTGACATCTGAAGTAGAAAGCATTCTACATTTCTCTGCATCATCTCACTTTCTTCTTCTTTTAATTTCAGCATATTTAGACATTTTTCTGATGACAGTAGAATTCACTTGGAGGAGCTGGAACATAACTGATATTCATACTGCATGCTGGTGCTATTCCTTTACACCCATCTTTAATTACATGACGTTGTTCACACATGCACTGTGTTTGTTTGTTTGTTTTTTAAAGAAATATTCAGTTCTTTGGTCTCCTGCTGCATCAGAGTATAGCTGATTCTTTCCCTCTTTCCTTCCTTTGCCACGTACTGTCTTTTAAGGTGAAGTCTACACTGTGACTACTAGATATGCAGATTTTTTTTATTTTTTTTTTTAAGTGAGGAATAAGTTTAAAAAAAAAAAGGGGGGGGAAAAACAGCACTAGTTTTACTTTCATCTAAGCCTTAATTTCTCCCAGTTGAAACTACTGGGAGTTCAGATCCTCTTTCTGCTTTATCAAGTACCATATATAATGCCATTAGCGTTTGTGTTCAGGTATCAGATAATTAGATAATTGCACAGAGATGGGGTAAATATATTTAAGAAATTGAAACCATAAATAACTGCTCATATACACTTTGAAAATACAAAACTACACATATTGGTCACCATAAAGATGATAGAACTGTAATGTTTGTGGTCTAGATTTCCAAAATGCAACTTAAAATTAAATAATTTAGATTAAATGTCTACATAAATATGTCTTCAATGCATTAGTATATCTTTAATCTAGAAAATACATTGCTGGTCATTTGGACAGTGCTATACATTGATGAAAATGGCACATTTTCTTTCTCAAATTTTACTTTCTCAAACAAATGAAAAATCTATATGCACAAACTGACCTTGACATTGTTTCTTTCCGTATCAGGAAAGCAGAGATTCATTGAAATTATTTCTTCAACAAGCAGGTCCTGTTAAAGTCTCTTTACATTTATTTATTTTTCCCTCCAAGGTACAAAGACATCATGGTTGAAGAAAAGAAGTATACCAATTAAATGCTGCACAGATGTATGAGACTTGAAAATAGCAAGACGTTTTGAAGGCATTCACAGAGTTTATTTAAATGAAAGGAATATCCAGAACATTATTTTAAAAAATTCATGTTGCAGTCATGAATTTTTAAAGAGCTTTAGTACAACAATCTTGTATTAATTGTAACACGTGTTTCTATATTTTTTTTTGCTACCTCAGAGCCTCTGATTCTTCACTGGACTCACAGATTTCATGAACCATACACACCCAAAATTCTTCAGTCTGTTGATATAGTCAGCTGGACTATGATCTTTCCTTTATGGGAGTGAGACTGTAATATCTGCTGAACATCTCCAGGAAAGTAGGCAACACATAATCACTTGTGAATGGTACATTCTGTTTTCAAATGTTATTTACATTGATATTATTTGGCTGGATACAGAAGGAAAAGCAGAGGTATTTTTTTCTTCGTCTTGTATTTGCATTGCTCTGACTTCCTGGTAGTGAGGAAGGAAGGGGAACCCAAAACAAGACTTAAGTAGTAGCAGTGCAGGCAGTGCCCTATGTCTCGTGGACAGTCAACCAAGTCAAGCAGCAGAATAATTCTGGTTTCAAGGTAACAAGCCTCCTTCATTACTTAAACACACACACACGTGAGTATAGGATGAACGCTGTATCCATAAGACTTTTATGCTTCTGTTTTGAAATAGCATTCAAAAAGATGAGGAAATGGAGTCTTTTAGAGAAAAATGACAATGTTTTACTCAGAGATGTCCCATGCTGAACCTTAAAATAGGAACTAACAAGAGTAGTCATTTGCTGCACATCATGTCATCTGTCTCTATCAAATCAGAAACCATTTGTAAGAAATCCATATGGATTTTTTTTTTCACATTACCAATTGTTCCAACCAATTGTTATCACCGACCACAAGCCAGAGAACTTCTGTACAAATAAAATTTTAGTTTTTCTGAAGTTTCTTTCTTTCTTCTACCTTCCTCTAGAGGTGCAAAAGCCATTTCAATTCCTGCAGCAACTGAGTTCAGGTGATGGACACAAACTTCCCTTTACCTAAGCCATCTAACTTTACCACTTTGACTTGTTTTGGGCTGTGGGTTATTTTTCTTACCAAAAAATAAGCTTCACTATTTTCTGATCTCATTACCAATATCCCATTTACATGCACTAATTCTGAATGAGAAGAAAATCAAGCTCATCTTGCCATTTAGTGCCACTGTTGGATGCCAACTGCCAACTCATAGTTGTTAGAGGAGTTCTGAGCCTAGATTTTTCCTCACCTTTAGGTAGTCCTCTTAATCCATAATCCATTTTGCAAAGTAAGTTCGCATATGTGAATCTCAGCATCATTCAGAATGATGCCTGATGGATTTCTAAGTGCTTGATGTTTATTTCAAAAATACTTTTGATCTCCCACCTGCGTTCTAAGTTTCAGTGGTTCAACAGTTTGTTTGTTTGCTTGTTTTGTTTTCTGTAATCCAGTATCCATGTGGCTGGTAGCCAGACACGCTGGGAACTGTTCTATTATTTAAAACCTACTTCACTTGAACTGTTTCCTTTTTCACAGCTCACAATGATCTCCGTGAACAAAACCTGACTAGCTTTTGCCTCAGGATGAAGCCCTGAATACACAGTATCTGTAAAACGTAGGCACAAAGATAATGCGTAGGCTCATCTTGTAACAACCCCTACTCCATGTGTCATTTAGCTACAGAGTTAAGGTAACACCTGTCAGGAACAGTATTTGGTTAATGATTTTGTACAACCCTCCATTCACAAAACTGACCCAATACAGATGCCTTTCTAGGATTTCAGGCTGAATAAAGTTTTTTAAAAATCACAATATGTAGTATTTCCCATTAATTTTCAATGTTTCTAGCAGCGGATATTATTTCTTCTGTATCTTCAAAATACATGCTGAGCAAACAAAAGAATTTTTGCTACATTGGTTAAAAATTACATGCTCTATGCAAAGTTAAGCTGTGTTCCAATAAGCACGTGAAACAGAAAAATTACTAGTACGTGCATAGAGACAGATAATTACTAGGCAGTTTTGAAATACATGAAACTTTTGTTTCTGGATTGTTCATCATACACATGGAATAGAATTTGTTTATTGTAATTTGAAAAGCAGAATGCAATAACGTTGCTCCGTTTAACGCAAGCTTTGTCAGCAGAAGCACGTAAACAGCTTCTGTTAATGAAATTGTTCTAAGACTACATAGCCTGATCAAAAATTAGGCCAAAAAGAATTTAAGGACACGGAATGGGGGTTGCAGGGGTTTACTGCAGAAGTTGCCACAGTACCAGTCAGATGGAATAAAGGGTAACCTGTGCCAAACAGTTACCCTTTGGTAATGGTGCTGATTCTTAGCACATTAGCAAGGTTGCAGTAACAGGAAAGGGTTTTTGAAGAAGTTATATTATATTACATTATATTATATTTTTGAAGAAGTTATATTATATTACATTGTTATAGTCTGCATATGTCAGTTCTTCCATCAGATTTGGAGTCAGAAGTCAGTAGGTAGAGAAAAAGTGGAACAAACAAGAGGAAAAATAAATCAATATGGCATACAAGAATACTGGTCATTTCACTGAACTCTGTCTTTAAATACTGAAGATACCTATATACATCATCCATCATCCAATGTACAGCATCTGGCTGGACTAAAACTGTTGTGCAAACCAGTAGAAACTCTCCTAAGCACAGACTGAATTTTACCCAAGATGTTTAAAATGATGTATGATGAGTATTTTTGGAAGGAAGGAGCCACTCATATTACAGAATATACCACAAATCTTAGCAAGGACTCACCTTTGTATATTTATATCCATATTGGTTAAGACTTTAAAAAAAAAAAAAAAAAAAAAAAAAAAAAAAAAAAAAAAAAGGTCCACAATTACTCTTTTTATAGAAATTAATTATATATTGTCTTTTCTGAGAATAGAAAGTGATTTAACATTTCCACCTAACAAAAGCAAACCCTCAAAGAAGAATCAGTGCAAACACTAACGTAAATAAGTATAAAGGCTTTAGCTACCTGAGAAATTGGATATATCCAACTCCATTACTTGCCCAAATGGAAAAATTCAAAGTTTAAATTCTCACTAAAACAATAACACTGGGGTATATAAACAGAATCGCACAGAAATGTTTATGTTAGAAAGTATTTTCAAGACTTAAGATGTTTCTGCTCTTTCTCTTGTAATATCACATGGCATTGTTGGGTTATTCTGTTCAACTTTCACAAACAGCTCAGTTTAGAAAAATTATTTGCTGAAATTCTTTGTCAATAAAAGATATTTCACAGATAAACCAAGCAGCTCCATTCTTGGTACAAACACTGACAACAAGAGAAAATATAAACAGTAAAGTGCAAATATAGGTACATTAAAAAGAAACACTTCTCATTCTTTCACACACACTCTAAAATGACAGAATATCAAAAATGCAACCAGCAGACCTCCCCTACAATTTTCCCAGTCATTTTAATGAACATCAGAGCATCTATATAAGGTGTTGTAGTTAGCTCCAATAAATAACCTGTTCTGTCTCGTTTTTCTTGACCTTTGAGCTGTGTGCATAACTCTCTGTTCACAGGAAGATATGCCTAGCTCCAAAAATCACATGCTGTAAGCATGTTCAACCTTCCAGTGGGTGGGAGGGGATGGAGAAACAAACAAAAGAAAATGAGCACTGACAGCTCTTCAAGCAGATATATGTGGGACCATAGAAACAATTATTTGGGGACATGGATGTCATTTGTAATACATTATGGTTCTGTTCTATTTCAAGATAACTACGAGGAAATTCACTTTTAAATCGATTTAAAATATTGTGGAGATCTAAATGATTTTTCTTATAAACAACAGAATGAAAAGAAAAAGCAAATCCTTCAGCCAGCAGATGGTGCTACATTCAAGCTATTTCTAAAATATGCCATCGCACTTCGGGTGTTCCATCAAATTACTGCTTACTTCACTTTAGTCATTCCTCAACAGGGAACTATTTAAATCAGCAGTTGTTCTGGCAAGCTCAGAACATGAATTAAAGATCTGCTTCACTGACTGTTCCTCGCCTTATATTCCTAATGATATTAGTATCTCTTTTTTTTTTTTTTTTTTCAGTTCTAATCACCATTATTGTCACTTTTGGCTTTATTATTAGAAGCCAGGCTTTTTGGGAACAGAGCTGAGATACACCTCCTTGCATTTACATACTGCTTATTTACTGTGAAACCTTGGGTCTGAACCTTGGATCTGATGCTTTTTTTTTTTTTTCCTTATTCATTTCCCTGCAACCAGTATTTCATCTGAAGTATTCAGCTTCACTCCTGAATTTCTCAATTAGGGCCTGATTACTGCAGTGTGCTGCGATAGACACAGCATCTCATCATCATATATCCTACTCCTGAACTGTTGTTCCATGCATGAAAATCACATTTTTCATCAGCAGGTCTGAAATATCCAGTGTATCATAGCAAAAGCAGCACAAAACCATACAGTCCCCTTACTCTGTCCCACACCTCTGGCAACAAAACCTCCACAGGACCTGTAGCAGGTTTCATCTGAACCAGAACACAACAGCCTCCAAAGCACAGGAGGAGAAAGGCTTCTCAGCTACACAACACAGCAAATGCTTCATAGTGGAAAAAAGCAGCCCCATGACCTATAACACAGTCTTTGCTCTGCCCGCAGTATGCTTTGTTTATCCCTTTTAGACACATTTGGTAAAGGAGGATGGTCCATTTCTTTTGCTTCTGCTCAATGTTGGGTGAGCAGAAAAGCAGAAAAGCTTGTGATCCCTGGGGAAACAAGTCCATGTAATTCACTCTGCCTATGAAGGGTACACGTTTTGATAAGAGAATTAATTCACAGATACAATCTTCTTTTATCACATGGATTAAAATAATGCATACTTGAATAGATCAAAAAAATGCAAAGCTGAAACTCTCCCACTGAAAATTCCATGTTACCTAGAACACAATGAAAATCAATCTAAAAAAGATTTGGACATTATTTAGAAAAAAAAGGTTCAACTTGCATGTTTTGGCAAAACCTTCCTCAACTGTAGCCTTCGAGAAACAGCACAGCTGAACCATGGAGCAATGCCTGTTGAAGTCTGTCAGATCTACAGCCCACCCAGAATGCTGCAAAACCTAAATGAAGCCAGACTGGAGCATGGCCAGAAGGCAAACCTTGGCATCCTCCACACAGGTGATTCGTGGCAAACAAGGCTTTTCCTTGCTGCCAGCCCGTAGCCCCCTATTTTGTTGCTTCTGCAAAGACACAGCCTTGAGCAGAAATGTATCAACATCTACATCTCCAAAATGGAGATAAAGACATTTCCCTATATTGCTGGAATAACAAAAATAAATAAATTGGAAGCACAGAAATAATCAGATACTACGATAGTAAAAGTAGTCAAGATAAAGATTCTGTCAGAGTATCTGTAAGGAATAAGCTTTCAGAAGGAACTGTCTGAACAAGTATTTTTTTTTCTTTTGTTTTAAATAAAGCTTAACTGATCAAAATCCAAATCTGATTGGGGGTGAGGGGCAGGAAGCACACAAAAAGCAAGGATCAGTGTTTTAATAAAATGCTTTGCTCTTTGCTGTTATTCCACAGAGATGCAAACTCTGCAAGCTTCATCTTGCAACTGTGTCATCTTATCAAAGGTAAATCAGACTTGAACTAACATCCACTTCTGACGATCTGAATTAGGATGCTTTGTTTCATGTGCTTTTTTAAAAACACATCACTAATATAAAACATCAATTCTAGTCAGAAAAAAAAAAAAAAATAGATCCATTTTGAAGTTCTTTATTTGAAGAGTAAATTTTATTTCAAGGTCAGTTCTATCAACCAAGACTAATACTGCTGCTTATGAAGAAAAATGAGAACAGCAGAAAATCATACACTACACACACAGGAGTGTGCACCACACACTAAGCACACTTGGATACTTATAACAGCTTTGTTACAATCAGCAATACTTCTCTTTCATAGAGAAAAGCATTCACTTAATATACTGAAGACAAAAAGCTACCTGAAATCAACTAGTTACCATGTTTAATTTCTCCCTCCCCTAGACTTCATCTCCGTATGGTGAAGAAAATGCAGCTTATCTTTGCTGAAGTTGCTTCATTCCTTCCTTTTCTTTGTACACTGTAGACCAGAGTAGGGCAGTCGACATCTGCACACGTTTGGAGCTATGCATTTTCCTCCATGCTGACAAGGTAGTTTACATACAGCTGAAATGAGACACCAGACACACAGTATGTCTTCTGCACAGCACAGGATCATTTTTCTTCTTTGTCTCACTGTACTAGCAGAATTGTTCCCTGGAGACTGCACAGGGACTGTATAAATAAAAGCATAATGGAAGAACCAAAAAGCAATGCCTCTCAATTTATGGCCTTGTGGCCTTCACTGGAATACCGCCACAGTACAGCTAGTCTTACTCATGCTCCATTCCCCTTTTAAAATACTATCATTTCCTTTGTTCTTTAAGGCACAGACTATTTTTAGATGGATGCCTCCATGGGAGCAAGGGACCAATCAAAATTTCTGCTGGAACTTGTTTTCAAGACAGTTCTTGGATGGACACATCCATGAGGAAACAGTTACCACATCCTAGCTGCTGCTTACACACGAAACAGTTACCACATCCTAGTTGCTCCTTGCCCTTCTGTTTCCCTACTCCTCTGAAAAAAGAAGGGCAATAGGGAACCGAGCAGGCACTGCTTCAGTTGTCCCCCAGCTACACACCAGTTAAGGAAACAAATGAGAGGGTTTCAATCTCCTTATGAGTGCCCTTGCCAAGAGAGGTCAAACCGGATAGAGATCTATGGAGTTCAGGCACGGTTATTATTCTGACATTAAGAACCTGCACATTTCCACCATTATTGCTGGTGCAGGGAGTGGTACCAAGGATTTCATAGTTTCTCTGCATGTCCCATACTTATCTTTTAATATCATGCTCTATCACAACACACCACTGAATAGAAAGAACAAGCATTTTCCTGATCAAATGGGAACACTGAAATATTTATATGTTAATGTTTGTTTGACAATACACATATTGCAGAACTAATGATAGCCAATTTGGACTCCCAGAGCCACACAAATATTTCATACACGGGAGGACTTAATCCACAGACTTTGCACCCATCCTATCTAGTTCAAAAGCAACATTTAAGTGAGCTGTCTCTCAGTCTCCCAGAGAGCAAACAAAAAGCTTTCCTTTTTTTCAGGCTTGGGATTATTGCCTTTAGCATCAGAGCAGTGCTGCTACTGGCACACAGGCACACGCAGCTTTAGGTAGATTAAAGGTTTTATAATATTCATCTGCTTCTGTGAAGAAAAATTTGGTAAAATGCAAGTGGTTGTTCAGCAGGAATGTCAGTCAGAACTAATCCTCATAAAAGGGTAAGAGAAAGCTGGCTGTAAAAAGCACCTGGAGTTGATTCTCCCAATTTATCCTTGAAGTGAGAAGCAAGTTTCACTTCTCCACATCTATAAAATTCAATGAAGCTTCTAATCCATGTCAGTAGTGTTAGCATTTCTGTAATGGCCATTTTTAGTTCTCTAAACCATGGTCTCAGTTTACACAAAATATTTCTGACATATAATATATACTAAGTAACAAATTTGGTGACAACCAAAACTAAATCTGAAGTTACTTGAAGTGGAAAAGCTCTGTCTTTCTGACCAATGTGAAAAGCCATCTATTCCTTATGCATACACATAAGATCTCCAGTATGCAGAAGAACGTCTCATTTACTACTCTAAAATACTTTTCTAGCAGCTTTGTTAGGCACTGAAGATTTAAACACTGTATTGTATAAATCACATAAGTAGAGAAATGGATACAAGAAAAATGTCAGAAGTTATTTACCTAAGTGACATGCTCCACCAACCCATCCAGCTGGACAGCTACAAATCCCAGGAGCCACACAAGCTCCATTATTCCGACAACCTTGAGGACAAATTGCTAGAAGGAAAGAATGGGTAAGCCAGCAGGATTTATAAAACTGATATAAAAGAATCCTGACAGAATGAAATATTCAGGATGATACGAATCAAAATGGCAAAAAACATTTTCTTCCAGGTCAGATGCTCAACTGGTATTACTCTAAAAGCATTTCCAGGACCACAGGAATGAAAAATAAATGAAAATACACATAGACTGTGCAAGATTTTTTGTTTAAATTTAAAAAATGTACATTTTAGTACAGAATAATTTGTGCTATTTTTTTTGGAATACATACCAATAATGCAGGTCTCTCATTTCTGTTTCAGTGCAATGACATTTCCATAGTTATTAGTCTCTTACACTTTTTAAAATGCTTTTGTCACTGCAGTTACATTTTCATCAATATTTCCTGTATGTAAACACGCAATGTACTACATTGGCATGTCCCATGCCATGATAACAACATCTCTTCATCCTTACTTTATAGCACAATAACGCAAGCATCTTACGTGAGATAAGAGTTTCTTCAACTTTTCTGCCAGGTGAAACACAGGGTTTAGTTTGGTTTAGGTTGTATTTATATATATATATACACACATATATAAATTAAATGAGTAATTCTCAATTCTGCTCTTGAGAATGCAGTGATAGAAAAACTGAGACTACTTCAATGGTGTATCTAGCAAATTATCTTTGTTTTTACTGCTCTCTCATCAGAGTCCATCAGGGTTTGTTTACAGGGCTTAAGGACTATCAGCATTTAAGTGGTACAGATGAGGCGTGTTAGTGTAAATACTCACCCTCTTGGCATCTTGATCCTGTCCAACCAGAAGCACAAAGGCACTTCACAACCCCATTGACAGAGATGCATTCCCCACCATTTTGGCAGCCTCCTTCACAGCTTACTGCAGAAGGACAGCATAGACACTACATTTCAGGAGCAGCAGAGGAAATTGAACAGATATCTTCAAACAGCTGGCTACCATCGACTACTTGTTTTATCATTTCTGCAAAGACTAAGATTTTGACTATTCATAGCAAGACACAGCTCCATCATGTCAGCAATGGTGACAGAACCATGCCAACCCATCACACCGTTAAAATTAAGCACGTGCATAAATGCTTGTTGAGCATTTAACCTGAGAGTACCAACTAACAAGCATGATTATCCTTATGGCACAAAATAGCTGTGCTCCCGCCCAGATAACTGTGAACCAAATGTTCAGCTGCTACACCACTGTAACTACTATCATGCACATTGTTATCGATCTAGCCAAATCACAGCTGATAAATCAGCAACACATGGTCAAGAATTCACATATTTCCTTCCCTGAGAGCTCCTACACATAACAAGAGCAAGAAGAGAAGGGGATATTACTTTGACGAATAAACCTATGACTATAATGCAGCTGAGTGGTGCTTTACCACAGATCAGCTAAGCAAGTTTCCTCATTTCAGAAGTGTTCTACATGTCAAAGCCCTGAAGGACTAATTAATGAAGTATTATTTATACCAGACATATGACTGGTATCAACTGTGTAGTGCACTATCATCTCTGAAATATGGCATAATCACTGTTATGTACAATCAAATGCAGCCTTCCACAAGAATGAATGTAAATGTATACAGCACCTTCACTTTATGGGAGAGAAACTTCTACCCTTCATTATAATGATGGACAGTCAGGATGCCTGCTTGATGCTTCCTAGAAAAAGCTTTAAATCCCTCTTCTACCACAAGTTTTGAGCATGAATTCAGCTAACAGATTTTTGGCACAAAGACTGAATACGCAAGGGCACACAAGTTTACTCTAGCACAGCTAGAAAAGCTATTCAGAGCTGGTTTTTGTATTTCTTTATTGCACAGTGTAAGCTGATGTATTTATTAGCACACTGCTCTTCACAACAAGTTTGCACATCCAGGCTCTGTAAGCCACAATACTGCACCTTACAGGTGACCACAAGCACATCCTTTGCCCCACAGGGAGAACACACAAAACACAAGCAGCACATTTGCTTGGGTAGAGATCCAAGTCTAGCCTATGGTAATAAACCAATTCCCTATTCTGCTTTTTCTGTTCATGTAATATCTATCACATTGCTTCTGATTCAGACTCTTCTGAGAACATAAAGTTTTCCCTTCCATGCAGACCCTACTAACATATGCTTTCAGTTGTTTTTTTTAAGAAATTATATGTGTGTGCATATATATATACACATATATATACACATCCTATTGCTGAAAAAAAACACTGACCATGCTCCAGTTTACCTCGTTGCTGTCAATATTGTAAACTACACAAAATGAATAGTTATTTCTCAATGCATTACACATTATTGTTACACAGATCTTCATGAGAAGACAGTTCCTTATCTTTCTAATTTGTCTATAACATTAACAATTTTGACATTATCACTAGCATTTGAATTCCCATTCAATGTAGTTAACATCCCAGAGCTATAATTTAAGGTTCGGTAAACTTAGACGTCACCGTGCTAAGTAAGCTCAGGTCACACTTTCTTCATGAAATTCCAAAACCCCCATAGACAACCCAATAGCAACAAGGCTTCAGAGAGCTGCAGAAGTGAGTCAAGTTCCAAATCTACATTAGGTTATGTTTCAGGTAAGCTCTGGTAGCTATTTAATGTTAGGAAGGAAATATAACAAAGGCCCATGGAATAAACACCAAGAATAAACAGAGAATCCAGCTTCTGGCTGCTCTGACTGCAGTTAGAAAGAACGCTTAGCAGGTTCTCAGTAGTGACAACAGCCAAACTAGCTAAACAGTGCCTTTTCATGGAGTACTCCTGACAAATTTTCAAGTGATACGCAGAGTTTTTCTGCTGAAAGAAAAACAAGTATTTATTTTCCTTCACTCTCTTGGGATATCCTGCCTACTACGTTGTTTTTCTTTTAAACTGTTTTGAAGTTTGCTTCACCTTTTATCGCAGAACTCAGGAGTTATATCAGTAGTCTGATGAGTTCATAACAAAACAACTTTTTCTTGGATCACCTTTTCCAACCTGTGCATATATTCAGTAAGCTTCACAAAACTGTAAGAATTGGTCTGTTGCTCGTGATCTCTGCCATCTCCCCTTACCCATCAGCAGCACATTGCTACATGTAACTTTAGCAGCTTGCCCTCAGTATTACTATCTTGCAGGTACATAAAAGTTTCAACCACCTAACACAGAAATACATATCTGTACAAATCATCTGATGAAATTAATTAGAAAAAAAAGTCTGCTCTATAGCTAAATAACATTTAAAACACAAAATATTTACACACACATAAACAATGCATTTACAAGGGAGAAAATTCTCTCAATTTCTCTCAAGAAATTCTCAATCAAGAACAAATACATATACTCCACGCTATTATCCTGCAAGCACACGGATCCTATAGGACATACATATTTTGACAGTAAAGTCAGAGGTCTAAGCAATTAAGGTCATTATTTCAAAAAACATTAAGCCTGCACTTGACAAGTCCCAAATCCATTTTGTTTCCAAACTTGAAGTCTTCCCGAGCTATCACTTGTTTGGGTTTTACTCACCCTTATGACAGTATCTACCCCCATAGCCAGGTGGACATCTGCATTTTCCAGGCCTCAGACACTCCCCACCATTTTTGCATTTTGGATAACATGTGGCTGTAAGAAAGACAAACAAAGAAACCTTGGTGAAGCTTACCAAAGCTATTACTTAAGTACCTAAGAAATGTGCATTATTTTAGTCAGTGAGTACTCCGTTTGCCTTCACATTTCCTAAGATACGTTTGTTCTGCCATCCCACACTGCCAGTGAAAAAGTTTCCGTGCACAGAGAAATGCCATCGCTTCCTTCGTCACCTTTTATTTTTTCCCCCTCAGTTGGCCTCTCAAAGACCTGTCTGAAATGACCATTTAGAAATCATCCAAGATAGATGTAACTTCTGTCACAATTAAATCATTTGTTGGGAGAAAAGCATCTGTGGCCATCCTAGATTCCACAACTATTTCATTGCCGACAGCTTGGATATGTTGTGTAAGGCGCAAATAAGAAGCTCAATTTTGCAAATCCTTGCTAGGATTTTCATAAATCATTCCTCAATCACCCCTGGTTTCTAAGAAAACACACATTTATTCACACCCAAATTTTAGGAAGCTATGTGTTTCAGAGGGTCTGATCTGAATTGCCTACAGGTGCAAGATGAGCTCTCTACATGACATTGCTTTGTCTTTTGGCTGGATGAGTGAGAAGTCTGAGACTGATGGAAGAGGAAAAAAGCAAGCACTGAATAACACCACACTGCTTGGTGGCAACATGAGGGCAAATCCAGCTGAAGAATACATTAATATCTGCACAATGAGTATTGCATGTAAATAAAGGATGCAGACATATATGAAAGAAACATTCAGCACTCAGCACTGCATAACTGTTTTACTAGATGCTTTCAGCTCATTGGAAATGCCATAAATTAAAGTATCTCCACCTTAGGAAAATTCAGTTTCTCTCTCTCTTTTTTTTTTTTCTTTCCTTTTTTTTTTTTTTTTTTTTCTCCCAGTTTTATAAGGCTTATTTTATTTATGCTAAAAAAATATACTAATATCGATATCCAAATACCACTGTGGAGTCATACACAGGGCAAGAGAGAAACTCTGCCCTGACGACCTAACAGTTAAATCTGACACCACTTACATGCTTACATGAAGCAAACAGCAAGAGGGAAGAGCTGGTGTTCGACAGAAAGGAACCAAGAGAATAGCAATGAGATCCCAAAAGCACAGCTCTGTGTATTATGCAGTGCTGGAACCCTACGCTATTCTCATCTGCTAACTATTACCATTTGGACAGGCAGATACTTTCCCATATGGTTAGACTAAAGGTTGGAGTAGATGATCTTAGAGGTCTTTTCCAGTCTGAAGGATTCTATGATTCTGTGTATTTATAGAATTTATAGAGCTGAAGACTCTCCATAAGGCAAACACCTTCTAGAAAGCATTTCACTACTGAGCTGGGACAGCGTGAGGGAGCGTGAGAGTCCTGAAATCTGCAGCCTACAAACTGCACATCTTTTCCTTATGCTTGTTTTATGCTTTGCCAAAATATCAGCAACTGCTCTTTAACTTCCCAGAATAAGCAAGACTGTATATATGGAAGGAATTGGATCCACAGCTTCTCACTAAAATAAAAATTACACCAAAAACACCCTGAAATATTTTGCAATATCCCAGTGTCCAGTAAGCTCTTGGGACAGAGAGAACCTGCCACCACAAGGTGCTTGCCTGGCATATCGCTGCAATCCCACGTGGAGCAAGAAGGCTAAGCAGTAAATCTCTTTTCTGAGCAACCCACTCAACCAGAGAGAATTGCACTAGGAGAAGTTTAACTCAACTTTTTCCCTTTGTTATGTCCATGTTTTGCAATTCCACAGGTTATGTTATTTCACAGCCCACACTGAACAAGGATCTATGTATGTTATTAGATTCATTTAGCTTGCAACCACAAATTCCAGTAACAGTTTGAAGACCATCTATTAAAAAAAAATATAATAACTTTTTTTTTTTCCTAAATATTGGATTATTTCTTTTTAAATGATAGAACAGATTTTCTCCTTTCCATCTGTATTATCTCAACAGCCAGGGAAGACTAGAGACATCACAAACACTTTTTTGTTGCTCCACTATTTCAAAGCCATGATATTCATATAAAAAACACGACATAACCCTACCATGCATACACAGATTTAGATGGACAGTGTCCCATTTTTAATTTCTGATTTCTGTGAGTGAGAAGATAAAAAGTTAATTTAGTGGGTTTCTTGACAGAACAAGGGATGAGGTCTCATTTCTTCTTCATTTTTTTTTTTTTTTCCCCTGCATTGATGACTTTATCAGAGAAAGCAGTGGTTCCCTTAATACCAGGTCATTCACCACTCTAGCTCATAAACAGACCTGCATTTCTGATGATCTTCCACACCTCCACTAAAACCAAACAGGGCTAGGGTCCAACATTTGTCTGGACAAAGCTCTCACAGCACTGCTACTCATCCCCACTATGCAGCGTGTTCTCAGTGTGTTACCGGGCACTGTAACCCACCGCTTGGTAACCCAGGTTCTCAATAAACCAGCGCTCCTCAAGTGACTGCAGTACAGGGTGAAATTTTCAGCACCTGTAACAGAAGTCGCTCAGGACACCCCCTAACACGTCCCATTTCAAAGTTTAGAAGAATGACATTTTAGATGAAGTGCACTGAGAACTAGGAGAAATACAATACAAAATGCATTACCTCTTCCTACAGGACAAGACATAAGGCAACACAGTTTCTGCTGATACTGACCAGGTTTTAGCAATTATTAGCCACAGGGCTCCAGAGCTCAACTTTTGAAGAAGACAATTAGAAATTGGGAACACTACACTAAATAGGGTTCAGATTGAAACTCCTCTCACTTGCATTTTGTACATCAAGCAATGCTTTCAGAAATACATCTCCCCTTAGAGACCACCAGGAACAAGTTTTTCCGTTCCTTCCAACTTAACCACCACTGAAACAGGGTGTGCAAGTGACTCTGTGAGTCGGGTTATATCTAGGAAATAAGCTCCTGTATTTTGATACACAGTGTACTCTGAACAAACGAGGGACCCAGCAAACAACCTGCTTCCTACACACATTTTTACCTTTTCCTCAGCACTCATCTCACTGACCCCACCTAGCAGCACCACCTAACATTGCTCAGGTCCAGACAGCAGCCAGCCCTCCAAAGGCATCACCCCTTGCCCAGGGGGGTTTACACTCACTGAGAAAACGGCAAAGGGATGCCAATGCAGAACCTTATTCATCAAACAGGCATTTAAAGGCTCTTCAGACGATAAAACGCGACCCGCTGACGGCACCATCATTCCACACCCAAGTGAGCATCTTCACCCACCTGCTGACCGCCGGCTGCGCTCTCAGCACCGTTCCCCTCACCCTGCCTCCATCCACCCCACATCACCCCCCTCCTGCCCCACACCCGCACCCCATCCCCATCCCGTTACCGTGCTGGCAGAGCTCGCCCTCGTAGCCCTTGGAGCAGAGGCAGGTGCCGTTGCCGAGGCACAGCCCGCCGTGCAGGCAGCGAGGGCTGCAGGCCGCCGCCGTGCCCCAGCCCCAGGGCATGGCAGCCCCCCGGCCGGGCTGGGCATCGCCGCCGCCGCCCCACAGCCCCCACAGGGCCAGCCACAGCACCAGCCGCCGGGGGACCCCCCCGCCGCCATCACCGCAGCCACCACCGCCCCCGGCCCGCCGCGCCATGGCCCGGCAGCTCGCCGCCGGCCCGCTGCGCTCCGCTCCCCGCCGCTCCCGCTCACTCCCCTTTCTCCCCCCGCTCATGCACGCCCCCCTCGTTTCCCCCCCCCCCCCCCCCCACCTCAGTTTTCTCCTCCTCCTCCTCACCCTTTCACCCCAGCCGGTCTCACGCACCCCTCACGGGTAGCTGGTGGTGTGGGGCAGAGGCCGGGCCCCACTGCTGGGGAGATAAACGACCCCCAGATGGCCCCACATAGTACCAGTCCTGCTGGCACAGGGCTCCCTTGGCACCTCCTGGGCTTCCTAAGCAAGCAGGGATGAGGTCTCACACCCCTACGCTTTGGGACAGTACAAGTGTAAAAACCCATGGCTTGATGGAATTCTTTCAAACCAGAGAGGATTGTTAAAGCAGAGACCTGACTGCAGAATATCACCCAGTGCTCGTGAAGCTAGATGGCCAATACTAAATCATAAAATCATTAAGGTTGGAAAAGACCTCCAAGATCATCTGGTCCAACCATCCCCCTACCACCAATATCACCCACTGAACCACATCCCTAAGTACCAGGTCCAGCCCTTCCTTGAACACCACCAGGGATGGTGACTCCACCACCTCTGTGGGCAACCCATTCCAGTGCCTGACTGCTCTTTCTGAGAAGAAACATCTAATTCCCAACCTGAACCTCCCCTGGCACAACTTGAGGCCATTCCCTCTAGCCCTATCACTAGTTACCTGTGAGAAGAGGCCAACCCCTAGGTCCCCACAGCTTCCTTTATATACCCATATTTTGAAAGAGATGCACAGCCATCAAATAAAGAGTTTAATGACTGAGCAACTAGCAGGTGGTCATTTAGCTGGACTAAGCTGCGTGCAGTTCAGGTGAGCCCATCTTACCATGAACCATGCCTTTTTTTGACCATTGCACCTGTTCTCAGGATGGCATCTGTAAGCTGTAGCTACAGCTCTTGTAATATGACTGATCTTCCCACCTCTTTTAGTCTAGAAACTCTAACTTCTACTCATCATCTTGAAAGTCAGTATCAGACATGGATATTATGACAGTATTTGAAAGGGAATTTGAGGGAGGAAGAGGGCTGAGTTATTAAACTCACTGCCATTTTGCAGATGGGAAAACAGAAGGAAAATGAGTTTCAAGCTGCTTCCTCAACCAACATGCAGTCTCTGGCAATGTATTGTTTGGATAAAATTCTGTGAAAAAAAAAAAATCAAACAGCAATATTTCAAATATTTATCTTCAGTTGCAAGAACATGGGGGAAAAAAAAAAAAAAAAAACAAAACACAAATGATCAAAAAGCTATTTTTTCCCCTCATTATTCCAATCTTTCATGAGTGCATCCTATCACTTTAAGTAGTTCCCAGGGAAAGCAAATACTTTCAATGCCAAGATCGAGCCCAAGGAAATTTTTTCAGGGGAGCTTTATTGACTAATAGCAATAAAAGGATAGTAAAAACACTTATACAAATTGTGTACAGAAAAGTGAAATAAACCTCATGCATCTTGAAGAACTAGAGAAAAATAAACAAGCTTTACTTAACTAGTGAGATTTGACTTCAAACTAGTTTTGCGACTGGCATAAAACAACAGGACTTGTTGCCTAGGTGGATGAGTGGTACAATCCGATAAGTGAGTTCACTTTAATTAGAAACTAAAGTTTGTGTAATTGCTTGAAAGAATAAAAGAAAAAAAAAAATCCTTTTTCTGTTGGAAAACTGGATTTCATCCCTGTATTTGGAACATACAGTTCCTAGAAGGATTAAAATACAAGGCAAGTCTGCTGCTAATAGGATAGTGTGCTGTCTGGCTTTTTGCAAAAACTAAGGTGAGTGTAATATGATCTTTACAAGACCGTATTTAGCTTTTCAAGGAACAAAGTGACATGTTAAATGATTAAACAAGAGAAGCCTGTAAGTGCAATACTGAATAACTGCCTAAAATGGGCACAATTCTCCTCTTGCTTGTACCCAGGCAACCATAGCAACTTTTAGATGATACCAATACACATACAATTAGATTCATCCTGTGCAGTGAAAGTTGCAAACACCCCTTGCCATAACGATGCTGCAGGAAAAAACAAACAAACAAAAAAAACCAAAACACAGCGATTTATTTGCTTGTACATAAGTTAGAAAATTAACAGAATATGACATCTAGAATAAAAAATGTCAAAATCTTGTTCATATTACAGTTCCACTTGTGTTGCAGAGGGTCTCCTGTTCACTGTTCCCTGTACACTGTTCCCTGTACACTGTTTCCTCTTAAAAGCATGAATGTAATTGGATTGCGTAGTTACAGCACTCTTGGTAAAATTACTTGCTAGAAATATATTGGGGAATAAATTCTTCTCAAAAGGAATAGCTTTGTTTATGCCAGCCTCGCAACAACAAAAAGATACAGAAAGAATGCAGACATTGACTCTGGGCTATATTGTTCCTTGGGTACATCACAATTTTACACTTCCTTAAGTTTTGCCAATAATTTTGACCATATTGAGTTCTTCACATAATTATTTTTCTATTTCTGAATTTTCTCCATATGACAGTTTAGCGTGTAAGCATGCATTTCTGATATCAATGCCTAGCAACAATTATTTCACACAGAATTCTTTTCGTGTTTTAATGACTATTCTTCATTATGCATGTAGGGAGTCTGACTTTTAAAGTACTATTTATTTTCAATCCCATATCCCATCTACCCTATTCCAAAAAGATGACTTCTGATGGCTCAGATTAATTAAGAGTCTTCCCTCCAACTTCCCTTTTCCTTTTTTTTTTCCACCTCTCTCTCCAGGTTTCCTTTGAGGATCTTAAGATAATTAATACAAAAGAAAATATATCGCATTTTGAAATATGGTAAGTACCCCTTCAGCAGAGCTAATTAAATGCAAAGACTATACTAAATAAGCTTGCCCAGGTGTTTCATTGAATGAAATAAATTTGTTTAAACATTATCTTCTGTAGGAAGGATTATGTTGCTTCACCATCTTTGTGCATCTAAATTCATCTCAGGGCTTATCAAATTTGCTGAGTGCATGTCTGCATTTTAAAGGGTTTGTGTCATGTTAGCAGAGGCTCTCAGTGAAAACAGAAATGCCTCTGTGTATCAGACATGTTTTATTCCTAGAAGCACAATCTGATTTAAAAAAAAAAAAAAAAAAAAAAAAAAAAAGGTTATTGAAGTTGCTAAGTAGAGTTCATGTTTCACGGTTTTAGAACTACAATATTAAGGGGCTCTTCTCTTGCTTATTTAAGCAGTAGAGGAAGGAGCATCTAAATCCTTCTGTTATAATGTCTACCTGAGTCATAGATAACAATGTTTAACTGCCTCTTCAGGGGCACTGGTCTCCAGTCTAGAGAATACAGGGATGAAATCAAACCTGCATTATAACCCAAGCCAAGGTCCTCAGTGACATACTGCAGAAATGAGGATGCTCACGTGGAGTTGGGATTCTACTCCATGTAAGGCAAGGTAGGTACAAGGCTGGGCTCTCCCACAACTCCATGGGAATCCCACTTCTCACCATCCTAGAACACGCACATGTCTCTTGCGTATTTTCAAGGAATTATTACATTGCATTAGCAGAGAACTTCACATTTTATTGGTTGGCCAGCCATGGTACAGCACAACTTGCACTCAGAAGTACTGACTTGTAGGACTATGGTAAGCCTAGAAAGCAGGTTATGAAATTTTAGAGGGTAATTGCAGTGTGGTGCTACACAATAATAAAGCAGGATTAGTTTGTTAATTAAGTAGATTTACTGGGGTGGGAGGTAGTGTTAGGAGGCGTTATACAGCTAGCTACTTTCCCAGCACTGTGCAGTATGTGCAATTTCAAAGCACTGACACAATCACTACTGCACTGCTACAGCTGGACTCAGTGCTGTACTTAATTATTTCTAATAAGTGTCATCCAGATATACAGAGCTGACATTTTGTATATCAGTATAGCATCACAATTAATATGCGCATGTATAAGTACCTTTCAGCATAACTTGATCTCCATTCTATCATTTACAGACGAGCCATCAGGTAATGACACAGTTAAGTAGCATTGTTCAAAGCTGTATCCCAACTCAAACCCATGCCAAATCTTTCAGATAATAGCAACTTATGACCAACATCAGTCTTTGCTGACAATTGGCATACTGGTTTGTCTCTCAAAGAGAGAGTGATTTGTCATTGGCCATGGAGGTATTTGAAAAATATGTACAAAAGTCACTATAATTCTGTTAAAAGACAGACAACGATAATTTATTTTCAAACATGCCCATGTGTGAATTAGGTGAGCAAAAGTTATATTTGTACAAACTATGTACGAGCATGCCATGCATATCTCTTTTTGGAGCTGAAAATTAAGGGCCTGCATGGATTACACATAGATCATCTCCATTAGTGCATCTAGGCCTCACTTCATGATATGAAGCCCTAATTTATCTGAAACAAATATATTCTTCCAAAGGATGCCAGCCCTTTATGAAACTTTTGAAACCATTGTTAGAATTAAGTAATTTTATTCATGTAATGGCAAACTCACTATATGTGATGTTTAACCAACAATAAAGCTGAAGTGTGCTGAAATCCTTGTTCACAGATTTATGTTGCTTACGAGATAGAAACATGGAAGTAGTAATCTGTTAGTGAGGTATTTTAGAATGAACACTTCAATTGTTGTGATTAGTTATAAATCTCTCACATTGTCACCTTTTCTAGGCATTTCCAGTTACAGTGAAGAATAAATCTGTGCCTGGAGATCCTGGGTATCCCCAAGCAATACACAAGTATTGTCAGAAAACCAGCCATGCTCAGTGCAAACAGTTTAATACTTTTCAAATCTCTGTTTTAGGCAAGCCAAGGTCACTCTGTCACTACTCCATCATTTGAACTCCGGATGTATGAACTCAGGAAAATAAACAAGGTTTGTTTTACTTATTATATGTTTACTGAGCAAAAAATTCAAGGCTTGTCTCTTTCCCTTGCAAACAGCTCCACTTCCAACAAGGAGTTAAGGTAACAGTTGAATTTAATTCCATCTTTTGGAAGTGTTTGGAGATGTCTAAGCTAAGACATCTTCCATTTCTACAAAGCAATTAGGCCAATGTCCCTCTACCCAATTTCTCAAACAAAGTATTGTTTCAAAGTTGTAATTTTATAAAACAAGGCCCTATCTTGCTGCCCATCACCTTGGTTAGTCGCTCCAACAAGGAAGGACCAAGTGCTTACACAAATACTGCCCCATTTTATTCCTTTTGAAAGCTGAGGCCAGTCTCACTGTAGTAGAATTTTCTGCTCATACTTTAGGTTGTAAGATTAGCCCAGTTCTGTAAGCATCCTAAGCACCACCTGAAAGGTGCCAAACAAAGCACACACCCATCAGCTTCAGTGGAAACAAAATCCGTCCTTCATATACAGACATGACTCCTAAAGATCAAAGTCCAGATGAACTGAAACTCCTAGACATTTCATGCAGCTTCCTTTGGAGCTACACAGAAGTCTCCCTGTTGTCTTCAACACTGTGGTATCAGGCCCTACATCCCAGAAAGGCATGATATTGCAAGGTGCCAAGTACCTTGAATTTTGACGTGGAGTTTAAAGGGCTTGGTATTTTACAAAGTCAAACTGAAATAGTCCTTTTCTAATATATTCCGCTAAGGTGCTGAAGTGAGCTCACAAGCAAATGAAAAGAATTTGATTTCCTCACTACTCGAGGGCTCTCAACCATGTCCCTCATAAATAAATGATTTTTTTGTTCACTGCATCTTATGTTTTGCCCTCAAAGAAATTTGGCACAATATCCAATGAAAAGAATAATTGAATAGCACTTGGTGTAACTACTGAGTATAACTTAGATACCACATCACTGAACACAGTACAAATACCAGGGACCTAATGTTCTGTAAATTAATTGAAGTAGAAAGTCCATATTCACAATTCATCCTGATGAACTTGAGGAAAATCCCAAGAGAGTAAATACTAATTGAGACAGGTTTTTTCCTCCTCCCACACTATTGAGTAGTGAATTTTATATGTTGTTCCAGAAGTTAAGTCTGTGCCTTACAGGATTCTGCTTTGTACCTATCCATCTGTCCACAGTAGGTTTCAAATTTTATTAATCATTCGGTATTTATATAGCTATTATTATACTGTAATCCCTACACACTCTTATGCTGATGTAAGCCAAAGTAACATCACACAAGCTGCCCCACAGCAAAACCAGTGTCTGTGGAAGTATCCAGAGGCTCATCCTTGGGTCATAAAGATATCACTTTGTCTGCCAGAAAAATGCTGCCAACTTTAGGGTGAATGTGCCTACTGTTCAACAGTGCTCAGCAACACAACCCAGCAATGTGGAACAGGAAATGAGTGAAAAAAGACCACGTCTAATTGATATTTAGATATGGTAGGATGTAATTACTCATGCTGGAATTCATTCAAAACATCAGCACTGTCAATGCTCCCTTATATTAAAAAAAAAAAAAAAAAAAAAAAAAAAAAAAAAAAAAAAGTACAGTTCTTTACTGTCCACAAACAGAGAAGACTTCAGTTTGGCAGCTGATGGTTAATAAATTTGGTTTAATATATGTTTTCATGTTTTTCACATCGTTAAGTCATAGTGTCTTAACCCCACCTCTCAACAAATAAAGTGGAAACTGAAACAAATAGCAAATGATACTTAGAAGCTTAGCAGCACTTGACAAGTTTAAAGTTAATTGTAAATGTTGCCTGATTGTGCTAATTTTCACAGCACTCCTGATGGACAGTTAAATAACACAACCTCTTTACAGATGGTGAGGCAACAGAAAGTTGTTAGGAAACTCCCATTTAGAACTAACAGCAAAACTGGGATATACAGGGTATTATTTGTTTTAGATGTGCTGACATGATTTGAAACTTGCACCAAATATTTCATATGATCTGTGCAAGCTTGGCCAGGAAATGATTACGAAAGAAGAAAGAAGTCAAGTAATATTTTATTTTTAAAGAAAGCTATCCTTCATCTTAAGCACAGTAGATATCATCTTTCCAGCCTGCACAGGTATGATCATGTCAAAGGATCATGTCTCAAGAGCTGGAATTTGGGCCCAAGAAACTTGAAAAGTAGGAGTTGCCAACATAGGCCTTTAACAACAGCAGGGCAATCAAGTTGATGCTGAATTAAAATTCATTGTAGCCAACCAACCAAGTGAAATGGCCATTAGTACCAATGAAAGTAAGTTAATGTCGACCTACATGACCAGATGAATGCCATAGCTTGGTGAAACTATGGAACCAAAACACATCTTTTCCACTAAACTACGACATTAGTGGCTTTGCAGGCCGCAGAACCACAAGTACTGCACTTGGCACACTGAAAGAACTATTTGGGAGGCAGGCCCCAGTGCAGACAGCAGGCCTTCTGACTCACTTATGGTCACAGTGATAACAGGTGGAAGAAGTGAATAGAGCCAGGAATACAGGACTTTTTAACATTAAAAACACGCACACACACAAAAAACCAACAGGATCTTTGTTATAGCCATCTGTCTTTGAACAGCCCACTTAATAGATGATCTCAAATCTCTGTGCCTGCATTTAAGCCCCTTTGATGGGCACAAACTGTGATGGACACTTTTGTCTATACTTACTTACTGAAGACTTAACAACAGTTGCTTGGTAGTAGTTGTAATGTTTTTATATTTAAAATACTACCAATTGTGAAGGGTATTTACAGATGTTTTTGTTGTTTGTTTTGCCTAAATCTTCAGATTCTGGAACTCTGTGAGTAGTTTCAACTCTGAAAGCATTTCTAATTCATGATAGTTGTGAAAAAGAGCTCAAGAATACAATCCCAGGGAACTCAAGCAGATAAAATTCTTGAAGCTTCCTAGTTTCTGCTGACTTCTAAAAAATACTATTTTTAAACTGTTATTTTTTTGTGTGTGTGTCTGTATTTTGAGCTCCTAGGGTGGGTAATGCAGTCCTTAATTTTACTTTTTTTATAAAATGGGAACCTTGTACATACATACACACCTCTGAACATAAGCACATGAATACAGAGACGGAGGTAGCTTGACATTCTAGCCTAGTCCCAGTCAATAAATCCTGAATCAAGTTCTAAAACACAAGAAACCCCATTTGCTAATGCAAATCTGCAAGCATTGCTAATGCAATCCCTTGCATCACCCCACTGGCACAAAGCAATCACATCACCCTGCTGATCCTATGCTAGATGTATAAAGGATGATGTACTGCATATATAGGACTTTGATGCCGGAAACAAGCTCAAAAAAAAGCGTTTCATACAACTGAAAATAAAGCATTTGTTGATTAAATTTGGGGAAGCACAATAAAAGCCCAGCTTCTTAGCACTTTCAGATCACACTACTTATGCGTAAGATGATTTTGCTTCTGTACTTAAAATTGTTGGCTGCAGATATATAGGCAGACTGGACATATCTACAATGTCATATTTTAGGAAAAGAGAACAACGGAAGTTAAAAAAAAAAATTAAATCTGAAAACCAGCCTTGATTCTACAGTTTGTAAGACAGCCTCTTCCTTTATGCAATGGTTAATATTAATGTTGAAATCTTTCATTTTTACTGATTTCAGTGATGACAACGTCTAGTCCTGCATTATTTAGCACCTCCTTTCCCTTAAATGAGTAGAGTAGACAATGCTAGAACATACTTTCCCTGTTTTAACATCGTCTTTTTTGTCAAACTGTCGTCAGGGATATGACACTCCCCTGCCCCACAGCAGAATGGAATAAAACAACACAAATATTATACTCTGACAGTATTAATTAAATCGTATCTCCATCCTCTCTTTAGAATTGTGTCTGGTGTTAGCAGTTCAAAATGATAAAAATTACTTCTAATCAATAATTGTATTTCACCACAGCAACAGCAGGTGACAAACATGCCATTAACAATATTTACCAGCAATATCTTTCAAGAACTATCACATCTGCATAAACAATTTTGTAACATTCTTTTTGTGTGTGTGTGTATCTGCTCATGTTTTGAAACATGGGGTTCTTTCTAACATCCTATATTGGTTGACTATAGCATTTTACAAAAATACTTCAGTAAGAAAGAAAATTAAGGAAATTCATTGTTAGAAGGTGATCAACTTGATTCTTTCATGGTTGATATTTTCATTCTTTATACCATATTAGTTTATGAGCTAATATGGACTGCATGGTCTATGAAGTAAAGGAGAAAACTTCTGTTTTTGCTCTCTCCTAGAGCTTCTAAAATTGGTCACTTACTGTGATAAACTTGGTTTCCTACTGCCCTGACATCTTAAAATAAGCCAGCCCTGCAAACGCAACTCAGTATGTATTTGCGAGGAATATGGTGACAAAGCAGTCACGCTCTTTCTGTAAGTTGTAAATCTTCTGTTTCACTTTCTTTTTAATGTCACTCAGAGGAGTGGATGGGTTGAAGATCACAAAAACAGGGCCATTGCTTCCCTCCTCGGCCAGCTCACTCCAGTGTTCCAGGCACAATTCATACTGACCTTTATGCCCAGAAATCAATGTGAAGCATCAGTTGTGTTTGACTCACCATTAAAAGTGTTTTTCATTTGTTGGTTTTCATTACGCAAGAGCACAAAGCTGATGTTCCAAGGACTCATGGTTCCTGCCTCCTTAGCACCCTTTCCATCCAGCACCAACACCACTGCACAAACTAAGGTCTCTTGATGCATAACATCAGCCTCTTAAGTACATCTTTTTATTCAGAAAGAAGGCAGAAGGTATGAAAAACCTCGTCAAAGCCTTAGTTGTTTACACCCACATGAATTTTTCTTAGTGGACATTTAGACACATGTAGGTTCATGCTACTGTTACTAGCTATCCCTTTGTACATTATCTTTGTAAATTACCTTCTTTGTTACAAAATGTAATGAGACTGATTGCAGAAGCAAAATAAGCAGTATACAGTCAAAACCAGGTAAGACTGATTTTGAAGGAAAACAAAACAAGGAAAGTTCCAAAAATTACAACTGTGAAAGTCTGGGTTATATTTTTTGTTCCTAAAGCAAATTTTTCCAAACCATTGTTCCCTATTTTCTACTGCTAAGAACACCTATGTGGCATAACACCATATTCATAGATGTTTATCCTCTACTGCTATTATCTGTATGCTGAGGTGGAAGTCAATGCACAATACAGTCTAGGAGCCTGAATGGAGTTATTATGAGGCTGTAAGAATTTGGTGTCGCCTTTGCAATCCTAGCATTCAGTATTGGCCATTATGGCTTTGCAACAGACAGAGTTAGCCAGCCCATATAGTACATCCCATTGTCTCCCTGAGACTTGGTGGATGCTTAGATCTAAGCTGTTCATGGATACAACAGAGCTAAACTGGAGTGGAAATACCTAAATTTCTTCCTTGCATACGTCATTAGCTCTGCATCTGTGGAATATTGTCCAGGCTGCAACAGATACATCTATTCAAATGTGTCTTGGTTTGCAGCTGACTGTTGCTTTTTGACATGTCCCATCAAATAGCCAATAATGATGTATTTTCAGCATCCCTAAAACTACTTCCTATGTTGCTCAATTACTCGCCCCCAGCAGAATGGCTGCAGTTATTAGCTTTTGCTTTGCTATGTCATTCATGTTATTCTAGTGCCATGTGAAGTATGACTTCCTGCCATTTATTTGGTAATGGCAGCTAGCTGCCTTTTCCCCCAGAGGCTTTTTTATCCCCAAACCTACTAGATTATTTGCTGGCCAGAAGTATGATTGTCCTTCACTGTCAGTGAATTCATCAGTTTCTTTAGGTTCTGTTCACAGCCAGCAGTATAGGTACTGGAAGTCCTTAGTAACCATTAAATGACTACAGTACAATTTAGAGGTACTTTCAAAGCACCAAATCCAAGCAGCACATAACACACTACCCAACATCAACAACAAATACAACCTAGAAACATGCCTTGGGATTTAAGTTATTATTATTATTTTCTTTCTTTTTTTTAATTTATCATTTTTATATTATTAAATATAAAATATATATTATATATTAAATTATATATTAAATATAAAATATATATTATTAAATATAAAATATATATTATATATATATATTTATATTATTATATTTATATATATATATTTTTTATAAACTGGGATTATAGTCCAATCTTGAGATACAATTCCATATTAACATATATATAGCAATGGTGCAAACAGAGCATGCAGATTTTATTCGTTTTTGTGAAGAATGAGCAATGCTTAAGTTGATTTGCTTAGATCAGCCAGAACTAAAGCTCACTGAAATTCACCCTTCTTTGTGTTATTTCTATTCACAAGAAGAAAAATCACAATTTTGCAGATTTGGTTGTTCAGCCTCCATTAAATTGGTTATTGAAAGAATCTTTTATATGTTCAGGGATATCATAGATTACTAACCCGGAGTTTACTGTTTGGTGGGGGGGGATTGAGGAGATTGGTTTTCATTCCTTGCTGGAGGTTTACAAAGCACTAACAAACAAACGAGCTGAAGTCAGGCCAGCAAGCAGTCTGGCCAGCAAACAGTCAAAGCATGGAGGAAGCAGGAGCATGTATCTATGCAGCCCCATGGCCTGGCCTACTTCATTTTTCCCTTTACTGTTTTGTGTACACTCACTTTCTAAATTGTGCAATTAGAGGATGCTCTACCAGTATTAGAGCCAAGCCGTATTGTTTTACCGAGCAAGGCAGTTCACATGGGGCAGGCTATATCATGACTGTTGGTCCCTTACCAGCAAAGAGATGTGGATGCCTTCAATATCCTGGTCTAGGTGTAGCTCCGCAGTTCTAGCACTCCCTAACGTACCATAGGATCCTGGGACCAAGCAAGTTCACTGTTATAGAGTATGTCACCATATTAGGATTTGGAAACAGAGGAATTTCCCAGTTCTGATCCACCTGTGACAAAAAGAGCCCTACAGTTCAGAGGAATGGCAATGAGCCATTTAATAGTGTGTCAAATACTATTATTGTATTTCTGTCCTAAACACACAGGCATGATATTGGGTTAGATGCAGAAGGAACTAATACTGCATTATGTTGTCAAGGAAGAATTGCTCAGCATTCAGATGGCAAGGTATACAATAAAAACTAAATTTAAAAGGATAATGTGATGAGAAGAGCTAGAGAAAGCTCTATGAACAGATTAATAGAATACTATTTGGAAGAATTTGTATTAAATGTAACATCCATATGGATATTTGCTTTCTTCAATACCATTGCAGGCAATATTCTCTTCTCAAACTCTTTCAGCTAAAAATATTCTACTTCTGTTTGATCTATTTCAGATTAGATGGTAGGAAAAAAGTTCAAAGTACATTTTCTGTATTATGATGGCAACTTTGTGAGGGATTCTATGGTACGATGATTTAGGAAAGAGAAAACATCCTCTAGCATATGGGAGAATGAAGTACCTCTGATTTACTGGGTATAAACTTGTAAATAAAGGTAGAAGGAAAGCACTGCTGGACTGTCTATCACAGCTGTTTAGTTTCCAGTCCATCCTCATGCTAACACATATTCTATTTATGCCCTGCTTCTAAAGTCAGGTTTACAGTCTGCAGACTAACATGAAAACAACATAGATATAATTACAGCCTTTACAAAAGAACATAAATCACTACTCATAACAGTAATCATTTTTCCTACATTTTGTTGGAGGCAAGTCAGCAATGTAGATAATAATCATTAAATAAAAGAAAAACAAATCTGTCTTTCCAATAGGTACAGCATAGGTAAAAAACAAACAAACAAACAAACAACAACAACAAAAACACAGAAATGAGAAAAAAATATTGTGACAACTCTTTGTAACAAAGATAGTTAGGGGAAAACAATCAAAAAACAACAGGAAGCAATTCAGATACCTTTTGGAGGCAGTAAATGACCCCCTAAATTACATGCTTTTGAGGATTCACACAGAAATCAATGTAAAGCTCTAACTGTACTTTCTGTGGTTCACTGATCCAGAGAACTTCAGCATGCCTCTTACAGAAAGCAAAGACAGGCTAATACTTCTACCTAGGAGCCCATAGCTTAAAAATCAACTGTTAACAAAATGGATATGTATTTTTTTAAATGTTTTCTTACATTCTTTTTCATATTTAGTTGAAATAAGTGTTCTAAACCTCAATTTGAGCCTTACTACATGTAAAGAAAGAAATCCCAGTTTAACCTCTAGCACCACGTAAAATAATTATCATCATCATAAAACCTCACACCAACAGCACTTGGTATTTCATGGGATAAGGCCATATATGTTTCCAGAAAGCAGGAAAATTTGCCTTCACTTTCAACGTATATAATGTGTGCATACCATAGAACAAGACTCACCCTTCTATCTCGGAGCCATAGGTGGTTTGCTCACACCCAGAGCCAGCCCAGGAGCTTCAAGCATTTCCACTGAGTGGTACCAAGGGAATAGGAGCTGGTAAGTGCTGCTGAACAAGCACCTCTAATTGAAGCTAATTACAAGCCAAGCTAAATTAAGAGGCTCAGATAGTGAAGTAGGGGGAGGTTAAGTCATATTAAAGGTGATGGCACTTTTTCCTATTCCCTAAAATGTTCTACTTTATAATACTTCAAGGGATAAAAAAAATCTGCTTTTTCCTTGGCAAACGATTTCAGCAGTTAATTAACATTCTGGGTAGAATTTTTTACCTTATCTTTGCTGTGTGTTTTTGTTTGTTTGTTTGTTTTTGTCTTCAATATCTTCTTGTCAGCCTTTTGGAGACCTTTTTACAGATGAAATTAACCCAAACGCAATTTGATTTTATTTTGATATATACCTAGAAACTGTACTTCCAGGCAAAGCCCCTATATAGTTATGCAAGTGGTATACAGCACTTAAATTCAGGGCACCTGGTCCAATGAACTGAGCACAATTGCTCCTGTGTCTAAAAGGTACAGCGTTAATTAAGCAAAAGGTTTGAGCTGGCCATGAAATAATCCATGAACTAGAAACTCCCTGGCATGGCTCTGTTACAGACTTCAATAAAATGAATGAATTTTCTTCCAGTCAGGAAAACGTACCGCCTCCATGCACGGGACCAGTAGCGAGAGGGGAGGGTGATAGGATGAAGATCTGTCCCCTGAGTGATAATTAAAGCACTTCTCTGCTGTCTAGGATGCCTGCAGAAATTGGGGTGTTAATGCTGAACATCAGCAGTATCTGTGAACAGCTACAGCTCCTTGGCAGCAGAGGGCTCCTGCATCCCAACACACCATCTGGTGCTATCAGCCACACCTTGTCCTTGTTGGTGCTCCTGGGGCAGGGTATAATGGAAAGGCCATGCAAACATGAAAACAACATTAGGAAGCTGAAGTTTGCTATAGTTAACTGCAGAAGAACATGATTAATATTGCCTGTCACTAGCATTTTACCACTGTGGCTTTGGTAAGGTTTTGACACAGCTGCACGTGATCCTCTAACCTGTACTCAAGGGAGATGTGCTGGGAGGGAGCAAAACTGGTTAGAAATACCCCCAGGAGCTCTCTGGCATCCTCAGGGAGAGTGTTTTGCACAGGGTTCCTCAGGGTTATGGGCCATAGGTCTGTACCTCAACCTAAGCCATGTCAGCAGCTGTCATAGCCTGAGGGGACTCAGCTCTCTTAGATGATATGCAAGAAAATTCTACACATGAAAACTGGGGAAATGGTGGGGTTTTGTGTGTGCAGCAGAATTTAAAAGAAGGAATAAAAAATGTTTTTGTAAATTGTTTTTGTGTTCTCTGGTTTGGCTGGTGCATTTTATGGCTACCAGTACACCCAGCAGTTCCTGACTGCAGAAACAGGGAGTCCTTGTAATTCCATGGCAGTGTCTCAAGTGTAGCATATTTTAGGAGCCTGATTATATTCTGCTTGGGACTGCAGCCCCTAGTATGGTACAGATGTGGAAAAGCATGTACAGGCCTTAAGGCTACCTTAGCCCAATTCTCCATGGACTGCAAATTACGCTCCTTACAGGGCACAGCACTGAGTCTCACCCACGTGTCCCAAGGCATCTGGTTAGTGTTTAAAACTAAAATTAAGATGAAACCTGATTAATCATCTCCCACTGGATTTATTCCCTCATTTTGATGATTCAGAACAGTTCCAGCAACTGCTGCCAGGATAGCGAGGTGGAAACAGGCAGCGTCTTCCTTGTTCAAAGGAGACTGTTGGTTCGGTCTCCTGAAGCAGCTGGTATTTCTGAACTTAAAAATAAAACATGATGCCATGAAAAATGTGCTCATGCCACATTACTTGATAGCTTTTCCATCACTCTATGAATACAAGATGTACTTTCAGCCCATTTATACCTTTGTGGCTTGGTAATGAAAGTCTATGTGAAGAAAAAAACAGAGTAGCTAAGCCCAGAAGCTAGTCATTATTCTTTTTGTCAGTGGCTGCATCTCAGTGAACTTTATAAGTAATTCATGATACTTTTTTTTCTTTTTTCTTTCCTTACTCTACAGTTTTCTTATTCCACTGTCCACTGAGACTGCGATTCCTTGTTGGGCTTTACAAAGAGTCAATGGTTGACCAAGAAGGGACAAAGGAGGTTTGTGACTCTGTGTTGAACTGAGGGGCTATTACATTTTTAACTAAGTTTGAGAGGAGGAAAATGTCATCTAGGAACAAAAGGAGCATACTCGATCCATATGTCAAAGCCTAATAAATCTTGTCTTTGATTTGGTGATTTGTGAATAGATCAGTTAAATGGATGTTACATTCCTGAATGAACCCTTGTAGTTTTTATCAGTTTGTGACACGAACATGCTTTCCTGAGTCCCGAAACCAGGGGTTTGGGAGGCACATTCCGACAGAGCTGTTAAGACCACTTTCATTTCCTTTTCCCAAAGAGCCTGTGTTAGAAATGGTCTTCAGATAAAAACAGAAATTAGGACTCCACACTTCTACACAGCCGTAAGTGAAGCCTGTCAGCAAATGAACTAGTTTGGAGTCACACAGCTGGAGAAAATGTAAAAAATCTAGACAAAAGTTTTTCATTTGGAGCATTGCACTGATGTATTTCTGGCAGGTAAGAACACTTCCAGTGCTGTGGGCCATTTCTTTCCTCCCTTGGACTTTCTGTAGGCCAGAGGCCAGGTGTATTCTTCTCCCTGCGGCCTTCAGAAAGGCACTAGCCATGGATCTGGGAGGAGCCACATGCCGTCCAAGCACCGAGCTCTGGTTCACCTTCACAGAGTTGCACTGTGAAGCAGAAAGCAGCTGCTCCTCCATGGCATGTTGCCCTTTGGGAGGTGGCAGGCTGCCAGAAAGCCCAGAGGAGGGCAGCAGTGCCAGGATCAGCATTGCTTCCACTTCACGTGATCAAAAGCAGGGAAGATTGCAGTTCCTAGCAGCTGTTAACTCTCTGCCTTCCACCTTTCTCCCCTAGATGAGCAAAACACCAGCCTCCTCCTCATCTGAGAGCTGAAGTTAATACAGTGCACAGATACCTGCTCACTGCAGTGACAAATACAGAGGGAGTTAACTTTAATTGTGCCTATTTATGTGACTGTGCTTGCATACATGATGGCATTAACAACACCTCGACTCTGTAGCTCCAAAAAGTTGTCACAGGAAGCAACGTGAAGTTCAGGCAGCTCCCATAAGGAGCAAGTTGAACAGGACACCATGGAATAACAGTTTAGTCTCACGCTGCTTTTGCATGAGGCTCTTCCCAATGTCCAGGCACCAGGAAAGGCAAGTTCATTCTTAGTCCTCTCTGTTTCACCTGTGGGAAGACTTCAACACAAAGAGAGCAAACGGCATTGCTGAGGTTAGTCCTGAGTCACTGGTGGAGCAGGACACAGATTCCCTGTGCTGGAGCTTATTCATGCCCTCCTCCAGCACTAACATACAGTGACTCAGCAGTGAAGCCAGTTCCTGAAAACAAATCCAAATCCGGTTCATCAAACTCACATGAACTCTTATGAAAGATGCCTGTGTAGCTCGAGAATAAGCTCATTCATTCACGCTCCCTTCATTTGCCACATCCTGCACCTGCAGCGCACAGTGCAGAGAGATGCCAAGTTTCACATATCCACATGGCACTCTTTCATTGACTCGTGCATCACCCTCTTCTGCTGCTGCACTGCTTTTTCAAGTGTTTGAAGCTCAGCGCTGCAGCTCCTCTCCTGATTTTGGGATGTGGTGGGTCTGCCACACTACAGCTCATGTGGAATTGCAGGAGAAGAGGACTAGTAAGGCTGGGAAAGGGAAAGATAGTAAAGCAGATCCCCATTTCAAAAGAAGCCCTGCAGAAACTTTACAAAGCTTCTCCAAATTAAAATTATGTTAATCAAATCTATGGGAGAAGCAGCGAATACAGTATGGTCAGAATAAAAGAGGGGTTATTGGCTTTTAGCGTGGTTCTGGAGAAACAAAGCTTATGTGAACACTTGGTCTGGCTGTCTGGTCCCAGCCTGCCTGTTGCCATTGAATGCTACCCACCAAGCATGGGAATGAGGGAGAAGTCAGTTGAGATATCAAATCCTTACATGTGCAGCAAAAATTGATGGTTGTACAAAACAGAAAGATACAAAAAATATCCCTGTTGTAGGAAGGATGTAAACTTTTTGTAAACATTGCTAAATATCTAATCTAAGGGAATTGCTCATTTATCCTTCTGACAGAATGATTACTGCTTTTAAAAAGAGATGGAAAAGCAAGTTCCTGACTACTATGAAGTTTTAAAAGAAGGAAAATTAGGGGTGCCTAGATTTCCAAAACAATCACCATTCTAAGAAACAAATCCCAAATTAGTCGGTACCATTAATAATGTCATAAGACCAAGCTTCTGAGATTGCAGTCTCAATTATTTTTACCATGAAAGTTAGAAGAGATAAAGAGGATACAAGCATGGTGTGCTGATTAAGGCAAAAGAGAAAGTTTTTGCTCAGCAGGTGTTTTATCAACACCACATTCTTTAATCCAAAGCCCAAAACTTGGACCAGCACCACACAGCTCTGTTTTAGCCATTAGTGTACATAGTATGCTGGGGTGCAGCTCTGGGAAGATGAAAGAGGTGGTATTGTCATTGAGGCACAGAAGAACTGAGGGTAAATACCTCTCTGTGCAAGGGTAAACACAGCTGCCCAGACAGTCTCCCACCAGGAGGAACTCAGGAGCTGGGGACAGCCCTTCCTGGTTATTATCCCTTGGTAGCATCCCTGAGAGGCCTCAAGGACAGGCTGGTCTCTCTGTTACACCTCGTGCAGGGAGCAAAGCTGCTGGCAGCATCAGTGGTGCAACTGCCAGCAGTCCTACAGAAGCCACCACTGAGTTCGGGAAACGAGGTAAAGGAGACTCTTCTTGCACCCATGGACAAGCGTCACAGGTTGACTTGTGTTGAGCTCAGCTCTGTGGCCAAGGCTTGGTTATCTGAAGAAATCTATGGCCTGAGGGACTGAAGATAGGGCTAGGAAAGAGGAAATCTTGAATTCTGTCAGGGTTGTCACTCTCATGACACACAAACTTGTTCATGAGAAACTCTTCACCTTTCTTTTTCAACATCTGTTAGCTTTTCTAAAGTGCTTTCACAGGTTTGTTCACACAACTAAACATAGCAATTTTTAAAATTTTTTTATTTTATTTTATTTTATTTTATTTTATTTTATTTTATTTTATTTTATTTTATTTTATTTTATTTTATTTTATTTTTTGTCCAAAAAGTGGACAGATTTACAATGCTCTTCTGCAGCTCAACAGTTCAGATGAGTGCAAAGAGCACCTGTATGGCCAGGAACCAGCAGCTCTAGAAATCTTCTGTAAAATTAATTCACAATTCAATCACAGCGTTGAAGGCATAACAACAAGAAAAACAACTTTTCCAGCAGGAGGCTTGGAAAAAAACAAAACAGTGACAAACATATACAAAAAACTCTAGGACTTGGTTCACTTAAACTGGCAGCAAATGGTGCAATGGATAAAGCCCAGTGCAGAGTAGGACCTATATGGTAGAAATTACAGATCTGTGCAAACACTTAGCCTAAGAAATGTCTTTGTTATTTCCCCTAATGCAATTACATTACATTTAAAATTTGTCAGAATTTGCTGGAAGGCTTATATTTGTGAGAGGACACTAACTCATCCAAGAACATGCTGTTTATAAAACAGAGTGGGAATTATGTCTTCAGTATGAGCTCCCACAAATTTGACATTTATAAAGATGCAGGTACATGGCAAAGAGTATGTTCTCTACTATATTTCCCTTATTGTATTTAACAGCGCAGAAACCTAATTCACTTGGGGCTCTGCAAACAAAAGAAAATAGCCCCTCTATGACTGTTGTCATTTCAGGATTTTTCACTTTTTATTTTCTCTGGTTTTCTAAACATTATCTTGGTGAAAATCTCACTGGGGAGTTTAAATTTTTACAGCATATTACACGTAATTTTTTTTTTCCAACTTAGTGCACAATGACCCAAGTGTACAAGGACGTGGGTGTGCATATAGGAGCAAGTAAACACATGCATAAAGTCACTGCCTTGAATGCAGGCACGGATTAAGATTAAATAAACAACTCCTGTCTATAGACATCAAATACCAAAACCGACAGGACCTGACAAGTGCAGTTTGTCACGCTGAGGCTCCTGGAGCTTTCCTGCAGGACGCATGCCTGGCATGCGAGAAAGCACATCCCTAGTGCCACGCCATGCAGGTGGGGCAGCTGCAGGGACATCGAGAGCACCTGCTGGGGAAGTGTGCTGGAAGTCACGGGCGCTCGGGGAGGAGCACGGAACATCACAAGCTGTGTCCCCACGGGTGCTGTCTACACCTGAAACCAAGTGGGCGCTCTGAAATTCATCAGTCCTGCTCCGTCCTCCAGGCTTCGCATCTCCCACAGTGAGCCTTACTGACAAATTCATCAAATGAGCAGGCTCGAAGGTCCTCCAAACAGCAGCAAAGCTAAGGGTTATTTTCCAGTTGTCCAACAGAGCTGTCACATCCTGTACATGACCAAATGGAAGGGGTCAGGGTGTGCAGGCAGTACTACATGTTACATTACAACCTCTGGGTGTTTTTTGGTTCAAGCAGCTCTGCACTGCTTCTGAGCAGAAAGCAAATGCTATAACAGCTCTAGTGATGCCAGGCTTTCTCGATCACTTTAAAATAAATCATTAGCAGAATAATGATTCCGCAAAATAAAATAAAATAAAATAAAATAAAATAAAATAAAATAAAATAAGCAGATTTACCTAATATCTACAACATACATTTTGGCTTCAAAAGAAAGAAGTTACCTTTTTTTTTTTTTTTCTATTTGAATTAAAAAAAATAAAAACAAACAAACAAAAAAAAACCAGTAAATTTTGACCAAATAACTCAATATAAAAAAGCAAAACACTCATAAAGTTAAAAAATATATTTATAAATTTCTCAATTCAGGTAAGGTCTGCTCAAAAATCCCTGTTCGGTGCAAGCCCTCTGCTAACTACATCATGGCTTGGACTGAATCCATAGCAAGTTTGCAGCAGAGAATGCACAATTTATTCTCCACTCACTGTTTAACTAGGCAGAATCTGACATGAAAGAATGTTTCTGACTGAATGCTTTAGGACTGCCAGAGGTGCAGGAATAAGTTTTGCTGATATATTTAATGAATATGATTGACTTTGCAGTGTTATGCATATTTTTTGCTGCAGTTCCCTCCACAGTCTTGTATATAACTTGTGTATTCTGAATACGTTTGCAGACATATATCTTTAGGAAAATAAATGAAAATAAACAACACAGGAAGCATTGTTTTAAGTAATTTTCTACCAGCAAAATATGTAACTATTTTCCTTGGAAATGACAAATATTTGATGAAAGGGAACTAATCATGAGACTGCTCTATTGGAAAACACCCAGCACAGAGGTGAACAGGAGGTTAGAAACCTTTAAGAATGAACATCTCCTCTTTAAACTATTTTTTTTTTTCCTTCAAGCCCATAAACATGCTTTATAGGTATCAAGTAATTAATTCCCAGAACCTAGACATTTTTAATGCTTGTTATTCCTCCTTCACTGTGCCATGCTAGCTGCCTGCCTGGATATCCATTACTGATCATCTGAAACTGTCAGGTGCTTGCTCTTTGCCAGCTAGGCAAAAAGCCTACCTATATATGATGGTGTAAAGTCTGCAAGGTTGTAAAATGCATTTCATACGTGGACAGATGGAAAGTTTTGTTCTGGATATCCCAAGAAAATACATGGGTTACTTATATAAACGTCAACTTCACTATTCGCTTCCAAGGCATCTCAAATGACAGCTAAACTAGAAACTGTATTTCCAGCATCCTCCACCTGACACGTCCATGGTCATGGCCTCCAGGCATTATTGTGTTTGTACTTAATATGCTTTCAGGTACAGCCAACAAGCCAGACATTTCTATCACATGTGCTACAAATGGGTGCTGCACCACTTGTAGCCAGGAGTAAGGTCAGAGGAAAGTGGGAAAGTCTGCTGAATAAACTAAATCAGGAAATGGTTTGGACAGCAACTTGCTGAGGAGAGGTGATGCATATTGACATTCAGGACCTGCCTGTCATGTGCGAACCTCAGTCCGTATGTCAAGGCAGCTGGGGCCATTAGCCACTTTTTCCCCAGTCACCCCTGTTCCAGAGGGAACATTGCTCTAGAGAGCACTGGATGATTCAGTCATTATTTATCATCATGACATCCCTCCTGGGATGGTCAACAAATGAGTCCCACGTGTCTCCTGAAAAATCTGTCAAGACCATCAGTATATAACAAAGAAGGCACAGACTGTCATTACTTAATAATTCTTCTGAGAATAAAAAAAGTCTAGACAACACAATATTAAAGCCTAATAATTTACTCATCAGGAAACAAATCAAACAATAATTCTTAGCATCTGATATTATCAATGCCTATCTTCTATCATGGACCTTCAGTGCTCAATAACTAGAACGTGTGTTCATGTATGCATATGTATACATGCACATGCATATATAGAAGCTGAGGTCAAAATTGTGCACTTTTATTCACCGAAGAGAAACAAAATCTACAGCAACTGTCAGAATGCCAGTAGTATCACTATCCTTGCTCTTCATGTGTACAAATGACTTTGGTGTCTAGTCTTTTTTTTTTTTTTTAGTAGACGAGCCAATCACACTGACTGATCACACCTTTAGCAAATTCAAATGTTTGTTGTCTTGATTTAAATGTTTTTCATGGGATCCCCAGAAATCCTGGGTCGAGCTATGCCTGTGAAACTCCCTAGAAACACTGGTGTCTCTTTGTATGCCAGGTCTCCCACTGGGGAATCGTGACAGGAACTGAAACTGCCTGTGGGGCCCTGCTCCTACAGCAGAGGAAAATGCAACTTAAACACAATTTTGCTTCCTGGAAAATTTAAAATTTTCCTTCTGATTTCAAATAAAATGTAAATATTTCCATTAATACCAAATTTCAGCCAGCACCGATAACTTAATGCTGGCTTAAGCATTTGGTCAGTAATCTGTAAATGTCTGTGTAAGGAGAAATAAATAAGCCTACAAATGAAAGATCAAGATATTGTAGTGACAAATACCAGATATGTCTCTGGAAATTTGTTTTAGGCCTAGTTTTTTAGCACACCAATAAAACAGCATTTAAATGCATTTGGAAGAACTCAGTTTAAAAAAAGTAGTTTTCAGATAGAATCACAAGGCGGGCAGTGCCTTAAGCTTTGAACAGTTCAAAATACATTACACAGCTACCTTCTTAGCCTGATTATTTTATATTATTTTTAATAGAATTAGGAATGCAAAAGGTAAACCATCCATGAAAGGTTTAAACACCATGGAAGAGTTGTGTATCTTTCTATCCAGCTACTTGAAATTCTATTACATTATCTTAATTACATTTTTTGCTGCATTTGAATGCTTTTCTTATGCGTGGAACATTTAAGATTTCATTAGCAGGACCTTCAATTTTTCTAAATGACTTAAATGATTTGTTTTATACTTCTATTTAAATGATTAAGTTGACAAAGGAAAGCACCATCGGATTTGTAATAAAGAAAAACAACAACAACAAAAAAATTTACATGATTCTTCTTTTCATGGAAAAAATAAAAAAAAGTCCATAGTTGAAAGATGAGCCGAGAATTATATGAATCGCTTTGCTAAACAGTGCTGTAAAGTCGATTTTTGCATCTACTTTACAATTCCTCCCTCTTACACCTACATGTTGATAGTACTGTTATGCATGATCTCGTTTAACTTTTTTTTTTTTTAAAAGTTAGTTCATTTGCAGCGATTCTGATTCTTTGCACAATTTAATTCCTACAGCTCACACTGTTTTCTGTCACCACCTGTCAAACAGAAAAGGAGAGCATTTAAATCTGTTAAATAATTAATATTCTTGCCCAAGAATAAAACACCTAACTCAGAAGTTGGATCGGAGGTATTCATTTATTGTTTGAATGGATAGCCTCATTTTGTAAAGTATTACATAGATGCAAATCTCATTAGCTTTCCGTGGGATATTTAAAAATTAGTTCACCCTATCACTATATCCAATATACATTCAGCATTTCAGAGTAAAGTACTAGCAGAAGTAACACATCTGTTCTTCCTCCTGGTAGCTTCCGTCGGGATATTAGATATATCTTTACAACCAATACTTTGTTTTCCAAAAAGAATTCCCCAAAACATGTATTATGCAATGTATCATTTCAGCTCTGAGGTGAGTTGGTTTTTCATTTGAGAGAGAGTTTTGTTTCTTTATAAAAGTTTAATGTCTCACTGATATTGTACATACTTACATATTCACATCTTTCATTAAGTACAGCTATCCTTCACTAGTTAAACAAACATGCAATACTGAACTTTTTTTTTTTTTTTTTTTTTTTTACACATTTCTTTAGGAATACTCCATGTTATTCAGTGAAAACACTCATTGATGTGAAATTAAATTTGAAGAACTACATGACCAGCAGTGATGAGTAGAGGAAGATCTTCTCTGCCTTTTATACCATCAGTTACAGTCAGCTCTAAAGTCACCTTATGACATCAGGATTCATACTCACAAAATTTGAATTGATTCCTCAGAGCAAGATTTGTTTACTTCAGCTAATGAGTAGTCACAGAGAAAAAATGAAATTATTGTTCTACCTTCAAATGACAGACCCCAAAACAGCTCTTTTTGTACAGTATTTTGCTAATGATCAACTTTCTGACCTTTAGATTGCAGCGCAGAATTCACAGTCTTAAAGACAAGACCACACACACAATGGATCAGTAGCCCACATGGGAAAACGTGTGTGTGTGTGTGTGTGTGTGTGTGTGTACGCACCAACTCACTGGCTGATTCACCAGTCATCTCATATAGCTCTATAATAAAGTAATTACTCTTCCTGACATTTCAGATGAGATTTGGGTCAGATTCTGAACCGTCCCAGCTTGTGTCTCCTGGCAGTTACTCCATGCTTCACTCAGCTCCCGCTATAAATCAACCATCATAATGGAGCGACCACTGCAAGGCCATCACATCATTTGCGGCTTGCTGTCCCACAGGAACCCAAACCCAGGAACTTGGGTGCATTTGTATGTAATGACCCTCCAGTTATCTGTTGAAATGATCAGACCTTGAGGGGGAAAGAAAAGAAAGGAAAACAAAACAAAACAAAACAAACAAACAAACAAAAAAAACAGAAACAAAACACAACAAACCAAAGAAAGCCAATGACAAACCTTGTACTGCTGCAATATAGCAAGATGCCACAGACCATGGCATCATTGTATAGAAATATGATAACTGCTAGGGTCTCACAATAGCACCTACGAAACTAAAATCATGATTTCCTGGAGAATTAGGAAGAAAGAAACTCTAGATTGCTGAAAATAGTTAATTGTGCTTGCTTGGACTATAAGCATCAAATAATTATCCAGAAGTATTCATGAATTTAAGACTCTACCCACTTCTTATGGTTCAGTATCACAATATTAGCAATTCACAACAGCTGCCAAGATCACTTTGCCATAACTCAGTAGATAAATTATATTCAAGAATGTATTTAGTGAAGCCCAACATGAGCACATTACATTGTCAGCTCAAGGCCATACAAATTACCCTTAATACATGTAATTACCCTTAGTAGTATTACCTTTTAATATTACTTATTATTCAAATAGATTGGGGGACGAAAATAAAAAAAAAAGAAGTAGTAAAATCAAACAAAACACCATCCTCATCAAAAAATCACAGACCACTTTCTCTGTTGTATGGTCACTGCAAACACCTTCTGCAAAATCAGAGGTGCTTCTCAGCTTTTAGATGTCTGTAAAGCACTACAAAGGAGCACAGGTGTGAAACACTGCAGTATCTGCTGACTGCATTTGTTGCCACATTAACCATGTGCTCTTTCCCAGGGAATTCCCCCCCCCCCCCCCAGCTATTAAGAAATAACTCAGCCACCCCAGGCTATTTTAATTGGTCAGATATCCATTTACTACAAATTCAAGTGTCTAGAGAAAAAAAGATGCAAGTCCAGATACACTGGTACATGTAATTCTCAACTAGACTCCTGTTTATACCACAGGAAAATTACTTTTAGAGAACTGATTTTCATTAATAATTAATAGTGATGTTTAATTACATATCTTGCAGATGTTATATCCTACTAAGTGTCTCTGTAGTAAAGGGGTAAGAATATCCACATTTTTCAAATTAGTATGGCATTTTGCTCTTTAAAAGTTACAATGTGGGAGCCAGGGAATCTTGATGCTGTTTCTGACACTGGATCTGAGCCATTAAGCAATACATCTGATATAAAATAAATTACCAGATACAAACTTCAGGTCTACTACATGAGCGAGTACACTAAAAAGTACATATGGATGCATGTCTGAGAAATAAGATTTGTCCAGGCATGTGTCAGAGACTGTATTTGTGAGACATTTCTCAATGTACTATTAACAACTCACTACAATCTAAGGATGATCAGATGGAGAAACTCAGAGGTATGAGTGACTAAGTCCTACATTTCAGTCCCCAAATAGCAGCGAAGAGTCCCTTTCAAGGTTAAATATTCTTTTTATGTACTTTAAAATACCAATTAAGACCTCTAGTGGAGTACAGGGTCAGAAACTGATACCAAGATAGATACATTTGCACAATGCAAAATAGGTTTTCAGCATCTTTCCCAAAGGTATGCAGCAACCATGGATTAGAACCACATAAAACACTGTCACTAGAAGAGCTGAATTTACAAAACTTTTACTCATCTCTTTGAAATCCATTATTCATTCCATCTCTTTGTAGTCCCAAGCAGTACATATTAGTGTTCTATAATCTGGAATTCAGTGTAGATTTAAAGCCATTACTCTGACTTATTAAGGGAAACATACAAAGCGATGAAGTCTTTGAGCCTTTGGAGTCCCACAGCTCACCTCCAGCTAGCGATGGGAAAAGGCCAAAAAGTATCACATATGGTATCTGGACACAGAGGTCCCAGATACTGCCAGCCCATCCTGCTGCCTCTTCTCAGAAAGCTTTGGAACCCCCCTCCCTGGTGGTAGGAGAGCCTCTAACAAAAGCTTTCCTTCTGCCCAGGGCCTATTGCTTGTTACCCCATGTGACCCTCACAGATGGCACTGGCCCAATGGCACAGGCCCACCCTCCACATTTCTGCACCCAGGGTACTTGGAGAACTGGCCAATGGCCTCAAAAGGCCACACCGTCATCTTCGAAAGACTGTTGAAATAAGGAGAAGCCCAAAACAACAGGAGAAAGGGCAATGTTGTACTCACCTTCAGGAAAAGCCAAAAGGGAAGCTACATGCCATAGGGGGAGCTACAAGGCAGTCAGGCCCACAGGGAAAAGTAACAGGACAAGTCCTGGAAGATACTTCTGGGAAGGAAGATGGGTGGACTGGGAGCAGCCAGCACAGATTTTGAATATCATGATCAGTGTGACTGGATTTGGGGATGAAAGGAGAGCAGTAAGTGTTATTTATCTCCACTTTAGTTTAGATGGTTTCAAGACCATCTCCAACAATATTTGTGCATCCAAGTGAGGACACTATGTTGTGGCTAGGTAGACAGGTAAATGAGTTTAAGAACTGGCTAGAAGATTGGTCTCAGAGGATGGCTGTTAACAGGCAGCACTCTTGTGCCAGAAGCCTGTCCTAGGACCTATACTGTTTAACAAACTGTACCAATGACCTTGAGAAGGTGATAGTGCACCCTCATCACATGTGCAGATGACACCAAAGTGGAGGGGGCAGCTAATATGCTCAAGGTTAAAGTCTAGAGTGTTCAGAGTGGCCTAGATAAGAATGGGCCACAAGTACTTGAAGTTTGACAAAGCAAAGCACAAAGCCCAGGGAAGTGGTAGAGTCACCATCCCTGGACGTCTTTAAAAGATGTTTAGATGTAGAGCTTAGGGATATGGTTTAGTGGGGATTGTTAGCGTTAGGTCAGAGGTTGGACTTGATGATCTTGAGGTCTCTTCCAACCTAGAAATTCTGTGAAATTCTGTGAAAGCCCTTCACCTGGCAAGGAACAGCCCCAGCAGTGGGACAGGCTGGGCACTGTGGGTCCAGGGAGCAGTTCTGCTGGAAAAGGCCTGGTATGCTAGCAGGCAGTGAGCTGAGCATGTACAGGCCTGCAGGGTACCTGGTGGCACACTTCTTTGTGGCAGTTGTCTAGTTTTTTGAAAAAGACTGTCACCATTGACTCACCGCTTATATATATAGGTAGAGAACAAAGACAGTAGGCAGCACTATTGGGCAATAATGGATTTTAATTAAATAAATACTACAGTTCAGCTCGAATGTCAAAGGAGGCTGTGGCTACCAGGCCATCTCAAGGAGACAGAGGAAGGAAAATGGATTTTGAATTTGATAAGCATTATGTAGCTGCATTCATATAAACTGGGTTGCTCAAATTCACTGAAACCAACTTTTCAGCATTGACAGTCTGTCTTCATGCTGCTGCTTAGTCAAAACATTCAGATCTCCTATGTTTTATAAACCTAATACGACCTCTGAAGGGGAGCATTTCACACATTTAGAGAGAAAGCCATATACTGGATTTACTAGATTAATTCTCCATTTCATCTGAACCGTTCAACTGGAACAGCAGCACCACTCCTTTCTGAAAGGTTATTTTTGCATCTGGTTGCATTTAAGCACTCGTGGTGGAAGGAGGCAGGGGGTGGAAGAAGGATGGGAAGCAAGAAATGCACTTTTAGCCAGGTTCGTCTCCTCAGAAAGCCCTCTTCAGCTCCTCGCATAACCTGAACACCACCCACCTCACTAACCAGGCTGCAGCCACCGGCACATACAGCAAGACCATGGCACCACCTATTGCAGGAAGGCAGCAGTGCATGCCTGTGTCTGCATATTACTTTTCCATACACCAAAAAAAACAAAATAATTAAACACCACCAGAATGGAAACTAGGTTGCCTCAGACTGTGCTATAAGCTATCAATTATATCTATTAATAAGTTGGCAACAATAGCGTGCTTTTGTTCTATTTATTTTTTTTAATGGGGATACTCTATTTATTTTTTTTTAAATGGGGATATCTTTGGGGCAGGAGGTTCCTTCTGTTTTTCAAATGAAGAACCCTGCATATTCTTTCCCAGTCCCCATGCTTTGGTTTGGGGTTTAGCTGCTCTCATCAAGGTTACAGAGTAACCTTGAGCTGTATTCAGCATTTCTACTGCTCTTTTGAGACAGAAATTGAATCCCTTCTGTGTTTGAGAAGCTTGGCTTTCAGTTTAAATAGGATTTTTCAATTATTAGCATATCAAATAGTGTAATTGTCAGAATACAACATAAGATTAGTGCCTTTTTTTTTTTCTCCCTTAGATCTCAGCTTCCTTCTGTCCTACTATTTTGCATTTTCTGTGAGAACAAGCCAAAGGCAACCACGCTAGCCATCTGCAGGAGCAAGACAGTGGGTATGTCCATGCAACAGTTCGATTTTCTCCCAGAAACCAAAGAATTGGAGCCTCTATGAGCAATGCTGGCCCTCCTAAAGTCTACAAGGCAACACCTCACCGTGGTGAACATCACAAATATTTACCAGTACTGAAGGGCAAGATCCTGGCACACAGGGTGGCAGAGATGTCAAGGCAGCCACAATCCTCTCCTGCTCATAAATTTCTTACAAGACAGTCAGGCATGTCAAGTCACACAGTAGGTTAAAAGTGGCTTGGAAATAGCAGCTCTGCCCAATCTCTGGGACATGAGTGGCAGCGAACAAATGGTTGCAGATGGTACAAGTTTTAGAATCTAAATTCTGCAACAATATGTTGGACTTCTAAGGTTAATTTTAATATTTCTTTGCATATTTGATGAAAAATTCACAAGTTCAGTGTCAGTGTGGGAATAGTTTTTATCTTTTAACACTTATTGTGTCAACTTTTTTAAACACACTATAAGTACCATTTGGTCACAAGCTGAGTGAGTAAATTCAACCACTTAAAGGGATCGCCCTTTATGAAGATCAGTTTATCACTAATCTTCATAAAACCAGAAGTATTTATTAAGACGGATTTAACATTTAAGAAATAATACATATCCCACTAGAATGTAAGCCTCCATAAACTATGAGAAACATTCAGTAGGTTTTTAACCTATTGTTTTACTAGATGTTACCAACTACCACTATCAAAACAACAGTATTGTCGCATGAGGGTCAGAGGAAGAGTGTGATAAAGGCAAATATGTTTATTTCTCCACCTCAGCTATGTGGCTTAGGCTACTAAAAACATTACTTCTTCCTGAAAACCTCTTGAGAATGATACCAGTCATTACCTTTCAGATATCTGTAACTGTAGGCAGTGAAATGTTACATTTCAGCGATGCTGAGGCTCCTTAATCAAGTTCTAGTTTTGCTGTATTAAGTAATTCACTGCCTCATGAAAAAGTAGCTCCATTATGGAGCAGTGTCAGCTCTGCAGTGCCCATGACAGCTCATTAAACTGTGTGGCACCTGATACCCATAACACAGGAAACATGAGTGAGACATCCCAGCTCTCAGGCTTAAAAGGCAGGGATTCCTGGAGAAAGAAAAAAAAAAAAAAAAAAAAAAAAAAGAGAGAGAGAGAAAATACAACCAAACAAAGATGTAGAGGGATCTTTACCTCATCTGACATCAAGAGACTTCCAGCAAAATTAAACATGTGGCCTGACATTCTTTAAGTTGCCAGATATACATCATTTTCACACTCTAAGGCAATTAGTGTCATTCATTGCTAGTGTACCCAAAGCTCTCTCAGGTGAGCATATTAGCACAGTAACATATCCCAGGCATGGGATCAATTACACCATCATATAGAAAGACATACAAAATTCTGAGAAATAAAAGGGAAGCATCTACAGCCAGCCAGGTAAACCTACAAAATAATTCAGAGATTTCTGTCACTGTCAAACTAGGTTATTTTAAGATGCCAGACCTTTCAGTAGTTATGTCCCCAAAAATCTACATTGTGTGTTCTAAACTAGCAAGTTGGGGTCTTTACACTTGTCCTGATTCATATTTGCTTACCTATTCCCATTTTTTGGTATATTCTTCACACTCTTCAGAGGTGTTTGAAGTTTGCATGGTAAGAACTCACCTTTGTACTCTCCTAACTGTTCTGGCTGGAAAAAAACAGGAGAGGAATCCAAATCATGCAGTCCAAAGTATTTGGACCAAATAAAACTTTTCACTAAAACAAACAAACAAAAACACTTTTGCTTACTTGTCCCCAGACAGGTAGCACAGACAGAAGCAGCTCTTCACAGATCTTCAACCTCTTACTTATAGGTAGTAAAATACTGATTGAAGTTTATTGTTCCCCAATTTATAGCGTGCAGAGGCCTTACCCAAACAGGAAACTTTGGACAACTTTGGGAAGGAAAAATACTATAGGAAACAGTAAACAGCAAGCATGACTGTTATCCTTTCCCTTTCTACCTTAGTTTTAAAAAACCTTTAAAAAATTATAAAATACACAAACTGAAGCAAAACAGCTCCTAAATCCCACAGCCTAAGACCCCACTAGTTAGCTATTAGAAGTCAAAGCAGATCACCAATGTGATCTGAATTCATAAATGTACAATAAATAAGCTTCTTGAGGAGCAAATTTAAAATCAAAAACCACTGAAGAATTCCACAGTATCTGTAGCAGAGTACCTGTAACATCAGAACACGCGATAAATGCTTCAAATACAGACACGTTCTTTCTTGCCAGCTGTTAAAGGTTAAAGCTTTTAGGCAATAGTGGTTCTTAAAATAACATTGTAAATAGGTGTACTGAGTCTGGCTAGGATGGAGTTAATTCTCTTCCTAGCACCGTAAGGGCTGTTATGTTTTGGGTTTGTGGCTAAGAGTGCTAGTAACACTGATATGTTATCAACACAAAAGTCTTGGCTAATGCTTACACAGCACTGAGGTTTCCTTTTTCATCGCACCACCTTCTTTTACCTCTCCATCCCCTGCAGCAAGTAGATTGAGATGGGGAAGAAGCTGAGAGAGAGCAAAGCCAGGAGAGCTGACCCCCACTGACCAAAGGGATATTCCATACTTTACAAAGTCCTGCTCAGCAATAAAAGCTCAGGAAAAGGGGAAGGAAGGGGGACAACTGAGGTTACAGTGCATGTCTTCCCTATGTTAGCATCTGCCTACTGACAGGAAATAAATTCCTTACCTTGGTTTGCTTCCACACACAGATTTGCATCACCTATTAAACTGTCTTTATCTCATCCCATGAGCTTGGTTTTGCCTTTCTGATTCTCTCCTTCACCTCTGTGTGGTGCAGTGGAAGTCAACAGGCAACCGGGCTGAAGGGCTTATCTGCCTGCTGGAGTCAACCAGCACCAAAGCAGCCTAGCGTTTTGAGCCAGATGCTTTAGCAGCCCAAAGTCAGACAACAGTAATTCATTCATATTAATGGTGATTTGCTTTAAGATACTCCAGTTTATTACAGACAACACAATAAAACATAATATCAAAAAAGGTAGATTGCAGAGTTCTTACACCACAGAATGCCAATAGTTATAAAAATTGAAATGATACCATTGAAAGTTCAGGAACACTTGTGGGAAAAGTTATAGGGAGACGTAGATGTAAAAGAGAAAAATATTATCAAGTGAGTTTAAAAAAAGATATGTGACCCAAGCTTTTTTTTTTTTTTTTTAATAGAAAATTTAATAGCATTCTTCAACTCAAACAATCCCATCATATCCAAATATCCATAATGCAGTTAAATCCAGATTTTGAACCTCTAGAGAACAGATCCATTGTTCCAGTTAACTTGCATTAAGATAGCTTGTGTCCAAGTCACTTAGTGTTTATTTATCATGCTGAAGTTGATAGATCATTTGCTACACAGTTACAAGAACAACAGTTTACAATTCTTAAGTTACAAAAATAGTTATCACTCATTAGTATTTCTATACATATCTCAAGCTATTATATGCATACTCTGTACAGTGGATGTTAACAGTGGTTACGTTTGCTTCCTTAAAACAAAAAAGGACTAAGTCACTCATGGTCAGACCCAAAATATTTAGGCACCCTAATCTGCTTGCATGTCTGGCATTAAACATCCCTACTGACACAAAGGAAAAGCAGTTTCTGTATCCAAACACAACACTCACCCATGTTGCAAGACCCTCACAACAGTCTCACGCTATGCTGCAGGGCTTTAACTTGACTAATTCCTTCTGGAGAACAGTCCCTGACCAACAGGTCAACCCACAGGCAGAAAATCAGGTATCCATGCCAAAAGCTATAGGGGCAGCACTGCAATCTACCCTTTCATTACCAGAAACCCCACCTAAAGGTCAAAAAGGAAGGTGGCTTCTCAAGTAGACAAAACATGTTTTTGACATATCCAAGTGATTGTTTCCAACATGGTTTTAGTTCGGTTTTGGCTTGGGTTTTTATTTCCTTTTTTTTTTTCTTTCCCCTCCTCCTATACAAAGTCACCAAAATAACAGACCAAAATAAATGATCAGGGCTAACACTAGCAAACATTCTGCTGGTGGCAGTAGTCCATTATTGAAGTGCATTGGCTGCACTCATATTATTTATTCTTCGCTTTCAGATGTAATAAGCCTGGAAGCACTGCTAGGTTTTGGCATTTTATTAGAGGAGATGGAAAAATTGAATTCTCAGAGGTATTACTGCTAGGTTTGGTCATCTCTTAACTAGATGTCCAGTCCCACTGACATTAGATTCACATAGGTGCCTGACTCCAAAACAACTCACCCATTTTATAAGATACTGCCTGGTAACAGATAGATATCCCACTACATACTGGGGAGAAAGAGGAGGGGAAAAAAGCAAAACCACAACTAAGCCCCACGTTCCACCTCCCCCCGCCCCCCCCCAAAAAAAAAAAAAAAATGAAGCCTTAAATGGTGAATAAGAAATAACACTAATATTTTCTGAATTTGGAAATCCTTCTCATAATGTTTCAAGCACCATCCTTCCCATTACGAGGGTACAACGTTTCAGTCAGATGGCTAAAGACCCTAAAAGTTCAACCCAAGCACTACAAGTGCTTACATGGTTAGCTTTACAAACCACACACTAAAAAGCCCATAGTATTGTTTGCAATGTACTACTATGAAGAAATCAACTCATTTGCAGAACTTCAGGGACGATTTGAAACAAAGTCAAATAAAGCATGTACTTAAGTCTGTCAGCATAAGGCTGCAAAATATACCACAATGTTAATATCAAGGTCATGCAAGAACCAAAAGTGCATTAAGAACTTCAAAGCCATACCACACAGGAAAAGATTCTTATGCTTGCCTTCACAGAAGATTAAGAAGCAAACAATTGGCCCCTAAATACCAAGATGAGTAAACAAATTATAAATGAGATTCTACAGGTTCTTTCCCACATCAGGAATTCAAGAATAAGCACAAGGTATTATGCCTCTTAGGAGAAAGGTTTCCCTTCTAATCTCTCCAAATGGTATTCGATGGTTGGATCTTTGAGTTCATTTGGTGGCTTCATACATTCATTTTTAAAGCATCATATTTAAAATGTTAAATAACTTCGTTCTCCAGGGCAGAGTGGCCAAATAGCTAACATTTTTTACTCATTTAAGTGTTTCGTATTAATTTACCTTGTTACAACTTTGACATTTTACAGTTATTGTATACAGAATACATTTTGTTTTTTGATTGTGCCATGGCAGTACAACACCTGTACCACTGTTTCAACAGATAACTAAGAGCTCCCGTTTTGAAGTGCAACAGCATTTGCTACAGGAATTGCTATGAAGAGTTCAAGTGAAAGGAATTATACTGGAAATAAATTCCTTGAAATATAATAATGCAATGCTACTATGTATGTATTTGATAGTATTTTAAGATAAAGAGGAATTTACAAATGAAATATTCATCACTTCAGGGAAAAAAAAATCCATCAGAAAACATCTTACACACAGGGAAAACAAACCAGAAAAGACAATGGCTCTTCAAGCTGACCTTCTTGAAAGAATTTATACTTTGTACTCATTGGCCTACAGTGAACCAAAAGGCTTGCCTTTGTTTAATAAAACAAGCAAACAAAACACAATTGAGATAAATAAATACAAAATTATTATAGGTCTCTCATTTGCATGCACTCTTCTTATTGTTTGTTTACAAAGTTATGCAATTTCATATTGCCTTCCCTTGCTCTTTTTGCATAGTATTTCAAAGCTTAGCCACAGAAATCAAGTCTAATTTGAATACTCAGATGCCACATCAGCTTATCTGAAGAGATGTTATATTAAAATTAGTAGTCAAGTTCAAACTGTTGCTTTGTTTGGTTAATAACATGTTGACATGTTTTGCAAGCACGAACTAACACACACAGAATTGTAAGCTTTTGATTCTCCTGTAACTAACTTTGAGGATTCATCAGTAGGATTTTTACTACATTGCCTCTGTTTTTAGGTAAGAACTGTTAGTTATTCAGTAAGCCCACCACAAATTAATGGTGTTAAAGTTTACATCCATTAGATAACCCAGGTGATTAAGAGATGTAAGAAAAAACAAGAGCTTTATTTTTCCCCCACATACACAGAAAGTATAATTCCACTGATCATTCTTTATTTTAAAGTAGCCGACACCAAGCATGTTATGCAATGGAAGATCCACAGACTTAAGTATGCATTTTGCTCGATATGTATGCCAGTCTTTCAAATGTCAGTTGGAGTCTCACAACACCACATACAAGTGTAAGATCCCTAAGCACGCGCTTGTTCAAGCAGCGTTCACTGGTGTGACCAAATAACTATATCACTGTGCCATTCCAGTTATTCTAGATTATCTATCATCCTTTGAACTGGTTTAAACTAGTACAAAAAAATATCTGCCTAGAGCTCTTCTCTTGATCTTTCTACTTAAAAATGAAAACAAAAACAAAACAACAATCTTGAGGCTTAAATACTTGGGAATAGAGGAAAAAAAAATCGTATCACTTACTGGTTGACTTCAGATCTGACATGGTTTAAAACAGAATTTTCCCTGTGTTCCAAAAAAAAAAAATAAATAAATAAACCTTTCTATGACAGACAACATAGTAGATGTTATTTCCCTACTCCTAGCCAGCTCCCCACTATTCTGGTCTTGAGTTATAAGCTCTATCTTTTCATACTACCTGACCAGCTTCTGCACGTTTTATCAGACACAAGACAGAACCTCATCTATGCTCTAGGAAGATTAGGAGAGCCAGTTGTGAATTAGTTTGCCTTATGATCATAAGCTGTAATAAAGAATGTTTAAAAGTGCCCAGATACAAGAAAAAAATCAGAACATAACTAAGTCATCAATTATTTCAGTATCAAAGTTCTTGTAAGCCAACATCTTCATCAATCAAAAGTTACAGGAAACTGACAGTGTAGGTTCCAATACAGACACACTTTTAAAAGACATTGTGGATGAGTGCTCAAAGCATTCAGAGGATTTTTATTTTCTGTACAGTTACTAATTTTCTTTTAAATCAGTCTTAATTGATATGTTTCCCAGCACCTCTACCCCTAATTAAGTCCACCTAAAGAATGCCAATGAAAGACAATAGACACATAACTTTACTGAATTACTGAAGCATAAAACATCATTAGTTACAAGAAGTTACTCAGCAGCCTTTTTCCATAGTGTTTATTACTAGTTCATTTTAATTAGCTTATTTCCCGGAGATAGGCAGCATAAAAACCGCAACACCTATTTAAAAAAAATTAGAATTTATTACAATGCAATGCTCTCGATAGTATTTTCTTACAGCTGCATCTTATTTAATACTGAAATAAAACAATTCTGATCTAGTTAGTTTTAAAAGTTTTGCCCCTAACCATTCAAATAGTCAGCCTTCAAAAGTCAAGCAACTTTGGACCTCAAATTTAGAATCACTGTGTTTGGTAAAAGCCCTGGAAATTCTCATTGTGCAAACTAACTCAAGGAAATTATTTTTTAATAGTTTTGTTATAGGTCAGTCTCATGATTACATCATAATTTATTCTTACAGAAAGAGTTGCTTTATCCTCACTTATATAACCAATGTGAACTGTGAGCGCTCAGGAGATTCAGGTAACTACTGCATTGCTTACCGAGTCTGTGCACAAAATGCACATACCCCAACGTATGAACACTGACAAGTAGCTTAGTACATGGTATATTAAAACAATAAAAATGTGGTAAATTTACATCAACCTACCCAAACCCATATTCAAACAGCTTCTCACTTAGATCCTGACTACACAATTTTTATTTGTATAGCTGTACTCAAAATTTAATCAAAAGAACAAATTGGAATGACACTGTCAAAGTCTTACCCCTTCATTTTCCACAGTTTTGAATTTTTCCTTTGTCAGTAGTGATTCTGGGGGATTTTTTTTTAACCTTACTTTAAACCTAACAACATACATTCTCCTTATAACATCGCAGAGGTAGCAGAGGGAAATATGAAAGAAAAGATGCCAGATTCTAGAAGTTGCACATTCAAGTATAGCATCATCCATGAGTGCTTTCCTGGCTTTCACAGACTGCATGTCACCTCTAATCAAGTATAGCAAATGAAAAGTAGAATCCCAAAACAAAGAACTATTGCCACTAATACTAGTTTCACACCCAGATACCTCAAAGCAATCTTGTTACTTAAGTAGTTATACCGTAAATTTCAAGAGTCAAATATCAAGAACTAAAGTATAAACTTAAAATTTATGAGTACCAATTTTTCTAAAATGCTCATTAGTGACACATTTCACCTAAACAGACAGAAATACACACAATTACTCCAAGTTGATGTACCACACTGTAAGGAAAGGTCCCAACTCAGTTCAAGAATCTGTAATTTCCCCTCCCCCTCCAACCACACAACTTGACAGAAGTGTTTACAGTAACAGAAAGCAAACAGAAGGGGAAAACACAACATTTAACAAGTGCATCTATATACATTTTGCACCTTTTTCCTCCTTGCATTTCAAGTGAACAGGCCACCAGGTTTGCTATGCGTTACATGCACATACTCTCACCCTTACTTAGAACCAGTCCTATTTAAAGGATCTCTGCAAGCTTCAAGAGCAGTCATTCCACACTAACTAACAGGTGCTTTTACTGCGGAGGCTGAAGTACATTTAAATATTCTGACTGGCCCAGCTGGTAGGTTGTGTTTCCTCCACAGTCCACATACTGGTATCTCTCTTGGGATATTTGCTCAGAGTGGCCGAAGTAAGAGGTTGTCACTGTCACTCTTGAAAACAAAAAACAGAAGAGACATTTGTTTTGTAAGGGGTTTTAACGCTCCCTCTTCTAAAAACCCGTGTTTTTAAGTTACTAGGGTTTTTAAGGAGCTAGTTTTAGGACAAAATACATAACAATAAGAACAAAGTTTTAAATAAAATAATACTAAAAAAATACCAGTTTATACTACCTACAGATTATTCATTCCCATGGGAAAAATTTGGTCTCCTGAGCAAAGACTTTTTTTTTTTTTTTCTAAAGATGATAAAGCCAAGGTTTACTCATTAATACTTTGTTTTGGAAGGGGAACAGAAATGATTACAGAAGCTACACAATGGTTGGTTTACATACCATCTCTCCACCCCCAAAAAGCCAGGCTGCTACTTATGCAATCTGACACAAAAAGTGGACTCTGGCAGAGTCACACAAAAGTCACACAAAAGCATGTGACTGCCTCAAGGTCCTAAGGTTCTTAGCAATTTTTGAATAGCAGCTGATACACATAAGTTCATTTCAAAATATTTGATATCTTAGTAACTCCATGGACACAGCCCAACTGCAGAGCAGATACAGTAATAGTGGTTGGAACTATTAAGTTCCAATTACCAGAATTTGTCAAAACTTCAAATGTTCAGTTTCAAGAAATATAAGGCTACTACACTAAAAAGTAAGTTGATTTCATTTTATCTAAGATACACAAACACCACAATTAAATACTTCTAAGTAATATTTCAATGAGAACTACATGGCTTCTAAGGTTGTTTCCAACTAAAAGGAAGTTTCCATACTTACTGCATCATCACTACTATGTTATGAACTTTGATAGATGCTAAAGTACAGAAGTCACTGCAAAAGAAAGAAAGAGAGCTATTAGATTTGCATCAGCTTTTGTAGACAGTTATCTAAAAAGCAAGAATTGTTGCTTCATCCAGAAATTCTGCTACCTGTATATTTACAGCCTGCAGAGTTGCTAATAATGGCAACCAAAACACTTATTGAAAAACAACTGCCTATGAGTGAATACTAAAGACTTGCTTTCACATAAAGCACATTCACACGTGCTTACTTACATGTAACAATTCCCTAAAAAAAACCTTCTGTGAAACACCACTTGTTCCATCTTTCAGAACTTAATCTCAAGAAATACATCGCAACATGCCTTCACTGGTGAAGAATTCAACTATAAGGGCATATAGGCATAATTTGCTGTGATTTCACTTAGAGATGTCAAATTTAACTATAGAAAGGAAAATTCACCACAAAAGATCAAAGTTATGCTAGCTTCAGCATCCTGTTGTGTAAGATCAGCAATTTCTATCAAGAAGTCTTAGTATGCTTGCTCCAGAAATAAAGAACTTAGGAAAGCCCTGGTATTTTTGCACTGATTCACTTCTCTGTTATGCAAAGTGACCTTTAACCAGTCTGCAGAGACTGCAAAATCAATGACTGTTTTCTTGCGAGACAAAATTACAGACTTATGTTTTCTGCGAGACACCTACATACCTGTTACATAGTATGCTACATAAGTGTATACTTCCCCTCCCTCCGCTCAACCACAGATCAATGAGTTGCTCTTGATCACAGATTTATCAGCTCAGGAATGAAAGGCATGCAGTCAATGCAACAAGACTGTATGACAGCCACTCACAATATTTACTTGTGATTGTCATTCTTTTCCCCAGCTCAAATAAATATAGAATGAAATATGAAACAATGGACAATCACAGGTGATACAGATGATATGAAAATACAAACTGAACAGTTTTTATCAGAAGTTGTTTTACATTGGTATCTATAGTAATGACAAATATTTTGACTTTTTTTTTTTTTTTTTTTTACTGCTAGGCTTGAAACAGGATTTAGCTGGACCATACTGCCAGATATTCTCAGTTATTGTAGTTTTCCAATCCAAAATACAGACAACCTGTAACATAATGGTTATTTGGCGCTTAGGGACATGGTTTAGTGGGTGACACTGGTGGAAGGGGAATGGCTGGACCAGATGATCTTGGAGGTCTTTTCCAAACTTAATGATTCTGTTATTCTATTCTATGATTCTGTAATATAAAGCCATCTTGTATCCAAGCACTATGTTATTGACATGCAAGCAGAGAGATATAATACCAACCTACTCCTTTTTAAGTTCCGATTATCTGGAAAAAAAGTCTTTTTAAAAAAAATACAACAAAAAACAAAACACACGCCATTACCACAAAACTGCACAGCACAAAATGGTAGATAGGAAAGTACATTGAAGGTAAGCTGCAAAAATCCAACTCTCTAAAAATAAATGGGTGGAAATACCCTGTAGGATGATGATTTCATCACACAGGTCCGCTGAATCCAGATAACACTTCAGTATCTCAAAGGTTACTTGACCGAAGCTGATTTTACAGGAAACCTACTCTCTAGGATCAAAGTAACTCTTTAGTTATTCCTAACCCAAGACCTAAACTGACCAGATGGGGAAACATCAAAATGCCTACAATATTGTAATTCACTGTAATAAAGAGAGTATTGCAGGTTGTACAAAGATTATCCAAGGACTTTCCCAGATAGTTTAGTATTAGAATCAGGGGAAAAAAAAACAAACACAATAACAAATACAAAAACCTGCTATGATCAGCTAAAACTACATTGGCTTGGTACTTAAAGTAAGGTGGCTCACTGGCTGTGCCCTGGGTTTTTCTAAACAGGGAATCCAGGCTTTTGAGACTTGCAGTACACAGAAAGAACTGACACCCATTCACAATAACCTCCCAGACTTGGACTAAAACCACTGCATGTGTGGCTCTTAATGCATTGTAAACACATCACAACTTAGCTAATGACTGCTACTGACAAGCTTAGCTAATGACTGCTACCTTACTGTATCAGCCTGTATGAGTACCTAGATCCTTAGCTGACTCAAACTTCCCTACTTTTACAGGTCTTTATTACCAGTTACAGTATGTTTAGCACCACTTCACTGAAGCAAGCAGCATTTTCTTATGTGTGCAGGTTATGTATTAGTCTGCTTTTCCAGCAACATTCACAGACACCTGCTGTCCTGAAGGAGGCAAAGTCCACATTACGGATTACAGGCACAGACACACAGTAGCTTCTCTGCTTCCACTCCAAGACAGCCTGATTCACCTCTATGCTGAAGCAGCAAGCATAGCATTGTTCCATGCTATTGCTGAGGTTGCAGATGTCAAGCTGCAGAATGGCCTGAAATCCATTTAGTTCAGATCACACACAGAACAGTTGTTGCCTATCCACATCTCTTCATGCATCTGAAGTCACTCAGGTTTATCTAAGGGCTAGCTTGAAATTAAGTTTCAACAATTGCTGGCAACAGACTCTCTCAGCATTACAGAAGCTGAGGCAACAATACAGACCATGGAATAAGTTTCAATGCATTGTTGTACCAGGAGTCAAAAACTACAACTACATAAGCATCAGCACAAGTTCTATGAAAGCCACATTTATTCTTCAGGTATCCAGAGGGTGAGTAGATTCATGGGATTCATTGTTTATGCAAACCTAACTTATATGCCTTTAAGTGGTGACAAATGTACGACACTACTTATTTAAAGTTAGCGGCCAATTTGCTATTTCACACCTGTCTCAATTTTTTCAAACTCTTTGAAGCTGTAAGACTCTCTCTTGCACCAAAGGGGCTGTTCAAGGCATCCACTTGAACTGCACACAGACCTGAAGTCTCAAGAGTTCAGAGTGAACAGAAAGAGTTAATTTCAGCATAAAAGAATTAATGCTTGGTTTTGTTACCAAAATATACTGAGCCCTTGGTCAAATAAACTTTCTGAAGCTATGAACAAAACAGCTTACACTTTAAGTATACGCTGTAAACACTGGTTATGACTGTATACATGTGTTCTGAAGAGCAGAAATATAAGCTAGTATTTAATTCTATACAAATTAGAGGCTAACTTCCTCTATCTCCACAGAAATTTACTGGAAACTTATTAAGGAATGTATCAAAGAAACACCCTATGCACTTCCACACCCTAAAGTAGCTGGTCCTAGCTATTACCAAAGCCTAAACTGTTGGGAATACAGACACCATGCAAAGTGCTGAGAGCCAGGTACAGCAAGCCACTGTATAATACCACTGAAAAGAGTATGGTTTAAGTTATTTTGCAGTACTGTTAAACTCATACAAAGAATGCCACACTATCTCTGTAAATATATTTCAGCTGGTTTTTTTCAAAAGCTCCATGATAATTTTTACCAAGACACAGGCAAATATTTATAGGCTGGTACACTTACAACATGTAGCTCATTTCATCCTGTATGACTGTGGGCACCATATAGTCAATCTAAAAAAAAAAGGCAAAAAAAAACAACTGAGCAGATTTAAATATAAAGATTAACATACATTCAACTTCAAAAGCCCGTCCCATTTACCTGCTTCATATCCAGAGGACCAATGTTGGTGATGTTGTTTAGCCGTGCTTTGCCAATAACTGTTTTTGAAAACTGAACTTGGGCTGTAATGTTTGCTACTTCAACAGAGTAATAGTTGTTGTTTGTTATATTTAGCGTGTTCTAGAGGAAAGAAAAACAAACAAACAAACAAAGAATCCTTTAAGAATTAACCATTCTGTGTATCTAAATGAACATACATTTTTTAATTTGTGTATGAGTCAAAAATACCTAAAATTATGCAAGTATACTTTCCTGCCTTTGGGGATTTTCTTGGGGTGAGATGGAGGGGAACCACCACTCAACCCCTTTTTCAGAGGCGTTTGAATATATTGAGCAGCACCAAATTCTGCACAACTCCACTTGTGACCACTCCACTAGAAATACTGACCATTTCTTCCTATCCTCAGTTATTTGTTCCATGAAATTTAACTATTCCAGGACTCTTTCCTCTCATGGCTACTTTATTTAATTTAAAGACACTCATGAGGAATTCCACAAGTCTTTTGGCAATCCTGTATTCACTGCATTACCAAAAAATAATCAAGAGGCACGTGGAAAGAACTCCTTGAAGTTTTATGCTAAGTAGGAAATTTTTCTTCAAAATCAGTTTTGAGAGATGCAAAATACCAGGTATTCAATAACATTTCTGCACACACAACACGCTCTACTTTTCACTCATATTCCCCAAACAATGCAAAGAACTCCAAAGCCACCTTTTCCATGAAAATAGAAGATCCAATGGTAGCCTACAGCTACAGCTACAGAAACCAGCCACAGCAAGTCCAGCTACATTTTTTGAACTGCTGGTAGTTCTTAAGACACTAAGCTTATCAGTTAGCCTACATATAATAAACCGCTGCAGTAGCATCTCCTGTTGCATATATTACAAACACCCAAAGAGACAGACAGTCTTACCGTAATATTTAAATATATTATGCGTCTACCCTCTTCATAAGTGACGTACACTGACTTCACACCAATGTATTCAACATCAATTGAGCGAGGAAACAAGAAGAATACAGCCAGCCCAGAAAGAAGTAGACATACAATAACAGAAGCAGTCACGTAGAGTTTTCTGGAGATAAAAAAAAAAGACATTTCAGAGTCGAAGTGTATTAAAATAAAATAACGCACCACTCTTCTTGCTTAAGTGATAAGAAGAATGACTGCTTAATACAACCATCTCAGCCTACTTCCAGTTTCCATTAGTTGTGGGAAGGACTGTGCTGCACTTCATGTCTATGTCACAAATAGAGACGACACTCTTGTATACCTATATATATATATATACACACACACATATATATATGTATGTATGTATGTATCAGGAAACAAATTCCAAAACACACGGTTATCCCAGCATTCACAATTTAAAGAAGTAAACGGAAGAGGAAAATATTCATGTGCTTTAAGACATAAGCACTTTATGTCTTTAAAATTAACTTATAGTAGAACTTTTGACATTGTGCAGGATTCTTCAGTATATTGTGCTTGTATAACATACCCAAAAACAAGAATAAAGCCTTACATTCTTTGTCATAAAAGACTTTCTGGGAAAGTGTTAGGAATTTGTTTAGATCCCTGCTAAGGAACTGCAAACATGCAATTAACCTAACCTAAAAGAAGAAAGGGAGTTTAAATAACAAAGGTATACAAATAAAAGGTTCTATGGCAGTTGCGGTTTTCTCAAAATCAGAATGTTAGGGGAGTATTTCTCAAATCTGGACTACTATTACATCAAATCTATGATCCAAGATATCTGAGATAGCATTATGTGAAGTTGTATTTTTTCCTGTCACTCATTTCTGTTTATCATAGAAGCATCAAAACATTTACAAAATATAAGAACAATTACTTAACACTAATTAAACCTTTAAGTAGATCCTAGAAAAATATACATATTTTAAAAATATGCTATATCACAGTGATAAGTTTATTCATTCTGCTAGCAGCTCAGAGCTTTTCAAATGAATTTCTAGGTGATTTATTTTGTAGCAGTAGCCCAAAGAAATTAATCCCTTTACTCTAACTTAAAATTTAATAGTGAAGGCGTATCTTCTTAGATCAATTAAGATGCTATAAAGCTTGATAAGTGGTTGCATAATTACTGTAGGTATTCAGATAATTACCTGCACGAAGTGACCATGCAGTATTACTAACTTTATAAGACACAGCATGATGGGAGCAGGCACACCTTAATAAACAACTCTCCAAGAGTTAGAGGTAAAGGTTCATATTACTCATAAGCAGGGTTCCTTTAATACTGAATGAAGGAAAACATTCCAGTGATTTTGCTTGAATCCCCTTAATGCTATCTCATTTAAATTGAGCAATTTTAATTACAATAGAATAAATAACTGTGGATTCACATATCACAACTATCAACTTACGTTCTTCTTGGCCTCAGTCTCTGATCACTGTATGGAATTAATGCTACCAGCTGGTTTTCCTGCCCTAGAAATAAAAACAACCTTTCAGAACTTAAACACAAAGAATAATTACTTTTGAAGTTACTTTAAATAGTGACCTTCAGAACTTTACAGCATCAAATAATATAGATGAACATTCAAAATCCAGTAATATTCTACGTTCAGAAAGAAGCTCAGGCAGTCAGAACTGATCCAGAAGGCATTGTGTATCTCCTCATCAGGAAGTCAGGGAGTCAGGTTTGTTTAAAAACATATGCACATATGGATTTGGGTGGCTTTTGCAACACAAGTTGTGCCCAGGCTGCAGTCTGGAAATCACTGGTACATACAACTGTTTCTCACGGGACTGAATTGCAGCCATCTGGAAGCCAAAGAAATGCCCACTGGAACTTCTCCAAGAAACAAGACACCCCACCAGCCAGCGTTTTTAGGAGGTGGATATCTTAACAGCAGAAACAAAGAGCGTAAATACCGAGAAGCTACTGAAAATACATGGACTACACCTGTCTTTGTATCTTTTTCGATTTGCTATACAAGCAGGTGGAATTGAGATTGACCCACACGACAACAGAGAAGCCTCGAGAGCAAGTCTGGTTTCCATTTTAAGTCAAATGCCAAATTTGGTCAGCGCTATCACTTAGCTAATTGATCATGCTGAAGCAGATCCGAGCTGAATTGTTAAAATGGGCAAAGCATGCTGAGCACATACTAGTATGTAACATCAGCCTCAGAAAAAGCCGTACCAATTTAAAACAGATTTTCATCTCAACTTCATTATACTGAAAACCTAAAGTGGTCCAAGTACCAAAAGGCAATTCCCTATGATTATTATACAGTTTAGACATCATAGCACATGTTGTGGTCTTCCCTACTATTCATGCAGCCACCCAGTCAACCCTTAATTTCCCCCTCTCCCCTCAAAAACCCCAAACATTGTTTTTATTATTTTTTATGTACGGAGGAATAATTAAAAAATGGTACACACACTTTCTCACTGGTACACACCAAGTTTTCAATTTTCCCCATACCCTCAGAAAAAAATTCAGTACCTTGCATGCCACCCCCCTACAGATATTGCTTTTCCAAGCAACCTGAAAAAGTGGCTTAATGTAAGTTACAGCTCTGGATGACGTTTGGCATGTACAGGGTTTATCTGTCAAACCATTTGCTCAAGTGCTGAAAACCCTGACATCTCAGCAATTTGTTTAAAATCCATGTGTATACTTTCATATATGTGTAATACTTCCCAAGTATTCTTTTTTAGCAACAGGAAGACAAAGGAAATCCCAAACATACTGTCATTCTGCAGAAGCATGTGATGTTTCAGAATTGTATTTTTCAAACAAACAAATACACATTTCTGGAATTTGGTATTCAGTATATAGCTTTACGTAAACAAGTGATTCTCGTCCAACCACAATCGATGTCCAGAGCATGATCTAATAAGGAGAACTGAGTATTGTTAACTGCACCTCCCTATGCACACTCACCCACCTGTTTTCAGAAGCGGTGCTTGTTATTTTAAAACTCTAAGAGTTATGAAGCTCTTACTTCCATTGGCCTGCCTCCCTGATGCCAATACAACTAGAATGTAAGAGAGCGGTAAGGGGGCAGCGCTCCTAATGAGTTTTGTGGTAAGTAGCCTTTCTTTTTAAAACAAACAAAAAAAAATCTGATTTTTTTAAAGTCAAAATATTAGAACAACTTTTGTTTACACAGACCTGCACTCTTTTTACTCCCCATGTCTAGCGATACTTAAACATTGCCTACATTTGCAGCTATTTTTGTGAAGTTGCATATTGCTTCAAATAGTTCACAACTGGTAGTTAAAAAGGATGTATTAAAATGTCTCGAAAGTAAAAGGTTTGCAACTTCCACCTGCAAGAACTAGGCTTACGTGTGACTTTAAGACTTAGAAGCAAGGCACACTTGATTGCAAAGAGAGAAGAGCTATCAGGTAACAGTCAATGTTAATTAAATATCCATTTCATTCACACAGCGCAATAACAATAAAATGCTTAGTGATAAAATGTAAAAACAATTTAAAAGTATCTTTACTAGGAGAATTATGTGCTAGGGCTTATAACAGTTACCACTGCACATATTTCTGAGGTAAATTTAGGGGTTTAAAAAAAGAAAAAGAAAACTTACCTCGTGGAATCCTTCCTGTTCCCTGGCAGGTAGGACAAGTGACACTGTCCCTTCCTGTGAATTCCACGTACGGAAACTGCGATACGTCCCCACACCTGCCGTCCTCGTTGTGCAGCTCAGAGTGAACTAACCCGTTCCTCATATTATCCGACACTGTACCTCCATCGTAGCCATCCTCCTTACACGTATGCATCGGTAGATGAGAAAGAGATTTTCCCATGTCTAAAATAAAAGGCAGAAGAAAGTTTTTTTCACGGAGAACAATTCAAATATGGCTTGCAATTTATTCCTCCACATCAAGTAGCTGTAAGTCTATGGTCACTAGTCAGCCTAGGCTCCTATAGCCTTCTGTGTGGTTAGATACCTTAAGATTTGCAAACCATAAAGGCCCAATCAAGCTGGAGTCAGTCTCCAACTAAGAATCTGAACTACACGAGACATCCATTCAGGTCCTTTGACACACACAGGTTAAAGGAGGACTGAGAGGTTTCCAAGGCAGAACAACGCAGCTGCTGCCAACACGTTGCAACACTCGAGTAGCACTGGATGAACTGGCACAGAATACATTGACCTCTGTATAAAATATTCAGGACTTAACGTGGTCTAAAAACCAAGTTCATGATGTTCAGTGGATTCTGCAAACACTATGGGCCCAATTCTACTAATTTTTTTGGACTGAACTTGTTCTGAGAACACAGGATCAGCTATTAATTTCTAAGCTAGAAATACAGAACTTGAAGTGTTTAAACTGATGATTCTCTTTAACCCAGAAGAGGATTGATTCACAGTAAAATCTAGGGGAAAAATGAGAGCTACTTAAATGTAAATGCAGGCAACATGTAGCGTTTATAAAAACTTGTCAAAAATGTCAGTCACAAAACAGTTTTTGTTACCTCTGCAAATTTTATATTTTTCTCATGAGCATAGCTTTTCAGCAAAGCCACCAAAACACCCATGAAACACTCAAAACCAGAAACCACAAGGAAGTGATACAAGTGGCAGCCTTCCTAGTTTGCAACAGGTGTGGAACAATTCAAAGTTAAAAAGAAAAAAAGATCTGTTGAGCCTTGGCAATCAGTTGTTCAGCTTAACCCCATAACACCCTCTAATTACCCACCACAGAGGCCCTAACCACACAATTCACTAGCATCTTGGGGAACAGGGGGATTTGAAATGAGTATGCAAAACTCATTCAGTTTTCCTACTGCAAATGGAATTTTTAAATGAGGTTGCTAGTAATGATCACGCTGGTCCACTGAGAAAGGAAGCTCGAGGAGGAAGATTAAGGAATCAATGCAAGCCAGAATATTTTAAACCAACCACTCCAGACAAAACAGGAAGATCTGAAATATGCTGATGGTGAATGTAGGAGGAAAAACATAACTATTGCTGACAAGTCCCAGTTACTGTTTCAGCAAACACACAGTGTTATTTTATTCATTTAAGTAATAAGACCCTTATGGGAAGGAAAACTACTTATACTCATGTTGCCACAGTAATTTTGAAACACTGCAGTTTGGGTGTCATTCAATAATGGAAATTATTGAATTGAAAATTGAAGCTGTTGAAGAAAAGTTTCCTGAAAAAGCAGTTGAAATTTATTCCACACATGGTTTTTGCTTACTGCTGTCCCTGTAGCTTACCTTTTGCTTTACCTGTAGCTTTGCCTTTAAACTACAAAACTCAAGTCGTGCAGCTTAGGCAACAGCCATCACACTGACAGGTCTGAAAGCTTTGGGATCAGTCCCTAGCCCTGCTGCATTACAACCACATTCAATTTACCTGCTCTACTGCTGGTAGACTCAGGCTATGTCAACATTAAAAGTAAATACAGAGCAATAAAAGCAAGTCTAGAAATAAACAGTTATTAAAGATCTAACATCCACACTATGCTTGGTTTTGCAGGTTTTATTTCATACCACCTCTAGCTGAGACTGAACACCCACGTGCAACCGAGACATACATGTATCTTCTAGTTTTAACTTCTTCCAAAATGAAGTGCTGAGACACTTTCTGATCACACTGTGATGTGAACCAAAGTGCAGCAAGTGAGGATAACCGCAAATTCATTTCACACCCTCGATTTGAATTAAAATAGTAATGCAGATGTGAAGATGTATCCCCCAATGCCAAGTGTACCTGAGTTTCAATAATTAAAATTTAATAGTGTTTTTCTGCCATCAGAGACTTAGAAGACCAGTGAAACATGTTCCTCCAGCATGCATTCTGAGCCACTACTACACCTGACCAATGCTTAAAAACACCTTGGTCTTTCACCCAGTGCTTCCATGCTGAACAGTAGCTCTGAGAACATCTTTGTACATGAGCCTCCATCTCATGACCACAACCTCAAGCCCAACTTTCTTAATTAATATCTGTGCTTCACCCCAGCCTCTCACTTGTAACTGATATACACGTACGTGCTCCAGTTTCCCTGAACTCATCTCTAGTTTCCTTGAATTCTGTTTGTTAGAGAGAACTCATAAGAAAACGTTGTGATAAGGCGGTTTTGTTTAAGGCTGCTCCCTTCAGAGTGCTCTGGCACTTCAGTACAACAGAACACAACAAAACAAAACCCAAATAACCTGCTAAGAATAGAAAACAACCACATCCTGAGTCACATGTGAAATTTATGAAAACCACTTTTTGTTTATGAACTTGGGGAAAAATTTGTGGAGTTAAACTAAACTGCCCTACTTTCCCAAATAAACAGCTGGGGTGCCGTTCTTACTTCTTTGCACATACATAAACTTGAGATTAGAGACCTACTTCATTTTTGAAAATAACACCCGGCTTTTAGGCCCCACAACCTGCTGCCAGCTGTGGCTGATCAGCAGCACGGCAGGCTTCCCAAAACAGCGGCAGGCACAGCCATGACTTGGCAGCCCCAAACCTGCCCTACTGGGGCAGAAAGATCCCGCGATGTGCGACCCAAACCTACTCTCCATAAACATACCTCCCCCCACCCGCCCCGGAAGGCTGGCGCTCCCCAAATTAACCAACTCAGGACGCTGCCGACGCCCCCACATTCACCCCCAGGGACCCCGACACGCACACATCGGGCTGTTTGCACAAACACCCCAGCGGGCGAGGATCACGGCGCCCCCCGCCCGAGCTGGGCCAGCTCGGCCCCACCGCCAAACGCCCCCCCCCCCCCCTTCACCGGCCCGACCCCACCGGGCCCCGCCGCTGCCCTCGGCCCGGCTCCCCCCCAGGCCCCGCCGCCGCCGCCCCGAGGCTCCCCCCAGCCCCACCTGCGGCCGGGCCGGGCCGGAGGCTCCGGGCACGACGCAGCAGCGGCCCCGGCGCTGAGTCTCGAGCGCAGGCGCAGAGGGCGGCGCCGCGGTTGTTCGCAAGGGCCGGGCCTGCTGGGGTGGGGGGGAGCCCGGGTTGCTGGGGGGCCGCTGCCCTCAGGGGGTGGCCCCGCTGCGGGGTCTCGTCCTGCCCGCTCGGCGCTGGGGTGCCCGGGTCGCTTCTTCACGGGGCTCGGGGCAGCCCCCGGGCCTGCTGCTGCCGCAGCACAAAATGGGGCGCGCCGCGGGGCCGGGCTGTTCCCAGAGCAACCCAATATGGGGGAAAAGCGTTGGAAGTAAAACCAAGGCTAAATGATGAAGATAAAAGGAACTGGCCCGGTCCCTCCTCCAAGCGGAGGGCAGAACGGGTTTCCTAACTTCCAACAGCAGTTCCCTGCCCTGCCTGCGGTTGTACGTCTCCCCTCCTCCACATAAGCTCTGCGTAGCTTTCATCTCAGGGAAAAAAAAAAAAAAAGTGCTTATTTTTCTTTCCCCAGCTGATCATGGTGGTATCTTAATAGCCAGCATCGTTATTTTCTGTTCCTTGTTTGATCAGCTCTAGTGGAAGGAAGTTACCGCACTGTGCTCCTGGGGAAATTAGAAGCTTGAGCAAGGAAAGCTAGAGCAGGTCAGCGAAAAAAATAAGGTGGTAGGAAATGAGGCACAACACCACTTTCAGGGGCTGCAATTTGGCTTTATAGCTCACGTCGCATTTTGCAAGTTCTTGCACAACCAATGTTTATTCAGGGCATGAGCGGTGACATGTGCTCTGAGCATTTTGCCAGAGCAAAATGAGTAAAGTATATTGAAACTGAATGAAATCGAGGTTGTTGCTGTCCTTTGTGTGCCGGTATCTGGTCCATGATGTGGTTACCCAGTGTCTGTGGTGACATAAAGAGACCACTCAGGGGGTTGCAGTGCAGCCAAGGGACAAGAGGCTGCATGGAGGGGACGCAGTTGGGAATGAAGGAGATGGAGGGCCAGAGGAGCTCGGCCCAGCTCAGGAGCTATGGTCCAACTGCTGAAATGAATCAGGCCACTGAGGAGCAGAGGACCTGGAGGAAACCACATAACAAAGTCCGAGGGCAAGCATGGGGCAGGTTTTAAGGGATGTGATAAGGAATCAAGGTCATTATGACAGCATGGGGTGGGCGTGAGGCCAGGACAGGGTGCCAAGCTGCTTCAGATGCTGGGAGGTGACACACGGCCTCCAGCATCAACCCAGAGCTGCTGCAGGTGTGAGCCTTGCTGGCAGAGCTCATGCCTCGCTCTGTGTCCAGGGAATGATAAGCAAAAAAAAAAAAATAACCCTCACCTGCACAAATATGCACTCAGAAAAAAAAAAAAAATGGTCTGCATGTTTCTTGACCAGGGCCAATGCTGTTCCATTTATTCCTTTTATCCTTGGAACTTTCTTGTGTCTTCTGGGAGTTTAAGAGGTCACATCCAGCAATTGTCCTTACCCCTGGTTTGCCAGTTCAAGTAAAGGAGGGGCCTGCATGCTGCTTAGTGGGGACTCTACTTCTATAGCCAGGCATGACTGAGATCCTGAAAGCAGGAGGCAAGAACTGGCACAGTTCTTGTCCCTCTAGTTAGACCTTCATCCAAAACTTTGGCCCATCACTGTTCAAGATTTCTGAGGTGCCAACACAAAGCTGCCAGTGCAGCATGGTTGACCATGGTATTTTGTGGGTTCCTAATTATAAAATGGTGTGTAAGAAACTAAAAACAGAGTCCTGGCATGTTCGGGACCGATATATGAACGTGGCATGTTCAGCAGCAAGTGCCAAATTACGTGAATTTGTAGGCCTGGCTATTGTCTTCATGGGCTCTTGGTTTTTGGTTCTGTCTCAACTTTATATTGTCCCAAGGAGCACAAACACTGTCATAGTTGCCAGCTGTTCAAACAGAAAGTAAGAACACTTAGTCTTTGCCTTTTGAACAGTTTTAAATAATAACGACAGTCAGGCATGTTGACCTGAATCATTATCCTCCAAGGGACATGAAGAAAAAGTCTAAGAAAAAGGTTTTTGGAATGGTCATACCAAGTTCTGGCTACTCAAATTATTCAGTCTGATAAATTCTCTCAGTACAAATTTATTCAAGAGAAATACTCCTGGTGAATTTGAAGTAGCATGCAGACTTCGATCAAACCAGATTTTTGCACTTCTGACTGTAGCAGTTTTTATCCAACACTTAAACTAATCCATAAAGCCAAATGCATGCAGGTCAGGGTGTTATAACATTGCCTGGGAAACTGTTTCCCTTGCCATGATAGATTGCAACAGTTGAAATCTGCATGGCTTTTGAGATAGTTCTCTGTTAGTGTAATCAATAGAGACGGTTTCTTATTAAAGACATCTCCAACTTGCCATCACCTTTCCTTCTGTAGCTTTGATTCATGCAGAAAGTGTTTTTGTTTGTTTGTTTGTTTCCTTCTCTCTCTTCTAAAGTTTTCATGATAGAAGGGAACATACCTCTGGATATTTCTTTGCTTTGTGCTATTTTCATTTAGAAATTATGTGTTAAAGGTAGCTTAAGAAGGAGAAACAGAAACACTGGAAGGATCTTGCTCACCCATTAGGTGCCTTCAGCTCCTTCATAATTATCTTAAGTATCACATGCTTGTTGTAGGCTGAAGTAATGCAACAAAATCTGAGAATAAGCAATAATATGAAGGTCCTGTAAAGTGTCACACCCACTATGCAGGCTTGAAAAACACGTAAGGTATGTGCTATACTGGTAGCAAGATGTATGCATTAGAAGTACACTAGAAGTGCTTTAGATATGTGATGAGGTGCTTGGAAGTGGTACTGAAGTGGGCCACTGGGCTTGGACTGATTGAGACAGCGTGCCTTTGGTTATGGAAAGGGTATTTTGTACTGAGGAAGTACAGACTGCACAATATCCAGTACTGCTAGTTCATGAAACTGATTAGATTATGCTAACCATGACTCGACTGGGACTGCATGCTTAAACACAGACACAGAAATTAATCAGTTAAAAATGTGTGATAGGCATATGGTATGAATGATACTGTGAGGGGTATGAAATGGAAACAGTCAAATGGCAGAAACAGGGAAGTTGAGATCATCACCTTTGGACTGAGTTATGGGACAGCTGCGAGTAATAAGAGCTCTTGGTTCTCATAGATCACTAACCAGGTTCATTTTATACTTCTGATAGTACATCAGTAAAGAAATAAAGTGATGAATCTGGCTTCAAGTTGAGTTTTGTGGCTGGGATATGACAAGTGAGTCAGGTCCTTGAAAGAGCTGGAATTAGCAATCTCCACAGCAGTCAGTTGCACCACTGTGCACCTGCATGACCTCAGAAACACCAGAGATGAATTAAATCTAGTTCTAGTTCTAGTTCTTTCCCTCCAGTGATGAATATCAACCCAGTAGCATTATTTATCTGAAGAAACTTAAGATTGGCCACATTTATTTCACCCTTCAGAAATATAAGCTCTGGTTTGGTGAGCACTGAAGCTAATGAAACCTGGTCTCCTATGGATTTACCCCTTGGCAGACTATTCACCTGAATTATAACAAGAATTTCTGTTATGACCACATGCACCTAACATCTTCTCCTGCAGAGTATTCTGGCAGTAACATGTAGGCCACCACATTCAGAAACAGAATTTTATAGAAATTTGCTGACTGGATAGAAAGTTATTAACTTGTAAATGTTCAAACCCTCATCTCTTCTGCCTGGTTATCTATCTTTATGAAATTTATATAAACTTTATTATCCCTCAAACTCATCTGAAACTGGCTATCACCTTCAAAGTTTGATTGCATAGACCTTGTTTTCATGTAGCCTACCAGGCTGAAAATGGGTGTCATGCTATCTGAATGCGGAGCTAGATATGGAACCCATTTGTATCATCAACTCATCTCCAAGTCCAGAAACTTCTCCTCAGCAAAAAAAAACAAACAAAAACAAACAAACAACAACAAAAAAAAACATAACCAAAACAAAAACAGCTAACCAATCAACCAAACAAAACATCCCAAACCCAACAACAAGATTGTAAAAACAGTGATTTCTGTCTAATCTAGAATATAAAGTAGCAATATGGGGGATCGTGGCCACTGACCTGTTGCTGATGGGAGAGAAGGCATTGAAGAAAGCCCATAACTACTTTAGGATGATCATTATTACTGGTTTATATAAAGAAAACAATCATTTGAAGAACTGCTACAGTTGCCTATGTGGATTATATTCTTCCTCTGCCTTAAATAGCCCCAGGAATGCTTACACTGACATGTTATAAAGACCATGTTTTTTTAAACTTCTCTCTATTATTTGTTTATAACGACAGCCAAGAGAAAATGGTGATTCTCTATAATGTGATTTTTATTTTGAGAAACTTGGGAAAGAGGTATAAGTTATCCTGGTAAAAATTAAAAGCAATCCTAATTTTTAGTGATTTTACCCCTGATTCGTTAAAATGGCAACAGTCTTATTTTATTCACAAGTCATCCCAGTCCCATTCACCAGACTGAGCTATGCAGTGTTTGCAGTGGTTACTTGTGCCAGGTTTCATTATTGAAAAGTAGCTGAAGTCACAGTCAGGCCAAAAAAAAAAAAAAGAAAAAAAATACAGACAGAAAAAGAGAGAATTCTGCTGGGCTATATACCAGTCATTCCAAATTTAGGCGTATGTAATCTGAAGCAACCTTACTTGAGGCACAGGATAATAGGACAATAGGAAAGACTTGTGACCCAAATCCACCTAGTGTATTTGATCAGCAACATACCAGTCACCTTTGATGTTGTATCCTGTGCTCTACTGCTCCTTTGGGCTGTGGATGCACTAAATGTAAAGAATTAAAAATATGTATATTGAAAATCCAGTGTATTAATTTGATTTGTTTGGATTTTTAAGAGTTCAGATTTTGAAACATTTTTTCCTCTTTCTGAAATATTATCTGTATTTGGGAATGCTGATTTTAATGGTATTCTATGGTAAATATTTTTAGATACATATAATAGCTGAACACAGTGTGTCACAGGTACTTTCATTGCTATGTGTTTTCTGATGGTAGGGCCTGTGCACTGAGTTATTCTGCATGAATAAAACATAAACAGTCTTTTATAACCGACGTGTTTCTGATATATTGCACAGCTACCGATGACTGTCATTATTGCAAAGACTCCATGGTCTTCTGCTATGTATACTTCATAGTTTCTCTTTGTTCATTACACATACGCAAACCTTAAATTGTGCACTAGTTGATGAATAAATGAGATGATTGTATTCCATAGATAGACAAAGAGGGAATATCATTTGTGCCCACTCCTCCACAGTTCTGATGCTGTGTATGAATTATGGCTCACTTGCTGTAATACATGCTTCAAATAGTTTGAGAAAAATAGCCCCTATTTCTCCTGTTTGCATATTCTCACTTTTTTTTTTTAATAAAAAAAAATCATAAAGCTGAATATTGATGAGGAGAAACAAAACTGACAACAATCCACAAATCTAGACAAAGAATAATAAATCTTCTGATCGATTGGGTGAATGACCCAGTGATTATAGTTTAATGCTTTTGAATAGCTTCCTTCAGAACAAGGTTTTTACAAATCACATCCTGAAGCATTTGTCATTACCTTAGAGGAGTGGTGGTGGCAGCAGCTGGGGCTGCGTTCAGCCATGCATACTGACGTAGAATAATACCTATTGAGCAGCCCCATTGATTTTAGACTCATCTGATTTACATATGATCTGTGTTGTGATTTCTGATAGAGGAAAATAGAAGCAAGGGGATTCTAGCTTTATTATTTCTAATTTGTGGCTTGACTGGCTTTAACCAAATGGGCTATATGCAGAGTCACACTTACTGGTGACTTTTTCACTTGTATAGCTCCCCAGTGGGAGACCATGAACAAGTAATGGAACATGTGGTATTTTAACTTTCAAATTTTATTTAACTTTTAAAAGGAATACTCTTTTACATACATTTGGGGAAAGTAATGACTTGTGTAGAAGTTGCATAAACCTTTGAGGAGCTCTAACTTCCTGCTCAGTAACTGGTTATCCGATGATAACCAGTTTCTCACTGACTTTGTCAACACATCAGAATTAGTATTTCACAATACAATAATTATTTTTTTTGTGTGTGTGCTATTGTTTTATTTTTATGCAACTTTATTAATCAGCATACACACAAAAAATATAAAATCCACTTGTACCTGAAAAAGTTCCTGCAATTCTTTAATAAAGTATTAAAAGTCTGGTATTAAAAGCCTGGAGAAGTCTGGTATTAATTCCTCCATTTCCCCACTTGGGTTGAAGACTCGATAGCTTAATATGACCTTCTGCACAGTTTATTCCATCATTTATACAAATAAATTGATTTATAACATAAGCCTAACAGATGCAAAAAGTACTTTTTTGAGCCACTATTGAAATATGAGAAATTGTACCCATAGCAGATCAGGAGCACCAGTGTGAACAGATAACACTGAGGAAATTATTTCACCAAAGCCAGCTTGCCCCTCGCTTTTTAACTTAAATGTTTTTTATTGTGTGTATTGCAACAATAAATATCATATTCATCAGTAGTATATGTGAAAACATCTTCAGTAACCTACCTACTACAGCAAAATGATAGATGGTTTGGCCAACATTTAAAATAGCATGGAGTGTGTTAGCCTGCCAGAAAGCCTACCTGCAAATATATATGAATATATATTCCAAACATTAACAGTGTAATGATCTCATCTTTCCTCTCACATCTAGTCACAGTCAGCCCTTAGCCTCTTCTGAAAATCTGCCAGGTAAAGGTGCCAGAAGATATGATTTTTTATTTCTGGGAAAATGGACAGAGACAACCAATTCACAGAGGTTACGTACACTTTGTGAGGTTTAGCTTTCAAGCGATAGCAATATTTACTTATCACTGACTAGACCAGATTCAGAAGCTTCATAAGTGACCTAAAAATTCATGAATGTCCTAGAAATAGATTGCCCTGAATTCTCTTGCCTTTCAACAGGGTCTTCTGTGTAATGGTATTGTTATTTTTTTTTTTCCCTGTTCATCTGACTCTAGATTTATTTTTTTTTTAGTAAACAAAAGTTTTCAATTTTTTTTTTTCTGTTCATCTTTTGTAGATCTTAACTTAAAACTTGTTGTATTATAAAAACAGTATCATAATTTGTGAAGGCAAATAAAAATATAAATACATAAACCTGTTTTAAAGAACTATTCAAAGATTGGTACTTTGCAAGTCCATTTTCTTTCTTAAGAAAAATACTTTAATAATCCTTTTAGTTGGGATTGTTGTTGTAAAAAATTGCTTCCAGAGACAGTGTTTAAACTTCTGTTCACAAAAGAGTAATATGTTCTGCAGAACTTCGGTGGATACATACAGAAGAGATGGAATTAGGCATTAATATTTCAGCTTATCATAATCAGGAAAATAATTTGTCATGGAATAGATTGTCATTTAATTGCACTGCAGTTATCTTAATGAGTATAATCTGTTATGTCTGATTTTTTGTCTACTTTTGCATTTCTTTGAAATAGGATCCTATTAACATGTTTTTCATTATTACCATGACAATTATGCCAAAATATTTTATTGAAAATTTAATCAAACTATTATTGTGTAATCTCTTACTGCAAAAGTAGTTTGACCTGAATGGTCTTTTTACAGAGTATGTTCCTTGGCCTGAATGGCCTTATTACAGAATATGTTCCTACAGAATAATGTTTCTGGTCAGTACACAGTGAAAATGTAATAAACAGAGCCACATTTATTTTGTTATTACATCATGCTAACTGATCAAGCACAAATAAAATCTGGGCAGAGAATGGATTGAAAGTAGCCCTGAGGAGAAGGATCTGGGGGTGTTGGTTGATGAGATGCTCAATGTGAGCTGTCAATGCTCAGCATGCAGCATGCCAGCAGGGCTGGGGAGGTGATTCTCCCCTTCTGCTCTGCTCTAGTGAGACTGCTGGAGACCTGGAGTGCTGCGTTCAACTCTGGGGCCCCAGCACAGGAAGGACATGGAAGTGTTAGAATGAATCCAGAGGAGGGCCACATGATCAGAGGGCTGAAGCACCTCTCGTATGAAGACAGGCTGAGAGAGCTGGGGTTGCTCAGCCTGGAGAAGCGAAGGCTCCAGGGAGACCCTATAGTACTTAAAGGGGGTCTACAGGAAAACTGGGTAGGGACCATTTGTCAGGGAGTGTAGGGATAGGACAAGGCATAATGGCTTTAAACTAAAAGATGAGAGATTTCGATTAGATAGAAGGAAGAAATTCTCCACTAGAGAGGTGGTGAGGCACTGGCACAGGTTGCCTAGAAAAAGGTGTGGATGCCCCATCCCTGGCATTAGATGAGCTGTAAGGTCCTTTCCAACCCAAACCATTCTGTGATTCTGTGATTCTAGGATTGATTCTATGATCTGATTCCTGATAGAAACTGTTATCCATTAATCATAGATTGCTTCTTTGCTGTTTCAGCTTTAGATTTCAAAATTAGCCTCTAGATTTTCCTTCCCTTCTTAGAATGGTGGATACCAGAAATTATATGCATTTATTGCTAAATAGATCAATCTACAGAATCCCCTTTTTGTCTTGCATCTGCAGATGTTAGCCTTACAAATATTTGGTTGACCTTACCTTTTCCTCAGTACACAGTCCAGCAACAAGATTATAGATTTGCAGCTAAGGGATCCATGTCTTAGATAAAGCAATGAATTTTGAAATATTTTAATAATTAAATATAACAATGAACTTCTCTTTCTGGGGGTTTAGGGTGTTATATTTATTCCTATAATCCTTGAATGCTCATTTTCTCATGTGTATGTACATGTATATCCCAGGTAGAGCCACTGAAACTGAGAAATGATCTAAAATGACCAGAAAGAATTTGCAGCCAGCTGTGAACAAACAAAAACAAAATCAAAAAACACATTTCTATAACATTTGTGTAGTGTTTGAAAAACTGTTTAGCAGAGGTTAAAACGCCCCTTTGACTAATTATGAGTTCATAAGTAATTAAGTCAATAGCTAGCTTGTTTGAATTTTAAAACAGATTTGTAACACAGGTACCCTATTAACATTCAAAGAGAAATGTACAACCACATTTATGCTCATGCATAAGGCAAACAATTGAATGGATGACATCTGTTGCCCTAAGTTAGGCCCCAAGAAAATAAAATTTTGCAGATGAACACATTTAAAAACTGTGGAGGTTGCTAGAATAACAGAGAAAATAAATGCTTGAAGGACAATTTTTTTTAAGTGAGGAGTTCACAGCTTGTTTTGAAAGTGTGAACATTCCTCTGCTGAAATACAGTCATTGAAATCTGTGTTTCTGGGAATGTTTATGCTTAAAGCAGAGTGTTTGGACATTTCTGTGAGCGTCTGTGAAGAACAAGAACATTTTATCTCTCAGTTGGAATTAAACATATGGAGACTGGGTTACTTTTTTCCCAGACTGTCAATTTGATTTCATTTCATTTGATTCTGTGTTCTGAGAAAAGACCATTTTTCTCCAGGGAGGGCATGCAGCCAGCATGAGGCTATCTGGAACGTGAGGATATCTGGCTAACAGCTACCCAGCATAAAAGGCAAGAACAAGAGACAAGAAAAGAAATAAATTAATCATTCTGATACTGCAGATCCTAAGAAGGGAGAGATAACAAGACAATTACTAATGCAGGAACTCTGAGGTCGCAGATTGATGGGCCACTGAAGGAGCTGCTGAAGCACAGCCTTGAGTTCAGCCAGAACTGCGTCTCTGAAAAGAGAGAGGGAAACAAGATTATCATAGATATCATGGGAAAGAGAAAACTTTTAATGGGGTATTTGAGAGGCCTCGTGAGGTTCTGTAAAACTTATTATGGCATGTTTTGGGGATTGTGGGAATGAACAAAACTTATTATTATGTCATGTTTAGGGAAGGCCAAATGCACAGAAGGGAAGAGATGCAGATGGATCAGGGAGAAGTGAGTGGGAAAAGAGAGGATTGGAGGTAAAAAGGGTCAGTCATGTGTGAGCAAGCTGCTGGCCAGTGTGCATGTCTGGCCAAGCCCTGTGCTTGATTGCCTTAGTCTGTCTTGTTATTCAACTCTATTCTCCCCACCTATTTTCCCATGTGAATGTGCTGACCAACAGCGAGCATCATGTCAGGCTAGATGGTGACTGAAATTAGAGGTCAGAATGCCTGCTCCTGCTTGCAGAGGCCATGCATCAAAAGGACTCATGGGGCTAGGGACCATCAAGCAGGGAGACTGGAGTAAGCTGCCAGAGACCCACATGCATGCCTGAGATGTGCTAGCAAGCTCTGAGCCTCATTAGCTGGCAAGTAAGAACACGATCAGCTTCCTGAAGTGCTCATGTCAGTGTGAGTGCTCTTGGTGTGAAGCAGTGTGTGTGGGTGCTGGTGAAGGCACTGCCCTCTTCACATCGGTCTGTGTTGCCAGAGGTGCCTGTTTGCATCTCTGGACTGCCTGGCTGCTGGTTGGACTGGGAGTGGGAACAGTAGCATGCACAGCAGAAGGAAAAAGCCCTGGGGGCTTGCACCCACCAGGCTCTGCTTACCTTCAGCTTACCTTAACAGCCACTTCAACCTCCTTTCCCTCATGTTTGCTTTGTAGCCCACAGTATATCTACACTACGTCTGTACTGAGCACAAACATAAGATGAGCAGGGTGTTGGCAACTGCAGGAAGCAGTTGTCTGCATGGCACAGTTGTCTGTACGTCCACAGTTTATAGCTTTGCTTTTTAGCACCTTCTCAGAGGTGGTGACAGGATTTTGTAAACATACATATGCCACAGGATTAGAAAACTTTCCTTTCCAGAGAATAACTGAAGCTAATGTGCAAGTGCAGCAGAGATTTCAGAAATGTCTGTCACAAATCTAGGTATGTTTGTGGAAGCCCTATTCATATATTACAGTAGCACATTGATTTAAGACCTTATTTCAAGTCCACCTCATGGATCTTTGGGAATGACATAGTTTTTTGCCATCAATATGATCAAGCTGAAAAGTTGCTTTCTGTCTTCATTTTTATTCCTGAATGTACACTTTTGACACTTGATTTGTGATAACTGACACCTCAAAGCTGATATATGGTTCAAGAGTTAAGAAGCACAGGGCCAGACAGAATGAGCTAGCTATAATCCCTCAAACATATGGTACCCTCTGACACCAAATGTGAAAATCATCAGCATGTGTGTAGTGTCATACAGAAAAAAGACTAAAACAAAGTGGAAAATTACTTGATTTTTGACTCAGAGGAAGTTAAGCTTTCAAACCACCTGCTCTGTCTTTTCCACCTTAGCCTCTTTCTTTTCAAGGATATAGAAAGCAGAATTATATTCCTGTATTCTACATTCACTCTGTGTTCCTACATCTATGAATACCAAATTAAAGGGGAAGGTGCTAACACATCACTAAAATGGCCACTAAAATGACACAAAAAATGCACAGGGGAGTATGAGGCTTAGAATAAAAGCTAAATACATGTTATCAGGCATAAGTATGTGATCAAATCTGCTAAATATATTTTGAGAGCAGCCAAACTCACAGTTTTGGAGAGTGAAATCTGAGTGTATCTAACAAAGGCCATATTAACCTCCTTGAATTAGGAAATTTGTCATAACATCTGAATGAGATTCCCAGCCACTGGAAGGACTATTTGTGTCAAAAAGTCAGCATAGTTTTTTGAAGAAGCCAAATTTAACCCCACTTCTGCCTATTTATCTGTTTCACGGGATCAGAGGAAAGACCATATGCCATTACTGTCTAAAACAGATCAATAAGCAAGTTTCAGCAGGGGCGAATGTAAAGGTATACCAAATGGTTTGTTTTGGTTAAGCATCTCTGAACAGGGAATAAAAATGACCAGTGTCAGGAAAGGCTTCCTTCAGTTCAGTCTGACATTTAGTTTCCATTTTGACCTAACAAAGAGAAGCAGTATTGTTTGCCTCGCTAGAGTCTATCTTAGGAAACGGAGATGTTTTATGACACCGTTTGAATGGTATCAATCCCACTGAAAATTACTACCTAGCAGTTGGAAGAACACTTTTACAACCATGTTTTAAAAATAGAGCAACTATTACAGTATTTTATGAAAGGTTCTTCTCTGCCGCTGAATCGCATCTGTGCTGTGCACCCTCCCGTTGTTAGATTTGAGTTATTAGGTTAAATTTCTAGGTTTCACTAAGGCTTTTGATAAAGGGTGAATGCTGAGCTCTCAAGAAGGGCAGTTTGGTGTCTGTGCAGAACCACAGTGACTGATGCCTTGTGAGCACCTCAGAGATGAAGCAGGTGCTGCTCAGGGGGGCTTCATGGATCTGGGCATAAAGTGCATTATGAATTAAGTTTTCTTTTGGATACTCTAGGCACTTTCTTGCTTTAAAAGCCTGAAGAGAAGCTAAGGAAGGAGGGGAGCATGCATATTGCAATCAGAAATATATTTGTTTTTTGAACGTGGAAATATTCACAGAAGATATAAGGCTGAGTCAGCTTTTCTGTCTTTCAAGTTTGTGTATAAACTTAATGGCAAATATTCTGCAGGCTTATCTTTTTATAATAGTCTGGTCCTTCCCCTTTGCACTCAGGAAATCTACCACCTGCTCTGTATAAATGCATGCTAAGTAATTGCCCAATACATGCTAAATAAAACCAAAATGCATCTGCTCTCTGGGGATAGGACAATTTCAACTGGTTGAGAATCCTTCATCAGTGCTGTGCCTGAGCACCCCATTGGAGGTATAAGCTAGCACACATGAATCTTCTTATAGCTCAGAGTTCCAGCAGCTTCTGGTTATTTAAAGCTCAAAATTGAACTTACACTGAGAATTTATTTTTCTTTCATTCTTTGTCAGTGCAAGCTTCTAAGGCCCAGTAAGCAACGTATGCCTTAACTATCCAGCTGTGAGTGGTTTAAACTTGACTATGCTTTCTTCTGTGTAATAAAAAGCTCCAGTAAAGTAAATTCTGTAAACGTGTGTAAAGATAACACTTCTCTTAGCAGCCTAGATATAGTCTGGGACAAGATTTTGAAGCCCACTAGCAACTGTAAATCAATACTTGTCAATTAAATGTACATGTGGCTGCCAGTTTAAATTTGTTCTGTATTTATTTACTCAGGTTTGGCTGCTACCAGTTATTTTACTTTTTATCAACTACAGGCAACATGAACCTAACAATGAAGAATGATGCAAATGTAACGATCCTATTGATTGAGCTAGAGATTCCTCTCTTTGGGAGAGATTGAATGCACCTACTGAGATAGAAGCCACTTAGGTAATGGACTTAGATGAGCTAATATCCACTAAAACTCTCACAGAATGGACATTGTGTTACGTGTCTCATGAGGGTATCTAGATAATAGTCAATTCTTGTCAAAAGGAAATTTTACCATAGTTATGCTTCAGAGAACATTAAGGTGCATCCTAATGGCCTCCACAGCTCAGAATAGCTCAGAAATGATAATGAATGAAAACACAAGTGGGTTCACTTCAAAATACTGAGCATAGTTTATAGCCATGATTTTCCTCAACATTATGGAAGACACAGACCCTTCTTTCTTACCCCTTACCAGTTGCATGTCTGTGTTTCCCGTGGCTTGATTTCAGCCCTACCAGTGATCCTACACTGCTAGAGCACAATGAACAGGAACATTTACCCTTAGGAGTAAATAGAGAATCAATGCTGTCTGAATCATAGAATCATTAAGGTTGGAAAAGGCCTCCAAGATCATCTGGTCCAACCATCACCCTACCTAATGTCACCCACTAAACCATGTCCCTAAGCACCCAAGTCCAACCTTTCCCTGAACACCACCAGGGACAGTGACTCCACCTGGGCAACCCTTTCCAATGTCTGACTACTCTTTCTGAGAAGAAATGTCTCCTCATTTCCAATCTGAGCTCATTATCTGTTGGTACATCTGCATTGCCTGTATAACGTGCTATTCTGTATAAAGTGACTAACTGAGCACCCACCTCTCTACAATAATGTAACCATTTCAAGATTCTGCTTTGCTTCAGATGCTTCTCTAGAAAATTGCATAGGCACAGGAAGGTACCACCACTGTGGTGTTGTTATGGTTCAAGTTAAAATGTATTGTGGAAACTTTGGCTCATAAACTAGAAGTGGTCTTTCCACCTCCAACTTTTACCACTTATTTTAAGATGTACGAAGCTGTATGAAGCTGTATGAAGATCATTCATCTGACAGCCAGTGGAGATGAAATTTCATCTTTGTGGTAGAAAAAAGGACCAGTCACTCAACTGCTTGAGAACTGAATCATCCAACCATCTCTGATGCTATATTTTAAAATATTAATGTAGAGGTGTGTATGTCTTCCAGTCTTAGTATATAATTGTCAGTTTTGATGCCCCAGACTGACATCCAGCTCACAGTACTGAATTGGCTGGGGCCTCCACCCTTAACCTTCCCCTTTGCCAGTACAACAGCTCTGTCTCTAGTCTTCCATCACCTAGACATTTGCTCTAATCCTTTAGTGTTTACACTCTGTTTTTCCCACTTGAACAAACCCTTGTTCTGTTCATGTGTTTGAATGAGATAATTCTGCTTGATTGATTCTATCTTGCTTTTGGTAATGGCTTTTCCAGAATAATCGTAGAATCATCAACTCTCCTGAGTTAAAAGAAACCTACAAGGGTCAATGAGTCCAACTCCTAGCTCCACACACCCAAAAGATCATATGTCTAAGGACTTCTTGAACTCCGGCAGGCTCAGTGCTGTGACCACTGCCCTGGGCAGCCTGTCCCAGTGCCCAACCACCCTCTGGACCTTTCCCTAACACCCAGCCTGACCCTCCCCTGTCCCAGCTCCATGCCGTTCCCTCGGGTCCTGTTGCTGTTCCCAGAGAGCAGAGCTCAGAGCCTGCCCCTCCGCTCCCCTTGTGGAGTAATGAAAGACAGGAAGATGTCCAGAGGCAGTCACCAGGGTCAGCCTCAGCCCCAGAAGTACCACGCAGGGTCATGGGGACAGAGATATGTTGAGACCAGGCCAGGATGTCAGCCAGTGGGCCAGGGGCCTCCCTGCATCTTGTCAAAGAGTTTCATGGTCACTGGCTGCCCTGTCTCTACATCAGCCCTGAGCCTGGGCAGCCAAACCTTCAGGGAGGAGGATATGCTTGGAGCCCTGCCACCTTGAGATGAGGCTTTATGAGGGGAAATTCAGCCTGTGTGTATGCAGAGGAAGAGATTATTTTTGGAACACCAGTTTATTTTTGCTGGCAGGTTAGAGACATAGCTGCTGTCATTGTTTTCAGCTGTTGGAATGTGCCTACAGGAAGGATGGAAACATGCAGTCCATTCTGCAAAGACCATGTGTCCTGCAGGCTGCTCTGAACAGTGAGGAAATTTCCCCAAAGTTATGATTCACCAATGGGAAGTGCGTGGTGCAGAGCAAGGGGCTTATGCTGTGGCTCTGTTCTAAAATGCAATGCCACTGATTCATGCAGTGCTGTGGGGAACGTCAGGTTCTGTAATCTCATCCCCTCTGCTCTTTCCTTTATTTAATATCCCTTCCTAAGCTTAATATGCCAGCACAGGCAATTTTTTTGGAATTCCTTCTTTCTTTGAAAGCTATATTAATCCCCAAACAAGAGCACTTGGAGCAAGTAACTCTCTCTTTTTCTGTCTCTTCATTGACAAATACCTTTTCTGTTACTGTTGATATTCAATTTGAATATAAAAAGGTCAATTTAAAACAGATCAGTTTCATCACAGATCAAATTGCTTTATTGATTGGAACTAAGAGGAGCATAACTGATCAATGATGCAGAGAGTACAAAACCCAACTGTGCTTGTTTAGGGATAATATTTTGCCTCCAGTAGGTATGACTAGCAGTCAGCTTTCATTAGCTGAAGAAGCAACAGAAGTATATAATGTCCTAGAGGATGCAAAAACTTAGGTGCACTGTTGGATGTAATGCTTTTTTTTTGCCTGGTGCTAAGACCCAGTTTGTCAGGGTTTATCAGTTCTGGCAAGGCAGAACCAGGAGGCTTTGCACTGCTCTTCCTGCACTGCATTTGGTTCCCGCAGGTTCATCGGCTCTATACAAAACCTGCTCTTCTCTCCATTGATGCTTGACTTATGCATTCTCCTAAAAGAGAGGCTCCTGGGGAATTCCAGCAGTAAGTGGCCCTCTGTGTATTGCATAGGCAGATTCCTACTGTACTGTGCCTGACGTAGTGAATTCTGCTGGAATTCCTCAGGATAATCAGTAAGATCGCTTTGCTCATGTCTTTGGCATAATTAATTGCAACCCAGCTATATTAGTCACAGAAAAAAAGTTGATTCTGTATTCCAGGTCAGGATGCACAGCTAGAATTGACTCATGCCCCATTCCCTGGTCATGTGCTGTGTATCTCAAGGTTCCCAGTTGCTTGGTTGTATGATTATGACTCATAATATCCTGCATATTATTCAATGCTTTTACTGCAAATAAGTGCTTTGCAGAGCAGTAAGACAGATACAGCAACAGTCAACATTCAGACTTTCAAGGGAAAGCCTCACTGCTGCTAATTTTTTTTGCCTCCTTGTTCTGTTTCTTGTTAGACTGCTGCCATTTCTTACTCTGGCTTTGTATATGATTTACAGACTTATAAAGTTACTTAATCTGCATCAGTTCATCTACAGATCAAGAACGTAAGGGTTTCAGAAACACAGTTTGCCTTTTATCTATGGCTTTCTTGAAAAGAAGAAGCACCAAGAATGCAGACAACACACAAATCATGTGGTCTGATGTTAAAGCCTTGCTTAGCAACTCTTGGACAGTAAACTAGATCAAACAGAACAAAGCTGGGCCTGAATATAAGTGAAGGGGATTATGGAAATGTGGTTTACAATTTGCTACAAAGACCTTATTCTAATAAGCATGAAAATTAAAATAGATACAAAACTATATAACACATCAGTTTCCATTATTTGTAAATGGTCTCATTCAGAACCTGGAGAGGAGCATGTACAAACATTTTCTGAGCTCTGTGTGAGTGAGGATCAATGATTAGAACAGAGGGAACCAGCCCTTGATGAAGTTTTTTAGGTTCTATTCTAATAAAATAGTAAATCACAATGTTCCTAATGAATCAATGCTACTAGTCAAATGCATAAAACAGAAAATATGGTTAACCATCAGTGAAACTGCACAAAGGCAATTTCACACTGCATCACAAAGTGTACAAAATAGATAAACAAGAAAGAGAGAAAATGCTGTTTTGTTGTTGCTGTTTTTCTGTTTCTTTTTTCACAGTAATAGGTATATGAAAACTACATATAGTAAGAATATGTTCAAAGCTTCTGATGAATATACAGTTTTCTAGTATAACTCTTGATAAATTATTCCATATGTGGAAATAATTATGTTTTAACTGTTCTATTTCTGTCTAATTTTATCTGCAATTTCCCAAGATATCCAGTTGCTTGGTTTCACTACAGTTTGCAGCTTTTACTAATGATCTCTCAAATTAATGCTTGGCATCAAATATTAATTTATACTATAATGACACTACTAGCTGGCAACTCCATCTTCTACTGAAAAAAATAAAAATAAAAATAAAATAATCCACAACCCCCAAACACAAGCATTTTAGCAGAGGATAGGGATGAAGCAACAAGGTATCCCACTGCCAAGACTAATTACAGCAATCAGAAAAGGTGTTGGTAAAAGGTAGTTCAGGTTTGCTGATATTAAGTCAGCAAATACTGAAAGAGCATTTAATTAAAAAAAAAAAAAAAAAAAAAAAGGTTAAAAGTGTGTTTGCAGTGGTAGAGCTACAATATAAAAAGTGTTATACTTAAAACATGAACAGTGGATGTAATTTGTATGAACCTTTGAATACACGTGACTGAGGTAAGGTTTTCTCCCTTTTCTGTGTTCTTTTATTTAGATAATGATGCAACTCAAACTAAAGGCTCTGAGATTTTGTACTGAGGTGCTTCTAAAGGTTTCTTAATCACTTTGGTATTGTAAATAACATTTTAGACCATCATAACCCACCTGACCCTGAGGGCGTATAGCCAGAGCAGCCTAAATGTGGGTAAACCTATCCTCCTGAAATTCCAAAGCGCTCATGAAATGAAGTGGGTGCCTTATACATTTCTCAAGTTTTTGTGTCTCAATGAATGAATTTCTGGTGCTATGCAAGACAGTAGTCGATCTCCAATAGACTACAGAGGAACCAGAGCTTCACCAAATTTTGGTGATTTTTTTCAGTAATTTCAAACATTCTGTAATTTTCTGTTGTTAACATTGTTCTTACCTGTGCCTTGCTTTTCTAAAATGACTTCTTCCAATAAAAATGTTCAGAATTTGTAACGTTATTATTAATATTGCTGTTTTATTACCCATAATATTAATGTTTTTATGGACGTTATTTAAATGTATTGCCATTACAAGTGAAAAAAAAATGCTCTAGCTTCAGGAGACATATGAGATATTTGATATATTGGAAAACTCAGAACATTGTGTTTGAGAACGTCATGTAAATATTAAGTTCTGTACTTATGTTAATGCCTTTCTGCCTTACTGCATTGCATTATTGCTTGCTTCTTCAGTGGGACACTGGACCCTGCTGGCCAAGTTCCAAAGCACAGCATGTTGAAGAGCTAGTAATGATGTTGAGGCTCAGCCAGACAGATGTGTCCTCAAAATGACAAAATATTTATCTAAACTCAATCAAAAGGGAACCTAAAACAAACGACATGGTTCTTCAGTTAGTGGTTTGTGTAATGTGTCTGCCTCACAATGGATGACCGTATCTTCTGATACAATCAACAGAACACTGTTAATGTGTGCAAAGCTTAGAAGAAGAAAAACAACTTTCAACTCAAAACTGAATTATAAATTATTATGTGATTAAGATGTGACACTTATTTTTGCATCCAGGAAAAAAGAACATGCATCATACATCTTTTCATTGCAGAATGAGTCACGCTATACAGTTCATCTCAGCTCATCTCCACTCATTTTTTGTTTGGTTGGTTATTTCATTTGTTTTTCTGCTGTTAGTATTAAAATTCCATTTATTGTTGCTTGTTTGTTTGCTTATTTGTTTTTGTTTTTACTGATACTATTGTGAAAACATAAATATAAAATATTATATTGCTGTTTCTACTGTCTATTTCTCTAAAAGAAATTTGAGGGTCAAAATCACTAATATCACTGATAAAGTTGATATTTAAAATAAATAATGTGTCAGCAACTAAAGAAAACATTTAACACATTAACACAGTGAAATTAGAAAGGGTGAAGAGAATAGCAACAAGCATACTGAACATGAGAAACAGATAAGCAGGGTAGGACCCCTTAGCCTCAGAAAGAGAAGACAGATGAGTAATGGGGCTATATAAATTATGAGTAATTATAATGATATATAGGCAATGAATGACTATTCAATATAACTAAGAAATGAAATCAAATTAAGTTATCAGGTGACAAGCTCAAAAGAAATCGAAAGAGGTGTTCTTTCAGAAAGTACAAATTACTCAGAGAAAATCATTACTGTACGTTTTTAGGGATGCCGAAACTTTACAAAGGTACAGAAGCAATTCAACACATTCATAGAAGAAAAACCCATCAAGAGCTATTTACCTGCCATAAGTTCACGCTGGAATTTCAGGAGGAAGGGTTTACCCATTTTTAAGCTGTTCTGGCTTTATGTCCTCAGAGACAGATGTGTTGCAGTGGTCTAAGATGGTGTTTACAACACCAAAGAGATTTCTTTCAATAAGAAACCTTTATAGAATTACATTAGTACAAATTTTCATAGCCTGCAGTCTGATTTACAAGCTATTTACAATTCTGCTCTTCCTGGTTGAGGAAGTCCTTGGCTGCAGAACTCTGGAAAAAAAATGAGTGTATTGGGGAATTAGCACCAGATGTTTACCTTTTCTTCCCTCTTTGGCCACTGTTGAGGACAGGTTATAGGCTAGATCACCTATACTAGCACAGCTATATCACATACACTGTGATACACAAAAAGCACAGAGGCAGAAACTATGAAAGTGTATCTGGGCAGCTGTGAATGAAGTAGCCATGCTAACACACTCAGATCATATCAAACTTCACTGATTTTGCAGATTATTCTTTCAGATTCTCTTGTGATAGAGCTAAAATTTTAAGAACAGATGTCTAATGGACTGCTGGATAGTCTTAAAAAAGCTGGGTGTATCTATGTAGCAGGAGATGAAAATCTGATGTGATAGAAGTAACTTCTCATTTAAGTGTGGATGATGTGCAAAATGTATGCATGAGAAAATTACAGTTTAAGATATTTTTGAGAGATGTGTAAAGGTCAACATTCTTTTCTAAAAATCTTTTATTTTATTTTATATGTGTTTGTAATTTGTGTTAAAGATGTCCTTATGCTTCTAGAAAAAAAAAAAGAAGGAAAAATGTAGTGGTAACACTATTGCTCCAGCACTGGCAAGGCACAACCATCTCTGGTTCGCCCATCTGATCTAACAGGTATGACTGTTCCACTGACTTTCCATAAACTACAAGAGAAGAAGAGTTGTGCTAGTATATACTGCAGTCTCCTGAGGTTAAGTCACATGGACTTTTATCTGTTCATGTACAGATATGGTGACAAAATATTTCTGTTATTCTTGCAGCTTGCACAGAGCAATGCAGTCTCTTCAGTTACTGGTATGACGGAATCAGTATTCATGCACATGTAAGAAGTTTTCATTTATTGGTCAACCTCACTTGAAGGTTCAATTGAGAAGAATCACAAGAAGAATCACTATTACTGTGTCCATGGGTTAATGAAATAGAAAATGTTTCTGCCATGTGTATCAGAAGGGAAGGCAACAGTATTCACTTTTAAAAATGTAGCCTTCCTAATCATAAACTTATTTATAGTTTTGTTTTTCTTTCTTTTTAAAACAAAAGCTTACATCTTCTAGTTTAAAAGTGTAAAGATGCTCTCCACAGGACATTTTTTCCACAGAAAACCTATCCACAGAACAGGAACAGAAACAGTTCACACACTGACAGGCAGCCAAACACTCCATTAAGAATTAGAGGTCTTACATAAACAGGTGAGTGGATAGTTTAAGTATCATGTTCCTTCCATTTCTGACAAGTCTTCTGAGGTTGTCAACCTGTACTCTGACACTGCAAATGCTTATATGTGTCCTGATATTAATGAATATGAGTTGCTCAAGTGAATACAAGACCAAAACCAGAATGTCTTTGAGCCAGTGCTGCTGCTCATGTGCACAAAACTGCATGTTGACATCTGCAAGACAAAGGCCCAGGGGACCAATTACTACAGATGGTTTGGTGAGGTCCATGTCTGTCGGTTAGGACTTGGCCTGAGATCAACAACTCGTTTTACATCGATCAGTGTCTACCATGTCATCTTACTTAGTGTTCGCCCCTGGTTTGAGCTAGACTAGAAATGATGAAATGGGATTTGACTACTTAATAGGCCAATTCTCTTTCTAAAAATTTGATATGCTAATACTTATATATATATTCTATAAATTTTTTGAAATCCAATTACAAATTCATGCTACAGCTGTTAGTGCTTTATTATATATTATCATGAAATATGTAGTAATGATAGTTGAACTCAATGAACATTTGAGCATTTTCACGGTCTGATTCGCTGAAGTTCTCCTCTGGACTTCTTCAATATATCTTTCTTAACACCAAAGGTTTCTCTTTGCATAGGGATTTTCAGATTCCCTTATACTAGCCCATTCTGCCCTACAAGTGAAATTTCTAACACTGATGCAAAGGGCCATTTCTTTGCATGTGTGGCCTTTTCTTCCTCAAGGCCCAACATGCAACTTTTAGTCTCCAGTCTATTCTTCAGAGAATATACAATGTTTTAAAAGCATAATTTAGCTAAATTAGTGAGTCTTGTTTCACTAGAAGCCCCACACTAAATGAGCAGAGAGACTAATTAGCTATTAGCCCTCTTGGGTATCACATTGCCTGCAGAGAAGGGCTGAGATCACAGGTGCAAGATGTGGGTGATTTATCTCCCCCTTCTCATCCCTTCCCTTACCAGACTGGTTATTTTGCCTTTAAATGCTGATGGATTGCCAACTCCAAGCTGTGATAGATTCTGTTGGGGAGTCATACAACAGTGAAGCAGATGCACAAAGACAAAGCCTAGTTTGTTGGTACTGATGTAGTTGCATCTGCATGGGTGCTTTCTTTTAATGGTAGCAATTTAGGCATGCAGTAATCTGGTAATTTTGCAGATACGTTTAGCTTACTCAAAAAAATTGTCAGGGAACAGCAATATTATCATATACTATTCAATGCAAATGTAAACCTGGTCTTTCCTCTTCAGTACCAGATTCATCTTATTTTCGCTTTACAGTAATTAGATGTTTGAAAGTGAATACTAACTAGGTAAAGTTGCATATGAACTGGATGAGCCTGACTTCAAACAGTCAAGGTGAGATAGAGAAAGCAAAAAATTAGACCTCTTTGAGGCTTGTATGCTCAGAACTGGGATCCTGTAGTTCCCTCTTTAACAAAAATAAGTGCATAACAATAAAGCTCAGCTTCTTACCGTCTAGCAAGTGTACTGTGCTCCTTCCCTCATATTCTAGTGCTACTTTCACAGGCTTGATACAGATGTGGCTTCTATAACTATATCTCTTCAAGAGAACAGGCAGGAATGCATACTGAAGAATCCAGAGCAAATTGAGAGAGTATTTCTATATGGCCCACAGTTGGGGAACAGGCTAGCTACTATCGAAGGGTAGGCTTTCCAAAGTTTTAAATTAATACAATCAAAATCCCACCAAACTAGACTGTAACTTTAGATCAGATATTGATGTTAAAAAAAATGGTTTGTGTGTAACTCAAACTGTAGAGATGTTTTCACCGGTGGTCTCTTCCGTTCATTAGCCAACCTGTGAAACCCACTGGCTTTTTGAGAGAAGGGTTGATTTTCCAGGGAAAACCTCATAATTCTACCAATCCATTGTTCTGTAGCACATGTATGCACCCAGATAAAGGAGTCAATTTTACTATTTCTATGAATGCTTTATAGATATTGAGAGGAATTCTATTTCTTATATCCAATACTTGCTGAAATGAACTCTTTAATAAGTGTGTCCTTGCCTATTGCTCATTTCCACTGTGAGAAGCTGGTAACATGCTTCACAGCTGTGAATATCCAGTGTATAAACAGTCACTTATCAGTTATTTCAGGTTCTTCAGGAATTACACCTTCTCCTTCAGAGGGGTGTAGCAGGATCCAAGGTGGTATTCTAATCATCTCTTATTCCAAGTAATTATCTGCAGGGCAGATATTCAGTGTATTTTATGTTCATATACACCCAGACAAGCAGTGGAGGTAGAAAGTCTCAGCAATAATTATGGTTGCCTAGGCCAATGGGACCACGTGGCTGGAAGTAGAATGAAGTAGTCTCTTACTAGTCAGAGACAGAAAGAATTTCTTATATTCAAGAGATGTATTTACATTTTCAAATACTTTTAGTCAGAGTACTTGTTCCTTCTTGCTTACCCATGTTGCAAATCCACTGGTCAATGGCCTGAGTCAGAATGGTTTCTGTCTTCCAGTTCTTGTATTGTGTTATATTAAAGACACTTGGCTGAATATTAACACGTACATGTATTAAATTTAAACTTCCTAATTCCGACTGTTCAGTTGAGGAGGAAGAATGTTTTGGACTCATTCAATTAAAAATTATTATCCAAATGTTTAAGATTTACTTAAAGCTACACAGGTGTTCTTGACAGGGCCCTTATCAGAAAGTTTACTTCACAAGAAAAGAGTTTGTGGCAGCAGTTAGATGTCTGAGTATTGGAGAATAATGGCATGACCAGCCAATATTTTTTAAGACAGAATTTATGCATACCTTTTCATTATTTATTTAGAAATTTAGTTTTTTAGCCAGCAATAATTCAGTGTAAAGAACACACAACATTTTAATGAGAGCTTTTTATGCTGGCTTATGTGAAATTTTTGCCCATCATGGTAAATTCATAAGATAAGTGGTATTTTGCACTGGAATTCTTATTACATGCTTGCATGCATATGTTAAATACATATAATCCAAAGCTTTTTTTTTTTTTTTTTTTTTTTTTTTTTTTTTTTTTTTTTTTTTTTTTCTGGCACTGCTACCTTAGAAGTTAACATACAAATGAATACAAAATTTCCGGAAACACAGCACAGTGGCCCAACTGTCCTGTCACTCAGATGTATAAAAGATAAATAAATCAAAACACAATATAGCCAACTTCTTTGTCAAGGATTTGACCAAAGATTCATTGATAATCATCTAATACAACATGTCAGTCTTTGGGTTTACCTAAAACAAAAACAATAGAAGTTGGAAGAATAAAATTATAGTAATTAAAACAGAAACTAAGATAACTTCCACTATTACCCTTTAACTTCTGTGATATTATAGAAGCAAGAACCAATTTATTTATTTATTTATTTATGTGTGTGCTTTTCTTGGTGCTCTTGTACTCAGGGAACAACTGTGTAGTAGAAGTAAAACACTGTAAAATACAAATGCTGTTTAGTCACATTTACTGGGATGATCTAGAAAGAAATAAATTTGTTGAGATTAATGCTCTAGGATGTGTTCTAGGGTGCAATATATGTAGCAGATTATGTACAGGGATGATGTGACTGCAATGTCAAGTAAATTAAATGTACCTTCAGTCTTCAGTGTGTGAAGTGACAGAATAATGAAATTTAAATACAAATAATAGCTACATTTATCTTAATTTAGAAACTGGCCATACTAAATGGGGCACAGCTATGAGAAAGTACTATGAAAGTTGACACTTGGTTTGTAATAAATATTTTAAAAATTGATCTATGAACTCTTCAAAGTTTTGAAGAGTAGTACTTCTGTTAGTTTGTTTTAAATTTATCAAACTTACAATAATAGGGAAGAAAGGTGAAGAAATCATTAGTAAAGAAACCTTTTAAAAACAAAAGGATTGTTAAATTAAATGTAAATTCTTAAAAAACTCTAAACTTATAAGATATGAAAACATCATGTAAAATCAATATAAACTTTTGACAGGCATCATTGGCATGAAAAAGGAGCTCAGCTCTAGCTGAATTAAACATTTGAAGTCTGGCCGTAGGCCGTAGCAGCAAATTCTACACAAACATATTTCATGAAAGCTGCTTTGGAGTATTCCTCCTATCTGAGAAGAATTCAGAGATGGCTTGTTAGAGAAAAGCCCTTTCAAAACTGATTCAGGGCTAAGCTCTGAAAAGTGTAAGCATTTCTGGGTTTAAATTTTAAACATAAGAATTTGGATAGGAGTATGATAGCTCTTAATAGTTATTTATGGACTCTTATATTTGGAGTCCTGCTGATTAAATTAACTAAGAGAAATTTAGTTAACAAGGTCAATCAGAAGAGTGGGTTATACAGAGCCCCCTCCTTGATTTTTCTTAGTTATTTTTCATAAATAAATGAATAACATTTCAAGCTGTTTGTGCTCTGATCTTTAAGATCATTTACAACACAAGCGATTACATTTCAGATGGGATTGGGGGCATTTTTGCTCTGGATTTTAAGGCCAGTATTAACATTTCATAGTTCCTTTAATAATGAAAGGCACAACAGGGAAAACTGGTATCTATCTAATGAAAAAGAATATCTAGTGATTGCTATGAATAAACCAACAGCTCTTCTAAAGTGTCTAATGGCAAGCTGTAGAATTAAATGAAAGCGAGTGATGCTCATTAGAGTGTGCTATGACACCTAGTTAGATTCATTAGTGCATAAACAAAGGTTTAAACCACAGAAGACAGGCATGCAGTTTCATCTGCAGTGGGTTGTATTTGAACAAAAAAGAAAACGAAAAAATTCTGAAAGAAAATGGTATTGCAGAAGTGCCATGTGGGAAACTAACTACTGTTACTGGTTGCTTATCCTTTTAAAAAAGCAAAAATAAAATTAAAAAAAAACAAAACAAAACAACTCTTGGCTTCCTAATATTATAAATGAGCATATATATATATATAAAGAATAAAGAAAAAACACAAACTGGAAAAAAATCAAAGCCTCTGAACTGGCCTTCTGATCTCTAACACGCTTTCTGCTTTAGGATTACCTGCCTCGCATCCATAAAGCAGCTACCCACTTTAGATCTGTGTCCACAGCTCTGCTTGCTATCAGCAGAGCCTGGGTGATGACTTCCCAGTTTATAGGATGCTGCTAAAATTCAGCATGTTTTTAAAATACTTCTTTCCATGTTAACAGTAACATTTTAAATAGTAATGGGAAAGAATATTAACATGTTAATTATTTTATTATTAATAATAATAATAATAATAATGCCACTCCTTTGCTTTTTTTTACTTGGTTTAGACAAATACAATGGCTTGGATAATTTCATTGTGATTTCATTGCATTTTTAAGCTGCTAACGTAACGGCATTGAATTTAATAACATAGCTGCGGTCCCAGTTCCTTACAACAGGAAGGGAGTTCCTGAGAACTCCTTTCAAATGGATTTCCTGCCTTCATACCCACAGTAGTAAGTGGGCTCGGGCATAGGAGCACAGCGACCTTTCCTAGGAGGGAGAGGAAGCCCAGGGGCAGCCCCTGATGCAGGGCTGCTCCTCCCGGCCATGCCTGGCCAGAGGGGAGAAGTTGGGCAGCAGAGCTTGCCTCACTTGTGGCTTTTGGTGCACCCCTGCTGGGGAAGTGGTAATGAGGGAAAAGCAGAAGCAGCTGAGCACTACCGGAGTTGCCTTTGTGGATGTTGTGACTCCTGCTGGCTGCGGTTTCCTTCAGCTTCTCTGAGGGAAATCCCCTACCACAGGGAACACAAATTTCAGAGGATCCTCTTTGCCATATGACCAATAGAAACCACCAACAGTCCACTAGGCAGTAACTATTCTCAAATTTGCATAAGCTACAGGCTTCTGAAACAAGGGTCAAACTGACCTCAGTGATAAAAAATACTAATGACACAAATGTACTGTATGGAGCTTTGCTCTGCTTCCTTTCTGAGCATGTGCCTAGCTATCCTATGCTCATTTCTTCACTTTTTCCTGTGGCTATGTACCAGAGGATACTGAAGTTATAATCAGCATTTCTAAATTAAGTCCAAGTTAACTGTAGTCACAGCCATCATAGATGAGCTCCAGGCAAGGTTGTGGGGATGGCACCACTGCTATGTTTGCAGGGCAGCTGCTGTACTCTGGGCTTTACTGAGCTGGAGGAGCTGCTGCCTGGCTCTGGCTGCTGGAGCAGGAACCTGTTTTTCAGGGGAGTGTTTTGGAAGGGTAATTGTGTGGGAGCAGTCATTTTAGTGCATTACTTCATCGTATTTAATAATAACCAAATTAGTGAGTCCAGTGAGACTGGATTACTGAGTCCAGTATGCAGCAAATTGTGGGCATTTCCCCTAGAAAATTTATAATTTGTTCTTAGACATTATCAGTTAGCACCACGGCCAATGCTACAGCTGAGTTTCTATCATAAACTTCAAATGCTTTCAGTAATTGCTGCATCTCTTCACAATTCTTTGTCACAGTTGTATGAGTTTCCAAGTTGTTAGGCTAGTTCTGGGGCATTATATCTGAAGGGAAGCAAATGATGGGCTCATACTGCGAGGCCCAGTACAGAAGACCCTTACTTGATGCCAGCCTGTAGAAAAACAAAAGCTGATGACCGCCCTAAGACAAAGAGAGAAGGAATTTTGATTATTGGTCTTAGCAAACTAATTAAAGTGATGCAAATTATCTGAGTAATGTCAGGTTAACTCCTAACACCATAAATCAAAGCTAAAGGTGAGCCATGTCACCTTGCTAACTAAGCAAGACTTTCACAGGTCCTAATGGGGAATTCTCCAGCCTGTAGGTTGTTAAGAATAACAGATAGGCAATTGGGGCTTTTCTGCATCTCTGCTGACCTCTTGAACAAAACAACAACTGTGCTACAAGTGGAAATTTTCTGGGCTTCAAACTTCTTTGCTCAATGAGCTTTTTGCACAGTTGTTCAGGAAAATACCATTTCTTTTCCTAATCAACCTAGTACTTTTTTTTGGAGGTTCCTTGCCTCTAAGCCTGTACATTTTTTCTGGAATTATAATTGTTACAAAAGACCCACAGTGACAGATTAGGCCTATTGCAGTGTAACCAGACAGATAAGGCAAGAAACTGAAAATTATGCTTTATTAACACAGAGCAGCATGCTGATATGTCTCACAACCATGGAAAGAAAAAAGTGTCTTGAAAGAGTGTAATCCAAATGTGAACATATCATAAGCAGTACTGAAGCTCACTGTGGTAGTTAGACAGCACAAAATGTCTAGTACAGCACAAAATGAGAAATTGATGAATCAGAAAGGAGCTTTTATTGTGGTCAAGAGGCTGCTGAGAAGGGCACATAGTCACAAGGGTGAGTTACTGTGAGATGACTGCAAGTGAAAACAGTAAGATCAATTGTGTTCTTTCCAACCTCTGCTTCACTGTTTACTGAGTTCATTCAGATCTTTCCTGCTAAAGGAAGAATCCTGCCAAGGATCTGGGGGCAAATGCAATGCTATAGCAAATGCCCACTGATAGAAGTCTAGGGATCTGTATGCTCATGGTTAGCTAAGAGGTACATGGGCTTTTTGTCTTTCCTTGCATTTTTTGCTGACTTCTTTTAATTTCTGCAGAGGTTGTTCTAAGATCTCAGTTACAGCAACTCTTCTTGCACATAAGTCTTTTGTTTCAGCTTTTGTTCTAATGAAGACCTAGGGTTTCTTCTTCCAGATAAAATTGAGTATGCAAATTGAATATACTATGCTCATATGTTGCATTCCCATCTTAAGTGAAAATGTTGCTAAAATTTACCATGTTTTACAATCAGAAAACAGATCTTGTAAAAACACTGGCCTATTTTCATTTTCATTTTTATTTTTATTGTTATTGTTATTTTTATTGTTATATTTATTTATTTATTTATTATTTTTATAAACAGTTCATGTGTAGCCTGGATTACAATGAGAGCTACTTCATTTCAAGATTTAAACTAAAATGAACAATAAATGAAAACACTGTAAATGATTCTTAGTAACAGTAAAAACATCTGACTAGTGTGTGTGTAATAGTATGTATAATAATGTGCATATTCTACATGATGTGACTATTTTTTTCCACAAATATTGGGGAAAAGGTTGCAAATATGTTTGGGTAAATACTGTAACGTTGCACCTAAACGTACAGACTAAGCATTCATTAATTCTATGTGGTCATTAAAGCAGTAATGAAAGTATATTCCTGAGTAAGGTGTTGAACAATGGTACATACAGCACTTAATGTTGAGGCCCAACTCTATATCATATTAATTTTACTGAGGTAAATGACGGTGACATCTTCTTAAGTTTAGTTCCATCTCAGTACCAATCCTTTTACATTAAATTACACTGTTCTCTTCACTCATTGTATCCCATGAGCCATTTTTTTAACCCATTTTCTGCTTTTATTTTTTATAGGTTATGAAAGAGAACTTGAAGAAACTGAAAAACAGAAGAGATGCTCTAACTTTCTGCCCAGCTAAATAAAAAAAAAATGAAAGAAATGGCTAAGCTCTGAAGCTTTGTCACAAAAGGCACCAGCACCTCCATGGTGGTATGTGTGCAGGGGTGCTGTTTGCATCAGGGTGAAAACAAAATTAATTCAGAGAGAGCAGACTCTTAAAGATGTATTATTTTTTAAGTAGCAGGAGATCCAGAAAAGAAAACATCCCTCCTAAAAACTGTGTTATGTTTATTTGAGTTTGCCTTGCATATGGTGTGCTAGTCACAAATACTTAGTCTTAGCATTAGACAAGTAATCAATGAAAAAAAAAGCTCATGAGTCAGCATGCAAACAGGTGGTCTGGTTATATATCTATACAGAGAGGGAACTGTCTAAATTTTTGTAATAACACTAGCATGAGTCTTAAAACTTTTTAAAATCTGAATGCAGTAGTGCGTTTTTCTGAACTCGGTCCAGACTTACCTCTAAGTAATGACATCATCTAGAAATAACTATATCTAGGCAAGAACATGGAAGTGGAGTTTTTATTATTTATTTTTTTTCTCTCTCTCTTTTTTTTTTTTTTTTTAAGTGTCTTAATACAAAGGACAAGGTCTATGATCTATGTTAAAAAAGTGGTGTGGCACTGGCAGTCAAGGCTTGATTAAAGAGGGTCAGCTCTTGAACAGGTCAGCTGCAGTATTCTTTAAGACAAAGCAAACGGACAAAATCCCCACTGAAATTCCCAAAAAGTCACATGGGAACTCCAACTCATTTGGAAAAGAGGATGTAAATGTATGAACTTTTTTTTTTTCTTTTTTTTTTTTTTTTTTTTTTTTTGTATTGCTAACATGTAGACAGAATGCCCATTTTGTTTTCTTCACTGCAGTGCATACTGCATATATATACAGCACACACATACATACATACATATGCAGTGCAAATAGAGAAAATGCGAATCATGGCATACGGAAAATGTTTCTATCCCCCACACACCATTTTTTTTGCAACCCTTCATTTGGTCTCGAAGTCATCCCCAAAACCATGTCCAGCGTGACACCATGGTGGATCTAGAATGCTTCAATGCCTGCTAAATGATGCATCTTGATACTTGCAGCAGCTAATGGCTGGCAGTGCAGAGCAAAGACCCACCTCACCATGCTGACCACAGCAGTGGGAGGGATGCCCTATGGTAATTCCTGTACAACCTGCAGCATGAGGTTTGATTATCCTATCTCTTTAAGAGATACAAATGTTCCAACCATAAAATTATCCAGCTTCGTGTGAATATGGAGATCATGGAAGTAGACGCAGTTGCACCAAGTAGGTAATGTAAGTGAATATGTAATTTAATAAAGGAACGAGCTGTTGATTTAATGAGACAACATTGCTTCTTGTTACCAGAAACTCAGAAAGATGGAAGTTTTTTTCTTTGTGGCTCAATTATTCTCTTCTCCTCTCATGCACAGTAAAAGGCTTCTAACTAATGGCCCTGACTCATTTGAGAATAAACAAGTGCTTCTTCCTGTCTAGTCATGTATGGTATGTAATGACTTACCTTCCAATTAAATTCACTTAAAAGCTATAGGTAAAGTCCAGTCTTCAGTTAACAAGGGTCACTCAAGAAAACTAAAGCTAGTCTTAGACAGACGACTTACATCCAAGTTATCTTTTAGTGTAGTTCAAAACAAAAACCAAGAAGAATTAAAAATAATTGTTGAATATCTAGATGAAAAAATAAATGATGCATCTCTAAAAAGTACTAAAGGCAGATGGTAACTAAGGATTATTTTTTTTGTCTCTTGAGGTCTTAAAAATAAGCTGTTAGGCATAAATCATAAAAGGACTTTTTAATATTTTACAATATAGCATGCAGAATGTAACCTGAATGCTGCAAATGATTACAAACATACTTCATATAACTGAATAGATCCATTGCAGCCAATCACCCTGGGAAAAACAACATATTTGTAAGTATTATAATTAACAGGATTCGACATATTTTTATCTTGACCAACAATATTAGATATTGTAACTTACTGTATTCATGAGCAGACCATCTTTCAGAACATCACCAGAAAGTGTAGTGGTTTTGAGCATGAAGATGCAGTTAGATACAATAGCCCACAGATGGAGATGGTGCTTTCTTTTGATATTTGTCATTTTCAGAATGAATGAATTTATACATATATATGCATAACTTCCTAGATGGTGATTTAAACCAGGAGAGGGTCTTAACTTATCAGGAGATGAGTTTTCTAAAGACATGCAAAGTAAAATCTATTGTAATGTCTTCCCTTTGGAGCTTTATTAAAACCTCCAATGTGTTCTGAAAAGATGAATTAAAAGATGAAGTATACTGTGCAGATAGTATTTTCAGATTTGGAAACAGGAAATGACATTTAATTTTAATATTCAGAAGTAATAATTTAAATATTAGGTGCTTTCATTTTTGAATGAACAAGTTTTTGGAAGAACAAAGAAATGATAGCTGTGCCAGTTATGTGTGGGTTAATATTTGTGTATTTATTCTTTATCAGTTTATCTTCTTTTCATTACACTTTATATCCTTCATGCCTTGTAGCTCTGCCATCTATTCCCTGATAAATATTACCTTGTGGACCATTACACACTTTTATGGCTTTTCTGCATGAAAAAGTGATTCTTGATGTATTTCTGCTTTTGGTTCATGACATCTAAGGCTCTATAATTCAATTAAATCTTCTAATCAGTGTTACCAAGAGAGGGCAAGTTTCCTCTGGTTTATTTAAATTTTGCTGCTCTTTTACTCAGAGGTTTTGAAGTTCATGGCTGATAATGGAAGGAGAGATGACCTAGCACGGGAAGTTTTACAGGAATCAAGAGAAAAAATTACAGATTTTTTTCATGGGTTTCCAGTGCTCTCTCATGTGGTGGTTTTACTCGGGTGGGCAGCCAAGTTCCACAATGGCCATTCTCTCACTCCCTCTCCTTAAAGGGGAAGGGAGATAAATATGACACAAAGGGCTCAAGGGTTGAGATAAGAATGGGGAGATCACTCAACAATTATCGCAACAGGCAAAACAGACTCAGAGTAGGGAGATAGTAAGATTTATTGCCTATTACTAACAAGCTAGAGAAGTGAGAAACAAAGGAAGAAACAAAAAACGCCTTCCCCCCATCCACCCTCTTCCACCTCCTCCCTCCCAGGCAGTGCAGGGGAATGGAGGAATGGAGTTTGTGGTCAGTCCTTGATGCTTTGTGTCTGCTATTCCTTTTCAGTCACTCTCTTCCCCTGCTCCACTTCCAGCCCCTCCCATGGGGTGCTGTTCTTCCCAAACTGATCCTTTGCAGGCTGCCCACAGGCAGCAGCTCTTCAAGAACTGCTCCCACATGGCTCGGTACCACGGGGTCCATCCATCCCCCAGGAGCAACCTGCTCCAGCACAGGTCCCCCACAGCTGGGCGGCAGCGTGGGCTCCTCTCCATGGTCTGCAGCTCCTGCCCAGCGCCTTCTCCTGCAGGGGCTCTCCATGGGCTGCAGCCTCCTCCAGGCCACATCCACATGCTACACCGGGGGCTCCTCCATGGGCTGCAGCGTGGAGATCTGCTCCATGTGGGACCCATGGGCTGCAGGGGGACAGCCTGCTCTACCAGGGGCCTCTCCACAGGCCACAGGGAACTTCTGCTCTGGTGCCTGGAGCACCTTTCTCCCTCCTTCTACACTGACCTTGGTGCCTGCAAGGCTTTCTCACTCCTCTCACTCTCCCGACTGCTGTGAAATGGTGATTTATTTCCCCCCCTCCCCTCTCCCTTTCTTAAATATGCTCTCATAGAGGCACAAACAACATCGCTTTATTGGCTCGGCTCTGGTCAGCAGTGGGGCCCTTACCTAACATGGGGCAGCTTCTAGATCCTTCTCAAAGAAGCCATGCCTATGGCCCCCCGGTACTGCATGAGCCATCTTAGGCAGCACATGCCTACACCTTTTTGAATACAAACTTGACTTGGAAAGGAAGAACCTGTGAGTAGGAAGACTAGTCTGGCATGTTTCTAACTGACCTGAATGCTGCCTCAGAACAGTTAGGATTCCAAGAAGAATGTATGATCCTGAGCTTTTCAAAACCTCTAGACATTTAAGTTTCTAAATAAATTGTCTTCTGCATCATGATATAACACCCATGACAGTGCAGGTAATGGTGTATTCTCTTCATGTTGTGGAAAAGGACAGGAGCATTCTAAAGGATGCTATTGATGCTTCCTCATGAAGTGAATATGAGTACTTCCCCACAGGGAATATGTACTACAAAAAGTAAAATAAAATTAAAAATCAGAACAATTTAAGCCATGTGTTAGACATCTCCCAGCCACTTTACACTTTCAGTCAGATTCTTGCAGTATAACTAAAGTATAGCTTTCAGTGTTTCGACATACAAATTCTGGACTGGTTCTTGAAAAGATTTTTCATGGCTTTCCTTCAGGATCTCTCCCCACCTGCTCCCACAAGGAAACTAAGTGGAAATTCTGCCAGGTATCAACAGAAAATATGGTCTATGGTTAAAGTAGGGTAGAATGAATTATCAGAATTAAAAATGGAAATAACAAATAACTGTCGTACGGGTAATTATAGGGAATAACTGTGAACTTTAAGAATGCTTAGCTGGAGTTTCAAGCCCAGTGAGTTAGCTTATGTTAATGCTTGTTTGTTCATTGAATCTTATGCTAAAACTCTTTTTTTATTTGTTTGTATGTTTTTGAGAAATTAATGAGCCCTCCATATTTAGCTTCAAGTAAAGCCCTCAAGTAAAATTCTGAAATTAACATTATTTTGATCTAACATACAGTTAGAGTATAGGTTAACCTCTGTGGTCTTAATTGTAGCTTTAGAAGATCAACCATTCATCTGAAAGCTTCTTTTCTGAACTGTGATACCAACACCAATTTTCTACTTGCTCTTTACTAAGTAAGCTATAGTCTTATGTAACAGTGAAATGGCCGAACTGAAGAGCAGCTGGAGGGAAAGTGTAGAAAGCCAAATGAAAGTTAGCAGTGCACCAGCATACTGCCCATTATGTGGTGAGTATTTTGCTCCCAGGACTTAAAAACACACCGTTAAAACTCCAGCAAAACAAAGCTACCATGGCCAACAATGAAAACAGGTGATGAAATGTCTGAAACCGGTTGCTAAGCTATAAAAAGGTTTTTGATAACTGGTATACCTAAGTGGAGTGCATAAATAGCAACATCTCTGATGTACTGAAGCTACTAATTACATTATTGGTTTTGAGCAGAACCAATAGATACATTGCCTGATGCATTGCAGGTTGTCGTTAAAGAATAAATGTCCTTGTGGCTAAAGGGCTACTTTTCAGTGAAAATGACTGTACTTAGCACTTGCAGCTCTATATATCCCGTTAAAGGCTCTTTCTCAGATTTATTTTTATTTTTTTAATGATGGGGCAGAATCACAGAAACATTAAGGTTGGAAAAGACCTTTGAGATCATCTGGTCCTACCATCACCCTACTACCAATGTCATGTACTAAACCATGTCCCTACGCACCAGATCCAACCTTTCCTTGGCTATTAAGATGGTGAAGGGCCTAGAGGGGAAGGCATATGAGGAGCGGCTGAGGTCACTTGGCCTGTTCAGCCTGGAAAAGAGGAGGCTGAGGGGAGACCTCATCATGGTCTACAGCTTCCTCACGAGGGGGAGTGGAGGGGCAGGTTCTATTCTCTTTAGTGACCCGCGGGAATAGTGTCAAGCTGCAACAGAGGAGGTTCAGGCTGGATATCAGGAACAGGTTCTTCACTGAGAGGGCTGTCGCACACTGGAACAGGCTCCCCAGGGACACAGTCACAGCACCAAGCCTGTCAGAATTCAAGAAGCATTTGGACAGTGCACTTAGTCATATGGTCTGAATTTTTGGGTAGACCTGTGTAGAGCAAGAAGTTGGACTTGATGATCCTTACGGGTCCCTTCCAACTTGAGATATTCTATGATTTCCTTGAACACCCCCAGGGACAGTGACTTGACCGCTTCCCTGGGCAACCCATTTCAATGCCTGACCACTCCTTCTGAGAAGAAATGCCTCCTAATTGTTTTAATTGTGCTTTGAAGCTACAGTCTGAGCTGATGAATAATGTCCAGAAGTTTCCAGATATTTTGAAAGACTAGCATTTTAAGAAAGAGTATTATTTCCAAAACACAAAGTGTGGTTAGTTTTCCAATCTTCAGATTAAAATGAACACCAGGAAATCTGAGTAATAAACTATAATGAATCAGTACTATCACTTCACAATTAGAAACACATTGTCTAAATTAGATAAAAGTGGTGAAAGGGGCAATTTTAGACTACAGCTCTTTATGAATAGCTTCTGATGCAGGCTACACGGTTGGTCCATATAAAAGTCTCTGTGTCTTTGTACAATACAGGGACATCCCTTTGCTTCACAAGTGAAAGACAGCTGGCTTGATAACATTAGAGTACCTCCATTTCATTGCTCCTGGGATAGCATATCCACGTGCTGACTAATGTACACTTTTCTTAGTGTCCTACTGGCTGCTGAGAGTACTTTTATAAGAATTCTTGTGATCTGCTGGATAAAGTGTTCTTTCTCTCCCCTACCTATCTAACCAGTCTGATGGTTTTCTCATGTTGCAATAATTTGTACTGCTACTTAACCCTATATGGGAAGACTAGCATTCAACAGGAGACTGCAAGGCAACCATTTTGCCAAGACTCCTGTGATCCTGCGCACCTGTGCTCTCAAAACCTGCATGTATTTTAAGTGTGAACTGGAGCATCTTGTTGTGCTGTCTCTTATTCTCCTCCTCCCTTTAGTTTTAATTTAATTTTATTTTTTATTATTATTTTTTTACTTACTTATTTTATTATTTACTTATTTTTTTTTTATTTTTTTTTTGCAACAAGGTCAACAAGGTTAGTGCTTTTTTGTAGATATTCTTTGATTTTTTATTTTTTAAAGCAAACACACCATGTAGCATTAAAGCAAATGTCTTTAAATGTCCCTACTTTACAAGGTAGACTTTTGAGCAATGTTGCCAAAGAGGGAAAATACAGCAACATTGTAATTTGGAAAACTGCTTTAAGCAACTTTCAGTTCTACAGATCATAAAGTAGAGCTAGAATTAAACCTTGCAATTAATAATAATAATAAAAAAATCTAGTTTTAGAAACTTAGACAGTCTTTCAGTATTTGATATTATAAACTGACATTTTTCTTAATCTTATTCATGCAAATCAAATGTAATCAGCACATTCATCTCTGTAGAAAACAAAATTAGAATTGATCAGGTTTGTATTAGTAAAATGAGTGAGTCACAGTTCTGCCTAAGCTTATGGGAAACTCTACTTCTGTTTCACACTAATTAATAGAGCATCTGTGCCCTTAGCTCTCTTGACAAAAAATGTACTTTAAAACATCAACTTCTTGTTTCAGAGATACTTGATTTGTGTTGATTATCCTTTTAAAATGACAAAATACCGCAGATGTTTCCCACTTCTGGGAAGGGAAAGTAATACATCCATTTTAACAAGGTAAGGACTCCAGTTATTGCAAAGGCTTTAAGTTAAAGTGGGAAGATTTTTGAGAGACCTAACATCTCAGGATCTGCTGTGGTTTTCTGTATATAGAAGTTCTTCAAATATTAGCATGTTTTCTAATTACAATTCCACTTATACAAAAGACAAAACACTTATATTAAACCAGTTTCATGCTTTTTTCTTCTTTAAGAGTAAGATTTTGATAATGGTGATTGATTACATCAGTGGTTGTCCAACAGCAAAGTGACTGTGTTGGGTAAGTGTGTCTGTGCAGCACTATTTCTGGTGATGGGGAAGCAGCTACCAGACCGGCATTTTAGTATGCTTGTCTTAGAAAAATATTAGTCTGATTTTAATGTAAAGAACAACAAAAAGCTATAGATCCAGGCCCTGGTGGTTGAAAAGTGCCAAAATTGCATATTGACAGATCACTGTGGATTTAAATTCTGCTTGAGGAGCTAGCCTAGTGTGCCCTGAACATCTAATGCTTGTCTTGGGCTTAGGCATGAGAAATCATCTGAATGTCATGTTTTATATTTTCACTTAGAGCATCTTTTAAGGTCAGAAGTCTTAAGGAATATAAATATCCTGTTCTGCGGCAAGACTGATTGCAGAGTTGTACAATCACACTGCTTCTGATCTGCAGGAATTACCATTATGACTACACCCAGGCTGTTATTTATTCCAGAAACACTTGTTTAGACCATGCGGTAAGCATATCTCACTTTGACCAAGTGACTCTTAAACTGGAAATCTCTAAGCCCATAAAGCTAACATGTAGAATGGACTTCTGAGACTACCTAAAGATCTGATGTTAGACATCTTAGAGCAACATTATGCTACTAGCTATGCTATTTAGCATACTAGCTAAAATCTTGAAGATCTGAGCTTCTAGCATTAAGAACACAGGCTTGAAGTTTTGTTTAACTTTTCTTGTGTAGGTTAGCTTCAATTACAAGAAGAATATTGCATTCTGTACACACATACCACCTTTTCTGATTTTTCTGATTCACTGATTGCTTTCTTACCTTTTTATTTTTTTTTCATTAAAATTGCCCCATAATTTACTCTTTTGCTATGACTTAACATTGACAAGAAAGGAGAAATTTGAAGAAAAGAAGAAAACTAGCCTGTAAAGGTATCTAAAGGACACATAAGTTTCTGAAGCCTTGTTTTTCATTTCAATCACCTTTTACATAGCAATACACATGCATTTCCACCAACTCATATTGGTACAATCATAAACTACAATTATTAAAATAGCTGTATATGAAAATATTAAATGAAATTTATCAAAGAGAAAAAACAATCTGTTATGCCAGTGCTTTCTGCACTATGTCCTAAACAAAGGGAACAACTCTCTCAGCATAGTAAGCTGGATTCAATATTGTTTTTTTCTTTCTCTTTCTCTTTCTCTTTCTTTCTTTTTTTCTCTCTCTTTTTTTTTTTTTTTTTTTCTCTCTTTCTCCCTCTATTTTTTCTCTTTTTCTCTTCCTCTCTTTTTCTATTCTTTTATTCCTTTTCTTTCCTTTTTTCTTTCTCTTTAACCTGCTCTTTGCTTTCTGATGAGGTGTTTAGGAATAATGACATTAATTGTCCTTACCAGACAATGTGACCAACTCTGTAAAAATAATGAATTTGATCAGATTATGCTGTGGAAGCATAGTCAGCAAACTTCCTTTGTAGAAAATGAATTGGTCAAAGCAAGGCAAATTAAACTCTCTTCCGGGGGAAGACATACATAAATTATATCTTAGATAACAAGGTGACCTATTGATTTAAACAAGCAGTCTTAGAAAATATGTATTGCAGGAGTTAACCAATGGCTTTACTGAAGTTTCATTATAGAACTTAGAATTTGAGTAAACCTTGACACTTACTAAGTAGCTAAATCAACCAACCATCCATGTAACTAAGATTGATATGAAGAGGCAAGGTGAGCATCACCATGAAGGTGATGGAGACAGTGCTTAGGTCCAATCTAATCTTTTCTTTTTTTTTTCTATGATTTTTTTTTTCTTTTTTGTGTAAGACCCCTTACACAATTTGTTATTTTCAAGTACAAAATATTAAAAGGAATAATTGAAATAGCGTCATTTCCTTTCTTCCCCACTCCTTTGAAAAAGGAGAGTAATGTAACACTTAAGAGGTGGAAGGGAGGCATCTATGAAGGGAACTTGAATGCTGTTGCAACTAGTTTTACTGCATTCATAAGCCAGCATCTGCTCTTGCAAATTGGCTAATTGTGTGTGCAGGCAGGTATTCACTAATTAGATGCTCAATTATCCATTTTGCTCAAACAATGGCCATTTGCATGTACAAAATTAAAGGTTTTATGGACAGCTAGCTCATCCCCTGCTAATGAACATTAAGCAGGGACCATCTTAAAGACATCCATCAACATTTCAAGGCTTCAGGGAAGTCTAGGGGCCTGGAATTCTCTTATGAATAAGCACTGTGTAGCATTGCCTAACAATTAAAGTATATATGTAGCAACATTAATATCAGAAAGTAGCAGAACCCAATATAAATGATAATTAGGAGAAATGACAGCTCAGCAAAAAGGAGCAATAGCGTCATTAGTGCCACTAGGGGCTTTGTGAAGCATGCTCTTGACTTTCCAGCTATAGGAAAGGGAAGGGGGTAGGGAGGAACAGCTTTTGATTAGGCCAGATAGTTATCCAGACATTCAAATCATTGCTTAGGCAGATTGGTATAATTTTCTAATTTTAAGAAGTGTCTAAGTATGGCTTTTCAAAGGGTTTTCAATTAGCCATCATAAGTGCTTTTCAAAAGTAGGGCTTAAGCATGATTCCAGCTCCTTTCTTTTACGTTCTCTCCATATTGTGTTAGAATGATTACTCCAGAGTGACAAACTCATAGCCCTGAAGGCTTTTTAAAATAAATTTTAAACTGAAATGTAATGAACATTGTACATTGTGAAGTAGGAGAGAGGTTTCCAGATCTCTCTCATTTCTTTCTGAGTCTCTCAGGATTTTGTCTGCCTTGTAGGGATGATGTCAGTATTATCCTTGTTCAAAAAAGCTTTGAGGCAATTGTAAGAGGAAACAAATAAGGAAAAGCCACATATAGAGTTGAAAATTGTTGCTTTCTAGCCGATATCATATTCACAACGTTTAAAACCAATGATCTCATAACTTTTGTTCACCACATTAAAATTGAAAAAAGACTTCAACCTTGAATGTATAACTGCCAGTAGTGGCTTCATTTTGTATTAAAAAATAATTGCATAATTTTCTATGCACCTCAGATCCTACAGACCTGTTTCTGATCGTGCTTGTCAGTCTTGTCTATAATGGTGTGTGTCAGATGCAAGAAAAATGTAAGAAGATGTAACTGAAATCCCAAATCCCACCAGCTCCCAGCTACTGAAACAATGTTCCTCTTGATTCAGTCTAGCCTGGTCTGATTATTTTTCTGGGTGGGTTATTAATGTTGAGTGTTTGGAAGGTTGGAAGCCATGGAAAGAACAATGCATATCCCAGGCCACTTCCAGCCTGGGGCCCTTGCAGACTTATTAGTCCAAAGGATTCAGCCTTGTGTCTAAAGATCAGCTGAGCACCCCACTCTTTAACCCTTAACTCTGTAGTTTTGGATTTGTCTAGCTGATTTAAAGCAAACAAATGAACAAACAAAAACAAAATACTAACTTGTAAAGCATACAGATGTACACTGAAAAAAAAAATATGTTTCTGAATACTGAGTTTAGCTCACAAAAGAAATTTGTATTATTAATTGGGTTATTAAACGTGCATATGATGCATTAGTCAATGATGTTAAGTCCTTTATCCATTTTTCTGGCTTTTTAAATAGGTAAATATGTAGCAGGGATAGTAGAAGAGTAATAATATCCTCAGAAAAAATCCAGGAAACTTTGTTTTCAACTTCAAGGATAGGAATTAGAATGCCTATTCTTTATTTGTTTTTATGAATCCTGTTTTTGACATTTTTACTCAATTTTTAATGATATTGATTTCAGCTGTAGTACTTGTGAGCAGAAATTTTTGTAATATAAATTAGTTTTTTATATATTTCCTCTGAGCTACACCTATTCTTTTGCTAGATGCTGAGTCCTTATTGAAGGACTCAAAAAGGTCCTTATTGAAGGACCCAAAAAGTTCAACTCTGATCAGAAGTAAACCTAGAAAAAGTCACTAGGAGGTTCTATAGCCAGGAAAGGCAAATTCCCTAATGTTTCAGAAGACCCAGTCATATGAATAGACATGCAGAGTGATTTTCACCTAGGGGATTTTAGAGGATATAAGCATAGTTATATGCACAACCCTGCAACCATTTCTGCTGGGCTATTTTCATTATGATTTATCTTGTTATGGTAATATGATACCACTTTACAAAATGACAGTACTCTGCCTGACAGTAAAATGCCTTTAAAGACTACCATAACAAAATATTTTCAGATTATATATGAATCTAAAAATGTCTTAAATTGTCTATATACACATTTTCACAAAAATTCAATATAGGCTATTCTATACCGTGCAGAGTTCATGCTGTATTGCTGGTTAAGTCAGCTTAGATAACATGAGATCTGCTCTGTGGCATTAGAATAATGCTCTATTAAAAAGTTGTGGAGTTGGTATTTGCGTATGCTATGCCACATTCCAGACTAGTAGAAAATAATATAATCTTTTGTACAGAACGTATTGTCGCAATAAAAGTGATAAAGCAAACAGAAAACTCACTGTTGAAACACATTCCTGTGTTTTATGGGCACACCAGAAAATGACATAAGAATTTTAAAATTGAAAATGGTGTTTGTCTGGATTATAGCACATTTAAAAAATGACCACATTTAGTGGTCATGTGTGTAAGTGGTAAGCTGATCTTGTACCTGCTTTCAGTGAATGAAAAGATGCCAATGAACTTTTATGTTGTCAGACCAGATCCTATAAATCATTTACATAACATATGTATGACTGTGTCTGCATAGAATACATGTCTTTAGTACACTCAGTATAATTTTATGGCAAAAATTTGAAACAAAATGAAAGCCTAGGTGATTTCTTCTCACCAAGTCTATTCCCTTCTCAGAATCAAAGAGCATGGTCTTTTTCCACATAGCCATGTAAGGAGATTCCCTTGAGAGAAAAGCAGTACACCAGGAAGGCTGGAATGAGTGATGCTATATTTGCTCTTACTGATAAATTAGTGACTTCTAACAGCACACTAAAGGACGCTGCTGGGGATGCAGTTTGAGCTTGCTACTGGCAAATCCAGGAAAGTCTCCCTGGTCTTCTGTAAACAGACTGGATTTTTACAGTTCCTGACTTAGCCATTTCTATCTTCAATTGGGCTATTTGTATCTTCAATATACAGCACTTTGTTGCAGACTCAAGCCTTGTTCATTCTGCTTAAATTTCAGCTAAGCTGTATGTCTTCAAATAGGATTATCTGCATGTTTCCTTAGGGATGATGAAAGTAATGAGCAATTAGTCCACAGTGGGCCAGCTTTTCATGAAAATTCCTTCCTTCTATGTATATTCTGTGTATCATTAACAGAAACTGACCTTTATATGCTGAATTGCCAACTCCCTGGTGTTTCTCTAATCTCCAAAAAAAAAAAAAAAGTGAAAAAAATGAATGTTTGCTACCTCGTCCTTTTTCCAGTTTAATTCCGATGTAAACATCATAAATGTCAAGAAAGTACTCCTCTATTTAGTAGCTAACTAATGTTAAGAAGGTTTATTATCATTAATAAGGGTAATAGACATCTGTGGTTTCATATAGCTATTGCAAGTGTATTAATGGTGTGCAGTAAAGGTTCTTTTTTTACTAAATCAGTTTTTATAATGCTAAAGCTGACATGCTTTTTTTTGGTATATACTGGATGTGCACTGAATGACAGAGTTTCAACTTCCCAGGTAAGTACTTGTCAAATAAAAGTGCTAAGTCCAGTACAGAGCACTTTCCCGGAACTTGGATCCACGACTGGGTAGTCCTAACAGTCTCAGTACCACCACTCCTTCGCTTGAAGGTGAAGGGTCAAAATACTGACATTAATTTGGGATGAAACCATCTATTTTCTCTCCCCTATGGAATACAGATTATCAGGTATGTATGTGCTTATACATATATGTATATCCCTTTGTAAAAATGCATTGATTAATGCATTATTAATTTCATGAAATTAATAATTCTCTAATAGTTTTTAATATGTTTCTAATTCATATGTCATAAAGAACATTAAAATATGTAGATACATGGGAGATCTCATGTTTTGAGATTGTTTCTGGTAAATTACTCAATTAGAAATTAAAGATTCAGTGAGTATCCTTAGATTAGCTGAAACTTGGAGAAACCAGCGAGAATAATGACTGGATGCTCTGCTACACTGTAACGATGCAGTCTTCTGTACAGGCACTTTTATATTCCTCTTCTAAGGGTAGTGTAGATTTTGAGCTCTCCTGTCTTAGGACTGGCCAACGACATACAGCTCTACTGGAATGGTTGTATGCCATCCTATCCTATCCTGTTGTAGGTCATCCTATCCATGCTATCCCATCCTTGCTAGGAAAGACCCCAGAATACTTGGTCATGAGGGATGGCATAGATTCTTAAAGCAGCAAGAGACCACGCACTTATTGGCTTTGAAGCCACAGAGGACCACAGATATAATGTAAAGTTAATGCTTATAACTTAATTTCCTCTTTTAACTTCTTAAAGTGGAAAGTGTTGGAATGATTCCTTTAACCTCAATGATCTGAATAAAATTATCACTGCTTGTTGCACACAGCTCTTAACAGCAAAGCTTGCAGGCCTAAAGCAAAACATATTTACCTGAGAAGCCAAATCCCTGTGCAGCAGCTTAAAAATTCAAAAATTGTCAAAAATTTTCTAGTTCTGTCCTGAAAACATTTTCTTGATTTAGTTACATAAATGTCATTTTCAGCTTTCAGCAGCCACGTTGCCCACACCATTGGTGTTCTGCTCTTGTGCCCTCTGCTCATTCCTGTCCATGTGCTGGGCAATGTGATTTTAGGTTCTTTTACCCCCCCTTACACATAGGTGCTCTCCAGTCTTTAATACCATCCCTATAAATCTTTTCAGATTTCTACATCTCGACAGCTGGAATTATTTATTGGTTTGACCTTCATAATATTGTTGGAGTTAGAGGCAGATATAAAATATCATGGTGTCTCACCTAAAAGCTGATTTCTATATCATCATAATACTAAATACAGTGGGTGAACAATTGGTTGACATTTTGGGCTTAATGGGTTAAAGTAAATGGGGTGGTTACATCAGGCTGGTGACAAGTGGGGTTTCACTGGGCTCCATTTTAGGTCCAGTTCTTTTCAGTGTTTTTATAAATTATCTGGATTCAGAAGTTAAATGCCTATGAAGTAAATTTGGTGATGATACTAAACTAGGAGGAGCTGTTGACTCCCGTGAAGGTAGAGAGGCATTGCAGAGAGATCTTGACAAATTGGAGGGCTGGGCAATCAACCATATGAAGTTCAACAAAAGAACAAATGCTGGATTCTGCACCTGCGAAGGGGCAACCCTGGGTATATGTACAGACTCGGGGACAAGATTCTGGAGAGTAGCTGGGCAGAAAGGGATCTGGGAGTTCTGGTTCTGGTAAGTTAACTATGAGTCGACAGTGTGCCCTGGCTGCCAAGAGGGCCAACTGTACCCTGAGTTGCATCAGGCACGGGTGGGTAAAGGAAAGGGATTGTGCCACTCTGCTCTGTGCTGGTGCGGCCTCATGGTGGCCTGCAGCCCTCTCACGAGCGGAGCGGAGGGGCAGGCGCTGAGCTCTGCTCTCTGGGAACAGCGACAGGACCTGTGGGAACGGCATGGAGCTGGGACAGGGGAGGGTTAGGATGGGTGTTAGGGAAAGGGTCTGCACACAGCGGGTGGTTGGGCACTGGGACAGGCTCCCCAGGGCACTGGTCACAGCACAGAGCCTGCCAGAGTTCAAGAAGCATTTAGACAATGCTCTCAGACATATAGTCTGTTTTTTGGGTGATCCTGCAGGGAGCCAGGAGTTGGACTTGATGATCCTTCTGGGTCCCTTGCAAGTTGGGATATTCTGTGATTCTGTGATAATTTTCTAAGATGGGCCTTTATGGTATGGCAGAACTTTGTTACAAGAACATGTACAGAACATAATCACCCAGTTCCAGTGCTTTCGTGTGTTTAGTTTTTATGGGACACACAGAAGTAGTGATTTGAACAGAAAAGAAGTGATCAACATCTGCTTCCATTCAAGTGCATTTAAAAAAAAAATCTGTCTAGCAATGCATTGTTAATGCAATGCATCAAATATAGCAATAATAAAAAATAGAAATGCATCAAATGCATTGTTAATGATTCATTAGATGTCCCAAAATAGAAAAATTCTTCAGTAGAAGTCTTTTAAAAAATGTATTTCTGTTAGGAAAACTATCAGAAAGAAGGTCTTCCAGTTTGGATGTTTCAGCTATGACAAAATATAATTTTGGTTCTGATGCAAAATCAGAGATAGCCCTAAATAGATGGGAAATTAAGTATTGTGTGTTTCTTCTGCCTTGGGACATATGGCCAAAATACCAAGGGAGTGGTACTTGATTCAAATTGAATCTGTTTATTCTTGTAGGGCATAGTCCTCAGTCATTGTAGTAATCCTTGAATAATAATAATAATAATAAATTAACAGATTTTGATTTTGTGTTGGGAAGAACATTTCAAATGGGGGAAGGAAAAAGACGTTCAATAATTTCTTATGTCAAGGTTCAGAAAAGCACAGATAAGCACTGAATTGCATCACAGGCATGGGCAATATCAGTCTGCCTGCATTTTACCATCATTTGTGCCTTAAACATTTCAAAGTAATCAGTGGTAGAGTTGCGTGTACTCTGTGTGTCCACAAAGTGCTAGAAAATTAATGCTTTAAATATAGATGGCAAACAGGAATGCCAATTAGTGTCTGCTGTGCTGGTGATTTCTTGGGTAGGCTTCTGCCCACTGGAAATTGGACTGAAGTAACTAATTAATGTCACGTAAGGCATAGAATATGTAAAATAGTACAACTTAGTCAATTTATCACAGATTTGCTGAACTGAGGTGAAAGCCTCCTTATCCCACTCCAATTTATTGAGTTGTTTAGCTCCTTGGCTATGAACATGTATCTTCTCTTGTCAAGTCCCTCAGGGAAGATTTTTCCCTCCTATTTTTGCATCATTACAAAAACTCTGAAAGGTTTCACAAGTTCTTTACAGATTTAAGAAGAATTTTTCACTTGGTTCTTTAAAGACACTCTCCAAGAACATTTGATCCAATTTCTTTTCAGTTCTCCTCCTTGATGTGGGGGGAAAAAAACAAAACAAAACAAAACAAACAACCAAAAAAAAAACACAGCTTGCAAAGCTTCTACGTTTGTTTGGACTGAAGTGGTGATTCTGCAGTATAGCACAATATTACAGGTTTCAGAGATGCCTGTAGGCTTGTTACTAGTGTGAGATGGGGGGTCTTTAACAGAAGAGTGTCAGTATCCATGAGATGCTTAACATTATATGCCTTATATTTTCTGATAAATTACATGTGGATATGTAGAAAGAGTGCATAATTTACACTAAGGAGAATAATTTGGAATGCAAATGGTATTAATGAGGATATTTGTAAACAATTCAAAGAGTTCATGATTATTTATAAATACAATGGCTAGAAAATGTAGTTTTCTATCTTTTAAAAGTGGAGATGACAGACAAACTAAAGCTTGTGTGAACAAAAGGGAAAGCAGTTTTAACCTAGGTCACCATTTTTGTCAGTTCTCCACTTTCCTGATCTCTCTGTGATCTGCCATTCCCAACAGTTTCACTTCAGGACTGATCTTGGCATTAGCCACATCCCTGTTGTACACAGGCTGTGGCTACATAAAAATGTGTACTAACTTTCAAATATGCCCGAGAAACTGCATCTCAGGCAAATATCATTACCATTAGTGGGGAAAAAAAATAAAAAAATCAATACTGAATATTTTTTTTACATGTAACACCTGGGAAAAGTTAATTTATTTTTTTTAGATGCTGCTGATACCCTTAAAATTATGCTGTGTAATTAAAAATATGAGATGTAACTTACTGACTTAATCTTTGTTCTTAGTGACAAATTAGAAGGAAGCTTTACTTGCACCATTGTGTTTTGTGTCTGGTTCATCATGAGTACCCCTTTCAGAAGCTGGATGAGTCAATCCTAGATATCCATTTTTAGTACTCTGAGAGATGGCAAAAAAATAATAAAAAATAAGTTAAAAAATGACACCATTTATAGTTTTACCTTATAATATTAAATTCAATGAGATTTATTTAAAAGGAATGGGATGGAGTTGTGAATTTATGAACAGTTCATGATATTTCTGAGAGGTCTGGCTTTGCTTAGCCTGAGGAAAAGAAGGCTGAGGGGGAGGATCTACTTGCTACCTTCTATTGTCTAGTGATTGCTTACAGCAAAACTGAACCTCTGCTTCTGAGGCGCACAGATAAAAGATAAGTAGGAACAGATACAAGTAACAGCAAGGGAAATTCTAGAATTCTAGTTTAAAAAAAAAAAAATAATAAGCAATAGTCCAAATTGAACAGGTTGTCCAGAAAAGCTAGGATCTCCATTCCTGGAAAATTTTGAAACTTCTTTAGATAAAGTGCTGAGGAACCTGGTTGAAGTTGCTAATTTGAAGTTGCCCTGCCTTGACATCTCTAGATGTCTTCTCCAACCGAAGTTATTCTGACTGCTGTAAAAATGACCTGGTTTTCCTCTTGAAGTATTAGTTTTTACTTGAAGTGTTTAGTTGATTTAAAAAATAAATAATTTTAACATAATTTTCCCTTAGATTTGCACAACTTGCACAACTCTGTTTCTCTGTCAGGTGCTGAAGCCATATAAAGATGACTTAGTGGACAGTGCTCAGTAAATCTAAATACTGAGCATAAGTTAAATAAATCTTTTGGTATTTTGTACATAGCTTTTAATAAAATTAAAAATAACACCAATTTTCCAATATTTCACCAAAAGAAATCTTTAGTAATATTAAACTGGTTAGCATGCTAAACATCTTATGTATTATGAGGTTAATATCTGAGTAATTTTAAAATAATTATTTTAAACTCCATGTTTTGGATAGTGGTCCATTTTATGAGATAGTTGTTATTTTTAATTTATAGCTCAGGTTTCTGCAAAGTTCTGAATGCCACTGTAAATTGATCACATTATTGCAAGACATGCAATCAAGCTCACAATTACTCAGTCAAGGATATTGGTGCTAAGCTTATATTTAGACAAGCATTTGACGAAGCAATCAATGTGATACCATGCACAATTGATTGAAGTTGATCATGCCATAACTCATTTTTGCTTTGTGAAACAAATTTAGGGCAGACTAATGAAAAAAGGCCTTCTCCCCACCTGGAATATTTAGATCCCACTGAAAGCCCGATGTTCTTTTAGAAGCAATGAATAAAAGTGGCATTGATTCATTGCTTTTCTCAAAGTGCATGACAATAAATAAAGCTTGGAAAAAATTTTGATTGTGCCGTAGTTGCTGGAGGTAGGGATAACTATTGGAGACAGCAGGACACAGCTATTAACTCAAGAGCTTTGTGTTTATTGCAAGCAGGGCATTAAAATAATGATTTGTGTACTTGTAGAGTTTGCCTATCTTTGTTTTTTAGCCACGTCTGGAAGATATTCATGTGAAAAGTCTTCTTTTTGCAGGTTTGAAGTTTCTGACATACAGGAGGGAAAACCCAGCAGTTTAACTATTGAGACAGGGAGACGTAAAAGCTGTTGGAAACACTCTTTGGCAATATGAAGTGAATATTCATCTTCCTAAGAAACACTTCTCTTGAAGAAAACTCACGAGGTGCTGTCAAGGGCTGTTTACAGTTCCAGAAGTGGAGTGATTTAAACCAGACCTGGGGAGTGCTTTTGCCAGCGTCTGCCCTGGCAAATCTCGGAATCCCATCTACCAGCGCAGGTGATTTACAGCCTCCTTGATTAACGGTACCCCTCATTTTCTTCGCCAAGCAGCGCAATTAATCTCGGCCCGTCCCTAGGTGCGGGGAGCCCAAACAGCGGGCAAAACTCCTTTGGGATGATTTTGCCCCCCTATTTTTGCGGGCCCTCTCCCTCCTCTCGCACCCCGTGGGGCGCTGCCTGGGGGGCACCGGCAGCCAAGGGGGCGGCGGGCAGGTGCCGTGCCGAGCCGTGCCGTGCCGAGCCGGGCGGAGGATCGGGTCCGGCCGCCGCTGCATTGCGGCTGGAGCCGGCGGCTCCCGGGGAGGGGCGGACGGCCGCGTGATGCCGCGGGGGGGCGGCTCCATGCCCGCGGAAGGCGGCGGGGGCGGCGGGGGGCACCGAGGGGCGCGGAGCCTCCGCTCCGCCCCGCCCCGGGAGGGAGGGAGAGAGAAAGGGAGGGAGGCACCCGCCGCCCTGTCCCGGCCCCGGGAGCGGAGCGGTGAGTGCGGGCAGGGATGGGAATGAGAACAGGGATGGGGTGGCATGGGGATTGGGATGGGGATGGGGGGCAGCGGCGAGGTGCGGAGCCGCCTCTCACCTGCACCGTGCAGGGGCAGGGGGCCGGAAAGGGAAGGAGCCGGGAGTTGGCTCCGTATGGGATCAGCGCCGAGTGCTGCTGCTGGTGCTGCTGCTGCTGCGAGTCGCGGCCCGTGATTTCTGTTCCGCGGAATTTGAAGTGACGATTTAAGCTTAAAGGCGGCCGCGGTTGCGCTCTCCGGGAGGGCGAAGTAAAAAAAACAACAACGTGACGTGGAGCCACTTCTATAAACACCAAAGAATACGCTCGGCACAAGGAAACTGGCAAGAGAGGGTTTGCCAGGCTCTCCACAACCAAGCCTGCTTTTTAGGAGTGAAACTGTCAAGTTGCTTTGTTCAAGCAAATAGTTGTTGTCTGAAGGACGTGGGACAGCAATCTTATTTTTCAGATTACTCAGTGCGTGTCACAGGGCTGTAGTTGCCAGCAGAAATAGGGCCCAGGGCACTGCGCCTGGAGGAGCTGAGTGCTGCTACTTGCTTGGTCCGGGGGTGTTTTGTAACAGGCTCGGTGGGCTAGAAGTGTAGCAAGCAGGCATGTGGAAAGAGAGCAGCAGGGATGGGGACAGATGTGTCCCCCCTCCCACAGAGATTTCTTCTGGAGCACTCTTAAACAACCAGAAGGAAAGTAAAGAAAAAGGTAGGGTTAAAAAAAAATCACTTTCATAGTTAATGCTGTTGGCATAAAGTTAGATTCCAGCTGATGGTGTTTTCTTTTAATAGCTCCGCTTAAGTGAAATGCAAATCTGTGGAATTAATGGAAAATGCAAGAAGGGTTCTGGGTTATGGATGCAGTTTTGTGGGTGGTAGGCACCATTTGATGTCGTTATGAGGTTGTGATAGGTAATTCTGAGTTAAAATTCTGCCACAGCTACAAATAGCAATTTATAAATCAGCACTAAGTTTGATGTAACTGTACCAGAGAAATTTATTTTACTAGACCTTTGCACTTCATTAAAAAATGTCCACTTTTTAAAACTGATCGGGTCATCTCTTAATTGGTAGAATAAGGCATTAAAAATATTTGCTAGTTTTGTATAGGTCAGACGACCTATTTTGTCATTTCCTAGTTTTACATGTCTTTTCTCAAAGATCCCGTTGAAATTTATTTATTTATTTATTTATTTTTTCCCTGACAGATCTCCTGAAGGGCACTTAGAAGACAGGGGGACAAATGTTATCAAAATTACTTGAGAATGACATGCTGTAATTTAATAGCAGAGGATTTTTGAAATACAAGATTTGTTACTCTTTTGGCCATATTATTGATCTGATTTTTGGAATGACGTATTTTGCTAAGGCCATTGGTATTATGATATTAGATGATTGCTTCTGACTTCTTTTATCAAGATTTTTGTTTACTTGTTTTTGTTAGACCTGTTCTGACTTGAGATTCAGCAGACCAGTAGAGAAATTTTTGTTTTTGTTATCTGCAGTTTTCAGAAGTTTCACTGATTTTATGGCTATACAGGTATAATGCAGTTGTTCTCATGAGATGGAACTTGACCTTGCTTGGATATATTGTCATTGGCTTGGATTGAGGATTAATATTGTAGATTACTTGTACTTTTAAACTGAGGTATTTAGGGCATCTTTAGAAACTATCACTTTATTCCTCCTGTTTTGAAATGTGTTTTACCAGAACGCACAACATACGTACAGCAGAAATCCCAGCTGTGTTTAGGCACTTGGATCCACATTTATCTTCCCACATTGTGTGTTTTATGACAAGAGGGAGAAGTGGAAAGCTGACAGAGTGATAATATTCTGACATAGTAATTCTATGGGCTATATCTCATGTCAGTGTACTATATATTACAGCATCCTTACACACTGTATGTGTCACAGCTGGCCATAGCAGTGGGGGAAGGGAACTATGATTGCATCAGTTAACTCCTCCTTTAAATCCATGTGAGCAACAAAGTTTTTATTTGGATCCTACTGAAAAAATAATGTGGAAAAAGGAGAAATCAATATTGAAAATTCCTTGCTTTTCACTCTTCGTAGTTCCTTCGGTAACTGCTCAATGTCAATTGGGTGAAATTCCTGGATGCTTACCTCTCCCTTACCACTTTAGATTGTAAAAGTGCAAGTCACTGCTCTATTGCACTTAATCCGTACTTAATCAAGCTATTCAAGTTGTACTCTGAATGTAATCAGAAAGAGAAAGCATTTTAATTTTAATCTTAACATCTATAGCATAGTCTACCTTCTCCAGCTGTATTTCACTTGCATAAGAAAACAGTATCTAGAAGATACTAGGGATATCTTGGGGTTCTTTCCTTTAATAACATGAAAAAAAAAATCTTGCTTCCTTTCTTCTCTCATCTGCTTGCTTTTACAAGTCAAAGTTTGAAAACAGGTTAAATTTGTGGTGAAGGAGATGACGAAAAAGATGGTCTGGAATGCTAATATGCACAAGCATCACAGCTTTCGATATGCTATTCTGGATTGTTCTGATGTAAAAGTTACCCTTTCTTCCAGAAGTAAAATTATGCATGAGATAAGTATATTCAATATTTTCCCTAAGCTGTCAGCTTTACTTATCATAACCACACAGTGCCTGTCAGAACTGTGCCCTGTCCGCAGGCTACTACAGGCAAGGAGGATGCTCCAGTAATACCAGAGGTGATTTTCAACTTTTTTTCAATTTGCAGACCACTAAAAATTTTCCAGTGGAAGTATGGAGATTTCCATATTAATGTTTAACTTGTTGTCAGTGGGCCTTGCTTTCTTAACTATGTATAGTAGACCACTTGCAAGTCATTGGCATGTTACAGATTGAAACTTACTGTTGTAAAATTTTTACATCAAAATTTTGGATTCAAAATGAGAATCCATTTTAATATTCACATGGTTGACTTGTGGTTTGTGGATGTGTAGCAGCTTTCTTAAAATTTTTGGAAGAAAACCAAACCTCTCTTTGCAAAGTCATTTTTTTTTTATTAAAATGTTGATGTTCAAATTGGTGAAGCTGAGGCTTTGGAATGATGTTGTAATAAATTGGCACACATATTCATAACATATGTAAATTTTGTTCTGTAATGGAAATTTAGAGGGTGGTTTGGAAATAAAGGAATAATCACCTGAGCTGCTGATGTAATGGGAAATACAGTTTTATGATGCCTTTGAAGAGAGAGTTTTGAAATATCTAATAAAATACAAATGTCATCTCACAAAACCTACAATGAGGCAAAATGTTGTGATCACACATGCTCAAGAAGAAATAAGTGAAATTGGACTAGGTGCCAAGAAGAGCTAACAGGATGGTCTGCAGTGAGCTTTCCTTGCCCTAGAGATATAGGAGATGCTTTTTTTTTCCTTTTTTTTTTTTTTTTTTTTTTTTTTCTTCCAAGTGAGGTGAAAGCTATAGACACAATCTGTGGCTTTGGGAGAGGATCGATAGATGGGGAGCAGAACCTGGTGATAATCACAGAATTTTCTAGGTTGGAAGAGACCTCAAGATCATCGAGTCCAACCTCTGACCTAACACTAACAGTCCCCACTAAACCATTTCCCTAAGCTCTACATCTAAACGTCTTTTGAAGACTTCCAGGGATGGTGACTCCACCACTTCCCTGGGCAGCCTGTTCCAGTGCCTCACAAAAAACATTGTTGCACAAGAACAACTGAATATGTACTGCCCCTGAATAAAGTTTCCTACAGAAATTTACAAAATGTTTTCCTGTTAGAACAAGTGGATTCTGAAGCACTCAGTGGCAGCAGAGAGGGATAGAGAAGCACTAAAGAAGTTTTGAGATAAAGTTTTTCTATTTTACAGAGGGAATTATATGTTCAGCAGCAGAATAGGCCCAGGGAAATTGTTGCATTTAACTTCTGTCAAAGCTTTAAATTTCATGGCATGTAATGTGCCAATCCAGTTCCCATTCAGTCTGTTTAAAATGCAGCTTCAGAAATCCTTTCTTCTTTTTTTTTGGCTCTTGCCAATATTTAACCCCCTCAAGTAATTTCTCCTCTTCTACATTTATTTAAGCTGCTTGTTTGTGCCTGAATAGGCTAAAGCCATATTGTGTGCAGCCTGTCTCTATCTTCTTTTTCCCTTTGCCTTTCCTCCAGCAGCCGTCAAGTCAAGTGGGAGATGAATGTCTCCTGCTTTCTCACTCCTCACACTGTGCTTGAGATGGGCTCCCCCTCTTTGTTAACTGATGAGCTCTCATCAGTTCCTCCTGAAAATGCAAAATACTTAAAATTCTTTCCAATCAGAATCCTTTTGTAAGATGAACATTAAAAAAATAGATAGTGTAGATGTTTTAAGACATTCTTCTCATCAATAACAGTTAGTAAAGTGTTCCCAGTGGTTTGTGGAGCTGAACGCTGATATCAATAGAGAATTTTAAAAGGAAAGTCCAGACAAGCTTAGAAGAGTGTTAATGTGCATAACAAAATGTCTTGTTTTTTTTTTTTTTTTTTTTTTTTTTTTTTTTTTTTTTGTGGCATGCTAGGATCTTCAGCAAAACTGATTGCATTTCAGGTTATAACACAAGCTGTCAACATTTGGCTTTCAACTGTTCATTAGACATAGAATCATAGAACGGCTCAGGTTCAAGGGACCTCAAAGATCACCTGGTTCTACCCTCACTGCCATGGGCAGGGACACCTTCCACCAGACCAGGTTGCCCAGAGCCCCATCCAGCCTGGCCTTGAACATGTCCAGGGATGGGGTATCCACAGCTTCTCTGGGCAACCTTTTCCACTGCTTCAGCACCCTCTGAGTGAAGAATTTCTTCCCTGTAGTATAAAACCATTACAGCCTGTCTACTGTTGCACTACGATTCCCGGGAGAGTCCCTCCCTGTCTTTCCTGTAGGCCCACGTTAAGGTGGGCCTAAGTTAAGTGGTTAAGGCCACTGTAAGGTCTCCCTGAAGCTGCCTTCTCTCCTGAACAACTCCGACTCTCTCACGCTGTCTTCATAGATGAGGTACCCCAGCCCTCTGATCACCCTTGTGGCCCTCTGGCCTCACTCCAACAGGCCCACGTCTTTCTTATGCTGGGGACCCAGAGCTGAACACAGTGATCCAGGTAGGGTCTCACGAGAGCAGAGCAGAAGGGAAGAGTCACTTCTCTTGACCTGCTGGCCTGCTTGACCTACTTTTGATGCAGCCCAGGATGGATCCATTTTTTATTGTTGTCTGTTATGAACAGGTTGCCAAGGGAAGTGATGGAGTCACCATCCATAGGGGTGTTCAGGGAAAAGTTGGATTTGGTGCTTAGGGATATGGTTTAGTGGGTGACATTGACAGTAAGGTGGTGGTTGGACCAGATGACCTTGGAGGTCTTTTCCAACCTTTATGATTCAGATCATAAGCAGCTTCTCTTCCTTTGTGTTTACAAATAACTTTTTTTCTGACTACTCCGATGTCTTTTGATATCTGTATCCCCAAAGCTGGAATAATCAAAAGTTTAAACTTAAGTTTTTAAGCTAATACTTCTGATGTGTCAAACTTCTAAGTATATAGTGTGTATTAGTATTTTAAGTGTCTGTATTTAAAAATAAATGGCATTATATTGTTTTTTATTATATTAAGACTTCTGAATAGAAATTTCATGGAATGTTTAATATTAGTTTTGCCTAATAACATTTCAGCAAGGTTGTAGAATTATTTATTTAATTTAGGTTAAAGTGCCTGGGGGAGAGAATAAACACATGGTTATTGCCTCAAATAATTTACAATATGAGGTTTTTGCTATGCAAAGTGTAAATTGTATTATCTATCTGAAATGCAAATGATTCTACTGAAATCTATAATAAGGAGGAAAATTTACATTTTGTGTAAAAAAAAAATCAAAATAAGGAAGAATGACTTAAATGAAATCACTAGTTTTACTTGTAAAATCTATGAAATGTAGCTTGTATTTCTCTCTCTCTTCTCTCTCCCCTTTGTGTTTTTATTATGTGGAAGTCTTGGTTTTGTTTCATTGAAACAGAATGAAAGTGATCAGGAGATTACCCAGAATAGGTCAGTAACAATTTTGTCATTATGTTAACATTTATGTGTATATAGGTCTTATATTCCTATCTTGAGATTAGCCAGTATCATAAAAAAAAGGTTGTCAGAAATATCTAGTTTTCAAAAATTAGATTTATATAAATACACTTCTGGGTGCTGTGATTCTTTGTTTAAAAATGTGCGGTTGAAGTCTTTTTATTGAAAAAGTTTCTCTCCCTTTGCTTTCAGTGGGACTGAAAGTCTAATTACAGTGTTATAATCTCCTGCCACTCTTTGAGCTCAATGCTGTTACTGAACAGAGGAGATGTATTCTCCCATTGACTTTAATGTGTGTAAGATTGGATTCTAATAGTCCAATAGCTGTGTAATTTGGTGTTGTTCCTCCAATTAAATACAAAAAGATTAATCTCAGAATAATAGCATATGGGTCAAGACATTTTGACAAATCCACTATAGTGACTGTGATTATGTGAATTATTGGTCGCATGTAAATCTTCTTAAAGATGATGGATGGAAATCCCAGATAGAAATGGTGGTAACAATACACCTTTTGTGGTCTCTGAAATTAATTTAATAAATGTTTTGGAGACTGACTAATATACATGTAATGACTTCTTTGTTTAGGTCAATGTAAAGTCTAATATATCTTGGAGATTAATATTGATCAGGGTAAAGCCAAAATCAATCTTGGATTTTGAGGGTCGTTACACTTGGAAGTAGGATGCAATACAGAAGATATGCATATATTAGGTTGTGGAAGGCATATAGAAAATTATGGAAAAAGAAACTTTAAATTAGTTGTAGTATCTAAAAATAAGTGGACAACCTGTTAAAAGATTAGTTACCTAAATAAGTAATCAGTTAAACTTCTTACATCTTTTCTTAGTTTAGGGGTTGATATCCAACCTCCTTGTAGTCAGTATTAAAGTTCCCTTTTGCTTCAGCAGAGGAGGAATGTTGTTCTCCCTGTTTGAGTTCATGAGCTGGTGGTGTTGAGGAAAAGGTTAGTCTATCTTTGTATAGAGATAATTTTTTGTAAATGGTATTTTTTTTTCTGTCTTGGCTGTCTTTCTTAGATGTTCTGGTCAAATTGAATCTGCACAGTTTGAGAAGTGCATGCTTAGAGAAGTGAAAGAGGTAAATTACAATACAATGTACCCTTCAAATATTGCATGGTAAGCATAATCGATTTCACTGAAGGTGAACTAGTGCTGTTTGCAAAATAAATGTTTGAATAGAAAAACTTTTTAATTTTTTTTTTAATCAGATGCTTTTTTTTTCTTCCTGATATAAATTATCTGGCCTGGGTACCATATCTAAAATTAATAGGCTGGAAGTTTTAAAGGTCTTCAGTAAGAGTTTTCAACCAAAGTAATTCTTTCTGAATATTTGACTTTATTGAAATGTATATTCTGTATAAAGTAAAATAGTTCAAAAAGCTTTTTTTTTTTTTTTTTTTTTTTTTTTTTCCCAAAGATTCCATTGCAGAAGAAATTTTATTTTCACCTCAGATTTTCAGAACATGTTAAGATAAATGAAGGCTGTACTATTTATCTTCTGCACAAAAGTCATCTTCTGGTACAACTTCAGAGAGCTTCAGATAATGTTCTCCACAAGTAATTGATATAATTCCATTGATGGCAGATGATTTGATCTATCATCTAGCCTTATATGTATGTCTCAAAATCATAGTTATCTTGATAAGTTATACATTTATATTTATAAATGTGTTTATATATCTATAAGTATATATATATATAAATGTGTATATATATAATATATATATATACATATATATCTTATATGTGTGTATATACTAATATATAAGATATATATATAAGATTATATATATATATATATATATATACTTATATACATATATGTATCTTAATGATATATCTGACTGCAAAGGGAAGTTTTGGATATTATCCCATCAATTTGAGAGACCTGAGGTCTTGTCCTTGAAAATGATAGCTTAATATGAAAATGCAACCTGTTGATATTAAAAATGATCTTAAGAGCTGCTCTACTAAAAGATATTTAGCTATTAATAAAGAGTTATATCCCAGGTACAGTATTAGTTTGTATTCTGTGATAGTAAAGTGCAAAGGTTATAGCTAGAAATTCTCAGGCTAGGGAAGTCCATTTACCAGAGCAGCTGTTCTTAATAGAGGACTTTTCCTGAATTTCTCGTGAATTATCCTCAAAGTAAAACTGCAGTGTGTGTATTAAGAAACTGTAATCTTGTTTGTACCTGAAATAACACTTTGAAGTGTATTAGCAGGAATTTTTAAAGAGCGAGGACTAATGATTTCTTTTGCTGTACTAAAAGCAGAAAATTCAATACAGTTACTTTTGATTTAAGGAAGGATGAGGGAGAAAAAATATCTGACAACTGTTTTTCATAATAAAATTGTTTAATAGTCAGAATTAACCTATTCTTGAAAATGCCTCAGAAAATATGACTTTTAGTGTAGAAATCTTCTTGCTCAAACATTTTGGATGAAATTTGCAAAAGATTATTTTCCAATTAAATATCCTCTGAGATAGTATTTAGGTCAGTTTTACTGATTAGAAGAAATTTGTCCAAAACCATATCTAATGTTTCCCATTATTCTGTTTCAAATGCTTAAAAAGGAAGACGATAGAACTGATTTAGAGTAGTCATCCTTTAACTTTTCTGAAAGAATGAAGCTGTATAGCAGTTATATTTCTGGAGTGGAAGTGAAATCCAAGCAAAAATGGGAAAAAGAAGACAGTTTTAGATTACTTAGGTGCAAGGAAGATTATATTTTCTGGGTTTTGGTGTTTTATTATTTATGGATAGTGCATAAAGGTCAGAAAAAGTAGTAATTTTCCATTGTGCTCAACCATGATATTAGCACTTGCTCACTGTGGGAATTATTAATAAAAAGTAATTATTAATAAGACACAGAAATCTATCTTAATCTAATCTATTTTGAGATGCCTAATCAGCCTTGAGATGCATATGGGTTTATCACAGCAACCTCTCCTTCAGAGTATGGAATTCCTATGAAAATGTACTTCATATGTGAGCCCTTTAATGAGAAAAGGTATTATCAAAAGTGATGCAGCTGCCTGATTTTTCATATAATTTCTTTTAATTTTTGATGGTTCTGTTCAAAATGGGTCAGGCTTTCACTGCAAGCTGACTTTGAGAAACTTTGGAATCAGTATGAAACTTGACCTACATTTTTGAACTGGGACTTCAGAAATTGGGCTGACAAAAATCAAGCTCTTTAAACTTTTTTTCTGTGTGTAGAAATGTTGTTTGGTCACTGGTTTATTCCCACTCAAAAGTCTGTGTATTAAATATGCATTTTATTTGTTAATTAATCGTATTCACTGTATAAAATTATTTTTTATGCTCGTGTAAGAGCATGGGTTGCTCAAATTGCAACTAGGTAGGTCTCTAAAAAGATCATGTATGTCTAAAAATTAGTTTTCTTATAGGTTTTGTTGCTTTTTAGTAATGGAATGTAGTGTTTTTGAAGTAAAACACTGTCTTGCTTTTTAAAACAGTAGGTTATTATATCACAAATACTTTGTTATAAACCTTTTTTTTTTTTTTTTTTTTTTTTTTTCTCTGTCTGACCTTTTCCAGGCCTTTCATGATCCTCTAGTAAGCTTTTGTTTTCCTAAACTTGCTGCGTAATAGGATGGCATATCCTCAGTCTTTGCCATACAGCAGAATCTGTAATGGTTGAAGATGAGTGATACTTGAGATTTTTGGCACTGACACTAGTATTTTGTTGTAATTTGATATTTTACACATTGACCTTGTCAGACTTAACAAGTTTTCTGTTAGCATGTACAAGGTTCACATAAATGAAAAAAATAAGCATAGAAAGCATCCAGAGTACAGAAACTGTTGGCATGATCTGATCCACTGACACCAAAGACAGTGGAAAGACTTTCATTGGTGTGGATCTTCTTGAATGACTTTTATGTACTCTTCAGACCATTTCTAATCCATTAAATTGCACTACTTTCTAGGTGAACCTCTTCCAATGATCTGTGATTTTTGGTCTACAACAAACATAGCTTTGTTTGTCTAAGAAAAGTTTACTGGTTTTGTGATGCAGGTTCCCCTGCCCCACTAGAGTTTTTAGGAACACTTGGGGTTATCACTTCTTTTGTGTGTGTTCTGATTTAGGAAAGAAGCTGGTAATGACTTGAAGAGAACTTCATAGTTCTTTGACATGCAAGTAGCAATTTTGGTGACCCAGATGCTTGGTCAACTTGCAAAATCATTAGAAGCAACCTTATTTGGCAAAAAGAGCAAATATTATACATAGTTCTGCTACAAATAACTTTACGTTATGAATTTATGAAGAAGAGAAGGATTAATTATGGGAAACTGGAATTAAATGCCTCCCATATGAATCATAGAATCATAGAATGCCCTGGGTTGAAAAGGACCTTAAAGATCATCTAGTTTCAACCCCCCTGCTCTGGACAGGGTTGCCAACCACTATATCAGGCTGCCTAGAGCCACATCCATCCTGGCCTTGAATGCAGTGGCTCCCATTGGAATGAGTGTATGCTGAAGGCACAACTTGTCATAGAAGTGCTACTGATGAAACAAAGGCCATTTTCTATTACTATTTCTTCTACTTCTTGCTAAATAAAAAGTGCAGACAATGGAGACTAACAACACTTACTGTAATGATGTAAAAGTAAATTCAAGTTATTCAGATGAAGTAATTAGAATTCTTTTGTTGCTTAACTTTTTTTTTTTTTTTTTTTTTTTTATTTTTTAATCTAAACTTTGCTATGTATAATCTTGAAGTTAGTCCTATAAGCAGTTGCCTAATGTAATGTCATTTTATACTCTGAACCACATCTTAAGCCTGGCAGCCAATTGCTGTTCAGTGCAACTAGTATAGGAAGAATGTCTTTGGATAAAATTGCTTTGTGATGCCTTTAGAAATTAACTTTTGTCATCTTTTTTGCTTGTTTCTCATGAACAAAGGAGACATTTTCTCTCAGAGATATAAATGGAAAGTATGATAATGAGTAGAAAATTCCTTCCCATGCTCTGGGTTACAGTACAAAGAAAAAATTGAATTTCTGCTTTCAGACTTTATCAGCTGTTTGGAACAAATTCGGCTTAAGGTCACAGCTAAAACATTTATTTAACTAGTCTTGACGTAGAACTTTATATCTTAATAGGCTTCCAAAAGAAATTAATAATTCAGAAATATGTCTGTTACGAAATTATTTAAAAGACTGTTTTTAAGCTAATGTCTGTTATGAAATTATTTAAAAGACTGTTTTTAAGCTAATAGTCATTTGTTACCTATGTAATGTAATTTCTGAAGAAGAATGGTTCTCCAGTAGAAAATAATTTATGGCAAGTCTACAGTGAGTGAATAAATTGCCAGTCTTCAATATGTAAAACACATTCTTCTAGTTGCATGCTGTCATTTGTTCTTCTAACTATGTGTATCAGCTTATACACTTCCATATTTAAGTTTGGACTTGGACACTGAAGGATGTAAATACATGGAAGGAGTTAGACTGCAGTTTGGTTTATCCAAAAATGTGCAGTGTGACCAAGTCCTGATAAATACTACATATCATATAATTCAGGGGAAGTTCTTTGATGGCTTCATTGCAGTTAGAAAACTTTCCTCCTGAAGGTCATTTAGAAGATAGAAAAGTTCATCACATACTTTAAAGTAAGGAGCTTGGTTGTCATGTTGGATAGAAACATTAGCAAATGCTTCTGCAGGAATTAATATTGAAGACTTCAGGAGTTTTTTAGTGTATATTTTCTATTTTTTTGTTATAGTATAAAAAATAATATGGCAGCTGCCAGAAAAGGGGGACTATTTTATTTTCCTTTATTAGTTCAAAAACTATGTTAGTAACCTCTAAATCAGTTACTGGACACATGTTTTTCTGCAGTTCTTGATAAATTGCAAATAAGATTCCTTAGCTCTCAGTACCCTGAAAACTTAATGAAATGAAAATGTTGTTGGTGTAAAGGAGTTTTTAATATGTTAGATATTTAATACTGACCATTGCTAAGTTTTCTTATTTTTACATTAAAATTAAAAATACAGAATATACTAAAGTTATTAAAATGTAAAAACAAAATATTTTTCCAATTATTATTGATGGGGAATAGAAATGAAATTACATGAGAATTTCTATTTAATTAGATGATAGTTCTCAGAAAATTTTCAACATTGATAAATAATTGATTCTTAGGAAAGATTATAAGAAACAGAGGTAGCACATAGTGATGTTTTGCTTAGAGGTTACTATTGATTTCCAGTAGTCAGCAGTTTGGTATTTTCAAAGTCTAGATTTTTGCTTGAGCATGATGTTTAATGACTTATGCTTTACTACTACTACAACCATCCATAATTGTTTTCTTGAGATCCTTCTGCAACATTGAGCATTCTAAATTACTATCATTATTGCTTCATCCGTCTTCCAGAAAGTTTTCATTGAATGCTATAGATTCTTCTGGTACAATGCCGATAACCTTGCATCATTGTGAAAATGATCTTTTTTTTCTTCTCCTTAGCCTTTTTTTTCCTGTCTCTTAATCAGATATTAATACCCATGTATCAATTATGATCTATAAATAAGCACACCTAAAATAATCCAACAAAATAATTTATTTAAGAGACTTTTACGAGGAATAGTCAGAAAGGTTTCTGGAAATTCAATATCACTGTGTTAACAGCATTACCAGTTCTCAAGTTCTTTAAAGAATGCTAGTAAATGCTTATTTTGATTTTTCTCTACAGAATTCATACTGATGCTTCTTCAGTATAATGTCTATATTCATATGTAGAATAATGCCATTCTTGATTATATTTTCAACCAATTTGCCAATTTTGGAAGGCAGACTTAAGAGCATGTTCCCTGTGTTCTCTTTGGGATCTTTTTTTAAATTGTCATCACATTTACTGTCTTCTGTCTTCCATTCCAGTGATATTTCTCATTTCAGAAATAAATATTTTCATATTTGGTCCTTCAGAGCTCTTGGATTAATGCATTCTGGTCCTAATGATTTGTTGCTATCCATTTTCTTAACTTGTTCTAGAACCATTTTTTTTTTTCTTTTTTTCTGACTCTTCAGTTTGTAAAGTTTCTCAAGCTCATTGTACAAAGAAAAAGGGGAAAACAAACAACCCATCTCTAGAATTAAATCTCTGAGCTGTTTGCCATTACAGGGGACTCATTTAATTTTTTTTTCATTTTTTTCCTATAGCTTTATTTTACTTTAGTACTTTTTTTTTTTTTTTTCCTTGATTGGTTAGGGGGAAATTGTTTATTATGCTTATTATTAGTCTCTGTTTTAAAATGTTGTCCAAAGTTGTTTTGGCCACTCTTCCTGTAGTTTAAACTTGCTGATTATTTTTGCATTTGACAGGTTTTTGCGCTTGCCAAGATTGGGATGTCCTTTTGCTTTCCTTGTAACACTGACTTTTTTTTTTGGTTCTGTTAAACTTTTTGATAGATGATACACCAGTGCTGTATGGCTGTGATTAATTGTCTTTAGATACACCACTGTTGTCTTTTAAACTGACTATAAAGTTTTTTAGACTTTGTATATAGGTCTCCTATTTAAAGTTGTTAAAGGTGGTATAGGTCAGTCTTACTAAGGTGATGTAGGTATTATTCTAGTTCTCAACTGTGGTGGATTTGTTCATCTTTTGTGATTATTTTGAATTACAATATTATTACAGAATGGCCCTTCAGTAACAGTGGGTTTGAATAAAATCCCATGCAGTACTGAGCCCTGAATGAAGTGTTGTTTCTCCTATTTGCTGTGTTTTTAACAGGTGCTCCACTTTTATCCAATCTGATTATGGGGAGTGACAACTGCAGGGAGACACTCTTACTGTTGCATTTTTCTGACTTTCTGCTTTTACATCCTCCCCACCCACCTTTTTATTTTATTTTATTTTTTTCCAGCATGCCATTTGTTGATGAACAACGTAGCCCAAATACCACACTATTTTCAATTAAATGCATAAATTTTGCTTCAGCAGGATGGGACAATCATTCCTTATGAATAAGGAATAATTCTGTAACTTTTTGGAAAAAGTAGCTGTGACTAAAGTTCTAAAAAGAAACATGCAATAGAAATACAGTCTGCATAGCTGAGTAAAATTCATACCTTTGTCTTTTGCCCTGGCTCTGGTTGCTCCTTCTGCACTTGCCATTGTATTTTGAGATTTATTCAAAAAAATATTAAATGTATTCTTTTTCTTGAAACAGCTTTCTGTGATATGAGAATTGCAGGTTGAGAAGCAGCACCTGTATGTGTGTATTCATCACAGATGCAAACAGTGCCAGTAGAGCTTTTTGTTCATAAGCCAGTGGTTCAGTGAGAGTGTTGGCATGATCCACGGGAATCTGAGTGTGTCCTTTGCAAACCCTTAGCTGGGGGCAGAGGGAACTTTCTGTCATTCATGTCGTGTTTTCATGTAGCAAAGCAGGAGAGACTCACTGGCAACAGAGTGCTTTCAGTGAGGGTGAACATTAGACCCAGGTAAAAATTGTCTGCATTCAAGTGCTGTGATTCAAACATTTTGTCTAGCAGGCACATACTCTCTCAAGAGTATGTACTCTTGAGAGATCTGATTTATTGCTTGTATGCAATAGTAATGCTGCTATTTCTCATGCATTCAAGTATTCAGAGGATTGTAGCAGTGTTTCCCATGGTGGTACCACCATTGATGGTTGTGTCCTTCCAAACCATGAATTCAGAAGCATTATGAAAATACTGTCCTTAGCCCGTGATGGGTAAGGACATTCCTGGTTTTTTTTTTTGTTTAGTGGTAAAGTGCAACAAAGAGCCTCTGTGTGCTAAGTACACTTCAGGAAAGGATTTAGCTGTGTCTGAACAACAGAATTAAGAAATACTGGACTTTGGAAACAAACCAGGAAGGACTGAAGCAATTTTTTTTTTTTTTTTTTTCAGCTGAGAGGTTGCATAAACAGAATAAAAAAAAAATAAAAGGATAACAATGGTCTCTATTTAAGTAAGCTAGAAGAGTTTTTAAAATGTGTTTGAAATCTGGAAGTCAGTTTAATAGTGCAGTCAGTGCTGAAGAAGGGCACGTGAGATTGAGCCAGCATTGCTCAAGCCTGCACCGCAGTGCTTCCAGCAGGAAGCTGTTGCAGATGAGAATGTTTCAGGTGCTTTATTTTTTATTTTTTTAATTGTTATTATTTATTGTAAACTTTTTTTTTTTTTTTTTTTTTTTTTTTTTTTTTTTTTTTAAGATATGCTTGGTTAATACCCAGTATTTATTTACTGTGGCCTCCTGTGTAATACTGATTATAATTAAATTCGAACTAGAGTACATCTGCCTTTGATTTTAAAAAGAATAAACTGGAAAGCATTGGTTGGGCTCATTTAAGTAATTGTGTTTTGTTTTCATACTGAGAAAAGTTGCTTCTTGTTAGGAGAAGAACTAAATGTTTGCATGTTTCCTGAAATAGTCCCGTTTACTGGATGTAAGTGCTTTTTTTCCTAATGAGTTCCAATACAAACAATGATGGCAAGACAGTCTGAAGATTTTTACAAACAGTAAGAATATGCATTCATATAATCTTTGCTTGATTTAATGTTGCCTACCAGCAATAAGGACTTGGGCATCTTGTTTTTTTGTCTGCTAATTGTCTTCTGTCAGTGCTGCACAGGATTAAACACTTCTTTTATAGGAAATGTGAGAGTCAAAAGCCTGAGGGGATGAGGCTGGTGGCATTTCTTCTGTTGGCCTCAGAAGGAGCTAAGACTGAGCCAGAAATGTTGCACTGTCCTCCTTGTGGATGCTGTTTTCTCCATAGCTCCATGTCTAAATGCACAACTACTGGGAAAAGGAGAAAAGTTCATGTGAGCTTTTGTTTTTCTTTTAGTCTTGGAATCCTGTTTGTGTGCAAATGCTTTTTACTTAGTAACATTAGAAATAATTAAAATAATTAAGGTGGAGAAATGAAGGAGCCTTTTATTGTTTCTCATGTGATAGAGAACTTGAAAATAAAACTATGATTAATGATTTAGTATTAAATCACATTGAACTGTGGCTGTAGGAGAAGGGAGGTTCTGACATTTTAATTCCCAAGATTAGAAAAAGAATAAAAGAACAGTTTATTTAATGGTTGGACAGTTTTCTGTGAGAGATGGTGGTTTTCCTGTGTTGTATACTAACTCCACTGAAATGGGTTTTAATTCCTCTGTACTCTGGTTTAGTTTAGACTTGTAAAAATGAACACGTTGCTTGGAGGTATAATGTGGCATATCCTTAAAGATCCCGTGTGGCCCTTTGTGAATGAGATTAATATCCTGCCTCTGCTTTCAGCTGACCAGAAGTTGTACAGAAAATGCTGAGCATTTATTAAACTCTAGGGGAGACCTGAGCTATTTTCCATCAGTAGGCTGTTCTTGCTACAGGTTTCCCTCTGGCTTGAATACAAAACAGGGTAAGAAATGCTAAACTTCAATCCTCTTCAGGCGTTTTATCATATGATCATCTGACTTCCAGTTAAGTACTCTGTGGAAAGTTTGCCAAGTCAGCCCGTTCTTGGCATCTTGCAGAAGCTGGTGTTGACTTGCTGTTCCTTCTTCAGCCTTATGATCCAACACCTCTGCTGTGAAAAACACTTCACTTTCTTGGTTGTTCTTCATTATACCTTTTGATTTTAGCATTGTTTTTTGGTCCTGCAGCTACCTGAGGTGGGATTTTGCTTCCATTTAATTGGCAGCCTTCATACCCCAGGCCTTGGTGCGTGGGGAGTCATCTCCCTCCTGGCCTCTTGTCTCAGCCCTCAGCACTGCGCCTTGCATCTCAGTCTGCTGGCATGGACCATGTCCCTCTGAGGGTCCTGTCAGCAGTGCTGTGCTGGGGGTGGTTTTTCAGGATAAAATCAATATAATTTGCTTTAAAATTGCCATAAGGAGAAGCATGCCATGAAGTCCCTCTTCCTGGGAGTAATTTGCAACAGGCAAAATCTGTCACAGAGCATTAGTTGCACACAGTCATGTTGTGTTGCTAAGAAAAGAGCAAGTGAAACTAAAATGTTTTGAAAACAGTTTATCTCAAAAATAAATCTGTTAGCATTTCTCTCAATTATTCTGTACACAGTGTGTACTATTATGAACTATTATGATCTTTTATGAATTAGGCTGCTGTGTCAGTGCTCTGAATCCTAAGATCTCAGGCCTCTGACTCTCTTGCCCCTATAGTAAGTGGTTTCGATGTTGTATAAAATATTGTCTTTCAATGGGAAGCAAGGAGCAAATAAACTCTTAGCATTTTGAGAGCCACCATATATTAACCCAATGGGTTTAATATATGAGAATGATTTCACTGACCCTGATAAAGATACAGACCTTGCTGAGCCCTTAAAGTTATCTTTAGTGATATGATCAATCTTAATATTTGGTGGTGGTTATGCAAATGTAGGAATCAATAATTGAAAAAAAAAAAAAAAAAAGTACTGTTTACCTGTATCCATCTCCATGGGATCTAATGACTTTGACTAGATTTGGTATGAGATAATTTATTTGTATGAGCTCTCTGTTTGTCCTCTTTGTGCTTTCAAAATATATGCTAACTGCTGCCAACAGCCAGACAGCCCTTAGTCTCCTCCTAGAATCCAAGTTCAAGTTCTCAGTTCTGGAATCTGGTCTTTATATGTCTTTATGAAGAGCACTATATGTTTTCTGGATCTGAAGGCGTAAAATATTACTTCAAATAATTGTTATTTAATAACCTATTTTTTATTTTGAATAAATAGAATGTCATTGTTACAGCAAAACACTAATATGCCATTCTAATTCCTTAAAATACAAGAGAAATAGCTTTTGAACATTTCTGTCTTCTGTCTTGAAAACAACATCAAAGGACACCAAGTTTTTAACTCTGAATTAATTGCTTGATAACTTAGATGTTCCTTTCAATACACTTACAAGAGTATCATAGTAGCATATGAGTTTCTGAAAAGTGCTTTCATGACCAAACTAGCCAGGATAGTTTCAACCATAGCCTTAACAATTACTGTTTATTTTGTCTAATAAAGCGTGACCCTAAAAATTGTATTTAATTTGCATTATTAAGTGTAAATTCATCTATGATTTAATTTATCTTTTTCTTGAGTCTAACTTTTAATAAATCGAGTTCTGGTAGAAACTGGAATATTGAAGCAGCATAACAGTGAATTATTGCAGAATCTGCTCTACAAATTCATTCTGAGTTGATTAAAGCAGACAGCTTGCAACCCTTAAATCAGCATGATCAGAGAAGTGATTTTCATTACTGAGAAATGTTACAGCAATACAAATGTTTCATTTAGAAAATAGATTAGCTCATCTTAGTGGAGGTGAATAAAAGGGGTGATTTGTGTGTGCTCTGTTCAAAATTTTTGGACATTATCATTATATTATTGACAAAATTGAGGATTGTTGTGACTATTTAAGATTATTTTGTGTTCTTCTCTCTCAGATAGGATGGCAGTATATATTTTCAAATAATAGAAAAAAAAAAAAGTTATAAAATAAGTCCAATCACTCAGTGAAAAAACTTATATCTTATCAAGAGTAAATTTTATTAAGTAAACTTCTCCTTTAAGGCAAGTAATAGCAACATCTTTCAAAACATGAATGTAAAAAGTTACTAAGTATTTAAATATTTAGTCATTGCATCATTTGGAAGGAAAATATCATTAACCATGGGTTAAAAGGGGTGATGAAGACAGTTATTGCTGTAAATAAAGCAAATAGGAGGTAGTCATATTAGTTTATACCATTTGCTTGCTTGTCAATTAAGTCCTATGGGTAATTGCTTTTGTCTCCACACTTCTCAGGTGATATTGTTTCCTTCTGAATGACAGTCATTTGTCCTTCTTCAGGTGTTGGCATGCTTTCATCACTTCTGTGTTGTAAATTGTACTCTGCCAATACACCTCTGTTAATAAAGGAGCTAGTTGCATCTGGACAGCCTTAACTATCTAACCTAATTTCTTCAGCTCCTCATTAACCTAGAGTGCCAGGATCACTTTGAACCTTGTTCACGTGGGCATTCATGTCCCAGGGTTAAGATGTTAGTTCTCATATGGAGAGCATTCACCTGATGGTGAGTGCAGCTCCAGGTGCACCCAGGAAACAATGAGCTGGCAAGGGTTTGTTGGTGTCACCATGGGGATAATGTTTATATCTCTGGATTGACAGAAAACTGCTGGATAACCTTTGCTAACAATCATTAATAGCCAACACTTTGCACAACACAAATAGAGGACAATTTATATTTCATAAAGCTAGAATATTTACCATAGTAAAAATTGACAATTGGCTGCTTCATTCCCTGACAGAGTAGTGGGAATGAACAGAGTTACAAATGTTGATTGGTTTGTTCATGCCAAAGTAATGAATGGTGATGAGTGGTAAAGAAGTAAGAAATATTGTAAATAAAAGAAATCTGATGAGACAAAATAAAAGATATGTAGCAGTACTGAGAGTTTGGTGAAGTACTGAACAGAAGCTGAATTCTTTCCAAGGCTTCCAAAGAGTTCAAGGACTTTCCAAGACTTCTGAATCCTCCTCTATCACTGTCAGCCAGTAAACCATACGATGTTTTCCCTACAGGTCACAAAACAGAAAAAAATATGTTCTAAATTTTTTCCAGATTATGATATTCTAAAACTTAGTGTTTTGTTTACTATGATATGGTATTATTATATGATATTATTTATTTTATTATTATATTATATAATTATTATATTATATGATATTTTATTTACTAGGATATGCTCACTCCTGAATGAGTGTGACTGGAATTCAGCTTGGTATATGTTTTAAGGAAAAATTTTGTCTTAAAAGTCCTCCTTTTATGTATTTTTTTTTCCTACTCTTCTTCAAGAGCAACACAATTTTGGTATATAGCTGAAATTGGGAAATATAAATTACATTTTAGTGTTTGTCAATACACTGACAAACACTGCTGAATTGTGTTTTTGCTGAAATTCCATTTGCTGTCTATGGAGAATCATTTTTTGCATAATAAATAAGTTTAGAAACTGTCATTCAACTACCAAAAATGTTTAATTTGAATCTTTAAAAATGGGCCACAGCAAATGAATTTAATTAGGGCATGCTGTCCCAGAAAAACTCCTGCTCGACTTTGAAGATCTGGAACAAAAGTTGTCATTAGAAGGCAGCTGCCTACAGGAGGGAAGAGACTGAATTTTTTTTTTTCTAAATTGCTGGGTTTTATTTTTATTTTAAAGAGTATGTATGCATGTCAGTTGAAATAATAGCATGTTTCAGCACAATAAGCAATATTTTGTTAATCTTACTGATTAAAATTGGGCAATTGTTGAGTGAGGTGCTAGCAGCATTGAATTCATAAGTATTAGTAATATCGTAATATTGTGTGTAAACTTTAATACTTGCTCTACCATCCTCTACCTCCCTTCCCCCAAACCCACCCCACCCAATTTTTTGTTTTCATAGTATGTAAGTGAAGGAAAAATATCAGATTACACAAAAGCTTTCCTGAACTGTTTTTAATCAGAGAAAGTCTTGGGGCTTCTTCAGTGCCTTAAATGTAGTATAGGCATACACTTATCAATATGTATATGCTATCTAATGATAAGTACTGTTTTTGGTTATATTCTTGTTTCAGATGACTAATGGATAACAGCGAGACTGCTGTTGGGTGTAACTCACTGGAGTTTATTAAAATCCACTACAATCTATGCTGTAGCAGTGGAGTGTTTTTTTTTTCAACATAGAAGCAACAAACCAGGCGTGTCCAATTGAAGCGAAGTGCTCTTAGACCTTGTTAGATATAATCTAATACATAGCATTTCTCTTGTTTTACCGTCTAAACCTAATTGTTTTTGAAAAATGTGCATTTTATTGTGCAAATAGCTAGACAGTTAGCTGACCAATTGCCCAAGCAAAAATAAGATTAAAATCCATATTAGAGCAATGATAGTAATGAAAGGATCTTGCTAATTTATAGTCTAAGAGAATGGTTGATCGAATGCTTACCCAGCTCCTGGTCCTAATTTACATTTATCACAGAGTGAGACTAAATTTTATTTTTCTGTATTTGTTACTGTTAAAATAGAAGCAGAAATATGTTGTGGAACATTTCAATCAGAACATAAATAATAGTATAACATTTATTCAATTGATTGAGTTTTTATCATTGAGAATTTATCTCAACATATACAATATATAGTGAGCAAAGTACATGAGCCTATTTTATGTCTTAGATAGAAAAGTGTTATTTCCTAACCAACGTTTCTTATTTAAGCATATGTAGTAGAGCTGAAAATATTAACCAAATAAATGTAAGCTTTAGAGCTGAATTTCAGTGTGTATCTGTGCCGTTTTGTTAGTATGTCCTTGCACCACATCTGTAGTCACTCTGCCATACTCCACATGGGCAGAAGTGATCGCACGTGTGTTGCTCTGAACCTTTTTTCATGTGTGAAGCAAGACTGAAGTAATGTTGAGGAGTATTGAGATTTCTGCAGAAGCACAGGGCGTTTAATCACCTTTGGGGTTTTGGAGGATGACTGTGCCATTTTCCCTATGAGTTTCTGACAGCACAGCATATCAGAGAGATGTAGGGGTGTGTCACAGGTTGCAAAGAAACTCACATTGCTGTAATTTGGGCCTGAGTTTATATATTCTCTACTCCGTATTATCTATCTGCTATAATGGATCTTTAATAATTCAGTACGAAAACTACGTATTGCCCACTGTGCCCAAATATGATTCCTGAAATGCTGAAATGTTTTCTAAAACCAGGGAATTTCATGGGCTGTTTAGCAGGGAGAAAAAAAAAAAAAAAAAAAAAAAAAAAGACATCCGTTAGTGCTAGAAGAGGTGTCCTCAAGTCAAGGTTTCACATTCTGCATTTCAAAATTCAGAAAGCAAAGCCTTCCTCTGCAGTGGGCTAAAGCCCTGGCTGGCCCCTGGAGGAGAGAGGCAACATCTCACACTCATGAGCTGAAGTGTAAGGACAGTTGGAGATGCTGACCAGGGCAGAGACAAGCAGGAGATCTGGAAAGCGGGACTTACTGCTTCTCCTGCAGCACAGGAGCAAGGTGAGAGGCTCTTGTTTTCCAAGGAGATGAAAAACTGAAGAGAAACTATAGTCTCCCTCTCTCGGTTGTCTCTTGATAAGGCAACAAAGCTTTGGTGTTGCTTGGGAGTTGGGGTGCGGAACACAGCCTTCCTATGCCTTGAGATTTTCTGCTTGCTCCTAAAAATAGTTTTCTGCATTCATGGGCTATGATCGGAGCAGCAGTATAAACTACTGCTAGTTTTAATCTCTTTCAGAACCCTGTCAAATAGGCTTTGAGAGACTGTATATCATGTATCAAAGAGCTTTTCTCAAAAGTGATACTTAAACTTTAATGGCAAGTTGCGCACTATGAACTGGGCTTCTAAAATGAATCACAAAAGATTGGAGTAAGCCTCAGAGGGAATTTCTACAGGAGATAGTCCAGACGTCCAAATGGGTAGATTATTTTATCCTTTTAGTACTATTCAATACTTATATTCAGTTAAAACCATATAATTAGATTCCTGCTTATAGTCTGTTTTTCTCCATAAAAAGGCAATAATGTGTCTTGACTTTTATTTTATTGCAGTCTGGCTTATTTCATAGAACGCAGCTAAACTTCAGTGGAAACTGAGATGGCTTAAAATGGTTTGAAGCTTGCTTTTATTAAGAAGGTAGTAATATTTCACTGGAAATGCCTAATACCACGAGAGTGAGATCAAAGTGCAAAATGAATTATCCAGCTGTAATTTAAGATTAAACATTTATAGCTTTTACACAAAGACTGTTTCAGTGGATATTTGTAATAGAAAGACTGCTGACAGTTTGAAAATTTAAATGCATGTAGACCTTTCAAAGACCTTTCTGCAGTGGTATATAGGTACAATGGCAGTTCATAAAAATCATCCCAGGTTTGAATTTTGGTAGTTGTGTTTTTGCTACACCCTTAAAGACAGTGTAAAATGCAAAAGCTGTGCAGGACCTGCCTGGCCAAAGCAGCTGGAAGTGCCTGGAGGGGCTGCAGCCACGAAGCTGCCAGTGTTGGGAGGCAGCTTCTTACTTGGGCTTATGGCACTGAGACACAGCCACAATTTTCCGAAAGCTGATGTAGATTACACTGTACCTGCTAGAAAATGTTCTCATGCTAAAGCTGTGTTATTATCAATTTTGCCCTACAATAACATGTATTTTATTTCATTACTGTTTAAATAGATTCAGTAGGAGTGTGTTAGTTATATAGCAGTTTTCTTTCAGTCTGTTATGAAAAAAAAATCTGCAACTTGGATCAAACTCCAATTTTCAGTATTTTTTGCTATATTTAATTTGATCTTAAATACTTATATATTAAATACTAATAATAAATACTTATATATTAAATATTAAATACTTATATATTCTTTATATAACACTTTCTGTATCTTTCATATTTATCATGAAAGATATCATATTTATCATATTTATCTGTATCTTATCATATTTATCAAAATCAGTAACACTATACTCCAACTACTGTGGCATTCAGTAGGATTTGGTCCTATTTGGGCTTCACATGTAAGGTAGCTCTTGGAGAAATCTTAGATATCTTACATTGTGGATTTACTTCATGAGGGATCCTAACCGTGATCAAAATCATAAGATTGTAAATTAATCTCTTAATTGTTACAGATGCATAAAATAGATTTTTTTTCCCCATTCTATCCAACTTCATAGTAGTCAAGAATTATGACCTTTCAAAAATCTCAATGTAATATCCTTTTAAAAAGGGATGCAGTGTCATGTTGAAACATTTGTATATTTTCTGTCATGCACAAGACTGATGAGAGACCAATAATTTGTCAAGTAGTTTGATTTAGAAACTTAAATTTCCAAATTGTACCATGCAGTTTATAAAAGCAGAAGACTCATCTCTAATTGGACAGGAAAGTATTGCATAGCATGAAAAAGTTGATGGAAGTATTCAGATTTATTTATTTATTTATTTATTTTTAGCTGTTGTAATTAGATGAAGACATAAGAATATTTCTCCAAACTGATAATTCAAATATTCAATTCATTAGAGCCAATCTGTATTCTCAAACCTTTTTGCTCAAGGTTTTAAACCCAATAAAAACAACTTGATTGCAAAGTTCATATCTCTGCTTTCATATTAATACCTAGTGGCACCAATGATCAGTATACTGCACAAGTGCCACACAAAAAGCTTAGCTATGTTTTCCAGTGTCACAGGATGTGTCCATCTCCTGTGTTCAAGTTGCCATAGATCAAATTATCTCATGAAGGTCATGTTACTGGTGTCCTGAGTTTTGGCTTTGGCATCTTTTGTTAGTGTTTTGATCTTTCATCCTGCTGAGTGCAATTGTGAAAGGCTGTTTTCATTGATCTCAATTCTGATTGCAGTAGTCCTTCGTACTAGCATTACATGCCTACAAGTTAATGTGTTGTGCTTAGATACTTGAGACAAGAGCTGGCTTCTCTTTCTCAGGGATTAATTTCATATTTAAAAAGATGTTTTCTCATTTCCTAAGTGTTTCAGAACAGCAAGTGTAGTTTAACATTTCTACAGATACCTGTTCTGAGTCTGGATTGAGCTATTTGTGGAAGACACCATAATAAACAGAAATGGAATGGTTAAGGTTTCCAGAGTCCAAGGCAGAAATATGAAACCAGTTTTGTGATGCTGACTGATAAGCTTCTGTAACTTCTATACAGAGATCTGGTTTATATTTTAGCACAGCTTGTTTCATGTTGCTGGCACCTGCATCAATAATATCGCCAAATAATAGTAATTACATGTATATATATAATCAAGGTAATTTGAAATTAAGCCTTCCAAAGGAAACACTAAATACATAGAACAAGACAGTCAGGCTGTTAGCTCAATTTTTGTTTAATTTAGAGTAATGTTATCATTTTAAGTGTTCATTAAAGGTATTGGCTGTACAGCATTACATTCAGCACAGTTTTGTGCTCACTGGATCAATGAGTGACTTAATTATTACATGCTGTTCAGTAGATACCCTTTTTGGGTGTTTAGCAAGTTACCTGGTGCCAGCTGAGAAATATTGGGTTTTCATTAAGGCAAGAAGCTTTGCCGGTTTGAAGAGAATAGTGCGCTCATTAGAGTGACTAAAACCAAAATAAGCAAGGATAAATTGTTTTATGATTCTTATGCTGACAAGGGTTTTGTGTGTGTATTTCTTACATCCCTATTCTATGCCTCACCATCACAAAACTCAAGTGAAGATAAAAAGTTTGTGTGCAGCTTTGTGCTAGTAATGAATTCGTGAATTGTGATGCTGTTTGGTCGTGTGATAAACAGACCACCCCTGATGCATATTTTGCTGGATGTAACCCAGGAATAACTTGACAAAGATTATTTCTACTTGGCATGCTTGTTCAACAAGTCCTCAGTACTTTTTAAATTATTGTTTAGTCTGTTCAGTGGTGCCTGCTCCAGCCATCCATCCATGTGTGACCATGAATGTAGTTGCAGGAAGCCACTTGATCCAGGCTGGGGCAATGTGGCAGCAAGAGGCTTCATCTGGCAACACTGAACAAGGACCAAGGCACTGGTGACTGTCAAAAGCCATGTTATTGCCTCTCAGCTGTTCCCAGCTGCAATTGTCCTGGCAACCTTCCTCAAATGTACAACAGTAGTGCCATTGATCTCAGCAGCCATGGGCTTCCTTTGATTTCATCATGCTGGGCCCAAGCCATCTGTTCCTGGACCCAGTCCTTGCTCCGGGTCCCCCTGCCCCTCTATTGGACTGCCATGGATCCACGCACATGAACACATTGCTGAATTGAAAGTATTGGTTATCTGTGTTGCCTTTCCTTCCCTGAATGTCAGATAACATGGTTATGTGAATGATGTATTAAGCCCTAAATAATCAGAAGGAACTGCATTATGTGGCTAGACTTGGTAGTTATTCCTTCCTTGATCAACATTATGGGAGCATGGTAGAATTTAATTCAGTATACGGTATGTAGTGAAACGTGCCACTGGTACAGTAACTCAAAGAAAGATTGTTACTTGGTTGTCATCACTTGACTGAAGAATGGTAAGAAAGTTGATTTGGAATTAAAATAAATTTAAATATTTAATTAAGAAATAAACATTGTACCTTAAAATAATGTAGCATTTTGTGTAAATGGACTGTGTGCGTTTGTGAAGGTAGGTAGTCTGTTTTGTGTAGTTTAAAGTTTTAAGTAAAGCCTATGTTTTTTTTTTGTTTGTTTGTTTGTTTGTTTGTTTGTTTGTTTTAAGTAAATTATGATATTGTATACTTTTACTATTTAAAATCTGATTTTAGATGCATATGATGAATTTGTCTTCACTAACGATTCCAATTAATGGAGAAGTAATACAAGGATACAGTTGTGCTCTAGGGTATTTGAAAATTGCCTGGAGTTTTCTGTGTAACTCAAGGCATTTTGACAAAAGAAGTCTAGGGCCGTGCTAATTCCTGTGACAAATTAATACCATATTTCTATATTACATTTCACAAGACAGAATTTACTGTTTCTGTCTTTTAGATTATTTGCATGAATGCAAGATTCCTATCTTATAAGAGATTAGTGAATTGTTATCTGTAAATAAAATTTATCTCTGAACTATTTGTGGAAACATGATGTGTGTCACTTTATGGTGTTAGAAATTACTAGTATAGGAGTTAAGAATAGAAATTACAGTTATTCATGTGAAATAAAAGAAAAAGTAGATAAAAGCCCAAAATTCTGTCCTCTCATTTAAGTTAATGTTTTCATTTGAAGTTCCATTTCACCACAAAATTATTGTACAGTCCTGTTTAAGTCCACATTGGCTAGTAGTTTTTGTTTTCTCTGATTATAGCAAACCTCAAATAATAGTTTTTTTTCAGAGTGGTTTTGGGAGCTATTTACCTCTCCTACATCTCACATTTACTTCAAGCAGTACATTAATAGCTAAAGCCCTAATTTTTAATGGAGGTAGATTCCTCTAGGGTGCAAGCCAGAGTTATATATCTCAGTTAGCAGTGCGAATAACCTCCATGAGCCAAACTGTACATCTGGGGTTGTTCAGTCAGCTTCAGTGCACTCAGCAGTAGAGATCAGAAATTGTTTAGTATGCTCTGTTAGCATATATTCTTTTATTGAGAATAATAGTCTAATATTATTCACTCCTTTCCTAAAATCACGAGGGTGTGTGATGAAAATTATCATTGTTTTACTCTTTTTTTTAATGTGTGGTGAATTGTTTTAAAGGCCTTTGTATGCCCAACAACAACAACAAAATCTCTTGCTAGGAGAATTTGTTTGGTGAGTATGTTAATTCTGTAGCCACAGTTAAGACTGTGTGCTCATATTAATCAGTTAATTCTTGAAAGGAGTTCCAGTAAAGTAAATAATCTAGGCTGAATATGTGAGCAATATTAGGTATGCACCATAATAGAAGCAAATTGCTGTGGGCTAAATTTGATAAAATGGGACAATAAGCATTACTAAACCTTCCCTAGGGAGGAAAAATGACGACCTTTGGCCTGAATTTATGCTCTGACAAAAGAAAAAATACATTCTAATTCTTTGCATTTTAAGTTGATGTTGGTTGGAACCTCTATTGTTGGAATTGGAAGTTAAAGAAACTAAAAATTGTGGATCTACTGGAGATGGTAGCATTCTCTGACCCAAATTTTGGAGTAATAATATGAGTCTTTCAAGCTACTTTTGTTGTTGTTGCCTTTTTTTTTTTTTTTTTTTTTTTTTTTTCCCATAATACTATGCCAGTACTACATAGTTTTAGATGTAAATGTGTATTATTAGATTTATTTTTTGTTGTGCTTTAATGTTATATACGTCTGTCCCTTTATATAATATTTCTTACGGAAGTTCCTAATCTAAGAATGTGAAGCATTACGTGACTGTTGTCACGGAATGCCTACTTTTTATTTACTTGAAATTGCTAAATGTTTTCTGAGACTTCATTATTTCCAGGGATATTGTATGTACTTACTATCACAGGCCTACGCTTTTGTCTTCTCAATTCTCAATTAAAACAAGCATGAGCTTTGAGCTGGCTCTGCACTGAAAATGCTGATAATCCCAATGGAACAATCTATCTACCACATTTTGGGAGCACACCTTCCTTCTCAGGTTTCGCTGCAGTCTGCTTGCCTGACAGTACTGGGAAAAAATGTCCCTTTGGGGACATATGTGTAGCTTTCATAGAAAAAGGGCAAACTTTCAGTTTCAAATAAAATTGAGAGCAACGATGTTCAAACAGGACCAAAATAGGCTCTTGGGAACCTTAGACACCCTCTGGGAGACATTCTGGTCAGTCTTCTATGGATTTTGTGGAATGTTTATTTCCAGATCAAGGCTGAAGACTTGACCTTTTTAAATATGCAAGGTATAGGTAAAAATTACTTACAAACGATATTCACACTTGTGTATATGTATGTATCTAAGCATATGTTAGATATAATATACATACAGACCTGTATCTGTTAGATGCAATGAAATATTTGGCTGGGGTTCCTGATATTAAATAAAGAAGTAGCTTGGAAGTCCTGGTTGTGTTGCAAAGAAACGTACATGCTCAGTATTTTCAGCCTATCCAGTCTCTGTGGTAAAGGATTCCTCTTCAGTGAATTAGAAATCATTTATCTCTAGGAAAGGTGCACTGAGGTGGATGTATAGGATATAGGACTTGACACACTCTGTGATGAGTGTGTATCGTGTGTCCTAATCATGCTTCAGAAGGGCTTTTGCTGTGAAGCTCAGATAACACACCATCTCTTTCTGCTGAAGGGTTGTGTTTTTTTTTTTTTTTCTTTTCCCCTGGAGTGGTCAATCACAGTGACATTAGGTATGATTTGGGCTTTATTTGGCTTTATTTACACCCTGTCTTGGCTCATCTGGTTCCAGGAATTACGAGACAATTTTAGAAATTAAAAAATAAAAATAATTAAAAAAAAAAAAAATAAATAAAAAAAATGTTCTTGCATTGTCTTTTTATAGCATTTTGCTTTGCTAGAAAAAACATTCACCAGTGTCTCATAGCTATTTATTTGGCTTTAGCATTTACACAGATTGCAGGGTGCTGTCACAATTTTTAGTAACTTCAGCAGTCATTTCTAGAACAATAAATCCAAATGACCCTTGAATAACAATTTTTGTAATTGTTTTCTTTTGCATATCCCATACCAACCAGCTACCAGATGTACATCAAACTGCTGTAGCTGGTTTTTGAGCTATACATTGCAAAAGTTTTGTATTTTATTTACTTTTATATAGAGAAAATAACAATATGTAAAGATTTATGACTCTTTTAAATAGAATCTTTACAAACTTTGCTAGTATCTGGCCTAAATGTTCACTTGGATTTGTCAATTTATGTAGCAAGTTTGTATTTGAGAGATGGATAGAAATGACTGTATATCCTGAAGAATCCTGACATATTCTGATAAACAGCCCAACCATTTTGTGTATGTTTATTAAAATTGTGACATAAGCAGAAATGGCTGCCTAGAGCAACATATAAGTTGCAATTAGCTCTTTTGATGGATCTGATTTATTTATTTCAAACCCTCCTCTGCCTCTTTCTTCAGCCAGTTTGGGTGGAAGTTGGAGGGAAGGTATGACCTGTACTACCAACCTTTCCTCACTTAGGTCTTCAGGCCATCATAACTCTCCATTCAGTGCTACCTAGAACAAGCCTCTGCTGCATGAATTTCCAAGTAACAACTTAGAAAGTACAATGAAGCACAAAGAAAAACTGTTTAAATGAAGATTAATTAATGTCCTTCAATCCTCAGAGTTTTTGAGCAATATCAATCAACAAAACAGGCATCACAATATGCAGAACTTCAAATTAAAAAAAAATCACAGCACGTAGAAGAAGAAGTATGGGAACAATAATGTCAGTTTGGTAAAAGCAATGTATAACTTGTTTGACTATTTATTTAGAAGTGTTTTTTTGTTTGTTTGTTTTTTGAAGTGATGCATGTAGTAGCAGTTAAGGCTGTGTTTGGCTTTTCTTTTGGGGTGACATGGGGAGAAGAGTTATGGAAAAGGAACAGTGAATTGTTGTAGTTTTTAAATGATGCATCTGTGCCATTACAAAACATGAGAAAGTCTGCCGTATCTGGAAACTCATAGTAATGGTTTCTGCTATTTCTTATGCTTTCCTGAAAACAGTCAAATAAGATTTTGATAAAGATAATTTCTCTGTCCAGCGCTGTTCTCGACTAGACTTCAGTACTTCATATTTTAAACACAAATGCATTTAATTGGAACTGCACATGATCATAAATTTGTCTATCTTCATGTTGGTTATTTTCTGTCTTTTCAGTACTACTCCCCTTTTCTGCTTCAGACATCTTCAGTGTTCCTCTGGTTCCTGCCAGATTTCTGGGCGCTTAGAGCTCCTGGCCATTCTTAAGTCACTCAAGTGTCATTTGGTATCCTGTATATGTGTACTTTTTCCAATAATAGCCCTTGGTCTTTATCAGTTTGTTTTTAATATTGATTTTACACAGGCAGACTCCCATAGGATGTTTAAGTTAACTTAGTGGATGTAGACATTGCCATGCCCACTGAGGTCTGCCCAGTTTTCTTTGTATCTGCATCTCTGTTTATACTTCCTAGCATGTATTCTTTTTAGCCCTGTGGCATTTAGTTAGTTATTTTTATTTTAATGTTTTTCAAATGCATTTTTTCCTTTGTAGATAAGTGATCATGTCCCACTTTCATATAAGCCTTGCATGTCTGAAATCAGTCTTTCTTAGTACTGTTAACAGCCTAAAATGTGATAAGATGTTTTTCTTCATCAGTGTTTTCAGGCTTAATGCTCTTTTGCATCTAAATGTTCAGAATCATTGGTATTCATGGTTATCAAGTTCAGCTGGCTAGTTTAAGACCATTCTTTTTGTCAGCTTATAAGGGTATATTTGGCTTGTCTTTACTAATCTTAAGTCCAATTTCTCTTCAAGTGACCATACATCATCATCTGTATCATATGTTCATGTTTTCTGGTGTTAGCAAAGTTATCTGCATATCTTAAAAGTTGCTGCAGGCTCATCCTAAAAACTCCCTAGCAGTCATACTGCTTTCCTAGAACCACTGTGTAAAGCTGTAGGGATCCAGCTGTGGGGAACTATGTATCTCCATGCCGCAATCATTTATTAAGATGAATAAGGGCAAAGATGTCACTCAATATTAGTGCTCTGATATTTTGAATCAGAAACACTCCAATGTATCACTGTAATAATTTTATAAAAGGTTCCAGATTTTTTGTAATTCAGAGACCATTTCATACTATGTAATGATTACATTTATTCTTTAAATCCGCTGGGTACTGCGATCCTGTGATCTTACTTCTTTTATCTCATTTTAATTCTCTCTCTCTCTCAAACAAAAAAAAAAAAAAAAAAAAGCACAATTGTGTTGTAACCTCTGTCTTAAACGTTGTGAATATTTTTAAGTCAGCACCTCCTTGATTTTCAGCCTCTTCATTGGACTAAATGTTGAGTATGGAAAACTGCAAGAAAGGTAAGAGAGAAAGTTCCAGAAAAACATACAGGTTGCAGCCAACAACAAAAAAGCTTCAAGCAGGTGAAAAACAGGCCTGTGATGTAGGCTCCCTTCACTGTTATGATACTTCTTGCCAAATGTAACAGGCTTATACTGACCGAGTTAGCCACAGCACAATAGCTCTTCTTGTTTAACCTTGTTTTAGCAGAGCGGATTGCCAGGCAGGTTGTAGGAGCTCAGCGCAATCTCTTGGGTAGTGGATGTCGATGATCCTTTCTTGAGTTGCACTTTGTCTGATGGAATGATGCATCTGAGTCATTGAGAGGTGATCAGCTTCGGGGCAGATGCGTTCTGCAGTGAAGTGGGGGATCAGACAGGCAGGGCTAATTTTTCCGGCACCGAGCCCACTCGAGGGAGATGCCAGAACCCGGCAGCTCTCGTGAAGGAGGTGAATGAGGCGAGAACGAGGCGTAGGTGGAGCCAGCAGCGCCCCCTGCCCGGCCGTTCAAAAGCTGCCCCTAGAGAGCCTGAGTGACCGCAACCGGCAAACAGGGCGTGGTGCGTGAGAAGGGAGTGGCACTGCAGTTCGCGCAGGCAGGGTGAGCAGGAAGGGCAGGGCGTGCCCCCCCGCCCATACAAACACCTCCTCTAACAGCGGTCTACCGCTAGCTCAGCTACAATGGTGTACACCAGGCACAGTGTGCTCTCCAGAAGACTGTACACACCCAGACCGACTGCCTGCTCAAAACTGCAGCAGTTCAGGTCTCCGGGTGCAGGGAGTGCCTGAGCCTGTTGCTACCACCTGCAGGGGGCAGACAGACTGTGTGCGTGAGGTGTGAGCAGGTGGATGACCTGGTCCGCCTCTTGGCATAACTCAAGGAGGAGGTCGAGAGGTTGAGGGATATCAGGGAGCATGAGCACGAGATACACTTGTGGAGCAACTCCCTGTGTGGCCTGAAGGACAGGCACCGGGGTGAGACACCCGAAATGGGGGTGGACCCCCTGCCCTGTTGCTGTTGGGCAGAGGCAGGGGACCTAGGAGTTGAGGAGGAATGGAAACAGGTCCCTGCTTGACATTGCAGGCGATGCTCTCCCCCGCTGGCCCCACTTCCTGGGTGCCCTTATGCAACAGGTTTGAGGCCCTGGAGCTTGAGAGACCAGTAGCTGAGGAAGAGGTAGAAAGTCTACCCAGGAGGATGCCTAGGGTGAGGAAGCTGATTCCATGCCTCAGGACTGCCTCCACCAGTACAGAAAGAAGGGTGACTGTTGTGGGCGACTCCCTTCTCAGGGGAACAGAGGGTCCTGTTTGTCAGGCTGACCCTACCCATAGGGAAGTCTGCTGCCTCCCTGGGGCCAGGGTCAGGGACATTGCCAGAAAGCTTCCCAACCTGGTTCGCCCCTCTGACTATTATCACTGACAGCCTGGACTATTAAAAGAGGATGACATTGAAGAGAGAAGCCTGAAGACTATCAAACGGGACTTCAGGGGACTGGGATGGTTAGTGGATGGAGTGGGAGTACAGGTGGTGTTTTCATCCATCCCTACGGTGGCAGGGAGGGGTACAGAGAGGACACGGAAAGCCCACCTGATAAACGCATGGCTCAGAGGCTGGTGCCAATACAGAAATTTTGTGTTTTTTTTTTGACCATGGGGTGCTTTACTCGGCACCCGGCCTGATGGCCACAGATGGGTCCCTATCTCTAAGGGGAAAACGGATCCTGGACCAGGAGCTGGCGGGGCTCATTGAGAGGGCTTTAAACTAGGTGAGAAGGGGAACGGGGCTGAAACAAGGCTTGTTAGAGCTGTGCCAGGGGGAACAATGGCAAGGCTGGGAGAGAAGGCAATGGCCCAACTGAAGTGCATCTACACTAATGCATGCAGCGTGGGTAACAAACAGGAGGAGCTGGAAGCCATCGTGCAGCAGGCAGGCTACGACTTGGTTGCCATCATGGAAACGTGGTGGGACCGCTCTCAGGACTGGAGTGCTGCAATGTCTGGCTATAGGCTCTTCAGAAGGGACAGGCAGCATGGAAGGGGTGGTGGTGTGGCTCTCTATATCAGAGAGAGTTTGGATGTCGTGGAACTTGAGGCTGGGAATGATAAGGTTGAGTCCCTATGGGTTAGGATCAGCGGGAAGGCCAACAAGGCAAGCATCCTGGTGGGGGTCTGTTATAGACCGCTGAACCAGGACGAGGAGACTGATGAGGAGTTCTACAGGCAGCTGACAAAAGTTGTGAAATCGTCAGCGCTTGTCCTTGTGGGGGACTTCAACTTCCCAGATACATGTATGTCCTGGAAGCACAACACAGCCCAGAGAAAGCAGTCTAGGTGGTTTCTGGAGAGCGTGGAAGATAGCTTCTTGATGCAGCTGGTTAGTGAGCCTACCAGGGGAGGTGCCCCGCTAGACCTTCTCTTCACAAACAGAGAAGGACTGGTGGGAGATGTGGTGGTTGGAAACTGTCTTGGGCAGAGTGACCATGAAATGGTAGAGTTCTCCATTCTTGGAGAAGCCAGGAAGGGGACCAGTAAAACCGCTCTATTGGACTTCCGGAGGGCCGACTTTGAACTGTTCAGGGAACTGGTTGGCAGAGTTCCTTGGGAGGTGGTTCTGAAGGGCAGAGGAGTCCAGGAAGGCTGGGCGCTCATCAAGAAGGAAATCTTAATGGTGCAGGAGCGGTCTGTCCCCATGTGCCCAAAGACGAGCCGGCAGGGAAGAAGACCGGCCTGGCTGAACAGAGAATTGTGGCTTGAGCTTAGGGAGAAAAAGAGGGTTTACAATCTTTGGAAAAGAGGGCGGGCCACTCGGGAGGACTATAAGGATGTTGCGAGGCAGTGCAGGGATAAAATTAGGAAGGCCAAAGCTCATCTGGAGCTCAATCTGGCAACTGCCGTCAAAGACAACAAAAAATGATTTTACAAATACATTAATTCAGAACAGAGGACTAAGGAGAATCTCCAGCCTTTACTGGATGTGGGGAGGGGGCGAACTTAGTTACGAAAGATGAGGAAAAAATTCTATGATTCTGTGTTTCTGTGATGATTGGGTAAAAAAAAAAACATGTTTAGTTAAAAATCTAGGTTTGTAATAATAGACCGAATTTACAAAGATCTATTTTAAATTAGGAGTTGTTTTAATAGTATACTTAACAGTATTGGATCTCCTTATCAGCTCCAATATCTTATCTAGCTTTTGAGCTTGTTCAGTCTGACCTGCAATCTTCTGAGCACTGCACTTTTTCTGTTCGTATCTCTAAAGGAAATATCTAGAGCAAGCTGTTTGAGAACATTATTTTCTCTTACTAGGGATTACGTGGCTTGATCCTAGCTTTCTTTTTTGGATAATCCTTGTTCCCAGAGATTATACTGTTGGATATCATATAGTAATATCCTTCCTCATCTTTCCCAAGTTCCTTAAAAATATTTGTAGTGTCTTATCTTGATTTGATTACATTTTTGGCTCTAGCCTTTAGGGTACTTTCCTCTGCCTGCAGCCTTCTTAAGGCAGAATGTCTTCACAACATGTGTTTTTAAATATTGTGTTACTTCTATCAAGGTTTACAATGTTTGTTACTATCTTTCATAAAGAGAGAGATGTTTTCACTGTCTATGGTGTACATGTAGGTGTGCATGGCTGAGTTAGGCACTGTAAACTCCAGTTACAGCCAGAGAGGACAAAAAAGCACTTCAGGGTGTGTTTTATTTATTCTGGATGTCTACTTGGAGATTGATTTACTTCATCCTTAAGCTGTATTGCCTAGGAGACTAGTTGAAGCATCTACCACATAATGTCTGTTTTTAGATTATGTGTATGAGAAAAGATTAATCTGAAGATAGATTCAGTTCGGTGTGCAGCCTTCACTGGACAGCTTTTAGATTTAGGGTGACCCATTGCAAAAGTGCTTATTTTAGATTAGGTTTGACATTATCCTAGGAAATAGTGAAGCATATGAGCAAAGAACAAAAAATACTTTGAAAGTACTAATAATTGTACCTTCTAAAATGCTGGAATATGAATTTCCTGAGAAAAACACATGAGTGAGAAGATTAATTTCAGTGTGTTTGTGTTTACAGAAAAGGATGTCTCTTCACAGAAGCCTGACATTTAAACCTGATCTGCCAGAGAACCAGGCATGAATATGAAATCCATACGTCAATTCTGCGTTTGTGTGAATTTGTTTCTCTATATTGTGAATATTCACAGCTGCAAACTTTGTAATGATATTTACTGTGGCAGTAAAGTTTCCTTTTTATTAATTTTACCCTAAAAAAAGAGCCAGAGAAACCCAGGAAATCACTGGAATGCCTACTGAATTATAACTGTCTAAACCAGAAATCAAATAAACTAACCCAGGTGGAAGCACTATCTGGAATTAATGCTACATCTTTTTGCTGATCTTCATTGGATTTGCACAATTATGAATGATATATACCTGACAGTCTGATTCACAAACTTGCATAAGCCTTATGGTATTTGGTAAAATTATATTTTTCATTTTTGATCAATGTTTTCTTTCTGATAAGTATTACTGTGGGAAAACAGTGATTACCACTCATTTCTCCTGGGTGATTTACAGACCTTATTCGGGCAAGAATGGCATAAGTTGAAATCTTCCTTTAGGCATCTCAGTGAGCTGTGTTTTTAATTTTTCATCTTCCTGGAACTGCAATGTAACTTCCTAAAGACCAGGTGTCCCACTGACAGTAACTGCAACACAACAGCTAAAACTGAAGCCAACAGCTTGGCCAAATTATAATGCTACCCACAGTGTCTTGCTCACTCACTAGTAATTCCCAGATCTTGAATATCTATGAATAGTTTGTTTTAGGTAATAAGAAATATTAATCTCTAAATGAAACTCTGCGATGCAAATAGAATGTGCTGAATAAATATCAATTATTATTCATTAAAATGCAAATGTAGATAGGCACTTTAGAGACAGTTTAAGTGGTCAAAATAAATGAAATAAAAGAACACAAGTAATTAGACATTTATAACTTACATAATAATGTATTGCCATGATTACTGGACACACACATTGCAGAGCTCTGTGTTTGTCCTTCAGCTTTATGCTGTCACCTCACAACGATTTTTATGTCCAGCAAATATTTAAAATATTCAGGCACCACAGCTTGTACTTAAATTTTATTGGATTTGTTTTAAAGATAACTTTTTCAATGGCAGTAAATTTTAGCTGTATGACTTGAATTAATTTTAATGAATTCTGTAGTTAAATCCCTGTACATTGTTTAAAAAGCCTACTCTGTTTCCAGGGTATAATGGATTGGAATATTTTAGTTTACCACTTAATGAGCATATGTTTTCCAGGTTTACATAGGTTTTATACTTTCAATTCTGCACAGAAAGACCATTAAACCCTGTACACACATGTCAATCAAAAAACAAGAAAAGTGACAATGCATTTATTTTAATTTATTTTATTTCTATTTTTTGTGTGCTTGATATGAAGGGCTCATTGAAGTACATGCTCATCTTAGGGGTGATATGCAGCAACTTGTTTTGGTTTTAAATTGCTATCAGGACCAAACATGAATTGAACAGCAGTGACTACCAGGACTTCCATGAAATGGCCGCAATTGTAATATGTTTGAGGTTAAAATTTGCAGCAGTCTAACAGTAGGTCTATGATAATAAAGAGAAATAGCTCTTGTTATGGTCACAGTATTGTTAGGAGAATGCTTCATTAAGCTGTATCTGCGTGTATGCATGTACTTTGCTAATTAATGCTCAGTTTAGCCACATGTCAACATTTAACCCTTCATTGTCTCTTTAGTTAGATGTTAAAAACATCAAGTAACATAAAAATAGTTGTGGGTCATGTTAATCTGTTCAATCACTTGAATCTACAACGAAATGAGATCCAAATATAAATTATGGTGCCCCATTTAATATTTTTTACTATTACACATTTTAAAACAATTTTTTTTTTTTTTTAGCTATTATCGAGAGCACAACATTTTATATTTGAAAACTAATTTTTTAGGGAGTTCAAGTGACTGTTTTTCATGGTCTATAGAAGAGCTTGTTTAGATCTTTCTCCTTGTGGAATATTATTGTGAAATTTAATCATGTAATATCCTTTTCTAAGTAGTTTGAAATAACATCTAGTAGGAATGAATTGATTTTTTATATATTTTGGTGTACGATAGCAACAAAATGGGAGATTATTTTAATGTCATCAGAATTAATTAACATCTAGTTGGCACATATAAATTATGGTCAAAATTCTTGATGCATTCCAAATTACATTCAAATTGCAAAGCAACGAGTGTTATTTTATGGAGGAAAATCTCCAATATATTTTTATTTTCATTTTTTGTTTTTCCATTTGTGTCAATCCCTGCAGTAAAATGTGAAAGAATCATTAGGTGAAGTCCCACAGGAGCGTTTTCACTCTTTCCTGGAGCCAGTGGCAACAAAATTGGATACAAAGCAGACTAGATAGTCATCTGAAATTTAATGATGTGAAGACATGAAAAGGTATTGAAATATTTCATATCTTCATTCTGTGTAAGTATAACAAAGGCAGAGAAAAAGGAAAGTTTCATTAAATTCTCTCAGTAAATGCTGTGGCAGATGATTGCCTTTTTTATTTATCCATGTTGGCCCTTCGAGTAATTGGGATGGTGATGTTAGTAAATTTTCACACTGGTGTCCCTCAGTGTTTGCCTGTCTGCCTGTTCCAAATAATAATAATAATAAAGGGTAGCAGATCTCATTTTCATATGGGAAAGTACTTTATTCATTTTCTTTAAACAAGTAGGCAAAGGGTACAGTGTGCTGTAACTGATAGAAATGGAAATTCTTTATGGAGTGGCAAGGGTGACATAATATCAGTATGAAGGCTAGAAATAGAATCTCCCCACTGTGCAAAGAACACAGAACATGCACAGACAAAATCTCATTTCTTTCAAGTTTGCTTCCACTAGCATTGTATCAGGACCTTGCAGGTCTTGTAACATGGTGTTCACTTTAATATTACCTTTTACTCATTCACCTAACTTCCTACCCTTCTGCCCTGCTCCCTGTCATTTTCTCTCTGTTAAGATGAACAGATATCTCTACAAAGAATATTTGGTAATGGTTTTTAAAAAAAAACAGACTATTTTTCGTTTCAGCATCACTTAAAGATGCTTAGATATGGTATCAGTAATGTTTGTACAAAAGCCTACTTGGGTCCAAGAAGCCACACATTGTATAAATAAATCTGAAGAAATCCTTCCAATGCCATTATTCATTATTATTAATGAACACGTTTCTAATACTGTTATGCCCAAAAGAGGAAAAGGAAAAAGCATATTGTCAAAAATGCGTGTGCATATGTGGTCACATGTATGTTAGAAAAGTATAATTTCTGTCAAGAGGGCCTAGCTATGTGTAAATATATTACCTGATCCAGTATGTTACTGAACAGAAGGTGAAAATTCTAGATGTTATAATCTAAGTCTACATGTATTTAAGGGATCTACACAGAAAATACAGAACGTAAAAATGCACCATTCATGGTATTATTGGTACAAGTGTTGTGATCTAATGAAGTAATGTAATGAATACACTGATCAGGGAATCATATGTAGTCAAAGTGCATTTGTTAAACATTGTTTTTACCTCATGATCTTCTGCGTATTAGAATAGGAAACTAAGATACTTATATTATTCTAATATTCAGGTTTCTGTTTGCAAGTTGAGGGATTTGTGTTCTTGGCAATTAATTTCAGGTGTCTGTATGTTTGCTTCGTACAATCTGTTGCGGATTCTTTTGTAAATGACACCAAATGTCAGCCTTTTACTGAATACGCGTTTCTTCTGAATTCTATTTGTGACACCACTATTTACTTTACTAGTGAAAGGTTCAGAACTACATTTTCTTTTTTGAAAAATTAAAGTTTAGTTATTGGGTGAGTGGTTGGGAAGAACATCTACATCAACTGTCGGGTACATTAAATCATTGGAGTTACATAAGACATGAGGGTTACATTTATGAGTCACAGGAATGCGATTCTCTGCTTTTGTTAGGGATAATTTTCTTTAAATAATGCTCTCATGTGAGTCTTGATAGAATTTATTGACCTTATGGCTGAAATCTAAAACATTTCTGCTTTGACCTTAGGAGGGAACAAGAGTCTGAATTTGTAATTGTTGATATTTATTTCACATTTATCAAATAATAATAATAATAAAAAAGCCATAAACAGTTACTGAATAATGTGAACTGTTACTGAATCCTTAGATGTAAACTCACTAATTTTGAAATGTCAAGAATAGGCAATCCATCCTCTAGTGAAAACTGTTTTATATGGTAAGGGCTTGTGGGCATTTTATTATAATGTGGGTGAGAGGAGGACATTGTCAATTTGGTGGAAAAATCATTTAGAATATTTAAGTGGCCTTTATCTCAAGATATCAGTAAGACTACTCTGAGGTTAATTTTCATTAAGATAAAACACGCATCTCCTGTGTGTGTTTTATTGTCATTCATTGGGTAAGTATAATGAACCAGATGAACAAATGGTTCTTCAATACCTTAAAGAAAGAAGAAAAAAAAAAAAAACAAACTATGAGGATGCAAAGGAAAAGACAATTGCATCTTGTTACTGCAGTTCTTTTACGAAAGTCAGAATAAAATGACAATGTTAAATCTTATATGTGGAATGATTTGTATAGTAAGATCTAGATTATGTTAAAACCTAATAACAAAATGTTTTGACTACATGTAAATTTTCTGACATTGATTTTTTTTTTTTTTTTTTTTAACAGCACAAACTAAAATAGATCTCAAATTAGATTAGGTATAATCCTAATGCTGGATGCAAAAGCTTGAGTTTTCTCAATATAGCAAAGATGGATGCAACTAAGGAGAAAGTTGTCCTCATCATGGTCCATCTTTTTAAGTTAACATGTTATGCTCTTCTGTGTTCAGAGAGAAAAAGAGAAGAGAGAGGTTACGTGAGCAATAAAGCTGAGGGTGTTCCTAAACTCTGGCAAAAGAAATGCAACTAGATCTCACCAGTAACATAGAGTAAATGGAGTAAAAGATAGTACTGATAGTTATGTTTTTATTTATTTATTTATTTATTTATTTATTTATTTCTGTTTAGCTGGCATATTTCTGGTAGCCAAGGGAACTTTGTCATTGTTTGAATGCAGAATCATTGTTCATTATTTGGTGGCAATGCGCCATACTTAATATATTAAATTTGTACCAATTGGTTGCCTGGCCCTGTTTATTTGTCTGCACTTTTTCTTTATTTTAATAAGCCTCTGTAAAGATTTAATCTTAATCATTTGGTGTAGTAATCACTGACAGGTAACAGACTGTTAACTTTTAAACAAACTTTTCTATTTGCTAACACAGCTACAGACTGAAAATAAAAGTCTCTTTCAATGCATCTGGAAACATATGGGCAAGGCTAAATCATGATTCAGAGAAATGTCCTCTTAAATTAGAACTTTGAGAAGGATATAAGTAATGTGATCAGATGGCATAAATGGAATAAAGGGAGGAAAAAAAGTTCAAAACAGATGCGTGGCAGCAGTCTTTCACACGCACAAAAAATGTGTGGAATGACCTTCCAGACATGATAAAGCTATGCAAAATTGAACATTGGGCCATTCAGGGAAATTAGAAAGCATCCAGGGTCATGTGTGGCAAAGTAAGCTTGGAAATGGAGGGAGAGCTATTAAAATAAACTTATTGTCATCTGTTCTTGTAAATATAAATACTGAATTTACTGCCTGCTGTACGTAGTTTAGATCATCACAACACACCATCCCTCTCCTTAGTGAATCATCAGAGCAACTTGTATGGGCAACTTGTTTAATTTTTACCTTTTGACCTTTTATCTGCTTATTTACAGCTTTCTTATAAATTCACTGCAAGGGGTTGTCTGTCCAGATTTTATGACTACAGTGGAATCATGTCATTCGTGAAGTTCCTCGGCAACAGAGAATGAATCCTGTAGCAGAAAGGTATGTTTAGCTTCTTTTATTTTTAAAAATTTATTTTTAAATTTTTAGACCTGGAGGAATTCCATGTAGAATACTAGATGGTCTCTCTCGTAACAAGTTTTGGATACTTCCTACAGAAAACTTAAAACTTTTTTTCATATTTTTTCATAACAAAGTTTATGAATAGAGTTACAGTATTCTACATAAGGTATGTAAGTCTAGCCTTACAGGTAGACTAAGAAAGCTGACAGGATTCTGAAGAGGATAACAGTAAACTGCAGTTTGTCTAAATTAAATGTTGAGAGTTTTAGGTTTATATTTTTGTTCCAGTTATAAATATGTCTGAGTAAATAAGACTGTTCCCTAGACAATAATAGCTAACTGGCTGTTGTGCACTTAGGTTGTCTCAAGTCAAAAATTGATTGTGAGTCTGCACAGTTTGTCAGAAGTGAATCTGTCTCAGAGAAATTACCTTTGACTAAAAAAGTAATTATGGCAGCAGAAGAATGTTGTTCTGTTTTTTCAGAGTCACCATCCCTGGAGGTCTTTAAAAGACATTTAGAAGTTGAACTTAGAGTTATGCTTTAGTGGAGGACTGTTAGTGTTAGGTCAGAGGTTGGACTCGATGATCTTGAGGTCTCTTCCAACCTAGAAATTCTGTGATTCTGTGATTCTTTTCTTCAGCAACTTATGTGTATATGTAGTTTGAGCATAAATCAGTTTCAGCATAAATCATTTTCAACCAAGGTTGAAAAGATTCATTTCTAATCAGGAGATGAAAAATTATTTTCTCTAAAATAGCATGATTTTTTTTTTGCCACTTTATGGTCTTTCAGGACAAAGCCAAGAGTTTTTTGTGGAGCCAGTGTTTTGACAGAGTCAGTAGTCTTCCTAAGGTAACACTTTTTAATGACTGATATTTCAGTAAGCAAAAACCAGTCAAGTCATTTTTATGTACTCACTTTAATTCATTTGGTTTTCCACCATACATGGAAGATCTAGCCTCACGATAACTTGGACACTTTTTATTTTCATAATCAGAGGGTTATAAGCAGTTAAAATTACTCTAAGTTTATTGGGTTTCATATAAGAATTATTGGACAAAATCCTATGAAAATTATAAAAATGATGGCAAAAAAAGTCTCATGGAAGACAGATATGGCAGAATTGTCTGAAAACTACTAAGAAAAAATCCTATCAAGCATCTTTAAAACTGTTATTATACAAGTGTAAAAAATTTGCAATGCATATGATAGTGTAACTGTTGCGTTATTGACAGTTGGTTGTCCTAACAGACAGATGTGTTGTCATTCAAAATTTATACCAGTAAAACCTGTAAATTATTCCAAACACTAAGATACTTTTTTATTTTCCTACATAAATCAGACTTTCTCCATACTGTTATGAATATTCTAAAACCTTTTTTTTTTTTTTCCATTATTATTTTTTATTTTGTAAATAAGCAATAAGAACTCCAAATAAAATGTTAATGATAATGATGGCATGTTAGCAATGGAAGATGAAATGAAACCAGAATGTACAAGTATCATGAGAAAAGGGAGGGAGTAGTAGTCTTTTTGATTGCTATATTGTATAAAAATAATTGGTTCATTATCATAATTACATGTTCTTTTTCATGATAGCAAGGTCGAACTAAATAATGTAGAGGGATGTCAGTTTACAGATTCTGGCAGGTATTAATTGAGGAAATGAGAGTTTGGTGGTGCTGAAAAGAGACAGGTGAACAGCAAACCCAGAGGACCTTCCCTGTATTTCATATTCTTTACCATCTGTGATGAGACTTCCTAATTCAGCCATGGACTGGTAAAGGACAGAAGGCTGCATATACTTCTGCTTTTCCATTTCACTTCAATATAGTAGTACAAAGGAGCACATATATTTTAATTTTATATTAAAAGTTTAGCTTTTTTAACAGAAACATTATTCTCTGAGATCAAGCTCATGTGAGTGTTTACATTTTGAAATACCAAATGCTGCATTATGTATTCTAACAAGCATTCTAATAAATTTTCCTTAATGAAAGTCATTAGTGATTTAAGCAAAAGAGTTATGGCTGTTTCTCCCCTTTATTCCAGAAATCTTTAATGCTAAGAGCAATAATATATTTTGACCTGTTGAGTAGTAAAAAATAAATATTTAAAAAGGTTTAACTTCCTCACATAGAACAGGAGAGTATAAAATGAACTTCTAAACTTCTAAACCCAATAGATGCTTAACCTGACTGAAGTAATAAATGTTTAAAAGCATTTTGATTATTCCATGCTAATAGAGTAAATAAAGTGTTAAATGTGTTGAAAGAACTATGTTCAATTATAAGTGTTGTTATTTTATGCAGTCTCATGTAGTGTAACAGAATATGAAGTATAAAGCCAACATTTTACCAGATGAATAAATATGACAATGTTTTGTTTGGTTTCTGTTGCTGTTAAATATTTCCTCCTAAGTTCTCTAACTACTCATTTTGCTTTATCTTATTAAAATTTACACATGCTAGGTAAATTTATTGGATATAGGTATGAAATGACAGTAAGGTTACAAATTTGAGCATTCGGAGTATGTGTCAAATTACAAAAGCAATGAATTTTTCTTCAGTATAATTGGCTGAACTGTTTTATCTAAAGCTTCATATTTATATGTCAGCTTGATGGACGTATGGAACTTGAAAACATCATCCGAACATTTGGCAAATGTAAATGCAAGTTTAAAAAATGTAAGAATGGAAACCAGTTTTGGCTAACAAGATGAAGTTCTGGATTATTTACTGACTCTCTGTCTTCTACTAATACCTCAGAGTGAAGACAGTGCAGTGAGTGAGCACCATGGCTGCTGTAGGGTGCCATGGGTATCTTGTACCACTTCCAAACTGAACGACAGTCTTATCCCTGAAAAGATGAAGCAGTGTTTACTGGAGGTGACCTTGTTTTGATAAAATAAATTGGACCTGTTTTACAGTGATTGTAGCACATACAGTTTTCCTGTAATATAAGATTCATTTTTTTCCCTTGTGTTGCAGAGTGCAATGTCTTGAATTGAGTATGAACAGTACCACATTTATGAAACTGTTCATGTGGTTATATTAAATATTTGGTCTTTATACTAAATATTTGGTCTTTGACACTGAATTTTTGTTGTAGTTTTTATCCTCTGGGTAGTGGTGTAATAAAAAATAAATAAAAATAAGTATTTTTTCAGACCACCCATACAAAAGTTTAAAAATGACTGACATAATAGCTGGATATTTCTGTTAATACAGAATGTGTCAGTGCTTAGTTAAAATTTTGTCACTTACTTAAACAGATTTACATTCTGAATTGTCAAAAATACAGCATTTGGGTTCTGGTTGGTAATTAACCCCTACCACCTCCTCTCCCATCTCCCATCTTTGGGCAGGAGAGGTTTTTTAGAGGAGTGGCCTGGTCTGTCTTTTGTCATCTTTAATTGCATTTAATTATATGTCCTGTTATGTACATGTGTGTGTATATGTGTGTAGCCACTGCAGTGGTTTTGGCTCCAGTTTTCAGTTCAGGAAGATGGCATTACAGAATTATACCTACACAGCTGCCATAGCTAGCTGGGTTGGTTTTACTTTGTTTGTAGGAGTTTCTCAGAAAGTTTGTAGGAGTTCTCAGAAAGGAGAGAAGAGGAAATAGGATTTGGGGGATTTGTTGTTAAATTACTTTATTTTGCCTTTTCCCAGTTTGCCTAATTTATTCCCTGTGAGCCTATGGCACTTGGTGTTGCTCTTGCTCAGAATGACATGACTTTTGGCAACTGGCTACATCACTTTTAACTTCAGATCTCTCTCTGAAGTGAGTAGTATCTCTATTTGTTACCTGCCAAGTAGCTAACACTGCTCTCCACGTTCTCAGTGAAGAAGAGTATCTGTTAATCAGTGTAATCTGTTACTGGCCTTCTCCCATCGGTCCTGTGCCTTCACCCTGCTGGTTTTTACTACTGCTTTACACCTGCCTGTCAGGCTTCTGGACCTGCAAGCCAGCACCATGGGAACCGGGAGCCCCCCCAGCTATCTACACATCGTATTATTTTTCACTAGCTGTGAGGAAGAAATATATAGTGATACAGTGACATCTTGATGAGATGCATTTAATGGATGGCCAAGCTGTCAAATATTTGAAAGAGATGTAGGAGGAATGTTTCTTGCCAGTCTGAATACGTATTAGGAAACTGGGATTGGCAGTAAGTGTTGGGTTTCTGAGCTTCTCGGGGTGGCAGCTGCTGGCCTTCAAGAACTCTACAACCTGAAATTAAATTGTGGTATGGTTGTGCTTGTAAAAATGTCAATATTTGCCCATTGTGTTGGTGACAAATTTTAGTTCTTCTTGTAAAATGTTCCCTATTTAACCACTGGCACATGTCTGTTTATAGGAATGAAATATTTAATATTTCAGAAAGGAAAAAATATTTCTCCAACAGCTGGGAGGAATTGACCGCTGTGTCCAAACACTTTGGTATTGCTAATTCAGTTATTGAAATAAGATGACAAGTCAGATTAAAACTTAAAAAAGCTGTGTGATAATTTCATTTTCTTTTTATTGGTGTGACATGTCTGTGTTATGGAGCTCCACTGAATCTTTACTCTGTGTATATTTTCTTGGAGGAAGGGAACACACTGAGCTGAGTCACATTTCCTTCATCCTCAAAATCCTTCACAAGCAATGCAATTAAACAGCTTGGAAAAAGGGGGATGGTAGTAAAAACTGTTTTAGGAAGCTGTTCCAAAAGCTTCAAAGGGTGTTTCTTAGGCATTTAGTGTGGTGACATAAAAAGGTCACACAGAAAACTCAAAGTATTATTAAATGTGTACAGATATTGTGATATGTGTGCTAATCATATGCCACTCTTTAAACATGTAAGAACTTTCCCTGTATACGTGGCCTACTTTGAGTAGGAGGGGAACTTTTAGGATAAGTCCTGTAAGATGATAGCTAATATCTGAAATTTGGCACCAAAACCTTTACAGCCCATTAGTCCAAGCTGCAATATCCTTCTGATGCTTCTAAGAGTGATTTTTCTGTTTTTTAATAATTGCCTTAGCTTAGCTCCACTGTTAGAGATGGTTCAAAAAGATCTCAATGGGAATGATTTTCACTAAAAGGAGAAGGGTCTTAATGAAGCTGACAGAAAGCCTGGAATAGTGTTGTTACTGTCAGATACCAGAAAGAATTATAACAAGATATTCCCAGATTATTTATTTATTTATTTACAGAAATAGGACGTTGTTATTGCTGTTATAAAAACAGGACTTTGGGAACAAGGAAAATCAAAATTATTCTCCTTTTGCTTACTTCATCTGTACATTTAAGATTTCAGTTTTCTAATACATGACAGCCTGCTCCACAGGGACAGGAGCTTCCACACAGCTGGTGCTAGTGGTGCAGCAACCAGCAATTTGGAATCGCCTTTTCAGTGATGAAAAAGGCTAATGGTGAATAAATTGGTGCTTCTCATTACTCTGTATCTTATATTGTATGCATGCTATTTAAAGAGCATGGTCTCATGCTGACATAATAGGTGGCTGAACTATTTTTCCTGTTTTATGATGGATATATTGTAAAGTATCCAGGCTGCTGAAAAATAAAACAATTAAGGAATTGTTTCTAAGAATGTGTTACATTCTTACAGACTTTTTAATTAATTAGTTGAAATATTTATTTTAATTGGATTAGTTAATGTAAAACATGGTAAATTCATAACTTCTTTCCTAAGTCAAAAGTTTAGATCAAGAATGATTTCTGATTCATTATATTTGCAGCACTTTCTATGTTTTGAATAATATTTTCCATTATGAAGTGACTCCTCAGAAATAAAGTAAAATGAGAAAAGCTTAAAGGCAAGTTATGCCATTAGTGAGTGATGATACTTCTTCCTGGCAGTTCAGTCAGCTTTAATAATACACAGTTTAAGTGATTTATTACCTTACAATGCTGAAATAATATCTACTAATACAAATGTTTCCATTAAAAATAAAGTGAACTTATTAAATGGAAAAGACAATGTTTTATTAATTTTTCTTCCTGGTTTTATATATTTTTGCCCTGAAGCTCTAGTGCAGCTGCTATAGGTGCAAATGCAAATACCAATGTGCTTAATAGGGTAATTAAAGACAGTGAAGAAAAGTTATGTAATGAATACTTGCTAAATGTAAATCATATTCAACCCATTCCAAAACTGTGGAATTGTCTCCTAAGGATGGAAATATATCACATATCACTTCTCAAATTGTTCTTTTCTAAAACTGAATGGGGAAAGAATGGCCCTTCCTTAATTCTACGTATTATTGACTCTTTCTGCTCATTTTACACATGTAAGAGAATTTAATATTTTTTCCCCATTATTAAACCATCTTCCCTATATATTTAAAAAACAATGTACTGAAATCCTGTCTGGCAGCTGCATTATCAGGAAGACCATTATACAGATGCAGCTTTCAGAAAAGTTGCTTTGTCTTCAGATTATGTACAGCTCTGTACAGCTTTGTGCAGAGTATATCTGAATGTAGCTGAGGGCAGAGCCAAGGACATGGTACATTGTATTGTTTAGGGAGAGAACCCAAAACTGCATGTTTGATATGCCCAGAAATCTGAGACTAGTTAAAGATTTTACTTTCCAGATCTGCAAGCTTTTGAAACTGGACATTATTATTCCTTTTTAAAACTAATGTGCAATAATCTAGGACAGCTTCTCAGAAATTTCCAAAGGTAAAATTTGGACTGCTTGCTAGAATTGTTTTCATTTAGTAACAAAGTACAAAATTCAAGTGTAATCACTGTAGTGATAAGGCTATAAATGATGTTAAAAATTCCATATATATTTGAAAGGTGATTTCCTACATTTTAAAGAATGAAGCATAAGTGGGTTTTGCTATTGAGAGAAATGTGTATGACAGCACAATTTCATGTGTATTTCAAGTGAATTAAATAAAAGTTTGGAGATAGTGTTTAAACTATGTTTAAAATTATGTACAATATGTAATCTTATTTTAGTAGATTATGGTGCTGAAAGTTTTGGAAGGTGTGCCCTGAGGGTATATGACACTTTATCTTACCACATCATTTCAGGTAGGATTTGGCAGTTGCAGTCCTGAACTACCAATGTTGGTATGCACAGTCTTTGTCCTCTTCCGAATTCTCAATCCTATCTTTTTCTTTTTTGTGCGTCTTTCTTTTTTTTTTTTTTTTTTTTTTTTTAATTATTATTACTTTATTTTAAGTTTTTATTTTCCAATCCTTTAAATTCTAACAATTTATTTCCCCTCCTTGCCATCATGTGCCCTTTTGGATGCAGTGTTGGGAACGTGGAGGCAGCTGCTCCATGTGCACTTTGTAGTGAGAGCAGCAATTGCCAGGAATGTCTATGCTTGGCTGTTGTAGCAATGCTTCTCATGCTGGCAGGATGGCACCTGCCTAATTAATCTGACAGACAGGGTAACACATGATTGGTGTAAAGAAATCTTTGATCAGTGCTCTCCAATTACTCTCTCTGCTGGGAGTTGTGTGACTTGTGATTTTTAAACCTTTATTATATTTCTGAGCAGTCTTTTCTTACTTTGAGTAGGTCAAGAGGTGTCTCTGGTGCTAGACACTCTCTACTTGCTAAACTTCATGCTGTTCTAGCTTGAAAGAATACCAGTATAGTCCTTTTTTTAGTGAATTAGTCAGTTGTTTATTTTAATTTTTTCCTTTTCCAGAGCTAATGTCTTTTTAGTTCACCACTCCAAAAATATAATATCCAGGTAAAATAACCCCAAAATCATCACTCAAAGAGTCACACCAAGTGATGTTTTTGATTGTGGAATAGATAGATTAAATTAGTTAAAAATGAGAGAATAATGATCAATTAAGATACAGTCTTTCAATGGAAATTATTAAATTATATCGAGCATTTCTCCCATAAACTATATTTTTAAGGCTTTTTTTTTTTTTTTAATTGCAAAGCATTCTAAACATATTAAAAAAACATTCCAAAAGCCATCTTTTCATTTTTATGGAACCCTTAGTCATTTTATTTTGTCATTCCATAGGAAAAGTAGGAATTTTGGAAAAATAGGGCTTGGGTTTTCTTTTTCATTTGGAGACTGGAGTTGGTGGGAGGGTTCAAATGACTGATAGTTGTTGTTTGCTTGCTTGTTATTGCTTGCTTATTTTTTTTTAATGTTGATGCATTTCTCACTCTGTTACTTTTCAGGTGCATTACTTCCCTACCTAATGCAAAATTTTATTTATTTTTTTTTCTTTTGCTCTTCATTCACATTCATGATAAAAAAAAAATACAACAACATTGTTTGTTTGTTTGTTTGTTTGTTTTGTTTTGTTTTGTTTTTAAAGATTCTTCTTCTGTCAATAAATTCCTTATAGTGCCTCAGATATTTCTGTATTTCTTGCACAGATCTTTTAGTTTGGAAGTATTTTTTGCTTGCCTAACCTTATTTATCAAAGTGGTTCCTCCTTTACAAACTAATTACTAGTTAACATGTTAAATGAATCTTAAGTGATGCAGTTCACTGTCCCCATCTGACAATTTTGATAGGTTAACTTATTTTCCTCTGCGTTTCTCTTCTGGAATTTGGCTCAGTGGTTCTTCATGGCTGGAACCAAACTTGTTTTGAAAATTTGTTACAAAAAATATAATTGCTGATGTATAAAAAACTGCTCTCATAGAAGACTGAAAGATATTGCAGTTCTATTAGTAGTGATTCACAAAGAAGTGATAAAGATGAGTAAGGCTTTGATCAGACACTTGATGAAGTCCCCTGTGAAATTCTAAGTTTAGCACTCCACATTAGCATGTGTGAAGAAAAATCCATTAAATGGATCAAAAAAACTGTTATTGGTCACAGTCAAAAAGAAATACCTGGGAATGTTACTGTATTGTGGAGTTTCTCTTGAAACAAAAAATATCTGTGTTTGCTAAAGCAGTATTGTTTCAATGCCGCTAAATTTCAAAACCAACTTCGCTAAGCTTCAAAATCAATGCCCATGAAATTTGCAGTTGATAACATTTTTTTTTAGAGTGGCAGAACAGAGTAGCCCCAGGAATAATCTGCACTGGCTGAAAATACGGATTTTTTTGTAGACAGTGACTTGATATAACCAAAGTCAAAATGATGAATCTAGGAACAAGAAGTGCAGACCATGTTTTCAGAAAGATCCTGTATTCTTGACTGGTGAAAGCACTGACTCTAAAGCAGACTTAGGGAATCAGAGCAGACAAATGAGCTCTCAGTCTAATCAAGATTAGTTCAGTCTCTGGCTGTGAAATAGTGCAGGAAAGACTAGAAGTCAGCTTTTAGTAGAAATGTTGAGAGCTGTGTTCTTTAATCTGTGAAATCAATACTGGAACAATTCTTGGTGATTGATGTTGAGAGCTTAAAAGGGTGCAGAAGAGCACAAGATGTAGAAAAGGTCATATTAACAATGCTTGAGGAAACTTTCCAAAAAATCTGTTTATTTCATCAACAACAATCATATTATTATAGGGTGTAAGATGCATAAATCACTTCAGAAGATAAAATGAATATTGTGTGCAAAAAATGTTCTGTTAAAGTACATGTATATCTGGAAGGTGCACACTAGAGAATGGATCATATTTAATGATTTGGAAATACTTCTTCAGTGAGTTTTAAGGTTTTGAAATAACCCAGCAAACCCTTCTGGAACTCTGAACCCTAGTAACCTGTGAAAATTCGGGGGACTGATATCTTGCATGTAGTCAGAGATAGGGACATGTTTTAGTGGGTGATATTGGTAGTAGGGTGATAGTTGGACCAGATGATCTTGGTCTCTTCCAAACTTAATGATTTTATGATTCTGTGATTCAGATGCTGTGTAGAGAAAAAAAGTAAGCAACGCTGAAGTTCCAGTTCTGTCATTTTGTCGATTTGGGGTATTCGATTTTTATTTATTTAAATATTACTATTGTCTTTTGATACAGTGATATATTTTTTTTTTTCATAAAAGTTATAAATCAGATTTGATTGCCATGATTGCCATCACTGACAAATATCTTGCAGTTATACACTTAGGCTATCAGATAGAACCTAAGGTATAGCAGTAGAGACTTCAGTTAAAATAGTTAAAATTGCTGCCTTGATGGATGCATACATACATATATGTGGCCAAGTCCCCAGTTCTTGAATCTGCATTTCAGCCTGGCTTCAGAGCATGTTTGTTTGGTCGTGGCACCCACATTTACAGGGCTGCTGGATCACGGAAGCATGGAGAGGGAATAGTAGAGCCTGGACCTGTTTTAATTTTATTTGTTCTAACTAATATTTGAAGGTAGCTGTGCTACCACGGATAGAAGGATGGATAGCAAAGAAGCTGTTTTGGTAGAGTTATGTTTCTCTTAACAGGTTGTACAGTCTCTTCTGTTCTTGGCCTACCAAGCTGTCTATATTTGTATTTCAAACTGTAAGCATAGAAAAGGTTCAAGATACTGGAAACGCATGTTTATGGTCAAAGTTTTGTAAACATTTCCCAGTCGTGACAGATGACTGGCTGAAAAGGAAGCTTATGAGAAACATTAAGAACTGGAAGTAGAGTGGTTTTTGAATTAAAGTGTTAAAGAACCTTAATTACCATTATAAATAAATTTCATTTTTATTTATTTATTTTTTTAGAAGGAAGGGAAATAATACTCCAAATCTGAAAGCCAGAGAATATGGGCTTAATCTGATATAGGTATCTGTAGCTGAGTTGGTTCTCTCTTCTATAGACGAAGAATGTTTTGATATGTTAGGACTGGATTCTTCTGATAGGTTTTACGTTCTTCCAGGCAAGATAAATTGTATCCATCTTATTGACAAGATCTTTATTAACTATAATGAAGTATACTGGAAATGTAGATACCAACAATGGGGAATGATGAATCCTATTCAAGATGTGTACCATAGAACCCCTGCAGGCAGTAAAATATTGCACATTTCCATCAAAATGAATGTACTTTCTGAAATAGTTGCGAGAAAATTATATCCATTCTTCCCAGCATAGTAACATGAAAGATCAAGCATTTCATTAATGGAGGAAAAAATTCATATGCATTGTATAGTTGACTGATTTATGCTGAAAAGTGCTGTTTATCTTTGAACTCTCAAATTGCAGGTCAGACTGGCTTGTGTAACTTTTTCTTTTGTTTCAGAATGTTCTGTGCAGATACGATTGAACAGATACGTGCATGAAAGATTTCTTTCTAACAAAAGCCAAGTAGTTTTCTCCAGCTGTAGCCTATCCTGCATATAATAAATGCAGGCTTGGGTAGTGACCCCCAGCTATCATAAATAGCACTAACCCTTAGCTGGTATTTTGGAGCTAGAGGAGAAAAGTACTGATTAATGATTCTGTTCCATTTCCCTGAACGATCTCCAATCAAGAAGGCTCAATGCTTTACTCAAGTTTGCTTTCTGTATTTGTTCACATACCTTTCTGCAGAAATATTGAGACTTATTTATGGACTTTAGAAAAATAATTTTACAGGAAGTATGAATAAATATTTTTAGAAACCAAATATTTTTATAAAGTGTATATTTTTAAATCGTTGCCAACGTACCCAGCATAACTGAGACTTTCTTTTTACACTTGAAATTTCCTTGATAAACTACTAACTTCTGGAAACAAAAAAATACAACAACAACAAAAAAAGCATTTCTGTTTGTCTTTTAACTTTTAGAATAGTTCGGACATTGACATTTGTTGAGTTTATCTTTTTAAAAAATTAAAGTATTGAGATCTTTTGTATGGCTGTATGGTTTGTAGTGTTAATGCCATGTGTGTGATACATTCTAAAAAAAAATCTACATTGTAATGATAGATCTTAAGTGACTTACTGAAAATAGGAAATGGGGTTCTGGTAGCTGCCAGAAGAATGTGTGTTTGTTTTGTGTTTTTTTTTTTTTTTTTTGGTTGTTGTTGTTGCTTTTTTTTTTTTTTTTTTTTTTTCCATCAAATGGACAGTAGGGTTCTCTATCTCTTTTAAAAAATTATTTGACAAACAGTCTGAATTTAAGATAAATCAACAAACAAACAAACAAACAAATGAAGGAAAGTCTTCCAATGGTGTTTTCACTTGGTATTGTAATGATTTTTTTTCTTCATTAGTCATTAGTCATATCAAAGTGTTGAAGTGCTTGTGTTGTTTCTAATTTTGTGGAGCAAGTAGGTAGTTTTAGGTGCAGGTCAAAATATACAATTGAAGCTGCTAAAAGCTAGTTTAATTTATTCATTAAAAGTACAAGACACAACATTGAGTGACTGGTTAGGGTAGTGAGTGTCTTAATGCATGATGATTCCACCCATGAAAAGTCCTTTTTAATATCTTCCTGGCACCAGTAACTCCCAAGCTTCCATACCAGGCAGCAAAACAAAGGATTGTAGAATTCAAGGATAATGTTCTTACCTACTCTTTTGCTGAACAGATAGAATAAAAGAATGTAAACCCCAAGTGATCGGGCACTCATTGGATCAGTTGATTTACCTCTGCTATCCTTAAAGAAGACATTTTAACACACTGAACTACTTTATCATATGAGATGTAATAATTGTTTTAAGATTTTAGATATGTTTTTGGTGTTGTGTCAGAGAGTAAAGGAAACTTTTCCAGTGTTCATGGTATGTTTTTTTTTTTATTGTTACCAGATCCATTGAAAATCTGTGGAAATTCTGTTTCCAAAATCAACTAGCTGTGATAGCACTCCAGTTATGGAATCAGTTCATGTTTGTATTCAGAAGTCATCAGGAGGGAAACACATATATATATATATATAAAATTATATCTATATATTACATATATTTTATATAATACAAATATATATTAATTAATTAGTATAATGTGGTTTCCTAATTATTTTGGTCCCAGTTTTATACAGTTTGTGTTGGAATTTGAAAATCCAAATGCTTATTCTGTAATTTGCAGGAATGCTGGGTGCCTGAGACTTGGCTTGCTGTAAATACTGTCAGTGCACTTATATGCACAGGCCATGATTTGAGACTAGATTTGCATGCTGAATTATTGCACCATTAAATGCCTTTAATCTCCCACTACAAATGAATTGTCATCTTGCCATTAAAAGTAATGTGTCATGTCATGTACTTTGGCATGAAGTTTAATCCTATCTGCATCAGGAAGTTTGAAAGGGACAACGTGTATGATTGTGCAACCAGACCTGCCAAGTGTTTCATGCACCCAGCTGAGACGGGGGATGTTTGGCCTGGCTGAGGGAAATGCCTGCAGCTGCTTTCTTTCACCACTGGGAATATTCTGTCTTGCTGTTGAGATCTGCTCCTGGTGCAGTGCCAGCATCAGGTGTCACCAAAATGTGCTGTCTGGTGGTATCATATGCCCTGTCACCCTCAGACATTGCCACGTGTCCCAGAAGTCATTGCATGCATTCTTTCAGCGACCTGCGTGTTCAGATTCTTGCTGTGCTGCTTTTCCTTCTGAATTGTGATCTGAAAGTTGTAATTTTAAGCAAAATACATACTCATACAAGCTTGTTAAATATGCATAAAGTAACAAAGCTTTTGCAAATAGCTGGAATTGTAAATGAATTAACAAAATCATGATGAAGGCCCATTGGAGGTAGAGAATATTTCTTGCAAGGATTTAACTCAAAACTTTTAACTGAAAAACTCAGGGAAGTATTAACAAACGAAAAGATTTCTGTGGAATCTTGTTTAATCAGAAGCATCATCTTCATGTTACATCTGTAGCATGTGTAGCATGCTTTAAATTATTTTTGCGAGCTTCTAAGCTTCTTCTTCCTTTTTTTTTTTTTTTTTTCTGCCAGTTTTTTGAAGTAAGGCAGCTACACTGTGAAAGAAAGGCCAGCAGTAATTTTCCACAGGTTTGAGCCTTTATTTATCTTCATAAGTTACAAGCATTCGAGAATGCCACTTCTCAGGATGCTTTTTAGAAGGATCTAATTTCAGATAATATTTCTTCTTGTTTCTTAGTGATTAGTTAGTGGTTGTTTTTTTTGGCTTCCAAGCCAAATATGCATATAATATATATGTATATATATTCAATTTAAGCATGAGTTCTCTTATTTCGCTTCTTTTGCTAATATTTTTTTTGCTTCTTACTGTATTTCAAAAATTAGGTGCATTCTTTTTTTGCCTGTTTTCCTGCATGAAACAAGATCACATGAACAGTATGATAGCTGAATCTTGATAAGAAACATGTCTATGGATGTTTGTAGTGAAATTAAATCTTCCTCATTTTCAGTATATTGTTTACATGAACCACAAATTAATTATGTGGGCTTCTGACTTTTAGATGGCAAACACATCCTTTTAATTTGTGTTTTGCATACAGTTATTGCACATCTCTATATTTTCTATGATTGAATCCTAGAAGCCAGAGCTACAAATACATGTTCCATCACTAGCAAGAGCTATTTTTATGGAGTTATTATTTTTTTTTCTCCAGTAGCTCTTACAATAAATTGTCTGGTAATATATACTGTTTTTTTTTTTTTACTTTTTGTCAGTAATTTGAAGTGTCATTCTGTCTTTCATAATTAGGAAATGTATTCCATTCACTTTCATGCCTGCCTAGCACTCTTGATAATGAAATTAAAGATATTAAGATAACAATGTGATAGAAGTGTGAGAACTCTTCAAGAATAGTTTGCAGTAACATAATGCTATACTTAAGCAATCACACGTTCCTTTTTCTGACACAGCAAACTAAAAAAAAAAAAAAAAAACACAACAAAAAAAAACAACTCTTGGTAAAATAATAGATTTATATAATTCCACTCTAATTTATATGTGCTCTTATTTATTGATGGAACCGTTTATAGGTTATAGAGCTAAGTTTTATCTTAATGTTACCTCTAATTCTAAAGAGTTAGTAAGAGTTGTAAGCAGTTGAAAGAGACATGCTTTTGCAGTCATTTTTAGCTTAGAATTCTCACATTTTGTGTAACAAACACTTGACAAAGATATCACTAATGATCTCGATTAGGAGATTTTACAACAGTGAATTTGAATTTATTCCCAGCTCTTTATAATTACATTGAAGACCATAGAATCTTCTTGCATATACGTTTCTTAAACTGTAATTCATACATTCAAATTACTAAAGACTGAAAGATTGCTAAAGTTGCTTATTTGTGCCTGGTCAGCATTCTTGATGTGTTTGTTATGGTGTAGAATAATTAGAGGACTTGGGTTTGCAAGCAAGGTGTCTGTAAAGTACTTGGCTATCCTAAGTAAAGCTAAACTATAGTGTAATACATGGATATAGTGTAATATCATGGATACCGAGGAGAAACACTGACTGGTACAAACCACGTATTTTTTTTCATGAAGTTCCAGGCAAGAAACTGATAAACCAAAACCAAACAAACCCAGACATTTAACCACTTCCTGTGCTTGTGAATTATTTTTGATTTTGTTTCATGTGGATATAGGTATTGGGTCATCCAAGTGACACAAGGTACACTTTAAATTGAAATGATAACAGATTTTAGTCTCTAAAATCAAACTGTTGATGATCTTCAGTTCCCATATTTTTCCTGTCTCTACTCATCTTTGTATCTGAGCTCTCCTTCCTAAGTACGAATAAAGAGGAGATGTGAGAGTTTGAATGTTTAACTTACAGTGCTAGGTTCTTAAAAATAGAGTGCTATCATCAATGGAAATGACTGTCTCTATAAAATTAGAGAATTGAATCAAATCTAGGTGTATGTTTCCAGCAAGGAAAACAGAAATACATGGAAGTTCTTTAGACAGGGAGCACTTCAGCTGGACTAAAACTTACCTGTTTCCATATATTTTTCCTGTTATTCTTAAAGTTGTATCAGATTTCAGAGTGAAATATCTCTTAGCAACTATTGAATTTTTATAGGGAGATATAGAATAATAATAATTAATAAAAGAAAAATCTTAAGTCCTGTTTTGAAAATTAAGTTACTCCTGTAGAAATTGTTAAGCTTACTATTGGTGCATGTATTGGTCCCCAGCAAGCTTGTCCCAGCGTTGTAAGTACTAACAGACTTCAAGTGCAGGGGTGTATGTTTTCTGCTCTTCAAAATATTCATTGAAAATTATACAAAAGTACTTTTTAAGTATAAGAGCTCTCATATACTCTGTACTGAGAGAAAAGCTAGTGAATGATCCTAGCCTTGTAAAAGATATCTCAAAGTTTCTGTCATTGGAAATAGCTGATAGTCATTTATGAGTATCAGAATAATTCTTATATTTCTGTTAAAAAAATAGGTCATTGAAGAACCTGAACTAAGTGACAGAAAAATCCGAGTCATGAGAAGAAAAATCTGTTGACAGAAAACAGCGTTTGAACAAATTTAAATTTCTAAATTTGGATTAAAAAAAAATGAAAAAGACAGACTTTGGTCAACTTTTTTTTTTTTTTTTCCTTCAACAAAAAAGGTTAAAAACCCAAACTCCATCAAAAAAAAAAAAAAAAAAAAAGGCATTTTGGGCAAGCTAGCTATTGGTTTATAGCTTCTGGTCATCAATGAACTTGCAGGTTTAAAAGTCAGTCCAAACATCAGTCTGCTGAGAGCTGTATCTCAGAGAGAAAATATCTGACGTATATTCAGAATTATCTCTCTAATAATTGAACATTGTCTTGATCTTCAGAGTACTTTACAGGTCTTAAAACAATTCAGTAATTTTTAAAAGCCTGTGATGACATGTATGAAGTAGTCCTCTAAAAATATCACCCATTTTATTCAAAATAACTAAGAATAAACAAAACTGTGAGGTAATTTTAAGCTGTTCCACAAAAATAAGATTATTTCAGCCATCATTTTAGTAATTTTTTCTGTATCTTCTTTTTACAAGACCTATTATTGATGGTAAAAATCAGCCCTGGTCAAAATGATCAAAAACATTGGGATTTGACGCTAAATAAGTCGAGTCGAGAACAATACTGCCTCCCCCCCCCCCCCCCCCCCCGTGAATTGCATGTGTTCATAGTTACTTAAGATTGCTGGATATTAGAGCCACTATCTAAGCAGCCAACTTAACCACACCATATTTCCCTCAGCATTGGTAAAGTAGGTCAAATTCTAATATTTACTGTGACTTCTTTTTAAAAAGCTTTCTGTCATCCTGTTACAGACAAACTAAAATATCAGTCACATTTGACTAGCAAATGTTTCAGGCTCATGACCTCTGCTAATACTGGCATAACAGCTTAGGTTTCAAGTTTATTGCAAAATTGAAAAATATATCTTGTGCATTTCTCTAGTTGCACTACATTAATTAAATAAATGAAATAAATGTTTTGCCCTGCTTTGCATTAGAAAAAGTGATGTGCATATTATGTTCTGTTATATGTTAATGGAGGAGTTCAGGTTTGCCCATTGCACGCAGAAATGTGGACATGGTAGGTGGATAACTATCAAGTTAATTATGTGCAAATTGTTGTGCACTATTCTGTTTTCATAGGCTTTTACAGATTATAGCCAGATGGGTCAGATTGCTGCAGGGGTCATATAACCCTTTACTGCCCCAATGGAGTGGCAAAAAGTTGTTCATGGCTGAAGAGTAGTGTAAAGTCCTGCTTCCTAAATTTGGGTGCAACCACCCTCAGTGTTCAACCCAGTGATAGTGTAAAAGCAAGGAGGAAAGCAGAAATAGTGTCAGAAGCTAGTGCAATCCTAGAATACCCAAGCCTGAACTTGGGGCTGAATGATTTCTGCAGCCCCAGTCTTATCTTGGAGTGTCCAGAACTGCTCTGCTCCTTTATAAAAGGGCACACCTTTGTGGCTCCACTATAGAAGAAATGTACAGTCAGCTCTAATGAAAACTATTGGTCTCAAATGTTACACAGACTGAACAAATGCTATTTTTTAAAAGTACTTTCTGTCAGGATGTGTAAATATTGTTTCTGCTGAAAATAAGTATATTCCAGATGTTTTATATGCATTCCAAAAATTATACTGATTTTTGTGTACTGAAAATTGCCTTTTGACAACATGTTTTGTAGATAAATACAGAGTAAATCTTGCTGCTTTTCCTCCCATAGTGTATCACAGATGGAGTAAATGGGGCCGTAAGTCCCCTGGGTTTTTAAAAATTCACTGCCTTAGTTCAGATATTGTGGCTGCATCATTGCCTCACCACTGAAACTGTCTGACTCAGTCTGGCATACTGGATGCAAAGCCCCGCTAGATTAAACTGATAGCTTTGCTTAAAATCTCTTTATGGATTGTTAATCACCAAAACAGAGGCTATACAGTATTGCAAATATTTACAGGACTGAGAATGCTGTGATGCCTGGATAATCTGGTAGATTTGAAAGGCGGTGGTGAGCAGTTATTCTGAATTCATGAGCAGTTAGTCAAAGTCAAGAGTCAGGTAAAATTTAGAAGTAGTAACTGCACCAATAGTTTTGATGTACCTAGCTCAAATGTCTGTGAACCTGGCAGAATTCTCTCTCCCTGGAATTTAAGGAAAGATTTTGAGATTTACCTGCAAAATGACAATGTTAAGATTATCCAGGATTTACTCTTAAAACATGATTTTTTTCAATGACAGGAAAGATTGAAGTGAGTAAAAGCTTTGATTCAAAACACTTGCATGATATATTTTGGAACATAATACAAATTCATGAAAAATCCATCAGCTTGTGCATTCACTTCTTTCCATTAGTTTTCTACAGACAAATATGTATGTATGTCTGTGAAATCCCCCAGAGTAGTTTTTTAATCCCTAATGGTGCTTTGGCGTTTTGTTGCTTAAACTTTATTATTACATCAGCTTATGTAAGTATGGTCTCATTTAACTTGGTTGAGGAGTTTGTTTCCTGCCAAACAATTTGTTTTGAAAACTTGGATCTCACCCACTCCTACACCCCTCCTGGCACAATGAAAAATATCTGCAGGAAATTAATCTGTTAATCTTCCTGGAAAGCATATTTAAAAGGAAATGTAGGTTATTTTTAAAGCAGGAAAGGAAAGTGTTAATTGTAAAAGGATGTTGGTGAACATAATTACCCTATAGAATTAACTTGTCGCTGTATAAACTAAATTATAGCAAGGAAGTAACTTAGTTGGAAAATACAAATTGTATCATAGTATCATATTTTGCTAAAATATCTCATAGGCTTTATAAATGACCAAGAAGCAAAGATATGCTTGACTGTCAATTAGCTAAAGGCTTTTCTTCCAGTACAGAGTATGTTTATATATAATAAAAGCATTTGACAGTGCTAAATAGTTTATTATATCAATTATATTTTGCTTTAACAGTACCTATTTCTGTATCATTTTTGTCATGAATATAATCACATTTTAGTAAATAAAGTAAATATTGGATTGTAATTTGGTTTCTCTTTACATTATGAATTAATAAAAATTTAACTTGAGGTTAGAGTCTTAAAAACACTAAAAAAATCTTTGCAAAATCTTGCAGAGCAGTGAATTTTATTTGTCAAGATGTCTATTGAAGTCTTACATTGGTAATTTTACACACTTTGAGAGGTATCAGTATTTGATGGTTGGACCAGATGACCTTGAAGGTCTCTTCCAACCTTAATGACTCTATGATATTAATAAGAATTATTTTCTTTTTATATGAATCCCTCTGTATTCTTTGTTTAAAAGTTATCCTTCTGGAATTAATTCCAGAAGTAATTTCAGAAAAAATATTGTTATATTTTGGAGTCTCTGAATGCTTACCTTGACTACAGTCTTGAAACTTTTCTTTCATTTTATAAAGTTTAGCATGTGTGCAAAACAAACAAAAAACTTTTTTATTTTTTTATTTTTATTTTTTAAGATTTTTAATTCTCCAAAGTGTTTTTTATTTTCAAAAATTTTGTAGCGTAGCTACAGAAATTGCATAGGATACAAGTTGAAGGATGCTGGTGATAGATGGGCATGGTTCTCACTGCAAACATGGCTAAGTGCTCTTGACTCAAAGAGATGTCAAGTGTCTTCTTTAACCCCATCTGAATAGGGTGTTCTCACAACTTGTCTCCTCTGCACCCTTTTGTAGTATGATAATTTGTGTCTAGCTTTGTGACTTCTGAAATAATTTAATTTCCTCTGTTTTCCTCATATGTTTATTAAACTTCCACTAAGCAATTTGTAATCAAGCACAAGAAGCTATCATAATAGCTGTCCTGCTTTCAGGCATCCCCCAGCACCCCCTGTGCTCTTTCACCTCAGCACAGGCCAGGGTAGCTCAGCACGTGTCAAACCAAGTGTCATTCCTTTGTGGTGACTGGTAAAAACTTACTGTTGCAAACTTATTTTTGTGGCTTTTCTGTTTTGGATAGCACAAGCATAAGCCTTCAACTTTTCCTGTGCTGATTTCCTGATTGGGAATCTGTGCCAACTCACACTAACATCAACACTGGGGCTATTCCAGTTATTGTTCTGGATGGAGAGTTTAGGAGGAGACCTCCATTAAGCTAATTTTCAGTGTATTAACTGCTTATTTGCTGTTCTGTCTTCCAATTGCAGTTTGACATGCAAAATTTATATATTACAAAAATACTTTATCTTTTCTAAATGAATAAGAAGCTTTGTAATGGTAGCAGACATGCTCCTAGAAACTGGAGGTTCCAGATTTCTGTGGCTACCCTTCCCTCCTACTTTGTACTTCTACTTTAAGAACTATGTTTTTACTAAACTGTCAGTCTGACAAACTATATGTGCTGGAGGCCTGGAAGCAATTTACTGCTGAAGCGGTTGCTCCTGTTGTGTTGGGTTTTTGTTTGTGTGTGTTTGTTTGCTTGTTTTTATAATCTGTGTTGATAGAATATCAGTTAGATATAGTTGGGTTAACAGGCAAAGGACTTGTAATTTTCAATAATATATAGTTATATATAAAATATATATTGTTATTTTGCCAAAACCATGACCAGAGTCAAGGAAAGCAAGGAATAGGTAAGTTTTATGTCCATGAAACAAATGAGATCCTGAGGTTTTATCAGAACAGAGCTTGTTATTTGCTTATCCTCATGGGAGCTGAATATTACAATTAACTTACTGTAATGGCAGGTTAACAAAAGACCTGAGAGTCTGTCTTAAGTGAGATGGGTTCAACAAGAAGGTTGAATTTTCCCCAAAACATGTTTCTTAAATCAAAACACCTCTGCACCTTTTTAATTCAGGGCATACCTGGAATACAATTTTATGAACATCAAGTAATATTTTAGTGACTTCAAAATTTTAATTTCCACTTAAATCAGTCAGTTCACAGTAATTACAGTATTTTTATTTTTCTTTTTCTTTCTTGCTTTTAAAATTATATAATTGTATGATAGTGAGAGGATTGATAAGTGTTTCTTGAGTACATGATCTAATTCTGAGACTATACTTAACATTTTAGTTTGCTATAATATGACTTTAAATGTATATTAATCTTTTAGGTATTTCTTCCAAAATGGATTTGATTTCTGACTGTACCTTACAGCATCAGATATGCCATTTCTTATTCAATATTTTAAAATATTCTATTCTTTGGAGCTTTAACACAGCCCTGAGCTTCTTTAAAGTGAAGAGCAGTTTCTGTCCAACTCTGTATTTATAGAAAAAAAAAAAAAAAAAAAAAAAGTCCTCTGTGAATCTCCTTTTAAATGTTTTCCTGACCATATTTACTCAGATATGTTGTTGCTTGTTATTATAGAAACATATGCTTTAGATTTGTTTGCAGGGAGGACAATAAGCGCTTCTTCTGCAGCTTTGAGAAGAAAATTTACTTTGAAGCATTGAGTTTATTGAGCTCAACAGTAATAAGTGTTCATGCTAGTTCAGCTGTGCTAGTTCTTTTTAAGATGATATGTATGTTTGTGAATTATAAGACATACTGTCTTCTTCTTTGTTAATAACACTGCACTGCTGAATCAGGAGAAATAATAGTAAACTGTTTTTGGCCAGTGTTGTCGAAAACAAATCTCAGCATTGTTCCATTCACTTTGATGGGAAAAAAAAAAAAAAAAAAAAAAGTATATTTTGGCAGAAGTTTATCATTAAGCAAATACCACTATTTGGAACAACCAAGAAAAATAAAATTAAGCTATCAGGGCACTATGTCAGGCACATGATCTTAAACTTTGCTTGCTTCATTTAGCATTTCATCATCAACAGGGCTTATATTAGGCCCATCGCTATTACAGGCTTTATCACACATCAGTCAGGCACTTGTAGCATTGTCTTTTTTAGGTAACTACAATAATAAATACATTTCTATTTTCCCTCTTCATTTTCTTAATGTTAGTTAATTGTCTTATATGTGGAGAAAACAAAACAAAACAAGCAAAAATCAATCAATCAAACAAACAAACAAAAAACAGTTTAAATAGGTAGGAGAGCAGTAGATTGGACCAAACCTGGAGACTGGGAAAATGAACAATGGAGGCATGTTTTCATTAGATTAGAAATATTATTCTTTGGAACTCAAGGTACAAATTATGCTGTGCCATAATGTTCTTTTCAAACACACAAGATAAAATTTGCATATCTAAATTGGATCAGCTTGAATGGGTCTCCCTGCTGTCTCATCCCCTCAGCTGCAATCTTGCTGAAATGGCCTGCAGGTGGATCCAAATAATAATTTTTAAGCCTATTTTTAAGAGCATCTCTAAAATGAATATATATGTTTTTTAGTTTTACATTGATTTGTTGCAGTGAACATCAGCAAAAAAATCTCCTATGCCTCATCCAAGTATAATCTACATGATAACTGGAGGTTTGAATTCAATTTGCTTTGCATTGACTTTAAGAATAAAAATTTTAACTGGCTCAATAAAATCACAATTGTTTCAATGTTAAAATTGCATTATTATTATTTTATTTATAAATAAATATTTTATTTATAAATAAATTTATTTATAAATAAAATAAACATTTTATTTATAAATAAATTTTATTTATTTATTTATTTTTTCTCATGGGGGAAGAGAAGAAACTTTTTATGACTATGTTTAAATTTTTTATGATTAATTTGAATAGTTTTGCCATTGGGGGTGTGTGTGGGGGTACCTTTCAAACAATCTTAACAATCTTAGTCCAAGTCCACAATTCTTTTTTTTTTTTTTTTCTCTTTTCTCTCCCTTCCCCTCCTCTCCTCTTCCTTTCTCTTCTTTTTTTTAAAATAAGCTTGCTATACTGATTCTGATTTCCCCTTTCCCTTTCCATGAACTCTTTTCTCCTAACTTTGATAACATTACCCTACAATGCATCTTTAAGGAAGTGGATTTTTTTTTGTTTTTCCATTAAAGCCATGATGTTCTTAATAGAGGTATAATTTTAGTTCCTTTTGTATATCTGCTTAATTTTATTTTGTGTTCATTTGATAGTTTGACTTTTTTTGATTTAATCTTAAACAGTGAAAGAAATATTTTAACCTTGAAGGACAACAGTGCTGCAGTTCAAAGACAATGTTTTGATTCCTGTACAGTAGAGCTAAAGAGTTCTAAGGGTACAATAGGTACATAAGGGTACAATATTCTATTCAAAAGAGTTCTAAGTACAATATTCTTGCATAGATATACTTTAATATGTGTAATATATATATAACGCAATCTTAGACTATAAAACTTCCTTGTTGTGACTGTAAAAATCCAGGTATGGATGACCTCAAGTTTATGCCAGTTCAGTTTGTTTTTCGAGCTACATGTGTGTTAAAACAGTCCATTATCTTTTCACATAAGCAGTATGCTCTAAACAGAGTCCTTATGCTCTGTTTAATGATCAAATAGTAGCAGGAATGGTTGTGACGTCAACGGAGCTTCACCAGACCCTGTCCAAGGTCCTGAGTACTGGGATTGGTCTCAGCATGTTGAGAAGGTATCTCACCTCGTACAGAAGGCAAACTCTGGGTTGTTTGAACGGTTGTCTGCCACAAATCAGTGCATTTATTGCAAGATTATATTTGTTCTGGTTTGGGATGGGATAGAATTAATTTTCTTCCTAGCGGATGATATGGTGCCATGTTTTGGATTTAGAATGAGATTAATGCTGATAACACACTGATATTCAGCTGTTGAGCAGTGCTTATACTATGTATTTGATTATACTAATCAAAGACTTTTCAACTGCTCACACTGCCCAGCCAGTGAAGAGTCTGGGGAGGCTGGAAGGGGAAACAATCAGTACAGCTGACACAAACTGGCCAAAGGGATATTCCATACTATACCGCATTAAGCTGAACAATAAAAAAGGGTGGAGTTGGCTGGGGTGAGGACTGCTGCTACTTGAGAACTGGCTGTACGTTGGTCAGTTGGTGGTGAGCAATTTCACTGTGTATCACTTGCTTTGTGTATTCTATTATTATTAATAATTTATTTATTATTATTATTATTATTATTTATTATGTTCTCTTCTTCTTCTGTCCTACTAAACTGTCTTTTTCTCAGTCCGTGAGCTTTACTTTTTCTTCCGATTCTCTTCCCTATCCCACTGGTGGGAGGTGAGCAAACAGCTATGTGGTGCTTAGCTGCCTGCAGGGCCAACCCACAACAATATTCAAAGTGGGTGTTTTTTTTTCCCTTCCCTCTTTTTTTTTTTTTTTTTTTTTCCTTTTTTCCTTTTTTCCTTTTTTCTTTTTGCCATCTGTTTTATGTGGAATGTTAGAATATTACAGAAAAGTGAAAGTTGGTCTGTTGGTAGTTTAACTTTTGAATGGTTCAAACTGAACATTAGCAAACTTATGGTAGTTTACCTACTATATTAGCTACCTCCATTAACTCAGGCTGGTGTTTCTGTTCGTTCCTCTAGAAGATCTGAAGGCTCTGTTAAGTTCAGGTTTTCATTTATATATGCACACACACATATATATTCTGATTTACGTTGATGGAGTTTTTCTCTTGTTTTTGCCAACATAATTTGAATTATTCTTCCTAATTAAGCAATGAAGTAATGTTAATATTGCATCCAGAAATATTTTATTTATTTATTTATTTTTAAGATCATAATGACTGTCTTGTCTAATATTCAAGGTGGTGTTTTTGACCTAGAGTCCAATGGCTTCATCTGACTGATGTGATGGAGCTCATCTCTTTTCTACTATAATAGAAGATTAGTAATGCTGCTTCTGTAGAAACACCTTAAATGTCTTTGGTAAGGAGGGGAATTAGAAGGGGGGAGGCTAAGGAATAGAAGTTATGTGCAGGAGGTTGTCTGACTTCAACATTAATTCTCTTACTTTAGGGTTTTAGGGAATACAGTAAGGTTTAAATGCTTACTTTTCTTTTTACATATGTTATTTTTATTATGAAGAACATAAAATGCCAGCATTTTTTGAGAAAATTCTAACTGTGTTGTGATGGTGGGAAGGGGAGTTGTACACCAAACAATGTGGTGCTACTGTGCTCAAGTTGTTAGTGGACCAAGCAAGTAGGGATGGACTGTGTCAGGGAAGCTTCTTGCACATGTAAGCAGACATATCTAGAAAGTTAACAGACCCATCCCAATTAGCACTGCAGTGTTTGGCACAGGTGAACTGGGTCAAAGTGTATTGAATGTAGTATTCAGTGTACAGAATGTGTACAAAGTGTACAGAATGCAATATTCATTTACACCTGTTTCAGGCTCTGGGCAGCAGTTCAACATGGCATTAGACCTCTAAACAATCTTCCTCTATCATCCATATTTGTGTGTTGAGGGGCTAGCCAAAGAGCTACAGACCACTGATCAAATCAGCTACTGACAGTATCAGGGTATTTACAGAAGTTTCAGGTGTTTTCCTGTTACTTGTTGATCCATGGCCTATACTGATATTTATTACATTCAGTTCTTGTTTGCACTGCCTTTTAGCTATGGCTTATACTCAGCTCTTGATCAAGGCAAGGTCAAGATGCTTCACTGACAACTCATTATTTATTATTTATTATTTTAACATAACTGCAAATTTCAAGAGGTCACATCATGGATCCTATGTTGTAATTCTGAAAATGGGTGAGTAGAATAGTTTTGTGTGAGAGTGTGACTGTTCAGTTTTGGCTATATATCTGTGTAAGTTAAGACAGCATGCCTTCTAAATTGTAGGTGTGGTGCTTGGCTTTCTATGGCAAGTCTTATGCAAAACATTATCACAGTATAATAATTTGTAATGAAATTCCATGATACTGTCTTTCTCACTAACCCTTAGTCTTTTAAACTGCATTCACTGTTTATAATAAAGCTGAAGTAATTTGGTGCATCAGACAAAAAACTTGCATTAAGTATCCTTTCTGATCTGCTTCTAGATATGTTGAAAGTATTTACCATCAGAGACAACGTGGGTTTTTAATTCATTAGGGAAACTGCGGTACAGAAAAGTTTCTTAAAAATGAAATTACTGCAGAAAAAGAAATACCTTGAAAGTTTAATAATAATCTTTGTCAAAAGCAGTGTTTGTATTTTGCAAAGAAATCACTTGTTCTACCATAGTGAAGCTAATTATTCTTAACACACACTAGCTATGCTGAATTGCAAAAGGAACACTAGGCTTTGTAAGTTGCAGGAATTAAAACACTATCAGTTGAGTTAATGAAGAGCATAGAATGAATATGATCTCATTTTTGCAATGCAGTTAAAATGAAAACCATTTAAAGAACTGTTGCAAAAATCATAATTTAAGAAGGAAAAACAAACAATAAAGCAAATGTTTACTATCTATTTTAATTACTTACTGCTTAGAGGTATGCATTAGGGTTATTTATTGTTTGATTTCAAGTTCTTTCATTTAATGCCTTAAGACTACAGTGGCTAATGGTCCATTCTGAAATCAAATGAATACAATCTTTTGTATTCCATTATGCAAAACCAAAGAAAACTATTTGGGATCATTTCATTATGTTAGCATCTGCAAAACAGTACTTGAAATTGCAGGTTAACATAAGGATAGCAATGTGAAAAAGAATATGAAAAATAAAATTCTTGCACATTTTTAAAAATAGAACTTTATTTGAATTGAGGAAAAATTGAGACTAGGTTTCTGAATTATATTCTGAAGATGTGAATGCAATAAAAATGCTATTTCCTTTTCATATTTTAATGAACTTTACACTTTTCTAGTGCTTGATGGGAATAAGAAGTTCTATCTTGAACAAAGCAATAACAACTTTTTTTTTTTTATTATTTGCATATATGTAATAAAGAAGTAGATGGATGTCCTCCATTCCTCCAAAGATCCAAGATATGTTTTTATTTCCTTTGTGAAAACTATGTATTCACCTATATAATTAGGACTTGAAGTCGGAAGTCTTGACTTTTGAGGCTTTTTTTTTTTTTTTTTTTTTTTTTTTTTTTTTTTTTGAGGCTAGGAACCCGCAGTGCACTTTCCCAGTGTCTTTTTGAAATGAAAATTAAATCTTGGCTAGGAGCTTAGAAGAAGCCCTGCCAAACTGCCTATAAAAAATCTAGGGTAATTTGCATAAGAGATCGTGGTAGTTTAGATAACTCAATATAGTTAAGTTTTACATTAAAAACATATGATTCACAAGGTCAGCAATCAATCAGTATTTCTGGTTGGTTGCCAGTAAACCAGTTATTGACAGAGAGAGGGGACATCCGGTAGGCGTATGCATCTTTAAATGTTTGACATAATGAAGGGAATTCTTTACTGAATCCTATCAGTGTGATACTTTGCTACAGCAACTCTGTACAGAAGTGTAATTTATTGAACTGTAAATCAGCCTAAGTAAGGTACAGTGTGCCCTGCTTTTCAGCAAGTTTCAGTATTTAGCATGCATTCAACAGCATAAAATAATTAAACTCTTTCTTTAGACAATAAAATAAGGGCAAACTTCTGTGTATGTTATGGGTACAACTATATGTCTGTAAGAAGAAGGAAGAACTGAAATGATCAGGGGGTGTTTGAACATGCAATCATCCACCAAGGTCTACAAAGCAGGTTGTTTATAATGTTTTCTCTAATATTTTTTCTGCTTTATGCGTGACATGTGCTTTTCTTTTTTTTTTTTCTTTTTCTTTTTTTTTTTTTTTTTTTTTGTACTGGAAAACTTGATTCTTTACATGAATTCATAGAATCCTAGAATCATAGAATATCCTGAGTTGGAAGGGACCCTTAAGGATCATCAAGTCCAACTCTTGACACCGCACAGGTCTACCCAAAAGTTCAGACCATGTGCCTAAGTGCACAGTCCAATCTCTTCTTAAATTCAGACAGGCTCGGTGCAGTGACCACTTCCCTGGGGAGCCTGTTCCAGTGTGCAACCACCCTCTCTGTGAAGAACCCCCTCCTGACGTCCAGCCTAAATTTCCCCTGCCTCAGCTTAACCCCGTTCCCGCGGGTCCTGTCACTAGTGTTAATGGAGAAAAGGTCTCCTGCCTCTTGACACCCCCTTACGAGGAAGTTGTAGACTGTGATGAGGTCTCCCCTCAGCCTCCTCTTCTCCAGGCTGAACAGGCCCAGTGACCTCAGCCGTTCTTCGTACGTCTTCCCCTCCAGGCCTTTCACCATCTTTGTAGCCCTCCTCTGGACACTTTCCAACAGTTTCATGTCCTTTTTATACTGTGGTGCCCAGAACTGCACACAGTACTCGAGGTGAGGCCGCACCAGCGCAGAGTAGAGCGGGACAATCACCTCCCTTGACCTACTAGCGATGCCGTGCTTGATGCACCCCAGGACACGATTGGCCCTCCTGGCTGCCAGGGCACATTGCTGGCTCATATTCAACTTGCTGTCTACCACGACCCCCAGATCCCTCTCTTCTAGGCTGCTCTCCAGCGTCTCATCGCCCAGTCTGTATGTGCAGCCAGGGTTTCCCCGTCCCAGGTGCAGGACCCGGCACTTGCTCTTATTGAACTTCATGTGGTTGGTGATCGCCCAGCTCTCCAACCTGTCCAGATCCCTCTGTAAGGCCTTTACGCCCTCATTTGAGTCCACAACTCCTCCAAGTTTGGTGTCATCAGCAAACTTGCTCAAAATACCCTCTATTCCTACATCCAGATCGTTTATAAAAATATTGAAAAGTACCGGCCCTAAAATGGAGCCTTGAGGGACCCCACTGGTGACCGCCCGCCAGCCTGACGCAGCCCCATTTACCATAACCCTTTGGGCCCTGCCCGTTAGCCAATTGCTCACCCATCGTATGATGTTTTTATTTAGCTGTATGGTGGACATTTTGTCCAGTAGGATCCTATGGGAAACCGTGTCAAAAGCCTTGCTGAAGTCCAAAAAAATCACATCAGCTGGTTTCCCTTGGTCCACCATACAGGTGATCTTATCATAAAAGGAAATCAGGTTAGTTAGGCAGGACCTACCCTTCACAAACCCATGCTGGCTGGGACCAATGACTGCTTTGTCCCCCAGGTGCGCCTCAATAAGTTCGAGAACCAACTTCTCCATGATTTTACCAGGCACTGACGTGAGACTGACAGGCCTGTAATTGCTAGGGTATTCCTTCTGACCCTTCTTGAAAATCGGCACAACATTTGCCAGCTTCCAGTCTACCGGGACCTCTCCAAATTCCCAGGATCGTTGAAAAATAATTGAAAGAGGTTCCGCGATGACGTCCACCAGCTCTTTCAGCACCCGGGGATGAATCCCATCCGGACCCATGGACTTGTAGGGATCCAGGTGGAGTAGCAAATCCCGCACACGTTCAGGGTCAGTTGGGAGTTTGTCATCCCCACCGTCCCGGTCCTCCAGCTCAGGGCACCCTGGGTCCCGAAGCCCATCATCGGCATTGAAGACAGAGGCAAAGAAGGCGTTAAGCGTCTCTGCTTTGCCTACGTCATCGTCTGTGAGGAGACCTTCCCTATCAAGGAGCGGCCCTATGTATTCTTTAGTTCTCCTTTTTCCATTTACATATCTAAAAAAACCCTTTTTATTTTCTCTCACAGACACAGCCAGCTTCAACTCTAGCTGTGCTTTGGCCACACGAACTTTCTCCCTACAAACACGAACAGCATCCCTGTATTCTTTCCATGACGCCTGGCCCTCCTTCCAGTAGCGAAACACTCTCTGTTTCCGCCTAATCTCCATTAGAACGTTCCTGGTCAGCCACGCCGGCCTCCTGCCCCGCCTGCCTGACTTGCGATATTTAGGAATTGCCTGATCTTGTGCTTCTAGGAGGCATCGCTTAAAGAGTGACCAGCACTGGTGGACATCGAGGCCTTCAAGAGCAGTTTCCCAGGGGACCTTGCTGACTAGTTCCCTGAGCAGCCTGAATTCCGCTTTCCCCATATCTAGGGATGAGGTTTTGGTGGCACTTTTCCTTCTGTCACCATAAATTTTGAACTCAACCACTTCATGGTCGCTATGACCGAGGCGGCCACCAATCACCACATCTCCCACCAGACCCTCTCTGTTTTCTAGCAACAGGTCTAGGAGGGCACCTTTCCTCAGTGTGTTTCAGTGTGTTTTTGTTTGTTTGTTTTAACCCAAACTCTGCATCATTCAAATATTGCTGTTTGTGGTTCAATAATGCTAATAGTGCTTCATTTTCTGAGCATAGCCCACCCTACTTCATATGTGTAGATTACGTTTTTGTCCCAGGGAAGTCATGCTCAACTCATCTAATTGTGTGGTAGCAAGTGAATTCAATTCTGATCAAGAGCCATCTGCATTGTATGTTTCTACACTACTTCAGTAATAGGACAATCATTGAGAAAACTCCTTGTTCTTTTTATCTCCTCCATCCTGTTTCTTCCTTCAGTGAGCAATATAAGTTGTCATATATCCTGCAGAGATTACAGAACTGTCACTTATTTAGACCAATGTTAGTTTTGAGTCTCATGGGAGCAACTTGTGGAAGTACCAGAGTTGCCACTAACAGATAATCGGAAATCTTTTTATTTCCTTTTTGGTGATGCAAGTATAATAGTGATTGGAGAAAACTGGTAATAATGTCTTTTTGTCGCCATAGTGGAGAACAATTGTGCCAATTTAATGATTTTTTTTTTTCCCATCCCAAAAGTGTCACATCACCTTAAGCTTGGTTTGATCCCCCATAGTGAAGCTCTAATTTTAACACTAATGCTGATAATTTAGAGAAAAGTTTTCTGTAGCATGCAGAATGTGCTTTTTGTAGTCCGTATGAATAAAACCCAATTATACGTAGTTGTGATGTAACCTATCTCACTTGCATAGATTTGGCTACCTGCTTTATTTTTGCCACTGAAACACTGCTGCAATGGAGTGTAGGAGAGGAGACTGCTGCAACAGCGGAGGAGGAAGAAAGATCAGGAAGGAATCCTGATTCCTTAGAGGATTCCTGATTCCTTAGAGGAATAGGGAGATTTTGTTGATATAACTCAGCATTTTGGATCTAGTTATTCATGTTCAAGATTAAATAGTGAAATGGTTTGAAATAGAATCATGTTATCATTAATACGGTCTTATAATTCAATATTTTTGTTGCCTCCCTTGTTTAGACTTAGTTTTTATATTGTATTTTGCTACAGAGTTGACTTCAGTGACCTAAAATTTTCAATAGGAAGATTGGTCAGTAGGAATAGGTGTCCTTTTGAACCTCTAGTTAAAGCACAACTATACAATTCAAATGTGACAGATGGAATACCTTTGTAAATCTTTTGTATAAAGCTAAAGATGGAAGGATTTATTCTCAGATCTTTTCTTTTGTACTATAATTACCATACAAGGTGCTACTAAATATGATGGCTAATTACATAACAGTTCTAGCTTAGAGCTTGGTTTGTTAGTAAATCACAGCTGAAGCATGATCCTTAATTTAATATGGCTTAAACCTCACATCATGTCAAAATGGTGTGAGATGCTTTAACCAGTTTCTTGAAGTTATACTCCTCTTGTTTATTGATCTGTTTATGCCTGCACAAAACACGCAGCTGTACTTTTGGCCAGCTAAATTGAAACTCTTAAGAAGTTAACAAATCATTGAAAGCTATTTCCAACTATATTGTTTTTGTTGGTACTTCTGGACCCATCCACTTCTGGAAGCCATTAAACATATGGGCTGATTTTTTTTTTTTTTTTTTTTAAATGCAGTCTTATTTAATTTTCTTATTAATTTGTATAATTTAACTAATTTGAGAATTGATAACAGAATGTTTGAGTGATTTATGGCTTGAAAAAGAAGACCAATGTTTCCCTCCTAGAAAATGGAAATTGGCTTGTCAAACGTTTAGATGAAGAATGATCAATCAATAGCATTTTAATAAGGAGAAAAGGCTTAAAATTGACTGAAGGTGGCTTTTGTTTAAAGGTGATTTGGTATGTGCAAATTACTAAGCTGTCCCTGGAGAGGATTTTCAAAAGCAATATTGGGCACTGATTTTCTTTGTTTATTCCATTCTCTGTCTTTCTGTTCCCCTTGCCAGGGATTTCAATACTTACCTCACCATTGTCTTTGAAATCTCCCTGACTGCATTTCAAGTACTGTGTATATTCTACTTATTTGCACTTACAGCTATCAGTTTTAACTGTTACTTTTTCCAGTGAACATATTGCCTGGATAAGGTTATTTATTTTCAGCACAGGTCCATGTCAGCAAAGGGGCTAGCTGACATTGATCCTATTGACTTTAGAAACTCAAATTCAAAAAGTATGTGCACACATTGGAGGAATAGAATTGACTTGGAAAGCCCCATTTAAAGTCTTGCCTTTTAGTTTTCTGTGTGAAAACTTAGTGCAATGGGCTTGGTGATAGAACACTGATTCTATCTGTGCATACTGGTACACAATTTCAAAATGGGTTCTAATTGAGTGCAGATTTCAGAGGCTGTGATGAGAAGTGACTGATCACTCTTAGCAGAAGCAAATTTCAAACTTCTCCCCCAAAGAATCAAAAAAGCTTTTAACTGAAAAATTTCACAACCTTACTCAGGAACTTCTTTCTTTCTCTTTTATTAACAAAATAAAGTAATGATTGTCTATCTTCTTCTTTAAAATGACTGGAACAAGGATGAAAAAAAAATAAATATATATATTCCTTTTCTGCTTCTTATTTTTATCCATTATAAGTTATTATGGAACTATGAATTTGTCAGTCTTAAAAAAAAATATTAATATATTTGAGAGAGAGTAGTGATGCAGACCTCACTACAAACTCTAACTGTAATTGGTATTTTGTTTGTAGATTTTAAGTATGATTAGAATTATTTTGTATGTATGATCTCTGCAAGAGAAAATTCACGTATGAGGGATTACTACATCCAATTCTGGATGAATATAAACACACTCAAAATCTCTTTCAGCAAGCTACCATATCAATGCAGTTGATTTTCTAGTGAAAAATTCACACTATGTTTTCCTACTAGTAGGCAAGCTGCACCAGATGATATTAAAGAGAATTGATGAGAAAAGTTTCAGAGCTTGAATTCTTGATAGAGATGGCAATTCGTGGTAGGGAACTTCACAGAGACTTTTACAGCCAGTTTTGTACTTGCAAAGGTTCTGTTTCATGCAGTCTGCAGATGGAACGCATATAATCTGGGAAGAAAGGAAAATGTTCATTCACAGTGCTTAGGGCCAAAAGGTAGAACTAGTTTATTTAGTCTGACTGACCTTCTGCAGTTCTCTAGCTTTATCTTCTAGCAAGCAGTTCTTGGTAATACATCCTTGTGGTATGTTAATATGTTCCTTTTTACAAAGAATGGTTTCTTTACATGAACATTCCAGGCTGGGGGTATTGATAATCACCTACCAAAGGAATCAATGAAAAATATAACAGCCAGGTTTTCAGCCAAACTGAGGCAGCTACTCAAGAACAGCAGTACAAAAATAAATAAATAAATAGCTAAATTGTATCTTTTTGCAACTGCAGAAAAAAAAAAAAAAAAAAAAAAGGTTGGCTAGGCAAACTTTGACCTATGGACTAGATTTCAACTAGATTTAAAAATAAACAGCATCAACAACAAAAAGAAAAAGAGAGCAATCTGGCCAAGCATCATTTATTTTCCTTAATAAAAACAATGCATTTGTAAAGCCTGTGTGAGATGTTTGCTGCTTGTGCATTCATGCAAGTAGAGTCTTTATTCATGTTCTAAAAACAAGGTTTTCTTTTATGAAAGTTGCTTGTGGTTTTTTTGTTTGTTTGTTTGTTTTTTTGTTTGTTTTTAATTACAAGTTTGAAAGGAGAATATTTCATATATCACTCCTTGAAAGTATAAAATTAAGGTCTCTTAACTGCTATGAAAGAATAAGAAATCCATAAATAGTGTATTATGACATGGACAAGTGTGACACCTAGAGGCCAGATGTTTAGGCTCCCTAAAGAATATTTTTTTTTCAGCTACAAGTTTTGCACAACACATATTTTATTTGGGAGTTAAGTTATGCAGATACTATACTTTGAGAAATTAAGTATGTTACAACATATACGCATTACAATATATATAAATATATATATATATATTTAGTTTGTTCACATTTAGCATATTTTTGTGGCTTCCCTGACTATGCTCACTTGCTTTCATATGAAGAAACATAATAGACCACTACTGAGTGTGTTGATAAATGCTCAAAACTCCACAGAAAAACCTAAAGAACCCTGTACATCTTATTCTGGCTCAGAGTTCTGAAAATCTTTTAAAATTCTTGAAGATCCCAGCTCAAGAGAATCATTTAAATACATTTCTGTCTGTAGTAAAATATCTGCAAGAAAGTCAGGCTCCTATAAAAATGCAGAGTTAGAAATTTTGGCCAGAGAATTTATTCAGGGGTATATAGAGAATATAAGTTCATTTGAGCTGTTGTTTTGGAATTTTTAGTTGATGAAGCTTGCAAAATAAACAAGCATGAAAGGGAACGTGCCACCTCTAATACTTTCTTTAAAATTCAGGTGTGAGACCCATACAGTGCACTGTGTGGGAGTGCAGTGGATATATCCAAGGGCCCACTCCATCTCATAAAGTAGAAATAGCCAAGGGTCTCCTAATATAGTGATTGAACCAGATCAGTATGGTAAAAATGTAGGGGGCTTTTTGGAAATTGTTATCAGATAGGTGTTATCTGTAAGAAACTCAACAACCATACCCTGGGGTGCATCAGGTACAGTCCTGTTAGCCAATCAAAGGAAGTGATTGTCCTGTTCTACTCTGTACTGCTGTAACCTCAACTTGAGTACCGTTTGAACTTTTGGGCACCACAAAATAAGAAGGACATAAAAATATTAGAGAGTATCCAAAGAAGGACTATGAAAATAGTGAACGGTCTGGAGGGCAGGACATTTGAGTTATGAAGTCACTTGGTTTCTTCAGCCCAGAGCAGAGCAGGCTGAGGGGAGGCCTCACGGCGACCTGCAGCTTCCTCAGGAGGGAAGCAGAGGGGCAGGCGCTAAGCTCTGGGGACAGCGACAGGACCTGAGGGAATGGAATGTAGCTGGGACAGGGGAGGATCGGGCTGGTGTTAGGAAAAGGTTCTTCACCAGGAGGGTGGTTGGGCACAGGAACAGGCTCCCCTGGCTTCCCAGCACTGAGCGGTTCACAGCACTGAGCCTGCTGGAGTTCAAGAAGCATTTGGACAACGCTCTCAGATATATGGTCTGTTTTTTGAGTGGTCCTGTGTGGAGCCAGGAGTTGGACTTGATGATTCTTGTGGATCCCTTCCAGCTTGGAATATTCTGTGATTCTAACTCTAGAGCTCTTTCTAGGGAGGTAGTCAACTTAGTTGTCTGTGGCAACACTTGTCCTTTTCATACTTAAGTGAAGGGGATATAAATTCCAATGAGTTCAGTTAAGGAGGAATTTGGATTTCCTACATAAGAAATGAAACACTTCATTCTCTAGAATTTGGGTGATTTTTCTGGTATTCTAGTATTCACACAGCACAGAAGATTTAGAGGGAGAAAACTATAGAATTTTCCATCTATAAACATCTATGGATCTAGAAGAATGGAGACTGAAGCTTTACTAAGAACTGCTGGCTTACGCAGAGCCTACAAAGTTAAAGGTGGACAAAAGTGATGCTGGACACACCCCTTATCGAATGTTGAGCCTAGAAGCCAATGTGCCATATGTGTGCCTTGTTCTCTCTATGCTCTTTGACTTTGTCCAGTATGTGTAGAAATACAATGTCTTCAGGATAGAATATAAGATGATCCTGAAGCACTTATTCATGGCATTTCACAGAGACAGGTTTATGAAATGCGACTGCCTACCAGCGCAGGAATACACTACTACTAGCGGGATGATTCTGCTTGGCAGGCAGCTTTTCATACCCAGCGGCTATGAAATTTGTATTTTGTTTTCATTTCTCTTTTCACTAAATAAAAGATATGATATGTTTGTTTTGTCATCCTCCAAGTTTTTAATTCTAGGAAACATGAACAAAATAATTCCAATATTTTCTGAATAACTCTACCTTGTTTTCTTGAAAGTCTTCAAGATTAGTCACTTTTCCCTAGAAAGTAAAAAAGTGCTAATGTGTCAATCACTTGAGAGAGCAGTTTACAGACTCAACATAGCTGCAGTGCCTCAGATAAATAAATGTATGTGAATACAGGTCTACTGAGACCCATATGTTGATGCTCCAAGGTACAGCACTGACAATACTATATGTTCCTACTGATACAGAGACTAATGTTGATTGCAGTTTATTTTTATGCTTTGTCTAGAGGTTTCTTTTCAGAAGTACTTAATGTTTGTTTTGGGAATGCGTAAACCACAAACAATTGATAATTTATGATCCTTAGATATGTATTAGAATGTGGGTTGTCAGTGTGGGCTGGAAATAGTGGCTGCATTATTAACTGGGAGGGCGGCCCTTCATCTACTGTAGCAAATAGGAAGTACGTAAGAGCATGTTGGGCACACTGGGGTGGAAAAGGATACCAGCAGCTCTCTGGATTATTCATGTTAATAGAAGTTGAAGCTTGCAATCTGTATATGCTGCTGCTTATGCCTGAAGTCTAACTCCTGCAGATAGGTTAGTGTATCTCCAGGCATCCACCTTTTTTGGCCTGTGTTTTCACTGATCTTTTCCTGCTCCAATTGAAAGAAGACTGTTTGGGCTGCAGAAGTGATGCACTCAGAAATGAGTGTTTACCAAAGACAGCTCTTCAGGAATCTGTAGTTTTCCCAATTATGCCTCCGTTCTTTCCCTTTGATGTTTTTCTGAATAGTTTTAAATGCATCATAGCTTGTCACCAAAATGAATGAAAATGAAATTACTTGTCCATAGGATATTGGTTTTTGTCAAGAAAAAAAAAAATAATAAAAGCACAGTAAAACCATTAAAAGTAGTGTGCAAATATGAGTTTTAATCATCTATATTTCACTAATTTTTTTAAAGTATGTGGTCCTGTTATTGCATAAATATAAACCATTTGAGTGTTTGTGTATGTGTATTCACCCTCTCATGATACTGCTTTGTTCTGCTGTCAAAACCCACTTTGATTCATTGTGCCAACTGCATGGATGATCTGTTTTCTGATGATGTTTCCAGATGATCTGAGTCATGTACAAAATATTTTCAGAGGCTTTCTTTAGACGTTCATAAAAAATCTAGATAGAATACATTGCAATCAATAACTCTGAAAAGGTCCCTTTTCCCCTAGTCAACCCATAAATGTAACTTTTCCCCTGGTGTGGAACTCCAGTTAAAAAGCCAAGGGTTTTATTCTTAATTCTTCAAAGATATATGTTATATATATCTTATATATATCTTATTGTAACTATGCAAGTCAATAAAGGTATTGCTACAGATTTCCTGATGGTCTTAAGACTTTTTAAGCCCTTAAATTCAGTGTGGACTTCTTTTTTTTTTTTAATAACTGAAAATAATTTTTCATTTTTTTTCATAAATTTGTGAAGATGGGATTATTTTTAAGTTTTTCAAGTGTATTCTTATTTTTATATTCTTATATTCTTATGTATCATGTAAAACAATGCACATGTGAATAACTTAACCTCAGATTTTCCTGTGGAATTGCTGTACTTCTATAAACTCAGAGAGTGTTTTGTTTTAGTAGTCCAGGTCAGCAAAAGACAGGATGAAGGGGTTTCCATGCTTCCTAAGGTGAATGCAGTATGATGTAGCAGAAATAAATAAATTGTATCTCTAGAAGTGCTTTAGCTGAGGTTGCAAGTAAGGATGCTATAAATTTGTTAAGATCGTGGCTTTCTATGTATCCCTTATCAACCTATAATCTCCTGATTGTTGCCTGTTTTTCAACAGCTGAAGAACAGTAATCCACACTTGCTTATCTCTCTTAATCACAGCCTCACAGTGCTAGAGCTCCCTGAGCCTTTAATTCCCTCTTAGAGGCGTAACAGAGTGGAAAGTAAACAAAGACAAATTTGCAACCTTCAACATTGCTAATTTGCTCTGATGTCAGAATATTTAAACAGGCAAGGACTTGGGAATTACTTGATCATGGCTGATTTTAATCTAATGCATGTGAAAAGGCAGACTCTGGGAAGGTTGTGCAAAATGACAGCCGTCCCAAGAGAGGTTCACTGAAGGTTTCTTTAAACAACAATAGCTCTGTCCTTTTAAAACTCTGGATCCTGTGTTCCTACAGCATGTTTCTGTAGCTGCTTGCACTTTGAATGGAACATTTTGGATATGGTAGCAGTTTTCTTGAAAATATCTCATTTGCTTTGCAGTTTATAGATGTCTGAAACCTGATCTTTAGGCTTGTTATTGCATCTGTTCACTGGGCAGTGGGTGGGAGAGATAAAGATGCCTATTTTAAAAGCTTTGTCTCTCTCCACGTTTTTGTATCATCACGACAGCCTAATGTATCCTGAATACTTTCATATGTAAAACTCGGTATATGCTTTAAAAGTGATTGATAACTTGATCTTCAAATTATTCTAAATTACATAGTTGACATTTATGCATATGTATGTGTATACATACTTGCTGGGTAGCAAAGGATGTTATTTTGCATTATATATTACACGCAGACTTTCTCTACCACAGAGATAGTGTGCTTACACCTCCGTACACAGCAGACAACTGTGTGTTATTACCTGAATTGGATTTGACAAATACACAAGAAAAGTTATGTTTTTCTTTCCTTTCATTTCCCTTTGTGAAGACTTAAAAGTCTATTTAATGCATGAGTAATCACTTATTGTTTGTTGTTTACAAAATGGTTAATGCAGCATATATATTATCAGGACAAGTGTCTGATGCTTTCCTAATTAATATATATTGCTCTGGTGATATCTGTTCTGGTTGTACAACTTGTGTTTCTGAAGCACATCCTGATGATGATTTCTTTTCTTCTTAATGTGTGTCATCTGGGATATTCCAGTGAGAGATGTCTGGGAAACCAGGCTTTCACAGTCACTCTCTGCCTTGAGATTACAGCACTGGGTTATTTGTGTTTCTCCTCATCCCTGTTCTGTCTCTCGCTCTCTCCAGCTGGTGTAAATGACTGCTGCCGCCTCTCAGCGCAAGATAACCTGCTCAGTCAGCTGGAGCCCCCTGCGGACAGCTGTCTCTCTTTTAGCTGATGGAAAACTGCAACTAACCGCTGAATGGAAGAGCGTGGAGTAGCAACCATACTAGCAGCAGCCGCTGCAGCAAGAGCGAGCAAGGACTCTATTGTTCCCTAGTGTTAAACAGTTTTTCCTTTTCAACTGGCATGCACAATAGCAGGAGAGAGCTTTCCAGTCTGCATCTCCCCATGAAGAAATTCTGAAGAGGGGAATATTATTTGAAGAAGGTTTCACGGTTTTGCTGCAGGCTTTGGATGTGGGAGCAGGCTGCTGGAGGAGGCATGGGGTTGAGTAAGGGGAGCGCTGCTTTCCCCCGTGGTCCGAGGGTTTGTGCTGTGCCAGCCCGCTGCGTGGGAGTTCTTGTGGTTCTGCTGGTGGGAGCCTGGGACGCTCGGGCACAGAGTGAATTTCAAACTTCATCTGTGTATTTGTGGAAGACTGGTAAGTAAGGATGCTACACTAACACAGCAGCAGTATGATTATTTTTTTGTTGTAAGTAAGCAGTAACCTTTCTGTGTGCTTTGTGTACATGCAGAGAGAAAGTTAAATCTACATTAGTAATGTTTATTTGCAGGATTCTAGGAAAACAAATCAGGTCGCCTTCCAGTATTTCACTGGCCAAGCAACTAAGGCAATTAAAAAAAAAAAAATGTGACTGTCATGCTGTTATTGGGATCTCTCATGCATCTTTGAGTCTTTTGATGTTTTTTGCTTTATTTAGTAGCTCTGTGTTGTATGTAAATAGCAAAGGTCAGGGTTTTAGTGCCTGCTCACAATGGAAAGGAACATTTGTTACAGTTGGAGTTAGCAACGTTAACAGTGCTCTAAAAATATTGACATTTCACAAAGAAAGATGTAATGCAGCATGTCTAATCTTCATGCTCTGTGCTGACATGTAATATATTCAGTGTGGTAATTGATGGGGAGTTGGGTTTGTTAAATTTAGGTTTGTTGCACAGTATATAGGACACATGAAAGCTAATGATGGATTAGGTGAAATAATCCAACTGATGCCAGATCTCATAACCAAAGAGCCAAAGGCAAATAGGCTATGTGGATTCAGCACCACACTAGATAGATAATTTCCTCTACTTTGGCACTAATGAGTTACGTGTCTGTTTTAAAGATTGCATAGCCATAACACTGTTCCAGTCTTAACTTTGCATTAAAAACCAATGGGGAGTTTTCTTGCGTCTGTCAATATATTGTGTTAATTCAGAATTTTGATAATGAGGACCACATATGTTTTAGTTCTCTAACATAGTAACACTTCCTACATAAGCTTCCAAAACTCCTTTAGGAAATTTAAAAATTTCAAGACAGTAAATATTTCACACTGACTTTAGCAGGTTTTTTTGGCATGTTGCCAGGAACAAACCAATACAAAAAGTAGAGTGTTGTTTAAGACATGCATTTCCATTAAGGGATAATACGATAGAAAACGAATGTGCAAATTCATTATTTGTATGAAAAGCAACTTTGAGAAGATAGTGTGTTCCCCTGGATGGAGGGCCCCAGCCTTCTGAAACAAAAACAGATCAATTCACAATTACAGTGTTATCCTGAATTTTTTAGAGGCTTCATCTATCCAGCAGCTCAAGGAGATTAAAAGGAAATTCATTTAAACAAAAAGACAGGCTTTCCAATAACACTATAAAGAGAAATCTGAAGAAGGGAAAATCTTTCACAACTTTCACTTCTGCTGAAAGATGGGTAGCACAATGACACTGATGACCCTTTCCTTTTCTTCTTCTTTTAAACCACTCACAAATTCAAAACATAGTGATCAATTCTATTAGAGTTTTGTAAATGTTTGCTACACACTTAAAAAGAGATCAAATACATACGTAGGTTTATAGAAAAATGTAGTGATCATAGTAGCATTTTCATAAAGCATTTTGCATTTAAACTACGTTGCTAGGCAGCAGTAGATTAAACTCTCCAGCATGTTATTATGTCTCCATTTAGAAGATTGAATTTTAAAAGGTTAATAGTAACTTGGTTGAGAATAATGACAACTGTAGTTAACTAATACTTATGAAAATGAACTGCCAATTTGCTATGGGGTAACTTGGTTTACCTTGAATATAGCACACGTGTTCTGAAGTCAAGTAGTTAAACTAGCAAGGAGGAAACTGGCTTGGCTTTTTTTCCTCTGCCTTTTCTGCCTTCCTTGAATAACTTTTGTTTAGAATAGGTACGATATAATCATGTTGTGTAACGAAGAGCTAGTTTTTACTTTAAGCTCTTCTTTTTCTGACCTTTCTCCTGTTTTACCCACAATAAGGAATAGGATAAGCCTGTTTTCTGCACAATGTTTAATATCATAGCATCCATTTATTTTTTTCCGTCCTTTGTGGGAGGTTCTAGAAAGTGAACTAGAATAACTGCTCATCAGTGATCTGAATGTATATCCAGCATGAATCTAAAGTTCAGCTAAAGTATCAGAGGGGAAAATAAAACTGAACTGGACAGTAGTGAGCTTATCCAACTGAGACAATATTTCAGCTTTTCTTTCTGTGAAAGAAATATAAGTCAAGGCTAAAATTGTGTCTAGGAAATTGGCATGAGTGTGTGTGTATACCTTTTGGCACCCCTTATTGGTGAAGTATGTCCGTTTTCTTGAGAAACATGCTACTTTTGTTATTAAATTTAGTTTGGCATTAGCTACTGTAAGTGGCTTGAGTGTGCCTGACTTTCATTTCTAAAGTTTTTTTGAAATAATGTCTTAGTGTATGCTGCTCCATGACTTCTAAGCAGGTTTACTGCAGTGTGTTATTTTAAGAATGCCCTGGAAAATAATATACAGGGCTTATGGAATTTGAGTTATGACATTTTCTCTTATAAAATTGTGATACCTATTACAGTGTCTTGATACTTGTTTTTTGGGATAGGGATGGGATGAGGTCAGGGGCTGTTCTTCTAATTCAAATTTCACGTTTGTTTTGAACCTTTGAAAACCTCTCGGGGGTCATGACTCTTCCTATCACTATTCTCCTGTAAAAATATGAGGAGAGTATACTCTTTAACCCTCTTGGGGTTTAATTACCTTCAATTCAGCATGGACACCGTTGTGAACAACCTGCTCTGGGAAGGGAGGTTGGACTAAATGATTTCCAGAGGTTCCTTCCACCATTCTGCAGTATGGATACCATCACAAAGTCATTTCTACTTCTCCAACTGAAAATGAAGTTTTGACTGTCATAAATTTTTGAAGTTTTCATCTAATATGAGATGAAAATGATATTTGCTTTTGCATATTTATGCTGGAATTATGGTGTATGAATGGATCTCCAGTGTATTGCATGACATTGAGATGGATATAGTTGATTACAGTTACTAGTCTTTAAACTTTAGATTTCTTGCCAAACATTCACATTCCATACTATGTAGACCCAGTGTGTGCATTTTCTTTGGGTACAAATACACAGCTGGCTTAATTTTACTGGTTTCTGGGCAAAGCCATCTAGTTTTTTAACATAAACTAAGGCAAAGTCTCCATCTGTGCAGAATACCTGGGTCTGTACGGCAAAATGAAGAAACAGCTAAATTACTAGAGTTGGATTGTTATGTCTGTCCGCTTTATGACTTGAGGTGGAGAATTGCAGTCTTTAACTACTCATCAAACAGAACTTCTTGTATTGAGAGGCAGTGATTCCTGTGATGTGAGGTGGAGCATTTGAGTTTTGAAGTTGAAATAATTTTTACCAACTAGGGCATTGAACTCTACTATTTATTAATAGTTGTGTGAAACGGAGATTATCTCTGTTTCCTGAAAAAACATGCTTGGTGTACAAACTGGGAGGGGGGAGGGGGTGTGTCTGTATAGGAGAAACTACACTGGGGGGGAGAATAAGCACATTTCTGTGCATTGTGTTGTGAATGACTCATGGCTAGATGATCAATGTAATGATGATGGCTCACAATGTTTAAAAATATCTATGTAAAACTGTTATAAGATGGTATGAGCAACACAAATGTTTGTGGATAATACAAAACTGATAACTGCATACAAAACAAACACAGTAAAGCTGAAAGCTTGATGAAAACTTCCATGAAGCATGAAAGATTAAGAAAGTTATAGTAAAAATGGGATGCAGTCACACTTTCATTTTGAATACTTGTTGTGGGCCAAGAACACTTTAACACATAAATCACCAGTGATAATAATAATCAAATGATCTATTTCAAAATGTAAACTTCTCTAGCTCGTTTGGAAACCTTGCTTCCACTGAACAACCTGTTCTCTTCATCAGTGGATGACCTTCTCAGAGCTGACTGAGTTGCAATGAATGGTTTGTTAGTTCAGTTAGTGCACTACTACACTGAACTTGAAGGTGTTCATGAAATTTTTTGAATTTCATTATTATTTTATTCTAACTATTACAATGATCTATTGAATTGTTTCTTTGTATGCAGCCGAAAAAAGGAGAAAATATTCTGTGCCATAATTCAGTATAAGCTGCTTCCATTAACTTCTACTGATTGTTATTGTTAATTTTTCTTCTTTTAAAGTGATTTTTTTCATATTTAAGAACAACTTATGTTCTTGCTTATACCATCTCCATAGGCTAAGATTTTGATCTCACTGTACATCTTGCAGTGAACAAACTGAGTATATTTACTAAGAATATTTATAGAAATAAATATTTCTATAGTTACCACTCTTTCAAAACAAGAAGATGTATGTTTTTTCTTGGTTTGTAGTTTCATAATGCAGGTGATATATATGCTATTTTTTTATACACAACTGACTAAGCACAGGTATTTCTTGTCACATCAAAATTATCTTTTACTTCTACCTTGTACTTCGTTTATTTATTTGTTTTTCAAATCAACTGACACTATGATCTGTGATGTGCTGTCAGTGTTGGGTATACTGCCTGCCTACAGGAACTAATGTAATTACTGAAGAGTGCACAAGATCAGCAAGGTTCGATCACATTGTAAAATTGCTTCTTCCGACAGTTTGAAGTAATGCATGTTACCCTCTTGAAGTGGAAGATATCATTGAGTTGATATCTCTGGAATAAGATAAATCATCAGTAAAAGTCCAGGAGGTAATGTCTTTACCTTCACTGTCTTTTAAAGACTATTGATCAAATCTCAGATAGTACAAATCAGTATAGGTCTGCTGAATTATTTGAGTTATCTACTGTTTTATGATGATGAAGACTTGGTCTTCTCTGTAACAATTGCTGATGGCTGTTTTCCTATTCTTGCCAACAAACCACAGTAGAAATTTAAATACAGTTGCTGTAAGTGTAAGTAAGTGCCTTTTTAAAATTACAAGTAAAAAATTACAGATATAGAAAATGTACAGAAGATCAAGGGTTCACCTGGGGGAGTGGATGCCTGGTTTCAAACCAGTGTGCCAAGTGGTTTCTTGTGGAACTACAAGGGTGTTACAAACTCTTGCTGGCTAAGGGCTCTCCTTAAGCTTTTTCTGAGCTTTTCCAGGCACCAACATTTTTGACTCTTATGTGCTTCTTGGGAGGAGGACTGTGCAAGAACATCTTTCCTCACTTGAAGAGCCTATGAACAGTTTTTTCTTGTCATTTCAGGATGTTACTGATCTTATAACCACATATCCTTCTTCACTACTTGATAAGAACTCAGATCATAAAGCCCCTCTGACTTTTTAACCTGTGTTAACATTGGCTTCACACTCAGCCACAGAGAGAACACAACCTCTGTACTGTTGCATACTTATCATGTTTTATAATGTCATGAATTCCAAGGCCCAGATCTTTTTAAAAGAGTTTGGTGCCAGAAGTGGAGTTAGAGAGAAGAGGGCTCAAACACTTTGAAATTACTCATCCAGCACCTTTGGTGGGTAACATACCTAAACTTCACTGAATAAAAAGTTCATTTCATTTTCCATATGTCCCTAGGACTGTATTTATTGCTGCAGGACTGAGTGCTCCTAGCACGTACTCATATGATGGGGGGAATGACAGGGCAGGGAAAGCAGAAGTCCTTCCTAGAAGTTCAGTCCAGCAGGCATTTCGAAATGAACCTAAATGTGCACAGACAGGGATGATCACAAGGGAAGAGGGAGAGAAAATATTAACTAACAGCTCTCTGATTAAAGCACTTACCTTTCAAAGGCTGTACCATCAACTTGTTTGTTGAGGGTGTTCCATCATGTAGCACAAAAAATCCCTACGTTTCAGCATTGTGCCTCTTTTTTTTTTTTTTCTTTTCAAAAGTAGACTAAAGAATTTTGCAGTAATCACAACTTGAGATGAGAGACAGATAAGCCTATGTCAGTAAATAGAAAACTCCTGATTTTAAAGAGATTACGAAGAAATGATCTGAAGAAGCGGATTAGATGGGAAGAGCTAGGGAAAATGGTGAATGAGAAAAGATACTTTAACTTCAGGCCTGATTGACAGGAAGGGAATTCACATGTCTCTAGTGATGATGAAAGAGAGCAATGAGGACTTCTTCAGTGGAAAACAGATCTCTAGTTATGATACGGTGAATTAGAGTTCTTACCTACATATCTGTGAGGTTAGAGATCAAAATTTTTAAATTATTAACATAAAAGGTGTTTTTTGGGCTTCATCTTGATTCTCAGGCCTTCAGTTACAGAATAAGATAAATGGAGTTTTAGTAAAAGCCGCATTTCATCTGCTTTTCAAAGCATAAAAATTGTTCAAACACAATGTGTTAAAGATGCATCATTGACTTAAATATAAATGATCCTCCAAGACTGAATGTGGTTAAGTGTTGGTTACATATGCCCTGTGTAAATTCATATTAATTAGGATTAAAATTTATCACTTTTATTGCGTTCTGTAATGTGTACCTAAGCAACCTCACTGTTTACTGTCTGTCTCCCGATTAAATCTGACTTTTATTTAGTCAAGGGGTGAGGGGTTGTCTATGACTTGAATAAGGAAATACTCATTTTCTTTAGACATGTTCATCATTCTTGTTCTTTGGGCTCATTTATAAAGTATCCCTTCAGATTTTTTATTGAATGGAAATTGTACAAGGCAAGTATTCAGTCTTTGATCAATGTGAAAGGTTTTTAGTGCAGCCTAGCAATGAAACATTTGGCAGAGATGCAGAAAATGCATACTTCAAGAAAATTATTTAAATGCTTTTTAGTAATGTATCCTTATTTAACAAAACTAAATTAAATATTTAAGTAGTGATTGGAGGAAAAAAAAAGACTTTTTTTTTTTTTTTTTCCAGTTACTTTACCATATCTGAAATAGGGAAATAGATGGAAGTGTGGCTGATATTGTAAGCCTTTTGTTAACATAGAGAAGTGGTGTGCTCTGGGCTAATGGTTGACTTTAGTTGCAGGATAGCATTTTCAAGTTGTCAGAAAAGCATGAAATGGCAGCAGGTCATGTTGTACTGGCAGCTAAGAATGTCTGTATTGTTTTTAGCAGGTGCCCCGGAGTGCTTATGCTAACTGGATAAGCTGAATCCCTCAGTTTATGGGGATACTGGAATAAGAGAAGCCCCTAAAAGCTGTAGGTTGTGTTGTTCTAAGGCTGGCTGCTCTAGTGTTGGGTTAAATCTGTTTATTAGTATCTTATAGTCAAAGATTTAGCTTTACAAGATTTAGCTTTTTTAGTTCCCAACTCCACTTGATGTTGAAGTCGTCTTTTTATGGTGTTCATCCACTCACTTGTTCATATCAGAAGCATTTAACTTTTAACAACATAACTACAGATTTAATAGAAATCCCAATTCCCATAGTATAAAGGTTATTATTCTGAAAGTCAAGTAGTAATTTTGACATTTGTCATGGTGTAAACTAAATCGTGTATTCAATTAAGTACTGTAGCTGAGAATTATTTCTAGTTTATGGACAACACATGTATTTATTTTGTTTATTGGAGGTCCTTTACTGCATTCACAAGTTTCTTCATTATATATGTCTTTTTTTTTCCTTTCCTATATTCCTCTGTTGGTCCACAAACAAGGTGTCTCCAGGCCTAGGGAGGCAGAAGCCTCTCTCTCCCAGGGAAATTCTTTTCCTGATTTCTTGATTAGTCAAAATCTCTGTTTCTATTGTGTTTCTTTATCTTAGACAAAAGAAGCTGGAAAAAAAAAAAAACACAACAACAACAACAACAAAAAAACATTTTGGGTTGCCTAGGTGGTTTAGGTTGCTTAAAGATCTCTTTGAATTCAGACTGACAGAATTGAAATACTCAGTTGTATTGCACGGAGCCTCAGAGGAGGTACTGGAATGGCATAGCCTAAAGTTGAGATAACAGTAGTATTATTGACTTGGGATTTTATTTATGGATTTTTTGAAAAATCTATTTCTGTCTAGTGAGGCAGTAATAATATACTGAAATAATAGTTATTAAAATAATGGAAGAATCAGATGAAACATCCAGAAAATTTCAAAAATCACAGTAATTGGTAAAAGTTATCCTTGTTCTGAGCTGTGAATTTCCCTGTCAGAAAAGACGAGATCCTACTAGGAAGTAGGATTTTAAATGATCACAATTAGCATAGCCATATTGTTCTGGTTATTAAATGCAAGTCAAACAAAAGCTAATGTAAGCAGTTTTGTTACAACTATCAGAAATTAAACTCCCCTAGCATTCCCATTATTTCCCACTTTCATGTACGTTAAACGTACCGGTGCCTGGCATTTCAAATAAAATCCAAAAGACATATACTGTGTCAATCAGTGTGCTCTCAGCATCAAATAGGACCGTGCCTTTTGCCATGGCTGACATTTCAGGTTGTCACAATATCTTTTTTTTTTTCCATTTTGTGTGTGTTCCAAGATTGTTTTGGTATTTTTAGGTCTGTGGAATAGAGAAGAAAAAAATGATGTGCTTGTGTGAGCTTAGTGCCTGTAGACATAGCCCTTACTGGCCCAATAGAGAATGGTGTTGCTGGAAACAGAGCTAGCTTTCCAACATCCAAATCCTGGTAAGAGTTTTCCATAGGTATTTTGAAAGAAAGAGAGAATGAATAAATAACTGTTCTGTGTAGACTGTTTATATTGCACCGTCTTTTTGAGGATATTAATTGGAAAGGGTTTCTAATGTGATGAGATGTACTTAAAAAAATTAATGACAACTCCTAAGCCAATGAGAAATTTCCTAATGAGATGTTATTAGCTTCTACATCCTGTATTATGCAAAATGAAATGTTTATATTACTGAGCAATAATGTAACTCTCCCTATGTGTATTGGGGAATAGCTATTTTACCCAAAAGCCATAAGAGAAATAAGGAATAGAACAGAGAGAGATTGTTTTATAATGACTTGTGTTTGTACAGTGCCTAGCACAATTGAATTCTCCTCAGTTGCTGGTGTTCCTATGTACCACAGCTTTATACAAAATGATATAATTAAGACTTGTTAAAGAGGCTGTTCACAAAGATACAAAGATAAATTATTAACATTTTAAAAGAACATTCAAATAATTTCAAGTGCCACAAATAGTTTAAATAGGTGATACTCAAGATATCATACTGGAAGATAGAACAGGAAAAAAATGTTTTCAGAGGAAAACAATGCTAGGAAAAACCTTTGAAGCAGTTCTGTCGATGTAGTAGTTCCAAAATGTTGGGAGAAAAATGTTTTCAGTAGAAAACATTCCTAGAAAGAGAGATTTTTAAATGTTACTTAGCATTTCCACATTGGCAGATTTGGCAGTCATCCCTTTTTCTATTTGCATGTAACAAAATTCTTGTTTCAATTTAATAAGAATGTGCTTGATTATCCTAAAAGATCACTTGGATTATGTAAACAGGTTTTACTTGTTTTGCAATTTTCTCCTGACTCACTGAACCAACTGTTTATTGCAATGTGTTTTGCCCTCTTTTATTCTGTTTTTATTGATTTACTTGTGACTTTTGCTCAAAATAATGCAACTTTACAATAGTTGCATTATAATATATTCTGTAGGTGTCTGTGCAAAAAATAAATATGTCATAGAAACACTGAGTGCTGTGTGTTTTGGTTCAGTTTTACTGCTTCCAAGACACCATTACTTTAGCACATGTGTAGTACTTGCCATATGCAAAGAAAAAAAAAAAAGATGAAAGAGGAAGAAACAAGTTACAGGAGTGAAGATCAAAACCATGGAAAGTAAGGGCAAGCAATCAGCAGCTACTTTCTGTCAAATGCAAATGTTTAAAATGGAATGTGAAATTAAAATCTCAAGGGACTGAGAGAATTAAGGCAATTACTACATAAACAAATACAAATATCTTTTAACTAACACAAGTTTTCTAATGAATCTGTCTTGAATCTATTTTCTTAGGACATTTCCAACATTACGTGTGTGTGTGTGTGTTCGTTCTTCCATGTATAGATACTATATCCATACATTGTTGTATGGATCCAATGGCACTACCTTTAAATATAATAGTCTTCAGACCTAAGGCTTCAACGTCTGACTGAAAATGTAGCACATCATGAATTTGTCGTCTCATCTAATAACAGAAGTATGTTTTTCATATACCACTAACTTATTTTAAGAAATTCCAGCTTTGCTGTTGCTTGCTATTATTAACAGGAATACTTTGAAGGCTGTCATTGAAAGCTTTTTTTTTTTTTTTTCTCTTGTAACCCTAAATGAAAGTCAAAGCATTGCTTTTCAGACAGCAGTATTGGAAAGACCAGCTTGTTTCTGTGAGACATGTTTGGTGTCATGCAAAAGATAATAAAAGGAAGAAGAGGGGGAGTGATAAAGCAGCTGAACATGCAAGGAAGATTTGTAGTCTTTAACTTGACGTGGATGAATGGGTTGTGGCTCTCCATATTTCAGCTTGATTTATGAGTGTGAACACCTTGGGTACCTGAACCATAAAACTAGGAATTTCAAGTTACTTTCTATGCCCTGTGTTTGTGGGGAGCTGCAGAAATACATTGTACTGTTGAGTTTTAAAATGCTTTAAAAGCCTTATGGAATAAATCAAGATGATGAGCATATGTACAGATTATAATTGAGACTTGATTTCTTTTTTATAGCACAGATTTGAGCTATTTTCTCAGATGTGCCATCAATCACATGTGATAGAAGTAACTAAAATCATGATTTTATTTTTAGATAGCAATGTTTTTGTTTTTTTCTAATACTTACTCTACAAGTATTTTATATTGTGCTGAGGATGTTATGTAGTAAATACCTACCCTTGAAAATATTGAATTTGCTATGTTAAAGTGTTTCAGAATTTCTCTTGAACAGTGCAGTGCCTAGTTTCTCTCCTAATACAAAAGTTAATGGTCTCTAAGGATCAGGGTTCATAAACTAAAGCTGAAATTGAGTAGTCAATATTTTTACCTTTTGGATGTAGAAGTACTTCTTCCAAAATGTTTTTGTTGTTGTTGTTCATTTTGAACCCTTGCATATAAATGGTTCTAATGTTTCTCATTAGAAATGAAGTAGCAATTCAGTGAACAAAAAATTTCTGCCATACAAACTGGAAAAATATTTCAAAATGAGAAAAAAACTGTTGCTTATATAATGCCTTCATCAATGTCATTTAAAAAGTATCTTATAGCTGTGTTCGATCTGATGAGAAGTCTTTAGTATTATACTAGAAACAGATGAAATAGTGACTGTGTATCTCTGAGAGTAAGTTACGTTACTGTTACTGATAGTTGGGTGTAAGCCATTGTAAGAAAGTGGGTAGATAATTTGCTACTGAAGTCAAGCTTATGTTGCTCTGAGGTTTGTATGTACATTTTCTGAACTAAGACCTTCCTACTTCAGTAAACTAAAGGCAATATTACATATATGACTATATCTTTCAAATATATTTTCTCAGCAAGTAAAAACACCATTATCCAGAAAACTCACCATTGTTATACTAAGAATGGAACCCAGTCTGTATATAATCCCTTTAGAGAAATTAATAGCACTCCTAGAGACTGGCATTCATTAAAGAAAACATGGATGTAAAGAGAACCTGAGATGAAAAAAATGTGCAACTTAATTGGGGACAGTCAGGAAGAGCAAAAAATGAGTCTTCAGTCTTGTGATGCCTACATCATTTGCTAATGCAATTCAGTGTTGCAAATTCTTTTCAGTTTAAGACAGACATTTTTCACCTTTTATGTAAATGTTACCACTTGAGAGAGAGTTATTATGGAAAGGAAAGATAAAATACATTAAGAAGCTATAAAACAAAGATGTCCTGCTTACTTTGTAATGAATCAGGTAATATATTGCATATTTGTTAACTTTTTTTTTTCACTGAAAGTATTTAAAAATAAACAAGTTACTATTGGTGAAGGTTTACTAAATGTTTAGAACCTTTCAGAACTAGTTTAATCTAGAAAGGGAAAACAGTTTAATGAATAGCACGTAGGGGGGAAGATACTACATAAAATTTGGAGTTTAGAACATCAAAGATAGGATGGCAATTAAAAAACAATGAACAAACAAGAATTTACATTTATGTTATATCACTTTACCTGTGTCTGAAGCTAATAGATGCAGAGTTAGTCTCATTTGCAATAGTTGGTTATAAGCAAGGAGTCCATTTGAAGTAGTAGTGTTGCTTTGGTTTTGAACTTTTAAAGATGAAGAAGGCTCCCTGAAGAAAGAAACTCATTAAGAAAGCCAAGGGCTTTTTGGAGAATACGTTCAGTTCAGGGTGGCTTTTTGTTCCTCACTTTGTATGTCTCAGAGCACATTGCAGCTTCTAATGAAAAAATAATGCAGTTCATTAATCTGGAAAAACTTCTGAAAGTAGCTACATTTTCACAGTATTCTGGGAATTAGTTTGAATATAATTGGTTGGATGTCAATATTAAAAAGCACTCTAATGAAAAAGGAAATGCTCAAACTATGATAGTTTGCTGCTTCTGATGAAAAATTTAATGAGGCTGAATAATTACCCTTTCTTTTTTCTTTCTTCCCAATCTGCCATGTCTTTCCCAATCTCTACTTTACGCTTATTGTAAATATTTTAAACAGTAGGATTTCTATCCCTGTAATTGAAAGACTACACTATTGTCTGCATGTTGCAGTATTTTATAGCTGTTTTGCTTTTTTCTGTAATCCTTTTTCCCTTCGTGACTAGATTCCTCAAGAAGAGTATTTGTCAGCTGTCATGCCCCTCAGCTATCACTTAGCTGAACTGTGCTTAGTGAACTCTAATCTTTCTTGATAAATCAACCTATTAGTGTTGTGCCAAGCAACACAGTATCTGCCATTTACATAATGGTTCCTCTAGTTGCTTTAATGTGACTTTTATCTCCTAACTTCGGGTTGCGAGTTATTTCCTTCTGAGACGCAATGATTGCCCAAATATGTATACATTCCAGTTACAGAGTTGACTGTTAATCAGTCCTTTAATTAAGTTATATAGCACACGGAAGCTGGGATTTGTCCTGGAGAACCCATTATAAGGAAGGAAGAAGAAGAGGGGAAAAAAAAAAAAAAGGAAACAAAAAGCCACAGAAACATACTGGGCTCTTCACTGAGAGGATGGCCAAGCACTGGGACAGTGTCCCCAGGGAACTGCTCCCCAAGCCTGGTGGAATTCAAGAAATATTTGCAGATATATGCAGATATATGGTTTGATTTTTGGGTGGTCCTGTGTGGAGCTAGGAGTTGGAAGCAATGATCCTTGTAAGTACCTTCTACCTCAGGATATTCTATGACTATTGGAATAGAGAGCCTTTACTTGTTCTTACAGTGTTTCAATATCAGTTTGATGTTATGCACACTAAAAATAGTGTGCATACATGTTCTTAATACTAGCTGCAGTACAGATTGTTCAGGTATCTCGAGTTGCAAAGGGATTCAACGCTGTAGTCACATAAGAAATGAAGCAGTCAGACTAGTTCTTTAAGATGCAGTTTTTGTATATACAGAGGTTTTAAGTCTTTTTTTTTTTTTTTTTTAATTTTAGTAGGTATGATAATCCATAACTCCTCACCACAATGTCTCATCTGACATGTATTAACTCTTCCGTATAATATCCTGTTCGTATCTCAGTGGCTTAATAGATCTTATATTGAGATGTTTGTCCCTGTGAAGAATGTCTGTGATAACTGCTCATTCAATAACTTCTCGGAATTCTAGAAAACAAGTGTACCCATAGTACCATAGGCCCCTACCTGCAGCAAGAAACATTAGCTCACCTTTTGGTCATCTTGTATTAATGAACTTCCAAAGAGAAAAATAAGAGATTTTTTTTTTTTTTTTTTCCTCAGGCTGCCAACATTTGAGAATTTTTATCAAAACTAAACTACTGAAGTTAGAAAACAAATTCTGAACCATTTTGCTGTTTTTGTTAATGGTATTTTAAATTTTTAAGTTACAAACCCTGAATGTCACACCATGATGGTGATGCAAACCTTCATTTGAATTTTCAGCTGCAGTCCTTGGAGATATTTGGTACTTCAGAAGACATTTACTGACTTTTCCAGAGAGCCTGCAGTCTTGCAGATGACCTGGAATGCCAGATTAGAGCAAAACTCCAAGTGCTTTGCTATGCTCTAGTTCCTGGGCTACAAGCCACCTTGTCACTTACAGTGCTCTTGATGTCATCATATACATGTATGTGACATTAAGAGATCATATCTTTTTCCTCACTTCATAAAAAGCTGATAAACTTTTATTATAAGTTGAATAAACAAAGTGTGACACATACTTACGCAGTCTTTAATCATAGGATTTTTTTTTTCCTAATTCCTTTTCATTTAATAATTCTGAATTTTATCCTTTTACTGTGGTTAAGAGAGGTAAATCTGAATATTTCTAGCAATATATATATAATGTGAACATATTCTCTTTTGCTATACAGATCACAATATGTGCACTTCTGGAGGATTTTTCCATTGAGAAAGTAAAATTTTACATGCATTTACCTCCTATGACTTTAATGCCATGACTCGAGCTAATGCTTCAGTGAGTTCTCGATTCAGGGATGTAAGAATCAGAAGATTAAAAAAAAAAATATATATATATATATATATATATATATTTTGCCCAGACATAATTTTAGGTGTCTACAGAGGAGGTACTTTTTTAATACTAATATCTATACTAGATAATATTTTCTATTTTAATTTGAAAATTAACATTTGAGATAAGAAATATATAAAATCAGCTTCTTGTTTGTTGGATTGAAAGGGGGAAATGCTCTCTTTGAGAAGTCCCAAAATATTGAGGTGTTTGTTTTGCCATTATAATTTGTACTTTATGCCATTTTTTTTCTTCAATATGTGTTTTGTAGTATCACTTTCTTTAAAATATTGAGCTTAGTGCAGGCAGCTCTCAATACACTGATATTTCCTATAGAGCATCTATTAAAGTTTGATATAGGTCATAATGATGAGACTCTTCCCATTGTGGAAACATCTTTCATAGAATCATAGAATATCCTGAGTTGGAAGGGACCCTTAAGGATCATCAAGTCCAACTCTTGACACCGCACAGGTCTACCCAAAAGTTCAGACCATGTGCCTAAGTGCACAGTCCAATCTCTTCTTAAATTCAGACAGGCTCGGTGCAGTGACCACTTCCCTGGGGAGCCTGTTCCAGTGTGCAACCACCCTCTCTGTGAAGAACCCCCTCCTGACGTCCAGCCTAAATTTCCCCTGCCTCAGCTTAACCCCGTTCCCGCGGGTCCTGTCACTAGTGTTAATGGAGAAAAGGTCTCCTGCCTCTTGACACCCCCTTACGAGGAAGTTGTAGACTGTGATGAGGTCTTCCCTCAGCCTCCTCTTCTCCAGGCTGAACAGGCCCAGTGACCTCAGCCGTTCCTCGTACGTCTTCCCCTCAAGGCCTTTCACCTTATTTCTTCTTATGTCATTGCATTTACCTCTAGTTGCAAGAACATCCTGTAGAGCAGCTTCCCAGAAGCTCATGAACTTTCAGTTTTAGTTTGTGGAATTTGTATTAGTTGCTTTCATGTATATAATTTTATATATATATATATATAATTTTTTTTTTTTAAAAAAAAGGTAATTACCATGGTTACTAGCCATGATAAAACCTAATTTAAAAAAAAAAAAAGTCTAAAATGATTGTCTTGATCTTTTCTTTCCAGGAGAATCTTAGGTAATGTATGGATTACTCATTTTGCTTTAGTTGAGGAGTAGCACCTAATCCTTTCAATAAAAGAATGAGAAGCAGAAGATGAATTCAAGCTAGTTCCTGAGAAAACAAGATTTTTCTCTCATTTTGGAAGATTTTTTAAAAGGTTATTCCTTTATCCCTCAGAAATATGAGTGACTGTTAAAGTTGATTCTCTAGCATAATGCCAACATAGGTTTAGCAGGCAGGTTTATTAAACTGGAGTTTTGGATTAATGTAGATTGTTTTATTCCTTTTCCAGTTAGAATGAAAGCCGTATTCTTTCAGTTAACCTTTCATCATATCATCAGGAAAGTTATAGGTTTTTGCTAGTTCCTGTAGTTGCTGCAATTTGGCTGATGGTTTAAGATTCTGAGTAGGAGTTATGCAGTTTTTTGTGTGTCTAACCTATTTCCATCTCCCTTCTGCATCTGTCAAAATGGTTGTATTTCTGTAGAACTGAAGTAATGGAAACAATTTTTACTCATGTGGTTTTTCTCACCCCTAAGGTGAGAAAAGTAATTTTAAATTTCTGTACAATACGGGCAAAAAGGAATTTATTCCTCATGTTTGCAAAAAAAAATCTCAAGTTTTTTGAAATCTTGTAGATGAGTTCCATTGGCCTGGTTGACTCTTGTACATCTGCTGTTGGAAGTGATTTTGTATTTAGAGAAAGCTTTTCATTATCATTCAATTTTTGAAGCAGAGAATGTCATGTGTATTTAATAATAACTGGTGTTAGGAAAAGTTTCAAAACAAGAATATTGTTGTAAAGTCTGTTTAATGGAAAAGCTTTCAAACTGAGATTTAATTCATGGTAGCCACTTGTAAACAGAGGCATTACAGTATGATTTTAAGCTTTTGCTTTTATCTGCCTTAATAATAGTGCATCAATCTTCAGCATTGATAAAGATACATTAATTGTTCCTAGCAGCATGAAAGCAATGCCTGCTTTAATTTTAAAGGTCATGAATGTGCAATGTTTTCATGAGTTAGTAATTAAGCTTTTTTGATAAATTTGGTCTTTCTTGGTTTTGTGGAATTTTAAGCTCGTTCCATATTTGATTTAGTGTCCTTTAGCTTTTCAGTACAACATGAGAACTTCAGCGATGTTTTTACCACAGAGATAGAGGGTTGCACAAAATGAACTTCTGACCATTTTTCCAGCTTTATAACTGCCTCCAGTTTCAATTACATGCATCTTTTCCAAGTAGCTAATAAGATTTTTATTTTTTATTCTTATTTTATTTATGAACAAGAAATTGAGTGACATATTTAGACATGTATGTAGCGTTTCTTTTTAGGCCAGTGCAATTGAGTTTCTTAGTTTACAAATTATTAAAGTCTATTCAATAATGTTTGTAAAAATACACTTCACCAGTGTGGTCTGGTACTTCTGTTTTAAAATATTCTTAATACTTTTTGGTGATTAAATAAAAGTAGTTTCTTGGAAATGCTTATACCATCATGACGATGCTATAAAATTATCTAATATAGTTTTCACTGCTGAAAGATCTTTGCTGTCTGTTTTTTCACTGTCAGGATTTCTGAAATCCTAACAGATTATTGAAATTTAGCAGATGGCCCTAGCCTTGATCTTTAATCACTAAACTCAAACTGAAGGTTTGGAATTTATCTGTTTCATTCTTAGCTATGGAATAGGGGTGGGACAGATGGGTTCAGTCCTGTTTGTTGCAGTTGCAACACATAACAGTCTTTAGAACAGTAAAATCTGTTGTGAAATAGAGCTAGTACCACTATAATATTGTGCAAAAATGTTAATGTCATTAAAATACTCATTTATCAAAAAGACAACTTCATTTCACTTGTTAAGTAGGTCCCTTACAACTTTTAAGAGAAGTTCAAATAATCTTACATGAGAAAAGGGAACCTTAGCACCTGAGAATAAAGAAATTGTGGTTTTTGGTTTTGTTTGAAATGTATTAAATAGATTATTTTATGTGGATTTTCAACTTATTTACCTATTGTGTAGTCTTTTTGTTGTAATTATCTTCATGAAAATTTGAAGCAAAATATAAAAATGCAGACTTGAAAAACATTGGTGACTTCAATTTTTATTTAAAACATCCTTTTATACACGCGAAGTCATAACCGCAAAAGAGGTTTGCTGTTTGTTGTTGAAATATGTTAAGACTATCAGTACAATAGCTATATTTTCTTTAGCTTGATGGTAAGTGAAATTCACAGTACTAATGTTACTTTATTAGCATGTTGTTTTCATGCAATGTTCCTTTTGTGCCAGAGTATTCTGCCATTTATCCAGATGATTTGGTGATGGGTTGCTGTAACTGCATCTCAGAATATACAAGTAATATCAAAATCTCTATAAATACATGTATCTGTCAGCCACTGCTAGCTTCTGCTCTTAGAGTAACCTTCCTTTCTGACAATTTTTAAAAATTTGTTTGTGTTTTGTGCTTTGTTGTGAACAAATTTTAGGTAACATATTTAAAATTTTATATATATATAATATATATATGTTTGTTGATCAAACCTGTATTTTTGAGTGCTTCCTTTTTAATGCCATGATGCAGTCAACTATGGGCCTCAATTTTATTATCATCAGTTTTGAGTGTTTTGGAAGGGAAAAAGAGTTAGTTGTGTTGTCAGTGTTTGTATGTCCTGGTGTAATTCAACTTTCTTCTAAGCTTCTGCTGCTGTTTGCATCACAGAGGAGAATGTTGACTGGCTGTTCCTGTTTGGAAGTGTAGCTTCAAGATAATCTCTTGACTAATTCCTGGCATTCAGAAATAACATTTAATTAAATGTAAACAAAACAGTAATTCAGTGATTCTAAAAAAAAAAAAAAAAAACCACAAAACATCTTAAATATAAAATACTGAGTTTACATGAAGTCTAAGCTTTTATTTTTGTACTTTTGTGCCCTCTTTCCTAAACAAGTATTTATTAATGGTAAATCATTTTGTTTTACTGATGTGTTACTATCAAATGGTATTGTTAGACCTAAATATTATAGGTGAGAGGTCATGCTAGGAATAAATAATTTAGAGCAAAGTAGGCTAATTACTAATGAAGGATGGATTTCAACCCTCTTCTTCTCCCCCTACCCTACCTCCCAAATACACTATTCTGGATATTCAGTGTTTTGAACTGTATTAGAAAAATATGCCATATGGTATTGCCTGTCTATACTGATTGGATGTAACACCAGCTGTTATGCTGCAAGTTCCTGAGTAGACAATATAGATTTTGTCTGTAAATGCTCAGGCATTTACTTTCAGATTTGTTGTCAGCATGGATTGTCTAAAAATTAGGTTATGATTTAGTTGAAAATACGAGAGGGATCTATGGATATGGATATTATTTAAAAATGTGTAATTTCAGTTAGCTGCCTTCAGCCTTGTATACTAAATAAAAGCACCACATGGTGCGGCTTTTTTGTGATGCGTAGACATCACTTTTATTTTGCAAAGATATACATGTTGAAACAATTATTAGTCTTTCAAAATAATCTATTTAAAAAAGCACTCTTTATAGAGTCAGTTTACATATTTATATTAAAAAGAGCCATGATATGTTTGAAGTGTGTATTTCATACCTGAACTATTCACATTTATGGGGATTTTTACATCTACTCAATTATCTTCATTTCATTAAAATCATAAAATAATGTTTGTCGAATGATATAAACACATGCTTATTATGTAAGATAAAGCTTATTTAAGACTTAGAAGTATCTGGATCAAAATAAAAAACTGTTCTGTACCAACGGTTCTATAGTACTCGTACTCATCTAACGTTTCTAATAAATATTGCTTTTCCTGAATCTTGCTCCTTTATGAAAGCTGAGTCAGCAGAACTGACCAGTGACTTTGAGGGGCTAGGAAAAATAAGGTATTTCCATATTCTTCTGAAAGCACCCAGAATCTTGTGACACGGCAAAATTTCAAGCTGAACACCTTAGCAGGTGGGGGTAGTTACGTTCTCTCTTATATCAAGAACGTACATCTTCCTGTTGGTCTTGTTTTCTTGGTGTATCATTTACTTTTCCTATGACTCGAAGAGACACTGTGCTTTTGTAAAGGTCCGACTCCAGGGTTCGTGGAAAGAATGTTTACTCTTCATTTGTAGCATATAGGACTGCGTTTATAGTACAGTGAAAAACTATCCTGTGTAGTATCTAGTTTTTAGTGTCTTTCTGTTCCACTTTCTTTTCCCCCAGCATGTGGGTAAGAACTGGTGTTCGTTATGCAGTGACCTTTGTTATTGCTGCTTTACAGAGCTGTGTGAGTTCCCTGTCTATTCTACATCCACCATAGGGTGTGTGGATGGCTTCAAACATTCACAGTCATTCTAGTTGGTTGGGTTATTGATGAAATTGCTGTTCAGATCAGATGACAATTTAATACAGTATGTGATAACTGGACTGAATGACCTTTGCTGCAATTGATGTTGGCCTCTCTCCCTGTTAAGTGACCACTCAATTTATCTAACTTATAGGAAATACTGTAATTGCTGAATGAACTGTCTTGGATGAAGATATCTGCCATTTATCTTGAGAAGGTTGAGTGGGCACTAGTAATAAGAAAAGGTCAAAGATTGTGATTTAAGATAGTTTAGATCTAGTGTTGTTTTTTAGAAATAAAAGTACAGGATGTAACTAAGTATCTAACAGGGGTATTAATGCATCTGGTATAGGCAAACAAGTGGTGTAGAAGACTTAGTGTCATCCAGAGTGTCAGTTTGTAAGTGCTAAACAAAACCAAAAGTTTTGGGCTTCTTTTCAGTTTTCACAGGTGTGGTAGTTTAGTTTTATTATAAAGTTGTGGGGGACCTTTAATATATATATAACTACTATTTCATAGAATTGAGAGAGAAACCTTTGTCTGTGGGGAAAATTGGTAGATATTGATCAGATAAAATGTGATCTATAGATGAATTTATCCAGGCTATTTTCTAAAGCTCTTCTGCTGATGGAGAACTTACAACATTCGCATGGTGTTAACTACTGCTTCTATGCTGAATCACAAATCCATCAAAGGGAAATGAAGAGCAATCAGTCTGCATGTTTTTCTTCAATATATATTGATTTAATCCATTAAGATTATTTTCTGTTTGATTATTCAGAATCTTGAAGTGTTTTAGCAGGGAATGGTTAACAGTTATTTTCTTTCCTGCTTTCACTGTTGACCTAATCTCATCGATTCATTGCTGCTGATCTATGCATACAGAGATACAGGAATTTACTTAGCATGTTGCATTAATGTTTAGAACTTAGAATGTTGCATGTAATGTTGTCTATTTACTGTAACGGTACTTTTTTCTCCTTTTCTTTTTTCCCTAAATTTCAATATGACAAACTGGATATCTTTTTGTTTGTTTGTTTTGTATTGTTTTTAAGATTTAGCTCTGTTCTAAGTACAGCTGGGTGACATGTGACTTCTGGTGGGTTAGCACAGCAACAATTTAAATGGATGAAAACATTGTTTCAGAGACAGACCCAGTCTGTCCTAACATGAGGATACTCACAACACTCTGCTCTAGGCATCGAAGCTAAGTGCTTAAGTTTGCTTAGAACAAACTTACTGTTTGGACAGTAACAAGGGATATCCAATTACTTCAAATCATTGAGGTAATCTAATAAACATTTATTCATTTTCTCCTGTATGTAATTAGGTAAATTTGTTTGCATTTCTTTGATGCATCATTGCAGAGAAAGGCTATGTTTGCCCAGTTGTGAGATTTGAGTCTCATTTGGATTGGCCTGTGTTGACCTGTGTGAAATATCTGTAGGGAGAAATGTAGCCACTTCCATTTTTTCTCCATATCTTTGACAATGGTAAGAAACGCAGGACACTTGGACTGTATTTTAGAATGTTTTACTTAATTATAATTAAACTTTCACTTTTTACATATGACTGTAGTTATCATTTCAGCAAGTGTCTATGCATGCACATATGTATGTTTGTTTATTTACCCAGCGCACAGTGTGACTTGATTGAAATTTCATTATGAACTTGTTAACAGCTAGTGTAAAGAGAGACTGTAGACTGCCTGGTTGTTAATTAGTTCCCATCAGCAAAATTATTAGCACAGTAGGTCAGAATTACTACTGCTAAATGAAAGCTGCAATAATCAGTACTGTATCTGGGTCAGAGACCAGTCTAGTCATAAATACTCTGACTGCTTGGGCCTGGAGGGTGCAGGGCAAGAGTCAGCTGCACCACAAAGCTCATGATTTAGAACTACTTCTGTTTTGCTGATAAAAGTGTAGTCTGTGTATGAGCAGTAGCTGTTCCCTCCCCCCGCGCCAAGTTCTTGCTGACACGGTGAAATATTGCCCATCATCGGTAATGATCAAGCATGAGGCAGCAGTTTGCATAGTGAATTGTCACTGCAGGAGATGTGTGCACTGGGATGTTTACATTCAGAGTACTGCACTAATAAGGATCCCATTGCAGGAGAATGGTATTTAGCAGTTAAAATGGTAGAAAGAGCATCAAATGAATTTGAACTCACAAGCTAAGAAATCTGTCTGAACTCTGGAGTGGTTTGCTCAAGTTTGTGTTTGTTTGGTTTTGTTCATGCTTCACTCAAAGAGAAGATAATTTGCTATGTTACACATGTGTATGCCCATATTCTGAAAATGGACAGGATATCTTGAATGAAGAAGTGTGTTTTGTGAAAAAAAGGCAACAGGACTGAGAAACAGTCTTACTGATTTAGTTTTAAAATGTCTGTTTATGTGGTCACCTAAAGGACAGAAGGAAAATGGGGCTGGGGCAGTTGATACCTTATAAAGGTGGATCAGCAGCTTTGACACTTTCTAAAGGACAGCTCTAATATTGCTCCATCTGGGAAGAAAACACATAAAGATCTAGTTCCCTTTCCTATCTAGAAGGAAACCATGAGCCAAGTTTTATCCTAGAAAATGTTGTTGATAGTAGTGTCATGGGAAAGCAAAAGGGTATTGTAGGTACAGGTAATTAAGCCAAGGAAACACTTCACTCTTGAAGATACACTAATTAATTTAAAAATAAATAGATAAAATGAGAGCAAAAATATTAGGAATGTAAGCAGTATAAATAATATGTACTTATGAAAATATGCTTCACATGAACCTGCCTATCTGACTTCTGTTTATAACATTAGACCAGAACTTTTAAAGATAGTATCACTTCCAACTCATTTCTTTGACTGTTTCCAGCTAAGAAAACCTAATGTCTGTTATCAGTGCAACACCATTGTTTTGGTTTGAAAACAGATCATTTTTATCGCATTTAATCTGAAATTATATATTTATGTATAATATAGATATTTAAGGATGTATTTTATATATGTCTAAATTAACCATGGTTCCACAACCATTTGAGATCATTTTGTATTGAGTTATAAACACAGATGTGATCCAACATATGATCATGTTTAAGCAGAAAACTGTGCTGTTACATGTTCAATTTCCTGTCTGTTTTCTTTGCTGTAAATAGTAGTTCTTCAGAAAGAACTTTTCTTTGTCCTTTCTTCCACTTCAGCCAGTCATTTCTCATGTGTTTTTGGTTTTCATTTTGCATTCATAAGCAGTATTTCTGATAAGGCTTTAAAGGTTACATAAAAAACATGGAAAAATTAGTGTTTTGGTGCTCTTCAGATTTGCTTCTGTAAGTTGAAACCAAATGTTTAAAGTACAGTACTATATTTTCGGGTTCTGCTTGAAACCCATACGTTTGTAGGGTTAAAAAGAAAAAAAGTGAAGAAAGAAACAAAGATATCTTCAGATGTACATGCATGATTGTTTTACCCAGTTATATTTTATTATTATTATTATCCTAATTTTTTTTTTTGTACCAATATACAATACTAACATTCTGGAATTTTTAATCCCCATTTATTACTGATTTGTCACTGTCTTGCAGAGGTATTAATGACATTGATGGCAACATTACCTGCACCTAAATTAAAATAGTTTTATTTCACACTATATTTCCTCAACTGTGTATACATTTTCCTTAACTGGTCAGGAATATATGAATTTGGTGTTTAGGAGAACTCATCTTCTAGTCCGAAGATCTTATGCTTATAACATCACATTACTTTAGTGTTAGCATGATCTGCTCTCTGATACAGGCTTTTGCTGGCCTGCTTTTTGACCTTGCTTTTGTTACCTCTAGTTTTTCTTTGTCCCTCTTATCACAGTGCTGAAGGTATACCCTGAAGTCTTCATCCTCAAGGTCCTGCAGTGCCCTTGCTTCATTTCCTTCCTTAGAGCTTCATTATTCTGTTTGCCATCAGCTTAGTGTTGAATGACAAATGTGAATTGTCCCTTTGTTACATGTGTGGTTTTTTTTGTTTGTTTGTTTGTTTTTGTTTTGTTTAGTACTAGGAATCTAGTCAAGGTCTCTTATAAGATGATATTTACTGTCCTGTGTCGAAAGGCTTGTGGAATCATTTTTAGTAAGCATGCCACCTTAGTTGTCATCCTCACATTCTTTTTATTGCTGCTTAATATGATTGAAATAATGTAGTAAATGAGAAACATCTGGAAATTACTGTTTTGGGATAGAGCTGTACAACTTAGGATACTAGTTTGAATCCAGCCCTCGTAAAATCCCAAACCTTAGCAATTCCTGGAGTTAATTTATGTTCTTACAGGCTGGGTGGTTGGTAATGGATTACTCCAAAATTAAGCAGTACTGGGAAAAAATACACATGAAATAGCATATGTTGTAAAATTAATGAGTGTCTAGTTTGGCAATAACAAGTTGTTTAAGTATCTCTTACAAATGTCACAATTGTTTTAAACTTGGCTAGCCCTTACACTGCCCCTTAAGTAACAGCACTAAATTTAATTCTAACATGACATAAAACTTTAAATGTTAAAGGTCAAAGAATTTATGTATAAAATGAATTCTTAGTCAAAAATGAAAATACAACTTTTGAGCTGGGCTATCTGTCTGCATGTAAGCTCTCAAACCAGAGATCATCTCAATTTACATGAGCATGTGCTGAGGAGAAGCCCCTGAATGGCACAAGCAAATGATTTTGTTGTGTGTTCCCACTCTTTTTTCCTTGACACTGCTCTCCCTTTCCCCAAAGCCTGTACCTCTTGTAGCATGTGTTTCTATGAAACTGACTCTGTTACCTGTTTGACTAATTTTGGACTTCATTAAATTATCAAATGAATGATTTAAATCTGAAATAAAAGTTGAAACTTCAAAGACTAAAAGATTTTTCTTAAATTAAAAAGAAAAAAAAAAAAAGAAAATGTGAGTATTCAGGAAATAAAACTACAAATTAGTGTCCCCACTGAGGGAAATCAGGTGAAACTAGGCTTTTACATGTATTGGCCATACTTGTACGTTGTTGTTCAACTGTCTATCAGTTCTGCTATATTGTATATCAATTCCATCTTGTAGCTGGAATGTAGGACTTATCCTAAATTCACAATTTTTATCTATTACTTTTTCATGTGTCCTCTTTAACCCTAGCCTCCCAAGCTCTGAGGCTCAAACCAAACACAAGACCAGGGAGTCTCACATTCCTTGCCCTGGGCCTATGCCAGTGGGTGGTGTTGGCTAAGTGAGCTTGGCACTGTGGACTCAGGTTCCTTTGTGCCATTTTGGCTTAGACATCACTCAGGAGAAAATCTGTGGGTGGCTGTAATGCATGTCCTGGCTGAATCAGCCAGGACGTCCCTTGCCCTTCCTCTCTAAGCCATTGCACATTGTGTAACGCTGCCAGATTTGCAGGCTGTGTTAAGAAGCTGCTGGTACAAGGCATTAGTCAGGTTTTTAAACAATTATAGCGGACACTCAGCAATCTGAAAAAAGCTGGAGAGCTCTTTCAGGGCATTTCGCGTGCTTTGGCATGACCAGTAAACTGCTTCTTCTCTTGGAGGAAAAACTTCCACTATGCTGTAGTTATTGCACCCAGCTCTAATACAAGCTTATAAAAATCAAACTATCTACTGAGACATGGCAAGTATCAGCTTACAAGACTTCTGACAGCAATGGCAAGATGTATGACACTTCCTCTGGCCCCTAAATATCTTGATATCTTATAAATAAATATCTAAATATCTTAACTCTAGAGCACCACTTGTGGTGAAGGTACTAATGACTGTAGGTAGCAAGCGAGCTGCTTTGTTAGACACTTGGGATGTTTGTACAAGTCACATCTTCACTTGAGATTGTAAGGTAGGACTCGATATTCAGTGAATATAAACATTGGATTTTGGCATCCTACATTTCTACAAATAAACAGCAATGTGCAGAGTGTGAGGAAAAATGATGTCAAAAACTGTTCATGGTAATGAAATGCGTAGAACTCAGAAGGAGAGCTGAGAAGACATTTGACTTGAAGTTCTGAGCAACCTGTAAAATACTTCTTAATGCTGAATGCATTATGTAATGCTATGCTTTCATCTCTGCATTCTTTTTTTGTTCAGAAATTTTTGCATATATGTGTCCAGGTACATATCTCTTTGGCTTCATTACAGGATGACCCAGACCAGATATCCAAAAGTTCGAATGTAATGTAAAGCCAGTAGTATTTACTTATGAAAAACTGGGAGACAGGATGATTATGGGTGTGCAAAGAGAAAGGGTCAGGAGGAGGACAAAATAAACAAGATAAAAGTGCAAGGCAAAACAGGAATTCAGAGACAGAAAAGCAGAGAGGGAATGTGATGGATACAAAAAGAAATTATAATGAAAACTTTAATATGCGGACCATTGACCCCTCAGGCTGCTAGAGCTGCTTTCTTGTGATAGCTACATAAAAGAGGGATGAATTCTCTGTCCCACTGTTTCTTTTTTTTTTTTTTTTATGTCAGTACTATGCTGAGGCAAATTATTTAAGTTCTTCTCATGGAGGTATTGCATATTGGTTTAAAAAATATCTTTTTCTTCATGATGTCATTTAAAACAGAACCAGCACCATTGGCACAAAATGCCGTCTCTGGCATTCTGCGGTGTAGTGTAGATATTGCTAAAAAAAAAAAAAAAAAAAAAAAAAAAGGTCTGAAAGTTACTATCCTGGTTACAATTTGTGGCACATAACTGAGGACCAATAACTAATTATGAATTATGTATCCTAGTGGTTAATACTACATGTAGGTCTAGTAGCATCCAACATCATCTTTAACAATCTAGAGGAAGGGATAGAGTGCACCCTCTGCAGATGACACAAAAATGGGGGGAGTGGTTGATACACCAGAGGGTCACCCAGAGTGACCTGGACAGGCTGGAGAATTGGGCTGATAGGAACCTCATGAAGAGGAACAACCCCATACACCAATATATGGTGGGGAACACCAAACTGCAGGAAAGGACCTGTGGGGTCCAGGACCTGTGGAAACCAAGCTGAGCATCCACATTGAACAATGAGCCCATGTGGAAATGAAGGCTAATTGCCTCATGGGCTGCATTAGGAGTAGCATTGGTAGCAGGCTGAGGGAGGTCATCCTTGCCTTCTCTTCAGCACTGTTGAGGTCTCATCTGGAGTGCTGGGTCCAGTTCTGTGCCCCCAATTACAAAAGATACGGAGCTCCTGGAGAGAGTGCAGTGAAGGGGACACAAAAAGATAATGAAAGGGGATTGGAATCTGTCCTCTGAGGAAAGACTGAGAGAACCGGGACTGTTCAGCCTGGAGAAGAGGAGGCTTATGGGGGATTTTATCCATGTGCATACCACAGAGGGGGGGGGGTTAAAGAGGATGGAACCAGACTCTTTTAAGTGGTGCCCAGTGGCAGGACAAGAGGTAATGGGCGCAAACCGGAACACAGGAGGTACAATCTGAACATCAGGAAACACTGAACTGAACGCTGCCACAGGTTGCCTGGAGTAGCAGTCTGTAATCACACGTCCATTTCAAGATGGGCAAAAAACAAGCCTCTAATTCCTCTCAGTACCCCCAGTATCACCTGGCTCTTCACCTCGTGTGACTTGTTTCCAGTCAGAACTGCTATCTAGCAAATTGAAATGTGATTGGCATGATTATCCTGTCTCTGTCTTTCTCCACCTGTCTGTTTTAAGGCACAACAAACTCTTTTGTAAACTAGAGTCAAGCCTTCAAGTATCTTTCCTTCTGCATACGTTTCTTTTTGCCCTGTATTCTGTTTACAGTTTTTTCCTGCAAAAAGTATGTCAGTAGGAAAATCCATAATGGGTATTTGGTAATGTGTGCTTTGGTTTCTGACACTTTGAAATGCAAAATTGGAATATTTGTTGAGAGGGATTTTTTTGCATCCTTAAAGTATGGCCACAGGGAAATAATATATATAGTTATATGTAACCATTTTCAGGGAGTTTTTTGTTTTCAGGGAGTTACTGTTAAAAATACATATTTTTCCAATATCAAAGTTCAAAGAATCACAGAATGGTTGAGGCTGGAAGGGACTTCTGGAGATTGAGTCACCCTGACTGAGTGACAAGCAGGGTCACTCAGAACATGTTGCACAAAATGACATCCAAGTGGGTTTTGAACACCTCCAGAGAAGGAGACTGCACAGCCTCTCTGGGCAACCCATTCCAGTGCTCTGTATCTGCTGTTTCACCACTTATAAGGTGCTTCTCTGAAGAAGCATACTACTGGATAAGAATTTGTCTTAAAATGTTGTAACAAGAGTAAGATGTGTCATTTGTAAGTTAATATCTGGAAGGAATCAAACATATGTGTGTGTGTGTAGAGATATTAATACATAATATACCTGTGTGTGTGCATGTATATATATATATATATGGTAACTGCAAGTTGCATTTGTACTCCAGTTAAGAGGTTAAGGTTATGCTGTTATATTTAGTTTATATAAATTTTACTTATCATTCACAGTTACCAAGTTCTGAATTCTTCCATCTTTAGTCATCTTTTGCTTGTAATTTGTAATCGGTGTTAATTCTTCTGTGTCCTCATGCATATTTCTCACTTGTTTTCATTAGGACTAATTTATTTGCAAGCTTTGCAGTTTGAAGAATCTGTATTCAAATAAAACTTTTCTTTTTAATTTAAGTGGTTGTCAATTCTGACTTCCACTTTGTTGTTCCTTAAACATCATTCTGTACTGCAGCAATAACATTATTTCTTCTGGTGTGAATTTTGGGTTATGTCAGCCATTGCTCTTGTATTTTGTTGGACTTCTTGTTTTGTAGGACTGCCTGTTATTGTTCAGTCCTTCTCTACAATACCTAACAATAGGGTCTCTCTTATCAGACTACTGTGGAGGCTCAGCTTGTGGTCATTTTTGTTTCACAAAGCTCAGTATTTTAATTTCTAGCTTATTAAAAATCTATCATGATGGCAATTCTGATCACAAATTCTGGTAATTTGTAATTTATTCTTTATTAATCTCCAAATGTATAGTTCTAAGAGGCAAAGCCTTAGCACCATAGAAAATCAAAATAAAATAGAAATTTAGTTCAGCCTTGGAAAGTTCAACTTCACTGAAGTCATGTCTAATTTATCTTAAACCTATACTAGTAGAGGTTTCATGGTATCCACAGACAATCTGATAGTGTGTTAATTGTCTTGTTATTAAAACACATCTTTTTTTCTTTTGTATTTTAACTTCCTAATGGTCAACAAAAATTTCCAGAAAACAAAAGTCTATTGTTGCTTTTATTTTCAATGGACTTTTTTTTTTTTTGCTCTCTTACTTCACAAAGGAAAAATTTTACTGAATGTCTGTTATGTTCTGCCATAGTCTACGTTAACATATGTATTATTTTAGTTTTTTTGCAGTAGGCTTTTGAACATTTAGTTCCACCTCAAGAAAAATCTTTTCCAAACTTTTTTTGTTAGAGATGCCAGGGGAGGGTAGAATGTGGTTGAAATGTTTTTAAAAGCAAAATTAAGTAATATGTTAATTTTATTCCCTTTAATAAGATCATTTCATCAGCCTCCTTGTCAGTTTGACAAACTTGTCAGAATTAGACTATTTATGGTGATGATCTTATCCTCTCCTTCTGGGTACAAACTTACAGCATTTTAACAAAAGTTGCAGTTTTGGCTGCCTGAGCCAAAATTCTATCTCTGTCTGTGTTCTGTCTTTAGGAAGTAAATAAACATAATGTGTTGTGGAGTAAAAAAGACACAAGTTAGATGACAGTGATGGAATAATACCAAGGGTAATATTCCTGATTGCTTTGGGTTAAACCAAAGCTAGGTCAAGTCACATTTTCAATAGCTGGCATTAATAGCAATCCTGATGCTCCCTCCCATCCACCTTCATCTGTCCATCCCCAAAACCATATTTTGAATTTGTGTTTCCTCTGCCTCTCAAAACAAAAGAAAAAAAATCCATACAAGTGAATGCACAAAAACAGGTTCTTGCTTTTTTATCATCATCATTGTTCATCATCAACTGTCTAGTAAATGAGGAGAACAAAAGAAGATATCAAAATTTTAGGAAGTTATCAGGATGTGTTTTTGTCTGAACTAATAATGTTGTGTGCAATGCTGTTGAATGGAGAAAGGTGATCTTTTACTAATGCACACAACTGACTCCAGCACAGCAGAGAACTGAGTGGAAAATAAAATTGAGGTAGGTAGGGAGTCCAGTGCATGTTCTGAATAATACAGCAGGCAAGGGGAGGAGGGAACTATAAGCAGATGAAAACATTCTCCTTGCTTAGTTATGGAAGTTATGATTTTAACTTATTATGTCTCTCACATTTTAATCCACCTTTTTTGGAAGTGTACAAAGATCCTAAAAGGAGAATAAAGTTTATGGAGGGAGAAACAGAGAAAGCTACAGTTAAATGAATATGGAGAACTTTCCTCTTGTTGGTCACCATTTTCAGATTACAAAAACCTTGTGGTGCTGGGGATTTGTTTGCAAAATTGATTGGTAATGAGAGAAGAACTTGTAAAAAGTTGTTATTATTATTTTTTTAATAGGAATACTATGTGCTATACTTTATGATGGATTAAATATTTACACTGCAGTTCAGCTTTAAAAACTCTGAAATTACATCTCTGGATTGATTTATACAGATAAAAATGTGACTGATTACTGAGTATTGTGTCAATCAGTTCCATAAAAATATTGGTAAGCTTTCAAAAGTATCAGAGCAGAACTAGCAAATAAGTTGTCCTAGTATTTGAAGTCTTATTGCACGTGACAGTCTCTACAGTATTGTAAATTATGAAATTCCATAATCCTGTACAGATCATAAAAGAAAATACATGTAATATACTTGCTACATTAAGTTGGACTTTTGACTGAGGAAAAATAATCAGTCATACTGCAAAATTGCATTCTCTGAAGAATGTGTTTTGAGTAGCATCTTATTGTCAAATGAATGAACAGGATCATGCTACCATTATAGACAGTCACTAGGTAAGTATGAATTACTTTATTCTGTTTTTCAGTAGCTGACAGTGGTAGGAGGGTAAGAGAAATGCCACCTTGAATGAATTGTTGCCTTTCGGTAACTTGCCCCCCGAGATTCAAAGGAGATAAATCACTGTGCAAATGACACAATAGTGGTTTTTTTTGTTTGTTTGTTTGTTTGGTTGGTTGTTTTTTTTTTTTTTTTTTTTTTTTTTTAAACCTGAAATTATGTACATTTTTGACTAAATAGAAACTTTGTTTGAAGTGGGGGGAGCCTTCTGTTGCCAGACTTAAGGTTTGGTTTGTTTTTGGGGTGCTGTATGTTTTGGTTAGATGCACATCCTATACAACTGTGGATGGATAGAGAGAAGTGGGAAGGTCAGAGAGTGCTACTGTGAAGAGAATTAATTGCTCTTAAAATTTTAGTTTAATATATGAACTGGCCATTGTCATACATTATAAAGAAACATAAAATGGGATTATCTTTTCGAGAGCAAATGATTTTTTTAAGCTTTAGGTTTTTGTTATATTTACTTTATAATGTTTCTATCCTTTTAAGATATTTTTATTTTATTTTATTTTATTGACAAAAACTCACATCTGCAAGAAGTCTAGGCCATGATTGTGAAATGGGTAGAAGACAGTTACCTAGATAAGCCAAATTCTGAGGCCTTTTTGAGACTTTCATAAGCATTCTGGATCTTTGTCTTCTGGTAAAGTTTACCTAACCTTTTTATTTTGAGGTTACTAGTCTGAGGGACCTCTGTTTCTTAAAAGCAACACCAGTGAGCCAGGTATAATGGTGTCTGAAGTACACCTGCATTAATGTTTTAACATGGAACAGGAATGAATTATGAGTTGGAAAACTCATAACTGGAAAACAAGTTATACTGGAAAACAAGTTACACAAACTGATTTCCTTTCAGTGAAATTAAACTGGATGATGCTCTTTGAGAGTGTACTTGATGTGGCTCCTGCATGGGACCATACCAGAGCTAGTCCTCTAAAAACAAACAATAATTTGTTGCTACAGTTGACATTGCTTGTTTGAGAACCTCAGTTTCACCCTTACTGAGTAGAAGTAATGTATATGGGACTGGAATGAGTAATTCTGTGATCACTAAGCTTTTCCAGTTTCTGAGATATTCCTTGCATGCCTATGATACAGAAGGCATAAAAGTAGATGTGTTAGCAGTTTGCTCTACCCTGTAGTTGTGCTTACTGGGGATGATGTTAATGCCTTCTTCAATAGGTCTGACCTGTGTGAGTTGTGCTTCTGTATCACTTCATCTCTTATTGCAAGTGGATGCCATGAAGGTCTGTAGACTTCTTTTGATTATTTTCCTCCTTTTCTATGTGGAACTCAAACTGTGGGTTGCTAACCACAAATGAAGGCTTTTTCTATTCCAAATTTGATTTCACCTGCCTTCATCAAAATTCAGTAGTTACAGACCAATGTAAATAAGATGGTAAGAGGGGCAGTCTTTCTAATACAACAGTTCGCTCATTAGAAATGTGTGTACTTTTAGTAGACCTGAAAGTATGTGTAAATCAGGAACAGCTCTGACAAGCTGTGTTTATTGGCTGAAAGCTGTTAATAAGAAATACAAAGTGGTTCTGGGTTGTTGATTTGAGATAGAGAATCTAATTTTCTAATGTCTGTAGTGTAGGATAATGGAGTAAACACTACCACAGCTTTTTTCCATGCATGAATGGAAAACACATTTCATTGGTATTAAATGCTTTTCAGTAGAAAGTACTCCGCAGGTACTGAATGTTATAGGAATGGTCCAGTGAATTAGAAAGGGTGAGCAACACAGGTTTGAGTTGAGTTGAAAAGTTTGAGTGGACCTCAAACTTCTGAAGGTGCCTGTGGGTTGAAACTGCCATTCAGTGTGTTGAGCACCCTTCCTAATTCACTATTGTCTGCAATTACAATGCAGTATGAACATTGTGAGCCCCTGCATTGATCCCTGGTGTACAGTGCTTGATGCCAAGCACAATATACACAACTCAGGCCACTGTTTACCAGTTCTTGAGCCCTGCAGTTCACACAGTTTTGAAACAATCTAACAATCCATTTGTTCAGTTCTCATTTTATTAATGAGAACATTGTGTGAGTCAGTATCAAAAGCCTTCTTGAAGTCAAGTTATACTGCACTGCTTTCCCTCATGCATAGCTGACCATCTTATCAGATGAGTCTTCCCTTGGTAAATCAATTTTGAATATTAATGGTACTGTCTCACTGTCCTTCATGTGTTTGTAAGCAACATTCATGAAGGCTTCCTGACCTTTCCTGTGACTGCACTGGGGCTTTCTCAGCCTGGTGGTCCCTGGGTCTGCCCAGCATCATCATTTTTACTATTGTTCTTTTCTAAGTTTATAGACAGGGGCCTCAAAGTCACATTAGACACCTTTCACCCACACGTGAATCCTGTGTGTTTCAGTGTATCCAATTTCTCCAAGTAGTTTCTGCCTCAGTATTCTCCATTGTTGGCTCTTGTCCTCGTTCCCAAATGTTGCTCTGTTATGGCCTATGAGGATTGAAGACACACCTCACTCCCCCTCCCCCACCCCCCAACCAAAAAAAAAAAAAAAACATTGAAGTACATCAGTCTTTGCCATATCGTCCTTCACTAAACAGCCCACATCCAACCCACACTTTCTCTGAACTTCCTTTTGCTGCTCACAGTGTACTTAATTGAGCATGCGTTAAAGATGTTACACGCAGAACCTATAGATTAGGGAATATATGCCATATATAGTGTAAATCTTATTTTGGTAAACTGAACGTTTTCAGTGTGCTCAGCTAATTGTATGATATTCAGCAGCATAGTCCAAAACTCAGGACGTTAACTGAGCTTGAATATTAATATCATTTTTCACTTGTATACTTTGAAAGACAGGTTAATATTTTTATGCTCTGTTCCTTCTCTTATCATTCCAAGTGTTCCTGAATGTCATGCAGCTCTTACATTTTCTCTGTACAAAAGGAAATGTTTCCTAGGTGCACATTCACTTCTCTTGTGGACAGTAATGTATTAATTTCATTTAAATTGAGTGACAGCTGCATAATTCAGCTTTCTTTGAAAGTCCATGAAAATGGATGAGCAAGGTCCGTATGCAGGAGTAGAATACAATTTGTCAGATTGTAAGAAATGATAGTTAGAATCCCTTATTGATATTTTTTTATATATATAACAACAGATTCAAAGGTTTTCTATGCATATGTCAGATAAAACAAACATTTAAAGTTCAATTTATTGTTATCATCCTACTTCAACATATGAAACTGGAGCAGTAAAAATAAACTTTTGGGGGGCTATTGATTAGGGGAGTTAGCACTTACATTGCTGTGACCCAAAAAGGTTGCATTTGAATCCAAACAGAATTATTTATGTTAACCTTTCTCCTAATAAGTATGTAAATTTTCCAGATTCAAACAATCCTGGCATTTAGAATACCTAAATATGATATGACATACATATTGACATTGTTCAGATCATGCGCTTTAATATAGAAGGAGAAAAGATAGCTGATTTAAGTCTGAAAGAGGAACTGAGAATTAAATCAGAACTATTAATGTTCAGTGGTATTCTGTCCTATTTGTTTGCTGTTTCAGTTACAGAATAAGCAGCTTCTGTTTGCAGGAGGTGGCCATTTAAGACCTTTAGGGCTTGGATGGATAATTTGCTGTTAAATTTTCCTGCAAGTAATTCATAAATGTCTGACCAGTAGACCAGCTTTTTATAAGAAGGAATCACCTACTGGCCTAAGAAGAACACGCATGCTTTGCAGTTTGTTCTTCCAAACGCTCAGCTTCCAGTTTATCATCTCAAATGCTGCAAAAATGATACTGGAATCAGACTCTGCACTCTGCCCAGCAGCAACCAAGCAATTGTCCTGCTCAATGTGAAGTGTGGTGGTTCTTTGAGGGAAGGCTTTATGCAGGGATTATAATTTGGTCCATGGAGATTTACAGTAATTAGGCGTGGACTACACACTTCTCTTGATGTTGATTGGGGTTCTGTAGAGTAAACTATTTGAAATGGTAGCGAAGAGCAAACCTTATGCTAGCCATCTCTGCTTATGTGCTCCCATGTAGGTTTCTGTCATGTTAATTACTTGAGAAGTGTCACTTTTTATGTTGGATATCTCTGAGTTAACACAGCAAGTGATGCTAGCGTGGAAAAAACACTTTGAGAAGTTAAGCAACTGTGTAAGCATCTGTCATGCTGCATGAATAAATTTTTTGAGCATGTGATATTGCCTAATGCAGTTACATCATAAGAAAAAAAGGGGCCCAGTCTCTTCAGGGCTCAAATTTCTTAGGCTCGTGTCATTAAAAGTGAATTGTCATCTGTTTTAAAAGGCAAATTAGATCCAGTGTATATAGAGATATCTGGATTTTGCTAAAATAGTAAATGTACTGGCACTTATAAGAGGGGATGTTGTGAATGAATGGCATTGCATACAGTTAAGCTACTCAGAGTCAAACAGTATCAGGATCAATTTCAGGAAACCCTCGTGGTATCAGGATTTATTTTCTCTTGCACCTGAACTTTTATCTATAACCAGTACTAGGGCAATTCTGAGGAAAAATAGTTGATGACAATTTAGGACAATTTGGGGCAAAAAGGTGGAAAGGGGCATCATTAACATACATACACAAAAATCAGTGCATGATATCTATTTGTCAGCTGACCTCAGGCCAACATAGATTAAAGATCAAAAGTAGTCAAAAGGAAATTCTGATTCTTTATGAAATACTTCTTTGTGTCTTCTGTTATGTGAGTAATGAACATTTAATTTTGGATAAGCATGTTTACAAGTGCAGCTTGATTTCTGAGTCACATATATTATGTATATATATGTATATACATATACATGTATAATCATTATACATGATTTTGATGAACAGAGATGATTTAGACAGAATCAACCTTGAAATGTTCACTGAGTGTAAATGTTATTTCAGTCCCAAGTATAGTGAAACAGTAAAGCATTTTTAAAACCTAGATGGTTAGTTTTCATAAAATATATGAGTAGCTCCAGCATGAAAAATGTTTTCAACCATTTGGTGGAAATCATTCCCTGTAATATTTGGTCTTGTAATGTAAATTCTCATTTTGTCCAGTTCACCTACCTATCAAGAGATTACAGTAATATGTAGAAGGATAGTATGTTCCATACTTCTGCTTCTCTCCTCCCCAACCCAAAAAGGAGGGGGGAGAAGAAGGGGAAAAAATAAATTTAAAAAAAAAAAGTTTTTTTTGAGTCATCAGTAATTATGTGTGTCTGGGGAAGGAGCTGCTGTTGTATTCCATCATATATCACTTCCCAAATTCAAAACCCAAGAAAAAAAAATGAAATTAACTTTTTTTTCTCCTGCTCCAACCAAAAATAGACAAATAAACAATCTGAGTTTTAAATTCAGCAAATTCACACAATCTGCCAGCTGCTGTAGAATAAGAGGGGGTGGGAGGGGGGGGGAAAGGTGAAGACAAGCTCTTCCTTGCAAGGTTGCAATCTCACAAATAGTTTTATTGTGACTGAAATACTTCGCTTGTGGTTTGCATTTTTTCAGAGAACTGTAAAGTCAGTGTCTTCTAACAGAGATGCTTAAAAGTCTCTCCACAGGCTTGAAGTAAATTGGTGAAATAATAAGCCAAATACATTGCAAGAGAGCACATAAATTATGCAACTTGCTCCAAATTCAAAACTTGTCGTGTTATAAAGAGCAGTATTTAAAAACAGGGTGCTGGTATTGTAATTCCTGATGGTTTTTGATGTTTTGGGTTGCGTGCCAGTGTCAAAAAGTGTATTAAGATAAAATATAATCAAAGTAGTTTGGGTAACTGATTGCCCAATTTCACCTTCAGCAGTGCTCTGGTTAAAAATACCATACCATAAAACAGAAACAGAATATTATTAATGAAGTAAATTGGTACTTGAGAGAGAGAGACGCAGGATGTTATCTTTGTTTTGTTTTTCTAAATTTGGTTGCACATACATTTAAGTAAATTGATGCTTGTAATACTTTAGGGTTTTTGTGTGTATTTGTGTTTTTGGGAAGTTGTTGATTTCTGTTTATTTTTCTTTATTCAGAAAAGTGGGTTTTAATCTATTTCTTTTCTACCAAAGTGGATTGCATTATTCTCAGTGGTTTAGAGTTGGATGCTGGATTTTCTGATATCCAAAGTTCAGGCTACTAATTGCCTGTTCCTTCATGCATCGCTTTCCTGTGTGCAGTTTCCTGTGCATGGCTGCCTGTGAAATACAATCTGTATTGGATGCTGTGGAATTTGGGAGACTAAAACAGGAGGAGACTGGGGGCACTCTGAAGGGAGGAGGAAGGGCATTTGTAGCATACATCTGGGTTCTGTGCTGACACCTAGCAAACCCAGGCTGTGGAAAGGGAGCTCTGCAAAGGCAGAGGTTGGATACAGTGGAGCAGGAGAGGTGTGGGTAGGGAGGCTGTGCACAGCCAGGGTGTGTGTACCTGCCATGGGTACACCTATCCAATGTCCTCAGTAGGGCAGGAACGTGTGTGCTGTTCTGGTAATCAAATTAATATATAGCTTTGGTTTAATTTTTTTTCTCTTACTAGTAGGTGTTGATTTTAAGGCCTAAGTGCACAGATTTGGTTCTGTTGTTAGTAATTGATAAAGCATATGGGAGAGACTTTAAAGAGAATCCTTGCAGGAATAACGCCTGTTTAGTACAGCGATGCAATTTTTCTAGAGAGACTGCCCAGGGACTTTGCAAAGGGATAATGCAGCTAGTCACTGCTAAAGGAAAAGTCAAAAAGCATAAGGCAGAGAACAGTTCAGCAGGCATTAAGCACCAGAAATAAGTGCTTAACTACAGATTGGGAAGAGGGAATGTAGAGGGAATGTGATGATCAGCTGGAATAATTTTGCAACTAATGTTTTGTGGAGAGTGCTCCCAGAGAGTGAGTGTTTCACAGCAGTGTACAAGCAACACAGGAAGTTACAGCTTCCCTGCATCCACTCAGCGATGCACATGGAGAAGAGCACAGTGCTTGCTTGGGATCCCATGGCTGATGAAGCTTTGCAGATCTTTTCTGCAGTAGCAGAGTTGTACCTTCTGATGTGTGTGCTCAGTATATTCCAGGCTCCATGTAGGCATAGGCTGTCTATATGTAGCTGCAGTTTACTTTATTTATTTATTTTTTTTCAGGTCATCCACAGAGATATTGCTGAGAAGATATGGAAAAAAAAATATAAAAAGAATTGAAAAGTTGTTTCAGCTTTTCATTGTATTGACTCTATCTAGAAGTCTACTTTGATTTTCATGTTTTCTGCTTTGAAATTTATTTCCATACATCTGTATAGCTCTCATCATCCATTAACTGCTGTTGATAAAGTGTTGTGTATATACTATAACCTAAAGGAAACCTATATGGCTGACTGAATCCCTAGTTTGAGTCATCAGATAGCAAAACTATTCTCTGAGAACCTCTCAGAATTCTCAGTGATGATGGTGCAGTAGTTACCATATTTATTTCTCAGAAGCCTTTTCTGTGAATGAAAATTTGTTTACAAAAATTTAAAACCATTGGAACAGCATGGCTGTGTGTCCTTTATCCCTGAAGAAAAAAGGACTTGTGAATCTTGTGAATTGTCTTATTAGTCCCTTGCTGAATGATTGCAGCAGTTGCTTGACCTTCAGAGAAATGGGACACTGCTGGTGCTCTCCAGAGGCTGACGTTATTAGTGCTGGCTGACCTCAGGGAACTGGGTGACCTCTGGTTCACCTTTCAGTCTCCCAACATCAAAACAAAGCAGTATTTTGCAACATAATGTGAATAAAAGACTAAGGATAGTTGATTTTGTATATAAGGGAAGAGTAAAAGATGCTGTTGTAGCTCTGATCAAAAACACAAAGCCATATAAACTCATCTAGTAACAAATAAAAAGACTGGGTTACTATATGTAGTTTGACACTAAATTTCCAATGTAAGGTTTTCACTTGGAGGGTAGTGGGCATAAACCTCACTATATATGCTACAATAATTGCTCATTTTTAGGAAGAGGATGGTAAATAGATCTTGTAATCAGTTATGGAATCATCATTCCTGTTCCTTTCGTGATAATATATGCTGTGCAACCAGCATATACTGGTTACATATATATGCAATATATATAAGCATTGCGTACATAATAATACATATATAAGCAATGCACAATATTAATTATTCACTATTTTTTAAAGTGGTAGGTTACTTGTGTTTTCTTTTTTGGGGGGAAAATAAAAGGTAAAAATAAAATCTTAGGTCGTTGTTATAAAATCCAGTAGTGATCCCACCAGTCTTTGGGGAAAACATATATTTAATTATTGTTGATGTAGGGTCACTGAAAAAAATAACTGATATATTCTCTTGCTAGTTATTGACAGTGTTTGTGGTCAAAGCCTGAAGTTTTTCATGGTAAAAAGTAAAATCAAACTCAAATGTGATTTTAGACTTACATTTTCATCCACAGAGGCTTCTTGTGTGCTTATCTGTGTGTATGTATGCAGTAGAACTCTGTGTAATCACAGCATGATCCCATCTAATGATATCAACAAAACGCAAATAATTATTTGGTACCACCTTGTCAGCAGCAATGCTTGCCATTTCTCAGTTGGTTTTTTTGTTGTTGTTGTTGTTTTGTTTTGTTTTCCTTCTTTCACTAGAGGTTCACAATTGCTCTTTCCTGGAAAATTTAGTTTTCCGTCAGTGACTTGAAAACAAAGTCATGCTTGCTTTGCAATTGTGCAGATTCTGCATCTATACCTACTAAAGAATAAGTAGCTATGGTGCTGTTGAACGTGCCTGTCTTGGCTTCCTTTAACTATGCCTACTAGTCTGCTTGGACTCAGAGAAGTCATTAGAGGATGTGTGGATCAGATGTTTGAGAAATTCTGTGGGCAGTCATGCTTAACAAGTCTTCTAGAGTACAACTGGTAAGTGTTGCTAAATGCTACGGGTCTGAGAGAGCGTGTCACCAAATGCTACGGGTCTGAGAGTGTGTGTCACCACTATAGTGTCTCTAAAAGGAAGAAAATCCAGCCTTTCCTCCTCATTTTTCTGGCTGACTAAAATAGTTGGCAGGTAAACCCCGGGGGGTGGGGGGGGAGAGAGAGAGCTGTATGAGTCTGGAACAAGCACCTGAGTTTCAAACAAACGATGGATTAGAGCAATGTGTTGAATCTGTTGTTTGGTTGCAGACTAATTAGTAGTTGCTATTTATCAGAGTATTAAAGAACGTTTTTTAATCCTACTGGTGGAAAAGCTGAGTTATGGGGTTTATTGTTTAGGTATAAGTATTGCTTTAGGTAAGTTTGCCTTCTCTCATGATCCTAGAGGATGAAAGGCCAAGAAAGATAAGCAAATGGGTTTGGAAGCCATGTTGTTGGATAATCCACTTCTGAAGGTCTTTGTGTCCTCTGCTGTACCTTACAGAAATATCTGAAGCCTCCTCCCCTATGTGCTCTGGGAATAGTTCTAAACCTGAATCTCAACAGAGCTGTATATGTGAAATTCATTCAAAGAGATTTCTTACTGTGAAATAAGTGATGTGCTGCAGCACAATGTATCACAAATATATTCCTGCTTAGTGTTAACATTTTTGATATCTATGGTCTGAAAGCTCTGATATTTGCTTATATACGTGCCAAGCCACTTTGTTAATTTTAATCATATTTACATGCTACGTGTCTGGTCCTGTTCTCCCCTAGATCACACAAGCACCTTAAACTGCCCTTCCTTTCAGGGGTCAATGTGTGTATTGTTTAGAGTTCAGTGAGACGACAATCTTGTCAGAACAGTGAAGCCAGAGGCGTTTTCAGATTGGAATGGATTCAGCTAATCAAATAACAGTGCTGACTTTTCTGACACTGAAAAATTATGATATATTGTAGTGTAAATTGGAACTTGGCTCAGAACTGAATAACACCCATAACTGACCTTGAATCATCTATTTTTTGTAGGAGTGTGTGAGGAGGGAGAACTCCACATTTGAGAGCAATTCTTCCTTTAGCAGCAGTTTGGAAAGTTTACTAGCAGGTGGGATGTAGGAGGGAAGCAATTATATAATACCTGCAATCCACGAAGTGTATAGTGTTTTTTTTCTTCTATTTTTTCCACTGTTTTCTGGTGTTTCTAATAATTTAACTGTTAGCTCTTATCATTTAACCTCTGTCATAGAACATTAACTCAGAACAAATCCAAGCTGCATCATGGTTAATTCAAAAATCTACTTCATAGTTCAAGCCATATATTTTTAAATATAGCAATATATTTTTTAAAAAATGAAGTTGTGGTGTGTTTTTCATACATACATCTGTGGTGTCAGAGCTCCATGTATGTACTGATATAAAAATTCTTTTCTCATCAAGAAGATGGACGTTTTGCAGAAATATTGAGTGATCAGGCACTCAATTTGGCAAACATATATGGACTGTAAGTAAACATGTTTCTCTAATGAATGGTGACGGTTCTCACTGTCAATTTTTCTTACCTAGATATGTTCATGCTTTCTGTCTCCCCTACCCAAGAGTGATTATTTGCATTAGAAAACTATAGAAACAAATAATGTCCGCTAAGAACCCAGAAGACACTGCAGTGATGTTTGGGCAAGACCTTTGTTTACTTTCAAGTGGTTTATTTTGGATTAAGTAGAATTCTTAAGTCTGCATTTTATCAAAATGCAGAGTGTAACGAGGCTGTTTTAAACTCTAAGAATTACGTGCAAATGTGGAATATGAACTCAAGTTATAACCATTCCTACGCACCTGATGACTAGCAATGCTGAGCCTGGAGCTCTCTATTCAGAGTATGAAAACTGATAAAGAGTATTCAAATAACAATGAAACATTGATGTGTCAGCATATGTGCGCATTCACATGATCACCATGCACTTTCAGTCTAATCATATCATTAATATTGGAAGTAAGAACTCCGAGCGAGAGTGAGCAGTAATTTTGACTTTACAGAAAATAAATGAATAAATCTATCTTTGTGCAGCAGAGAGCTGGAAGACAGGCATTTAATAACTTCAAGGGTGGACGACGTGCCCCAAGAATAAGAAGTGATAATGGGTTGCTGGGTCATTCTGGGACCTGAGAGTCCTTAAGATGATCTGGCTAATGATTTCAAGATCCCTTGTTGGCAGACTTTCTCCCACATCTTGAAGTCTCACACTATCCTTGTTTAGCATACTCACTGGTGGTGGCAGCTGCCGTTGAAATGCTCTCAAGTGATGTGAAACTCAAGAGTTTGATTCACTGCCCTGCAGATTTTTTTGGAAAACCATGTATTTTAAAACAAGGTGAGACCTTTTTTTTTTCTTTTCCAAATGTATTTACGAATTAATGTTGTGTAACATCTTGTTTTACAAATGTCTCCTTTTTGGAGAAACAGTCTCAGCACAAGCCAAATCTTTTCAAAGAGATCAAAGACAGCTGCGCTAAGTAAAAGTGCTGATGTGCTGAAACCTGCAGAAAGATCCTTGGGGTGTTTGGGCCTCTGGTAGTGGCGTATATGTTTCAACTGAGCCAAAAATTGCTGACGGCTGACATACAAAAATGGCTCATGCCTGATGGAAGTAGTTAGTTCTGCAGTCTAGTCAGATGCTGTGAGGTGTACAGATAGAAGAGTCTGAAAAGGAGATCCATCTACCTTAAAATAAAATAAAATAAAAATCACCACAGTTCCCACATGTGGGACTCTGTTAATAAATGACTCATTCTTTTCTGAAAGTCATGTTTGATGGGATTCTTGTTCCTCAACAGAATTTTGTACCCTACAGAGGTAATAGTCTGCCGAGGGACTGAAGAAATAAATAATCTGTTAACTAAAGGCTATGATACAGACAGAAAACATAGAGCCTGTGCATCTGAGATCCCTTACAATGTATGCAGAATCATGGAAAGATGTTATGTTTGCTTCAAGTAATAAAATTGCATGTCCCACAGTTGGGTTAAAGCTCGAAGCTCATTGTACAGAAGTACAAGGTTCAAATGGAAAAGGTGGTTCCTGGTCTTCTGCAGCCAGCTGCTTGTAACTGACCATCCCATAAGACAGCACTAGATCTCATGAGTGTTGTTGCCAGTGGGATTATTGGATGGCTAGTTCTCAGCTGCATCTGCGTACTGTGAAATTTGGGATACTTTTGTTTGGTGTTGAGCATTTAACCCAAACCATGCATTTGTGTGGGGTGAGGGTGGTTGTTTTCAATTAAAATTTCTGGTTTTATTTGCATCCTACAACCAAGTTGACTTTCTGTATAAATCCATGGGCTTGGAGTTGACTGTCCTTGTGTTGGATTTACTCATCACTCTCTCTGTCAAAGATTAGAAGTAAATGATTGATAACATAGGTAATTTTTGACTTCTGGGTTGATGTTAGGAAATTGTATAGAAAACTTTACTAATTTTAATGTGATATGAATCAATAGAAGCGATGTCATCTCTCAGGTACTGCTATTTTGCCCATTCAGATGCCATTTCTCACGCAAGTCTTGTTCCAGAGCCTACTTGTCCTGACTTCTCTGCAGAGAGATCCAAGTGAATAATCTGACAAAATAAAAGCAGTTGTATGAATACCAAAGGCTCAGGTCTAGGAGGAATTCTGTGGACCCTGAGAAGGATCAGAAAGCTATTTTTATGCACCAAGAGGGTAGTGCATAGTGTTTTGACTTTGCTGACTCCAATAGATAAGAGTCTGGGGATCATGAGTTATTGTGGAGAGTGCTTTAGAGAAATAAGGGAATTGAGACAAAGACAAGTATTAAGGATTGACATATTTGCTTGGATTTGTGTGTCTCTGTGCTAAGTACTAATTATAGCTGTATGTGGGCATGTGTGTGCTTCAACTGTTATCTAACCTGGAGATCTGACTTGTAAGACAAAAATAGTCCTGGCAGAAATGCGGCTGTGTCTGAACTACTTGGCAAGTTGATGGTCTCAACACTGGTTTCAGCTCCTGGATATATGGTCTGTATGGTTCATGGCATTATATCTGTATTTCCATATTGTAAATTAGGATCCAAAACACAGCCTGACTTTGTTGTCAAGGTTAATCAGAGGGCAAAGAAAGAAAAGCATATGTGATAGATGTCATTCACCCACTCTGTAATTACATGACTTGTATTTTTAGAGACAAGGACACAGCCAGATCCTTAATGGGAACTGCAGTACAAATGGGTGGAAAGCAGTTAGGAGTTCATAACATTAGCACTGTACCAAATGGTGACCAAATCATTTAAAAAAAAAAAAAAAAAAAAAAAACCTCCAAAACTACAATCCATATCAGTTAGACTGGAAGATATGTAGATAGGAAAACAGTATTGTGTAGTGACTCCTATAGTCCTGTGACAGCCAAAGCCGATAAGCATGGTGTGAGCAATGTCTTAAGACTAACAGTGAAAATGGTAGAGGATACATATTTTACAGTACTGGGAGAGGTGGAAGTCTGTAAGTGTCAGCCCTAGAGAAAATGCAAAGATGTTTTGTTTGCCCATGGAGCCTGCAAAAGAGACTACGTAAAAGAGGAGGCAAAAGCCACACACACAAACACACACCACAAAAAAAAAAAAAAAAAAAAAAAAAAAAAAAAAAGGCTGTATTTAAAATAAAATAAAAAATAGTAGCTGTGGTCAACACAACCTTGCCAGAGAAAAATGAGTGGCTTTTTAAAATATAAGAGAAAGTTCACATTGGAGAAAGAAGGCCTCCAATGAATATAAAGCTACTGTAAAAATACAAAGGGAGAGAAAAGGAATATTCTCTTATTGTGTGGTTTCAGGATCTGTATGTTCCAAATTTTCTTAGCAGTGTCAGGGAGAAGCTCTGACAGCATCATGTAAATCAAAGGGCAAGGCTAGGAATGCTGCACATGGAGGAAACAGTGTCTGTGGCAGATGGCTTCCTGTTTTCAAAGGGTTCATAAGATCAAGAGGTTTATGGGCTGAATTGCTGCCTACTTTATTTGGAAAAAACTCATTCCTTCTCTCAGACAAGATGACACTAAGGAAATCTTCAGAGCAACCTCACAATACTTTTTCCTGTCATTTGCCCTGCAAGTCTTGCTCAATCCAGAATATCAGGATTTGATCTCAAGTCATTAGGAACAGATAAACAGTTCGCTGTTCCTAACCAAGACCTGAACCGAGTAACTTTGTAACACTACAGCCTTTGAAAGTATGATAACAACATGTATTTACTTCATTACTGTTCAAGTTCATTCAGATGATCCATTTTCCTTTCAATTGTTCAAGCTGGTACAGCAAAATGATTTCTAGAATTTGAGATACTTTTCTCACAGGCACCCTAAATTTGAATAAAATAATTTGTAAGCAAAGCAAGGTAGCTACCATCAGTCATCCCTAATATATCAGTAGATGTAAAAGGCCTGCAGCTGGAATAAGACTTGATCAGGTTGTTGATATATCTAACTGTATTTGGGTCACAGTAGGGCTGTAGTGAAGTCAAATAGTAAGATGATAGTGATAAGAGGAAGACTAATCACTTACCTAAATACAATTGAAAAGATGGCTTATGTACAAGCCATTGGTTCTCTGACCTTTTATAAGTACATGTAACTTTTTTTTTCCTTTTTATTTTTATTTTTTAAACCAGGCTTAATCTGCTAATGGTCTTCACAGAAGGTGATTACTTTTTAGCTTGGTACAGATGTGATTGGATTTGTGTTGCAACAGCACTGAGCATAGCCTTTGGGATAGAGTCAGGTTGTCAAATCAAAATGTAAGTCATCTCCTGGAGAATCTTTTTGGTAATAGAAGTCTGTCTGGATTACATAAATTGAACAAAATCAGCATTTTGTGCAGATTCAGTAATGTCCTAAAGCTTTGAAGAGTCTTTTACTATAAAAAATCATGAGCGCTGATGTTGAGGCTTGATTTTTTGTTGGAGAAAATGCATATATGCTTTCTGGACATAAGGTGACGCATGCAGAGCTCGAGTGATCACAGCACCACACTTTATATGAAGGCTGCAAAAGCATTATTATCCAATATATGCATAATTCCTGCTTAACCTTCTTTCCCTCCAAATTCAACATTTTTCTCTATGTAACGAGCATGTTTCCTCACCTTTTATTACTGCTTTTAAATCATTGCAGATTTGCATTTTGATTGCCACACAAGTTACAGAATATTTTTATGTCAGATTTCAATTAGGACTTCAAAAAGCCAGCAGTAAATGCTGGCAACAATGTTCAATTACTACAGAAATGCCAAAAGAGAATGTTATGTGCAAGAGGGTATTTTTGTGGCTCTTCCTTTATTTAGCCTTCTGGGCATTATGTACTGATACTCTTTCTGGTTTTGAACTAGTTCTATGAACTAGGTCTGTTAAAGATCTTAAAAATGATGGGATGACTTCAGTGTTTTTTTTTTTTTTTTTTTTTTTTTTTGCCAGTACATGTGAAAGCTCTTATAACGAAGCTCTTACAATAAGAACCAATGTGTCACAGCCACATCATTTTAAATAATCAGATATCAAACATAATAGTAAGATTGATTTCATTGTCAATCTTCTATCTACTCAAAGGAAAAAAAAAGTCATAGGAACTAACTGGGGCAAGTGCAAAAGAATAATACTTGATACTTTGTTCAAGGAATGAAAAGTTTAAAATGTGGTGAAAATAATATTCACTGAAAACTATGAATATGTTAAATACATGGAATTCTGTGTCATTACTACCCAACATGGGAGTGTGACTGGAGGAATTTAATGTTAGGAATCTGTCTTGAAGGCTCTATATAGCTACGGAAAATGCGCCATGAAAATGGTAGCTAAAATGCTGCTATTTTCTACAGTAATATTACTCTATTAATCTATTAATTCTGCATAAAGCAAATCATGAGGAACTATTCAATTTGTAAGGGTGGTGCATAAAACACCTACTTGTGAGCATCAATGAGATGATCATCCTGCCTTGCAGGAAGAGTTTGAATGAGGTTGCTTTATTTACTGAAGCTGAGTGAAAACTGAGAGGGAATATGTTTCACTTTTATGCTCCAACATACTTAATAAATAAATAAATCAGAACAGTACGTGCAAAAAGTAACAACCAATAATGCATAAACAGATTTAAGATAGCGATATACATATATATATATGATTTGACAACAGAAATGGAAAGGGAGACTTAAGTACAGGTTTCCAGGTTTTGTACCAGTAGAAGCAGTTAAGGTAAATGATATAACACCTTTTAAATAAATAAATAAAAATAATAACAAAAAAAAAAATTCAAAACGTACATGAAACAGTTATGTGAGAGAGTACATGAGTTTATTTGCCCTATACAGTAGCAGTTTGTGTTTGCTAACGCTCTTACTTCCTTTTCTTTCTTGTTGTTTGTTGTTTTTTTTGTGGTTGTTGTTGTTGTTTTTTTTTTTTTTTTTTTTTAGAAGAATACTGCCAAAATAATAATCAACATTCTGTTTTTTTATTTTGTTTGTTTGTTTTTTATTATATCCATATTGTGCAACTGTCCACACTACTCCATAAAAAATTTCTGCTTTTGCTATTCACCTGGCTTGGAAGTTCAAATGTGTAGAAGATGTGATAGTAATTGCTAATCATCCAGCAGCAATGCATTCTGTTCTTTGAGCCAACCCAGTTCAGCTGTCCTTTTTGCCCATTTCATGCTGCATATGAATATAGTGTGTGTGTATTGTAGAAATAACTGTACTGACTGCAAAAAAAGAAGAGGGAAAAACATAGTTAAAATTATGCCACAAATACACATGGTTTCAGCTCCTTTCCTCCCTCTTACTTTATTATTGAATTGGGGTGTCAAGTAAATTTGCCCCCATCTTAGTTAGAAGCAACAAATGTTAACTAAAATGTTGTTTAAAACATTTCTTCAGTCTTTACATTTTGTGGAATATGAGGGGATTGGCAGGTAAGGCAGGGTCTTGGCTTCTAACAGTGCTTTGAAAAGAATTGATTCCCCCACTACATCTTCTCTCACTGCCATGCTGATTGCCACTATATCCACCCTAACACGACCAGAATCCAAATATGTCTATCAACAGCACGTTTCCCAAATAACTGCATTTGCTTCTGCTTACATCTTCCATGTAAGCAGCTTCCAGCTGTAGCACCACATGTAAATTGTTCACTGAATGCAGGACAGCTTCTTTCTGTTGTGTGCCTCTCTCCTTTCTGCAAATGTAGCTGTAGCTGCTCATTTACAGAAGAAACTTGGACCCCCTAGAGAGGCTCTACACATCAGAAAATCATGGCCCAACTTATCCAGTGAGGCAGCCCTTTCTGCAAGGAAGATTGCATTATGAATTACAGAGGGTATTGAAGTTGCTGATACAGTGCCATGGATTTGTCACAAGGCAGTTCTCTGGCACGTCCCCTCTTCTCTGTTCCTCTGTAATCTCCTCTGCTCAACAGCTTCAACTGTCATTCATCACAGCTGGGCTGGATGCTGCCTCTTATTTCTGATCCTTCTTGACCAGCTTCATCCCAGTGTTTTTTTTGCATTTCCTCACTGATTTCTCAGAACAGCTTAAGCTCATCCATTCACTGGCAACCTAAGCTAGACCCTGCTATGTCAACTAAAGGTTTCAGATCCTTTCATTGATCATGATCTTTGTATTAATACCTCCATACATTCCTGCTTTCCTTGTATTGTCTGCTTGCTGAGTTGTATTTAAATTCTTTGAATGGCATAGTGACAAGAATTACATTTTACACAGATTTTGTACTGCATAGACAGAATCACAAAGCTGTGAATGACTGACTTAGTGGTGTTACCTGCCCCTGTACATCCTGAAGGGTTTGCCTTCACTTGTTTCTAAGGAATTCCAGCACTGGGAACTTGTAGCATCATGAGCTGATATATTCCATTACTTTGTTAGCCTTTCCACTAGGAGTGTTTTCTGAGAATTTAACCCTTTTAATGCTTTGGTTTAACCATGCTCCTCCCTCCAAACTCCTGTACTGTGGATGGGAAGAATAATCACTTACCCTCTTTGCTTTTAAAACAGCCTGCAAAGGTGCTTTTTTGCTTCCTGTGCCGTTGGAATACACCCTCTAAAAACTGCAATAGTATAAGCACTATGCTATTACAGTGAGTCCCCCAATCATTCACTGATGTCAAGAAATAAACATTGCGTGGAATTCTGTAGAAAAATAGTATTTTTGATCCACAGTATTTTCATCATAAGAAATATTGCCATGAAGGCTTTCTATAGCAGCTCATGATACTTTTTGCTTCATCTGATAAGTTTAAAATATCTTGGATTTGTATTTTATCTTCAAGGTTATATAATAGGCATGAAAAAATTACACCCGTTTTCTCTATATCTTTGTGTTTTCTGCCATACTAAGTGTACAGAGTTTTTGTGTAAATAGGCTTAAATAATGCTGTAAACACAGCAGTGGATTCAGCTAGACTTATCCTTTAAATTCTTCTTGTGTAGATTAAATATCACGATTTCTTTATGGTTGAATGAAGTTGCTAACTAAGTAATAAGCTAATAACTTCGGGAATCAGTTTTGTTGCTCCAACAGTCTCTGACTGCTGCCAATTACAGCCCAATTAGTTCTCGTTTTACTGTCAAAACAAGTTCATGAAGTGTTTCTCCTTAATGCTGCTATTATTTCTTGATAGTAGAAATTTCAGTGGAGTTTTAGCTTTTCTTTCAGAAACCAAGTATATAACTGTTAATTTCTGCTGTATGCTCAAGTGAAGCACAGAGGAACAGCATTGTAATTCTTTGATAGCAAACTTAACATTGCAAAATAGTTGAAAAATTATAAATTTTAAGACAAGTGTTTATTACAAAGAAAAAATACTTATATGTAATAATATGCTAATTTATTCAACCTTCTTAGTCTATTTCAAGATCAATTTGGTGATTGTTTTCTTCTCACTATTTTAAGCTTTTGTGTTTCCAGCTTCACTTACTGACAAAAACAAACATTCAGTGAATGAAATAGCCTTCTTACATACAAAAAAGAAGGCAGCATAGAAAAATGGCTGATTGGGGATTTACAAATATCTTTATTCATGCTTTTAAATAGAGGCTATATGCAAAAGTCAGTATAAATTTGATGAGATCATAGAAGATCAAATGCTGTTACAGCCTTGCTGGCATGCTGGCAAGTCTGGCAAATAATCATTATTCCAAGAAAGGAAGAGTACATCAATCTAATCCCTTAAAATAATCTCCACAATAACTCTAATCCTGAAAATAACTTTTTTAAATTTGTGTAAGGATAAAAAAAAGAAAGGTATTAGGTTAAAGGCTTATAATACAAAATCAGAATAAATAAAATACCTGAAAGCAGTGGAAGTAATACAATTTTGATACTTAAATTCTTTTATTAACAAAAAGTTGCAAAATGTAGGTAAGATAAAAGCTATATAAGTTGTGAAGCTATTAAGATGTTTTGCAGAACTCTAAGCACATACTCTAAAGTGAAATTTTGAATGTAGACTTTTTTTTTTCCTCTGCAAAACTGAAATAGATGTTTGCTGCAGTGAACTGCCTGGAATATTCAGACAGACAACCTTGAAAACCATATCATTATGTTTAGGGGGTAGCAACTCTGAGCTAATACCAGCTGAACCAAGGTCTAAGGGGTGATGGACCTGATATTCACTGATATTCACTTATCTGAGAATGTGAAGAAAGATTCATTTCCCTCTTGTTCCTAAGACTGCAGATGATGTATGTGTGTGTGTATATATACCTATACCTTTAATGTTGTGCCTGTCTAAATACCCTAAGTTTCTGCTTATGGAATGGAGTGGTAGTTTGATAAATAAAATCTAAAATCCTTTCATGGCTGCCTCCCTTTCTAAGGCCAATACCCTGGTTGATGTTTGAGGATTTCCCTGAATGCTATCTGTATGGTGGCATTGCACAAGAAACGGGCAAGGTGTTTCTTAGTGGGAGTGATGTTTTGAGGCATAGTGGATACTAAGCAATTATTTATAAATCAAAAGATGTTATAAATGTTTTGCAATGCTAAAAACACTTTTAATTTGTAGTCTAGCTGCGTAATTTTACTTCCTAAGATTCATAAGACAAGTTTTCTTCTGTGTCATGGTTCAATGTTTTGGAAGCCTCTGAAAGATGAAGCAGTCTAGAGTTTTAGTGCCTGCTAACATGGATTTTTGAGGATTTTTTTTTTTTTTTTTCCAAATTCCTTAAATAAGGAGAAGCAACAAAAAATATTGGGGCTTTATAAGGTAGCAGAACTTAAATATATTCTTAATATACATGTATAATAGTTAAATAAACAATATGGGGCAGTAGTGTAAGTGTTGTTTATTTTTCTGTTGTATGCTTTTTTTGTTTGTTTGTTTTATATGTATAGTTCTTATACTATTAGGTAGGTTGCCTAAGTATTTAAAAAAAAAAAAAAAAAAAGAACTTCATCCCAAATATTCTTGCCTGTATGATGGAATGGGAGTGTTTATGTAAAAGTTAGGCTGTGTAGATAAAGACTGCTTCGGTATTTGACAAAAGTTACAGTAGATATTTTTTCAGGGAGGTTGTATATGTAATTTATGTATATTTTATTCCTGAGATGATTCAAGAATTGGTTAGTTCATTGCATCAGCAGGATGGTTCAGTGCATGCAGAACTGATGTTGTTTAACTTATGCCCAGGCTTCACACACATGGTTGGCTGGTATTGAGAGAGAAGGGGCTGAGGTTTTTAGTTCTTATAGGCATTGGGGAGTGTTATAATTTAGTTATTTTGGATTAAGCTATTACAGTGGATAATGTCCACCTTTATTATCTTTCACTGGCCATTCTGCAGCAGCTAGTAGATGGACAACACAGTTGTGTCCCTCCTGATTTTCTTCAATTGGCTTCCTTCACATCTTTCAAGATGACAGCTTTGTGCAGTCTCTGTTAGCACATGAATCTCTCTCAAATGTGCACCTACATCCACGTTACTTTACTTAAAGGTATAAACCTATATAAAAGCTATGATCTAATGCAGGATATTTTTGCATTCCTAAATCTAATAAATAATATATGAGTATGAACAAATGAAAACTGAATTATTTTTTTTTTTCTTTCTATTAAAAGGTAATAACTTGTTAATATGGAAGACATAGCAACAGGCATTCATAAAATGGCAGTACCATTCAGATTGAGTTTTGATATTTCTGTAGCAAACCTCACCTTTTTTTAATGAGGTGGACAAAGACACATTAGCACATCACATTTGCTTAATAGCTAGTGACAGGAACTTTGTGCTGATGCTGCAGTCAGAGTGAATCTCACTCACTTTGCACTCACACAGTAGTCACACACACACCATTTCACAACAGGAACTGACTAATATGCTAACCTCACACTAAGGTGCAGTGCCAGGCTTGAAATAAAATGTGGAGAGCTCCCGAAGGGAGCAGCCAATTAGCATGCTCTTCAGTGTGGTCTTGCTGTCATGGGATGAGAGGTTTATTTCCCTTAAAGGGGAATATATTCAAACTCCTTAAAGGCTTGGTTCTTGTGTACTGCTGCTTATTTTCTGAGTGGCAAACAATTAGGCAAAATGCCTGTCATGTCATGGAGTCTTAAAATACTCTCATTCTAGGTAGAGCTGCATGTATTTTACTTCCATATTCGTTGATTAAAATGGTAAAGATTAGAAAATTACTTCACTATTTCAATGTGAGGGAGTTTTGCCTTCTTCCTACCCTTTTTTTCTTCATCTCTCAGTTCTCAGGGAGAAAATTATTATAATGCATATTCGAGCATTTTGTGTATTCTGCATGTAATAATAAAATTTTATGATAAGTAGAGTTTTTTGTTTGTTTTCAGTATCTCTTTGGACAGTCTATAAGCTACTAATAGCTTAAAATAGCATCTTTCTGATAAGACATGTCCTTTCCCCATGTTAAGCATGGTATATTTGGTACACAGTGGGCAGCGTGGATTTTGCTGGATCTTCTGAAAGTATACATGATAACTTGTGGATAGAAGGAAGAAATTTTCAACGTGTTTTTTTTTTTTATACATGCTGATGAATGTATCAGAGCAATCATATCATGACAAAATCAAGGTATATCTAACTGAAAAACCCTTCTGTGACCTTTCTTTTTCTGGATGCCTGGGGAAGAGTATAAAATGAGGACAATCATGCAGTGATACCACCTCCCCACTTCCAGCAAACCCGGTCTTCCTAAGCCAGTAGTAATCCTTTTCTGGGCATGAACTGTTGTTGAATTTTTCCTCTGTAACTATCCCCAAGATATGTTTACAGGTTTTGTGAGGAACCTCTTGTGTTGTTTTGCTCTTTTTTAATTACAATTTATTCTAATTTTGTTTTAAGACCCTCCTTCCTTAATTAGAAGGGATGGCAAACCACCACTGTTTATTAACAAGCAGTTTATGAAAGACAAGGCTATCCTAAATCTCTGGGACTCAGCTTTGTACCCAATTATCTTGTTCATATGTATACGTGTAAATGGTAAGCACAGTCCCTAAGGATCCAATACCTCAGATCCATGCATTTTTTTGCAGCAAGAGATCTAATTCGGACATGTAAGTTTTTAAAACTCTTTACTTTAGGCAATATTAGCTGTTTTGAAATAGTGGGTGTTTAGAATGAGGAAGTTGATCAGGGCAGGAGCTTAGCGGATTTCACAGAAGTAGGTATTTATTCAGTAAATGAGACCAGCCACAGTCAGACTGTGGTCATACTCTGCCAACCCAGCTGGTAATCCAGCTTTTCATGGGGAGTAGACCTCAGGAATAGCATCCTGACCATGGCAGTTTAAGCATGTGAGCTGCCCCCCCTGCTCCCTCCTCCTCAAGTTGTTTGTTGTTGTTGTTTTGTTTTTTGTTTTTTTTCCACAAATGTCATGTATTTATTTAGCAGACAATTTTCAGCACAGTGATATGGTTTTACAGTTGTGGAGCAGATTGAGCACTAGCTGTGCGCCTACTGTGCTGCTGTACAGTGGTTTTGGAGGCTTTCGCGGTCAAATTGCTGACCTTGGAATGATTGTTGGAGCAGGTCTAAAATAACCAGGGTGCAGAGCATGCAGTCCTCCTGGTGTCTCTGTAGGAGGATGTCGGCAGAAGAGGCAGCGAAGCCATGCTGTCTACCTGCACGTGGTTTGGTTGTGAAGGCCTCTACTGAGAGCTTGGCCTTCATCCTGTCATGGATCCCTGCCTGGCAGCAGCAGTGTCTATACCAGGAGCTGCTGCCAAACCAGAGGCTGTAGCCATCCAGCACATCACTACTGCAGACAGGGGCTTGATCGACAGGCCTGCTCCAGATCACAAGCTTGGGTTTCAGCTTGGGATATTTTGTGCAAGTGTTTCAAAAGCCGATTTGGCGCTTATGTGACAACTGCAACCCTGCAATCTTGGATGGTAAGCAGACTATCACCTTTCCTCATGCTTACTTTCCTCAGTGGGTGGATGCTGGAAATCTGCTTGTTCCCAGTCAAACTTCTAACCTGCCACATAAAAGTGGCCACTTAAAGACCTAAAGAGCAAAGGGGAGGACTGGTAAGTATATGGGCAGACCTGCTGTCTGCTTTGCTTTGTACTGGGGACTGAAGGGAGCTGTTTTACATGTCTGCTTTTTTTTTTTTTTTTTTTTAAATTCAGTTCAAGAACTCTAATAAAAGGTTGACCGTTGAAAAGGGGTTTGCCAGGAGTGTTAAAGGGTGAAGGAAAGCTTTCTTAATGGGATATTTTGCATGAGAACAGAGAACATGGCCTAACATCTTCTCTGTGATGGGTGTGTTATGAAGCATGGGTAGAGGTTTAGGGTAGTTGTGCAACCCCAGGAAAGATAGGAAAGGCCTCAAGAAAAAGCAAGTGGTTTTGACTCTAATTTTTACTTAAAGATTCTTAGATTTTTATTTATCTCTTTTTTTTTTTTTTTTTTTTTTTTTTTTTTTTTTTTTCCCCCCATGAGAAAGTGTGGGAGGGAGGGGAGGAGGAGGAGCCAGCAAGCTTACGTTGATGTCTGCTGTTTTAGCAGTGAGATGATGTGACAGAAGGTGGCAATGGGTAAGGGAGGCTTGCCTGAATAGGATGGAAGAAGGCCATAAAGATGGATGTGAGGAGGGGAGCAGGGGTTATTAAAACCAGGTAGGATTGCAGGTGGTAATCTGTGGTGGTTGGTGGGTAAACCCACAACTGTATAAGTAACATCGGTTTGTTTATAAACTGGGATTAAGGCCCAGAGCTGATGGCAGCACACACTAACTGGTCTTGTGGTGACCTAGAAAGCTTGGGGTTACTCTTGGTCATTTTGTATCAGACAGGTGTTAGTGGTGTGTGCTTAGGATCTTTGAGATGCAGCTCTGTGCTCTTGACAGCTGGTTGTAACTTAATTGTACTCAACTAGCTTCATTTTAAACAATCTTGAGATGCTGTTTTGGCTACAGTGTGAATGTAGTCAGGGTATTGAAGACAGAGGTATGCCTACTGGCTTGGGATTGACCCATGAGAACAGGATTAACCTATCCATTTTGTCCACTTCTGTAAACTGCCAGGAATCAAAATCTGTTTTGTTAGTTGGTGTCTAGCACTCTGCAAACTTGTAATTTCAGGTCAGGAAAGCATCCCCTGTATGAGTATTAATCACCCAGCTTCAAGGACCCTTCAAAATATATAGACAGAAGTAAACTGAACTGTAAAATTGTTATGGATACTAGAAACACGTCTGGGGCAGAAGTGAGAGGACTTAGCCTGATTCTTTTATGTATCTATGAAGCAGAGAGAAATGGGGGAGAGAGGGCTCCCTGGCAGCAATGTATGCATGCTTCCCTGAGGCTCTGATGGTTGCAACCATGGTTTGCAGCTGTGGTTCTGTACTTCTGAAACATCTTGATGGAATTATTTTTAACTGAGCAACTGAATTTTTTAACCAATTTAAAATGCAGTTACAAATATATATATATATGTATATATATAAACATCTTTTGAAATGGTTGTTCTTGAAATGGTATGTAATATGGAATCTTTATTGTATTATCTCCACTTTGAAGGTACCTTCTGACAGATATGCAAAGTCAGATAAAGGCATTGTATGCATTTCCAGTGAACCCAAAATGCATAATGCTGGAATGTGAGGGTCCTTGGTTTTGTCACTGGTTCTTTAAATTACGTTCATCAAAACAGATTTTCAGGGGCCCAGTTCTGCACTGTTGAAATTGAACTAATGAATTGTTAGTTTGCAGTATTGTTGCAGAATATGGATTTCTTAGTGAGAAATTGTATCTTTTATCATCACTTCTACTCACCACTTGCAAGAGAATAGACAAAATAATCTTACGTTTTGCAGGACAAAAAGGAAGTCTCTGGACTAGTGCTTTGCTCCCCACCAATGCTGATCCCAGGTTGCAACATCAGAGTTTTCAAGCGTTGTACTCTCTATGCACTGCCTTTCTCATTTTCTGAACAATAATACCCTGTATCACGTTTACCATGTTCATCTTATGGTTAATAACCCAGGTGGCTCATATTCACTAATAACCTCATCAAATGTGTGAGCAATACCTGGAAGTTTTAAGCATCACTAGATAGGAGGAGGGTGCGTATATTGAATAGGTGGGTACCACAAAATGGCAGAAATAACCTTACTCCATTATTACTGTTATCTGTACAATAGAAATTGTACATTCAACACTTTTTTGATCTTATTTGATCTTAAATTTTTAATCTTAAATCTTAAATTTTCTAAGTTGATATGGGATGATAATGTATTTGTCTTTTCATACTACCCAAGTGTTTCTTAGAAACTAAAATCAAGACATCAGTCCTGGTCATTGCAGCGCTACTGACCAGTCTGTTAGAGAAATTGCCTTCGTTATGTTGCTGTTTTTAAACCTCGCTGTTTCAGAGAAACAAAGAGGAGCTGAAGAATAACTAGAAGACACCATTTTAATACAGACCATCTCAGACAAGTTTTATTATCTCAAGTTATCTTCTATTATCTCAGGTTGTTTTATATAAATCCTCTTTCATTTTCATTCACATTTTTTATTCCTGCTCTGTAAATTGTATGATATGGTTGACATATTTAGTTGCTGATAGTAAGAAGCCTGTTGCCTGTAAAAAGTGTTTGAAGTGAAACATGCACTTAATATTGAATTTGTTGGGTTAAGTGTTACATTTCTTACAGAGTAATTATGAAAGCTTCTGATATCATTCCCAGTAATAGAGGAAGGTCTGTTAGCATCAGGATTAGTGACTGAAACCAAGGTCTTAAAGGACACCAAGGGAGCAGTAGAATTGCTGTCTAAGCTTCTGTTGTTGGATTTTTGCTATCAGTGTTTCAATTATTGAAAAAAAAAGAGCACTAAAATAGCTGTTTTTTTAAACCTCTCACTGTAATGTATGCATTCCATCTGCTTATTTAAAAAACAAAACATACTTTCAATAAATGCTATTGCTTTAAATACATTTAATGCAAATCTATTAATCAGTGTAAATATATTTAGTTACTTCATAAAATAGTGTTCTCTGCAGTTTTTAAAATTATAGTGATTTGTTAACAGCACATGTTGTATTTTATTTTTCCTCAGAAGGCAATAAAACACAAACATTCCCTGTAACATCTTTCAATCATTTTTTGGTCATATTTTACTTTGTTAGTATGTTTCATAACAGTTTGGTTGGGTAATAGTAAAAGTGAAATAAATTTATGCTGGCCAAATGCTTCCTGACCCACTAATCGTATTTTCACTTTTGCTTTAAGTTAATACCTAACTTAAATTTATCTGTAGATTTTCAACTGGTGGCTAATTTTAATATATGGGCAGGTGTAAAAACCATTACTTGTGTGAACATCTTTATGTGCTCTGAAACAAAATGTTATATTATAATTTTATAGATTGTGCAACTGCCATCTGTTCTGAAAATTATTTAAGGTTCTTGCTCAACAGAGGCAAGATCATTTCAGTTTTTGAGACTGTTGAAGACTCCCACCTATGGTAGCAACTGCAGAATTAGCTCAAGTTGAGCTTTTTGTACATGAAATTAACTAACTGCTTTGAACTCTTACCCTTTCCTTTGACTCTTTCAAACCTCTCTTCCTGCCTTACTGTTGCTCCACTCACACTTCTCATTGACTCTTCTCTTTTCCATTGTGATTTCTATTTAACCTAAAACTTCACAGGTAAGGCCAGCAAAATATATCAATCCATCAGTCAAAAAAGAAAAAAAATAAATCTAACTTATTTGCAATCATCATCTGGTTTATTATGTATGTGCATTACATATACCTCCCCTGTGCCTGATGTGATTTCTGAACACCTTGGGTGTAGCACCTACTCTCTACTTCTCTGAAGTTGCACAGCATCTAATATAGGAAGGCCAGACGTGGTTGTTTCTTAGACTAATAAAATGCATTTAAGCAATTGAGTGCAGCTTCCAGAAGAGCATCTAGTTTCAACTTCAAGACATCTAGGCAGAGAATACTATCTTTTTGGTAAGGTGTTTGAACGGTTGAAAAAGAAATATCAATTCTGTTTTGATTCCTGTTGCTTCTCGCCCTGTTCAAGTTTTATTTTATAATACCAATCTTTGATAAGATGCAGGTGGTCCTATGCTATTCTAAGGAAATTCTGATCAACTGCATAAAATCAGTTTTCTTCTTGCTATAACCTCCTACTCTGGAATAGGTTCATTGCCTTAAAAAAAAAAAAAAAAATGCAGAGCTTACTAATTAGGCAAAGTACAGTTATTTGCATATACTAAGCAGATGCATGCGGCTAAGAGTATATTCTTTGCTACCCAGCTGACATGTCTTTCAGCAGTGCCATACTGGGTTGAGCCTATATTAACCTGTTGTAGAACAAACATCTGGGCTCATTCCGTAGATGACTGTGACAATTTTTCACTCCAACTAAGAGGTATTTCAAATGATATAATAAAAAGGAGGAAAAAAAAAAATTGTTATCCTTGACAATGGTGTCAAGGATAAAGTAACAAAGATCAAATTACATAAGACATATTTATGCTCCTGCATTTGATGTATAATTAGTTTACGGTAAACAATTTCTCCTTGAGACAAATTGCTGTTGTCCACCCATAAATCTTATATCTTAAAAGGGAACAAAAGCTTTTCCAGTTCTTCAGTAAAATTGGAATTGAGTCAAATTTTATGTTGCAATGGAGACCTAAGCCAAATGCATATGTGTCCCTGTTTGGACAAAAAATGTTGTTCTTTAGTGCATCTGAGGAGGATAAGAGATTTTTATGGCTGCAAATGTAGCCTGGATGGATAATTACTACTTATGTGTCCTCTAGGGGGGAAAGAAAAAGGGGAGGAAGAAAAAATCAAAAACAGTGGCCATAGGATCACTGTAAATGTCTGTTGAGACATTGAAATTCCCATAATAGTTTTATAGTTTTTTTTCTTAGTCATCCCAGAGAACATTTTCACACTCAGTTTTAAAAATGATTAGGAAAGACTTTTCAGTCACTCTCACCTTTTTGTTGCCCCTTTGTAGAGAGTCTCCTTGAAAAAAAAAAAAAAAGGACCTTTCTGTTTTTCAGAGGCTTTTGAAGATATATTTTTTTTCAGTGTAATTCAAGCAGATATGGATCTTTGCATCACCTATTTGGTAAGAGGGTGAGCATTTCTTTGTCCAACACTAACCTTCCTTCTCTACTCATTATCTGTGGTGAGGGCTGCTTTAATTGAAGTCATCCCTTCTGAAAGATATCTCCAGCCCAGTTCATTATTGATTTTGAAAGATCTGACCTGTTAAAATTTCCCTGCCAATGAGTTAACCTTCTTTCCTGAAGGTGAATTAAAATAGAGAATGACATTTCTAATTTCCTAAGTGATGTAGCCAAACAAGCTGTACTAAAGTGGTAAAATGTTAGCTCAGTCTTAAAATGAACAGATTTGTTATTTAGTGTGATGAGCCTCCTTGGGCTGTGTAACAGTAAATCTTCACTCATTTACAGTTGCTTTCCAAATTTGTTTTAAAATTATTATTATTATTATTATTATATCACAGAGGCACTCTCACATTTGTTGCTCTTTCTTGAAGTTCTGTTGTAAAGTTACACACAGGAGTTCAGGTCCAATCAATCATAAAGTTGAAGGAAGTGAAGTAAATTATTAAGCTACCTAAACCTAACATCACAACATCATTTCGGCAATGTTAATGAATTGATCAGAATTGCTTTGCATACACTTTTTTTTAAAAACAAACAAACAAACAGTTTTGCTAATTCCAGCTGAAGTGGCTTCCTAAAATTTCTGTTAGGGTGATTGGTACACTTGTTCAAATATATAGATTTCTCCAACTATGTATTTTGTCTTTTAAATCAAACTTGTGTATGGACTATTCCTTCACTATGGGGAAAATAAGTATTTTGAGGTAGTTGGGGGAAAAAAATTAGAATGAATATGTGTACACTTGAAATGCTAGTTGAAAATGAAACTTAATAAGGTTTAATGATTCTGGTACATTGCATAAAGGGTACATTATATCTTCTCAATGTGTAATTTTGAATCTTTTCTGCCATTTTGCTGTCATGTTTGCTTCTATATTCCACTGGAGTTGACTGTGAATGTCTTTAACAATGATTTCTGAAGTATGTTTAATATTTGATGACGCATGAATACACATTACACTTCTAAGTTTATGGGGAAAATGTGGTAGTTTTTTTTTTTTTTTTTTTTTGGTTTTTAAACAAAAACAAAAAACAAAAACCAAGTTTTTCTTCCTGTTTTCTAATACAGAATCTCTAGCATGGAGGTAGCCATTTCTAGAAAGGTACAGACTTTCTACTAAATTCTATAATTCATGAAACCTTAGCAAAGAGCTTTTTTTTTTTTTTTTTTTTTCTATCTACTTTCAGGGTGTATCTACTCAGGAACTTGTAAAGTCTTTTTGTCCTTACCTGCTGTTTTAAACTTTGTCATAGTGGGGTGGGAAAGTGAGATTCTGGAAAATGCATAACCAAATACTTTGACCTTTGTGATACTGATTTCATGTTGATATGTCTGTGTTTCACACAATCGCAGAACGGTTGAGGTTGGAAAGTACATCTAGAGGTCAATTTGTCCAAACGCCATGCTCGTGCAGGCCCACCAAGAACTGTTTGTCAAGAGACATGTCCAGATGGTGTTTGATTATCTCCAAAAAGGGTGATTCCACAACCTCTCTGGGCAACTTGTGCCAGTGCCAGTCACACTCAAAGGGAAGAAGTGCTTCCTGATGTTCAGATTGGACCTCCCGTGTTCCAATGTGTGCCCATTGCCACTTGTCCTGGCACTGGGCACCACTAAAAATAGAATGGCTCTATCCTTTTTGCACCCTCCATTCAGGTATAGAAACACCAATTTTATTTACTTCAACATTTCTGTGCCTTTCACAGAAACAGGTTGAGGAAGTACTTCCTTATTTATTATCCTTACTGGATGGGCTTTTAGAATTGTGGCTGAAAGAAAGATTAATTTGCTTTGTCCCTTTACTTACTGTAATAGCATTTACATGGGACAACTTGTTCTCTCTTGCCCTGTTTTACTTTGTGCTGAGATTTTTGTAAGAATTTCTCTTTTCCTGCAGGGTTCTTTTTATCATCTATATGAGTTCAGTCTGACCTAGATGATGTCAGGATATGCTTCAGAAAATTTCTATTTCTTTCAAAATTTAACAGTAAAAAAAAAAAAAAATGGTCTGACTAATACCACATGGTACGTATTCTGTCATGTTTTCTTTTCTAGGTGCTTTTACATTGTCTGACAAAATCAGAGGTTTACAGTTTTCTTGAGGACAATGTGGACCTGTTTAGAGGAGAAGACAAAGAGAATCTGTCATCTTTGAGGAGAGGAAAATAGTAGAGACATAAAAACACTTTGGAGGAATGTTTAATGATATTCGTCATTGCTGAACATTGACAATGTAGCCTAGTTTCCAAAGAGGGAGTGAAGACAAAAATCCATTTCTTGTGTTTGCCTTTCTGTAGAGAGTCATGCAGTTTGCCCCTATGCCTTGTTACTTCCTCACCCTTGTAGCTTTGCATGTTTGCAGTCATCTAATGCCTTCTCCATCTGTCGCCATCTCTTAACTGGGAAGTTTGCCAACATAGCAACTAATCTACATAATGTTTAAGGTGATACTGGGAATAAAACAAAAAATCCCACCCACTATTTAGGGATGTGTCCATCAAGATGAAAGAATAAAAGAGGTATTGTTTCCTAGCAGTATCTACTAAAATTACAGTGTTAGTTACAAAACGACCTTTGTGAAGTAAATTCAGAAATCAAAGGTGGTACTAGCAATGGATATGTAAGCCTTTTTTTTTTTTTTTTTTTTTTTTTTTTTGTGATAGAACAGAACACTAAAGCAGAGGTCAGTTTCTGAGTTTCTGTGTTCCTCTCTTCTGTTTCTTTGATTCATGAGAGGAATTTCAAAAAAGCTCCCAGAGATTTCTGATATTCTTGTGATGCACTCCTTAGCTCCTTAAAATACTTGTTCTCTTAAATTTTGCAGTAGTGATCCACTTCATTATTACAAGAACCCAACGTGTTTTATTAATAGAGCAGTGTGATAATGCCATATTGTCTGTATTTTTTAAGTGCAAGTCCTTTCTGTAATTAACAGGGAGTTCTGTTTAAAAGGCAAAGTTATGCTATGGCCTGAAATGTTCAAATAACTTCTTACATTAATATTTCATAGAAATTATTGCTTATTTCCAAAATAATTTGGAAAAAAAAAAATACATAGAGTTTTAGATATTTCCAACGTCACAAAAATAGACAAAAACATTTAGTTTAATATATACGTGGAACACATTTGCCAGATGGAACTAATATATACTTTTTTTGAATTATTTATCTTAGTTGTGTGTGGAATTAAAATGATCAATTATAAAGTGCTCAAATGAAGACATTTATTTTGCATACAGTGCAGTGACTAGTTTTGTACTATCCTGGCTAGATTTCCTTAAAACTAATATAAATCTATCCACATCTGATCTCTACCGGCACCTGTATTTTGAACACATCCTCATGGCTTAGTTGGCTTTCTTTCCCATAGACTTCCTATAGTTTTGAGTGCTATGTCTATAAAATGAAAGCACCACAATTTTAGGGGAAAGTGCCATTTAAAACTTGAAAATGGGTTTCATAGGAATTCACCAAACTGCAGCTGATAATGAATAATAAATGAACAGAGAATATGCTTGGGAGAATGTCTCCCAGCAAGACATAAAGTCATAGTGCACTTCAAAAGATTTATGACTTGATTATTTTAGTCCAACACATAGGCAATTTAAATAATGAAATATTTAAAGGTAAATAAAAATAATATATAAAATTGAAACACTGTGTAATGTTCTGTACTTAGAGGCAGTTTTATGAAACTTTGCTTTGCTCCAGTGAACTAGAAGAAAACGAAAATGAGGACAGGTCCAGAACATTATCTAAGCTGTATTCATGAAGTTCAGGTCTCCTATTTTATTTTATTACATTACTGGCAAATAAAACAACTCTAAAGAATCCAGAGAGATGAGAAATCTTCGTATTTGATCCTCAAATAGCTATATTAGCTCTCTTGTGACCAAGGAGGCAGAGTGAAGATGCAGATGAGAAGTATGTGTGCTGTGCTCTGTGAATAAGATTTCTATCAAAAATAAGAGAAAGGAGCTGCTTACTGTCTGGATTTCTTGCTTGCTTATTAAAACACACCTTGCAACATAACAGGGATTTAGGATGAAACTCAAGGGAAAGATATTAAGTAAACTATATGCTTGCAGAGATACAGTGATGGAAACTGTATTCCTACTGCTACTTCATGCACAGTTTTTCATCAATACATCTAAATAGGCTTTAAAATTTAATATTGCTGTCCCTACTTTACATAGAAGAAAGTGAAGTGCAAGGAGACAAGAATGGTGTATGTAGATCATCCAGCAGGCTAGCAGCAAGGCTAGGAGTACAACCTAAATCTTTTTTTTTTTTTTTTTCTTTTTTTTTTTTTTTCTGACTTTATGCAACTAAATTGCAGTCTTTTTCTTCTAACCAATTTCCTGCTACCATGTCTAACATTATATCATGCAGGTAGTCTGACCCTTTAAAAAAGTGAGCGCCCACAGATATTACATGTAATTTTTGATGTCTGGCTATAGTAGCCTAGTTGAATTCTCTCTGAAAAGCTGTAGCAGTAAATTTCTTCATATCTCAGGAAGGTTTTTGACTTGTTTGCCCTTGGCTATTGTAAGTAGAAACTGGGACTGCAAACCGCTGGGCTGGCACAAGTGCTGTGGCCTGTGCTGATGGATGTGCCCCGTGGTAGCGGCAGCCTCACAACCAGCACTTCTGGCCATCAGCACCACAGCAGGAGGCTGCAATGAACAAGGAAGAGAAATAAAAGGGCAGAAAATGAGACAGAAGCATAAAAATAAAACCATTCACTTGAATGTTCGTTCATTCAAGAAATGTTCGCATTTCTTCTCAGAAATGTTCGTTCTTCTCTTTTTAATGTATCAGCATGCATGTACTGCTGAAGAAAATCATGTTTAATAAATGGAATTGCAAAATTATTCATGATAGAAGTGAACTGATTTAAAGTCCCTGTAACCTGTTCAATATGTCTGATTACCATGAGATTTCACTGAACTCTGCACAGAAATAAACTCTTCTAATAGTACGCAGGAATTGGTGCTGCAACACATGCTGATTTCGAAGTGTTATCAAATGGACTAGTTGTGGTTCTAGATCTAATTGGGGTTCACTGCGATGAAAAGTGAAGGGCAAGCATCAATTGGTTGAATTAGTGCAAAAAAAAAACAACAAACAAACAAAAAAACCCCTCTATTTTCATATATAGTCACTGCAAATAGCACTAGCAAAGAGATTTTCAGGTTAAGTGAGAGGTTTTCTTAGTTGTATTTCAGTTAAAATACAGCAGTTTCACTGAATTTGATATTTGTGAGTGATTTGAATGTAAAATGATGACAGGGAAAACAGTGAGTCTTAGTTCAAAACAAAAGGGAAAACTTTGTATTAGACTATGCAAATCAAATCCTTCTCTTTAATAGTCAGTATATCCTGAATCAGTTTTCTCAATAATTTGTCCCTTACAGTTAGATTTTGATGCAGACAGAACAGTAAAAACCTACAAGGACACCGATAAGAATCATTTGTGGTGATGTTATCATTGTATTGGACCTCCAATATTGATGTATTATTATGAAAGAGCTTTCATTGTAAAATGTTAACTTATAATTGTAGTTACAATAATTGGAAGTAACTATAGATTTCACAGATTTGCTCATAATTGGCTTTGCTGTTCATGGGATTGAATTGTTTTGTGGATTTTTGTTGTTGTTTTTGTCCAGTACGTGAGAAATGTTAGGTGAATGTGGTATAATCTAGGAGTTTCCATTTATTCTAAAATTTGTACCAACATATTTGCTGTAGCGAGGTGGGGGTTGGCCTGTTCTCCCACGTGCCTGGTGACAGGACGAGGGGGAATGGGCTTAAGTTGAGCCAGGGGAGTTTTAGGTTAGATGTTAGGAAGAACTTCTTCACTGAAAGGGTTGTGAGGCACTGGAACAGGCTGCCCAGGGAAGTGGTGGAGTCACCATCCCTGGAAGTCTTCAAAAGATGTTTAGATGTAGAGCTTAGGGAAATGGTTTAGTGGGGACTGTTAGCGTTAGGTCAGAGGTTGGACTCGGTGATCTTGAGGTCTCTTCCAACCTAGAAAATTCTGTGATTCTGTGATTCTGTGATATCTACAGTGATGTGTAAGCTGAAAATGCTGGGAAGATTGGAGAGTAACAGGGAAGACATCATACATGCTCACCATCTTCCTGTGCCCTCTTCAATCTTCTCCTTTTTGTCACTGTAGCTAGGCACTGGGCTAGGAAGGTATACTTGGTCTAACTCAAGTCCTAGGAGGAGACGCAGAGCAGCTTTCAAGTGTCAGTAATGAGAAACCAAACCAAACCATGCATATGGGATGGATGCAAGCAAAGGTTAATGAAGCCTTTCATCCAATTTATGAAGCCTATGAGACTGTTGCTGTGTATGGGAATTGTCGTTTTACCGGGAAAGTGTTATCTGGCTTTTCAGTCAGCACTGCAACTTCAGTGAACATAAGGAGAGGAATACAGTAATATGGTTTAACGTCACTTCTAATGAAACAAAGAAATATTCAGGAACTAGCTTTATATGTAAACAGACTGTGGGCAAAAAGAAACTGTATTATTCAGTATCTTACAATATCAAAAATATTTACATGTATTATAATGTGACTAGAGGCTCAAAGCAACATAATTGCTTTGTAGAAAATAGCAGTTCTATTTCTCTTTAAAGCATGCTGCTTCCATTAAGTATTCCTTTTGTGTATTCATTCAATATTCATTTTGGCTGCTACTGCTATACTATGTAAAGAAAAAATGAATAGTTAAAGGAAGCAATGCTTAAAAAAAAAAAAAAAAAAAAAAAGATTTAAAATCTGAATAATATTTTGAGAATTAGGTTAAGTTTATGATAAGCCTAAAGGAAAAGGTTTCAATACAGGTTATGACAGCAACACAAAGCCAGATAGTTCTGCACTGTGAGCTGTCAGCCTTTCACGTTTGCATACTTGCTAGCATATATTTCAGATTATCAAGTTGCACCACTACTGTGAGCTGGAAGCTCTCAGTAGCTTTGGTATAGACAGTGATTTTCAGGGTGTTACGCTTCTTTACATTAACATTACCTTGGGAAGAAGTATGGTATGGAAAGTATGAACCCTGATGCAGTTTATTTGAAGATCCAAGTTTGTACAGCATAGAACAACAAAATAAATATTAAACAGTAACAAATGTAAGGAGTTCTGTTTGTCTGAAGTGCTGAATTATGTTTTCAGAACTGACTGTCTGGGGAAGAACTAGCATTATATTAAAGGAAAAATATATCAATGCCATTTTATTTTTTTTTATGTATTTGTTGAATTGTAAAAATAGAATCTTTGTCTCTCTCCATGTTTATAACAGATGAAAAAAATATTTCTTTATTACTCCGTTATTGCAAAAGCACATTAAGTTCAAATTTTTTCTTATGGAGTGCACAACCATGTTTTAGAGAGACCAGTTTTCTAGTACACAAAAGGAGTACTTGATGAAGGAAAATAAGTAAAATTTGGTTCCAGCAATTTGATAGGTAATAATATGAAATGTTCAGTTAGGGAAACACTAAGTGTTATGCTTTTTGTGATTTCCAATGTCAGAATTTTAAACTGGTACAGTTTTTCTTTTTTTTCTTCATTTATTTTATGTGTATTATATCATGTTTTTATGTGAAATTTCAAATTAAATTGATAATGTTATTTACTGTACTCTTAATAATATCAGGAATATTATTGCGTATTGTGTATTTTCCCAAAGGATATTGATAGGTGAAAAACTAAAGGGCCCACACTTACAAAAATGCCTTAATGTTTATGTGCAAATATGCACAGCATGAAAGATTTAAAAATGGCTGTTTTTATATAGTTTCAAGTTGGGTTTTATTTTCATTCAATTGTTTGGGGATACACTGTGCTCTGGAAAGTTAGGGTAATACGAAATTTGTATCTTGGATTCATCTTCATTGCTGTATTTTTAGAGTTAATTTTTATATTTCCCTGTTAACCTAGGACATTGAACTTGTCCTTTAGATTCTGAAACTTCTTGAACTGCAGTGTGGCTTACACTCTCCTGTATACTTTCAGGAAACAAAAATTTTGACCTTGGAGTGTAATCATTTGCAGACATTTGATTCTCCATTATCTTCCTCTGAGTTCCAAATATTGCTGTGTTTTATTCTGTTGAGCATCCTTTCCCCTTTTATCTCACCTCCATATCGTGAATCAAACACTACCTTGTATGTTCTTTTCAACCTTAGAGCCAAGAAAGACAAAAGCATTGAATAGAAATGACAGTCAAGGTGATCTATAGCACTCCTGTAGAGGAGAGTGTGCTGGCTCACAGAGCATGAAGCAAGTCCTGCAGCTCCCAGGGAGACTTGCTAGGGGCAGGAATGACGCAAAAAAAATCAAGGTTTTGTCTATCAGTGTTCTTCTGCTGTCTTGGCACTCCTGATAGTATAAATTATCGAATCTGTGTTTCCAAATCCTGCCAGCTTGTCATGTTGGCAGCATTTATATTAAATTCTATATTAAAAATAAAAATTAAAAAAAAAAAAAAAAAACTTATTGATAACTTATCTAGAATTGCACCATTTTGCTGTATTACTTGTCATTGTAATAGGCAATGTATCAGGGAGACCCACTTCCCTGATGAGACCTTCACAGTTACATGCTGTCTGTGATAAAAAATACCCATTGCTGCTGCAGTGTCTTTTCCTTTGTCACCATAACTGTGTAAAGCAAATATAGATAATATAGGTATACTGCATCAACTTACACAGATTTTTCTTGTGTTTTTATTTAGTCAAGCAGACCTGTCAGTGATTTTGGCTGCTGCTCTGAGCCTACTTTATTCTTGGTGGCCTGCTGTTTGTTCTGCTCTTTGACTGGCTCCCCTATAAGAGGCTGCAGTTTGCATTCCTGGATGTCCCCTGAGTCCTTCAAAGATTTTTTCATCTGTGTCTTTTTGACCTCTCTTGAGATTTGCTGCTTAGTCTTGTAGTCTTGAGCTGTATCTTGTAATACTTCTGTCTTTCTGACTCCCAGCTCTGTGTCACCCATTTAACCTTTCTGGCCTTCATCACAGCCTTAATATGAAGAAAATTTGAGGTCTTCAATATTTTGTAGGGCTAGCTTGTTTCTAAACTTAAGAAAAGTAGATTTCTGCTAATCAGTCTCCCAGTAGTCTCTTTAAATACAATCCTCTCAAAATACTAAAAACTAATCTGCTCATTGTGTTGTGCAGTCCGAGTCTCTCTCTGGCATTAAACTGTTAATGCTACTTACAGACACCAAACGAGTAACACAGAATGGGTCAAAAACAGTTCTCACTGAAAGTACATCAAAATATAAAAAGAAATCAGTTTGAGTTTTTGTTGTTGTTGTTTAGGCATAGACTGGGACTTTTTTGTATTTTTATATTTATATGGGAACAAAAGCTAATGGGATTTTCACATAGCCTTATTTGCCCAGGATCAAAGTTCAAAATAAGTTTTGTTTTTCTTTTTTAAATAATGTTAATTTAAGTATCTGAAACAGCATTAATATATAGGATACTAAATTCTATGATAGCTTCCTTTGTTCTCAGCTGCAAAGTTATCAGGACTTCATTGGGGTATTTGTCTTGATTTTTTGGTTCCATTAGGATCTCTCCCTGAAATTTCAGAATAAACTTGCAGTAATGGTTAATTCACTTCCTTTCCCGCTCTCAAACAAAAATAAATGTTAATCCTCTAGAAGCTTAGGAGGGATCTTAATATTGTATTTTACGGTAATCTCTTTAGAAGACAAAGAATTACAGATGACATTTTAAACTCACAATGACCTCAGTGACAACTCCAAACAACAGAAAAAGAAACAAGCTTTCTATTTATTTCTTTAATTGCCATTTCTAATATGCTGATTAAACAATATGCAGATAAATTATGGTATTTTCTGGGTACAAGGGCAGCTCAGTCTGTGTAACCCATGACATGTTCATCTAAATCTGTTCAAAACAAAATGCCAAGAAGCACTATTTTGTGTTCACAACAGCAGCATTTTTCCTCAGCACTGAACTGTTGAAGTGCATGTACATCCAGTTGCCTACTTGTAGCTGGACCAGTGCACAGCAAGGAAAGCAAGCATGCACAAACTGCTTCAACGGGGCAGAGAACCTAAGGAATATTCATAGAGAACAAATTAAAACATCATATGAGGCCTTTATTAGGCTTGACAGCTTTTCTAAAGAGTTTCTATTGTTGTTACTAGCGCTTAGCATCAGCTGAGGATTTGTGAAAGAGCAGCCACCTCCCACCCCCTGCAGCCTTTATGCATAGTGTGGTGGTTGAAAATCTGTACATCTTCTGCTGTTCTCTCTCATGCACTGCAGAGTTGCTTATCTATCTATCCAGATCCACCCAAAGGTGTGTCACTTCAGGGCCCTGTTATGGTCACACAAAGTAGCGTGCAGCATAGTGAAAAGTGTAAGCTGCTAGAATACTTATAGTCTCATACTCCAAACAGATGCATTTTTAATTTATTTCTCAGATAAATGTCAACTTATATATAGATAAGGGGGAGGATCCAGTACATCACTAATATTAGCTATGTGTTCATAACTGCATAACCCTAGAGGTGCTGAGAAGTAGTTCTCTCAGAGGGTCATATCAGTGTCATTGGTTGGTACCCATTCACAATGCTTTTATAATTCTAGTTACTGCTAGATTAATTTTCCCACCAAATTTCACATTTAAAAATGTCATTGGCCCATGCTGAACACAAACTGATTTCCTCCTGAGATCTCTTGGATGTCAGTCTATCTATACTCATGTTCTCTGCAGTCTCGTGTATGAATTTCAAGCTGCAGGTCAGTTTCATGCATAGGAAAATGTGTAATTATTTTGTGCCTGTAATAATAATTTACTATAAAAAAAATGTCATGGGTGATCTGTACTTGGTTTTCTTATATCTCCGAGGATCATTCAAAATCTGTCTTCACAAATTATTATTTTTTTTTATCATGTATTAAGAATCTTCAGTGATGTCTTGACCATTGGTCAAAGGAGTGTTGTAAACATGTGGATGGGTGCTTTCTCTTCCAAGGAGAAAGGAGAAAAAACATTGACGGTGGATTAAGACTACTTTGGGATGAATTTCTTGTTATTTGGATGAAATTGCAGAGCCATTTTACACGGTTCAGAGACATTTCTTTGCATGTTTTCTGTGATTATTTTCAAATGAGCCATGTCTGGTATTGATCCTTGCAATGTGTTTGGGGCCACTTAAGTTATGGGAGTTAATGTATGCTCTCTTCATAATCTGGAGATAGAGATGGGTACCTGTAAAGGGAATTTCAAATGATCTTTTTTCTCTCTCTTTTTGCATGATCTGTATGGCAAATGTACTGCAATAGCACTCTTCTGGTAGGTGCTTGAGGTTAATAAAAGTGACTTATGGTCCTATCCAAAAATGTGGAATAAACTTAACTGGAGATTTGAAAGTAGTGTGCAACTGAAAACTAGTGGAAGTTTTTGCTAATATGGATTTTGAAATTGCTTTCAAAAGAAAAAAAAAAAAAAAAGGATAAAAAAAGGATCTGCTGCTTCTCAGAATAATGTTGATCGAAGTAATTTTTTGTTCGTATTGCTAGAAATTTGTCCATCTCTATTTTTCCCCATTTTTTTAAAATCTAAATAAATGTAACAAAATGGGAATTCCTGTTTCCATCTCTTGCCTCATCTCCCTGTCTTCATTCCCCATTAAGATAACTGGGCTAAATTTAGGTGTTGAGATTGCTGAGATATCCATATGTAGTCTGTGATTAATTTGTTGTAAGTGTGCTTGAAACTTCATCTCGTTCTAAGTGAGCACTAAATATGGAAATGTTTGTTTTTGTTTCTTTTCCCTATACATGTATTCTCCAGAACCCCAAGGAGAAATGTGGCTAGTTGTGAAGAACAGTACCAGTTACTTTTTTTTTTTTTTAATCTTTGATGGTGTTAAATGCCTTGAAGTTAAATGTAGTTAAATGCCTTGAAGATGCCTAGAACCATCTACAAAGGTAGTGAAGATAGTGAGCATAGAAAAGAAAGAAAGTTTGAGAGTGAGGGGTAGGGAGTAGATGCCTAACTATGGGAAAAGAAGGATTTCTAGAGATTGGAGACATCAGGACAGAGTTTGCTGCTACTCAGAAGGTCACCATACAGGTGGGAAGCACCCCACTGAGGCTCAGTGAGCAGAGAATGGTGTACAAGTCTTACTACCTGCTTTTTTAAGTTTTATTTTTTGCTTTTGCTTTCAGCTTTCTTTCTTTAACATCTACATCCACCCCAGTTTTTAAGGTTCTGCACAAATGCAGATTGGTTTGCTTAAGTGTGGAAGCTCCTTATTCTTTTGAGGGAGCTAACTAATGAGAGACCCTACGCAGATCTGCCAAAAGCTGTGTCTGACTTTAGGGCCATGCTATGTCATACAAGGAAGCATGCAGCAGACTGAAAATTTAAGCTGCTGGAACACTTTTAGCCTGGCCTAAACAGATAATTTTAAATTAAAAATTAATTTAGAAAACGAAAAATTTAATTTTAAAATCAACTTACGTAGATAAGGGGGAGGATCTGATATGTCAGTAATATTAGCTATGTGTTTATAACTACATAAACCTACATCATTTTCTCAGAGGGCCATGTCAATGCCTTTGGTTGTTCATTGGCTTTTCTTAAATTGCACACTACTCAGCAAAAGCAGAATAATGATGTTTAAGAAACAAGCCTATCTGTGCACTGCATTGTTACTTTGGATTGAAAATCCTGTTCTGAAAACAAGATTATTTTAATCTAGTGAAAAGAACTTATTTTTTCCCAATTACCACGTTCACATATGGAATTTATTTTATTTTTTTTTTACGTTGCTAAAGGTAGTAGTTAATACACTGAACCTAAGATTTTTAGCATTCACATTGGTATAAGCATGTCAATGAATTGGATTGAAAACACTTAGATGCCAAACATTGGTTTTAGATGATGTGCTTGCTTGGATAATTAATGATTGGAAATTTGGTAGAATTCCAAAGCAGTAACTCTTCATCTGAATTACAGTAAAGACCTCATCTTTAAGAAGAGGGGTTATTTCAGTGAACGCATGTGGTATACACAAGGTGCAGTGATCTAATAAGACAAATCTGTAGTTTGCAAGGTGAATAATTTAGCTTTATTTCAGTCACTTTTATATTAATATCTCTGCTTTAGTTAGTTATTGATTTTCTGCAGATTTTATTCTTTTAAAGTTAGCAAATGTTCAAAGTGGTATTCTGGAGAAATGATACTTCATCTCAGTGTGAATACACCTAAATTAAGTGCAACAGTGATTATGTCATTTGTAGAAGGCTGGTTAGAAAAAAAGGAAGGTAATCTTGCTGTAATGGAAATTGAAATGCGTCTATTTAATATTTATTTATTTTTCTGTGTCTCTAACTAAATCTTGTAAACCCTAATTCAAACTTAATCTGAACAAACAAACAAGCAAACAAAAATACTGGGGCAGTTTCTGAGTACTGAATTGGTCTCTGCCACTGTCATTGCTCTCTATCTCTCCTAGAGCCAGCTGGGCTGCAGAGTTGAATGCAGTACTCTAGGTGGGGTCTCGTAGGAGTGGAGCAGAGGGGCAGAATCACCTCCCTCGACCTGCTGGCCATGCTTCTATCTTCAGCCCAGGATATGGTTGGCTTTCCGGGCTGCAAGAGCTGATATTTGTGTTGAAATCAGTGAGAGTTCTGAGGGTCAAGGAAATCAGTACTAAAATATGACTTCATATGCCTTCCAGTCATTCAAAGAGAAGGTGCTTTAAATAATTTTTGTCACCATAGTTCATTTACCTTGCTCTTGTGCTGTACCACAGTTCTTCTATTAACCTGCTTTGGAAATAATATAGACTCAAGCCTGAAATTCCTGCAACTTTACTCACACTGATAGTCTTGGTACGGTCATTAGGGTCATTCAGATGAATAAGGATTGAGTAGATTGGTCCCAGATTTTTCATGGAACATAAGGACTTCATAGTCAAAGAAAAGGCCTTCTGGGTGACCAACTGTCTGCAGGTAGACGATTTTCCTTTGGGAAATTGTTATAGGTGGTTTTTTTGCTTGTTTTGTTTTTTTCTGAACTGCTTGCACTTTTCCTTTTCCATAGTAAGTCAATGCACAGTGTGTAAACAACACTTTCTAAGGTAGAGCTGTGTGAGGGGGAGCCTTAAAAAATAAGGAAAAATACAATTCCTTACTCTCTGATTTGTGGATTTAGTGAGTTGAGCCTGGTGAATATCATGGTTTTTAATAATTGAAAAAGCAACCGTATGAGCTTTTGAGGATATAGGTTTCCATTGATTTGGTTGTCACTAAGTATAGTAATGTGTGGTGTATTTATCATAGACCTTAGAAATTTAAAAAAAGCAATAACTTCTGTTCTTTGGAGAGTTACCAGTTGGTATGTCTCTGTCTTCAACAATTTGTTCCATATAATCATTTCACAGATTGTCTGGAACAAACACTTCTTAAGTTTTGTTGTTTATTTTTTTATAGGAATTATAATAGAGGAAAGAACAGAAGTGGTCTACCTGAAATTAACTCTGTTTTTGTTTTGTTTTCAAAATGTATAATGTTGTTCTTGTTATATTGTTCTTTTGCACAATACAGCTGAAAGAGAATGGGTTATTTGTTGACATGAGAGTACAAAGAGAGTACAGTAGAAACATGAAGCAACACCCAAAACAGTCCAAGAAATGGGTATTCATGCAAGTGAGAGAGATTACATTCATGTTTTGGGGGGAAGGACTTTGTCTCCTTTTTTGTTAGTCAAAACCACATGATGACTTTCTCACCACTCAGTTCTTAGTTCTCTAATGAGATTAATTCTTGTGTACGTTCTTGAATTTAAATACTCAATTTGTCTAGGGTAAAAAGTAAAATGTATCCGTAATCATAAGAGATGAAGAGTAACCCGGTATTTGTTTTGTGTTTCTGCAAGACTTGAAATTCTTAGAGGTGTTGGAAATACAGAACTGGTTCTCCGAGGCTGGCTTAACACCATGGCCAAAGAACAATTATGTGTGCAACGTTAGTGTCTTCTCTTGTTTTTCAGGTCCATGGGGGAGATGCATGGGAGATGAGTGTGGTCCAGGTGGCATCCAGACACGGGCAGTGTGGTGTGCCCATGTGGAGGGCTGGACGACGCTGCCCACCAACTGCAAGCAGCCGGAGCGGCCGGACAACCAGCAGAGTTGCTTCCGTGTCTGTGACTGGCACAAGGAGCTGTATGACTGGCAGATTGGTAGCTGGAACCAGTGCCGGCCCGTCCTCTCCCGCAGCCATGAGAAGCCCCAGGAGTGCCTCAGGGGGGAGGATGGCATCCAGACAAGGGACATCACCTGCATCCAGAAGTCCAATGGGGTGCCGGCTGAGGATGTTATCTGTGAGTACTTTGAGCCCAAACCCCGCCAGGAGCAGGCATGCCTCATCCCGTGCCGGCAGGATTGCATTGTGGCTGAATTCGCCCCCTGGTCGGAGTGCTCCAAGACCTGCGGCAGCGGGCTTCAGCATCGAACTCGGCACGTGGTAGCTCCACCGCAGTTTGGTGGGTCTGCTTGCCCTAACCTCACTGAATTTCAGATCTGCCAGTCTAGCCCATGTGCTGCTGAAGAAAGCCTGTATAGCCTAAATGTGGGACCGTGGAGCGCATGCTCAGTGCCCCATTCAAGACAAATACGACAAGCAAGGAAACGAGGGAAGAACAAAGACAAAGAAAAGGACAGAGAAAAGGCGGTTCGGGATCCTGAGGCTCGTGAATTAATTAAGAAGAAGAGGAATCGAAACAGACAGAATAGACAGGAGAGCAAATATTGGGACATACAAATTGGGTATCAAACAAGGCAGGTTACATGTACTCACAGAAATGGGAAAACTGCTGCTCTGAGGTAATCACTATTTATTAACTTGCACATCTTTAATTGTCTCTCTTTGCTTTAAGGTAAAGCAAGCATAAGCACACACTGTTCTTATTTTACGCAAGCCTGAATCTTAATGCAGCACATGAACTACTTCGAATGCAAACATCCCTCTTCAAAATGTTTCTGTGACAAGAAACATGCAAGCTATGATGTTGATCATAGTAAGCATCACATAAATGTGCATTAGTAAACTATGCTAACTCTATAGCCTCTGTTTGTCTACATGCTTTTGGGGGAAAACTTTGATGATATTCATCAAATGTGTGCTCTGTACCTGTGGATTGAGGCAGACTTTTACCTGAAGGTTTTAACAAGTCGTGCATGTTTGGAATGGATGATGATATTGCCTGTGAGGCTCTGCCTGTAAAAGTAACAGGAAAGCGGACTGGGTCTGATACATGATGGAAGCAGAAAACAGGAAGGAAAAGGCTGCGTGAGAAGGCAGCATCTATTCTGTCCAGTACCTTTGTTTTGAAAAAAAGAACATGAAATATTATTTGTCCTTCTTGCTTCCTTTGGCAAAATTACTAGAAGTGAGACTGAAATGTCTGTTTCTTGCATGTACTTTTTCCCACTCTTTTCTTCTTTTTCTTTTTCTATTGCACCTTTGTCCTACCTTTTTTTCATTCCCAATATTATTCACTTTGTTCCTTTTTTTTTTTTTTTTTTTTAATTTTACTTTTAAAGAGTTTAAGTAGTCAGAGATGTTTCCATAACTCTTTCCACAGGCTTCCAAGTGCTTTTCTGCAGCTATATAATTTTCCACTTGTTTGTTTTACCTGGCATTCTCTTGCTAGCTTATGTTTTCTCCCTTCTTATCACCCATAATATTTTTGTCCAACTTGAAATCTTCTTTCAATTTCTTCTGCCTTTTTCTGTCTATGATGTGATTCTTTCTATTTTCTTCCCTCCAGTACAATACACGATTAATCAGGTTTACTTCAGCTGTGAAATGAATAAGATACGTTGCTGAAACAGGTTGACACCCATTGCTGCTAGGTAGGCGTTTATGAGCTTTTTTCAGGGTTTTTCCTTTGGAGTTTCTGTTATGCCAGTTAAACGTTCAATCAAAGAATTTGCAGTGACTTCAACCTTTCCTATTAGAAACTGTGTATTACAGGTTTTCAATTATGGCAAACATCTTTCAAGTATATTTAAACACAAAAATTCAAATTCATACAAAATTTTTACTTCTCCATGTCAGGATATTATGGTGTGACTACAAAGCACACCCCTCAAATACTGGTCAGAGTAATTCCAGATGTTACTACTAAAGAACTGGAAGATTTGGGTTGTTTGGATGGAAGGTGGGGCATCTGTGTGAAGATGTGAAGTATCTATGAGTATGTAAAAACCCATCACAAGGAATGACGGAATGAACTATTCTCCGTATATTATGGATGCAGAGCAAAAGTGATGGTGGGTTTAATCACAGTGTAACTGAATGAGGTTAGGCTTTCTAATACGGGATATGGTGAAGCTCTGGAAAAGATTGCCTGGAGAATTTGTCACCACAAGTCTCTGAAGGTTTCTAAGAACAAGTCAGAAATGCACGTGTCAGGAATGTACGCCTCTAGTAACCCTTGGCTGGGGAAGAGAGGCTAACTGCATAGTTTTTAAGGTCTTCTCTAGCTCTGATTTTCTACAGAATTCTTCTTTCAGAATTGCACTGTGCTTGAGTAAGTGTCCATACAAGGAATCTCAAAATCACCTTGCTCAGGCAGTCCTGGGTTTTGGTTGCAGCCCTGTCTCAGGGCTTTTACAGGAAGAATTTGCCTTTCCCCCAGATTCACATCACACAGCTTATGCTGTGCCCCAGCTCAGGAACATAATTACCCTTTAAATGCAGTGAATCATTTATTAAACATATTAGTGGCTAGTAGCTAGCAGCCAGACATTCTGTTTGAACATCCACATTTTTTTCTAAGTTTAAACAATCATATGGAACTACAGTACTTAAAAAATAAAAAATAAAATAAAAAAAAATTGGGGGAGGAATTTTCCTGTCCTGAGGCACTGACAGGTGGTACAAGAAAGAGAAAGTATAATTGGCAGTTGATGATGTACTTTTCTTATCATCTTTAAACTCACTCTTGAATTCACTCAGCTCAGTAACATTGTCTTAATTTCAGATGCCTCAGCATACTGTATTTGCACCATATATTCAGACTGCAGCAGGGAAATGGATGAAATTCTGTTGCCTGAGGCAGTGAAACAATGTAGGAACAATTCTTCATGACAGGGAAAATGATATAAATGATGCAGTGGATATTGTGATGTCTAATGGATATAATTTTATGTTGTAAATGTACAAAGGATTTATAATGTAATAGTCTTCCCACCAAATTCAACATGGATTTTTTTTTTTTTTCCAGTTGCATAATGAAAACAAGAGAATTTGATTAAATGATTCCTGTGAGAAATTCTAGCACTGACATCTTGGCCTTTAGAGACCAACCTCTACATGTCATCCATATATTAATCTGTTTCTTTTATACTGTGTTCTCCACTCTGTGGTCATATGCTTTATTCAGTGATTACAATTCCAGAATCTCAAACAATAGAATTATTTTTCTACCTGAGTTGTCAATGCAGCCAGCAAAAATGATTTTATAATCTCCATCAATAGCAGCCATGTTACTAAATAATATAGACAAGTAAGGTGACTGGATAACCTGCTGTGCTCATGTGAAATGCTCCTCAGCTTGAATAGTTCATTTTCAGTGAGTTTTGACTTTGGCAATCAGAAACAATCAGCCCCCTGGCAGCATGACTGAAAGAAGAAAAAAACCCTCAGGCGAGTAATATTTTTGCAGAGGTAGCAAAATTGGTATAGTATAAAAGGGGTTACAAAAAACAAGTTTCAGAAGGGTGCTCCAGAGAAAATGATTCTGTAAAGCTGTCAGCAAAACTTCAAAAAGGCAAATTCTCTAGACACATCAGCACACCAGGCATGGTGAAGAGAAGTGAAAAAAGAAAATCAAAGTGTAATTTATACACTTTATTGCCTAGTGAACAATACATCGTCTCCTATGAAGGATGAAATATTAGATTTTGTATTACTCATTCTGCAATAATGTACATGTTACATGGCTTATATTTGCTTTTTGTTTCCTTTAATCTGAAAATCTTGAGCATTTAAGATATTTTTAAAATAGAAATGGTGAAGAAGAGAGAATTCAGTAATTAAATCTGACTTTAAAATGACTGCCCTGGATATGTAACAAGACCAAAACAGTGTTGCTGTTAGTGGATGGGACAGTGTTGATCCGCTGAAATATTTCCTCTTTTTTTTTTGGTGCAAGTGGGATTTGTCAGAGGTCCCACAGAGAGACATTACACTTAAAACTGGCAACACAGAGAAATGTAATGTGTAAAAATTCACTTTGAGTTACAAATCTGTTTTCATTATTGCAAGTTGTGATGCTCGTGCCTTGTGTTAGGTCTATCACTTTCCATTACAATGTATACTCTGTTTTTGCTTGCTTCTATTTTGCCAGAATTTTATCATTTGTTCTCAACCATTCCTTAATAATTGTCTTCCTGAGCAAAATTTTTTGGGAAATTTTAGCAAAAATGTATTGTCCATTTTTGTACAAGCCTAGGAAAAAATATTTTGCTTTAGCAATGTATTAGCATGCACACAACCATTTTACTGAGAAGTTTTGTTAAGATCCTGCTGGACTGGGGAAAGGATATGAAATTCAGAGTGACAGGAGCAGGTTATGGACATAGGCATTTGTAACTGTAGGAACATGGAACAGAACTAGAGTTTCTTCTTGACCTGTATGTTTCTACACTTCAACAAACATTCTGAAATTCACTGGCAAAGCACATCACATTGCCCTTTAGTGGTTGGTCCAGAGTTATGGTGACAGGCTGCGACTGCCAGGAATTAGCTCAAATGGCTGTAAATGGGACTATATGTAAAGCAGTTCTGCAAGGCTGTAAGTAGCTATTAAAACAAGCAAAATGCGCACACACAGAAAAATAATTTTTATTTTACTTTATTTTATTTTATTTTAATTTATTTTTTCCCCATCATTTGGTTGTAGCTTATTTGTCTTGCTTAAGCTGGGACCAAGAAGCTCCTGTCTGTACAGGAGGGAGAAATTGGAGGAGATGAAGTAGGAAGCAGTACCTGCCAGCTCTTTGGCTGCAGTCTCCAAAACTGCTTGGTTGCTATTCCCTTGCAGCATCTTTGTGGTAGAGTTCTATTTGAGAAGCTGACCATTATTGATGATTTAAAGTGATAATTCAAGAAGCAACAGTAAAGTTTTAGTTGTATTCAGGACTTATTTCTTTGATGGGTAATCACAGTACACAATAATAGCAATGGGACTTAGTGGTGGGAACAAAAAGCACCCCAAATTTAAGATATGCTGAACATTTCCTGGGCAGCTTGGTTTAGCCCATTTATGCATTTAATGGTGTAGCTGCATTTCATTTATTTTACAGCTGTCCTTCTCAGAGGGTAGTTTATTATTTCTTCTCATCCTCACTGATTCTGTGCTTTTGTGCAATACTTAACAATCCATATTTCATAATGAATGAAACACCTTTGGAAGTTTCCATGATGATCTCATTGTTATACTTTACCAACTTGCATGTTTGGGAGAGTTTGAGATTTTATTTCTTCCAACTGAGGCAAGAGAGGTGTTAGTAGGCCAAAATTATTGAATTGCCCCACTAATTTCAGACTTGCAGTTTGATGTATATCATACCTGATTTTTCAGGTTACTTCTTGTATACCTGTATCTGCTTAGAGCACATCCACTGTGTTTTTACTGACCATAAATCTTAAGTCAGATGCCCAGGGACTAGAGAACAGCTGGCTGAGCATTTAGGTGGATGAGCAAGTGATACTCAGAAATTACTGGCTGAGAAAGGCATAGAATCTGCTCTTCTGGGATGACAATTTTACTTCGTTGGTCTTTCCCAGTCCTGAAACCTCCTAATCCAGTGTTCATATCCTAAATCATGCAATAAATGTCTCCTTCCACTTTATGGGCTCTCACTGTCCTTTTACATGTGAAGAAAGTGGGTTACAAAAAACACAGCATAAGCCTGTCACTTTCTTTACACCATTAATCTGGAGAAGCAGGCAAGTCACCCTGAGGTATATGCTGTCAGACAGAAAATAGACAATTCCGGTGTATACAATGGCAGCTCAGTTTGTTGACCCTGTAATACGCTAAGAAACAGCCTTGAAAGCATCTGTTTGGTTCTCTGATGCTTCATGAGACAAAAGGCAGAAAGGAAGGTAAGTGTGAAGATGGTTGTGGCTATGGTGGAGCAGTTTCAGGAAAGGATGGCAACGCAGAGAGGGCAGGTTGTAGAGATGAAGGCCCATAAGCAACCTTTAGCTTGTTTGTTGAGGAGCAGCTGGAAGCATACACAGCTACAGGCTGTTTCTTGTGTTACTGGAAAGGCATCTATGTAGTTGTTTTTGTACAGGAAGCTGTAAGGGTTTCAGTAGCAGAGCACCTGTAAATATCCTGTAAATATCACATATATGGATAATGAGCTATACATAGTTGTCTTGATAAATTAACTTGGAATTAGAGCATGTGCTGTTAACAAATGTACAAGAGGGGAGAAGACAATCATCTTGGAATAAACAGCTCCTGACAACTAAAAACCACAGAGTAATTGTCGGATGCCTAGGGATATGAGAATGTAAAACATTGTTAGAGAAACAGGATGCAAACATACTGCTTTGCTACCATTTTCATTGTATTTTTAGAATTTCCATGAATTTGAAAGTCAGAAGCATCCCATAGATTTTTAATGTGGTTTTATTGGAGACAGTAGATTCTGTGGATATACACAATATTATTCAATGGGTCTTCCTTTCTATTCTAAGTACCTGCTCTGTCATCTTACTGAGGGTGCTGTTTTGACAGTGGCTTGTCAGTATTGCTCTACGTTTAACATACTGTGCCAAAATCTAGATTTAAGATGGAAATGTACACACTGTGCTGAGTAATTGAAACACCAGCAATGAACCATTTATTTCTCCACACCATATTTTAACTCTTTTCATATAGTGAACAGTTGTTCTGTTCACTATAGAATAATATTTTACTTAAATACAAGTAATTCATTTTACCTAGCAAGATATAATAGTGTGTAATGTAATGAGGGTTAGAATACATGTTCTGATGTTCACTTCTGACCATAAATTCTCTGAATGAATGAATTCTATGAATAAGCTCTAAGTGGAATTTCTACCCTTATTTATTAGGAGATTAGATGCTTAATGGTAAACAGCATTAGGCCCTGAGATATTTAATACAGATCTTCTAAATCTTCGTCTACAGTGTACTTTTATGTATTATTTTTTTTGCCTCATTGTCAGGGAGTGTATATACTAATTGACTTCAATATGCCTAAATGAATACTCTCAGAATGCAAACCAAGCAAAATTTTTCTAAATTTTGGACTTGGTTACATTGGTATCATATCACAGTCTGTGAATGGTCCCATCAGTAACAAATTAGAACGTATTTTTGTTTAGAGTTATATTGTTCTTTCTATCATGTGACTGTGAAGCATTGCTCTGAGACAAACAGTACCCACCTATTTTCTCCATGAGCTTTATAAAGTTATGGTCTAACACCATAACTTCTTCCCTGGGAGGTGCAGTCCCCCAAGGAACTGGGAACTCCATGGGAAGGAAAGTCACTGAGTTCTTCTTCACCTGCAGATCCCCAGAAAAGCATAGTTAGACTGAGAGTAAAATGTCCAGTCTAGCTCCTGATATTGACCACTTTTTTTCAAGCATGGGGCAGTGAATTACCCACTGACATGGACAAAACTAATAGAAGGAGTGAATCTAAAATAACACCTGAAACAACTAATATTGCTAATATAATTTTAACATCAATGTTGCATATTTTTATTCATGAAGTTTGGAGGGGGGGTTGTTGGTTTTCTTTTGCTGATAACTTCATAAATATAACTGTTACTTATGGTGAAAGTAAATGCTAATTAATGCTCTATAGCAAATTTTTTCCCTGGTAAAAGAGAACCTTCTTCAGAAGATTTAGTAAACCATCTATGTAGACTATTGCCAGATAACCTCTTGTAGCAATTTAAAAGTTATCTGTATCATGGGATGTGCACACGTCACTGTGTCATTGAACTGTGAAAGATACTATCTCTACCTAAACTCTTCTGCTTTCTTACTTGCTCATACTCCGCTGGTATATGCAACAGCACCACAGCAGCTGTTGCCACTTGTTTGGTTATAGTAGAATTTCTTGTTGCTTTGCCTGTATTAGCTAATATATTTTTCCTCGACACAGTAGTTGTAATCTCGATTTTCTAGAAAGCCTGAGTAGTTCTGTTTTCTTCAAAACTATTTTGGCTGTGCAACTTTCTTGGCAGAATTAATTTAAATTGTGAAAGAATCATGGGAAAATATTGCTTTGAAAAGCACTTATCTGGGCAGTATTTGAATTGTAAACAAATAAAAGAGGCCTTATTGTTTGTGTGATTCTAACAGCTCATTATACTGTGGGGTACTAACGGTTTCTCAGAACAATGTACAATATGACCAATAATAAACATTGCAGCTGTAGGAAAAATGAATCAGGACTATGTCATGAGTGATACTTGTTACATTTGCTACTAGGAAAAAATGCAGAATGTCTTACATGTTCTATCTTCACAGTAACTTTTGGGAATTATCTAAACTCTGAATTTAAATCAGCTTCCTGCTATTCCTACTCTCTAGCACATGGTCATTAAACAGATATATTTTTTTCATTTAATTTTATTAATGAGAAAATAAACTGTCTTTTCTTTGTCACAGATTGTTTATCACAACATATTTCAAATTCCAACTATACTTTTGATGCAAGAATGTGGAGAGTTTGTGTTTGACTGTGTTGTTTTAGCAGTTGATGCATCCAGCAAGCTGTGTGAACTCTCTGAGGAGAACATTGCATAGAAGATACAACAGCTTGTTGTAATACATTGGAACATTTTATTAATTCTTTGTTTCTGTATGTCAGCTCCAAAATCCCTATTACTTATAGAGAGCATCTCTTACGGTTCCATGGTGTTCAAATAAAGAATGAGGAGATGCTACATCAGTAACATTAACATCTGAATTTAATCCCAAATAACATGAAGCACTGTCTAAACTAAGCATGAGTTTTGCTGGGTTTCTTCATGTCTACTGACCAGTACAGCTCAAGGTTGCTGTAGAAAATTTTACACAGGGATGTATACATTGGAAACTAACAGAGAGTAGATTTAGACTGGACATTAGGAAGAAATTCCTTGCTATGATGATGGTTAGACACTGGAGCAGGTTGCCCAGGAAAGTTGTGGAACACATCCCTGGAAGTGTTCAAGGTCAGGTGGGATGGGGCTTTGAGCATCCTGATCTAGTGAGAGGTGTTGAACTAGATGGGGAGTTGGACTGGATGTTCTTTAAAGGCTCCTTTCAACCCAAACCTTTCTGCTATTTTATGATTTCAAAGGTTGATTTGACCCTTGATTTGACCAGACTATTTCTGTTAAAGAGCATGAAGATCTAGGGTGTGGATCTACTCACATGTAGCCAGATTTCTCAGAAGTCTAAGTCCAGACTTTTTTAGTTTGTGATGCTAATAAGCAATGTGGTATATGTTTTATTTCTTCCCTGTAAGATTACAGTTACAAGTATAGTCTTTGGACAGTATACTTCAGTCTTTATGAAGGGTTTTTCAGTGCAAAGATATAACTTGTGTTTGGGAAGACTTTAAGCCAGTTGGCTGGAAAACAGGAAGACGTGTAATGGAATACTTTCTCTCTTTCCATTTTTGCCCTCGACTGGCAACTGCCAAAGCAGGTATCAGATTGGTTAGATCATTGGTTAGAACCATGAAGCCATTCTCATGTTGCTGTTTGTCATTAACTTTTCTCATTAAGTCTTCTTTCCAATTATCAGTCCAATGTGATATGGAGGAAAAATCTGAAAAAGTAGAAGATATTAGAATTTATCACACATTTAAAAGCTCAGTGAAGAGAGTGCTTTCAGCCACCTGCTTGCACATTAGTACACAGGTACTATGGTGCTATTTGCTCCAGGCTTATGCCTTAAGCTTCATTCTGTATGTGTCCATAGCCTCAATTATCCCCTGAATTACTTTGAAATCCCCATGGGGATTCAAAAGCTATCCAAAGCAACATTTAGATTTTATTTATTTCTGCAAGGAGCAAAAGTGAGGCTATGGAACGTGAGTAAACACAAATTCCTGACACATATCTCCAAAAGATGTTGAGCAGTAATTATGTCCTGTATTTTGACTTTTGAACCACCACTTTTTCTTTATTTCATTTATCTCATCCAAATCTTTGAGGTCAAGAATGGTTTTAATGTTGGCTTAATAGCAATAAAACTCATTTCACCCCTGTGATGTCTCCTTGGGATTGCCTTTTCTTTCCACACTGTCATCTACCCATTTATATTCCTTCAGCTTCATTTCCCCACTATTTTTCTGTTTTGTCTTAAGCAGAACTTCCTCTAAGAACAGCCTTACTTCAAATATTGTAATGCCCCCTCCCCTGCCAATAGACAGACACTTAGGACAGTGTCCCTGTTATGTAGTCATTGTGTTGGAAGCAAGTTCCTGCAGTCTTTACATATTTCCCTATACCACCACCTCTTATATCCAGTCTGCCCTGGTGAATTTGGATGCAACTCACATACTTTTCTCAGAGCTTCCAAAGCAATATGGACAGTGGTGTATGGGTTGATAGTGAGGACTTGCTTGTGCACTCCCTGCACATTTTGAATGGCTAATTTTGTGTATAGTGTTACTTAGATGTTACTGAAAGTTCATAGAGGATGGAGATGGTTGATGCAGAACTTTGTGGTTTGGATGATACTACAAAGATGAATACAAACTATCTAAGACATAGATTTGCTTATTTAAATGATCTTTTTGCCTGTTTTAAACATTTTTTAGTTAAATAACAGTTTAGAACTTCAAGGCTTTTGGTATCCATACAAAAGCTTCATTTTGGGGGTGGCATGAGACAGAGAAGCCTTCCTGCATTTAAATGATCTCAGCTTTTTACCTGGGAATTTGCCTTTTCAGAAACCATCGCATAATCATAGTATAGAAATGCTATAATTTCTGTTCTGATAGTTATTAACTATCATTCTTTACTTACCTGGTCATGCTGGATCTTTTTTATAGAGAGGTTTTTATCTTCTGATCCGTTATCTGCCCATATGCTTTTACTTCTGTCAGAAGATTCATTCAATTTCGGTAACCAAATCAGATGCGTAAATCCATTTGGAAGTGCAGAGTGATTTACATTAAATGAAGCTTTGCTTTAAATTATTTTTGGTGTGAATCACATCTGCAGGCTTAGATACCAGAACCAGAAGACACTATCTTGTGTGGTAAAGACATTCCCAGGTCTCAATGAATCTATACAATTTCATAGACCAGACATTTAAAGGAAACATTACCAACCTTCTAAGTGAATATACTACATATGCTGAACTTTTAAAATGTCACTTTTGTCTTTCAGAGCTACTGTTTTTATGTAATAGAGAATTAATCATTTTAATTTTGAATGTTTGTATATATTTATCTGCATTGAAATATTATGGAAAAGATCAATTTTTCTTGGTACAGAGAAAAAAAGTTTGAAAGTCTTGCAAATCTTTTGAAGGTGTCAAGAGTCAGAAAGAAGTAGAAAAAAATCTTTGAAAAAAACTGAGGGGACTTCTGGAACATCAGATTCATTGTTCCCAGACTGCCTAGGAACAGGAGGTGCATTGAGATGCCATGTGAGATTAAGTGTAGACTAGTTTAGTTACAAGTAACAGGTATAGATGTACTTTGGACAGGGAAATGTTGTAGGGGGGGAAAGGACATGTAATCTGCTCTGGAAGCTACTCTATTACCTCCAAAGAGATTTTAGTGTGATTTACCTTATCATTTATTTAACTAAACAGTTTCACTCAGTCTTATTTAGAGGGATTGGTGATACTAGAAGTTTCGATATAATGCCTCCTTAGTTGCCACTTGATCTAGAATGCAACACAAACTGTTACAGGTCATGAAATTCAGTATGGTCTTCTTCAGTTGCTTTTAACATGAAAGTAATGATATGGTCATTGGAGGTTTCCCTTTTCAGGGAAGGACATAATCTTTGCATGAAGCCACGTAGGAACTGCAGCCAGAGACAACTTCAGGGTTTGGGGCAGTTTGCTTTAATGAAGAAAGATAATTTGTATTATTGTTTTGTTCTAGTAAAACAACTTCCAATAATGAAAATCTCAGTCAGTATCATGTAACACCTCTCCCAAAGATGATTTGAAGTAGACGCAAAGCCCACAGAAAATTGCACATCATGAATTGATCTTTACTTCTCATGATTGCTCCTTTTTAGTGGCAATTTCGTGCATGTTCCCTGGCAAGATGTGTCTATAATTAAACGCGACCTGTCTCAATATGAGTAAAGAGATTGGTTTTATCTGCTCTCATGGGAGTTACACTGGAAACGAACTTGGGAGGAGGTGATACATCATGTTCTCCAGAAGGATTTGCAAATACTCTTCATGTTAGAATCCATAAGGAAATGATTCTTTGTTCAGTCATTAAAATGTGTTCCTCTATGGGATAAATGAGTCTATATGTTTTGGAAGACATTCAGAAATTGCGGTATTTAATTTATCAGTAGTTATTGTAGTTGTAAGCTGGATGAGACTAGATAAAGGCAAAAACGGTCCACTAGGAAAAATTTTCTCAGTAGCTTTGAGTGTCTTTAACCCTAAGGAGGTGCGGTGGTTTTACCTGCTATGCAGCTTAACTCCACCACAACTGTGCTCTCACTCAAAAAGAAAAAAGAAAAAAAAAAAAAGAGAAAATACAATGGAAAGGGCTCAAGTTTTGATATAAGGACAGGCAGTAATTAAAGTAATTTATTGCCTATCACTAGTGGACTAGAGCAGTGTGAAACTAAAAGCAAACTAACACCTACCCCCCATTCACCCTCTTCTATCTCCTCCCCCTGAGCAGCACAGTGCAGAGGAACAGCAAATGGGGGCTGTGGTCGGTCCCTAATGCTTTGTCTCTGCCACTCCATGGTCATGCTCTGCCCCTGCTCCATGTGGGGTCCCTCCCACAGGATGCCGTCCTTCCCGAACTGAGCCTGCGGGGGCTGTCCACAGGCAGCAGCTCTTCAAGAACTGCTCCCACATGGGTCGGTCCCACAGGAGCAAACGGCTCCAGCACGGGTCTCCCATGAGCGGCAGCTCCCCCCAGACCTCCTGCTCCTGTGTGGGCTCCTCTCCACGGGCTGCAGCTCCAGCCTGGGGCCTGCTCCTGCGGGTGCTGTCCATGGGCCACAGCCTCCTCCAGGCCACATCCACCTGCTCCACTGGGGGCTCCTCCACAGGCTGCAGCGTGGAGATCTGCTCCATGTAGGACCCATGGGCTGCAAGGGGACAGCCTGCTCTACCAGGGGCCTCTCCACAGGCCACAGGGGAGCTGCTGCTGCATTGCTGGAGCACCTCCTGCCCTCCTGCTGCACTGACCTTGGTGTCTGAAGGGCTGGTTCTCACTCCTTTCTCCCAGCACTTGTTGCACAGTCATTTTTTTTGTTTGTTTGTTTTTGTTTTGTTTTGTTTTTCCCTTCCTTAACTCTGCTCTCCCAGAGGCCCAATCAGTGTTGCTCCCTGGCTTGGCTTTGGCCAGCACTGGGTCCCGCTGGAGCTGTCTCTGATCTGACATGGGGCAGCTGCTGGGTTCTGCTCACAGAGAGAGCCCTGTAGCCCTCATGCTAGCAAAACCTAGCCAAATAAACCCAAGACAGGAGCATGTAGCTTCTGTCCTAAAGCAGAATAAATGGTGTATATCATGCATTAGGTGTTTTTGTTTTCCACTTTTCACATAGTAAGAACATAAGAAATCTACTGGATAGTGGTCTGTCAAGCCCAGGAGTGTCTCCAGCTCGCTGTCCCTGGTGTTGGAAAAGGAATGCTATTTAAAGACTAAGCAAACTAGCTAATTTTTAAGTCCTTTCCCTTAGTATTCCTCAGTATTCAAAGTTAATGTATTAGGGATGGTGGCAAGTGTATACCCATCTAGTCATTTTAGTATCTATATATTGTCCACAAATTTGCCTAGCCCCTTTCTGAACCCGCTGACACTATGTCCAAACCACTTATGTCCATCTGTTAGCAAGATGGCAACTGTCTTTCCACATACCTTTTTTTAACTGTTCTCCTGTTAGTGTCATCAAGTATCCCTATTTCTAGTATTATGAAATTCTGTTAGCAATGCAACGCGAAGTTGGATATGTGTACAGCAAGTTTGATATAGCAACAAAATAGTTTTATCTTTCCATTAAAATAGCAACAGCAACAAAAAGTCTTTCTTGTATTGTTTGTAGGGGTGGTACTGAACGGAGCATTTCATTATGCTATCTGCAGTGCAGATAAATCTTTTTCCTGTCTAACTATTTTACAAGCCAGAATTCTATTTCAAAACAGACATGATAAATATATGTATGTTGTAATTGTAATTAAGAAGGTAAGGTTACGATCGGTTTAATTGTATTTTAGCTTCAATATTGCTCATTGTCCTATTGTGAATCAAGTTCTGAAGCAGAAATAAGTTGGTTAGAATGTAACATTTAAAAATGCAGAGGCATTTAGGAGAGAATGTTGCTGACAACCTATATAATATGTGAATGAAGCAATCAGATGGAGATTGGAAATGAAATGACAGCCTTCAACAAGGAACAGGAAATTAAGGCAATGGTTTCACTGTAGCAGAGAAGGCTCTATTTTACAGGAGAGTTTGTGCCCCTTTTAGACCATGAGACATTACTGTGGCAATATACCAGCTGTTAACAAAGCAAAGTGGTAGTGTCCAAGTATTCAATAAATATGACATTGCATTTTTAAACAATTAATAGTCTGGAAATGAGATCACATGAGATGACATTGACTGCTTGATTCTCTTCGAAAAGCATTGTGTAGACATCTCTTGTTATTGGTCCTTCACTTCCTGTATGTTCTAAGAAAAATAATTGAGTATACCAAAAAATAAAGTGGTGACAAAATTTATTTTCTCTTTTGTACTTCATACATATATAGATGATTTTTAATATTGACCACAAACATGGTAACACTGGTTGTTTCTAATGAAAGCAAATCGTATGTGTCTGGTTTTAGTCAGTTTAATCAAAAGCCATTTTGCCTGACTTTCTGCGATCATATACATGTGGACTGGAACTTAAGAGCTTTACAAATATTTAGTGACTTTGCTTGTTGCAATGAACAGCATTTTTCTGTAGGAGTTCATGTTTGTCTGTGCATGTGCACTGAAAATTGTAATTCTCTCTTACTACAGCTTTTGCAAGCAAGAAAAGCTGCCAATTACGTTCCAGTCCTGTGTCATCACAAAGGAGTGCCAGGTGTCAGAGTGGTCAGAATGGACCCCCTGCTCCAAAACCTGCTTTGACATGACAACCCCTAAAGGGAATCGTACAAGATCACGGACCATTAAACAGCTCCCTATTGGCAGTGAAAGTGAATGCCCGCAATTAGAAGAAACAGAGCAATGCATTTCTCAAGGAGATGGTGTAGCACCATGCATTACGTAAGTTGGTTCATTTCAGTTCACCCTATACTAAAATGTAGAATTTCAGTTAGGCATACAGGGTTGGTAATATCAACCAAATCACTATTAAGGTACTGTAGAAATAATAGGTTTGATTTTTATATCCTTTGCATATTCAGTGCTCTCCTTAGGAGCCCAAAGTCTGTAAATTATAGCTATTATAGTGAAATTACATCTTTTTTTCAAGTACAGGAAAAAATAACAAATACTTATTTTTTCATTAGTGTTCCCTTATAAAAGATAATGTGTTTGTGAGTACACAGGCAGAGTCATGAATATAATAAATTAATTGTATTAATTTGTCAGTGATCTCCCTACACAACATTTCTGCCAGTATCATTTTCTGTTGGCAGAAAAAATGTCATAGGAAAGGGCTGATAAATATTGATTTAGAAGCTAGTCTTTTCAGAAAGACTCTTCTTAACACAATAAAAGCAGGACTGGGCCCCACATGGAAAGTGGGAGAGGCTAGCACTTGTGGTAAATAAAATAACCCTGTTTAAAGTTTAGAAGAAATGACAGCAGGCACTTCAAATTCAAGAAAGAGCAGTAATCCTTATCAACTAATCAAGATTAATATTAAAGTCCCAACTGTGCTTTTTCTTTATCAGACTAGCAAGAGGGTTTGGGTAAATGTCATTTGATGTTAAGCCATTTTGCATCTGCATCTTTGACTGCAGTACGTATTTTTCATTTAAGAGTTGAAATGTCATCTTTACCCATCTCCAAGCCACGTTGGGAAGCAGTTCACTTGATTTAGCTTTAAAGCGCTTGTTGGGTAAAGAATTCTGTGGCATTTCTTGTGGTTCATAATCCTGCTTGGGATTTTAACTCAGAGTCACAGATCTTCTTTCCTGCGCACTCACTGATTAGAAAGCTCACAGCTTCTCATCATTCATCATTCACCCAGCAGGGATGCTTCAGCACTGCAGAGAAACCATCTTCCTCTTGACAGTGAAAAAAGAACTTACTGAAATGATTTCTGTAATGATAATAAAAAATAAAATAAAATTATATTTTTTACCTTCATATTTAGGAGGAACTTCTGTCTCTTTTATCAAAAATGAATTAGAGACTCTTGGTTTTGTTTTTCTTTTTTTTGTGTATGTTTTTTTTTTTTTTTTTTTTGGAGTTAGCTTGGTGTTTTTATTTTTCACTCTTTTTTTCTGGCTCTTATGTTTCTCAGCATGCACATTTCTTTGATGTTTTGGTTTTGTTTCATATAAACTGTCTAGCTCTAAACAAATGTCGAGAGTCACTATCATTACAGTTAGCTTATCTGAACACAGACCTGTATCTTTCTGTATATAAAGTTTTTCTTACTTCCAATAAAATATTTATATGTGCAGTATGTTTCAGGAATTGAACAGGAAAGATCTTCCCAAAAAGTCATGATTTCAAAAGTCAAATAACTGAGGAAATGTTTCCACCCACGTAAAACATCAAACAATGCATCTGTGTGCAAGCAACTCTGGAAGTCAGGCCTTTTGTAAAATACATAAAGATATTAAGGCATTTTGGCTTGTATAACAACATCATGTGAAAGGGCTTCATTTTTGAAAACCTGATTCACCCAATTTGATCTAGGTATGGCTGGCGGACCACAGAGTGGACAGAATGCCGCGTTGATCCTCTACTCAGCCAACAGGATAAAAGGCGAGGAAATCAGACAGCACTGTGTGGAGGTGGCATTCAAACCCGGGAAATCTACTGTGTGCAAGCTAATGAAAATCTCCTCTCCTATTTAAATACCCTCAAGGAAAAAGAAGGTAAATTTGATTTGCTTGCAATTGAATTAGTGTGAAATCAGAGCACTTCAGCATTCCAGTGCTCCTTGACAGTCATTGTCTTTTGTCATGAGTGCCTTGTAACGTTACAGGTTACTGTTATCTAAGCTTATATGAAAGCTAATTCAAAAGAAAGTATTTAATTGCAGGAGCAGAGATGTCATTCTCTGTGCTGGAAATGTTGATTCCTAGCTATTAATTACTTTCCCTTAATATTTATTGAAAATTATTGTCTTATGTGAAGGACATCTCTCAATAAGAAAACACATCGGAATGTAGGTCAGGTATCCTAGTTTTGGTGCCTTCATTTACTGTAGATCTCCAGTGTGTCCTTGAGGTGGATGATGTACACATGAGGTTTGATGTGCAGATGGAATATGTCAATTACAGAATGTAAACACAATATAGAAATGTGTAAAAATATGACTACATTTCATTCTCAAGAAACTGATTTTTCTTTTCTTGATTTGGTTAAGTTCTTAAGTCACTTTGAGGACCTTAGGCCAATATAATTTCATGGGTTTGTTTCCCAAACTGAAAGAGAGAAGTGATTATTCTTTGTCACTGTTGCATCTTGTAGAACTTCGTAAGAAAAGAGAGAACAGTTTAGGAGAAATATTAGTTAATTATTTCAGTAATATAATTTCTGAAGAAAACTTGAGTATTTTATGTTACTTCTGCATAATAATACATCACTATAAATTTAGAAACCACAGTGACTTAAGCTGAGTACATTTAGCTCATTAATTATGTTTTATCTTATCTATTCTATTTTCTACAAACACACAAGAGTATTTAAAAAGAAAAAAAGAAAAAGAAAGAAATACAGCCACATACTCGAGGAGAAGGGACATCCTTACAAGAGACATGTATAAAGCAGCATCTAGAGCAGAGCTGAGCAAGGGGCAGGCTAGTGAGGTTTCTGCTGGGGGTTAAAGGCACTCTCCAACAGTTAGTGGTGAGTATTACCACCAACATCCCTTTCAGCATGAGTGTTTGGACCAGTAGGATTCCATGTCTGTATTTATTAAAGAAGGACTTTTCCAGCTACTTCATCTAATATACATGAAAACATACAGAGGCTTTTAGTAAATCACCTCTGCAGAACAAAGTTTAGGTGCCCCTGCCTCAGAGTAAAGGAGTTAAAACTCTCAGCTAAAGAGAGGTAACAATGAAATCCAAGGCAGCTTACTGTTCAGTATGGTGATTAGGATTTGGATATGCTGTGATGTCTCGCCAGCTTAGGCGGGTGTGAAATCGGCCCTTATCAGAGTGTGACAGGAAGGCACAGAGCCCATCCAGAGGTAATCTCTGCAGGCCTCCAAAAGCTGATTAAAATGTAACTATTCTTTGGATGCATAAACATGAGAACGTTTTTTCAAGACCTCAAACTCAGGGCAAAGTGGGTCTTTGCTTAAAGAGCAGATTTGGGGTGTTTCTGTATGAGGGGGCAGGGTTAAAAGGCACTGCTTCTCCCCTCCTCCCTGCTCTCCTCACACCTCAGATTCAGGGCAGGCCAGAGCTGCTCCAGCACTCACTTCTGTGAAACAACCAAACCAATACCTCTTGAAATGACACAATTTATACACTAGGGGTAATTTGAGAATGGATCAAAGCCAGGAAGACACCTACCAGCATTAGCCATGGGGAAACGCCTTCATTTCAGTGCAGTGTGCAGTTGGTTTTAATTCTGTCTCAGTAAGGCTGCTTTGAAGAACTCTATTTTTGCATACTCATGATGGCGTTTCCCTGCTATTTCAGAAATTCAGTCACAGAGCAAGTCGAAGGCTAGTGCTGCACCTCTGCTATCGATCACTTTTGAAATAACAGGTAGGTAAATGAAGGCTTCTCACCTGGCCTTTCAATCAAAAGTGTTCCAAGAAGGCAATAATGTCCCTTTTGGGGACCTATGTTGGCTGTATGTATATAATTGACATGTTTATGTAGATTTAAAATAGTTTAATGGATTTGTGCATTCTCAGAAAAGTTAAGAACGATTTGAAAGTGACAGGCTTGAATTTAAACTGATGAAGTTAATTAGCCAGCTAGGAAGCTCAGAACTACCCTGCGGTCACTCCTGAACCAATTCAGCAAGTGACTGATGTACCCGCAGTCACTTGGGAATTACTTCATTGCTATTTCTTATCCTTTTTGTGGAATTAAAACACCGAGCTAGGGCTCCAGTAAGAACTTTACCTTTTAAGACTTGCCTTAACCACAATTCCCTAAAGCATTCCAATCTATATTATCACCTATCAGAATTTATAAATGTAGGGTTAAGGAAGGGGCTGGAATGCAGGGTGAAGTAATTAGACAGATGATAGTCGAGACTCCTAGAGGCCATTGTCATTCTGCCATCTACTTGCCACTAACTTTATTGTTCCATGTCTTCACCTGTCCATCTAACTGGTTTAGTCATGAAGCTTCTCTCACAACAAACCTGTGAGATAGACTGTGTCATCTTTTTCCAAGTACCTTTAAAATTCACACTGTAGAAAAAGGATGGAAGGACAGTACCTTTATGAGTAGAAATTTATTATACATCTGCAAACACACACTCCTTGTCCAGTTAAACTCAGAGGAACAGGTTACGTGGATGGAATTGTGTAGAGGATCAGGTCCTGAATCACCTCCAGTCTTTTGAAGACACCATTCAGCACTTTTGGAAAAAAGGGAAGAATGTGTGTTCTTTCATTGCTAATCATAATAAGTTTTAAGATTGTGTTTTTCTTGCCTTTTTGGAGTGAGAACACTTCAGCTGGGGAGATTTCCTTCTGTTGATTTCTGTGTAAGCAGTGCAGACCAGAAAGAGGAAAATGAAATTGTCTCTCCTTATGCTTATGCAGCCACACATTCTCTCTCTCCAGCCTGGTCACCAGTGCCACTGGGCCACTGTTCTATTGATGGTTCCTGGAGAAGAATGGCGAGGTTGAGAACTTGAAAAATGTAGCAAAAGCTACACAGAACTATGTTTTTCAGTTATTTTTAAAATGTAGTCCTGTGGGGTCTGAATATCCTATTTTTTTCACTCTGCTTTTAGTTAGGGGCCTATTCCAGCACTGAAGAGCCCAGAGGTGGTCTCCTTGTCTATGTCATGGAGACTGTAATTCATTCCTTACCAGAAAACTGGAGCTGATAGAATGCTTTAGGAATAGGCCAAGTGACTTAAGAATAAACCAAAAAAAGTTTTGTTTTGTTTTTCAGTTTCTCCCATTTTTTTAAGTCTATTTTCTTAGCTGTGTTGAAGAAGAAAAAGTAATTTTCAAAATGTATTCACTTTTCTCTCTATTTTGGCCAAATTTGAATCAAAATCTACACAGAGCTTGTAGTGTTACAAACGATCTAATCAGCATTCAGCATCACGGTCAAGGAATAAAGAACAACTTTTATACCTTACACAAAAGAATATGAAAGGACAGAGATAAGATAAGAGTTTAAACTGTAAATTTCTGCATCCAGCATCATCATCTCTGAAAGTATCTTTGCTGAACACTAAGCAGCAAAATCTGAGCTCATTTATACTAAAATAACTTTTCTGTCTCACTGTTCAATTCATTTGTTTTAAAAACAACACATAACAGACCTTGTGTCAGACCTTTGGACATCATTGATGTGCTGAAACCCAACATTTCAAAAATATTTCAGCATTTTGAGATTTATTGATACAACTTACCTGTCCCCAGAGGACTTCTTCCTTCTCCTACACTCTACAAATGATGGAAAAGGCAGATATTGTCAGCACGTGTCTTCATTAAAAGTTTAATTAACAATGTTTGCTGACAAGACCTGGAATTCTTACTGGACAAATACCTACAAAAATTTGAAGTAGTATTCTTAGTTGAAATAGTATCCTTCTTGCATAAGTTCGTCTCTTTAAAACAGTCACAATTCTTCATATTTTGGATGAATACAACTGTCACAAAGTTGGTTGAAGCTAAATGGATTGCTACAGCAGCACAGTAGCATCTTCTTTTTTGCAGACTCTTAAAAAAAATAATAATAAATGGCTGAGATATGGAACATCTGTGATATGAAAATCTGCTATTTTAAGCTTCCTGACAAAAGGTCTTTGTTGTTTTTCTGAGTGCCATCCTGTGAACTAGTGTGATGGTAAGTGCTTTATCCTGATGCAACTGGAGATGAAGCAAGGCATTATTCTGAATGCTTTTCCTTGTTCCCTGAAGCAAGACTGTGTCTCAGGGGTGTAATTGACCCTTAATTTCAACTGTCTCACTTGGGCAATTTCCTGATTAAATCAAAGTTAAAAAGTACTGTTAGCAATTACTTTTTTCTTTTCTTTTCCTTTTTTTTTTAAATTTATTTTCCTATAAACTATTCACTGCAAACTCAATTAGTGGCAAATTATGTTTATTTATATTCATGTTCTACAGGAGATATACATACTATGTTGATCATCATGCATGTTAGATGTGCATGTCAAACTTATTGTAAAATTCAGTGTTCTGTCATAAAGTTTAGTTCCAATGTAGCATTATGCAAATGTTTGAATAATTTTTCCTCTATTATTTTGTGTTAAGAGATTGGTGAGCTGGAGGCAGTAATGTTTAATGACTATTTGCCATCTGCACCAAGGGAGGCAAGACAGGAAACTAGATTAAGAATACTGATCTTTTTCTCATTCCCTTTTCCTCTTAAAAAGTAAGAATCAAGTGTTTTTTCTGTAACTGGAAGGATCATCTTTTTAGAAAGTCTGAATGGAAAGAGACACACATCTACAAATACTTCAACAACTTGATGTTTAATTTCAAATTATATCTGTTGTTATGTCAACCTTGCGTCATTTGAGTAACAACTTATTTTAGAATATGTTCAATCACAAAGCTGTTTCCATCAAGAGACTTATTTGTAGGTGTGGCAGAAAATTACTGAGGTTACAGTTCTGTAGAGGAGTCCTTAGAGAGTAGGATGAGAGTATTTTATATTTAGTAATTACGTGTTTCCTCGGTCAGCCAAAGAGAAGAACATGACAAACATCACTTTGCATTCTAGTAGACATTCTCTGCTTAGTTTAATGTCTTGCCAAATTCTGTATTTTGAAAAAGGGTTAAAATCTTGCTTGCAATAAACGGTACGCTTCAGTTTAGAGTTCTGTGACTTCATCTGGCACCTTACAGAGGTGTCCTATTGTTTGTGTAACCCAGGAATTGAAAAGAGAGGCTTGTAAAGTATGAAAGATGCAGGGTGGTATGGGTCTGTTACAAGCCTTTATACGTTTTTAAAAAACAGAATATTCTGCCTTCACAGATGTCTTTTTATAGGCTAATAATACATTCATGAAAAGTCAGTTATTTCATGCAGAGTTATATATATATATATATATATATATATATATATATATATATTGCATATGTGTTATATGTAAACATATACTTGTGTAAAACAAAGCCTTTCTTGAAATGAAAATGCTATTGCACAAGATCTTACTGCTGAGTGTGCACTTGAAGGTCTGTAGAGTAAAAGAAACAAAATTTTGTCTTCAATTTAACTGTTTCAAGTTATAGCTTAAAAATAATCTTCTAAATATTCATTAACTATGCTTTTGAAGTTATAATATCATATAGGAGCAAAGGGATTTATACAGTTTTTATTCAGTTTCTTCAGTGAAGAAATGAGACAGCAGGACATCAATTTACACAGCAATGTGAACAACCGTTGTAACATAATCTGTCCATTAAATGAAAGGACTAGGTCCAAGAGGGTGCTGCTACAGTCTTCCTGATTCCATGTAATTGGATTTGGCTCTGTTCATGCAGAGAGTTAACTGACTTCTGTTTCATTTTTTCAAGGCAGGCATTTTGCTATCACTTCATTGGATTAAAATGATGAGATAGCAGCCCTACCAAATGAAGGATGGTTCTGTCAATTTAGAGATGAGTATCATGTCTGGTGACATGTGAGAAATGTGTTGACTTTGTTTTGACAGCCTCGAGGCCGGTCGACCGTAAGCTGTGTACAGGACCCCTTCCAAGCACCTCCCAGCTGTGCCATATCCCCTGTCCTATAGAGTGTGAGACCTCGGCATGGTCAGCCTGGGGACCATGCACCTATGAAAGCTGTGATGACCCTCAGGCCAAGAAGGGTATGTAAAATTTAGTGGAGCATTTTAGATGACAATTATTTCATATTCCTAGGTCACTAGGCATCTCTGTCTATGCAAGCATCCTAATATGTGGTATATCCAGTGCCTCTGTGCACCAAAAACGTCATCAAATTAGGACTATGTTTAGCATCACTGCTCCAGCAAAGCTGGCAAAAATGTGAAATGATTACTAGGCTCTCAAGGTTAATTTGGGTTGTTACAGGTGCAATTCCAGTTTCAACTCTCAAACTAAAGGGGATACAGTTTGAATATGCATGCCAATCGCAGTTCAGTCACTGTCTTGAAAGGAGGACAGAAGCAGCCTTTGAGATGGATAGTGTCCAAGTCACTCAAAGATACACAGTTCAGTGATAACTTAAGAATTCTCTGGTAGACATACAGTCCCTGACTGGTAGACAACATTCCCCGACAAAGAGCTAGGATCATTCACTGTTGACAAGCAACGCCGTTTTACTGATAATGGTACATATGTGCTTGTTTCAGTTTTCACATATGGTTTACAGTTCATTCCTATACAAAGCACATTGTAGTAACATGACATCAAAAGAAGAAAGCAAGAATACAGGAGCAAGGACCACATGTAAAAAGTCTATGGGTTTCTGGCTATAAATGAGAAAAACTGGCCAAGTCATTGCTGCAGTGTGATTATCTGACACAAGCTGAGAAACCAGATTTAGTTCCTTGATTGAAAATGGTCATACGAAAGGGTAGCCATGTATTTTCCCTTGAAGGAATAACTGTAATTACCATGCTAGTTTGCCTCTTGGTATGCCGCTAGCTACACTTCAGTCTGGACAGCAAATGCAAGTTTTATGATGCTGTTGCAGAGTAACGTGACCCAACCTTGATCAGTTCAAGAAAGAAAAAGCAGTTTGGTGTGTAAATCGATGGGATTGAGTTTCCTCTGAGTACAGTGGTCTGGTAGCCTGTTATTTCTGCTGCTGTTCTGTCACTGGAACATTTTCTACATTTTCAAGAGTAACATTTATGTTTGCAAAACTGATTTGGACCCTTGCCTAATGGAAATGTATTAGAATGTACTTTATGCAAGTCTTTAATCCCACAGATATAAGCAGGGAAAACTACGCTTTAGTTTTGAGGGTTCTGATGTGTACAGTAAGGGTTGAGAGTTGGAGCAAAGCTGAGGGACAAGCTGCCTGTTAAAGTTTTATGCTGGTTCCCTGTGCAGTAGAGGAGCTCTTGGGCAAAGATATTACTTTGTTTAAAATCCAAACTGACAAGAGGAAACCTCTGATAGGAGCATAAGCATTAGTTTGTATAAAAATATCATAATACTGTGTACTTTTTGCATGAGAGTAGCACATTTACCTTTGTGCTACTCTGAGCTGCATTTTGTTCCCATGCTTTTGGTGTTTCAGCTATGTGATAATTGTAATATTTACTCTGTAGTCTCACTGGCTGCATGTGCTCTGCAGCACAGGTTAGCTAAACAGTTATATCCTTGTAATTCATATATACAGATATCCCTATTTGTATCTGATTGTACAGATAGGTATCATGCCTCTTTCCCCTATGTCTTGATTTCCTTTGCAAGGAAAACACATCTTCATGTACAGACACAAAACTGAACTGTGATTTGTCAAGCTCTTGGTTGCGAAGAGTAGGAATTTGCCATTTGGTTTGCCTATTCTGTCCTCTAGTATTTGAGATGCATGTGAATTGCAGTGCCATTGCCAACTCAGTTCTGGTGCATGTAAGAATGAAGTAGATATGGTTTTGTGTGAATCGAGAACTGATGTTTAACAGAAATAATTGTTATAGATAAATTATTTTATATTGCTTCTCTTTGGCTGTGGCTTAATGAGTTTTTAATATGCTACTCAAAAGGGTAGTTTTACCTACCTAAGATGATCAATAAACATGAAATAGGCCAAACGCAGGATATAAAAGATGTTGCATATCTTTCTGCTATAAAATGACATTCAGTATGACATTTTTCAATACTCCAGTTTATCTGTTTTACTGCAATATATTGCATTCATTCCTTATTTAACACAGATATTTTATAGTTATCATATAGTTATCATCAGCATTCTGTAAACTATTTTCCAGGAACACATTATAATATAAAAATCAGCTTTTCATTTTTTCTTGTGCTTCCCTGGTAAACTTTCTATGTGGTTCTAGTTCTTCTGAGAAAATGATGTAAAAGTTGCATAGACCCTCCCACTCTTAGCAAAAAGGCTGTCTGCATGTTTCAGTAATGATCCTTTACTGTCTGTCATTTGCCTCTTTTGTTGAACACTGGTGAAAGAAACAAAGTGAAAGAACACCAGTGTTCTTTGGAAATATCAGCTTTTTGTGGCAAACTGTAAACTTTTAAGTCTTAATTTTGACAAACTCTTCAATACAGAGAAAACAAAGGTGCATAGAAATATAAATATATTTATGAAGTATTATTTACTATAATTGAATTAAGAGGCATATTACCAAGCATAGGATCAATTCTTGCACATAAGTATGTGAAAATTCTCTACTGTTTAGTTTGCATCTTGGTAAAAATTAAAGAGTTATATGCAGTGCCTTATAAATAATATTTGTGTATTACTAGCCAGCCTGAATATTGCAATAAAACAAAGTAGCCTCTGAAGAGATGTGAAAAGATGTTAGTTAAAGTAGTAGTTTCAGATGTATCTGATACACCTGTAGTTTCAGATGTATCAGAAACTACAGAAAATTATTACATGAGAAACTTTTCTGAACCCATTCAGTCTGGTTAGCATAGTCTCACTATAGAATGAATTCTTAAATATGCCACCCTGAAAGTGAGGGACAGAGTTGCTTTTAAAGACTGAAATCAATCTGGCAGGTGTCACACTGTATAATGGACTATCAGTTTTTCCTATCCAAAATGAGGTTAGATAGTCAGAAGGAATTTTGTAAGTGCTTACAAGGGAATATTGTGATGTTAATGACCAACATTTTCTTTTTTTTCATAAGACTTCTTGGAATTATAATCCTTTTCTTTCCATGCCTTGCCTTTTCTGGCAAGTTAGTCTTTGTTTGTAAAGTGGTTTCACTTGATAATCCTTCACAGTTAGAAAATTCCTGAAAAGACAAACAACAAGTTTGAGAAATGTCAACCTAGGAATCTAACCAAGATTTGTTAGATGAGATAGATCCAGCAAGAGCAAAGCATGAGAAATGAATATTGTCTCCTGAGGAGTATGTACAACTAGGACAAACAAGGATTAAAGGCAAAGTGTACTGAATAAGCTCAAAACATGTGAAGCACTTGCTATGTTTTACTTCTTTCTGTAATGAGTTCTTCTACCTAATTATCTAGAAAGGTGATATGACATGGAACATCTGCAGTGTTTTTTTACACAGAGTAGAAATAACAGTTTGTTCAGATGAAGATAGATAAAAATCCCTTCACTTTGCATTTTATAATTATATTATTCCACCACTTATATCTTCACGGACATTGCAGGCTTTAAACTAAGGAAACGGCGCATTACCAATGAGCCTACAGGAGGAACGGGAAACTGTCCTCACCTGCTGGAAGCCATCCCATGTGAAGAGCCCTCATGCTATGACTGGAGAATTGTGGGGCTGGAGGAGTGCGTTCCCGACAATGAGAAGCCATGTGGCCCTGGTACTCAGGTGCCTGTTGTCGTCTGTGTCAATGGTGATGGTAAGATGCTGTTTCCCATTGTCCACACCAGCTAGATTGAATATACTAACATGTAGTCTGAAAAGGTAGCAGTTTTTGTTGTTCTCAGCTTTCTTAGTTCCTTAGGACAGAGCCATCTGGAACAGCGATGTCCTTTAGTATTGGTATTGGAAGGCAGGATAGGCCTGCTAACTGCTACACACCATAGTCTTTCAAAGGTTTCTGAAGAGACTTGGAGAAAAGTAAATAGAAATCAGCTGTTGTTTTTCAGTAGGTCTGACTCATGCCTGCAATGACTTGACTGAATTCCCTGATGTAATCCAACTAACAAATCTGATCTACTGAAGCCAAAACCAAATAAAGTGTGAATAAAGACACATTGCAGTAAGGATAGCTGGAAGAAAAATAGTAACGTGTTTATTAAAAAACTTAGTTTGATGTGTGTTATGAAGCTGATTTGACAGTCCAGGCTGTCCCTCTTCTTCAGGAGGTCACAAAGAATATCACCATTATTCAATTATCCTTCTGTGAGGGAAAACAGATTTTGCACGACGTAGTCATAAAAGCCAATTTTGAAAGCAGCTTACAAAATACTCTTATCTACAGAAAATTCATGATTAATGTTGGGAGAATATTCCTTATTCATTAGTAGTATTATAGTCTACTCAAGAACAGCATATGAATTACAATAATTGTACTGACTACAGTGTAGTTATGCTAACAGACTTCTAACTCTCTGTAGAGAATTAAAGGGACACCTCTGGTGTTTAACAGCTGCACAAAACACTTTGTAATTAGATTGGTCAGAAGTAGTGGTGATTACGGGGAGATTTAAACCGTGAGCTTTCATGCTCAAGAACTTGGGTCATAATTGAGTTTTGGGGCTTAAACTGAAAACCTCAGAGTTAATACGCAAGCTTTATTTTTCTTCATACACCTAAGAGAAACAAAAACAATTTTTACAGCTCAGAAAGAGATTAGCCTAGAATGACAGTATTGAACCTATTATATTTTATGTCCCTTGCTCAAAAATTTCCATTCAGACAGTGTAATTGTTTCTGGCCAACACTACTGAAACTATTTTAAATTTTATTTGTAAATGTTCTCAGATGAAAAATAGCCTTTTCATCATAAGAGCATTTCACAAATATTTTTTTTTTCTTTTTTTAAACAGCAAATGAATATATAAGACAAAAAAATATTTTTTTGCTTTACTAGATTCTGGATAATGTGATTTACCTTTGTTTTTGAGGAGTGGTATTTGCTGACTTCTAACACTTGATTAGCATAACTTCAACAGAAATTGTAATATAGATATTTATATTAACTATAATAAATGGTAAACATTATACCTTTGGAGCACACAAACCATCAAGCCTTTAACTGTTTTCTGCATGCAGTAGTTCTCTCTTCTGCTTCAAACTTGAAGGATTTGTTCTTGCAGGCAATTGGCTAGAGGGGCAGACGCGTTCTGCAGCGGAGTGGGCGATTGGACAGGCAGGGCTAATTTTTCCAGCACCGAGCCCACTCGAGGGAGATGCCAGGACCCGGCAGCCCTCGCGAGAGAGGTGAATGAGGCGAGAACGAGGCGTAGGCGGAGCCAGCAGCGCCCCCTCCCCGGTCTGTCCCTAAGACCCTAAGAAGCGCGAGCGACCAGGAATGTAGTGACCAGGACAGGCAAACAGGGCGTGGTGCGTCAGAAGGCAGTTAGCGCAGCAGGGCAAGCAGGAAGGGCAGAGCGCTCCCCCCTGCCCATACAAACACCTCCTCTAACAGCGGTCTACTGCTAGCTAAGCTGTGATGGTCTCCACCAAGCACAGTGTGCTCTCCAGGAAGTCTGTACACGCCAAGAAAGGCTGCCCGCTCAAAACTGTGGCAGTTCAGGTCTCTGGGTGCAGGGAGTGCCTGAGCCTGTTGCTACCACCTGCAGGGGGCAGACAGACTGTGTGCGTGAGGTGTGAGCAGGTGGATGATCTGGTCTGCCCTGTGGCAGAACTCGAGGAGGAGGTTGAGGGATATCAGGGACTGTGAGCAGGAGGTAGACTGGTAGAGCAACTCCCTGTGTGGCCTGAAGGGCAGGCACCGGGGTGAGACACCCGAAATGGGGGTGGATCCCCTGCCCTGTTGCTGTTGGGCAGAGGCAGGGGACCTGGGAGTTGAGGAGGAATAGAGACAGATCCCTGCTTGACATCGCAGGAGATGCCCCCCTCACCAGCCCCACCTTTCTAGGTGCCCTTATGCAACAGGTTTGAGGCCCTGGAGCTTGAGAGACCAGTAGCTGAGGAAGAGGTAGAAAGTCTACCCAGGAGGATGCCTAGGGCGAGGAAGCCTACTCCATGCCTCAGGACTGCCTCCATCAGGACAGAAAGAAGGGTGATTGTTGTGGGTGATTCCCTTCTCAGGACAACAGAGGGACCTATTTGTCGGCCTGACCCTACCCGTAGGGAAGTCTGCTGCCTCCCTAGGGCCAGGGTCAGGGACATTGCCAGAAAGCTTCCCAACCTGGTTCACCTCTCTGACTATTATCCTCTTTTAATAGTCCAGGCTGACAGTGATGACATTGAAGAGAGAGAAGCCTGAAGACCATCAAACAGGACTTCAGGGGACTGGGACGGTTAGTGGATAGAGCGGGAGTACAGGTGGTGCTTTTTTTCCATCGCTACGGTGGCAGGGAGGGGTACAGAGAGGACATGGAAAGCCCACCTGATAAACACGTGGCTCAGGGGCTGGTGCCAATACAGAAATTTGTTTTTTTTTTTGACCATGGGGTGCTTTACTCAGCACCTGGCCTGGTGGCCGCAGACAGGTCCCTATCTCTAAGGGGAAAATGGATCCTGGGCCAGGAGCTGGCTGGGCTCATTGAGAGGGCTTTACACTAGGTGAGAAGGGGGATGGGGCTGAAACAAGGCTTGTTAGAGCTGTGCCAGGGGGAACAATGGCAAGGCTGGGAGAGAAGGCAATGGCCCAACTGAAGTGCATCTACACTAATGCATGCAGCATGGGTAACAAACAGGAGGAGCTGGAAGACATCGTGCAGCAGGCAGGCTGCGACTTGGTTGCCATCATGGAAACGTGGTGGGACCACTCTCAGGACTTGAGTGCTGCAATGTCTGGCTATAGGCTCTTCAGAAGGGACAGGCAGAATGGAAGGGGTGGTGGTGTGGCTCTCTATATCAGAGAGAGTTTGGATGTCGTGGAACTTGAGGCTGGGAATGATAAGGTTGAGTCCCTGTGGGTTAGGATCAGCGGAAGGCCAACAAGGGAAGCATCTTGGTGGGGGTCTGTTATAGACCACCGAACCAGGATGAGGAGACTGATGAGGAGTTCTATAGGCAGCTGACAAAAGTAGCGAAATCGTCAGCGCTTGTTCTCGTGGGGGACTTCAACATATATCCTGGAAGCACAACACAACCCAGAGAAAGCAGTCTAGGAGGTTTCTGGAGAGTGTGGAAGATAGCTTCCTGACGCAGCTGGTTAGTGAGCCTAACAGGGGAGGTGCCCCAAATAGAGAAGGACTGGTTGGAGATGTGGTGTTTGGAAACTGTCTTGGGCAGAGTGACCATGAAATGGTAGAGTTCTCCATTTTTGGAGAAGCCAGGAAGGGGACCAGTAAAACCATTGTATTGGACTTCCGGAGGGCTGACTTTGAACTGTTCAGGACACTGGTTGGCAGAGTTCCTTGGGAGGCAGTTCTGAAGGGCAGTGGAGTCCAGAAAGGCTGGGCGCTCTTCAAGAAGGAAACCGTAATGGCGCAGGAGCGGTCTATCCTCACGTGCCCGAAGACAAGCCGGAGGGGAAGAAGACCAGCCTGGCTGAGCAGAGAATTGTGGCTTGTGCTTAGGAGAAAAAGGAGTGTTTACAATCTTTGGAAAAGAGGGCGGGCCACTCAGGAGGACTATAAGGATGTTGCGAGGCAGTGCAGGGATAAAATTAGGAAGGCCAAAGCTCATCTGGAGCTCAATCTGGCAACTGCTGTCAAAGACAACAAAAAATGTTTTTACAAATACATAAATGCAAAACGGAGGACTAAGGAGAATCTCTATCCTTTACTGGATGCAGGGGGAGGAACTTATTTACGAAAGATGAGGAAAAGGTGGAGGTGCTTAATGCCTTCTTTGCCTCAGTCTTTAGTGGCAAAAGCAGTTGCTCTGGATACCCAGTACCCTGAACTGTTGGAAGGGGATGGGGAGAAGAATGTCTCCCTCACTATCCATCAAGAAAAGGTTGGCGACCTGCTACAGCGCTTGGACGTATGCAAGTCAATGGGGCCAGATGGGATCCACCCGAGGATACTGAGAGAACTGGCGGAGGAGCTGGTCAAACTGCTTTCCATCATTTATCAACAGTCCTGGCTATTGGGGGAGGTCCCAGTTGTTATAAATGGCTCAGGATTCAAATTAGGATTAAATAAAAAAATAGGATTTATTGAAAGAATATAAAGGAATAGAGGTAAGCAAACAGCGCTGGGTGCACCGGGAGTCTCCGCTCCACCAGGACGCACACCAGTTACATCAAGCAGCTGATTTTTATGCTCCTAGACTAATACATATTCATTACTACTTCTAAAAAAATAGATTATTAAAATTAACTTCCGGGGTGCAGTCCCTCCTACTGGAGCATGCGCAGTCTCCTCTGGGGTCTCTTCTGGGGGTCTCTAGGGGTCTTCCATGCTGAAGGCTCGCAGTCTTCCTCTCCCCCTTTGTACTTACTGGGCACCATCCCAAGTTTACGGAACATCTTCTTCAAGTCTTGTCTCCCAGCCGTCCTTCAGCTTCTTTCTCCTTCCTCTTTATCTCTCGGCCCCCCCTAACCAGATACCAAAGATCCACATAGTATCCCATAACAGTCACCAGTTGTTATCAGTTGTTCTGAAACTCCCAGACACGAGTAATTAAAACATTCTTCCCCAGCCATTCACAGACACATCTATAGCAGTGTTAGAAATAGAAGTCCGGAATAACAAAAGCAAACAGGGTCATAAATTTAAGAAGTGATAAATTGACTAGAATGAGGGGGAGACTGGGACACACTGCATCTGTGGTTCAAGAATTAAATTGCCAGTGCAGGGCCCAGAGGCAGACAGGATTCAAACAGAATTGTTCTTTATGGACACGAATTGTTAAAAAATTCCTCACACAGTCAACTGGCGGCTAGCAAACGTGACGCCCATCTACAAGAAGGGCCGGAGGGCAGACCAGGGAAACTACGGGCCTGTCAGTTTGACCTCAGTGCCAGGGAAACTCATGGAGCAGATTATCTTGAGTGTCATCACGTGGCACTTACAGGGCAACCAGGTGACCAGGCCCAGTCAGCATGGGTTTATGAAAGGCAGGTCCTTCTTGATGAACCTGATCTCCTTCTATGACAAAGTGACGTGCTTGGTGGATGAGGGAAAGGCTGTGGATATGGTCTACCTTGACTTCAGCAAGGCTTTTGACACCGTTTCCCACAGCATTCTCCTCAAGAAACTGGCTGCTCTTGGCTTGGACTGGCGTACACTTCGTTGGATTAAAAACTGGCTGGATAGCCAGGCCCAAAGAGTTGTGGTGAATGGAGTCAAATCCAGCTGGAGGCTGGTCACTAGTGGTGTTCCCCAGGGCTCAGTACTGGGGCCGGTCCTCTTTAATGTCTTCATCGATGATCTGGATGAGGGCATTGAGTGCACCCTCAGTAAGTTTGCAGATGACATCAAGCTAGGTGCGTGTGTCGATCTGCTTGAGGGTAGGAAGTCTCTGCAGGAGGATCTGGATAGGCTGCACCGATGGGCTGAGGTCAACTCTATGAAGTTTCAACAAGGCCAAGTGCTGGGTCTTGCACCTGAGGTGCAATAACCCCAAGCAGAGCTACAGGCTGGAAGATGAGTTGTTGGAAAGCTGCCTGGTGGAGAAGGACCTGGGAGTGTTGGTGGATAGTCAGCTGAATATGAGCCAGCAGTGTGCTCAGGTGGCCAAGAAGGCCAATGGCATCCATAAGAAGCAGTGTGGCCAGCAGGTCTAGGGAAGTGATTGTCCCCCTGTACTCAGCTCTGGTGAGGCCGCACCTCGAGTACTGTGTTCAGTTTTGTGCCCCTTGCTACAAGAAGGACATGGAGATGCTCGAGCGAGTCCAGAGAAGGGCGACAAAGCTGGTGAGGGGTCTGGAGAACAAGTCCTGTGAGGAGCGGCTGAGGGAGCTGGGTTTGTTCAGCCCGGAGAAGAGGAGGCTCAGGGGTGACCTTATTGCTCTTTATAAGTCCATTAAAGGAGGCTGTAGTGAGGTGGGGGTTGGTCTATTCTCCCATGTGCCTGGTGACAGGATGAGGGGGAATGGGCTAAAGTTGCGCCAGGGGAGTTTTAGGTTGGATATTAGGAAGGACTTCTTTACTGAGGGGGTTGTGAGGCATTGGAATGGGCTACCCAGGGAAGTGGTGGAGCCACCATCCTTGGAGGTCTTTAAAAGACGTTTAGATGTTGAACTTAGTGATATGGTTTACTGGAGGACTTGTTAGGTGTTAGGTCAGAGGTGGGACCTGATGATCTTTAGGTGTCTTCCAACCTACACAATTCCGTGATTCAGTGATTCTCTGCAATGAATGGGCTGAATTTGGCCAAATTTGCCTTAGAAGACTTGTGGTTACATATTTTTTACCCCCAGTATTAATCCTTTTCTTTTTCCCTGAGTCTTTCTGAATTATATGGCATTTTACATTATCTATATCAACAATTTCTCTTAAGAACAAAAAGTCTAGCTTTGTCCATGTGCCTGTCAGTCCTTCAGATTAAATAGTTGTGGGTACAGCTACAGCAACAGGAGAAAACAAATTGCAGTTATGGTTTATTTTGTAAAGATCCAGTCACCCACAATGATATGTGTTCAATAGCTTGTGATAGGTGTGTAAAAACATTGGAGGATAATGTAGTGGATTGTCTTGACTCTTCCTTGTAATCCCTTCCTTCTCTTAGTAAAGGATCTCCTGTGATCTTCACCAGTATCGCCAAGCAGCTTTTGCTAAGGGCACTCCTGAGAAAGATTAGCACAATACTGTAGAAGGAAACAAAGAAAGGACCCACCAGCCTCATTAGGTGTCCTGCCAAGCTAGCTCTTCTCAAGCATCTCCTTAATTTGCCTGCAAAAGCACCCACCCCACTGAAAATCCTGTATGCAACTCTTAAATACTCACTTAAATGCACACAACCCTCTCGTTGTGGGCATCTAGATCATGCTCTATAAAATCTAGGAGAGCAGCACCTTGCAATCAAGGTGATTTCACATCAAGACCTGTGGCTGCAAGATAGTTTGCAGTAAAATAAAATCTGGAGAATACTACTCTTGCATTGTCTAACCATCATGGTTTAAAATAAACATCATATGAAGTTTGGGATATTGATTACCCTTTGAGCAATTTTTGGAGAGCACTACATTGATCCAGTTCAATTGAGTGGATACATAATTTGCATAATAGTCATATGTTACCATAGTTTTAATCTAAATGACATAAAGGAAATTTCATTCATTTTTAAAGGTAGGAGTGAATGTGCAAAGAAACATGTAAAAAATCGTTATTATGGGTTAGAAATACTAAAATTGATCTAATCTTTGCTTAACAATACTTTTCGGTGTCTTCAATATATTTTTTTCTTTGAGTTCATATGAATTAATTAGCCAATCAGTGTTTGGACAGGAGAAGTTGAATCAAATGGACTACAGTATATTAAAACAAAAGTGTGTTTTCCACTAGGCTTTTGCTATATAAAATGAAAAAAGATGGGGTTTTAATTTTCAGAATAAGCATTGTACTGTAAGTGTACTGCTTTCATGTAAGATAAACCCCACACTGATAAGTATCTTCTCTTTCTGTTGATTGTTGCGTTGTTATATACATTTAAAGCATAATCAGTGGAGATGACTTGACTTGACCTGGGTGTTTTACTTTACAATTAGAATCACATGGCAGTGTTTGTGAGGTTATTTTATATAATTGGAATGAGTTTCTCTCTTTAATTTCTTGTAAAGATAAGAGTCATTACAACCTTTGAGATCATACCAAACAATAGATTATCCTCCAGTGTTATTGCTGGAGGCCTGTGTTTGTCATTCTCTTTCCACAGTGGTAATCAGAATTTTCATTCAGGCTGAAAAAAAAAAAGAGAGTCAGTATTCCAGGTTGTCATTCCAGAGGCTATAATGAACTTAGATGTATTTTATTATATAAATGGAACTTCAACATTTACTATGGAGAGAACATTTGCAGAATATTTATTCTTAGTCTTTCAGGGAATTTTACAAAGGAATTCCTTTAAGGGAAAAAGCTAATTTCTGGTAAAGAAACTCCAGGATTAAACAGAAACTGATCAGAATTGTCGGTATGTATAAAATATTGTAATAATTAGAGAGCTGTGGCTAATGTTCCATGCTACAGGTTAGTTTTAGGATGATTTATTTTTTAAATTAAAGTTATTTCAGGTGTTTATATATGTATGCAATATCTATAAGATGTACTTGCATCCATGCAGACACATAAATATATATATATTCTCTATTATTAAATCCTTTAATACAGTTTAGAAGAGTGATTTTACAGTAGATTAATTTGTTCTATTTCTCTGTAGCTATGGAAATCTATGAAGAATACTGTTTCAAAAATATTTGTGTATGTTAGATAGTCTTTATGGTAGGAAAGATGGCCAATTCTCCCCTCTGTATCATTTAATGCTACTAATATGTAAATAGGGCAAAATTAATTTGGACAGCATTTCCTTAAAATCTGCAACATTTACTAGTGCTGAAAGTGCCTGTGGAATGATGGTTCACTCCCTATGTTTTTTTAGGTTTTCACCTTGGGGCTGAACTCTGTAGCATGGGTACCAGCAGTGGCTGTGGTGTCAGCAGTGTGTTTCTGAATCCCAGATACTAGCATGAAATCATTTGTTCGTTTTGTAGGAATGTTTAAATAATATATCAGTTTATAGCCTTTATAACATAATGGGCTTTGTACCACTGCACATGTCTTTCACTAAAATAGATCTTACTTTTGAAGGGCAAATTTCCTCTGGACCTTGTTCAAGCTCAGTAATTATTGGGTTACGGTTAGCTCTGCAGGGAGAGGGAAGGACTCATTGCTGTTCTGTCTCTCAACTGGGTGAGATGGCTGGGCTTAGAAGAGGGAGCCATGGTAACAACAAGGCTCTTCATGTGTGTGCAAATTCTTGCAACTCTTTGAAATAGTAAAATTGTTCTTTAAATTGTGTAGGCAGAGATGTGTGTTCATTGAGCTGAGTGTCCCAAGTTCTCTTCTGGTATCTGGACATAAGTGGGTGACACAGATCTGGTCTTTGTGAGACTGGAGTACAAATTCCAACAACAGTGATAACAAAATATCCTTATGTGATGTGGGGTGGGCTACCCTGTTTGCAGTGTTGAGAGGCAAAATAATGGTGTTGGTAGTTTATTAAAACATGCAGAAAGTGGGCAAGCCTATTTTGTTAAGATACTCAGATATGAACATTTCAAACAGATGAGGTAAGTTACTCTGTGTAGAGTGATTCAAACACTGCACTTTCCAATGTGGAACAGTGTAATTTTCCTTTATTTCTGTTATTCTCAGATAGCATGACTGACTAGAAGACATCATCCTTCAGCCATATGATGGTCCTATGGGATTTAGTCACTTTATTTTTCTCCAGACTCAGAAATACTCATTTCTGAAATACTGTTTTCCTTTTACTGAATTTAACTTTGCAGAAAAACATATAAAATTTCTTCATGTATTTTAAATTCTTTTTCACAGCTTCCTAACACATGTATTTTGTTTCTTAATTTTTAGGTTGTGGCTTTACATCTTCTTACAATAGGCATCTAATTAAATATATAGAGTAACCTTCAGGAAAGAAACAACCAATATACTAATACAACCAATTTCACTTAAAATATTGTGGGTAGTTTAAAATCATTACATTACATATGCTAGGATTTGAATCATATATGCTAAATGAGCAGCTGTTGGTCTTCATTCAGTTTCATAAGTGAATCAATGGAAAGTTTATAGGACTGTCTAGTTATAAAGATTCTACTTCTTTTGCCTTTTCTGTTATGTGGTTATTTGGATTGGAAGAAGAAATCATCAATCTGATTGGATTATTGATGAATATTTTAAAAAGAAAATACCTACTTTTTGTCACTTTGTGTTCTTTAAAAAGAAAGAAGAGCCAAATTCAAGTTCAAATTACATTGAATTACTGAGTTATTTCTGGAAGAGAACCCAGATCAAAATCTGGCCAATGCTCAGCAGTCATTAAGTCGAAAAATACAATGGCTAATGACAGTTTCTTTCAGCACATACTGCCTTACGCTTACAGGAACTTGGTTATGTGTGCATTAGTCATCATTTCCCAATATTAATTTCCTAGCTAATGTCATTACAGAATTGATTGGAACTGCTCTTTTCCTCCTGACAGCTTTTAGGCTGACCATCTTAGGCATTTAAACAAATGTAAGACACATACTCTGTTCTTCACTGTAAATATATAAGGTAAAATGCATAACTAAGTCCTTTCTTTTGGTTTGTCTGGCAACATAAAAATTATTCAGTATTTTACTGGATGCTTATTATACATCAGAGTTTGTTACTGACAGTAAAATTGTCTGTTTAAAGGATCTTAGAATTGATATTCTCAGGCCATTCTGTTTCAGAGCATTGGATTTTTAAGACATTTTTATTTAACAAGATTTGCTTTATTTAATATAAATCAATACAAGGAAAAATTACTGCACGGTACTGCTGAAACTATCCCATTTCAGTTCTGTAGTCAGGAAGCTTGATAATTGATAATTCTGTCAATGAAAGGTCACATTCAGTATGTCATACTATTTCCTTTTTGTTTCTCATCTTGATATTAGAGAAGTGGAAATTATTAAATTCTGTATCAGAATGGATGCTTTTAGTGTTTGTATAAGAACATGACTTGATTTTATTATATGATTTTATTTATTATTTGATTTTATTATATATATATATATATATAGATATATATATAATATATATCTACTTAAAAGATATTGAGAAAGCAAATGATGTATTTATAGTTAGCCTGGAATGTGATGTAATGATTGGTATGGACAATGCTTATAAGTGACATTAATGTTCATAATGAATATGGTTAAGTTAAAAATGGGTGAGCCATCCTAATTACCAAAATCTTTTTCTATTGTCATAGATAATAATTTGCCGTAGTGAGATAATTTTGCTGGGTTTGGGCATGTTTACTTATAAAATTTACTATAACAACTTTACAGAAAATGCAGTATTGGTGTACTTAAAATTTACTGGACATCAAGGAGTAGAGGTTGCTGTAGTGGGACGAACAAATACTTTCCGAATGTAAAACAGAGAGTGCAATTACATGTTTCATGTGATGTACCCTCTTAGTAACTTGCTTTTGGTTTTGATGGCATCACCAGATGGAAAAGCAGGCTATTACAGTAACTGCTAGTAATAGCAGTGGGCAAATTAGGAGGGGGAATTTTGATGCTTGAATTTTGATTTGCATAGCAGTCTGCAAAGCAGAAATTCAATCCTGATTTGACTCCAAACTGTCATAGTGAGAATACGAGAGTGGCAATTGTGGATACATTTTAAAATACTTGTTTTGGGGGAAGATCAGTTTAATGCTTTACATTTTTCCCCTTGTCATTTTAAATTATGTTGTTATGAAAGAAGTAAAAAAAAGATATTTATGGACTTATGGGTGGATTATAAAACTGGATTTATAGAACCAATGTTGAACTTCTTTGGGTTTGGGTTTTTGTCATGGGTTAATGGCCTCGAAGCAGACTTCAAAAATACTTTAAATCTTTTTACAAAACATACTAATAAAAATAATGTTACATATAATAGTGTTACATATACTAATATTGTCATATATTTATAAAATAAATATTTTCTTGGAAATACACAACGCAAATCAGTAATACTGACGATAAAATGTTCTAGGATAGTATCCACCCATTAGATTTGATGGTAGTCAATTTTCCACACAATGTGTTACAGTCTACTTCTGCATTTGTCCCATAAGGCCAGAGCAGTCAGTGTCCAGGATCAGTCTAATACCCATGGCAGAGTTACTATTTTTCCTTTGGTTTCTATTTTAAACTAGAAAATTGGAAGAAATACCAAGTCAAAATTAAGTGGCTTAGGTTGCAGAGTCAAGACCTTAAACATTAGGAAACTTAGGTTGTTTGTCTGATCCTTATGCAAATATAGCAGATGAAGTCTTTAATTATTTAATTGTGCTTACATGACATTTTCCCCACAGAACCTGCTACTTATTTGTGAAATGGATATAATCCTTTGGGGATTAAGTGGGCATTTTTGTAGTAATGAATGCTTTGTCTTTGAGACAACTAGCTGTGGTTGTCTCATTCTTCATTTAATTTTGCTCTCCTTTTCTTCACCATCAGCAAAATATAAATAATACTGACCTACCACATCTTGAGTGTTCAGAAAATAAATTCATCAGTGCTATCATAGAAAGATCTTAAGAATAAAATTACCAGTTCTGCTTTAATAACACTTTTAATGAATGTATGCTAAATAAAACATAGGCCTAGGCCTTGAACAAAGAGAATAGAACTAAAAATACCAAATAGATTCTCATTAAGGAGTTTACAGTCAGTGAACTGGAGGAGGAAGAGGCCCAGTGGAAAAATAGGAAGCATGTGATTATGCAATTTAAAAAATAAAAAACACATTATACAAAGGCAACTTTAATACTTCAAGTTTACCATTTACTATTATTTGGTTTCTTAATATAAATTTGGGGGTAAATGGATTAACAATATAAATATTGCTTTAGGAAATACTGGATGTTTGGCTTTAAATTTTACCGATTTTAGACATCACTTACTGGTACTGATATTATTTTATAAATAGCAAGTTACTGCATTAGTGTTTTCCAGAGGAAAAAATATTAAATAGATTATTAAATTCCTTGTTCTATATAGACTCTATCTCAGAGCGTATATAATTTTTTAAAGATGGGAAAAAGAATAGTGCTAGATAGAAGGTTCTTAATTTTGGAGGGAGGCTTCTATAAAACCAGTGATACCCTTCTAGCAGAGGGAAGATATAATTTGTCTCCATGTTACAGCTGATTTCTTGAGTAAGTACAAGTCTGTAGGGAGATCTGTGACTATTTTTTGCTGGTATAACTTACTACCAAAGCAGTAAAGTTATAACATCCCTATATTTTCAGATGTGTTCCTGTTTCTGTTGGTTTTGCTGTGTTATTATTTTATTTCTTTAATTTAGTATAGATTTTTAAGATGTAGTGGTATTTATCTCTGGTTTCTTTCCTGAGAGCTTTTTCTCTGAATCCATATACTGAGGGGCTGGCAAAAGAAACAAGCAAATGTACAAGTTAGTTTTAGTCTTCTAGGGAAGAATCAGTTACGAAAATATTTCAAAAAGGCAAAATTAATTCATAGTCTGAGCAGCCTAAGGGCATGCTGTGCCTTCCACTTGTAATGATGAGAAGATATTCACTGCAGGATGGATAAAAAGATGTTCTCTGAAGACTGCATTTTATCTGCCAGTAGTGGGACATGGACAGAAGTATCCATGAAATTAATTATAAAACCGCTTCTCAGAAATGTGTAAACATGACAGTGGCAGTGATCTCCTTTACACCTCTCGAGTGCTGTGTTTTAACTGTGATTGAATTGAGCTGTCATATTACATATAGAGTGACAAGTCTCTAGAGTGACTAGCTACAGCTGAATGAATAATGCAAAGGAAAATGTTTATAATCATCTTTTACTATGCAAAATAATTTTTCTTCTTCTCTTAAAACGCCTTCTAAATTACAGGTATATTTCTGTGGCAAGAAGGTAATTATGAATGTATAGTTGTTAACTTACTGCAAATTCACCATTTTATAGTAATGAAATACTAGATAGTTGAAAAACTGAGAAGTTCATGTAATGTTCTGTCAACTGCATGTTCTTACTCATTCTCTTCAGCTGTGGGTTATGGTCTTGCATCAGAGAGAAGAACATTTAAATTTTGGAGACCGGGTTCCAGGAAATTTATTAATTTATGATGCAACTTTGAGAACTTATGAGCTTAAATTTATAAAGTTATACTCCAAAATTCATACTTAAGCAGAAAATTAGAAGCCTGAAATTCGTTTAAGTTATAGATATTTACTGTTACTTTGAAAACAGTCCATTTAAGGTAGCTGCTTAAAATACAGAGATTCACATCTCAGTGTAGGGATTATTGAAAAGATTGACTGTGGCAAGCACTGTCATTTTACTGACGTTAGTGGAGTTGTCACATTGTTTTTGTGCTACCATTTTTGTAGTCTTGCCTATTATCTCATTCTTATGCTTCTATTCCTACTTCAGATTCCTGAATGCTAATCAAATTTAGATCAGCACATCAAAATTAAGTCATTTCCGATTGAACTGATTTGAACTCATTGGCATTCCATGGCCTTTCCTGGACTTGTTCTCCATTAAATCTTGAGCTTATTGGAGGCAAGGGCAAAATATCCAAAATAGTGCTTACAGTAAAATGCATGTGAAGTCTTTCTAAAGTGTACAACACTCTACTTGTCCATGTCTGATGAATTTAAAAAATTGATTTAAACCCAGTAGTGAAAAAATAATAATATAATTCCCAGTGAATAATAAAACTTCCCGTTTTCTAAATAAACAAAAAGACATAGTGCTATGCTAAAATGGACACATTTTGCATTTTAAAGTCAATACATTTTAAATCTGACCAAAGTTCACAGTTACACTACAAATATTTCTAGAATCTGTCAAATTAATTTTTTTCACTGTTAAACACAATAGAATTTCTGTAACACTCTATGAACAAATTGAGTATTTTTTTATACTTTTAAAATATAAATAGTATTTTAAATACTGTTATTATTTTTGAGGCCATACATTTGTATCTTTTTCTTGCTGTATAAATTGTGGCTTGGTTGGAAAAAGTTTATGAGAATGTCCATTTTATCTTGGGACAAGCTGTATCTTTTTAAGGTGCGCTGGTGTTTTGCCAAGTGTTCTGAGAAATACACTGTGAATTTTAAAATGATCTGATCTTCTTGCACTGTCTTCTTGTTTCCTTATAGCTCTGTCAGTATTTTTCTTCTCCCTTCTCCACTCAGCTTAAAATGGCCTATTGGTCTGACATATTGATCTCACTTGGTCCCAAGACTAATATTGATTTTATTCTCAATGGGACCATAGCCTGTCATCGAACTTACTTTTTCTTTCATATCAAGATGATGTTTGATTGGCTTATTTGATGCTAGAAGGCGACCACATTTGGTTATGATCAATACACTTGCATTCTCTGTTCCTTATTCTCAGTAAGACCACAGTAGCAAATGAACCATGAAAATGCTGCAGCTACCTGTCAAAAGGTACAAAAACCTTACTTCTGTTGTTAGGAAGTATGTAGGTTATCCACTGGGCTCTTTATTGGCAATATTGGACTAGTGTTTCTGTGGTAGGTTTTGCCTTAAAGTACAGCCTTAAAGTACAGCTGATTTTCTGCTAAAAGCATATCATGTTTGTACCCATAGCAGAAGAGGATCATGTCAGGAAATATTTAAGCAAACTGGCCATTTGTAAGTCTGTGGGCCCTGATGTGATATACCCACAAGTGCTGAGGGAGCTGGCAGATCTGATTGCAAAGCCACTCTCTAAAATCTTTGGTCAACTAAGGTAACTGAGAGAAGCTCTCAAAGACTGGAGGAAAGGAAATGTCACTCTTATCTTCAGGATGGGTGAGAAGGAGGAGACAGAGGACTACAGGCTGGTTAGCCTCACCTTGATCCCTAGGAAGGCAGTGGAACAGCTAATTTTGGAAACAGGTATGAAAGTAAAATCATCAGGAGTAGTCAGCATGCTTTTGTCAGAGGAAGTCAAGCTTGACCAACCTGATAAACTTCTATAAAGAAATGTTCAGTCTGATGGATAAGAACGGATCAGTAGATACTGTCTTCCTGGACTTCTGTAAGGCTTTGACACTTTAAATCCTCCCCATAAAATCCTCATAGAGAAGTGTGAACTGGATGAGTAGACAGTGATGTGGATCAAAAAATGACTGAATAGCTATGCCCAGAGGGTAATAGTCTAGTTGGAAGCCAGTAACAAGCAGGGTACACCAGGGGTCAATACTAGGTCCAGCCCTGTTTGACATCTTCCATAATGGTCTGGATGATGGGATAGAGTCAATTTTGCAGAGGACACAAAACTGGGGGGGAGCGGCTGATACACCATGCTGCCGTCCAGCGGGACCGTGACAGGGTGGAGAAATGGGCCAACAATAACCTCATGAAGTTCAACCAGGAGAAGTGCGAAGTCCTGCACCTGGGGTGGAACAACCCCATGCACCAGGATGTGCTGGAGGCCATTTCATCTGGAGAGCAGCTCTGCAGAAAAGGACCTAGTAGTCCCGGTGGACACCAGGAGTGAATAAGAGTCAGTGGTGTGCCCTTGCCACTAAGAAGGCTAATAGTATTCTTGGCTGCATTTGGCAGCACTGCCAGCAGGTCAAAAGAGGTGATCTTTCTCCTCCACTCAGTACTGCTGAGGCTGCACCTGGAAGACTGGAATCCATTTTAGGGCTCCTCACTACAAGGCATCCATGGACTTGCTGGAAAAAGTCCAACAGAGGGCTACCAAGACCATCCAGGGACTGGAGCACCTCTGCTATGAGGAGAGGCTGAGAGAGCTGGGACTGTTCAGCCTGGAGAGGAGGGGGGGAATCTTAGCAATGTCTGTAAATACCTGAAGGGCAGGTGCAAAGAGGATAGAGCCAGGCTTTGTTCAGTGGTGCCCAGTGCCAGGACAAGAGGCAACAGGCACAAAGTGGAAAGCAGGAGGTTTTGTTTAAACATCAGGTGTCCCTGCTTGAGCAGTGGTGTTGGACCAGATGGCCTCCAGAGGTCCCTTTCACCCTCAACCATTCTGCAATGTTTCAGATTTTGTTTACTTTGTCTCGTTTACTTGGAGATGCATAGGAAAGCATCTAAACTAAATACAAAAATATATCAGTTAAACTATATTAAATGTTCATACGAATCCTCCTATTCAGAATTAAGATAGCCTAAATTCTATATGTTAAGAATTTTCTCTTTCATTCTGAATAAGGATCACATACAAAATGTTAATAGAGTTAAACTAATCTCCTTCAAAGTCACATTTTAATTAATTTGGATTAATTCTTCAGTATTCCTGTTCAGACCATTTTTTTTTTTTTCAGTGTCACTCACATCCTTTCTCGTTGGTGGATATTCAGTGGTATCAGAATTAGTGAAAAATTCAGAGTTATCATTTGCAATAATAGAGTCTTTGACAGCATGCATAATGCAAAATATGCTGTACAACACCTTCACTGTACCTCTTTTTTATTTATTTTTATTTTTTTTTATTTAATTGAAGTTTAATAAAACTTCACAGGTAACCAAGTGATTTCTGCATGCTTTGTGGAATTGATACTGCCCTTTTTATCACAACTACCAGTTAAAAAGTTCAGTATGTAAATACAATCAGAAATGGAAAACTGTTTTCCATATTTTCTAGGTGAAATGTGTTTAATTTGGTTGTTTAACCTGAGAAAATCTGTCAGAGAATAACGAAAAATAAGAGATTATATAAAGGAATAAGTAAAGTTTAACATAGATACCACAAAACATTCTTCTTATTAGCTGACAAAGAGAGCAGAACAGTTTCTTCTTGCTTATTTTCATTCTTCTTGAGTAAAGAATTCAAGGATAAATAAGAGCTTTGCACTGTTTTGGGAAAAGTCTAAGTTGTGTTTGTTGTTTGTTTTTTTTTTTGTTTGTTTGTTTTTCCCCAGCCAAATACCTCAGGTGACTGTGCACTATATATTTCCAAGCTAACATAGTTATAGAATATTATATGTTTCATATTGCTGTTTACTCTGGCCTTCCTACATGTGACAGATGGCATTGCATTTTACTTGTAAAAGTACTATTTGGATAAAGAAATACTATTCCTTTCCCTGTTTTTATTTCCCTTTGTCAAATTTAGACTGTATCTACAGGACAGAAATCCTGATAGATGACTCTAATATGACTGGAGATACATATGTTCTTTTGTTATTAGATGTAAAAATGGGATTACTGGAAGAATTAACGTTGTGTCTGAATGTGTGAGTTCATTATTTTTAACCAGTCATATTTAAACAACATCCAGAGATATTTTTTATCTGCAACAGTATTAGAAGGAAATATACGTATTCTTCATTTTTGTTTCAGAGTTGTCCTTTCATGGCTTTCATTATTTCAGAGTAAGGAATGCTCTGGGTTTGATTGTTCCTGTAACTGTTATGCATGTGATGCAAAGCCTTACCTTTACTTGATGCGTGAAAGAATACTGACCTGGATTTCTTAGCAGTGACTCCGTTTTCTTGAAAATTGGATGACTGAAACTTTGGATGAGCTTAAGGGCAGGAAAGGCATTTTTAGAACCAAAGCTGGCTTATCTCAATAACAGAATGGCTTTCAAATCTTCCAGTATTTCTATCAACCACCTGAATAGTGCCACCTGCATTTGCATTCTTTCTACAAAGCTGTAAATACACTGTGTTGCGAGGCAGGTTAGCAGACAGGCTAGCAATTAAGCTAGAGCTGAAGTGTAGCAGTAGCATGTAGTGGTCTGCTTAGACAGAGGCAACAGAAGCAATCAGATACTGATTGTAACTGGATTTCCCCATCCGTATGGGGATTCTTGAAGTCACTGCCTTTCCATTCCTCAAAAATATTTTTTGCCTAAGGTGAATACCCAGTGAAGATTGCACGTGGCCAGCATTGAGAAGTTATTGCTAGTAAAATGTACTACTTCACATTTGCATGCTTGAAAAATGTGGTTTTTAAGAAATAGAAAATCTCAAGAAGATTTCTTTTTCTCAACTCATGCTCTTATCTTTGATTTAAGAAACACTCAATGTAGTAGGTTTCTAGGATCCAGCCATTTTCCTTTTGCATGTCATGAACAGTCAATGCCATGAACAGAACAATTGCAAATGTTTGCTTTATAAAAGCCAAAAACACATTTTAAAATTATATTTTTAAAGGTCTTCATGTCTTCTAGTGTTTGCAAAGTGAAAGTCATAAGTAATCTTCTCTGTGTGTCACTGTTTTGTGTGTGCCATCACAGTAAGCATGTAAATGATATGAAGGTTTATGTACTTGTGCTAGCAAGTTTCTCATTTGAAGAAAAATCTATCCCTGTTTATGAAATTCATGATGTTGATTCTTTTTAATAATGAGTTCAAGTGTTGTGTTCATAATTTTCTTTTAGTAAGTAATAGTGTGTTACTGCTTGAAATTTCAGAAAGAACCAAAACAACAGTAAATTTTCACACACAAATTGCCCAGTCACTTTATGATCAAGCAATGCATTCATATCATTATACTATTAGAGCAACATTCTTACATTTTTGCATAACAAACAGATGTGAGAAATATTGGAGTATTTGTCTTCATTGAAATCAGTGCCATTTCTACTTAGGCTTCTTAGAAGAAAAAGACTTCACGAATATTAACCATCAACTAATTAAGACATACTTAATTAAATGCAAATGCTACTTAGCAAAACCAATTGAGAGAAAGGTATGTGATTAGGGAATTGCCAACTGATTTAACACTTAAGAGCTACCTGCACCTAAGCAATAGAACTGAATGCAGAAACCTCACTTAATAAGAACAATAATAGGAATAATTGCACCATCTTTTTACATTGTGTTGAAAAACCTTGAAGCTAATGAAGTAGAATACATTGAGAACATGAATTATATTTTAATGTTATTTAATGCTCAATAATTAGAGAGGTTTAAAAATTTTCAAGATGCTACCTACCTCATGCAGAGAGATTTTTTTGGCAGCTGGTGATCCTGTGACTAGAACAGAAACCAATTTTATACATGTATAAGCTAATGTAGTGCTGCTATTGTTTTCAAGGACACTGCTGGTTTACTAACATTAAAGCTTACATTGACAACCTTTATCTTTGAGGTAGATATAAATACACACTGTCAAGATATTATGAAGGCTGCTGGAATTAATAAAACATTTCAGAGTTTCCTCATGTCTATCAAAGTATGCATTATATATAAAGTATTGAATTGATTCAAGAGCAAAAATAAATAAGATTGGTCTGTCATTCTGATACTGTTGCACATGCCTTTTTTTTTTTTTTTCCTTTTTTTTTTTTCTCAAAATACTCTTATTTAAGATTATTTTACCAAACAAGGCAGTTAATGATGAATTGCATGTAAATATTATTGTTTCCCTTTTTTAGTGGCTTATTTGATTAGGTTTTCAGGGATTAACTACTAAATTCTCCCTACAGGAAAATCTGGGTCAGCCTTTTGCAATAGTGTATGCATTTTATTTAGAGACATGTGCTATGAGAAAGACAGCTTTACTTAGTTCCTTTTGTGTAAGAAAAAAAAAAAAAATTGCCCCCCCCCACACACCCCCTCCCCGCAAATTCAGTCACTATGTGTGACTGAATTTGCACTCAGCAGTTATGATAAAGCCATGAATAAGCAGGAGGTATGGCAAGCACCAAAAGGGCAGTTAAATGAAAGTATTACAAGCCTCCACATTTATTCTGTGCATAGTTCACAATATAGTTCTCTACTTATTCTGATGAGTTAAAAAAAAAAAAAAAAAAATCCCCACTCCACTACTGCTGCAGAACTGTGGTTTGGAAGAAAAAGTTAAATTGCTATGACAGTTCATGCTCTGGAGACAGGATTTACCCTTTTCTGGTGAACTTTGAGGACTGATAATTGCTTGGTGATTTGAAATTAGTATAATAGCATTACAAATGAAAATGATAATGTTAGTTTATTATTGTGTTTGATTACTATTTCCTTTTTAGCAGATACAAGGTGCCTTATCATTTGGAAACGTCTGGTTTTAATGATGTTTTTAATAGTGTTTTTGTTACATGAAGAATTGCCCATTTTATATTCTATCAGTCACCGTATAGACAAGGTTATTAGTAATGAAAGTCTTCAAAATTGAACAAGTTTCTATTTTCCTTTATTTCAGTGGTTTGCCTGAAGTTCTTTCCTCATGTTTCCTTTAGAATGGTAGCTAAAAAACAAAACAAAACAACAACAACAACAACAAAAAAACTTTATATATATATTATTTTAATCTAGTTATGATATTCTTGTAATTTCAAGGCCTTTATATATGACTGGTATTTTCTTGCTTATTTTTTGACCTGAGTCATAATTAAAACAGATATTTAGGCACTTCAAAACTGTAAGTTTTGTGTTTTTTTAAATGCATTTATGCCAAAGATAGTTAAGCTGTCTTTGTATATCTGAGGAAATGCAAAAATTTTAAAACAGTAGCATATGCAAACTCTTTATGGAGAGGTATATGCTTTACTAGCTTTGGGCATGGAGTGCAAGTTGGGGTTGAGAGTTGGGGTTATTTAACCAGGAGAAAAGAAGGCTCTGGGGAAAACCTTATTATGGCCTTACTGTACTTAAGGGGGGCCTACAGGAAAGCTGGGAAGGGCCACTGTACTCAAGGAGTGTAGTGACAGGACAAGGGGAAATGGTTTAAACTAGGTAGGTCTAGATTAGATATAAGGAAGAAATTACTCACTATGAGGGTGGTGAGGCATTGACATAGGTTGCCCAGAGAAGCTTTGGATGCCCCATCCCCAGAAGTGTTCAAGGCCAGGCTGGATGGGGCTTTGGGCAACCTGGTCTAGTGGGAGGTGTTCCTGCCCGTGGCAGGTGGGGTGGAACTGGGTGATCTTTAAGGTTCCTTCCAACCCAAGCCATTCTGTGATTCTGTGAAGTAAGTTCCATATGAAAAAAATAATAAACAAAACAAAAACAAACAAACAAAAAAAACATAGTGTAGATTGGATTTTACTGAGCTTTGAATATATACAGCATATTTTCACAGCTTCTCAGCTGCTTTGCTCAAAGGCTGAAAAGGGCACCAGCATAAGGACACATACAAATCTTCATATGGGAGTAATGTATATGAAAAACTGTGTGGGAATTCAGGATGAAGAGCAGTCTCATTGTCTGTTTCAGCCTTTCCAAGTCATACAGAAGGCAGTGTAAAACTTCTCTGTTGATTCTTTTTCTGAACAGGGAAGGAAGGAAACAGTAAATGACAACCATCGCAACTCATAGATTTTAACATGAAATAGAATAACATATGAACTAGATGCATTTTTTCCTGCTGGGGAAAAAAAAAAAAGCCTCCATGCGTAGAGGCATTACTGAAGTTGGTGAACCAGGCCTTCGTCACCCACAAAAGCTCAGGGGGTGCCTCACCAAGAATTTCAGGTGTACAGAGGTTTTCCAATGGATGACACAGTGTTCAACTTCACTGGCAAGACAAGAAAATTGGTAATAGAAGTATTAGCAGAGAGACCAGTTATAGATATTGTGACATGTATGCAATATATCCCCTAGTATGTATAAACGGTACATCCATATCATGTTGTGCTTTGAACTGTTTATCTTTTCTATGATTTTGTATTTTACATTCTCATTTTAAACTTGCAGATTTAAAACCACTTGAATGATGCTGTAGCTTCCCGTGGTCTATTTAAAACCCGTGGTCTATTTAAAACCAGACTATCATAGATGGCTACCAGAAACCACAAAAACAAGATATCGTTCTATTTTCCTTTTCTTAGCCACAGAAATATTAGTAAATTTGACACACTTGACTAAGTAGTGCAGATGCTGAAGTCTGCAGTTTTAGCATTTAGGTTCACTTGCAGTTATTAATTGCTTTATGAACTTTATAAGTGTACAGTTTATATTACCACTGTGTGATATTCCTGTTCTTTACTGATTCCACAGGTGTTTTAAACATCACTTACAATGTTAATGTTTAAAGCCCTCTCTTGATTTGATCCCATTTACTGTGATTTTATTTTCAATTTTTGACAATTTATATCAGGTTATATTTCAGAATTTCAGAGACAATAGCTGGCTTCCTCGTACAGGACTTTGCCAAGTTCATTGCCTTATTACGTAGGACCCAACAGCATTTTTATGTTGATTTTATTCCCAGGTTTTCTCCATGCCTCATTGAATCCAGCAGTGATTTTACTGTCCATTTTAAAGCTTTAAAATAATTTTGCCCTCTGTTAAGCACTTGCCTTTCCATTTACTACAGGTCAGAATTTGACAGCAAGTTTTTGCTGTGCACTGAAGCATGTACCTTATTAAAAGATGAAGAAGAAGCAAGAGTTCTTCCTTGCCATATCTCTCTAATATTACCAGCTCTAGGAATGCTTCCCAGTGGAAAGATCTTAAACCATTTTACAAGAAACTTAAATATCAGACCCATTTTACAGATGAGTAAAAATAAAATAAAATTAAAATAAAACCAAGGAATGGCATGGTTTGATTACATTAAATACAGAATGTGTCTTCCTCCTTGTAGGCCAGCCTTTAGCATCTAAACCAAATTTTTACATGCTGTATCTCTTTTATGAATGTAATAAAACAAGAACAGTGACATGAATGCAGTCTGATACTTACAAACAGCTGGTTCCTCCTGCATGTTAGTCACAAGCTATCTGCCTTTAATCTGCAAAAAAAAAAAAAAAAGCCTATCTAGTAGTTTCATTTTTTTGTTGTTGTTTTATTATTATTTTTTATTTTTTTATTTTTTATTATTTAAAGCAGTTAAATATTTCAGTAGTTCCCTAGTCGTTCTGGTGCATGCACACAGACTAGAAGGTCTTTACACCATGAAGACCACAAGGAAGTTTTATTGTAGTGACTTACTTTGCTGCTTGTCAAGCTGGAGCCGGCATAACAGTTCAAGGATAAAATTTCCTCAGCAGTCTTTACTGATGGAACAAATCTGTAAAAATCACAATAAAGATTTAAACAATTTCTGACATTTTAAAATCATTGAAAATCTCATTTGCCTCCAGCCATTTCTACATGCAGTTACTTCTGTTAGTGCAGTTTGGAGAATTTAGCTCAAAGTATCTGTTGCATGAGAGGAATGCCATTCTGCTACATAAGCATTGTTTCTGAATATGGACTATTGCTTGCTTTGAAATGTTAAAGGACAAATGAACTGCTCAGTGGTCAACAGCTTTCTTACTTCATACTCTTTTTTTTTTTTTTTTTTTTTTTCTCTCTTTCTGTTTTGTTTGTTTGTCATTCTGTTGGTTTAAACATAAGTAATTCAGGGCAGGGCCCTTTGACACATGCTTTTGGAGGTTTGTCTTTATATCTTGTGTGAAATAAACGTATACCCATAAAGTTCTATTAAACTGTTAGACTAGAGATAAAAAACTTTTTCAAATGGGACTTTTTCCACGTGGCTTTAATCTTTATATTGACATTGTTCCCAGCATATGATTGAGTGATTCCTGTTAGTTGACTACACTATGTACTTTATAAAGAAGGCAACAAAGGTCAAGTAGTTCATAAAATCATTAGTGAAATGTCAGAAACACTTTTGTCTAAATAAGATATCTCCCTGAAGACATACCCATTATAGAATATTCTTTTCAGCTGCATTTCTATGCTATTGTCTTCATCAGATAAGAATTGGACTGTTGACAAAATCCAAATGCTAATATGCAACATACTTATATCTAGAATACTTTCCCTGTAAAAGGAAAAGATAAGACCTTTGATTTGAGAGAAAGTGAAGACTTTTTAGTTTTAAATGTATAGTCCTTTAATTAACTAGTGAAACTAAACACAATTTCTCATCATGACGCCAAATTAAGCTTGAGTTTTGAGTTAAAGTCACCTTAGTTGGCAGCTGATAAATAAGCTTGATATAGTGTTGTATATTCATACTATGGCAAACTTTATTGTAATAGTAGTATTTCTTTCAAGACACGCAGGTGACCCCACAACTTACTTCATTGAAACTTACCTGGTGGTGAAATAGTCTGAGAGTAATGTTCATCCCTTTTCTTCCTTCATTTGGAAAGGGAGTTTGCAGGCTGCTCCTCCCTCTTGTACTTTAAGATAAACACTGTGTCATTCCGATGAAGCAGACAAGAAGCGTTCCTGTGCTGGTGACAGGCTGCAATGACCTGTGATACAAGAGAAGGAACAAGAGAAGCAGAACACAATGTGGGAAATCCATGAAGTCTTTTGCAGGGCTCAAATTTCTACCTGTAGTAGGGGAAAAAACAGCTATTGTATTTTGTTGTTGTTGTTGTTTGTTTGTTTTTTCCCTTTAGTTTGATCACAAAGATCTTTATAATTCAGATAAATATGACTACTTGAGGCTATTTTAAAGGCATGAGCTTAAAAAAGACTTCCACTGGTTTGCAAGGCCAAGGAAAATTCATCTTTGCAGTTCTGTTGTGACTAGTCTATGTGAATAAAACATTTGCTGTTGGTTAAAGGGATATTGGATGGATGGCTCTCATCTTTTCCTTTTTCTAAAGAATTTGGTCTTTAATAATTCTGGGAATTGAGATATGTTGCTAGTACTAGAGAATGTCCAATTTTCAGGACCTTAGTTTATCAGAGGTTTATTTGAGAGGTTTTAAGTCGCTGTAATACTTGAATTAAAAAAAACGTAGATTCTCTTTAGATTACTGCTTGATGAATTTTATTATTTTGTTAAGAAATGAAAGCCTAATCTGAGGCTTGGGGAAAGCAGTGTTTGAAGGTCTTTGGCTTAATTTATGGCATCCACATTTCTCAATGACTTAGCATTTCAGAATCCACGTGGTGATTTTTATCACTGGCTGATGTATTTATCATTAAATTATAGAGCATTTAATCCTTATTTCCAGAAAATGTGAAAGGCATTCAGCTGCTTTTGAAAAGATATGCTTTGCAGAAAATTTAAGAAAAACAGATTTCCTATTAATAAATTAGACTGACTCTTTCCATGCTTTGGTTGTATGTGATTAACAAGGCCTCAGAAATACATTTCACTCTCAGATGCAACTTTTTCAAAGTTCCTTGAAACTGTCATTACATATTGGGCTACTGCTCCATTCCCAGAGATCCTTTTTTTTTTTTTTGAACTGAGATCCTTTTTTTTTTTTTTTTTTTGGAAAGCAATTTCTGTAATTGGTTTGTATGATTACAAAGCTATAACTCTAAAACAGTGGATTCAAGTCTCTCTCTCCTTTCTTCATTTTTTTCTGTACCTTCTCCGAAGTGAAGATTTCTCCTCAGCCTATTGTCACTGGCAGTGAGACTTTTTGACCTCCAAATATCTGGTCATTCCTTTACCCTCACTTAATTGATATTAACTGATTTGATCAGCAAATGATATGGCACCTTACAAAAGTAACCACTTTGTGATTGGGATGCTATTCAGAGAGATCTCAGACACAGTTTGTGTGATTTATTTACCAAAAATAAAAGCAGTACTTAAACAGTAGGTAGTATTTCATTAAACAATTTATACCAGTCTGGATCTTTTTATTAGAATGAAATATGTACATTGCTGTGACAGAATATAAATGTGGAGATCCTTTTGTACTTCCATGACAGTGATGTGTCACTGGCATATCTAATAAAAGGTGATCTTTATAACCAAACAACAGTCTCTGACTGCAGCTTACTGCAACTCTCTTCATATTTTGATTCACAACTGCAATTCAGAGGATAAATTGTGGGTTATAAAACTGTCCTGGCTGAAAGTTATGATATTTTTCCACTTCTCCCACAAACATGGATAAAGACTAAGTGATTTAGGTACCTGCATTTCCACATGTGCAGTTTTCTGTAGCTGTATTATATGCTGTGTTATTTATATGAGGACTTTCTGTGGAATCAAATATACAATAACAAAGCAAAAGCCTAAAGACCACCCAGGCTGGTATTTGCTTCAGCAGAATATCAAATTAAACAAGGTTTCAGTGTGTTCTTCTGACATCAAGACAGAGGAGACAAGTCATTGTAATAAGAAATCTATTTATCTTGTTTATATAGAAGAACAGAATCTAATTTATTTGTGTGCCCATCTGGGCTAGATTGCTCATTTTAAGTTAATTTAACAAATGATAGACTGCTACTGGCCTTTTCTTTCCCAGGAGAAGAGGTTGACAGACAGCTGTGCAGAGATGCGATCTACCCAATCCCTGTTGTCTGTGAAGCTCCATGCCCAAAGGACTGTGTGCTCAGCATGTGGTCTGCATGGTCCTCCTGCTCACACACCTGCTCCGGGAAAACCACAGAAGGAAAGCAGATGCGTGCCCGCTCAATCTTAGCATATGCAGGTGAAGGTAGGGTCACATACTTTTGTAGACTTTTGTTTGATTGTGAATTCTCATCTGTCCTGGCAGTGCCAAAGCAATTTTTTGACCAATTTTTGGAATTATTGGATGGAGCTGTGTTGGTTTTGTTTGTTCATTTGTGTTTTTTTTTTTTTTTTTTTTTTTTTTAAACAATAGAAATAGTATTTGAATGCTAAATCCTAAATTTAATTTAATTTAAATACTAAATTTAAACATAACACCTAAAACTGTTTTAAAGATTCATTTCACTTATTTCAGTTGATGTTACTTTTTTGTTAATATTTTGCATAATGTTACTGTTTTTCCTTCCTATTTTCTATTTGTTCTACGCAAATCTTAATGAAAGATATTTATAGAGGACTGTTGGTAACCCTAGTTATAATTTTGGTTACGTTTTGTAAAGATATGAGTCCAAATGCTGAAAAGGTAAGAGTTTTAATGGGTTCTAACACCAACAAAAGGCTTTAAATATTCTTAGCCCAAATGGGTAACTACTGCCACCACATTAACATTTTTATTCATTGTGAAACTTTGGTTTTACCCTGTGAATCCTCATTTGTGAATAAGATGAAATTTAGCTGAGATACAAAATTGTAAGATATGGAAGTAGTGCAGGCAAATAACCTTTCTGACAAGTGAAGGAAAGGAACAGGCATCATTGTATATCAAAACACCTCTCTGTTTGCAAACACAGTTGATTTCATTGCCAAGGTATACTGTGTATTTGACAGAATTCAGGTAATTTCAAGAAAGGCACTTCAGCCTTTTCCCTGAAAGTGACCTTTGTTAGAAGTGTAAAAGGCAATCAGAACTATGCTCATTTCAGTAGGTGATTCAGATAATAAATTACTTAGATGGATCTATGCCACAAAGTGAAAATACTCTTAAAATTAGAAAGGAAATTGTTTTTATGTTGCCTTGGTTTTATAGTGTGTCAAATGGATTCATTTTGAGGGAAATACAGAGCTATATTTTCAAATGATGATGCAAATATATATATATATGTGCTACTTGCTTTTCCATATAGGTCAAGATAATAGATTTTTCCATATACTTATGCAGTTTTACTGGAGATAGAAATTTGACATCCTGACAGCCATGCCACAGAAGTGAAAATCTGATTTACTCCAGAAAATGACTCCCTGTTCTTATGCTTCTTTTGTTAAAAAAAAAAAAAAAAAAAAGTTATTGTTTTATTCATTCTGACTTTGGTACTTAACACATCTCAGTATAATATATAAGGCAGCAGATGCAGCAAAGCAGTGAAGTGTAGGCTGAATTTTAAGTATAGGAATTTTATTTATGTCTGTTGTGCAATGACTAGAATTGGCACCAAGAAGATTGACAGGTCTCAATCCACACAGACAGTAGTGAAGAGAGCCCTGAACTATGGCTGAGAAAGCTAATTTGTTACCTAACTGTTGTAGCACTTCTGTTTTCCTATAACCCTGGCCTCCTTACCACTACTCAGAGAGGATATTATTTATTTATTTATTTATTTATTTATTTATTTATTTATTAATTAAGGATACAAGCTGGTATCTCTATCTATACTATAGCAATTCACTCACATCTTGGTCCTTTGTGCTCTGTAAAAACTCCAGAGAATAAAAATATATAAATAAAGGAACCTAAGGCTAGAATGTAGTCACAACTCTGGTTGCAATGTACTTTTCACTCTTGCTTCTATTATGATCAAAAGTTTCATTTTATGTTTTGTGTTTGTGTATGTTTCACTGCAATTAGACTTTGTCATTTTTCTTCTCTTAAATCTCTTATATCTTTTAGTGATTTTCCAAATGACAAATAACTGAATAACTTCTCACTTCTGGAACTGCATGACAGATATCAGCCACGTTACCAAAATGTAAAACCCTGATTGCATAGTTAGTGCTGGGAGGTCATTTTATGTTCTGAGACACAGAATATGGTTCTCTGTTTTGTTCAGAGCTTATCAAAAATATGTTACTGTTGATGAAAATTCTTTAAGTGTCTTATGTAACTAACAATCCCAAGTTTAGTAAACATAAGACCAGTAATTCCATTTACATACTAAAACTGGGTCCTGAAAATAACTTTTAGTTCTGTTCAGGCAAGCAGTCCCACTTGTGTTCCCTTCTGGATTTTTGAACCTTTTTTGAATGTCTGGTATGAGAGCCAGGCCAGGTTAGGGATGATATTTCGTAGTATAGTATACTGTATAGTATATCAATGATATTTGGGAGTTTTAATTCAGAACGCTGTAGGACAAATAAAAATTCTTGCATACAAATACACAATTCCTATGACATCAGATTTTACATTAATTAATGAAAGAAAGTACAAGTCTGCTGTCAACTCATAAATACACTAAATATGTTCTCTAAGATGGCATAAGTAGTCCTAGTTTATCTCTGTGAATTCTTGATCATACACATTCTACTGCTAGTCATGGATAATTCAGCCTACAAACCTAGCAAGTTCAAAGAGTTACAGGCATTGCATGCAGACTATTTATTACAATCCAGAGAGGTTAATTCTTGTTCATTGGGATACTTAAACGTGAATACCCTGTTGACATTTTTGAGGGTCTGTAAAAACATATTGAATATGGTCTTGTATTTGGATCTTGGATGGCATCTTACCACGGTATTATTTTTGTTCAGTTTCTCTCCTCTTTGAAATAAAAAGTACTATATACTTTCTTTTTGCTTGTTAATGCTGTGATAGAGCTATGCATTTCATATTTAAGCTGTCATTTTTCTTCTTACTTCCCTGTTATCTATGCTGCTGGAGTGGTTTAGTGAAGCCATCAGGTTAGACCACCAGGGAAGAGCTGCTGTATAATCTATTTTTTGATTATTTAGAGTAGAGATAATTCAGTAGTTATTACTTCTAGGTTACAAGAATAGCTTCACAGGGAAAATTGAACCTATATGTAATTTACAGTTGTAATAAACTTTTCTAATAAGCTCATCTCCTGCTACCAACTGCCCCTCCAGCCCCAAACTTCTCCTCAAACCTTTGCTGTATATGCTCTCAGAAGCATTCCCTTATCCAGAATAACATATCTTCTGTGTGGTTAAACAATACCTTACAGAGCCTCAAGCACAGTGTAGTTATGCCCACCCAGGATGAGCTTATTTACATGCACCCAGTGGGTAACAGGGAAAGAGAGACGAGTCTCTTTCCTCAAGATTGTATGTAGTTTGTGAGATGACTCCATATGAAAACAGGTGTCAAAATAACAATTTTTGATATATTTTCTGAGATTGTTGTCCTCAACTTGAAGGTTTGAAACATGAAATTATTTATAAATTTGTCCATCTGTGAGCATGCCTATAGTGGTGGCTCATTTGTGTCACTGTCAAATACATCTTCGTGGTACAGTAAGAAACTCAGGAAAATCATTGTCTCCAAATTTTAAGTGACAGCAAAGGTCACGATGGTGTTACCTGCTGCATCATATAGTTTTACATATGAAGTCCAGTAAAAGCATCATACACGTTTCAGCCTATATCAAATGTACAGTTTGTCTATTTTTATTTTCTATTTATGATTTATTTTAAACTTTATTTTCTGGTTACAGGAAATCATATAATTAGTAATATGCACTAAGACTACTTGGCATAGATCTCGACCTCAGACTAAAAACTACTAAATGTGTCTAGTTTTAGATATGCAGACTGATTCTGTATTGATTATAGTAGTGTTATATAGCATAAAACTAATGGGTATATGTTCCAAGTGTTTGTCAGTAGTAAATGATTGATACTCATTTTCAAAATATAAAGATTTAAAAAAAAAAAATTAAAAGCAAATAATAAAATAAAAAGGATGATTTTATTACATTCATCTAACTCTGATTTTGTTTAAAACATTCTCTTAGGGCAGTGATGCGTGTGCATGCCAATATCTTACTGTGGCTATTGTACATTCATAGATTAGCCAGAAAGACTATTATGCCAGAAACACTATTCGGTATGACCTCATATATCACAGACTATTAAACATCACTGACTTAGATAGCATAAAATATCAGTTGTCTATCTAATCAGGTATTTTGTTTGACAGGGGCAAATAGCTCATACTTCTCATATATCTACAAGACTGATTTACTGAACCTGTAAGGAATAGTTGGAACAAAGAAATTTCTTCTGAACTCTGAAAATTCTGGCTGACATGCTTTAAAATTTTATTACTGATAAAATTCCAGTGCATTTTGACTTCATAGCTGTAAAAAAAATAGTTATACTTAGAGCTTTTAAAATTGTTTATTTCTCCTATGCTTATTAGGTTTGTTTTTAATTTTTGTATTTGTCTAGCTTGAAATAATAATGCTTTGTAATTAAAGCAGAGAGCGCAGAATTGAGTAATTGTTTTCCTAACAGACTGCCTATTTGCCAAGGGTTCAGTTTTGGATAAGACAAATATGTTCATAAATTATAACTAATTTCAACTGAAAAGGGAATTAAAAAGAAAAATACATAACTTTGGAACTGGGAAGCCTGAATTTTCAAGCTAAACTTGCAAAGCTATTTGGCACCTGTGCACAAAAGAATGCCAGGAAAAGGATGTTACCGTGCTTCCCCTTATACTCAGAAGTCCCTCAGTTCAGATTCCTGCCTAGTGTCGGGGATTTGGTGTTCAAGTCCTATACACAGAAAGACTTGAGGACAGACTTCTCCTCTTCCATAGGTGCATGTTGACTCCTACCCTGTGTTTTTTTTTGAAGTCAGGTCTCTCAAAGTTGCTTGTGTAGAGTATTTCAGCTTGATTTGTATAATTAACATGCACTGGGTGAGGAAGCAGAACTGGAACAAGAGTAGGCACCAACAGGGTCTTCTGCTATGGTCTGCACATATTGACCACATGTGTCTTCAAGACATACAGTTACTTCAAGGACTGCCTAATCTCATTCTTAGGGCAAACAAATAAGTAACACATGTCTAGATTACAAAAAAGGCATGTCAGTCACATCTCTTTTCTCAAACCTTAAGTTTGAGAATGCACATATACAATTACATGCATTTGTAAAATGAGTGATAGCAAAATGATTAATTAAAATGATCCTTAAATGCTTTAAAAAGTGTTAAGCATTTCAAAATTTGTAAGTTATCATGACAGTGTCATTGAAAAGATTTAGAAAGTCCAATCCTTGAATATCCTGTAGCAATGTGTCTTACCTGTTATGAGCTCCAAATCAGGCAGAAAAGCAAGCTAAGACTGACAATTCTGTTAAAAGCATTCAAGGAAACTACCATCTTATCTGTGCTATTTTATAAGTACTGTGCAAGTCCCCCTGTAAAACTAACGTTTCATTTCCAAATGTGCTTTGTCTAAGTAATCAGAAACAAAAAAAAAATGCTTCATTTCCAACTGGTTTTTATACTTTGAAATGATTACTTAGTTTTGCCAAGGAATTATTTACAGTCATCTATTCATGTATAACATAACATGTATTTAGTATTGTATAATCTTTTTCATGTATTCTGATAATTTTTTTTCTGTGATATTATTTTTTTATGTTTCTGTCAAACATTTTTTTACAGAACATTCATTTAGTGAAATGTTCTTAAAGTTTAGCAGCACTGATCTTGTTATCCCTATGTAGATGTTATAAAGGGCAAGTCTAATTGCCAGTTTTCTAGACCATTCTTTTTTTCCTGTACCTATTTTAATTTGAGAGTGCACAAGCAAATGTTATTTTCCTGAAGAGAATGGCACAGTGATTTATACATAAATATTTTCCTTTTAATACTGCTATTTAATACTGCTGATAGTTGCATCATATTTCAGTAGTATTATTTCCACTTTTTTTTTTGTTTTGTTTTGTTTTGTTTTGTTTTCTTAACTATTGGTTTTATCTGAACAGAACTGGATTCCCACTGAGCTACAGACATTCACACCCCAAATTTTTTCTATTACAAGTCAATGTCACTCTCACTTTTTCCCTGAATATACATTTTTGCATGGCTGTCAAAACTGAATCCAAGTTGTCATTTTATTCTCTAATACATTAGGAACTTAGGAAATGATGGATATGGCATCCGTTCCTTGGGAAACATTCACCCCCACCCAACCCTTACCTTCTCCCTTTAATATATGATTTTCCTTGAATGCCCCCTCACCCTCCCCTTTTTTATTTTCTTCTGAGGTAACACCAGATAGAAGTAGTTTAACATTCTTTTATCACTTCTAGATTGTCTGTTCTTTAGCTCTTGTACTGGTGGAACATGTCTAGTCCCCTTCTCTTGTGGATCAGTATTCTCTTATGCAAAATAATTTGAGACTGTACTACAGTTCTTCTTCTTCTCATTATTATTATTATTATTTTTTAATTTACAATACTTCCTAATTATCTTGCTATCTGCTGGTGCTATTTGAAAGGATTTTCATTTCCCGAAGGAAGATGTTTGAATAACATTTTGAAACTTACCACATAACCATAATTTTGTTTTATCATTTCTTTTTCTTTTTCTTTTTTTTTTTTTTTCAAAATGTAAATAATTTGCTTTGTCTTGGTGCATATGAAAATATATTTAAAGCAATTCTGATGGACTTGAATTGCATCAATTTTGAGCCCAAACCAATGCAATTTTAGTATTTTTTTAATTGCATTCACAAGTTGTTAGGTGTTTCTAACCCCCCTTTATTAAACTTATGAATAGCTAGTCTTTTTCATGACTTCTTAGTTAATATATTTACTGTTGCTTGGTTGCATTAATATTTTTAGCCCTGAACCAGAACTTTAAAATATCTCAATGAAAACAGAAAATTGAGGATTTGGATTTTGTTCTGTGATTTCATTAGAGCATCCCTTTCCTTGTGTTTGCTGCAGAACTAGATGTTTCACAAATCCAGCTTAGGGTATCAGTTAGAATGTATTCTAATTGTGACACTTATTCACATTGGAGAACTTCAAGTATCCATTGTGTCTTACTACACTTGTTGTTTGTTTAATCACTACCAGTAATAAGTGCTTAAAACCACTTCCTTCTTGTTTGTCTGTAGGACAAGAGGTCAACCTAAAGTTCTGTGGTGGGACAGAAAAGCTGATGTGCTTTCTGATATGTGCTTGGTGTGAACACACATTTTTCTTTTCAGAGAAAAGCGATGTATGGTTCATATGCAGGAACTAATAAAAAATGTCTCGTTCAGTTATCTTTCTTACAGATCTAGTATTTTAGGAAAGACATAAAATATTATTTAGCTTTTCCCTGGCTTTCTGTCATATGGATTTAGGAGTCCTATTGTATTGTTCCTAAATATGAAAACTTATGTAAATTATTAAACCTAGATTCTCTATATCTAGTAGCACCAGAGCACGGTAGCATCCAGCAGATATGATACATACTCACAATGTTAGATATCTAGTAGCCTATGATCAAGTCTAGTAAGAAAGATTTCTCTTTGCTTATGTAGGATTAGAAGCCTAAATTACCTTGAATGTAAAAGACTGAATACGCTATCTGAAATCAGACACAACAAAGATAGCATTATCTGAGCTTTTCTTCACAATTATTGACACATGAATGCATTTTAATCTTAACCTGAAACAGCCTTTGTTATCTCAATCTGCACCAGAAATTACCAGCTGTGACACCCTCTTTGGTAATTATGTAACATGGATAAATATCCACTGGGACCTAGGACAAGAGCTCCAAAAATATTTTTAATTGATCCATGAATTAGACATAAACAGTGGTCTCCAGGCATGCATAACTAGAACGCTTAACGATTTCTTCTGCCTAGAGCCATCCTAATTCCTTATGTTATCTCTTACAGTCTTTTTTTTTAGGGAATCCCTAAATAAAAATTCTGTAGAATACTCAAAAGACATTAGTGTGTTATATAAATTATCATTATTTTACTGTCCTCATAATACACATTTGCCATCCATGTACATTCTGTTCTGTGTGTTCTGCTCACTGAAGTTTGCCGAAGTGAGTATTGGGCATATGAAGAGGAGGAAGGAAGTACAGCACTTATTTCATGTAATCAAAGTGATAACATATAGCTAACAAGATTTCAGGTTTTCTCTTCTCTCTTCTTCTCGCTTTATTTTCTTCCATTCCATGAACTTTTGCCCTTTTTTATTGTTCCAGGAGGAATACAGTGTCCAAATAGTAGTGCACTACAGGAAACCCGCAGCTGTAATGAGCACTCTTGCACTGTGTATCATTGGCAGACAGGCCCATGGGGACAGTGCATAGAAGACGCATCTGTGTCTGCTTTCAACTCCTCTGCCAGCTGGAATGGGGAGGCCACCTGTTCTGTGGGGATGCAGACAAGAAAAGTTATCTGTGTGAGAGTCAACGTGGGACAAGTGGGCCCAAAAAAGTAAAGATCTTAAAAAATTATCTTGTCATTCTGGAATTTTTTTTTGGATCTTGCTGATCTAAATTTATACAGCAAGTGACTGCATGTGGAGACAACACTCCCACCCCTTCCCAATCTTTGTGTTCTCATAAAGGAACAATTTGTCTTTCAAAAACACAAAACTGAAGCTACTAAAGGACCGTGAAATACCTTTCACACTTGATTTTTATGCGTGATATTTAGAGTGGTGATTGTGCTACCAGCTAAGTCCAGTTGGCTCCTTACCATCTTCAAATTGAGTCAAAGTGAATTCCTTGGGCTGTGTGTGTGTGCAGTGCAGCACCATTTCTGAGATCCTTGTGTTAGTTCCAAATGGGGGTGTGGTGTATGGATTCATGCAATTCCACATAAAAATATTGTTCTGTGTCTGAATACAGTACAACCCATTAAAGTGCACATTCTCAGAAGCAGACCAAAGAGGTCAAGCATAGTACAGCTCTGACGCAGCATAAGCTTGAAACTTTAGTTTAAACACTAGTTTGACAGTCTTCCTTTGTGAGGTTTTTGGTTTTTTTTTGTTTGTTTGTTTCCCCCATATCCATGTTTTCCTAAGAGATCCCTTTTGCCCGATGATTTAAATTCTCATCCAGGGTTAAATTCTTAACCAGGGTTAAATATGGATTAGCTACTAGTAAAAAATGCATTTGATAGTATCTTTATGCAGTTTGTCAATCTGTAAATATATCCCGTTCAGAAGAGATTCAGAGCCGGAAGAGATGAGAGCAGAGGTCTTTTAGAAAGGTCATGAGGCAGCTATTCTCACACTAAATATTTACCATTTCTTGCTTTATTCAACAGTAGATTTATTCCTAGTTTATTTTAAATGGAACTACAGTGAATTACACCAGCCCATTCAGTAACCTAAATTGTTCTATGTCTACATTAAGTTGTGTTCTATTCAGTCACAACGCTACTATATCTTTTATTTACTACTCATTTTCCTTAAACAAACAAAAAACACTCTAATGTTTTATCTTCTTTTGAAAATCTTGTAATGCCTTCGCCTTTGATCTGACCTTAAATTTTTGGGAGTATGACTATTTTATTGTGTCATAAATGGATTTTGTGAAATGAGAAAAAAGTATTGGTTGATCCATCAGATTGTCACATTAAAATTACCAAATCATTTTTAAAGAACTAGACATTTGACATGAAAATGTAAATAGGAACCTTGTTTTAAACTTCCCTTAATAAAAAGGACTACTGTGGAATGATAGAATCAATATTATTGGCCTTATCTACCTCACAAGTTACAGACTTCAGCTTGTATCTCTTCTGTTTAATTTGACCTTGAGTAAGGAATGCCAAAAAAATCAATACATTGCTTTAAGCCACATATACTAAATACAAACAATATAAAAAGATAGAAATGGTGTTCTAATTGACCTAATTGCTTTGTACAAGGATCTGAAAAAGAATTCTAATGTACAGTGCTCCTGAAGGATGAAGTTGTTAGTGAAACAGTGAAAGTATATAACTCAGACTTTTCTGTATGCTTAAAATTTCTGTTGTTCCTTAAGGGAGAAACCATTAGTAAGCCAGTGTTCTGTATTGCTCGGAAGTATTTTGAATTTTGTCCCTAGAGAAAATTCCTGACAACATAGTCACTGTATATGATTGGTGGCAGATCATTTTTTAAAGTGTACCTGACACTACATATAATACACCCATGCATACATAATCTGATTTTATGAATCCCATACAAAATAAAAGGCAAAATTTGGCTTAAAAAGATAGACAGGGCTTATGAAGACATTATGAAGATTTTTGTTGCTATTGCTATAATTTGCACGGTTCTTCTCATTCGTATTTTAGGAGATAAACTTTCTTTAAAGGGTGGAGATATCATTACAAGAGGCCTCATTATGGGCAACAAGTTGGTGTAGCTTCACAGGAATGGAGCATACTTTGGAAGGAGTATGTGAATCGACAGGAAAACTCAGAAACAGACAGTAAACTAGCAAATGTTATTGCTGAAGAATATTTTCCTGTAAAGCTGCAGTTCCAATTTTCTTCTCTTCTTGCCAGTTCTTCTTCCCTTGCTGACACAGGTGTAGTTCTCCATCAACAACAGAGGCCACATTTTCTTGGTAACTCATCATTAAACTTGTCAGTTGTCCCTCCAGCCTGAATGCCTCATGCTTCCCCAAGCTTCCCCAGCTGATCCAATCCAAATATAAAATTGGTCTCTTATCTCTCTGGTCCAAGGTGCCTGGCAGCCAACAAGACGAAAATCATAGTAATGTTTTTTAATCATGCTCCAAAATGTAGAAGTGATGTTTTTTCATACCTTTTTATGTAATCCTCTGACAGTCCACATTCTGTGTGCTTTTAGGGCAATAGCCATTTTGAAATTATTTTAAAGACTTGCAGTACTTCTGCAAAAGCTATAGCATCTTTTGAAAACAAAATATAGTGTAGAAGGTTGTTTGTTCTTAACAAAAAAATGGAAAAGCAGAACTGGGAAAGTGACCTGGGTTAATGAGTCCCATATGTGGCAGTCTAATAATCCCTTTTATATACTGATCAAGCTTCTTCTTAAAATAATCAAGGTCTCCTGTCCCTTCTGACAGTCTTCCACAGTCTTATTGATCTGGTAGTTTCAAACTGCTTCCGGTTTCCGTCATAATCATGGCCAATTTATACCTGTATATTCCTGAGTTAGCAGTATTATTTATGCCAGATATGCCTCTTGCCAGAATTTATGCTTCTAGTACTTTTGTGAAGAGGTAGAAATGTATTTTGCTAGACTAAGCTAGATGACTTTTCTTTACAATAATATTGAAGCTTTAAAATAACACTGAAAAGGAAAGAGTCTGAAATGGCAGATGAGGAATCATTATTTTTTTTCTTCTTTTAGTTCAATATCCAGGTGCAGAATGCACCAGTTTTGGCTTGCTTCCACCAGAGATATTTCAATTCTAACAGGTTTGGGTTTTTGACATCTGTCCTGGTGAGTTCTGGGCAACTAGCACTCCCCTCGTGTGCCTGCAGACATTCAGTATCTCTCATGATTCACCACTTCATTGCAGAATGATTGTTTATTTGATAATGCTTCTTTTTTTCACTTTTTCAGATGTCCTGAGAATCTCCGACCAGAAACAGTGAGGCCATGTCTGCTTCCCTGTAGGAAGGATTGTATTGTGACTCCATTCAGTGACTGGACATTGTGTCCTTCTTCATGTCAAGATGGTAATTTTATCCATTGTGTGCTAGTAGAGAGATTTTAAGAAAAGAAGTATGGTCCGATCTGGAGTCACTTTTGGCAGAATGCTTATGCACACCTTCTTCTGACAGTGGACATGTAATAGTTGATGCAGCAGTTGCAGGGAAGAAGTAGTGTTTCTGCTCATAGAACAGTGTAGAAAATTTATTTAGTGGCCTCTAAAATCAATTTTAACTTCTAGTTAGAGACTCTTGTCTCAAAGGCCTGTTGAAGGATGTCTTCTATTTTCCATTTTGTTTATTTTTCCGTATTTTCCATAAGCATCTTTTTTTTTTTTTTTTTTTCCATTTTTCCTGCTTAAATGTGGTGTGCCTTGGCAGCCAGGAGGGCCCTGGAATGTATCAGGCACAGCATTGCTAGCTGGTCAAGGGAAGGGGTAGCACAAGGAGTTCTCTGCACTGGTACAGCCGCACCTGGAGTAGTACTGCGTGCAGTTTTGGGCACCGCAGTATAAGACATAAAGCTGTTAGAGAGTGTCCAAAGGAGGGCAACAAAGATGGTAAAGGGTCTAGAGGGGAAGACGTGTATGAGGAGCTGAAGTCACTTGGGCTGTTCAGCCACTTAGTTGGTGGTTTATATGAAAAAGTTTGAGGGTTATAAGTGCACAATCAATCCAAGATATACTCTTCACAAAGCTCACAGCGTTTAGCAAGCCATTAATCACTTACCGAGGATCTGTTGTGGCAAGAAATCTGTCACAAGGAGTAAGGGATCTCTGCAGCAGGCATGACTTTAAGAGGCATCCCTGCTCAAGGGGAGATCCTGTCATGCAACCAGATGGTGTGCAGAAGAGCTTAAAGGGCTCTTGGACTGCTCATTGTTTATGGGGTAAGATGATGGACTAATATTAACTGTTTGTTTGTTTGTTTGTTTCGGAGCATGTTCCATCAGCCCTCAGCTGCTGAGGAAAACATCTGTCTGTCAGCTTCTCCAGTACCCATCTTGAGCCAATGTTGTGATCACTATCTGTGATCAGATAGTGATCACAAGGCCTTGGGGCAAGGCCTTGGGTGTAGTGGCCAGTGTTTGAGCAAGGCAGCATTGGACTGCAGGCGAGAAGGGGTGGAAGGGGGAACACACCATCATGACTAGTCACAGGGTAAACATATATCTCTTAGTATAGCACCAAAACAGATACTTCTGCAGTTGTAGAAACTGCATTTGAATTATCAGATTATAAAATGGTCAGATTTTGCCTTTAGAAGTACATACATTGCTTCTTCATCAGAAAGCCTGAGGCTGTGTATCCTAAGATATATATGTATATCTATATAGTTTAGGCAAAACTTTCACTTTTGCCTGTGCTGTTTTTTTCTACCCCAAGGAAAACGGAAGAAAAGTTAATAAGCAAAATTAATAAGAATAAGATGTTTTTTAGTTGGTATTAATGGTCTGATTTAAACATGCATTGCAATTTTAATACACTTGGCAAAGCCCTTAGAAACAGTGCAGGTATCGGTCAAATTTTTATGACCTTATAATTGTACATGAAGTTGAAGTGATGACTGGCTTAATATTGCCTGCATCTTTCTGCCTTATCTCTTTTTCTTTTTTAAGCTTAAGAGGAGGTATGTTTCTAATATCTACCATTACGGACAAAGTCTGTAATAGTCCTTGTTCCACAGGGTGCTAATCCCTGTGTGGGATGTGATGATTACTCACAGCTACCATATTATCAGAATGTAAGATATTGTTACATTAAATATATGTACTTCAAATGTCACAGTCACGGTCTATTCTTAATGCTTTACAAAGGACACAAACAAAGTCATTTTCACAGTAATTCATAGTAGAGCTTAGTTCATTCTAACAAATAAAAGAATGGTTAGGAAGATTAAATTTATAACCTTTGAAAAACACCAGATAATTAAGACCATGAAAACTGAATCTATTATATACTTGTTCATTATTAAATACCATGTTCTTTTACATCAATATTAATGGTTCTTGCTGAAATGGTTTTGTTGGGGTAGATCATCTTGGACAAAAATGTTGTCCTTTTTCCAATTTTAAGAAAGTTCTTGATTTGTTGAATGTATTTTCATAAATATTGACCACAAACTACAATTTATTCTTCTATAAAATAGGGTATTAGTTAACCAGTATGGACATTTTTTCTACTCTCTGGGTCAAACGATTTTTATTTATTTATTTATTTATTTTTCCATGGGCTTTACCCATTTGTGTCAGCAGTGGCTTTGGGCAGCACGTCTGTCTTGTCTCTTTTGCCAGCCCCTGGCTTCTCCTGGAGCTGACTGACTCAGGAGCAGAGGTTTTTCTCAATTCCAAAAAGCAGCCAGGTGGTGGAGAGCCACTGCCGGGATTCTCCTACTGCTTGCTCCTAATTATGATTGCTTGGCTATGGTCCAGTATGCTTCTGTGTTCAGACAAGCTGCAGCTGCTGTTGTAACCCACCAAAGCTGGTATCAGTCCAGTCAACCGAATGTCTGCATTACAGCTCTCTGAAAATAAATAAATAAGTAAAAAATAAATAAAACAACACCAAAACCAAGATTTTTACCTTAAATATTTGTGCATTAGCTATTCCTATGAAATTAATACAAATTTGTGGGTTTTCCCTTCATGTTCTGCCTGAAGCACAGGTATTTGAAGCTGATTGAAATCAAAATTCTTATGGGAACTATTTACTATTTATCATTAATAATGAATGACTATAATAATTAGAAACTATAAACTGTAAATTCTAGATTGAGAAAATAAAAGTTCACCGTTATACGTAGAATATGTTCTTTTGGAATATTGTGTGGATCTTGGTGCTTGTGGGAATTGAGGGTATAAAGAGCAGAATTAAAGCCCATCCTGGAGATAACCAGGAGTGTAAATTAAATTTGTTATATTCCTGGCTGTAGAGATTAGCAAAAGGCATTTAGATTTTCTGATTGAGACACTTAGTGAATGGAGAAATTATGAAATATAATAATTTCTTGCTGTTAATTTATGTTTCTGGTTCTGCAAGTCGATGATTAAAGCAAATTTATGCTTTGAAACTAATGTGTAGCAGCAAACTGAGATGGTTGTTCTTGTTCCCTTAAACAGTGTGCTCACTTCGGTTATATATTCATTTGGACAGCATTGTTGCTTTCTGTTTCACTCTGCTTCTAGGTCTTTAGCTGAGATTAAAGTGTTTTATCTATTATGCTTAATTTTCTGAATATGGACAAAGTAGTATGTCACTATTATAATGATTGACTCAAATACCTGTTATGTTAAATCTTATTTTTCTCTAATTACTGTAGCAGGAGAAACAAGTTTTTCTACCCTTTGCAGGTGATGTCATAGTAAAAAAACAGTCCCGTCACCGAGTCATTATCCAACTCCCTGCTAATGGTGGTCGTGAGTGCCCAGACACTTTGTTTGAGGAAAAAGAATGTGAAGCTTCTCCCGTCTGCTATAGCTACAGGTAGTGTTTATCAACCAAGGGCAGTTTATGTATGATTTTTCAACCTTTACCTACCTCTAAATTTTGTTGAATTCCACTTAAGAAAAATAAGATGTATGGCTAAATCAAGGTTTCTGAACAGATATGTACACTCAGCTAGGCTCAGTGTATCAAGACCAACATGTCAACATTTTCTTTCCTTTGAATTGGGAAATTATGTTGTTTTTATTTCTTTTTCTTTTTTTTTTTTAATTTTTATTTAAACAGTTTATTTGCATGAACATTGCAACTAATAAGAATTGCTTTCCAAGATAAATCTTGCCTTGCAATTATTTGAAATTCTATATGATTAAAAAAATCTATTTTAAATTATCTAAGCCAGTGAAATGCAGAGTTTATTTAGAAGAGCTCAGTTCTTCTCCCATGCAGAAACATACCCTCCATTTTTCCATTCCCATCAACCCAGAGATGACTCGCCCATTGATACATCCCCTAACATACAGTGTTGACCTATCTTCACCAGAGAAGGCTGACAATTCTAGCAGGTGGGGAATACCACTTTAACTGCTTAAGAAAACTTTTGGGGCAGTTTTGCAACATCTTTCTGAGTGGCATGAGAAAGCTTAGATGTACTTGATAATAAATATGAGGGTTATTTTTAATGTATAATTTATGTATTTGAATTGGAAGCCATTTTTTTTCCCAGTGGATAGAGAATAAGGCTATCTTCCATGAAAACACTCTGTTGCAGAGGTGCAAATATAGTTTAATTTTATTTTAGCCAAAACAGATTGAGATTAAAGTAATATGTTGCTTTCATCATCTGGTAAGAATTATCATTGCAAATTCATTTGGAGGCAACACTGTATATAACTGAAAGATATGAAAATATGCAAAACAGCATTGGGAAGCTATCATAGTGAGTACTCCAAGCATGAGAGAAATGTAATTTGAAATCTTTTTCTAGTCAATACCAGCATCAGAGTTATATCCTTTAAAATACTGTCTGTTCCTCATCTGTTTAGGATCTTCAGTACCAAATTTTACCTGAGCTACTACAGGATGATGTGCTAAGTAGACATAAGTAGCAATTAGAGTTGCTAGTGAGTGGTAAATGAGGTGATTTGATTTTCGTGACGTGAACTGATACTGAACACATTTTCTGCATATTTCCTTTAGTATCTTTCTGACCTGTACACATGCTGTGACAGGTGGACTCATCCACTCAGATTTTCTCATGAATTAGTTCAGATATTAGCCAGCAGAGGCAGGTTACAATGAAACTTGAGGTAAGTGATTTGATCACTATATATAAAAGAGCAGAAGATGATCTGAGCAGTGGATTTAGTTTTTTTCCCCCTCGCTCTGAGTAGTTCAAAACACTCTGGATTATTTTGGAGTTGCAACACTAACTGGATTAGTTATATTTAAAGGCCTAGAGTATTCTGCAAAACTAGAATAGAATTTTGTAGAAGTTTCTTAGCAGTTTAAATTACTGATTAAATAATATAGGCAGCACAATATTTCTCTTTTTATCAAAGGTTTTTTCAACATCTTCTTGACTGTTTTATTTTGATATGATCTGGGCCCATGCACTGCATTGGATCTCTTGGTTGGCTCCACATTTTGAAGGTGCTGCCACCCGGCTACCCTAGACCTAAGTGCTCTGGGATCTCCTGAGGCACCATTGCAGTCATTTAAACTCACTGTCCCAGTGCTTTGCTGTGTCTGTGGTAATTTTTTGCTCCTGATTTCACATTTTTGGTATATTTATAAGAAGATGAAGCTTGGCAAAGGAATTTATTATTTGTGATTTTTATTGCTACATATTTAGATGAATTGTTTCTACTTGATTATTTCCTCCTCATTTCAGGTGGAAGACCCACAAGTGGCGGAGGTGCCAGCTAGTACCATGGTATGTGCGCCAAGACAGTCCAGGAGCACATGAGACTTGTGGACCTGGGCTACAAGCAAGAGGTTAGAACCTATTGTTATTCTGCAGATGTCTATGGCTGTAATGCTGTGGGAAGTGCCTAAAATTCATTGTAATTTAGCATTAATTTTACTTAAATTTCTGGGGTTCAGCAGAGGAAAATATTGAATGCTAGTATAATAGAGTACATCCGAACTGGTATTTGGCAAATGCTTTATTCATATAATATTAATTTTAATTTATTTTTAAGTACTGATACTACATCAGTGACTAATTCATGGTATTGTTTGTTAGGTTTATTTCAGCATCCTTACCTGAAGCACATTTCTGGAAAGTTTTCTCTGAATGTAATTAATAAATTAATTAATTTAAAAAAATAAAATAAAAAGGCAATAAGTCACTTTATAGTCTTTGTTTTGTGAAAAAAAAAGGAGCAATTTCACCTGTTAAAACATGACATTTTTCAGGTAGCAAGTTTGTGAAGACGTTGAATTATAGAATGGCCTGGGTTGGAAGGGACCTCAAAGATCATCTAGTTCCAACCTTCTTGCCATGGACAGGGATACCAACCAATAGATCAGATTGCCCAGGGCCTCATCTAACCCGGTCTTGAACACCTCTAGAGATGGGGCATCCACAGCCTCTCTGGGCAACCTTTCTGGACGTGTTTATAAGCATGTCTGCTAGACAAAATGTAAGACTTTTGTTCCCTGTAAGGAGTGTTCAAAGAATTAGGATTGGAGAACCCTACAATAATTTAGAGCTGGAGGAAGGCTGTGGAGGTCCTATTGTCCAACCCTCCAACAATAGCAGGACTCATTTTAAACTTAGATCCCACCCAGCCTGGAGGAGGTTGCTCAGGTATGTGTCCAGATGAGTTCTCAGCATCTCCAAGGATGGAGATCGCACAGTTTCTCTGGGTACTTGCTCTGCTTGTCTGCTCTTGTGCTGAAAATGTTTTCCCTAATACATGCTTTGAAATGTCACTTGCTGCAATTTATGTCTGTGGCCCCTCATTCTTTCACTATATGCTTCTGAGAAGACTCTGGCTCTCTCTTCTTTATACCCTTCAATCGGGTATAAAGAAGGTAGCTGTAGAGAGTAATGGAAGCACAAGAGGTGCAGGACTTTGCATTTACACTGCTGAAGTTCATGAGGTTTCTGCCAGCTCATTTCTCCAGGCTGTCAAGGTCCTCTGAATGGCAGCCAGACTTTCCAGGTAGGTACTGACTGCTCCTCTCAAAGTGGTGTTGTCCTCAAACTTGCTGAGGGCACTTTCTGTGCATGTTGTTAAAGATGCTAAACAGAATTGGCCCAGGAATTAACCACTGATGTGTAGCTCTCTTAAACAGCTGCCAATTTGTCTTCAAAACCACCGACCCTTCAAGACCAGTGACCCAAATGTTTTTCCACTATTTGCATTTAATAGAAATTAATTTTAACAGCCACGTCCAGCTTTACTGTCACCTGTTTTCACAGAGAATTTTGTAGATTTAATAGAATTGTGTATGTGTGACTGTTTATAGTAAGGTGATGTTTATAGGTGCATTAAATAAACTCAGTATGAAAATAATTACAGTTCCTACTTACTGTGTTAGTAATTGAATTGCTTTGAACTACTAGTCAACCCTGAATTTCAGGAAGGTTTTTTTTCTGTTGCCTTTGCTGAGTGCAAACTTCTATCTGTTAAAATAATATTGTCTCAGCAAATTGTAGAATTCCTGATCAAGGACACTGCTAACTGCAGAAATGAAATGTTATGGTCATTAATTTCCTTGCAGTATTAAATGAGGTTATGGTATACTTTGAAAAGAGTAAATCTTAAACTAGTAACTTCTACCATTTACTCAGAAGGTGTTACAAGAGATCAATTTAGGACTTACCATGAAATGAAACACGAAGGTATTGCCTGCTAATATAAAAGACTTCTGACTGTGGTAATTCTTTCAGAGGTCTATCACTAATGCAATCTATTTCTAGCAGCTCTGGAGGATACATTCATTTAACACACTGAGAAAATAAGATTTCTGTCTTTGGCGGTAGGAGTTCAGTACAAAATGTTATTTTCTATAGATGTGTTGCAGTGCCTCAATCTAATGACTTGGCCTCAAACTCATTAATAAAGGACAGCCAATTATTGTGCGTGCAAATTGTATTTTATTATTCCATGTCATGAGAGTTTCAGGGTTTTTTGCGTGTTGATTGGTTGTGGTTTTTGTTGTTGTTTTTTCAGCTCCAACTTCAATCATGTGTATTACACATATACTAAGCAATACATGATTTTGGAATTACTGATTGTATGATTTGGTAGATTTCTATAGGTTTTCTCTTACACAGGGTATTATGTACTCCCTCTCCCTTCTTACTTTATAATTTCTGCCATGAAAATAGCCATGTGTGAAATTTTAGTGGTGCACATTATTCTCATCCCCATTACAAGAGTTGATTTCATGCAGGGTGCTCCATGAGTGGAGGCTGACCTGAATGCAAGCCTTCTGGGTGATTAGGTTCTGCCTTCTGGAGTGTTAGAAAGATTTCATGAGATTTTGAAGGAAGATTCTTGAAGAGGCTTTGTCCGTTCTCCCTGTTGATTCTTAGCTACCTCCTGAATACTTAGCTTCTCAAATATAAAGTTTCTACAGGCTGTGGAAAACTTTGTATGTTAGTATATTCTTAAAAGTTCTGTACTATACGTCATTCATTTAAAGATTATTTTGTGATATAGATGCAGAAAAAGACAAAACTACTACTGTGCAAGTCCTTTGAACTACCCCAAAATCAGGAAATGCTAAACAATGAAATATGAAATCTGTTTGGTATAATATTTTGATACTGCATTTATAATGTGATACTGAATACAGATATTTTGAACTGTATATTTAAGCATTTGTTGCTGATTTCTCTACAAATGTTTACAATTTTATGAATATATATGTAAACAGCAAAAAAAAAAAATCAATGGAAAAGGAGTTCGAAATTTCTGGTGCTCGTGAATGTAGAAATCACACATTCATTTGTTTCTATTAACTTACTTTTGAAGATGAAGTGAAACAAAATTCTTATGAAAGTCAGTCCTTTAGTTTCCAGTGGATTGTCATTTCATTTTTTGTTGATAGTCAATAGAGCAGTAATGTCATTCCTGTATGTGACAATAGTTCTGTTCTTTTTCAGTCTGAGATATTGCCAATGCCATTAGTTTATCCTGTTTCTGATGTGATTGCCTACACAAGAACACTGTAACAGATAGTAACAGCAAAGGTGTTAAATAAGAAAGAATAGGAAGGTATACCAGGGAATAGGCACATCTGACTATGCAGTCATTTGCAGCTTATTTTTTAGGTTGGAGGTTGGACTCGATGACCTTGAGGTCTCTTCCAACCTAGAAAATTCTGTGATTCTGTGATTCAACAAAATAGTCTGTACTGTTCATATGTTATCTAGAAAGATGTTTACATCTGAAGGAAAAACTAGAAGTTAGAAAACATTTAAAATTACTGGTTAGATGACTGATCTTAAGAATGTCTGAATAAAGACAGAGTGTATGCATGCCTTGCTTTATACAACAGCTTTACTATTCACATTTCCATTCTTCAGATTTTTTGCCACGTTGGTCTTGCTCAACAGAAGAGAAGCTTGGGTGAATCATAAAATTTAGAATTGTGATTCATTGTTAAAGATAGCTCTGTTTCTAGCTGTCTTGTGTAATGGTGGTTTTGTTACAAATCATGTCAGTTTAAATGAACATGTCAGAAAATTAGAACTTGGGTCAATGCAGAGGAAAGAGAAGGAAGGGGTTTGGTGTTTTTGCTTTTTGTTATATGAACAGATTTTATTTAGACTTTTTTTAAGAAAAAAAATGTTAATTACTTATTCAAATGTTGGGAAACTATTTATATCTAAACCCAAGCATTGTAACATTGCGTTTAATATTTGAGAAGCAAATTCATTGTTGTAGTCATTAACTTATTTGAACAATGCAGATAGTTATGATAATTGTGCTGAATAATGAATGAAAATTTGCAGTCTTAATTGTGGCATTGTTAAAATGCCTTTTAACAATGCCTTTTAACAATGCCTTTTTTAAAGGCATTTAAAATGCCTTTTAACAATGGATAAGTAGAGCAAGAATTATTCTGTAATTGTGACTTAAGACTTCTAACTTGCTCTTATTCCAAACCCTCATGAAAGGGTCTTATGAGTGCATCAGCAAGGAATTTGAAATGTCTGCTTGACCCTATCAGAAAGCAACAAGAAGTAGAGAGAGAAACCGTGTTTTACTGCAACAGCATTTATGTTGTGTTTATTATCGTAAACTGTTTCTTAATTAACAAGTGTAAATTGACCAGAAGTCTTGATGAGCCACCTGAAACCCAGGAGGGAGAAACATGGTATGTTAGCAAATACAGAATACAGAATCTGGAACAAGAGAGCAAATGCTTGATAAAAACAGGCTTCTGGTACTTGATGGCGATGTGGGCTATGAAACTCACTATGGACCAGGAGAGGAACCTGCTCCAGCTAGCGTGCTAAGAGGGACTGCTTTGTAATTCTTACTGCCAACATTTATTAGCACATAGATAACTTCAAAGCAGAGGTCTGCTCAGTGACATAGATTAATTTATAGTTTGAAATTGTGAACAGCTTCAGCTTAAGCAGTTATACATGATGTCATGTTCTCATCTTAATCGTCTATGTCAGTAAGCCTCAGCTCCAGTAAAGTCTGAAGGAACTTAGAAATGCAGTTCAAATCCCTTTTGAATTGTACAGGAAAGCCTAGGAAACTTGCTTTATAAAAGAGGTTGTCCTGCCAGTAGCCTCTGTGGGTTTAAGTAGGGTTTGTTGGATCACATCCCAGTGCTAGTGAAGAGGATGTATAGCAGATAAAAAGCTAGAGTGCCCAAACCGCAATAGCCTAATCACATCATGATGTATATGGATGGATGCACAGGGAAGGGCTACTGAAAAGAGATTTGCAAAAGGATGTGCAGCCTGTAGTCCTTGCCACCATAAATCTTCCTCAGAGTTTTATAAGAGGAATGGGATGAATATTGTGAAATCTGTCAGCAGATTCTGTAACAGCAAGAGGAAGGTTATTTATAAAATTTAAGCAGAAGCTTATGTAACCTTTCTGTCAGACAAAATATCTCTGAATAGCTATATTTGATGTCACTGGGAATTGGCCATTATTAAAGGTCTGATCCTGACGTCTCACCATGCTTTGTTCACAGAATGTGTCTGGAGTTATTTGAAAGGTTGTGAAGCAGGGGAATTGGAGAAAGCTTCCTAGGATTGCCGTGAGCATGAGGTGGCCTTGCAGACTTGTTTGAGCTGTGAGGAGGCTCACAGGTAGAGCTGGTGGTCAAAAACATTTTCCTCTCACTGCAGCTAAGTAGGGACAGTAGCCTACCTCTCTCGGTATTGCTTACTTAGAGGGGGGATTTTCTTTTTTTAAACTTGCATGCCCTCATCAAAAGCACAATAAAGGAAACAAAATGACAAAGACTGCTGCTTCTTGATGGAGCTATAAACTACCATTTTAACACCATCGAGATTTAACAGATGAGGTCCCTTTTCTCTGGTTCGTATGACTAAAAGGTCACTGCAGATGACAACAGGGAGCTTCAGGTTTTTTTACTGAAAAAACTGGACAATAGTGCTCCAAAGCATTATTTACATGATTTTTATTTTTATATAAAAATTTTATTTTTATATAAAATTTTATTTATATATATTATGTATATATAAAAATTATATAAAATTTTTATATAAAAATAAAAATCACCACTTGCTGAGGCGATCGGCTCCCAAGCAGACGCGTTCTGCAGCGTAGCGGGGAATCGGACAAGCAGGGCTATGTTTTCCAGCATCGAGCCCACTTGAGGGAGCCGCCAGGACCCAGCAGGCCTTGCGAGGGAGGCTGACAAGGTGTAGGCGGAGCCAGCAGCGCCCCCTCCCTGACCGTTCAAAAGCAGCCCCTAGGGAGTGTGGCGACCAGGGCAAACAGGGCATGGGGCGTCAGAAGGGAGTGGCGCGGCAGTTGGTGCAGGCAGGGTGAGCAGGAAGGGCAGAGTGTGCCCCCCACCCATACAAACAGCTCCTCTAACGGCGGTCTACTGCTAGCTAAGCTGTGATGGTCTCCACCAAGCACAGTGAGCTCTCCAGGAAGTCTGTACACACCCAGAACGGCTGCCCGCTCAAAACTGTGGCAGTGCAGGTCTCCGGGTGCAGGGAGTGCCTGAGCCTGTACCTACCACCTGCGGGGGGCAGACAGACTGTGTGTGTGAGGTGTGAGCAGGTGGATGACCTGGTCTGCCCCATGGCAGAACTCGAGGAGGAGGTCGAGAGGTTGAGGGATATCAGGGAGTGTGAGCAGGAGGTAGACTGGTAGAGCAACTCCCTGTGTGGCCTGAAGGGCAGGCACCGGGGTGAGACACCCGAAATGGGGGTGGACCCTCTGCCCTGTTGCTGTTGGGCAGAGGCAGGGGACCTAGGAGTTGAGGAGGAATAGAGACAGATCCCTGCTTGACATCGCAGGAGATGCCCCCCTCACCAGCCCCACCTTTCTAGGTGCCCTTATGCAACAGGTTTGAGGCCCTGGAGCTTGAGAGACCAGTAGCTGAGGAAGAGGTAGAAAGTCTACCCAGGAGGATGCCTAGGGCGAGGCAGTCGACTCCACGCCTCAGGACTGCCTCCACCAGGGCGGAAAGAAGGGTGGTTGTTGTGGGTGACTCCCTTCTCAGAGGAACAGAGGGACCTATTTGTCGGCCTGACCCTACCCGTAGGGAAGTCTGCTGCCTCCCTGGGACCAGGGTCAGGGACATTGCCAGACAGCTTCCCAACCTGGTTTGCCTCTCTGACTATTATCCTCTTTTAATAGTCCAGGCTGTCAGTGATGACATTGAAGAGAGAAGCCTGAAGACCATCAAACGGGACTTTAGGGGACCGGGACGGTTAGTGGATAGAGCGGGAGTACAGGTGGTGTTTTTGTCCATCGCTACGGTGGCAGGGAGGGGTACAGAGAGGACGCGGAAAGCCCACCTGATAAGCACATGGCTCAGAGGCTGGTGTCAACACAAAAATTTTGGTTTTTTTTGACCATGGGGTGCTTTACTCAGCACCTGGCCTGATGGCCGCAGATGGGTCCCTATCTCTAAGGGGAAAACGGATCCTGGGCCAGGAGCTGGTGGGGCTCATTGAGAGGGCTTTAAACTAGGTGAGAAGGGGGATGGGGCTGAAACAAGGCTTGTTAGAGCTGTGCCGGGGGAACAATGGCAAGGCTGGGAGAGAAGGCAATGGCCCAACTGAAGTGCATCTACACCAATGCATGCAGCATGGGTAACAAACAGGAGGAGCTGGAAGCCATCGTGCAGCAGGCAGGCTACGACTTGGTTGCCATCATGGAAACGTGTTGGGACCACTCTCAGGACTGGAGTGCTGCAATGTCTGGCTATAGGCACTTCAGAAGGGACAGGCAGAATGGAAGGGGTGGTGGTGTGGCTCTCTATATCAGAGAGAGTTTCGATGTCGCGGAACTTGAGGCTGGGAATGATAAGGTTGAGTCCCTATGGGTTAGGATAAGTGGGAAGGCCAACAAGGGAAGCATCTTGGTGGGGGTCTGTTATAGACCGCTGAACCAGGATGAGGAGACTGATGAGGAGTTCTATAGGCAGCTGACAAAAGTAGCGAAATCGTCAGCGCTTGTTCTCGTGGGGGACTTCAACTTCCCAGATATATCCTGGAAGCACAACACAACCCAGAGAAAGCAGTCTAGGAGGTTTCTGGAGAGTGTGGAAGATAGCTTCCTGACGCAGCTGGTTAGTGAGCCTAACAGGGGAGGTGCCCCAAATAGAGAAGGACTGGTTGGAGATGTGGTGTTTGGAAACTGTCTTGGGCAGAGTGACCATGAAATGGTAGAGTTCTCCATTCTGCCAGGAAGGGGACCAGTAAAACCTCTGTATTCTGGAGGGCTGACTTTGAACTGTTCAGGACACTGGTTGGTAGAGTCCCTTGGGAGGTGGTTCTGAAGGGCAGAGGAGTCCAGAAAGGCTGGGCACTTTTCAAGAAGGAAACCGTAATGGCGCAGGAGCGGTCTATCCTCACGTGCCCAAAGACGAGCCGGCGGGGAAGAAGACCAGCCTGGCTGAACAGAGAATTGTGGCTTGTGCTTAGGAGAAAAAGGAGTGTTTACAATCTTTGGAAAAGAGGGCGGGCCACTCAGGAGGACTATAAGGATGTTGCGAGGCAGTGCAGGGACAAAATTAGGAAGGCCAAAGCTAATCTGGAGCTCAATCTGGCAACTGCTGTCAAAGACAACAAAAAATGTTTTTACAAATACATAAATGCAGAACGGAGGACTAAGGAGAATCTCTATCCTTTACTGGATGCAGGGGGAGGAACTTAGTTACGAAAGATGAGGAAAAGGTGGAGGTGCTTAATGCCTTCTTTGCCTCAGTCTTTAGCGGCAAAACTGGTTGCTCTCTGGATACCCAGTACCCTGAACTGGTGGAAGGGGATGAGGAGTAGAATGTGGCCCTCACTATCCATGAAGAAATGGTTGGTAACCTGCTACAGCACTTGGATGTACGGAAGTCGATGGGGCCAGAAGGAATCCACCTGAGGATACTGAGAGAACTGGCAGAGGAGCTGGCCAAGCCGCTTTCCATCATTTATCAACAGTCCTGGCTATTGGGGGAGGTCCCAGTTGACTGGTGGCTAGCAAATGTGACGCCCATCTACAAGAAGGGCCGGAGGGCAGACCCGGGAAACTATAGGCCTGTCAGTTTGACCTCAAGTTTTCTTTACAACGTACTCTTTTGTCAGTTTTCTTTACAAAGTACTGCTATTTTTAGGTGTCTGTGAGGTCACTGAATCTTGTATCTCAGTGAAGTACATTAATGATGGGAACAGTGTTGGCAAGATCTTTATATAAATTTGTGTATAACAAGACTTGTTAAAATACAGTCTTGTTTTTCATTATGCCACCAACAAATGTATTAGCCTGTAGTCCCCTGTGACTTAGTGGAAACAATGCTATCAGATAAAGTTTTAATTACATCAAAGTCCCTTGTCCAGAAAATTTGGACTGCCATTTATTTCACACCGTTCTTCTGGGAGATAATAATTGTTTAATACCAAAACAATTTCCTAAGTGAATAGTTTCCTTGTTAAATTTGATTTTTCAGTTAGCCATACTCCTGTTTTATGTTTTCACTTAACAATTACTTGTGCTTAATTTAGTAACAGAAGAACTGCACTCTTTCCATTTACTGCTAACGTCTGTAATAAATGTGACATGGTTGTATAGGCAAAATAATTAGTCTGGCACTGCATGGCTTTATAGTAGTTGAAGACATTGCTTTGTATACTAAGTTAACCATAAGTTAACCATTGAACTCAGTGACATTTACTGAATGTAATTACAGAATTGCATTTGATCAAAGATGCAGGGGCTGAATTTGCCCATATTAGGCTGTGTGTGAAAAATGTACTCTTAACATCTCCATTAAAAGTAAGGGCATTGCTGATGTCAAGCAAGACATTTAGCCAAAATAATTACAGAATTACAGAATCACAGAACTGTAGGGGTTGGAACGGACCTCAAAAGATCATCGGGTCCAACCCCCTGCCAAAGCAGGTTCCTCAGAGCAGACTGCCCAGGTAGGCGTCCAGACAGGCCTTGAATATCTCCAGAGAAGGAGACTCCACAACCTCCCTAGGCGTGTTAATGGTATGTATGCATTGGTCAAAATCCTGACTTTAAGTAATGAAAAAAGAGCCACTCTTCTAACAGTCAAAGGAGTATTAACCTTTCAAATGTATACCCTAATCTGTGGAATAACAACAGTAAAATGGATCCAGGTCCTGTCAAATAGGAATAGTATGAATAATTATGTACAGTCACTCTGAAAATTAAGATTTGGGAATTGATTTGGTATGCCAAGCTGTCTTCTAATTTGTCTTGTTATTAAGGTGAAATATTTTGGTCTCAAGAATGAAGTTTTCCTGCTTTGATTGCTACGGTTCAACTGACAGTTAATCAGGGGGAAAAAAAAAAGTGATAAACCCCAAAAGAACTTCTCACCTGTGTCTGCCTGGTGTAAATTTGATGTACTAATATGATTCTGAAAAAAAATATGACACGATGAATATCTGCCTTCAGCATAGTGTTTAATGACCAAGGAAGATAGAATGAATGTTGACTTTAGAAAAACTCAATTTAGCTAGAAAGAATGTTTATCAATGGACAGTGTTTATGGCCTCTCAAAGATGGAGAGGCGGTATCTAGAATGGGTATTAAACTTTTGAGATTGGTTATTAAAAGTTGTTGTGTTAATCAATGGACAATCTTTTAGCCCTTTGCTAGATACAGTTTTCATTGCTAAAAACGGTGTCTTGTATCTCCCTGAGAACGTAGTGAAGATAATGCAGTTAGTTTTGCTGATGAGTGCAAAAGTCAAATTCAAGACAGAGGATTTAGGTTTGACCTCTGGAAATTTCTACGTAGTAGAACTTGTCTGAACTATTTTTTCCCCTGGGGTATCTTATGTATGTTATTAGCTGGAAAGAGTATCTCACAAGAATCCCAAACCATAATCCAGGTCTGCATTAGAAAATACTGGTTTGACTTATGCTTTTTTTGTAATATTTGGATAACTGTAGAAATCCTACAGGAGGTATGGGTCACACACATCATTAAAATTGTTGTTATATGGAATTTAAAATTTTAGATATTTGGTTTCGCTCATTGAATTGTTATATCTGGAAAAAAAAGGGGGGGGGGGGGAGGTTCTTTGTATAACATCCACCAATAATAATATGATTTGACAGAGTAATTGTATGAGACAATGTACAGCTGGTTGATCCCCCAGTAAGCGCAAATTAATGCAGTCCTGAGCCTATTACAAACACTTCTGGCAGCCCTACACCAAAGGGCAGTCAAGGATCAGGCAAGTTGTTTGCTTAGTATCTCTAGAAGAACAACCCTCCCCCCTCTTTCACGGTGTTTTACCACAGATGTGGAAAAAACAATTCACTTAGGGCCTTTAGGTATGTTTTACTAGGCACACAGGTTTGAAACAGACCATTTGGGTCATCAAGTTCAACTTCCTACAGTCATCATGAAGTAGAAATTTAGAACTATCAGAAGGAAAAAAGCTTTATCAGGAAAGAAAAAAAGGTTTTTGCACAGGTCACAAAAGACCTCCAATTGCCTTGAAACAATCATAAAAAAAAAATACATGCGTTTCATCAAATATTCCTCCTTCCTCTGGAAGGAAAAAATCATGTATAGCTCATTTTCTGTTTTATTTTCTGTTTTATTTTGAAACTTTGCATTCAAACATGTTTTCTTCTCCAACAGTTGAACTTGATTATACCATAATAGTTTGGATGGTAAAATTCACATTTTTTTTCAATTCGTATATCAATAAAACAATTATTGTCAGTACAATTGAAGTACTATGTTTAAATTATGGAGCAGTGTGTAATATAAAACATGATATTCTGTCATATGTATAGAGAATGATATATTGTGTTTGGGTGTAATGTTGCTGCAACAATTGGTGATCCAAATTACTTTCACAGTCATTATGAGATACTGCATATACTGTGTGCTGTCAGATGCCAAGAAGCATAAATATGATTCTATTGTGTAAACAAACAACTAGAACTTTCCAATCTAGTTACTGCATAATAACTTTTATGGTTTTTGGGGCAAGGAAATAAAATGAGATTTACTGAGGCTTAGGTTAGAATAATAGATAAGCAACCATGTTAAAAAAAAATCCATGAAGAACAGCAATAGAACATTGTTAAAGCCTATATTAACAGAACAGCCCTATTTGTAAATCCTTGTATTCAAAATACTTCCTTTTGTGCCAGCTGTGTTTTTTTTAAAGAAAAATATTTTAAGAAGATTTTGTTCAGGTTGTGGCTGTCCTATAAGAATTTGTGCCCCTGCACGTTGGTACCCCACCCACAGCAAACATGATTAGTCATTCAACTTTTTTACAAGAACAAAACCTTCTGAAGAACATTGAGCAGAAATACTGCTGCAAGTGGCTAAGCAGTATTTAGAATATATTTCTAAATTTTATGTCTGTCCCTTTTCTAAAATATATGTTATTGATACAATTTTATATCTTATGCACTACTCAGCTACTTAAAATGGTATTTCAAGTTTTTAAATGCCTGAGTATTAGCCTATCTCTGTAGGAAAAATGATAATGTGAAAAGCAATACAACAGTATGGATAACATGGTGCGATCTTTATAATATTTACAGTTGTCTATAATTTTGTTTATTTTTTTTTTCCTGGTAAATATTGATAAATAGTAATTTAAAGAAAATCTCAAAAAAAAAAAGTTAGAAATATCAAATGTATTAATTCAAGATGTAACTGATTTAAAATATTAGGCTGTCGTATAGCTTTCAATATATGAAATATATTTTCATATATATGAAAATTTTATATATGGGCTTTCAATGTGAGTTTGTGGTAGTATGTTGTAGACTTACTAAATTAGAGGCATCCATGAAAATCTGCTGAATTAAACCCCATCCTTTTTTCTTTCCAGCAATTACTTGTCGCAGACAAGATGGAGGACAGGCTGACATCAGTGAGTGCCTTAAATATGCTGGCCCCTTACCATCCTTAACACAGACGTGCCAGATTCCTTGCCAAGATGATTGTCAGTTTACAAACTGGTCAAAGTTTTCTTCCTGTAATGGGGACTGTGGAGGAGTCAGAACAAGAAAACGCACTCTTGTTGGTAAGAGTAACAAGAAAAACAGTGCATCTTTTATTAATTGCTGCTACTGTTTTGATTAAAGCCTTAGTTGTTCTGAGGCTCCCTTATGACAAGCAAGCAACATTTGTCATTGGAACAGAAAGCAGACCCATTCATACTGTAATGCTCTATATAGCTGGTGGAACAACACCAACAAAACAGAGAACTCCTGCTTTATGTATCAAACACTTGATCATAGTGAAGTGGGTAGAGAGAAGTAAGGAAGACAAAGGAGGCTGACATTTCTGCTCTATGGTGTATAGATAGTAAAGTGTAAAGCAGACCATTTCTTTTTCTGACAAATAAGTCAACATTATCTCTAGTTGTAGGGAGGCGGAAAACTTCAGGCGGCATAATAAACCAACAATCTGATGCAGCGTCTGAGGAAATAAAAAAAAAATATCTTTACCTGCATTTTGTTGTGTACTCCATTGTCTTTACAGCAAAAGGGCTATACCTTTTTGGTATTTAAAAGGTTTTCATAACTTGCTTGTTCCACATCCTGATTCTGCAGCCTGTGCACAAAGAGGTAAAGAAGGTTCACAGAATCACTGAATCTCTACAGCCTTTCTGGGTAACCTGTGCCCGTGCTTCTTAAACACTTCATAAATGGGTTTACTGAGCACCTGCATAGCAAACAAGTGCTTCCTGATGTTTAAATGGGACCTCCTGCTTTCCACTTTGTGTCCATTGCCTCTTGTCTTGACACTGGGCACCACTGAACAGAGCCTGGCTCTATCCTCTTTGCACTTGCCCTCCAGGTATTTACAGACATTGATAAGAATCCCCCTGAGCTGCCTCCTCTCCAGGCTGAGAGTCCCAGCCCTCTCAGCCTCTCCTCATAGCAGAGGTGCTCGAGGCCTTGATAGCTCTCTGATGGACTTTGTCCAGTAAGTCCATAGCTCATAGTGACTGTCTTGACTGTCTTACAACGCCAATGAACTTTATGCCAAGGTTGCTGCCACATGTGGGGGTATGGGGAAAAAAAAAAAACAATTAAAAAAAAAAAAAAAAAAAGGCAAGAAATAATAGACTCTTACCACACTATCAATACTGTGAGATTCTTACCTTCTGTATGTTAAGTCACCCCTTCAGATTTGCTAAAGCACAGATAGGTGCTATGGTGCATTCTTTGTTGCAGTGAGCTACCATACAGGTAACTGGGAGTGCATTCATAATTATCCTTAGTGAAAATGATGATGAGGAGGATATTTTTAGTATAAAGTTTTATTATCAAAAGAAAAAGGAACTAATTTCTTCACATGCCCTCTTTTTCATTGTAAATAAAGGCAGTAGTAAATATAAGAACTAAAGGGGCTGCAAAGTTGTGTCCAGTGCTTAGTTTTGACAATCAAAGAAAATACTGTAAAATAATAATTTATAACATCTGAGTAGCAGGGATTTTTTAAAACTGCTTCTGAGACTTCTTAATTAATACACATGAGCTGTCATATACAGAAAGGAAAATAGAGCAAAGTTAACCATAGAGAAAATTAAAAATAAATTTAATGGGGGTTGGGAGGTGAGTTGGGTGGGCACACTGCAGTTTGAGAAGAAAAATGATATTTGACGAGAAACAAATTCACAGAAGGAGCCTTCTCTAATAGGGAAGAGGAATGGTAATTATTAACAAAATGTGTTGTAACAGGTGGTGAATTTAAACAGTTTTGACATTTGGAAGAAGGTACTATTGTAACGAAGATGCATGTTATTTCCTCTTGCAATTTTCTTCAACTTGAGAAAGTTTTATCCAGATATTTATTTATTTTGGACTTCATGCCGCTGATCGAATAGGGGGAAATCATGCATTTCTTTATTTGCAAACTTTTTCAAACTGCTTTCAAAGTGCTTGTACACCCCATGTACTTTTATCCAAAGTAAACATAAATATGTGGCTTTATCATAAGTTACCTTTGTGCAAACTGTAGGCATTTGTTACTTAAGAAATTCAAGTCATTAACCTAAATAAATAAAACTGAATGTAAGTAGTTTTAGGAACACATATTGAATTTTGAAGAACTTAGATTTGCGAACTTTGGCCTTAGGTTTTTCTTTTTTGGAGGATTTATCTTTAATTTACAGATGGCTAATTTTTTTTTTTTTTTAACTGATTTAAACTGAGATTTAAACTGATACAAACTTTCTAAAATAATTATTTCTTCTTTCCAGGAAAAAGTAAGAAAAGAGACAAATGCAAAAATTCTCAATTGTATCCTCTGATTGAGAATCAGTTTTGTCCATGTGATAAATATAGCGCTCAGCCTGTGGGAAATTGGTCAGACTGTATTTTACCAGAGGGTAAAGTTGAAGTATTGCTGGGAATGAAGATGCAAGGAGACATTAAGGAATGTGGACAAGGCTATCGTTACCAGGCCATGGCATGCTATGATCAAAATAGTCGACTTGTGGAAACATCACGATGCAACAGTCACGGTATTTAGAAGTTTCTTTTCTTTCATCAACTTATCTGTCTGTTTTATTTCATTTAATATAATATCTGTACAGGTAGAAATAGCAGATTGATATTTATTGCTAAGGCTATGTTTTATCCCAAGATACCTTCAAACACAATACACATACTGTAAGCTTCTACAAAGATACTTTATTGCTGACTCACAAAACTTTATTTTTACTGATGACTACAGAGTAACATTTAAATGTTAAATCATGGTAAAATACCAACTAAGTGTTTTAATAAATAAAAGCTAATGCTGTCATTTTTCCAGAAAACTGTACCTGTGAATTTGAGAATGAAACCACTTTGAAGAGTCAGAACAGCAAAAAAATAAACAGAGGCAGCATAGGACTGTTTTGAAAAGAAAGATTTTTTTTCTGTGAAATAAGCACAGATTCTTTAGATAGCTTTAATCTCCTTAAATAGCCTTATCTCTACCCTTTCCTTGTTAGTGCCTTAATAGATATGCGTTGACCTGAGTTCAACAGGATGCAGTACTTTCTCTGTGTATTCTGTCATGTGTAAATGTAGGTTGCTTAAAGACTTTATATTCACATTGCTCTGGGAGGGAATACTTGCATTCCTGAAGACGTATCTGTAGTATTAGGATCAAAACTGGCATTTTCTGATTTTCAGTGACCCAGAAATGTGCTAATTTATATCAGTGGAGTTTTTGTGTACATTTGTTTCCCTGCTTGCAGTGCAAAAATTTATCTGAGCTATTGGTATGAAAAATTGGATGTTAGTCTCAATGCCATTAAAAGGTCAATATAAGTTTAATCTGTATATGTATTCTAATTTATATGTTAAATTAGGATAACAGAAATTTCATTTATTTACCTGAATGGAGTTAAAATAGCTAATCAAAGGAATGGAATGAGTTAAGGAGATTTTAATTAGCACTATTAATTCCTGTTTAGAGCTAGGGTAAATTAGAAACTCTGAATGCATGAAGTCAAGCTGTGGCATCTTTGTGATTAGATGGAAAAGCAAGCATTCAACTTAATATCTCGAAGCAAAACTGGAAGATAATTTTGTGAATAATTTTCTCCAATGTTTATTTTACCCCGTTATTACTTTTTTTTCTTTTTTTTTTTTTTTTTTTTTAGCTGCAGTTAATATATACTGAAGGATAAGCAATCAAAATTTGTTTAAATACATCTGAATGTATATTCAGATGATCTAGGTAAATACCTAGATCTTAAACTCTCATGGAACAGGAAACCTCTCTTTAAGCTTTGAGTACAGTGTTCTTTAGTTATGTTCTCAGCTGTTTGCTTACGGTGTTGAGGCCCACAGAGAATTAGGCCTGGTTTTGTTCTTTTGTATAGTCTAAAAGAGCATGCTAAGCTTTCTAGGCCTGAGTGGGAGTGTTTGCCAGCTTTGTGGTACCACAAAAATATCAAACCAAAAAAATGCTCTCTAATGACCAGCAGCTGTGTGAACACAAATGTGCATGGGCTTGGTTGTTGTCCTGAGGGAATTAGATAGGTCTTCAGAAAGCTGGTAGTGAAAGCTGGAAAAAGCTGTGGAACAATCTGAATTGGTCAGAAGCTACCATTATAAAATACAACATTGAAACTGTTTCCTTTTTTTTTTTTTTTTTTTTTATTCTTTTTAACTTTAACTAAATGTGACCCCATGTGAGAAATACATATTATTTCAGCATTGAGTCCAGAGTGACCTTGGTCAGTGAAAAGTAGAAAGAATATGGTAAAATAACTGAAGTCCATGGGAAGCCAGAGTGGCTGATGGCCCAATGCAAGACCTTGTTGTTGACTTGAATAATGGGGAGGGACTCATTTTTTGTGACAACAGCTGAGGGAAAACATGCAAGGGAAGCAGCAGTTGTCTGTCCAAGGGCAAATTATGAGTACTGTACATGACAGGTAAAGTGCTGCTTCAGGTAACTTGCAAAAAGAAGTGGGAACTGTTTGTTTGCATAGAAAAGGCCTGGACTTTTCTGCTTTTGAACCCTGGCAGTGCATCTTGAGGTGCTTGCCACAGTGGTACAAAATGGGAAGTCACATGATTATCTGCTTCCTTTTTTTGCAGTAACCTCATAAACCCAAAGAGAGGTAAAATATCTCACAATATATGACTGGTGGTGAGAGTTGGATATTCCAGATACCAACACACTGTGGTATACAGAATTTTATGTTACACAGCTCAGGTTTCCCACCACACGTGCTTTATTTCTTTCTGTACAGTATGCAACATCCTGCCTTTATTGCAATATTCCTCTTTGCAGCAGTGATTAATAAACATATTTAACTATATTTCTGTGTCTTTACAATGTCTATTATAGAATAATTTGAGCTGAATGTGTTTTTCAATAACCATAATGATAGCAAATAGCTTAAACCAAAGCTTTAAAAAATAATAATAAAAAAATAATTCTGTATCAAGAATCAGAGAGAAAAAGGAAGAAAAAAGGGAAATAAAGCCTTTTCTCAACCATTTTTTGTTTACCGTTATAACTCTTTCACTCTAATGGATTTTATCAGTGAATGTCCCCTACACTGACCGCAGTGACCACAATGAATAATGAAACAGTGGAAAAGCTACTGACAGAATATTCCTATTGTACCTGCTATACCCAAGACTACCGTTTACATGCCATTAGCACTAGTAGACCCCAGAGAGACTCTTCCCCAAACATAAAATAGCTTTATTTTTTTTTTCCACAGTTCCCATTTTCCCCATTTTTTTTCTCACTGGAGATTTGAAGTCTCTTTTTTTACTCTTTGTAAACTGGAAAGGTTTTAGAGTCATTGCTATATTTACTCTAGATTGGAAAGCCTGAAGCCTTTGGTTTTCGTTCCTTTGTGTGTGTGTGTTTGATTTTGTATGAATTTTTATTATTCTTGTTTCTTTTTAAAAAAATCTTAGGGTATCTGGTTCTTTGATTTTTTTTTTAATTTTTTTCCCTGTTTCATTACATGTTTTTGGTAGTGAAGCACAAGGCATCTATGTGTGTTTTCTCATCAGTTCCATTTAAGGGAGTGACTGTGTTTCTCTTATCCATGGTGTAATGCATAGGCAGATGAAGCCTGGAATTGCTGTTGAACAAATCCTGCATTCTTTGAGCATTCTAAAATCATTTGACAGGAATTTCAGGTGTACAGGAAATGAGATATTTAATCTGACCCTGATGCTAAGGAATTGAACTCATGCTAAGGAATATATTGCTAAAATTATGGTTTCCTTTCCAGTAGCCTTTCTAGAACAAAAATCTATTATTGATAGGTGTTGTATACATTACAGACTATTTCTAAGACTTATCTAATTTATTTTTTGCCTCCAGCATTTTTCAAGGTTTAGCATACCTTTGCAGTTAAAAAGGGTCTAGAACAGATGATATAGATGTTTCAATCTATTTTCAGTGTATGTTTGCTGCCTTTTCTGAATATCTGCTTTGTATTCATGGATTATGTTATGATTTGTTTTTATTTTCCTGAACATGTATAAGCTGCTGTTTTGCCAGTTAAATCTTACTTTATATCTTTCTAGTATTTATGATGTTTTTCTTGCTGTTTTCATGCCTTTGGTATATGACAGTTCTTCAGTTTGGCACCATCTCTAGATTTCAGTGTGCTATATGTTTTTGTCTTTAAGAACAAATGTAAAAGCTATATTATGCCAAATCAACAAGGGACTTCTGTGGTATCACAATGGTTATCTCACCTGCTAGCAAATAAAAGTGCCTTGTAACTTCCCATCAATCTGCTTTTAGTTTTTCAAGCTAAACTTGACAGGACTCATAACTCAAGCCTGCTTGGTTTATTTTTGTAAATTCTAACATAGTAGCTTATTTCCCTGTGGAAATGGTAGCATTGAATTTTTCACTAATTTTATACCTAGCCCAAGGTAGAGTAAGGTTTGTCTGCTATGTTGTCTGCTTTGTTCAGATATCTGTTTTACTGTTAGTTCTTGTGATTTTTTTATTTCTTTTCCAAGTAGTACAGTATGTAATCACAAATGGGATATGATTTTGCAAATTAGCTTGGACTAGAAAAGAAATCAAGGTCATTATTTAAGGGAAATGTTTTTTGTGTAGTGCCCAACTTTTACTTGAATTTCTGTTATCTCATGACATTATGAGGTAGGAAATGGGGGTAATTGTACTTCTTCATTTGTGACAGCATCCCCTAAATCCGACAAGAAGGGCAAGCTATACCCACACTGATGTTATTAATATATTATGGAATATGTCATGTGATATACTGAAATGACACAAGAAACTCAAATTGTAAGACTGTCAAAAGTTTTATGTAAATACTGCCGGGTAAATTTATGAAGCCATGAATAGGTTTTTGTTACCAGTCATGCTGTTTTGAGTGAGACGAATCAGAAGACAGACCTACTGTGCAATGCCAAAAAATTCATAAGCTGTTTGTTTTGAAAAATGTGTGTTTCTAATCACAGTTCAGTTGACTTCCTCAGAGAAGAAAAGGTGAACAGGAACAGAAGAGTAAATACTTCAGAGCTCTTTTTACTGCTTGACACATCTAAATTCAAAATATTTGAGAAGAGGTAACTAACAGTTTCAAAGAAACTGAGGAACTAAAGGAAGGGCGCAACACAAGGAAGGCCCCTAATTTTGTAAGAGGATTCATGCAATAATATTCACAATTTTGAGTGTAGCTACAAAATCATAAGTGTGAATGGGTTTCTCAGTAACTCTGGAGTGCCTGTAACTATAAAATAAAGAAAGGCAAAGTGTGGTTAGATCTGTTGTTACTGCTAGGTGCGAACACTGGAGGGACAGGGGCAGAGTCCTTCCAAATAGGGTCCTTAGATTTCAGTAGCTTAACAAGTACTTCAGAACAAATCCTAAACTAACAGCTGTAAATAGACTTAAGTTTCAGCTGCAGAATGAAAAGATGATTTTTTCTTATTTTGTTTTTATCTGGTGTTGTTTTTTTTTTGTTTGTTTATTTGTTTTTGTTTGTTTGTTTGTTTCCAGCATTATATATGCCTAATATTTTGATTTTTCATTTCTTTTTCTTTCCAAACTTAAGCTACATTTATTGGTAAATAAGTAAATACCATTCAGCAGCCATTTAAAGTATTCTTCCTTTGTTATTTTTCAGCCATATCAGTTCTGCAATCTGTGGGCAGGAGCTAACAGCTGACTCTTTTCAGCAAATGTGGCAGTGTCAGATCAAAATGTTAACTGACCTGTTGTTTACCTGTTTTTCTTGATGGAGTATGTATGAACTGCCCTTTCTTTGGTTTCTTCTTTGTTTTATTACTACCTAGGTAATTTTACTGGAGAAATACTAAAACACACAGTTCACTTGATACTCACGTCTAAGGCTGTTGATTTTTCCCATCAGAAAAACAGCAGGTTTCATAGCTTTATCCTTGTCATCACTACTATACTAGAGCTCTGTGGGTAATGACAGGTATCTGCCAACAATCTGTTCTGACGTCTTTGTGAAACAAAAAAAAAATCAAAACAGAGTCTCTTCATGGTCCCTTTAAAGTGTATCTTGGAATTTTCACGACACCAAAATCAAACGCACACCACTGTCATGCTTATGAACTATACTGTTTACAATACTTAGTTTTCCTCCATCGTACCAATTGTAAATCATGACCCACATAAGCTTGGATGTGGTTGTGTGTGTGTATAGCAAAAGCAACACAGTAGCATGACAGACAGATGCAGTGTTTTTATATAGGTCGTGTTACCCTTCTTAATTCATGTCAGTTTACTGCTAAGACCTTAGGCACAGTCAACCAGTCCAGGATAGTTTGTCTGCTGCCTTATTAGTGTGAGATTATTTCCCCCTTTAGCATTAATTAAATGAGATGCATTGATTTGTGCTGACTCTACAAAGCCCTCCATGGCTACAAGGCAGGGGATTAGAGAGGAGTATCTGCGTATCAGTGAGTACTTTTACAACAGCTGCTGGGAGTATCAATGTGAATCAAGGAATTATGTATTTAATTGCTTGTGTGCATGATAAAATAAACTCTCATAGGTTGTAAGTGTCTGCATTGTCTAAGATAACAATTAGAACTTGCTGTATCTATTTGTATTAGGACTTCTTAAAAATCTTCTTTTACACTTTCGGTATTCTAACCTAAAGTTATGCAAATTTACCAACAAATGATGACAGTGTTAAAATTTAGCTGAGATTTTCTGTTGAGTGTTTATTCTAAAATAGATGTATTTCCCATAGGACTTTCTAATAAGGTATGATAGGATACTTTGCTATTTCATAGCCTGTATCTCTTCTAAGATTTTTTATTTTTTATTTATATATAATAGATGCCATATTTGTCCATCCTATTCTGTATTCTCTTGGAATACACTGTTGTGCCTGCTGCCCTGCACTAGCATAGGCCTCTGCACTATGGTGCCATCACGTCTGCTCTGTCAATGGCACATCAGCCATGAGGCAGTAACCCATCAACCCAAAGACCTGTGTTTGGTTCAGCAGAGACAGAACTGCTGATGAAGAATAGGGTTAAGTATTAACAATTGCTCTCAGATTTTGAGCAATTGATGGACAATGCTGGGGAGAGGGAGGGGAAGGACAAAGGAAAAAAAAAAACATACACGCACATTTGGAGTCCCATCTATTTTTCCATGGCTAGGCAGAAGTATTAATATTCTCAAGAAAGACATATATATTCTGTTACAGGTGAAATACAAAGAATTGTTGTTTTATTTTATTTTATCCTGGAAGATGAGATCCTAGGACTTTGTATTTCCTTGAAAAAAATATGTTTAAGAACATAGCTATTACTCTGACTGCTTTTTTTTCTTGGAAACATAACATGACATTTTATACATAAAAGCAGTAGAACTCTTGTCAGTCCTAAGGACAAAAGAGTTCATGTAAACATTAAAATGCTCTTTATGTCTGCACCCTTCAACCCAAGTAGTGGGTCTGTTCTTATACATTGAAGGTGCAGTTTGTGGGGGAAAAACTGGAATCTTACATCCACCTATTTAACCTGCTTGGTCATTAGACTAAGCACGAATTCCATTAAAGTCCTCCATTATACATTATCCATCACATCTATTAATTACTTTGTTCTAGGAGTCCAGATTTTATAGCCAATTAGCAATGGACAGTAAACCTTTCCTTTTAATAATGATTTCAATTCATACATGTAGTAGTTTAAGGCATTTGTTAACTCATGGTTCAGTAATAAATATTTAATGATAGATTAGCCACAATCTCATTCACAAAAGACAACTGCTCATTTCACAGCCTGGTGAAGTCCAGCTGATAAAGAGCTGAAATAATTGAGAAATAACTGCAGTGGGAAAAAGAATAGACCTTAGGAGATGGACGTTTCTTTCCCATACCCTTTGGGACCATGTTGACACAAGGCTACATGTACCAGAGTATCCCAAGATCTCATCTCTTCAACAACGCTTGTATGTTGTGAAGAGAAAGAAGAGCTGCAGGCAGTGTGCAGTGTTTTCTGTCAGGAGGAGGAAAACCAGCAGGCAAAACATGACACGCTGATGTCCAGTGAACTTATCTTTAGTCTTACAGTGTTGGTTTGCTATTTCACTGTCCCTCTCTAATTTTATTACTTTCCTTTCCCGTTTTTCTTCACATCCACTTCGCTGCTGTCATTCTCTTTCCTTTTCTCTGTATCTATCATATTTCTGCTTCAGTAATTTCTTACTTGTTCTTTAAACCTCAACGCACTAGCATGCCACTTGCTGTAGTTGTATTACATACTCTGTACATGTGATATAATGGTGTGATATTCCACCATGCTGACATCCGGCCCATCCCTGGGCTTTAGTGAACTGTTTCTTTAATAAGCATTTACAATGTCTAGCACAAGGGGCACTCTTTCAAGAATGATTAAATCAGTGGAAACAAGACTGAAAGTTGAAAAAAGGCCCATTCATGTCCTTTTCAAATCAGAAGCTATGTACCGCATCACCAGTCTCATGTGCATGTAATCTTTGGTTTTTATGTTTCTGTGTTTTCAGTGTAATTGTCCTATATCTCAGTATGCCCTCTTCTCACTTGCTAAAATGTTTACAGCATAGGCAAACTTTACAAATATGAAAGGACCTAAAATATAATACAAACAGAACAACAACAAAAAAATATATTTTTTTCAAAATTCCTGAACATCTGCTTTCTTTGATTCTCAGGGTGATTGCTATGAATTTCTGGAGATTATAATCCTTAATCATCCTGAAATTTTAAGATCTGTTGACATCAGATGCACAGAAAGGTGTCTGAGGTGATGAAATGCTTTTCTGAAGCAGTTTCTCAATAGTGACATTAGAATGGAATGGGATCTGTCATTTGCAACAAGTAACTTTTAAAATCCAGATATCTTTCTTGGCTAGGGAAATATCTCCAAGCAATTTGAAGTCTGCTTCTGCCTAGCTTCCAAGGGAGTCCAGTGGCACAGCTAAATGCTAAATAGACTTTTGAGTGAAGTTGAAATAGCGAGGTGCCTGAGAGGAAGAAAAAATGCCAAGAAATTAATATGCCAAAATTTTTTTAATGTCAGATACAACAGGGGTCTTGTCATTTTCATTCTGCACGTTAATCACCTACAGAAATCAAATTAGATGCTACAGTCTTTTTATTATTTCCCTTGGCCTTCTGTTTTTTTTCATCGTGGGAACATTTTTAATGGTTTCACTCTGGTCAGGAGATACCTTAGTAGGCTCTTGAGGGCATTGCATTCTGTTTGTGCATCACCAAGGTATTGCTTTTCGCAGGATGTTTATTTCTTTTCCCCCCTTTCTTTTTCTCTTCCTATGTAATGTATCTCTTTACTGTTCTCTTGACTATTTTTAAGCCATTTATTTTTCTCTTCCTTTCCCTTGTCTTTTTTTTTTTTTTTTTTTGCCCTTTCTTTCATTCCTCCTTAGCCTCTCTCTTCTCTTGTGTCTCCTTTGCTGTTTTGACTATCATAGAATGATAGAATATCCTAAGTTAGAAGGGATCATTGACAAGGATCATTGACTTCAACTCCTAGATCCACACAGGACTACCCAGAAATCAAACCATATGTTTGAGAGTGTTGTATAAATGCTTCTTGAAATTTGGCAGGCCTGTTGCTTCCTATTCCAGTGCCCAGCCACGCTCTCAGTGAAGAACCTTTCCATAACATTCACCCTGAACCTCTCCTGTTGCAGCTTCATGACATTCCCTTGGGCCCTATCCCTGGTCATCAGTTCAAAGAGATTATCAGCACCTGCCCCTTGTGAGGAAGCTGTAGGCTGCCATGAGGACTCCCCTTGGTCTCCTCCAGGCTGAATGAACAGGGACCTCAGCTACTCCTCATATGTCTTCTCCTCTAGACCTTTTGCCGTCTTCATAGCCTTCCTTTGGATGCTCTCTAATAGTTCTATGTCCTTATGTTGTGGAGCCCAAAACCACACGTATTAACTGAGGTGAGGCCACAGGAACACAGAGCAGACCAGGACAATCTCTTCCCTTGACCTGCTAGCAATGCTATGTCTGATGCATCCCAGGATACGGTTGCCCCTTTTGGCTGCCAGGGCACACTGCTGGCTCATATTCAACTTGCTATCAACCAGCAGCCCCAGACCCCTTTCTGCAGGGTTTTTCTCCAGTCTCTCATCATGGATTTGTAGGCATAATCAAGAATTATCCCATCAACCAACACTTGTTAAACAAGAACTTGTTCTTGTTAAATTTCATACACTTGGTGATTACCCAGCGCTCTACACTGTCAAGATCTCTCTACAACGGAGACAGTCATCAGATCTTCCTAATGTAGTTACATCCACCAACTTACTTAGTATGTGTTCAAACCCTACATCCAGATCATTCATTGAAGAGAACTGTCCCTAAAATGGAGCCCTGGGGAACCCCACTAGTGACTGGTCACCAGCCAAATGTAATCCCTTTACTATAACCCTTTGAGCCCAAACTGTCATTCATTGTGATGGTATGGTTCCATTTGCTATTTTGTAGCATCAGTTGAACTACAGCTAATTAAAATGTTGTTTGGATCAACTGAAAGAAAATAAAGCAAAATTGTTTATAATTTGTCAATAATTTTAGTTAAGTATGTCCCACACAGGCTCCATTTGATAGGCGTAGTTATCCAAGTCCCAAAATACAGTGATATCTTAGATCTTATATGACTGTGACAGACTGTGAAGATCTCTTTGAGATGGATTAAAATAGCTTTTAAAAAGCTATTAACATAGCTTTTAATTTAAATTAAAGTTTAAAATAGCTCAGAGGTTTATGGCAAATCTTTAAAACAAAGTTTTCCTGAATCAGCCTTGTCAAAGTTCCCTACTTAAGGGCGTACAATATATTTAAAGCAGCTTTAATTTGTTCTTCCAGACATTAATCACAGAGACAGAAATTTAATGAATGTGAAATGGCATAATTGTGTTATAGGAGACAGGCTTTTCCAGCTAAAAAAAAAAAAAAAAAACTGAGAAGTTATGTTGAAAGAAACTGTGGCCTATCAGAATCTCAAGCAAACTTATAAACAGTAAACTCTTCTGAGAGTTCCATGAGACAGTAAATAACACTTCTTTTTTCTTTTATTTTTTTCTTTTAACTTTGCTGTTATTGTACATTTTCATTCAGTATTTTGTTAATGGTATGTACAGATGATTTTGTATAGCATCTAAGAAGACTTGTTGAATGCTCATTTTTGGTGAGGATAAAGTTTGATATTTATGAAGTCAAAGTTCAGTGTAGAAAAGTGCTTTGAGGTCAGGTACATCTGATTTCTGACTAACTCAGAGATGTTGGGTAAGATGAAATGTAATCAATTCTACATCTACTACTGCAGGGCAGTCTATGTGACCTCCTCTGGTACACAAGGATACGATCTTCAAAAATATATTTTGTCTGACACAGTGTACCTTTCATACAATATCACTGAGCTGGTCCATCAAATTATGAGGTTATGAGGAATATTTAATGAACATGCTTGTAATTCCAGCTAATAGCATTCTAGCCATATTAAGGAAGATACATTTAATGAACAGTAGTTCTGTGGTACTCAAATTCAAGATGTGATCTGTATATTTATTTAACTATGTAAAATTTCCAAACAGAGGAGAGCTATCTGGAATAAAACCATTATCTGAGTTTGACTATAAAATATTCCAAATATTACTGTATGTTTAACAAAAATAACTCTTATGTTTTTGTGTTTAACACAAATTGATGGAAGCAGTTAGAAATAGGTATTCAGAAAAGAAATCTTTTAAGTGTTTTGATTTTTTACATTACATGCGATTGTTGATATTGGCTGCTTTCAGAAGAGACAGAATAAATTTACAGAGAAGTACAGGTTAAGAACATAAAGATGCTAACACCAGCTGTGATGAAAATGACAGTGCTTGCTTTCAAGATAAAAAAAAATAAATAAAAAATCAGGATATGTGAGAAACATTTGAAACTATGCCAATCATTTGAAAGTGATCTTACCCATGTGTGTATTAATTTTGCAACTGTATTCATCAAAGATTTTAATTCATTTCTGTATGCATTGATCTTTTTAATCTTTAAAGTTAGCATTTGTCAACAGTAAATATGTTCAAGAACTGATACAGGAAAGGGGAGGGGAGAGTTCATACAGGTTTAGGATATAGTTGTAGTAAAAATGCAGTGAAGGCCAGCTTATTCTTTGAGGTCTTACAGCTTCTGCCATAAATATTGGCATAAATGGCACACATCGTAGAGCTATGGCATATGTTGCTTTGAAAGAAAGACATTTTCACTTGCTCAGTGAATTGAGGCTTCATGTTACTCCCTGCAGACCATGTCCTACCCCTTTCCAACCTCTCAGGACTAATGACTTATCCAGACCAAACAGCTGCATTTCTATTCAGGGCTATTATTCAGCGTGCTACTGGGGGCAGATGGTTGTTAATCGGCAGATCATTAACGTGGCAGGCCACTCTCTTTTTCTAGCCTTAGAAAGGTCACAAGGTGTTAAGTTCCCTCACTCCAGGCTGATAAGATGCATATCTTTTGATTCAGTTGGATTTTTTATGTATAACTACAATTGACTTACTGTATTCAGTGATGGAAGGATCTTTTAATTAAATATTTTTAATTCAAAAGAGTATTGTTTTTGTGGTATAAGAATGATAAAATGAGAAGGTTTAGTGTCAATTACACTGTGGCTGTCAGAAAGTTTGAGTGCTGAAATCTGGTGAATGTGAATCATAATCAGATAAGAATGAGGATGCTCAGCTGTTATTCTATCACAGTCTCCACCTATATGTGTCAATTTTCTGCAGAATTTAATTTAGCCCTAATGATGAAGAAATCTCTCTATTTGCACAGTCCTGTCAAGTCAAACTTCGGACAATCTAAATGAACTAGACGAGGGCTTCAGGGAGAAGTGACAGAGTGACATACTGAGGAGATTTTACTTTCTTTTCCATTCATGCAGGTTATATTGAGGAAGCCTGTATTATTCCATGTCCGTCAGACTGCAAGCTCAGCGAATGGTCCAATTGGTCTCGCTGTAGTAAATCATGTGGGAGTGGGGTAAAGGTTCGGTCTAAATGGCTCCGTGAAAAACCCTACAATGGTGGAAGACCCTGTCCCAAGTTAGATCACGTCAATCAGGTAATGTTATTCATATTAACATTATTGATATAGCTTTTTCCATACCGCAGGTAACCCTTTCAGCTGTATCAGGTATTGATGCAGAAAAACTACACAGCATGATGCAGATGCAGACAGAAGGAGATGGCTTAAATTTCCTCAGTCAGTGTACATGTAGGATCTGCTTTCACTGTTTAATCCTCTGCAAGAGTTTAGCACATTATCTGAAGTGTAGACTGGAGACAGTAAAACAATCTTAAATGCAGATTGTGGCAACCAAGTTTCTGGAGATATTCTCTTACAATGGTTACAGAATGTCTGATTACAGATGCAAAAACTGCTAAGATTCTTAGTGATGTTCTTCAACCATCTTAGATCAGAAAAATAATAAAAACTTCTCAAACACTCTGAGTGTTGTCTCAGTATTGTTTAGGGTGTTTTAATCAAGCTGGAGCTTGACCTTCCAGCTACACTAGCACTCATACTTGCAGTTCCAGTGAGGAATGTGCTTCTGCACTCAATATCCCAGTTGTCCCACTAACCACGCTTGATTTTCCAGTACAGCACAGTCAGGCTGCGCAAAACTCTTCAAATGAAACTAAGCCAGGAGACGTGATCCCAGAGCACACCAGGAGTGCTTTGAGCAGTAATGAACATTTAGTCCGTGGGACCAAGTTAACACTAATCCAAGTTAAACCTCTGAAGCTTGTTTTTGCTCCTGTTTGCTTGAAGAGCTTTAGAAAGAAAAACACTACCTTTTCAATTAACTTACACTTTTCAAAGTTGATTTATATTCATATTATCATTGAATTTAATTCACTTTACCAAGACATATTGAACAACCACATGATCTTCTTTGTAAATATTCAAAGATTGGAAAAAAGTGTGCTGTCAATTGACATTTGAATAAAATGCATGTACTTAATATTATCCTATTGACATTTTGCTGGCATAGACTGAAATGGCTCGTTGATCTAATTTTTTACTTTAGGGAATGTAATTATTTCTAATTTAGAAAATAATAAGTGTTAAACTGCAACTGATAAACTAAGTTTGTGATCTACTTTAACAGAAAAGAAACTAGGAGGAAGGTTGCTGGATTTTGGTTAGTGTGTAAAAATGTTTTTAAATAGGAGGAATGTATTTCAATAGGAACAAATCATTGTCTATGCAATAGTCTTTTCCCTTTAATATTCGTATAGTACATAATAGCCTAGTATCTTTTTTGCATCGAAGGTGATTTTGCCTCTCATATGCAACACCATTGCCCTCTACTGGTACTTTAACTCGAATCTGTTGTTGCAATGTTACTTGGTGCTTAACAAACAATAACAGATGATTCAAAATGTAATTACTGTAAAATGAAATTGAAATACTGTACTTCATGAGAAGGGAGTCCTGCAGATAATGTAGTAATGTCAAAAAGTTTAGAGGCTATATCTTTCAATTTTAAATACATTCACCATCAATTATTAAGTCGGGACATCTCAGAAATGTGTGGAGGAGAATATGCCTGCATCCTAATGACCAGGGAACTGTCAGTTAATTAATTAATCCAAATCTGATCCACTATCCATTCATTTGGAAAATTAGTAACACTACAGAATATTTATTTCAATTATTAAATATAATATAGTTTTATATATGTGTATATATATATAACATGTTTACTTGCACACATACAAAACATAATGGTTAGACTAGGTCTTTGCTAGCTCAAAAACCTGGGAGATGATGTACAGAGGGGCTACACTTGTAGGCAAAATCTAAGAATTCAGCCTCTGAGGAAAGACTGCAACATGTAGTCTGGCCCACAGAAGAGAAGATGGGAGAGAACATGCAGGCAGTATGCAAGCATGTACATAAAAGGCTGTTGCAAAGGAGGAGGAAATAATCCATTTTCCATGGCCATCGTGGATAGGATAAAAAGCAGTAGGCTTTGACTGCTGCAAACAGATTTGGGTTAAGCCTTGGGAAAAGTTTTTAAAGGTAAGGCTAGTGGAACACGGGAATAAAGTGCTTAAGATGTCTGTCAAATTTTAAGAGCAGGTTACTCAACATCTGTCAGGGCTGACATCTGTATTTTGTCGGGGGCTGAACACAGTGAATGCTAGATATCTCATGTAGCCTGTGTTCTCCTGTCCACTCCTGGGCCACACATGCTAGGGTGGCTCCCAAACCACTCTCCAGCTGAATGCAGCTTGCTCTCTACCTGCTTCACTAGGCTAAAAGTCATCATAATTACAATAATACTATAGTCAGGATTCTTATAGGATTCTATTGATGACTTTCATAGGATTGCAATTGAAGAGGCTAATCTGAGGTTGTTAGAGGAAATAACAAGGATAAGTGAATCCCTGGCTTCAGGCATTATTTGCTCCATTATCCAGCAGATGCAATCCTTGTGCTAACCAACTGTCATGGCCTGCAGTCATAGTTACAGAATGCAGGTAGGGTCCAAGTAACATCACTAAATATATGTAATGCAATATACAGTTCTGCTTTGGCTTTCTGGCAAGAAATCCAATGTTTATGTTACTGGGAGAGCTGATGAGTATGCAGGTTTTAAGTATTTCTTCTTATTCTTATAAGAAGAATTCTCATTTCTTACATATTTCACTTATCAATATGAGATGTATACAGACCAGACATTTCCCTAAACTAAGGCTTCCCTATTTTCATTTTGGAAATTCTTTAAAAGAATAAATACAGTGCTACTTCTCATGGTACTACAAGTTGTGCACTGAGTCTGGTAGTTTGCTTAATATGCATTTACACCACTGATCTTCACATCTGAGTTAATGGCTACATAGACAGCCCAAATGTTCTGACTATTCTGGTTTTGTTGGGCATAGACGTAGTGATATATCAGATTTTCTGCACATTTATTGTTCCAGGGATTTTTTTGTGACTTCAGGTTTACTGAAAAACTGTCAAACCATCAGTGCCCTTTTTCCATCAAAACAATGTCCTGGAAAGAAATTAAAGACTTATTCAAGAGAATGTCTTAGTTGAAGTCATAGAATATTGTCTGTAACAAAAACTAAATGACTAAAAACTATCTAAATACCTATGTTTCACTCTAATCATTCTTTCTTTTTTATCTTTCATTTTTCTTTTGGGTTCATGATGATACTTTCTTCAGGCTCAGGTAAGAGATTCTAAAATAGACAGAATCTTAACATGTGCTTCCTGATTGTGCTCCACTGTTTACATTATCTGCTTTTTTTTTTTTTTTTGTAATGTATTATTAAGAAAATGTATGAAAAACATATATAAATTAACAAGATACTATTTCAAGTCTGTATTCAAATATATGCGTAATGCTAATGCTAGAACACAAAATATATTAGAATGACTTGAGGTGAGTAGAAGTGAGCTGATATATATTGATATCATTTACCTTAAGCTCACCTCTCCTTAAAAAAAAAAAAAAAAAAAAAAAGGGAGAGAAAGTTTACCATAAATAAATAAATAAATAAGAGTTTATATGTAAATCATATTGATGTTTCTGGTAGAAATGATACAGCATGAGTTTAGAGAAAATCAGGGAAATCAGGGAATCTGTCATTGGATGATTTTTTAACTTTTGACTTTTTTTTTTTTTGTTCCTGTGGCTTTGTATCGAATACTTTATCTGTATTATTATTACAGCCCCCATATTAGCAACTTTTGTAGATGCCAAATTACATTTGTTATTCTTATTAAAAAAGAACATTAATTTTTTTCTTCTTCTATGTCAGCATGATCACTATTGCATGCAACATTGCTTGCATGCAACAAAACTGACACTCAGTGTATATTCCAGGTATATGAGGTAGTGCCATGCCACAGTGACTGCAGCCAGTACATATGGGTTACTGAGCCCTGGAGTGTCTGCAAGGTGACCAATGTGGACTTGAAAGAGAACTGTGGAGAAGGTGTTCAAACAAGGAAAGTCAGGTAAAACAATATCATTCCTCCTTCAATTTCAAGAACCTTAACTTTCAGTCATGGCTGTATTTAATTTGATGTAATTCTGATTATAGCATTAAGTTTGTCCATTTGGCTCATATAAATCAGCAACCTTCAGTGGGTGCAGTAGAACTTGGTCTACTGATTTTGAAGACAAACTTTAATTTCTAGTTTATAAACTGAAGTATATGATACTTCTATGATCTATATGATAAAATGTACAATTTTGGTGCTTTTCTAAATTCAGAATGGCCCTCTTTCTATATGAAACCATGATATAGGGGGAAAAAAAACACCACTTTCTAAGTACATATACATTCAGGAATAATAATTGTGCTTATTACAGGAAGGAGTGGCAAAAGTGAATAGAATAAAATAAGAGTCCATAAATTTTCCATTGTTTAGTGATCTGTTGAAGCTGATCTAAGCATCTTGTATGCTTGCTCATCATCCTAGACCTCTAATCAAAGTCTAATTAAAATTAGTCTCACATGGTATGGTACACAGCAGGTAAAGCAGTAGATTTTGTGGTTTGTTTTTTGTTGTTGTTGTTGTTTGTTTGTTTTTTTTTTGTTATTGTTTTGTTTGTTTTGTTTTATAGCTAACTGCAACACGGCACACAACTTGAGGTTATATATTTGAATAATAAAGTATAAGATGAATTCCATGTTGAAGGTCCCAAATTTAAACTATATGTAGTGAACTGCTAAAAGTTCTCTTTTTTCCTCCCACAAGTACTTAGGAACTGGCACATTCACTAGATTTTGTTCAAGATAACACCATTTCTTCAGTTTAAAGATTAACTTCCAGAGGGTCCTAGTCTTAATATTTGCTTGACCAACATTAGACTGCACAACTCTTCTCACGCAATAGCATCTAAATAGATTCCCATATTCAAAATACTCCAGTATGAAAAATCAGAATTAATCAGTATTTCTGCTGAAAAATAGACTTCAAAACTATCATCAAAAATGAAGAAATATAAAGATTTCATCCCTCTGGGACTAAAAACCTCTAAATTTTCATTTATCAGCACATAATGGATCAGAGTACTAACTCCATGAAGGAAATATATGCTCATGCTGTAAATTAGTGATTAACACTAAGAATATACAACAAAATTTTTAATATTTTTAGATATGAAATTATTCATTGAAGCATTCTCAAAATATTTTTAAACTATCCATGATTCACATTATTCTGACTTAGGAAGTAGGTTAACGTCAAGTAAATCACTTACCCAGAAACTCTCAGAAAATAATTGACAAGAAATGTGTAAATTCTGTGCATTTTGTCATATGGCAGTCATCTGTAAAAACAAGGATTATTTTTGTCTCTTCAGCTTTGCTTGAATATTCATAGATTAATACCTAATTCTGTTACTTCAATTACTTGATTATTATGTGCTGACAAACTGTTAAAAAGCTTCAGAATCCTGCGGTTTATAGTAATTGTACAAAATCCATGGCAAATGCAGTTTATGTGCAGTTCTTTTTTCCAGGTGCATGCTAAACACTGTGGATGGTCCTTCTGACACTGTGGAGGACTATCTGTGTGATCCTGAAGAGATGCCACTTGGTGCTAGAAAATGTATCTTACCTTGTCCTGAAGATTGTGTCATGTCTGAATGGGGATCATGGTCTCGATGTTTTTTGGTAAGTGTACCATTCTGTGTAACATTTATGGTTTTAGAAGGATGCTTTAAAAATATATGAATTACTGTGCAAAGATGCTGAATTGAGCAGTGAGTACATGTGTAAATATTTATATTTACTGTCATCTTTGGGATCATTGATACTTGGTTGCAAATGAACTGTGCCAGTATCTTTCATTCAGTGAAGCTATTCCCAAAAAGTACCTCTTACTAAATAAAAATGTCACAAATGGGCATTCTTCAGTGTAGTGTAGGTTCTGTGTGGTGGAATAGCTTCAACTATAGCTTGTGTCTAGCTGTGATCCCCTCCGTAGCAGGAGAGTATAGTCAATGTACTAAAAACGTCACTATCCCGTAAAGAGCAAAGTCTGTAGATTAACACTGACCACAAAAAAAATAATCCTGGGTCTCCCCTTCCTTTTCTGTGAGGAATCTCCAAGTAAAAAAAAAAAATAATAAAAAAATAAGGTTTCAGGACCTCTGAGTATTCAGACTCTGGTGCACTGTAGTGAAAGTGAGCATCTGGAATTTATGAATGAGATAATGTCAAAGCATTGTTAGTGAAATATGAACTAGTTAGGAAAATACCAAGGTGTTATCCAGTTAGAGTATATTTCACCTTGGGTGGTACTAAGGTGAAACAGCAGACTAAATTCCTTCTGAAATAACAAGGAAATACTTTCTTATAGGCAACAACATGAGCCCATTATTTTACATTTTCATTTTGTGAAGATACTTGAAAGGTTGTTACAGTATTGCATCTGAACCCTGAAAAGGCATCAGGGTTCTGAAATATCAACGCTCTTTCCAATTTCTCTTTCAAGCCATGCAATGGAAGCAATGTTCGTGAAAGGTCAGCTGAATTGCTGAGACAACCAGATGAAGGAAAGTCTTGCCCTCCTGCCACTGAGACAGAAGTCTGCACTTTGAACAAAAACTGCTACCACTATGACTACAATGTGACAGGTATTTGGGTCTCATATGTAGTGACAGTTTAGGACTATGACTGAATTCCATTCACCTTATAGGATGTATTTTTCAGCTTTCCAGTCTTATCCAGAGTGAGCCATGGGGCTTGTGCTAAGAACTGATACACTTTATTTGATTTAGACAATATATTACTGGAGACTTTTCAACTTGGGTATAGTGTCCATGCTGTAACTGCAGGAAATTAATTTCTATTATTGTTTTGTGATTTTCGCAAAATCCATGCAGATCAAACCAAATATGAACTTTTCAGGATGACATCATTGTACATTCCATTTGTAGTAACAGTGGCTACTTCCAAAAATGTGTAGCAGCTGGCTTCCATGAGCATTTACATGTGTAAAAGTTCCCATGAGGACTGTTTTAGGACATCAGAATTAGAATTAAATGGGAAAGTGGATCATTATGAGTCTTATCTAAAGTTTCTACTGCCCTAATGAATTCCTCATTTGCAGACTGGAGCACATGTCAGCTCAGTGAGAAGGCTGTCTGTGGTAATGGTATCAAGACACGAATGCTCGACTGTGTTCGCAGTGATGGCAAATCAGTTGACCTGAAGTACTGTGAAGAGGTGAGTGGGTACCTGTGAGTAAGCTCCTTTCTAGTGGTACTAATTAATGCTGAGCCATCTAAGCTGTACAGCATGTAACCCATCATCGCCAGATGTTTCACAAAGCTATTCATGGATTGTTAAGTACCTCTGAAATGAACAGTGCCATCAACAGTGATTTTTATACAATTTCCTTTTAAGTGCCTCCATGAAGGTATGCTAATTATTATGTCCTGAAGGAAATGACTTAGAAACAATAATTAATAAAGTAGAATAAAGGTAATAAATCTTAATCAGAACACTAATCATCATTCTAATTTGATACAATTTCTGCATGGAGCTTTGGACAGCTGCCAGTATCAATCATTTACTCAATGTGTTGGAAAATATTTCTCACATGCCATTCGGCAGCTGGGTTGAATGTTAACTTCTCGTATCCAGCTGTGCAATGCAAAAGGTACCCAAGCTAGTGTGAAAAAATGTGTAGCATGAATGAAATATTAATGAAATGGAAGAAAAAAAGGAGAGGTAATCAGCAGATAGGAACCCTTACATTTTGAAAGACCGATTTTGCAAATGTTCAAATTATCTTCATATTTTACAAGACTGTTTTTATGGTATTTTGTGCATCGATCCTAATGTTTTTAGTCACATGGAGATAGTAATATGAAGGAAAGGGGGAAAACAACACAAGTCTTATCTGTGTAAAAATTAACTGAACTCGCGTTGGCAACCATTCCCCCACCACATCAGAAACAAAATCACTTGCAATGGGGGACTAAGGTGGAGTGCCCTCCACAGCAGCTTTGGTGCAGACACCTCTTCTGTTGGACCTTCCTGGCTAGTAGCTGCTCTTCAGGACGTACCTGTAGAGAAAGGAGTCTTGTCAGAAGCAGAGGGAGTCATGTGCCTTGAACTATGGTTTTACAGCAATGTATTAGATCTATTTAGGCCTCTCTAACTCCCTCCCTAATCCTGGATTCTTAAATTCATAGGTTCTTAGAAAAGGCAGAAGTTTTCAGCTGAGGCTTGGCACCCAGCTTTTGTGCCAAGTTTCTCCTTACATCTTGGGATTAAAATCAAATCTAGTAATATGATAATTTATGTCTCAGGAAAAAAATCAGGATCTGCCCACCTGCCAGCAAGTTTCTCTGAAGTTAATAGCAGAATGCATTAATGCATTATTTTAATGTTTTAATACATTAAAATAAAAATTTTGGCTCTTGGTTTATTTGTAGGAGACAGCAATATTGATTATTTCATACGAAAACATAATATAAAATATCCATCTACATTAATATTTCAGCAGAAAAAAAAATGACCTTTATTAGATATTTAGGGGAAATATATTTCTTATTCCATAAAGACATTAAATTATTCCTATTGTTAACCAAAAAATTAATTTAAGCAACATTTAGAACAAATTTTTTTTTTATACATTGAAATCTCATTGCAGAAAACCTCTGGAGCTTTCCAGCTCCAGAAGAAATGAAAGTTAATTCCCAGAGAACTAATTAGGGCAACAGAGATAACAGGGATCTCAAAAACAACTTGCCGTAAATGACTGGCAAACAGACATCACTGTGATACAATTTTATTTGCCCTGTTGATTTGCTAGACCATATAGAGATACATCTTCCTGCAGAAAGCTCTTATCCACACCCAAGTCAGACTGTTAAAGCTATTTATTGAATAATGGATTTGTAAGCAGTAGTACAGCAAGGTCAAAGGCTGAACCAATAACTGTGAGGAGTAAAACCTGTTAACCTGATTAACAAGAAAGCCAAGCTGTTCAGATCTTACCAGCCCCTTCATTCTAAAGATGTGAAAGTGAACTGTGCGACCTTCCAGGCCATGAGAGGAGAGTGCTGAAGAAATCAAAATGCGTGTACATGCACCGTGCACTTCTCAGTAATCTAATCACAGGCGGTCCTTCAGGTGTGTTTTTTGTTGTTGTTGTTGTTTTGTTTTGTTTGTTTGTTGGTTTTTTTTTTTTTTTTTGCATTATAAGGGTAGTACAGAAATACTAAGCTCAAAGTAAGGTATGTGTGGTTAAAGAGACTTATGATAAGAGAAAGGTGAGATAATATTGTAATGATTTAACTCATGAAATTTCCCTGGGCTATCATAGAACTTTATATTAGCTGTCTGAATAAAGCAGACATTTTGTTAAATTTATGTGTAGATACATTTATAGAATTAAGATTCTTGTCAATATATGCAAGGAAGGGAGATCACAGTAGCTAAACCTATTCTGATCCCTTTAAAAATGAAGGTCCCTGACTGCAATGTCTGACTTGCTTTATAATTTATGGTTCAAGAAACTAATAAAAGCCATATATTAAAAAACACCCTTCACACTGTCTTTTGACTATCACCCTCTTCAAGTACGACCATCTCCAGGTCTAAAATTTCTTCTAAACTCCTGAGTTGTGGTTATTGCTTTCCTAATACATTTCATGTGATCTCATGTTTGTTTCAGTCAATCAGCTAAGAAGCTAACCAGTCATCCTGATTAGTGCCAGGATAAATCAATTTCTAGAGCTTATTTCCAAGTCCTAGTTATGTTAACATACTTCTCTTCAAACTCTCAAGACAGAGTGATATTGCATTACTTGGTCTCTAGCTCCACAAAATTAGCACATGACAAAAACTCATTTTACCTTGAATACTTGAAAATAAAATCACCTAAAGCAAGCTGGCCCTGGTCATGTTTATAGGCTTATTTTTGTTCATTTACCTGAAATTAAAGATCACAAAAGCCTGAAAAGCAGCAGTTTTATTTGTATTAGTAAGCAAATGAAAAACTTTGTTTTATTGACAAATAGTCTGCCTGTCAGATTACATGATTAACCTCCATCAGAGGCTAATCTGCAGTGCCAAACAGTCCTAGAAACAAATATAGATGCTTTCTGTGGATCACAGGGTTTATGGAACATGCTGGTCTGGCAGCTGGCTGCCCCTGGCGTGTATAACCATGAGTACAGGATGCTCAGCACTAGCATTTCAATGTAACTCCAGTGTTTGGCATTCTCTAATCAGAAACCACAACTCATACAGAACTCATCCAGCAGCCCTTTCAGATAAGGGAACTACTGAACAATTTTCCAAATGTTTTCTCAGATGGATTTTGTAAGGTCTGCAAGATGAACTCTGATCCTTCAAATTGTTATAAATGTTATACCATGCAGCCCTAACACTGTTCCATACTGACACGAATCAGATGAACATATATAACAAAATGAAGGACGGAGAGGGATGAGAAAAGAATATGTGATTAATATCAAATTAGAGCCTGCAAATTGTTCCCCACATCCACTTCAGCAGCACATCAACGTCTAAGATGTGCAAATGGCAGATCCCTAGGGGTAATCTGGCCTTTGACTTTCTCCTCTTCACCTCTGTTGGGCTTTTCCTTCTGTAGTTGCTAAAGTCCAGCTGAGAAGGCCAGTCCTAAAAGAGAGAAGTCATGTTTCTCTAATTGCCAGGAATGAATTCAGCAGGCTTTGAGCCTTTGCATCAGAAGATGACCCAAATGCCAAGACAACTTCAAAGACTATTCTCTGGTTTCCTAATTATCCAAATTACAGATTATCCAAAGGTTTAAGGTATTGACTTTATGCGACAGCTAGATAATCAAGGTTATACTGTGCTACAGAGAAAAGCCAAGAACGTGTTCTTTGATGTATAAAACAGAACAGAAGTCTAAAATCTAATTTGTCTCAATATAACGTACTACAAATGCAAATTTAAGACTTGGTGAGTCTATCATGGTGAGGCATTTACAGTACTTGTGGTAGTTTATTTGTGGAGAATATGTTAATGTTGTGCCTAATTATTGCTCTGTGCTTGCATGTAGTAGGAAATTCTGGTTTTACTTCCTTTTTAAAGTCTTAACTGCGGGTTTTATGCCATTAACCTTTGCAGTCATTAAAATTAATAAGTTGTGAAGAGTCTAGTTTGCCTTTTTTTTTTTTTTTTTTTCCTTTTCTTTAAAGTCATCTCCTTGGAGATATCCACGGCTGTCTGGGATTATGAAAGGCCTCAATGGTGATCAAGGTTCACTGGTGAGAGCCAGTGAAGAGGACAGTCTTTTATGCTGGGAAGCTGCATATCTCTTCATATTGGCAGAACTGATTTTTTTTTCACATTTTATATCATACACCTAATAATCAACATATTCTTTTAACTCATTCTGAAGCTGTGCAGGCTGAAGAGATTGTTATTGTCATGCTAATATTTATGCCATCAGTTCTATTCCATTTTGCATTATATATTCTCATGTGTGTTAGCCGGAATCTCTCTTCCGCCTTGGATGGAGAAAATCTGCAGCACAGGAGTTTATAAGTGGCTTTACAAGGTCAGATCAAAGGCCCATGTAGCCCACTGTGCTGTATCTAAGCACAGACATAGAACTATATCTTTCCTGTGGGGACTGCATTATTTTATAAACAAGATTATGTTTGCTCAAGCACCTGTTTTCAGCTATTGGACTGTCCTCACCAAATGTGTTTTCTTTTTGTTTAAACCTTCAGATTGTTCTACCATTAACTTTTTCAGTCTTTCTCAAGCTCTTAGAAACTTGTTACATATGCAACATCTTTGACAAACAGACTATCAAATGTATGCTCAACCTCCTCCTTTTGTTAGTTTTGAACCTGGCTTCTGTCATCACTTGCTAAATAATGCTAATTTCAGAATAGCATTCTCTAGCACTAGGGGCAGCCTTGAACTAAATTCAGCTGTTAATAGCTTATACTTCAGTATTTTTATATTCCTAATTCAAAATACTTCAATGATACTTCACAAATTGCTTTGTCCTCTATCTATTGTATTGTCAGAGAATGTGGGGACTCCAACATTGCAAATGCAATTTAAGACAGGTCAGAGAGAAGCTTATTAACTGTGATCATTGACATTCAGACATCATCACACTCTCTACCGCCCTGCATCAGAAGTAGCGTGGTCAGCGTGACTAGGGAAGTGTTTGTCCCTTCATACATGACACTGGTTAGACCACATCTCAAATATTGTGTTCAGTTTTGGGCCCCTTGCTACATGAAAGACTTGCTTGAGCATGTGCAGAGAAGAACAATGAAGCTGTTGAAGGGACCAGAAAACAAGGCTTATAAAGAGCAACTAAGGAAATTAAGGTTGTTCTGTCTGGAGAAGAGGAGGCTGAGGGGAGATCTCAACACTCTTTGCAATGATCTGAAAGGAGGTTGCAGTGAGGAGAGTGTCAGTCTCTTTTCTCAGGTAACAAGTGATAGGACACGAGGAAATGGTGTAAGGTGCACCAGAGGAAGTTTAGAATGGATATTGGGAAGAACTTCTTCCTGGAGAGGTGATCAAGCTTTGAAACAGGCTGCCCAGGGAAGTGGTGGAGTCCCCATCCCTGGAGGTATTAAAGAGATGTGTGGACATGGCACTAAGGGACATGAGTTAATGATGGGACTCGTTCAGTCAGGTTGGTGGCTGGACTTAATGATCTTAAAGATCTTTTCCCACCTAGATGATTTTATGATTCTATGAAGTTAGATTCTAAATGTCCTAATTGCTTTACTTTTTATTTAGTAATGACTTCATGTTTCCTTAAAGCTTATTTGTTTCAGATTCACCCTGTCCAGTGCATACACTGCACTGTTGACACATACTGGATGTTACATGCTGACCATTGAATGTTTTCTTTTAGCTTGGTTTGGAGAAGACATGGCAAATGAATACATCTTGTGTGGTGGAATGTCCTGTAAACTGCCAGCTCTCTGACTGGTCATCTTGGTCTGAGTGCTCTCAGACATGTGGCCTTGCAGGTCTGTATGTATTTACAGAATATTTTAAAAACAGCTTTTTTTTTTTTCATTTTCTTTTATTTTATTTGTTTTAAGTAAAAGAAGTAATATCTCTTTATGCAGAACTAGAAAATGTAGGTAGTTAGGGTGAATGACGGGGATCTAAATCAACTTTATTCATGGAAATATTGTTTTGATGAGATCATACTCAGGAGAATGAGAATTTGGCCTAAAGTAGTTTCTGACTCCAGGAACAAAGTGAGATATGGTGAATGATATATTGAGACCAAAAGAAACATTGAGGTAAATATTTTTATTTCTCAGGGAGTGGGAGGACAGGGTGTATGATTTCCTCTTGAATTTAACCAGTGGTGATTTTAGAACAACAAAACATGTAGAAGTACATAGTGATTAGAAACGATAACTTCAAGAACCACAAAAAATATCATATTTTTAAACACAAAACAAGAAGCAGGGGAGAGAGTTGCTTTCACAGTGATCACATTAATTTGATTTTTCCCAAATGTTGCTGATTAATATGCAAGTTTTTCAGTATGTATGCAATTCTAGTTATGGAGGAGTCTTGTTATTTATTTGTACTTATATGTATCAGAAGACTTAGAAGTACTGTTGTACTAGGCAATTACGATATACATACTGCTGAAATAGGAAGGAGGAAGCTCTGCTATGAAACCTCTTTATTCCACAACCTATCTGGAATATGTCACTGTCCTTATTGGACAGTTAGCAGTGTATGGAATGCCATTTCAGCTACTAGGCTCAGAGTAAATCGATCTTCATGGAAGAGCCTGAAGTATAAATATAGATAAGAAAATGGCAGTAGCTGTTATATTTTGTTCTCTTATCTATGCTATATTCCTTAGAAAAGGAAGTGATGTTACTGAGTGGGACTGCCATAGCAATTATTTTTCTGGGGAGCCACTGAGCATCCCCAGGGAGAAAGACATCCAGACTGCAGGAAGAGCTAAGAAAGGCAGGAAAGGAAACAGAAACTCTGGCAAGGAAAGCACCAACAGTGGAGAGGAGAAAGTGCTTACAGAGACAGGCAGGCATGAGGAAATGCTTCTTTGGAGCAGCAGGGGACAAAGTTTACTTAGTCCTGCTGATGTAGCCTATTATGTTTTTTTTCTTTGGGGTTGAGTGAAGAGTCCTCGAACCGCTGCAAAATCTTCATGGATGGACAGGGAAAGTTGCAAACTGCTCCTTGGTGCTGGGATCCCACAGTTAAAAAACATACAATTAGTATTGTGTTTTAACACAATATGTATTAACTCAGGGAAAAACAGGAGCAAATTCCAGATAAACAGTAAGAATATCCACAGAAGAGCCACAAACCTTTACCTTCAGAAGTATTTTTCCCAAGGCTTCTGAATTAGGAAATTCCTACTTTTGTTTGCTGTTACAGGAGCAATCTGAAATCCTGATCAGACATCCTTCTTCATGCAGTACTGAATAAAAGGTGTCTGTCTCAGAAAATATAAATCCATGTAACAAGCAAGAGCCAGCACATTTGCTTTACAGTCTGATTTTTCAAATATGAAAAAAAAAAAAATTACATTATTAAAACACAATGCTTTTCACCAACACAGAACCATCTTGAAGAACAAATCAATCTAATCACTTTGTTGTTATTTATATTATTGTTTCTCATTTACAGGAAAAATGATCAGAAGAAGGACCATAAATCAACCATTTCAGGGTGATGGGAGGCCTTGTCCTTCTCAGATGGAGCAATTCAAACCTTGTCTAGTAAAACCTTGTTATCGATGGCAATATGGTCAATGGTCTGCATGCAAAGTAGAGGTAAAAGCCATAGGGGACTTTGAAGTTACGGAGCTTGTATAACTAGGCTCATTTGTGACAAGCTTGGATATCTGCTTCAAAGCAGTGTAACCAATTTGCTTCCATATCTCTTATACAAAAGGTGAAGGTTTATTCTTAGAGTTCATATTTGTCAACAGATATAACAATGCCCTACAGATATTCAAAGTATGAAGGTAAACTTTGGTAGCTGCACAGCATTTTTACTAGTAATCAAAATCCTTATAGTGTAAAAGTATATCTGTGGAAATAGATAAGCATCCTTAGTGAAAAAGCCTCATACTAGAAGAAATCTCCACTTGAGATACTATTGTGGTTTCAATTTAAAATCATAAGCTAGCTGAGTACTTTAACAGTGGTAGCAGCAGAATATTTTTTTAGTTTCAAAAGTAAAGAACAATGCCTTTTTCCTACTCAAATGAATGTCTGAGTAGTATAGTTAGGCAAAAAAATAATAGGAGATAATGACACACAGACCAGTTTTAGTCTTTTGGTACTGTCTCTGTCCAGCATCCATGTATTTCCTTCCACAGGATGCTCAGTGTGGAGAGGGGACACGAATGAGGAACATTTCCTGCGTGGTTTTTGACGGATCCACTGAAGATGTTGGTAAAGTAGTAGATGAGGAATTCTGTGGAGAAATAGAGCCTATTATAGATGGTAATAAGAAGATGGTGCTTGAGGAAACCTGCACTGTTCCTTGTCCAGGTAAGAAAGCTATTCAAATAAATGTTGTGTTTCAAGACTGGCAGGTATCCTTACTGTTATTGGTGCCTCAGTGAGCAGCAGGAAATAAAATCCTTTTCATGTGCTTTACTGATTTGACTAATCCATCAAATGACCAATAGAATTATGGCTTAAAGACAATATATTATTATTTGTTTAAATACCATTTTTTAAATAATATAAAATGCATCTCAGCCACAGTTTGTAACTAATATGAATGTATTTTTTTCATAATAATATTTTGAAATAAAACTCTTGAAGAAAGAATGCTGATATACAGCTATGTATTTGCTTTAAGCTTATAAGACCACATAACAGCTTTATTAACACTTTTAATGGTTGCTGAGAACACAATGTGTTTCATGGGTGTCTATGGAAATTAAGCTACGGAGTCTTATTTTTTTTGTTGTTGTTTAAAGGGGCTTTTCCAAATGAAAGCAATATTTTGATCTCTGAGAAAATTTGAGTGTCTCTAGTACTTAAACTCTGCGGACCTGACATTCACTGTTACTGCACGTTGACTGAATCCCCTCCTACTGACACTGCTACTGAGAAGGTTTAAGAGCCTATAGCACTATTTAATTTCTAGTAAAGCTCTTCCAGTTCATTTCAAATGCTTACTTGTAGAATTTTAAGTATATTTCTCTTGTTCAGCAGAGTCATTAGTGATGTGTCTTCAGAAGTAGTGATTAACTCCTTCAGTATTAATGTAGCTAACATTCTGTTCCAGTACTACATTCTTGTCCTTTTGCAACTCTCTTTTTTCTCAGAACAATTTTCCAATTAATTTCAGATTCATTTTCCAATACAAAGTACTTAAAAATGGAGAAGCTTCATACACTATATAGAATCTTTCATCTAGACTATACACAGCATTCCAACTGCATGATTTTCACATATTTCTACCTTTTAAATAAGAATTGGAAAAATAAAATGCTGTTATGCTTTGTTATTAGTCAAATATATATACAAAAAAGATGTTGCTTACTGCTTGATTTTAAATTTTGCTGAGCAGTAACCTGTTCTTCAACAATCTCACATTTAGCCAGTACAGATAACTGCCCTGTGGGGATGTGCTAATGACATGTTCCAACTAATGTTTCCAAAAATCACTACTTGCTTTCCTATTATGCATACATCAGTTCTTCAATTATTCATTTCTTCACATGCTTTCCTAATGTTAGCAAATAAAATACCTTCATTAATCAGGCATCTGGTCAACACAGTACTGATTGTATCTGTCATCAGTGTAATGCAAGGTAGCATGAATTTTTAATAGCTCTTTCACTGAAATAATGAGAACTAAGAGGTTTATTTATGAGTCTGTGTACAGTCTAGTTCCATTTTATACTGCAGTTTTAACAAAATGCTCTTTTTATGTTCTTCCTAAGATCTTCCTTAATGTTCTTTAGCCAAACTCACTAACTTATTTCACCAGTAGAATTTTATTTTTCAGTTTTATGCTATAACATCCTGCATCTCTCCATAGCATGGAATAGGCAGAATAGACACTTTAATTGCTTTCCCTTTTCCTTTTTGTATAAGTCATTTTTAAAAATAGGAATGAAAGCACCTAAAGTGGGAAAATTAATAAAAGGTTTTGAGGATTTGGTCTTTTTTTTTTTTTTTTCTAAGACATACTCATTGCCAAAACCTCTTCACATATTGGTTACTTTTCACCTTATAAAATTACTGCTTGACAGGGGACTGTTATTTGAGAGAGTGGTCAGAATGGAGCCTTTGTCAGCTAACCTGTGTTAATGGTGAGGATCTTGGCTTTGGAGGGATACAAGTCCGGTCTCGAGCAGTCATCATTCAGGAGTTAGAGAATCAGCATCTCTGTCCAGAACAGGCTTTGGAAACAAGACCATGCAATGGTAAGCACCAAAATACACATAAGACCATTACCCTTCCTGTAAGAAAAAAAAAAAATACAGAGCTACAGCAAGTTTGTTTTCTTTCTGCTGAGGTTATCAAAATTAGGAAAATATGGGAAATTATGGGAACAGAGAAATGCACTCAATTTTTTTGTTTTCCGAACAGAAAAACTTATGTTAACTATCACATGTTTCCACTTTAACCACTGTTATTTTTAATCCTTTTTTAATAATGAAATATCTTTGTGTGGTTTGGGGAAAAAAAATAATAATTGCCTTATCTTCTTGATAACTTCCTAATAAAAAAAAAGGTCTTTTAAGTTTTGATGCATAACTGAATTTAGAATTCTGTTTACCCTTTGAATTTTTGTTAATCACATGACAATGACTTTAGAAAGTATCCACCATACTGCTGGTTCTGGACAAAGTATCTAAGAAAAATCATTTCCTGTCCATTGAGATGCTAGACATATAGAGCAAAAAGGAATTTTATAAGTGAGCTCAGGTACAGAAAGATTTAAGACTGATTGTTTTATCCCAGAGAGGTGTACAGCAGAGCAGAGATGTGAAGCCAGATACAGCCCAGCCTACTTTACTATTCACTGGAGCAGTGACCGAAGCTCAGCTTACCAGGAAAGAAACCTGACTCTTAAATGGCTCTTGCACAACAGATGGGCCACAACCATTACAATGTCTGGAAATGTCTGTTTTGCCCATTAACTGAATTGGGTTTACTCCACATACAGTGTAATGAACATTATAGTTAGTGTCCAGAAGATGTCTGGTCTATCAGGTTATGTATCCACTATGTGCAGACCTCCATGTGTACAGTGTACCTTTCTAAGTTTCTGGGTGAGGGAAGGTCCCCGTAAAAAGCATTAAATTTAACACATCTGGTCTACTGATGAGCGTGGCCAGTGGTAGCCTAAAACCTTATCACCAACTTTCTTGAAAAGTAGATGTTCTCTTTGTAGATGGCCAGTGCTATGAATACAAATGGATGGCTAGCCCATGGAAGGGATCTTCTCGAACTGTGTGGTGCCAAAGATCAGATGGATTAAACGTCACAGGTAACTTCATTTTATATATACACAAAACCCTGGAAAACAAGTGGATAACACTTTTGTTTCCAATGAATGGAAGAAGAATCTGCTAAAAACACTCATTCTTGATATATGAATCAATATACTGTTGTTGAATCGTTATATTTTTGCATACTAAAGATGTCAGTTCTCTTCCAGAATTATACAGCATGTAATGGTAAAAGTAAATACAAATGTTGTTTTCTATATTGGACCTGAAATATTTTGTATTGTATATTTTTACAAGTCATTTACATGCATCTAAATTTAGGGTTTCACATTTCAAGACCTACAACAAGCAGAACTTTTACACAATGCATATACAAATGCAGAGAGAGAAAGAAAGCTTGATAATATCAGGCACATATCATATACCTCCTTATAATTACAAAATAACAGATTTTAATAAATATGCTGATATAAATGTATTACTTTACATTAATGACATAAATGTTTAGCAGGATAGTTCCATAGACAGCTCTTAGATGTAGTTACTTTTGATACAAGCCAAAGTACAAAACACAATAAATAAAGAATGACTGAGGTCTCTGAATTCAATAAATTCTTCATACACATTTATTTTTCAGAATTAGGGTTTTATTTAATGAGAGTTATGCATTTGTTGTTTAAATAGCTTTGATATCAACCAAGGTGATTGATTGTAAGTACATCCTCAATTCCAGCTATTGTCAGGTCAGTCAAAGAGGCTGAGCTCTAATGGATGGACTGCCAATACCATACTTCTTAATGATGGAATTCACTGCAAAAATCTGTTTTGTCACTGAAATAAAGCATTTGTATTATTTTTACAAGGTATTGAAATAATAGTTGATAGCCAAAAGTCTCTTTTGCAAGTGTCACCTTGTGCTGCAGAAATACTAAATGCATCGCACTGAATGAACGGGGCATTATTTATGTACCTTAATTGCTTCCTGCTTAGCTATGATGCTTATATGGTAAGTTAAACTTTAAGTCAGAATTTTTTTTGAGAGAGTAATATGTGATATTACTCTCTCAAAAAGAGAGAGTAATATGTGATCTATTAAATGTCCTATAGAATTTCAGAATAAATAGCATCTTGAAGATTATGGCTCTGAAATGTTAAAAAGCAGAATATATTTATAAATCACAGTCAGTCACATATAAATAATAGTTTGTTCTCATGTGACTGAATACAGCCACGTGATAAATTCCAGGAAAGAGAAATGTATGAATTTGTGTTACTGACAGATTTTTCATGATTCTCTCCTTTATAAGCATAAATAAATGGGTAAGTGGAACACATTCTTCTGTACTGTAAGTTCCATGAGTTTAGCAGTATTTAATTTAGTATTTAATATAGCCTCATCATTATTTTCTGATTTAAACATTTTTTTATTCTTCAAAATTCTTTTAATAAAAATGATAACCTGGCATTTATAAAACACAGCCATATGTGAAAAATAGGAATTATAATAATAATAATAACAACAATAATAATAATACATTACTCTTAGTTACCAAAGGAATATTATATCAGACTAACAAGGATATGGAAATAGCCTATTTACTAAGGAAAAGTAGTAGCTTTAGTTTATTTAGAATATCAGAGAAATATTTGATGAGCTATCCTGTGCATTTATAGTGGTCAGTTTTAAAGAGATGAAATTACAGAACATATAACAAACTATCAGAAAGACAGATTGTAACAGATTAAAACTGAGAAGAGAATGGCTGGTTGTGAGGGTAAGTTAACCTGCTTAGTCCAAAGTCTTACCTTATTAATTTAATTAAATGGCCCAAAGCATAGTTATAAAATATTTGAGAATATGTTCACCCCAGAGGAGGACTATAATATTATATGAAAAAGGTGGAAATACTATAAGAATGAGTAATAAAATAAGCTAAATATTATTAAGAAAAAGTACTAGTTCATATTCTTGCTACCTGCAGTTGGTGGGACCTTTGCAGAATACTATGAATATCTTGATCATCCATTTTCAGAAAAAGTGTTCAGAGAGAAACAGATGGGAAGAGGGAAAAAGATGGGAAGATCCTCTACTTTGAAACATACTTCATAGCTTTTTGTGTTAACAATAGGAACAAAAAACTGCCATAACTACATAGATGGAAAAAAGGATCTGAGAACCATACTAAATCCTCACAGGACTTCCTAGGCAGACAAATCTAGGTTCTATATTGTGTTCCTCTTTACTTTTTTTTTTTTTTTCCTTTTACTTTTTTTTTTTTTTTTTTTTTTTCCTGTATGTTTTTAAAGCTATGGTACCTTTCTGATTTGAAATGAAGACAAGTGGAAAATTCCAGAAACTGTAATCATCTGTTTCCATACAATGCAAAATATATTTCTGTTATATTCTTGATTGTTTTCAAACAAATCACTTAGGTATGATGTTCTGTGAGAACTTTTCTGAATTAAGTATATAATTGTTAAGCAGGTTGTAAATACACGTTTGTGTTTTTTTGTTTGTTTGTTTGTTTTTGAAAATGCTTTGTATAAACTGCAATATTTAAGAGATCAAACTAACAGGTACACATACATGATTGATTTAGATAGAAGTTACTTATTTTGATCTTGAATCAACACATTACTTAGATGACTTTACTTTAAGGCAGTTCTTTACTGCCTTATTGTTGTGCATCTGGCTTTAAGATAGTGTATTTTAATTTAGACATTATTATTATGCTGGTATTTTAATGCCTTTATTTATTTATTTTCTTGTATAATATTACTGTGCTGAATAGTTCTTTTTTACTTGAAGGTGTTGTTTCCCATGGGCGATGAAGCAACTCTTTCCTTCTTCAGCTTGCTTGGATGACTGATATTTTATTTCATAGATGCTCACAGGCATGTGATTTGTATGCTAGGATGTACAATTTTCCTTTCTGGGTGTGGGAAAAACTTACGTCAGCCAGCAGTTTACTTTGTTCTTCATCAGCCATCCTGTTAACACTTGGGTCTATGTAACCACATCTAACTGCATCTGCTATGGTTGTGACCTATCTCAGCTATCAGGATTTCATTATCATATCACACCAGTATAAAAAGGCAATTAATTTGGGAGATGCAGAATAAATTGTCCCATTGTAGTATAAATGTTAAAGTATGTAATACATATTCCTCTTCTGAAAGATAGAAGGAAAGCCAGGTACATTCAAACTGATTCTAAATATATTTTTAAGTCATTCTGGCTTAAATGATAGTGAAAGCCTGATTGTGTGCATTGGTCCATAACAATAACTACACTGTACATAAAGATGTAGCTATGAGAATTAGAATACTATAAAAAGGAAGAAAGTCTGCAAACAGTTATATCAGTACCATAGCATTCAGTGTGTGTTCTTTCTTTCTGAAAAAGCTCTCTTAGACTAGCATGGCTTCATAAGAGGCAAAGCTATAGCATGTGTAAAAGTGAGTAATGAGGAGCATCAGAAAACAGGTATCCATTCATAAACTGGATGAGTATTTTGTTTTCAGTTTGATAGGCAAATATATAAATAAAAGATATCCTTTCATTGTGGCACAGTTTTAATATGATAGTTTTAAGGAGGGACCTAGGAAACAAAAATGTTTCCCCGAGCACAAAACATTTAAACTTTTCTGAGCAACAGCAAATGAACAAAGGGGGAAAAAAAAAAAAAAAAAAAAAAAAAGTTCAGTTGCCAAATATTAGTTCTCTAAAATGCGCATGAGTGGAAATAAGTAAGCTGTATCCTTACTCTACCAATAAAATATTTCACCTAGAATTAAGAGTAGGACTCTAAAATTCAAATTAGTAATAAAATGGTAATCCATGACATACTGTAGCAAATAATAACATCAGTAATTTCATCAGTGGAGAGGTGTTACCATGTCAAAATATGATTTTCTGTCCTACAGGGGGCTGTTTAGTGATGCGCCAACCAGATGCTGACAGGTCATGTAATCCACCGTGCAGTCAACCCCACGCTTACTGCAGTGAGGTATGTGCTACTGCATTGGAGCATTAAACACCCCCATGAGGGCTTCCCACACCCTGCATTTTAAAGATTGCGCCAATAAAAAGTATTTTCAGAGATTCTGCTAATCGTTATTTGTTAAAATCAACCTCAGACCAATTTCCACCTTTCAATTAAATGTTGAATAATCTCTGTTGATTTGGTGCAATCCTGCATAAAAATATATGAAGAGGTACTCTCCAGGCTAACAGGCATCAAAACAGTCTTCTCTTCCAGTCATCCATGTTGTTATGCCTTATAGCTCACAGGAAACTGTTTTTCTGCTACACAGTGTAAAACACTTGTTCCCTACAGACTAGAACGTGCAGTTGTGAAGATGGATACACTGAAGTAATGTCCTCTGATGGCACACTCGAACAGTGTACTCTCATCCCGGTGGTGGTGATCCCCACCATGGAGGACAAAAAGGGAGATGTGAAAACCAGTCGAGCTGTGAACCCTACCCAGCCCTCCAGTAACCAGTCAGGACGAGGAAGGACCTGGTTTCTACAGCCTTTTGGGCCAGGTGAAGTCATGCAATGAGCAGTTCATAATGCTAACTACTGCTGCAGGGCCTGGCATTTACATTTTTGTGGTGCCAAGGAAGGAAACAAAAATCCTTAAATGTTCATTTAAGAAGACGGGCATCTGCCTTGACTGAAAACAGAGGAAGAGCCATAAGTAAATCCCTACCCTTCTCAATATATTTAATGACATCTTGTATTACAGAACATTTCTTTTAATCTCTGCTACTTAAAATTCACAGAGTCTATTTGAAATTAGAAATTTGTTGATTTCAAAAGTGCAAGCCAGGATACTTGATTATGCTATCATAATAATGCTGTTGAAAAAGGAGTGAGGAGGCTCTGAAATCTGTAGAGGATAAGGGCTGCTTGAAGTTTGCTGTCGCGCCAAGAATTGCAGGGAAACAATCAGTATAGATATGGTAATGCTTTTCTTCCATATCCATATCTAAACTAATTCATGTTAGACAAAAACTGGCCATAATCTTGATATTTAGCATAGACACGCTCTAAATCACTATAGGCAACATTTGCTCATATGATTGACTGTGTTCTTCAGAGCTGAGCAAGCACTTGAGTGGTAAGAAATATATTGACAGTTATCTCACTAAAAAATACTTGATAAAGTCCATCATGTAATCAAATTTCAGTAAATATTTTCTGATACTAACACTGATATAAATAAAACTTTCATAAAATATAAATTACATAGAGCTAAATATCCTTCCACACTTGTGTCTTAGTATTTATTTCTTACTGAAACTTTTGTGAATGTTTGAATTCTGAAGATTGAAAACAGCATCTTTACACGCATAATCCCTAAAATGCTGCAAGTAGAGAACTGCAGCAATACTTCCAATAGGGAGATTAAATCATGTTTGGGTTAGAAGTACTTCAGTTAGGTCCCATTAGTCCTAGTAATATTGACTGCTTTTTGTACTGTGATACTATATTTGATACCTGCGATAAAATGGTCTTTACTCCAACTAGTTAGTACTTTAATCCACAATAAAAAAGAAAACTGAACTTTTCTGGTCCTCCTGTAAAAAAGTAACATCTTACCAAATATGCTATTTTTTTTATTCACTCTAGCTAACTCCACTTAAAAATGCCATAGGGTGGACTGTAGCAGTAGGAGTGCTGACAATAACCAAATGTCAGATAGTTTCCTTTAACTACATAGAACGAGGATGCTCAAGTCATCTAACACATGTTTTTTGGAACAAGGAATGGTTGACAGATTTCATGAAACCTCACCAATTTTCCAGTAATTCCTGGTTTGAGTTAGGAAGGAGATGAGACATAGCTCAGCTCATATATAAACAACAGTACTAAATAGAACTAATACCTCCAGTGAAGGTATGAGCAAATGTGTAAGACAGTAAACATTTGGCACTTCAGACGAAGTTTTACACTTGATTGTTTCCATTCCAGGATTAGGTAATTATGAAAAGGTTTTGGTTTACTCTACTGTGATTATTCCTCTTCATGCAGTTACTAAGTCTAGGTTTAGAATAGTCTTAAATAGTTTTAAAGTCTTTCACACTCTTTAACATATTATATTGCAGTTCCAGAAAGGAAGGTATTTAGACTGTCCTTGGTCTGTGCTGATATATTACCCAAAGCAGATGAGTTTGAGACACCCATTCCCTCATATACTTAGAAATAATCCATCCCAGGGGAATTGAGAGTGCCTGGGTTAGATGCATGTGCTTGCATAATATGAATGACCTCATTAACAGAGTTCCCTGTTTTGACAAAATTAAATAAATCTATACACAAAATAATGTCAGTCTTCTTTCAAGGAGATAATACAAGCATACAAACAGAATACATGTTAAAACAAACAAACCCAGAACAACCCCAAACCCATTACATTTACCAATGGAAATAAACCAAGGAGGGAAGAAAATTACCTATTTAGAAGTACTGAAGTCTAAATTCCTCTTATTCCTACTATCATATCAGTGGATATATCAGGTCAAATCTATTGTTTAATCCATCTTTAATGGATCAGTTATTTCCACTATATGAGTTATAATGTTATTAGTTTGATGAGTATAATGAAGCTAAAATGTTTTTATATTAATCTTAACCAAGTTGTTCATGACTGTTAGAGAACAGAAAGCCTGAAATTAACTGCACAGCAATAGAGGTGAATACTGAATGAATACCGATGAATACTGTGAATCTGAACAAAGCCAGTCTGCATGACTTTTGTTCTTATTAAATTGCAGAAACATCAGCTGCATTGGTTATGTCTTTTTTGGTTCTACAGAGGTATCAGGAAGCAATAAGTATTTGGTCAGAAAAAGAGTAGCTGCGTTTGCTTACTGTGATGTTGCAAATATACACATGGCTTCATGGAATAATGATTTTGCCCCTTGCAAATGAAATACTTCAGCTTTTAATGGAATTTTCAAGGCAGTGCAACAAGGCTAGCAAGTCCCATGTAAAAGCATATTTTCAAAAAGCAGTTTAGCAGCGTGTAAAATTAGCCACATAAAAGTAGGGAGTCAAACAGCATGCTCTAACCTTGGGTTGCTCATTTGGGGTTCAGAAAGGGAAACAAAAACAAAAACAAACAAAAAGACAAAGTCACACGATTCTTCCCTTAGATTTCCAAGGATAAGCATCTAGGATCAAGGCAAACAGGAGAGTGGGGATGTATACCTCAGCCTGCAGAGACATCATGTCCAAAATACAAACTGCACAGGCAGCACATAAGTACGGTCCTTGTTAGAAACAGACTGTCGCTTTATTTCTGAGCATGGGTTGTCCTTTTTGGTAATGTTTGGCTTGTTCTGTGAGGGGAAGTTGTATAACAACAAAACTTGCATTTGGTATAAGAAGAAATTGAAAAATTATTACTTTCTGCTTTGGTGAAAATTGTGTATGTGCAGCTAAGATTTTGATGAGGTAAAACAAGCATTAAACATATTTTAAAATGTAAAATTAAGTAGCTACAAGAATGAAAGTAGCAGACAAACTATTTCCAGAGGTAGAATGGAAAGTGTTAAAAGCATAAATGATCTCTAGGCTGACATGCTGCATTGCCATCCTGCTGAAGGAATTGCCTGTTACCACTGGGCCCAGGGACTGGGTTCCTTGGGTCTCTCACTTGCTGCCACGCTGCCTCTGCCCCACATCTCAGCTCCGTTTGGATTTTCCAGACTTCAGCTGAAAAGCAGAACAGAAGTACACAGAAAAGCTATTGCTCAGTTGTTTAATAGTATTAAGCTATAATTGCTTGTGAAGACATTTATTATGGGTTATAATTTAATAGTATTAAGCTATAATTGCTTGTGAAGACATTTATTTTGGATTATAAAAGTATTTCTATACCATATCAGAACTAATAATTCAACAAGACTAACTCAAACACTACTGACTAACATTCATTCCTTTTAGATGGGAGGCTGAAGACCTGGGTTTATGGTGTAGCTGCTGGTGCATTTGTTTTACTCATCTTTATTGTTTCTATGATCTATCTAGCCTGGTGAGTTCTTTAATTATTTACAAGCAAGCAGTCCCACACAGACTGTAATGCAAACATTTATATATGCAGCTGTAGCAACTGCAGGGTCTTCTGTGAACTGTGATGTTTAAATTCCCATGTTCTTTTGTCCAAGCTGAGGTTCATGAACTCTGATTGTAGCCCAGATGATGGATAAACTGACAGACTGTCTTGAGGTCAGGAGAACTTCTTGCAAATACGTCATATCTCAGTGTATAGCTTATTTTTGCTTAGTTTATCTCTGTTAAGAATGACTGTACTGTGTCCATGATAATTTCATTGTAGCTGTATCAGAAAGTGAAGAGAAAAATAGCAAGAAGGAAATTTAATAACCAGGCAAGTCTGATTTGATATTTGACAGGATATAGAGATATACAACCACAATAAGGCTGGAAGTTTTCTCATGTGTTTTTCATAGATGAAATCATATTCTGTTGAAAATCTTATTGGCTGAGTAAGTGAATTTTTTTTTTTTTTTTTTTTTTTTTTTTTTTGCAAAAGCAAGTAATTTTTGAGAATGCTCTCCCTGAAGTTTTTTGATCCTGTTTGGAATTTCTGATTCAAATGACTGTGAAGGTAGAAGGTGAGAGAAGTATGGTCTTAGACAGCGGGCTCTTGGCTGTACTGCATAGGCAGCATTTGGGGGACTTCTGGATTTGTTATTTGTTTAGTAAATGTTCCCCCAAATCTCACTTATCTGTAAGTAAGGAAGAAAATATTGTATTTTCTGAGGGAAAGAAAATCCATTAGCCTACAGCTCCACTGCAGATTTGTCAGAATGAGGCCACTGCAATCCCATATTTTGGAAACAATGGTTTTGATTTGAGCAGTCTGATTGATATAGCTGAGATAAACTTTTTGGAAAACAATGAGGATACAGAGGCCCAATTTAAAGAAATGCTTGTAGTATTGTCTAAAATAAGTCAAGAACTAAAGCTCACATAATCTAACTAAAGATAAAATGAATATATTACACATTTTTCTTTGGCTTGGTGACTTTTTAAAACTATGGTAAACGTATTGGAAATACTGCTGGATTAAAATCAAATTCAAAGCTAGACAGGGAAGGATTATGGCTCAAAACCATATTCCTTCTAATTGAGAATTGAGATTTTAAAATCTAGAATTACCTTTAGTTACTATAGAGAGTATAATGACATAAAACTAATTACAAGATGGAACTTTAAGGAGGAAACCCTTGATATGACAAGAGAACTTAAGATTTGAATCACATAATTTATAAGAACCTGATTGCTGCTTTGATACATGACCAAATATTGCTCTGGGCTTTTCTGAAAACTGTCTGATCTTGCACAATTATGTGCCAAGGATTTCACCAAAGTCATGTCAGCACCCTAACAGCCTGTTTCCGGACAACTGAGCTTTGAATTAGGTGTTGCTTTTAGTTGATAAAGAGATAATTGTTGATTCAAGTGAAGGTTTTAGGTATGTAGCTTTTACAAATGAACAACTGAATGCATTATCTTAAAATGACACAGTCATCTTTCATTTAAGAATGAAATCCATCATTTCTATGTCATCAGTTTCTTGTTCTATTTACAAATTATCTTATTGTTTCAGCAAAAAGCCAAAGAAGCCTCAGAGAAGGCAGAACAACCGACTGAAACCATTAACCTTGGCTTATGATGGAGATGCAGATATGTAGAATATAACTTCTCATGGTGACAAATGGAGTCTTAATTATTGGATTGGAATCAGAAGGTATCCAAAGCCACAGGGATTTTCTATGGAGTGGATTAAGTGTTTTGAATTCTTTTTTTTTTTTCTTTTTTTTTTAATTCTTTCTTTTTGGTAACTGCACCACGGAGAAAGACAGGTGGATTTCATAATGTCTATGGATATTCAAGGTATTATTGCTTTACTTTAGACCATCAGCACTGAGAAATCTGGCAGAATCATGTTAATAGACACTGCAGTTGGAGATTTTTGTGGTCTTTCCTCAATCTTACAAGCTATAAGCACCGCTTCTGTCTCCAGAATACTGTAGCTGACATTGTATTAACAGTTGAAAGCCCCTGCAACATTAACCAAGTATAATCAGTACGCATGAAGACTTTGTACCAAGCTGTCTATGACTCTTTATATTCAAGCATAACATATATACTCAGTTGAACCATATGTATTACTCTACCAGATTATATACTTGTTAAAGAGCATTTTAGTGCTTAATACAAAATTAACTTTTAACTGAGACTAACCCACGAGCAAGTTCAACAGTCTGGCAGTTGATGATAACTTGTGTTAACCTGCATTTCAGAGGGCAAAGACTCACTTGCAAAATTCTGTCCTGTTATCACTCCAAAGTATAAAGGCCTCACGTATACATCCAGAAAGGAGGCGTTCTCAGATTTTCTAGCAGTTGCTGTCTGGAAAAAAAGAATACCCATTGTAAATGTTACAATACGTTTCTACTTTCTCTAACTCAAACTGTTGCCTGCATCTTTTTTGCTACATGTAAGGCAATTTTTTGCACTATATTAGTGCAGCATGATATGCACTTAACTAGTATTGCCATAGAAACCGCCTCTTTTCAGAAAGGATGATGATGTATCTTGTGCAAGGAGTGTCAAGTAGACTGGTCTTGAATCCTGAAGAGAGTAGCGTTCAGTTTGGACTGCAACTGGATGGAATCGGCTAAAGACGTGTACTGCATACACCATGTCTCGTCACAGCGGCCATTTGTAGTCTATGTCATGGCAGTAATACAAGTGTCTAGTTTCTTGCCCCATCTACCTATACAAGTATAGATTGTTCTGCTGGTTTCTAATTGTACTTTGAAAACTGTTTATGACTAGATTTTTTATATTTGTTAACTTTGTTAGAAAAAAAAAGAAAAAGAAAAGCAGTTGCCCTCTAATCTTGAGTGACATACTTACTGTCTAAAAAGGTATTCTGATTGTTTGTTCAACTAAAAGAAAAAGGTTATGCTTTTTTTTTCTTTCACTAATGACAGCATTTTCACTGTTGCTGACAGTGCAATACTCAGAGCCCTTTTTTTTTTATCTTTTCTAATTAGGATAATTGGATAGACTCTTTTAATTATTCAGTTAAACTCTTGAGTGTACTGGCAAGTAAACAGTAAGATAGTAGTTTTGCCATTTTAATAGTCATAACTTTTTTTAAAACTCCGGCAGTATAAAAGCTCACTGTTAACCTCTCCCATGCTTATGGCATTTCAGTGTTACGCTTCTGACAGGAAGCTTATTGACTTGCCACTGTATCTACATGCCTCTAACAGATGTGATTCATGACCTGAGAAGGGTTATTCTCATAAAATGGCTTCTGTGTGTAGCCTGACGCAAACATATAAGTGACTGTGCCACTATTAAGCAATACAATTACAAAATTTTATCAGGCAACCTGTCAAAAATAATCAAAAATGTAAAGCTCAGTATTAGGTTCTCAGGTCTTTTTTATAACCTAAACCATTTCTGCCTACTCATCGCACTATGTACTCAAGAAGCACCAGTCTTTGCACACTGAATAAAACTGTAGCTTTGCAAACTTTGGCCAGTATTCACTGAAATCAATGACAACTCTCATTTATGTCAACAGATAACATCAATCTTTAAAATTACCTACTTTTATTCCATATAGAACCAATGTTAATTTTGTGCAATGTCCAAGAAAAAGTATGGCCCTACTTTAACTAAGCTAACTTACCTTACCAGTGTGGTGTTACTGTAAAAAGAAAATGATCTTACTGCCACTGCATAAGTACTTGTCTGAATGGGAATAATAAGCAGAGAGGAATGATAGTAAAAATCTTTTGTACATGTTTATTTTCTCATTTTACACCTTGAACCACAGCTGGTGAAGTGCCATGGCCCCCTACCTCAGCAGTGGTTCATTCACATATGTGTTGCAGAACTGGGGGCTTCAGTCTTACATTTCTCTGTAAAGATCCATAGGAAAGAAAAAAAGAAAAACAAATCTTCATGTATTTAATTATTTCAGCATTCCTGAGTAGGAAACAAGAAAAAACTGTTTGATTCCTATTTTATCAGACATGCAAAAAATAAGACAAAAAAGTTGTAAAGTTTTAAAGAATAGTTAAAATGTGGAAACAAAAAGCTTTATCATTATTTCTGTACTTTAAAAGTCTGATTTTGTGTTGTCAAATGGTATTGAACTAATAGTGAATTGAGGAAACAGGGTTTCTTTCATTGGCAATGAGACAACTTTATGCATTATACAGGCTGGTTTTAGCAGAAGCTGTTGTCTAGTTTTTACCTTGAAGATTTCTATGCCCAAAATCTAAGTTAATAAAATGAAGCTAAAGGCATACCTGTTTCTCCCTAAATAGTACTTAAAAATAAAGAAAGGGATAGGAGTTTATTTAAATATGTTTGGCCTTTGCAATCCATGCAAGTATTTTAGTATGCATCACATTTTATATCTGATCAGCGAATTTTGCTGATGCACATCTGCATCATACTAGTGCTGCATTTAAAATATATAGTGCATTTTTTATCTCTATTATTTATGAACAAAGTGCACAGAAACTTGAAGCCAGAATGGCTTCCCTCTTTATCAAGAAAAAAAAAAAAAAAAGGCTATAAAGAGGGCTGAAATTGTATGTAAAGCTAGAAGTTGCAAAGGTGACTAAGCCCCTTAGCACTGACACAGAAATAAATAATAGGTGAGCTATCAGTACAGAATGAAAAGCAATTTGCTTTAAAAATCAGAGTGTTTCTACAAATCCAGTGCCTAAAGCAGCCACTACCGTAGATTGTTAGTTTGTGAAAGTAACGTTTCCAGTGATCAAATAAATCATTCAGAAAATAGCAAAGTAGACATTTTCCTGTTGATGTGGTGGTTTGTATTTTCCTTTTTAAATCTGTAGTTTCTAGATTGCTGTGTCTGCTTTGAGTCCTGGAGCAGTTCCTTTTTGAAGCTTTGGTGCAACTGCACAAGCTTGTTTATATTTAGTATAAAGTATCCATTTTGAAGCTCCCTTCCTCCTGTCAAAATGTAATAAAGTTTGTTTTCCAGTATTACAATCGGAAGAGACCAATTTAAAAACTCTGTGTATAAATCACTGTAAAATATACCTTGAATTAAATGGAAATCTGTCTTTTTACCTTTATGTAAATTGTGGTCACCCAAAGTTAAGAGTTTATTTTGCCTAACTTAATTTACTTGAATATTTATTTTGTAGAACAAGGAGGCAGCTGTCTGAGGAATGTTTACTTTTTTTTTTTTTTTTGTTATTGTTGATTTGTAAATTGTGTAATGCATTTTTATTTTTTAAATTATATACATTTCTTTTTTAAAGCACAAAATGTTTACGTACAACTGCAGATTTGTGTGTATTGTCACTAAGCTTTATTCAGTTAATACAGATGACATGAAAATGTAACAAGTCTTACATTTTCATCTGGGTTATTTTTACATAACTGATGTATTGCTGACAATAAATATAAACACAAAATCATTTCATGTCTTTTTTTTTTTTTTTTTTAGTGGATGAAGTATACTGTTCTGGGATAGAGCAACAATAAAAGCTATCCAAAAAGCCAAGATATGACCACCTTTTAAATAGTCTTATTTTTTTGAAAGAAGTTGGTAAAGTACTTTCTTTAAAATAGTATTTGTCTTAAAAAAGAAAGAAAAATACTTTCTGATATACGATCAAAGCCCATTCCTGCAGTCCTTGTTCACATAAAAGTTTACAATGCATATTTACTTGATCAATATATGTATATCCAATAAATCAATAGTATATATTTACATGCCAGTTCTATATGCCAGACTTCAGTCCAATTTTATTAATTACCTCCCCAGTAACTCTTTCATGCTAACCCTAAACAGGTTTCAACCCAACTTTGAGAGCACACAACTCTGATTTTAGAGGCGTATCAGAATTTCCAAAAGTTCCTACTATCTACATTATTTTCTTTTGCTGGAATCTACAGAAGCATTAGAAATTGTCTTTCCATCTGCAATTTAATAAATGAAGATTTTAAGTCATTTAAAGCTGTTCAATTCAGTACAGACAGAATTCTACAAACAGTTAAAAAATAATACTTGGAAGACCAAGAATAAAATTCCCGTTTCAGCTCTGTGGAAGAGAATTACCTATTGTATGCTAAGATCATAAGTTCTTCACATTCAGTAACGACAACTTGTAATAGGACTTTGACAATTGGTTGCAAGACTTCAAAAGTAATGGCTTACGGACTGGGGTTTACAGACTTTACAGACTGGAATTTTCCTTTATGTAAAAAATAGAATATAATTTTCCAATACAAGCATAATGAAAGAAGATGAATAAATATCTAAGTCAGAATGCTTACATAAGCACTATGCATAATTTAGCCTTCTAGTAATGTAAAGATCAACAGTAATGAGTCAAAAAAATTGTCTCGCTGAAACAGTAATAAGCATAAGCAGCCGTTCAGGATCTGTCTGGCATCGGTAATCACAATTTGGCAATGTAAAAGGTTATTTCTGAGTCTTCTAGTTGTTTTATTAGGCATACCAAAGCTGAATATGTATCCAAATAGCAGCTAGTGGTCAGGCAGATGAATGAACAATTTGAATTTTTGGAGTGGGAAAAAATGGGCTTGGGTGGTGGGGTGGGGGTCGGGGGGATCTTTGTTTCTACTTGACTGCTTATGTTTTGACAGAAGGAGTATGTGAGTTATTTTGCTTACCCTCATTTGGGCAGTGCCACTGGCCATGGAGAGTGTTGGTATTTGGTGACATGCTAGTGAAAAATCTCCATGCTTGCAAAAACTGGCATCCTGCCTAAGTCCTGTTTTGATCTAAAAAGCTGAGAGGCTTACTGTGAGGCACACATTGACAGATGTCTTGTGTTCTTAGGTTTTGTCTTGTGTTCTCTGCTGTCAGGCACCTTTGCACTGGGAAAGGGTTGAGTACTGTGAGAGCGCAATGGTCTCTGAGTGGCAGGGGGTTAGCACTGGTCTGCTGCTACTCATGCATGGCCATGCCTTAAATTGACCCTTTCAGCCCCATGTGTAGCCATTTCCACTATTAATACCCTGAGCTGCCTTGACAAGCTGATACTGTTGGCTGCTGCCTAATGCCCTTGGCCCTGCTGGGGATGCCTTGGTTAAGGTGTGCTGAAAAGGACCTGGGGGTGGGGGAGGTTTCTGGGGAATAGCACACTTGACCATGACTCTATTGCTGATCCTGGCAGTGAGGGAGGTAATTGCACATGCGGCTACATTAGCAAGAGCTTGAAAGCTTGAAGGAGATCATTAGTCCCCTCATGTCAGCCCTCAAAAGGCTCTGTGGAGAGCCCTGTGTATAGTTTGGGGTGCCCAGAACAAGGGAGAGACCAGCAAGCTGAAGAGATGGTCAGGGACTAGGGCACGCAGTGCACATGGAATCCCCAAGGGGATGAAAAGGTTTAGCCTGCAGAAGAGACCTAGTTGCAGTCCTCCTCTACGCAGAGAGGGTCTTAGAGAAGATGGAGCCAAACTCATCCCAGAGTGGCACACACAGCTTCCAAAAACCTCTCTTCAGATTGTTCTTCCATTTCTGGACATTGCTGTCTTTTGAAGCCACACATTTGTCATTATTGTACTGGAATAGTCTTGAGATGATGTGGAGGCAGGTCATTCATATTATTGACAAAGAAAATTGTGGCTAGACTTCCTAAGTTGATTCAATCATTTCACTTGAGATGTAGTGTCATTTTAATGACACAGACTGATAGACGTAGTGTCATTTTAATGATACAGAATCATTTTAATGGCTCAGAATCATTTTAATAGCCTAAACTAACTCATTTATATAACATTTGGGCCACCAAAGTGGAGTGTTACATAATATATGTTGCTTCCACATTAATAATCCAATTTACTTTAACAGTAACAGCAAGAATTGGGCCACAAGTGCTCTTATATCTGAGGACTCTCAATCACTTAGTGCCTCTTGTTTCTGAGTATAGCTCTCTGTGGGATTCCTGAGTGCAGGACTGCTTAGAGGAGATGTCAAGGAGTAGGTGGCCTTTACTCTTTTGTTTGTTGTGGGGCCAGCATGGAGCCAATCTGCCAGGGTATTGCCTCTTCATTGCTTCCTCAAGATCTCAGCTGTCCTGGCTTTTGCTGCTAAGTGGTAAATGGTTCTGGTGTGCATCATTTAGCAGTAGTTAATGTTTTCCTGCTGAATATTTGAATGCCTTTATTTAGTATGGTTTCTTTTCACATGTCTTGAAATAGCCCTTGCAGCTGTCCCTGAAGTGTTTTGCCATCTGTGGGTTGCTGTATTTTTAATAATCTTTATCACAGTAGGGTGTTCTTTTGACAGTGAAATGGGTGGATTTCCTGTTAGAAAAAGTAGGAGTGTTTTTCTGTGGAAAATAGTGCAGAATGCACAAATGCTAATAATAGATTTGTCAGTCTGAGTAGACCGTCTTTTCCAAACTGCCTGTCAGCAATTTCAGTGAAGTTTACAGGTGGTGTCATTACAGGGATCATCTTTCCTTAATCACATGGTGACAATGACCAGTGTAGTGACCATCATAGCAAACTTTTCAGATATATTTCTCATTCATGCTACACAAATTAATTCCAAACTGCTGACTGACTTTACTGAAGCACCGCGGTCCACAGGTTTTAAACTAACCATTTCAGCCATAACAACAAAATCAGGTTTATGGCACCTTGATATTTGTAATCATCATCTGAGGGCATATGAGGTAAACAACATGTAGAGTGTGTAAGAAAAAATGCTCTGCACGTCATCACTATAATGAAGCTAAAACTTCAGTGGTCTATGATCATGGCTATTACTGTTTTCCATATTCAAAAAAAATCACATTTCAAACAGTTCAAAGTTAAGCTTGTTTAATTATTACTGTGTGTTTATGCATTCACAAATCCTTTATCTTCTCAGAGAAAGTCAAGATTCAGTACTTGTCTATTTGAAGGGTTGGTGGTTCACATGTGTTTTAACATTTAGTGAATTGTATTCAGAACATAGTCCTGAAGTTTATTAGAATTCTATTCTGAAATTGAAATAGATGAATGAGTTTTTGTTTATTTTCAAAAATACCTTTTGTACTATCGTATTTCTTTAAAGTGGCAGAGTATCACTTGTTTTCTTCTCAATTAACTTCAAATATAGTTTGCTAGTTTACAAATAAAAATATTTATAGTCAAAAATTCAGTGTTGAGTTTGAAAGCAAGTCTTATTTTTTTCATTCACTTAACAATTATAAAAACAAAAACCCTTCTTACTTGTACACAGCAAGCTGCGACTTAAATCTCAGCTTTTAATTCTTCCCAGTACTGCTCGCTGAGATGCATACATTGAGATAGGAATGTAATTTGGACCCATGACCAGAGTTAGTTAACAGATCTGTGAATGTACATTCACAGTTTGGTGGCCATCCAGTCTGGACATATTACATTTATGAGCTGCCTAATGAAGTCCTACAAAACTCCTCCCAGACCAACCACAAACTTATTTAAATAACATGTACTCACAGAAATAATATGGATTCAGGCACAGAAAAACAAAGGATGACAAGTCCCATACTGTATCTTGCTTTCATACTCTAGACCTAATCCCCTTAACTACCTTCTTTCTATGTCCCCATTGTGTCTAGGTGCTTGAAATAAATGAAAGGCTTCATCCTTACCTGGAACTTTTCTGATTTTCACTGATTGCTGTCAAAGTCTTAATTCTCTTTGATGCATCTTCTCACTCTTAAGATCATGGTTAGGGAACAATAGTTACCAGATGACCTCTTACAGGTATGCTACCAAATGCAAAAATATCCACAGTTAAAATGTGATTTCTGAGGCTGAAATCATCTGTTCTTTCTATTATTTCAAACAAATTGGTGGTTACATATTTTGAAACCTAGGGATACCTAATTATACATATTTAAGTTTCAATCACACCATTCTATTGCTCTTATTATACACTTTTTCTTGACTGTTTGGTTGTTATACTTGTTTTATGTTGATTTTCATTGTAAGTTCATAGTAAGGGCTGTCTCTTCTGCATGTACCTGTAGTGGGTTTACGTGGCAAGGTTTTGGTAGCGGGGGCCATAGGGGTGGTTTCTGTGAGAAAGATCTAGAAGCTACCCCATGTTTGGGAAGGGCCCCATTGTTTACCAGAGCTGAGCCAATAAGCGATGTTGTTTGCGCCTCTGTGAGAGCATATTTAAGACAGGGAAAAAAACGCTGCACCACACAGCAGCTGGGAGAGTCAAGGGAGTGAGAAAACAGCCTTGCAGGTGCCAAGGTCAGTGTAGAGGGAGGGGGAGAGGTGCTCCAGGCGCCGGAGCAGAAGTCCCTTGCGGCCTGTGGTGAGGACCATGGTGAAGCAGGATGTCCCCCTGCAGCCCATGGAGTACCACGGTGGAGCAGGGTTCCATGCTGCAGCCCGTGGAGGAGACCACGGTGGAGCGGGTGGCCCTGCACCGACGGAGGCTGCCGCCTGTGGAAGACCATTGCCGGAGCAGATTCTGGGCCGGACCTGTAGCCCATGGAGAGGAGCCCACTCAGGAGCAGGTGATCTGGCAGGAGCTGCTGCCTGTGGGGGAGCCAGGTTGGAGCAGTTTTCTCCTGAGGGATGGACCCCGTGGTACGAACCCATATCTGGAGCAGTTCTGGAAGAGCTGCTGCCTGTGGGAAGCCCACGCCGGATCAGTTCATCAAGGACTGCATCCCGTGGGTGGGACCCCACAGCACAGGGGACGAGAGTGACCGAGAAGGAGCGGCAGAGAAAAACTGCTGTAGACTGACCATAACCCCCATTCCCCCGTTCCCCTGCGCCACTCGGGGGGAGGAGGTGGAAGAGGGTGGATGGGGGGGAAGGTGCTTTTGGTTTGTTTTTTTCCTTTGTTTTCTCACTTCTCTTGCTTGTTAGTAATAGGCAATAAATCGTACTATCTCCTTATGCCGAGTCTGTTTTGCCCGTTACAATAATTATTGCGTGATTTTCTCGTCCTTATCTCAACCCTTGAGCCCCTTTTCACATATTTTCTCCCCATTCCTCTTTGAGGAGGGGGAGTGAGAGAGCGGCTGTGGTGGAGGTCGGCTGCCCACTCGAGCGGAACCACGACAGTACCCTTTTAGTAGAATGGAGAACACCTTTGGAAACCTGACTGTGATATGACAATAAACATTCATTAATAGCAGCACACTCAATATCTATTATTTTTCTGATAATTCTGGGTTGAAAGCATGGTGGATTAGCTTGGAAATGTTACATATTTGTGAAGTCCCTGAAGACTACATCAACTGCAGAACTTCAATCAAGGCGACTGTTGCCATGAGCAGTTCCATAGCAGGAGGATTTGTACTCACATTTCATGTTTCTGAATGTTACCCTAAACACAAATTGATTATTTGTTTTTAGTTAATTTCTCTATAAATTATAACAACAACTTAAAATTGCACATAGCACAGATGATCTCAAGGGATATTTAAAACAATATCTCAGAAGTGCGTATCATCCTACATGTGATAACACATTGCTCAGTTCAGGCAAATACTCTGTACTTAAGGTCAGTACAGGAATCTCTACATGTGTGTATTTAAACTTTTGATTTGGATTTATATCATTGATATTCCACAAAAGGAAAGAGATTGTTGTAATTTAATTTGATCTGAACCAAGATAATAGAGACTAAAACACTCCAGCTATTTGAAGAACATTGAAGAACATTAATTCTGAGTTGTAGACCTACTCATTTTGAACCAGAGAGCTGACCTCACATCTCTAGGAGGCTGAGGAGGCCATGCAAACGCTGCCCTCTCTTCTTTCCCTCACTGACTTCTGCAAGGACCAGTTCTTGCTGAAATCATTGTCTTCACGCAGACTTAGCTGGGCACAGAGAGCTAGCATGACTAGTTATTAGTCCCCAGGCCATAAAATACTAGTTATTAATGTTACCTACTAGCAAGGAAACAATGTCCTATACAAAGCAAATGTAGTCCCATATTAGTCTGACAACTTGAGAGAAAATAAAGTTTCTTCAGCTCAAAGCTAACTGCTATTTTAAGGAATATATTGCTGTCTTCCTTGGTGCTCTGCTTTTTCACTCTCCAAGAATGAAGAGTTCTGTAGCTGCATTTTACAAGTGGAAATTGGTGACACAAGGTTTCACTCAGCAAAAGAAAGAAAAAAATAATTAGCTGGCAGTTTTGTGACTGCCTGAAGTTGAATTTAATGAACTGCAGCAAAAGCTTTCTGCAACATTAGAACAGCAGCTGGAGCTAAACTCTACATTTCTGCTTTAAATGGCCTCCACTTGCTAGCTGATAAGCAAAACATTAGTAGCAGCGTTTTGCTCAGTTTTACAGAAATATAAAAGGAAGCTCTGCCAGCACAAACAAGAACTTAATTGTCAATCTCAAACTGGCTCTCTAGTCTCTCATTGCAGAATAATAGTGCTAAAAAAGCTGGGGCAAAAGTCTAATAGCCTCAAAATTGTAAATGGGCCCTTTCAGAAACACAAAACATTATTTACATTACAAATTACTAAATACCACTCCCGTTAATGCATTCTCTTTGAAATGACGTGGTACTGAAGATGACAAGACTTACACCTGCCACCTTAGATTAATGAAATGGCAATGCAATTTGTTTCTCCAGAATACTTCATGTACCTCATCAAAAAAAGCCTGACAACCAATTCTTAAAAACTGTATTTATGTTTAAAAAGTTCTTATAGTGTATAACGATTTCTGCTATTACTTAAGGCTTTATATAACTATAATAATACTAAGAGATCATAAGAAAATGATATGTTATAATAACATTTATTATTATTTTGTTGCTTAAAGCTTTTAAGTCCTACTCCAGCAGCTGCCAATTACCATGCAAAACACCCACATTAACTATATTAAACTATGTATATAAGAAACACATTTGCAACAAGACTGATGATTTTTCCAGCAGATTCACTATACTTTAATCATACATTAATTTGCTTTCAAACAAGAAAAAAAAATAAACACTATTAAAATATTTACATGTATATATTAGACTGCTTCAATTTCAGTTATACTAACAATAAATTCTTAGTTTTACTTAGATAAAAAGGTGTACAACCTCTTTGCCCATAAGCAAGGTTTTAAGTGTAACAAAACTGCTGCAGCAGAGAAGACAGAAGGATGAGAAAAAAAAATAAAAAAGGATGCATTAATTCTTCAAACAGTTTTATGTTATATGAACATCAATGTGCACTCTTAGCACATCAAATTTAAATATGAAACGGAAGAGCATATAGAGCATATAGAATAGCAAATAGAAGCACTCTGACTTCAAGTCATTAGAAAAAAATGTAAAAGGAAAGCAAAGATTGTTATTACCTTAAGGACACGTCTTGTTTTTTTTTTTTTTTTTTTTTTTTTTTTTTTTTTTTTACTGGAGAAATTTAATATAGTTTATTAAGATCGTTTCATTTGAAAAAAAAAAAAATCCTAAGTTGACCAAATCTATACTGTACATAAAACAATGTGATGATAAAAAAAAAAAATCAACAATGATATTTGATGTAGGAAATATTTAAAATATGCATTACCATAAGCAACGGTTTTTATCTATATCAAGATGGCAGATGGTGTGTCACCTGGATAACCAACTGAACTAATCTTGTTCACTTAACACACCACACTAGAAATATGTTCAATAAGGACACATTAATAAAGAACTTGCTATAATGCTATTAAAATTATACATATATACTGAGCAGGCATGGTAAAGGATCCTGTAAGCTAGATACTGAAAGTAGTAAAATTCTGACCAACTGGAACAAAGAAGTGCCTGGAGTGAGCTAAAGAGTGACTAGGAGTCACTGTAAAAAACTGCAGGATAGCAATGGGGGACAAATAAGAGCAAAGAAAAATATGTCATAAAGCAATGAACCACAGCAAGATCTGATATGATCAAAGGCATATCAAAGCATGTGCTGTGAGGCTTCTCTGCCCCAAGAGCAGAGCAGATTTCAAAATAATTTATATTTGCAATAAAAAATAGTCAAATAGTGCCTTGAACTATAAAACCAAACAGCTGGGGAAGACAGGGACAGCATAAGCAAAGCATTACTTGCCAAGTAGGAGCACAGCATCTTCTTTTAGGAAACAGCTGACTAGCAAAAGATTCTAATGGGTAGGAAATTTGAAATGAATATTTGCACAACAACAAAAATGCCTCTTTTTGTAACATCCAGGAGGGATTTCTTGCATTTACACTATCAAGTCAAGTATCATTTGGCTCAGCACTTGCCGGGCAAGCAGTTGTATGTCAGCCACTGTATCTAGTGGATTTAGATGGCTTTTTCTTCCATGAAAGCGAACAATTTGCTTTTGAATTTATGTTGCCTCCTAGCATCCACTACTCTTCTAATAATTCCAGTGTGCATGAGTAGGAAGTAGATCTAAGGTACGTCTAGAGCAGGTACCTTTGCTGTATGTTCACAAATGGCAAGAAGCAGAAGCTGCTGCCTTTTCTTTCCTCACAGCGTGGCTCTTCCTTGAGCAGCACAGTGTACAGATGAAACGTCTGCCCACCAACAGCATGGTTGAAAGAGTTTTCTGAGCTGAAGACAGCTAACAACAGTCTTTTGAAAGGAGGATTTTGAAGGAATGAGAAAGAAGAACAGAAGTAAATCCCAACACATTCAAATACTCATTGTACATGGAGAATAAGGTAAGCAAAAACATGCAATACACATGCATGAAGAGAAAAAAGACTTTGATATATAACCTTGAAAAAGCACCAGGGCAAGAATACCTGTATCAGAGGAGCATGTCTGAGACAGGCAATCCTGCTAGCCAGGGGAAAGCACTCAAGTCTCTGTCACTAGGCAGTGCCACACTTCTGAGTCCAGGCTGTGCAATATTTGCCATTATACCAACTTGTTTCAGTTACTTCTACCTTCTTTAACCTTTATAATTTATTTATTTTTTTGAAAGTTTCAGGTAAAATTGGATAACATAGACTTTGTCATTAAAAAAAAAAAAAAAAAAAAAAGAGAGAGAAAAAAAAAAAAAAAGGACAATCCTTTTCTTACGAAGTCTTACTGCTTCTTCACTTTGGAGAAGAACTCAGAACAGGGGAACTGTGTGAGGAGGAACTGACCGTAACATCAAAACCAGCCTTTCTTCAATCTTTCAAATCAGGAAAAATGACAGAGGTTTCATTCTCTTCATTTCCTGCTTGTCTAAGAGACTTATTTGAACATTGGAAGCTGAACTCCTTCAAGATTTCTTTGGCATTGTACATTAAAGAGACAGAAGAAGGTTAAGAGGACATAATGGCAAGAGGAAAGATAAATGTAAGGAGGAGGATAAAAACTGAGAAGCAGAAGCAGAGAAGGGAACTGTAACTGTCAACTATCTGAAGTGATCAAAGGTTGGATTCTATAAGAAAACAATGCTATGAGATTATATAACTCATAGTATTTTAAAATATGTACATTTTTTGCCTCCATGTATGACTGCATTTTGTTCAGATGTTGAGGTAGATAGGATTCATGTAAGTCTTAGTGAGATTAACAGAGATCATAAGTTTTGTTTTACAGGTCATAATACTCCCAGGTGTAAACATGAGCAATATCATCATTTCTCAGACCCATGAGTAAGCTAGGATGTACTCTCCTCGGGTCTGGAAAATATTCAAAATTGTTGTACAAAATTAATGAATTAATCATAGAAAGTTAAGATCTCTGGGAGGAAAAATATTAAATTAAAAGGAGAAAAATAAAATAATTTTATCATCTACTTTTCCAAATTTTAAAAGCCAACATGTGTCTTAGTAAGGGCTTTCTCTCTCATAGCTTATCTGTGTGGGGTATATCAAACAGTATGATCATAGAGTCTTTTTCTTTGTGTCTTTAGTACATTTCTTTAGACAGGAGTTTCGTATCAAAGCATGAGGGAAAAAGAAAAGAAAAAAGAAAAGAAAAGAAAAGAAAGGAAAGGAAAAGAAAAGAAAAAAGAAAAGAAAAGAAAAGAAAAGAAAAGAAAAGAAAAGAAAAGAAAAGAAAAGAAAAGAAAAGAAAAGAAAAGAAAAGAAAAGAAAAGAAAAGAAAAAAGAAAAGAAAAGAAAAGAAAAGAAAAGAAAAGAAAAAAGAAAAAGAAAAGAAAAGAAAAGAAAAGAAAAGAAAAGAAAAGAAAAGAAAAGAAAAGAAAAGAAAAGAAAAGAAAAGAAAAGAAAAGAAAAAGAAAAGAAAAGAAAAGAAAAGAAAAAAGAAAAGAAAAGAAAAGAAAAGAAAAAAGAAAAGAAAAGAAAAGAAAAGAAAAGAAAAGAAAAGAAAAAAGAAAAGAAAAGAAAAGAAAAGAAAAGAAAAGAAAAGAAAAGAAAAGAAAAGAAAAGAAAAGAAAAGAAAAGAAAAGAAAAGAAAAGAAAAGAAAAGAAAAGAAAAGAAAAGAAAAGAAAAGAAAAGAAAAGAAAAGAAAAGAATCTTTAAAATGAAAGGACAAGGTTTTAGCAACCTTTTAGCAAAACTTGTTACATACAGTGCCAAATGCATTGGATGCATTGGGTCAAGACAGAGTTCTTCAGAGGAGAATTCAGGAGTCCTAAATCAGAAAGTCCGGCCTAGTATGCAATGGGACAGCAGAGCAACCAAGGAACACAGCTGCAAACTGCCCAAATTTTTGCATGATCTATTTTTTTTATTTTATTTATTTATTTATTTATTAATATATTTTATATAGCCTTTGTATCTGTCCATTTGCCAGATTCTCAATTAACCAGAGAGGTCAACTTCTTTCATACACTGTTTAATATAGAAGCATATTTATTCACTGCCTATAAAATGGACCTAAAGTATAGTGAAAATACAACCTAAAGGTGTTATAGCTTAACAACTGTAGATTTTTAGACACCAAAATGAAATAGGATTGCAAAATAATTACATTCTGTCGCTGCAGATTTTGGGCTTCGCTTTTACAAGATTTGCTTCCTGTGAGCTAAATGCTGTCCAAGTTGGCATCACCACATCAGTATATCAAATTAAGCTGACTTTTCAAATGAGCTTCTAATTTCTTGGCTGAAAGAAGAAAAAAAAAAAAAAAAAAAAAAAAAGCATGATCTTGCCACATAATACACATAATATTTCCCTTGTTGCCAGTCTGCATCCAAGCAATTCTATCTCACGGCATATACTGCCACGTTAGATGACTTAATAGTAAGTTATCTGAATTATCTCCAATTTCCCGGCATTGTCTAGATTATAATTAGCGTAGGCTATTTCACGCACTGTACACTGGTTTTATAACAAACATATGTGAGACTTCTGGGATGGAGAATCTGATGCATTAATAAGCTAACAAATTCAGCCAACACTTTGATAGTTTTCCAGTCTTGGCCTTTATCTTCATCTAAGAGGGCAATATAAATTTTCTGGAGATTTCAGTAGAAGAGTATGTAGCTACATCAGAATGATGTCTTTGGGGAAAAAAAAAAAAAAAATATATATATATATATATATATATAAATTTCATGATATTAGAATAGTGAATGCTCAGAGGCTTGTATCTGTTTCTTCTATTCTCTACCATAACGCTGCAAGATAAACTGTTAAATTACTGGTTTGGTTTCACTCAGACCACCTGTAACAATGGCTGGTGTGGCTGTCTCAAGCCCTCTTTAATACTCTGCATTCTCATGCCTTGGTGTGCCAGGCAAAGTAAATAGTACCTTGAGGTAAAATAAAGTCTGAAGCTACAGAATGGGTCCACACAGCTTTGTCTCTGATAGAAATTTCCCTGTGGTCTGGTGAACACAGGGCAAAGACACAATGGTTGGGTAACAAGATCTAAGTCCAGGTGTACAGTGAAATGGAGCATAACTGTGTAAGCCTACAGAAAATAAATCTAGAGCCACAACACTGGAATGATTTGTAAGCTATCATACAAGTAGAAAAAGAGTAAAAATTTAGGGGAAAACTGCTTTGCTTATGGTATTGAATTTACATGGTAAGGCCAGGAGGAAGGGAGAGTAGGGAGAAAAGGCCTGCAGGGGTGGCCTCTGTGAGCAGAGTGCAGTAGCTGCCCCATATCAGATCAGAGCAAGCTCCAGCTAGCTCCAAAAGGGACCCACTGCTGGCCAGAGCCGAGCCAGGGAGTGATGTTGGTTGGGCCTCTGGGAGAGCAGAGTTAAGGAAGGGGGAAAAAAAATGATGTGCAACGCGAGCTGGAAGAGAGGCGTGAGAACCAGCCCTGCAGACCCCAAGGTTAGTGCAGCAGGAGAGCAGGAGGTGCTCCAGGAATGCAGCAGCAGTTCCCCTGTGGCCTTTGGAGAGGCCCCTGGTGGAACAGGCTGTCCCCCTGCAACCCATATGTCTCACATGGAGCAGATCTCCACGCTGCAGCCCATGGAGGAGCCCCCGGTGGAGCAGGTGGATGTGGGCTGGAGGAGGCTGCAGCCCATGGAGAGCCCCCACAGGAGCAGGCCCCGGGCAGGAGCTACAGCCCATGGAGAGGAGCCCACGCAGGAGCAGGAGGCCTGGGGAGAGCTGCCGCCTGTGCTGGAGCAGTTTGCTCCTGGGGGATGGACCCCATGGTACAGAACCATGTGGGAGCAGTTCTTGAAGAGATGCTGCCTGTGGGCAGCCCCAAAAGGCTCAGTTTGGGAAGGATGGCATCCTGTGGGAGGGACCCCACATGGAGCAGGGACAGAGAGTGACCGTGAAGGAGAGGCAGTGATGAAGCATTAGGGACTGACCGCAGCCCTCAAGTTCCCCACAACCACTTGGGGGGAAGAGCTAGAAGAAGGTGAATGAGAGATAGGTGTTTTTAGTTTGCTGCTTGTTTCTCACTGTTCTAGTCCACTAGTGATAGGCAATAAATTACATTAATCTCCCTATGCTGAGTCCCATGGTAGAAACTGGTGAGCAATCTCCCTGTCCTTATCTCAAGCCTTGAGCCCATTCCATCATATTTTTTGCCCCAGTTCCTTTGAGGAGTGGGAGAGAGAGAGCAGTTGTGGTGGTGTTTACCTGTCCATTAGGATGAAAACATCACACTTAGTAGCACAGCAGAGGATGGATCATCAATACAAATATGTAGGAAGCATGTAATAGCTAATGACTCAAAGGGTGAAAAAGATGCCAGCTTCACTGAATTAAGGATGAACAAAACTCACTGTTCAGCCTGACTCCAACTAAACTAGCAGAGAAGACACCTAGGTAACCATAGAAACTTCACAAAACCTTCTAGCACCAAACTCACTTATGATTGCAGATCTCTTCTGTTTCATAAATAAAAGTAACAAATGATGGTGCCTGGTTACATGGCAAAACAACAGAAATTACCAAAGCAATGCGTGTTGGGTCTGTCTGAGCTGGAGTCATCTTTTCCACACAATGGCCATCACCACCACACAATGCCAGGTTGAGAAGAGCTTAAATGATTCAGGATTCAGGAGATGAGCTGACAGATGATATGAGAAATGAAGGAACAGGCAAGCAACTTGTTCATAATATCGGCTTTGTTCTTACAGCATGCACTAGAAATTGCAGTTGAAGTGAACACTGAATCTCTCTAGCCTTCAGAGCACAATAGCATTATGAGATCCTGAAGCAACAGTAGAAAAAGCCAACCAGGCAGAAAGCCTGACACAGAGAACTCTCAAAATAGCATGTTTTTCTTGTCCAACACTAGTGATTTTTCAAGAAGAAATGTAAGAAACAGTAAGAACATGGACAGACTAGTGCAAAAACCTCAACCATCTCCTCCCAGAGGCAATACCAGAGAATATCAGATTCATTAGTTATGATTCTAACATAGAGTCTGCAGAGAATACTATGGTATCTTAACTGTTTAATTTAGAGGGGAATAAATGAAGCATTTATTTCAATTACAAAGTGTCTTGGTTTCAGCTGGGATAGAGTTAATTTTCTTCCTAGTAGCTGGTATGGCACTGTGTTTTGGATTTAGGATGAGAATAATGCTGGTAACACACCAATACATGTATTTTGATTGTTGCAAAGCAGTGCTTGCACTAAGTCAAGGACATTTCAGCTTTTCGTGCTGCCCTGCCAGTGAAGAGGCTGGGGGTGCACAAGTTGCTGGGAGGGGACACAGACAGGACAGCTGGCCCAGACCTGCCAAAGGGATGTCCCACACCATATGGCATCATGCTGAGCAATAAATACCGGGGATTGACCAGGGGCGTGGCTGCTGCTGCTTGGGGACAGGCTGTACATTGGTTAGTGGGTGGTAAGCAATTGCATTGCGCATCACTTGTTCTGCATACATTTTTATCATTATTATTATTTTCCCTTTGTTTTCTGTTGTACTAAACTCTTTCTCTCAACCCACAAGTTCTGATTCTCTCCCCCCTCACACTGGGGGGGAATGAGTGCTGTTTGGTGCTGAGCTGCCTGCCTGGTTAAACCACAATGTAAGGGAAGAAATAGTCATTAAAAAAAAATCAGTGCTGTGCCTGATTCCATGACACCGCTAATTTCAACTCTTAAAAGATTTTTAGTAAAGAATGTGTGCCTCTTGACTCAAAATTATATACTGTAAATATCCTTGTGCTCCTGCTCTGTCTCGTGCCAAGGTACCCTAGCTGTGTACCGCAGAGGTTCACACTCCACCTTCTATGTACAGGGGCCGTGCACTGCCTGTCAAAGATGACTCACCCTGTGGCAGTCAGCATTTTCCCAGGCAGTGCCGAGGCATACATGGAGGCACAGCACAGCCATTACAAGGCAGCATGCACAAAGTCTTTCTGGGACCTGATGGCTTTCTTGGTGGTTGCTTAAAGGAGAGACAATGGGGAAAATGCAACTCTGTCAGTGCAAGATATGCCATGCTACTTATTCTCAGTCTTGAAGGAGACACCTTAGATGTCCATCATCATCTTAGATGGATCCTCAAAGGCTCTAGAGGGTCTATTATTGACTCAGGTACTCTCAGAAATGCAGATGCTCTTCCAGGTGTCACCGTCGTACTGGTAAGTTTGCAAAATACCATGTAGAGAGAATCTGTGAATGCCCTCTTAGACCTCTTACATACATGTATGTCCTACCGGACTAATTAACATTTTGACAATTAATGTATTTATACTTCTAGATGCTTTTTCAAGTATATAGTGTATGGGATTGCTTAGCATCCTTTTAACCAGTTCAGTAAACTGTTACTGCCCAGTACCCAGGCATTTTTCATTAATGTGAAGGCAATAAGCCCAGTTATTAAATCCCAGTTGTGTGGACTGTTTGTGCCTTGTAAAAAGAACAAAGATTCAACAGTTTCAAACATTTTTCCCTTTTCTATTAAAACCCCCTGTAGTCTGAGGTAAAAACAATTTAATAAGGCCTTCTTCTGATGTCTAAGCTCTTAAAAACAAACAAACAAAAACTTTTTTTTTTTTTTTAAGACAACTTTACTAGAACACTAAAACAAATTAAGGACACACTTTTTCTGTCACTTTTTGGTGTCTACTAGCCACTTTTACATTTCATAGGGCCAATTAGCCAAAAGGAGACCTAGCACTGAATAAACTGAACCAGAATGACTTCATCATTTAAGAGGAATAGCACCTTCTCAAACATTACCATCCAAGTTTCATTTCTTTGAATCAAAGCAGGACATCAAAGATGTTAAATTAAGAGCAAAGTACTATAACTAATGAAAAAGAAAACAAACAAACAAACAAAAAAGTGATGGTCCAAGAAAAATAATGATTAATCAAGTAGAGGTGCAAATGAAAGCAATGAGTCTCTCGCATGGCATTTAGCATAAACATTAGGCTTTACACATCAAAACATGAATTGTGAAAAACTTTGTGGAATTTTCCAAGTGCTAATTATTATGATCTTTGGGCTGTTGAAAAAAAAGTTTGCTTATCTTTTAGACATGATCTGCTAGGATAAAAACATCTTGAGACACTGGAACTACTAATGTGTTATAATAACTTGGTACAAGAGCATGGGGAAAGAAGAAAGGGTTTTAATCAGAACCCTCTCTACATATATAAGCTATTTTCAGTCTGCATATGTCCAGCATCTGTTTCTAGGGGACTAGCTATGGAAACTCTACTAACAACACCATTAATAAAAGGAACTGCAAACAGTACCACCAGCTGTCTAAGCTAGTGAGCTGATACTAGTGAGGTAAGAAGCTCCCAAGCCCAAGACATCAGGCAATTTTTGAGATACGTGGAGGACAATGCTTTTTCAAAGACATTTGCTTCCTCTTTGAATACTTAACTATAACAACAGCCACATTTTCACTCTGTGCAGAGTAAAAGAAGCACCCAATACCTGAGAGCCTCCAGGTGGCGGCCTGGCATTCCTTGGCTCTGCCTGGCTTTAATTGTGGGCTTACGAAGTAGTTACACCTGCAGGAAAAGCTGCTGGCCATTTTTTGAAACAGCAGAAAGATCATTACTTATTTTTAAGCTTCACCTTACCAGTGAGGATCTCTGTCTGCTTTTACAGTCATCTTTCTCTTATCTTAAAAATCAAATAATCTCTCTCAGGAATAAAACTGTAATGACTACCAAGCAAAGGAACATCTCTTTTTACTACCACTAGTAAGCACTATCCAACTCAGAGTGAAAGCCACAACGACTAAATTGGTCTAATTCAAAAGCCTCACGTGTACCATGTGCCAAATTAAAGTTAAGACCAAGGAACAGCCTCCCTTGGAGCAAGGGGTGAGAGGTGGGGTGGTCACTGTCCTGCCAGGACAGGATAAACCTGCCTTTGCAAGAGGTTAGACCTAGGAAAATAAGCCTGCAGCAGAGAAACATGAGTGGAACATTTATTTTGACAACTTATTTAGAGAACTGAAAGTCATGAACTGTTTTTATATATAAAATCTACAGTTATTAACACTATTTGCAGAGTTTTGTTACCCTTTCCTTGTGCCAGAATCATCCCAAAGCACAACAGCTATTTCCAGTTCCTTACTCAGTACCAGATGGGTCTGAGACCTCCTGTACTGGGCACACAAATAATGGACAGGGCACATGCTTGGATGGAAGCTACACAACTGAAGCGTCTGTCCTGTTCCCTGCCTCGTTCTGTAGCCCGTGCTATTCCCACTGTATAAGAGTGAAAGTGCTTTTTCTAGCAAGGACACAGGAATTAAATTATGCCTCTACTTTTGATCGACTGCAAAGCAGCTGTCAAAAAACCTGAAGACTCTCCAATCTTCATGACAAATTACAGTGAATAGGTGCTAAGGTAAACTTCACCGAGCTAGTTGTGCCATCACAGCACTGACACTGAAATGTGCACTAGATTTAAATAGGAGGAAAGAAGAGCAGGTAATAAAAACAAGAGACAGAGTTCATAAGACTCTGGGCAGTATGTGCTTTGGTGTTTTGAGAAGAGAAAAATGTGAAAATTGAGAGCTGAAATGAACACAAGGGTAACGAAAATATTCCACAGTTGTGTGAAGATTTATATCAGAGGGCATCATTATCATCTGAAAAGTATTGAAGTTTCCATCATGAAAACACCTTGGCTGTATCTGAAAAACTTCCTTCCCAGTATTCATCACCAACCCTAGGTGATGAATATTTTGGAAGCGATAAAATATTTTAATAGTATTCTTAGAAATGTGTTGTCGTGTTGTGTCCCCCCGCCACCTCCTCCCCACCCCCAACCTTACCTGTCCTCCCCACTTAACTGCAATACCTGAGTTTTTATGACCCTGAGCTTTAATGTAAATGGCATGCTGGGGGTCTGGCATGAACAGATCACTGCCTTTGTCTGGCTCTCCTGGAAACTGTCCCCTCAGTGCTACAGAAGTACCCTCTGCTACAGCAAGGTGGTAATCTACAGTGTCAATTAACTATGGAAAACAAGACAGAGAGAAACAGGGGGAAGGGAAGGGAAGGGAAGGGAAGGGAAGGGAAGGGAAGGGAAGGGAAGGGAAGGGAAGGGAAGGGAAGGGAAGGGAAGGGAAGGGAAGGGAAGGGAAGGGAAGGGAAGGGAAGGGAAGGGAAGGGAAGGGAAGGGAAGGGAAGGGAAGGGAAGGGAAGGGAAGGGAAGGGAAGGGAAGGGAAGGGAAGGGAAGGGAAGGGAAGGGAAGGGAAGGGAAGGGAAAGGTAGTATTGAGCAAGTTTAAGAAATATAAGTAGGTATCACGTAGCAAATTCAGAAGTCCTACTTTTTGCAAAATCCTATGAAATCTGACTTTAAATAATTCTAGTCTTTATTATTGTTATTACTATTGTTGTTATATTAATATTATATTGTGAAACAATAATTAGATAGATAGATAGATAGATAGATAGATAGATAGATAGATAGATAGATAGATAGATAGATAGATAGATGAATTGCCGGGTTTCGGTGCCTCCCTGTCCCCACGGCAGCGCCCGGCGGTGCAGCGCGTTGCTGTCGCGGTGCCTCCCCGCCTGGTGTCGCTGCTGCCCCGCCGCTGGCCGCGGGCAGGGCCGCTCCGGGAACTGGGAAGTCCCAGCAGAGACCGATATTTCCATTTTTTATATTTTATTTTATTTTATTTTATTTTATGTTATTTTATGTTATTTTATTATTTTATTTTATTCTTGCTTCCTTTCACATGGCTTTGAACACAGAGCTGCGCTGCCTGCTGCGGTGCACCGGGCACATCCCTGCTCTTGCCCTGCTCTTGTTGTGTCTGGGTTTAGCTGTCCCCACTGCCGCCTCCTCTTTTGCTGATACAGCACCCCTACAAACACTGACGTGTAAATCATCAGCATGTGTGTACATCTCCCATCCAAAATCAGATTGGCACACATGGTAAGAGCCTAGTTAACACACAGGAATTTCAAGGAGAAGTCTCAGTCCTATTAATGTGCTCTAAAAAGACAGAAGGATAATGTATTGGCTGTGCGTATGCATTGGCAATAGTGACTCCTCATGGAAGAAGAGTCCTAATGTGCTTTAAAACGACAGACGGAAACAGAATCCAATGCAATTTTCTGGCAAAATGGTACAAAGCACAGCACAGCTCAGGCTGCTGATGAAGCGCAGGTTCAATCATATGCACTATTGAGTAGTTTCTGTAAATAAATGGAAGAAAGGAATAAGGACCAGAAATATGCTCATGAAAATGTGCTCATATCCATTATTCTGCTGAAACCTCACCTGCAGTCATTGCACCACCTTTGCCTGCCCATTTCATGATAAACAACACCACAGAGAGATCACTATTTTGTTTGCTGATTTTTGTTTTAAAATGGTGGGCTGGTACTACCATAGGGTACTTGGGACAAGCCTTTAGCTATCTTCAACTGATCTATAAACAAAACAAATTAATAAAACCTTCAAGACAGTTTATATTAATGTTAAGTAATATTTTCATACAAGTTACTGTTCTGGATTTATATCTCTTCAACATGGTCAGAATTAGAACCAAAAGTATTACATAAGCATGTTTCCTCTTTCTTTAATAGTAATAAAACAAAATACATGGAGTGAAATGATGAGTGCAAACAATGTTGTTTGTTCTCTACATTAGGTAATTATCACATTCTCTTTACTTGTTGTAAAGGGCTGCAATTCGAAATATTTTATTCAAACTGATAAGCAATAATGTTTATAAAGAAAATTTATGTTTATAAAGAAAATTCTGCAAGGCTCTGGAGCATAATTTTGATATTTTTATTTACATCCTTAAATATGCTTTCAGAAAGTGCACAGAATGCAATACAGCCATGTTAATCCTGATGCTAGAAAAGCTGATTCTTCCATGATTCTTCCATGATTCTTATCAATATTATGGTTACAGATATCAGTTCTACCCCTGAGCCTTCTCCAGACACACTTTCTTCTGGGAAGGGCAAGAAAAACCCTCTCCATGGCACATGTATGCCATCTTACCTTGCCCTTCCTTTCTTCCCCCCTCCTCTCACATACTACTTCATTTTTTCCTTTAAAAGCCCTTGAAAATACACTGAAAAGTGCTGAAAAGCCATCTAAAAAGGAATGAGCAGTCATTTTGGTAAAAACACGCAACTTCTCTATACTGTTAAACCACCTGGAGCTCCAAGGACAAAGAAGCTGTTCTGATGGTCGGCTTGTCAGCTCCTATCCATCCTGCGAACAAATAGCACTTCGGGAAACTATTCCTTTGGCACTGGCTTAGCTTCTCTCTAAAGAGGAGACATAATAGAATATCGTAAAAACACCCTCTCCCAATCTCTCTTGAAATATTGTACACTCAGATTCTACTTGCTTTTCCTTTGTAACCCTCACTCTATTACACAGGGCTCACAAAAGCACACTGATTATGATTTCATTCTTCAGACACCCTCTTTTCACCGAAGAATACCCAGTCTACAAGCAAAAGAATACAAGGCTTGTCTACACAGAGAAGCTGGTGTGCAGGAAGCTCAGGGCTGCATTTACAGTGCGTTGGCTATTGCAGTGATGCCTCATGGAAGCACAGTTTGAACTAAAGATACCTCCAGGGCCTTACATGCTTCCTTTTGAATATGGTCTGTATTCCTCCAAGGGTGAGAGCAGAGCAAATGTCGAATTCATACCAGGCTTATTGAAAAAGGCTTACTTCGTAAGAGTAAATTCAGCCTGCTTAAAACTGCTGGTGTGACTTTCAGGACTGTGATGCTCTTACATAACTTGCCCTAAAAATCATTGCTGCTCGTGGGGATAAGTACATGGACTAAGGAGAATTGTTTTCTCAGCAGCAAGAATTTGTATCAGGGGAATTAAGTGTTTCTATGTAGCCGTGTTTTTCTGTGAATGTGTTGCACACATGAGCTCAAGTAGCCTTTCCAGAAACAGATGGGGATAAAGGTTTGCAGTCAATTCTCCAGGTGAGCCAGAAGGGGGAAGTTTGGTCTCCTGCTGGATAAAATGTGCCATGTGATATGTGTCATGTGAACAAGTAGAACATGTTCAGGCACAAATAGATCCATATTATGTTTTCTTTATAAACAAGGTAATAAAACTGCTCTGCTGCCCTAGCCCTCAATCACAATTAACATTTTTGGCCATATCTGGCAGAAGACAACAACCTCAACTATTTCTGTCTGAAAAATGGATGGCAAGATAGCAAGATGCTCCTAATAATGGAGCAGCTGCCCTGTAAACTCAAGAACGTATATTCTTAGGCAAGCAGGGATTTCATTTAGGATAAATTGTCAGGGAAACAGGCATTAGTTCCCCTGCCCTGTGGAGCTCGGCCAGAGACAGTGGATATGTGACCAGACCTCCTCTGCTCTTTGACTGGACAATGATGCATTTTGCAGAGTTCATCTAAAAATTGCACTCAGCACTTGGTTTCCTAACATTTTAGAGTCTAAAATTAGAACAACACACCTATAAACAATCATAAAGCCAAATACACAGTTTTTATGCCATTTTAAGCCATTAGTTTTCTTGCTGAGCTGAATTAAAAGAGCAAACCGGAGAAAGCTACAGTTGTATTTCAGTGTCACCTAAAGAAAGGGCAATTTCCCAATACTAACAAATGTGGTTTTTTGTTGTTGTTGTTTTGTTTTCTTTAGCAAAACAGCACAGATCTGTTATAATTCCAAAAGCAGCACACAGACCTGTGTCAAAAATATATGTTGACTGTCAAAGAAAAAATACAATAAAGTATTTTAATAGGAAAGATTGGCATTAATATCAGAGTTTGGGAAAAACAAAAACAAACAAACAAAAATCCTGCTACATCATATGCACTATATATCCCTTACTAGTATTCAATGGAACAAGATAAAACAGAAGAAAGTCAAGGGCATCTTTATCGAGTGCTGGTAACTACCTCCCAAGTTCCACAAGAGAGCAGTATACACTTGACTTTGAGAAATAAATGACGTGGATCTGCTTGCTTCTCATCCTTTTTCCTCTTCTGTTCTTGTTTCTCCAAATATACTCCAAATATACTCAAAAAAGGTAATGAATGCAAAACAAGCCCAGGCGGTTGGTAAAAGAGCAGTTCCAGGATGCCAGGGAGGCTGCTATGTCACTCCAAGCTGACAACGCAGAAAGCAGCTACTTGAAGCATATGATAACTATTAGGGAAGGTTACATAAAAAAATATGAAACATGTTTTACCACGCAGCTACTTAGGAAAATATTCATTTGGAAAAGGATGTATTTTTCTTACCAGTATCACAGATATGTTATGGAACACCTAAATCCATGGTTAGGCATTTAAATATGTCAAAATACATTTAGATAGAACAGCTCAGTAATTATTTTAAGAGCACTTGAAAAATTAAACGTGTAGGGAAAAGAAGTTCATACATAAAGTTGTTTTTGCCATTTTAATATGCTTTTATAAAGTTTTTCATCAGTAGCCCATAAAAATATGAGCATTTTTATAAGTTTGTATAGAAATACAAAAAGAAAAGGGATTTAACATCCCTTAGACATAGAGGAGGTTTTTTATTTCTTTGCTTGGTTGGTTGCTTACTTTTTTTTTTCTAAAAATTCCAGCAACCAAACCCAAACAAAACAAACCTAAACAAAACAAAAAAGTTCTTCAGTCATGGAAAACTGGAGTTTCACATATGCCATCAGCTGAATGCTTTCTGCACTTTCATAAATCCTGTAATTCAAGTGAGAGCTTTACAGGTTGGCACAGGAACAATTATGACAACTCTAATGCCAAAGCAAAACAGAACTACACAAGAAATCCTAATGCATCACCCTGGAAAAAGGGAGAATAGAATTCACCATGTGAAGAAAAAAATAAACAAATACCTACACCCTAATAGTTGCAACAGCACTGAGGAAGAAAAAAAAAAAAAAAAAAAAAAAAAAAAAAAAAAAAAGTGAACATGGTTCTTTCTTTAGATTAAAAAGTCAGATTAAACATTAAATCAATTCCTGTCACTGAGTTGAAAAGTCTGTGTCTAACATAGATACTTTGATTTAGCTGATCCTGTGTAAGGAGCCATGACAAGCATTAGGCTGAAATTCTTTCAATTTATGCTGAAGCAGACGAAATGTCTGACTGCTTCCATTAGCATTTTTTAGCTAATGAACTGCTGTACTGAAAGCTGGGTTTTTACCACTGTCCTGTTCTGTGAAAGACAGGCCCAGTACAGCAGAAATTTAGAAAGATGCTGGGAGGCAGAAAGAACAAAAAAACTGTCAAACAAATATTTAAATACTAGAAGTGCTTGGAGAACTAGGAGATTTGTTCCATTTTCTAAGTGATTTAGAAAAGTTAGCTATCATGCATGTCAATTAACCTCAAATCAGTTGTAAAACATCTGCAGATGAAACATGGGCTCTTCTTTCACTCACTGAATTAGGAAATCATAGTATTTATCACTGCTAGAGCATGATGCTTGCACTCACTCCCCTGCCCCCGTACCTGTAGAGACAAACTTGTTATATGTCTTTCAGATTCCCTCTTTGATACCAACTTCCAGAATAATCAAAAGAACAGTTAAGGGAGAACCAGACAGGAAACTAAACAGTCATTGCTGACCTTTTCTTTTCCAAAAGCAGCAGAATTGTGTTAAAAAACTGTGTCATCAATAAAGAAGTCATCTGGACAGCTCTAGTGGTTGACCAGTGCTTTGTCATTTCAAGACTAAGTCTCAAAGCCTCAGCACAACCTCAGCACAGAACTCTGGGGTGAGATCGATGCTCCAGCAGAAATCTTGTCACATAATTTTTTTGAAGAAACCAGTGATGCAAACAACAGCAATTTGCATCTTCCAGTCTAAAGATAGGTTTTAGAAGAAGCCAGAAAAGTCTTTTAAATGGACAAATTAAGGAAAATAAATAAATTAATTAAAAAACAAAAACAAACCAAAACATATATGCTATTTTTTTCTTGCTATATGCATTTTTATTTTATTTTATTTTAAACTTGAAACTCACTGAAATACCAGAACTTCATCATGCTAGGATCACTAGCATGGTCTGGAAGATTTATTGCAGCTGTGTGGGTGTTTGGGCCACGTGGTCCCACCACAGATAAGTAGTAGAAAAAATATTTCCCAACAAGGCCTTTGGGTACAGCTCAATGGGTGATTGTGATTTATTTATTTGTTTGTTTATTTATTTATTTATTTATTTAGCCATAATCACAGGATATTTAAAACAATGATATAGATACAACAGTGATTCATGTGACCCCTCTCTCCATTCCTAAATCAATTTAAACATGTAAAATTCAGGTGTTATCAAATGTAAAGCAATAGGGTACCATACATTCTTTTCAGTATGTTTGTAAATGCAGTTTGCAAAATATCTGATAAAGAAGTTCCATGTTGTATCGCCATCATGTAGATGTCCCTTTGAGCTAAAATGATTTATCTGCAAATGTATGCTACTTCTTTTGGACATTTTGTGATTGGTAAGTGTTTCTGCTCTTCATAATCCTTCTTTTTAGGGGGGAGGAGGGAGAAAATTCCCTTACAAATTCTAGGGAACTTTGTATTGTGGGTTATCATGGTTTTGCAGTCGTTAATAGTTTATTTCACTACCCTATTGTATGTGACAGGCTGCAAGCATTTGCAAAAGACAGAAGTGCAAGAGAACATTGATACTTAGGAGATATATTGGACTGGTGGATAGACACTCACTTGGGACAATATATGAGCTAGCCAGAGGATTGTAGGGTAGTTGCCTATGTTTGACACTTATGAAATTGCATTTTAGGTAATGATACACTTCCCACCTGCCTACTATCTATTTTCCAATCAATTCCAATCTGCTTCCCAGGAAAGTAAAACGGTTTGCTTCTGTTTAACACATACCATACCAGTTAATGGCTTCCTTTGTTGCAGATAATAGGCTGAATATATATTAGTAGCCATAATTTAACGATAAATGTGATCAAATTTATTTTTCCTTGAAAAGAAAAGTAAGGAAAAGGAAAAGGAAAAGGAAAAGGAAAAGGAAAAGGAAAAGGAAAAGGAAAAGGAAAAAGGAAAAAGGAAAAGGAAAGAATATATTCTCCACTACTTACAGATAGTCTTTGATACTATATGGAAAACTTAAAAAAAAAAAAAAAAAAAAAAAAAAAAAAAAAAAAAACTACCACCAGAATTCATTATTTTCTGGACCATTCACGTACAGGACTATTCATTTGGTAATGGAAAGTTTTCATGGCTGCATATTACATTTTATTAGTTCTAACTTACAATGACATTCAAATAATAGCTTCTCAAATAATAGAGATACTACTACTTTGTATAAGAGAGATACTGCATCAAACTTTTTTGAAGTGGGTCTCAGCTGAGCCATTTAATTTTGTGGCACTTTTGAAAGATGAGGATTTGAGGACACTAATTTTGCTTCTGTTATATTTCACACATTTTAGCCATTCTTCTAGAGGAGATAAAAGAAATGTACCACGCTGTGTAACAAAGCATGGTATACTCCTAGGTTTGGACAGAAATGACATGGCATATTTTACTTGCTGTTCATGCATCATTTGCTTTATTTTGAGAAACTCTGTCCTTTCCCTTGATGCAGGATAGCTATGTTATATGAACTGTAAAGAGAAACTTTAGTTATCACTCAAATATGCTCGCTGTCTTACTAAGTGGAGAATGTTCTCTCCCTCTCAGATATTTTGGCTTCTGAAGGTTAAGGTCCTGGGGATTCTGCCAGAAGGCAGATGCTGGGCTGGCAGACGGCATATCCTTTCAGTCATGGGGGTGTTGTCCTTCACTTCTGCAAAGAAAATCTTTTGAATAGCTGTACCACAAAAATTGCCCTTTTCTGGCTCGTTTGGGATGTATTTCCCACCCCAGCTAGGATGTTCATGATCTTACAACTATCATCTACTCAGGCTTTGCTTTTTCTGTATGAGGAATAGCAATGACTGTGCTATATTCTTCAGTTCATTCTTCCAACAGAGCAAAGCATTCTCCCATTTGATCTACTGTGGTGGTTTTACCATGCTGGGCAGCTAAACCCCACAACCGCTCTCTCACTCCCCCTCTTTTTAGATGAGGAGGGGGATAAGTAAAGCAAAGAACAACTCACAGGTTGAGATAAGGATAATTTAATTAAAGGGAAATAATAATAATAATTAAATAAAGATTATTATGAACTAAACAATTTAACTAAAGGGAAATAAAAAGGGAAAGGGGAAAAGGGAGAGGGAAAGGGAAAATAAAAAGAAGGGAGGAAAATAAACAAAATAAATGAAGGCTATGTGGAAGTGCAGAGGAAAGAAATTACTCTCTACTTCCCAGAAATGAGCGATGATTGACCACGTCCTTGAAGCAGGGCCTCAACACATGTAGCCGGTGTTCAGGAGGAGGACCGATGTTTTCACAATGAGAGCCCACCCCTGCCCTCTTCTTCCTGTTTCCACCTTTTATTTCTGAGTGTGACATCACATGGTATGGAATATCCCTTTGGTTGGTTTAGGTCAGCTGCCCTGGTGATGTTTCTCTTCTCACTTTTTGCCCACCCCCTAGGAGGGTTAGAGAGAGGCCCGATGCTGTGCCACTGCTGCTCAGCAGTAGACACAACACTGGTGTGATATCAGTGCTGTTCCAACTACAAGTGCAGAGTACAGCACTGTATGGGCTGCTGCAGGGAAAGTTAACATTCCAGCCAGACCCAGTACATCTACCACACTACCAGCTTACCTGTTTCCTTACCTCCCATGCCACACTCCTGATCCATGTATCCAACATCTAATCCTAGCAGAGGGCAAAAAATGTCAAGTCTGTAAAAAACTGGATTATCAGCAGAGCTCTGAGCTCAGTTTACTAGGAGAGGCTGCCAAACTGCATTTGTCAGTTTCTTTGTCCTTATTCATTTTGTGATTGTGGGACTTGGAAATAAAAAAAATAATAATAATAATTAAAAAAAAAAAAAAAAAAAAGAGTGACCTACACTGGAAGAAAGGGAGGAGATGTTATAGCCAGAATCATCTGCTCCATGAATGCAAAAACTGATTTCTTTAAAACAGAAAAATAATATGAAGACATTGATTTTAAAATATTTTAAAATAACAATAAATCACTTTTTTTCTTCTGAGTATTGAATTTCAATGTCTAATGTGTCTGTTAAGTTCCTGTGGGGCAGGGAACATGTGGCCTGAAAAAGGTAAGAGGAATTAGATGAAATAGCTAGTCCTCAAAGGGCCATACTCTAAGAAAAGTTGTCCATTTACACACATCGGAGACTATTGTAAAATGGGAAAACAAGGGGTACTCACTAAAGTTTCATCTACTATTTCCTTTATCATGGATTTTCTTTACTTTCATGGTGCTACATCTAAGGGAAGGAAAAATTCACACTGGATTACTACCAGCTGGAGTTACTTCTACTTGCAAAAGTGTGCACTTTAGAAGCGTCTCTCTCTGATTTTCCCATTACATCCACCATTTGAGTCCAACAGATTCTGTCTGCTGCAACTAGACTTCCTGTTAATGTGACAAGTAGCCTGAGAGCAATTTTTGTCTCTTTCCCACTATCTGTTCTCACCTCACTGACTTCTGCTTAAGGCAACATCACTATCTCAGCTATTAAAGACAGATGCTCAAATAATCAAATACCTAACCAGTCACACAAACTAATTTCAGCTAAATGCAAGCATAATTTCAACCTCCTTTTTCAGAAACAATAGAAATAAACCATATTTTCAAAATGAAAATGAAATTGCCTAATCACGTGCACTTTCACTTTCCAAAAGTAATTATTAAACTGCTTCCTTATTAACTCTGGCAATTTAAAACCTCCTTCTGTGGGAAGCAGGTATAGAAAAAAAGCATGATAAAGAAAACAACTCAGTCCTTGGTACCTGTAAGGACTGGCTTCAAGCAAATACTGACTATGGAAAGCCACATTCCTGGCTGTGCTTAGAGTCATGCTAGCCATGAGCCCTGATATGGCTGCCTTTGGCCCAATTGGTATCCTCCAGAGATGCTGATGGTGAGGGACTGAGTTCTTGAGAGGGACAGCACAAAGTCCTGGAAGAAGCAGAACACTTTACCTCCTGTTCACTGCTTGTTTAGTGAGAGGTTCAGGAGTTAAATAAAGAAATGCTACTGAACAGGGCAAGAGTGGTTTCTGCTATTTTGGAACAAAATAAGTCAGCGGTTTCTATTTGATAAGAATAGTGTGAACACAAATTATTATAAATAATATGATCAAAACTTCGGTATATAAGTCCTCAGTTTCTCTCTGATGAATTATCATCAATCAGTAGCAAAAGTGAGCATTGTTCAATTACAACATACTTGATCCAAGGCCTCTAAGAGTCTGTAGGCATTTCTTTCACAATCTCTAAAATACAGCAGCATATATTCCTTACTTAAGGGTTGGAAGACTGAGGTAATAAGGAGTAAATGACTTGCCTTAGGAAACATCTTAGGAAGATTGTCCATAGTCTAAGAAAAACCTACAGCATTCCTACTGTCTCAGAGGTTTGGTGTTGTTGTTTTGTTTTGATGACATTTTCCCTCTTCATGTTGCATCATTTTTAGGAATTCTAATTACCATCTTTTTACAATTACTATATTTAGCCAAATTAAAATGAAGTTAGATTGGACCTAATATTTTTCTTACCCTTTCCTCCAAAACAAAAAGGTAATTAGTAAGATACAAACACTGAAAAAGATAGGAAAGGATAAGTAGCATGCATTTCTTACTCCTCTCGGAAGAAAAATAACATAAAATATCAATGAAATGCTTGATTTTATTTTACAAAATATGTTTCACTAAAAATATATGTTTTATATTTACAGATTTAACTTTCAAACACTAATTTTAATGTGCTTTCAATATTCCCTGCTGATTTGCACAGGACAGTAAGAATTAGAGCCAAAGAACCTCTTTAAAGTTAGCATTTTGGCTTATACATTGGCCAGCTTCTGTTCTAAGTCCTTTGTGTATAGTAAATCAAGTGAATAGCATAATAAAAATAACACTTCCTTTGGAAGAATTTGTATACTGCATTTTCTTTGAAAGAAAAATTAGTTTCCCCTTTGTGAACCTGGTAAAATAAAGAAAAATACTTTATATTTCTCCCTATTTCCACATGCTTTAAGACTGTTTGTTTTAATTTTCAGATTTGATCACTGCAAATATTTTAATGCAAAGGAGCTTAATTTTTAGAAGAATCATTTTGAAGATAGGCAACATACAGCAGAATGAGCAATACAGCAGAATGAGAACATTCTGCTGTAATCACAAAGGCAATGACTATACATAACTGTTTTTAAAATTGTTGTTAAAGTGGAATTAAAAGAATAGCAGTGATCTCCCAGATATTTTGTTGAGAAAGCTCAGTAGTACATTGCCAGCATAATAAATATCTACCCAATATACAATGGTGGGGCAGGAGGAAGGTAAAAAAATCCAGATGATATAATCAAGGTTGGATGAAGGAAGGACTTCATATAAATGCATACACACACACACATATGTACATATATGTATTTATATTTAAAATTTAGATGCATAATGCATATTTATGCTGTAATATTATTCTTGTAGATACTGAAAAAATATATATTTTGTACAAAAAAAAATCAAAAGCATTTAAAGTTGATGTATTGTTAATATCATTATATTTACATATTATATTATATTATATCATATATAAATATATTGGAGTTGAACATTTTTAAAGCAAAACCTGAAATACTTAAATACTAAAAATGATTCTTCAACATCCAGGTTAAACTTGCCTGAAATTTGTAGCCTAATACCTGATGAGACTGTTGGGTTTTGTTTGCTTGTTTTTGCTTTAATTACTATTCACCCAGCATTTGTACCATTCAGAGTTGAAGAGTTATGTGAGATTTCTTTTTCTAAATATGGAAGGAGCTGTGGTCTAGAGAACTGCATGGAGGGGCGTTCAATGCATTGTACAAAGAATACAGAAGAAGGCAAAACAACTAGAAACATGGAAAAGCTCACCTAAATGCAAATGAAAATCTTGATTGCTTGTAACAGAAAATGGATAAGGATATCAATGGGTAATGGATATCATGCTGGACACCAGGAGAGGAAAGGGGATGGTGTAAGCTCCCATTATGTTGTCATGGAATAACAATTTGTTGCTGAAGTTTACATCTGTATTAGTGAAATATCATGCATAGTTTCTATAAGAAACTAGTTAAAAAAAAAAAAAAATCAAAGTGATAAAAAAGTACTTATAACTGATGTTTCTTGCCATATTTAAAATGAGGTGCAAGCAGCCTTACAAAAAGGGTGAAAATTAATATATTGTATGAGAAACAGTTGGTTGTCTCATTAGCTGTGTGACAGAATAGGAAGTCACTTATGAATAACCAATGGATCTGGCTTCAAGAACAGGCCACCAAGTTCATGTTTTGAAATGACAATATAGATGTGACATGTAATTCATCAACATTGTCTACAGTTTTGAGCAAGAATCCAGGCTACTATAAACAGGGAAGTGTAGAGAGAGGACGGAGTTAAAACCCCAGGGACGCTCATGAGAAGTTAAACAACTGGACTACAGAATTGTGTTTTCTATTTCCAATCCTGGCAATTGATAATTAGACTTTTAGACCTGAAAAACTATTTTTTTCTTACTGATTAAGTCTGCCTGGTGTTAGAGACAGTGGGCTAAGGTTGAAACCTGTGAACATGAAGTATTTCATATAGATGAGTGTTTAAAACCACTTATGAAGGCATGTGGACTCTGTAGAGTGCTTACTTCTCAATAGAAAAGGCTTACTTCTCAATAGAAAAGAAAGAGCAAGAATGATGACCAGGAACAAGTGCACTCCAGCAAACATAAAAACTCACACAATGATCAGAGATCTGAGCTAAACCCAATAGCTTCTAGGAAACCCCAAGCCATCAGGTCAACAGGGACAACCAAGATGATAATGAGAAGGGTAGATGCAGATCAATAACACATAAGTCAGGGGAGAGTCAACAAAAGTGAAGCATGACAAAATTAAAATCTAAAAAAAAATTATTTTGTCTCCACATTGTGTGCAGTTAGGCAAACCTGTAGTGGTGGCCAACCCGTGTCATGGATTTTTGGCATTAAATATGGAAAGGATTGACTTAGAGGAATTGTGGTAGATCATATCATAACCACAGCAATAAGTTAATGTTAAGAAAAAGAATTGATTTGTCAATTACTTATTAGGTTTTCTATTATTTCTGTTTATTTTGTTTATTTATGCTTTTCTTTTTTACTATTAGAGCTTGGTAAATTAAATTTTAATTCATCAAGAAATAATTTTTCCTATCCATAGTAACCAAGTCAATTAGAAAGGGCAATAAGGGAAGATATCAAGTCAAAAATAATCTGGTAGGAGCAAATTCAATCAACACAAGACAGGACCTTGGCTGAGCTCACCTGAAAATTGCAGTTTGTTCTTGGTCTGTACCAAGAAGGCTGTATAGCCTTCAACTGGTAGATTTAGATTTATTTTTAGGAGTATAATAAAGTGACTTACATCTCTTACTCCATATGTGTTATGCTCAGACTCAGAGGATTCATAGTTTTGGAGTTATTTAGGGAAAAGGATAAGGCATAAAAGGAAAAGTAAGATGCACTCGTAAGTGCATCTTACGGTCTGTGCATTTCACTTTCATGTAGCCAAATGACTACACCTCTTTTTCTAGAAATACAAGTTTCACAATATAACTTATGCATTTGTCATCTCAATGCTAAACTAACATGGATTAACTTATTTTATTAATATTAAGAAGTAGTGACATTTCATTCATGTACTAAGTACATTTCATTATATACTTAGTATCCATTTTATGTCAGTTTTCTGTAATTAAAGATGATTCATCATTGTCTTTATGTATCCATGAGGCACATATCTTTCTATGCTAGCTATGTTTATTTTAACATTATGTACTGATGATGTCCATAATAAAACTCAACAAAAAAAGAGATGTCCTGTCCACATGAAGGTAAGATTCAAGACTTAGGACATTCTGGTGCTTTACCAGAAGTGGGTGTGAAGGTTGTCCTTAGACAAATCAATCAAATCAATCTAACTTACTGTCCTTTTTAGTTGGACTTCCATTTATAAATGTTCTAGAGATGCCCCATGTATTTTTACAATAAACATCTGTACCTTTCTTATGAAAAACAGTAATAAAAGCTCCCCACAATTAAGTTACTTTATCACATGGACATATTTTCTGTGAACGGCGGTGAAAAAAGGTAATCAACAGAACTCTTCACAGGAAAATGATTTATGTGATGTGAGGAAAATAAGCTGTCTTTTAGAAAAAGAATGACATAAGCTGTCTTTAAAGATCAGATCGTCCACAGCTCTTTATCCATGTAGCATTTAATATATCCTGTTGAGTGTTTGATAAAGGGTGGCAGCAGTTAAGTTCAGCTTACAGTTTGGTAGAAATAGGTTTCTCAGGCAGGCACAGTAACTTTCCCTCTGTCATCAAGAGGTGATAATGGGAACATAGCACCTACAAATGCATAATGAGTCCAGACAGCACTACAATAGATGTTTTGAAAAATACATAATATGAAACTTTAACCATTAACAATAAAACTGGGAAACATAGTTTGTTTTACCTGCATTTATGGTTCCTAGGCTCTTGAAAACAAAGGAGATACAGTACAAGTTGGGTTTTATATATTTTATATTAAGTTTGGCACATTTTGGGGTCTTTGCAACAGTTATGACACTGTACATAAAATCAAAGCTCATATTAATGGTATTTAACTAATGCTGATTACTTCAAATAGGAAAAGAGAATTCTGCAAACAAGAAAGTATTAAAATAATCTGTTTGAGCAGACATATTTGTGGTTCTTCAGAGACTAAATATGTAAAAGATGAAAACAATAAGTCTCAAAAAGCTAAAATACAGAAAGAAATTTGCTGAATAACCAAAATGCTTCTATTACATAAAAATTAAAAAAAGTTGGATAGACAGTAAAAAGAAATCTCGTTATGACACATAGACAGTCAATTAAATGACTTCCAAGAAAGGAGAAATAAGCTTAAGAGATATATAGCCCTGGACAATGTGGAACAAAAAGACTATGAAATAAATGAAGAAAATGTGATTTGTGAACTAAAATGTGCTAAATATCAAAAGAAAGACAAAAATTTTGAAAGAGTGACAGATGGCAGAATTATGGTGTTCAAGGAAAATCACATGAAAATGCTTTAGTTCACTGAGATTTTGAAAAAATAAAAGTTTTAGAATTAAATCTAGATAAGACTGGGAGATGGTTTAAAAAAAAAAAAAAAGAAAGATACTGTGTATATTTATGAAGCTGTAGAAACTTCTGTCAAAAAAAAAAAAAAAAAAAAAAAAAAAAAGTATTAAGGAAGTCAGAAGCTATCTGAAGTTTAAAAACCTTAAGAAACAGCAGCTTAATTTGGAACAGGAATGGCTCAGCTAAATTAGTGCAGTTGTGTTCATATATCATTCCTAAACAATGAATACTGAGAATAAAAAAGTGAATAAATAAACGTGAATTCTTTATCCTTATCCTTCAACTGAATTCCAAAAAACTCACAGTCTTCAGCTCCCTCAGGCAGTGCCTACTAAGCAAACATGGACAGAAATATAAAACTAGCCAAACAACAGAAAAAGTTTACAGCCACAAACACCAAATCCATTTCAGTTTTGCTATTTGGGAGATTTGTTATTAAAATACCTGAGAGGAATCTGTCCTGTTAATAAAGTTGGTTATATATTGTGAAACACACAAAACAGCCTCCAGTTGCAATAACAAATGATGTAATGTCATTTGTCTACTCAAGCTACTTTTCACTGGCTATTTTTAACTTGCGTACTTAGCTTCAGTGCCCTAAGTTAAAAAGGAGTGGAAAATGCGCACACTTGGCCTAACCTCAGAGTTACTAAGACTCCAAAAGAAGCTGGAGATGCCATGTTGAAAAGCCAGGAAAGAATATGAACCCAAATGTCCCACTTCAAGTCTAACAGAGCTCTTCCAATCTGTAGTGCTTCTGCCAAAAGTGATATATATATATATTAAACAAACAAACTAACAAACTAACAAAAAACAATTCCAAGTGAGGGGCTACCAGATATAAAGCTAGAGGCTGTCATTACCAGTGGCAGCACCCAACAATGCTATTTCTGGTTGTTAGTGATTGTTCTATCAGACCAAAAGAACAGCCTGAATTTGACTGCAAGAAGCTAGAAGCAGCTTTTCCTCTTTCGGATACATTTTAAAGAGGCAAGCCTATTCAAGGTGGGTTTTTTTTTGTTTGTTTGTTTGATTGATTGATTGATTTTTTTTTTTTTTTCTGTATGTCTGGTTGGTTGTTTGGTTAATTTTGGTGTTTTGTTTGTTTTGTTTTGTTTTGTTTTTGATAGGTTTTGTTGTTAATATATACATATATATGAGAAAGGAAACGTTATATAAACAATTATATACTAAGGATGCTAAGTAGGGAGAAGTACTCCCAACCAATCCTGATCTTGAGTCTAAGTTTTGCAGAGATGATCAGGAATTCGGATGCTCCTTGCAATCTCTCTTGCTTGTTAGTTATAGGATGGCAGTTCCCATTTCAGTTCCCATTCCTAATCCTTCTTGGACATCTAAATCAGTCTGGATTCTGCCCCAGGACCAGATACACACTCATTATGCACCCAAGTAGCATGTAGACATCATTCTACTACATGTAGCACTTATTTCTCCATATCTTATCTCCTTGTTCTTAAAATATGACTTCACAGATACAGTGTGAGAAAAAGCTATTACTATTTAAAAGGCATTAATTTGTTAATGAAATCTAAATGTACAGATAAGTTCAGCTGAGGCAAATTTAGGGGCAAATTAATACTCATTTCCTTATTTTCTTTGATGATGCAAAACCTTGACTATTACGCAAAAGATTGCATATATAAAAATAAATCAATTTATTGATATTAAATCATATTTTAATTCTGAAGCATAAAGCAACCAGTAAGATTAAAATTGCAGTTAGATCCTATGCATGTACATGAGACATCTTGCATTATTTTTCTTAAAAGAGATATTATTAGAATTGCAGCTCTTTGTGAGTGAGTGTGGCAGATGGTGCATAGGAGTAAGTGGTGAGCACTTTACAGTAAACAAATTCTTTATCTCTGACGGGTCATGGGGAGAACTAACATGGTCCCCATTTCAATCAGGGAGTCATCTAGGAAACAATGGCATTCAAATATACTAATGATGGTGAAACACGAAAAAGAAGAAGAAGAAGAAGAAGAAGAAGAAGAAGAAGAAGAAGAAGAAGAAGAAGAAGAAGAAGAAGAAGAAGAAGAAGAAGAAGAAAAAGAAAAAGAAAAAGAAAAAGAAAAAGAAAAAGAAAAAGAAAAAGAAAAAGAAAAAGAAAAAGAAAAAGAAAAAGAAAAAGAAAAAGAAAAAGAAAAAGAAAAAGAAAGAAGAAGAAAAAACACAAAGACTGTAAATTATGGAACTGAGAAAACCTTTTCCTGTAGGAATTTTAAGACTTGCCTTCTGGGCTTGATTCAACTTGTGAAGGTGCTCCAGCATGCTCAACATTTAGTATTGAGAGTACTATTGCAGGTTTAGCACCACTGAACTGGTCAAATTTAATCTAGGTGTTTACTGACACTCTATGACTCTTGTTAGTTACTTTCTTTATATATGGGCTATTATATACAAATAAGACTTCATAACTACTTTAACCATTTGTCTTACAAGACATTTTATCTGGGAATATTTAGCAGGTTTTCCTCATCATCTGAGTGCATTCCAATCTGCATCAGAAACACATGAATCCCTTTGAATAAAACAATCCAAAATAGTGGGAGTAACACTCTTAAGGGAGTTTTCATGCACTGTTCAGACACAGTATCAGTATATTCACAAGAAATTTAGTTCTGCTCATATTAATAATGTTTATATGTAGTAGTACCATGAACTATTAGTAGCAGAACAAGAGTTTCCAAACATATTTTCTCTACTTTTTGAATTTCAATTTAAACAGCTGCCTGTGCTTTATGGATAATTAAAACCACTAGCAATAGATGGAATATACTTCTCATGTAGATTATGCAGATGATTAGCCAATCAGGTTACACATAATACACTATCATGTCTGCCCCCTTAAATTAAACTTTAATCAATTTTGCATGGAAAAATTGTTTTGAGATTCTTGTTTTTAGTTTTTATTTTTTAATCAGGTTAGATAGAAACACTCTGGGAATTATTTTAGTTTGAAAGATAAATTGGTAATTAAGTCATTTATATTTGCTGTAATTCAGTATATTTATATGAAAGTACAAATTCTTGCATTCTTTGCACAGACAATAACAAACTACTAAATACTGTTTTCCTTGTTTCAGCACCAAAACTCCGCCAGACTACAACTTCTGTCTGAAACCTGTCTCTCTGCTTCTTCAGTAATTTCTTTTATCTCTTTCCCATACACACATAGCCCAGTGGTGTCAAGGGCGTGTACCTTGATGTACACATTACTTCCCAAAATACCTAGGAAAAGCACATTGGTCCCTGAAACTCCGTATTTTCCATGTTTTGTTTACATTTCTAAGATTAATTGACCCATCATAATTGACCCATTTAGCCTAGATTATAGCTCATAATCTCTACACCTTCTGCACGTATCCCTTTTTCTTCTTTAACTAGCAAATAGCTCTGTTCTCTCAGCCATTCATATTCCTTGTTGCTTACGTATTCTTCCTGAAGCCTCTTCCTGAAGTATCCCAGTCACGCACTGAAACAAAAGCCTCTGCAGATATACCTGTGTGTTCTGTTGCTTACAACATGTAACTAGCATTTGCCTATGGAGACGGGGGGGGTGGAGAGGTTGGAGATGACTTCCTGAGAACAACGACTTGCAGAAATAAATAGTAATAAACCCGTTTTTTTTTTTTTATTTTATTTATTATTTTTTTAATGAAGTTCTGAACATATTACTTCTCAGTTTCTTATCTCATACTGCTTTTGAAAGCCTCAAATCTTCCCTTGCCTGGCATTAAAAGCTTTCAGAGAACCTATTTAGTCATTTCCCTGAGGAAATTGCAGTGCCTATCACTACAACATCAGAACCAACAAAATTACTTCTTTTCCCTCCCCACCACATTCAGCAATGAAAAGATAACAATTGGGTTTAAATAAATAAATATTCCTCTGCAGTACTTGAAATCCAGAAATGAAAAGAAACACAATCATCACTGATTTTCACTATGTACAGCCATAACTGACAGGAGAAATCAACAACAGGGCTGAATAAGAATTATTATTTTTTGTTGTTGCTGTTCTAAATCCTTTGCTTTTCAAATAGGATGCTGTAAAACTCATTGGAAACAGTTCTCATTTATATTGGTGATTTTTGAATCTGAGCTATCCTGTAAGGTATCAGCCTGAATAATCTGTGTTGTTCTCTGACATAATATAACATAGGCTTTACACTTCTAGCACTCCTTATCCATTCCAGATAGCCCGCCAATTAAGTCAGTTTGGGCAAACTACATGAAACCTACGCACCTACATCTGTGCTCAAGATGAAGACAATCTTTATCATGGTTCATGATGGTTGGTTCATTGACTGTTTGAGACAGAGGGCTGACATACAGAGATGTAACTCTATGAAATTCAACATCTCCCACAGCTTATCACAGTGTTACTGTGATGTATACTACTGGGAAGCAGAAGTTGTGGCATGTTCTCATTTAATCTAGAAGACCATGATTTCTTCTTGTTCATGTATGCACAGGGCATTGAAAATGCTGTCTTCAGAGGGGTCTTCCTATTTTAATGAAAGTTTAAAGGCAAGTTTTAGATAAATGGTTACCCTTTAAGTTACCTAGTCAAGATAACATTACTCTATATGTTTTTTGGGGGTGTTCAATATTTCACCATGAAAATTAACTTAATCTGTTTTGAGTTCACTTAATCTGTTTTAAGTTTTCTCAGTCTTCTGTCAGGTGCCTGATTTGGTACTTACTGATAGTGTGAATTACAAAATAAACATTTTAAAAATAAGTGAACAATGCAGCTAATTTTTACTGTAATAATAAATTAATTGTTAATTTGAATTAATTATCTAGTTGGATCCTGAAGGGCTTGTTTTTGGCTAGAAAGTACTAAATGACTTCAGGCAGTTAACTAGAAGACATGGAAAATCATTGCTTATTGAAGCTGGAGATGAGAACAAAACATTGGGCTGGGAAACAACAGTAGAAGTTCATTTAGATGAACAGCCACTACTGATATACAGATTCAATCAATCAGCTACTGTTTGAGTCCATGAAAATTCTAGGCAAGAGATGAAACCTCTTTTAAGACCTATGCATTCAATAAAATCACTTTAATTGTTGTGAAGGAAATTTCTCCCTACCAATCTTCAGAGCAATATCTCTATAAAGTGATTGTGTATGCACAGCTTGAAGAAGACAGGTGGGCGAACATTTTATTATCAGCATTTTGTTACATAATATACATCCATGTAGTAATGGAAGTACTGTTTGTACTGTAATGTACAGATTATATTTGTTCTGCATAAATATATTTACTCTAAGAGTTGTAATTACTGAAATGCTATTTGAAATGAGATTTCTATGTACTTTAACTTCTGTAATTCAGCAAAAGCTTCTAAACTATACAGTAAGAATGAAAGAAGGTTAGCTGTACTTCAGATAATAGCTCTTGAATGCACAAGTGTTACACAATATCAGGTCTTTGTATACTGTTCTGTACAAGCTTTATTAGTCACCATGGACATCTATGCCTCTTCTTTTGCAGCCAACATGATACAATTGCAGGCTCAAGAATGTGGATTTCAAGCTTTTCTCCTCTGGACTCTTTTTGTTTATCAAGTATGAGCACTTAATTATGTGCCAGTCAGATTTGGTGATACAGAAGCCAGGAATCTCTGACCCCCCTTTAGTAAATTATCACGGCCTTTAAAGATGTTGCCAGCTGGGTGCCAAAGAGAAATGGAAGTATCCAGGTTATTTCTGAAAACCTTGATCATGACATTTCTCCACTTTATATTATAGTAAATCAATTATTTTTTTTTTTTCAAATGGTCTGTTTACTGAACACCAAGTCATTTTAATTAGATTTAGTTGCTTGTTGTTATTCTATTTTGGAGATGACGGTCATAAAATCCCTATAAGTAAGTCTATTAAAATGAATTTCTGATCCTGTCTTTCTAGTTGTATATTCTAGCTCAGTATGCAAATCAATTCTTCTTCTCTCACATGCAAAAACTCATACAGATATTACTGCATTTCTCAACAACCAGTGCCCCATGGTATAAAAAAAAAAAAAGGAATGCTGAATTGACTTGTTATCTAAAGCCATCAAATGAACATATTAATATTATTTATAATTGCTACATTGTTGCCTAAGGAGCCAGTTGCCAAGGGAATCATTAAACCCACTGATTTTGACTTTTATAGAGGATTTGAGAAAATTGCTTTTAAAAGAAAAGTCTTTCATTTTACCCACAAAGTAGGAAAAAGCTAAACTAGCCAGAACAAATAGAACTTCTTTGAGATGTCTGATAGAAAATTCCCCTGGGTGGAAACTTCAGTAATAAATCTAGAGTTTTGGACGTATAATATTTTTTGGTACAATAAACTTCAAAGGAAGAACAGTGAGGGGTTTGAACAATATTCTTGCAAACGATGCATCTAAAACAGAGTATGAACAACAAGAAGACATTGTAATTGCCTGTTTGGAAGGAATAATTAAAAAAATGTCATTATAAATATTTTAATTCAGTATTGATACACATACATTCAGAGACATTAAAGATAAAACATATCATACTGTCATCCTTTAATGTTCCTGTATTTTTGCCTATGCATCTTCTATGCTGCCCTTTAAACTGTCCCAGTGTACTACACAATTTATTCTATCACTTTCTTAAGACTTTCTGAAGGCACAGAAATACTGGTTTACATCAAGATTAATTTCTCCCAATATACTAAGTGGCAAAATAGCAGAGGAGCTTCTGAAAATACCTTTCTGTCAAAACAGCAGTCCTATCTGTAATCGCTTTTAGTCACCCTTTTCTCTTTATTTTATCTAGTTGCATTAAACAATCTCACCTAATCTTTTTCTCATTTCCATTCTTGATACCAGTGTTAATCCTGAGAAGACACTATCAGACTGGGATCAGTGCATTTGGTAGCAAACTCTCTGGGACTGACATAATGCCAGTTTCATTTATTTAGTGCCACATTTCATTCATTTCATTTTGAAATACCTGCCCATTACTACTAAACAATGTCACAAAAAGCAAACACGTAGTTTCAGCACATTGTAACATTTACCTTTGTATGAAGCTAAATCCCAAGAACAATTGACTTCAAAGCACCAGATATTTTGAAAACAGTAAAAAAAAAAGAAAGAAAGAAAGAAAGGAAGGAAGGAAGGAAGGAAGGAAGGAAGGAAGGAAGGAAGAGAGAGAGAGAGAGAAAGAGAGAGTGAGAGCGAAAGAAAGAAAGAGCGAGAGTGAAAGAAAGAGAGAAAGAGGGAGAGAAAGAGAGAGAGAGAGAGAGAGAGAGAAAGAAAGAAAGAAAGAAAGAAAGAGAAAGAAAGAAAGAAAGAAAGAAAGAAAGAAAGAAAGAAAGAAAGAAAGAAAGAAAGAAAGAAAGAGAAAGAAAGAAAGAAAGAAAGAAAGAAAGAAAGAAAGAAAGAAAGAAAGAAAGAAAGAAAGAAAGAAAGAAAGAAAGAAAGAAAGAAGAAAATTGCAGACATAATTGGTGGTCTGAAAATTACTGAGGAGGTTGAATCCCATGTACTTTGTCAATACATTCAACAGAAACAAGCAGAGGAAGGCAACCTGTTTCTCTACTGTACCATTTCTTCTCCTTTTCAGCATTCTAGACTGGTTTGCTATGTCCTTTTCAAGTCTCTGGTTGTGTTTCACTTCAGATCACTTTTCCTGCTTCAAAATGCTAACATAAAGAGCTTTTTTTTTTTTTTTTTTGTATTTTGGAAAGTTTTGTTTATAAGCAGACTCTGATTTCATTCTAGATTCTAGATTATAATTTTTTATATCTTAATTATGTTGTGACCTTGTGACCAGTAATTGTTCTTCCTGAGAGGATGTGAGGATATTTCACTTTGCACCTCACATACTAAAACATACTCTCAGTCTCCAAACTGAAACATTTGAACCTCTCCTCCTCCCCCCAACCCCCCCCCAAAAAAATGTCCATACATTAAAATGGTAAAATTCCTGTCTGGAAGCTCTTCTCTCAGTGTCTTAGCAGCAAACATGTAAAATAAGCTACAAGTATCTTTTCTTTAAATAATATACTACACACTACTGTGTAACTAGTCATATAATTAATAACTGTATAATTTTAATCCTATCAGACCATTGCCATTGAAACCTACTAAACTATTTCAGACAGGTTTGGACATGCATACTTTCTTTATCTAGTTACTAGTTTTCAAAGAGTAATAATGATATATAACAATAATTTAATTATGGTAAAACTGTTGCAGTAAGTAGTGGCAACATATGAGAACATGTTACTCAGAGCTATCCCTGATGAGTGTCGTATTAATCTACAAATACTTCTTGTCTTGTTCTATAACAAGGATTGGATTCTTCAGAAGATGTTGGTAGGACCATTTAGTGTTATGGTAAATTACAGAATATTTTGAAATAAAGAAAAATTAATGATTTTTTGCCCAACAAATTATTTGAATTCCAGATGCTAACGAAGTTATGGAAGAAAAATGATATTTTGCTTGCATGGAATTTGCAGTACCAGCATAGGAGAAAACAGTATGAGAGTATGCTTGACTCTAAATAGGAAACTTAAAATAATTTCACAAAGACTTGTTAGCAAGGCTATGAGACAAACACCAATATCATTTGTCCTTGTATAAATTACCATAACTGTTAAAGATGTATTTATTTACATTCTTATCCTTTTCCTCATATCAGCATCTCCAAAGCATAATATAAAATCTTTGTTCCATATTATGAAGCATTAAGCAATAAAAGGATATGAAACCTTGTTCTTCCTTCTACAATTTACATAAAGAACATTTGTACCAAAGGATAAGTTCATATTAGTCCTAAGACAGATCATAACAGAGCAACCATGCTGAAGCATGGATAAAAGCCATCTATAAAGACTAGAGGTAAACATTAGCAGAAAATAATTTCTGAAACCTTCAAGACTCTCCAGACTTTCTGAGATCAATTTGACTATGTCCTAGCTTGGACTTAAGGGCTGCAAAAAATTTTTGTTATTGTCCTGACATGGGGCTCAGCAGTTTGCAACATCTAAAAGCTTTCTAGTTTTTAACTGTAAAAGTTTGATGGTTTTTTTGTTGGTGGTGGTGGTGGTGGATTTTTATTATTACTTTTCTCATGATTTAATGGCAAAAGTTTGTCCTTGGTTGCTGAAGAACTTCAAAGAATATCCTGTGTATGTGCTGAACTGTCTTGTCCCTTTTTCCTCTCCTCTCCTCTCCTCTCCTCTCCTCTCCTCTCCTCTCCTCTCCTCTCCTCTCCTCTCCTCTCCTCTCCTCTCCTCTCCTCTCCTCTCCTCTCCTCTCCTCTCCTCTCCTCTCCTCTCCTCTCCTCTCCTCTCCTCTCCTCTCCTCTCCTCTCCTCTCCTCTCCTCTCCTCTCCTCTCCTCTCCTCTCCTCTCCTCTTCTTTTCGTTGAAATTGAAACATCATTAAGAAAAGACACTTTACATCCTTTGTAAAGACAAATGTTAAATCAACATAATTTCTCTCAGAATTTTCTATTGGCACAGCTATGATCTCTGATGTTTCCAGATGTTTCCCAGTTGGATGGGGGTAGGCACAAAGCAGAGTTTTATGTGCTTAATTCATCTGAACAGAAAGTTTCTAGATCTTCCAAAATGTTAAAAGAACAATTTCAACATTTGTTATTTCAATAATTTCTTCTTTGAAACAACCCCTATCTTGGCTATGCCTTCTCTATAATATTTTACTTGTTTTATACAACTATTCCTCCATTTTCAGGAACGTTCTAGGTATTTATTTTTGTCAGTATAGGATAAAATACATAACTCATCAAAATACCATGAGTTAGCTAGATACAATTCACGTCACCAGATGTGTTTTTTTCCTATTTTAGATTAGAGATAGTTCCTGGAGCTGAACAGAGGTGTTGCCTGGGAATTTTTGGTTGGTTAATTTTTTCCTCTGGTTGAAAATGTCAAATCATCTAGAAAAACACTCCAAATGAAACACACTGTTTTTTAACAAGAGTGAATAGGGGACACTTTCAGAGAGCATAGACTGGTGACAAAAAGCAGACTTGGGATACTCACAAATTTCGTATTTTTTCTCTGAGTTAGCAGAGAAATGATTTAAATCTTTCACACCTCCGGTAAGTATTCAGATGGCTTACTTCTGCTTTAACTTCTCTGAACTTTGAATGAAATTCCCTTACCACCTCCTGAAATAGAAAAAGAATTTTACTCTATCGTGGAACAGAATCAAAGCCTATAATGATTACTGCTGAATACTTTTTCAAGGTGAAACTTCTGTTTTCAAGTTGTTCTTAAAAATCATTCCTAATATTAAGTAATAATAATTTTCTTTTTATCACTGTGGGAGTATGCTGAATGCTTGACCTTTTCTCCCAAAACATGCAGCATTCTTTGCCAGGTTTCTAGAAAATAACCCATTGACTCTCTCATTCTGAAGCACATTTTGTGGAGCCAAGGAAAGTTTTTGTTTTCTACTTCCATCTGTCTAGAAAGATTCATGAATTATTCATGTGACAGAACTTTGTTTCAAAGGAAGACTACCTGCCTAATTTCTGAGTTACTAATGTTAGTAGGAGCTGGAGTGCTATAAATGAAGTCCTGTGTGAACAAAAGCTCTGCTTTAAGAGTATGCCCTTTGAGAGTGTCATCTTTGTTAATACAAAATGAAAAGCAGGGATACCCCTTCCACTTATAAATTTATAAATTGGAATTTCCCTTATTGCCTATAATTTCTTTTTGTGTTATTAACCCACAAAGGGAAAAAAAACAAAAACAAACAAACAAAAAAACAGCAATATTTAAAAACAATTTAGCTGAACCAGCTCTTTGTTAGAAAAATGCGTAATTTTAAATAAAAAAAAAACTCTTTTTTTTTTTTTTTTTTTTTTCTGTTGAGTCTTTCAGTGTATGCTAGTGTGAAAAACAAAGGAGAAGGGATGATTTCACTGTATTTACTGCTTACACACACTTAAAAATGTTTCCTCTATAACAGAGCTTTTATAAAAGTTTAATTCTGCTAAATTTCCTATATTTATTTCACATATAGTGTAATCAAGGTTTGGATAGGTTAGGGATGTTACTTCTTCAATTACTTACAGGTCATACTGGTAACAATGGGTAAGATGCCAAAGACCAAAAGCAACACAGATGGGCAGAAGGCTTTTCAGACTAGAAAGGTCTGTTTTCTGGAACCAGCTAAGACAAAATTGTCTTGATCATTTTTTATTTCATTTCAGATTTGTTAGAGAATGAGAGAGGAGGAAATGAAAACACTTCTAAATATTTTAAAATATTAACAGAACATAAGCAAAACATTACAGTATCTATAATAATGGCAATCTACAGACCTTCATATCTTCCAACATTTCTCATAAATTCATTACATCTTTTACACCGACACTTCTGTGATTTTTTGTACTTCCTCTACACTCTTAAAAGGCACATTTTTCTTGAAAAAAAAAAAAACATACAAACACATCAGCTTTTTAGAACATATTGTATCACCACTCTCAGTCACCATTAAAACAAGTCTGACCGTACTTATTTTAGCAAAAATGCAAAACCATCTGTCTCTTACAATGTATTGTTTATGATTTCTATCAATGTAGTCCAAGTAGATGTTGTTAAAGTACAGGTCAGAACTTGTTAGTCATAACCACTTGCGCCACGCCTTCTATAAACACAGAAAAAAACACATTCAGAAGAAATGTGACACTTTACCACATTATATGCCATGCTACATTGTTTGATTTGAAAGAAACACAGTGAATAATTTAAATCTACATGTTCAGACTGCTCAGAATATGTTTTTCAATGCAAAATTAAAGGGTAGGTGATGTTACCAAAATAAAGATATTCTGCAAGCATCTCCTCCTAAAATGTGTCTTTTTAACTGTGAGTGTATGAAGACACAACTGATGGTTTTGTACACATGTGATGTCCTGCATACCAGACTCTGCGGGCTCTTCTAATGCCTTTTGACATTGATGATGCCCCTGGCAAGCATCCTGGCTTGTATTAGGAACAGCGTGACCAGCAGGGCTAGGGAGGTGATCGTCCCCCTGTACTCAGCTCTGGTGAGGCCGCACCTCGAGTACTGTGTTCAGTTTTGGGCCCCTCGCTACAAGAAGGACATCGAGGTGCTTGAGCGGGTGCAGAGAAGGGCGACGAAGCTGGTGAGGGGCCTGGAGAACAAGTCCTACGAGGAGCGGCTGAGGGAGCTGGGCTTGTTCAGCCTGGAGAAGAGGAGGCTCAGGGGTGACCTTATTGCTCTTTACAGATACCTTAAAGGAGGCTGTAGAGAGGTGGGGGTTGGCCTGTTCTCCCACGTGCCTGGTGACAGGACGAGGGGGAATGGGCTTAAGTTGAGCCAGGGGAGTTTTAGGTTAGATGTTAGGAAGAACTTCTTTACAGAAAGGGTTGTGAGGCATTGGAACAGGCTGCCCAGGGAAGTGGTGGAGTCACCATCCCTGGAAGTCTTCAAAAGACGCTTAGATGTACAGCTTAGGGATATGGTTTAGTGGAGGGCTGTTAGCGTTAGGTTGGAGGTTGGACTCGATGACCTTGAGGTCTCTTCCAACCTAGAAAATTCTGTGATTCTGTGATTCTGTGAAAAGAAGACAGGTTTTCTGTTGTTCCAGTTGTTTCAGCAAGGTTGTGGAGAAGAGAGAAATTCATCTGCCAATTTGTGGAAATATGCCCAACACTTGAACTGTGGCAGGAATAGCCAGCAGCACAGCTTTTGCTGGTATGCTCCCATAATTTTGGGGGATGAGGAGAATTCTCTGATGACTTTCTGAGTAAGAGAAAGAGCCTATAAATCAGTAAAATCCTTTGCAAATCTCCTTAAACATTGAAAAGCTTTAATTACCCCCATTCTATATGGCTTCATTCCCTAAGAGAAAAAAGAGGGCCAAATATGTTAGGAGACTGCCTGTGAGGATAACGGCCTTGTTTTCTCCTGTGCGTGATATAAACTTGCAGCATCTCTCCAGCCTGTGCACTGCAGGTCCTTCTGTTTAATATGATTGCTCTTAACTGCCTCACACTGCAGCAGCGAGCTTTTCTAAAATCTATACACAAAAGTGATCTTACACAGTACTTTCTTTGAATGCTTGTCTCTTTGTAGAGGGTCACTGCTCTCAGATAAAACATACATACACAAATTCCTGTTGCTCCAGTTTGACACCACGTTGTGCATCTTCTGTTCCTGCTAATTCTTTGTGATGTCTTTGTGAAATACCATAAATGGAATAGTTTATCAAATTATATCAGACATTAAAGAAAAAAAAAAAAAGAAAAGAAAAGAAAAACAAAACCCAAGCCAACCATAGAGCTCAATTACAGTGACCTAAAAAGTCTCCTACTATGTAGTTCCTGCATTAAGATGCAACTTTGCAACAATCTTTCCTGCTGTGTTATAATGTGCTTATTTTTTATTATTATTCTTTAAATCTCCCACTTGTCAGACAAAAGCCATGATGTGCATGTTGTAACATTATGAAAATGAATTCATAAGCCAAGTCTATCTGCCAGAGTATTCTTGCTAAATGCTGCAATGAGTGAGAAACTCAGTATGTGGCCAACCAATATTCTGTTGTGAAATAAAAGAAAAAAATATCAAGGGAACGAGGGACCAAAAATGTTTTTGACATCTATTTAATGATCATGCAGTTACATACATGTGAAGTCCCTGGGCTCAGAAAAGATCTCTTGATTCAAATCAGTAACCAGTCTGGTAAAGCCAAGAGAAAAGAATTAATTTTAGTCCCATGGTACCCCCACCACACACATCAGATGAGATTGGGCCTGTGAAACATGTAGTCCAGAAAGCCATTCATTTGGTGTGCTCATAGCCAATACCCATGACTCTTATAGCAGTGCAAAGGTAGGAAAGTTAAGATCAAAGAATCACGGAATCACAGAATGGTTAAGGTTGAAAGGGACACCTGGAGGTCATCTGGTCCAACCCCCCAGCTCTAGAACATCTAGAGTATATCCAGATGGCCTTTGAAGGTATCCAAGGAGGAAGACTCTCTGGGCACCCTGTTCCAGTGTCCTGTCACCTGCTCAGCAAAGTGCTTCCTGATGTTCACATGGAACATCTTGTGTTCTAGTTTGTGCCCATTGTGTCATGACACTGGGCACAACTGAAAATACCATGGCTCCATTCTCTTTGTTCCTTTCCTTCAGGAACCTAAACAACCTAAAAGCTGACAGCTCCAAACCATGACCGAAAACCAAACCCCCCAAAAAAGTTTTTTATACAGATGTTGATAAGATTCCCCTTGAACCTCTTCTCCAGGCTGAACAGTCCCAGCTCTCTCAGCCTTTCCTCAGAGGAGAGGTGTTCCAGTCACAGTTGGACTCATCAGAATCAATTAGGTTCCAGAAGACCTTGCACCAAATGTAAAATCAGAGCGAGAATGTCTTCTCTCTTAAAATGAATCTGCACACTTGTGTTTCATTTATTATGGGGATGTCCGCATACGGCCATCCACACACAGTCCACTTCTCCTGTAACATTCTTTGTCAATTTAATACCTCCCCAAAACATTATCAAGGTGATTAGTAATTTCTCTTATACCTACTTCCAATAAAGGCCTGGGAATTATTGCATCATCTCATCTTGAGTGAAATACTGGTCTTATTCCCACCATAAATAGTATTTCACTCTTGGTTTTGAAACTTTTCAAAAATGTCACTTTAAAATGAAGCGCGAACAATTTGTCAACACTTTACCCCTAAATAATTAAGTAGCCCTGTAAAACATAACAGTGCAATTATAAGTAGACTTTTAAGTCAGTCTTATATAATTAACAACAAATTAAAATGTGAAATTGAACCTAGCTTGAAAAACACACTGAAGATTGAAACTGGACAAAGGAGTAGGCAAAAATTCAACATAAATGTCCATAAGATTAATTTAGAGGACACTGACATGTGCATAGTAAGATTTATAATGCCTACAATATAATGTGGCTTAATTAATAAATTATATCGTTGTTAATAATAATAATAATAAATAGTTAAGGAAAAGCCACCCCCTTGCAATTAGGTTGGAAATCAAATGTATAATACACTAAGAACCGCAGAGCACACATCCAAGCACAAATCTAACAAAGATAAGGTGAGAACAAGCTTCACAATATATTTGATCATTATATCTCAGCAAAATGTAATTAGGCAATCTTTGTTCTACATATTCTGTTCTTTTTGTCCTTAAGTGGTATGCAGCCTTTTAGTAGTTTTTTGGGATATCTTTCTCTTGATGTATATTCTTCCTTGCTCATAACCCTAATTTCTCCATAAAATGAAAACCAATCACTGATGTTTTTATCTGCAGTGTCACGGAATTGCCCATTAGCCATCTTCCTCAGTGTTACTTCAATTGTTATAAATGTTAAAAACATTAAAATGTTACAAGCATTACAAAATATCACCCAGTTGTAAATCAGTCCTTTATCAAACTCACTTTTGTTTCCTGAAGACTTTTGATAGGGGCACTGTTAACTCATTTCACATTCTCAGCTATTACTCTGCAGTATGCTGCTGCAGGCTGTCCCGCTCCTTACATCCCTGCATGCAAGATACAAGTATTAGTGAAATCTGCTCTCCATCAGCCTGCTGTGTCTGTTTGGTGGAAACATGGTGCCCTGAGTGGGAAAGACCTCTTTTTCACAGGATGTTATCCTCAGACACACCCTGTTGAAAGACACTTAAATATGGACTTATGTTCTGTGCTTCTTCCTGTCGTGTTATTCTACTGCACTCCAACACATGAACACATCAAGTGGTCTTTTAGATTATGTGCCATTGCACTTCCAATAAGTTTTAAAACACCTCTATGCTATGTGCATGTACACTGACACAAAATACTACAAGTCTTATTAATGTCCTTAAACATTTTCCACAGTCCTCTGACAACAGTTTTCACAGCAAGAAGACACAGCCCAATGATCTGCCACAGAAGCGGTACACCAAAGAAGCATCTATTTTTCTTTTCTTTTATTGCACATGGGGTCAGGCTTATCAAGCCTGTATTACCATTGAGAGATGGACAATGAACCCAGTTTGCCTGATTGACAGTCACACTCCACCAGGCTGCTCCAACTAATTCTATCAACCATCAGCTCAGTGACAAGCCAGAGAGTGCATCTCCCTCCTTCAGATAATCACCACTAGTTTATCCAGCTCCATGCTGGGACTCCATCAAAGATGGCAAACATGACTGGAGTGCCTCTCCTGGGTCTCATGAATCTGGTTTTGTGCAACTTGATATTCTAAAATGGGCCAGAATGCCCACTAATATTTTTCATTCTACATTAACAAAGTGAATGTTTGTCATCTCGGCCTAGACCTTTGGGGTTCTTTTTGTCTGTTCAATATATTATGCATTTTTTCCGACTAGACAGACTTTTTAATCTTCATATTATGTCTCATCATGATTTCACACATTATGTTATTACATCCTAAAAAGTAAGTTGTCCATTTTTAACATTTTTAATGTCCATTAACAAAACTTTTATATATATATTAATTATGATTGAGTATTCAGAGTTCCTTCATGTCATCTTAAGCTAAGGGCCCTGAGCAGAACTACTTATACAGGATATTTTGCATTGAGGGCAGAGATGAGGTCATTAAAGCAGCATAAACTAATCCAAGAACTCAGAAGTTAGAGGAAAATGCTTGTGATGACCTTTCATTTTGTACAATAATTTATCTAAAACAAATGTTCCTTTAATTTGTTTTATAATGGTAATCACAGGAAATGACTGGCCAGCTCTCAGAGGTTTATCTGCAGTAATTAAGCATTTTCTTCTCCAGAATTTCTCTTCCCATTGATCAGACTAGAAGTGCAATTCACTCCAGCAGGGAAAACACTTCTAGAAGGTCAAAAAATAAACCTGTGCCATTTCTTTCACCTTCTATTAAAGATGTATCAAACTACCCATGAACATTCATACTATATATCATTGAACATGAATGGGCTCAATGACCTGTACAGAACAAGGGTATTGAGCAACCTATTAGACATGCTGACAAAAATACAATATTTGGGTCACATTATACAACATAAAAATAATTACCTCAAAGTTACACTAAAAGATACAGCTTACTCAAAACTGGAGACAATTTTTATTCTTCACAAGTCATTTTTCTAACAGAGGATAAATATATTTTTGTTGTGGATTACCATTATGTTTAAATGCAGTCTTGAAGTCTGTCTTATAGCATTGTATAGTCCCTGGCTGTATTTAGAATCTAAAACCAAGAGTGCATACAACAAATATTGTGGGGTTTTGTTTTGTTTAAATTTGCCCCTTTTTGCCGCTGAAGAAAAAGATTATGAACATTTAAATCCTCCAATAAAGCCTTATTTTTCTTCTTTCATTCTGTATTTGCAGAATAAATAGCAATCTGATATCAGGAAAAATCTAGTTTTCTCATCATAAATGACAGAAATATTGTGAGGGAAAAGATAAAAAAGAAGCCAAAAAAGGTTCTCCACTATAATCAGATTAGGTTTGGGGTATGAACTATACATGAATTCTGCATTTAAGGAACTCTTTCTTGCTAAACTATTTCAGCCTTTACCAATCTGACTGCTAAAGGACATACTTGAATGAATGAAAGCAAAACAGGAAATCTCATTAAATGTTGCCAGCAGCTTCAAATCATTATGAATTTTCCAATACAGCATCCAATAATTATATTAGTTTCCCAATAATATAGTTAAATGTCTCTCATTATAACTAATTGAGAAAGTACAACAGATTACCCAATCTCACCATTTTATGAAAAGAAAATTATGTTTGGTCAGCTCTGTTAACAGTTGAATTGATGGGTGTGCATGAAAAATAAAAATTTCATCACTTACCTTTCTGTGGGGTTATTTACATCATCCCTTTGTCAGATACTTCTCTCTGTGTCAACTTTCAAAACTGACCTACCAAAAGTTGAGAGGCTTTATATCCACAATAATTCTTTGCTTATGACCATAAGTATTTCTAGCTACCAAACCTCAGTAGGTTGTTAACTTTCCATTAGCATTGAACTCCAAAGCATTCCTGGTACTCCTGAGGTTTAAACCATCTCAGACCTTCAGAATCACTGTTCTGAGGACATCTTTACACAAATAGTTCTCTGGATATAACCTACCAGCATCAAGATAATAATTTATCATAATAAATTAATAAATTTATAATACAATAAATTTATGCATAATTTGAGATGCAAAGCCTTTGCTACTGAAAATGAGGAACATGTTGGAGGAAATCTGGACAAAACTTCTAGGATTAGCAACCAGGCTGGTCCTCCTCCTACAGAATAACTTGCACGTTTTTATTGTTATAGTTGGTTATAGTGTGGATATCCATCTAAATAGAGCTATAGCTGGCAGAGCTATCTGTGTTTTGCTCCAGCCTGCTAAGACAGCCCATATAGACTCCACTAAGCCAGGTGGGGCAGAAATGTTCTTTCAGTCTGGGCAAATGGTGTCTCTCAGCCTTGGCATTGTGGAATCACAAAATCAGAACTAGTAAAGCTATTTGGAGATTAAAAAAAAAAAAAAAAAAAAAAAAAAGGAAAAGATAACTATTCAGTTCTAAATGAACTCCAGTATAGTCCCTGACAACTTACTTATAATAAAATAAATAAATTATTATATAAATAAATAAATAGATAATAAAAAAGCTGAGGCAGTAAAAGAATGTGCATTTTTAATGTGTCCAAGATATTCTTTTACCCAGGGGATCCAAATTCATAATTATCACCTGGAATGGGATGACAAAAGGGAAATGCAACTCTGAGTGAGATTCACTTATTCATGATAGCATTTGGAGTCACAAGTGTGATACCAAAGACCTGCAACCGGAAACGATATGCAAATATTGCTCTAGCCCTGTTTCAGCACAGTCTCCTTTGTGTCACCCTTATGCTTCAGAGACCTCAGAGCTGGAGGCCATAAGGAGCATATGCTTTCTGTTGTTTTACTCATTTGCACCTACAGACAAGAGCAACATGGTCACTGCACAGCTATTTGGTAATTGTGTCCCAACCCTCATTTCCAGGGCAACAGAAGGTACCCTTGTCTCAATGCCACAGAAGGTCTCTGTTTCTCCTCTCAAAAGGAGAAACTACCACTGGTAAGTAAAATAGTAATTAGGAAGACATAGGAACACCTCTATGCAGCTAAGCCCAAATACATCTCTGCATTTCACACACTTGGCAAAAAAAAAAAAAAAAAAACACTGTAGAAACTTGGTCTGCACTTATGAAACAGGCTTCCATCTAAAAAGCACAAGGTTACAATAATACAATGCCTATAGTAATATCAATAATAATTATGTTGATAAAGGAGACAGTTGTATAATAAATATTATGGTGATTTATTTTCCAGAACTTTGATATAGCTATTTCAGACCAGTGTCTTCAAATATTATGAATGTGGCATATACATGTATGTCATCATTGATTTTTTTAACTTAGAGCTTTTGAAATATTTATGGCTCAAATCAGCAACACAGACAAAATATGCATAAAAAAAAGCACAGGGGACAAACATTTGAGAAGTGCTGCATAGAAAGAGGGACAATTATTAAAAAGAGTGGCAAGACATGAAGATGCTATGAAGGTGGTACGAGAGAAAAAAGTATTTTGAAAAATATCTAAAGGGATTAATTTGGTATACTAAATTAAGCTTTCCTTTCTTTTACATACCATTCATTTCTGCCCTGATAGCAGTTTTTCTGATTAGCAAATAACCTACCTGGAGCAACAAATTTATTTAGAAAGATAGGCAATGGGAATGGATAACAGTGCTCTGCAATGAGCCAATAAATTATAGTTGTGTCATGCCTCCCTGTTCAGGAACCACTAGCTATCGTACTGGCTGCTTCCATACAAACACTACTTGGTAGTATCAAGTACAAATTTATCACGCAGCAGGAATCTTTCTCCTCAGAAACTTAAACATGGGGATGGTCTATCCTAGAATGTCAGAATAGATTATTAAAAGTCCTTCTTTTGTAACTGCATCCAATATAAACATTTTACAGAGAGATTAAGAGAAAGTGGCCATTATTTAAAGGTTAGTTTGGGAGAAAATTAATGAATATATTTAAGAGTCCTGAAAACCATTTAAAACAAACCTGAGTAGAAAAGATGGAGTGTTAGAGCCAGAGAAGGAACACAGTTAAGATCCACTGCTGAATACAAATGCTTACTGGGTCCCCCAGCAGCCATTTTAAATAATTCAAGCCATTTGCAGCCCTTCAAATGACCAAAATCACTTTTCAGAGTGACAGCATGGTGACTGTGTGTGTGTATGTGTGTGTGTGCATGTGTGAGTTTCTGGGGGAGAAGAAAAGCTTCAAATCACAGAATTGAGATTAATGTATTCTGCTCTCATTTAATTTGGCATTTTATAAGTGGGGCAGACAGTGCCCCAGGGACAGAACAGAACCTGCAACCCATAAAATTTCCACTAATTCAAAAGAAAATCTAAACTCTCTTTATCATGAAAACAACAGTGATTTAACTGTCTGCAAATAGAATTAATCAACAGTTGCATGTCCTCACAGAATGGAATCCAATTCAATGCTATTCTCAAAGAAACCATATCGTTTTCTTTAAAGCAAAGATGTAAATGAAAATGAGTACTGTACGGACTGATAAAGGGGAGCTATTGCTTTCCAATAAGGTAAATGGCACAATCCTGATCCCAGAGTAATTTGGCATAAAACTGGTTTTTCTGGTAACATGAAAAGGACATTGTGTGTGGAGTCTCTTCCTATTGATTCATTCCCTCTTTTCAGGCTCTGGTGCTGCTGGAACAGATTGTCTCCTCATGCGTAAACCCAAGTGACATCTGATTCACCCACTGGCAGCCATTCAAGCCTATCTGGACAAGCAGGCTTCTGTGAACTGGGGACTGCAGGTTTGTTCCATGGTTTTTATCAGCCATTTTCATACTATTGAAATGATCTTGGCAATACCACTCACAGTAATCCCTCAACCCTTTGTGCCAGTGTTGTTTTGAAACACGTCTCTCCTTGCTTCTAGGTGTTATCTCAGAAGGCTTGCACCTAGAAATGCTGTGCAAGTGATCAGTTAAATTGGACTCCTCAGACAATTCTGATGATGTGCAAAATCAATGTTCTGTAAAAACTAATATAATTTTTCAAAATGCAGTTAAGTTAACTAGCTGCCTATTTAACTTTAGCGTTTAAATCCCTGAAAGACTTGGAGCCTGCAAATGGCAAAGCACTCCATACATTAACTAAATACTTTTCCACTGAACCCTAGTCATGTCCTCAGGTGCCAAGAGCCACTTTGGGGGTTCAACTATCCAATGAAACCCAATACATCAAATTCATGTAAGACAAGCTACACACTTAAACACCCATAGAGTCTGGGTTGACAGTCTGTGGAATAATGGAACAATTTTTTTGTATACATGTGGGGAGGAATTTAACAGATTTGTACCTACAATCATATCCAAGAGCTAAATTTAAAAAGATACCAAAACAAAACAAAATAAAATAAAATTGTGATAGCCTCAATATGTCTATGAGAAATCCCTATTTTACCACTTACTCCCTGAGGGAAGAAAATATGTATATATCCATACCTATATATAACCATTAGCACACGGTACAGTGTTTTGTATCATGAATTAGATATTATCCAGTGAAGCTTCCAAAGAATAAAGCAAATTAAGACCAAAACCAGGAACTCTGGGGAGTCTTCAAAATAACTAAAGATGAAAGTATAGCCTATTCTAGGCATTTAATAAAGCATCTATGTATTTGATATATAAGCAGCCATTCTTCAAAGCCACCCTGAATCACTGCAACAAGGAAGCTTAAACAATACCAGACAAACCCATTCAAAATTACAAAGGCTGAATAAAATAAAATAAAATAAAATAAAATAAAATAAAATAAAATAAAATAAAATAAAATAAAATCATGAAATCACCATGGGTCAGTTCAATGTCAGCAGCAGAGAAAAGATTTGATCTGACTGCACTGACTGACATGACCTGCTTAACACACATTCAAAAATACCTTCACAATTCAGCAGTTTATATAGAAGATGACCAAAGACCAAGAATGAAACTTGAACAAGATTTCTCTAGCTGCTCCTGAAATTGCATATTAACCATCTTTTTGATCACATTAATGGTGAAATAGCTGAAATAAAAATGGTACATAAAGTCCAGTCCTCAAAGTAGAAAATGCCTATTTGTTAAACAGAAGATAGGCAATGCATACAAAAGCTCTCCTTCAAAATAACCCTTAAACTCATTAATATGGTGTCATTTCAGGATCAGTGAAACAAGCAGAAAGGTGATGGAAATGTTCTAGTGATGGGAGGAATTAAGTAGTAAAATTCTATTTACTTTTCAATAAGGAATAATTTATTGCCAAGATTAAATAACAGGCAGAAAATAAAAAATTTACCTACTAGGAAAATTCTCATAACCATTCAAACATGATATACAGTTATTTAGGTAGTACTCCAAACCAAGAGATCAAAAGATCTCTCCTACTATCATTCACTAAGGACACATCAACAGGTCTCTCCATCTTTTGAGAAGATAAAGATATAGCTCTGATGCTGCAACAGCTGAAGAAAGGTCTCCATCCAAAGCACTTTTCCTCAGGGTACAGTTCTTGTAATTCGTGTAATTTCATCACATCATTTTAAAAGAAGAATCCAGTTGGTATCTCCTGATACCTGATATCAGCTAGTCCCCGGATCTAACCTGCCTGCAGAAGCTTCCTTAATTTTCTACCTGTTTTATGATAGAACAGAAGTTCTTCAAAACCACAACAATCATAATGAGAAAACCTCATTTCATAAGGTAAGTCTAAATGCCAAGACCCTATAAAATTACAGGGGACATATAATTTTACCTTCCAGAAGGAAGGCATCTAAGAGGACAAAACAAAATGGCAGAGAGGTTGCAGCTAACCATCTACAACTAGCAGGAGAAATACAAAAAAATATAGTGAGGAGAGCAAGGAAAACTCAGTGGAAGAAATGGTGCCAGCAGATATACTCTCCTTGTCAAATCCTTGTTTTGGAATGTGATAGGATGCAACCATATTAGTAAATGTTTCAGAAACACCCTGGGCCAGAGCTGTGTTTTGTGACTTTCTGACTTGACTTGCACAGGGAGCAGAACAAAGGGGACTGCTGAAGACCCCAGGTCTTCAGTAAAGCTTCTTAGGTTAAAATAACTTACTTTGTGAATTACTAAGTACGCCCAGTAGCACATTCTAGTATACAGTCCAGGAACAATTTCTAACTCTTAGATTTCTAAGAGAAATACATGTATCCTAACCAAACTGAACAGTAGGAACAGCTATTATCCAACATTTGTAGTGAATATACTGTAAAACCTATTCCCCTCTGTTCCTGCCAGCAATTACAAATAAAGGACCATGAGTCCTGGAGCTCTCATGTCAGTTAAATAAAACTGACGGCTGATTTTCAGCAATGCTTTGCCAGTTTACAACATGTTGTTTCTGGACTCATTGTACTTTGTGACACTCAGTAACTTTCAGAATTTGGAAAATTTTAATTTTGGTGATTAAGCAGAGATCAACCTGCTGCATGGAAAATCAGGTCTATAAAGAGAAAGCATTAAACGTATTCCTGGGAAGACATTTTTCATATTGTCTAAATTATATATACTATTATTAAATTAAATATTATGTTTTAAAATTAAAATCCTGAATATATGATGTTTAAATTCCTAAAAAACTATTAGGAGAAAACCCCAAACCTTTATCTCTGCATGTAAAATGTACATGGTAAAGCAGAAAACATTTTGGGGATGAATCTGAGAGATGTTAAAATCAACATTTCATATTATCTACTAAATATAATGAAACATATACCTAAATGTTGCATATTATAAATAAAGATGAATAGCCGATAAATAGTCTTGTCTGGTCTGCTCTTGCCTTACATAATCCCCTAAAATACCTACCACATGACTTAAAAAAATAAAAATAAAAATAAAAATAAAAATAAAAATAAAAATAAAAATAAAAATAAAAATAAAAATAAAACTGTCTATGATTTTTATAAAAGAGCTTAAGCTCTAAGGTGCAACCACAGTCCAAATATGACATATTTAAAATAATATCCCCATAATGTATGTAACTTAACAATATATATTAAATATATGACCCCATGTAACAGCTTTAACCAATTAATAATCTTCACAGCTTCACTTTATGCTTGTTTGGATTTCTTATGTTACCGACATAAAAATAGAATGCCCTGTCATATATTCAAATACAAGGATATATTTTCATCCTTTGATATTCAAGACCTGACTGTACAGTTTTTATATGCCCCTTAATGTGGCTGTTCATACTACACCATTAAACAGCCAAATAGTAAGTGAGAAAACATCACCAGAATGCATAACTTCTTTTGCATTTTCAGATGTAACTACAGCATGTGTGCCCATCGTTGCATATTTACAGGATAACAGGCATTCTGAGATTGTGGTCTATAATTTACCAGGTTTTACTGGAAAACATCCTTTATTTGAGCTTTCCCTTAGAATCAACCTCTCTACCAGAAACTTAGATCTTAGTCAAGATAAGCTTCAGGGAAATGGTACAGCAATTAGCAAGTACAAGAGCTAGTTCCATGGGAAATTCAGTAATAAGAGCTTTCCTGCTGGGATAAATAGTGGTAGTATGGAAATCAAAATGTTTTGGTTTAAAACTTGATGCTATTAAAATCAGTCTCTGCTGAATTATCTCACAAGGGAATGAAAAATCTTTTGTGTAGTGACTGGCATAGTTAAGAAATGTCTAAAGTCAAAATAGATGCTTCAAGTAATTTTTTAGATTAGAACTTAAAAAAAAAAAAAAATCAGAATCACACTAAGAAACATGTTGTTTCCCCAACTTCCTAAGCATGCAAAATTCTCATTTTAATCTCTCCATGTAAACAAACTGGATATTTATCATATGCAGCAAACAACTTCATGCCATTTCTCATAGCTGTGGCCCTATTATTCTATAGAGTTGCTATGGATAAGCATAATAAATATAAGGAAATTAGCCAGAGAATGACAGTATATTCTGTCCTTAATTATATGCACCTCTCTGGTCACACTGTATAATTAGCATAAAAAAACTTTGTTGTCAGTTTTTTTAATCACTTGGTTTTCTATAAATATAAGTTGAATTAATATGATGGATTGTGTATTACATAAGAAAATAAACAAAAGAGTTAGTCTTAAATTGCCGAAGAACTATTTCTGCTGTTTGTCCTTTAACAGCCATTACACACTACTTTATAACTGTCTTGAAAAACTTGATTTGGCAATACAAATGTGCTTTGTATGTCCTATAAAGGACATACGAACCATTTCCTTCAATTAACAAAGTTAAGTTGATAAACAACAAGAGTTTGAATTTTTTTTTTTTGCCAAATGGAAATAATTGTGATTTGATTATAGCTCTATCATAGTACAACTTCTTTATGACATAAATGTAATTTGACCACATTCTAAATGTTTTCATTGTGAGTACTCACTAGCTAGGATGTTATGAAGTATGTTAGTTTTTATCACTATTGGAAGACGGTATTAGCAACTCTACAAAAACAATACTTTTCCCTAAGCTCTTATTTTCTCATGAAGACAACCGTATAAATAAACCAAGAAGTTTTTCAAAGTAGAAATTAAAATTCTAGCTCCCACTACAAATTAAATCACTCTGTAATATAGTTTAAAAACAAAACATAATATTTCTCGTGGCATGCAGTTAAGCAAAAATTAAGGAAATGGTCACATACACACATATTTTTGTGTATTTCTGTGTGTGTAGGCCCATGCACACTCACATTGTGGACCAGAGCAAATCTAACTCTGTATAGAGACTTGTCAGCATTGGAAACCGATTCCGATTTATGGAAATTTTGGAAATGAAATTCAGAAATTAAAGCAACGTTTGTCTCTGCTTCAGAGTAGTCTATGGCAGAAAAGGCTTTGCAGATCTAGATTCAGAAGCAGGAGCAGTGATGGGTAACACTGTATTACAGATCTAAGAAAAGCTGTCAATGAATAAAGAATTTATGACTATACAAGGATTTTTGACTAGATTATTGACAGAATTGTTTTCTTCAAACATGAAAAGCTTTTAGGGAAAGCTTGCAGCCTCTACTGAATCAGAGCCAACATACTTCACCTAACCAATGTTACTTAGCATAGGTTAATACAATAAATTAACTGGAGCTGAAAAATGTTGCCCATAACTGTCAGCTCAGTGTTGTTTCATGTGATGACAAAACAAATATTTTGATTCAGAAGAAATAAGCACTATCAAGAACAGACCCAGCTGATGTGGGGAGAGGAGGCAGAGTGGTAAGAGGATGAGGGCAGAGGGAATGGATTTTAGTGATGTTCTACCTCAGGCCCAGCTGCTTTAGCATGCCTAATGCAACTGTAGCATACACATGCTGCTAGCAGTATAGAAGGAGCCAGCATGTGATCTTGGTTCTATGGTTGATGTACCAGGGTTGAAAGCTGTACCATGTGACTGGAGCCTCATGGTCACATGGTAGGGAGGATTACCCCTGATTATGGTATTTACATGCTAAGAGAGGTGAATGGGAGGCAGGATGCCCGGTTTCCTAATGATGCTGTTGCTTGGCATGTTGTGATATGGCAGCCATTTGCCATGTAAAACTTGCAAAAAGACATACAAGCCACAGGTCTTTAGAGTCACTCTGCCATGGTGATACAATGTCAGAGCAAACAGGCTTTCTCTCAGGGCATGGTTATAGAATAATTTAGTAAGGCAAAAAAAGATAGTTTATATAATAATCTGTCATATGAATGGCTCCACTGCTTGACATGCTAGCATAGTTTGAACTCCAAAGAATTCTTGGCAGCTTTGATTGTTCCCCTTTTTATCACAGCACCTTTCTTGACATCAGTGCCTGTGGTACTTGACTTCATCCATAGCTCTGTTTTTCCCCAAATTCATCACTTCCATTACCTGTGCCCACATAACTTACCTTGTGTTGGCAGAAGGGGAAGAATATACAGCCTTCTCCTCATGAGGTAATCAATAGCGCTTCAAAGATAAGCCAGCCACCAAAGGCCTGTAAATAAATGTCACATCTGTCTTCAACAGCCCTCCATATGTGACATTTGCAATGTTTTTAGTCTCAATTGACCTGACCCAAGGGAAAGATGTCAGGAAGCCTCAGCTGAATCAGAGCTGCCGAGGTTACAGCTTCGCTGGAGAATTACCACCTTATGCTACACTGCTCTTCTTTAACAAATACTAAAACCTCAGGCTTTATTAAGATGCTATACACATCATGGACGAACTCTCAAATGATCATAAAAAGGTGAATACATCTTAGTTTAAAAGGAGACTATGCAAGATATACCCTAAAGCAGAAACACACATACAATTTTATAATGATAACTTTTACTTCCTTCCTAGAAAAAAAAATAGGTCACAAGTCTTCGTAGAAACACTGTAGATTATATTTTGGGATGACTATATTTCTAACATAGTATTTGGCTTACATAGGTTTAATGAAACACTGACCAAAAGCATCTGCAGAATCACAGAACAGGGTAGCTACTAGAAGAGCTTTGCAGCCACGGTTTCAATGAGGCATGAACACAGTATCTCCATTCTCAGGGTGAGACAGGCAGGTCTTTACAGAACAAAAACTTACAGTCATCCTTCTGAAGAAAAAGAGTAAGCAAGTTAAATGCTACAGCTGATGTTGCCTAACAGATTAAAACACTGGTTTAAAACATTATTTCTACAGCTCTTTTTATTGGTAATTATCATAATTTTCATCTATGGTGAGAGATAAAGAAATGCAAAAATAATTATCTTGATAAGTGAAAGTACAAAAACAAAAGTGCAATACAAGAAAAATACAACCTTATCAGTGCTCTATTGCACACTGGTCATAAACTCAAAAATATGATTTCTTTCCGAAGTATATATAAGAGACTTCATTATGTTTTAGAAATACTGTGTATGTATCATCTTGCAAGTTTAAGCTTGTGTTGTTTGTGATAAAGTCTAGAGGTCAGTCAATTTCCTAAGGTTCAAAACTGATTGTCAGTAGAGAAGTACTTGTGCACAGCGGAATAGGGAAAAGATCCTGAACTTCTTTTTCACTGCCAGAACTCAATGACATTTAATTGTGTCAGCTTGGGTAAGACAAGGGATATAATAAAGAGAAGAAATAAGTGAAATTAAACCATAATACATAATTTGTCTGAAAAAAGTGGGTTATCGTTCATTGTAATGGAGATGTAATCATCAAGTAATGGAGTCATCAAAGTGAGACTCAAAATTATGGTCTGGGTAAGGAGGATTTCCAAACCGCAGGATTTCTGACAAACAGAAATTTTGTTGACAGAAGTGCCAGCTGGAATAAAAAGAGGGTGTCAGAGAATATTCCTTATTTCAGGAGAAAAGCCATGATAAAAGTAGTTCTCAATCCTAGGATGAAATTTTAAATGGCTAGAACTAAATTTCTGAGAAACACGCCAATGGGAAAATGCACAGTGTTGAGGAAGTGCTGCATGGATCCTTCATCATATCATTTAAGTCTGTATATGTTTAAGTTGTTGAAAATTTTAGAAGAGAAAAAAAAGCAGGGTCAGCCTGAGATCAAGTGAGGTTGCTTGGGACTTTATCTTTGAAGGATGGAGACTGTATACACTATGTATCTATGTAAGTAAAACAGCCATATTTCAGATTTACATACATATATAAGTAGTATATTCCATTGATATATAGTGTTAGAAAAGCAGCTTATCGTGTTCACAGGTTTGGATATCAGGTATTAGGGGATAGACATTAGGGCTGTGATCTAAAACTAGAATTATTTGTAAAAGAGGCAAATAAAGGTCAGATGTGTTTCCCCGTGCCATAGATTTGACAGTATGAGAAAATAAGTTTACCTAAACATCAAGGTCTTTGGAATGTAATGGTACAAGCTCAAAGGTAATGATACCAGAAGTGTTATTTAATTGCTATAATTGCTGTATTTCTCTAACTCATCACTGCCAACATTGGCAAAAAAAGGCAAATAGGCCATTCCATTATTAGGGGCTGAGATCATGAGACACAGTGGTAGTTCTACTGGTACGATGGAATGTTTGGTGTTTTTTATCTGGTCCTTGAGATTTCAAAAATAGCAAAGCTGAGATGTGGTATTAGAGATCTATATTCAACTCACTGCATATACTTACTGAATAACACGAACTTCAATATCTGAAAAACACCATTCTTCTGTCCACTAAACTGAATGTTCAGACTGTATTCAGATATCCATATAAATACTACAAATACCTGGAAGTGCAACATGCTAATGGTGTTTATGATTTTTCTATCAACACTACCAGCAGAACCTTGATGTACGTCAACCATTATTCTTCTATTTTTACCATCCGTGCTAGAAACAGGAGGCTACTTTTTCTAAGAAAGCTATACGAATAAAAAATAATTGCATTTTTTTCCTTTTTTTAAAATAGCATGCCTGAGATATGTTTGTTTTCCTTCACATTCCTTGATGACTTCAAGAGTAAACCATTCATACTCTATAAATCTGTTCAACACAGAATAAATATGGGGAGGTAGCAGTTGTATTTTTTTTCCTTCCATATGTTAGAAACTTTTTAACATTCTTAGGCATTGAAGTTTTGAATAGTGTGTTAAACACTGGCATGGTTAATGGTGAGCTTTGTCATTAGAATTTGGTGAGCCACTGTATTGTGAACAAACAGTTTAAATGCTAAAAATAAAATGCTAAAATTCAAAATTACATCTAATCTGATCACTTCTCAAAGGTAAATGGTCACTGTTGTCACGGTTTTATTCAAATCATTTAAGGTCTGATCCTTCCACAAACGTTTTAAAGCTAATTATGAGCATTTCTAAGGTTTTGCAAGGTACTTCCACCAAAAAAAAAAAAAAGAAATCTACCCACATTGTCAGGAAACATCCCATAGTCTGGAGCCAAATCTTTGCTGGGCACATTTAAGTTTAAGTCAGAATAGAATGAAGACTGACTCATTCATTTTTACTACAAACAACAACAGCAAGTACAATAACAGCAAATACGTCTAAATCATTGTGAATATAACAGTAAAGGGAATAGGCATTGAAATACATTGTACTGTGCTCTACCCAAGATTCTAACTGCTTGAACAGGAACTTAAACTGCTCAAACAAGAACAGATTTCATTGATAAAATTTCTTTGTAATTAACTATTCCAATAAAATTTATTTCCATTTTTATAAGAGTTACACCTTCAGCTTTACCTCAAGCTCTAATGAAGATGGGTTTTGCCCTACTGCAAAACTCAACTGCTCTTTAGGTTAACAGTCATTGGACCTTAAGAAGGTAGGAAATTAAATCAGTCTTGGTGTCTTCTAAGAAAACACTTGGAACTGTCGTCTTTACTACACTAAAGGAATCTATATCAAGTGGGACAACATGATTCAGCGGTGGCAGCATGCGAAAGCAAGAGGAGATCTTTGGAGAAAGGACAGTCACAGTCTACAGGGCAAAAGTGAAATGGTTGGTCATAAATTTGTATTTAAATATGTTCAAAGACCGACAAGTAGGCAATGAATGAGAGCTTTGTGTACTTTTCTTTCTTTAGGAAGGCACTACCTTTAGCTGAGACTCTAGGCGTTTTCAGGGACTAATGTTGCACAAACTTTCAGTCTTGAAGAAATGTGAAAAGGAAACAGGCCTGATGTCTACATCAAACAAGCTTTAACTTTCTACCCAGGTGTGAATGGCAAAATCTGACCAGATTACAAATGCAATAATGAGATGACCAGAAAATGTGGATCCAAAGACCTAGTTGACAATTACATTTTTTTAATGGAATAACTTGTCCAATCTAAAGCACTGTTGCTACTTCTGCCAACTCACTTGATGACCCCAAACATTCCTCAATATTATCTCAGTCTTGTCTTGGTATTGCTAATTCACTCTTGTTCATGCTCCAAATTTGGTCAAACTCTGTCAAGTGCTGATACACAGATCAAGCAGGCTGCATTGCAGTTGCCCTATACCAACCATTCTGGTCCCCAAATACTCACTGATATGGGATAACAAAGTTGTAGATGGGACAGATTGGCACTCTGTGGCATGCTTCACTAGGCAGATCCTTAGAAATGGTAGGTGTTCCTGGGAGAGTGAGCATCAAATCAACCTCAGAAACCACTTGCAAAACAATGCTTGCAGGTGAGTGGTTCTGAAGCTGTTTAATATAATGGACTGCTTCTGAAAATATAGAATAATGGAATCATAGACTATCCTGAGTTGGAAGGGACTCAAAAGGGTCATCAAGTTCAGCCCCTGGCTTCACACAGAACCACCCCAAAATTAAACCACGTCTGAGATTGTTGTCCAAATGTTTCTTGAAATTTGACAGACTTGCTGTTGTGACGACTGCCCTGGGCACCCTACTCCAGTGCCTGACCATCTTCTCAGTGAAGAGCCTTTTCCTAACATCTAGCCTGAACCTCTGCCATCACAGCTTCATGACATTCCCTTGGGTCCTGTCACTGTCATCAGAGAGAAGAGATCAGCACCTGCCCTTCCACTCCCCCTTGAGAGGAAGTTGCAGGCTGCCTTGAGGCCTCTCCTCAGTCTCTTCTTCTCTAGGCTGAACAAACCAAGGCACTTCAGCTGCTTCCTATACATCTTCCCCTCTAGGCCTTTTGTCATCTTCATAGCCCTCGTTTGGACACTCTTTAATAGTTTTATGTCCTTCTTATACTGTGACACATAAAACTGCACATGCTACTCAAGATGAGGCCACACCAGCACAGAGCAGAGCAGGACAATCATTTCCCTCAACGAGCTAGCAATACTATGCCTGATGCACCCCAGCATATGGTTGGCACTTTTGGCTACCAGGGCACACCACTGACTCATATTCATCTTGCCATCGACCAAAAGCCCCAGATCCCTTTCTGTGGGGCTACTCTCCAGCCTCTGGTCCCCCAATATATCTAGGGTTGCCCTATGTTAGCTGCAGAATCTGGCACTTGCTCTTGTTAAACTTCATATTGCTGGTGATTGCCCAGCCCTCTGATTTGTCAAGATGTCTGCATGGCCAACAGCTCCTCCCAACTTTGTGTTGGCAACAAACTTATTTGTATACCATCAAGTCCTATGTCCCAGTTATTTATGAAAACATTAAAGAGAACTGTCGCTAAAATGGAGCCCTGCAGAACCCCACTAGTGACTGGGTGCCAACCTGATATAACCCCAATTGTGATAACCTGACCTGTCAATTATTCACCCATTCTATTATGCATTTGTCTGTTTGTATGCTGGACATTTTGCTTCAACTCTAATTGAGCTTTGGCTGCACAAATTTTCTTCCTACAATGGTGAACAGCATCACTGTAGTTCTCCCAAGTTGCCTAACCTTTCTTCCAGTGGCTGTGTACTTTCTTTTTCTATCTAAGCTCTAGAAGAAGATCCCTGTTCATCCAATCCAATCTTCTGCCCTACGTGCTTGTATTTTGACATTTTTGAATCGCCTGTTCCTGTACTCTTAAGATTTGGTACTTGTATATCTCTCATTAAGATTAATTGGGTGGGGGGAACCTGTGAAACAGTACAAGATTATTTAAATAATCTTTTCTTCACTGCATGGTTTTTTGGAAGGCAATAAAAAATGTTCATCAATCCCTGTGGGTAGCACAAGCAGAGCAAGATCTACAAGCTTCCTCATGGGAGATGGACTAGTGAGAAGAAAATACTTAAATGCTTGGATTCAAGGATTATATTCATTCAGATTAGGTCTGCCATTATTTGCTCCAGTATGAAGCATTCAGCCTGAAGAATCTGCATTGCAGTCTTCCATTCCTTTGGCTCAACAAAAGCCCAGTAAACACAGAAAATTTAAGGATGTCCTAAAACACATGATCCAAACTATACCTCTTCCTCAGTCTCTATTTCCAGGCTTTTGGCATCTGCAATGGAATGAAGCTGTGGGGAATGTTTTCCCTGTCCTCCTGTCCTGATGCTGGTAGCAGCCTCAATGTGCTGGATAACATTGCACTGATATCTCTGGAAGGTAAGAATTCCCCTGGCTGGTCTAAAAAGAGGCCCATACATTACAATCAATGTTTTCCTTGATTTTGCTGAACACGGCAGTACAAAATGCTCTTCATTTGAAAGTACATTTAGTTACTTACCTTTCAGAAGAAATGAAGGGAAATGGTCCAATGAAAAGGAAAGGTCTTTACCGAGGGTTTATCTGCAAGGAAGAAAGGGTAGTCTCAGTTTTGACTCCAAATCCTAAAATTGTGAATCAATAATTGAATTTTACAACAAAATGTAATTCTTTAAATACATACCAAGATTTACATAAGTAAGCTTATGAACAATTAAATACATATCCATAATGTTAACAACGCAGGTTAAAGGGTGTGTTTAACAATGCCATTATCTGGATTATCCTTGGACTCAAAATAGGGCAGGAGACTTCTGGGAATCAAATGATGGCCAAAAGAATTTTCCACCTAATCCCTTGGCTTGATGTTTATAAATAAGAATGACCATAGCATTCCTCTTCAGGGACAAATATCTCATAATACCACATCTGATTCAATATTTGAAAGAGAGGTAGAGGACTTAAGAAATAAAGATATTAAAAAAGTTTAACTGATTATTAAAATATTAAAGGAAATAAAATATTTCATGAGATTATTTCATAATATATCTTTTGTAGCAAAATGATCAAAATAAAACATCCAGTGTTAAGAAAAATCAGATAATCATGACTGAAACAATGATCCTTAAAATAAATACTAAGCATTGATGCTGGACGCACTCTTTAGACAATTAAAAAATAAATAAATCCCCAAATATTTCTTGTGGGTAACACTACTGTTATATTCTAGATTTTATAAATCCCATTTCCTCAGCAGCTAGTTAGTGTTTCATATTCCTCAAGGGTTTTAAGCATTTGTAATCATTGTATCACGTAGCCTTTAAAACCTTTACAACAGACTGATGATTAAAGATTGAAGTTGTCTCTGCATATTTTTCTTTCCACATCACTGGAATTGGCTTGTTTTGAGTCAATTTATGCCATGGCCCCAACTTGCAAACTATCTCTAGCCACAAATCCTATGGGTATGACCTCCCATCTATAGAAATGAAAGGCAGAAGGTTTTCAGATCACAGTAATAAGGAATTTGTCTATAAGCCACAAGTTTCTATACTTTATATACCAGTGCTTCACCAAGCTTTTTCACTCCATTATGAGAATAAAGTTGTTTCTCCCAAACTTTACACACCTGTTCAGTTACATGGCAGAAAGCAAACTGATTCTATCAGTAGCTCGCTCTGCAAATCTCATTTGGTAGAAATGATAAGATATTCACAGTAAAATCTTCTGGCAATGTTATGTTGTAAAAGGGCTTAATTTTTTTCCAACAAAAACTATCAGAAGTATGCAGCAGATTGGTAACATTAATTGCTTTCTGTAGTGATTCCTCCTTTGTTTAACTTTTAACCCCAGACGCCTCTCTAGGATGCTACAGACTGCACCACTTTACCTGAAGGAATATAGGCACAGACATGCTGTTGGCTTGTTATAATACATTTCTCTTCTACCATAAAATGGCAGACATAAACTTTCAACAATATACTGAAATGTTTAATTATTAGATCAATATGTGTATGATGTTCGCTACTGTCCTTAACCAGAAAAACTAACCAGAAAAAAATAGTCTCACTGTATCATTATTTGTGACTACATTCATGTTGTGCTACTAGTTCATCATTACAGCTCTTTCAAAACAACATGATTTGGCAAGAACAAAATTAATAAAAATTTGATCAGGCATAAAATGACTGCATTTTGGTTAAAGTGCAGAACAATAGCACAATATAGGTACGGTATAGCTTTTGTTTTTATTCAGCTGTTTAGTATGCTGTAGGTATAAATGAGAGACTTAAACCAAGCATCAACACTGAACCTTTTAGATGTTAATGTGATGATAGCTGTGTTATTATGAGCCTAATGATATCTAGTGCACACAAGAATACATAGGTGTCATGCTGGGAAACCAATGATCTGGCTCTCATTTTGACTGCAGGCAAAGAATATCTCATCAAAGCTATAAATTTCATGAGTCTGTTCCCAAATTTAAAACCCGTAAGGAAATGGCTTTCATGGTTCAACAGTTTTAAAGGGTTGCTCTTACTTGGCTTTGTAACAAGGAAATTAATAGTTCTTCTAAAACAAATCAGAATTATGCCATAGCTGCATGTATTTTCATGCTGTTGCCTTCAGCATTTTACTTCCTTTTCCAGATAACATCACTGTGGAATCCATATTGAACTCACTGTGGGGAAACATTTATTACCTGCTATGATTTCACACTACAACCTTAGATAGGTGATAGAAGTCATTTATTCATTGCTATGTAAAAATTGTTTTCTTTAGATCATGTGAAATAAAGTCAGTTTCTAATCAACCTTCACTTTCCACAGAGTAAAACCTATCCAGCCTAATGTCAGGGAGAGTTAGCTTCTGTAGTGTGATACAGAGCAACCATCCCAGAGGTAGAAGGCTTACAGGACTACAATAACAAAGAAGTAGTAAAATGATATACTTCTCTTTCAGTGTCTTTTTCCCTTTAAAAACTGTTTGCACAAATATTGATTCTTCTGAGAACAAATACTCATGTTTAAATCATTTTCTTAATGTAAAAGAATGACAATGCTCTCTAATGAGCAGAAAAATAAATATTGTGTTAGGATTAGCTTATCATATGTCATATTTCATATTAAAATACCAAAATATATTTCATTTTTGGAGAGTCTTTATGAATGCACAACATTTAAGAGCCAACAGAATTAATTTTCTATGAACAAAAATTACATTGATAGAGAAATTTGCTCTTATCTGAGGATGAAGTGATTGTGTGTAACAGGAAATCAAAAGAAAAACCAAAAAAAAAAAAAACAAACAAAAAAACAACAATCAGTGTTGGAGTCCACAAAATCCTGGATAGACCACTGTTCCACAGAGGAGAATGAGCAAACATGGAGCACTGAACAAAAACCAACAGCAATCCATCACGAACTGTACAAAAACTGGTAAATTTGCTTTAATATGAGGAAAAGGACAGTTTCTTTTCAAGCATGGAAAACATGATTATGCTCTAAGCCACCCTAAAATACCTATTACTGGAGTAAATGAGGAAACTGCTGTTCCCAACTGGAGACCACCATCACTGTCATACTTGACAGGGATGGAGTGGGAAACAAATAGCTCTTGATCTAGACATTCAGCATGTGACTTTCATTATTCAAGGACTGCATGGGAGAGGGTGAATAAAATAAAAAGGACATTAAAATTGGCTGGTCTGGCACACATATATATGTGTCTGTGTACATTTACATTCAAGGAACATGTTGCTCCATAAATATGGCTTTAGCCAGCTGAATTAAAGCTGTGTAAACTTTTGCTCATCCCATCTCTCTAAGCCTTTGAACATATTCAGATGTTATTTAAGCTTCACCCTACAGGAGCTAGACTGCTTTTGGTACCCAAGCTGGCTTCTGTTTGAGTACAGCATAGACATACCTTTGATAAAAGCCACAGTATTCTGTATCAGGTTTTCAACTTAATTCTGCTGAGGCATAGCACTGAACAACATCATGTGAAAGCTTTGTAGGCCAGTTGCACCCATCTGCTTTTCGCAGTGCATTGTGTCCAAAACATTTTTAGACACTGAGAAAAAAATATATGATGAAATTCACATCGTTAGTCTGAACACTCAAGAATAATAATTAAAAAAAAAAAAAAAGTCTGTTCAGCAGCAAATTTTAATTTGATCAGAATCAAGATAATGGAAATGAAGTCACCTATTTTGTATAGTCTTTATGTGACCTTTATAAGAAAAAAAAAAAAAAAAATCTCTCTTTAGTAAAATTAGCTATACTCAAGGCAACAAACAGGTTTCCTTCATTTTTGTGAAAGGGATGAATTTAGATTGGTATTTTTGATTCAGTAAAATTTGTTTCACTTCATTCTCAGATTCAGCTGGTTATGATAACAGTGATCATTTTTATTATTTTGCAGATGAAAACTCTAATTTCTGTCATGCTACAACTTTTTGAATTAAATAAATTAACCTAGGGACAGATTTATATTTATCAGCTCTGACTGTGGACTTCTGGTGACATATGTTATGTGTCTGTTCTTTCTTTATGAAGTTGATATTTTAAGAATTTAAGATACAGGTGTAGTCATTTTAAGCTCATAGGCATTATGAATCAAATGAAACCTTCTGCATCTTTCAACATCTGTACTGTCTTTCTAACTGAGGTGTTTGAATGCCAAGTAATATATTTTCATACAAATACCGAACACCAAGTATCTACCCTTCTCATCTTATGCACCTTTACAGTCCCAGTCTGCCACAGAGTTTAGACTCATGGCAAAAGAACAAACTTGGTGCCATGAACTGAAAAGCAATAGATCATTCGGTATGACAGGGAACATATCTGCTAATTTTGGAAAGATAGTTTGGGTGGAGAACCCCAAACATTGACTGCCTTATAGGTGGGGACAGGCAGAGAGTCCAGGACACAGTCATAATCCATCCCAGTCAATAACTTGCCCCCATGCTATGCTACCTTTGTCTAAGCCTTTTGCCATAATTTCTACATAAACCCCACCCTCTCACCTTTTCTTAGAAGTTACTTGTTACATCCTTTAAAATCTTGAAGCCTTGCAGCTCCTTCCAGTGGCAATGTTTCCCATTTTTTAAATCGTGATGATTACTAAGCTCTGAGAACCAACTTTGGTTTTCTGGGTTAGCCTAAAAGAAACAGAAACTACATTCACTGTGTTCTCTCCTCACTTGTGATCTTCCACAGTATTGTGCAGAATACATATATATATAAAATATATATATAATAAAATTATATAATATATAAAATATATTATAATGATCTAATATGCTATATACTATGTAATATATATAGTATAGTAGTATATATATATATACTACATATGTGTATATATATATGTATATATGTATATATATATATGTACTATATATATATAGTAGTATATATATACTACTATATATATATACTATATATATATACTGCTATATATATATAGTATATATATAGTATTATAGTATATTATAGTATATATATAGTATATTATAGTACATATATATAATATATATATAGTATATTACAATATATATAATACTGTATTATATATATAATATATATTGTGCAGGCCCATAAGGTCCTGTGGGGTAAATCCCTGTTTCTGTCTTTTCTAATTCTTTCTCTTCCACTACGATGAAATAAAAATTATATTCCCCCCTTTTATTCTGAGATGGCTACAATGGTTGATCTACACTAAAAGGACCAATGCTGAATTTATTTTCTATTATAATTTACATGATAACTGCATTTGTTAAAATGAGGTCTAGTGTTATTAAACTGCTGTAGAGTAATTGTGATTGAAATTTGTTGAAGAGCCACGCATATTTGAACCTCGTGAACCAGAAAATTCATAAGATACTGCTTAATCATAGGTGTTTTGTTTTTGAAATACCTGAAACTATAATTTATACTGATGGGATAAATTGAGGATGGATATTATTTACAATCTGATTTAACAGTTTATATTTTAATATACACTGTATATTTTAATATGCAGAATAACAGAAAAAATATGGAACAGTAGGAAAAGAGGTCAATTTTTTCAATCGGAGAAAACACATTTCTCCTACTGCAAAGGAAAACTCTCCTCAAGGGACTTCAGCAAGTATTGCTCTAATTCTGAAACAGAATTAGTAAGATTATTTTTTTCTTTATTGCATGTGAACAATTATCAGGCTACAAAGCTACATCTGAATTTCTTGTACTAACTTTCCCACATACTGACCTGCACAGACTTAAAAGCAGAGGTAATGAGAAAGGTTTTTCTGTCAGGATGAAGGTGTTTTTTATTTTTATTTTTATTTTTAAGATTTCCATACTCACTTAAGGACTGATGACACAGGGAGAAGTCATTTTATGATTTTACAATGCAAAGAATTTTATGAAGGAATTAGAGCTGGGTGGGATGGCCTAATCAAGAACATTATTTGGCACTTTTTGTGACATTCATTACAAGATGATCACATAAAGACAAATAAGGCTTGCATGGAAGAAAATGATAATACATCATGAAATAAACTAGAAATCACAAGGTATACACATGAAAAATTAATTATTTATGAAAACACACTGAAAACACCACAAAATCTTTGCCTTCACCCAGTCTCCAGCAACATTTATTTTAATCAGAAGAAATTCCAGAACTTCTTTAAGAGAACATACATTTATCTAGAACACACATTTATCTAATTTTTAAGTATCAAAGCTCTTACTCAGAAATACAAAAATGTGTCTGAGCTATAACTATCCTTTAAGGATAACATCACTCATCAGGAAAAGAAAAAAAAAAGTCCTGTTTGCTTAGTAAGTGTTTTTAGTTATGAATAACTCATCAGCTTTCCACCCATGTTCAAGAAGCATTTATACATTTATTGGTATGGTGCTCAGTTCTGATAACTCAGCTTGCAATATAATCACAGATATCACCAGGAGCTAAGTAATTAATTCCCCAGTGCAGAATGAATTTAATTTTCAATGACTTTATTGAGAATTTTTTTGTTATTTTTACAATGAGAAACTATAATCACTGTTACACAACTTCCAAATATTTCAAACAAGACAGCAATCTCCTATTTTTGGGATTTTTTCTGTTCCATGTTCAGCTCCCGAGATAGACTTCCTGCCTCAGTTTCATTTTCATCTTCCTGTAAAAGAAAATAAAAACATGAGCATTAACCAATCTATTGAAGAAGTACACTTTTTGTACTTAAACATATGCACAGAATTCTGTTCATACTTTTGTCATCTTTTGATAAGCATAAAAATAAGCAAAAAAATAATCATTAATAGATGAAATAAAAATAAAATTTAATCAAGTCTCATCATCGGCATTCATAGTAGAAGAATAATTTAATAAGTAAATGTTTCAGTTGTAGCCCTGACCAATCTACTTGTTTGTTATATAAAAAAAAAAAATTAAAAAAAAATCCTAAACCATACACAGATGGCAAGATATTCAAACATTTTCAACAGACAGTATGTCACACTTTTCCTTTGTTCTTGACCAGAGGTTTCCACTAAATTATTTTCAAATGCAAGAACTTTCATCATTGTTCTAAAAATTACTTTTGAAAAGCATCTGCCATTGAAAAATGTTTCATTTTTTTTTTGAGACCAGATATGTTTACTTCACCATTTGATACGAGACAATAAATTTAAGTTCAGAGACACTTTATGTGCTGCAGCATCGTATTTTTGTCCCATCTAGCATATTTTCTTGACAGGTCTGCCAATTTTCCAATTACTTGTACCACCATATGTTATCTGAAGATCAGTCAGGTCTAAAATAGGAAACATGAGCATGTCAGGCAGCGGCATGCTTACAATATTCTACAGCTTCAACTCCAAGAGTTGGGCTCATAATTCAAGATGAATTTTGCTGGATCACACTGAAAACAATGAAGTGACATCATAATGCCGATCTTCATAGGAATGGATACTATTTTGTGTCCAGTACAAAATCATGACCTCTAAAGTATAAATTGCAGAAGTCTGAGAAAACTGTTTCATAAGGCAACTTGCAAGCTATCACATCACCAACAGGCCTTATCATGCGTTCAAAGTACAGCCAGTTTTCCTGCCTGCATTTTAATTAACAATACAGAGAATCTTCCTTGCTCTAGAAACAAAAAGGAGAGCAAATGAATAGACATTTGGGAGCAAAGAAGCATTCTGGCTGCTGTAACATCACTCATCAACATCTAAGAGAGAGAAATGTCAAGGACATTAGGTGGGACCCAGAAAATCACAATGTGGCTTCCCACTTTAACACAGCACCTTCATTCTTCTAGGCAAATGAGTTTATCTTTTTGCATCCTAGTCTTCCCTTTTCTACACAAAATACACAAAATAGAACAGCAACAGAAAATCTCATTAAAAACTTATAGTCTCAGATTATGTCACAAAACATTGAAAAAAATGAAAAGCTAGTTGCTCTACTAAATAAGTGTATACTCCAAAGCATCCTGTTTCCAAATTCTCTCACCTTCTGGAAGTAAGGTAGACATGAGAAATACGAGTTTCATAACTGGCCACTCAAGACTAAATGCATTTTTCTAACTTCCTGGATAGTCATCTCTTCAATTATGTTTTAAACATGTAGTGAGTACTGTGATTCTTCTAGTTCAGGTGAGGAAACACATCTATGCATGTGTGCTAAACCCAAGATTATTGATTTGTTTAAATTACAAGTGTAGTACATATTGAAGAGTGTATTGTATAGTACACACATAAAGGTCAAACTTCTAATGCAAATAAAGGCTAGGCAGACTGGGAAACAACAAAGGAGCAGTGTGTAACTGAGCTTATATGTACTGCTTACAGGAGACAAAGAATATCACTGAATAAAAAAGCTATCCACAGAAACTGTTGTCTCGTATAGAAAAGCAGCAAGGTTCTTTCAGGATGGGCTTGAAGAAAGCAAATCTGCATGTTTCTGTAGATCCTTACCTTCATAAGTCATATTTTGGTGACCTCAATGCCAAATTTCCCATCTTTCCAGTATATAACCTGCTGTTATTCCAATGTCCTTTGTCGTCCTCCTTCCCAAAGGGAATGTAAACCCTACACAGCCATTCTTTCCCAACACACTTGACTTAGGCTTTCCTCTTTTAGCAGAAGAAGCATGCAGAAATTTCAGAGACTACAGGAAAAGGACCTGGGTCTTACCTTCAGTGAGGACTATAGGAGGGTGAAGAAATATTAGGCTGAACATTAGCTTTCTGAGCCTGTTTTTTAGGACAAAAGGCTTTATCCAGTGAAAGACAATTCAGAAAAGAATCTTCTGGTTTGTTTTTTTTTGTAGACTTGACATGTTTTAATTTTGTGCTCATAAGGTTATGCTTGCTGTCTGGCAGATTTCCTAGTTTACAGCAGCAGCTGCAGTGCTCAGTGTTTTCTGAGAAGCAGAAATGATGGCTGACTGGTTAAGAGAAGTCTAGGATTTGCTCTGCATGAATACTAAAGATGGAAGCACCTGTTTTGGGATATTTTGCAGTATCAATGGTCTTTCTTTTGTTCATCTGCTGCTGCTTCAATGCAGTAAAACATATCCAAACTGGTAAAATCTACTAGGTGAGTATAAATTGGATTTATGCGGCTGACTTCCACATCCAAGTTCCTGGTTGTTATTTTGTTATTTTTTGTTATTTTGATATTTTCAAGCACAAAAGCTTTCTAAATTGTGTTGTATTAAATCATACTCCACATGGGACATCTTAGTTTTGCAGAGGCACTTTTATTTCATTTCCATTTTCCAAGAACAGAAAGTGTCACATATTATTTTGAAATGAAAATCTAATAGGTGACTTGTTGGAAAGGCATGATGGTTCATCTTTCTTAGGATATGGATTAACAAGAGGAGAAAATGTTTTCTTTGTTACATATATTATCAGCCAGATCAGTTCACTGAGCTGTGCATTACCACATGAACAACAGTGCCAGGGCAAGAGATGCCAGAAATAACTGGCAGGGGACACTGGAAAGTATGAACTAACTATTCTGACAACCATGCAGCTTTCCAAAAGGGAAAAAAAAAAAAAAAAAAAAAAAAAAAAAAAAAAAAAAAAAAGTGACAGCAGTGTCCTGAAAATGACAAATTTGCTAATTACTGAAAATTATCATAAAATTTTGACACAAACTCCTATTATAAAAAGGGTAATGTCACTGCAAGTATAATTGGGAAGGATTTTAAATGCCAATTTAGAGTGCAATTTTTGACCATACACTAAGGTGTGAAGGCTTGCTATTCCTTCAGTTTGTTGACAATGCAAAATTTCTATAAAATTTTAAATATTTTCTCTAATAACCCAAGAGGCATCCCAATGATTGCATATACAGTACTGAATTTGTTGGAGTTTCTAATGCCATTAATAATGTTTGAATGTTCAGTTAAATACCCTGTGTAACCTAATTATGAAGTAATGATGCCAGACTGAAAATTAAACATATTTAATATATTTGTTTTACTAATTACCACCTACCATTATAAAGCTTTTAATTCTGAAGGGTAGCAAAGGAAAAGCTTTTATTTGTTTTCATTATCAGTTAAAAACAGTCTATGATAGCAATGTGTAAAGTTGCTATTACGGGTTTACATATTTCTGGTTATAAATACTGGATGAAATATGGAATTCTAGTTTCTGCTTTGCAAAATTCAGTTTGCATTATTTCTATTAGTACCTTACATCTCTATTGTTCATTATTATTTATTTTGCCTGGTGCATTCTGCCCTAAGAATTCTGAAACAGAACAGTCCTTTCAGTGTTAAAATGTTAAACCATCAAAGTAGGTCTTCCTAGTAGATGTCACAAATCAAACTCGTTTCAGTATCTTTTCTAACTACAGCCAACTGTAGACTCAAACATTAAGTGAATTTTGAATGCAGTCACATAAAATATGCCCTAACACAGATCTGATGACTTGTAGGAGTAGCAAAGGGAAGTGAATCCCTCAAGACCGTATTTACTGAGACTATTACTACTCTTACTGAAAAGTTGCATTTAGCAGCCCAAAGGTTATTTTCATGTTGAAATTAATTAAGTTTACTAGTCTGGAATTGTTCTTATAGATTTACAAAAACAAAACAAAACAAAACAAACAAAAAAAACAGTGGTGAGGAAAACAACAAAGGACTTTAAAAATTGCCATTAAACCTAATACTTTACATGAAACATGAGCTTCTTAAGCCACAGAACAGCTGGACATCCCAAGGGGGAAGACCTTCTACACCATCCTGTTTCTTACACCCTTTCCCCAGGCATTCTTCCACTTCCTGATGGAATCAAGGAACTGGATTAAAGGGTCCTTTGGCTGATCTACACATGACTTAAAAAACCCTGAGGACATTTGAACCTCTTGGTTCAAGCTACTTAGTCTACACCTGGTAGTTGAGCATTAGTGGGTGACAGTAACAGAGTAGGGCCCAGAAGTTAAAACCAAGAGACTTCAGTCTGCCTCCTAATTAAGCATTGTGAATTATTATGAAAGTATTGAGCATTTAGTAGCTCTGCTAAAGTGAACAGGAATACTTTGAAATTTAGATGCCTTTAGGTGGCAAAAACTAGATGTAAGAGGTTGACGTATAAGTTCCTATTTCTGAAAATTTTGATCTGACAGTTGAGAGACGGTGTGTGTTTCTGTCATATAACTTCATCTCCTTTGAAAGCATGTTTAAGGTTAACTACAAATGTTACTCTGAGCATAGAATAAGCGGCCCCATGTGGAAAATTTATTTTGTAGTAATTATTGCAGAATACTCCCCTATAGATAAATTCTGACATGAGAAAAAAAAAAAATATATATATATATTTATATATATAAAAGTATATATGTATATATATCTTAGAACTAGGGTTCTGAATGTCCCTTTCTCTTTTTCCCCCTTCAACAACCTTCATTTGAAATGTCTGAGAATTTCTTTTTATTCAATTATATGAAATCTCAAAGATAACAGTGGATTAGACAATTCTTAACTATGCATGGAAATTGACACTGCACTGTACATAGAACAGATCACACATCAGTTAACTGCATTTCACAGATTTGTGCATTACAAGACACCTGTAATTTCTAAAGTTTTATTACAAAAATATTTTTAATAAAGTTAAATTTCTGGTTTTGACCTATATGAAGTTCAAAATGTGTTATATGAACTTAATAAAAATATATATATCATAGTATGATGAACATCTGAATAAATGAGCTAAAATAAAATTTGTACTACTAAGAAATGACTGAAGGGTTTTCCATGCTATCACATAATCTAGAAATACCACCTCAAAAACACTCAGGGCCAAATTCCAATATTATTACTTTTTGTACTACCTTAACGCAAAAGAGGTGTAATATGACTAATATACTAGGCTTCATTGAGGGTGTCCAGCTGGTCATACGAAACACCAAGTGTTCCAAACTATAAAAAATAAAAGTCTTTAAACCTCTATAAGGAAATAAAGACAAAACAAGAGAAAGATTATGTTTTGTATTCAAGTATAATGAATGTAACTATGATGTAGACTACAGAACAAGGATTGTTCTTCCATGGAAGCACATGGTAAAAGAACCTGTGAGACTCTCTATATGGATGTTTCCTCCAAACTGCAGAATCTGAACTTCTCATTTGGTTGAACCACAAACCTCACACAACTACTAAATGGCCTCAGTGCTGGAGGTGCGGCCAGGCAGGTCACTGCTGCCAGCAGGAAGAACACAACCGGACTCTTCTGACGGCAGCAGTTTTACACAGTCAAGTAGATGGAAAGCAATATTTGCTAACTTGGTGTGGTACTTATAAATACAAGTCACTACATACAATCAAGATGTTATAGTTCATGGACATTGCAGTTTATATCTCATTGGGAGGATGTTTGCATACTAGCATTTTTAAAACCCCAACCTAGACAGCAGGTTCAGGACAGCAGACATCATCTATCTCACAGATTCTAGACTACAAAACATCAGCTGGAAGCAGGTAAAAATACTAACTATATAAACTATAACTATAACTATATAAAATATAACTATATAACTATAACTATATAAAAATACAAGAGTACAAAGGGACTTTAGAAACTATGAGAGCTAAATTCTTCCTTTCCAATTGAATATGCCAAATTTGGAGGAAAAGGAGTTTGCAGGGTTATAAATTGAGAATTAAGCCAGTCTTTCTGTTAAATCAGCAAAAGGTGAGCATCCAACACTAAAATTCAGAAGTTATTTTTCTTCCAAAGCCCATGCTATCTGCTTCAAATGTATTGCTGACAACCCTTATAACGAAGAGTGGTGCAAAAATACAGAGTACAACTGGAACAGTTCTTTACCAATGGATATTAGAAGCAAATATAAATTTCTCATGATAGATGACAGTTTTCTGTCACTGCAGCACTTCAGTGATAAGGCAGCTGTTTGTTTCCCAGGAAAAGGAGACCCTTGCTACATGGATCATTTTCATAGTGACAGCCTTGACAAGTTTGACATTTGCTTCATGAAGTATTCTGAAGCAGACATCAAGAAAATGCACCCTCTGGGACCACTGGCAAGCTGACAGTCGTACCTTTTAACGTGCATCTCCATTAATTCTTACTGTCAGACCCCACCGAATTCCTACAACAAAATCTCAGCTGATCTGGTAACATTCAAAAAATGGGGGCTATGAATGAGCTAAGCATTGTGATGTAAATAAACATGCCATCGATTAGTTGGAAGCAGCTCCCCGCCCCGTTTTTTTCAGTGCAGAGCGACGTTGAACTGCTCGGTGGTTCCACGGGAGCCCTTCACCGCTGCAGTGCAGGGCATGGTACTCTAGGTGGCAATGCAAGACTGGGAGAAATGTTTTGACACTCCCGCGCCTCTTAAGAAGCTACAGACAGCTGCTTGTTTATCACAAACTCTTTCCTTTAACTTGTACTGGTACAAGAACTTGAAGGCTTTTTGAAATGGTTGTCGGTGTTTTGTATTTTCTATTTCCTTTTTTTCTAATTCTGATCGTATAGAAAAATGTACAATTGCAAGAGTCCTTACAGCCAAATTTCATGTCACGCTTAGTACAGAAGTGGAATTTTATGCCAGATTTCCAATCCTCCATCTGTTTATCTCATTTTTAGAAGGCAACCATTCCACTGAGTGGTCCTTTTGGCTGACTGCCACTACAGTTGGGATGCTCTTCAGGGCAGGTGGTGCTTGAAACCAAACCATTGTTTTAAAAGTTCAGCTGGTTCTCCTTGAAGAAAGTACAGGAAAATGTTTCCTCTTTAACAACTCAAGTCTTTAAAGGATTATGAACTTTACACAGTATCTATGAATGCTTAACTATTAAAAGCCTGAAATATCAAATATGAAATAGATGAAAAGCCACTTCAAAAGGATTTTACCGTGTCTGTACCTATAGGGACAAGCTTTCTTAATCTCCTCTTCAGACTCAGAATGCAAGCTTGTCTTTCATTCATGTCTTTCAAGTCTGACCCTATCCCTAAGAACCTTTCTAAAGCAAATTTGTCACTCAGTTATACCACTTATATCTGTGTATATGTAAATATATATATATATGGAAACCACAATAATATTTTCTACTTATATGACAGTATAATCATTATTGTTATGAATTATAAATTAAAGTTAAAAGTTCCACTATATATATACTCACAATACTACTAAAGAATAGTATTCTGTACCCTAGAAATGCATACTCTAATAAAAAAACAATGATTTTAAATATCTATGCCTATACTCCTTCCAAATTTACAGTACACATTTACCAAATTATAAGAATGAAAACTTCTTGATTCTAAGAAATAAAATGTCATTTTCTTACAACAGCTACATGAAAACAAAAGGTTCTCAGGCCAACAATGAGGAATTAACAGCTCTTTTAAACATTTGTATTTCTTAGTAGTGTACATAATAAATATACAAATAAAAGGCTGTTCTTTTGACTGATCAGTTGTTGGGGCTCTATGTGTATCTTGGGAGCTACTAAATTATATTTGAGGAGTTTTTTTCATACTTAACTATTTTCACAAATAAGTTCATTTATTCACACTTCTATCAAAAGGCCTGAATGTTGTTTGTTCCCAAAGTGGCTAACATTAATAAACAAAGTATGCACAAATGAGTTACAGAGAAATGCTCCTGCAAACTACGGTTTAGAAATGCTGCCTACAGTTGAAAGCAGCTGAAAGATACTGCACTAAACATCAATGAAGTACACTTTTTTAACAGAAAGAGATAGTACTATTGTATGAAAGGAATAAATTTCTCTCTATAACAGAGAAAATCTAGACCCTAATGAAAATGTTTTAGGAAAAATGAGTACATTGCATGCTTCTGATCAAAATTAATTAGAGTTTTAATATTTTACATTTTCTCCATAATTCTTTAAATGGTGCATTTATTTCATAGTAATAAACATTCGGTTCATTAAGTAAAGTTCAAAATCTGTGTTACTCGCTACATTTAACAACCTTTGGCCTTCTTCTTCAGTATTTCTTGATTTAGGTTTCCAAAGCATTGAATAAGCAATTGACGAACACAATTAAATTTCATGACTCGGCATATTTAGGATTCTTATTTCATCTAAGACAAAGGGCAATTAATCTACCATTCTATACTGAATCTAACTTTAGTGAGCCATGATAGATACTGAAATGAACTTGGAGGCAATGCTTAATTAAATTACTGTAAAAAGCACAACCAAAGTTTTTTTTCTTTATGACAAAAGAAAATTAATATTCAATTTTTAAAAACTCTACTGCAGTATTATAAATTTAATAACTTGGGAATTAATGAAAACATTGCTATAATATGACAGCTAACAATTCAGAAACCTTTCTTTCTCCATTTTTTATATTTCATCAGAGCATTTCACCTGAATAAAGCCATGAAATTTTGTTCAGGCTCAAGGCAGAAAAGATGGAGTACTCAATGGATTTAATGTGATAACATAGCAGTCTGAACAACAATGGAAATGCCTTTATTTTAGTAATCTAATTTCCAAAAAGTGATATAAGCAAATGCTGTGAAAATGCCTTCATATTTGTTATAATTACCACTTTCAATGATAATCCATGAAGTTGCAAATGATAAATCAAGGAAATGAAAAAAAGTTGGGGAAGTAGATGGAGGGATTAGCTTCAATAACAAATAAAACCTGTGCTACAGACAAAGAAATCAGAGATGGAAAAGGCTTTTACTTTACATTTTTAAACACAATTCCTTTTTTTAGGTCTCCCAAAACACGAAGTGACATTCAAACTTCTAGTTACATGAACACATTATTCCAGTTATTTTCTTTATTTGCAGTGTTATCAAACACTCAGTGGATTTCTAATATTATTATATTATTTTTGAAAGCACCGTCTTTACACAACAGTATTTAGATTTATAAAACAATTACTTGATAGGACCAATTCTGCATGGCAAAAGCAGAAAAATTGTTTCCTATTACTGCTCTTTTGGCTCCTATACATACGGTGTGTACTAACAAGGAACTGCACAGTTTAGCACAGTATCAAGCAAAAGGATTAAAATCAGAATTCAACAAAAACAACTTGACTGACTTCGCAATGACTTCAACATGCATTAAGTAAAATCCCCAAAAGAGCATCCTAGTCCAGAAATAGATCCGCATCTTTACACTATCAACCCAGGTACAATCCTTTGTGGAAGACCTACACCTTCCCTATCATTCATTTAATCTAAATAAACACTAGCACTGCAGACCTACCCTAAAGTCAAAATCATTCCCTTATGAGATGTACAAGCATACCTCTATTTACACAGCGAGACCCAGACTTTAAGGCTATTGACCTTAACTTGGTTTTAACTTTGAGGCTATGGACCTTACATCAAGTTGGACAAGAAGTTTATGGCTTTGGAAATCAGGATTCAGTTGATTTGAAGGCAAAGGCAGACTTATAGATTTGTTTGTTGCTACATTTTTAACTTTATTTCTTTACTTAAGGGAGCACTTACTGTTCTTATCCTGTAAGAATGCCTGTACAGTCGTGTTTCATACAGTGGAGCATTTCAACTCCATGAAGCATCAAGGGTATGTTGGTAACAAACACACACTAAATTTTGAGTCATAACTGTAACACATAATATACTGATGTTTTAATAGTTTTAAGTTGATTGGCTTCTAAGTGAAAAAAAAAAAATGTGAAATAAATTCTCTTCAAATTCCTCTCTAAACTTTGAATTTCCAAGCAAGGTTCTGTACTGAGTCTGGATGGAATGGAGTTAGTTTTCCCCACAGCAACCCATTTAGTGCTGTGCTCTCCACCTTTAGGTAGAACAGGATTGGTATTGCATCAATGTTTTGGCTATAGATGAGCAGTGCTGTCACAGCATCAAGGCTGTTTCTCCAACCCCTCCCTCAAAGGCCAGTAGACTGGATGTGAGCAAGAGTTAGGGATGGAACATCACCAGGGTATCTGACCTAAACCAACCAGAACCAACCAGAAGGATACTGTATGAAGTCATGCTCAGCAATAAAAGCTGAAGTAAGGGAAGGAGAAAGGGAGGCTCTCATTGTGAAAATATTGGTCTAGAGAATATTTGTTGTCCCCTTTCACTTTCATCAGCCTTTTTTTTTTTTTTTTTTTTTTTTTTTTTTACTTAAACTGCCTTTATTTCAACCCATGAGGTTTTCTTTTTTCATTGTATTTTCTTCCTTCTTTCTTCTGAGTAGGGAGAATGAGAAAGTGGCATGGTGGGGTTGAACTGCCCTTCAGCTATTAAACCATGCTGGTTCTAAAAACAAATGTTATATAATTCACTGGATATACTGAGAGATTTTTTGGTGATTTGTCAGAAGAGTGATGATGTTTCACTGCAGTTTTGTGAAGTCATAATCTGATGAAACTCTTTCAACTGGAAGTAATGCAATGACCAACCACTTAAGGTAATACCATAATCGAAATGAACCTTGAAAAATCTGCTCTGTGAGAGAACCTACCTCCAAACATGCTCTGAAATTGTTACAAAAGTTTTTCGCTAGTGGTGTTTATATATACACATAGATATAGATATATTTATATATCTATATATATATATAGATATTTATTTATATATATATATATATTTATATAAGTTTATATATATATATATGTTTATATATTTATATATGTTTATATATACATATAGATATAGATATATACATATAGATATATACATATAGATATAGATATAGATATATAAGTTTAATTGCTTTTCTGAAATTTAGAATCAAGTTAATTGACAAAGCTTACCTTGATCTAGGCAGTCACCATAAACAGGATCCCTTACAGGTTCATGGTGCATTTCCTTCTGATAAATCTTGAAGTTATTATTTTAGTATACGACATCAAAGCCAACTTGAGGCTTGACAACAGCTTGCTTCCTATCTCTCCCTGCCCTCCATCACATCACACATAACTTTGTCAGAAGACTGGGAGGAAAAAATACTTTGATGTGATTCAATTACTGAAAAACTATATTCTAAAAGATTCCCAAAGATAGAGAAATTTGCCTATAAATAATTAGTGTTCTGAATATTTATGGTAGAAGAGCTCATTACAGAGCTTACATTATAAATCATTATCTATCTCCTTTTCCTTAAAATGTTGAAGTCACAATATCATTTGTTGAACCCCCTGAAATATATTAAACTTCATTCCTCAGAAGACTATTCACTCAGTTGTTTTTTTGTTTGTTTGTTTCCCATTCTGCCATTAGGTTATATCACGGTGCTTCCAAGACATAATATGCTTCACAACCATTAAGGTCCACAACATGCAAACACGTATACACACATCATTACATTCAACTCATCTGATCACTGAAATGAACAATACTATTTACTGTAGTTATGTATGAAATATACTGTAGAACAAGGCCCCTCTGGAATGGAATACTGAATTTAAATAGACCAAGCATGGCATTTAAATTATGGGTATTTAAGAAGAAGTTGAGGTGATTTTCAGAAGGCTATTTTTTCCTAAAATGCTCTTGCTTCCAGTCAGCTGCAACTGAAGGGTTCCAGCCAACACTTTACTTAAGGTCAGCAATATTCAGCAGTTACTGATCTATTCTTTATCTGTGTTAATTGTTCATATTACTTAGTTGTAACCTCAAAATAGGTTGTAAAAAATAAAAAAAAATGAAAACTCCAAAAGTGTGTAGCACTGCCATTCAAAGGAACATTTAAATTTAGAAACAAACATGCAACCATAGTACCTCAAATTCCAATGCAATTTAAAGATATGATTATAAAGAATATGACGACTATGAAGAAAATAAGCAAATGTTGTCTATTTTGATAGACAACAAATCAAGGACCTTGTTCTTCCTCTATGAATTGAAGTTTCCCTTTGTCTTTCAGTAATCTCCTTAACATAACATTAATTAATTGCAGCTGAAACTGCACCAAAGTATTTTTAATTCATTTAATTTCAGTGAAGCTTTCAAGATGTAAGTTCTCTAAAAACAAAGCTTGAAAAATTTTATTAGCTGTTGTTTCCCCTGTCATTCAAAACACTTAAATTGATGCCATTTAAGACGTGGATGTAGAAAGCTCCCTAGCTCCTCCCAAGATTTTGCTGTTCAATTTGATAAACTGTATTACCTTGATTTAATAATTATTTAACCATAACATCCATTAATAATCCAAATCTTGTCTAAGTCATGCCACATATTGTACAAACACATCTGGAGAGTCTGATCTTGTAGAGTCTAAAATCAGCTATGAAATAAATGAAAGAAGGGAAGGATAAGAAGTAAAACATCATAAAAGCCAAGTTAATCAGGATAATGGGCATGTATCTCATGTTTTTTGTGCCAAGAACAGCTGATATATTAAGATTTATTAAAAAGTATATAATGTATACAAAATTTATATAAGCTATTACATATAGAAATATTTTATTTTTTTATAAAATAAATATACTGACTACAAGTAACATACACACAAAATCTGTCAGTTATTGCACGTATTTTAGCAAAACAGTACTGAGCCTAGAGGAATCAGTCTGTAAAGTGCTTTTCTGGGGGAAACAGTTCAGACCAAGGCAAGACCAACTCCCTGTATGAAGCATGGTGTGTGGAAAAAAAGCTGAGATAACTTCTGTACGCTGTGGTGGAAAATGCCGAAGGAGGAGAGAAAGAAATGGAGGAATGCTTTGTAATAGGATTTATAATTTAAAGGAGGATCACTAACAGAAACCAGGATAAAGTTAATGCATGTGTCTATACTAAAGCAAGGTCCAAGATTCAGTAGAAGATCTCAGCAAAAAACTCAACTCTGATGTTTGTCCCCCTGATATAAAATCTATTTGGCCTGGCAGAAAAAGGGTCGTGGAAACTGAACTCGCTGCTATGTTAAAGAACTTACTGGTAAAATATGAATACTAATTCTTGCAATGGCAGGATGGAGGTCTATGCATGAAAAGATTTATATAAGTGCTAAGTGCTGTTATTGTTATTACATTCAGAAAGTACAGAAGGCTTTAAAAGCACTAACTTTTCTAGTACAGAACATCACCTGTTCTTTCTGCAGCCAGCAAAGAAGACATAAAATGAATGTAGTTATTGCAAGAAACTGTCTGGTTCTAAATTCTGATGCATATTTTTTGTCTCTAGGAAAAGTAAACAACCGTTAATAGCAGGAATTTTATGATACAAAACACAGTAAAATATGCAGCAAGCTATAAAGTATATGAAAAGCTGTTCTACTTTACATAAACTTGTTTTTCATAAGGAAGTTATTTAATTGGAAAGATGCTTTGAGAGCAATCAGAAGGCAATGCATTAAAAAGGTGTCCAGTTTGGAATGATGAAAAGAGAATGGAGCCAATTTTTAAAACATAATGAATAAGGAAGTAAGTACATAGTGGGTGCTAGAAAATCAGCCAATGAGATTGATATGTCTATTCCTCTTTTTTCAGAAGGACAAGTACCTGCTCTCCAAGGAGGACCATATTCTAGTATCATTTAAGTGGCAGTCAGTATCCTCCCTGTGAAAGATGCAGTGGTCAGCTTGAGTTATGTCATTTGACAACGACGTAACTCAATACCCTTTGACAATACCCTTTTATGTTTAGGTTGTCTTGTATAGGGTGATAATTTTTAAGGCTGTACCCCAGTATTGCATCTTTGGGTACACCAAATTTTGGATATTTAGTTTCTGATTTAGGATTTTTAAAATACATCATTTATTTTCTGTCTTCTGCTTACATTTCAAACTGTGCTGTTTACTCAATGGGCAGCAGAATTTTCACATTCAACACTCCCTTCATCCAAGACCAGCAGTAATTCATTTGCCCTCTCAACATATCATTTTCATAAAATGTGAGTATTGCCTCTGTATATAACCAATTTTTCCTTTCTCCTTATTTCACTGAGAAAAATAAAAAGGAAAATTTTTCTTTCATATACTTAAAACATTAATTACAGGAAGAGAGTAATTGGTACTGCCTAAGAGGTTAAAGTACTTGCTCTGAACAGAGCTGTCACTAGTACAGTATTTATATTTATAAAGTGATTTCTGCATGAATAGGATTGTTCCAGGATGAAACAACATTTTTAATACTGTAAACAAACAAGAGATGAATGCATAAAATGAACTGTTTAACAGGGCTTTAGGTACCCCTTGTGCATTGTATTTGGAAATGAAGTCCTTAAACTCAGAAGCAGAGTGATTCTCTGTGGATTAGAAGGGAGCCTCACAGCCCTTTCAGTAACATCTTTTCATACAAAATTTGGCACTAACCCTCCATTTGCCTCAGCAAATGACTTCATGCTTTGTCCTTTTAATCCAATTTCCACCTTAATATAGTTTACAATGTAGTGAAAATACTGAAAGAAGATGCCTGAAAATGTATTGTGTTGGAAATCTAACTGAGGCAGTAATCCAATCAGTCAGTTCTTCATTAACTGAGAAGTTTAACCCACAGATAATCCACACAAACTACATTTCAAAACTAGCTATGACCAGATACAGTTATCACACAGAAATGACTCAAAAAGGCAGGTAATAGACTAAGTCTGACAAAAAGAAAAGGAACAGGTACAACTGAAAGCCACAATAAGGACTGTAATCCTTATCACAGCTTGAACAGCTCAGGTCTGTACATTATTACAGCATTAGTTACTTCGCTGGTGCAGCCATTAAGTGTATAGGCTACCCTATTTAGGAATAACTTCCTTATTAACAGGTATTATCTCCTTTTTTTTTTTTTTTTTTTTTTTTTTTGTAGGCCAAAACATCCATGCATACCTTAAGCAGACACCCCACAGCATCCAGAATCCCATTCAGGAAAGCCTTATTCATACTTTACTGTTGTGGAAAACAGTAATTTTCTTGTAAGTAAACATTGCTACTTTTGCTTCATCTTTCTTAGACCAATTAACCATATGATATCCTGAAAATGACAGACAGATGTGGACTCCAACAGCTTACCACCTATCTGTGCTGGCAAAGAAGGGCTCCAAACCAGTATCACAGTGTCTCTCTTGCAGAAGCTCCATAGATCCACTGATGAATTAAAGGCAATATATCATCACTGTCAACACAGTGAGATTCAACACAGGTTAAATTAAAAATAAAACGCCAACAATCTTCAAGCAACTTAAATATGATGAAAACATACCACTAAGATATTACCATCCAAATATTCAGTTTCATGTATCTTTTAATCCTATTCAAACTAGTATCTCTTCATACATGTCTTTAATTCATGCTTTCAGTAGAAGCAGGAGACTGAAAACTGTACCTACCCAAAGCAAAAGCATATTCAATAGTTTAATGGATTACAGTCCTGCAAATCAGAATCTGCAGAAAGCACAAAGCAAGTGAATTGAGTGCTGGAGCTTACCAAAGTTCATTGCAACAATCTTAACTGTAGCACTCCTACTTCCCTTCACAGTGGGAAAACATGACAAATAAAAGCCAAGAGTAGATAATTCATATTAATTCTAGCGTATGGGGGTGCATGCTAAATTCTCAATGGCTATGACTGGCAAAAAAGAATTGTGGAGTATTTTGTACCATTTGTGAAGTGTTTTCTGAGTGTATCTTCTTTTGCATAGCCAAACTTGTCAGTTTTACACACTTCTCCATAGAAAGCTAAATTGTTTCTTAATAATTTACACAATTTCTCACAAGATATAAGGGTTTTGTTTATATAGAATATTTCAAAGTTAAGGTGTGAGAAGCACAAAGTGTGCAGGAAGGAGGAGGAAAGAAAATGGAAAATACATTTCCTGGCATTATTTGCCCACACTGGCTCTCAACAATAAACTATCACTGTTGCTTAGTGAAAAGGATTTGCATTCTCGGTCTATGTAAAAATACAGGATATGTCTGTGGTTCTCATTTTCTTCTTGTTTCTCTGAGTGATTGAAGCAAGGGCTAAGACTTTTTCTTTCTTTTTTTTTTTTTCTTTTTTTTTCTGTACAGTTTAATTAAATGCAACACAGCCCTCTCCTACGCCTTGGTTAAAGTCCCAAATATATATATATATATATATATATATGTATATGTATATGTATATATATATATCATTTTCAAGGTCTTATCCATTCATTCAAAGAGTAAAAGAGAGTTCTCTCCATGCTTGTTTGGTTGTTTTGAGCTGATAGCTTTAGACAAAAGCAGGTGACTATAATATGTCTGAAGGCTTCAGTACCACCCCCTCACAAGCCATTTTTTTACTGCCTTTGCAACATGTGCAGAGCTTTGGAAAATGCTGCACCATTTTCAGGCTTGTTTCCTTCCAGCTTTCACAGTTTACTTCAAAAAAATCTAATCTTTTTAAATAGAAAAGTTTCTGAAGATCCTTAAGATAACTCTGAAAATCTTGACCTTTCCTGTAGGCACAGTTCTTCTTTCTTTGCTGCTGTCCCGCTTCCTTTCTTAAAAGAACGTCTCTTGGTACAAGGACAAGGTAGAACTAATGGCTTACCATGTATAGATAAATCCAGGTGGACAACTAAGGAGATTTTTCCAGAGAGGAAATACCTGGCAGATGGTTTTCTTTTTAAAAAACAAACAAGTTTTTTTGTTTGTTTGTTTGTTTTTTTCATTGAATCTGATATTTAAGAGATTTGGAAAGCAAAATAGCACTGAAATCAGGGAGCAAAACTGAAGTAGGTATCATTCACATTCTCTGAAGAAATGAAAAATATGTTTGGGGACTATTGCAATGTGTTCTAACGAGAAAAAGAGCACCTTTGGTGTCCAAATGTAATGGTTGACATAGGCATTGAATATTTCAATGATTAATGCTATTTTAAACTGATTCATCCACTATAAAAGCCTTTTAAACCAGGAGTCCTGTTTTTTTGTTAGGGAATGTATGAAGTGATATTTATCCTCAGATTTATTTTGTTCAGCAACGTACTTTATCCACCTCACCGGGAATGAATGAGAGTCTGAAAATTAAACATTTCAGATGAAAGGATACAACACAGAAATTAATTTTCCAACTATGCTTTCAGCTTTTTTGTTTGCTTTAAAACACAGTCCACCTCTCTATTCTGTAGCCTATAACAGCAGTTGCCAGCTTTCAGTCCTTATTCTCTCCTTTGGGAAGAAAATTTATCCATGACTAAATCACTAATCCTTGCTTAGCAGCATCTAATCACTGCTCATCTTAGTTGTTTTGTTTTTATTCTTATTTTTATTCTGTACCTTGAAAATTAAGCTTCAAGTCTTTTCACGCAAAAGGGATTGCTGAAAACTGAAAAATTTTAGTGGGGTTGGGATGAGGTGGAGCAGAGAACTCAAGTTTCATTGTACTGGTCCACTTGCTGGTAAGCTGTTATGCCAACTGTTGCCCCTAAATCCCTTTTGGACACAGAGAGAGATGCTTAACATCACTTTCATAAGACAAGTTTCTCATTATTTTAGAACTCCCATAATAATAATAATATTTCATCACTCTGAAAAAAAAAAAAACAAAAGAAAAAAAAAAAAGTTTAGATTCTAACCTGTGGCAACAGAAGCCTTTGTTCAACTGTTACAGATTTTCTGAGGCATACAGCAGGTTTTGATCATACTTAAAACAACTGAGATAACTTTCGTAACTAACTTCTACAGATAAACCCACCCTGCTTTCACCACACTAGCTATGTATCCCCCACTATTCCAAAAATGTTAAATGCATAACTGAATTTCCTTTTTTCGAGGTGTATGATTTCATAACCCATGGCAGGAAAGGATAAGAAGAGTCAATTGACAACAATATGTTACGCTTGTCCAAACATTTGAAATGCCATATCTCTTCAGTAGCTTGGCTTATACATCATTCTTTTGCTTTCTACATTAGTGTTTATGAACCAGTCATCTATCAAACCCTGCAAAATCAAAGAGTAGGTATTCTGGAGGCAACACTTTTTTTTTCATACTTTCAGAAAGGCACACTCAAACATATGTGGTCTAACAGCAATTAACACTTCAGAGAGCACATTGTTTTTTTGGGCTTGAAATACCACTTTCAAACACAAGATTGGCGGACTTGCTGAAATTGCTAAGCCACACATTTCAGCTTTCTAGAACACATGAAAAGACTGCATTTCTGTCCAATGGTAGGCTTTCTTAATGAAGTTTTTTGGTGTGAGAAGATGTGAAGCAAGCTCCTTACAGAGCATTGTAAGATGTGAATTCTAATATAAAAACTATCATTAATTCTCTAATGCTAAACTAGCATCAATTTTCTAATAAATAAGCTACCATTAATGCAGTAAATATAAATCAGGAACTTCTAAAGTTACAATACTCTGGAAAAAAATGGCTACGCCATCTTGTCAATGTGCTACATTTGTATTAAAAAGTGAACTATAACCACAATTCATATATGTTAACTGCAGAAACAGAAAAGAAGAAAAAAGAAAAGAAAAAAAGAAAAAAAAAAAAAAAAAAAAAAAAAAAACAGAGACCACACTGTGTATGGAATAGTGCATCTGAAAAGCATTTGTTTTTGACACTATTGCTTGGCTTCACCTCTCTTTGGCTTCACCTCTCCATCCTAACATTAGCAGGTTAAATTTTGCCATAAAGGAATAAGGGAACTGCATGGAGGAACAATTATTTTCTTTTGCCTCCAATGAAATTTTTTAGTGCTGGATGATGTGAAGCAAGCTCCTCAGAGGTCAGCACCAGTCATTCAGAATCTACAGGATTATACGATCCTAGAGTTTTCTCGCTTCAGAAGTGTAATGGTTTGTTTGAAAAGTATTAAGAGAGCAGCAGTCAGTGTGCCTGATTAACCTGCCATGAAGGCATCATACTTGTTGTACAACATAAGTTGGGCCCCATGGTTCAGAAGGGGATGAAGACAAACAAGTATTTCTTCATACCTCCATTTGAAAGCTCAAATAATTGACATGTAATGAAATCAATTCATCTAATGTACCCATATTCTTGGAACAGAGCATACCGACTCTTTACCAGAGCAAGAAAAGCCTTTGCTATATTAATCCATACACACTGGTAGGCCAATACAATTTTTTGTCTGACAAACTTGCCTCACATTATAACAGCAGACAATCCTTTGTAAAGATGAATTGTGGATAATAATACATTAGAATGCATCTTCATAGTGAAATACACATAGTAGCCTAAAGTGAAGAGACACAAGTGCCTGACTTCCAGCAGGTATGAGCTCATGGTTCAGTTTAGACATCCTCATATAGTATCTTCCTAATACTAAACCAGAAATTGATATTTTAAAGGAAAGAATGATGAGCTAATGTGAAAAAAAGGTGTTAGAATGCATTTAATTGTATGCAAGTGACTAAAAGCTCTAAGTAGTTCTTCAGAAGCATAACCATATAGATGCAGACAGATTTATTTTTTATTTTTTGGTAATTAAAGGCTGAGTTTTATTATTCTGAAGTGTTTATAGTGCATCTAGTTAAGATGTATTTTCAACATCTGATTTCTTCTTTTAGACTAGAGCAAAACTGAGAGGGAAAAAAAAAATACTCTAAAAAAAGTTTACATTCTCACTTAGAATAGTTGGTGGAAAACAGACCAATTCATCTGACTTCCTGCCTTTATTACTATTAATTTACTCAGATTCTTCAAAAGAAAAGAGGACCTGGTGAATTTGCAAGACAACGCCAAGTATCAGTGGTTGTGTGCTGTCCAGACAATGGCAATCTCTCCATTGTCATGCTATTTATAAATGAAATGTGTAGAATCTATAGAGACAAATGCTGTTGATACTATTACTTTTCTCTGATAACCAGTAAAAGCTACGAGTTATAGAAGGTTCTCAGCCTGCCTGTAGGTAGCTTTTTGGGTTGAACTATGGCATTATTTAGGAGGCTGCTTGAGAAGACTGACAAAAATCCAGTGTACATAAACAACATGATCTTGAAAAAAGATGCCTAAAAATCTGAATGAAATGTGAAAAGTGCTAACCAATTCATTTCTTTGTTTAACACAGAAAAGCCATCAATTTAAACTGCCATGACTTGGAATCATCTTACCTGTTTGAGCTCTCATAGTGAGATGATTTACTTACACAAGGTGCACTCAGTGGACAGCCCTATCTTGCATGTTGATTTTAGGGTGGGATGGTGCAACATTAAAACAAGGACAAGATGGTAAACAAATGGAGTCACCCATAGCACTTTGTTACTACAGAGTGGCCACCTAAGAGTAAATTCCACTTGGTCTGTAAATAATCACAAATTCAGAGCTGGTAGGAACTGAAAATATTTACAGAAGGACTTAAAATTGAAATTACAAGTATCTTTCAAGCTACTGATCATGCACTATTAAACAAGTTTTATTGCTTTATCATAGCAATTAATTTTTGTTTCACATTAATGACATTCTTATCATGCCTAAGTTGCTAATGGAATTTGACAACAGCAAATACCGTAAGATCATTTAGCTTATTCATGTCACTGGCAGGGATGAATACATATCTTTACATTATTGATTTTCCTAATATACTAATCGCTTCTAAAATGAATGACTGTCTCTATGTGTTTTAGTCATTGCAAAGAAGGGTTCATTTGCACATTGTCTTTTTAATATCTGATTTTTTTAAAGAAGCCAATAATCAAATTTCTAAACAGCAGTTCTAAACATAAACTTTAGGTATACACCATACATCTTAATATATGCTTCTTTATAAATATATGACCTTACTAAACCTTCTAGCTTGTTTCATCACCAGTCTGATCTGATATTAATGAGTGATTAAATTTATTGTAGGGAAAAAGGTACAGTTCAAAGTAAAATTCTCATGTTCATCAGAAACACCAAGACTTCATTTTGGCTTTCCACTTATTTGAGAAAAGCTGTTCCAGCCTGTTGCCTTAGGTCTTCTGAGTACTTTTTCTGGACTGTCTTCAGAAAAAGAAGTGTTTCTTCTGTCCAACTGCCTATGAGAGCAGCTCTCTCAGCAGACCTGCACTCTCCGGCTGCAGCTGGAACTACCAAGCATGTGGAAGCTGCAGGGCTGGCTGTAAATGTGGGAGGTGCTGGTGCTGCAGCCTAGGGCTTCAGGAAGGAGAACTGACACAGAAATTAAGAGACTTAAGGACACTGCATCGCCCATGGAAATGGGTACATTTCTCCCTTTGTCAAAGAAAGGCTGTATATGGCCCTTAAACTACTTCAGATCATATATATATACACACATATATATATATTTAATAATAAAAGGACAATTATGAATTCTACAAAACAAATGTAAAGTTTCATCACCTACACCTTTTCTCTTGTGTTATTACTTCATTACAAGCAGTACTAACACTTCCTTCTATTTTTCTCATTAAAGAAACTGGATGCAGAGCTGAAAAAGTTGAAAGATACTGAACAATAGTATTTGTGTAATTACAAACATATTTTCAGTTCTAATTATGTTTTTATTATCCTAATTACTTTGCTACTTACATATTTAAGCACAATTATATCCTGTGATATGCACCTCTATTACATTTACTATTAAGGCCAATTTTATTCAAATATACTAATTGCAGGGTGTTTTTTTTTTCAAATTGTATTATTATTGTACAAAATGACTAAGTGCTACTGATCACATAGAATGTGTACCTTTAGACTGATACTAAATAAGCATCAATTTTATTGTTATTCCAAGTAAAGTATTTGCACAATTAGTATGAAGTTCAGTGCAAGATTGTTTTAAGTTTCACTTGACCTTCACTTTTTAAAAAAAAAAAAAATTTTTTTGCATTCATACAAACATTCCTGCTGAAGATGGGGTTAAAACTGTCACAAGCATTTTAATAAAATACCGAAGACCTTCTTTAATTTATGGCAGATATATTTTCAAGAAGGAAAATGCTGATATTATCTTGGTTATAAGCTTACTGCTGAAATGATTTAGATATTCTTTTCCTTTCACACAGTATCAGTATAAAGTCTTTCTTTGCAGGCAATGAATTATAGTTGACACTTCAAACCTATTCTATCAGTATCTCCTAGTTCAGAAAAATGAGAAAACATAAATATTTATTCTATATATACGGAAGAGACACAAGACTCTGATAAAAATGATCCATTATGGAATGATGAATAATTGTTACATGTGTCACACTTAGAACAGGAAAGGGCAAAAAAAAATTTGCCACTTTTTAATATGAGGATTTGAGGTTATTGTGTAAATAAAAACGCAGTCCTTTTATCACATTGAGCTGATAAGCCCTGTGATTTCTGATGGAATGCACTTCATAACTACATGGAAGATGAAGCTTCCTGTTGCAGACTCTTGGTCCAATTTGTCTATTAATAACATGCTTTAACAGTGTAAAAATATTTATGCAAACAGCTTTCCATTTCCCCAGCTTATATGTGCAATACTTCCCTAGCTTAAGTTCAGCAATTAATATGACTAGGAATTCATTTGTTCCATGAAACTATCTGTTTAGTGTCTTTAATCTTGTTCCTATTACTAATATAAGCTGTTATATTATGCAAAGAAGTAAAGACTGTTATAAACTGCTAAATACTAGTCTATGAAAACTATCCAAGTGTTACTATAAATTTTCCTGTTGGATGGGATGGGGTCAGTATGAAAAAAAATATAATATTTCCAAATTTTTGAAATAATATTATCAGTCTTACTATCAGTCTTTCCTTCTGAAAAGGCAGCAAACAAGCAAGCAAACAAAAACATTATGCGCAAGCCAGTAATCAGAATTAAAACAACTTGTTTTTGTTTTGTTTTGTTTTTTAATTATTATTATTATTCACAAAGTCTGTTTTTATGCTAGAAATTGAAGATCTCTGAGACAAAGAACATTCTTTTTTGACTGAGTGTTTTTAACTGTACAGCCTTTAATATAAAACCTAAATACATTCATAATATAAATCATGAAGTTAAAAAAAAATAAAAATAAAAATGACCAGCTTAAGGTATCATATGTAAATGCACAGAATTATTTACAAATTAGTGTTATGGGAGCATCACAGAATGCAATGTGATTTCTTGATGGCTTTCTCTTTATTAAATTAAAATTAAAATACATATAGATTAAGTGAAAATAAGGTAGAGTTAGTTCAGTAAATAAAAATCAGGAACTTCTAAATTTACAATACTCTGGAAAAAATGGCTAAGCCATCTTGTGAATGTGCTACACATTGAAAGCCACAATTCATATATGCTAACTTAGCAGAAAAGAAAAAGACAGAGAACACACCAGATATGCAATAGTACATCTGAAAAGTATTAATTTTTGACATTATTGCTTGGCTTCATTTCTCCATCATTGACAGGTTAACTTTTGGCATAAAGAAATAAGGAGCTACGCTGAAGAAAACAACCGTTTTCTAGCCCAGTTTCTTGTCTCGTTCAGTGGCCACAGGCAGACATAGAGAAAACTGCAAGATGAAGGCAAGAACAAATTAAATCTATCCCTACTAATTTCCTAAATTAAATGTTATTTCTAACTACAATAATCTTTATCTCAATAATTTTGAGATAAAGCAATTTCACTCAACTTACTTAGTATTATAGAAGGAATTTAGAAAATGTAGACTTTAGGAATAATTCTATTATTTTAACACTACAAATTCTTCCACTTTTCCATCACAGATGAAATAAATCAAATAAAAGTTTGTTTTAAAATTTTGTCTTTGTGTTCAGTGTTTCTACATGACATTTTGAAGGAGGAATGGAGGGATAAAACGAATTTCTCTCTATGGTATACAGAGAGATTTTTCAGCACTTCATATTAGTGGTGAAGAAAAGTTCCCTCTACTCAACCTTTCTTATAGAAACTAGGATTGGGTTTGTTTTTTGCAGTTTTGCATGCTTCCTCTTTTTGAATAACTTGGTGCCTCTGCAGATACTGAAAGGTTTCTCAAATAATATGAGTTTAAAATTGGGTTATTTTTACTCTGCTGCTTATCTGGCTAAAATATGAACAATGGTGACTTCTGGATTATCTACAGGTTCTGAATGACACTGAATCTTTTTTTCCTCTATTGCCACTTCAAATACCACTCTTTCAAACTGAAAGAAACTGCTAAAAAAAAAAAAAAAAAAAAAAAAAAAAACATTTTGCAGAAACCAACATCTAAAATTCTGCACAACATTCAAACACAAAAAATTATATTTTATATGTGACTCCATTTTTAAATTCTGACTTACTGAGATCTTTTTTCCAGAGCTACTTAAAAAAATAAAGACTGTCAGGAAATGACAGTAAAAATAAATATCTAAAATGCAGAAAAAAATCTCTGCTCCTTTTTTTACACTTCTTACTTTTTCATATCTTGTCGCTTTATTTGGGTATCATACCTCCCAGACTTAAAGCTACATTAGAACAAAGAAGCTCTTATTCTTGACGTTATGTTTAATTTTCTACACTTCTCTAAGAAGTTACTTTCTAAAGGCCTATCTTTATCCTCCTAAATTATGGATATTTATCTTCATAATGTCTACCCCATGTGAGCAATATCAGATTAATTGAGTTTACCTACATGCAAAAAGTCTACTGAAAATTTAGAGAAAACTGAAGTACAGTTGAAGGTTTGGAAAACATACATTAAGGTAGAAGACAACTAAGTCACAGTCTGTAAATACTTCTACAGGAAAATGAAAATCCCAAACAAATGAGCCTTTGATTTAGCTGACAAAGGTTTACAACTGATAGAGGCTTAATTTAGACTAGAAATCAAACTAATATTTATCACTGCAAGTCTCTCTGTTTCATTTGAAAAATTTTAAATTAATATGAATACTTTTTTTTTTTTTTTTTCCCCAAAATCTGTTCTTATTCACACCAAATTTAGAAAAGAAGCACTCTGGCACATGCTACATAATAAATTAGACTGGCTGGTGGTAATGACCTCTCCTGGCTTTCTATTCTATGAATCTTAGAAGACAAACCCTGGCTACTGACTAACAAAATTGACATTACTATTAAACACATTTAAGATGACAACAACAACTAAACAATACAGGAAACATTTCTATTATCATTCACATGTACAAATTAAATTAACACTGATTGCTCAATTTGGAATTTCTGATGTAAACCACTCTCAGGGGTGAATCATTAATTAGAACACACTACTTAAATTGACTCTTTTCAGAGGTGATGCTCCATTTAAGGTCCTAGAACACAGTATCTTACACCTTGTTGAGCTCAACACAACAGTGAAAATGTGAAAATCTTACAAGCAGCAATTGATCCTGACTTACAGAAATAAGAGAAAGTCTTTCTCTCTAAATACATCATGAAGCAGTAACTCTTAATTTTATTCAGTCTCCCAAACAACCTATATATGAAAAGCCTACTGTTGTGGGGTAAACTGAAAGAAAAGCTCTAAAACAGCCTTTAAATGGATAAATACAAAAGAACTATAAATAAAATAAAGCCAGAAACAGTAACTGATACTTCGTGTTATTTCATTAGTTCTTCTAGAGTACATAAACTACAACCCAACTTCCCTTTCAGCGCCAGTGTGGGTTTGCACTGGTGTACATGGATGGAAGACTTGCTCTGCTGGCCACTGAACTGGAGATCATCTCCAGACCCCCATCTTAGCCCTCAACAAAATGCATTTCCTGGGTAAAAACCCAATTTGGGTGCTCTGAAATCCCTTCTGCCAGCATTTTTCTCAGTGGACACTGGCATGCTCTACAGAGTTTTAGGAAAGTAATTTTAGCCAACTGAGTTGTGCAGTAGGCATACCTCCAATTCTTTTGTGTATATGGAGATTGCAGAATATTACAAAAACAATGCCCTATGGGAGTAAACAGAGGTATCTTTATTGGAAGAATTTTTGTGCTGACTTCTGCTGCCCACTATCTTCTTTCCTGTGCTGACTACAATCAATTTAAACAACAATCTTACTAGAGTTAAAAAAAATAATAATAATAATCAGGACTGGATAATGGAAAACTAATTTCTCAAAGATACTACTCATATTCAAAGTCTCTCTGAATTTAACTGTATTTTCACTAACATTTTCACTGTTTTTAAATAAAACAAAGACCATAAGTACAGCATAGAATATGTAGTTCTGTGTATTCCAGGTGATCCAGAGGTTTATGGAAACTAAGATGGCTGAGTATTCACTTAAAAAATATAAAAGATTAACTGTAGGAAAACTGTTCAAATAAGAAGGATTCAGTAGGTCAATGAGGGCCATGAAAGATAATGGCGTGTGCTAATCCACTTCAGAATCTTCAGAAAATAGTCATGTGTTGTTAAAATAACATACATTTAGCTTTAATTTGCTGTTAATTAGGGTAGATAAATTAAAGTATATATGGGTATCACAAAAATACATATTAATAGCAAAAAGAACTATTCTAATAGATAACACACATCACTGATTCTGGTGTCCTAAAATATGTAGGTAATATGAACTCTTAAGTGTCTGCTAAAAATTCTTCTTAACAGTGAGAGTAATTTAAAGAAACAACACTTTGATGAAGCACCATTGCAACACAATTGGGACTGTACTGCAGTTCAGAGATAACCCTGAAACAACTGGGTGGGGAAAAATCTATATAACGTACGTTATTAATGACTTCTGAGTGACCTCTGCTTATCTTCACTACCATAAAGAAGACATTGAAATTTTCAACTGTGCTCAAGCTTCATTATTCAAAATCTCGACTATAATAACTTGAGTATTCTAATGATATTTTCAACCTGTCATATTAAAATAAAGAAGAAAATTTCTGAGATTATATATGATCTAGAAAAATGATCACTGCTTTGTTTATATAGCGCTATGTGAAATCTTATGTTTACACTGCATACAATGATCAGAGAATGTATTTGTTTAATTTTTCATTCAAATATTACAGATAAGAGAGAAGATAGCAAATCATTCAGAAAAGAAAGAAAGAAAAAGAGAGAGAGAGAGAAAGAAAAACGAAAAAGGGAAGAAAGAAGGGAAGGAGGGAGGGAGGGAGGGCAGGCTAAGGATGTGTACACTAGATATTGAAAAAGGAGTTATAAATTTACTTCCCTCCAGGAAGGAATTTCAATTGTACATCACACATACCACTCAGCAAATGACAACAGTAACTTACGTGACCAGGTATCATGCCATTCCATGAACATCTCAAAACATCCAGTCACAGCTGGACAGATAGCACACATAGGTACACTCAAGCCCACTGACACCAGTACAGCTAGCAAAATATACAGCCTCTGGGTACAGACCTTCATCTTGTACAACTTGCTGCTATTTTCTAGTTAAAATTTCTTAGTTGAACATTTCTTAGTTAAAATCTTACTTGGAGTTTGCTTAATTTTAATTTTTCATTACATTTCCCACTATCTTCCCCTAGCCAAAAAATATATTTTATGATTTATGTAGTTTAAGCTGAAATTAAAACTGTTCTTCCTTCCTTCCTTCCTTTCTTCCTTCTTTCCTTCCTTTTCCTTTCTTCTTTTTTTTTTTTTTTTTTTTATTTCTTCTTAAAATATAGCCAATTGATTAACATAATACAACACTTTTACAGTGACAAAATATAACATGTAAACTTCAAACTTAATTTACAAAAAATGAAACAATTTTTTGTGGACAATGTGTTAAGTAAAAACAATGTTTTAAATATACAATGGCTGTAATTTGTTTGTTTGTTTCCTATCCATTTTAAAGAGTATTTCAGGTAGTTTCTCAAATAAAAAAGAAGCTAGTATAATTCAATGAAAGTTAGTGGGTGGTTTTTTTGTTTGTTTGTTTTGTCTTTTTTTTTTTCTCTCTTTGAAGGAATCTATTTCCAACTCATCTGTATTCAGAATATGAATATAAATTTGTACACAAGTAATTCTAAATGCCGTTGGCTTTCCACTTTTAATGCTGTTATTTTTCCAAAGAATGTATCCACAGATCAATGACCCTTTCATACTATCTGAAAATGCCAAAGAATACCACTTCAGGGATAATACTGTTTTCACTTGACTTAAATAGTCATTTTTAAAACAGAAAGTAAGCATGACATCCTAAAATTACTAAGGATGCCATCCAGAGTATTTATATATCAGGGGAAACGATGACATGGAAATAGAATTAGATAACTAATAATTATTCACACACTAATTTCAAACTAAAGACATGTTAAAATGAATGAATCTCACAGATTATCGAACTGCTTATTTAGCAGCATATATTGTTACATTTTTTGCATATTTCATCATTTTTCTGATACTTTTTATTAATTACGGCTACTCTGAATTGATGATCTCCAATGTACACATCAGTATGTATCAAGACTGATGAATGCATCCTGGATGTTCAAGTCACGTGGAGGGTCTGCCCATATGCAAGACTCTTGCTGTACCCCTGCATGTTTTCCTGAAGCAAACTTGCAGACACACTTTACAAAACAAGTAGAGCTGACAGAAAATTCCAGGAGTCTTTCTCCTTTACCTCATGCACTTTTGCCTAGGTACTGCTTGCTGCTATGTGGTTTCTTTCAGTCCTTCCCCCTTTTCCCTCCCCCAGAGGAAAGTCTGATAGCGGATTATCTAATTTATCTAACTTCTATAGTGCGCTTTTCTCTATAGTCCATATGTAGAGAGTGCTGTAAGTTTCTGAATTCAATTATTTTGGTACTGGAAAAAAAAAAAAAAAAAGTTATTTTTTAAATTTCTAGCATGGATTCTTTATTGCTTTTAGAAATATGTCTGACTGTCAGGCAATAAAAGAGAATACTGCAGGGATTCTTAGCTTTTGACATTTTTAATTGCTTCTGCTTTGGTTATTACACAATAGATAGTTTCATCATATAAATATAATGTATCTTTGCAAAATCCTTTAAAATATTATTTTAAACCAACGAATGCCATTTTCTATTTGCCTTTAATTTCCTCTCAATAGTAAGTTCATCAGAGTGTAACAATTAATTAACTTAATTAAGCTAACTTAATTATGTTCTTTCATAGGTCAATATGTAGAGCTACTCAGATTAACAGCAGAGCTTGTAAAGTTAATCTTCTTGTATAATGCAAATGATGCCAAGTCATGTATTAAATACCTTCCTGAGTAACAGATGATACAGGACTAAATGTACTTTAAAGAAGGGCAGAGACTGTGAAAAGGTTAAATAAAGAAAAATATCTTGGATTTGTGGAAATTTTAAACAGACCTAATTCATTTTTTAAGTTAATAATCTTTTTCCAAGAGGAGGCCTCATTCTATAAAGACATTTACAGCTTAAATATACATACATAAAAAATTGACTTCAAAAGCAGAACTGTGTGACAACATTTTCCAGCCATCTTGCAACCTTTATGTTTCTTTATTAAGAAGATTACATAAAACAGACCTGTGAAAAGATTGGATGGAAAATGTGAATTCTTAACTTCAGAGCATTTGCATGCCTACTGTATTTCCCAGTTTATTTTACAGAGGAATCACTTCAGTAGCCAAAGTATTATGCTCTCATACCTGCTTATTATTAATTCACTTTTAACACAGTTAGACTCTAAGGCTTTCTTAGTCATGTGGCTTAGCAATTTTGCTATAAAATATTAATGAGAACTACAGTAATAATAATAATTACTTGTAGAAGCATAAAAAGTAAAATCAAACAAACCAAATGATCTGAACAGGTGACTGATCTCTTCTGTTAAACAAATGAGTCTGATGGTTGAAAACCATTGTCTGACATCAGGACCATATGTCAAATAGCCAAATTTCAGCCAACTAATCAAATTTCAGTCTTCTCTGTAATTAACCTGATTTAGGTCCAGAAAATATTCTAAATGCATAGGAATTCTAGGTCTGTAATCCATTGCAACTCTTTGTTGCAACACAAAGAAAACAAAGAAGGTGGGGGCACTTCTGTAAGATGATTTGAACACAAGTGTAAAGGAAAAGGCTCTGCAAGTGTGGAAACTACTCAGAACTTTTAAAACCAGAATAAAGTACTAAGAAATACACCAACAGGACCAATCCTATGTCTGCTAGGGGATTACACAGATGCTATGTGTTCTTCTCTTTCTTAAACTATGCCATGTAGAATTTATGAAGTTGCACAAAATGATGTTGCATGTCCTGACCTCAGGATGATGAAAAGGTCCAGAGCATAAATCAGCTTGTGTTCCAAAATCACAGGCCTATGACTTCTAATATAATGGAGAATAGTCTATGATATAGAATAATTAGTATATTAGCATGTGTGATTTTTCTTCAGAAAGCATCTGCTAGGTCCATACAGCATGGAAGTTTCCAATTACTTTTCTGAGCACTTTAAAAGTTAAACAAAAAAATTAGGGTTCAAGAGTAAATCTGTAGTCCAACCCATTCTGTGTGTGTAACTTTTTTTTTTTTCCAATTAACAGTGTGTCAAGAACAACATATTTATAGCAAAAACTGTCTGACAATTCTTTTGTTGAATAAGTTCAAGTTATCAGCTACTCGGAACAGAGGGAAATTATGGTTATATCTATGAAGTTTAGAAAAGCACTTTTTTTTTTTTTTTCATAAGTGCAAGCATAACAGATTTGTATTTACACAGATAGACAATATATAAATATATTTCTCTAATATTTTCTTGTGTTCTCTACAAATCATCTTCCAGGTTCTTGCCAATGTGTATTCTACAAGATGATTGAGTTATTTCCTCAAAGGAAAAATGAAAGATGGAAATCCAGTTATTTAACAGTCTTCTAGTAACTTCAGATAGAGAAAATATCACATGAGCACTACTACAGTCTTTACCATGTAAAGACTTTACCTGTCTTTACACTTTTATTCAGTTCTTTCAGAACATGTCACATCTTACTTTGCTTAAAAAGAAAACACCTTAGTATATATATATTAAAAAAAAAAAAAAAAAAAAAAAAAAAAAGCATAAAGATGGACTGGATGCTTTGCTGAATAAGTTTATGGTTTGGGGTTATTAAAAAATAATCTGTTTTAGTACTAACTTGAAGTGTCAATAGGACTTGTTGGACAAATGTTTTATCCAGACATCAAGGAAAGAATTAAAAAAAAAAAAAAAAAAAAAACAGATGCAAATTGTGTTCATAAAAATTAAGAAATCCTCCCTTTGCATCTGGTTCCCCCAGAATTTCTGAGAATAATGTAATGATTTCACGTTGAACTTGTAAACTGCTTGAACTATTGTTACAACTAATGTCAGATGTCCTAAGTGTGGCACACATCTTTTCCTGTAGAACAAAACACAGCTGTTCACTAGTAATGGAAAAAAAAGTCTGTGCACTCTCCAGATATAGGGCAAGCACTAAAAGCTTAATAATAGTACCTATCTATTAGGTACTTAGTAATATATAGTACTATAAGATAGTACCTGTCTTAATCCTTCTTTAATTCAGACTCCCAAAATATTGCACTATTGTAGCACTTACTGTACTGTAAGTACTGTAGTACAGCACTTAGATAGCAACACAGATACATGGGCTATTCATGTTCATATAATACAGTGATGTCATTCATATTTTACCCTAAAGTGTTCCATATGATTTGGGGAGGAAGGGGAGAGGGTGGAGAAAAGAAGGTTGGCTGGTTGTTTTATTCTTATTTATTTATTTTCTAACAGAACTAAATCTCTTACAAAGAATCACACAGCATTTCATCTGTATCCATACTGCTCTAGTAACACAGCCATTCCAAAAGACTAGCTCTGTTAGCCTCTAGGCTTACACGATTAAAACATGATTAATTGATTTGCCAGTGGATCAGCAAAGGAAATTAATACACATAACTCACGCATTTCTATTTTACCTCTAATTAAAGATGAAGATATGCCTTTTATGAGACTCAGGTTTAAGGGAACTGTCAAAACTAGTCTCTTCTTAGTTAGATAACCAACTCCTGATTCTCACTCCCAGTAGAATAAAGTGTTGCTTATAAGAAATGGTATCAAAATACTAGAGTAATACCCATCAGTCTTGCTCTTTAGCCACTATAAAACTATATATATATACATATATATATAAATAAAAAAAAAAGTAAAATTACTTTAACAACAAACCTTCACTTTTTTTCAGTGTGATTGCATATTCATCTAAAAAATGTATATATTTACTAAATATACTGCAACTGCTAGATGAACAATGCAAGTGACCCCACCAAATGGGGGGGGTGTAAGGGTCATGAAATGTAATTTCTTCGCCTTTGAATTTTATTGAACAATTACATTGTTATTTAAGCAAGTGCATTTGTGTATTTTAAAAACTCTGAATCTTAACATTTGCAGAGATATTTCTTTCATTAGTTAATGGTAAAGAATGTGTGGTATCAGAGATATAATTCAATGTATTGACTCAGGGTATACTAACAATAGTGAGGTACTGAATATTGAAATGGTTGTGGAGACAAAATTCCTATGTAATTTAAAAATTATAAATTTGAAAACTATGTAGTTGAGTATAACATTTTATGAAAAGCAGAGTTTTTCTACAGTTCCCTAAGAAACTGGAAAGAAGGTCTAATTAAGTGACACTGAAATTCAGATAGCACACATCTGTCCCCTTTCAAATGCACTGAATTTTTCTTTCAATTTCACTGTTGGATGCTAGTTATTAAAAATTACAATAAAAACATACAACATTGACTCATCAATCACACAGGTAACTTTCTTACTTTAGTATGGATAGTAATTCAAATCATCCAAGCATTCAAATCTATAAAAATTACATTCTGATTATGGGGGATTGCACAGGTTTTGAAAACACAGGGTAAGGTATCTTTCTAACTTTAAATACGGTTTGGTTATTTTATAAGCCAAAGTGTTACCACATCTGAAGGACACTAATGAATACACTCACTTTCCTGAATCCTTCACAGGTACAAAACTTTCACAGGTGTAAAACGTAAACACCCAACATGCTAATTATTGATGCACTGACTTTTGTTATATGCCACGTTGTATGTCCATCTGGACACTGTCCCTTTCTCCCCCAGTTACACGTGATTTCAGAGCATGAGAAGAGGCTGGGAAGAAGGGGAGCAGTAACAGGAGCAGGATCCATCCTGCCCTCCTGCTGAGTAACAGCAGCTGTGGAGAAACAGCTCAAAATTCAACCTTTCAACCACTAGCAGAGACAACTGGAGAAGCAAAGCAAAGCCTCATCTGAGTGACCACAAGGCATCACACAAAGTTAAAACTGATGACACAAGTAACTGTGTGTAAGATTCGGACTGCGAATCTTAAGAAAAAGAAACTGTAAGCAAGAAAATGACATGGATTATACAAACGAATGCAGCGACTTATGGGATTTTCCTGCTACTATAAATTGTTCTCACGTTTGCAAATCTGAAATACTTTTTTGAATGTCACTTTACATATCCTTCTTTCAAAATTCCCATCCACTCCACTTTCCTGAAATCCTTAGTCTGATAGCTATTTTAATTTTAAACTTCTTTCCTGCTTCCCTTTTCCATGGCTGTACTTGAACATTCCCTTAACTGCCTTCTCACCAGTACTGATGGGTCAAATTCAGATGAGAAAAAAATTATTACACTAATAATGCATCAGCTAACAGCTACAGTTAATTCTGAATATTAAGTAATTAAGCAAACACTAAAAGAATACAAGGGACTGGTGTACCAAGAGACTTCAGATAAAAAGAAGATTTAAAAAGGAATTTGTTGAGTAAAGCTCTGCAAACACTTTTGTTGTTGTTAGAGGCAGGTTTTTTAAAGTGTAATTCACACGCATTTGTTTACCATGCTGACTTACCCCCATGTAACTTAGGCGGGCTGTTTCCTGGTGGATTCTGAATTTGGAAATTCAACATACTGGTGCTCCCCTCTCAAGGTTCCCTGCAAATCCAACCACAAAACTCTTTCTAACTCACCTCTGTTTTGATATAAACTGCGGTAACTTTTTTTTTTTTTTTTGATAAAGTCTCATTCTGTTATAAAACACATATAATAAATACTTTATGACCCCATGTTCAGCTAAACAGCTTCACCATAAACTGAGATATCTACTCAAATTCAAGAGCTGCATTCCCATCTTTCAGTTCTCTGATATTTCCTCAGGATCTCTCCCCCACAGTTTAGTTGTTTGTATTCCACACAGGCCAAAATTGAGGTAAGTTGGAAAAGCTGAAAACTAGGAGCCAGAACCCATGGACTAAGCTCCCTTTGCAACTCAGGAAAATATACAAAGGCATTACTAAAAATTTATATCACTCTATCATCAGGACTGCTTACATGTGATAACTTGAGTATGCGGTGATACTCCAAAATAACGTGAAACACCTTAAGTGAAGTACCAGAATATACTCTTAAGAATTCTCCCAGCCTTGTACTAAGAATTTGTCTCTTCTTCAAACAAAGTGACAAGACTCAGAGGAAAGGAGAAATTCATAAAAGAATTTGGTAATTATCTTAAGGCTGCACTAGAGAAACAATGAATGGCACTGTAAGAGAGTAGTGTTTCCTATTGGTAATATTTCATTTTCTCCTTTATTGGGAAAAATATAGTGAAAGAAAATCTGAGAAAAACAACAGTATTTACATTACCTGGTACTTGGCATGTCTTTAAAAACAACAGTAACTGAGGAAGCCAAGACCAAGAATATTAAGGCTACTCCATGTGAAAGACTTCTCTCAGAAAGGGTTGATTTAAAGATAACAATGGTTCCCTGAAAGGATGATTCTCATCATAAAGTGAAGCTGGAAGTCTGCTGACAACCTCTTCTCCAGCTATGGTGTACTCTGACAAGTATGAATTGCAAGGACCAAAAAAGTCAGTCATTAGCTGTGTTGTAGAACTACCTTACAAGTCAGCACCTTTTCTTATAACAACAGGGAGTATGGCCTTATGCCACACTACATCATTAGCATCTAGTATAATTTTTTTCAGAAAAAAAGGTCACAATGATAGGCACAATAATATTACCAAGGGCCTTTCATTTGTCCAACCCAGCAGTTAGCTGCATTTAATTTAGGATGACAAAAGCTTTATATCTACTTATAATTAATTACAGATTCTGTTTCTTTAGTCTTGTAAAGCTTAATTTGCTCAAATCAACAGAATTCCCCTCAATGTTATGGATGTGTGAAAGATTGGAACAAAAAAAATATATAGTTTTCCAATCACTGATAATAAGAAACATCATTTAAAATGCAGTAGATGGAATATACTTGGCTTATATAATCAAGGTCCTAAAATTTACCTTGGCCTGATGTGTCAGTGGTGTGAGAGGATAAGATTGAGCTTTAGCTTTAGAAAGTTGCTAGTATGAAGAAAGCATGAAAAACAGAGGCAAATGAGTATCCCCAAACAGTTAATCTTGGAATAGAATAGACACAGATGGTCCTACCTCTTCTGGATGTTTCTGTGCCACCGATACCAGCTCTTCAGAGCTACTTCTTGAGGTAGAGGGTACCACATTACCTGGGGCCTCTGAGACCACCTCATTTGACGGCTCGGAGTCCTGAGGGCAACAGAGACAAATAGACCCCTCAGCAGCGTGTTGATGTGGTACTCCAGGATAGAGAGAGTTCTCAGAGGAGCTGTGCTCTGAGCACAGGAAAACAGAGAATACTTGAAGTCTAAAAACTCATTTTTACACTGGGCAACTAGTTTAACCCCAGAGGCAAAAACATCTGCCATATGCTTTCTCTTAAAATGGTAATACTTTCTTCATAAGAACATTTTAAGCCTTAGTAAATAGCTATATAGCATTTCAGAATTGTAAAGTTCTGAATAAGCATGCTTGTTTTGCCCATACCTACCCCTGCTCCTAAACTGCATGGAAGGGAAACCTACATTTCATCCCCTTATTGAAGATAAGAGATTTCTGCAAAACAACCTTGACCATGCTAGAACAACCCCACACAAATGTATTTTATCGATTGCTGTAAACTGATATAGCAGAGAAAACTGGTAAAGCTAGAGAAGGTAGTAGATGACTGTCAACTTCAACACTACAGTCAAATAAGTAAAATAAAACCACTTAACCACATTCTTCTTTCTAAATTACCTTTACATTGAATTTACAATGTAATGTGACTAGAATAGATTAGTCAAAATAAAAATCACTTTAATACCTCCACTGCTTCACACAGTGGTTTTGATAACTGCATAGATTGAGATATTTTACTAGGGAGAAAAAAAATCCATTAATCGGTACTATCTCTACTATGCTTGTAATGCTCATTACAGAAGATATTTTAGTTGTCATTGCTTAGCAAGCAGAATATGTGCTTTTGATGTATCACTTTCTCTCTACAGTCATTAATTGCAAGGAAATCGAGATTATACTTTCGGAAACTGCAAGCTGCAAAGCTCATTATTAAGTTTTTGACATGACAACTTCTATAATGTAAATTCAAATTTTGTACTAATAATATTCAGCACTTGCATTTTAGCCCAATGTCTATGTTTGGACTATTGGAAGGGACAAAGCTGTGGCCCAACACCCACTACTGAGAATCACAGGACAGACCAGACATTGCAAAAGAATACATGGAGGGGGTTGCTAGAGGCTAGAAAGTTGGAAAAAAGTCTATGGGTCTCGGGGGTATTCTCTAGTATCTCTATTTCATATAACTTTTCAGGTGAATTCCTGTAAAATAAAAACAACAACAGCAACCACAACACAAACCTACTAAGCTTAACTATTTCAAATAAAGCTCTTTATGACTTTCTTTTAGCACCACCTCTCTGTGACTTAGATTATTCTGGCCCATCCTGTGGCCCATCACTTTAAGTTTAAAGTTCAGTGTCACGATAACTACAAGGAAAAGACTCTCTCTTCATGTTGGCCCAATTAGCCACAAACTGACTCAAAGTACTGAACCGTGCTATTTTGTTTTCTCCTTGAGGACTAGAAAGTTAAATCATTGCCACGCAATTTATCAGCTCAGTATGTTTCCAGAAGCTCTCCTGTGCTGCTTGCAAAAACAAAAGTAACAACCACATCTGCTGGAAGAAAATGATGTACTTGTCTAAATTCTTTGGTTCAGTGATTTCTCTCCTTGAATTCTGCCCGTCTTTTGTGCCTAAGAAAACTTTTATTATGTTGCTATCACCCGTTGCCAGATAATGGTGGCAACGTTGTTTTTTGTTACTTATGTTTTTTTGAAACAATGGGTTTCAAAAATGGTCAGAGCAGCAGTAATTTGGTAAACATATATTCTTGTTTCATTTATTTTGTTTCAACAAGAGCAGCACATCACAGATGCTCTCCTCCTCCCTCCTCCTCCTCCTCCCCCCCCCCCATAATCAAGTCCTGAATATCTTCTTCCCGACCAGCTTGTCCATCCTTCTCAATAGTTCTCTTAAGAAACTAATATAGGGCTAATACAATACATCAATTTTTAAGGAGATGGATGGAAACCTGATTTACTTTGTTATTCAAAAACAGATCAAATAAATCACTTCTGTTCCAGTTACAATGGTTTCACTATCTCTTTTCACACTGCTGTGTCACTTAGGAAAACTGTGCAGAGCCTGAGCATTTGTATGAAAAGCAATCTATGTTCTAGACTAGTTCAGCAACACGTGAAGTACAGCTTTTGGAAATAAACATTTCAGTAAGTGGAATGTGACCCATTCATGTAAGGTACAATGACAAAAATGTTGCAAGGTGCAAGTGAGAACTTTCATAAAGCTTCTTCTTGGTGTCTTCTGAGTGCATGGTCAAATGAACTAGTAACCAATTATGGTAACTTGCACTCAGACAAATAAAATCACCTTAAAAGTTATTAGCATTGTTTACTTCTGTAAATGGAAGGCATACAATCTGTATCACTGACACAAAACAGCTATTTTACTGAAGAAGTGGTACATGAAAAAAAATGTACTTCAATTTTTATTTTTTTTGTCTTCCCCCCTTATTATTTATATCATAATACACTGGGTCAACTTTGCAAAAATATTTGCACTTGTTGATCTGTAAGCCTCAACTGTAGCAGTGAAAGACTGTTCATGGATGTGTAAATGACACAATAAATGATTTGGTACACAACCTTTCTGGTGCCTAAGCCCTTCCCATTTCATTAAAATATTATAATATTTCCACCCTATATAACTTAACTGCATTTTCAAGTCAGGTCAACACGTAGCTTTCTAACAAATCACAATGTTTAACTATATTAATCAATAACTAATGGGGAAAAACACTATTAAGTGGTACTTCCAGTTTCCTGAAAATATAGACATTCTTTATGAAAATGTAAGTACACCATAAACAAATAAACTCAGAATGCTAATGTAGTAATTATATTTTTTCCTGCAAAATTCTGATTTTGAACAAAGCTCCTCAGAACATAATTTTCTTGAATTTATGAAACTTTAAAGAGGAAAAATGAAATGTGTCGACATTCTTCTACGTTTATGCAAGAAAGACAGCTCTGCTTTGAACTATGTCTATTTTCATATCACCTAAATATTCATGCAATTTAAGATACCACAGCAGCATTAGCTTGATTCAAAGAGATCTAGAAAAAAAAAAAAAAAAAGCATTTGAATTACATGTTCATACAAACACATAACAAATTGGATCTTCTGGTCCTGGGATGGAACATGCATGCTAGAGTCATGACATTAGAGTAAACCCTCCTTAGCAGCAGACACAAAATGGTGGTGGCTTCAGTGGAATGGCTGGTGGCTGGCTCAATTTGGAGTCTTGGACCTTCAGCATTTATCATTATTATTATTATATTAATTTAATTAAGGCTATAAGAGATCAAAGTGATAATGAATGGTGAGAGGTGAGAAATCAAAAATGTATCCAAGTGTAATGCAATTCCTTCAAAATACCCAGTCTTTTTCTCCCTTTCAAGCTGTTAGGCACACTTGTTATTTGCATCTACTGTAATAGAAGTAAACATTCTTCTTTTAGTTTTTGTCCTTTGCTGTGCAGAGGTACCACTGAAACAACACAATGAAAAATCAATAGTGTATACAGACCAGATGGGGATTTCATGTGTGAGCTACAAAAAAGTGATAGATTTCAGAGGAAAATATTTACATTTTATGCTATGCTTAATTTTATTTGTTTTTGAAGTCCTAATATGAGGACTTCAGTATTTTTACTTCATTATTATTATTTATTTTTAGAACAGACCATTACATTTCACTTTAAATATATATATACATATATATTTATATATATATACATACATATACATATATATACATATACATACACATATATATACATAAAGATATGTGTTTTATATGTATATTGCAGATAATATATTCAAACATGTACACTGCCAGTGTTATATTCAAAATGAATGCTAAAGAAACAAAATAATGTCATAGTGTTTACCCATATATGTTAAAGTCACAACAGATGTAACTCATAAAATAGAAGCTCTACACAGCCTTTGATTTCAAAGAAAATTGAAAATTATATAAACTTCATAAAAAAAAATACTTAAAATACTTTGCTAGAAAATGTAAGAAGATCCATTTGAAACAAGATGGAAAAACAGTGTCATACAATGGTATTCATATCAGCTGAGCATCAGTTACTTTGTCTGCCATTGTTACTTTAAAACAAAACAAAACAAAACAAAAGAACCCAAACACATCAACTCACATCACCCAAACCCTTTATAGATAATTTCAAGCTGTCAGGTTTGAATATATTATGTTAACTCTGCATTAGTTTTCATGTCATCCTGTACCTTGGTCCAGTTGAAAATTACACAAGCCATAAATTAGCTTTAAACAAGCTTTGAATCACCCTGGAACTAGTTTTCAAATTAAAGAGCCGTCAGTATATTACATGGTACTGTCATTTTATTACCCCAATCAATTCTGTGTGGCCTGAGGTAGAAAGAAAATGGATGCTGTCTTCATTTGCAAAGGGTTTATCTCTTAAACCAGGCTCTGAAAACATGACTGCAGTAATGAATTGGAAGCCAAAGTTACTAACAAAGACTTCTAACAGTAGCAAAGTAGAAATATTTGTCCCTCTTTAGACTTACAAAAGGAAAGGAGAAAGAAGAAAAAAAAAAAAAAAAAAGCCTCTTCTAAAACATGAAGGCAGCTTCTTAAGGCTGAAGGACTATGGGAAGAAATTAGTCTATTTTTGTTGAAGTGCCAAAGTGCTTTTAGCCTCTGCAAACATCACTTTAGTACTGCACTTAGTAGCCTTCCTGGGTCAGAGCAAGGTCCCTCTGCAGCCCAGGAGGCAGAAGATGCCCTCCTAGCAGCCAGCTGCACTTGCCCTCCCTTGTTCTCCCAGGTGCTTACTTGGGAAGTCTTAGTCAGAATATGGTAAAATCTAGTAAATACAAGGTATCTGTAGTTCTTCACAGTTCCCAGGAAGACAAAGTAAAGCCCCAGGAGGAATGTACTCTTTATCTCAATCTACTTACTTTGTCTTTCATAGGATTTTACTCTGCGCTGGTTAATGAGGAAAGAATACAGGCTTTAAAAGCCCCTTTCCATATTTGTAAAATTTCATTTCCCTTTTCTGTTCCTATTTTGATACTTTCCTCATGTTAATTTTCTTTCATATTTGACAATCTCCTCTCTTCCTCTGTCCTCTCCAAAGACACAAAATTACAAACATAGCCTTTAAGGTGCTAACCTCCTGCACTGCCAGTCACAGAAGCAACACTCTTGTGTTATCCTTGGCTATGTTTTATTTCTCTTGGGAAGGGATGAAGATTTCTGTGTGCATACACTGTCAACACAACAGCCTCTCCTTCTCAGCTGACTCTGAAACTCATTCAGTTCATGCAACACACCTGAACCTGGATCTAAACCCTCTGCCCTCTTTTAAAGGCAGAAACCAAAGGAAAACCTTTTATAATTCTCTATTTTCCAAGTACAGAATCTTAATTACATTCTTTAGCCTCACACCTTTTCTTTGTTTGTTTTAATTAAACTCTGTGCAATACAGAGGAACCAGTAAAGTTACACAAAGTTTCCAATAAATACCAATCTGTTTCAATTTCTTATCCTTCTAAACTTTCTAAAAACTACAGCCCTGATAAAGCAAGCTTGCATCTTTGAAATCTGCCTACATTTCCACGTGTAAAAGCACAATTTCCCTTTACAACTGTATAAAAATAAAGATGCTACTATTGCTTAGCTTTCATTAAAACTGTTTGAACAAAGTATTAAAAGAAATAAGGTCATATGTTTGGAAAAAAAAACAACCCCCAAACCAAACATTAATCTACACATTCTTAAAGCTAGAAAGAGCACTCCCAAAATAATGTTTTTCATGTTTATTCTTCCAAATTTATCATATGCAAATAGAAACAGCAAACAGCAGAACATTTTACTATTTGAAAATGTCATCACTCACCAACCTCTGGAATCTGAATTAGTTTCCCCTTTCTAATTTTCCACATTTCCATTAGCCAGTATACTATTCCTACCTCTCTGTGGACTGAAACCTCTACTTATAAAATCAAACTCTCCTAGATTATTACTTTCCTTTTACTCTCCCATCATTCAAAAGTTCTCTTTCAGTACCCACTTTTATGACCTCAAAAGTCTCTGAATTCAATAACCGAATGTTAAAGCACTGTAATTAATAAAAATACATAAAAATAAACAACTAGAATTAACCGTAAAAATATAGGTTGTTGACAGTACTCTCATCTCCTATACATAATACAAACGAGTACACCTTTCCTGTTACTGTCACAAACCACGACCATTGATCACAGATACACTGTGGTGCAAACAATTGGCAAAAAAAAAGAAAAAAAAAAAAAAAAAAAAGAAAAAAAGTATAATGATATAAGCATCTATTTGTATCACCAGAAATTTTTAGACTTTCTTCAATAAAGGGAAAAAGCCAATATCTATTTTTCTTGTGCTATATCTCCCATGTTTCGGATAACTTTGTAATTATGTGGTGTACCAGAGCAAAAGATTTTACTTGACTATCCTTTTGCAGGACATTAATATACTGGCAATACTGCTGTACTACACTATTATCATTGCATATAACAGTAACTCAATACCTTTACCTTTTTTGCTGATACCACTTTCTTCCTAAGTATTGTTCTGATATATATTATTTATTATGATTTATGATAGAAGTATATACTATAGCCCCCAAAATTATTTTTATCCTAATTTTAAAAGAGTTTTAAAAGCTCTTTAAGACAATACACAATTTATTACTGTTAGATCAGGATATTTAATCTTCCCCATGTCCATTCAGTACGGCTCACATGTCTCCCATCCTTTTTTTTTTTTTCTCTAAAAGAGATAAGACCAAAAGTTGCATAATAAATTCTCAAACATATCACAAGCACCTACAGTATGCGTGCCTCTCATTGTGCTACACGTGTCATACAACTTGCAACAGCAGACTTCAGTGTACTCACAGAAAGACACTTGTATTTTGCACCTAAGCTTTAAAATACATTTTCAGATCAACAAATGTCCAGAGACACCTGCTATTAGCTGTGGAAGGAGCTGCCGCAACTACAATTGCTCCATGTGTAAGACAACATTCGGGTTTGCAGTCCTCTGTTTCCATGAGTGGTATTTCTTTCCTTCAGCAATGGTCTGGGACTGACCACAGCAGTATATTTATACAGTGTCTCCAAAAGATAGCTTTACTCCACTTGTATTTGTTTTCAAGTCATGTTTAAGCCACCCCAAACTTTTCAAGCTCTTGGAGCACAAATTGACCACATTCAGGAATCCAGCACCATTCATTTTGCAGTATGGCACAGCAGCAAACTTACTTCCACCCTTCAGGCCAAGCTGCCCATTCACACAATTTCTGGTCCAAGCAGTTTGCTTCTCCCTTCTTCCACCGCTTGAAAGAAAGCGTACACAACATTTGCTCACAATACTTCGCTAACACTTTGCCTGAAAAGATTGGGCACTTGAGAAGATCTTTGCTCAAAAACCAGCTGCTTTATTCTAACAAAAATAGAACGTAGCTTTTTTTCAAGCACACAATCTTCAGATTTTATGCATCAGCATGCAGAGTGCGTCTGTCAGATGTTGGAACAAAGCTTTAAATTGTATCATCTAACTTAATTCTCAAGACAGGGTCAGCACATTCACTGAGCTTTTTTTCTTTTTCCTTTGAGATGTCCTTTAAGTAATATTTATTTAGCTTCTTACATCTTCATCAGTACTGATTCTTGCTTTTCAGCTCCTTTAAGTTCAGATTTTCCCAACATAACGCAAAACAGAGATGTTAAAATGTGTGATCACCAAAAGCACCACAAAATTTTCAGACTACTTATTAAATCAAAATTAGTTTTCATCTCTCCCCACTTCCAGATTTTTTCTCCAGTAACAAGAGAAAATAAAGGGATTACACAATACATCATTCTTGCAGTCTGAGTTTATTACGCAAGTTTTATAGCTCCCTAAACTTCCCTCTTATGGCATCCTTATCTGCCTGCGCTTCAGAGGTTTTCCATAACCACTGTGTCCTGCTCTGGGGAAAGGCTCTCTGTGTGCCCTCCCCATCCTTCTTTCAACCTTACCACAGCCCTAAGCTTAAATTCATTCTATTCTCTCCTGAGTCAGTTTTTGTGTATTCCTCCGTGTAGAATTTTCTCATTCATAACAATGTATGTGTGCTCACATTTTCCCTTCTGTGCCGAGGGCTTCTCTTGCAGTCCCATTAATTTTCCCCATCCTGTTTCTCTCTCTCTAGGTCCTCATCCCCAAAAGGTACTGTATTTTACTTTCAACTGGTAAAGCATGGAAATAAAACATTAATTCAATACTATGAAATATTTTAAACAAAATCAATCCATCTATATAAGAGCATTCATATAAAAATATTTCTTATATCCTCTTTTTCAGATCTCGTTGTAACATCTTAATGTGCCAAATTAAAAGATAAAACCTCACAGATATCCTTTAACAATCCTCAAACAAGTATGTTAGGAACTCTATTTTGTGGGTGCCCCTGATTTATTCATTCACACTGGTCAGCAGACTGCAGTAATTAAAGAAAATTTCCATGTAAGTTTAAACTACTCATAGAGAGGCATACTCTTATTAATGCAAAGTAGCCAGCTAAAACAAGGATGTTTTGTTCTGTCAGACTGAGCCACACTGACAAGGGACTATTTGCTAAAAAGGGAAGGAGCAGCCCAGTTGATGTGACATTAATCAGCCATCTTTTGCTGAGCCTGCAGGAACTAAAAGGTCAAACCCAGTGCTGCTGCTTTAAAGCATCCTCAAAAAGGCCTAGAAATTCCTCATTCTTACCTAATTAAAAACACTGAAAATGATATATAGAATGATGAGGCTACATTAACTCAAAATGTTGACCTTAGTCCTTTGTTCTAGGAGGCATACATTTTTATTTATTTATTTATTTATTTTTTAAGACAGAAATCCTTTTTGTTTCTCATCTATATTTAAAAACAAAACAAAACAAAACACCAAGCCCCTTAGTTTTCAGTATAATTACTTAAATAACATTGTGGCCCAGATTCTTTCAGTTAAAAACATTTTGCATGTAGTGCTTATACAAATACACAAATTGCTAAAATTAATAATCTAATAGCATATATCTGTGTATTAAATTTTAGGCTTTCTACCTTGAGACTCTACTGATACATAATTCCACAAAATCTGTTATTGAAAAGGGAATGAAATAGCTTTTGTAGTCAATAAAACTAAAGCAGAAATCCCTTTGATACAGCAAACGTAAGAGTGATTTTAATAGTCACTTCATGCCTAAGCAACTCTCTTTTGATGTTGCTTCTTCATACCTCCATTAAACGTATATATCAACCTTAAAAGTATTTCTCCTTTCTCCAATGTGTGGAATACCAGATAGATCCTTGTGATCCTTGTGATCCTTTCCCTGCAGCAGCCCACACCACCACAATCCCAAGCATTGTGTGAGAGAGCAGAGAACATTTTCCAAAATGCAAAGAGCTTCCGAAGCACTGGCAAGGCCTCTCCTGAAACAACCAGGACTACCATGACTGGCTCTAGAAAGATCTGTGGAAGGTAGCACGCACCTTCCATGTGAATAGCACATGTGAACAAGACTCCAGAAAGCACATGTTGGAAGAAATTAAATAGTCCAGATTTAGAACATTATGGGCAGGATGAGTTAAAGTATTTTGAAGTTTAGATATTTACGAGCCTCATCAAAAGACCAAAAAAGAACAAAGGTCAATAATCAACTACAAGTCCCAGCAGAACACACAGGGAGAGTCAGGACATACCAGCACCAGCACTACTGTGGTGCAACAGAAGAGTTGTGGTGTTGGGGATCAGTCAGACAAGCTACTGCATAGAGACTGCATGTCCACCTCCAGCTCTGGTGTCTGCTGAAAGAACCCCAGAGCTTGCATTCTCTTGAGACCTCTCCATTACACGAACCAAAGCCCAGTCAGTAATTGGTAGCAACTGGGTGGTTTGCTTCAAAAATGAATGCCTGACCTTAACCAAAACGCTAAGATAAATACACACTAAAATACCTCAGATTAAGATCCATGAAAATGAGCACACTAGCATGCAGAACCATTTCAGTTAGTCAATAAGTTAATAAATGTTCAGAGTAATAGAGTGTCTTAATGCCACCCTTAGTCAGAGTTCAGCAACATTACACTGGACTATCAAGAGTTTCAACTTAAGATTCACTGCACTGAAAGCTCTCTGGGGTCTAAATGCCCCACTGTGGTTGTTTTGCTTTGTGTTTTGTTGTTGTTTGCTTTTCCCTCCAAATAATAAAAAGAAAGACATAAACACATTTAAACCTTTCCTACCGTACTTCTAGCAGATGGTTTGGTTGCTGCCCTAAATTCACTCGTCAGTCATTCAACCATCATAATGCAAATCCTGGTTGACTTCCTTCTTCTGCTTAAGAGGGTTAAAAATTGTATTTATCAAGAGATTGCCTAACCCATCTCACTGTTCTTTAGCTGAAGCAGGTAGCTTTGCACGTAAGAACAGTTCACTGGGTAAAATGCTCCACTGTAGATTAACCAGGATACTTCAGAAAGGATTTATATTCCAAATACTTTACTATTTTGTACCAAGGAGCTTGTTACAGGATCTGTCTATGCTGTACCCAGGAAGAACATAAAGAACTACAGCTCTATAAGTCATTCCAGTGAGATATTAATGACAGATAAGTAAATCACATCTCCCACATTTCAGACTTTTTTTTTTTTTCATAATTAGCTTTTAAATGTGGGTGATAGTGACGACTCTTGAAGCTGTCCTTACATGAATATAGACATAATAACCTTGAAAAAGTTCTTTACCACGACAATAAATGTATTTAGAATCATTTCAAATTCATTTTGCTCTGAAGTTGCTTTGCCTTTTGCAAAACTTTCATCCTAAACAAGCAGCGGAGATACTGATATGATGTCCTAGAAGAAAACAGTAGGGCAAATTGAATATTCACTCAAAACATAATATACTTGCAAATATGAGTATCTGATATGTATCCTTATTTATTGCAAAGGATTGGTTACATATTTAATATTCATTATGTCAATGACTGTATCAATCTGCTGACGCCCTTCTACTTCCAAAATTAAACATATAATGTGATTAACCCACTCTAAGTACACTTCTGTGTCTTCCATAAATACTTGAGTTATGTTGCTATTTCCTTTTTGACACTTCTTTTCTTTGGATATTTATATCGCATGTGAAAGGATACCATCTGCCCTTCAGTATTCACGAGATTAGTAGCTAGAAGAAATCTTGCTATCTACAGATTTCCATATAAATACATATATATAGAGAGAGAAAAGGTACTGTTTGATGCTGTTGAAATACAATTAAGACTTTCTAAACATGCTCAAAGGTGTTTCAAACCACTGAACCAGATAATCATTTTCAACCATTACCAAAGACACATTTACTAAAAATCTGAGATAAACTTAATTGCTACCAGAATTTAACAATGCAATATGCATTTTAAAGGTTTTGTGAAAATCTTTTGAAAAGCCACTTTAAAATTCCACACAATATTTGTGCACTTTCTTGGTAGAGCTAATTATAATGCTCTTACAGTTATATTCCCACACAAGCTATTTGCTGAGCCAATTTTAAGGAGAGGGAACTTTTCTGCTACAGAATGCTAAAATTCAAGTGGTGAGGCACTCCTTTGCTCAGAAAGTGGCTGACACAGCACAAATCAGCAATGCCCAGCTGTCTTCTGCAAAATGTCATTAAATGTGGCTGGCACTAAGAGAATCTCTGTTTGAGAATGGCGACTAAACCTCACGACCACTATCTAACACTACCACAAAAAGCAAGCCTCGACTATGAAAAATTCATTACTTGCTTAGCACATCATAAAATGGCAATTTCCCTCCCCCACTTCCTCATCTCCTTTCTCTCTCCCAGTTCAGTATGAATGGATTTTGTCTACTTAGCATTAGTAATTTATACTGATGAGTGACACAATACTTTAAATGGCATAGATGGCAACATTTCTTTGAAAGCCTTTAAAATAAAATCAGCCTTGAGAGTAAACATGCGGAGGTAATTAGGCAACTACGATTATGTGTTCAGATCCTATCCAGAGACTAACAATTAAAGATCTACCTCTTCCTTTATTATACAAAATATGATTATAGGTGATGTGCTAAGATAATTTGCAAGGTAATAAAGTTGGACTAGTTGTGAGGAATTAAGATATATAATTATTCTTTAATTACATATATTCTAGTTCTATATAAGACATAATGCAAGAAATATATATAACAGGTGAAGAAATTTATTTCAGGCTTTCAGTAGCAACCGTAAACTACTATGCAAAATTAGAGTGGATAGGGATGTCACCAGAATCCAGACATACCCCTGCACTTTTCAGGATTCCTTTTGCTTGTAATTGCAAAGTATACACCTCTTGCTACTTTCTGTTGACAGTCTTCAATTCTTTCTGAATATTCAAATAAGAAAAGAGTGCACTTTTTACTACTGCCCTCCTGGCAGCTTGTATCATGAAAACCAAAAATTTAATCAAGACTCAACCAGGTGAAAAAAAAAAGGTCACTCACAAAACTTTTCATTCACATTTTTTGTAGATGCTTTCAGAATCAATATGTGTTCTACTAATTAAGTAAATAACAACCAACATTTGCAACTAGCTTGTTAATAGAAAGTAGCAATGGTCAATTACAATTTATTGGCAAATTTGTTTATGATTCTACTGCCAGCATGATGCCCCTAATTATCAATACTCTAGGTTAAAGGCTCATTATTTTAGGAACTCTACAGCAGGGAGATGACTGGATTGATGAAGTGAATGAATCTGTGATGTTTTGGCAGCTACAATTTGGTGACCTTCAAATGCTAATATTTTCCTTTTGTGACTTCATTTAGAAAGGAATGTAAAACTGATAGAACCTGGGTTAAAACTGTTATCTATGCATCTTTTATATTTCTATTCATCATCTTCAAAATGTAAAATACATTGTCACAATGTTACTCTACAGCTGTAAATATCTAGAGATTAATTTTGAAAAGCAAGAAAGAGAACACATCCAGATAGATCTTTTATAAGGCATTCCTCTTGTCCTTCCCAGACACTACTCTTCCATTGGTCTTCTCACATACTTTCTAAGTATGCACACCAAAGAGGAGTTATAAAATGATCTTCCTGTTGTGGGGTGCTGAAAATGTGCTGTCATTTTTTATTCTCTCATGCTGTTTTAGCATAAAACTAGGTTTAGCGACTTTATAGACATGATGCTTGCTGCTTTTTGGATTTTTTTCCAATTGCAGACAGGTCCCAGCAGAGACTCCTCAGCACTGCACTAGTGGGCAACTAAGACTGTAAATTCATTTTGTCATGGCTTAGGAAGCATAAGTCATAATTCAGTAGAAGGGCAATTTCTCAGATAAAGCGTAATTGCAAGCAGATTTTGTTAGAAGCATAACCTAAAGAAGGTAAGAGGGAGCAGTGGCATTTCTAACAGCTGCCCAGTGAAGAGATTTTGCTTCCTTAATCATTACTTTAGGAGAGGTAATAGTTAGTCTATCAAAACTAAGCCGCATCTAAACTAGAGCTTTAGATACTTAAACACTAGATTTTTATTCAGATCAGATGCATTAAAAATGTGAAGCCACTATGCTGTGTAATTTAAATTATTTTTAAGTCTGGCACTTTACTAGCACCAGCTGCCTCTTAAATGTTCCATTGGAAATTGGACATAGGTGGGTGTATTAACAAGAGTGAAAATTAATGACCGAGCTTGTTTCTAATTTCAGCCATCCTTGCTTGTTTTTACTTCATTAACTATTTTTAGTTGCAATAAAGCAAACTGTCAAGACAACTTAGGAAAAGCAGGACTACCTCAGTAATAATTTGATTCATGAGACATTCACAAAGCCTCTTGAAAAAATAATCTGCTTCATTTTAAAGATAGTATGAAGTGTGTGTATAGTAACACTGAAATGAATCACCCTCTTCAGTAGTATTTGATATATGTGTTCTTCCTGCTTGAAACATTCAGCATTATAGAAGGCATTGGATGACACCACTCATCTCCCACTAAGGAAAAGAACTTAAAACAGTGTGCAAAGTTTCAGCTTTGGAAAAAATGTTGAATTGTTAGGTTATGAAAGAGAATGAATGAAGTTAAGTAGCAAGGGATTTCTTCAGTCTCCTAGATAAGAAAACAGGAAAAAAGAAAATGAATCTTGGAAATAAAATAAATTTGGGATCAAGTACCATTAAAGTGGGATTTTACTGACAAAAATACCTATTTAAAACTGCTGTGCACACAGTTTCTAGTATAACAGGATCTGATCAGATTTCTTATAGCTTTTTCTTTTTTTTTGGGGGGGGGAAGGCAAAGTTTAATAAAGAACAAGTTATGTATTTCACTTTGCATTCCTAATCAGTACTTTAATCTATCCCATTGTTATGCTTCAAAATAAGAAACCTGTTTTTGCATTTGGTACAACTATAAATCATGAGGAGTAAGATCCCTGTATTTCAATTTCTTTAAACTTCTGGTTGGCATTAGATCTATTGTCCTCTGTGGAATCAATCAAACAAAGACTTGTTCAGAAAAGGTTGTGGAAAAGAGAATGTTGTAGTGTATTGCCCATTTTTCACTATACTTTTTGATACAGTTAAACTGCACGTAGTAAGAAGTAACAGGCACTAGAAGTCTAAGGCTGTGGCTGTCAGTAACATGGTGTGTTTGGAATAGGTAGAATTGATTTTGATGCAAAGAAGAATTCAAATATTTAAAATAAACATCCATTCAAAAATATTTTTCAGTGCTTAGCTTCTCTTTCATTAAAACCTAAGCTTCCTACTTACACTACGGGAATCTTCTTCTGGCAACTGAGTGTATCTGATTATTTGGATTAATTTGTGGATGTAATACCAACTAACTTTATGCTGAGCTTACCCTCTACACATAAATCAAGTCCCATCTTAACTTAATTTCAAGGCTGATTATTTTTGGAGTATTTTATGATATAAATTATTTTCATTACATGGATTTTTTTTTATACCTGTTTGCCAGAAAATAACACAGGCCGTGCCAACTCATTTTTCTAAATACGATACCTGGGGAGCAAATACTAGAACACACTTGGCAATATTTCAGCCAACTGATAAGAACTACCCCACACGACAATTTCACCCTTTTATTTATTTATTTATTTATTATCTTGATAGTCAAACTCCTTCCTATGCCAAGGTCTGGCATTACTGAAGTTCTTAAAACAGCATGTAAGTGGTAAAGAACTTCTTTTAAGTTTTGTCACAGCCTTACACATTTGGATTCTTTTATCTTGTCCGATTTCAAAGAAATCATTTCAGGGCCAAGGTTTGACAGTTCGTCACAAACCTAGGAAGACAACAATGACTTCAATGTAACCACATATTTTCTAGTTGCTATATATAAAAAAATATTTTATTACATGGCACAAAACATGTCCCACTGATAGCATTATTCAACTCTAACAGCTTTAAATAAAGGAACAAATACAAGAAAGTTTAACTGTATTGTTCACAATTACCATATAATAAAATAGGTCAAAATATCCATGCCTAGTAAAAGTGAAAACAGATTCTACCTTTACAAATGTAGTCACTTACACTATGCAATTTGTTATTCGGTAAACCACTTTGAAATACTAACTTAAACCTGAAGACAGTAGCATAAACATTGAGTTTTTTCCATTATATTCTGTTCTGCATGTATCAGTCAGCAGATCTGTTAGCAGTATTCATGCGTCATTTTTCAGGTGCAATGCTGTTCACCATGGTGGCAGAACATTTGCTTGTATGTTGTGTCCTCGAATGTGCACTGACTAAATTAGGCTCACAGCATCTTTATAAGCATTGCAGTCACTCTGTCAGAATATGTAACTGAAACAAGTTTGAATTAATACAAAGGAACTTTAAGAATAAATGTTTTTTGATTTATTTTTGTAAAGATGTATTTTAAATATAACTTCTTAAAATCACATTGCACTGAATGATATCTACAGAAGTGCTATAAAACATATTTACAACACGATTAAGCATGCATATAATGGTATCAGCCTGTGCCAAACTCATATATTATATTCAAATAGGGTTTTCTTGTATATATAAAATGTTAAAGACTTTGGCTTTATCAGAAATGTTTTGTTCTGAACGCTAGTAAATACCCAAATAAAGTCTGTCCATGCAGCGCTCATTCAATCATCTTCTACGTGTACTCAAGCAAGCAGAATCCCTAAACTGTAACCCTTGCTAACCAGAACTGTCTAGCCTCCTTTCTAGTCCCTGGACAGTAAAAAGCAGCTCCAAGGACAATTCATCCAAATTTAAAGAAAATGTCTAAAATAAAGGTGCAGTATCAGCATTTTACAAACAGGAAGCCAAGACCTAGGGAGAGTAACAATTAAAAGTTGTATTAAATTTGTTACTCAGTTTTCAATAGTCTAGACCATGTTATTGTGGAGACTACTTTCAAAACACAACTTACATTATCACCTCTGCAGCTCTGAGAATTCAGCACTTTTGCATGTCAGGCCAAAGGATCCAAGCTGGGCAGCACCAAATGAGAAAAAGATCCACACTAAACGTCTGAAAATTGTAACTTGTCTAGCATTCACAGGAGCTTAGGGGTGAGACAAGAATAAAATTCAATCTTCCAGTCACAACTCAACTACTTCAAACAGAAGGGTAATCTTCCTTTTTTTCTCTTCCTGAAACTAACGCCTTTTTTTTTTTCAGATCTTGTAAAACCTAAAGACAGTGTTTTCTTCTAATACTCAACCCAAATTCATCTCTTTCAATGACCCCTAACAGCTAAATCAGAGAAGGCAGGGGTCCTATAGAAAATTAATAAATAAATAAAAATCACAGCATGAACTAATTAAAGGCTATAAATTCGTGCATAGTCACAAAAAGAATAAAGTGCTGCATGCAACCTTAATTTTGATATTTCCTACATTCTGAGAGCATGACATCGTGATTTTTTGGTTCTCCTGTTACATATACATACATTTTTTTAAACACAGTTGTATGAAAGCATGCAAGTGTGCAAAAATACTCTCCAAATTTGAGATAAAGGAATAATGAAAAAAAAAACTAAATTCCATAACCCATGAGATTCACATATGTACAACTCAAGAACAGACAAGGATCTTCTACACTCCTTATAGACCTTCTTAACCACCCACTTCATGTTAGCATAAAATTCCACAGACTAAAGTAATTAAATTGAATTCCTTTTCTTTTGACGAAATCAAGAGATTTGCAATAAATTTTACATGGTGATGTTTCAATTATTCATTTTAATGATTTTTAATTTAAAAAAACTATTTTGAATATTATATTCAATGTTTTAATACAATAGCATCCAATTATATTTGCTTATTCACTATGTGGAAGCAAGATATACCAAAAGAAATGCTGCTGCTTTGCTAATAAGCAAAATTATCCATGATTGCTTTCCAACAAAAAAAGGCGTACAAAAAATACTATTTGCCAGGGCTGGTGTGTTATGGCTTTGTCATTCCAGGAAATATTTCCTGAGGGGTTTAGATGAGAATTCTACACGTATACACTGACAATTTATTTCCACTGAAAAAATGCAATATAGTAAAAGGATGAAATAAAAGCAAACTAAACAGAAGTCTACAGGCAAGGCAGCTGATCTTGCAGCATTCAAATAATGACCTGACATGTACACTCTGCAGCTTTTTGCAAAATAGATTGTATACAAAGATGAACAGATCGAAACTAAAGTAGCACGGTCACTGTAACTAGCATGATATATGTTTAAAGTCTTTGCTGCCTCGGTACTTTGGAAAAATTTGAAATTGGAAGAGATACTTCAAACAGTACTTTTTAAAAGGAAGGCAATAGAAAGAAATCCTGTACAGCCATATCTTATGACAATGGAACTTGACAATGAGGCCCTTATTGCACATAATGAACACATGGTCAGGCCACATTTGCTCCTACTAAATATTACCACATCATAATAGTAAATAATTTGGTTTATTTTATTTATTTTTATTAATATCAACTTAAATAAGGTCCTATATTCCTTCTGAATATCATTACTTGAAAGTATCGGGAAATTTATGATTTATAGTGCTGTTTGGCAATACTGAAAACACACCATAGCCCTTTCACTGGGTGGATGGATAATGTTACAGAAATGGAGAGCTTATAGCTTCACTTTAGCTTTCATGTGGCGTAACAAAATCTACAATGTTTTTTAGATGAGAGAGCTTGTCAGACCTTAGTAGTGAGCATCACCCATTCCATGAAAGTGACAGCAAGAATTACCAGCAGAGAAGCTGTTGCCCTCATGCCCTACAGCAAAGTCTCTCCCTGTCTGTTATTTGACAGGCAGGGTAATATGGGAATATGCTATGTTGGTGGAAAAACTGACACAATTGCTAGTCTCGTGACTAGTGTGAGCAAAATGGAAGCAGCATGTCCAACACTTGTGGTAGATAGCTATTTAAAGCATATGTTTCTTATTGCTACATTAAATCTCTTATACCACTGATACCTGCAAGTGTTTAGTAAAATCTGAAAATAAAAACACATTATTCACTGTTGGCAGTATGCAACTCTTCCCAAACATGTCAAATTTAAAGTCATAATTAGAAATTAAAAAGCAACTAAACCATTACATGCTATGCACTATAATCTCCTCATTGAAATAGTGTAATTTACTTACCGACTGTTTTTAAGGGCCAACACTGCTACAGAAGATATTGTTGCATAATTTTAAAATGTAAACTCTAGCAGTGATTTAAATTGGATCATGACAGATGAAAAATGTTGAAGGAAAGAAAACTAAACAATGGTCTCCTTGGCAAAAGCTGGAAATTCAATCCTATTTTGCTGCTATAATCTGTACTAGAAACTTCACAGTGACATACCAAAAATTGGATTTAGTGAGTGACTGAGAGATTGAAATTGCTGGGAGCTCAGGCTTGCAATTCATCCATAGGTCAGGCAGAGTGCAGCAAACCAGGCAACCTTCTCTACAGTTTTCCTCTTCCTAGCTTTAAGTACACATTTGAGGGAGAAGGCCCTCTAGCGAGGGGCAGAAAAAGCCTTATCACGTCAGTTCCTGCTGTCTGTGAAAGGCTGTGCAAAATCATAGATATAGAATATACAATTCTAAAGCCAAAGAAAATTGAATGTGAAAATGATTAAGAACATACACAGAGCCCTACAACTTTTACAACCATGTTCACATTAAGGAAAGTTCACAAGGAGTGTAACTCAATGCTAAGTTGTTTGAATTTGTTTGAATTTGTAATGAGTAAAACAATAACAAATGCTACATTAAAAAAAAAAAGACTTTAAAACATACAGAGCAATACAGCTTTTCAGAGAAATTTTTCTGCTTAGTTTTGTGAAAAAGCTATGTGAACATGACTACACAAAACCACAAGGAGTCCCCACAAGACAATTTTTCAGTATCTTTCATATACATTTTCACTCAAATACAATTCAAACTTCCTGAATTTGAAAGTGCAAATGACTTTATTAAATATACTCATTTAGACGTCTCTGTGAATGAAAAAGAAAATCAGACACAATAACAAGCTTTTTTTTTTTTTTAATTTGCAATAATCACTAACATAATACAAAATACATCATCATTCTAACAATAAACTTTGTTTACTCTTCAGAACACTGTGGTTTTCAACTTTAAACTAACAGACACCCTGCACTAAATGAAGTTAATCATACTTAATTTACACAGTAAAGTATTCTAAAATTTTTATCTGGTACATAGTGTGCTAATCTCCTGGAAAACACATTTAGAAAAACAAACCCTGCTTTTTTGATCTTGTTTACTCAGAATAAGCCAAGAAAAATGGAGATGGAAATTTTAACTAACATTATCAAGAACACCTTTTAGTTTAAGCAGGTGACAGAAATTCAATAACAATTTTAATTCACTCTTGGAATGTCCATTGCATGTAAGTGGTATTCAAGAAAGATTGCTTGATGTCCAAACTGTAGTGGACAGCTAATTTCCGATGTCTGTCTTCATATCTCCTTACAGAAGAATTTGATTAACCCCCCTGCCACGTGAAACTGAGTACCATATCTTCCCAGTCGGAAAGGGACACTATCAAGTCAAAAAAATTATATCACTGTATGGACTTTTTGTACCTACTGTTCTTTATAGTAACATCCAAGTAGGATAACACACAACTTATAGCAGCACCTCTGCAGAGCTGTGTCCCTGTGTATCCAAATAGTGATTCACTTCCTTCTTACTTAAAATATTCTGCCAAATACCAAGAAAGTAGCAGCATAGCCGGTCAAATTCTAGAGAATTTTAGAATGCTCTGATGTATGTTTTTTGTTTGTTGACTTTGATGTACAAGATGAATTTGTAAATCCAATTATAAAAATCAAGTGGAAAGTGTCTCTTCAGAGGTTATGGTAATGACAGAAAAGAATGGCAGTACTAAGAAAACTGCAGAAAAGCAAAGAATCAAATCTTTATTTTTTTCATAAGTCAGAACTACAGAAGCATACTATTTCTGTCTGTATTATGTGAGTTAATCTAGATCAGAAATTTTGTTCTGATTAAGTCTGTTAAAATGTACTTGATCAAGGCATACCAATCAACATAAAGTATTAACAATTTTCACAATTTTTACCAATGGGGAAAAGAAATACTGATTTATTCATGCAAATAATTTTCATTCTTTTTGAAAAAGATATATTTTTCATCTCTCTTAGAGGTTTTGTTCTGTACTAATCCAGAAATACTTCCACTTGTCAATAACATTATCAATCTCGATATAGTATCCTTACTCCTTTCTCACATAACACTATAATGTGAAGAGGAAACATTTAACTCAGATAATAAAATTCTCTTTATTGATTATTTTCATTTTGCATACATTCTGTTTTTTAACCTGTTTTACAGAGAATCTGAAATCATTACTTTAAGACCTTCTACTGTTTCTCAGTGCAGATCAACTTATGGCATTTCAACACAAACTTCAGATGCTCAGTAAGACCGCTAAACCAGCATACTCCAACTATTTTTTCACAGGATGAATTAACTTACTTTGGAAGATGTAGAGTCACATTCCTGACAAATCCATCCATAGCCAGTCTGCTTGGGAGACTTTTTCAAGGGAGGGTCTAGACAGCCAAAATGGTAGCAGAGCCTACATTCATCACACCTATAAAAGAAAAAAATAGATGTATGTATATATAAATTGTGTTTCTATTTTATTTAGAATTGTGCATCTTTGCAACTCTCAGCACAAGATTTCTTGATCTATTATCATGGTAGAGAAAATACATTTTCTATAAGTGGTATTTTCAAACACCAACATTTCAAGTAGGTTCTGCCTAAATTGGAATATTCCAATGCAGATGCTCACGCACCACCTTCATCATTATCTTATGTAAAAGACATTATTTAGGAGACCTGCAAATTAAAGAAAAAATATATAACCAGCTCAATTTTTTAGGTACAATGACATTTTTTCAGAAGTTCCTTGTATTTTTTAAACAGCAACAACATTGACTTTTAGTAGTTTTAAAAGATTTATTTAACACATATTTTACTCATCCATTTTTTCAAAGCCAACTGTCATGTGCTCACGTATTCAATAACTCAAAGTGTAATTTACAGCTATAAATTTTATAGTTCTATCTGTGCAGGTGATAAGTAAAAGCACAAAATGTTTTCTGATTCTCTTTGAATACACGGGAAATGGATGCTCATTTAAAAGGATTTCACTGTGATCTTTCACTTAAAAGGGTCCTATGCATACAGAACAATGTTATATTTTTATTAATAAAGTTTTCATTAGTGTTTAGTAGTGAGTATAGTCCACACATGAAACTCAAAACATTTATCATAACTATTCCTTGCTCACCCATTCCTAATGTACCAAGAAGAAATGCTACAGTATGAGTCCTTTACAAAAGGATCTTTAAATTAGACAGTACAATAATATGCTCAAATGAAGAAAAACATTTTAAAAACAAGTATTTTCATACATCTTAAAGAACTTCACTTTATTTGCATATTCTCCTGTAAATCAAATATTACAGAGTGGCTCAAATTGGAAGGGACCTCAAAGATCACCTAGTGCCAACCCCCCATGGGGGTTGCCATAGGGGTGGCCACCCACTAGATCAGTTTGCCCAGGGCCTCATCTAACCTGGCCTTGAACACCTCCAGGGATGAGACATGCACAACCTCTCTGGGCAACCTGTTCCAGTGCCTCACCACCCTCTGAGTGATGAGTTTCCTCCTAATATCTAACCCAAATCTCCCCTCTTTTAGTTTAAAATCATTCCCCTTCTTCCTGTGAGTGTCTGAAATAATCTATATCCTATATTCTGTTGTATGAAAAATAAAGCTTTTTAAAAAATTACTTCACAATATTCTCTTCAAGAAATATCCCTGAACTCTGAACTAAACCAATACAAATGATCCAAAAATAAGAAGTAAAATTAAAAAAATAAAAATTTCTAAGAATTCTCCTACAACTTTCTCTGCTTCCCTTGATGCTCATTTTCTCCATTACAAAGCACGCAAACATCACCAGAACACACAGGGTACCACAGAAGGAAGAAGCAAATAACAGAACATCTTACTGTAATGACAGAAGAAAATATTCAGGTGGCTTTTCTCCAGGAATGAGTCTCCAAATAAAATGCAAGCATTTTAAGATTATGCTCACTTAACCTAATTAAACACTTCTGTCCTTGCTATCAAGGCCACACTTAACTAGGGAAGCTGCCTGTGTTTAGCAGGTATGTGTAAGACATGAGCACTGGTAAGGGCTCTGCTCAGATAAGGGCACTGCTGGTACATCTTCTGCTAGTAGGAATTCAAAACAATAATCTACCTGTCAACAGAGTGCAAGATTGGACTGATATCGTGGCATTTTCCTATTAAAAAAAAAAAAAAAAAAGATAAACCACATTACAAACTATATATTTAGGTTTATTTAGTAATAACTCTAAGTCCAAGTCTATATAAGTCCAAGTCTTAATAAGTCTAAGTACAGGACAAAGAACACACTGAAAAGTGGGAAAAAAAAAAATAATAATAATAATTCTGTTCAGTTTTTAAAGACACAAGAGTTCTGTTGTAGAAATATATTACTTAGAAATATAGGCAGTTTTATTTCTTGTGAAAGGCATATTAAAGTAACAAAAAGGTTGAGAGTGGGAGATGAGATAGGTTACACTCCTGCTTTTCAACAGTGTATGTGACCTTCAGCAAAAGATGAAACCTCCTTTGAGCCTCAATGTTCTCATCTGCAAAGAAATACATTTTTCCTAACCTATCTCTGTATCTAGAATCTTGTTCATGTAAGCGCTTGCATTTCAGCAGTGCTTACCAGAGCTCTGAAGTCTCCCTTCTTGTAAACTGGGACCCTCTAAGTAACACAAAATAAAGGATCACACTGTTGCATTTCAGAGCTTAATCCTAAAAATCTACATCTGACTTCTAACAGCATTAATTCAGGTTGCATTTTTTTCTGAAGCAACTGCCTATATATAGAAGTGTTTATATGTTATGTTCAACAGAAACTGTTTCCCCTTTGTTCCACTTTGCCATCTCTTACGTCTTTTTCATTTTATATCTACAACATAGTATTTCCTGAATTCACCTTCAGCCACGTTTCAGATATATGCTGAGGAAGTCACCAAAAGCTGAGCTGAAATAAACAGAACACTGTGAAAATAAATACAGAATCCCCATTCTAAAGCTGACTGGTTTTAATATACATTGTTATTATTTCAGAGCTGGTTTGGAACAATCAAAATTGCTTTTTCTTAAAATGAGTTAACATACCTGAAAATTTTCAGATACTAACAGCTTCTATCTGCATCTGAGCAGCTGAGAAAATAAAAAGTACAAAAGCATATTCTCACGTATCAACATTCAAAGAGCTGAATGACTAATAATGAGGTTAAACCAAGTATTTTTAAACAGTTCTTCATATTGTTTTATAATGGAATACAGATTTTGTATTGTGGAACACAACTCCACAGAATGTGAAGTTCCCAGCATGACACTGGGAAATTGGGATAAATACAGACTGGACCTTGGTTAAAGGTAATGCACTAGCTGACTGGCAATTCTGTTGTCTGCTGACACTGAATTGGGGCAAAAAGTAAAGCTTACACACATCTTCATACTGAAAACAGAATGCGTATTGATAATTCCTAACTGCAAAAGAAAACCTTATACCTAGGTTAAAATGGTAGTGGTAAAGTAAGAAGAAAATACATACTAGTACCTGTGTTCTTTTGTCTAGCAATTTAAAATGACACAAAATCCCGTCAGACTCAGAAAGTAAGAAACAGACACAAAATAAGGAGTACTATCAAACTAAATTAGAGAATGAAATTGTTGGGTCACAAAAGGTGTCACGCTGGCAGCCTCCCAGTCTTTCAGTAAATGCCCTCACAGAGCAATCACAACATGGACACTTACAGAGCAAAGGAGCTACACTACATTGTCGGTTACAAATACCATCCACTTCCATCTTAAGGATGGTTTAATAGTAAAAGTTAAGCTAGTGGGCTAGGAAAAAAAAAAAAAAAAAAAAAAAAAAAGGAGAGAGAACACAAAACAAACCCTTTTGCTTCTTCCATTTTAAGTCAGTTAAGTCAGTTAAAATTGTTAGCCTTGCAGATTCAAGGTCATATTTTCAAAACTGTTCTAAAACTAGCAAATGTTTTAACTTACTATTATTTGTGGATAACCTTTGTCATGTTTAAGTACACGACCTATAACTGCAATTAAGTGCACAGCCATCTTCAGTGGTCTGGCTAGCAGTTGTACCTAAAACTTTGTGAAAATCAGAGGTCCATGCAAAGATAAGCTAAACTAACCTCCTAAATTACTTTTAATGGACAGGTCATTGCTTACTATCAACGTTTTAACAAGCTTGAAATCACTTTATGCATCAAAATTAGAAATTGCTGTGTTCCTCATCCCAGCAATTAATGAAGATAGATATATGAGCACTACATACTGAGAAATTGGGTGTGAAGAAGAAAGGTGAATTTGAAGATAATAAATTGAATAAAATAAAATAAAATAAAATAAAATAAAATAAAATAAAATAAAATAAAATAAAATAAAATAAAATAAAATAAAATAAAATAAAATAAATATTTTTCACTTAAAAGGATACAGAATGCAAGTCATCTACAACTTCACAGCAAGAAAGCTTCATTAGGCATTTCCATACCTGAAATATGTCTGCTTTGCTATTTAATAAAGCGATCTCCATCTGCTCGTGCCCTTGGATTTCTTATTATTATTTTTAGCAGTACATCTGGCTGTGCTCAAGCCCTACATAACTCTGCATTTTCCTGTTCATAATTAACTAATTATCCTCTAATCAATAGTGTAGATACTGATTTTACAATGTAAATGAGATAAATGAGATAATGGCTGGGGTCAATCTCATTTTATTTACAAAGCCCAGCACACACATCCAATTTCATTACATTGCATCTACCTGCATAGGAGGGAGGCTTATCAGTTGGCCTGCAGAAGTCTCCATGTGAGCACTGTGCATTTACAGATGAACAGAGAATGCAAAACCCGCCCATCACTGGCACATTTCTAAGTCACTGGTTAATACCATATAAAACCACAAACAGCTGACTCAGCCAAAGTAAAGGAACCTATTTCGTATTCACAAAACAGCACTGCTCATCTATAGCCGCAAAAAGTAATTACCTACATGTCCCTGAAACACAACATTAATAAGCTAATCTTTAAATACAACTAATCTTTAAATACAACTTTACAAACATGCTTCAGAGACCACAGAAAATCTCTCACTTATGTACACATCATTGCACATCGTCTGCAGTGTCATGCCGAAAGGTACCAACCTGAACGGAATACAAAGCTGCACAATACATATACTAGTCCCTGTTCATCACAACAGCTTAGAAAGATTCCATGAAGAAAGGACATAAAACTTTGATACACTACCAACAAACCATCGTTGACACTAAAATGAAAAAAAAATGTTGCAGATTAGCCTTTCTCTGGCACGCTTAGAAATAATTAGACCAAAATTAGAAGTAATCTAATCCAGAATTTTTAAACTCTCAGAACTACAGTGGGACAGGTGACGCACCACTAGCTGGGGGATGCAACGTGATGGCTAACCCAGCATCTCTGTGGATTTGACTTAACTATTACTACTCATCTTTCCTTGTTGGCTTGTGCTGGACCCTATTTCTGACTGCAGGCTCTTAACACCTGAAGAACAGATGCTCCTTCTCAGGCAGTTGTCTTTTTTCCCCTCTAATCCCTCAGTGCCCATGTGCTGAGCCACTGGAACTGCAAACAGCTGGAGACACAAACAAGGAGTTCATTTCAGATGACAGCACATTCTTGTGTTCAGATAAACACCTTAACAACAGCTGTGACAGTTTAAGGCACTGTTATCATGTTGCTTTCTTGTTACTGGTTCTATGACAAACCCAGTGAAAGGAGCTCCCTTCCAAACTAAACCACTCTGTGACTGTGAGCATGTAAGTAAGCATCCCCCCCAGAAAACAAAGTAAGCTGACACAGCTCAAGTGAATTCAAACAGAGCCCAAGATGGGTGACTTTGGGCTGAAGCAGGTAAACAGAGCTTCTGTGACACCTTAAGTGTAACTGGACCACAGAAGTGACAAATTCTGGGTGATAGGAATGAGTATTAAGGGGTAGGCTATAACAGCACCTCCTACATGTGATGTCAAAGAAGTCACTTTCCTGTGCGCCCTGATTTAAAGAAGAAAATTAATCAAAGAGGTAATGGTGACAGAACTGTACAACTGTATATTTACTGCAGCTGCTTATGCTGTCTGGAAAGTACATTTCTTCTACTTACTGAGGGAAGGCCCCCAAAACAATAAAACATTTTCATTATGGAATATATGGAAAGCATTCTTCTTTTTAGCTTTCTATTTGGACATCTCTTGAAACTTGGTGAAGCTATTTCAAGTCTTCATATCTTACCCTGCCATTCTACCCCCAAACTCTTCAACTCAGCCTCATGGATTCCATCAGAAATTGCTTGCATTTTGCTGTGATGTGTCATAGACCAAGTAGTCAATAAAAATGATGCTGTGCTGTATTCACATTCTCATTGCAGAGTTGCTAAGGGTCTTAGCAACTCTTGTTTTCAGACTGATGAGGCAGAACACTGTTAGGATTAGCAAAAGAGAAAAACAAGAAGAAAAATCCCTTCTCTATAAGAGGCATATGAGCTAAGAAAGGATGGTCAAGTCTTCTTGCTATTTCAGGCCTACAAAAGAGTTGTAAGAAATAATTAGGAGCAGGGTAATTTAAAACAGTCCTCTCACATAGACCAATAAAGCTTGATGTGATTTTAGCATCTGGCATGTGACATATTCCAGTGCTGAAATTCTTCCATGAAAGCACATGTATTCAGTGCTGAATATAAAGCGGGATACAGCCAAATGATAAGACCTCTTCAGACAAAGGAGCTCCAAAGATACTCAAAATTCAGCTGGATATAACTCTATGGATTGACCTTTGTAGTCAGTTCTGCTTTGCGTGGGCTCAGCACAGATGCCCTCCAACCTAACTTTTGCTGGGATTCCAGTATTTTCATAATTTTGATTTAAATTAAGCGAAATGCTCTTTCTGGGAAGGATAATGGTTATGGTATTATGCAAATAATTAAAAGCCACATTCAAATTTCTATTATGCTAGGTACAATGCAAGCATACAAAAGGAAGTCCCTGACTTCCATGGATGATGATGATCACAGCAGCTTTATTCTCTTCTGTTACACCTGGAAGTGAGAGGGCTTAGCTACTGCAAGCAGGTGAGAGAATATACCAGAAGATGTTTATTATTATTATTTATTATTAAGAGAGTATTTGGGCAAGGTGCCTCATAGAGCAGGACAAATTTTCAGATCCTCTCTCTGCTAATAGTAGTTTCAGAATAAAGTACCTAGATGGCTTTGGATGTGAGAAACTGCATACTAATCTCTAATTACTCAAATTTCTGTCCCAACTCAAGGGGATTAAAAAAATGGCCATTTTTTCTCTTTAACGTACAATAACCTTGAGAAAAACCTGCACACACTTAATGGATCTGTACTATACTTTTTACCATCTGCTACATGAAATGAGGTTTTAAGCAAATCCTGTATTCAGTGCTAGCTACAATACATTAAAATGTGGATTATTATGGCTCTGACATTTACGAAAAAGTTCTACTTTAAAGGAAAAAGCAAAACAAAACATCCTCCCTATAAATTCAGAAGGAAAAAAATACTTTATATTACTTCTACTCCCTCCTAATACTTATCATTACGAAACTAAACGTGAAATACTTCATTTTAACAGAACTAACAAAGACTGTCAATAACTTATACCACAAACGAGTGAAAGAAAATAAGCATTATCTGGCAGACATTTGCATAGCTAAGTTTGTTATGCTGAACCCAAAACTGCCGTCTCTCCTACTTGCTTTTTGTGCTTTTTAATACTAAAACAAATCAAACAAAACAAAAAATCCCAATTCCAAAAATTTAACACTGTTTATAGGTAAGGAGAGATTCTGAACTGGCTATATTTATGAGATACTTCTATGTAATCCAGATTTTTTCTGAATGATCAGCAATTGATCTGTTTCATGAAACTTAGTTGGCATGTACGCAATGATTTATGTGAATGCTATAAATAAACTTTATTTGCTATACCTGTAGGTGCACAGCTTCCTTTCAGCATGAAGTGCTCACTTTTTTTTTTTTTTGTCTCTCATTGTATATCAATGCTACAAAACACGTGGCTTTGTTAATTTTTCAAAATTCATTAAGGGCCCATATACAAGGGGAATATACTGATGTAAACACTACATCAAGTGTTTATTTTTGTTAATATTGTACAGCTCCTATATAGAACTTACATTTACAGTATTTTTTTTAAGTTCAAATTAAGTATTTCTTTGAGGATAATGCTTCCAATACACATAGATAATGCTATGCAAATTACAGCCCCCCAAAAGTGCAGTATATTATTTTTTTTCTTGGGAAGAACAAGAAATTCTAAAAGGACCAGGATGACTTCCACTAACAAACTGGAAAGTGCAAAATTCAAGAAAGCTATACTAGCAAATGCTGCATTAGACTTTCTAAAGTATACTCTAGTCATAATATATGATTGCATCTGTGGTGCCATTCTCAGGTGTTCAGATTAATACACTTAGCTACACTGAATGGTGTATTGTTTGTGAACTACTACACAAGTCCCATCACAGATTTGAAGATTGCCATCAAACTCTTTCAGAAGGTGAAATATTGAATGCTAACATCTGGCTTTCCAGAAAAAGAGGCAAATGACATAATGAATCATTTGAAAGTGAGAGAAAGATTGAAAACTAACTTAGTACTAATGTCAAAAGAAAGTTCCAAGAAAAGGAGAAAACCCTACAAAGACACTCTAATGTACAAATATACAAAATACAGAAGGAAATCCCAAAGATAATCTTTGGGGTATCAAGCATGCTAAAGGGAGTGTCAACAATACTCAGGCCAATTTTTAATACTCATTAGTCTGCCCTTAAAAGCTTCCAACAGCAAAGATTATTCAACTTCCCTCACTTCTCTAGTGCAATTATTGTTAGAAAAAAATCTTTCTATTGCCTAGCCTAAATCATCTTTGTTACAACTGAAGACTTATTTCTGGTCTGACCAGAGCTGAAGAACATTTTTCCCCTTTTCTTTGCAACAACTTATTTGTTGCATTTCTATTAATTAAGACCGTTTGAAAAAAAAAAAAAAAGAAAGAAAAAAGAAAAAAAAAAAGGATTCTCCAGTCTTCTCTAAATTAAAGAAATCCAACCATTTTAAGCTTTTTAAGCTTTCTTCTTCATTTTGTTCTCCTGTAGTCTTCTCATCATTCATTCTGTTTTCTTTAGACTTTCTGTACATGCCTCTTGCCAAAGTAGACAGTTGAGGCTTCTCCAATGCTAAGATAGCAGTCTTCTGAATAATCAGGAGTATTTTCATGTGCTAAATGTGTTAAAAACACCTCTTTGAACAATTCAGGTATAACCAGATTGATTCATAATCAGTTTGTGACCCAGAATTCCCCATATCTTCTTTTTTGGAGACCCATCTCATAACTAGTCACCCTTCAAAGCGTAATTATGCACTATACAGTGATTTGTCCTTTTCTTTACTCCACTATGTAATTTTCTAGATGCTTTCTTAAAGTTTCATTTTCAATTCTATCCCTGTAGTGCCTTACATCATACTGGCATCACTAGCAAAAATAATCAAACTCTATTCCAATACCTAAAAGCGAAGCAAAGCAAATTAAAAATACAACACTAAATTCAGGACAGGCCTGAGTGGAACCCAGTGAGCAGAATATTGTTCCAATTTGACGGTGAATCCACAGTAACTACTGTGGTTTTCTGATAAGCTAGGTATTCTACTGCAGCTTAATTAACAGAATATTTCCCTAACTTACATAGGAGAAGATCACACACAAAGTATTTTTAAAATCTTACTAAAGCCAAGCTATACTGCAATTATCATTCTCTCCTACCCACAGTACCTATATTTAGTTTAATAACTGACCATAAGTCACACTACATTTTTTTTCCCCAAAAAACAGCATGACATACAAGTAATCACCCTTTCTCCCCCCATTTTTAGCACACTGTTGGGATGTAACTTTCTACTGTACTTCAGAATTCTGGACAAGCAAATCACTAAACTTTGTCTTTCTTCTTCCTGAAAAGTATTCAAAGATTCTCAGAGATGAATGAACCTCTACTTCCTAGTGAAAATATCTTTACTCAAAAGGTGTCGTTGTGTATCTTGCCAATACAGAACGGTAAGCATTTATTAGAAAGAAGTCTTACTCTGATATCATCCCTCCCCCTTTTAAAACAAAACGACGTGTTAGACATCAGGTTAATTTTATTTAATATAATATCCAAACATGAAATGCCCTAGTAAGATATGACTTATAGGTAAGTATACACAAGTTTGTATATTTCTCCTATTACTTATTACAGCATTTAATTTCTTTCTTAAGTTTAAAAAATATTTTCAGATGGAAATGTGCCTTGATAGATAACAAAAACCACCATATCTCAAGAGATTCAAAGATTATATGTCATAAAGTTACAAGTGTGATTGCATTTGAGCAGAATTGTTCCAAGCCAGTTCAAGATGAAAACGATGAAGCTGCCAATACACTGCTACTGTAGATTTTAGAACGGGATCAGTAACATTTGTAGATGAAAAGACTATGTCTGCATCTACCAGGATATATATAGACGAAGACGAGGGTCTCAGCTGTCACGCTGCGTGATCAGTTCTTCATTCCTTCCCCAACTTACACAACAATTTCATATTTGGCTTTTGAGGAAGTAAGCTCGTCCTGAACACTGCCAGGGAAGTAAGCCAAACAAAACAAATGTTCCAGAAAACAATATAGGTAAAGTTCTATTCACTCAAGTGTCTGAAGTCAGAAACAATTAGTTCATACTAATAAGCACAAAATCAATTTTTCTGTGGCAAATCTATTCCTTAAGAATAGTAAGTCTCACATGTTTTACAGGTCTTGTTACCACTGAACATATTCTTTTTTTTTTCTTTTAAGGAAACAATCCTTTTTACAGTAGGGTCTATGTACAATATGATGTTCTATATAGAAATGTTCTTTTCAAACTATATAATTAAAGTGCCACACTGATGGCAAACCATTGCTTATTTCATTCAGTATCACCATAGAGGAACACACAATATTTAAGTCCCACAGGCTTCTGTCACTCTTCAGTGAATCCAAGCATTGTATAACATCATTTACCAAGGAAGCACAGGGGAAAAAGACATTACTTAAATAGGACAATTCTGACAAGACATTTATCCGGGATCTTTCAACAATGCACATACGAAATGTTCCTGATTAGTGGAGAAAAAAAAAGCAGGCAAATTAAGTACCTTGTCAGTCCAAATAACAAACCAATCAATTACATTCTATCCAAGCCTGACAAGCAAACTCAACTTTTTGTCATAATAAGCTTATAGTAGAGACAAGATAGCTGTTCTCCTTTACTTAGGTACTCTATTGACTGCTTTATCCACATTTAAAAATCTTTTTTATAAAAGAGGTTTCCAGGATTGCCTCCGAGGATGAGTTGTGGCAGAGTTGTGTCTCATGAAGGGTATCTACACAGTAAAGTGATAAGAAAAAAATATTAACATTGAAAGATCATAGCAGCTCTGCTCTGTCTTATGAACATTTTAACATCACAGTAGTTTCAAGCAATGCTTATGCTCAAATCCAAATAGTAAAAAGACTTTCATACCAAACCTCCATCTGTAAGTGTCAGAACTTTAAACTGAGTTACATATAACATCCTTTTATCTTTTGCTCAGTACAGCTCAAGGAACAAAGGCAATCCACCACAACACAGACGGAAGAGAAATTTTTATATTATTATTTTTTACATTATAATAGCAACAACTCAATAAAAACAGTTTTCATTGTGCAAGCTAGCATTTTTTCATATTTAAAACCCACAGAAAAGTAGGTTTGGGAATGACTATGTGACAAGCACTAACAGCACCGGTACTGTGCTGACTTAAAAGAAAAATGTTTCTTTGATAGAAAAGCATTTGAAAGAAAGTTAAGACTAAAGATGTATGAACTTTCTTTCAAAATTCTACTTATTAATTCAGTACACAGGACACTTTTATCATTTCTGAAACAATGTTTTTGAGGCAATCACTCAAAAATCTCCAAAACCTTTTTTTCCTCCTCATACTTCTTGCCTCATGATGTATGTTTTTTCAAGGATGCTATTTTTATTCTTTTTTAAATAAGTACAATTCTAAAAGGGTACTTTACATTTATACTCTTTAAAACTACTTGCAATACAAGAAATTAATATAACTGATATTGTGAGACTTTCACTATAAAAAAAGTCCACATTGTCTTTGAGCTGTGCTGGCATATCAAATACATATCAGTTTTCAAAGACAGATCTATATAAAGTCTCCACCACATTTTTCCTTTTGTTTTCTACTTTGAAATATATTAAAGTAGAATTGTAAATAAAAGTTCTTTGTAAAATATGTTTAATTTTGAGTGCAAGGATTTTGAGTGTAAATATTAAAGGGATAGTAAAGAACTAGTATATGTAAATCCATTCAATTCTCACTTCATTTCTGACTTGGGACATGAACAGATTTTTAAATCTGGTGCTACAGCAGGTACACTGCTATATACGTTACAATTTTGAACTTATTAAGAAAACTGAAAAGCTGAGTGTTAAACATAAATATTTTTAACAGTCATCTTATTATAATCCCCTTCCCTTAGCTAGTGCAAGCACCTTTGTTCTGAATCACCTCAGAGTAAATGAGGTTGACAGGGGTGCACATACAAGGGCAGAAAAATGAAGAGTAGCATCAGTACACAATTTGAGATAAACTCAAGGCGTTTGTGCCTTAGGAAGCCTGCACCCACACTAGTGACTCCTACAGTGTTTCTTTATATTGAGTTTTTATTAACAGCAACATGCTGACATATTTTGAAAGACATTATTTATTTATTAATATATTAAAAGGAATTTACTTTTTAACTGCTTGGACATTGTTATCATTTCTACTGTTTTTAAAATTTCACTTGATATTTATTTTGCATGTTTTAGGGTTATCTTCACCCATCTCACCTTCAAAGTATTCTTCAGTTAAGACAAAACTACCAACTCTTTTTACACAACTTTCCAGCTAGCAACAGATTAGTAAGAGACAAAAGAATATAAATGGATAAATAAAGTAGCTTTGCTTAGCTTATAGCCCACAAGCTCAGCTAATAAATTGACTGCTGATTTGGAAAACTACTTACTAAAACTTTTTCCTGGGACTTCTCATACTGTGATTTCTTTCTTTCTGTTCTGTTCTCAAATTTTGCTTTCTTCTTGCCCCTGTGTTCCACCTCCTAACCCTCTCTGATGCAAAGAACTGGGCCCATTCCTACATATGCTTAACAAATTCCTGGCACTTACTCAATTATGATCAAATGCATTATAAAGGCTTTGAATCACAGAATGGTTTGGGTTGGAAGGGGCTTTAAAGATCATCTAACTCCAACCCCCTGTCGTAGACAGGGATGCCACCCACTAGATCAGGTTGGCCAACGTCCCATCTTGAGCACCTCCAGGGATGGGGTGTCCCACATTGCAGTGAATTGAGACCCTTATACGTTCTCATTTCTACTAGTAGCAGTACCCAAATCTGCCTGGAGTATCTGAACTTGCATTTTCACACTTAGTTGAGAAAAGGATTTATGAACACAAAAATCTGAAGTCTGACAGAAAAACTGAACAGTCTTCCTATCTTTCTCACTAGCCGATGCAACAAATATCATATAGAAAGAAGCACCCTGGGTAACAGGAATAGCTGATTTCGAGACAGAGGTTCTCAATTGCATTATTTTGTCCTTTAGAAGAGTTGTTTTCTACCAGCTCTCCTTCACCCCAGAACAAAAAGAATTATGAAAGCACTTTCCTTGAAGTTCTAATACAAAGGGAGAGAAAAATACAGGCCCCTCTCAGTCTCCCCCTAATGTACATGTGGCCATATCTGCTCCCTTCTCCTCAGTTAAGTAAATATTATATAGTAGAGGGGTCCGTGTGTATGTGCAGATTTCCATTTTGCAGGAATTTACAGCACAAGAAACACTACAAATTATTTCATTACTTTCTAATGGATTTTACACAAACAGAGTGCCTTTGGCAAAGCTATCAAAAAGTATAAATTGCAACCAAATGTCCAAATCTTATGCTTAGTATTAATGATTTTGAGAATACTTGTTTTTTTTTTTTTGTTTGGTTTTTGTTTGTTTGTTTGTTTTGCCATTTTTATGTTTGATTTCATCGGTTTATATGTCTATTCAGAGAACGTTTTTCACTGTTAACTGGGCAAAAGTAAAACACATTTTCAGCCACAATGCAGATTCAGTTTATCTTCAAAGGTCTGAAGGTAGGAAAGTGTTTCAGCATAGAATATGAATTCTGAACCATTAGGACGTTCCCACCTTGAAATTCTAGCAAGCTTAAAGAGGTATTAAAGGGTGCTGACAAAGACCAATTTTAGAAGGCAAAAATCTGTGTCTGCAGTTAGCACCAAACCACCTGAAGGTGACACAAGTAATAAGCATTTAAAGATTTGATCTGCTCAAGGTACACCTCTTGATCCCAAGAATTAATGTGTGGAATACACAACTTTATTAAGTGCATGAGAGTTACAGAGCTCTTTACTGGGGGCAGAGGGAAAAGGGAGAGGATAAGGACCCCCAAAATAATAATGTGCTATGTGTCTTCTAGACAATGGTCACTGCTTAGATCCTCTTCAGAATTGATCAAGCTATAAATATTAATGGATGTTTCCTGAATGGTTACTTACATCTATTTGTTAATATACAAACTCACTAGCCTGCCAAGAAGTTTTCTGCAGGACAAACCACTACATCATCAGTAATAGGAAAATTTTGTTTCATTCACGTAGCCTACACACTGGAGCATAAGTAGTGACATTTAGAGGTGGTCACTGTATAAACATGCTTACTGAGGTAAACAAAAGTATAGCATTAGTCACTATGTCCAATTTAAAACAAGTGAAGCACATATTTTCAATCTATTTCAAAGCACAAAAGAAACTATATATCCTATACAAAAGATTAAGTATCAGTATCACATACATGAAATGATTTCATTCAGTTATAAAAGTGTCATTTTCCTTCGTTCTGCAATGTCTTTGTGAATACAAGCTTTGAGAACCCATGGAAAAAAATTCAGTCAATACACTCAATACTCTACATGAAACCCAGCTTTCTCTTGTAAGTGACTGCATTTACAGACCTTGTCACAACAAGGTCCTTGATGTTATCGAAGCAATTTCAAGATACTTTAATCACCGGCAAAACTCAGTAACCTGACAAGAGAAATCTGGGCCAAGAAGATTTCAGTAACTTGAAAGGAAGGTTATTGACTGATGTAATTTCATTTGGATGTGACTGAATCCAATTGATCTGCTTTTTGCAATGCATATCTTCCCTCTGCAGCTGTTGCTATCTGATTCAGCGTGGAAGTGCAAGGAGTGACTATCCCTTTCCACTTCAAGCAAAACTCTTCCTTCCTCCTGCTATTATTTCAAAAGAGCACACAAGGAAAGCATTTTCAAGTTTAAACTCTGTACATGCTGTAAGGAAAAATATTCATCTAAATGCTACGCCATGAATTTGAGTCTTGGGACTGCAAGCATATTCATTAACTGGTTAGAAAAAGAGGTTGTAAAACAAACATTTTTTATTGTTTACCAAAATACTGAGTTAGGGCTTGTAAAACATGAGGTCATAACACAGTACAAAATTTATTCTCAATCCCAACTGCACTATATCATGTAATCCACGTTGTAGCAGATTGTACATATTTTCAGATGAGTACTTTTGTATGCAATGAGAATAATAATTTATAAATACAGATATGTTGCACTTATGAAATCAAATCTTCCAACATAAGTTTGGTTTACAACAGTTCTAATAGAAAATACGTATTAGCAGAAACTTCACATGTGATATTAAGTTTAAATAGCATACATCTTAGGTAGAAAAAAATATGGTATAGATGGGAGTTAACAAAGCCTTTAGGATAAATGCGTGGGCCACCATAAATCCTATTTGTGTAGCCTGGTGTGCTGCTGAACACCAGATACATTACATTTAATGTAACAGTAACGTTTTTTCAGAATTAAGGGGAATACAAATTGAGACACACACACCTCAAACTCAGAGTGGTTTGCATGTATGCTTATTCTCTAATGAAGATATATTCTCCAAAATTCAGTGCAGCTCTTACAACTCTTTTTTTTTTTTTTTTTTTCTTGAGGTAATTTTAACATGTTCACTTTCTTATACATTGTAGAAATTTAATAAAGCTGGTAAGGAAAATACATCACATCTAGATGACAGAACACTTACTTTAAAACTATATCCAAATATTTATCTTAAAATATTCTGAAAGAACCTGTGACTAAACTCTTTTCACACACTGGTTACTGTTTTCTGCTTATTTCCAAACATGCATTGAGTGAGATAACATCTCCACTACAGTTTCCATAGTAATCATATATTTATAAGCTTGCATCATAACTCAATTCTTCAGCATTACATTACAGCACCAAACTGCTTTCTTCCAACACTACAACTTTTATCAAATCAGGATTTAACTTCAGTCATTTTATCCCTCATTCAAGAAGTGATCTTTTTCAAAATAACTTGAGTAACTGAATATTGCTGAATAACATACTTGTTATATGATAATGAAACTGTATCTGAATCAGGATGTGGCAATAGATGTTGCCAGCAATATGCAACTGGTAGGCCAACTTCTTAAAGAGTACAAAACAGAATTCATCAAAGGTGTCTCATTTTAACGAATGACTAAAAACCAAAACAAAATTCTAAATGTTAGTCATAAACACTGCTGTTTAAATATAAAATTCTGTTTTATGTTAAAGAATATACTAAAATGCCTTTCAATCTCTGTTTAAATGACTAATAGTAATCTCCCTTATAATACTGTGATACAGGACAAATTTATCGATGAATAGGGGTATAAATAACCCAAAAGTAACAACATGATAAAGTCAGTGAGATGCAACTAAAATTCTCCTGAAACAGCACCTTCTCCAAAGCAATGCCTTTACCAAATGCTCCGTTTTCACAGTTTGCATGCTGTCTTGGTTTTGAAAGTGAACAGATTGGAAGTCTTATTAAATGCGTATCTACTCTGACAGCAAAGTTACATAGTATGTTTAATTATTTCACCCAACAAGATGGATTTAACATGCAAAGATGTCAAACCAACAAACGAAAAGGCAAAGGCAATGTAAGCACAGCCATTCAAAAAGCTATTTCAACTATGGAAATACATGCCAATTTGGTTTAAGGACAGAATATTTTAATTTTGACTGTGTGAAAATTAGTCTTTTATAACAAAATGTTTTCCTTCTTAAATAATTGAAATGCCTCTTCTCAAAAGCTTTAAGAATATAAAGCCATCTATAGTGACAGGAACATTCAGTGTGCTGTGACACAGCATGCTCCCAACACATATTCCCAGAGGACCCACAACACAACCCTCAGCATCAACAACTTCATCTGCATGATCCCAAAGCAGGCTAAAAGCCTTTGGATTCTGTTAATTATAATAATTAAAGGTCATCTTCCACACAAAATTACGTATTGCATAAACAATGTGCAATTAAGACTTAATCTATCAGTAAAATAAGTTAAAAGTATAGCCTCAAAAAAAGTTTACATTTTATATATTACACAATTTTATTATTTTTTTTTTTATGAGTACTGCCACTTGCAGTTTCTGTTACTGTGAGATCTGTGTACTTTCAGTACTATATAAATATACTAACATACTATTAATCTTACTGATCAAAACACTTATTGGAAATAAAAAACTTCTTTCAAATATAAAACTGGCTTTTGCTTATTATTGTTACTGTCAAGATACACCGTGAGAAATATTTTAATTAGGAGAGTTATAATACTGTGAATTAGATTATTAGATTCACAGCTATTAAAAAGAAAAAATGAATAGTCTTCTACAACCAAAAAATGGACCAAAAGACAAAAGGTGGAAAGTATCCAGCTTCCAGTTCAGTATATTAAATAACATCTAAATAATTTCGCTGTTTGTTTTTATGGAGAAGTAGACAAAGTCATTTTTGTGGGTTGATTTTATCATGGGGGAGAGATGACTTCTGACATGAAAATCTAAATTTCATTCCAATGTCTAAGTTTTAACAATCAACAGTCACCGCCATGGTCTAAAGGAGCTGCAGAGCCACCGGACTCTATGGTGTCACACCACTGTTAGTGAAAATGCAGGCTTAAGCTGCTAAGGCAGACATCAGTTATCGATGGTTTATTGGTACCAGTGAAGCATTTAGAACCTCCTGTGTGACTTTAATGTGTTAAGATCCAAGCATGACTATCAGAGTGCCACAAGACAAGCCAAAGCAGGAATTTTGGTTTCCAGCTCAGCCACTCTATCAAGCATGTATCTAAAAAGCAAGCTGCTCCACTATAGGTAACAGGTATCATGATAGCCATTCATCTCAGACTAAAACACAGATTCAGTTTGAAGAGATAAGCAATGTATTTTTCCTTCATTTTTAAAGTAACTGCTTCTCTGAGACACATTTATAGGCTTTCTTCCTCCCCAAACTCCCACTACTAAAACCCTTAAAATTGCCTAACAGTTCTGCTGTGAACCATTCTAGTCTCTAAAGCATCACCTCTTTACCAAGCTGCTGTACAGCACAGTTTAAAATCTGTACTACACTTACTGGAGTGACTGTGAAATGCAGAAATCAATTAAGACCAGGTTCTATTTATAGTTCAGCCTGGGAAGATTAATGACACTACTGGAATTTTATTGGAACATTGTGCCCAGAGAACAAAAGGAAGTGTAAGTACAGTCTCTTATCACTGCTACAGTTTAAAAATTACAGAAGAATTTACTGCTTCATCATGAACACTACTAAGGGCTGCATCGCAGCTTTGGAAAAGAAAACCTTGTTAAAGGAACTGTGAGGCAGAATCTTGCAGGTAACTCTGACCAGGTGACAGGACTGATACTTACATGGAAATCTACCCACAGATCAGGAATATACATTCCACTGTGCAGATCAGGAAATCCAGCAGGTCTGACTGCTTAAGCAAGAAGCTTCTTATCGAATTAAACATGCAAAATAAGTGGTGGTAACACATAAGAAATGAAAGCTAGTACAGGTTACACAAGGGAAGTATTAAGTCGTTTGAGCACTTAAAAAGACAAAATCCAGAAGCAAAATCCTAGATGAATACAACAAGAAACAAACAAACAAACAAAGGAGTTCTACAAGAACATCAGCAGTGAAAAGAAGTTCAGAGAAAATATGGACTGGTTTTCAAGTGACACCACAGAAGGGACTGATTTACTAAACATCTTTGTGCACAATGCCTCAGCCTGCTCAGTAAAAACTCGCTTCCAGACTTCCACACATACCAGTGTGACACAGGGAAGAGAAGGACAGCTGATAGCTGGAAAGTAACAAGTCAGCATCTATTCAGGCTGAATATATTCGTATCCATGGGGATTATCCAACAGTTGTAAAAGGGATGCCTGCTACCTCTGTCAGTCTCTTGTGTAAGATCTAAGAAACATCATGGCAATCAATACAAAAAATGCTAAGACATTACCATCTTAAAGAGCTAAGGCGTGCTCTTTAAAAAAGGGCAGTAAGTAGGACCTAGAAAGCCATAGGATGGTCAGCCTCACTTCTGCCTCAGTAAAAGATCAAGGAGCATGTCCTCTTCGGATATGTTTTCAAATACATGAAGAACAAGAAACTAACCCAGAAAAGTTATTTAAGATTAACTAGAGTAGGTTAGTCATGCTTGATCAACTTTCCTTACTTTTCATTGATGAAATGATTGGCAATGTGAATGAGGGATGAGCAGTGGTGGTAACATACCAAGTATGCACAGCATAAGGCTTTTCAGCCTCCTAAGCATTTGCATTACTAAGTTAAATACAAGGTTGGATGCATTGGTTGAAAAACAGCTGGACTGCTGGGGTCAAAGAGCAGCAGACAATGAATAGCTTGAGATCTGGATAATGTCCATTAACAGACAAGCTACCACGGGTTGATTTGGGGGCTAACAGACTGCCATCTTTAATAAAGATCACCATAATGAGACCAAATTCACCTTCTGCAAATTTGTGAAAGGCAATAATTTAAGAGTGGTTGGAACATTGAACAGTAAAGCTTCAATTTACAATTTGCTCGAGAAACTTGAGGACTAGATCAGTAGAAAACTGTGAAGTTCACCAAGAACTGTGAAATTTTGCATTGCAAGAGAATAGCCCCATTATTCGGACCAGACCGAGAACCAACTGTCACAGTCACAGGCCTGCTAAAATAAATCGGGGGTAAATATCAAACTCTGTATGATTCAGCAAAAGTGGAGTCAGCAAATCAAGGGAGGTTATTATTTCTTTATACACAGTGCTAATGAGACCAAGCTTAAAATACTGTAACCAGTTTCAGGCCACCGAAATCAAGAGTTGGTAAGAAAACAAGAGTTCACTTAATACCTACCAAGATGGCAGCAGGGACTACAGCATACAACTGGCAAGGAGAGGCTAGGGGGATCAGACACCATTTAGTCCTGAAGAGAACACACCAAGGGGTGAGGCAGGGGGATCAAAGTGCAGTCCACAACCCCTCCAAGAGCAGTTACAATGGCAGTGCAGCCAAACTCCCCTCAGTCTGACTGGTGTCACATGGGTTGACTGACACAAGCTTGGGAGGCTCAAAGGGGACATTAGGAGAAGCTTCTTTGTTACAAACAGTGAGGTACTGGGAGAGCTTATGCAGTGAGGAGACTTAAGACTCAGCTTATCACAAACACAGATTACCTGCCCTGCTATTCGTAGTGCTCCCTGAAAGGAAGACAAAGCTATAGGGCCACTACAGGTCCTTCCTACATTTAGGAAGAACCCTTCCCACATTTAATGGTCCTTCCAAACCATTACACAACTGCCTTTCTCTCCTTCTAAAGTTTAGTTCTGAATAACCTAACAGAATAATGATTAGGCAAAACAGTTTTAGCTCTGCTGTGCAGTTTGAGATACTAGGTCAACATTTTTTCATAGGAAATTTGTCATCAGTGCCCCTAATTACCAAACCCAGGAGCTGGCCAGCAGTGTGGTGACCTCGGTTCCTCAACAACAGCATGGGGTCAGAAAGAGCCTGCAGACCTACAAGCTAGATGGGAAACAGTCAAGCAAGAAATTATGATAATTTGTTCTCAATATTCTAAGCACTTTCATTTCAGGTGCTGGAAGAGTAATCTCTACATCTGCCATCACTTCTAAGTATTGCTGACTCCTATGATCAGAACAGCAAGCAGCTATGTTGAAAAAAATTGTAATGCTCAGATTCTGGGTCAATAGTGGATTTCTGTCAGTTACAATGAATAGCAAGATTTTATTTTTTTTTCCACAGCCCTCTTGAAGACAGCATTTGACCATCCACATGCCAATACTTGATTTCTAAGAGGTGTCCAAGACTGATTTATAATCAGTCGCATTTTGCAAAAGTAGCAAAATACTGTGCCCCTGATGCCATCCTAAGCTAAGACTCAAAGGTACTTGTACAATAAAGGCCTTTTTCTTTGATGAAAAGCAATTTTATATTCTACTGAAACCTACGAAGTATAAACATTTCACCAAGTAAAAGCTGAGAAAAGATTGCGTTAAAACCTTAGAAGTTTTAGTTGCGTAACTGTGAGCATACCTAAAGTATATTTGTAGCCATCAAAAAAAAAAATGGTATTACTTGTGTATATTTATATTTACAAACCTGCAATAAAAAAAAACTTACACATGAAATGGCCTAACTAAAAAAGTTCCTACATGCATTTACAAACAAAATACAAAGTCAGAAAACTATGGAAAAAACAATGTATTTGTTTGCTCACTTGCACAACACACACATATACACTCTTCTGTATTTTAAAATACATATCTTAATACTGGGAGGTTTTTTGTTTGTTTGGTTGGTTGGTTGGTTGGTTGGGTTTTGTCCTCAAAAGGCCAGAAAGTTTTTTCAAAATGCCCATATCAATACAAAATTGGCTGACTGACGTAGAAAGACAAGATTGATATGGAAAAGCTGAGATGTGTTTTGAAGTACATTTGCTTTACTTACAATGTACATTTTTCACAGATTTCCTATTATACTTTCTCAAATAATTATTTTTAAATATTTGTTTTTAAAACTTTCTAAAAACAAGTCTCTGAATGAATAAGAACTAAGAATAGAATAAGAAATACACAAAACCCTTAGGAATTACTGTTCCTTTTCAAACTATTTCTGCAGCATGCAATAATTAGTGATAGTTTTTCCAAATTAAGCCATAAGTTAACAAATATGTATAAACAGATACATTTACATTTATGTAAGAATCCAGTTATATACAAAAGAATCATACATTGCTTCTGAAAAGAACTATTTACAACAAAAAGTGTTAAGTGTCACATAATATTCTGTGCCACAGCTGAAGATTCAGATGTCATCCATAAACCTTAAAAGCAATGACAATGACTACTTAATTGTTTTAAATGCTAATAACTAACAGATTAATGCTAATAATTAACAGATTCTCTATGTAATGCACATATATTCTCTACGCACAATATATCTCTATGTGCACAAGTAATGCACAATAATTCTCTATGTAACACTCTATGAAAGCATACTAAGAAGCAGAGAGTTGCAGAGCATCTAAATATTACATAATAATTTCTAAGAAAATGAAAAAAAAATCAGTGAAATAATACCATGACATACAATATAACACATATACCTGTTTTCCCTCAAACAAGATAGAAGGGAACCTCTGACAAAATTATTTTATTATGACAAACAGGGAAGTCAAAGACTTTTTTTCAGATTTTTTAGCAATGTTATTTGCATTGCAGTCTTGAATATTACTTTCAGTAGGTTCATCAACAACATTGTGTAGAGAAAGCATGAAGTGTGGTTTGTTTCAACTGAATCAAAAGTTGCAGTAACTTTTTTAGATAAAAAACTTTATTAAATATTAAATTTAGATCTATTTTAATATATACTCTCATTGTATTATTTCTTGCCAGTGAGGTCTCTAAAAAGAAATATAAAGCAAAACAAGTCAGTAGGGTGAACTGATGGCTCACTCAATGCCATGCTGGGTACAAAACAAATCAAATTATTTTTCCATTTTACCACTCCCCTAAGCTTTTATTACTACTGTGGTTGGGCACTTTCAACCAGATCTCTTCCACAGTACTGTTCCCTCTGAAACATGCCAACAAAATCTAATATTCAGTGGAGGCAGAAATTGAACTGCTTTTTAATTAGTAACAGGCTTGAGTGCCTTTCTAATAGTGAACCAATACATTTCTGTCTTCAAAATATGAATTTGGGAACAAAATATGAAATAAGATCAGGTGTCATTCTGCACAACTTAGGACAGTGCAAATCTGGCCTTTTGCCTTAGCAATGGTCCTGGTCAGTCTGTAATGCCTCTGTACCCCACTTTTCCTTTTCACTGTTTTTGTTTCCTCTCAAGAAGCAAACACAGACTGTGAATGACCAGTTGGAATGATGGATATGTGAAAGGTAAAAATAATGGATACAAAGAAGTTAAAGAATTTGACCTGAAGAACTATCAAGTGCTTGAATCTGTGACTGTGATAAACTGATTTCTGAAGTCTCTTCTTTCTCACTTATTTTTTTGGGAACAGAGGAAAATGAAAACACCCCAAATGAGGCCTAGACTAGTCTACCTATTTTTGAATTCATTGGTCAAGATAGACAAAAGGTACCATGTAACATCACAGAAAGTATATAAAAACCTGGAGACATAGAAACTCAGCCCAAAGGTTGTTCATGGAGGACAATTAATCGATATATATTTGATTAGTTAAATCATATAACTAACATTTTTCTGGATTCAGAAGGTAGTGTTTCTAAGTATGCAAACTGAATACATTATAAGTAATTACATAAGCTATGCTAATTATGGTTTAGCACTGGCTTTTCATTAATGCTTCCTGTGAGGTGTGTTTTTTCTTGTTCTTTCTTTTAAAACACAAGCATTTTCTTGTCCAATTAAGAGTTTTACTAATATTTTGATCAATCAGGAAAACACAAAAATAAAAAAACAACAAAGCAGCAGAATCAATCTTTTTCTATTTGGTGTACTTTAGTACATAGCGAATTTTTCGAATCATAGAGCGATATATATGAACATAAAAAACACCATAGAGGCCACCAAGTCTAGCTTATATCCTACGCCTCTCAACTTTTAAACAATTTTGGTAGAAATTGTTTTAAAACAACAACACTGCACATGCTGATATTCAAATGCTACCACTAGGAAGCCAACAGGAAGGGAAAAAAACACCTTGAAGGAGGCTTGGGGGTGAACATGTTCTTCTATCAAAGAGAACTTTTATAAGTAGAATATTTATCCTCTGCCATATAGACCAGTAAAGCAGCTGAAAATATACCATTTTTTCAGTCATCCACTGCCCATCTCTGCTCTGACGACTCTACCATAGCAAACCTCTCTCTCAACATAAGCTTCTTATGCATGACTCCCTCTCCCAAGGTCTTTCAACAGTTTCAGGACCTCAGTACCTCTCCTTCTTCTGACCATGATCCACGTAGTTTTCTTTCTCTAAGCAGCCCAACCTTTTTCTTTCAAGCCGTGGAACCTAAACATTTTGTATTTTGCTCCCACCATGATCCATCTCTGCATCCGGCAGTGGGTATCACTCTTTTTGCCCAGATAACCACAGCTCAAGGATTCATCTGTCTATGACCCAAGGCCATGTTTTCTATAGCATATCTGCATGAGCATTTGGCTTTACCAAGAAAACAAGTTAAAGATGTAAGAGTATAGAAGTCAAACTGCTAGGTAAGTAAAACATTTCATTGCATCTGTTGATTTAAAATGGTATACAGTAAGTGGCTCAATAAAACATAAATAAAAACATGAAAACCATGAGAATGCAATGGAGAAACTGAAGACACCAATTCAGCAAGATCAGAATCAACCTGTTCCAAGGAACAACAGCAGCTGGAACATCTCCACCTTACCAATGGCTGCCTGACCATTCATCGGATGTCTGCAGTGGGTCTGATACTCACACCAAAACTCGGCCCAGCAACATGCTAGTCCTCACCATATGTAATCACACAACTGCAATCACGTATGTTATGTATATCTATGCAAACGCACAACTGCAATCATCTATGTGACATATACCCTGGCTGCATCTGCATATGACAAAAGGCGACCGAAGTGACACAGCAGGGGGCTAGCTACACACTGCCCAAATTCACTGTCTCCTCTTATTCTTCTTGTGTACCACCTATCCACTCTGCATCTGAATCAAGCAGACTTCATGTACCAGTCACTGGCACCACAGTTAGGCCATCTCACATAATGCTGCTCAAAGCACCACTGACAAAAAATCTAAAAAAGAGCTGTAGCAAGGCTCTACTAGTTCTGAGGAAACTGTTCCTCTCACAATATTCCTAAAGGCTTCCAACTTTCCAGACTGCATCAAATTGACATGGATGTATTTCTTTTCTATCCTTGGGAAAGAAAGGGAGGTCTCTGATTAAAAACTTCACAATTCACTTTTCTCCTTAAAGACCTACATGCATATTTGTTGTGCAAATATGGCACAACATATTAGGAACAACAATAACAACCTGGGAAATCCAATGCACTTGCCCAAAATACCAAAAACATTATCATTAACATTTTTCCTGAAAAGAGGCAGTGTATCAAGGGTACATGAGAAATATGGAGAATTTTGAGTTGGAATTATTAAAGTATTACAAGCAGTAAGAAACAGAAAATGGGGTCTGGTACTGCAACTGCCACCACTGCCCAGCATATCTAACTTTCATATGTACCAGTGCCAGCTGCAGACCTTCAGAGTAAGCTTTGATGTGGTTCAGTCATGAACATTTCATTTGAGCATTTCAGCATTCTTTTTTTGCTGCCTGTAAGCAAACTCTTTATAATTCAATCATTGTATAGAAGTATCCTGTGCATTATTCATGATTCTTGGCGAAAGCGAGTGGTTAGCTTCCACTGTTTTAGAAACAAAAATAGTAATGCGACATTAAGTTGACAATAATACCATTTTGAACAGTATCCCTAACATATAAAGCCTAGCAGCTTCACGTAAACATTTTTGCATATAGTAGGCTGAGAAAGAGTACTTCAAATACTTTTAATATGAATGGAAATACATTGAAAATACTGTGCTGCTTAATTTCAGAATTTTATCAATCTTCATTACTAAAAAAGTAATTAATATTTCATATACATTTGTTATATATGAAATTTAAGACATAAAAATGAAAGGAAATGAATTTTTCCTAAAGCATCTCATTAAACAGTGAAACTAGTTTTGTATGAAAATGAAGATAATATTTTCATTAGAATGAGACAGAACAGGTATAACAACTTCCCCAATCATTAATTGAAGTTTCAAAATAAAGAACTGGCCTTTAAAAAAAATCAAATCTTTTGTGATTTCTGTGGGAAGTAGTACCAACTGAAAAAAGAGAGAATGATAAGTAACAATTACTATAAACTTTATCCACATTTCCTTTCCCACAAGATGCAAAACACATTGTTATGAACTCCCAGCAATCAAACAAACCGACACAGGCTGATGTGCCATCTTCTCCATCTTCTTTCAGAGAAGAATTGGGATGAAATGACGGTACACAGAACACAGGAATGCCTAGCAAACAGTTTATAATCAACTATGCTGACCATTCCACACACGTGCACACCCAGATATGCTTATCAACAGCCTACACACAGATACATGCTGCTACATACAGGGTGAAAATGAGGCCAGAATAGTTTTGACACACCTTAGGAATGAATGGCTAATGAGCACACACTATTCAGATCAAGTCTTCAAGAAACTATGATTTGTATCAGCAAAAAACCCTCACAGTTTGGGGTCTTCTGACACACCACAGAAAGCCAGTTCGCCCAATCCCACCTTTGTTTGCAATAAATGGGGGAATCCTATCTCTGAGCAAGGATGACAGGGGCACGGTTTACCTTTATGGACAATTGATAGATGTTTTTTCCCTCTACACCTGAAGCACCAGTTCTGGGCTCCCCTGTACTAGAAAGGCAATGGGCTTACTAGGTTAAGCCAGCAAAGGGACGATGAACATCAAAGGGACTGGAGCATCTGTCATATGATGAAAGGCTGAGAGGGCTGGAAGTGTTTGGTCTCAAGAAGAGAAGGTTCAGTAGGGAACTCCCTCTAGTATTAGAAACATTTTTGTTTGTTTGTTGGTATTTGGTGTTGTTTGTTTTGTTTTACTGTGAGAAAGGTCAAACAGAACAGGCTGCCCAGAGAGGCTGCAGAGGCCCCAGCCTCGGAGGTATTCAAAACCCAGCGAGCCCCTGCTTGGGGAAAGCCGCTCCAGCTGACCTTGCTTTGAGCAAGGGGACTGGGAACCAGCTTTAGAGGCCTCTGCCAATAGCAGCTATTCTGTGATTCTGCCTTGAATAAAAGCAAAAGTGGTTCAGATGAGCCTTTCAGAGCTAAAGAAAATTAGAGTCCTGCAGTTTACTTATTGTTCTTTAATGTGAAAAACTAAGATTACCACAGGAGTTTTAAAAGCCCGTAGGTTTTCTTATCTCCTTTTCACAGCTAGAGCTATTAAAAGAACTGTCAGTAGGTACCAGCAGACGACAGGCTGTTTTTATGTAAATTTAAACAATTTTACTAAGACTGGTTGCAAAGTAACACTTTTTTTCCCATTTCATTTGCTTTGTATATTAAGATATTAAACCGCTGCTTTCCCACTTTTTACATACCAGTAATGGCACAATCTTTCCAAAATGCAGAATGTCAGTTATCACTGGATTGATTCACAACACACAACTGGACTACTAAAACTGGCACTATTGATTTTACCCATGCAAAACCTAAAACCTTACCAGATACAGCATTTCCTTTAAAGTAGACATTAAATACTTTTTTCCTCGGATGCTTAACATCCCTCCACAGACTTCCACATTTAACAGTTACAAATTAGTCCTCATCAAGCCAGAAAAATCTAGAAGTTGCTCTCTTTTTCTGTCATTTAATGTTAGATAGTCTTCAAAACTTAAGCTAATGGATTTATAAATAAGGTTATTCCTGATGCAATTTCTCATCCTGTCACTGAACCCAGTTTGTTATTCTTTTTGAACATCTTCAAAATTTATCTATTCTTTTTCAGCATTACTTTCTTGGTCACACTGTGTATCATCCTCAAATACCTTCATCCTTCCTGCTCTGAGTCTCAGCATAGTCAAATAGTACTGCAAAAATACACCCCATTAGAAAGTCATGACCAAAACAGTCTCTAGACTGGAAATGAGAAGTCCACTGAAATTCTAAATTTGACTTTCAAGTTCATAGAGTTTAAACTTTTTTTATTATTATTATTATTTTAACTGCCTTTTACCAGGCATAAGCCACAAGCCAGTGCTCCCATGTGGTTCTGCTGATCTGCATGCTCTGCACTAGATGGAAAAATGCAGACAGGAGTCTCATCCATTCTCTTTTATGTTTTATTTGCCTTAATTGCCGCGCAGAGATGGGATATTAAATAAGTGGTCCATATCACAAGGTCCAAAGAGACTTCCATTTTGAGGCCTAGAAAGGCATAATATAGGTATACCTATGAAACAGAAGATTTAACTCCTCTCCTATATTTCCCTAGGTGGCAACATCAGGACCAGGCATAATTTGTCTCTGAATTTTAGTAACAAGAACACTTTAGAAAGCTCTTCAAATTCATGAGATTTTTAAATCTAAGGATAAACCTCGGCTGCCTTTTACACTGAAGCATGCACTTTTATTCATACAGTATTTTCTTACCAAATTATAATCAAGCTTCTGCTATGCAATTTTGGTGCTGCTATTGCCAGCTTTTATTGCTGTATTAAATTGTTAGCAAACAGCTAAAGGCTGCCAAAACAATTTAATCATACCTATTTCATTTTTAATAGTCTTTTGTAAGGAACAGCTCTGAAATTATTGTTTAGATATTATGGTCAAATAAATGGCAACAAATTTTATCAATTATGTTACAGCTTTGGGATTTTTGCAATTAATTTAGGAAATTCTATAAAATGAAGGCTGTTAGCTATCAGTCCACTGGTATCACTGAATTATATTTGTATTTACTTCTCTCTATTCCAGCTAAAACTGAGCAATACTTCAAACTTTTAAGTACCAGTACTGCATTCCCCTTTGACTATCACTACCATTTCAACTGCCTCTTAAAACTCTTAAAACCAGAAACGCCTCATCAAATGTGTTTTACCATATGTGGGATGCTGAAGGTTTCATAAAGTCCTGAAAGTGCTATCAGATGCTACAGGGTTTTTGTAAGACACACCCCACTATTAAAACCAAACTGTACATAATAACTTATAAATAATAAAACTTAAAAATAATAAACTTAAAATAATAAAAAGTTCAGGGTTAGTCGTCCCTGTTCACTTTTCACTACAAATCTTTAAAATACATACATTATTTCAGTTTTAGATTTTAACTTAATGTTTCAGATTTCAAGGGTGGTTTTTTTTTTTATTTCAAATGAAAAACTGAAGTTTCAGCCCAGAAATGACTGAAGATTATTTTGACTTCCTGTCAACTGCAGCATGTCTTCTTGACCAACCAATAAATGATGTGACAGCAAACATGTTCCAACTTCTCTCTCAAGTGAATCTCTAAATTCATTTCTAGTGCCCCCTAAGGGAAACATGCAATGATACCAGTAATTACCCAACACATTAAAACTGGATGGGAGAAGGATAAAAAGAAATGAAATGCCAAGCTGTGTTTTAGGAGGATATAATTGTACACAATGCTAGATATAAGCAAGGCTTTTCATCAGTTCTGAAACAGGAAATCAAAAGTTGCCAAATGATGCAAGAACCGTAGCTTCAAACAAGTAATTTTTTCCTGTCCAACCACTCTTACATGTATTACTTCAGATGCAGACAAGCTCTTGTACGATACCAATGTTTTCCCAATCCATAAAAATGTAGCCTTTTCCAAGCGACAAATGCTGACCTTTCAGTGTGTTACGGTTGTTCATACTTTGCTCTCTTCTACAGCAATTTCTAATAATATAAATCAAAAATGACATACAGAAATAAGTGTACTATGCTCTATAGCTGATGTGTAAGGTCTCTGTGATAGCTAATTAGAAAGGATGCTTTGCTGAATTATCATACTTCAAATGCAATTACTGCAGAGCACCAACATAAATTAACCTTACAGAACAAGGCGTTCAATACTGTCACTGAAGATACATACATTTCCCTTCCCCCATAATCAGTAAAATTCAATATGAGAAACAATGAACATCTAGAATGGCTTTGTTTTTATCTTCAGAAGAGAATAGTGATTTCTGTAATAGAATTCAAATGCTTGGCCACCCTTCTTCTACTTTCCTAACCTAACTTTTGTTTCCTTTTAATGAGAAAAGGGAAAGTCAGCAAAACAAAATGTCACCATTAAATCATTTCACAGCATTTTGTGTCAGAAATGTAATGGAAAATGCGCACATCACAGGAAAGGTTACTGTTCTTCCAGAACATCTTTTCACTTGGTTCAAGGCACATCCCTCTACATAACTGTGCAGACACAACTGATGGTTGTTCTCCCTGGGCTTAATTTGGCAGTTGAAGGATTGTGGCATTTTCATGGAACCACTGTGCAGTGATTTTAGTGGTTATCTGGCTGAAAGTGATGCTATGATTTAGAATAATTTCTCTATTTACGTGCAATGGTAAAAGTCAGTTACGACACCATACTCCAGTGTTAGCTTATACTTTACTGCACATTTCCTTAATATGGCATCACATCGGAACTCAGAGTCAGAAGGAGAGCAATTTATTGTTTGTGTTCCTCAACAGTAAACTACGTATGGGATAAAAAAGCATTGTTATACTTAGTTTAACTGACAATTCTGAGAAAAGGAATAAGAAAATTGTTCAGCCAGTTAATCAAAGAACTGAAAATTAATTTACGCTTGACCTTTACATTGTTACAACCAGTGATATGAAAAAGAGAACATACCCGTATTAGTTTCTGCTAAAAGCCTTTAGATATTCTTGAAGCAAACATAAGTGTTTTGTTTTTTTCTTCCATATCCTTTCTATAGCCTTTCTTTTCAATGCTAAGTGAACCTATTAGGTGTTCCTCAATATGAAGCCAAAGAGAAGCTTGAAAATTTAGCTGCAACCGTATTCAAGACAGAATGGCAAAATTCTTGAATTGTATTTTTCTCATCTTCTTATGACAGCAATATGCAAAGAACATTTGTTCAAATTACATGACTTCTAGACAAAGAGCAAGTATAAAAAAAACCATTTGAAGGTAGACATTTAGAAAAAAATCTGAACAAGAATGAGATTGTTATAAAGTAATGACGTGCTACCTGAAACACTCAGTGATACTGAATTCCTATTTTAGTACGGAATTTTGTCGATGGCATTTTGAATGGCCTTAAACAATTCAGACATAAAAACATTTTTTACTGATATGAGAATATAAAGGAAACACACAAAGTGATGTCAGTAATAGTGATGATCTCAGTCACTCCAAAGAAGTTAGTTTTATTAATTGTAAGGCAAAACAAAAACCTGAATCTAGCCTTGGATACAGTACATGACAGATGTTTTAAAAGAAAAAATAATCACAAAAGTTATGTAAAAGAAAAACAACAAAATGAATAATTACTTTAGTCTAGATTATTCAATCTGTAACTTCAATGGCTACAACAATATGGAACCAAAGTTAGACCATCAACTGCAGACAAAATTAAAAATGTAACTGATACAAAAACTATGCTGAAATACAGGAACAATGCAGACACCTAGCACTCTGCTCCTTTTCACAAAAAGCAAAAGACGTTCTATAAAAAGATTAATATACTTGTAATATTCTCAAGTTCGTCTTTAACAGATCTTATATGCAATTATTTCAGCTATCGTAAAGTTTTATTACAAAAATTAATTTCTCCTGTAGCATATGCTACAGAACAGCCATCTTTACCAAGTACATCATGATGCTAAAGAGGCATTGCAGGAAGAACTTTTTTCTTTTTCTTGTCTATGTTTTTAAAAGTACATTCTCCAGTATGCAGCTCTGAAATATAATTCTGAGGCTACAGAATTATTATGCTAAAAAGAACAATATTACATATACAAGTGGATTACTATCTACAGGTATCCGAAGATTATCTCAGTTAATAACACCATATGGAAACTCTCAATTTAGTCCCAAATTAACAACTGCATGCATTTTTGCTCCATTGATTTATTAATGAAAATTTGCACTATATGATACTTTAATCATGTGAATACTAACTATGGCTGATTTTTAGAAAAGTGACTCAAAACCTTTAAGCTCCCTGCACTTTTAATGCCTTTTCACATGTGAGCTTTTTCAGTAAAGCTTTTTCACAAATGAGCTTTTTTTCTCATTTTACATCAAATTTTGAATACTGTAGACAAAGTTTTTGCACCAGTAGTTCAGGCCTCCTACTATCGAATCCCACACAGATTAATTAACTACAGATCAAAGACCAGTAAAAGTAATGGACAGCAGTAACAAAAGTGAGAAACAAAATGAAGTACATACCAGTAAGAATTATTATTCTGCATATTAAGATTTCTTACTCAAATAGTTCATAATTAACGTTACAGTTCGGTGAATAGATACATAGAAAACTGACTCTCTAAATGCTCACTTCACACTAATTGTGACAAATCAAAAACAGTACTGCAACACAGTGTTTAAATGGTTATTGTTTCCTGCCATTGTCTTCTACCACATTATTTTAATACCTGAACACAAACGTTTTCAAGCTATAAATTACTGAAGTGTTTTAGTTTCATGGCTTCTGTAGCAATGATTCAGTTTAACACTGCAAAACAACTGAACTGATAAAGAATTTGATAGTTGTTTTCTGAGCATCTTGTACTATGATGTGCTCTGATATGAGAACCTTGCTGCACTCAAAGCTACTGAAGCCGCTTGGACAGAATGATGGAACAGCTGACACGCTCAAATACCAACTGAATTGGATGACTTGATAAAAGTTGGATGTTGTAAGAAAAAAATCTTAAGAATACCCGCAAAAATAAGGAGCTACTGACCCTATCAATATACATTTAGATCTTTTCCAGCCATCATATATTACTGATAAAACTAGTAATTACTAATACTATCTGGTAACCAAATTGGGAAATCGTTTGCTAGGTCATCTGTCTCCCCTTTGCTGTTACAGATAATGAAATTCCACTTTAAGGAAACAAGATGCAGAGAATGTAATTTTAATCTTCTGAAGAAAAAAAAAAAAAAAACACACCTCATTCAGGGACCTTCTTTTCTAGAGAACAATCTTTGCTGTATGCAATGTGTGAATCCAGAGAGCCTCGCTATTACATTTTTTTATTTTTATAAATTCTTCTGAATTTTAGGAGTTTGAAAAGAAAAAAAGGTATGGGAGGGGTGCACATATTTCCTAAGGCAACAAGAAAAATAATATATAAACCCCAAAATACCTAGCTGTTCTGGGAACAGATGACAACTGCCAAATACAGTGTAAAGCTCTGAAGTACAAATACATGATTGCAGCATAGACTTCAGGAAGCAGCTGTAATTGAGAGAAGGAAAAATATTTATGAAAAGTCAGTGACCAAAAAAGGTAAAATATTGTTAGTAGAACAGAGACCATACCTAACTTTTAGAGCACCACAATGCCCCAGGACTTTTTTTTCTTTTAATTAAAGTGTTTGCCCTAGAACATTAGCTTACTGAAAAACAAAAACTGTACAAAAATCTGTGGTATTTCAGTTCGAATAATGTCTTTTGTGAAAAAAAAAAATAAATGCACACTTCTCGTTATACATATTTTCTTGCTATCTAGCATAAAAAGAACCACTTTTTAGAAGGCACTAGAATGACGTGACAGGAAAAATGATGCAACAGGTAACTTAAGCAATTAGAAAAGTTAATATGCAGAATGAATCCCTGAAAATTATATAGTGGAAATAAACTACAGTATTGAATACTGAACTTCCTTTCATTTAAGTGGTTCATTCCAGTAAAACAATGCATTTATGACCCTCCTTAAAACCTAAGACTGTTGAAAATTGTGGCTGAATTAACTAATATTTTCCTTCTAATTAATCTCTACATTAACAGCCTTAAACTATCGTAAATCACATGCTTTCATTACTGTGATAGATTGTTAATCTTGTTCCAGTGCAGTTAAAGTAATTAATAATGTGCTTGTTCTGAAATAAACTTCAGCTAATACAGAGCTTCAGAGCCGGCAGCTAACAGCTACGGAACAAAACCTTAACTCGGAGGCTGATGTGTACCTCAACATGGAAAGGAGAGAAATAAAGAGGTAAAGATGCACCTATGCAGGACAAATGCGATTAAGAAAATGCAGAGAGAAACAGTTTCAGAGTAAAAATGTTCTGATTCAGATGAACCTTTCTAGAATATACTTCCTGTCAAATACAGAACTAAACTAAAGGAAACCACTTTGTGGAGCTAAGGACTCATTTATTGTGTGACTTGGTGACTCTCCCGTATTTGACAAACCTCCTAGTCAATCTTACCAAAGAGATATTTTTTTTTCCTTCAGTAAACATGCCAATGCATATGTCTTCATCTGTCTTCCTACTACTCACCTTCCTCATTCCAACCTGCCTTGATAGGTCTGCATGTGCAGAACATCCTACCTAGTTACATTCCCCGAAATACTAAGTCTTGTAGTTTACATACTTTCAGATTTCCTTTCTTCCAAACAAGCATGTACATTAAGAACAAATACTATATCTATGCTTAACAGTTTGCCTGACAGTTTTACACTTCTTTGAATACAATAACCAGCATTTAAATGTGTGTGTGTTTTTTTTTAAATCTATTCCATATTCATTCAAACACAACCTTAGACTGTATTACCTTCCCTGTAAAACTATAGTTATAACTTTGCCTCAGTTCTTGCAAATCAAAGCAAATGATAAAACCTAACTACTGACAAAAAAAAAAAAAAAAAAGACTCTACTGACAGTAAATTATAAGAAGTCAAAACCACAAAACTATAAAAACATATATTATACACTTGCTCTAAATTGTGGGATAAAGGTATCTAACACTTTTTCAGATTATTTCTTTAAACTAGCCAATGCAACTTCATGATTTTACCTCATACATAAATGTTCTAATGTTATTCTACTTTTCTCAACTACATTCTCAAATATTACCCAAAGCATATCTAAAACCAACAATTGAAGCTATGGTATTTTTTTCTTAAATAGTAGCAGTTAAATGCTGCATTATTTTTTGAGAGGAGGTCACTTCTTTAGAAGTGAAGTCATTTAAAAGTCTTCCCTTGAAAGATTTAAACATAGATTGTTTTGTGGACTCTTTTACATTCTATGCATTGAAGTAATTTTATATTCTATGTATTAAAATAAAATACACAAATCATCTTAATGTTATTCTTTTACAGAAACAAAATAGACAGCAATACTATGCTAGAAGCACTTTGTGCATACTGTGGTACAATTACATTTCTCACTCTGGAGAATGGTGAAAAATGGAAGGCAAGCATACTCAACCATTTTAAACATACTTCACCTTATCCCTGTTTCTACCAAATATGGTTAAATTCTCAAGGGAGCTCTTGGACAGTATGATAATGTTTTTTTACATTACTGAGTTATTAACTTCATTAATAAAAAAAAAAAAAAAGAGATACTTAAGAATTAAACAACTCCTTTGCAAGATCTATCATTCAGTGACTGTAATAAAGCATTCAGGAAATTGAGCAGTATACTGTTACAACTAGTCTCTGATTTCTCAGTGCTTTAGTTTTAAGTGACCCCTGTAACTTCTTTTACCGAATTCTTACCTCCTTGTAAAAGTGCCATGTCTCCATGCCTTGCAACAAATCTATCTGTATCACATATGAAGTATTTTTAAGCCCCTGTATCTTACTACTCTTCTCAAAATTAATTTCATTTGAGTAAAAGGTTATTCAAAATTCACACATCTAATCAATAACATGGTTTCTGTACTGTCATTTATTATGTCACAGATTAGACTTCCTCTTACTGGAGTGAATGTTTTTAAACAACTTTTCACTGTCCAGCTAACCTTGTAAACCTTGACTGTTCCACTGATCTTGTAAAAGGTAAAAATTACGCAAGTATCTTATTCAATAAAAATTACATGTTTTTGTTAAATAAATTATACAATCAATATATTCTAAATTAAAAAAAAAAATGTTACAGAAGGAGTACAAAGCTCATCCACTTGCTTTGCGGACAAAGCCATGATATCTTTATAATCAGGTATAGTGCATACTGCTGTAGCGAAGCCATCTATATACAAAAACTGACATCAGCGATTAAAGAACAGTCTTGGTATTTCTATAAAATATATGGCAGCTATTAACAGACATAGAAGTACTGACACATTGACATGTATCAATACAGTTTCAAAAAGCTAATAAATATGGATAGTCTAACATTAATTACTTTTTTCCACACAAAACTATAACTTAGGCAAACTTCAGCTAATTAATGCACTATTATAGTTTATCAGAATGAAACTTGCCTTTTTAGGAGTAATTTTAAAGCACTTTGTAGGCAATTATTTAAAGATTTGCATGCATACGAAAAACAGGTTAAATAAAGACGCAGATAAGAAATAATCCTTCAGCTATTCACTGCTGCAAATAAAATGGGAAATTGGGATCAAAAAATTGAATTTCCATTAGTCAAACAGTAATAACTGGTTGAACAATTTAATATTTTGTATTCCAGATTACTAAATACTCATCTTTGTTCAAGAAATTTATTCAGTAATTTACCAGAAAACCTCACTGAACTGTAGCTGATGAAAGACTGTGCGAGCATATTAGTAGCCAGTAAGTGTCTTATTGTTCAGACACCACTTAATTTTAAACAGGTTCTTCTTTTATAAAGTCTTGAACACAAAGTGCAAAAGGCTTAATAGTAAGAGGCTGCAGTTTTGAATTACCTCACAAACCTCCATGTGTGACAAACAAAGCAATTTGCGTTTTGGACAGTGGGAAGATGGGGAGTGTGCAGTACTGCAATCTTTGAAATAAGAGAGGTAATTGCTTATTTTCCTCTAGTACTTGCTCAGTTAGCAACCCAAATGAGACATGCATGTAAATTTTTAGAAAACCACATTTCTGAAAAACTGATTTTTCAAGAGTCATACAACCAGCCCCACCTCAGGTAACACACATCAAGAAAAGCTGGAAGGGCCCACCATCAAGATTATTCCTCAAATCTGCAGCTTCAGCAGTGGTACATTTTCAGCAGTGGTACATTAGTGATCAATTTTCACATTGAAAAAAAATAACTTCTATAACATCCCCCCAAACCTCTCTTAGTGGCAGGAACATGGGAAAATAAAAAATAAAATCCAGGAATTGCAAAATACATGTTGAATGAAGTATAAAGACGATGAAAAATTATTGTTAATTAATTGTTTTCTGAGAAACATTTGGCTTTAATAACAAACGGATCAATGCCAAACAAAACTGATCTGGAAAAAAAAAAAGAAAAAAGTTTCTTTCCCCTCCTAAATATCTCTTCCCTTTAAACTTCCATTTAAAATAACACACTGTTTGTACTATTACTGAGGAGTTCTGTATGATGGTATGGGTGTGAGAAAGGTGGTTTCTCTTCCTTTGTGACAGTGTAAGAGAAAACTGGATTCTGTAAACTTTCCCTGACATACTAACAACATGGATCACACTCCTCCACAATTTTGGCTACAAAGCAGAAAGCCTACATAGCTAGCACATTATTACAGTCAGCAAATTTACTTTCATCAAAAGAAATAGTTACACCCCCCACAACATCCTAAATAGTTTAGAATCATAAATGTACACATAAAATATGCTTCCATAAGACTTTAAACACTGTGGTCACCTAGCTCGGATAAAGCTGTTGCTTTGTATATGAATTATGTGAAGAAAAACAATTTTTTAATTGATAATCTTGTTTTAAAACTAAAAAAAATAATAAAAGATCTAGGAAAATATTTTTCACAGAATCAAAAGCAAAGGATTAGAGCATATGAATCCTTTTTTTCCTCCCATGCAGGATGACTAATTTGCTTCCAAGCCAGCCTAATTATGAGAATGGTTTAAGATAGAATTTGTTGGGTCCTGGCATGCTATATGCTTCTTTTTTGTCTGTCTGAATTACACGTATTACTAAAATCTCTTCATGTAGCCAACAAGACGTACCACTTATGTTCTGTCATACTTTTAATTTCAACCTAAATATCCAGTTGTGAAAACCATTTCCCCATCTTCTTTATATACTCAAATCTGGTTCTCAGCACTTACAGAAAAAGCCTGAAGAAGAAAACTAATTCACAGCTCTTTTTACATTAAGGCACAGTACGTGTTCCCAGGATTCCTTCCCACAACAAAATAGCCTTCTTTCACCTTTTATTTCTTGCCAACTGTTCTGAAAGAAAGGCTGAATAAAGCCCTTTTTCTTGTCATGGGCAGTTAAAAACTGTTGTCATCAATTGCCATCAGGGTTACTGTGTTAATAATCACTTAATACTTGGCAACTCTATTTCAGTCTGGTCCTGGCCAGGGACTAGGAGTCCTACTGAGCAATAGTAGCTTGTCCATGTATGAGTTACTGATGAGGTCCTAGCAGTACTCTGCCTCCAATTGGGGAAAAAAAAAAAAAAAAAAAAAAAAACTATCTGGCACACAACCTGTGAAATTGTATCAGCTTCTATGGTACATGATACGCTGTAATTGATATATAAAATAAGCTGCTCTGAGCACAAAATACCCGTATCTGGGGTACATCCTAATTCTAAAGCTACATTTAGCCTGCATATATCATTGATTCTGACTTTTGCCATAACTGATTCCTTGGAAGGAATGAAACATGCATTTTGGATAACCCTTCTAGTTAAAACAACAATTATATCTGTACTAAAGAGATCTTTTCCATAAAAATCTAACTGAAGCATACAGGGCCTAAATACAAATGCTATTTTTAATCTAAATTTATTATGAAATCATTTTAATGGATATTCAGTAGATTCAATTAGAATCAGCTTTCTGGTTGCTAAGCTCCATTATTCTTCTTTCTAGAACTCTGAGCAGTTTCTACAGCTTCACAAAGAGGCCAGAATGCCAGATATAAAGTAAAAAACAGCAAAAGTTGTGGTCAACGGTAGCAATTCAATAGCAGCTATTCTACGCTTTAATTAGATTTCTACACCTACTAAGACACCATTCAAAGTTTTTTTTCCACCTCTGTTTCAGATAAGAAATATGATTAGCAAATCCTTTTATGATCTGTATTAATAGAGGTAGCATTAACACATTTTTAAAAGCATAAATTACTCATAATCCACACTTCAGCTCATAAAATTGTTGATGATACTAATTTAATTACTTTTAGGATGGTCCTGTAGTTTTAATGTCATTAAATTGCTGGTTTATCTTTCTGACCTACTATAAAACATTGACAATTCACCCTGACAAGAGAAAATTAATTCTTTTGTGTTAGAAAAACAGATTACCTTGGTTATTTACATCTTAATCCACAGTGTAAATGTGTTTGGCAGGTCAATAAGTGAATTGAGTTAATGTTTCTGAACTAATGTTTCCCTAAATACTTTTTTTTATAAACATATTTGCTTCGTTATAAATATGATGACAAACTGATGAAGATGGAACTTTAATCCCTCATAGGGTCAGATCATCAAACCTACCTGACTAGATTTTCATTGTCTCCAGTCCCTTTGCACGTAGCACATTCAGTCCTTAAATCCTCTGACTTGGGCTTCTTTTGCAGAACAGACTGCCGTTGTCGTCTTTCTCTGGGAATCCGTTCCTGCCACAGCAGAAGGCAAAAGAAAGGAATGGGGGGAAAGGAGGGAAGGAAAGCAAATATTTTCAATTATAGTACTGAAAGTAACACTTCTACCCAAAGTTTAATTTTTTTTTTTTTTTTTTTTTTTGTGAAAGTGTTTAAACAAAAAAACAAAACAAAACAAAAAAACACTATATTCCAACCTCAGGTTTTTCTTCCTCGGGCACAAAGCTTCGTTTTCGTCCTCTAGTTCTCTGGAAGAAAATACATTTAGAATTCAATACAAAGTAACATGGAATGCTTTTGCTATTTATTAATTACTCAGAACTTCAACAAAAACAGGGTATCATTTAAAGCATTAACTACAACAATTACAATAACAGATGTTAGAGAAACACCTTTAGATTCTGGATATAAATATACAAAACTAGCCAAAAGGTAAATATAAATACTTTTGTTATTATTTGAAATCCACAGCACTGTCTAGCTTATGATTTCTTAAACTTTTTTTTTTTTTTTTTTAAATACATAGCAATTTAATACATCTCAAAATATGAAAAAAAATAGCAGACAAAAAATCTTAAAACAGCTGTAATTAGTTGGACTATAAATGAAACTCTGAAGAAAGTAATGGTATCATGATTCTCTCAGGGTCTTCTTTGAAGGAGATTTCCTAGTTTCATAGTAAGACTGTCTGGTATTTTTATATACAGTTAAAAGTATTTATACTGAAAATAGAGCTGCCACTTCAACAGATATGTATCTCTTTACATAAGATTTTGATCTGCTCAACTTAAAAAAAAAAATACTGTTTCCAAAAAAATAAAATCTGCTTTAAAGCAAGAGTCAATTCTGTACTAGAATGGAACTTCGAGGCTAAATGAATGGAAAATACTCATCTATTTTGTGCCTTCTTAGAGCAACATTTCAATTATCATTGAGATTCTCTTTCACATTTCCTTAGGACAATGCCTGAAAAATTGTAAGACAGTAGGAGCCTTAAATACCTGCAAAAATTACTCCCAGTAAATGGACAACTGAAGATCTACAAACTGGAATATTCTCATATTCCGAGTCCAAGTTTGCAGCTGTGTGTAGTGTGTTTAAGACAAACTTCATAACAAAATCATGAGAACACTACAGCCACATGAAACCATATTCCAAGTCATTGTCCAGATACTTCACGGTAATACTTTGCCCATTTAATATATAAACATACATTTAATACATTTTTAGTAATACAGTCATAATTGAGGTGTACTACCTTCCACAACTTGATTTCATGACACATTTTTTCTTTCCCTTCTAATATGTGTTAAAATTAGACGTTGAGATTAAAGATGAAATCTAAGTGTGAGAAGACAGAAGAGTTCAAAATCTACTATTAAGTATAAATTGTTTTTCTAGATCACTATTACTGGATTATGCACATCTACACCATCTTTTCCTAGCACGCTGACATATATCCTCCCTATACAAAGGAGCACAAACAATGCAAATCTCCTTAACTCCCCAAACAACGTCTTTTTCACTAGATTACACATACTTCTGGGTTCAGTCAAGGGGAGAGGAAAACAATGAGAACTTATGGAGAAAAGTATCAGCGAACACTCTTGCAACTCAACTTGCAGTTGTTTTAACAAGGCACTCAACAGATAGGCAAGAGTTCCAATCTGGAAGAACCAATTAGAAGTATCTGAACCATTAGAAGTACCTGAACTTATTAATGTAGTATGAGAGGTGTTAACTAATATCACATATAAAAACAATTATTGCAAGAAAAATATTTTCCATCTTGAGTGTCTATTAATGGCCTACACATCATCCACATGCTATAAATATCTCAGAGTCACTGTAAATTAAAACTAGTTAAAAAAAAAAAGTTTGATCAGGCATCAGTACACTGTCAGCTTTACTACTTCCAACCTCTGGTATTAGCTTACAATGCCATAACACTTATTAACTCCAGTAATTTTAAGCCATGTAGACACCACTGAATGCAAGGTTTAATCGTGAAAGGTTAAAAATAAGTAGGTGTAAAAGTGCATGCCAGTAGATGCATTGTCATAGTCCCATGTTTAGGCAGGACAATAATGTATGCTTTTTACAGTCATAGTAATACCATCTTGAAAACTGATACATAATCTAGAAATACAAATAACAATGAAATTATTTTTTTACACTAAGTGGAAAAGATTGCAAGTTAATAACTATGTTTTAAGAAATGACGAATCATATTTGAACTTCATCAAAATGGAGAGACAAGATTAATAAATAATTGTTACCTTTGCCAAAAAAAAAAAACTGTTTATCTGTCTGCTATATAATGTGCTATATAATTACAAGGTATGTCACATTAAATTCTACTTGCATTATGCTTCCATTAGGTTTCTAAACCTTCATACATACATTGTTTGACAATCACTAGAAAACAAACATTAAAATCATCATCTTTGATGTACACGTTTGTAAGGTATTTTGTGTTTTTAAAGTAACAAATTTTTACATTTATGTTATCCCAAAATATTTTTCATGCTTATACAAATTTGCAATGCTGAGTCCTGCTGAGAATCATTATACGATTGTCAGCATTCACAATGAAAAATAACATCAAATCCACAACTGAGAATGAAATCTTCTGTGATTTCCAATAGTTGCCTTCCAATAATAAGGCATTTTACATTTTACATTTGTACAAATGTAATTTTACATTTATTTTCACTAAAGCTACCTTACAGGTTCACAGAAAAGAATTAGATAAACATGGATTACTTTGCCTAGTATTTTTCATTATTGTTTTTGCCATGAAATTTCTATATTTGCCTTTTGAAATACTTTGAATAATTTCTATTACTAATGGGCAGTATCAGATATTATACGTATCTGCATATACTTGCCACAGACAACTTAAAATTTAACATTTCTTAGAAAAGAAAAGCTTAAAGGAACACTGTTACAGATGTCTAATGCTAAATATTACAGCTATGATAAACTTGCTCATATTCAGAATTTATTTGGAGACAGAAATGTTAAGCCACTATAAGGTGCCTACAAATGCAGTGATTTATTTTTTTTTTAAATCAAAACACCAGATAGCTTAATACTCTACAGATTCCTTCAATTTAGGACTTCTCTATATCTTAAAATGGAGCAGACTATGTTTGTGAAATTCGTCCTTCCAGTTCCAAAGAGGTGAAAAAATAGGTCAGAAAAGCAAAAAGTCAATGTTATTAGTACCCAAGCAAAATCCTCACCACTGCCAATGCTATTCTAGCAGTGTTTTTGTTTCACCGCAAAGGATAGATACCCTCTAGCGTACCTACCTTTGGGAACACACAACTCAGTCCAGAAAAAAAGACAGCTTGATTGTATTAGAATGAAGTGACTCATACGTGGCAACTGCCACAAAACAACACTTTTGGACAGGAATCAAAAAGTACTGACTGATAAATTCTGGTTCAAAATATGCAATAAAAACAATGCAATAATTTAAACAATGTAACAATTTAAATTCCTATACATAGACTTATATGGTTTGTTCAAAAACTTATTTCAAATGGTGGCATATTTGTTGGCATTTCATGACAGCTGATTAGCTGTCACTAGTTGTCCCTCTCAGCCTAGTTTCTGTTCTTGAAAAGTTCTGGAATTCACTAACAATGGACCTGAACAGGAGAGATGCTATGTACACTTGACACTTCCCTGCTATTTACAGGGAGATTCCAGCCACTGAGCTTTAGATCTCACCGCATCAACGAAATCACCACCCAGGCACCTCCATTCTCATACTACACAAGCAGCTTAAGATTTCTGTTGGCACCCAAGTTAAATGCCTACAGCTAAAGCACTAACTAGGCACTAATCCTACGTTACCTTAACCACCTTGGAAATCAGACAACCTTATTCCAAAAACTTAATTGTGACACAGAAGGAAGACCTCTTTCCTTTCACTTCTAAGACCCTTAAATAAATATAATGATAATAATAATAGAGCTGTCAAACTAGTCAAATCTGACTTCTAACGCTATGACATGTTGTTCCTCTACCTCCCCCTTCCCTAGGGATTCCTTAACTTCTTTCTTACCACATCCACACCATGTCTCCCACAATAGCCCCAGCTTCTCCCTACATTGCCAAGGGAAGGTAAAGACGCACTACAAGTCCTACCCTACACACATTCTGAATGGAGAGAGACCAAATGAAAGGATAACCAAGCTCTTAACTAAAACCTCTTCCTTACTATGGGATAGTACTGATCTATCTCAGGAACATCCGTTAACTTTATTGCCTTAGGCACAAACACCTCTCTTATCAAATCTTGCCTTAACTGGCAACATGTTCCTACAGGCAAAATTATTACAAAGGCAGGTAACCGTTTAACTTAATTTCCTTAGAAAACCAAAAATCTGTTTTCTTTTGAAATTCAGGAACAGTCAAATGATCTAGTTACTGTGTCACAAAGAATATACGTTGAACAAAAATGAAAGAGAAATAAAGTGTCTCATTTCATTAGCAATACACCCCAGAATATTCTGAGCAAGGATCAAGGAATTATGATGCAAGCATAAAAATCAGTTGTTGTTTTTTTTTTTTTTTTTTTTTAAAGTAGGAAAAAGTCAGATGAAAAATTTTTAAATAAGTTAAAAAGAGATGAAATTCTTCCTGTTAGTCATTTTTAGTGTAAGACTTTGAGAACGCAAAAACCCAAAAAACCAAACAATTTTACCTCAGCAAAACAACTTCTAATTAAAATCTTAAATTCCAATCAAATGATGTTTCTCAGGTAAAGAGGCTGAGCTATTTGGTTCAATGGAATCATCTAGTGGAAAGCAAGCTATCCTTCTTTTATCCTTCTTTACCAGTATTTAGCCTTCACAGCAGTCTTAACACTCTCCCTCAGAAACAACAGTCTGGGGGAGATGAAGCTCAAACATCAACAACATCTCTTTTAGTCTTTTACTTCAAAGCCTGTCATATACAGAAGTCTGAGAAACATCTCACAGCAAGGCACAGACCACTCTTCTGAGTTATTTCATTAATTTCTGATTTTGCATTCTAAATTTGGGGGAGACAAAAAAGAACAATTGCCTCTTGCCTCTCTAATTTCTTAAAAATTCACACAAAACATTATAAGACTACCTACAAGGAAACAGTGATTGACGCCACATACAAATAGCTATCACGCTAGAAAAGAAAGAAAAGTAAAACAAACAACATTTATTTGCCCTTCTCTGATCTAATCTGTAATTATCTAAACTGACAGTTATTAAAACATGCAGAAAAATATATAGGATCTTAATAATATAAGTAATAAAACACAGATGCAGAATGTTAGGGAGTGCCTCTAAAAAAAGGATGAAATTAGGAGAACTAGGGCATATAGCACCATAGGCAAAGGAAAGAAGGATACAAAATGGGTTTTGTTCAGCCACCGTGTTTTGTGTCACAAACACATCCATCTGTTGTATGCAGCAGCCTACTGTTGTGGTTTGGAACTCACACATCAGCTTAGGAAATTCAGAAAAGGACATAAATGGCTATACATATAAAAACAGAATACTGCCATATTAAATGAATGATGAAGGAAGGAATGATCCAACATGATGTGGATCAGCTGTGTGAGTGATTCAGAACTAGGGGGACATGTTTGGAAGGTATTACATTGGACAAGAAATCAGTAGAGGAGCAGGAATAACATGATTTCAATCCATGGAAGAAAGTGTTGTACTGAAAACATAAAATCAGACAGTTTAAAAAAAATGTCCATAATAGAATTATAAATGTTATGGGAAAATGTGATCAACAACAGGATCAGATTTTCACGCCAAAAGAACACAAAGTTTCAGGGAACACTTAACTGGGCATCTCCATTCAGGACTTGGAAAAGCTAGAAATGAATGGCTAAATTTCACATTCAGATAAGGCCCTTAGTTTATAAGCAACTCAGTAGCAAAGTGACAATGACACAGAACATATAAAACAAGAAGATTAAGTAATGCATTGACTGCACAATTTTGAATATTCTCAGAAAAATAAATTCAATACATGAAACAAATGAAAGACATTCATAAGGTTCTAGGATGCAGGTTTCTATTCTGGATTCAGGATTCTAGGATTCTATTCTGTGGTGCACACATGACCCAAAACCACCATGGCTGTCAGCAAACTGCATCATTATCCCTCATTCCTTTGTAAGAGGCATGCTTTAAGCCAGCTTATCCAAGACCAGCAGCAGAAGGGAAAATGTTCTCCTGGAGCAGGTCTGCTTTGTCAGCTCTCCCTCGAAGAGAAGGAAAACCAACAGTAATCAGAACTGTCCAAAAGGGGGGAGGCAATCCCCAAAGATCACAAACACATCCTCTTGTTAAATATTGAAATTCACTGAAATGCACATGGAGGACAAAAATTTATACCACCACTTCTTCCTCTACACAAGGAGATAAATATTAGAATGCTATGGAATCATTCCAAAAGAAAAGTCCATGGCAAGGAGTCACTTCATTACCATAAAACAGAAGATGACTGATATGTAACATAAACTGAGTAGAACACTAAAACAAAACATTTTGAACTCTACATTGACTAATAACACTCTATAAACTCTATATTGGCTAATAAAAAAGCATGGTAATACTGGGTCTCTTTATCTTCAAGGTTTTTATTTGGAAATCATATATACAAGCCTCCAAAGATTACTTAAAACAAACTTACTGAAATATATCTACAGGGCTGTTAGTAAGCATAGTATATTTGGATGTATCACTGATCATTGATGATGCTTCAATGAGTAGTAGCACTGTATCAAATACACTGCACTACACCGATTAGAAAACAGTGCTGAGTTTTATAAACTCCGTGACTAGGTTTTCAGAACAAAGAACTGGGAAAACTTCCAATACTTCCCAAAAGAAGTATCTTGATGAAATTACAGTGTTAACTATCAAGAATGTGAATAAATCAAACTAAAGGTTTTCAAAAGCCTGAGGAAAAATCAGGTTGGAACTGCACAGCTATGTCATGTCTCTCCTGCTAAACACAAATCATGACCATGTTTGCCAAGATAATTTTTAATCCATAAAGTCACCCAATCTTCTTGAAGAGTTCAATGTTAAAAATATCCTTTGCCAATGGAAAAGTTACAATCAGACAGTTACAGAAAAATCCATTTATTTGTCTTGTTTAAAGGAAAAAAAATAAATCTATTGATGGCATCACACAGGCATGAAATTATTTTAAATAAAGGTACGGACAGCTGATGTAGACACCAGATGGCACACTCGTTCAACACAGATCAAAGTGAATACCTTAAATGGTACATTTCAGTACTCATCAAAATATATCTCTGGAATAATTATTTAATTTTCCAGAAAGCTGGCAGTAGCAAAAAGGGAGCTGCCAGACAAAAAGAAATGGCAGTAAATCAAAATATGATTAAAAAGAGAAACAAGTCGACCATGAAGATTAATTACAGAGACTTATACCCTCCACCCCCTTTTTTTTTTTTCTCCAATTTTCATTCTTGTGGGAAAGCAAAAATTTTGCAACATTCCTTACTTTATGCTGTCAAGCTACACTATCAATGTGAAACTGGTAATTAACTTCAAAACTATGGTTTCTAAGAATTAAATATAAACACAGAATTTGAGATTGATTTATATCCCTTTTTATTTGAAGAACTTAAGGAGAGGGGGGAGGACAAAAAAGCCTGCCAAAAAAAAAGCAAATTTGCAGATGTTGCTAAAATAAGTGATGCTCTTCTGGGAAAATGAACTTAAATGCACTTATCTGCAGAATTGATAGATATGCTACTTATCTTTACTTACAGAGATTATCAATGTTTATATCATTCAAATGTCATTGGGAATACATTCATTTCTTCAAGTCTTTGCTATAATAAAAAGAAGTGACCTGTGGATTTTTTTGTTGTGTTTTCTTAAAAATATAAAATGAAAACAAAAAACTCACCACCAATTCTTCCCCCACCCCAACTCTGACTATTTCAAATTCACTTCAAGCATTGCGGAAGAGCTGCATTTATCTTAGTTTCTTCCTTTCTAAATGTGACCTCAAACTCAAATAAATAGCCCAATACTATCGAAGTAACAGTCAAGTATCCATGTATTTGGCAGGCTAATAGACATAGTTTCTGTGCGCTGGTATAGATTCACCTGAACTTTTACATTTAGCATTGAGGGGAAAAAGGGTAATTTACAACATTTTTTTATTATAAATACTTTAAGTTTCAGGAAGCTGAGGAAGTCCTGATTATTTTTCTAGACTGCTGATGTTCAGCTGACAGCAATTTTATTTTTTAAGTTGAATATGTCAAAAATAATGTTATCAGAGTTGTTTTAAAAGGTCTTACAGGCGCTCATTTAGAATTCTAATCAAATTTAAATAAGTTGACCAATCACTGACAATGTTAATTAATATGATGACTGATAAATATAGATAAATGTTTTAAAATTATTTGCTGTCTTGGAGCCCTGAACAATCAAACTGGAACTGATTTTCTGGTTTTCCTTCAGTAGCCATCCCTTATTCAAAACCTGTATCTATGACATCACATAATTAAGTTACACAATAGGTGTTTGGAAACCACTTGCATGGAAATACTTCAATTAAATAGAAGATAACAATCCTCTTTATCTTTTAATATACATGGTAAGAAAAAGAAAATAATCACTTCCTTTTTCTATTTCAAACAAAAGGAAGAAATATTAATTTATTCTAAATAATAGTATTTATTTGTAAAACAAAAGCAAAATACACAACAATTCCCTTTGCTGAATACAGTTAGTAGGTGCTTTGTCAGTGTTCTTTTTTCTTCTTTAAACTAATCTACTTAGACCATAGCCCCTCAGGCACAGATTTGTTTTCTTCCATGTTCTAAAGAACAAACAGCACACTGTTGGCAAATAAACTACTTTTTTCCCCACAAACACAGACTTCTTTTTCTGCTTAACAGAAAAATCACTGTCTGTTGGTCTGGATTTTATACAATATCATTATAGAAAAAAAAAAAAAATCAGATTTTCAGTTTTTACGAAAATAAGTTTGGTATCAGAAGAAGGTTTTATTTAAATCCCTCAACTATTTGGTGCCCAAAATCCCTTTTTTTTTTTAAAAAAAAAAAAAAAAAAGAAAAAAAAAAGAAAAAGAAAAAGAAAAAAAAGACCTCTTCCCTCTTATAACAATGGGCAGACATTTCCTTTCCAATAAAAAGGAACCGAAGATGGAATTTTACACACACACACAACTATATGAAGGAAGAGTACCCCAGAATTACAAGAAAAATCATCCCCTATCACCTCACAGCATCCAGCTGCCCCAGCCACACAATCTCACTTTAGAAGACATATGCTTGCGACCTTTCTTACAGAAACTCCTTCACACCACCGGAGGACACTATATAAAGTAGGTAAAGCATACTTCATGAGCCTTTGAAGTAAAGGGAGAAATGGTAGGTTCTGAGAGCTAATGTTAAAACATGTCTTCAGACTTTTAACCAGTATTTTTAAAAAGCATTTAGACAGCTACTGATTTATGCAAATTAGATATTGCTTCTCTGAAATTAACTAGCACCAGCAATAATGATTTGTGAAGCTTACACAAGTATGAAATTGAAATTACAAAGACTATAGATTTTAAACACAGCTAGTGTGAGAAGTTATACACTGAAATCCAGAAAGTCGTTCAAAAGATTACCAAGGTTACTAAATATGGCTTGAATTGCATAAGCATAAACAATGCATTCAATTCTGTCCACAAATACAGCTCTTATACAATAAATTAAAGACCTAACATCTAATCTATTTACATTCATCATTCGTTTAGACTTTGATTCTGAGTAGAATTCTGATACATTTAACTTTGTGCATTTAGGCATAATCTTAAACATTCTTTTTAGCAAGGTTAAAGTCAGAAACATGTTCTTGTAAACTTCAGTTGTGCTTTCACATACTATATGCTAGGCACCCTCTCCAAAACAATGCAGTCCAAATAGCTGCATTTTGATAGAATCACAGAATCACTAAGGTTGGAAAAGCCCTCCAAGATGATCCGGTCCAACCATCCCCCTACTACCAATGTCACCCACTAAACCACGTCCCTAAATACCACGTCCCACCTTTCCTTAAACACCCCCAGGGACAGTGACTCCACCACCTCCCTGGGCAACACTTTCCAAGGCTTGATGACTTTCTGAGAAAGACTTTCTCACTGTTGCCTTGTTTTTGTTGAAACTGTTTCTCTTCTTGATATAAATATCCTTTGACATAAATACCCCAAAACATTTGAAAGCTAAGAAAGTAAAATATTAGAGAGCATTCATGGGGTTGTTTTAAAAAACATATACAGCATTTTGGCACAAAATACTGCCCTGACATAGAGACCTGTACAAGGGAGAAGCACAGTCCTCACTCTGAATAGCTTGCTTCAGTCATACTTCTCTCTCACTTCCAAATTCTAGGGGGAAATTTAGTCTCCAATATCACTTAGAAGCTGTACACTCTCCAATTGCCACTGGTTTCTGGCCATCACTGTTCAGGTATGACTGTTCACATTAGCCTGAATCAAGATTTGAACAATGTAGTCCTAGTAGAAAACCTGAATTTTCATTGGAGTCTCTACTTCCCCCTCAGTTGGTTCGAAAAGGAGTTTTACTCACAGCTCTTCCCAACCCAGCAATAAGTTATAAGCCAAGTTTATGCACAAGCAGACTGAAGATATGAAGAAAATGAATCTAATTCAAAACAACGCACAGCAATCCATTCTAAAACTCTGCAAAAAGTATCTTGAAGCAGATGTAAGACTCGGTAATTAAGAGATTTAAAATGAGCAAGCCCTGAAAAAAACACTGCTAAGTTCACAAACAAAAATGAAGGAAAAGAAGTTGTTTGAGTTACAGAAGTTAAAACTAGATAGCTTATTAAAATGTTTACAATAACACAAAAGAAAATGAAACTAGTAGGTAGAAAAAAAAGTGGAAAAACGCATTTCTGCTTTTCTCTTAAAAATAATTTACCGCTGGAAAAGAAAATCCACAACATGACTGAATGCAGGAGCTTTGATGAATTACAAAAATAGAGAAAATATCTTTGCAGGATTCAAGTACACAGTCATAATTAGATTGGATGAGAAATAAAGGTATAATTATTAATATTTTTAAAATGGTATCTTCACAGTCTGATGGAAAGGAGGGAAAAAACACTATGAATAAGGTAAAAAAAAAATTACATGAAAAAGTGTATCTTGTATCATGTTTGAAATCAATGTTAACAAATATGAGCTGCAAGACAAACTAATAGCAAACTATTAATTCTGAAAGTAGAAGTTAACATAGTGTTTCCGCACAGATAGCATACAGGCTTAGTTAACCATTTGTATTTGTATTAATTATGTAAAATTCTTACATACCAGCTATTGTTGTCATCAGTAACACCTAATCCAACTTTATCAAGTTAACGGCTTACCCACAGTTTCTGTCTACAAAGACAGAGTTAACTACGATGAACCACTAAAGTGAGATCCAAACAAGTAAAATGCATTCTGTTCTCTTAGGTACGTGGGAAAAAAAAAAAATAATTCTCAGTTGCATTTGTATCTGTAACTGAAGATAAATCTATGCAAAACAAATGGAAATTTACTTAAGAGCAACAAATACACAATTCAACAGTCTTATAATTGCACTTGTTGATTCTAACTGTAAGCAAGGCTGATTACGCTGTTAGGTAAGTGGGTTTGCCAATTTCTTGCAAAACAAGACTGAATTGAATAAAACATGTTCACAGGCCCAAAGCACATAGTTAGGAGAGCACTGAAGTAACTGTTTTTAAATGATTTGGTTTTTTCTTCCTTATTTTAAATTATTTTGAATTATCTGCACAGTGAGTGCAGAAAGGACAGACCAAATTGGTCATCACTATTGAAATGCACCACTGAGATGTTTTTTCCATAACTGGATACAACTAAACTTTATATGACAAGTTGTCTGAAGGTCAGGCTTTTTTTTCCCCTCAAACACACAGTCAGCCCCAGAGCTAATGAATTATAAAAAGTCTTTCATTTGTTCAGAACAAATAAGGTGTTAAGGAATCCCACACAGCTACCAAGTGTCTAACAAGTCTTCAGAGGTTGGTACTTTTCGTTTTGTTATACAACCTAGGTGTACCAAAACCAAGAGGTAATAAAGCCTAGTTTAGAAAAAGAAACCAGCATGGTGTCACAGGTGTGAACCTCCTCTTCCATAGTTAAGCTGAAGACAGAGGGGAGTGGAGAAAAAAAACAACCACCACCAATCATAGTCAGTGCTATAGGAAAGCTAAATGATCCGAGATAAAGAGGTTATCAGAGATAACTTTATAACCTGCTAACAGGACACCACAGACATTCTCTTGCAAATTTGGTTTTGTAGAAAAGCCAAGACCTGAAGAGAACTTGAAAGACATCCTAAAAATTCAAGCAGAAGAACAAAGTCTTTATTAGACCAGTAGCCATAAATCTTCCACTGTGTAATGCTGCATTTGCCAATGTATCAGTCCACTGAAAGTAAATTTAATCTCTACGTGAGACATACCACCGTATGTGTAGATAGGTGCTCTACCAGGGGAGATGCCAGCTCACCAGTGCAGCAGCTATGACACAACACAGTGTAGCAGTGAGTGGATTGCTTCAGAACAACCAGACAGCCTTCTCTCCATTTAGCGCAAAAGAAAACTGGCAGGTATCACAGGAGCAGCATAAGAAATAAACCTTGCCTTCCTATGGATTTCTGTACTATGCCTTACATCGCCTATTTATTCTTACTATGTCTTTTCTTCAATGCTTTTGGTTCTATTTCCCATAATCATGGATCCCTATCCCCTACTAGCTGTATACTAGCTGTAGAAAGGTGTAGATGTAGAAAGGGGAAAGAGAAAGAAGGAAAAAAAAAAAAAAAAAAGATGAAGAGAGTTAAACAGTAACACCAGGTAAGTCTCTTTTCTGCATGAACAATGACGTATCCACAGTCAGCTTAACCTACCCAGACAGCTTTAGGAACCTGTGCTTCCCCTCAATGAGAAAAAAAGGTGAAAGTGGGAGTTTCTCTCCTATAGGCTCTCAGTTATTCACAAAAATTAATTTTGAATTACTCACACTCCTAATGTTTTGAGCTAAACTAATTGTTTTGGCTTGAACCATTCTTAAAGCTCTTTTCAGTTACAAACCAGGACAAGGAAGCTGACATAAATCAGCACTGCAGCCCAAATACTGCAAATATATTGAAATTTATTTAAACTAAACATTTAAGGAAAATACCTGTTTAATTCCATCAGTGTATATGCAGAAGAGGCAAGTATGGTCTATCTGCTAGTACAAGCGTAAGAAGTTGAAAAAGGCTTCAGGGGAAAATGTAGTTCTCACCCATCTAATTAACTACATGAGAGATGAACTATGTCTAACCCTAACATGAGTGGGTTTAGGCATTTTCTAATACTGGGTAGTATTTTGGAAGACAAACCACAGTTTACATATAATTACTACAAATGATCAAAGGGTCATGGGAACATTATTCATTTCCTAAATTGTACTGAAACATCCATTGATACATTCATGTATATTTTGTAGGTGAAATACATGAACACATGAAAAATCTTGTTTTGTGAGTAAGAGAACAAAGTTTTTAAGCATTATTGCATCAGAAAAACAATGAAACACAGATTAATACAAAATTTTACTCTCAATTAATAAATAAATAAATAAATAAATAGTTAGTACAAGAAGCAAGAGCTCTTCTAAAAAAACCACCACCACTACCCAAAAAAAAAGAAAAAAGAAGAGGGCAAAAACCCCACACCACCAGAAAAATTGGAAAAATATACAACTAGTAAAACTAGGAGGTAAAATAGAAGGGTGTTATATCTGAAATCCTGAAATAACTCCTATATCCTGAAATAACAAGACTCACAAAACGTGCGGTCATTCAGTAGGTTGTTTGTACATAAGGAAATAAATTGTCACCTTAGAATTGCAATTGGCAATTCAATATATTTAAATCTGAATGTACCAGAACAATGTCCCCATGCCATTATGGTGAAGAATAGCTGTAAATTATTAGTTTAATTACAAAGTGAACTTTCATTTTTTCCTGCCATTAACAGAGGACTTAGTGACCTAGGTGAAAGGAAAAGCTTGCACAGCTCTTCCGTACAGAACTATGTATCCCAGATTATTATTTACTTTAGCAAAATTGCATATGTAATACAAGTAATAAAACACTAAACAATTCAAAATGTCCAAAATTAAGTCATTTTAAACAAAACCACTATGAATACAAACTGCGTAACAACAACTCAACCATCATTTACCGTGTTTCTGATTGGAATTTTCTTCGGTTCTGGTGGCACATCCTGAGGAACAAATTTCACTGGCTCCTTAATCTGTCTCCGTGATCTTTTGGTCCCATCTGGTAAGGTTTCCATAGCAATATCAGCTTCCATGTCACTGCTACCTGCCTGGTCACACTCTGAGCACTGCCTGCAAAGTGAAAGATTTCCTATTTAAAACTGCAGTCACAAAAGCACAAAAAGAAATGTTTCTGAAGCAGCAAAAAAAAGCGTTTGGGTTGGAAATAAATCAATTAAAGTCAGTAAACACAACAGTATCTAAAGGAATCTCCGAAATGATTAAACAACTACGCAGGAAAACAGCAAGACTTTTTCTGTTGCTGTGGGTTGGTTTTTTTTGCTGACAGTATTTAAACTTTGAAAACCAAGATTTTGAAAGCAGGATTTAATCTTCAAGAAAGATGCTTCCTATTTCACTATTCATATCCTACCACATCCCCTTTTTTTTTTTTTAATGGTGTCCACTGATCTGTAATCTATTCATTATTGAAACTGCTGCTGCAGTTTAATCTTTACAATGACACACTACTGAATTCACTCTGATGAGAGCGGTCTTTAGTAGCAGGGATTTGGAAGAAATGTCTATTATGAAAATCAATTTTAAAATCTATTTCCTAAGGGAGACGGTTTTGAAACAAAAAAATAGCTGAGACAAAGATGTAGAACTTGTAGGTGTATATTACCAATCATTGAACATTTAGTTGAAAAAAATGCCTGTTGAGTTTCTGAAAAAGCACAAATCGCAATCAAGCTTCCAAAGTATACAGACTCTAAGGGAAGGCTACTAACAACGTCCATGATACAATTAACAAGATGGGAAACCATCAAGTTGTGTTCTCATTTGCAGAAAATAATCATCTTGTGCAAAGTCATAAATGCAGATGTTAACTAAAAACTTCAAATATAAAAGCTTAAAAATGATACCCACTGATAAAGACTGCATTTTTTCCTCACATAAAATTTTCAGTTCAGCAAACTATAAATCCTTTCGAACAAATTCCAGTTCATCACTATTTTCATGTTTTTTAAATGTTCTTTTTTATAATATCAACTAAAAAATAAAAATGCATATTCTGCTATTAATTGGCATTAAAACAGACACATACATTAACCATTACCTAAATGAAGTTGCAAATTCGCTTTGGAAGGAGACATAAAATATATATATTTGGTTATTTGTAGTTAATACATCCTTGAGACAAGACAGTGTGTGCCTCCCAGATCTAACCAAAAGCACAGTCATGTGCTTTGTGTATGAGCTGATTTATTTTTTATATGTTTACATATAATATGTATACATATTTTTATATGTTTACATATAAAATATATGTATGTAGATGTATATATATATATATATATATATATATATATATATATATATATATATATAATATATATAATGTTCACCAGAAACACTTTTGCTCCTATGAGCTTCAGTAAGGGCTAATATAATATTAACTCATTTGATTTTAAAAACCTAATAGTCATGGTTTTATTTTTGAAAAGGCATCGCTGAGCAGACATATATTGCCCTTAATCCAAATTCCAACTCCTCTTCAACTCAAGAGAAGAGAACCACAAATACAACAGAAAACATCTTTTAATCCTGTTTCTAACAAAGGCTTGTTCTGATGTATGATTCCATAAACTCTTTTGTTTCTGTTGGTATTTTAAGAAGTGAAATAATGGTTATATTGCCTATTCCAATAGGAAACAAAATTTATGCTGTGTTTTTTGTTTGGTTGTTGTTGTTATTCTTTATTAAAAACAAAACAAAAAAAAACACAACCACAGAGCTTTCCATGCTTTTCCAGTTTTTCTAATTTTTCCAAATTCATCCAAGCAGTATAGTCTCAGATCTCCTCTGGCTCTACCTGCAGATAATGGCAGTTTTCAGAGCCCACTAGACAATCCGGTGGCTGACAACAAAAATACAGGGGGATCCAATTCCAGATTGAGTAACTGTTATCAGTGTGACCTTGGCTAAGTCAACACCTTTCTGCTTTAATTTCTCCATATGTAAAAGTAAGATAATTGTTGGTGTGTTATAATGTTATAAAGATTAATCACTTCTTATCTCTAAAGCACTTGAGCCCACTGCAAATAGGACACAGAGCAGTGCTGGTGGTATTTGCTGATCTAGAAAAGCAGAAGTACTACGAGGCAGACTGCAGGGAAGATAACACTGTATGGAGACTTCATCAGTAGCCAGAACACAAGGAAGTCAGTTTATACAGCTTTTATGCTTTGCAAACAGTAGGCCAGCATTCAAGAATATAACATGCAATTAATATTCTTCTTCCTCTCTACAGACCTCTGTTCTCTACACACACCATGCTGTTAACATTTCTAGGCCTCTTTGGTATGCTAATAATAAGTCCAATAAAAATACTGAGAAAAAGCTAGTAAAAATAAAATCAATAATAAATTATAAAGTAGAATAACTTTTCCAAAACGCTACTTTTTTGAGTTATATATTTACAGAAATTTGTGTGGATAAACATACACAAATAGACAAACTTAAACAACTAAACAGAAGCTCACAAACCTAAGTAGTATTACCTTCTATTACTCTAAGTTTATAGAAGAAAGCTCTCTAGTGATCTAAGGGGAGAAGAAAACTTTAGAGATAACAGCATTCCCTCAATTATTTTTTTTTTTTTTACTTAGCTAAAGGTTACATCTTGTAGTTTTGTTCATCTGCATATGTCCCATTGCCTTTAAGTAGTCCAAGTCAAAACTCCAAGGAGCGTTTCTGCTTAAGTGTCACAGACCTTTGCCCTTCATAACACTGCAGCATTGGTCACATCATTAACTTCTCCAGTGGAAAGGAGACAAAGTATTTATTATGATATGCTTATGCAGGTGTAAAAAATAGCTGCAAACGTGTTCCCAGAATACTGTGATGAGCAATTTGGACGAAGTTTCTTCCTTTCTATTATTATGGTAAAAACTTGCACTATACATAAAAATTAAAAATAAGCATTCTACAATTAAAGTGCTGCATAAAACTGAAGTTTTTGTAAGACAAAAAATAGTGGCATGAACTTACAAAAAATGTTTGGAGTTGGGAACCCCATCTCTTGGATGTGCCACCCTGCACCTAGGATTCCCACTCTTTAGTTCTGGGCTAGTGAAAGAGAAAGATGCATTTTTCCCCTACATAAACTCAGGCAGTTTTACAGAAAGCTATGGAGACCTGTAAAGTACTTCAGTTTCACTAGGGCACCATTTAAACATAAATAAATAAATTATTGTAATTTTTATGTTAGAAAGGAAGAGAAATACTTCATCCAGGAGAAAAGATGCTGCCTGCAAGTTTCTGAAATTCTATTTCTATGCCCAAGCTTGCTCTGCAAACAGGTCATGTAACTGTCACAGCAATCAAATTCAGAAAATAGTAATATCTACAAAAAACAAAGCTGCAAAACCACAATACATTGGGGGACAGGGGAGTAAACAGAGAATAAAACCTTACAAATATACCGAAGATGAGGTTAAAAAAAAAAAAAAAAAAAAAAAAAAAACCGAAAGCTACAAACATGAATTTACAAGGAACCTCTTGATTTAGTGGAATAGTCTCTACTATCACAGGCAACCACATCTTATCAACCCTTTATAGAGCAGTCAAGCTTCAGCTATAGAGTTGTTTGGTTGTTAGCTCCCATGGGACCCACAGAAAACCTATTACAGAAATACACTCCTCTGACTTGGAAACAATCTCCTAACTTTCAGCTCCTATTATGGTTTATTTCAACATGGTTCTTGAATTTAAAGTACTCTTTTTCCCATTCTGCTGTTTAATTCCAATATATTTATAGAGAGCAGACACAGGACTTCTATTCCTTCTCTGGCAGTGCTGAAGTCATGTTCATTTTAGTTCATCTCTTCAAGGACAGGCAATGAATAGAGAAACCTATCACAACAGGTCATTTTTCCATCTGTTCAGACAATCTACAACTACATCTTAATCAGAAAGCATTGCCATGCAGCACCAGTAAATTAATAGGAAAAACAGTGCTGAAGATTCAATTTCTGTACGCAAATTTTGGTTTGCTTTTACTCTGGATTTGCATAATCCAGCTTCGGAGAAATCAATAATTGAATGTGATCTTCTGGACTCATCTGAAAGGAATGCTGTTACCATGCTCCATGATCCACAACGTGAACCAAAAAGCAGCAAGTGTGAAAAGGATTTACTCCAAACACACACTCCTGATACAGATTAAAATGTTAAAATAGATTTGCCCCTTGCGGAAAATGGGAGACCATAACTGAATATGATGTTTTGGACATATTACCAATTTCTTGCTATTAAGTCATGCTCTTGTGCATTTTCCTATGTTTCAGATGTAGGTTAAAAAACAAACAAACAAAAAGAAGCATGAAAAAGGTAAAATTCTTTGCATTACTGGATATCAAGTAAACATGATAAAATAGACCTGACAGCCAAAAGAAACATTTTCAGCAAGAAAAGTCTACTCAACAGAAGCACGACCCTAGACTTTACTTAGATGATCATTGTTGAGGGAGCTTTCATGTTGATCATAATGCTTCTTTCTTGCTTCCATTTATTTGAAAATAACTAAAGAAAGAAGAAGTCTTCTGCTTTTGAAAGACAAGAACAAAAACCAGATTGAAATGAAAGCACTGCAACACCTCTTTGGTTCAATGAGAAATGGTATTACCTAAATCTTCAGACCTATCCATCTATCTAGTTGTGTATTTGTCATACAAAGAAATAAATCCCTTCATCAAGAAGGATAATGCTACCATGGTACTATTGTAACAATCATAACAATCATAACTCTGTGCTACACGATTCAGATAATGAATGTTACTTTTTACACCACAAAGCATTCTGAGACTTACACTCAAACTCGGTTTCTCTAACATGAACCCTTTCTGAAGAAAAAAATCAGTGGAAAAGATGCCTAACAACTACCAGAAGCAGGTAAAGATCCATGTCTGATAACTGATGATGTGTCTGCTAAAAATTAGTGGGAACATTTGATCCATGAAGAAGTCTCAGTAATGATTAAAAACTTTTTAATTGTAGAAAAGGCCTTTGATCAAGCACTAACAATAAACTGCAGAAGATAAGTAGCAGCATGTTTTTGTCATCACATTTTCAATCTAACACCTGCCTACTACTTAGTATAAAGACCTGTGGTACAAGAAACACCTCCCCATCTCACAGTAAATGGATCTTCCGAACTCACTAGCAAAAGACAGGAGAAGCAAATGAACAGGAGCACACATTATTAAATTTTCATAAATGATTAATGGTCCAGACTAACACTGAAACACCACTTTTTGTGTACCTGCATGATGCAAATGTTTCTTCATTGTCTAAATAACCAGTAGTGAATTTATTTTTGAGCAGGGGCAGCTTCAAGAAATGTGTCAACCTAAAATGGGGCTTTTCTTTGGTAGGCACTCAAAGACCAAAGAGTGTTTTCTACTTAAGAAGTTTTATAAAACAGTTGCACAAAAATATATTTTAACCCAGAAATTTAGGAATTTATAAAGACCTACACTGATAATACAAACAGGAGAGGGACGATTTGGATTTATTAATTTATTATTTAGGTGATGTAGAAATGAAACCAGAAGAGAGAGAACCCTGTTACTTCTCCAAAAGAATTAGTGCAAACAATGACATTACGATGTTTCTTTGTGCTACAGCTTTATATACATCAAAGAATCTAATGTGCTTTACCTAATGACAGGTCTGGCACATAGCAATTTGTGAAATGATGAGAAAACTGAAGAAAATTGAACACCATCCCTTTATAATCGAAATGTCACAAAGTTGAAGATCTCACAAACAGACCTCAAATCCAACACACTGGTAAGCTTTATACAAACCTGGTTTTAATACTGAAGCAAAAAAAATCTTTGCTATATTAGACAGAAAAGCAGACAAAACATATGAAAGTATTTTAAACATTTAATAGATAACATTACTATAAATATTATGAAAAAGTGAGGTCTTGTTCTAATATCACATTATAGAACAATCAGACTGCCAATTAGACTGCCTTAACTGCCCTATGCTACATACTTTCAGAGTGGCTTATAAGATGACAATACAGAAGTCAAAAATACAATACTCAGTCCGAACAAGATAGCCATTCTTATAGTCAAAACTGGCCAACAGACAGAGGATTTGGAAGAAATTAGTATCTTCAGCACCCAGTGTTTAATGTGAAAAAGGTAAATTTCAATTCTCTGTGCTTGAGGAACAGCACTCAGTATGCTTTAAGAAAACAGTTCTGCCCTCACTTTGAAAGGGAAAACTGTTCAGTTATTAGATATCAGTCTAATTAGGAGAAAATATCTCTAGTAGACATATGCTGTGATAAATCACCTCATCAAATTTCAGCAAAGAATTAAACCACTCTGAACTTGAGAAACATGGACCATAGTTTTCAGATGACAGCTATGCTCTGGAAATTTGAACGAATAACGTGTGTTGACTGGTATACTGGAAGAGGAGAAAAAAAGAGGAAATAAAAAGACAGTATGTACGCACCAAAAACAATTTTTCAAAGAGCTTCAAAGAATATTTGCCAGGGAATAACGCTACTGAAAATTTGCTATTTGCAACTACCCAAACATCCTTTACTTAGGGCAAGTGAAAAAATCCAAAATTTTATATATGAAATACACAATATTGTATTGCACATGTGCTTATATTTAAGAGACTAATTTTATACCATCATCTAATGACGCCAGATGAAAAAAACTGTCTGGCTCAGTACTGAGTAAGTGGTCTCAGGAGTATAATGAACGGCCAGATACGGAATGAGTGTTTATAGGGCTGTTGGTCAGGGACTCCAGAGGATTCATTTTGTCCTCTGGCCAAAACAAATCCCCACAACGGTACCACCAAAATAATTTGGCCTTCAGGAACAACAATAAAAAAACATCAAGACTAACATGATTATTAGTCCTTTTTTTTGGTCAATCTCAGTCCCTGGCATTTCATATGCTACCTCAGGTTATCACCGTTTTTCAAAGATGTGATTTCAATAGGAAGTACTGGTCTCTGTTGGTAGTTGACAAGTATTTCCTTAATAAAAATGCCAGTATTTCATAATCCGCTTTTTTTTTTTTTTTTTTTTTTTTTTGTATTCTGTTTTAGCAGCTGTATTGTCTTTGTATTGGTCCAGGTTATTCGGTTATTCTCTACCACGAAAATACTCTCACTCTACCTAGAATGGAAGGGAGCATAAAAACACACACACTCTCAGAGAGAATGAGCAGGCTTACGATAATGCAAGATTCAGATGAATATTCTAGTATTTAATCTTACACTTAATCTTAAATAATCTTGAGTACTTAATCTTAAAAACAAATCATTTCTAAAATGTTCAAGATGTTACCCTGCAGAAAACTATCAGGCCTCTGAACAGGGGGAAATTCTTAGTGTTAAGCACTTGGAACCTATTTCTTATAAATTCTGAGGCACTGTTACTCACCAGGTAAATTCTTACTATGACTTTGCTATCATCACCACCTACTTTTGATGTTTAGAAATACTCTGATTAATACTTATAATGTGCACTTTCTTTAATAAGTTAGCATTAAATGTGACAAATATTTTAATGACTTTGTTACCAACATTTAATAGTGGATTTATTTCAACAGTTTCAAAATCCACTTTTGTAAATTGCACTGTAAATTTCTATTTAGCAATGAGCATGGACAAAAAGAAAAAACGATTAGCTAATCCACATAGCACCACACACAGAAGCTGAATCATTTAGCATCCTCAAAAATAGTATGAAACACCAAGCATATGGCATAAACTCCTGCTAAACTAACCAAAGTTTAAATGAATATGTAGCAATAAAGCGTATGACAGCTGATTAGTTGTCAAACTTCCTGTAAATGCTTAAGTTAGTAATTATGAGTAAATGATTACCAGTGATGATGTAATGACAAACAAAATGCAGTATGATGTAATGATAACATAATGTAATGTAAAACAAAAATCAAGAAACAACATTTTTAACCACTTTAAATATTTCAACCTGCCTAATGTTTCAAGGAGTTTCCCACAACACTCTTTTTCTTACTTCATCTCTTTGCTTAAGTGCCCATTATATGCTATACAAATATATGAAAAGTACATGCCCCCTGTATAAAAAAAAATCACTTTTCTTCATGGCTTAATCAAAAGATTAGAAATACATTCACAACAGCAGGAGGGAAAAACCTGCTGAACTCAAACTTAATTTAAGGGTCCATTAGATATGCTCTCCACTGATCCTGAAAAAGAATGCATGAAGGCATGTAAATGATGAAAAGAATGCAATCAATACAGATCAATTTGACTGCTATAACCTCAGACTCCAAAATATGCCTTAGCTAATTAGATGTAAAAGCTAAGTTTGTGATCTAAGATATAACAGAAGCATAAAATTCACAACAAAGATATGTCAGAACTTTGAAATAAAAGCATTTACCACCTGTACTATTCTGCCTTTAACACCTACTGAGAACTGTAGTTTTACATCTTTTGGACTGATGGCTTTAGTGAGCCTTTTCAATTGGGTTAAAAAGCAGAAAAAAAATCAAGAACAGCCTGTGCAAATGTAGAGGTTACATTAAGAAAAAAAGAAGAAGCTTCCACGTAACAAACCCGCTTGGTAAATTTGACCAAAGGGATAAGAATGTCCTTGAAATAATTAGAAGTCCAGAATCACAGACTACATTAAATAATCTAAGGAAAATAGGAAAATTACATTCAGAAGTATATTAGTGATGGTGAAAATCTTTTCAATTTTTAAAGGAAATCTCAATTTACTGGGATAAATTCAGGTTTTCTCAAGTTACAATTAAAAAAAAAAAAAATCAATCATCACATTTATCCAAAAAGACTACTTAAGTAGTCTTTTTATGTTTATGGAAAGTTTTATGGAAAAAATTAAGTGATATATGGAAAAAAATAGAAGCACAGTTTTCTTGATTAAAACACTTTTAATGTATTTTTAGACCAGGTGGTAACAACTCTTGGAGATGCTGTATACTAACTTCTTGCCAGATAAGAACTGCTTCTAAGGAACTAGTTCTAGCACATTTCAGAGCAGTTTAGAAACCTACAGAACACAGCAACACACTAATTTTATGACAGTTTAGAAATCAGCACCTCTATGCATCATTTCTCCATTGTATCGCTTAGCTTTTTACACTCCACTGCCAGGAAAAGAATTTTAATTCATGGAATTAAGTTGTATAAAGTACAATTACACATACGCTTTTGCAGAAGACGGAAGTAAAACAGAGTGATTTCCTATATTGCAATATAATAATCTAGTAACTAACAAATATGCTTTTAATTATGTACAAGTATTTTCTTAAAGACCCAGACAGAAAAGTTGTGTATCTGGGCCCTAAGATAAACAGAAGACCATGCCTTTCATTTCCAGAAGCACAATTAAACCTAAGGTTTCCTGCCATTACTACACAGCCTTGTTAATAATTGCAGATAAACTCAAAAGCTAAGTGAATTAAAGCTATAATCTATTTGTATAAAGTGGCTAATGAGAAATCTTTACTACACAACTTTTCACCTTCAAGCATCAGTACTGAAAATAAAATAACTCACTTCAGAGTGAGTATTGCTTCAGTATCAGCGATGTCTAAAATTCTTAGAATTTGCAAGTCCACTCATGCTTATTTCCTACTTTAAGTACAGAGATAGCACAAGATAAAACATAAATTGCATTCTTACCAATAACTGTTCTTAGTCTTCCTTGGCATCCTTGTAAGAGGTGGATCCAGACAACCAAGATGATAATGTAGTTTGCAAGTGTCACACAGTAACAGTAGATGTTGGTCATGGTTCTTCTTGCAAATTCCACAACTTTTAATGTAGGCAGTGGAAAAGCATTATAATTACATTTGAAGTTACAAAAAATAAACGATACATCCCAGCACATGCCCCAGCTTCAATATAAATATGTAGCAACTAATTTCACATAAGCACATAATTACTTTTTAAGGAGTTTGTATGTATACACATTAAAACATAGAAGGCACTTAATATAGCTAAAGACACCTTCAAACTAATTTTTAAAGATTTCTGACCAATACTTTTTGATACTTTTAGAAAACATATCCGTGACAAATGGAAAAAAAATTACCTTTACCATTCAAACACTTAAATAGAAAAATTATATTGCTACTATCAGTCTTAGCAATTATAATTATTTCAATAAAGCAAATGCCTTGAAACAGGTCTGTACTGTTACTACACTGGGCAATATATCAACTCATAAAAAATTACTTTTTTTTAATTATTATTTTACCGGAATTAACATTTTAGTTCAGTTATTTCAAAAAGATCAGATGTTCATTGATCCTATTATAAAAAGGGAGGAGCTAAATGACTGGATTTAAATACAAAAGAATTAGTAAAGTATGTCTCCTGTTATTTGTCCATATGTATAAATTGCCAAATCCTCAGCTCACTCTCGTATTTTCAGCTTGCACCACTCAGAGCACTAGAATCAACTTCTGTTTATGTAATCCATCTCCTCCTTTTTTTTTAATCCTGCTAGCTGGGCAAGATACTGCCTATTTGCTGTGGCTAGAGGCCTGGCTGCTGACCTATCAATAAGCCAAAGACTGCCACTTCTAAGATGGCGGCAAGAGAAACAGATTCAAGAGCACAGTCATGCTCTGGGACCCTGATATGGGGTCCACTATTATGCTTAGTTAAAATCCAGTCAGTAGCTTCATAACATACAGAAAGGAGAAGCAATAACAAAGTGAATACATTTTATTTTCTTGGGGAAAAAAATAGAAGTAGGGAAACTTAAAACACAAGATTTCCCAAAGCATTTGACAACCTGTGAACAAAAAGTAAATATTCTTATCTGACAGGTGCTTTATGCACTCAGCCACTGTGACTAAACAGCAGCAGCACTGTTTGCAAAATCAACACAGATGATTACATTCAAAAACACAAGGCGACCAGTTAAAATTTTTCATATCAAAGTGACAAAAGACTTCTATTTCAGATGTAAAGAGGTACCTTTGTTCTTATAAAGCACTGCTATCAAGATAGAAAAAAAAAAAAAACCTCAGTGATGTGTACTAATGTGAATAACTATTTCTTAAATTAGCCTTTAGAAGTAAAACATGACAACTCTGAAGCATTTTGTTAATCAGAATTGAAACAAACAATTTTCTCTTAATACTTTTTTGAAATTGCAACTTAATAAATATTTTATCTATTTTGTCAAGACTTCATTACTTGCCTATAAAGTACAGCTGGAAGCGTAGATGTCTTTTGTGTTCCTCCTTCCTTTTTACTTGGTTTTCTTTCCTTAGGAGCACGTAAAATTGCAGGTATGTTCAATTTCTATTGGATTTGAACAAATGCAGTACACATGAGTCTTGGGACTTTTAGAGAATACCATTCTAATCTCAATGTAGGGAGGACAGGACTCAAATTGAGTGGGAAATGGCTTAGCCAGCTATTTTACAGACAAAAGCAACTACATATATTTATATTATAAGATCAAATTAGGGTAACATTATAATTTCTCAATTAAATAAATAACACATTGAAATACTAGCATTTACAAATCATTTTCAAGCTTTAAAATAGAAGGATGGACAAATTTACATTTGTCTAGAAGGTGGAAATAAGAAAAGCAGAATTCACAAAACTGACAGAAGAATGCTGAGGCAGTTTGTTTTTCCCCCAACATCCCTACTACATTGGTGCTCGATAGGTTAATTAGAAAAATTATCTTATTGGACCAAGCCTTCCACAAAGCAGACGAGATTCTCTTTGGATTTCTACTAATCTGCAGCATGCTAGCTTCCCAGACAGCTACCATCTATCAAAGTCATTTCTCAGCAGCCCCGTGGGCCTGCATCTGTTCAACCAACTGGAAAAAAAAAGCCATGCAAGCTGTGCAAATGAATTCTATTCAATTTTTTTATTTTTTTTGTTGTTGTTTTGGTAGTATTTGTACCAGGAAATATATTTGTGAATACTTTTTTCAAAGCCATGTTAAAAAGGATAAAAAAAATATTGATCTAGGAGATGTGAAGGAAAAATTATTCACATAGTACATCACAAGTAGAAAAGATAGGTTGACAAAAATCTAACCAGCACAACCAGAAAAACTAACATAGCATAGAAAAACTGTTACTGCATAAAAAGGTAAGCTTCATTTCCTGAACAGCAGTACAAACTCAGCAGTACGAAAAGGCATCACTAAATTATGATGCAATTGTATGACTGCATTTTCACGATGAACAGTTTCTTCCATCTTCTTTAAAATTCTAAGAGGAAATCATTTCAATCTCTCTCTGAAAGCTAAAATGTCCATTGCCATTTAATACCTTTGATATAAAACATAAGAACACTGCAAGAATCTCATCTTTTCTCCATCAATGGGAACAAAGAGATAACCACTGGCAACAGGAGATAATCCAAATCTTCTCTTCTCCGAGATACTTATATTCATTTGACCAAAATACTCCGCTCTATCCAGTTAAAAAAATATATCATAGTGCTTCTTATATAAACCTCTAAGTTACCATACCATTTGAAGCCTGCAGTAACTAAAGACAACATGGAGAGAAAAATGGTAGGATTAACTTGTGCTTCACATTCGGCTTCATTACAAATGACAAGACAATCAGTTATAGCGAATGAACGAATTTTGCAAACAAGAGCACTATTACAACAAAATTAAACTTCAGATTTCCAGTAGGTGGTTTGCAGAAGTCTATATATTTCAATCAGGAAACATTATCCCCAGAGTGAAGCCTGGGTCTGATCACATCAATTCATTTGGCCACAAAAGTGGCAGATAGAAATAAAAAGCCCATTCTTGGAAAACAAGGTTCGCCTATAACTATAAAAATAAAATAAAACCAACCTGTCCAATGATTCTACCCAGCAGAGCCCAAATGCCTTGCCCTTCATTTCGCAGTTTTCCATTCATATTTTGTAGCTCTTCTAAGGACTCACAAAGCTAAGCAGTTAAAGAAAAAAATCAACAGAAAAAAAATATATTAAGGTTTATTTAATAAAATTTATTCAACCTCTTACCTATCAAGGGTGCATTACTTTATTGTGGGATTGAAAAACAATGGAACTCATGTCAATATAGCTGAGATCAGTGCAATCAATCATTCAGCAATTTAAGATGAAATCCTGGGCTGCTACCCATTTTGTAAAAATGATCTGAAGCATTTCAGCATTAAAAATACAGTTCCATAGAAAATTAGAAAGCAAAACTAAAATACTGCAACGTCTCATGTGTTGTTCATGCCACTTAGGCAGCAAGACTGTAGCAAGTAACATATAAATGAATTAAAGACCTATATTGCCATATCAAAAAACTTTCAGCCATTATCACAGAGTTATAACTTAGTAAAGGATGTAAGCAGAAACAAAGTTGTTTTTTTTTCTTCTGGAAGCAATTGTTACTTACTGCACAGCATATACAACCTATTGATCCGGTTACAAGCTCCCACTCCCCAATCTCCTTTGCCTTTAACCTCTTTGGGCACAAGGACCTGCTATGTCATTTATGTATGTTCTCATTTAAAGCACATACCTGACAGTTTAAGTGTGAATAGCAATACTATTTTTTGTTATCACTAATCACCTACATTGGATAGGTTACTGAATTCAGCAAGAATTGCAACATGTCACCTGTCACAAAATATAAAGTATTTCTATGTTCCCTTTAAAGTATTTAAAGGTTAAAAAAAAATAATAATAATAATTAAAATTAAATAGTTAATTAAAATTAAATTAAGACATTAAATGCTCTTTTATGTACAATCATGAATTGGATTTTTGGGTTGAGGTACAGAGGTGGGGGGGGTATGGGTACCACACTGTTTTCTCAATGTTTCAAATGAAATGCACATGTAGAATGAGAACATGAAGGGCCTTAAGGCTCAGTTCACTCGTGAGAGGGCTCTGTCTGCAATCTGTCACTCGAGCTCTCTGTGGGGTCAGTCCAAGAACCAGTGTCCAGCCAATGTAGGACTTTTTAGAAGATGACTCTGCTTGTATAATGGGGAGGGGGACAGATAGCCACATTTTAAGAAGAAATAAATTTTTAACTATTATGTTCTTTAAAAACAGAAAATTATGTATCTTTGTTTGTAAATCATTTTGTTTGGAAAGTGGAATGCTATCAAAGTTAACAGCAGCAATATTAAAACAGTACAATGGTTTATCATCCTTTTTTTCTTCACCTTATTATACTCCACATGAAGCTTTTCTTGCTCATTTTCTAATTTATCCTTGATATTCCTCTGCTCAGCCATATTCTCCTGGATTTGAATCATGCGCATATTTCTCTCTATTTAAAAGAAAATCTTATTATTTCCTAGGCTTGGCTATATTTCCAAGTTTTAAGCACTAAAAAAAAGTAAAGCAATGAAAAGCATAAAACCATAACAGAAAAGCACACAAAACTGTAACTTACAGGTTTATTACACAGCCTCAGTAGAATGAACACTCCTAACGTTTACTTTTTGCTGCACACGACAACCTAGTATAGTTACTTAAATGGTGAGCTTTGATTAGCTATCTACTTGACAGCCCCAAAGTCAAAAACACACCGTTCCACACAGTAAGGAAAATACGAGGGGAAAAAAATACCAAAACTCCTTAAGCTTCTACTCCCTTCTCAGAAAAGATACGGCTGCCTGTGTATATTTGAATGATTTTTTATTTTCTGAAGCTTCTTTAAAAAGAAAACTCACTAATTTTCTATATAAATAGAGATTGTGCAGTAATATTCCTGACCTAAAATGAAAACGTAATTTGTGTTTGGCTAGTAAAAAAGAAATACAAGAAAAAAGCCAGTAAACTTGGACAATACGAATACAGTAAAATGATTATCTTTCATTGGGAAAAACATGCAATTTTGATCCTTACCAAGGTAATAATTGACAAAATCAGCAGTGAGAGCTGGTTGTTTATGTTTTCTTCTTCCATCAACACTGGAACTAGTATCTGAAGTATCCACTGGAAAAATGTCTGTGCTTATCCCCATTAACTCAGCTTTGCGCATAAGCTTGCGTATGGCTGAAGCACTGCTAGTAAGTGGTCGTGGCAGCTTCTCCCTCGGTACCCAGGCCTGTGGCCTGGTGGTACGAGCCAGCTCTGCCTTGGCACGGTACTGCTGTAGTCTGGCATTGATTCGAGCCTACAATAAAGAGTTCCGTGAATTAAGAACATAAGGGAACAATTCAAAACCGTTTTTGAGTTCTACATTTTGGAACACATCTGCATTTTATTTTCAGTTTAAAAGCCACACGGTTTAATAAATACTGTTTTCACTCTGGAACATTTTGACTCAAGAAAGACACTAAAAGACATTTGATTTTATTTCAAAATGCATTACCCTTTCACTAGGTTTTGGAAATATTCAGATTCCTTGATGAGGTTACCTCATTAACATGAATGATTGCTGGCTTTCAGACAACCCTTTCTGATAATAATTTGATGGAACCATGAAAACTCACTATTCAGAAAAACCTTGGCTGACCTATCAAAAGTATACCAAGCTATACTTTAAATTGGTATTTATGAGAGCAACAAAATTTGGTGACTGGTATTTTTTCCATATTTGACATGCTTTTGTAGGAACTTCTTTTCTCAATTCTGTATCTCTTTATAAATGCTAAACTAGTTGATTACAATGTGCCAAAAACACAACTCCAAAGAGAAGTGAAATCAGCAGGAGAAGCTCACTATCCGTCTTGTTGGTGACATCTGTATATTTGTGACCATCTGGGACATCAACCCCAGCCGATCAAGTTGTTGCTGACAGTTGAAAAAAAAAATTGTCTTGTGGGAACTCTGCAGCAACAAGCCTGGCAGAAAATGACATCAACACACAAACCTTCAGAGGCAAAACTCCAGCTGACTATCAGTTAGAAGTTGTTTATTTGTCTGCATAAAGAAGCAGCTAAACTAATCTGACTGCCCTACCATATGGTGTGAGATACTCTTGAGACAAAAGCAAAAAAGTCTGCATATACAAGCGCCATGTTTCAGGATTACCTCTGATTACAAATAGCATTGCTGAAGGTAGTATTACAGGCACTGTTTAACATATAACCTTACTAGGTCTTGAACATTAATGACCAAGAAACATGACAAATGTGGTTTGTGGCTACCAAAATGTGACATTTTTTCCTTGAACTCAGAGCAGCAAGGGAGAGATCATCCACCTGCAGTTGCTACCTTAGTTTGTTCCAGCAGAGAATAAAACATTTTATAACTTCCTCAGCCTAGATGCTTCTTTACTGGTTACATTCTCAGTTTGGAAACTCCAGGGGTCATTTAAGATGTCATACAACTATACCCAGAGCCTTATTCCTGAAATAGATTACATATCAGACTGACTAGTCCAAATGAAAACCTGAACTCTCAACATGTATTTAAGCAATTTTCAAGTACGTATTTTATCCAAGGAATGTACGTTTCCTTTATTGATATAAAGAAAGTATTTCAACATAGAATATTTTCCAACAATCCATAATAGTCCTAGACAGTTTTATATTTTATATTCTTTAGAATTATTTTCTTTTTTGAGCCACAGGACTTGCCAGACTGTTAGCTCAAGTATTCCTGCCAGGGCTATATAGCACCAAATATCAGCTTTTCATCCTTTGAAAGCATCCCTCAAAAATCCAGTCGCAACACCATACAATGTTATTTGCACAATTACATTATTATTTACATTAGCTCAATACTTGTCAGTCTTAAACTTAAAAACTCCTGTGGAAATGAGCTTTTGTAATATGTGTATGTACACACCTACTACCGATTCTTACTTCTCACACAAAAATCCTCCAGTAAATTCAATTGTCTGTTAAAATAGGACTTTATCTTATTGCACACTATATGCACGAGAAAGTTCAAGTATGAATTTGTATGTACTACTTTGTGTCAACTCCCCAGTCAGGCATTTCTGTCTGTACTAAGAACCCATTACAGTCATGAATTTCTAGAAATGCACAGAAACCACTCAAAGACAAAATTATTTCATAAAACACATACCCATGGGGTCTTGCTTCAGGTTAAAGTGAAGGAAGAAAGGGAAATGCTGGGAACATACCAGCATTAGCAGCACTTCATAGGAAATACAGGTCTCTAAAAAAAGACCTGAAAACAGAGCTTGTAAGAGCCACACTAGACCCAAATGGATTTTGCACAACCAGCACTTACCATTATGTTGGAGAGTGTTCATATCATTGTGATTTCTCCACTACATAGTGGTAATTCACATAAGTGAGAGTAGAGTGTATTACACAACTATGTAACTTGCTTTAAATCAAGCCATGCCAAGCTTTATACCCCACAGAAAAATTTTATTCAAAATTCTTCAATGTTAGAGTTTGCTCATGCTCATTCTCAAATCCACAGGTCACTTTAAATTAGAGGTTATTTTTCCTATTCAAATATCTTTGAAGATCTAAAAAGGTATGATTTAATCAAAATTTTTGATGACATGAAGATTTATTTTCTGATCATTACACTACAGCTCTCCCTTCAGAACAAGGGAGAACTTTTTCCTCTTCCTTCTCTCCATAATTTCTCTCTTCCATTATTTACTAAGCAACTGCCAATTTCTATTGCAATTTAGGCAGAATTCCTTCAAGTAACAAGCTGTTTTTCTGCACGGGCATGACTTTTCTGCAGAATTCAGTGCGGCCTCAGGAGTAGAAGCAAAGCAGGCCACAGATTTGTCAAGACTCAGAAAAAAATAAGTACACACGCTCTAATATACTGAAGTATACAGATTACCTCAGAAGGACTGAAATCTTGATATCAACAAGACCCTTATCAGCTGACCTCATGCAATAACTAACAGTTTCACATGGTTCAGCCACTTCGCAGGGATATATAGACTTTGCCTAAGATTTTCAGGCATCTCCTACTCAGCAGCACAGACTCAGTATTTGATACCATTTTTTTTCTTCTAGGAAATCTTTACTTTAAAAAAAAAAATGCGCATAAAATTCTACTTATTTCTACAGCAGGTGAAGAAGTGATCTAGCAAGAAAAAAATTCAGGCAAGCTAGAGTCTTCTGCCAATGCTAAAATATTACTACAGTGGAAAAAAAGGAAGATTTTCACTGAACATCTATGTACAAAAACACCTTATTCTTGTCTACCTGTGTGGTTTTTGTTAAGAATCTTGAAAAAAAAAAATGTATAAAAAAAATCTATGGATTGCAATGAAAATTTAATTACCAACTTTCTGCAAACAAACTAGGTCTGCAACTCTGGAAAGGATAGATGTTCCTTTTTGACATTAAGTTTATTGAGAATTGGTCTTAAGAGAATTGAGAATTGTCTTAGCAAAACTCACTGCTACAAGAAATGAAATATATTGATGGCACACGTTCAAATTTTATTCACTATATATAACAATTACCAATCTTCTAAATTTCTTTCTTGTTTAAAATGGATGATTAATGCAAATGCATTTGTGTCAGGAATATAGTACCTGAGCTTCCGGCGAAAGCTGTTTTTCTCTTTCCTGTAAGGACATTTTACAGTAAGATTGTAATGCCAAGTAGTTTTTCCGCTTCCATTTTCTGTCTAACCTATCCGCATGCTGTTTACAATAAGCAAAAAAAGGGTCAGCTATATCCTGTTTCAAAGAAAACAAAGGAAAAGGAAAAAATATAAAGTTAAGACATACAAGGCCAAAAGGCTCTGAACAGCACAAACATTATTTGAATACAGAAACTGTTGGCACAGACGTTTTTAAAAACAATATATATATTTCTAAATCAACTTTGTCACATTGATTTATCTTAGAAAGCTTTTTTCCATCTTTTTCATTTTATGACCTGAAACGTTTTAAAATGCATTAATAATTAACGCAGTAGTTTGATCTCTGAACTATTTTCTCATTTCCAGAAAAAAAATGCATAAGAAATTCCTACGTGCAAATTCATTTAGCATATAATATGTATTGTTAACCTCCTATTGCTTTATTGTGTCTTCTTTTGCATAATATCCTAAAAGGAATTAACAATCTGAAAAATATGTAACGCAATGTATCTGTTTTTCTCAAATGATTTTTCAGATGTATTGGTGTGATTAATCATCTCTCAGATGACTTTTTTCTCATTTTTCATTCAGATTAGCACAGATTAGCACACATTTCCAACAGATCAGCACATTATCATGCTGCAAAGCTATAGTAATTTTTACTACATACAAACACTGCAAGCAGTTTACAAACATACAAAAATACAAAGGGCTGGAGCACCTCTCCTGTGAAGACAGGCTGAGGGAGTTGGGGTTGTTCAACCTGGAGAAGGTTCTGGGAAGACCTTCCAGTACCTAAAGGGGGCCTACAGGAAAGCTGGGGAGGGACTCTTTGCCAGGGGGTGTAGTGACAGGACAAGGAGTAATAGCTTTAAACTAAACAGGGCAGCTTTAGATTGCATATAAGGAAGAAATTATTTACTCTGAGGGTGGTCAGGCATAGCCCAGAGAAGTTGTAGCAGCTCCATCCCTGGAAGTGTTCAAGGCCAGGCTGAATAGGGCTTTGAGCAACCTGATCTAGTGGTTTCATCATTATATGAAATATCTGAGCCATGATGAGATTCAGTCTGAGAACTATGTTTCATCAGTATATTGTCAAAGCTGCAGAAACATCATCATAAATAAACAGACTAAGAAAATCTTGAGGCAGTCTTCCTCCATAAGGTAATAAAAATATTATGAAATAATTAGCCTATCCAACTTTTCCTTCACTCACATACAAAACAGAATTAATAAAAATCTGTACAGGCTTTCCTTATTTTTATTTTGATTTAGACTTTCAGAATGTGTGGCAACTTACTGCCAAAAATTAGCAGCTCCCTATAATTAGGTTCTACGAGGGAGGCCTTGATTAAAAATACTTAGCTACAGAAAATATGTAAGAACATTTTCAAGTAAAAAGATAAGGCATGTGCCTAGAAGAAATTCACACAATTTTTGAAGATTCAACATTACACATAATTTAGTAGGGAAAACAACATCAAGGCAACTGCACTTTTCTTCAGTCTCACAGAAGTACACAAATTTGTGATCCCTTTAAAAGGGATCACTTAGTGGTCTGCTTTTTCACAAACAAGTTGGACTATTTCATCAACAAAGAGCCCTCCCTGGACAGTCCTTTTATTTGGCCTATGACTTCCTAGTAATTTACAAAACTTGGCTCAGGAATAGTGAATAAAAAAGGCAGAATTTCAGGTCTTCCCCACAAACTTTTGATACAACCCTTTTATTCTATCCTTTCCAAAGCTACATCATACTTACCTCTTCTGCTGCTGCTTCTGAAAGAAGGCCTTCCTTCTGGGCGCAGGTCACGTGGAAATAAGCTCTGCACATCCCAGCATCACAGCTAATACATACGCCAGTTCTGGCAAAACGAGGATCTTCGCAAAAACTGCACTCCTTTATAAGGAAGGGTAGAAAATGACAGAGTATTTCAGGTGCATTTTGCCTAATATTTAATAATTTACATCTTTCATATAAGAACTAGATGGCTGGGTTTGCTCCTGTGTGGTACGGAAACCAAGTATGCTGATAACATTTGGCAATATTTAAAGCTTCACCACTTCCCAAACCCCACGATTGACTTCATTTTCAATAAGCAATGGAAAAAAGCTTAAACATCCTAAATAGCATATTGGATGAACTGTTATAAGAAGTTCCATGCCTTCTATTTCCCTTCAGAGCAACAACTAAATAGCGTCTAAGCAACACACACATACTTAACTATATAGGTGGAATATCATAAAACCACAATACTGCACAGCAAATGTTCAGTTGTTCAGTAAGTTCAGAGCACACACACACACACACACACAAAAAAAAAAAGCATGGTCCTCTAGGTGACTTGAAAACCATTGAAAACCAAACCATTGAAAAACCAAAAACATTGAAAAACAAACAGTACATAATGTCCTTTAATAAGCTCTGATTGAGAAGCTAATTTGTGACAACAGAAGAAAAAAATAATCAAAAAATGTAAATATCAGTAAGTAAGTTTGTGATTCACATAAAATACTACATTAAGGCTTCAGCTACATTCATTCCCGGCATAGCTGTTTGCAACACAGCAAACTAACATCCACTAATGTAACCTGGAAAAAATACAAACATTTTTCAGCTGGATCAGTTCCTCAGTCTGGTTCACCACAAATTCATACTGAACAGCTGTTCCAGCAAACTAGAGTGGTAAGTGTATAAGCAAGAATAAGCAAATAGGAACACAGGCTGGTAAAGCGGTGCCGCTATCCAGTGCGTAAAGTGACCTAAAATTACATAGTTGTGCATTTCTGAATGTCTCACATGATGAGTGATTCAGTCCTCAGTTCAGAAAATGTAATGTCTCAGTGTTTTAAGTGCTCTGGATGCAATGCTGTGCATCACCTACAGAAATTATTTCCATGTAGAAAGTTAAACAACAATAGAAAGGATTCACAAATGAAATTCAGTGACAGAAAAATCTCAAAAATATTGCATACACTACCCTAAAAGGGCACCCTTTAACTGTGTCACAGCACCACGTAACAGAAAAGAAATGAAGCAAATCATAGATTATTACTTGAAACTGGTATTCCAGGGAGGTGTTTAGCTAATCTGTAACTACCACACTTGATACAGCAAACAAGGATTGTTTAAAGCTCTGTGAGAGTAATGAGTCCTCATCTGTGCAGTTCACTCATCTTACTCACAGTAAACCTTACTCCTATACACCATTCATGCTAAAAATAAAAAATTACAAATTAAAAAGCATGATTCATTGCAACAATAGGCTGCAGGGTTTTGGTAGTTTGCTCATGCTTTTTTATACAAACATTTCTAAACAATGCTAAATACTCCTGTGGGTCTACGCTGAACATGCTCCTAATATAGGTAAGTTGCACATGGGCCACCCAAAGTGTTTTAATTTATTTTAATATTTCTACAAAGTTATTACGAATTTTAATTTAGCATTCTATTTGCCAAATTAAATCCCAGGAAATTTACTATGCATAAATTAAGCATTAGAGAAGCAGTACTACAGCCACTTTTCCTCATGTTAGCCAGATAGATAGGGATTCTCCACTCTGTTCCCGTAACTACAGCAATAGTTAGTAAATCAGTGTTGGCCTCTGCCCTTTGTGATGTTTTCCTGTATGTTTTGTACATGATCACTTTTGACCTGGATTGAAAACATTTACATGTAAAAGACTATTTTAATGTTAGACCCACTTTTTCTGTTCAAGTTTAGGACTCCATACTGTTACGTTCTGTTTTGGTTTTTAATATTGCTTTGCAGCAATCTTTTTGTATACATTCCAGCTTATGATTACAAAGAACCAAAAGTAGTTCTTAACTGAATTTACATCTGTCTCTTAATCCACCTCACTTTCCTTTTCTCCATTTCAAATCCCATAAATCCTCTTCTCTTTCCAACCACATTCTGGCAATCTGCCACTAACTGACTTTTAAAGAAAGTAATCGGCACCTGCATAAGAGAAAGGAAGGAAACAGAAAAATAGTGACAGAAACTATAGAGAATAGCGGTAACAAAAAATAGAAAAAAGAGAGAAGGAAGAGCAAAAGTATAACAAACAGAACAAATTTCATCACATTTGCAGTCTGAAACCTGTTTGTGGAAAAAAAAACAAACAAAAAATAAACAAAAAAACAACATAAATAAGACTGGGAAGTCATATGTTATTCTACATTAAAAAGTGAAATAAAGCTAATGGTAGGTAGTACATCTCTTCTAGACTTACCTTGGCACCATACTTTGAATAATTCATTTCTGTAAGTGTTACTGGCCGCAATTTGTCAATATCTCCAAACGCCACTCCTGGAACATAGAGGGCACAAACAATATGGACCCACCTAAAACAGCACATAAAATTAGGTTAGTATTACAACATTTTGTTCCCATATTACACTTGCTAATTTCAGGTTTCAAAGTGCCATGTGAATGTTACAGATGCCAGAAAAAGCATACATAAACAAAAAATATATTAGAAGCAGGTAAGGAATACATATTGGGAAGTCAGCACACTGAACCACAGCAAGGGTTTTCAGTGCAACTGGGATTGCTTCGCTTGTCTAGGTCAAGGGCAAGGCAACCAACACCCTCTGTTCTGATGGTTCTTAAGCAGAGTTCTCCATCACTGTTTATGCAACATGAAACGTACATTAAGGTTTTGATACTACTCATGAAACTAAAGCAGACTGATGGGGTGGGACAGTGAAAGCAGAAGAAACAAAATTACTACCTGGTTAACAGAAAAATCCCAGTAACAAGATACCTACAAGCCATTAACTCACTTCACTCTAAAGGAATTGGATAGTAAATCTAACAAAAGCCGTAACACTGACCAATTCATAGTGTTGTATCTGACAAGACTCTTTTCACCTGCATATTTGAAAACATAAGTTTTTATACTATTGTTAAATCACTTGTGTTTGAGATGCAAAGTCATAAATTCACTGTAAAACATGAAAAATTAAAAGTGAGAAAAATGTACATTTGAAATATAAATTTACATGCAGTAATTTTCACAGATTTTACTGGGGCTCTCGGAATCCACAGCAGAGTCATAGCACTTTAACTACAGGTAGAATCAAAAGAAGATCTGAAGATTAGTTACAATTTTATCTTTAAATAACACGATTCAAATACAACAGCATGCTAGCTGCCAGAGAACAAACTGGGATACTCAAGTGTTCTGCCAAACTTCATGTACAGACAAAGTAAAGCCAACCATTGTTTTTAATATGATATAAACACTCCAACATGCCAGCAGAATCTCTTAATTTAATACAAAATTATGCAAAAACTAAGACTCTCCTCATTACCATATGAAAATTCAGTAATTCAGAAAATTCTGCCTGCCTCTCCATAATGTATTCATCTCCGGTAGCAATGGAGCACCTAATACCATCCTTCAAGGTATTAGTACCTTCAAGGCATTATCCTCTGGTGACTAGCCGTGCATGGCCTGAGGGCTGGTCAAGGGAATTGTGATTGGGACAATCTACTCGGAGCTGCTGCAGCCTCATTTCAAGTCCCATATGCAGCTTTGGGCACCACAGTGTTAAGAATGACATAAAATTTTAGAGGGTGTCCATTAGACAGCATCCAAAGGAGGACAATAAAGATGGTGAAGGGTCTAGAGGAGAAGACAGATGAGGATATGCTGAACTCCCTTGATTTGTTCAGCCAGAGAAGAGGAGACTGAGGGGAGGCCTCATGGTGGCCTACAGCTTCCTCATAAGGGGGGGGAAGATGGGCAGGTGCTGCGCACAGCTCTGAGGACCAACAATAGGACCCAAAGGAACAGCATGGAACTGGGACAGGGGTGGGTCAAGCTGGGAAGTAGGAAAAGGTTCTTGACTGAGAGGGTGGTTGGGCACTGCGACAGGCCCCCAGGGGAGGTCACAGCACCGAGCCTGCTGGCATTCAAGCAGCATTTGGACAACACTCTCAGATACACTGAATGATTTTTGGGTGGTCCTGTGCAGAGCCAGAGGTCAGACTCAATGATCCTTGTCGGTCCCTTCCAACTTGGGATATTCTCTGATTCTCTCTCTGCCCTCTCAGAACTGGTTACAGTTTGGCCTAAACCACTACCATAATTTTATGAAATACTTTTCTACCAAAAAGAGTTGGTGTGCACGAGTATGTATTTCAGCAAATACTGTACATTTACTAGAAGAAATATCTCATTTCCACAAACACACAAACTATTCTTTTCCAAAAGGAATAAAGACATTATTTTTTATCCTTTCGAGCAAAATGCTACACAGAGTAAGACATGTAACTTTGATAAAGATACTGCTTCGCCATTAATAACTGCACTAGGGCTTTTCTATATCCTTTCATTGATTTAAGATGCACTACAGAGAACAAATTTGTATAAGTTGAAGTTACACTTCCTCACTGTTACTATTCTTAAAAAAAAAAAAAATCCAAGGCTCTGGTTGGAGATTTTTCATAGTACATTTAGAAGACTGCATTAAAATTTACCCTCCAAAGTTCAATATAAAGATACACATCTTCTACAAGCAGCTGCTTCTCAATTTAATTTGCACAGTTTTTTCATGCTCCACTGGTGTATTAAATGCTGCTGCACTCTGTAGGAGTTTATCTATGATAAACCCAACAGCTGGCTGCCTGCTTCATACTGACCTTCTCAAAATGTTTTAGTACATGTCACCGAAGTATTACAGTATTACAGATTTAAAGTGCCATTTCAGTGTGATTGGCACACAAGTGCCTCATTTCCTTAGCCACTTTTATGTGAACTCGGACCTGAATCTTTATTAAAAAACATATAGAAGTCAGTCAAGTTCACAGCTGAAGCAATTTCAGCTGCTTTTAATACCAGTTCTAAATATTTTCCTGCTCATTTGTTTAGCCGCACATGTTTTAGAAGCTTGTAATTAAGACAAATTGGGTAATCAAAGAAGAATAATCTTCCCTGTTACTTTACCATCCATTTAGCTTGGAGCAATGATGACAGATGTTGATTAGGGAAGAAGAAAAACTCCATACCATAACAAGGACAGAATTCATATTCTTGGATAATATGAGATTTTATTTCTCATAATGATAAATTCACGTTTATGCTCATGAAGCTGAGAGGTTAATGTGAAAAGAATTCTGCTGAGAAATTAAGCACCTCATTATTATAATGATTCACATAGAAACAGAGAAATAATTCCAACTTGATTGTGAAAAGAAACTGAAGAGGCTTGGTCTCACTTTTGTGTGATTTCCAGCATTGATGCATATAAAGAATTTCTTTTTTAAAAAGTGGTAAGGGGATGGAGAGTTACAGGATTCTGTTATTCAGTGGTCTATGATAGTATTCCAAGAAATGAAATGACCTATGTTGCAGTTTACTCAGTACTGTGGTAACATAATAATGGACATTGCCGACCCCATCCTATCTTACTGTGCATTGCCTCATTTCCCTATTGAGTTCAAATTGATAAATTAACAGAACGAGAGCACAGGATTATTCACACGTTGGATAGTTGTTGTTTTTTTTTTTTTTTCTAGTACATAAATCTATTCACCTGGGAGAGTAAACTTATACTTATTCATGACAGCCATATCACATCATCTAGCAGATAAAAATGCAATAACAGAGATAATAAATTGTCATGTTAATCTCCACAGTCAACAAAGCAGGCATATGCTTTTGCACAAATAATCAGTATTGCAGAGAAAACACTTCCATATTAATCAAAAACATACTGCTACTTTATAAGAAATTTCAAGCAAGCAGTTTTTAAAATGTTGACTGTACTTTTTATTATCATTATAAGGGAAATTACATATCTAGTGCTTAAACTGCTTTAAAAAACACAAGAATAAAAAGACTGAAATACAGCTAGAAAATACAAAGCTGATCTTAATGTATATTCAATGAAGAAAGGTAGCTGTCCTCCAAAGCCAATTCCTAGCACTTACATCTAATGGAGAAGTTCAGTGGTATGAATACCCTCCTTATCTGTTTATTACCACTGCAAACTTAAAATGTTTCTGATATTAGAAAAAATTACAAGCTAAGGCAGAAATGCAAAGACACATGCATTTTAATCCACAAAATCTCAACCAACTTATGATACTTTAATATTGTATTTACTTTCCTTAAAAGCAGTATGTCAAAAAAAGATTTCCTAAAATATCATCTAGAGCTCTGCTGACCTTTTAATGATGGCAGAATCAGTCTGTTACAGTATTAGCAACAGTACTGGAACAGAAAACAGGAATGAAAAAAAAAACACAGCTAATACCAAAAAAACTGAATATGCTTTTGCACTCATTACAAGACAGTCACAGTCATCTAAATGATGTCATCATTTAGAGAAAACCACAACAAGCCAATGGATGAAAGAAAACTGAAAGAAAACATTGCTATATTTTGTGATTTGCTAGTACAAAATATGTTGCTCTCTAATATATAGCTCAGTGTAAATGGTTTAAACATTAAACAACATGAACTCATCTATCGTCATCAGTAAAATATGACTGCATATTTTTATAATCCTACTTATCAAACAGATATGGTCAAACAGGATTAAGAAAGCTTTGCTTTCCTCTGAACAGCCTTATCAACTAATTAGATTGCCTTCCCTTGTTAACACAATCAATGAAAAACTTATGACAGGCCCATTATCTGAAAATGTTGTGTATTACCGTGCACCTGCAACTTATATAACTGTAAAACTTACATAAAATCCATATGTATAATATTTATGTTGCCATATATTATATATAAATAGTACAAACATTATATTGTGTATATTATATACATTTTATATAAAATTAAAAAGCAGTAAAAAAGGGGAGGTAACAAAGCTGGTGAAGGGTCTAGAAAACATGTCTTGTGAGGAGCAGCTGAGAGGGCTGGGTCTGTTGACCCAGAACTTTGAGAAGGCTCAGTGGAAACCTTATTCTACTTCACAATTACCTTAATGGAGGCTGTAGCAAGGTGGGGATCTGGCTCTTCTACCAAGCACCAAGTGAAATGGCCTCAAGTGGTGTCACAGGAGGTTTACGTTGAATATTAGGAGAAATTTCTTTACTGAAAGTGTTGTGCAGCATTGTAATAGGCTGCCCAGGGAACTGGCTGAGTAACCATCCCTGGAGGTCTTCAAGAAAAGTGCAGATTTAGAACTTAATAACATGGTTTACAGGTGGACTTTAGTACTAGGCTAATGATCGGACTAGATCATTACAGATGTCTTCCAACCTGAATGGTTCTATGATTCTGTCATTCTATGATAAAAATTTATGGAAAAAGAACCTAATTACATTAATTGTTGTTCTCAAAAAAAAAAAAAAAAAAAGGTGTCATCTTTATGGTCGATGTTACTACGAACCATTTTGCTCTCTCCTTTATTGTAGAAAATTAGTTGCCATTAATAACAGTATCAATTTTTTTTTTAATACGACAGGAATGGAAGACATCACATAAGAAAGGTCTTCTAGCATATCCAGTAAGACATTTGTGTATATACAACAATACATGGGTCACTTCACACTGGAGAACAGATTTTATCATTCCCTTAATTAAACAGTGATTTTTTTTTTCTCACTTAGGGTACATCTTTTGCTCATCAGTCCATAAACCTATAATATTATAATGGAAGTGAAGAATATTAGTAGTGAAAAAAAAAAGATTAGGTGATTGACTATCCAAAGAGCACCCACTGTTTATACCAATTTATAACAGTCTCCCTACAGGAATAGACAAGGGCAAAACCCAACCTTTTAAGAATAAGCAGAATTTGAAACACCACTTCTTCAGCCTTACCTGCCCGCATCTGTCTCCTTGAAGATCCCATCTTGGTTTGGACATAGTTCACAACTAGGTGTGACACCACATTTGCATGCATCACAAAACCAAGGTTCAGTGGAATTTTCTGAAGCTGAGCTCATGATGGAATCACTCTCTCCATCAACACCATAGCAACCTACATACACATAAATGAAAGACAAAACATAAGGAAAAACAAATAAACAGGTACTTCTCAGTTATGATTTTCAGCAGGAAATATACACAAGCACACTCAGCTGCATGATGATGAACATCCCAAGAAAGCTTCCAATATTTATGCAAGGATAACTTTTAGTGCAAAATTTGTATTCTAAATAAAGCCTATTTCTAAAGAATGATCTCACATCACAACCAAAAGATGTAAAGGTCTGTTTTACTTTGTTCTTTTAGCAATGCTTGGTGTCCTAGACATTAAAAAAAAAAAAAAAAAAAAAAAAAAAAAAAAAAAAAAAAAACAAGACAAAGCAACCCACGAAGACTAAGAGAATCACAGCATTTTTTTCAATTAAAGAAATGTATTTCAAGTTAAATGCAACAGCTAATGAAAGTGTAATAAAATACTGACCAAATATTTTGTTTTGTAGAGATGATTTTTAGTGCCTTTAAACATTTGTTATCCTCAATTAAGGATATGTTATCATTCCCTTATATGTTATCCTAAATTAAGAAGATCCTTCATACCTCTCTTCTCCACTGTTGTAGTAGTGCTTACGTAGAGCTACCTGTCTTCCCATTCAACCTCTAAAGTCTGCTTTGAGCTGGATTAGCAGTCTAATACAAATTATAACATGGTTTCTTAAATACTAGCACCAAATGAGAAATCCATGGGTATCATGGGTCAGGATTTAGATTTGAGAGCATATACAGCTTTCTCTTGGATATTCTGATCTTTTGGCTTCTTGCTACCCTGAAACGAAGGTGTGGTGTTTTTTTTTCCCTCTAAGAAGTCAATCATGCTAGCAGTACCCGTTCAACAAACAGCCAGCCCACTTTTCCACTTTGCATTCAGCATCCAATTCAGGTAAAAGAGAATATACATACTAAAAATAAAAATAAGAATTTGCATCCCCCAAGGTTTGTAAGACTGAACTTAAAAAGACCTTCTGTAACTTTAAAACTGAAGTAGCATCTGATGAGCACAGACTAACAGTTTTGAGACACCATTTTGGTGATTGATGAAGTATATTTTAAATTTTTAGCATTCTCATTTTACTTGATTTTAAACTATGATTAAACTTATTCAATTTCTCAATTCTTCTTTGGTATGCCCAGTGCTTTTATGATTTTAACACATCTCTGGCTTAATCGCTGTAAATTTAGTATTTTAAAGTGATTTAGAAGCTCGTTATATAAATTTTGAAAAAGAGTAAGAGTAGTATTCCTACTACTGTAAATGACAAAAAGGAAGACGTTAATGCTTATCACCACAAAAACATACTTCTGTACATGACACACTTTGAATATTTACCTTTTCCTCAATAAGAGAAAAATAATATTTCATTGTCTACATTAAAACAAAGTAGAGACACTGCTGAAAGATTAAACTCAGCTATTTGTCGACAACAGTGATCAAGTCAACATTTTTGCTTGCAGAGCAGTTAAATTATTGAATTTTGCAATTAAATAGCAACATCATTTGTTAGTTTGGTTCATTACCCACTGACTATAATAAAATAGTAACAGTGCTCTAACTCCTCTTGTGACAGAAACAGAGATAATAGACTAAAACTACATTCAGAATATAAGCAATAACACTCACTGTAGGTACCATTTAAGAAATATAGTCTTCCATTACAGCACAAGATTCATCAATAAGTATTAAATTAAGTCACCGGAATGTTTCTTTTTTATTATAGAAGTATTCCAGAATCAAAGGACAAATAATACCCAGAAGTGCCAGACAAGATTCATTAGGTATATAAAATATGGTATAGCTCATACATAAACTAACTCAATTTTCTTTATAATGTCATACGAGCTTTAAGTGGTGTCCCAGAAAGTCCTTTTTAAGTTGTAACAACACAATCTTGAATACATGCCAGCAAGGCTACTTTTAAGCAATTACATTAATGTACAAACACATAACACATTGATATTATATGGTTGATGAATAATTAAGCTTTTTATAATTCTGACAGACCGTTCTTATCAAACTAATATTTTCCTAAATGTGCTTATTAAAATTACCTAGCACTATAGGAGCAGTAATACTGTCATCAATCCATATGGCAAAATAAAATTGGTTTCTTCTGAACACTGATAATTCTTCAACAATCAAATGTAATTAGATTTGTTTTTCTCAACTAAGTGCTGTCAGGCTGCTAAAATTAGCACAGTGACTTCCCACAACTGTCTTACCTTCATTCTGAAATATTTGCCTAGTTACACTTATCAGTCATTTTTTCTCCTTCTTCCTAGAAAACTACATGCGTTTGCTGCAATTATTTCCATCTGTCTCACATGTGTTGACAACAGACTTGGTTTCCATGAAAACGCAAATATAAGTAATTTTCTCATGTGGATAAAAATAGTTGTCAAGAGTTATAACCCAAGTGTTTTTTTCTTCTAATTATATTTTAAAATAATTATATAAATAATTATATATTTACATAAAATATATAATTATATTTAATATATATGTGTATATATTATAAAATTTAGATATGATTGTATTTATACTTATATAAATATTGTGTATTATATTAATTTATATAAAAATAAAAATTAATTTTTCTAGCTTCTGTCTAAATATGACAGCCTTAAAGACTTCAAGATCTCTAACAGACACAAGCAGGCATCCACTCTTTTTCCCTGTCATTTAGCAAAAGCTAAACACGCTACTGCTACATGCAGCAAAAGGGATGGCCATTAGCTGGAAAAAATACACTACATTACCATTAATCACAGCTGATAAATACACCAAAACAATGTTGTGCACTCCAGTTGGAGCAAAGTTAATCCAGCCCATAAGTCACTAACTGGCAAATAAAGCTAGAGAAACCAAGATACAAAACAGAGTTCCAGAGATTGTATGATTTTGTACCAGAAACCTCAGTTGCTGTGAAGGAGCATAAGTAGGAGTAAAAAGGCTGCCTTCAGGAATAGTTTTTTTCTACTACACACATCAGGTCATTATCCTCAACCATTAGGAAAATAACTTCACTTGAGTAATGGCATAATCTGTTTGAGCATGCTCCAACATAATTCTGAGCTTTACACAACAAATCTGTAGAGTTTATTTTCTAGCACAAGTTAACACTAATGCAAATAGATTAGTGAAATATGCAAATAGATTAGTATTTAAATGCAACTTCACAGCTAAAATCTAAATTTGATCTAACAACACTTAAAAAAAAAAAAAAAAAAGAGCCCCCAAATTAATTAGAAACCACCTGTTAAGGTGTGTTGTCTTTTAAGGATATGCAAGTACTTTAACACAGAATTTTTCTCATGTTTGCTATGAAGGGTGCCTGCTGCTTTTGGGTTGTTAAGTGGTAACAGAAACCAGAGAAGAGATCAAATTTCATCAATTTAATAACCATCTGGATAATGCAGATCTTTTGAGCAGGTGTATACATGAAATGTCTGTAAAGCTACAATGTAAAAGCGAGACCATAAATCTTTCACATGGATTCCACACCCAAAAATCAATACGCTTATGAAGATAATTAAATTCCTTTGACAAACTAGCAGTGAAAAAATAACATGCCAAAAATATACAGAATAATAAAGAATTTAAAAACAAAAAGTAATTGATGACACAATATTTGTCCCAATTTAAAGGGTCACATAATAAAATACTGATGTCATTTAGGATGCCAAATATGTACAGGGACAGCTCTAACTTTTTTTTTTTTAATATGCAAGAAAAAAAATCACTTCGATTGAGTTATGAAGGTAAAAGCAGTTTAAGAATGAAACCTTTTTGAAGAAATGTATTGATTGGGCTAAAACTTGAATTTCAGTCCAAGTAAGAGTACTTAGAACAATCAACCGCTAAGATCATTATAGCATTCACCTCTTCTGTCCATTCACAATATCCTAGTCATTGGTGGTAGCTATTCTGGAACACACACCTGAGCCTCCTCTGTGAGTTGCTTCACATAAGCATTACTTCTTGAATACCTTACAGTTTTTCAAGATACGGCAACATGCTTTCTGTTTGTAAACTTGCAATCATAACAAAAACCCTGGCAAAGGTGAAGAACACTGCTAAGCAGTGTCAGAATTCAAAACATTTTTCAAAATGAAATACTGAATTTATTTTTTTTCCTCTTGCCATCATTAGCTGTAACACTAACTGCCAACTGAAAGCTTAAATGGATCAGATTAATATTCTGTCTTAAAATAAGTTAATTGAATGCTACGCATTCTTACAGTACACTTAATGCTACACTTAGAATTGTGGATCAACTGTTTATCAAACACATTCAGGCAAGCAGATATACTAAATATGACTCAACAATTAACACTGATGGAGAAGATGAATTTGCAGTTCTAAACCATGCTTTCAGTGGCTTCCACTTAATTTCAAGTAACGTGACAGCCATGCTAAGGGATTCACATTTCTCTTTTAAGCTGAAGATTAAAAAGAAGCGTTTTGCACTGCAGTGCTATAATTTAGCTTGTGTATTAAATCAGACAGTACAGAAGGCACTTGATAAACAAGTCTAAATGTATTTTATTCCACATCTCTCTGAATAATTACAATACAGAGATCAAGAGTTCAGTCTTTAAAACATAGGTATTATTTTACCGAAGTAGTATTCTTTAATCTGTGCTAACTATCTCATTTTTGGATCCTTAAAACTTTGATGAGTATAAAGGTTCAACAGATTTTGTGCCTTCTTCTCCCATGTTTGAAAAAAAAAAAAAATGTCCTAGTAACAATGATTTATGGAGTGTTATTTCTATGACTCTTTAAAATGCATAGTCATGCCAATATGTTGCTTAATAAATCTTTCCAACCTTGTATTTACCAACTAAGCTGATCAGCAAGACAAAGTTGTTCTGTCTGACCATCCTGTTTGGGAATTGTGGGGTTTGGAACAAAAAGCAATGTAACAGCTTGCTACAAGTGTATCTCCCAAGCAACATTGGGAGGTAATCTTCCAAATTCTTTCTCAAGGCAGCACAGTTGTTTAGGTGGTAGTGTTGGTTGTAGTTGTTTAGGTTTCAACCTGAGGACAACCTGAAAGGACAACAAAAAAGATGCATGTCTTCTAACTAACACGTTCGGTTTCAGTTGTTAGACTTAATGCTGAATAGGTCCCAGGTGCAGTAAGTCAATCACCTGCCTCTTTGATTTGAAAACATGTCAAAGGAAACTTAAAAAAAAAAAAAAAAAAAAACACAACACTTCACTGAACATGCATGATGTGTTTCCTTAATGAGCATAAAATTCTGAATTTTGGAATTTTGTATCTTTAGACTACCTGAGAGCCCCTTCTCAATTACTGTTTGTGAATACATGCTATGTATTCCTTATTGCTGTATCACAACTCCATGTCTGCCCCCTCCTTGAATTTACCACTAAGTGATAAAACTATATGAGTAATGCCCATGAATTTAAACACATGAAAGTCAAGAAGTTAAAATTCTCATAACAACATTTATTCTTCCACAAACTGCATCTCCGTATTATGATTACAGCTAAATTGTCTATTGCGTGTCATTTTATACAGGAAACTAACTTTATTTTAAACCTACTGCACTCTGTCGTTAGCTTATTTTTATGCATTGTCATTACAATGAAATTACAAACACTAAAATGCTAGCATTGGAACAATTGTACCGAAATTTATGCCACAGAAGGAAAAGGGATGAGACCTAATTCTTGTCTTGCCTTCATGTGTTCCTCTGTCTTATCCAATTATCCAAGAGGATAATTTTTTGTCAGTCAAACAGAACATCTACATATGCTAACACCACCTATGAATCAAGAAAGCATTAACAGTATACATGAGTATAGTGTAGGTTTGCAAAAATAAACGCTGTATTTAAAATATGTTACATTCAACCCTTAATTCAGCCAAGAATTTAGAAAAAAGATATTAACCACTTCAGGCATCAAAAATCCAGAAGAATATTTTTATTTAGTAAACGGACAGTACTGGAGTACATGATATTAGAGAATGAATGCTTAAACCAGAAAGAAGCAGACCACAGTAAGCAGCAATATTAAAGCATATGGAGACTACACTATAACTTTTAGCAAGGGAAGTTTTATTCTCCGCCATACACATCCCAGTAAAGCAAAAAAATAAAAATAAAAATAGAGCCGATGGAAAAGACACAGATGGAAAAACGTAAAACTTCTCTTATTGAATTCAAAGCAACTAACCCAAGAGCAATAGCTAGCAAGTATACTACCTACAGTTATGTCATATCCTGTGATATGCACCAGACATTTTGTTCAGACATGCTGCAATCAATGTGTCAGGAAAACTGACACCACAGTTGGGGGTGTCCGGCTATTACACGATCTTACCACAAAAGCATTTATCCAAAGTGACAGATTACTGCCTAAAGACTTTTTTATAAAAAGAAATGAGAGTTCTGTCTATGCAGAAGTAAACACACAAGCAATTGTACAATTACAAATTTAAAAGATTTTTTTCTCTAGCAATCTAAGGTTTCTTTTTTTTTTTTAAAGGAAAAAAATAGATCAGTATGTGAAATGAAAACAAATTTAATCGATGGATTTAATTTCCAGGCTGAACTTGAATTTTTTAGAAATAAAAGTAAGCAAAGTATAAGTATGCAAACTTATATGCATAAGTATATATGCATATATATGCAAAGTATAGTATTACATATATGTAGTATATAAAAGTACATTATTATGTATAAAGTATAGTATTACATATATGCTGCTTATGTAGTTTTAGGGGTAGTTACAGATTCTTGACTTTGGACCAGTTATTTGCTCTTTAAATTGTAAAGAGTTTTGGCTAGGTGTCTGAAGAGGAGAAATAGCTTTTGGACAAGTGATGCAGGCCAGGCATATGATAAAACAAAGCAAAGGGTTGCACTAAAATGAAATTGACTTTTTAGCAATCTCAAAATGTAAGGCAAGTAGAAGAGTTTCTTAAGCATCCACCATTCTAGGTCCAAATCAGAATCCCCCTATACCGCTTAGCCATGTTATGTTCCATATGAGCTCTATCAGAGTTGCTCCCAGATGAGTTATCACCCCTCATTCCTTTGGAAAACCTCATGCAGTCATTACTGAACAGGCACCAGGTACTTAAGGTGTTACTATCAATAGCAAAAATATAATATAGCCTCACCTTTCTTGTAAGGCTGTTAAAATCCCACATGCTCATCTCAGAACCATTGTGGAAATCCTCCTTTAAAGCCAGTGAAAACTTGACTATAGGAAGAGGAACATACATTTTCCTCCTCTTTTCAAATCACCCTTTAAATTAGTTTAACAACTGGCATATTCATAAGGCATACAGAAGTTGTAGCAAACAAGTTAGTATTTCAGAACAGTATTCACAGAAAAATTATGAAGTTCAAAAGTCTTACACAGAAACCCAAAAAGCAATCAAGTATTATATTCTATCTACTTAAGGCTCTGCTTACCTCTTAGACCTCTTGCCTCCTTCTCTCCCCTATACACTGTAGAAAAGCCTCCTACATTTAAATCCAAACATACTCTAGATTTCAAAGCAATTAGCAAACCAACACTTCAAATACGTTTTAACTTTAAAGTTTCTGCTTTTCAAATTATGAGTGAAGATTATGAGAAAGTTCAAGGCTAGCTGTTCAGTACTTTGCCAATTCCATTCTCTCATCCTCACCATCTCTCTGCCTTTTTGGTACAGTAAAAATATATGTGACCCCCTCCCCCACCCCACTTTTTTTTTTTGTACAAGATCTTTTATTCTTATGATCTTCTACCCCCATTATGTAGTCACATTTACGTACTGAAATAGATATGACAAAAATACATTTGATGTGATAGCCTAAAGCCCTGAAAATGCAATCTTTAGTTGGAATATTTGCAAAATGCGATTCATTCTGTAAGTCTGTGTAGACCATGACCTGCCCTGTACTTGCTTGCACGTGCTATCCTAAAGTAGGTGAATGTTTCACCACTGAAAGGATCCATGCAGTACTATAAAAATTACCCACCAGAGTTCAAAGACTTAATTTTTTTTTTGAAGCCAGTCAAAATTTTATTAAATAAAGTATAAGCTTTCCTCACACATTAAGAATGAAGGAATTTTATTACCTTCATGCACTGTTATTCCACAGTTGTCACACTGGATTATTTCATCAGCATCCTCACTGTTATCTCCAAGACAAACGCAACAAATCAAAATATGGTCCATTTTCTGGGAACTCCAATTTTGGGACTTCTCAAGGATCAATGAATCCTAATTTTGAAAAATGAAGACAGATTATGACAGGAATTTCAATTTTAAATAAAACAAACAAAAGATGTGCTATTTGCTCAGTTTTTATTAAAAAAGAAAAAAAAGAATTGAAGAATAAAAGTTTCATATACTTTTTTTTTGTTGCCATCAAAACATTTAAACATTTCATCTGTAAAACTAAGAGCTTGGAGAAAGGATGGATACAATCTGATCTTGACCTGGAGTTCTGTTTAGATCTAAAGCCCAGCGACGGGTCTTATTTTTTTGAATAAAATCATATATTTCACTTTAAGCTATCTTCTATAAACAGGAGCACACATAGACCCCTATGAAGACATTTAAAAAGGAAAACAAAACAAAACAAACAAAAACACAGAACCACCAGGACAAAAAGTGACCTTCCATGTCCCAGTATTCAGAAAAGATGTTTCATTTTGTCAAAAATCAACAGATACAAAAATAAACTTCACACATATGTGATAAAATTTGAAAACAAACAGCTAAGCCTGCCAAGTCTTCATATATGTAAAATATAAATTACTGACTCTGTTGTTTTATTTTGTTATACAGATGTGTACGTCTCTATTCAAATCCTTATAACAACTTATTTTCTTCTGATTTTAAACAGGAGTAAGGATTTGCAGAGCGAGTCCATTGCTCTGACTTGGCAGCCTTCAGTGTGTACTACACCACTTAAAAAGACTGAGTTTTGACAGGGAATTTCTCTGAGGAAACAGAAGTGTTTCACAAGCCAAACAAACTGTATGCAAGTTTTCATTCTTTCCATAATTTATTATTTATTATATTTAATACTATAAAACTATAAAATAGTTTATTTTTAGTGTAAGGTACACAGACTTCTGCAGTTTCCTGACTTCTATACATTTTCTTCTTTTCTATACTAAAAGCAACATTGAGCTTCGACTGTCTTCATTGGTGATATGAAGGCATACAGGGAAGTGTGAAACTAGGCATACTGGTGAAGCTAATCGCAACAGGATAAAGAAAACCAGTTTCTGAGCAGAGTTCTGACCAGTTTCTGAGCAGAGATCTAACACTTCAGGACTAAACGGCATCCATTTGAGATCTGAGAATATTCCGAAACCTCTGTGGTACCTTAAATAGGAAAAGAAAAAAAAAAAAAAAAAAAGCTGGAAAGTTCCTTATCAAGCATATTTCTTTCTCCTCTCTCCTTATTTATGACTGAAAATATAGCACCAATATGCTTGCATACCCTAAGCAGTTAAAAATTACCATGAATGTTAACTGAGGTACACATTCTTCCTCAAGGATCTTAAATTTACACTGATCTACATAATTATTTTATGATAGTCTCTCAATCTTATACAGTAAGCCTCCAAACAAAATTTTCAATGAATCATTGATGATGTCTCCTTGGTCTCTGTACTTTGGGTTTATCTAGGCACGTATTTGTGGAGGGTGAGAGACATCTTTGCTTGATTTTAAAGCAAGATAAAGCGGTAAAATATCCTCACGACCTAAAGCTGGTCTCAAATAGTTCACCTTAAATAAAAGAGGTGGCTTGTTGTAATGTTTTTGATGTAGGAAAGCTCAAACACATACTTCTAGCAGTTAAGAAAGGCTTTTGGCCACTTATTTGTTCGAAAAAAAGTAAGAAAAGATGACCTATTAAAAAAAAAATCACATTCATCTAGAGGTAAAAATGAAAGATTACACAACCATTCATAAGGTCGCACTTGTTTACAGGAAGGCCAGAATGGTGAAGACAAGGTTTTCCCTTATAGAGTTCAGGCTTAACAAGCATTTCTTTCAACATCCTCCTTTTAGGACAAAGCTGTGACACACCTGGAGGCAAGCAAGAAACGTGCACACCTTGAGGATAGTCAACAATAAAAGGTGCTCCCTCACTCTGGCAGATAACTGTTCAGTAGCACAGGCTTGTTGGAAGCATACAGAAACCAGCTTTTTCTGACAATACCTTCAACTTAAACTGGTATTTGGCTTCACTAACTTAAGTTTAAAAAAATTTGCAACCTCTGCTGTCATAGAAGCCCAAGGTATGGTAATTACTAAAGCAAAACAAGTATTACTTTAAATGGAATTGCACTGTAAAAACAACACATCTGCAAACCTGGGCAAAAGAAAAGAAACAACCAGTGATGGATGGGCATCAAATGTAGAGCTAGGGTTAGGATCCACATCCGTAATGCTTTACGTTACATGAAGACAGCCAACAGGTCAAACACAGAACAACTGAATAGCTTAATTTTCTACACAGACCTGTAGGGAGCAATCTGGAAGGCATGCTGTTCTGCCCTGTCCTGCCTTGCCCTATAGTTGACCCTACTTGCCTGAAGAACAGGAACCTTGAGGTCGAGGCAGGAACTCGAACCACATGAACAGCGCCTGCACCCTACCCAAGTGAGAGAATGGATTTCATCTGAATCACTGTGTAATCCTCATTTCTGTGGTGGTAATGAAGAAAGCAAGTTTTTCAAGCTATATGCCTACCTACATATAAATTTCATGGAATCTTTACAATAAATAACCTCACTGGGAACAATTAAAAAAAAAAAATCAGAAAAGCATCGTTTATCTACTAATGATGCTTAATTCTAGAAAAGCAAGCTCAGTTTGTCTGCCTGTGCTTCACAGAGTAGAAAAGCGCCTAGTTAGGTGCACATTAGGGAACTGGAAAAAATACCATATACCCACACCTCAAAATATTTTTGCAACATGCAAGAAAATAAAATGAAAATCGCAAACAAAAAATAAAGGGAGTTGGTCAGTAAAAAATGGAAATACACATACTAAGGCCACTACTACAATGTTCAGAGTTAATTACCTGAACATTCCTTCATGCAGTAATTATGCATTAAGACATCTGTTTTTCTAAGTACTTAGCTTCTGCAGCATAATGAGATTTCGCTTCTCTGCAAAACAGGACTTTTTTTTTCCACAAACCTTTTATTAGAAAATATAGTAGTGGAAAGTGCACTGTTAAAAATACAGTTGAATATTAATCTAAAAATTACAGTGCAGAGTCCAGTCTACAGACGCTATTACAAGACTTCTTGCTAGAAGGCCTTTTCACAAACAGTGCTCCGCTTTACATACACAGATTATCAATTATAAAATTATTATTTGAACTTCAAGTTTTCAAATTTTTATTTTTATCTTTTGATTAATATCCTAAATCCAAGGCAACAATGAATTCTGAGGGCTATACATATTAAGAAGCTTCCCAAAAAACGCAGCCTAACAGCTCTCTGTATAACAGGCCTAATTTTCCAAGTCAATGGAAATTAAGGACATATTCATATATCCTTAAGAATCTATTTTTGTATCTCCATTCTGATATGGGAAACAACACTGTAAGGAAACAGCCTATCTCAGAACGATGACTTGAAGCTCTTGTCATTGGTATCCATAAAGCACGATCAGCTCCTGAGCTAGGGTATGAAAGACTTTTCCTCCTGCCAAAACCAGCTGTGAAGATGAAACCATTTCACAGGCCAAGTTAGCTGTTAACAATAGAGAAACATTTAGCTTCTACAGACTGCAAATGACAAATTAAGTGAAAATAGATACATAAATAAATAAAAAGTACTTCATACACACCAAAGTGGCATCTAAAATACATAATAAGCTAAATTTGCAAACATCCCCATCCATACTAATTTAAAAACAATAGATGCCTATATACAATGTAAAAAAAAACACCTAGAATTATGGATTTTTTATATCAGTTATTACTAGTAATTAAAATTGCACAGCTTGCTTGCAATCATATATTAATAAATATTATTTATAACATAACAAGGTATCTGGAACAGAGACTACTCATTCTTCAAAATATTCTTTTTAGTTCTCATTAAAATAAATATGAAATAAAACAGGCAGAACTTTAAATAGTGTCATATCATTATCATTTATCAAATGTTTCATTAACACTGCAATTATTTCCTGAAAATGAAATGTCGATTTTACAGTAATTCTTTTTACTCTGTTCAGGATTTTGCTATCATAGGATATGAAATCAACCATCCTGACAAGCTAATATCTTAGTTTTTCCACAGGCACAACCTCTAAGGCAACTGTAATTGTGCATGGAAAAAAAAAAGTGTCATTATTAGACACAACATATAATTTTCAGATTCTACAGTTAGACATGTAATAATAATAGTCCCCAAATGCTTCTTAGCACTGTAAGAATTTACTTCACCTGTGTGCATTATAAACAAAACCAGCATAGATTATCATGATTATCCTATTTGATTTTAAAACCAACTGTGCGTATTTCTTTGGTTAGAATTCTTCTATCAGTGAACTTAGCACTCAGTCTTTGACATCTGTCACAAAGAAGGGCTAGGATAAAATAAATAACCTATTATTTAGCTATTTTAAGAACATGCAAGATGCTTTAAACTTTTATAATATTACAGATGTGGAACATTTAGGCGAACTATCTCACTGATACGTGCTGATTTGCATACCAGAACTCCTAAAGTTTATTTACTTTAGAAGTAGCCCACCCATCCCCAAAGCCAAGAGAAGTCTGTCTATTGACTTTAGAGGCAATAGATTGGCCAAATGGTCCAAGGAAGTTTATTTAATAAGCAGTGAGTGCCTATTTAGCACAGTTTTGCTGCTTCATTAAACATAATTCAAGCCAATCAATTCAACTTTTCAAACTAACAGAATAGCACTGTGGAGTAGTTTCCATTTCTCAACAGATATATTATAGAAAGTTGGTTGCACTACCTCATTACTCTTGCTTTGTGAAAGAGCCAGGCTATCATTTGTCAGTTCCTCATCATCTGCATTATTTCTGTTAAGAACTTTACTCTTCTTCTTCTTGGATCCTCCATCGCTAGCTGTGCTGCTGTTATCTTCTTCATTACCTTCCTCATCATTGTCATCCTCATCACTCCCACTCCCATCATCTTCATCATCCTCATTATCTCCATCGCTCCCTTCTTTTCGCAGTGCATTTTTTCCTTTTTTTTTCTCAGGAGTAGGCCGCCAGTCATTGTCATCTTCACTGTCATAATCGTCCATATCATTTAGTTCTTCCATTGATACAAAATCCAGTAAAGGCCGGTTCCTGCGCAAATTCCATTTTTTGGGTTCACTTGTTTGCTCATCAGCCACAGCATCAGGTTCAGCTGCTTTCTCTTTTTCTTTCTTCTTTTTGGGCTTTTCTTCTTCATCTTCTTGCTCTTTCTTTTCAGTTTTAATTACCTCTTTGTCTGCTGTCGGCACCTCTTCTTCAGTGGAGCTCTTTGGCTGTTGCTCTTCTACTTTCTCTTCTGTTGGTTCCTCCTCCAAGATATTTTCTTCTGATTCAGTACAGGAACCTTCTCCACTGTCCTTTGATGCATCTTCACTCCCATGACCACTTCCTTCAGAATCTGTTGAGCATATGAAAATTTAAAAAATGTTCCAACACAAATGTACCCCCAAAAATAAAATGTGCTGAAGTTGTTAAACAAAAAAACGATGCATATTCCTCCCTCATAAGGTAGTCCACCTATTTTTTCAGTTGGAGTCCAAATACTGCTATTTCAAGTGGCATGTTGAGAATCTGTTAAACATGAGTGCATCTTAAGATGGAAAAAAAAGATAGTAGAATTTATTAAATGAATGTTTAATGTTCCTCTGAACTGCAGCTCATACTAACAGTAAGAAGTAGCACAGAATAATTTCCATATGAATTCACATCTCAATGAAAGAATGTTCAGATTTTAATTTTTGAGGTGTTTCCTAAATCTTAAAAATATTTGAAATAGCTATCCAACAGAAGAGACTTAAAATTAAAAAAAAAAAAAAAATTAAGAAGTTTATATAACAAGTACTGCTTAATAATGTGGATAATTGTATCCCTTCATTTCTGGTACAGGTTTATTTTCTGGTTTGGGGGATTCTTTTAACTACAAATATTATTTCACTTATTAATCCCACATAAACTATGACTCATTCAGCACTGAAGCTGCACAACAATGCTTAAATTCTAACCTTATACAATTCAGATGATATTGTTCTGTGTTCAATCACTATCTCCATTAATTAATACTGGCCAATCTGTGCAACAGAAAGGAAGAGGATTCATACGCAGAACCCACAAAAATAAGGCAACCATCTGTACTGTAAAAACATGTAAAAATTACTGGAAAGTATGCCAAGTCTTAAACTTGTTAAATTTTATCAAGATCATCCATCTTCCATCTTATATGCTACTACTTTTCATTCACAGCATTAGTTGCAGCATTACACAAAGAAAAAGTCAGAGAAGATTTTTTAAAAATTAAGTAAAAAATTAAGTTAAAAAATTAAAAAATTAAAAATAAAATTAAAAAAATTGCTTGATCCAATGGATCAAATGGGCAATGGCTACTGCTTTCAGTTTAAATTTTCAGAGCTATCATCAGCTTCCTGAGGTACTGTCAGATGTTATAAAATAGATGCAGAGAAGAAACATGTTGGTACTCAAACATTTTTTAAAAGTCCTTATTTACTTTACTTACCCCCCACACACACAAAGTTACACCAAGTATCAACAAGAGAGAATTTCTGTGCACATCCATCTCTTTATAAAGCCAAATAAAGAAACGGGGACAACGCACTAAGTTAAGTAAATTTTGTAAACATACTGCACACTTGAAACGTGCCCTTTATTTCCATCCCACAGTGCTCTTGTCTACAACTGAGCAGTAACTCAGTTGTTACATAGGTATGTTGGTTAATTTGGGGTTTTATGGGTATACCTGTATGTAGAAGTGTTAAGTATATGATGAAATTATATAATTTTCAACAGCAACAACAGAAAACACATCAATGCTGCTACTACTGCTGCTCAGATTATTGTTATCAGGTGAATGATAGTCCCCTTGCAAGTTGCTAAAAGAATTTTGCTGTAAATGTTTTACCTTTTCGAGAGCCAGGAAAAGAAATGAACACAGTAACAGAAATTATTGTAGTCTTTTGCTCAAAGACTAATTCAGTGATTCCCCTGCACCTATAAGCCTTAATGGCAGTAATGGAAGCACAAGCATAATAACATAAGTTTCAAAACAGCAGAATACTCCTTAGGCATGCCTAAGAACTAAAACCAGTATTAACCAGATATGCAATCTAATATATGAGTTTTATATTACAATAGCTTTCTTTGGATCAGGAAAGTGTTCATGAGACCTAACAAATACAAGTATGTCAAAGTTAGACTGACTCTAGACATTTGATAAATGCTAAATGTAAGTTTGATGACAAAATTTATTTTTGTCTCTCATTTCACAGGATCTACTGTCAATGTGCCAATACTTACCTCACTGTATGACTGGATAGAGCTTTGTCATGTTAAAATTAATTTCACCAGATTTTTATACTACTTTATTTCATATATATACATAAATACTAGACATTGCATACTTAAATATACTTCCCCAGTATAGTTCCAAGACAAATAATATAAGATTTTTTGATGCTTTACTTGTGCAGTTGCATTTCTAAATATGCTTGGATTTCTTGTGAATTTAAGCTTCTACTTCATTTTGGGGCATAATCTCGGTCTGGGGATCATTTCCTTCCAAAGAGCACTCCAAATTATCAACAGTGATTTTTTACATCAACACTATGGCACTAAGAACACTCCCTAGCTGCCATATGCCATGCAAACAATATAAAAACAGAACAAATAAACCCTGGTTTCATTCACTTCTCACCTCAAATTCTCATTGCCTTTGACTGCACATTATGGTTTGTATTTTTCTATCTGTAAGCATGTACATACCAGAGATACTTATACTAAGGGATATCTTTCTTCCATTTAAATGCATCCACTGTGATAGGTACTTCTCTAGAAAGCGCTGTTCTGCGATAACAGCTATTTTTGCAGCAGTTCTTCTGTCAGATGCACTTTCAGTTAGGAAGAAGCTGTAGTATACAATTTTCTCCTTGAAAGAAATTCTTAAAGAATGGCTCTTTCAAATTGGCAACCATATCATGTCATTCCCTATGGGACAGAAGTCAAGCTATTCTCAGCAAAAGATGGGGCCAGATACACTGTCAAACAGTGAAGAATATAGAGTTCCACTGAGAACAAAAATGAGAGATAGCAGTTGGGAAAGAGGCATCACTTACTTCTGTACAACTTGTAGCTGTAGCTGTGTAGCTACTGCTGAGCACAGCAGCGGGTGGCAGTCATATCCAGAAGGGGTAACTGTGAGGAATTCTCCTGTACACAACCTTTTGCTCCAGAATTAATGTTAGGAAAAGTATGATGAAGGTAAACAAAGGTGACACTAAACACCACTTCGCTGCTTTCAAATACATACTAAGCACAAGACTGAGGAAAGCTACTACATTACTGAAATCACTACAGCAGTTAAAAAAAAAAAAATCCATCAGAGTTTTTGTAGGGCCATTTAAAAAGCAACTAAACGCTCTACCGTATAATTTTTTTTAAAACATTCTAAGAAAATTCATGTATATGGAGAGCAGGGGCTAAATTATTACAGCACGTGACTACTCACAGAAGACTGATTCTTCAATGCAGTATTTAGTTTAACAAGCAGCTCTGTAAAAAGCCATTTTATTGATCGTTTAAGTGAAGTTTGAAGGATAAGCTAGTTCCAAGACATCAATCACTGACTCAATTTTGGTCTTCCCTCTTATGCTGGCAAAGCCTAACCAAATACAGATAGCAGAAGAGAAGCAGCTGGCACTATGTGGAGGTATGGCAGGATGCTTCACAGTACCTTCTTTTGGAGGGCAGTAACAACAACAAATATTGGCTATAGAAGAGGTTAATTCTTTGGGAGGTGAAAGCAGTTCAGTTACAATCACCCTGTTCAGCAGCCCCTTACCCTCTTTCTCCCAATCAGAAGACAGACAGCGAATCTTTTGATTATGTGAAATTCCCTGTTTATCTCTGCTAGAAGCCCATGTTACACATCACACAAACCCCCCTCACCCATGTTGCTTGCATCCTGACAGACAGGAAAAGTGCTGGATAAACTGCCTGGCCACAACAGCCTCTGCCCATAAAACTTTCTTTCTTAGAAGAACAGCTCCAAACTCACAGAATCTCCTTTGCACACGGGTAAGAGAAGCTGCATTTCCAACATATTTGAACTAGAAATTGCAATTAATTTTAAATACCTTAAGGAAATGTTCAAACCAACTAGAAAGCTCTGATTTTAATAAGTAGATGTTAAAAGAAAAAAAAGGCAAGGAAACTTCAATGATACATGAAAAATACGAATTTTTAAACTGCCAAAGGCAATGTTATGTAAGTGGCAAATTTCTGATCACATTTGTCTATTAGACTAAAGCCATCAAGCTCCACTATGCTAAGACTGATTAGCACACAGCTGCATGGAAAGCAAGAATGGAAATGGCTTAACACTTCTCTTTGAACATAACTTCAAATAACAGAACCTAACGTCAGTTAGGTTTATGACACTGGCTTTCTGTACTATTTTGCAGAGTGAGATGATATGGTTACTGAAGTATTTAAACCTTGGTAGGCTATTGGCAATTCAATATTGTAATGCTGGCAATTAAAAAATCAGAACTGTTTGAAGGAACATAGTTATCATACAGAATAAAATCAAAGCTGATTAAGGTATTTCTGTTCTAAGGAGAGAATTTCACTTCTAAAACAAGACTTGAGAAAAAAAAAAAAATTGAACTGAACACAAATACTGGGCAGGCCAGGAAATGAAACTGATTACTCTTCTTTCAGAAAGTATTCAGTTTAATAGAAGAAAAAAGACAGAAAGACATAAATTAAAGTTATTTAGTAAGCAGTTTCCTCACTTCTACTCCTCAATTACATCACACTTCAGCAGACACCTACTCAAATTCTAAGTTTTCAAAACTTTATGTTCTCAAATGTGCATTGAGTCACTAAGAATTGCCTCAATTTACAATGCTGTAACATGGGTGGAATGGGTTACCCTACCTCCTGAACTCAATTGACATTTCCCAGTTTCAGAGCCTTCAACTGTTTTTACTGTTATAAAGCTTCTCTCATTTGGATGAAGTATTACATGTCCCATGCCTTCCCTCAGCAAACTCGCAGTCCTGAAGTAACCCACACAACTGGATTCCAGTACAACTTATTATGTAGTGAGCTTGGACATGTATTTTTCCCAGAAACGTCCACGAGCTCATGAGCTTTGCATCTTTTAAGAGGGATGTGACAGGTAGGAGACTAAGTCTCTGAGCTACTGTAACAAGTCTCCGCTCAAGAGACACTTGAAACACCCCATCCTCAATAAGCAGAGGTCACTGGATTGCTAGTGGACCATCCCACCAGGTTGGAGTTAATAAAGCTCAGAATGTTCTCCATGCACCATAAAAATGCACAAGAGATGGACATATACATGCACAATAAGAGGAGATGCAAGACAAAAGTAGAAATAGTGTAGCTAAGTAGAAGACCATGAGTCCAAGTAGGCATCCTGTCTCAGCACAGACTGAACAAGCAGAACACCACTGAACAGGTGAACAATGGCTCTCTAAGGGACATGCTGTAAAAGTAAGACACAAAATGTCACAGCACGGGAAAACAAAGAAAAACAATGTTATCCCATCATAAAACCCATCCAGCCCTGGCACTGAAACAAAACCCTGGATGGCTCTTAAATTACTCCTCTGCTGTCAGGAAACATATGGAAGAACAGAAATCTCAGCATTTCCAAAGAAAACACGTGTTCAAAATGCCAGTCAGCCACCCCAAAGCACCTTCAAATGGTAGACACGTGTACAGTAACAGATCTCACTTGGGATGAAGATAACCCAAAAGAACATAATGCCCATATTTTTCACCTCCTCAGAGACAAAAAAGACATTGGCAATTCCATTCAGAACCACGCACTAAGGTTGCAATGTCAAGTCTTCAAAAGACTTTAATTATTAAGTAAATTATCAAGTAATTGCACAATGATTAGCTCTTCAGTATTTCCTCTTACCTTCACTGTCTAGTGAAACATCCCACAAGTTCATTCTCAAAAACAAAACTGTTAGTTTCTTTATCAATATTTCACTAGTGTTTATCACTACTGCCTTTTGGTGCTCTGTAAACGTGCCTTTACATCAGAATATCCTTTACAGAAAAGCAGCAGTGGAATTTTTATTGTACTAATAGGAAACGAATTACAGAAAGATATTTGCAATATATTTCCAGATCAAGTCACTGCTTTTTCAAAATACCTAGTGTATTCATTTACATAGATTGTTACATGCTTTAAACAGAGCTCCTACTGGCCTCAATTACAATAACAGTATGTGGCATTTGTGTAGGTCAGGTTCCATGATCAACATTAAAAAAAAAAAAAAAGATATTTACACGCGCCTCTAAAATTTCAGTGTAGGAGATGTGTAGCAGAAATAGTGACAGAATTCAGCTCTTAGAGGCAGAATTTAACTATACTCTTCTTAGTTACACTAAGGAAGAGGCTCGGTCCTTACATTTACACATCATTCTTGACCAGGGACCAAGATATATAAATTTCTCTGCATCATTTCAGTTTTAGTGTATGAGCTGCTTGAAGTGACTGATTTCAGTGATGAAAGAAGGGGGAAATCCCTGCTTTGGAATCCTACTGGGAATTACCCTGCAACTATACACCGGTTTCTGACATCGCTGCTGCACTCACTAAATTTAAAAACAAGACCAAACAAAACCAACAACAACAAAAATCACAAAGGATGTTCTAATTAATTCAAAAGCATAACTTCAAATAACTAGTCTTTATTGTGAATCATATTATTAAAAAACTTCAGTCGAGTACATTAGAGCACCATCATTTCAAGTCACACAGCGATATTCTCTGACTCCAATTGGACGTTGTTTTTCATTGATCTCACTTTAAGACTACATACAGCACTCCTATTAAGAAACAAAATTTTGAAGATGTTTATAAGTAAAGAAAATATACAGTACCTTAAAATAATGGCACTATTACTTTACTATGTAGAAACAGTGACAGAGAAGTTTTAAGAATTACTTAATTCAGTAATGCAAAGCCAACAGACCTGAAAACTATTTTCATTAAGTAAATTTGCAATAATATAACTGTTCTAAAATCAGTTTCCTTAAACAGATGTTACAATTTTTCTTTAGAGTAGAAAAGTCAATAATCACCTGTTGGCGTAACCTAAACCCAAAAGAAAATAAATTAACTACACTGTAAGTAAAGGGCATATCCCCTTCAGAATGTTTGTGGTGAAAATGGATGTTGGGTGATTAGAAATATTTTCTGTAATGAAAGAAAACTTTATGAAGGTATCAGGACTCTGAATACAGAAATTCAGAAATGATTATTCCTTCCTGTACTAAACACCAATCAAAATCGGTGTTCTCAAACCCTTACTACATCACATATTCCCAGAAATATGAAAGAACAATGAACACACATAAAACTTTAAATGTTCAGGATTTAGCCCTCCTAGACTTGCACATTATCATCTACTACCACATATCACTTAACATCCTAAACCTCATACATATGGATGCAACATAATCAGCAGGGAGTAAACAACTTCAGAACTATTTAAATTCAGTATTTAAATAGTCTTTGAACCTATAGGTGTCTTTTTTTTTTTAATTTAAAAATTGCTACATATATCTGCATTTGTGAACCAAATAAAGATACATTGCAGAGCTGTGGAATTACCATACTTACAAAATCTTTCCAAGTCATGAGTAGACTTTATAGTCATTTTCAATGTAGAAAAACTTTCTTCTTTCTGTCACAGTTGTTTGTTTTTTTATTGATTTCCCTTAATAAACAAATTGCGCAATGAAATTCTGAATTCAAACAAATACTAAATATTGTACATATACAGACTCTGATTTGCAACAGGCTGTACAAGGAGAGATCTCTATCATCACTGAAAGAAGAAACCCTGACTGTAATGGAGAATTGCACATTATTCTTTGAAGGCTAAATTCCCCAGTGAGCAAATCAGCAACAATCCAGAATATGTCCAGTACGGGTGCTTGCGTACGTACACACAAAATTTTTTTAAACATACATACATATTTTTAAGTGATTGATTTTATTTTTCATATAAAGGGACTTGTGTTTATATTTATATATGCAAATACATATATACATAAATATGCATACATATAAATAAAGTCCCTTTATGTCAGTACCTCTACCATCCAAATCTGAATGGATTAAATACAACCAAATTTAAGGTTTTTTATATGAACCTCATTTAAAATCAGCACAGGCATCCTATTTCAAACATACTGCAGCTATCCAAATAAATTGTATGACACAAAAGAACAACTTTTCATCCACTTTAAGAGTTTATACATTTAATAACTTCATATTAATACCTTCTCCAAACCCTCACAACATCTTCCTTTCACAATGAAGAAAATCTTTGAATAAAGTATAAAACTCTTCTGTTTCAAAAATCTTTTCACTTAATCTTATATTTTATTAAACAGAACATTAATTTTTCCTGCGAGTATATCTAGGACCTGACGTGTCAAAACAAAGCTGTATGAGACATAAAACCACAAAAGAGTAACCAAAAAAAAACATTTTCTAATTAAAACTTGTTTTTTTCTCATTATATAGTTGTTTCCATGAACTGTTACTCTATAAAGAGAACTCCCATTCAACTTCCTCAAAACGCAACTGAAGTTGAAACGCTCTCGAGGCTAGACAACTGTTCCCACATGTACATATGCATCCTAAAAGTCAAAGAGGTTATCAACTAAAAAAGTGTCCTCCACATCCAGACAAAGTTGAGTCAGGAAGCTCTATTCATTACTTTTAGATAATTATTGATTATCTTCAATCACGTAACATATTGTTCTGGATTACGTGTTCATGTCCCATACTCCATTTCCAATTCTCCTTTCCCCTTTAAACCAGCCTATGCTACAACTCCAAAACAAGGATGTTTTCTTTAGCAAATAAAGGCCACTTCCTTTTATGGCAACTTTTCATTACAGTGTAACTACTTAATAAGAAAAAAATAAAAATACTTAAAGCAAAATTTAAAAGGTAAATTAACCCCCAAAACTTTACATAGAATTGTTAAGATAACATCTTTCCCTTAAGCCACTGCAGCCTGCTTCTGCCAAACCAGCCAAGGAGAGTATGCCTAAGTTGGGGGGGGAAGGTGGGGAAGCATTAGTCTACACCGTAAAACTGATACGGGTGAAATGATCATTACGCTTTTCTTATGTTCATTAATAAGGAAGACCTTGCCAGATGATAAAATGTCTTTACGTGGAGATGGGGAATATCTTTGCAAGACAAATTCACATGAAAACATAAATCTGTGTCTCCAGTGCAGAAATGAAAAACTGAAGGTATTTGACAAGCTGTCATAATGCTCCCTTACATCTTATATATATATATATATATATATATATATATACACACTATATGTCTTTGCTCATTTCCCTGAGCACATGCCAAAAAGCATCCTGTGTACAACTTATTCACAAGCATGGTCCTGCTCCTTCCCCCTTATTCCACTACCCCCCCCCCCAACATACCTGAGTTTTATTCATTTAATTTTGGTATCTTTTTTATATTTTCAGTTTCTGTGGGAATTCACTGCAGATACAGGAATCTGCATACACAGAAAAGACTGCATAACAAAAGCACTCAGAGGCAAGCACTTCCTTCTGGTATGAAATGTTTCTGTAGAGCAGACACCCAAAGTTTGTCTATTTGACACCTGAACAGATCATCATTCTACCTAAGATGTTCACTTGCTGAGTGGAGTTAACCTTAAGAAATTAGGCGGGTTCTTCAGTCCAGAAGAAATTATTGCCCAGGCTAAATCAACGCAAAATGGCTTTAGGGCAGTTACTCCAATACTAAAAGAAGTGAACGGTTTAAAGTTATCATTAGGCTGAAGAAATGAAAAGCAATACACTTTGCTAAGAGAGTCAACACAGAAGATGCTCAAATGCTTCTGCCAAAACGTGTTTGTTAATGTTATTTTCTGTTGAGAAAAAAACTATTTGCAACTGAAGTAGTGTACAGATCCCTCGTTTAATCAGTTGTTTCATATCTGCAGCATGAAAATTTCCTGTTATGCACCTGAATCAGTTCAAGCGAGTCCAAGCCCCAATAGTTCACTAGCCCCATCCCATCTCCCGTATGTTAAATGAGCAACCACACACCAAAAGCCAAGAAAATTCTGAAGCGAGCAGACAAACAAACATATTTACCTGAAGCATCTCCAACTTTAAAGTCACTGTCATCAGAGCTATCATAATCTAAAGCCTCCAGCAGCGAAGCCGCCAAAGGCTTCACCTGCCTCCTCTTCGAGCTGCGGTCCACTGCGGGGAAAAAAAAAGCAGAGTGTTGCTGTTAGCTGGCACAACGCACGGCACCGGGCTCACACGGGACGAGCCGGGGGCAGCCCCCCGGCACCCCACACCGCACCACGGGCAGCCGAGGGCGACCCCCAGCCCCCCGCCCGCTCGGCTGCCGGCACCAGGCTCCAAGGGGAGGTCTCCGGCCCCGCGGCCCGGCACCCCCGGGAAGGGGCGGCCAGAGCCGCCGGGCCCCACTTACTGAAGGCGGCGCCGCTGCCTCGACCCCTCGGGCACGGAGCCGCCGAGCCCGGCCCGGCCGCAGACAATGGCCCGGCGCCGACCCGGATGCGCACCCGCGCCCGCCCGCCCGCCTCTCTGCCTGCCGCCGGCACGGCGCATGCGCGGCCTCGCCGCGGTTGCGCGCAGCGAGGTGAAGCCGAGAGGGGCGGTGGTGCCCGCAGTCTGCCCGGCGGGCGGCCACAGCCTGTGGGGGTACGGGGAGACCCCACAGTCAGGCCGTGATGCCGGGTGCCATGTTGTTATGGGCATTCACCCTCAGAGCCTCGTGGAGTGGGAAAACGAGTTCAAAAAATAAACATAACTCCCCCCAAAACACCTTGCTCGGTTCCCCCGTGTGGAGATGAGGCAGTGTAAGGCTGCTTTTGTTACAGAGCTGTGCTCGGAGCTGGGTTCCCTCTGGGATGGATGCACGCGTTGTGTTCGCACCCTCACTCTTGCACTCCTGGCAACTGAAGTAGGGTTTGTAAAGTGCACAGCCCGAGCTGAGAGCCTGTGCTGCATCCGCAACGGCTCTGCCCGAATCCCCCACGGATGTTTCTCCAGGCCAACAGTCTTCTCGCTATTGCAAAGTACAAATAAGCACATGCATAGTGTGTTGTTATAAATGAAGTCTCATCTCAATCTGAATTTAGTAATATTTATAAAAAATATTTATAAAAGGTATAAAAGGCAAGTGAACAGCGCTGGGTGTGCAGGGTGTCTGCGTACTATGTTCATGTACACACATGAACAACATGATGTTCATGTGTGTACATGAACATCAAACATTCTAAATATACAGAACATTGCTTTTACATACTAAACCCGAGTATGCCTATACAATCAGAAAAGGTAACAAACAATCCTGTAAATTCCATGACTTACTAAACTCGAGTACACCTATACATGTGTACAATCACAAAAGGTAACAAACAATCCTTTAAGGTCCATGACTTAACAGCCTCCATTTTCCATTCCTTTTCTTGATTACAAACAAGTCTCCATTTTCCATTCCTTTTGAGCAATATGTCGTGCTTTAAGTTGTCAAGCAACTCGGCCTTCGAGCTTTATGTATCCCGTTCTTCCCGGATTGAAGAAAAGCATATCCATCTCCTTTTCAAGGCCAATAGGCCTGGGTCAAAAGGCACATCCAGGTCACTAGGGAGCGAAACAGCAAAGGCCTTCGACAGTAGTAGCAGTGGAGGGGCCGATGGCGTAGCAATCGGATCAGTAAACAAGACCGCAGCTCCCTTGCTATCTGACAAACCACACGTTTCTGACGGTGGTCCCACATGGCTCTTTAAGGCCTCAGAGACTTCTCGCCAGATGCCGAGCAATCCCACTGCAACCTTGTCGTTTTTAGTTGCAGAGTCCCACACCTTGTCCTCAATTTGGTCCCATATTTCAGGCTCATAAACTGATTGTTAATAAGGAGAATAAGCTGTAAGGTTACCAGGACAGTCTTTTGTTTCCAAGGACGTATGATTCCCTATAATGCGCAGCTGCTTACCAGCGAGGGGCAGTTGTGTGCGCGGGTCCGCTTCTCTCAGTTTGAGCTTCTCTCCAGCTCCGGTGTGCCCATTTCCAACAACTTTCTGCACGACCTTCTCTGAGCGGTTTGCTGAGTTTGACGAACCTATCTTCAAGAGGCAATCAATGTGCCTGTTCCCGTCATGGTCTCCGTTCTGCTAGCCCGTTCCTTTTCATTCCTTCTTTTTGCTTCTTTATTGATGACATAACTTCATTATATCATGTTGCTTTTTTTTTTATCTTGAGGACAGGCTCCACTTTTATACCCTTCTCCCCACAGCAATTCTTTTCAAAACAACTTTTCATTGGTCAAACAACTTTACATATAACAGCAGCAAACACCCAGAAACTTCCATGCCGTAAGGGCTGGAGAACAAGCAACCCGAGACTGCATGGAGTCTCCTAAATCACCCTTTTTTGTTCCCTCTAAACTCTTTTACATTCCTGATGGCCTCATCGTTAAGAGTCTAATGTTATCATTAACCACGGGGCTTTCCGAACCCCATGGCCACACTCCATCTCCCCATCTTTATTAACCCCATCTCCCCTTTCTTTATTAATATCAACCATTTTGTCGACACGAATTACCACTCCACAGGTGTATTAGTCTTTTTTTACTTACGTACACCATACTGATGACTGGTTAGTCTATGATGTCTTTTTCTGCTTTCAGAAATTTGAAATACTTTAAATATGTATATTTTTTTTTGATTTTGAGTACAGTGGAAGGAAAAAAAAATCCAAAGGAAAATGTTTTCTCTGTGTCCTTTCTGTAACTGAGTTTCCTACTTTTTTTAAACACATTACCACATCATTACTTGATGTGTTCACACCTGTTTCCTCCACTGGTACTTTGGCTACATAGCCTGAGTGCACCATGAACACCTTTCCTGTTCATGTTCTGCCAGCCCTACCTAAATTAACTATCTACCCATGCAGTCTAGTGTTTCCTGCTTCCCTGTTCCCTTAGGACCTGTGTCTTAGATTTGCATGCCCAGAGTGTTGTTTGTTTGTTTGTTTGTTTTTCCTTTAACTGGCATCCCCATCCTACTTCAGACAAAATTCCACTCTTAACATGACACATGGGGGGCTCAGCTCCCTTCATTCACACTGCAGCTCCATGCTCAAACACGCAGCAGCAAGTTCTGCACAATCTCCTGCTTGCCAAGGTGACAAGCCCCTGATCCTGTCATGTACATGGTAGCTGGTGGGACAACTCAGAAGGACTGCAGGTGGAGAAATTTTAGATTCTTTTACATGCAAAAGTAGAATTGACAAGATTCTTTTACATGCAAAAGATGATTGACCTGAGTGATCAGTTAAAGTCAAAGGTGAGTGTGAGCAGCTGCCAAAAGGAAAACGGGAAGCGGTCAGTCCAAAATTTTTCCCTTCCTCCCCCCTTGGATGCATCCTTATAAATCGGTCTAAATTTGGTGGTGACTTTATGACAAAGGGTAAAATGAGGAAATATTGTAATCAGGTGTGGCCTCAATATAAACTGAACAATTGGGAAAAATGGCTAAAAAATAGATCTTTGAATTATAATACCATGTTGCAATAGATGTTATTTTGCCAGCAGGAAAAAAAAAAATGTCACAAGTTGATGTATGTTAAAGCTTTAATGTCATTCTATCAGGATCTGAAAAGTCACGCTGAGTGCATATTGTGGGAAGATATTATGCTATGCCCTGAAAAGAAATGAGGGAAAGGGAAAAATAAACCCCCTAAAATTTATGCAGATCTAGAACAAGAAGAGGTTCAGTTATTGGTACCTTTGGCACCACCACCATATAATCCAGGGGAGAATTCAAATGTTTCTCCTGCTTCCAAAGCTTCTGAAGGGACATCAGAGGCTTCTCCTGAGGCATGGATTTCTGAGGCTCCTGTGGGGACATCACAGGCCTCTCCTGAGGCTCAGGCTTCCACTACCTCTGTGCGGACATCAGAAGCCTCTCCCGAGGCACAGAGTGATTCCAATTTTAGCCCCATAGCACATCACACACAACAGAAGACGAGGCCTGTTATCCAGGCTCCACTAATTAAGGCGGTGGGACCACAGGGAAAACCTGGTTTTGTTCAAGTTCCATTTACATCAGATTTGTTAAATTGGAAACAATGCACTGGATTTTATAGGGATAATCCAGCAGCAGTGAACCAGTTGTTAGAGACTATTATGATTACTCACAACCCCAACTGGGGGGGATATGCAAGCTTTATTAAGCATCTTTTTTACTGCAGAGGAAAAGACAATGGTTTTAGAAAAAGCTCAGGAAGAGATGAGGCAGAGGCACCCACGAGGAGAGGCAGAAGAATTAGTACTGATTAAGAAAGATTCTTAGTGGGACCCAAATACCAGCAGGGGTCAGCAATTGATAGAACAATATCGACAATTAATCCTGTATGGGATTCAACATGGGATACCAAAACCAAAAAAACTCTCTAAATTATATGAGGTCCGTCAGGGCCTGGATGCAAGCCTGTATGCTTTTTTTTGAACACCTCTGTCAAGCAGCCAGAAGGTGGATGGATCTAGACCTGGAGGACAAAAAAAAAATAAAATAGGAAAATGCTTCTTGTCCTGTTTATACAGCAGTCGACCCCAGACATTAGGAAGAAGCTGCAGAAGGTAGAGGGGCGTGCAGGAATGTCAGTCTCACAGATGACTGAAATAGCCTATAAGGTTTACAAGAACTGAAAAGCAAAGAGAGAGAGGAAAAAGATGGAATTAGAGGTATTGCTTTTTGCAGCAGCTATAGTAGGCAGACAGGGAGGTTATGGGAGAGAAAGAGGTAGAAGTAGAGGTGAAAGAGGAGAATTTGCAGGAAGGCGAGGGCAAGAGCAGGCAACAGAAGCACAGAAGACCTCTCACTTGAGCCCCAATCAGTGTGCGCTCCGCAGGAAGGAGGGGCACTGGAAGAGGGAATGTCCACTGCGAGGGAAAATGCAAGCAGACAGTGAGGAAAGAGAGTGTGCTTTGGTTATGCTGGAGGACTCGAACTGATGAGAACCAGGGGATGAATCTCCAGTTTCCCCAGCAAATCTCCTGGTTCCACCGAAGCTGGGGGGAGAAATAATTAATTTCCTTCTGGATACCAGAGCAACTCGTGTGGTAGTAATAAACTGCAAAGGACCTTTAAGTAAAGTAAAAATCCTGATCATCAGGGTGACTGGGAAGCAGACTTTGAGACCCTTTTTACAACCCATGGACTGTGAGATTGAAGGGAAGGTTTCAACGCACCAATTTTTATATATGCTTGCATGTCCCTTCCCTTTGTTGGGAAGAGATTTACTGTGCAAAATACATATGCAGGTAACCTTCTCTACAATCAGAATAAAGGTTAAAATCACTCCTGAAAACAAATGGAAGGCCCAAATTTTTTTTTTATTGACAAAAACAAAGACAGAGGAAAGCCAGCAAGTCCCTCAAGAGGTGTTAAACACAGTATCTTCTTTCGTATGGGCAGGAAGCAGCCTGGGAGAGCAAAAAATGCACTCCCAGTTCAGACTAGGTTAAAAGCAGGAACTGTACCCATACGAGTATCACAATATCCAGTTAGCCTTACAGCAAGTAAGAGGCTGGAGCTGCTAACAGACAGTTTCCTATTTTACAGGCTAATCCATGAATGCCAATCTAGTTTCAACACCCTAATACTACCACTAAAGAAACCAAATAGCAGTGAGCATAGGTTTCTGCAAGATTTGTGAGCCATAAACAAAACAACTGAAGACATCCAGCCAGCGATGACAAACCCTTATACCCTCCTAACAACACTATCCAAAAGAGACTCTTTACAGTATTGGATCTTAAAGATGCCTTCTTTTATATACCACTGGAGCCAGACAGTCAGACTATATTAATAAGTAATTAATAAGAAGTAATCCCTTGTTTTGGAATACCCTTGTTTTGAACTCTCCTCAGACAATGAACATCACGCTACATCAAAAGTGGCTCAAGGAATATTGAGAGCATTACATATTAGGTGGGATTTATATACTGCTTGGAGACCACAGTCAAGCAGACAAGTAGAAAGAATGAATCAAATGCTGAAAAGGCAGTTAACTGAAATTTGCCAGAAAGCTCAACTGAAATGGCCAGAGGCAATACCAATAGCTTTGTTGAGAGTCAGGATAGCCCCCAGAGACAGGGAAAAAGTCCATTTGAGACGTTATATGGCAAATCATACCCTGTAAATTAATTGGTAACATAAGGGAGTCAAATGCATGTAAGGGGGAAGCTTGGGTAAGAATGTTTGCTGTCTTTGTCTGCCATGTTGTACTCTCCTCACAGATTTGTACAGGAATGACTACCGGTTCCATTGGATGTTCTGGTGTATGGACATGAGGTGCTGATCAGAACATGGAAAGACGAGCCTCTAAAGGAAAAGTGGAAAGGACCTTACACTGTTTTGCTCCACACCCACACTGCAATCAAAGTGGAAGGGGTCAAATCATGGATTCATTACATCCACATAAAAGCAGAACCACCAGAAGAAAAGGGAGACACACCACCAGAAGAAGGAGCACAAAAAAAATCGTGGCAAGCTAAACCAACTGAGGACTTGAACCTGCCATTTAATAAGACAAAATTATCTTTATTATAGTTATATTTTCCTCAACAGGACTGAGCTACAGTTCCAATCCTTGGACACGGAATTCAGTTATCTTTGAATTTAACCTGTTCTGCAAATATATCATCTTGTTGTTTGTCTACCCACTTACCTGTCTTAGCAAATGAGGGAACTCCCTTCTGTGCTATACCACTCACAGTGAACTAGACAGACATGTAGCAGTTAGCAAACTGCAGCAATGCTAATATCTCCTCTCTATCAGTTTCCCTCTGTCCCTGTGTATCCTATTGAATGGGAAAGTCTGTCATGTATAGTCTCAATTAATAGGACAAATAGGAAGGGTGCTACCCAGGGATTGTATGCAAGTTCCTGGAATCTGACCAAACAACGTAGAACTATTATTACAGATGAAGCTATCAATTACACTGTCATAAAAAATATGGAAATAGAATCATAAAATCATTGAATCATAGAATGGCCTTGGTTGGAAGTGATCTCAAAGATCACCTAGTTCCAACCTCCCTGCCATGGGCAGGGATGCTACCCACTAGATGCTCAGGGCTTCATCTAACCCATCTAAATAGAAGCAGGCCTATTGGCCTCCATTGGTGGATAGCCCCAGGAAGAGTATATGGGCTATGTGGCCATTGGCACATAAAGCACTTCCCCCTGGATGGTATGGGACCTGTGTCCTGGAATCCTTAGTTCCAGATGTTAGACTACATAAACATTCAGATATAAGGGGATGGCTAAGATCAGAGGGTAGCTTTATGTTGCCTTGGGAAAAACAATACATTTATAATCTCCTTTCAGACAGATATACCTGGTTTCATGCTTTGTAGAGGGCTTTAATCTCCTCATTGGGAATAACAAAAATTGAGAGGGCAATAGCAAATATTTCTGCAACACTAGAAATTATAAGCAATGCAATCACTGATGCTCTCAGTCAAATACAAGCAGAAATAAAACAGGTATCTCAAATAGCCTTGGAAAATCATCTTGCCTTAGACACACTACTGGCAGCTCAAGGAGGCATCTGTGCTGTGATAAACCGCAGCTGCTGTGTCTATGTAAATGAGAAGAAGCAAATTCAAACAGATATTAACCGAATCTGGCAAGCATCCCATTTGTTTCAACAAGTGTCTCAGGATGCAGCCTTTAACAGTGGACTAGATTTCTCCTGGTTTGTGTCATGGTTGCCAAACTTAGGGTGGTTAAAACAACTGTTTGTCATATTAAATGTAGTTATTGTAGTCATATGTAGCTGTGCCTTGCAATGCATGCCTGGATGTCTGTGTAGTGCCTCGTTTAACTGACCTAAGCAGGTGATGTTAGCAAGACAAGATATGGATAATATAAGAGTGCTTCTTAAAATTGGCAGAAATGGACAAGAGTGATGTGGTGAGAACTATGAAGCCTTAAAATGAGTTTCATAGTCTCAAAGGGAGGAAACCATAGTCCAGAGCTGAAGAAACCAAGGAGGCAGGCAGCCTTGAGCTAGCAAAAGCAAAGGAGATAAGGGATGAAAGCAAGAAAGCAAGGAGGAGAACAGCTGAAGAAAGATTCCAGGCTGACCCATAGTACCCTTTTGTTCATTAAAGGTCATTAGCATATTAAAAATCACACCCATGAAAAGGGAACTGTAGGGAAATGAGGGATTTGGTCACCCCCCTGCTTCTGGCCCCATGCTCAACAGGAGATAAGCTGGGCAAGAGAGGATATGAACTAGAACAACCTATCAGAAGGAGCCAGAGGGAGAGTTTCACAAGTTAACTGGGTATAAATAATGGTGCTGCAAGTCAGAGGTGTGCTTGCTTTGCAAAAGAGTGCCAAGCACCCTATTCTGCAGAATTAATTAATTAATTAATAGACCTTCATGTGGATTCCAACTCTGTGTGCTTACTGACAAGGTGCACTGGGCGCGAAGCTACGCTAACACTGGGTTTATTCCAGTTGCTACCTACACAAGTCTAGGTGATGAAGAAGTTGATGGCTGCTTGCCCCTGCTCTTCATCAGCCTCTCACTGTGTCAGACCTTGCCTTCCTCCTTCCTTCCTCATCCCTCCTTCTAACCTATGACTTGAGCCCTCCCTTCTGCCTTTCCTCAACAACCTTCCCCATTTACTCTTTCCTATCCCAAATCTTTCTTTCTGTTCTTCCTTCTCTCTTTTTTTTTCCTCCATAGGAATATTCACACTTATTTTTATTTCTGGAAATTGAATTTTGAACATGCACATGTTCTTTGTTGTCTTCTGTAGTCAGTTTTAATAATTCAACCTCATTCCTCGACAGAAAAAAAAAAAATAATAATAATAGAAGTACAAGAACTGTAAAGTATTTAAAATTAATTTACTGTTTCCCTAAACTCCTAAGACTACTTAAATAGGAATTAGCAACATATTCTCCTAATTCGATAATTAGAAGTAAATAAAACATATAGCACAGGAAAAAAAAATAGAAAAAAGTTTATTTGTGATACCATTCTTTGGAAATTTCTGGCTATTAAATCATCTATTAAAAGATGAGTCCTCCTTAGTAGGTTTTAACCTCCTTTAGTAGATTCAGAATATTTCAAATAACAGAGAAAGAAGGAAGAGCTCATGCTCCAAATGAAAGAAGCCTTCAGAGAGAATGTCTGATCCTTGTATTCCTGCAAGGCAGGAATCTCAGCCTCAGGAATCTTTGTCAATCTCAGCAGATAATCAAGGATATTGAAATGTGCAGCTGCCTTCCTGGTTCAAGAAATGAGGTGTTAATGGCACACTGCTGGGAGCCGGGCACTATACTTCCATTGCTATACCCATTAAGTAGATGGTAAGTGTTGTCAGTTTAGCACCTTGTGCTCATACACACACACACAAAATATCTTAACAGGTAATTTTAGAGTAAAATTATGACAAGCTGAAGTAATACATCTACTATGAAAATGTCATGGCAGCTTCATCGTTACCATAATATATAAAAATGTGTAGAAATACTTCGGTATATCAGGTCTATCAAACACATCAGGTCTTTCAATTATCTCCATGTTCCAATAGTTCTCTCCAGCTCTGTACTTCAGTGCACAGCCTGTTGCAAGTGTAGGTTTCTGAATCTCTATTTCAGTGCCACTCTTCAGCTGCTGGAGGAGCGAAAATATCTTCTAACTGTACTTTTGTCCTAAGGAAAAATAATCTTTGTTGTGGTTCTGTAAAGACAATTTTTAGAGGGAGTTATACAATAGCAAGTCAGCAGAGAACACAGTCAAACTCACATAAATTCCTTAAAAATATCATCCTTAGTTTAATGAAAGTGTTGAGTTTTCAAAGAAAGAAATACAATAATACAACATTTCCTCACCTAGGGAATAAACTCAAGAAAAGTATGTTTTTAACTCATCCATCAACTGTGAATGGTGAAATAATAATATGAAATCCTGTATCTAATTTTTTTTTTCCTGTCAGTGAGCAGACAGTTAAAGCCATGACCTACCTGTCTGAATCCAAAAAGCAAACTCTTTTTTTATCCATCAAAACATCACCATCTGTAGTAGGGAGAATGACCTTTTCAAGTATCTTCCCAAAGCGAATTGTTCCAGCTTTCACTCTTTAACTGCACCATTACAGCAAGCACCTCTCTCAGTGATCTCTGCTCTTTTGTCTAGCATTTTATGGTAAAATATAAAGGGAAAAAGACTGAATTGGGTATCTTTGCTTTTTAAAATCACTAAGACAGGAAATCCAACATCAATGGTTTTTAAACAATAAGACTATGAGATAATAAACTGCAGATTGTTACAAGGTTTACTGCAAATGTTGCCAAGGAATATTCCCTTTATGTACACTGATATTTCATGCACTCCTTAGGCCAGGCTCAGCCTCCTAAAATCCATTAATTATGGATTTTGTTGATTATGTAGAACTGTTAAAGACTCCAGGAAAAGTGAAAAACAGTAATATATATATATATTCTATATATTCAATATACTCTATCTTCACTAGAAAAGCTTTCTGAATTAAAAATACCTTAAGATTGAAAAGGTTAAGAAATATTAGAATTAGGGCTACCTATACCATTATTTCTGTGGAAATCATCATGCTGAGTAATGTGTCATTTTTTCAGGTTTAGGTAGAGATGCACACTATTCCCTTTGTTACTTGCTGATATGGGATGCAGGTGTTAAATCCAAGGATTAGGAAAGATGGATCTAATCTTTTTCTATTGCAGTCAGGTCACAGTAAGGTGCCTGTGCTCAGATAGACACTCACAAACAGCTGGCTCCTGCCTTCCATACCTTCTGCTCCCAGTGCAGAAACGCAGACATCGACATGCCTCTGTGTGAAGTTCTAGTCCTGCAAATCCGTCATCAAACAGCTATTGTAACATAAGAAAAAAAATGTCATTTTGTACATCTTTGTTAGCTCGAGTTTGACAGAACAAAAGCAGAGACCTTCCCCCTTTCCCCAGGGTCGCTTACCTTCCTTTGCAGTCACTGTGGCACCAACCACTGTCACTCGTGCACACAGAGGACATTATTCTCAGCTCAGACATTGCTGCAAATCCTGCCACTAAAGTTCTATCCTAAAGATTCAGTGGAAAACTATCTAACATGCAGCTTTCCTATCTCTTTGTTTAGCTAAAATTTGTGTCTAGGCTCATCTCCCTTCTCATTTACATCAATATTCCTTTCTCTGGTTTTCAGAAATTCAATTCTGATGTTACCATATCTATTGTAATGATTTTTCTCAGCTACTACCATTGTTCCTTTTTCATTTTTATCCCTCCAGTGATTTTCCCTCCTCTGCTGCATCAGTCATAAATTACTTAGGTTTGATTTCATTACACTTCACAGATTACTCTTTCTTTTGTCTGCCATTTATCTATGGCAGATGACATTTGCCATACGAATTTGTTTTGCACAACGTATTGGCTTCCTGCTCTCTGTCAAATTTTCAGACAACCTTTTTTTTCCAGGCATCCTTCATACTTAAAATGTGTTCCACATAAATATCTGCAAACTCAGTTCATTTTGCTTCTCAAAATACCTTTCTACCACTATGCTTCCCTTGTATGTTGTAAGGTTCAATGGATACTGTCTCTCATATTGTCTCACAGTTTACCTGTACTTTCCTGTATTAGGTGTCCCTTTCTGTTTTTTTTTTTTTTTTTTTTTTTTTTTTTTTTTTATTACTATATATTTATTTTGTCATATACTTATATTTCCAATCTGTTTGGGACAGACTCAATATTTCCAGGAGCATCAACTTCTTTACATTTATCTACACTGCATTTCACTTTTTTGCATTTATCTAGATTGAATTTCATCTACTGTTTTACTTACTGCCCAGTCTCATATGAGAGCATTTCAACTGTTTAATGCCTGAGTTATTTTAGAATTCTTGCAATAGTGGTGGTTTCTTAGTGCCTTTTCATAGTATTTTATCTTTTTTTCTTAATGTTTTATCGGTGGCTGCTTCCACAATAAATTCAACTTCAGACAGATTGTTTGCTGAGCCCTCTCCCACCCGAGAACAGCACTCTAGCATGGAAGTCTCTTAATTTATTTTCCACAGGGAGCACTGATAGGAAGAATTCATTTCCCTGTCAAAGCACACTTCATAAAGGGTTGTGAGGCACTGGAACAGGCTGCCCAGGGAAGTGGTGGAGTCACCATCCCTGGAAGTCTTCAAAAGACGTTTAGATGCAGAGCTTAGGGATATGGTTTAGTGGAGGGCTGTTAGCGTTAGGTTGGAGGTTGGACTCGATGACCTTGAGGTCTCTTCCAACCTAGGAAATTCTGTGATTCTGTGATTCTGTGATTCATACCAATCACCAGCTGACCAATGGACACAGGTATATTTCTAGCTGTGTTTGAAGCATAATCATATTTCCCAATGCTAGCTTGGATTATTTTATCTAGCGGATCCTCAAATTGTTTTCCCATTCCACCTAATTAATCATATTTTTACGTGTAATCTACTAGAACTTCTGATAATCTGTATTTTCTTGCTTTAAATACAATTCCAGTCACTTGAAGGATTCATTCTTCTTTATGACAGTCTCTTTTACTTTGCTGGAGAGTGATTTCAGCTTCCTTCTGTACTTTCTCTGTCACTTCCATGTGTGTTAAGCACTAATGCCATGATTCCAGTATTTTGATCTCCAGCAACTTACATGCCTATGAGAATTTACTTCCTCAGACTATCCCTCTCAGATATGTTGTTATGAATGTCCTTTTTGAATCCACACAACCAGTGTGGATTTTTGAGTTCTGCTGCCTTTGTAGCAGTGCTAAGCAAGTGCATGGTACTGCTAGAGAGCAGCAATTCAGCTGCGAGATTTTGATTAGATCCTGCTAGTTACTCAGTGCAAAGTCAAGGTTTATATTTTTTTGGATGTGGGCTCAGTAGCCACTCATTCCATGAAAGAGTCATTCATAATGTCTAACACTCTCATCTCAGCGTGCATCTCAGTATGATGGTCACTCATACTGAGACTGACTGGAGGTAATTGAAGTCCCCCACTACAACTGCTACTTGCTTAATTTTTCTCAGAATTTTGCAGTAAGTGTTGCTATCCTTTGTGATGGTCACTAACAGAGACCCAATACATTTGTCCAATACAGGCCTGGAATTTAAGTCCATGTAAGTTCTAAGTTATTCACTGAAGTGGTTAATTTGTCCATTTGACTTGATTTTGATCTCTTGAATGTACACTGTGACTTTGCCCTAGGTACATTTATTCTATTTCATGTATATTTTCTTGTCTTAATATTATAGTGTGCCACTGATTGTCTTCTTCCCATCAAGTTTAAAAAATCTTGTATGTTAATACTTTATGTAAGGGAGGACATTCCTGTTCCTCTATCTTATTTCTTAAATTTCAGGCATTTATCTGCAAGTATGTGTCTGTTGTTCCCATCGTGGGAAGTCATGTAATACTCATTTTTTTTTCCCATGTCTGAATCTTTATATCCTTTGATGTATCCTACATGTATACTGAAAAACACAGAACTTCCTTTTCAGAAGCAGAATTGTTTCAGAACTATGTGTTCTTGTGCATTTGTGGGCTTTTTCATAGGGTCCATTTTAAACAGTCAATTATAACTTTCTAGACTTAAAGTGTCTAACAAAAAATCATGCACTGTTCCACATGTTGTTAGTGCTGCATGGACAGGCTCTTCAGCCTCCTGGGGAGAGTTCAGCCACCAGTGCTCAAGCAGTGATGTGTCACAGGCCTGCAACCATGAAGAAAGAGCTGCATGACAAAGAGCCAGGAGAAGCCTTTCTGGAGGGCTTGCCCCTTGGCTCTGGGGCTGGATTTAAGCTCAGGCCTTATCTGTGGTCCCTGCCTGAACAATGCTGGACTGATTGTACCTGATCATGCTCCTCATTGATCCTAACCCACTTGGCTATAGGCCCACCTCACCACTAAGTGCTTGGCTGGCAATCGTCAGGCCGCTGGCTGACCGTGGCTGCCATCACATGCTCTGCTCTTCTCTTGGTGCTGTAGAACTGCATCATCCATGCCTTGCTGTCATCCTTAGCTCCTGGTCACTTTTCCTTATGAAGAAATTCCCTTTCACAGCTCACTGACACCTTATTCAGGTGAATTTCAAAGTACTCCCTTTATTCTGAAACTGTCCTCAATTCATAATGAACCTGCTTTTCTTCCTCTTTATACCACCCAGTCAAGACAGTAAAAGGCTGCCTTTCTCCCTCTTCCTGTAGCACCACGAGGGGCAGGAATCACTTTACAGAATATTGTGACACAAACCATATCAAGTCTCCAACTTCCTTCTCGTTTGTCTAATTGTACTCCCCTTGCTACTCGTACTTGTGCACTACTAGTTACCCATCTAGCATTTCTTACTATTCCCTAGGGGATTTTGTCACCTGTTAGTCTCTGCATAAGCCTCCAAGCCTCTTGAGGTCACAGACCCAACCATCGATATGTGTGATAACAGATTTTTCCATCAATACAACCTTTGTCTTCCTCACTGTGAGGAAAAAAACTGTGAAAAACCAGTGCAGGATGTCATTCCATTCTGTTTTAATAGCTAAGATTCACTCCCTCTTAACAAGATGTGACAAATGTGAACATAAGCTAGTGATTTCCACTGACTTCAGTGGACTCTGGCTCAGACTTTTAATAACGCTGCCTGATCCACTTTTTCCAGACCCAGCCTTTCATCCACCAGACTCAGTCTTTCATTGTGTTGTTGTTCTGAAAAAATCTGGGATGTAAAGAACATCTGCTACAACAAACATAAAAACCACGGACCTGCTGTTACTAACGGAAAGTATTCTAAGGGCTTGGGTTTAGAAAAAAAATAATTAATTAATTTCTGAAGAATAATTACTGCGATTGCGAGTGTCAATGACCCTTCTCACATAAAGCTTTCTCAATACAATCTTGTTTTGGTCTCACTGAGGACAAAAGATGCTTCAGCTGTACTGACAAAAATCTTTGTGAATTGTTATAAATTCTGCTGAGGGGGTTTCTATATCTTCCTTTTAAATTCTATTTAGTTATTATCTATAAACAAAAGAAGCTGAGCTAGCCTGGTTTGGATTTGTATGAAAAATTATAATGAAATAATAAAACCAGTAAGCAATAAAGAAAGGAAATAACTGCTTTTAATGTTCTCTGTTAAGTGTAATTGTGACATTTAGAAATCCATTTGCTTCTTTGTCTAAAATTCATTATTTCACTGATAAGCACAGTATGTACCAAAAATACACAAGACATCTTTTAGCATCACAGATGTTATAGAAACTAAGTTTATTTTAATCTGGTTTTGCAAAATTATGCAGGTTTTTATTGAAAATTATGTTTTTGAGAATTTGAGCTGATTTAAGATCCAGTTTATTGCAAAAGAAAGGCCATTCAGTTATGCTAGAGTGTCACTTCATCATGACATCTATACAGTTTCTTTGCTTTTTAAAAAAGAAGATCAGTCACCAAGCCATGTCTTTGTTAAGGCGCCCTGCTGGCAGCATATGGCAAAAATACTGGCACCTTGCCTGGAAAGTGCAGCAACAACTGATATATCTCATCTCATTCTGTGGCTGCAGAGAAAGCAGACCACGCGGAAGGCCAGTCTTATGGCCTGTGACCATCAATTGCTTGGCAAGAAGGACAAGTTCCTGAAAACAGATGCAGGAAGGTGAACTGATTTTGCAAGTTTGGGAAGGAGATTTCAACTTCCCAGGTAATGGTAGAGCCCCCTAGAACAGTCCCTCTTACAGCTGGACCTTCAGAAGTTGTGGTGTAATTGTGTTTTATATACTACTGTGAAATCAATATTTCAATGTATTGAGAAACAATGTATTGAGAAATAATAGTGCTAATTTAATATTAATGGGTCAATTTCAACTTAAAGTATTTCTTGAGGACCGGAGTGAAATCCTGCAGATGCAGTTCTGCAAAAGAAGCAGATTTTCTAACATAATGCTATATTAAGCCAGCCCTTTAGCATTGACCTGTTCCATCAGAAAAAGAGAAACACAGACCTTTTTTTTTGACATTATTCAAAACATAGCTTGGCTTTAGGTAAGTGCACAGTTTTGGAGGTTTAAGTGGTAGCAAGTGGAGAGGGACTCTACTATCATAAGTAGATCCTCAAGAGACTTGACATCTCCACTTTGAAATGTGGCTCTAGTTAGAAAATACCATTTCATCTTCCATCAATAAATTTGTGTGCTAAATATCATCCTATAGCAATGTTCATTTCTATGCTTACACAAAGCATTATACTGTGAGAATTACAGAGAGAAATAGGAGCAACCCCATACCTAAATTATGTGATAAAATACCCTTGGAACTTTAGAAGATAACAGAAGAGACTTTGTTACAAACTGAAACATAGCAGAAACAACATTCTGATGTTGAAGATGTACCTTTCTTTGTCCTTTTAAATGCTTCAAACTTTTTTTTTATTATTATTTTTATTAGTTTTAACAGGATTCTTATTTCCTTCCCCTTCCTCATACCATTCCCAGATGAGAAGGGGATAAATGAGAGACCCTGAATCAAACTCTCTCCCTTCAATACTTCCACTGGAAAAGGAGAAAAAGCACAAACAAACATGAGGCTATTGGGCTTTTCCTCATATTTGTCAAACTCAGAAAATCCTGGAAAAAAATAAAATAGAAAAATAATTCTCAATTACACTGATATGATTATAATGTGGTTTTTGGTTGGTTGGTTGATTTTTAATGAGAACATTATGTTCAACCATAATGATGTCTCTCTGGTCCTCCTAGATGGTAGGGTGCAATTTCACACTAAATCTGCTATCTTCCAGTCTCAATACCTGTATCAAATTTTTAATTATCCAACCGTACAATGAGTCAGATTAAATTTTTGATCTGCCAGAAAGCCACCGTATCCCTATGGCTTCCAAGACCAGTATATAGAGTGCAAGCCAGGGGCAGGGACACAGGGACAGGAACACATGGAGAGAGAAGAAAGCAGGCACTAGTGGCCTTCTCAGTAGCTGTTCATGTTAGATCAGGTGGGACGTACACAGGTGGAACATACATTGACCTGGTCAGTTCAGTCTGGCCTCTAATGAGAAGGCAGAGTCCCATCTCCCCTCTCCCATTTGCTTCTCCTGGATGCTTTTTCCAGTCATATCCTGTATGTCTGCATTATTGCATATTGTGTACTAGTAACATCAACAATGAGCTGGAATTGATCCAGATAAAAACTTTTTGTTTCGTCTCTTTTGTACAGCCTAATGTAAACTGGTACTGACATATGTATATCCAAAGGATGGATGAAACTGTCTCTCTGGGTAGCTTGCTGAGGATTAAAATGACTGTGTAACCTTGGCCTTAGTGATTCCATACATCTTTTGCTGTTGCATGTAATAAAACCAAATCTGAATGAATTCTTACTACTATTTATTTGTATTCTGTGACTTAAGGTGACTCTAAAGAAAAAAAAAACAGATTCTGGGAAACCACAGTACGCACAGTCTTTTCTGTTGTCCTTCAAATGACTCTTATCTCTCTTCTGAAGTCCACAGTCATGAAACAGTGTACTAGTAAGAAGATTTAAAAGAGCTAGCACTTTCAAAATCATGCTTCCTCCCCTCCCAAATCCAAGTCAAGAGGAAGAGACAAGGAACAAGAATTCCCACTGTCTTAATTTGTTTCTTCAGATGATGCATCAACTAGATGATACGAGTAGATAAAAGATACTGCTTTTAAAACTCATTGAACTGGAATTTTCTGAATTTAAATCACATGAATCATTTCAGTTTGGCCACGTTTTAATCTAAGTTCATTTTACCCTAGAAACAAATATCTGAAATAAAAACTGAATCTGAATTTGAGAAGACAGATTGTTCTTTTAAATTATTTATTTATTTATTCTACTTTAAAAAAACAAACAGTTCATCCCTAGACTGGCTTCCTTAGGTGATTATTTTAATATTATTTTCTATGATTCTGCTGTGGAGACGGTTGTGCAAAACGTATCTCATATGAGACTTATTTTTGTCATGAGTATTGTTTTTCAGAGCATCAGCATTTTGAATTATGCTTGCAGAAGATGCCAACTTTAAAATTTGTTACTTTCATCTACATCTGTTCTGCATTCCATGGAGAAAAGACAGGACTGTTGGGTGCCTGAACACTTCAGGAATACTATATGTGCTTGTTAAACAACTCTTTCACACAAGTATTGGTGTTTCGATTATGTCTTAGCAAATAGGGATGTCAGCCTGACAGAAGTGTTTCTTAAGGGGCAAGTCCCAAAGAGGAAAAACAGATGGGGAGAGACAACATCAACGAAGTAACATCACAAAGTATACAAGCTTGTAAGTTAGTCAGATAAACAGGTTAGTGAAAGACAGGAGCAAACTTGTTTGGACCGAGGATGTTCTGTACCAGCAAGTAAACAAACAGAACACTGTTGTCTTTAATCTGATTTCTTGTGCAATATAAGATAAAAACATCCTTTCATAGAAAAAAAAAAAAGGGGGGGGGGGAGGGGGAGGAATAGCTTATGAAACTCTTTTAATTACATTTGCTAACTCTTATGTTATGCCTGTTTTCAAGAAAGAAAATTTCTGATGTCTTAATACATGTAAAGAATAGTATCAAAATATTCTGCGGCTTTCTCTTCACATCATTTTCACTTCAGTCTAGGCTCTGTTGTTAAAATAAAATAAGAAATTCCTGCTTAGAAGTCTTATTACAATTACACATTTCATGCAATCACACAATGTGAATCTTAGAGATATACTGTATGTATCCTCAAAGGAGGATGGACTCAGTCACACATTCAAATATGTTATCATCCTTCTTTCATAAACACAGCAATACAATTTCCTACATATAAAATGAAACTGTATTTTGAGAAAAAAATAATACGGGAATGTTGCATTTTGAGAAGTGGTAGTTCACTTTTTTAACAGAGCAGAATTTTCCAAAACAAACAAACACACAAACCAAAAACAGTAAAAACAAGTAAAACTCAAGAGTAGCCAGAGCAATTACTTTCACCTTTTCATCAGTTATTTTTTAACTGTTCTAGATAAATGTTTATAAAGACAAAATATTACTTCTCAAAATTTCTGGCAGATGAGCTAGAGTACAATGCAACACTTAAATCCGCATCTGGGCAGGAACATGTTCCATCCCCTATTTTACAAACGGAATGAATGCAGTATATTCATTCCTTTAGTGGCCAAATTCCAGAAAGGAAGCAAGCTGGGACTGGATTTCACATTCTGCTATGTTAGAAATTATCTGCAGAAAGTACTAATGATTCAAGGGAATGTGATAATTGGAGACTGTATAAGTGAAAAAGGGCAATGCCTTGGAGATCACCTACATGCTTCTTTACAAGAACTTGGCACTCTGTCCTTCCATAGAGATTTTGCTTATGTCTAAATTGTAGTTCAGCTGGCAAAGACAGAAACAGGTTTAAACCACTGCCAACATATCAATAGTTTATCCTAATTTATAAATACAGCTGCCTGCAAAATTAGGCTGCTTACAAAAATGATCAGCCCTTGCAATGTCTGACAGCATTGCCCTTGCAGGAGGAACCCCAAGACCAATGTTTTTGCACAGTGAGAATATCAAGAAAAAGATACTATTCTACTAAGTAGAATAATAATATAGAATAACTATAATACTAAGATATTCTGCACAAGCTGGCCAGGTCTAACCAGGTTCATACCAGGATGCTGCAGGTATATTGGTTTCACTCTGAGGGGTAATGAAAGCCTGAGCTTTATCCATTAACATTTTCTGAAACACAAGTGAAGTCCATCTCTGTGTATCAGCTTGTATCTCCAGTGATTTTGGCAAGGGCTACCGATGACATCCTAAAAGCATGATTTATTGTAGCTTTACTTTACATTGCCTCTGGGAGCTGCCTTTATCTTTCTCCTGATTTCAGAGGGTATGCTTGCTTAAACTAACCCCCTAAGTTTGGATGTCAAAGTTCTGTGAAATGTATTTCTCCTAGAGTACTCTCCTTCACTGACACAAGTAAACCACACTCCACTTTCATCCTTTTTAGACAGCTCTGTGTTACCCAGCTGTGCCAGGACCTGCAACATAACTCAAAGGCTCCTTGAGTAATCAATGATACTTCTGGCATCTGGTATTAGCAGCTGGATTTAAGTACCTGTTCTGGCTGTGATGCACAAAAATAATGGATTTATAAACTACCTGAAAAACATCCTTTTGCAATTTGTACTCAGAAAAAAACATTTCTACCTTGCAAACATCAACTTTCCTCTAAAAGCTACAACAGAAAACAGAGACGAATAACATTTTCTCTGGAAACTACATGAACGACAGTTACTTCCAAAATAGCAGTATCTGCCTTCCTGTTCATAAATACGAAGAATCCTTCTTTACCCTCTCCATAAAGAAAACAAAAGCATATGACTCATGTTAGTGGAAGACAGATAATATTTCCTCCAGCCTAGGGTTTGTGGAAAATAGCTTGCTCAGAGTGATGTCTAATCCTGTCCTCTCCGGGTTCTATCACTGTCTTAAACGAGAACAAGTTTTGGCTTACTGAAACTGTTAGACTGGGGAGACTTATTCTTTCTATAAATTGTATTTCCATTAACATACTGACATCCTGCATTAAAGAAAAAGATACAGAAAAATAAATTAGAGTAGAAAATCTATTTATATTTTTCTAACTGTGCAATACTTTGTTGACACAGCTTGTGCAGATAATGCCACAGCAATGAGACTATACTTTGTAAACATGCTGTTTTCATGTTTTTTTTGTTAACATTTAATTGTCCTTCTTAATGTTTGGAATACATAGTGAATGTGAGGTCTCACATATCATTCCGTACAGCTGTTGCACAGTCAATTACACATGTTCTTTTTATTGTCACATTTCAGAAGCTGCTTATAAGCAGCTTTTTCTGCTCCCAGACTGTCTGCTTAACTCACTCTTATGGCAGCTGCATCAGTATCTCCTAAGCAGCAATGTGTCCTGGAAAGGGCTGTCAATACCAAATTATTGCCTTTCCACCCAAGAACAGATTTTTTTTTCAGAGGACAAACTCTGACCAGGTTTCTATAAGCAGCCAACAGCAGATAACATTCAATAGTTTTTGGTAGACTGAACCTGACCATCATGCCAGCCCTGGAAATCTGTGACTTGTCTCAGCCATTGTGGATTCCCAGCATAAAAAACAGCCAAGATTTGAGTAAACATCAATAAAACTATAAGGAAACAAAAGATTAATCTAAGGCTAATTTAAATTTGGAACAAAAGAGCAGAGGATTTATATGGACTATTTATTTCTTCTCAAGCACATGGAGAAGAAACAGCATGGAATGGTTCAGGAAGAACTGTTCAAGCATGCTCTTCCTCACTCAAAAGGAGAAACTAAAACTAAAAGTTTAACCTCTTGTATTAAGATGAAGAATCACAAGCGCAACTAGACAACTATAGGCACTAGAAACACTTTATATTTGGCTAACAAGTCATTAAATAGTTGAAGCAGCACCTCTTTAACAGTTCCAGGTACCAGTCCTGTTTACATTTTTTTTAGTGAAGATTTTGTCTTGCTATTGAGACATTAAACTTTTATTTATAGAGTTCAGGTAGCTTTTTCAAATCAAACATGAGCAGCTTACAGGGTGATACTATCTATGGACACAATCACAGGAAAGAGATTATCTGTAAAAGGGCACTGAATTGGTGTAGTTTCAGTGGAATTGTTCCAGTGACTTCTTGGGGTCTTCATGTCAGGTTAAGTCTTCCAGTAGGGTGCAAGCTGTGTGGGGCTGGTGCTTCTGCATATTACTTTTTGGTGGATTGTGTAATTTAAAATAGAATATATTGGAAATATAAAGACCTGCTGTTTCACCTGCTCTCTTGAACCCAGAGAGTAAGCAGGGACCATGATTTAGTTCCTTTGAAGTGTTTGATTCTCAGATGTTCTGCTTTTGGTATGTCATTCTCTTTCTTTGTGTTTGTTTTCAATAGTCACAGAATGATATAACATTAAAACAAACAAAGAAACAAAACACAAAACAACAACAAAAACCAACCAAACACAAAAACCCATCCACCCACCAACCAAAAAAACATAAATGTTATAAACATTGATATTTAAAACATGAATATTTTCATCTATTCTGGAATGTCCATCCTGGAATGTATATGTCCCTACTTCTGTTTTTCTCTCATATCACAAATATTGAAGTCTCTTAACTTTTTTTTTCCTAATCTCAGTAGGCTAAGCGAAACCTTTGCTTGTGTCAGGTGCTTTAACTCAGTTGCTTCTATGGGTTCTGTTACCTGTTATCTGTTTCAGCCCATGTTGCTCAAAATATCTATACAGAGAAGGAAATTACTTCCATTTATTATTGAATTGAGCCAGATTTGAATCTGTTAGCTGACAGGTAAAACAGCTCAATATTCCATTATGAGCAGCCTAGGCAGCCCTGTGATTCCCTGTGAAATACACACTTTAATAGGTTTTCTATGCAAGGAACAGATAGGAGCATGCTAAGAAGTTGTGCACAATGACTCTTTTTATATTTCGCATGGATAAACAAAGAACTTCCCTTCAGGTTTTTAATGCAGTTTCACCGATAGCAATTTATGACAGCTGTGAAACTGGGATTTTATAAAAAATCTGTTCCAGGGCAAAATTCAGAATTTTACTGAAGACTTGTAAATTCAAAAAAATTAGTCTTGTAAATACATCCACATTTTGCCAGAAAATGCTTCACTTCAGAAAATAAGTTAGATCTTCAGGAAAGAAAGATTAAGGAAATTCTCACTTCATTACATTACTGATAATTTCACTTTTGCTCAACAGCACTTATTCACATATTCTCTCTTTGTAGAAAAATATTATTTGTTTTCATTTTAAATTAAAAGCCTTTATTTTAAAGTAAGGATTTACTTACTTTAAAGTAATTATAATTACTTTAATGCTAAAGCAGTCTATAAAACTGTACACTCAGTAATAAAAGAGTAGCAATATGAAAGCTCTGTAAACTAGGGCTAATATATTTCAGTTTACAAATAGCACTGTAAAAATCCAGGAGACAATTTGTATTTATAATATAATGATCATAAGTTATATACATAAATGGAAGTGAACTAAAAAGTTTTCTGTTCTCACTTCGTATTTATAGAATATTATTCTTTGACTTACTGATCAAATTCTAAATTATTTCAAACTATTCTTCCCTTAGTAATAGTACATACAAACATTGTCATTTTTTTTTTCTTTCCCAGATCACTAGCACCCCTATTTAATAGACATTTTGCTTATATGGTTGCTAGCGGGTTATGCTACGTAACATATACAAACTTGTTCTAACTGTTATGTTTTAGATAAAACAATTGAACTATTATAATGCTAGGATTATTGTGTACTTTTAATGATTATACAGAGATGATAAACTTTATCATTCCCATACTTTTGGCAGGCATAAATGAAATAAGTAACAGAACATTTCTTTACCATATATTTCAGTACAATTCATCATTTATTTGTTATAGCTGGTTTTTTTTGTTTGTTTGTTTGTTTTTTTGTTGTTGTTGTTAGTATTCAAGATTTATAGCAGCTGTTTTCCTTTCACCATAGTTTCTTCTTAAATGCTACATATATTTTTGTTGAAGTTTTAAAAGGTTTTATGGTTTATACCCATATTATTATTATTTTTTGTTGCTGTTGTTGTAAATATAGCATTTGGCTTAACTACCTGTAACATACTGCAATTCTTACATAGTTTTGAAGAACTGATAGAATATTTACAAGGTTACACTTTGCTTTGCTGTAATTCTTTTTCTCTTAGAATTCTTTTTGAAAGCTTTTGCTTTTTCAGCAAATCTCCTACAGAAAATCCTCAGTTTATACCCATTTCTAATTAACAGAGAACTGTCATGGATGATATAGGACACAAAGAATGACATATTTACAATAAATTGATCTGTGACCAAATGGAACACCTCCAAATCTAATAGTCTTTCCTTCCTGTTTTCCTCCAATTAAAATACGTCACTACAAACAGGACTATAATTATGTCTTTTTTGATTTTTTTTTCAACTGAGTGATTGGAATCAGCACACCTTAAGAGTGCAATTCTTCAGATTTTATAGAAAATCTACTAATAGATTTTGTTATGACTCCATATTTCTATTCCTTAGGAGATCAGAAATGATTATACCTGTGGCTAAAATTAATTGCTTTAAACGTATATATATATGTGTGTGTATATATATATGTGTGTGTATATATATGTGTGTGTGTGTGTATATATATACATATATACATATATATAAAATAATTATATATATATATACACACACATATATAATTATATTATATAAATATATATTATATAAATATATATACAATGAAGCCATAACTCATGTTAAATACAGTAGAAATCTGTGTATATATGATTCATAATAACAGGTAAAGTTTAGGAAACAAGGTCTTTAGAAACAGGAAGGCCTGAGAATACAAAAGCATCTGGAAAAGAAGAAAAGCTTCTGAAACCGAAAGCTTAAATGAGCCTAAGCCTGAGGATAAGAACAAGATACAATAGCAATCTGAGGCGGACAAGTGATAGACAGAAAGCATGAGTAAGGCTGTACAGGAGAACAAAAGAAAAGGGGGAAAAACAAATGATAAAGAACCAGAATAACCTGAGGACTCGATTTTCAGCAGTGCTGAGCACTACTGCAAATCTAGCCCCTTAGCTCTTAATGGACCAGTTCATCACAAAACCTTGCCGAAATACCTGAAGGATTTATGGATTCACTTATTTAGACAGAGGAAACGTACACAAAAATAACTTTACTCAGAATAAAAGAAGTGACTAGTCTAACTAAAACATCATAAATTTAATTGGCAGCTGTGAACACACAGACACCAAACCTTAAGAGGAAATAAATGTGTTTACGTTTCATATCGAGTAGATAAGCGACAGATAAGAGCGTGCTAAATAAAGTTAGAGAATTTTACCATTTACTTCCTCTTTAAGGGAGTGAATGGGTTCTTGATGTGTAACAGAAAATTGTTAGACTTTAACTAAGACAAATATAACGGCATCTTTACTATAAATTAGCACATGCCTATACACACACACATACATATAACTGCTTACAGTGCAGTTTTAGCACCTAAATGTGGCAACTACATAGGTATTTACAGGAACCATGGATCATCAAGACACCTTTGAGGTTGCTTGTGTTTATACTCAGAATTTCACCAAGACAAGCAATTGTGAAACTTCATTTTTACCAAGGCTTATCCTGGCTGTACTATTAGAACATTAACTCACAGTTGCTAAAATTACAACGAAAAAGTATGTTTTCTGCTTGTTTTCATGCTTTACTTCTTTTTGTCTGCAAAATTATTAATTGAATGCAATAATCCAAGTAAATAAATATAATACAAATGTAACATAAATGACAAGACATCTATATGAACAATGAACCAGCTGAGCTGTACTGGCCCAGGTAATGAAAGCTATGGACACAATGCTTAAAATTTATGAAAGCCCATAAAATGCATGACAAATTTTGCAATTTGATCAGGTACTATGTATCTGTTTAAAATTGTAAAAGCAAGAAAACCCAGTAAAGGTATAAATCATAGAAAAAAAATATCTTGAGAAGCATGTAAAAAACCTTGCATATTTCCTAAAAATAGGTGCCTGAGATGTGCCTAGTGGAAACAGTGTACCCCCAATGGTCTTCCCTACTCAAAGTTTCTGGATTTCTGTCCCTCAGCCTTAGAGCAGCTGCACAGAATACAGCAGGTTTGTAATCTGAGGCAAGTTTGCTCAGCAGCCCCATATAGCTAGTGGCTATCTACCTGGCCTCTGGTCTCTTCCAGTTATTCTGCAGCTGCTTAGGCACAACTGGTATTTTCTGTGGAGAGCTCAACTACCATACTAAGGGGTGAGCAGCATAACCTTGCAGGTTCCAGGGATTCCTTTGATGTACAAGAAACAGAAGTGGCACTATTATTTTCATTACTTTTAACCGCACAGAGAAGTCCATCTTTTCATTTGGAAAACCTAGAAAAATACCCTCCTCCTTACAGTATAGATTGAAATGGTTAACGAAATCTTGGAGCACTGTACATATAGGCCTTTCTATTTACCAGCTCAGAAACAAATCAGGGAGACAAGTGATGGGATGCACTGCACCAAATAGAAGAGTTAACTTTATCTGGTAGCACAACGCAGCTGCAATCTGCAGCCATGCAATGACTTGTCAAGTGTATCTGCACAAGTTGCCGGCCGTGGCCGGCTGCCAGCATTTTGTCTAGTGCAGTTATCTGTTAACTAGATTAAATGGGCTCTGGCAAATTGAAAAAGGTTGGATAATTGGATGACAAGCAAGGCACCAGGGGATTTTCAGAACTTGTCGTGACTGGAACGATCCAAAACAGTTCTTGAGGAGATGCAGAAGCCAGCCTGTGGAAGTAGGAAGTGAAATAAAGCACGTCTGCTTACATATATTTATTCTCTGCCATTTTATTTTTTCTTACTTCAGAATTGTACTTTAATGCTCATTCACCCCAGCTACTGGCATTTGTGTTAGGTTACTGTGCTCCTAGGCTAGGAAAGGAACTGTTTTCCTCAGGTCTGAGGAACACTGATATTCCCTCCGCCTAGCAAACAACCCTTAACGCCTGGGCGCCAAGAATCTCATTCCTCGGATAACTTTTCGCGAAAGAAATCGCACATCAGGGGCACTGCTGAGCTCGCACCCTCGCAGGCGCAGGCGCCGCTCGCACCTCGGGCCGAGCCCAGCGGGGGCGGGTGGTCCGCGGGGTGCCCGGGCAGGTGCCTGCAGCCCCCTGGGGACGGCGCTGCCCGGCGGGCCGGGGGCCGCGCTGAGGCTCGGGGCGCGGGGCGGGCTCAGGGCTCGGGGCGGCGCGGCGGGGCCGGCGGCGGCGGGCTGCGAGCAGGCGAACAGCGGAGCCGCTACATCCGGGCTGCGGCGGCGGGCACCTGCCGCCCGGGGGCCTCGGTGACATTGGGCCTCGGCGGCGGGGCGGGGAGGGCGAGCTGCGGAGCCGGGCAGGGAGAGGGGACTCGCGCCAGCTGCCGCCATGTTCCGCCTTATGGTCACCCACGCCAAGAAGCACCCCAGCGTGAGTACCGGGCGGGCGGGGACCCCTGCTGACCTCCGCCGCTGCCCGCCTCGCCTCTCCTTCCCCCCCTCCATGTTCTCTCCTTTCTCCCTCCATGTCCTCTCTTCTCCTTGCCGCCTCAGCGCCCTGGGCTGTGCCCGGGTTGCCGGCCTCTGCGCGCTCCGCTGCTGCTCGGTGAGCGGCGGCCGCGCCGCTTTTTTTCTCGGCTGTGCAGGGACCTGGAGCTGCAAATCTCGAGGTGTCGCTGCCAATCCTCTCGGGTGTCCTTCTCCTTAACCCTCGGCCCCCTTTTCTTATGTTATCACCGGGGGTGCAAATGGCGGGGCTGTTGTGGAGGAGCGGGTAGTGGATTCTGAGAAATGTGCTGCTGCATTGTACTGGTGGCTGCGGATGTAGCAGCATTTTCTCTGTGTCTTTGTCACTGTAGGTAATTGTTGTTCTCAAACCGCAGCGACGTCAAACCCCAGCGACGCTTCTCTCAAGCCCCAGCACACAGGGAGCTTGTGTCAAGGTTTTAGAGGGCCACAAAACATGGGAGCTCGTTCTTTCATTTGTCATTGCTGTAACCAGAAATGTAATAACACTATTTTGTTGCATTGCAGTATGTCATTTGAAGCATTTCTTGTTGCAGTTGATCCCTCTGTTTTTGATCATTGGATCGGGAGGCGTTGGCGCAGCCCTGTATGTCATGCGTTTGGCGATATTCAACCCAGACGTCTGGTATGTATAAAACAATCCATGGTGTTAGTTTTCTTAATGCTTATATTAAAGTAAGCTTCACTGCCTTTGTTTTTATGCTTCTGGAGCCCTTAATATATAGCTCCATTATTATTGGCGACAAATTTGTAGGGTTCTCTCGGATTTAGAGATTTGATTGTATGATTACCCTACCATGTTTACAGACTCCTGACAAAGGACTGTATCTTTCTCTGGAGAAACTTATTAAGATAGATGACCACTTATGGTCTAATAACCCTAATATATGTACAAATCTTATTTGTTCTGAAAGTACTGTGATTTTTCTCAACTTGGTCTAATATCTTCTATGTTTCTCAATAGCTGGGACAAGAAAAATAATCCAGAACCATGGAATAAACTGGCTCCCAATGATCAGTACAAGGTAAAACAAAAAACACAGATTTTTAGGAAACGTCATACCAAAAGCATAGCTTACTGCTTTAGGACATTTGGATATATTAGAAAGTAGCGGTCTAAGTGACATATGTCATGCAGCAGAGGAAATACATTTATCTTCAGAATTCAGAGCAGAGGGAGCTGTTTGAGATTCAAAACTTTCTTAGAATTGGTTGTTAATGGGCCAGAAGGAGTCTCTGTACAGAAGCTGTTAGATATCTATTACTCTCTAAGAAAGGTATTATATGCCAGTGGAAGACTGTACTAGCACATAATGCTCAGAGAAATAAAATACAGGGAGAAGAATAAAGCCTTTTAAGTTTTGAACTAAAACTTTCTAAATTCTAGACTACTGACCTCTAACTGTGGGAAGCAAAGCGGGATAATGTCAGTGTTTAACATAAATGCTAAATCAGTTCTACAGCCAGTTGCTTGAAAACAATTGTCTGTAAGTAATAGATGCAGGAGAATGGTTCTTTAATAATATTCAAGATATTTCATTGAACTAATGAGAAAGCATGGAAAGATGCGTAAAGCAGATGGTAGTTTAGTAAAATGGGGTTCTTCTGCTAAAGATTTCTGTTGAGGATGGTTTTAAGACTATCCACAAACTACTAAAAAAGCAAACAAACAGTTTCAGTGTCAAGTGTCTTAGTATGCCAATCATTTAAATAAGCAAAAAAAACACACCCCAGAATAAAATGTTGCAGTTCCCTTAAGAGGAGGCCAAGAAGAACATAGTGCTTCATTTTCATTGCTGTTTCTGGAATGTTGCCTTTCTTAAATATCTAAGAAAGGCAAATTCAATGTTGTGCGCAGCATGAATTCTTTTAAAGAGTGCATGCCTTCTGTGGCATTCTCAGTCTGTCCTAGCATACAAACACAGCCTCAGGGTTTACCATATTTGGGTTTGTGTATCACTGTGGATTTTTTTTTTCCAAGACTGTACTGTGGGAAATGAAAAGGCAAAAGCTCTAAATTGTTGGTGACTGTTATGTAAAAAGCTCTGATAAAACAGCAAGTTGCAGCTTTTGATGAAATTGCATTTGTTTTGTAAACTTTCTTCTCTTTGGAAAGGCTGAGGAAGTCAATATTTCAAAAGAGAAGAGTTGAAGGAGTGATGATTGCTGTGTGAGTTGCACAGAAAGCTGTAATTTGAATGTGTTAAAGTAATCTTAATTCCACTCTCAGCTCTGGGCTTTTTTTTTTCTTCATATGCAGAAGTTAAATAAAATTGAGTTTGGCCTTGACTAAAAGTAGTCAAACTAATACATACTTTCTAGTTTCCTTTCCTTTTTTTTTTTTTTTTTCTAAGGAATAACTATAGCATCATGTGCTTGACATCAAATCAGGCTGGATGCCAAATATACCTTTAGTCTATTCATTGTCCTCAGTGACTATCTGGACTGTTCTGAATGGCTTGCAGTGGAATGCAACTTTGTTAATACAAATTGAGTGTGCAGAAGGATCTGTTCTTAGCTTCCTTCTTTGTTGTTACATCTTGAAGTTGTAGATGCACTTACCTAAACCAAATTTGACTTTAGCAGTGCTATTGTAAATGTTCACATTTACTATCCTTTGTGCTACTTATTTATTACAAATTAGATGTTGTCTTCATTATATAGGAACACAGATTTGGGGCAAAAAGGGTAAACCAGCAGTACTGTCAGGACTTCTTGTGTATAGACTTTAAAGTCTGGGGATCAAAGAAGAGATTCTTCATGTTTTTCTTCAGTTGTAGACACCAGCACTGCCTCATCTCAAAGTTTATAATAGTGTATGCAGAATGAAGATAACATAAAAAGTTACTGCTCTTGAAAGTTTTTTTTTTCTTTTTTTTTACTTATTATTCTCGAATTCTCTATTGCACAGACTCAAACTATGATTTCAGTTTCCTGATGTGAGTTCAAATGATGCATGTTTTATAATAAATATGATGGCAAATGATACTTTCTGTGGAAACGTTATCATATCAAGCTTCTAATTCTAATCAAGATTCATTTCTTTTCCTCTCTTCTGTAGTTCTACTCGGTCAACGTAGACTACAGTAAGTTCAAAAAGGACCGCCCTGACTTCTAAGGAGCACGATCATCTCCACAAGCCGCACAGAAAGGTCTTCCGGAAGCCGTCCGCACAGTTATGCTTTATCATCCAGGAAACATTCAAATTTGCCTCATACTGCACTTGATCACCTGTTCGGAAGTGTTTTGATGGGGTTTAATAAATGTCTGAAACTTGGAGTGTCTTCTGTTTGCTTTAATTTCTCAAAATTAGGACATCCAGACATTAACAGTTGTACAGTCAGTCCAATAGTAAGCAAAAGCTGATTCACATTTGCTCTATAAGAAAGTGAAGTCTTGACACGCTTTATACGCAGTCTGTTGACTTGAAATAAGCGATCGCATGTTCATGCAGCATAGCAGACTGCAAGAACTTAAGAGTATAAACATTATTTTTAATTGCACCTACTTTTTAAAGTTACTGCTATAAGAAGTTTTGGTAGCAGACAAGTTAATGCTAGGAAGTCATTGTTGAATGGGGAATCAACAGATGTTGCCTTATGTTCATGAAAACAAAAGCCAAGTTCTTCTGGGGACTGGTGTTTTGTTTTGACATAGTTTGTTAATAAACAAGAAGCCAAATTTGAATAGTAAAGAAAATTCTAGGAACATAATCAAGATGTCCTGTGGATCACGCCTTTCGAGGTTGTAAAGTGTACAGTCAGCAGAACAGGGCACCAAATTCAAGAAGTAATTACAATTTGCATAGAAGAACAAAAATTATCTTTCAGAAAGGGCATGTCCTCATATTTTAGCTGACCCTTGATTTGGAAAGGCAGGAAGAAAGAATCTTTGCATGTCTTGTTTATAGTAGGTTATTTGCTTTTCTGTAGACAGCTGGTATTTCCCTGAATCAAGGATGTAATTTTTGACTACTGAATGTAAAACAGCTGTTCCTATCTTGTTAAATTTCAAGTTCTCTTAAAGTGAACTCTACTGAGAATGGAGATAACCAGATAACCATAGCCATTAGTATAAATATTAAGTGCAGATTCAACGAAACTAAGCAGTGAAAATTTTTTCTGAATTTTAAAATTTCAGATTTTATATGGAAAATCTTAGCAATCAGTTGGATGTGGTTTATCTGATACTGATTTAGACTTTTCTTTTTTGTTATATACCTTTTTGTTACATGTTGGTTTCAGTTTCAGTTTTCGTTTGCTTATTTGAGATGCTCTCATAGTGTTATGAAGGAGTATAAGTGTTACGTTTGCAGTGGTGAGCAAGATGTAAGTGACTAAGATTGTTATATAACCTTAAATATTGTTAAAAGATAGAACATTCTGTTGCAACAGTTGTTCTTCATTTTTAAAAGTATGTTGCATTTAAAAATAGGAAGTGCTTTAACAACTTCCTAGTTGGCAATCCTGTTGGATTTTAATACTGTAGTGTCGAAATGTAGATAGTTTATGTAAAGGTTTGGGAAAACTAATATCCAGGAAATAAACCTGGTACCTATTAAGGAGAGGCTTTTTTGGTCACAGCTGAAGAGAATATAAGCTTCAGGTTTTTCCTAATAAATCCACTTAAGAAAAAGTAAATTGTCCTTAAATCTATTTAACAGAAGTATTTAAGCTGTTAAAAGCTTTAAATATGGATTGACTAGAGAACAAAGAGGCAATTAATTCAATTCTACATCCTCTGTTTCCTCATATTGGTGCTATGACAACATGCATTGTTCATCTAAAAAAAGTTCCATAGTTTTTTTATATATATTTTCTGATTTATTTATACATTGATAGATCTGTCAGAGTAATTGAATTCTGTAATGTTACTATTACCTCAAATGATTTTAAAATCATCCCTCTCTCTCTTTTTTTTTTTTTTTTTATATATATATTTTGTATGTATTGTTTTTATTAAAATTCCAGTCAGGCAAGGGCTTAAACTTGTGCTTACCTTTAGCCATCATGAGTTTCTCCTGTGGACAGATGAAATACTTATTCCATGTAAAACCAGACTTCATGCTTAGGCTTAGTTTGTAACTGCTTGGTTGTGGTTGTGGCCTATCAGTAGCAAGTGTTTTTTGTTTGTTTGTTTGTTTGTTTTGTGTGTGTGTGTGTTTGTATTGTGTGGAGTGAGAATGGAAGGGAACCGTTTTCACAATTTGGCAATACTCTGTCTGCATTAGAATGCTCAGCCATCTTATTTAAAACTGCCTTTTTCTCCTTCATGAAGGCGAAGATTGTATTCCCTGAAGAAAGCATGAAGAAACAATTCCAGTTTGGGTTTCAGTACTCTTTTCTTTTTCCCCTGTACTCTATTAGCTACTAATGTTCATCGTTGGCTATTAACTTTTAAGAAATCACTACATCCCATCATTAGCAAGAAAATTGGGTTCCTTCATTAACACAGTGGCATGTAATTTTGCTTGGGCAAATGTCACATTATCTGAAAGAGACTGATATTCTGCCGTCCTACATTTCAACAGAGATTGATACATCTGCTACGCTGCTGTTTGTGGTCAATTTTTTCACAGTGATCAGTGTAGACCTGGCCTGTGTGTCTTGTTAATGAGCCACGCGCAGAAGATGTGTCCATTATTCTTGCCATACAGCAGGTTGCCTGTCACTGTCAGATTTCTGTTAACACAGTAATTCTGCAGCTCCTCATCAGTGATCCTGATAAGCAGCTGGGTGATCAAATCTGAAATAAATTCTGCCCACCTAGGACAGAAAGAATTACAGTTTTCCATATTTTTTGCACATGAACACATATTCCATACAGCATGTCATAATGTATTTCCTTTTATTATATTTTTAGTACAGCCAATAAGTACAATTTACATTACTCATGAGCATAAAATAACCAATGGCCTGAAAGAAATTAGAATAGTGTACTTGATATTAAAAGATTCATTTAAATTTTGCATAGGATTTCTAGCCAAATGTCATCCAAGGAAATACATTTCAGATCTGCTTTACCTTTAAAGTTAGTTTGGTGCATGACTATTGAATGACCTTTAAAACTAAGCAAATGTGTGTTTAATTTTGATTGGACTGTAATACTGTGTCAGAAAGAAAGGCTGAAAGCATATTACAGAAATTTTAAAAAGATATTTAGAACAGAGAAAGATTTATTGAAAAAAAGTTACAGATATTTGCATGTGCATACAGATATTTTTTCTACTTATTAATGATAAAACCAGCCTTACAATGGAAGTTACTGTATAAGCTAGAAAACTCTTCCTGCAGGGCAAAGGAAGCACAGATCTGTGAGAACTCAAACAAACAAAAACAACATTTTTTTGTATCTTTGTCACAGGTGATAGGTTTTTGTTGTTGTTGTTGTTGTTTGTTTGTTTGTTTGTTTTTTAATACTATTTAATGGAAAGCTTACTCTTTGGTCCCCTCTTTTGAAATCCTGGAGTTGGTTAATTTCATGCTTTCACTTATGAGACAAGATCCATCCACTTCATTGTAGAAGTGGTCTTGGCATCAGCATTTAGTCACAAGAAGTTCCTATGAAGCCCGAAGCATCTAATCTTTTCCTCTGATCTTTAAGCTTCTTAAGAGTTTGTCTCTGGATACCACTATGACAGCACGTTTCCCAAATGTGTGTTAATCTAGTGCCATCCAGCTTGGATGGACTTTGTTTTTGCTGTTGTTTTTTAAGCATTTCAAAATATTGTTATTCGTGATTGGTAAGTCTTATTACTTTCTTAGTAAGTACGACATCAGGCTTTTGCTTACATTTTTGAAGTCATTTAGAAGGTACTTGTGAATGAACTGTAAGCCAAGGAAATGAAGAGCTTTTCTTTCTACTACACCAGTGTGAATAATAATAATAAAAAAAATAAATCCAGTAATCTGTGCTACAATCTGCACAGGTACTAGCAGAAGAACCTGAGATCACATTTTACTTGCTCTATTTTTTCTTCCTACTTGCTTTTGAGTTCAGTTAAAATCAGTATCACTTAGATAATGTGAAATGAGAACTTAAGTATGCAAGTCAAAGCATTCAAACTTTTGATAGTTTGCTATCAGCATTTACCTGAAATTCATAAGCTACTGGAACTGATATAAGACTGGCACATGCTGCAAGAGATAGCAAGTTCTGAAAATGATCAGAAAATAGTTTATTAACATATAGCAATGCATACATTACAAAGGATAATAAAAATTCTACTGGTAATATTCATGACTATTGGCAATGCTTTATAATTTAGGCACCTCAAATAATATTTCTAGGGTCATTAATTTGAATTACTTTGGACAAAATAATGCAATATGCCATTTACAGTTCATCACTCTAATGTAAAGACAACTGTTTTAGTAGAACTGCAGAAGGCATAACCCAATAGACAAATTTATAGACTTTTTTTTTTTTCCCACATTGGAAGTAAAATAACTATGAACATGAAATGTTTTCTAATTTTAATTTCCTTACTGCAGGCAAATGAAACAAACTGCTGAGAAGGTAATGAAAACAGATTACTTAATGGTGAAAAATCTGAATGCCATTCTTTCTCTACCACTGGTGCCACTGCTGGAATTTAATGGGGTGGCACCAGTGTGTCTGAATGAATAGTTTGGTCATAGACATCTAAAAACGGCATTGAATTTAATAAGATTTCCTCAATACCCTTCCCTTCCCTTCCCTTCCCTTCCCTTCCCTTCCCTTCCCTTCCCTTCCCTTCCCTTCCCTTCCCTTCCCTTCCCTTCCCTTCCCTTCCCTTCCCTTCCCTTCCCTTCCCTTCCCTTCCCTTCCCTTCCCTTCCCTTCCCTTCCCTTCCCTTCCCTTCCCTTCCCTTCCCTTCCCTTCCCTTCCCTTCCCTTCCCTTCCCTTCCCTTCCCTTCCCTTCCCTTCCCTTCCCTTCCCTTCCCTTCCCTTCCCTTCCCTTCCCTTCCCTTCCCTTCCCTTCCCTTCCCTTTCCAACAGCAAAACTCAGTATCAATAGAAAAAGACAGAATTTCATCCCAATTTCAAACTTCTTACTCCAGTACCACTTACATCTCGTGATAGTCTACAGGATTTTGATGGAGTGTTAAGGGGATAATTGGCTTCAGATGTTGTTCTTTATGATCTCTCTAACATTTAACTAACTAGAATTTTGGAAGTTTGTGGGAAGAAAATTAATCTCTGCAGTTGAGATGCTGCTCTTAAAATGACCATGGCTCACTGAAAGTTTTCTGCATGTGCAAATCACACCTTTCTCTCTGCTTTATAAAAGCCCAGATAAATTCAGGAATTTAAAAAATTATTTAAATTTTTAATTATTTATTTAAATATTTAAAATAAAAATAATAATAATAATAAAAAAGTGACAATAGGCAGAAGGAATTGCATCAGTACTTAGAACAGTTTCATGAAGTTCATGATTTTATTGCAGGAGCTGTCTCTGCTTATACCCAACCATTTGCACATGAATTTGACAAAATGAATTTGACATTACACATATCATGACTAGATACAGATGATGTTCATTTGCTTGGCATGTTAGGATACAGTGAGAATTAAGTTAAGGGAGAGTAAAAACAAGAACATTCTAATGGGTTTAAGTTATTACTCAAAATAAATAAAAATAATGACAAACAAAAAAAAAGCAACATAACTAGAGAAGAATGTCTGGTGCACTGTAGTCTTAATTAGACTGCTAATGCCAAAATTATATTACTTCAGTAGTTTGAAATAAAAATAAAAGTTAATTTATGATTAATTTTGAAAATAGCATTCTTTCTACTTAGCCTCATAATGGTATGTTTTAAAGATTAATGTATATCTAAAAAATTTAAACAATATAAAATCTTTACACCAATCATGGGTCAGCCATATGTATGTTAATTTGATATGGTTTCTCTAAATTATTTGTGTCAGCAACTTTTTATTACCAGTTTAAAATCTTAAGATTTTAAACCTTACCCTGCATCTTTGTACCTGAACACAAATAGTCTTAAACCTTCAAACAACAAAAGGATTTCACAAGATCTTCAATCTTAAATTATTTATTTATTTTTTTTTCATTTATGAAAATTAGGTGCTGGCATAATTGGAAAGAGTTTTTCAGCAAAATGTTACTCAGCATTGGAGAAGGGACCTCGTTCCTTCTTCTGCAAAGAAGTGTAAGAAAATAACCTGTTGAATATGTCTGCCTCCAAAGCAAGGAAAGCCAGGGGCAGTTCCATGCTGGTGGCACAATGTTGAAATATGGAAGAGTTGTTTTCCATGGATGGATGGACTGGGAGTGAAGAGCCACTACCCCACCTGCTTCTAACTCAGGCCCTGTCAATTGTCTGCACTGTCAGCCACTGGCAGAGAGGAGGAAAGTCAGGAGATGACGAATGGCCCAGGTAACAGCATCTGTGTTTAAAGGTGATGCAGACTGCTGTGCAGTATTTATATGGGGAAGCTAAAAAAAATATATATATATAAAAAAAATCAAATATTTCACTGCTGCTCTGGAGTAAAGATTAGTCAAGTTTTTACAAGTTCTATAATTTAATAGCCTGAGTTTGAACTGATAATGAACAGAGGAAAATGGCCATAATTAAAATGTGATCCTCAAATTCAGAGTATCTTGCAAAATAAATACCACCACCAAGGAGCATGCTGTGGTTAGGCAGGCAGATCTGATTTGCGTAGTACACAGCAATAGACTTTCTAATTCTGAATCCTGGTTGCTTGCCCCAGCAGTCAAATGAGTCATGTAGTTGTATTCACAGACTCATGGAGCTTACACAGCCTACCTCAGAAACAATGGAGCTTAATGTATGAAGTTTAGTATTCCATTACCTACCTATGTGTACATGAAATGCAAAATAAACAGTCTCATAGTACATCTGAAATTCTACTTGGATGTGTTTTGGTGAATTTTTCAGTCATTAAAGACAGCTTTTATGGGAAAGAAGAATGAGGTCTTTGAGACCCTGGAAAAAGGCATTTGTTACATCGGAAGCAAGGAGAATGGAGAGACAGAAATAAGTGTCCTGCTCGCTCAGGCACAGGAAAGTAGAGCTTGTAAAATATACAGTGGAAGAGTAATGAATTCCTCCATTACGAATTATTGTCACAGGAAAATGTTTTTGTACATGAATTTTGACATAGAAAATTGGATGGATTTTTGTTTGTTTGTACGATGCATTTATTGAAAATGAAAAAAGCTCAGTGACAGCAGTATATAGATGTGTACAGATACGTTGTATAAGGTCTCCATTTGTCTTGTCGTCAGTCTTTATTCTCTCATCCTTTCCTCAGCTAGATAGCCAAGGTTTCTGCTTACTAGCCTGAGAAATCCTCTTCACTCATATATCTTCTGCTTGTCATGAGCTTTCCTTCTGCTAGGCTGTGCTATTTCCTGACACGCTAGAGTCACCATCTACTTTTGTGTTAAAAAGAAACAGTACCTTTTCCCATCAACATCTTGTTACAGCTGTGACATCAGCTTTCCAAGTAAGCAGGAAAGTTAAGTGATCCAAGTAAAATTTTGTACATTTAGCAATAGAAAACTGCCTTGATACAAAAATACTTTCCAACAGACTGAAGATCATTGTTGTAGTAAGCCTGGCTATCACATTAACTAAAAATGTGAATTCACTCTGCATTAAATATCTAAAAGATTATCAGTTGTTTGAAGTTTGTATGAGGATGTGATTCAGTAACTTAAAATCAAAAAATGTTAGCACAACATATGCAAAAACTGTAATAAAAATACATTTAAAGCATGTCTTTAAACTGTGTCTTAAGTCAAATAAATGTTGCCCTTTACACGCAATCTTGGATGTATTTATTTTCCTAGGATTAATTAGTGCATGCAACTTCCAGCAGAGAAGAAAAATTAACTGCTGATTTCTGGTGAGAGGTGTGCTTGAATGTTCTGGTTCATGGCATCGGTTAAAGGAACATACGGTTTGTTTTCATGTCCTCAGCCTTAAGAAAAACTATTCAACAAAATGCTGTGCTCTGCAGCAGTACAACTTAGGGCAAGCAAGCCTATTTTTTCACACTCGTAGCAGTCTAGCCGCATGAGCAGAGCGTACTGCATGTGCCCAGTCCAGCAGAGCTGCCTCGCTGCCAAAAGGACGCAGCTGCCCATCCCTAGGCCAGCTTCGCTGGGTTATTTCTGTGCAGCACTGCCCTCTGCCTTGTCACTGCATGCAGACTTGAATATGCTTAAAGATTTTAAAGGATGGGATTGAAGGATTTAGACTGTTTGATGTTTTTTTTGATTGGAGGGAAAAAAAGCCAGAGGATTTCTTTTGTTGTGTGCACACTACAAAGTACAAACATGACAAAGTATATGCGTTATAAAAAAGAAGTGAATTTTGTATATCACTGAGTATAAAATACTTTCTACTAAAATATGCTCATATGTGTACACATAATATATGCCCTATATACAGGTATAGTATGAACTTTTGAACACTTTTGAACATTTGCATTTCAGGTGGTATGTTAGGTATTGATGTGGTGACATGCAGCCACTGCTTGTGTCCCGTGGCACTTAATGGCCCTTGCTCTTCTCTCTGTTGTAAGTATGGTGCACCCCACAGCTGAACCCATATGGGGATGCCAGTTGTAAAGGTGAGGCAGCGAGCAGGACATCCAGGGCTGAGCCCTGTGTCACCAGCCAGGCTGCAGGCCCAGGAGCCTTATGCCAGCCCAGGCCCCAAGGTCGTCCCTGCTGCATGGGCACCCACACACCATGAGGGCTGTGGCTGCCTCTGCAGCCACCCAGGGCTGGCTGTGAGCAGCTCCATACTGCTTTACTGTCTGGGAAGGACAGCGTCTCATTACCTTCTCTCTACTGGGTTCCCAGGCATGCAAAGTACTGCTCATAATGCACATCAGGCAATGTGCTCCCTTGTTAGTGTGTTTTAATAATCTATATTGGTATCCCAGCATGCTTGAAAAGCAAGCATGGCTGGTGTTTATATTTATTTCACTGTTCTTGCATAAAGTTTACATTTTTCAAAGAAAAGGAGTACTGTTTATCAACACTTGTAAATATAACATTGTTAACTTGTTGAAATGTCTTTCGTCTTGTATTGAAGGATGCTTCTTTGAGAACTGAGAACTTTGAGAACTGTATTTCACACAAAATTTTGGTGTATAAGGATATTATGTTATAAATTGTAAATCTTAATTATGAAATAGTAGTTTCTCTCAGTTCATATTTACAACGAACACAATGCAGGCATAAGCTTGATTTAATCTACCTATGCACATTTTAAGAAGGTTTCATTAAATAGTAAAAAGGCAAAAAGAAGTTTAACAAGTGTAATAAAAATAGCTACATCATATTCAGTGTGACTCATTATTACTCTCATTTGAAATTGAAAGGGTTTGCATTGAGGCTAAAACTTAGAGGTAAAATCTTGGACATACTGAAAACAATGAGAATTTCTTGTTGATTTAAATAGAGCTAAGATTTCTTTTGGAGTTACTTAAAAATCATTAGTAGAAGCTTTTGCAGACTGAACTAGTGTTTGCTTAATCCTTGTGTTTTCAGTAGAGAAAAATACTTATGAAACATGCATGAGATGTCTGCTTCTTGGCAGGAAACATCCTGGCTGCTTTTTGCTGCAAAGAATCTCAGACTTGGCAAAATAAAAGTAACAAGCTTTAAACAGATTAATAGTTTATCTGATTCAGTGATCATCTTGCTTTAGGACAGAGTTAAAACCATCAGAATCCTTCTCTTGATCTTACTCAGAAAGCATTCACTGCAAAGTGAGAAAGCTGCATTTAGTGAAGATGTGCTATCACTGAAATTGAAGTTTTGGGGTTATAGAGTGGTCTACTTTTTGGGTGTTATCCTAGGGTAGGTAGATAGCCCTATTTTTATATATATACTACATATGTATTTAAATATATATAGAATGATTATTTGTCTTGCTTGAATACTTGAATACTATAAAATATTATAAAAGAAAATTTTGAAATCCTCCATATTTTTATCATTATCTCTTCATTTTTTTATTGTTTGTTTGTTTTATATTCAGGGATATGGCCTGTTTAACAAAACTAAAACATACAGTCTACAGGAGAATGACAAGTTGTGAGAATCTCAATTTTATATATATATATATATATATATATATTGGTTTGGTAAGTATTCTCTGAATACTCTTATGGTTTTTGAGATCAAAAAGTTAGAGGATACATCTCCTTGTCAGCAGCTAAATTCTGCTGAGTTTCAGTTCTTATTATGTAGCATACTATCCAGTTTTAGAAATTCCATACTCCACCAGCAACTATAAATCTTTGTCCCTGTGTTTACTCTAATCTGATAATTCAAAAACTCAATTTTAAACATTTACACTATGATAGCTCCAGGTTTCAATACATACTGCTAATCTAGTGATTGGTCTTTTTGAAAGAATATGCAGTCTGAGTAAATAAGATAGGCAGGAGTTGGAGAATGGGTATATCTGTAAATACAAAAATAAAAGTCAATGTTGTACAGCTTTACATAACCATACTTTCATTGAATGGATTGCTTCACTTTCAGTTACTTTTATTGGGCTTGCCATATGGCCACACTTTTTCTTCACAGTCAGTGATACTATCTGCTTTGCTGTGGCAGTGTCCTAGCCCTTGAGGTTGTTTATCCCTAAAAAAAAGAAGATCAAACTTGTAATCCACTGCAGCAATAGTCTTCCAGACTCAATCAGATTTCTCGTTAATCTCCTTGACAAGCATGAGTGTAGCTTCCCCTGCCTGAAGAAAAGCTTAGAGTTCACTGAATCTCTGGTTCCCAGCAGAGCTGGTTATAATTCTCACTTTTGAACTCTGGGAGCTGAAAACACCAAGTTAGTTCAATTTATTTTTAAGACTGGAACTGATAAACATTTGTAAAATTACCTCAACCCTAAACTCAGCAATGTGGTTGCACTAGGGATAAAAAGGGTAGGAAAGATACATTAAGATGATTTATATACGGACCAATTTGGTTAAGAAAAGTAAAAAAAAAAAAAAAAAAAGAAACCAGTAAGGACTATTTGTACTTGATTTTGAGAAGTTACAGAATCACCAGACAACCAAAATTCAGCAAGCGATGTAGATATTGAACGAGGTTTGTAGACCAGTGAAGGAATAAAGGGATTCTATTTAAGATATGGGACAAATGCTTTGGTATGAAGGCTAGATGCCACACAAACCCTACCCAGAGCTAAATGTTGTTTGAAGCATGTAATACATCATGCTCTGTACACACAGGTCTCCAAAAGACCCACATGTTCTATGGGTTAGTACCTAATGCAAAGTAAATCCAGATGTGCTCTTAGAAAAATCCATGTGACCCATATTACTGTTACTTTTTTTTTTTTTTTTTTTTTTCCCCTTCTGATTTTATGAAGCATAATAAATTTTCAGGCAAGAATGTTTAATGTTGTTTCTTTATCAATCCACTAACATTGCAAAAGGACTTTCCTCTGTAACTACTGGAGCCAACAGAAGAAAACACAGATATCTCACTCTGTCATTATCCCTCAAGCTTAACACAATTCAGGAAAAAGGTTTGCATGTAATCAGAATTCTTGTCTCCCTGCCTCATTAAGTGAAATTAACTACTGGCAGTGATATTAATGAGGAAACCCAAAGCAGAGTACTTTGTAAAAATAAAGTAAAATAAAATAAAATAAAATAAAATAAAATAAAATAAAATAAAATAAAATAAAATAAAATAAAATAAATATTAATTGACCTAATAAATGGAAGGTCAAATGCGAACAAACATTTTGTTAACCAGAGATATCTGAGCATACAGCCATAATTCCATATCAAGGATTCTTCAAATATCTACCCCAAATATTCATATAGACTTGATTTTTCTTTGTTGTTTTATTTCCCATCCAGAGCAAGTCTTCCTGTGAGGAAAATGAAAACAATTACGTGTAGTTAAGCACAAAATATTCAGGTACTAACATAAACTTTGCCTTCTATGCCTTATTACATGGTAGAGCAATGTGGTTACCAGTGCAGAAAATTTTGAAGAATATGGCGTTTGAACATGATGAAGTATAAAAGTCTTCCAGCTAAGAAAAAGATTCAAAATATTTTTTTGTAACATCTGTGCCATCTGCTGGGTATGAACTGGTGTAGCTAATAAATTGAGGGAAAAGCTGAGAGTGATTTGTCAGGGGTCCAATAGAACTATGAAGTTGATTATCTTTCCATTAACCTTATGTACTTTAACCAGGGTACACAAAACTAAAGTCACTCTTAGAAATCCCCAAACTTGCTAAATGAATGCAGATAATTTTTGCACTTATCTGCTGCTAGAAGGGGGGAACCAAGAAGAAAACTGCAGGGTAAGGAGTGCCATTGGATACCAAACCAGGCTCAAGGGCTTGCTTTCCATCTCCTGTGACCAAGGTCCAGAAGAAAAAAGAAAAAAAAGATAAATTGTATTTCAATGACTCTTTCTTTTTGTGAGAGAAATGGAAAAACTGTTAGCTGCTTGGTGACTTTTTACTCCTTTGAGAGATACCCCAAGGAATCATGTACTGAATTTTAATTAAGTAATGCTTTGAGGTATACTTCTTCCTGATAAACTTAAGAATAGTGGTTTGAAGGAACATAAAACTTAAACTTTTAGTAATTTATTTTGGTATTTTAAAGCACTCCTTTTTCTACCATCCATAAGACCATACAAGATCTATATTCCTAAGCACATTCCTAAGCACATTCCTAAGCACATTCCTTAGCACAGGAGCTTACAAAATTATCTGAAGCATGTTAATGTTTTAAATGTGATTCAACACAAAATAATTAGATACTAAAATTAATCATTTTATATTTTGTTTTTAAATAACATTTGGACTATAACAGAGATGATCTTTATAAGTCAGCTTATAAAGAAAGTCAATAATTTTGGTTCTTTTTAATTTTTCAGCACTTACTGATATTTATTACTTGACTTCTTATCTACCTGGGTTTTGCATATATGCATCAATTCACCACATGCTTATGTAGTTCTGTGTGACCCAATAAAACATTACTTGGCTTAAAATAGTAAAACTTGCTGATCTACCTAATACCTCCAAAGTCAGTGTAATCAGTGAAAAGAGTTATCTTTATTGATGCCTATTCTGATATTAGGAACAACTTTTATGAAAATAGTAAATATATTTTGTTAACTTTCAATTTAAAATTCTACCATAATAGAAAATGTACAAGATTGTATTAACAAATACAGTGTGTATTAAACAAGTTATTACCTGTTTAAGAAAAAATCCTATTTTCCTTCTTTGTCTCAGGTATTTGGATTAACATTGGAGAATACAGGAAGCTGTATGGCAGAACAAGACAAATATGCAACACCTTTACCACTGTATGTTGCCTTTTTCCCATACACAGCTCATTCCAGATCCACAGCTCTCCATCCTTGTGCATATTGATTCTGTCTCAGTGCACTTTCTGTTCCCTGCCAACTGCAGCAAATATTTATGCTGCCCAGATGCACTCTGTATGTCTTTTTTTTTTTTTTTTTTTTTTGAGCCTGACAAGGATACAGAGAAAACAGCGTGCCATTATGGCTCAGCATAAAAGGCTCAGGGACACTGCAAAGCCCCCAGAGCTGCTGCCTCATCAAGTATGAGCAGGCAGAGGCAGGCGTGTCCTGGCACAAAGGGTGGCTCCACAGCTGTGAATTAGCAGCTGGAGAATGGGCTGGCAGGTGGCCAGAGGAGCCAGGGGTCTCTGGCAACTTGTCTGGGGTGCGCTTACACGACAAAAGGGACTGTAATCTTTACTCATTTTAAATTGCTTTGCTTGACTCAAATTAGCTAATGTGAGCTGAAATATTGGGAGTTTTACTTGGAGATCAGACCTTGCATTATAATCTATATGGAAACTGCTGTTTCACTTCAGTTTCTAACCAAATTAAAGCACAGCTGCTTTGTCTTCAGTGTAATTTCAGCAGTGCTATTAGTGTAGATTTGACTTGTCCTTAGATTATTTTGAATAACCACCTAATCAGGCTAAGATTGCCCTACTTTGGATTTAGGGATTTTCGTATAAACTTATTTTTTTCTAAAATTAAACATTTATCCTGCTGTTAGCTAAATGCTTAGAAATTGCTTTAAAAACTGACCAGGGAAGACTAGAAATAGAGAAAATATATCTGCCTAGCAAGAAACAAAATGAAACGTATTTCACAGTTGTTGAACCCACTTTAACACAGAAAATTACATGTTTTCAGGTTGTCACATTCAGAGGCATGTACTTCTTCTGAGATAACACATTTTACTGCATTTAGTATGTAAATTGAGCAAAAAGAACTTGGTAGTGGTGCTTAACTATAAGGAAGGATGGAAAAAAGGTTATTTGGGAAATAATTTAATCTCATCATATCAAAGGGACTTTAAAGATCATCTAGCTCTAACCTTCCTGCCATGGGCAGGGATGCCATCTCCTGAGTAAAGAATTTCCTTTTAACATCTAATCTAAATCTCCCTTCTATTAGTTTTAAAACATTCCCCCTTGTCCTATCACTATCTGCCTGTGTGAAAATAAGCCCCCTTTAAGTACTGAAAGGCAGCTATAAGATCTCCCTGGACTCCTTCAGGCTGAACATCCCCAGCTCTCTCAACCTGTCTTCAAAGGAGAGGTGCTCCAACCCTCTGATCATCCTCTGGACCCACTCTAACATCTTTCTTGTACTGGAGTCCCCAGACCTGGACACAGCACGCCAAGTGGGGCCTCACAAGGGCAGAGCAGAGGGGGACAATCACCTCCGTCGACCTGCAGGCCACTCCTCTGTTGATGCAGCACAGTATGCAGTTGGCCTACTGGGCTACAAGCACGCATTGCTGGCCCATGTTGAGCTTTTCATCCACTGGAACCCCCAAGTCCTCCTCCACAGAGCTGCTCCCAACAGGTTTTTCTCCCAGTCTGTACTCATGTCTGGGATTGCCCTGACCCAGGTGCAGCACCTTGACTTGTTGAACCTCATTAGATTCACATGGACCTACTTTTCTAGCTTGTCCAGGTCCCTTTGAATGGCATCCCTTCCTTCTGGTGTATCAACAGCACCACTCACCTTGGTGTCGTCTGCAAACTTGCATTTAATCCCACTGTCTATGGCATTCATAAAAATATTAAATGGCACTGGTCCAAAATGGACCCCCTGAGGGACACCATTCGTTGTTGACTTCACCTGGACATTGAACCATTGACCACAACTCTCTGGCTGTTGCCATCAAGCCAATTCCTTCTCAATCAAATATTCCATCCTTCAAATCATTCTTTCTCCAATTTGGAGATCAGGATGTCATGTAGGAGTGTGTAAAAGTCCTTTGTGTAAAAAGAATTCCAGATAGATGAGATTGTTTGGTCTTATCTTGTTGACTGATGCAGTTATTCCATCATAGAAAGCTACCAGATTGGTCAGGCATGATTTGCCCTTGGCGAAGCCATGCTGGCTGTCTTGGATCACCTCCTTGTCTTACATATGACTTGACATTGCTTCCAGGAGGATCTGTTCCATGATCTTTCCAGGAACACCGGTCTCTAGTTCCCTGGGTCTTCCATTCTACTTGTTTTTATAAATGGGAGTGATATTTCCCCTTTTCTAGCCACCAGGGACTTCACCTGACTGACAGGACTTTTCAGATAGGATGGAGGGTGGTTTGGCCACATCAGCCAGTTCCCTGAAAACCCTGGGAGCATGTCATTTGGCCCCGCAGTCTATTTCAGTTTCATAAGGTGGCCTCAAACCTCTGCTTTGCGGCAGGGACTTTCAAACACCTTTTGCTTGTTTTCCATGCTGTGTGCATCGGTGTAGAGGCACTTCAGATGGGCTATCTGTCACATCACCATTTTTGAGGAACCTTCCTGGTGTTCCCTGTTTTTTTCTCTGTCACTCAGAAGTACATAGAATCATAGAATGGTTTCAGTTTGGGTTTGAAGGGACCTTAAATATCATCTAATTCCAGCCCCTCCCCCCCCCCCCCCCCCCCCCCCCCATGGGCTGGGACACCTTCCACCAGACCAGGTTGCTCAAAGATCCATCCAGCCTGGCCTTGAACACTTCCAAGATTGGGGCACCCACAACTTCTCTGTTTCACTGCCTCACCACTCTCATAGTAAAGAATTTCTTCTTTATGTCTAATCTAAATTTACCTTCTTTTAGTTTAAAGCCATTACTCCTTGTTCTCTTCCCCTGTTTAATCTAGTTTAAAGCTCTTCTCATAAGTCCATCAAGCTTGCTGCCCAGAACATTCCTGCCCCATCTGGTCACATGTGCCCCATCTGGTGTCAATACGGCCAGTCTCTTGAAAGTGCATCTGAGATTGTAGAACCCAGAACCCTTTGTGACAACAGCCACACATCCAGTCATTCACTTGATCCATTCATCTCCTTCTTCTTAGGTCCCAATTTCCAACTGGGAGGATAGAGGAGAACACTACCTGTGCTCCTGATCCTTTCTGAGGGATATAAGGTCTCTTGATTCTCAGGTTTCCTCTGAGCAGCCTCATTTGATCCTACATAAAATAGTAGGGCATTGGTGGTAGTCTTATGGCTTTACCAGGTTTGGTAGCCTCTTAGCGATATCATGAATGTGGGCCCCCAGCAGGCAGCAAACCTCTCTAGAGAGATTGTGCAGATGGCAACACCCTTTGTGCTTTTTTTGGTGGCACTGGTTCTAATACAGTTGGTCAGCTGGACCGACAGTTGCCCATCTTGGATGCCCTCCCAAACTAGAACTGCACAAACTGCCACACCATGCCCTGACTGACACACCTCAACCTGCTTGGTCACCCCTGGCACTGAGCTTCCACGGGGTGCTTTTTGTCATCAACGAGGAACAAAATGAGTACAAATGGAAATATCAGAGTGCAACTAACTCAGGAAGAAATCCCATAGTTTACATAAAAACTCATTTGCTTAGTGCATGCCATGGAGCTAAACTAACAGTTCTGTAGCTGTCCATCTGCAGAACTAGAGCATCTCCTTACCAAAGCTGCTATAGTTACAGCTACATCAGCACATTTCTTAGAAGACCTTTGAGGAGCTTTTAATTCATTTATAAAATTTTGTCTCAAGATGAGAAATGACAGAAAATTCCAGTCCAGAATATGCTTTTTGTTAGTTAATTTATTTAAATGAGAAATGTAGAAGAGAAGGAGGGAAGTTACCAACTTTAAAGTTAGGTGAATTTTGAGTATTTTTTTTAAAGTCTGTTTTTACTTGAAACATCATGAATCCCATCAGTCTCTCTGTAGATCCCAGGGGCGAGTCAGCAGTGTTGGAAGTATTTGTAGAGATTTGTGGTGAATTATAGGCTAGGGACATGATTATTTTGCATGGAAGCATGGAAATGATGTGGAATTCATGCTTCCTACTCACCCCAAATTGTCTTCTCTACCTGCTCACCACTGTGCTCTCCAGAAGACATGGACTGCAAGCACTTTATCTGTGTAATACGCAATGGCTATTTTAAAAGCTGGTGTTAAAATGCCTTTCTAGGAAAGCTCTGAAAACAAAGGTTATAGGATTTGTTTGGGTAATAATGGAGCATGCAGTTTTTCCTGCTAGAAGCCAGTTCCAGATGTTTGGGCAGTTCACATAAAAATTTACTTCACTGGTCTTTTTCCTCCCTTGTAATTCACAGTCCCATCATTCAGCTGCACATGAAACTGTGCTTGCCCAGTCTTGCCTGGGACAACAGGATATCAGGATAGTCCTGTTGTGTAGAAAGCTTTCTGGAGGAGCAACACTTTGGAGCTTGTGATACTTGCAGCAGAGAACAGAGACCTGAGCAAACACCAGCACAGCAGTCATGGTTTCCTGTTTACTTGAACCCCATTTACAAGGGTGTACTCAACACATGTTCTTCTTCCACAACAGAAATCACAAGAGACTTCCTATTCTCCACTGCTGCCAGCAGACAGCTGCAGGTTTTTCATGAAATATCCCCTGATGGGCTGTTAGAGAGATGCTAGGTAAAAGAGTATATAGAGATGAGCAGAAAAGAGAATGAACACTTTTTAGAATGAACACTATGTTCACACCTCTAGCTCTACGTGTTGGGGTCCATACAGAATCACACACAGAATTTTCTAGGTTGGAAGAGACCTCAAGGTCATCGAGTCCAACCTCCAACCTAACGCTAACAGCCCTCCACTAAACCATATCCCTAAGCTGTACATCTAAGCGTCTTTTGAAGACTTCCAGGGATGGTGACTCCACCACTTCCCTGGGCAGCCTGTTCCAATGCCTCACAACCCTTTCTGTAAAGAAGTTCTTCCTAACATCTAACCTAAAACTCCCCTGGCTCAACTTAAGCCCATTCCCCCTCGTCCTGTCACCAGGCACGTGGGAGAACAGGCCAACCCCCACCTCTCTACAGCCTCCTTTAAGGTATCTGTAAAGAGCGATAAGGTCACCCCTGAGCCTCCTCTTCTCCAGGCTGAACAAGCCCAGCTCCCTCAGCCGCTCCTCGTAGGACTTGTTCTCCAGGCCCCTCACCAGCTTCGTCGCCCTTCTCTGCACCCGCTCAAGCACCTCGATGTCCTTCTTGTAGCGAGGGGCCCAAAACTGAACACAGTACTCGAGGTGCGGCCTCACCAGAGCTGAGTACAGGGGGACGATCACCTCCCTAGCCCTGCTGGTCACGCTGTTCCTAATACAAGCCAGGATGCCGTTGGCCTTCTTGGCCACCTGAGCACACTGCTGGCTCATATTCAGCCGACTGTCCACCATCACTCCCAGGTCCTTCTCTGCCTGGCAGCTTTCCAACCATTCCTCTCCCAGCCTGTAGCTCTGCTTGGGGTTATTGCGCCCCAGGTGCAGGACCCGGCACTTGGCCTTGTTAAACTTCATGCAGTTGACCTCAGCCCATCGGTCCAACCTATCCAGATCCTCCTGCAGAGCTTTCCTACCCTCAAGCAGATCGACACACGCACCTAACTTGGTGTCATCTGCGAACTTACTGAGGGTGCACTCGATGCCCTCGTCCAGATCATCGATGAAGATATTAAAGAGGACCGGCCCCAGCACCGAGCCCTGGGGGACGCCACTAGTGACTGGCCTCCAACTGGACTTGGCTCCATTCACCACGACTCTTTGGGCCCGGCTATCCAGCCAGTTTCTAACCCAACGAAGCGTGCGCCAGTCCAAGCCAAGAGCAGCCAGTTTCTTGAGGAGAATGCTGTGGGAGACGGTGTCAAAAGCCTTGCTGAAGTCAAGGTAGACCACATCCACAGCCTTTCCCTCATCCACCCAGCGCGTCACTCTGTCATAGAAGGAGATCAGGTTCGTCAGGCATGACCTGCCTTTCATAAAGCCATGCTGACTGGGCCTGATCGCCTGCTTCCCCTTCAAGTGCTGCATGATGACTCTCAGGAGGATCTGCTCCATGAGCTTTCCTGGCACTGAGGTCAAACTGACAGGCCTGTAGTTTCCTGGGTCTGCCCTCCGGCCCTTCTTGTAGATGGGCGTCACGTTTGCTAGCCGCCAGTCGATTGGGACCTCCCCCGATAGCCAGGACTGTTGATAAATGATGGTAAGCGGCTTGGCCAGCTCCTCTGCCAGTTCCCTCAGTACCCTTGGGTGGATCCCATCTGGCCCCATCGACTTGTGCACATCTAAGTGCCGTAGTAGGTCACCAACCAGTTCTTCATGGATAATGAGGGCCACATCCTGCTCCCCATCCCCTTCCACCAGCTCAGGGTACTGGGTATCCAGAGAACATCCGGTATTGCCGCTAAAGACTGAGGCAAAGAAGGCATTGAGCACCTCCGCCTTTTCCTCATCTCTTGTAACTAAGTTTCCCCCCGCATCCAGTAAAGGATGGAGATTCTCCTTAGTCCTCCTTTTTGTGTTGATGTATTTATAGAAACGTTTTTTGTTATCTTTAACGGCAGTAGCCAGATTGAGCTCCAGATGAGCTTTGGCCTTCCTAATTTTGTCCCTGCACAGCCTCGCTACTTCTTTAAAGTCCTCCTTAGTGGCCTGCCCACTTTTCCAAAGCTTATAAACCCTCTTTTTCCTCCTAAGATCAAGCCACAATTCTCTGTTGAGCCAGGCCGGTCTTCTTCCCCGCCAGCTCGTCTTTGGGCACGTGGGAACAGACCGTTCCTGCGCCATTAAGACTTCCCTCTTGAAGAGCGCCCAGCCTTCCTGGACCCCTCTGCCCTTCAGAACCGCCTCCCAAGGGACTCCACCAACCAATGTCCTGAGCAGCTCAAAGTCAGCCCTCCGAAAGTCCAATACAGCGGTTTTACTGGTCCCCTTCCTGACCTCGCCAAGAATAGTGAACTCCACCATTGCGTGGTCACTCTGCCCTAGACAGCTCCCGACGATCACGTCCTCCACCAGTCCTTCTCTGTTTGTGAAGAGAAGGTCTAGCGGGGCACCTCCCCTGGTAGGCTCACTAACCAGCTGCGTCAGGAAGCTATCTTCCACGCTCTCCAGAAACCTCCTAGACTGCTTTCTCAGGGCTGTGTTGTGCTTCCAGGATATGTCAGGGAAGTTGAAGTCCCCCAACTTGCTCCAAGAGCATGTTACGCTCTTTCATGATGCAGGCATGTGCATCTCAACAGAACTCACATTACCTTGCATAAGAAATCTCTGATTCCAGACTTTTAAGCAGGTAAGGTCTTTCTTTCCTCAGCTATGATACTGAAGGCTGCTGCTCAGTTGTTATTATATTATGACTTTTCAACCATAGTTTGTTCTGTTATTATTTCCTTTTTTTCTAGCTACACTGAAAGTTAGTATCTTCCTTCACCAGTTTTCCCGTTCCCATCATTAAAATGCATTGCAACATTAGGACAAATATTGTATTATCAGAACCAGTACAATAATTTCCATGTTTCCTTTTTTTTTTTTTTTTTTTCCCTAGCATCTCTTCAGAGTTCAAAACGTATGTATGTATGTATATATGAATATGTATTTATATATTCTGGAACTGACTATAATACAACAATGGCAACTAGCTTATAAGAGTTGTAAAAGACTTGTAACTATCTCAAAACAACAGAAAACAAAAAACTGCTTACCCAGCCCTACAGCACCAATACAGTAAGCAGCACTACTGTGGGAATCATTTGTCATGGCTGACAGGAAACATCAAAAAGGAAGATTTGATGGAAGGACAAAAAAAAATCCATGATGAATTATGCTTTTTTTTTTTTTTTTAATGAAAAAAATATCATAAAATTCCAGAGATGCATTATGGTGTTATTAATTCAATTGATTTAATTTATTTGAGTAAAATCATTTTAGTCATTAATGTTTAACTGCTCCATCTAAATTTTCAAAGCTTTGCATGCAGTAGAGTCTCACAAATCTTTTTAAAGTCAATGAAATCAGTGTTTCTAAATCCCAAGCAGCTCTTTGAAAGTTTAGTTTTAGTTTATTTATGTTAGAAATCCCCATTTTTTTGTTAATGAGTGTACTGGAACACATTAGGAAGACGGGAGTGGTTTCATAAATAATCTCATCATTTTGGAAGGAAGAAAGGAAATAAGACAGAATTGCAACATACAGAGGAATTTCAGGTTTCTATACAAGTAGACAGACATTCAGTATGTATTGACATTAAAGCCATATAAGAAATAGTATAATCGTTTGAAAAACAAATAATGCTGAATATTTTCCCAGTTCTCCTCCAGCAATTTCATATTCCTAGATACCTATTTTAGTATTTATTTACCTCTTACATAACATGAAACAGCCATAATAGTAAAAATAATACCCAAACTTCCTAAGCAGATTTTTTTTATTTTTATTATTATTATTATTATTATTATTATTATTATTATTATTATTATTATTTTAATTCTCACAAATGTAGCATTTCTCTCAAAAGATTTGCATGTGGAACAGCAGGATTAACCACAGTTTCTCTGTGTTAAGATCTCTGTGCATGAATCCAGGGAGAAGGAGGTGTGGGAAAGGTTACAGTGAGAACCTTGGCAGTGAGGCAAGGAGACAGAGAATTAGTTTCTGGGAAAATAACGTCTTCCCTTTCATGCAATTCGCTACTCACTGTTAGAAATGAGTTTTTCTGTGATTCTGAAAATACTCCATTAAGGCCCACTTATTGCAGGAGCAATTTGTTTGTGTGCTATATGCTAGTAATAAATATTCATATTTAAATAAATTACTCTGTATCATTTTTGAACTATCAAGGACATAAATAAACACAACAAAAACAAGTTATTTTGTGAGCAGTAGAATTATTAAACTCCATTGCCTGCAGATTTTGTTTCTCTCACTCCTCCAAGATAAACAAGCCCAAGTTTTCCATCTTTTCATGACACCTACCAGAAGCCTGTACTGTAGCTACCCTGCGTGCTAGATACATGCTTCATGGCCATGTGGATGATTCCAAACACAGTCCATAAATTCTGCATTTCTGTCTCCCTTCATATCAGAGGTGCTTATTTGGGTCTTCTTCCAGTTGCCAGTTTTCATAAAGCTTGTAGTAATCTAGTTGTCATAGAAACTTGAACCACTCTTTTCTATCCTGTAAAAGTGAGTCAACAGATAAATATGTTGATAGGAAAGTAGAGGTGGACAAATAAGGAAACAAACCCTTAATTTATTTCCCATAAGAAACTTAAATTTCCTTTCAAAAGCTGTTTTGAAAAGAAAACACAGTCAATTTACAGATAGATTTTATTTATTTTGGTGCAGTTTAAATTTAATCAATCAAGGTGGTACTTCTCAAGCACTGTAAACATATCAAAATTCTTCTCAGCAGTGATGAGAGACTACTGGCTCTGGATTGTAAAATGGGAAAAGTATTAAGAGCCTATTGTTGTGTGAAATTTGCTTTACTGAAGGATAACTCAATGTTTCACTGAGTTCTTTGCCCCAGTGAACCTTTTCATGGAACTCCATGTGTCATTCAACCAACTTTTTGGATTAGTTGTTGCATTATACTACTCATAAACTATTGGCTGTTTCCCTGGAGAGCCCTATTTATAATTGCTGCCATATATATATAGATGAGGCATCAAACCAGTAAATTTGGAAGAGTTGTGTTAGAGAAAAATAGTTTTGATGTGAGAAAAAGCTCTTTCTTGGCTAAAGCTACTCTATGCTTTATTCTGTGTTAAAGCAGTACTGAAAAATTATTCTTTTGATTATTTTAATTCCTTTACCAAAATCACATTTGTTTACTGTGTGTTTACACTACAAATAGAGTTTTTTTTTTTTATGTTCATGTTATATATATATATATATATATATATATATATATTTTATTAGGGTTCTTCTCTTTCAGTCCAACGTTAAAAATATCCACTGTGGAGTCTTGCAGAACTGCAAAATCACATTCTTGTGGCAGCACAGAGCTTTTGATCCTCCTAACCTCCTCCTTCTTTCAAGAAATACTGAAAAGAAATTCTACAAAAGTGTAGTTTAGGACTGTAGTATTTTAGATTTATTATATGTACCACATGAAACTTTCTTGCTAGCCACTAAATTAGGATAAAATAAAATAAGGTGACTTTACCAGTACTCCTGCTATAGTTAGACTTACAGAAGAGAGCACTGTGAACTCGGTACACAGATAAGAGAAAAATACTTCAGACTCAGGAAACTTGACAAAAATAGGTGAAAGAACTTGATAGGGGTATGTTCTGAGTAGACTAATTAATCTAGATTAATTGATTAGCTTTCACTGTCCCAGTTCTTTAGACCTGATCTAGTGGGTGGCATCCCTGCCTATGGCCAAGGGGGTGGAGTTAGATGATCTTTAAGGCTCCTTCCAACCTGAACCATTCTATGATTCTATGATTCTATGATTATGATTTTCTGCTTTGCTAGGATCCAGTGTATTACAGCCTTTGCTGTCCTTGGCCTCTATGTCTTTAAAACAACTGATCCTTACTCTTCTCTATAAAATAATATTGACAAAAACTGGCCAAAGATGAACCAAAAGCATGAAGACGTCTTTTAATTTAATTATTATCTGTCTAAATAATGTACCCTTTTACTGAGGATAGGGGCTCCATAAGGAACATCTAAAGAAATAAGCTGTGAAAAAGCTTTGGTTGGCAGACTTGCTCTGAGTTGCAAATGTCAAGCCTCAAGTATTGCTGTTTGTCAGTCAAGTCAGACACTGTTTGCTTTTTCTGTAGCAATTATTGTCAAGTGTGAAAATAATAAGATATATGGAAATGACAGAAACAAAAGCATTAAATGCTAAATGAAAGAAATATTTTGCATCAAGCCTGAAAGTATGTATCTAAACATCTGACAGGCTTCTAGTATTCAGAGGTAAGAGCCCTTGGCTAAAGGAGTAGCCAAGTCAGCCAAGGAACGCTAAAATCTGCTGTATAAATCAACACCAGATGTTATCCATACCAAGTCAAGCTTTCTGCTGTTCTTTACAAAAGAAGTATAAGAGATATTCTTTGTTGAAGCTTTGGGGTTTTAAAGAGCATAGCCAGATACATAAAAGAAAGAATAAACAGGAAATGCATTTTCAAAATTCTCTGATCATTCCAATGATACGTTTCTGGGTGACAGATATGTAGGTGATCACTGAAAGGTGTTCATTAGACAGACATCATCTCCATACCATGTAAGCTAGTGCTAGTATGAATCCAGGTTTTGCAATAAGTCTGATAGATTTGAACTACAATCATTATGATATCCTCAGGGTATGATATGTATTTTTTCTATTAACTTATATTTCTGTGTGTTAAAATTCCATACCCATTTTTTATCCAGCTCATTCTCTTTGTAAGGCAGTTGGGAAGGTTTCTATCAAAAGCTAAATAGAGGACTTGCCTTTGTACTAAAGGAGGAGATGGACTTGTACAGGGTGCAGCACATACAGGACCAGATGAAGAAAAGCATTTCCTCAGTATTAACCTCAGAGCCCTTTGGAGAGTGATGAATTAACTCATTAATGAGCCTTTCTATTTACTTCTGTCAGGTCTTGCAGTGGATTGATTATGGTCAACAGTACAGCTAGCATAGATTTCCTTAGATATCTCTTATTCATGACTAATAAGAAATTATTAGTCATAAATACCTTTAATCATGAGTCTTTTATGAAGTTACAAACTGACATTAAGAGAAACAACATAAATATATAATAATATTTATGTAATAAAAGTATAGCTGAAGGTGGACTCTGTGACTGATTTTCTATGACCTTGTCAAATTCAGGAAGGAATAACAGCTGGTGTGATTGTTAATACACAAAGAAGACTTATTTAGCAGAAATTTCTGCTTGCTTAAGTGAGGCTGGCAGCTTATCTTCTTGAGAAAAAAATAGTATCTATCTCATCAACAAGAAGCCCATATTTCTCCATTAGCTTTAGTCTTTCATGAAGGATAGGGCTTCACAAACACATCATGGTATCACAATCACATTGGTTTCAACTTTCTAAGCACACTCATAAATGTAGTAAGTGATATTGGGTGAAATCCAAAGGCAAATTGAAATCCAAATGGTGTATTTCTTACCTTCTGTCCTTCTGTTCCAACACTGTAAGCCAGAATCTCTGATACAATTAATCATCACGGATCTGTTAAATTCACCAGGTGAAGTGTTCTTCCCCCCCTCCCCCCCTTTTTTTTTTTTTTTTTTTTTTGAGCACAGTTCATCAATTTCTTTTGAATTTTTTCAAAATTCAAAAATTTGAAGTGCAGAAAATTTTTTCAATTTTCTGCACTTCATTTTCTAGGGATGTAAAGTTGCATCAACAGCCATTTGAAACATGGTACTACTTTATGATTTCGGCAGAGATACTAATACCAGTGCAATACAATTGTGTAGTCTACTTAACAAAAATGAATAATATGGAAACACCTGTTTGTACTGAAGCTTTTATGAAGAAAAAGTATATTTTTATGACCGTAATAAGTTGAAAAGGAACAGACATATTTTCATGCAAGAGCCAACTTTAATAGCAGCTAAATATGCTGAAATACCCTGAGGTCATCATCTTTCTATATACAATATTCAACACAGAGACTGGCAACCTACATTGGTAACCCTGTATGTGCATAAGGCCTCCAGACTAACATACACATCATCACAAAAACAGCAGCCATCAAATTATGCTCAAAACCTGTCATGTGCAGGCCACACCCATGACTTTATCTGCTCTTTTATCCTTGCCTTACATTTATCCAAAGCATAAAGCTAAAACAGTGCTTACAGCACTACTTATCTTTTTTCAGACAGAGAAAAGGTTCTTGCCCAGATGGTTTATAATCTATATAAAGTACATATAGAATTACAGAATCATGGAATGGCTTGGGTTGGAAGGGACCTTACAGTTCACCTAGTTCCAGCCCCTCTGCCATGGGCAGGGACACCTCCCACTAGATCAGGTTGCTCAAAGCCCCATCTAGCCTGGTCTTGAACACTTTCAGGGATGAGGGATATGATTTAACAATGACATCAGTTCAACCAAGCTCACTGCTTTTTGGTACTCAGAGGATAGGTACACTGGCAGTTTTGCTGTTCTAGAAGAAATAGGTGGCAAGGAAGATATTTCATAAACTTAGAGAAACATGAGTCAGCTGTGACACATTACCTTGGGAAACGTGTAAGCATTAAAGGCAGAAAAACTTCATACAAAACAAAGGTGAAAGTAGGAATGAAAAGTTTTATACAAAGACAAAAACTCTCACAGATCTTTTAAGTGTTAATTAGTGTGAATAAGAATACGAATAGTTTCCCTTCTGAGTTCATCTCATATAGTATTACATTTTTAGGCTTTAATGGCTTGAACTGTAAATCACATCAAAAGTGATTTTACAGGGGCAAGCCTTTTGGGGTTGCCTTTAGCCTGTGTCTGGAGTAGCTAAGGAGTAAATATCTTCATTTTTTATGGTCCTTTCACAAAACTTTTATAACCAATCACTAGGCTATGGTTTGACCTGATACAACTCCCTTACTTTGGCAGACTCAGTGCAACATCATTATGTTATTTATTTATTTATTTTTTCTTTTAACACTCAAAAGTCTTCCATGCTGACTCAGAAGTCTTAAATATGTCAGAAGAGAAATGCTAAATGACTGTAGCATAGTCAAAACTTTCTGTTTGTAGTGTATGTTTTTCTCCTTCATCAAGCTTTTTATAGTAAGACAAATTCTGTAACCCATAAAAGTATTCAAGGTAAGTCCCACATGGGACAAAAAAGGCATGACCTGGCCTTGCCTTTGACAGAGGGTTTAAATTTGACAAAACTAACCTAGACACATGGACACAGCCATTATTTATTTCAAGTACATCTCCTGAAAGCTCTATAGGGGACCGCTGGCTAAAGCTGTTCTTTTCTGGCAAAGTCTTTGAAACAAGACAAGAGTGCAATTACTCTTTTAAAGGTAGTGAAAGGTGCAGCCAGAATGAAGTTCACTGAAACTTGCTGTTGTGCAGATACAAACCCAGAGACTTCATTTAAACATTATGATTGAGTTTATTCTGCACTACTGAATACCATCACTGTAAGTATGCTTCCAAAATCCTGTTTATAGGTGAAATCATGGGGTGTTTTCAACTGAAAAGCTCTAACTGAGGAAAAGGAGCTGCAGCATTCAAAAAATGGAAAAAAGCAAACAAATAGATATCTTGTTTATTCTTGTTATAATTAGTCCCCTGTAGTGTTGCTAATAAAATAAATGACAGCCAGAAAGCAAGTGAAAAATTAAAAAAAAGAACATCTACTGCTTTCTTTGCAACTGCTTTCAGGAGGCCTTAGGCTTGGATGATGAATTGCTGCTAAGTAAGAAAAGAGTTTTCCTTTAAAGCACCAAGCCTTCCTTTAAGCTGTTATCTGATGTACAGGCAGAAACATTATGTGCAACTTGTAAAGCAAAAGATTCAAATAAAGCACTAATATGTTTGTAGATCAGTGGAAAAATTGGACAAATATGTAAATACCCTACATCTTACAATAAGGAGCAATTTACTTCCCTGTCATGTTTCAGGGCTGCTACTATGTGACTAGACTTACTAATTTACACAATGAATCAAATAATGGGACTACCAGTAGAATTTCCTTCTACTTGAGAAATAAAATGTGCTTTTAACCAAGCCTTCTTATATATATTTACATAAAGCTATTGAATAATGGAATAAATAGAAAAAGAATTTAATTAGGCCCAGATTTTACACGTTATAGTCCTGGAAGCAACAAAAGAAAAGTTAGGAATCTTGGATTAATTCTTATATCTTAGACTTATTACCTTCTATAAAGGAGCTACCAAAAAGAAAAAGACAAAAAAAAAGAAAAAGAAAAAAAAAAGAAAAATTAAAAAAAAGCCTCATGCAAAAAAGGGTGTGTTTTAGAAAACTTATTACAAGCTTAAAGAATTGTTTGGTAAAATGAAAAATGAGTTGCTCAGGCCATATATCCACCAGACATTGACAAGTTTAATCTTTCTGATTATCTCTTCAATAAATCTTAATTTTAGAAGAAAACTGCCATTTCAAAGTCTTGTTTTTAGCTAGCAGAACAATAAAGAGGATGATGGAATTCCTATTTCATAAATCACATTGCAGAACATATAGCCAGCTCAAAAAGAATGTCTTGAGTAATATTTTTCCTATCCTGTTTCAGATGGATGAACCCTTTAAAGACATTTTGTTTCTTGTAACAATCTAATGGTTTGCCTATTCGTTCAATAATTCCTATCAATAATAATACCTTTCAGGATGACCCTTTTTCACTTGAACCTTTAAGAAAATTCTGTTTTTATTGTTCATAAAAGAATACAGTACTCTCAACAGTCTGATACATAACTATAATTCATGCCCAGAAACCCGTAGGTGATACTATTGCAGTGCCATAAATGCCTTTCTTTGTTACTGCTTTCCTGAAACTTTCAGCTTAAGATCCAAGTCCAGTGTAACCACAATGCTAAAGTGATACAACCCTTATTTGCCTCACTTTGAGGGCAGATGCCAGCAGTATTTCTTCATCTTCTCACATACTACAATAATTGGATAGCCTCTTTTTTCTTTATTTTTATTTTTTGTCCCTATGTTGAAAGTTACTGAAAACAAAAGAACATAAAAAGTAAATTCATGGAATATTTTACACAAAAGTGCATGCCTTGCAGGACTAGGATTTTTTCTTTGGGAATAGTTTCTGATGGTTACCCCAGTTTGAGGCCTATCTCATATTTGAGCATTAGCAGATAGAAATGTATGACTTGAATGTCTTTGAAGGAGCATTTGTTGAATAAGAACTGAGGAGAATCAAAGCATCTTCAAAGTGCTTAAAGTCCCATTACTAGAGCTAAAAGAGGGAAGATTTAGGAGAAGATTTAGGTTAGGAGAAAATTCTTCACTCATAGGGTTGTGAGGTACGGGAAGAGGTTGCCCGGAGACGTTGCGGATGCCCCATTCCTGGAGATGTTCAAGACCAGGTTAGATGAGTCCCTGAGCAACCTGATCTAGTAGGTGGCATCCCTGCCTATGGTGGGGGTTTGGAACTGCATGATCTATGAGGTCCCTTCCAGCCCAAGCCATTCTATAATTCCATGACCTAATTACACAAATGCCATCCAAAATAATGTTTTTTTTTTTTTTATTTCTTCGGTGATTATTTTTACACTAATATTCTGTTCTAGATGATATTAACTTGCTGATAAATATTGTCTTGATTTTGAGGTTGCTTAGAGTCTATCCTTGGTTTCATAATTTCTAACAGACATTAACCTTAGATGGAAATTTTGAATACATAGAGGGAACTGAGCCTTTGAAATGACATTGATGATGTAAGAAGTATGGTTGTAGCTACACTGTGCTTTTAGATTACTCCTATTGTCTGAAACTGCTATCAAGTATTTCATTATAAGGTTTGACTAGAAAGGAAAATTTCTTAGTCGTTAATAGAAATGTGGAAATGAGCCTTGGCTTGCATCCAAGTTGACAGCTTAATAAATATTAAAAGTGAAACAAACAAACAGAAAGAGTTATTTACTCAGTTAATTCTAAATGATAATTATTTTTTTTCTCACCCTGACTTTATATTGTGCCTTGAAAAATATTATGCACAATTATTTTGTGCTGTCATCTTTAAAATACAGTGGTTTATGGCATTTTATGTCTATGGAAAACTATAATAGCCACCAATAAGAGAATCATTTAGGTATGCAGTTCATTTCTGATAGCACACAATTTCTGCATTACTATTTCGGATGTGAAATTATTTTTGGATTTTAAATTAGGCATATGCTTTTTGTAACAAGTAAATGCAAGAAGAATTTATATTTTGGTTTAATTGTAAAGTGAATAGTCAAAGCTAATATTTTTTATAAACAATAAGCAATAAGCAACATTCATGTCAGTAGCTGAGAATAAGCTAAGAAACCCTTAAAAAATTGAAATGAAAATAAATAAATGCTCATCTTAGAATAAAAAGTTGATAAATCTCAGTGCAAATGCATTGGACTAAATACAGAGACTTTGGAGACCATAGAGATCATTGAAAAGGTATATGCAACATTTCCTAGTGCTTGTATTACAATTGTTCAAGAATGCAAATCAGAAGGGAAGTCTGTTCTGATAGTTTGAAAGTTCTTCAATTTCTTTTAAATGAGCTTGTCTGCATTTTCACATTAGAGTTTTTTGAATATTTGTACTCTGTAACATTTGATTATATGATGTTTATTTAATCTATTTATTTACTTTATAAACCTAAGAAAGGAAGATCTTCTCATTCCCTCTTTTTATCTTCTCTAATTCTCAGCTCTCTGTGTTGCTCTGCAGTATGCTACCTATGCATAATATTTGCAACTGGCTTTTCGCTATACAAACAACTCATGATTAATATAAACGAGCTCAGATTGATTCAGATACAATAGAGGCTGAAGAGTGATGGCTGATGCAAACAGGGTGATTAGTATTGCTCTTGCTGCATGATGAATTACACTACATCATGCATTAAAGCAATGAATTGTCCTTCAGGATATCAAAGACATTAGCAAACAACATGATGGCAAATATATAGTCTTTTATCTGATGGAAAAAGCTTGAAATCCAGAAACAATTTCAAGACACTTTTCTATGTTTCAAGGAGCATGAATGACAGGATACCGTAGTGCAGTAATAAAGTTGTAGTTATTAGACTTCTTGCTCACTATATGCCCCATGGGTCCAGTACTAGTATTCTTCTTATGACAAAGTCCTCACTGAAGTTTTTTCGAGTCTTTTGCCTGGAAAAGAAATGTACAGCTGGATCTCCACACAGAGATACAGGTAGGTTGCACAGGTAGACAAGGCTAGAAGTAACATTGCATGATTTTATTTGGTACATCATTTCATATAGACGTGAGGTAATCTGGGAGAAACAATCCTTTGTCTACAGCTAAAATTCACATTTAATATTCTGGTAGAGTATACTTGCTAATAAGTTTGTTGATTGCTGTTGTGATCATATATCAGGGAAGACACAGAAGCCTAAGTACATCACACCAGGACAGGATTTCCCTTCAAGCTTGAAGAGAGGGCTCTGTCAATTCTTTGAATGCCAGTTCACTGATCTTCAGTCTTTCTCAAGCCCCTCATTTGCCTTGAGAGCCACAGACAAAACTAACCAAGGGTAGGTCTTGAGTGTATCTATCCTGTGTTGCCTACTATGTCAACCAGTACCATCTCCTCTACTACAGCTTTGCAAATACTGACCTACCCATTGGATGTTGCTCCTCTATCTGTTTGAGAGTTCGTCATTGCTAATTTAATGTCCTGTTCTCCTGACTGTCCCAGACATGCAGAAGTACCATCTGTTTGATAATAGAAATGTAGTTTTCCCCCTAAGTATTAATGTAATACAAGGCTGAAGACGCATGCAAGTGCATACTAAATATTCAGTTTAAACATGTAGGGACAGTATGCCTCGCATAAAGAGGACAAAAAGGATGAGGGAATGTTAGAAGGATTGTTGATGGACTTGTTGGAAGCAGGCTGTGTGTAGCAGAGCAATTGTTTAGTCTGTGAAACAGTCTGCTTGATGTAAAGTTTTTACAGCATGTTCTCTTGCTACCTCTTTTTGAATGATTGCATTTTAATTATCATTATTGTCACCTTCAAGTCGATCAAAGGTGTAGGCTGGAAAAAGAGGGTAATTGTCTGGTGCCAGTCCCATGGATGAAGCAGAAGAAATCTTTCAGAGCAGTGACCCACTTAAAGTTAGCCTCTAAAAAGCCAGGATCTCTTCTGACACTCCTGATGCTCTTGTTCTCCATCCTTCATGCCTGATGTACTTCAGTGACAAAATGTTTCTGAAGTCATATTACAGCATGCACCTTTCCTCTTACCTAAATTCTTATGTGAGAATTTGTTTGGGAGGCCACTGTATCATTAACTTGATTTTTTTAAGGAATGCATTCATGACAGATAGTAAAACAGAAATAAATAAAATATTAAAATAAAATAAAACAGACCACAGACAACTCTCTGACGTCAAGCCAGCTGTCAGGTTGTGGATCACATTCTTGCAGCTAAATGAACATTTCAGAGCAGGTTGGCTGTATTTACCCTACCTGTTGGGACTGTTTTCTGGCCTAAATTTGGCCCTTACCATGTCTAGACATGACCTGGGACGTGACATGACTGAACCAAGGCTTCACTTTGGACCTCACTGGCAATGTGAGAGCACAAATACATGGTAGTCCATGAATCCTGGCTCAGCTTGGCTTACTGGTATGGATGTAGCCACAGAATCACAGAATCATTTAGGTTGGAAGAGACCTCCAAGATCACCTAGTCCAACCTATGAGCTAGACTAAGAAGTCCTCCACCAAACCACATCACTAAGCTCTACATCAAAATCTCTTTTAAATACCTCCAGGGATGGTGACTCAGCCACAGTTTTCTTCTCTTTTGCCTGTTATTGTGTCTTGAATAATACTTTTTTCATATGCAGGACTGCCTTTTTTTTTTTTTTTTTTTTTTTTTTTCAGCATTTTGCAAACTGGGTTATGCTACTACAGTAGTTAATCATTATTTTTATATTAGCCTCTAATGGAAATATTTATTTGACAATATTTTAGTAAATTTCCTTTATATGAATATATCACACTGCTTAAATATTGCAAATTAAATTTGTATTTATGGATAGCTTGTAGACCTTGTTGGCAAATGCCACTGCCAGGGCAAATACAGGATAAGAACAGAATAATCAAAGTCTTTCTCCTTTAACTACTGTTTCCAGTGATCTAGTTGTTTGCTGACAGGAAAAATACTTGTTCTGTAACCTCACAATCAATCAGACACCTTTGGGGTGTTAGCCAGCAACTCTAATTGTATCTTTCTTAGCTTTATGAATAGTTCAAGCACCCCCATTTTTTATTTGTACAGGCTATGATTGACCTGTATGCCAGTAGATGTTCAGAGATATGCCAGAAATTTAAGTTCACATGCAAATACAGGGAAGTAAGATTTCAGATAATGAGGAACATAAAGCACACTTATAAGTGCAGTTTTCACTTTGTATAAAAATAACACCCAACACCCTACAACAATTTCAAAGCTCTCACCATTATTCCATTTGAACATATAATCTATTTTGGTGTTAGGCTATTTTTTGCCCAGTCAAAACTAATCATCCTGATCAACTCTAATGACATAATGTTTGAAATAGGATTATTTTGCTTGATCTGCTGCAGGGCATTAAAAATTATATTTTCTTCCAGAGTAGACTACATTAGTTCTTGTTCAGTTGCTTAATTTCAAGGGAAACTTTAAGGAAACAAGCAATGCTTCTCATTTAATTGGAATGACAATATTTTCAACTCAGAAGTACTTTAACTTTACAGATTTCAGCAGTACTTTTCAATTTTATAATGAATTTTGACATTTAAAAGAGATATTTTTTTCCATATTGTTGTTCTATACGTTCTATAATTAACAAAGTCTCTATTCTTATTTATTTATTTATTTATTTTTGAAAAAATGATTTCAGAAATCATTGGGTGGTGCTTTCAAAACATCTAAATCTTGTCTAAAAATCTATTTTGTCTTATGCATGCCAAGAACACAAACAATGACAAAAATGGCCATCCTGAACCCAGCAATGCAACACCTACTCCAATAGTCTTTCAGCAGCTGCCAGATGGGGAGAAGTTTTTTAAATCTTATGTTCAGAATTCAAGCACTTTTCTTTGTTACGAACATCCCTCAAGTCAGGGTTGGACCTGACTTTCCTTCTCTGCTTTGAAGTCATTTACTTTTTATCTGCCTTGCCTCAGACAGCTGTTTCATTTTACTGATAGATGTTATGTCACCTTACAGCTATCTTGGGCTCTTTCACTTTATGAGAACAGTTTTCCTCTACACATTTTCATTTCAACTCTTGTCTTTTCATATAAATGATGCGCTCTTTAAAAATACACTACTGTAATCTATTGGCACAGATCAAGGAGTGTCTACAATCCACAAATGAAACTGGTGTGTGGGTTGTGGTTATCTCAACTCTATTCCATTCTAGACATCAGAATCATAAACTTTGACATTTCATGGAGGAAATGAAATGGTCTTATATTTTATCTGGCATAACTATTCCCTCATTTATTTCAATTGCCTCAAATTACACTGGCAATATATACCGTTAGTAGCAAGACCAGTTATATCAAAGATAATAATAAAAATATGTTTGTTTCAGACTGAACTGAATTTTCAATTTGGTTGCTTTCCAAAATAGAGCAGTAGCAGAGGAAGTATATTAATCTGCACAATTTAAGCTTTAATGGGCTAGGAAACATGCTTTTACATTAATATGATTTAAACCTAAAGTACTGCAGTTCTATTAAAAATAAATCAGCTTCTGTATGCACGTCTGAATAACCAAGGTTTTTACAACTTGCACTGCTTCTTCTTCTTCTTTTCTAAAAGGAGGAGACAAGCCTGAAGGGATTTACGGGGGCTGCAGGCTGCAGTGAATAATGGAAGACATACCAAAGAGCTGCAGTGTAATGCAAGTGATCTGAGTATTTTTATCATGCTTCTGCTCTCAAATAATATGTAAGCCAACTACATTAATTTGTAGGATTTTGTTGTGTTTTTCCACCCATTGTTCTTCAATGTGTGGTTCAATCCAGGGTCAGAGCTGGAGTCAGCACACTCTGGCCATGCTCAGTGTACATAGACATCTCCTCTGGTGCTTCTCTTCAAGCTCTGTGATGCACAACTTTACTCTCTTCGTATGTGGCACTGTCCTTGCCCAAGATCCAGCAGTAACCAGCTGTTTTGTCTCTGTCTGCTCTAGTTAGTGGTTTCATGCAGGATGATGAAAGCTTTTCCCAGAGATGTGGCAGAAAATGGGAGAATGGGATCACATGGATTGGGTTGCCAAAACCTTTGGTGAGAGGGAAGAGAGTAAAGGAGAAACAGCAGAAGGGAAGAGAGCAGCTATGAACTTGGGCACTGGAGACTCATTTTGGAAATGATGTACATTTCCAGGATCTTTTAAAAATTATTATTATTTATTTATTTATCTATTTATGATGTGGCTTTTGTGAACATACAAATGGGAAAATTGCTAACATAGTGGGTAGTGCAAAGCAGTAAAAATGATCAGTCTGATACTAAATAAATAAATAAAATAAAACAATAAGATCCTTTCTAGAGGAAAGATATTTTGACTTCCTGAAATCAAGGCTTGGAAATGAAGGCTTGGAAGTTTATTTTAATATGGCACTGATTGTTAATTGCATGCAGCAAAGAAAGCAAAGAAACCTTGAACTTTTCTACATGAACATAAATCTAGTCTTTGTTAACTTCACTATGTGGGGAATTGGATCCATGGTTTCTGTGGCAGTAACATGCTGCTGGTCATGGTATAGTAGTATATTTTTGACTTCTTATTTAAGGGTTATTTTTCAACAAGTACTGTGTAGTTTTATGATATAATTTATTTTATGTATTAATATGCAGCCAATATAAGAATATATATTTTTTATTAAAACAGCTTTTATTAAGTTATAAATTATGTTCTTTTTTAAATTATTATTTCATATGCACTTCATAAAAGTTGCAGTTTTATAATATCTTGCCTTTAGTGAATATTTAGTACTTGTCTTCCACTTTTAGAATGTGATGAATATAGCTGTAGTGTGACCTGAAGTACACTCAGTGGATATGACAAACTCTAAATATTCAGTAAGTATTTTCATTACAGAACACACATAAACAAACAAACAAGCGAGCAAACAAATGAACAAGAAAAGTTGTTAAGACAACGATGAAAAAGCCAAGTGTTATAAAGTAAAGACATTCTGGTAGAATTTAGCACCCTTTCTGCTGTTAGTCTTTTATTAACAGATTGAGTAATCCCCTTCCCTAACTGGATGTGTGCTTCTGTGAGTAGTGACATTGTGACCTATTGCTTCAGCAGTCTCTGGTAATAAAAATAATTGGTCATAAACTGAACACAGTTTTATTTGAGTCATGTCCACTGTTAATATTAATTCTTGAAGTTTAGCTGATCTCTCAGGTTATGTGAGAGTGCTTTTGCTCCTGAATTAGGAAAAGGAGAAGAAAGAAAACATGTTCGAGTCATAAGCAATAAGTAATTAAGAAACCAACCTAGATCATGAATGACATTTGGACATTTGAATGTAGATGTAAGGCTTTGTACTATGAGCAAACAAACACTCCGGGAGAAGAAACTGTTCACAAAATGTTCACCATGAATGACTAATAAAAGATAAATACATTCAGGACATTTAAAAGCTTCAAAGACACTTAGGAATATTGTTTTTGTAACATATAATCCCCAAATCTGTTAGACAACCTTTTCATCCTGAGAAGAACTAAATCAGTAGACGCTCCCTTGCTGAGGACCTGGTACTAAAATTGTTCAAAACCAGTAAATGCTGCAGTAATTGTAACTATGACTACATGAATAAAAGGCCTTAGGTGCATGAAGAGATAGGAATTCTGAGTTACCTTCTGGTCACTCAAATGCTATGAGCATCTTGAGGAGATAAAAGCAGACATAAACCCAATTGTTCAGTCTCTCGAACAGCTGGGCTAAGCACTGGGGAAGGAGTCCAGCTGGGTATATTTCTGACTAGGTCATTTCATAGGAATGAAGTTGTGCTTATTGAAGTTGTGTGAAGTTGTGAATGAAGTTGCCTAAAGTTGTGCTTATTATCCTTCAAGTCCTATTTCTTTACACCTTACATGCATTAGAGCTGGACCATAGTGGAAGAGCTGAGACTCATTCTTTCTGCTGTTTTGCCAAGGAGTTTATCCTGTTTTATTTACATGACTTCTGTCCTCAGGTTGGAAACTCCTGCATCACTAAGATGGAGAAGATACAGTACAAAATTTCTTCTCAACTCTTTGTGGAAATACCATAAGCAACTGTTTTAACTATTATATGTACGTTAATGTGGAGAGATAAGTAAGCAGAGATAGAACTCTAGGAAAAAAATCTGAAAAGTACTTACAAAACCAAACATGTTTTATTTTGTAATAAATGTGAATTCAGAAATTATGTAGACCAATAGGATGTTTTTTAATGGGGCCTCATTAGCAGTATGTTACATAGACATATTGAGGATCCAATCCTACGGTAGACTGAACACTTTCAGTGATAATTATTCTGCATTTTCTCTGGCTCAGGACAATTGTTTTCTTAAGCTGTACTTCATTAAAAAGTATCACGAGTTTTTAATATAACAATGAGTAAGTATTCCACCTTAGGGTGTAACACAGATGCCTTAAACTAATTTGCTTTGACATGCAGGTCCTAGTCTAACTCAGGATGTTTAAAAAGGAGTTGCATGTCAGCTGGTGCCTGTGGAGTAATAGTTACTATTAAAAGACCGACAAATACTTACAATATATCCTACTGACATCATGAGTTTTGTATTAGGACTATTTGATTAGCAGTTATTTAGTTTGTCTGGGTTTGGAGCATGAAATGGTGGTTCAGCATAGCACAGCAATTCAATTGCTTAAAAGCTCAGCACATACTTAGTATTAGTCTTGTAAAATTTTCATGGAGAGATTTTTCTATTTGTTTGTGGAAGGATAATTTCCTGCAGCCTAGCTTTCTTTGTCTCTTGGAATATACTAATGCTATCCAGTTAATTTTTGTCATTAAGCCCTGAAGCATTCACTAAAAGGAAAAAATTATAATTTTATCCCTTGCAAAGAATTGAAAATTTGCTAACCTAAGATTAGGTAGAACACATTAGCATGTTCACAAGTACTTAATTACATTAGTGATGCAAATGTTTTACAACATTATGTTTTTGTATACAAAATGATCTTGTTATTACAGAGAATTTGTGATAACTGCAATGTGAAGGAGCCTCAGAGGCTATGAGAAATGAGGCGCACTAAATTCAGTGCCTAAAACAAGGGTTTCTTAAAAATCCATTGAATCCCTAGAGGAGTTTTAAAAATCACAACTTAATTTTACACAGTAAATTCTGTAAAAAATCTATTCTGATTTTGTTGTTGCTCTATATGGATTGCCTTTACTTTAGTGTAATAGAATGTGAGCAATTTTGTCCCTGCTAAGCTTCTGTTTTTCACAATCCCCAACAACTGAAAACACATATGAGTACAGAACTAATTTCACACCCTCAACACTAAAACTTGGCATATCTTTTTATACAGTTAATTTGCAAAATATTTTAAAATTTATTATGTGACATGAAATATGCTGTAGCGAATAGCTAGGATTCTCAGGAAATAGAGGATCATTTCACATTTACACCTGGTAGATGATAATCTGCATCTTGAAAATTGATCCTTATGTGTCTAAAATATTAATATTATTTCTTATTTATTTGAAGCTACTTGCTAATTTTCTTACTTTTGTATTTTTGTTTGTGCTATCATTTGCTATTTATCACACTTTTTTTTTTTTTTTGCCACATTTCTTGAACATCCACATATTTTTGCTGAATTCTGTGGGAATCTTCATAGAACAAAGGTAATAAGTTTGACTGTAAAATAAGTTTCTTGCTTAAAATGCAAGATATTTCTTGCTTGATTAGCAAATAGGAAAGTCTGTACATAATTCTTTTTTGATGACCTTCATAACTCAGTGTGTTTTTTGACAGGGGCAGTCATCCTAGTCTTGTAGCTATCAATACTCTTCTGTTGGGGTGCAGCAAGGGCTGGCTGCTCCCTCAGGGATGGGAGCCAGCAGCAAGTCATGACTTGATAGACATTTATGTTGTGGGACATATAAAAGTACAGAGGGAAAGAACATTATTTAGATGGCAAAACTCTGTTCACAGAAACTAGGATGCACTAGATGTGTAGCAGCTTTCTGGTGGTGAGTGCAGAAGAAAACCAGAGTATTATGTGAAAATAGTATGTGATCTGTTACATCACCATAGTATTTTTACATAAAGAAGCAGAAAGTCCTTTCTTAGACATGAAACTGTGATTTTGACACCACCCCCCTCTGCCCCCCATCCCCGTCAATAGCAGATCTTAAAGTGTTATTTCTTACTTTTCTTAAAGGAAAAAAAATCATAGAACTCCACAATCCTGTATCTTTTCATTTGGCTGTGAGTTTTAAACTTGTGATTCCTATGTGCTGTTTCAGCATTTTAACCATGAGCTGAGGGAAAGTTAGTATTTCACTGTATTTTGTAAGGAATATGTTAGGATAGCCAGAATCTTAATAGAGGATTTTAAGCCTAAATAAAATTATTGTTATTGTTATTGTTATTGTTGTCATTGTTGTTGTTGTTGTTGTCGTTGTCGTTGTTGTTGTTGTTGTTATTATTATTATTATTATTATTATTATTATTTGGAAGGATAACAAGCCTTGGTTTGTGTCCAGAAACATTATACAGCCTCCAGCATTAATGACATCTCTGGTATAGCATATCATATTGTTGGGATAGAAGGGGACCAGTTTTGGAACATTCCGGGAGCAGATAGTCAAAACTTTCCTAAGGAATCCAGACATTGTAGGACAAACCATGATTTGAACTTTTTAATAAATGAATAAATAAAACCAACCAAACTTGAATGGAATTTCAAAGCCACTTCTTTTTGCCATGGATATTCTTGCTTTCTTGACTTTTGCCTGTTACATCAAAGAAGGTAGAAGGCATAAAAAGGACATTAAGCTGCTCTCACTACAACTTTGTCTATGATATATGTTGGTACATCCATTTAGCTATTTACCTATCTACATACATATATACATATACACAGACACATGCTGTGCTAGATTCTGAGCTCATGGAAACAACAATTATTACTTAAATCAGCTCGAGTTGTCACAAGATGCTTACTAGGCTGATATGGGCATACACAATGTCACATGTATAAATAAGAAAAGTTTAACAATATTGTCCTAATTTTGCATTAAAACCTATATATAAATACACATATGTACACATGCATATTCAGACATGTAAAAATATACATGTACACATATGCAAAAGACTGGCTTGCAGCTATCTGTCTGTCTATCCATTTATCTATTTAATTTCAAACAATTTCTGTATTACCATGATGTTTTACTGCCATGAAACTCATTTCATATTCCATCAGTCCCTTTGAAAATGATGAAGTGAGATCATTTACCCTGGTTTTGTTAATGGGCTGGGCTTTTTATTCTTACTACAACAAAATGAGAGAATAGCTTAGCAAATTCATATCCATTATTACAACAGATGTACTGCAGTGATACTAGTCAGATCATGTTTAATATTTGTGCTAATAAAGAAAAATATTCTGTCATTTGACAAAGTCTGAAATGAGAAAAGTTGGTATGTTTTCTTCTGTTCTGCAATGTTTAGTGTTCTGCCCAACCTACAAATTTCACACCTTTTTGTGAAAACTCCTGTGAAGTTCAAGAACTATTAGGCACATATGACTTTGTTTTGCACTTGTGTAAGTCTGAAGGTATCTACTTTTAGCATGAGGTTGTAATTAATAATACTTTGCAGGCATCCAAATGACTCTAAGCCTTCTGCAAAATTTAATTAATACTTATAACAACCTGGAGAGGTAGTCATGGGAGATAAAGGAATTCTTTCACATGAATTGAAATGCAGCTGTCCTTGGACTGGCATGTGGCAGCTGTTTAACAGGAGGTGGAAGCACAGCTTAAGACTGAAGATGAACTAATAGCAAGAGGAAATTTCGGTAGTTAAATTGTCCAAGGTTGGTTGAAGGGTGGACATTATGGCTAATGCTCTGTTGATTACATCATGATCCCATATGTCTGGCTTATAATAGCTGTAGTTTGTAGTAGGTTGATTAGAGAAATAGATACTTTACTAATGGATGCCTTCTATGCACTTAGATGGAAAGATAATTAATTAAACAAATCAGATGCAAACAAAATTATATTTTGATAAAAATGATGGGAGAAATAGAGAACCTTTGATTTCCCCAGCGTGACAAAAGCATTATGTATCAGAGCAAATCTATGCTATTAGTTTTGGAACAGTCTCTGGAGGACGTGTGGAGGAACAGTAGTAATATTTATTTAAAATGAAGCTGTCATTTCAATTCTCAAATAATCAGATGCCAATATAAAATCAAATGAGCTAATTTTCTACTCCAAGATTGCTCCTAGTAATGGTTTCCTGAGGATTTTGGAGGCCCTGGTTTCAGTGGTGACTGGAGGTCTTTGGGCAAGTAAATGTGCTCACGAGCAGTTCTCCACCATATGCATGTTTGAAGTGATGAACGGCTATGTCAGGGTTTCAAGAGTCATCTCTGTATATACAATGTTTCTTTTCCAGAGTTTCTGGCAGTAAGGCTACAAGAGTTCAAGAGAAATGACTTATCATTGTGGGTAACAGCCAGACAGTTTTATTGGGACTGGAGAAACCGCCCATATGATACGGGGGACTCTGCTCCCATAGGACTTGCTGGGTGGGGAACCTTTAGAGATTTCCAAAAAACCCAGGCCCGTAGGTTGCCTCTTCAGGTGACTCTGGCTATTGATGTGGCTTTATTAAAATTACATATTGTCGTTTCTTTCATTAGCACAACATTAAAGGTTTAGAAAATAGTACAACTCCCCATTTTCTGCTGTTGTAGTTCATACAATATTAATATATTAAATATCATTACTTTCAAATGACTTGAGATAAAGGGAATCAGCAATATTCCCCTGGGTCAGTTCCTCCATTTAAAGAGACATGCTTGTACTGCAGAATGGTAGTGGCAATAGTATTTTGACAAACAGCTATAAAACAAGAAAAAGTCCTACTTTCCAGTATTAATCCATCAGGAAGCTTTCAGGGATTCATCTTGTCTAAAATATTCATAGGCAGCAAAATGTCCTGAATGCCCTACAGAATTTGTGCAGAGTCAGGCAGATGATTGATAGTAAAGTTCTGTTCTGAGTCACTCACAGTATGTAATTCTATTTGTCTTGCCAAACACTAAAGAGCAAGCAACTCATAAAATGTAAAGGTAACGGGGCTCATATTTTCCCACATTTAAAAAAGGACCTGGTGTCTCTACCTCACTGTACATTGCAGAATGTAACAAATTTCCATTAAATCAAAAGAGAAAGGCACAGTGTTCCTAGTGGAGCACTTGGAAGCTGTGTTAGGCAGGTGTCATTTATTGTATCACATATATTTGTGTATATGATTTCAGAAAACTTCTCCACAGTTTTACATCATAAATATCTGAGATAAATTAATAACTAGCTCTCTCACTTTATTTATAATGACATTGAAAATATATTGAAGATCTTATCACTCATTGCTTAAGTATCCTCCCCCCTTCCCCCCCCCCCCCCGCCCCAGCAATCCCATTACTTCACTAACAAACATTTAATTCAGTAAGTATTGTCTTATTTGTATAACAACAATAAAATACACACATGAGGTTTGGTTACTTATTTCTGCTAAAATGCTACATTTTTTTTTTTTTGCCAAGAAAATGTGTTCATAGCTGTATGCGACATCATTAGTTTATTTCTGTTGCTTTACTAGTCTGCAAACTTCTAGGGAAAGACACCCAAACTGGTACAAAATAATAAATTCAAGATGAAGGGGCAGCTTAAATTCTGTCTTTCATTGTTTTTCTCATTTTAAGCTTGGCTATCAAAATGGTTGGACATTTTATATAGCATTTATTTTTTGTCCTGGCTGGAGTCCATGTGGTCACTTTCCCAGTAGACCTCAGATGACAACATGCAAACATCTTTCTTTCTGCTGAGTCCTTCTGCATCTCTGTGAAAGCCTGTTTTGACAGTGCTTGTACAATGTCACACTGCCAGGACACTGCTCAGAATAAAACCCAGCTATACTGGAGGGTGATGCACATGATCTTTAATTTTGGGGTTGGACATGCTTAGCACTACATTGGTTGGGAAGAACACAATAATGTAAGTGTCTCATACGGCATCCTTTGCAGTCATCAACGGTATTACAGGTGACTTTTCTGCCTCTTGCCACATTTCATCAAACTGGGAAACTAATAAGATACCACTGGTAGAGATACTCACTGACTTACCCAAGAATTCATGGCATTCCCCAACAAAGTGTTCATGAATGGAGTAGCTAAACTTAGGGAAAGTAGCTTTCCCTACCACTTTTACACTAACAAGGTGCTTAGAGACAAACAGACAGTTTGTCTGTTAATATAAGCCACTTGGACACAAAATGAGGAAAACTGAAAGCCCTACTCCAGTCTTCAGTAGGAAACTCAGGGCTCAAACCGGAGGAAACTGCTCACAACTGCTGAATAAACTTCTGCTGGAGAACACCACTGGGTTTCTGTGTGAAATAAATCACCCCAAGAGTCCATCACAAAGCCATAGTGTCTGAAAAAATAAATAAATAAATAAATAAAAATAATAAAAAAAAACACAATATATCAACAATGTATTTGTAAATAGAAGGCGATAACGATTTTAAGGGAAAAGTGTCGCACTGTATGGGCTAGAGTGGGAGCTTTTTCTTTGAACTCTGTGGAAACCAACAGTCGTGGAAACCAATAGACTGGAAACCAATCCTATGTCTCACCAAGTTCAGGAAAGGCTCAGCCTGGAGATGAGAGGAAACATACATATCACTGCATTAAAAACCTGCCCCATGTTTTCTGAGCATAGATGCTATAGGATGTGGGAAGGGAAAGATGCCTGCTCAGAGACCTCGTTTTAGACCAACTCAGTAAATTCAGCTATTTCACCTCTTCTGAAAGCAACTGCCTTTGTGAAAGACTGCTGGTTTTCTTAGCTTACCCTTAGGACTTATCAAGCTTGGTTTCCTTCTACTTGGTTTCCTTCACACAATTGCCATGCAATGCATCGAAGACCATATTTGTTCAAGACTGAAAATACCTCTAGACTGAAACAAAGCAAGCATTTAAAAATGTGCTTGTAGTTGAAATCTGAGCATGTAATACAGATAAGTACAGCTTTAGTTGGAAGAAAAGGAAAATGGGAGACAAAAAGAAATGAAAAAATAAATTAGTGATGGGGTTTAGCCAACCTGTACTGAAAGAAGAAGGGGAAAATCAGGAACAGAGGAGTGCAAAACGAATAAAAAACTCTGTCCCTGTAAAACAATGACTTCTGATTCAGCAGTATCTTTCTACTGCTGTACAATATTTGTGCTTGGACAATATTAATTTGTTAGTTTGTTTATTGAGTAATGCACTTTTTTTTTCTTTTTCTTTCTTTTTCTTTTTTTTTTTTTTTTTTTTTCAAAAACACCATTCCACTTGTATTTTTTCCACTGTTTTCCTATTTTGCCCGTTAAACAGACCAGTGGAGTGGAGTGTGAGGCTTTCAACTTTATATAGAACAATCTGCTGGTAAAATTATGCATGGCACAAAGCAGCTTATAGATTGCCACAAATTACACACCAATTCACCCTCCCAAGTGTAGTCTAGATGAAGCAACAAATATGCTATAAATTCAAAAGTGTATCCACATGCAAGCCTGTTTTTTTTTTTCTTTTTTTTTTTTTTTTTTTTTCATTCCTCTAAGCTTCATTGAAATCAGTAATGCAAGCATTCTCTTTCAGTCATCAGCAAAGACAATCGAAAAAATTACAAAAAACAATAAGCTGTAAAAGAAGGGTTAGTGCATACTGGCAAGATATTAATGGTACTGATTATACACATGTCTCAATAAAGAATCAATGAGCCAGATCCTCAGCTGATAAGAAGTGATGTCAGTAGAGCTGTGCTGCTATAATATACCAGGTGAAAATCACCTGGTATATTAAAGCCATGTCTCATCTTCTGTTCCAGAATCTAAGTACCTGGAAGTGCTGGGGAAGAACAGGAAAGTGTTCTTCTTAATAGCTCTCTGTCTGAGCAGATGAAGAGCTTATTGCCTGTGATTAGCGCTCTCGAGTGCACTGTAGTTAAACAGAAGGATACCTGTAAAAGTTGGCCAAAAATTATCCAGCTGATTCTCTGCTTTAAATATGAAAGTAGAGAGGGCCAAAATTCACTCTTTGTATTGCCTGGATCCTAGGTCTCATCATTAAAGCCTTGCAGCATCTACTCTCTGATCAGGCTGATGGTTGAAACTCTTTAATTCCAGTGTGGCTGATGCCACTGTGCAGTGAGGTCAACAGGAAGGTTTAGTTCATGATTTCCGTGCTCTGGGCAAGTGTAGAGAAACTGCCTCTTAAAGCAGTTTTTATAGGCAAAACTGGATGGTAAAGAGGTTAATTATTTGCACTGTCTGCCAGCAGTATAAGAACAGCATGTGTTCAGAATGGGAGTCAGACTCCTGCTGAGGAATATGATCAAGATAAAACAAATGCCAGGAGACTGATAAAGTAATGCAAATGACAATACTTGCCTAGCTTGCTAGAACAGATGGAAAAAGAAAGAAATACTAATAAGGTGAGGTCATTCTACAAGGATGTCAACATATGGATGCACAAATATTAGCAACAACAAAAGCTTCATAAAGGACAAAAATAGAAATATCACATGGGTAGAATACAGAATTATACAAAAAGTAATTACTGCTAGGTGGTTAGATATCTTGATGAATGCTTTAATGAACATCTCAGTAGAGATGAACAACCACTGGCCAAATTCACTGTTGAAGAAACAAATTTTGACAAGTTCTAGGAGGCATCAGCAATGTTCAAAGAACAAATTTTCTGGTATCAACCCATTGATTCCATTGAAGTGGAATACGAAAGGAGCAGCCAAACATGCTACACATTCATTTCATTTGTTTGCAGGTTTGAAAGGAACCCAGAGGACTTTAAGAAAAAAAGCTGGCCATATTTCCAGTTCTGGAAAAGGACAAGTATGAAGGCATTATATTCCTTTTTATACCTGATAATATAATATTTCTGACATCCTTTTTCATTGGCTGATTCATCCTACAAAGGAAATATACATTAGATTGTACAAGAATCAATATGAATTCCAGTAGAAGATATTCAAATTAGCTATTATGTGAGAAAAGTCAGAAATGTAACCAGAATACCTACACATGATGTCATTTTCAGAAATAGGTAATAAGGTCCCATTCAATGACATGTGAGGTACAAAAAGTAATTTTGAATCTTGGTAAAATGATTACATTGTGTTGATTGTGTATCTCTGGCTCAAAAAAAAAATAATCTTGTAAAATCAAGGAATGGCATTTCTTTTTCATTTGACAGCTAGGTGTCAGATTTTGGACAAGCCTAAATAGACAGTTATAAACACAGATTTCAATTGAGAGATCTTTTACTATCTGGGACTAATAATCACTAATAAAAATTGGTGAGCAAGGAAATTTAGTCATGGATTTCAGGAGCTTGAATTCTTGACTTCTCTCTCTGTGGAGAATTTTAGCTACACAGTTTTACCAGTCCAGGTGTTTCAAATGAATGTGAACTTGGTCATTCAGCTAAGGAAGAAGTACATGAAAAAAGGATTTGATGTTTTAGTCCACTAAGACAATATGGGGAGACAAAGTTCTAATATGAAATGATAAGAAGTCTATGCAAATACAAATATAGTAAAAAAAATACAGAGCCTAGATGAGATGGAATACTGAAGAGAGGTTAGATAAGTCCCCTTAAGAAGGCTGTTATGATGTTTTTTGATCCTATGTCCATCAAAGGGCAGGACGGTATCTAACAGCAGTGATTATCAATGATTGGCAATATAAACAATATCTCAATATATTCCAGAAGAAGATAGGGCCTATCTGAGAGACAGGTTATGCCTACAGAGAGCCAAGTTCCAAAACAGAAGTGAATTTCAGCAGGTCCCAGGAATGGTAAATAATTTTTCTCTTTGCTTGCCTCCTTCACTAGGGACTGGAGGATCTGCAACAAATGTCCTGAGTCATATGAGTAGTTTCCTTACATATATGCTGAGGGAACTTCCTTGAAACAGCAAGTAAGAGTGAGTGTAGTAGCTAAAACCAGAAGAGCTGATCTTAGCAAAAATCTATCCATTGACTATTTCGCTAATTGCTTAGTGAAATATCCGTGTTTTTCTGTCTCCAGGTATTGTTTATATATATTTTTGGTACTACCTAATCAACTGACGCTCTTATGCGTATCCTTGTGTAATATTTCTTCATTTGTTCAATTGCTATAATCATCATCGCTCTTATTCCATACCTCTACTATGATACATTTTCAGTGTAAATCTACATATCACATATACTTTTGTTGGATTTATTATCCCTTGTATTTAAAAAGAAAACGTACCCTCTCATTTTTTGAACAGCTACGTTTTTGTTCTGACAATGGCTGATATGGAACAAAGATTCCCTTCTCACACAACCTTTTTTTTGCTTACTGCATTATCCACAGCTTCCCTGTTTTTCACCTTTGGTATTTTAAAAGGCAAAAACTGAACAGGGTTTGATTCATTTCATTTCATGTGAGAATAAAAGAAATACAGGGTTGAAAGCTTGGAGATGGACAAAGGGTTATTGGACTCTATGACTCCTCTTGCAGCTTTGTCTTCTGTACAGCTCTCCTCTTAATATTAAAAGGTGATCATTCACTACAAAGTACAGCATAGAAAGAATACTCAAAAGTAACTTTGGGTATATTCAATAAATACTATAGCTCTAGGATGTACTATTGTATTATAAACCTATGTGGAGGACTATTTTGACTACTCCATTGCACACAATTTGTTAAACAGATATGTTTACATCTCCCCATATACAGATGCATTACAGCAGAGCATACATCTGTGAAAAAGACACAGGGGCTTTTTTTTTTTTTTTTTTTTTTTTTTTTTTTTTTTTTTTTAATCTCATGCAGCTATTTACTTTGAAATTGTAACAGATAGAAAAAACCCTTTCTCTGATCCTGATAACTTGCACTTTGTGTTTGGTATCTGACAGCTCCTTTTCCCAGGTTTTCTTGATGTTATTCTGCCTCCAAATACAGAGAATGTTACAGTTTTGGTCTGACTTACAAAAGTTTAAAAATGTGTTTTCACTTCCTTCCCAGAGGGCATTGTTATCCTTTAGCAATTCTGTTGTCTGATGTAGCAGAAGGAAGATTACCACTTTGATGTGGATTCCATTTAAAGCAGAGCAGAGTATCAAACTAGTGATCCAGAGTTGCAAAGAGTCAAAAACAAACAGCAGAATTTCAGAAAGCATTCATGAATTTGGCTTCAGTAAAAAAAAAAAAAAAAAAAAAAAAAATGTTCATGGCCAAAGGATATAATAGCCACATCACATTTTATGTTTTGATGGGTCAATTTAAAATTAGTAATATGAATGGCAGCAAAACCTGTGAGCATATTATCCTTATAATTAAACTGTGATTCACCTGGAAAAAAATAAATATATAATTTTGTTAAAACTCACACAAATTATCTACTTCAGTTTAACTTTGAAAGGGAAAGATGACAAGTTAATGGGAGCTACAGTAACTCTTTGGTTGAGACTTAATTAGTGGGAGCCATCAGGCCTCTCATTTTGAGTGTTATTTATCTTTTTATACTGAAATTATTTTAGAAGGTCACATTTCACAATTTTCTGCTTGTGTTTGGCAGCTGAATCCAAATTCTCTGGGTGAAATTGCTTTTGGTTGATCTGGATTAATCTCCTATGTGGATAAAAAGTTAAATCACCCTCCATTACCACCTACTTTGGCACAATTGTACATGGAACATTTTTGTACAGAAGGACTGGAGTTAGTATATGTACCAACTAAGAATAAAGGACTAGAGTTAGTATATGTACCAACTAAGAATGAAATGAATTCTTTCTAGAAGTATACATCTTGGCATTGTAATGTTCTGTACTGCATAGACTCAGTAGTAAATTTTAACTTCTGGGGATGCATATGGTACAGCCAGAAAACAAAAACAAAAACACAAAAACAACTATGTAGATTTTAATGTCGAGTGTAGAAACTGGCTTCTGAGAACCTTAATTGGAAATATGCAGATGTTAGACATGAAAACTGTCTGGATGACCAGGCCCAGCAGGTTTTGATCAGTAGCACAAAGTCTAGCTGGAGGACTAGTGGTGCACCACAGGGTTGATACTGGGACAATTAGTGTTTGACGTCTTCATTAATGACCTGAAAAATGGTACAGACAGCAACCTCAGCAACTTCACAGATGATGGAAAACTGGGAAGAGTGGCTGATACAGCAGACAGTTTTGCTGCCATTCATAGGGTCTGGGACAGTCTGGAGAATTGAGCTAAGAGAAGTTTCACAGTTCAACAAAACACAGCCTCACAGTTCAACAAAAAGAAAAGCAAAGTGCTATCTGGGGAGGAAGAAGTGTTCCGAGCAGGTCGAGGGAGGTGATCCTTTCTATTTTGGTAAGGCCACACCTGGAGTACTGCAGTCCAGTTCTAGCTTCCCCAGTACAAGAGGGACAGGAAGCTCCTGGAGAGCTCCAGTGAAGGGTGATAAAGATAATGAAAGGATTGGAGCCTCTTTCCTATAAGGAGAGTTTGAGACAGCTGGGACTGTTTAGCCTAGAGAAGAAGAGGCTCAGGAAGGATCTTATCAGTGTGTACCAACAGCTGCTGGGAGGGAATGCAAAAGAGGGAGTCAGACTCTCTTCAGTAGTGCCCAATGACAGCACAAGGTGCTATGGGTATAAACTAAGAAACAGGAAAATCCATCCAAACACAAGGGAAAACAGTTTACTGTCGGAAAGGTTAAACACTGAAACAAACTGCCCAGAGGTAGCATGGAGAATCCATCTGTGGAGATCTTCAAAGCCCAACTGGACATGGTCCTGGGCAACCCACTCTATGTAACTTTGAGAAGAGATGTTGGACTTGAGGACCTCAAGAGGTCCCTTCTGATCTAAACAGTTCTGTGCGATTCTCTGCAAGCTGATGACATATTAAGGATTTTGCATCGCACCATTTGTTTAGGGCAGTGGATGAGTAATATCACTTGCCTAATCTTATGTTGTTGATACTTCTGCATGTTAAAATACTTCTGCATGTTGAGACTTCTCTTCTCACCCTCTCAGTTGACAAACTGTGGATCTTACTAGCCAATTAAATGGAAGCCAATTAAATGGTAGGGAGTCAAAGACAAGGGGACTGCTCTGCAGTCAGCTAATCCTAAATCTCTGAAACCATGCCTCATGCCAGGGATGACAGACATTAGTTTTCTAAATGAATGTACCTCAGAGCTGATCTAGTGATGGTGCATCTCCTTAGCCATAGGCATAAGCATTGGGAACAAGCTGCAGATGTGACATTCCTGGCTGAGAAAGCAACAATTGAAATGCACATTAGATATCATATTCTGTCTCTTGGCTGCTTAAAAACATGCCCATCTGTCCATATGGCAGTATGCCTGTTAACAATAATTCATATCAGTTTTTCAGGTGTTGGGATAAACTTAGGTTGGCAGTATGAATATGACACTAAACAGTGACTCTTCTGCAAGAGTCACTTGCTTGGACAATGATACAAAGATGCTGATGACTGCCTCTTCTTTTGATTTTACCTATTGGCATAAGTGTCAGTGGTGTGATAGACAAGGAGAGAAAAACTAAGAAAGACTTTATGAGCACTTGTCGCTGACAGGACAGTTCATATTTTGTGGGTAATGTGAAAGAATCTTTAAGACTACAAGCCCATAAAACACAACATTTGACATCCAGGTCTGTAACGAACAGTTTCTCCAGAAATCGAAAGAAGAGGATATAATGTTATGAGGAAATTCAGGACACTATTTCAGCTGCAAATATTCCAGACTAACTCTCAATGCCATTTTATGTAGCTGAGAACTTTAGATGCAGTGCAATGAGTAGTACCAAGATGTGATTTTTATAATCTTATTTTGCTAGTCAGCTTTCTTGTTATCTCTTTATACAGATAAATTTCAACCTGCTCATGAACTACTTGCTTGCTATCAATAGCATTTCAGTAGTGTGAAGTGTTCTTTAATAGAGTTTTGCTTTTGCTTCTTGGTATGAGCTCTGCACCACTAAAGAAATTACGTTCTTAACATGTTTTACTAGAGATGAATTTAAAGTCTGGCATGAGCTTAAGAGCTTTGCCAAACCTGTGAGTATAATCTTCATAAGTTGTCTGCATTAATCAAAAAGTGCTAATTAGTAAATAAACTTCATTTTGGACAAGACCGCATTCATGTGTTAAGTTGAAATAAAAAACCTCTTCCCTCTGAGTGGCCCACATAAAAAGGATGCCTGATCACAGCCCAAATATGCTGGGAAGTTAAGAGCCCCCTGTTAAATAATTCCAGTGAATAGATCTCACCAGGGGAGGTGGAGCTGGAGCTGCCTAGTGCTCCATTATGTGCCAGTTGTTGAACATCTGTGCCACTGCAGGGTAAAACAGGCTTTCAACCAACAGCATAACTGTTGGACTTCGTGGAGCATTGTTTGCTCTGTAGTTTTTCTTTTTCACACCATGGGGCTATAGCTGAAAGCCTCAGACCTTGTCTGTAATGATTAAATGGATCATGTCTATTTGAGCCCATGCTCAGAACCTGCTGTCTGGGACCATTTAAAAGAACCGGCTTTATTTTGCTTGAGTCTGCAGATGTGTGAGTTTTGTGGAAGAAGTTATCTTCACGATGTATGAGACTGTAGCAAAAGTATATGTGTCTGCTGCTCTTCCATGCAGAAAACAGCCCTGTTTATGTGGAGCTGGAGGAAAAGGAAGGAGAAAGTACCCGAGGTGCTTCTGGTAGTATGAATGGTTCTGCATCAACACACTGAAGGTAGGAGACTTACAGGGAACTGTAACCATGGAGATGCCTACTGGTTTTGAAGTTAGGAAAAAAAAAAAAAAAAAAGGAAGAAAAACGTTTTTCTTTTTTAGGAAAATTGATGCAACGCCACTATTAGTCTGCTGGGGTTAATTCAATTTTGCCCTTGTGTGTGTGTATTTTCCATACACAGCAGAGGAACTCCTTGCATATCCATTCTTTGGGCCCTTGTGCTGTGAAGCCACTGTCAGCGTGGACAGCATTCATGTGTGGTCATGAACAACGAGAGCAGAGAGAGCTTCATATGTGAATGGTGACGTGATACAATTGTACTGGCAATGTGGGGTTTCAGCTAGTGGGTGGGTTTAGTCCTCCTTATTCATTCCCAGCCACCTGATCCCCTGTTTACATATATCCAGCTGATTGCAGCTTCACTCTGATTCATTAGTTCTCGCAGATGGGCTCTGGGAATTCGAGAGGAGCTCCAGTAAGGGTATAAGTATTGTCAAGATTGCAGCAGGAGCGAAAGACATGAGCTAATGAGCAAGACAGACAGCTTTAGCCCATTCCAAGAAAACAGTATCTGAAAAAGAAGGAAATATTATCTTCATTGTCATTGCCTGTCTGCTTGTCTATACATTGCTCTAGTGAACAGTGAGAGTGATGTTTCCTATGGTCAATACGTGAATTCTTACTTCCCCCATCTATATCTCTAGTGCTTGGATAGAGACTTGTGTTCCCAGCTTATAGATATGAAAGCTGTGCTTTACACTGGAAGGTGACATCCAGCAAGAATAATTTGCAGCAATAAATTTATTTTTAAACAAATTAAGTTCTGCAGGGGTCCAAGCCTTATGACCTAAGCTAAGCAGTCCACTCAGATAAGTACTGATTTCCCAGAAATATTTGTAATGAAATGAGTGGAGAGAGAAATATAATTTCTGTCTGAATTGCTCATGATATTGTCACTCAAACTATTATTGAATTGTTCAACTTGAGACTTACCAACAGATTTGACAGAAAATACTCTCTCTGAAATTTTACGAGATTTTTCTTCCTGCCAGAATGCGAATATTAAATACATAAAAGTAAGTTTCAGCCTGTAGTATTAAATAAGTTTCACATTCATTCTTTTTGTCTTTTATGACTCTTTGAGATGCAAATTTAATTCCTATGATCAAACTTCTATTGTCTTTCATAGTAGTTTTCCCAAAATAAACCAAACTCTACTGACCTTGACCAACATAATTTTTATTAAAAACATTTTTTAACAATAAAAAAAAATCTAAGCAGGACTTGTCTGTATGTATTTAAATGTATGACATCTGAAACAGTTTTATAAAAAGTAAATAGGATCACTTGAAAAGAAAGAAATAGTATTTCAAAAATGATGATGATGAAGATGAAAATGCAATCTTAATTGAGATGAAGCTTGCTTTACTTCTGTCCTTTTAAGATCACACAGTTCAGTTAATAAATTCTAAACAGTGATACAGCAATAGCTTAGAAATGCAAATGTATTAATTTTTGTTTTTATTTTGTTTATGTTGAAATGAAAAGGCTGATTTTTCTTTTAAAGCGATGACTGATCATCTCATCTTCTATTTAGTGCACAATTTTCTTAGTGTTTTTAGAAACTCAGTTTTAAAATACTGTTGAATATAAGTGAGAGTAGGTGAGCCTTTGACTGTTTTATATGTCATTCCAAAAAATAAAAATAAAAAAAAATCATACCACATTTCCAAAGGAACACCAAAGAGCTTTCTGTGGCAGTTGGCAGGTACATAAAGGCATTATTTTGCAGATATTATTGTTGATAGGTTTGATATACAGCATGGTTTGTCTGAGCCAATGGGATATTGTCTTCTTAACAAATCTCATCGTGCCAGCAGTGTTGCTTCTATAGGATGGCTTATCAGCTCCGACCAGAGTCTGCAACACTTGCACTTGCCTTCATAGCCTGAGAGGAAAATAAATTGTTCTCAAGCAGTTAATAAGAAAGAATTATTGTGAGTGAGATGCATGACATTATGAGAAAGCATGGTGTTTTACTGACTAAATGTTTCTTTGCAACCGTCCCCATCTTTGCTCACTTGGCAATATTCCCTCTTTCCCCTCTCCCTGCTCCCCCTGGAAAAAAAAGGAAAACAGGCTCAGTGTAAGTGAAATGAACATTTCATTTCTGGAACAGAGTCTCTTTAAACACTGTTACTGATGTGCTATTCTATTTTAAGAAGTGTACTTATGACATTTCTCCTCTGCATTTTAATATAGACATTGGAGAGGGCTGGAGAAGCATTCCTGCACTGTGTTACAATGTCATGCATGTTCATTTTTGCTATCTGTGCAGTTATAAATGAGAATATACAAATATATTACATGCCGTGTGAATATTAGATCTAAATACAGTCTCTCTCTCTCTTTTTTTTTTTCCTTTTTTTTTTTTTTTTTTTTTTTCTGTGGGTTAGTGGAGCGCTCCTGGAAAATTAGGGAGTTATAGCACTGAAGGTATGCAGTTTATGGGCCAAATGCTTCTCACCTTATGTAAATGGTTCTTTCAGATGAACGGAGCCACATGGGTAATAACTGAGAGCCACATTTGGTTTTTCAGTCAATACCTCCCAGCCATTGTCTGGGAATCAAAAAAAATGGTTTCTTTAATAAACTGTAAACTCATATGATGGCTAATAAATACAAAGGCAAATGGAGCTATATTGTCATACAGTTTTACTATCTTTTATTGTGGTATGTAGATAAGGTCTTGATTAGGCAAGCAATTAAGCTTTATACCCCTGGTCAAATCACATTTTAGTTAAGTAGAGATGCAAGCTCTTTGCTTAACTGTGACCTTCATCCAGAGAAAATAGGAAAATCATATATCATATTTTTAGTTGCATTTATATAAAACTACGGTTCTTCGTAACTCAGCCATACGTCCATTTGTTATCCCAGTGCTGTCATGCAGGGTGTCTCAAAATGCAGAAACATCTCAAAATGTAAAAGGCAGAAACCACATCTGAGGGAATTGTTCAGTATTTTATTGCTTTGAAATGGAAAGTGACTGAAGATCAAAGTACAAGAGAAAAACACTGATAAATACAACACTATTACAACCACTAAATGTTCTGGACGTCTTACTATCTGTAATCTGTGGATCTCGAAACATTTTCAAATACTATTTAAACCTTACAAAATGTTTGTAGTTGCTATTCAGGTTTATAGGTAGATAATGTTACAAGAAGAAATGATCACTTAGTCTGTGACAGGCATTTTATGATACAGCTGCCTGTGCTAGCAGAGGACTGACCAAGAAAATACTGTATAGTTTTCTGTCACTTTGAAACCATGCAGTATAGAATACCTGGAAACAACTGGTACCCTTCTTCTCAATATTCTACTTCCTTTCTCCTGGCTTTTGGCATGGTTAGATCTATACCTTGTTACAATGCTGGTGGAAATTTTGAAAACAAGGAATCCAAACTGTTTTCATTGTGTTAATGCAAATCAGTATAGATTTTCTTCATTTCAATCAACATTTGGGTTTATTAAGCCAACATGAAAAACTGCTATGTACTTAGGTCATGCAGTCATTCCACCACAGTATGTTGGCAGGTCATAGGCAAGTTTTGACATCTCACTCAAATCCAGCTCAACTAAAATTTTCACTGACTTGAGTTTATCACTATAAAAAGTTTCAGGTCCCTTTTTCAGTGAAACAGTTCACCATATGTATATGGATGTGTATGTATAATACTGAATCATTATGCCAAATGTGCCTAAGTTCACATACTTTTCTTTGGAGTCTAGTTGAGTCTTATCTGTTTTCAATATATTTAAGAAAAGAAATGATTAGGTGTCTGAGATTTGCAGAAACAGTAATCACACAGTGCATCAAATCTGCATGTGTTGGCGAAAATATAGTCACAACAAAATGTATTATGCAGAACAACCAGTCGATTTGATTAATTCCTATTCAAAATACAAAAAGAGTAGGAAGATTTATTTCTTTTTTATTATTCTGCACTACTAAAGCAAGTAAGAAGAGAAGGGGATAAGGGATAAATTGAATCCAAATCAAGATTGAGACAAGCAACATTCATAAATTCATATCCATGCTGTTCTCCCAAAGCTTCACAACTAATTTCTTTGAAATTTTCTCTTGTTCTTATCTAGGCCATCCTCCATATGGCTCCACATGCCTGAGTTTTTTCACCTTGAATTAGTTCTTTATATATTCTCCCCACCTACCCGTAGCCTTCTTATAACTGCATTAAAATGCCACCTAAATAAATTTGTGGTTAAGATATATGCTCAGTCATTTTGCAGTCAAAGTCAGCATACATCAGCACATTTCTAATGGATTCAAGCCATGAAGGTTCTTGAGTATTGCCATGTCCAGTTTGAAACAAAATGCAGAGTTAACTAGGAAATGAGCAACCTCCTGAGATTGTTTTCGTGCAGAGAAACATCTGGTGCCCTAAAACAGTCACAGGCTTCAAAAACAGGTAGAAGACAATGTACACTTGTTAACCATGATGGGACAGAAAGGCATTAAAAAAAAAAAATAAAATCCTAACTTTATGTAGGAAATTTTTGGAAAAAAAATGTTAATTTTCTAAAACAGCTAAGAAACAGGCAAACATTCAGATAGAGATTGCAGGTGGGAAAGAAGGAAGAGAAAGGGAAAGACAATGTTGGAAGAAGTCTGCAGCTCTAGCCAGCAAGAGGAGGTGCAGAAAGGCTGCTGAGTAGCATGATTTCTCCTTTCATAAATTCTTTTTGGTATTACAAAATGTGTGTGTGTGTGCATGAGAATGTAGCCCATCTGTTTACTGATCAAAGTGTGATAGTTGTACATAAGCAAAATAGAGGGTAAAAAACTCAGAAAGCACTGAGTACAGTTGAATTAGGCATTTAATAATGTAAAGGGCTAAGCTAAAAGGTAAGAGCTCAGATCTACTGTAGATATAACAGTACATAACCCTGAGGGTGGTAGCCAATATTTTCCATTAATGAGAAGCAAAACTAATAGGTTAAGAACAAATTCACACTATGATTTAGAACTTTAAATCCCAAATCTGCTTATTTAAAAACACATATATCTACCTTTCAAACATACAGATTTAAAAACAAAAGCAATTCTATAAATAATGCAAAAGCGTATCTAACAGTATATTTCCCTACTAAAACAACATTAAAAACAAATTAGGAGATGTCTCAGAAAATTCCTACTTCTTGCAAGTGGGTAGAGCAATATTATTACACCTCAATCATGACTAGGAGATAAGCACCGCCCTGCAAAGCCATGGGTACAAAAGACAGGGAACACACCTTGTCTCCTGTAGTACTGTATTGGGTTTATGTGGCAAGGGTTTGGTAATGGAGGGCTGCATGGGTGGCCTCTCTGAGAAGAATCTAGCACCTGCCCAATGTCAGATTAGAGCCAGCTCAAGTCAGCTCCAAAAGGACCTGACACTGACCACAGCCAAGCCAGTGTGTAACTGCAGCAGGAGGGCAGGAGGTTCTCCAGGCACAGAGCAGCAGTTCCCCTGTGGCCTGTGGAGAGGCCCCTGGTGGAGCAGGCTGTCCCCCTGCAGCCCATGGGTCCCACATGGAGCAGATCTCCATGCTGCAGCCTGTGGAGGAGCCCACAGTGGAGCAGGTGGTTGTGGCCTGGAGGAGGCTGCAGCCCATGGAGAGCCCCGCAGGAGCAGGACCTGGGCCGGAGCTGCAGCCCATGGAGAGGAGCCCACACAGGAGCAGGAGGTCTCCGGGGAGCTGCCGCTTGTGGGCGACCCGTGCTGGAGCAATTTGCTCCTGATGGATGGACCCCGTGGTATGGAGCCATGTGGGAGCAGTTCTTGAAGAGCTGCTGCCTGTGGGCAGCCCCAAAAGGCTCAGTTTGGGAAGGACGGCATCCTGTGGGAGGGACCCCACGTGGAGCAGGGGCAGAATGAGACTGTGAAGGAGTGGCTGAGACAAAGCATTAGGGACTGACCGCAGTCCCCATTCCCCATTCCACTGTACTGCCAAGGGGGAGGACATAGAAGAGGGTGGATGGGGGAGAAGCTGTTTTTAGTTTTTATTTATTTATTTGTGTGTGTGTGTTTGTTTCTCACTGCTCTTGCTTGTTATTAATAGGTAATAAATCATGTTAATCTCCCTATTAAGTCTGTTTTGCTCATGATAATAATTGACGAGTGATCTCCCTGTCCTTATTTCAACCCTTTCCATTGCATTTTCTCCCCCTTTCCCTTTGAGGAAGGGGAGTGAGAGAGTTGTGGTGGAGCTTAGCTGCACAGCTGGTTAAAACCACTACAGGTACACAGTTGGCCTAACCCACCGATGAATGTTGCTTGGGCTAACATTTGTGATTCAGGCATGATAGTAGGTTCTGCCTAGTTGAAATTCATAAATAATATCTCCAAAAAGTATCAGAAGGAATCTTCTTGGCAGTTCTAGCATTCGCTTTGTCAGTGTAAAATAGGCATCGAACTGTGAAGTATGGGGTTACAAAATTTCTAATATTCTCTGTGCCTGTTCTGTCTGTTCTGTACTTTTAAATTTCTAAGCACCACCAGCTGATCTGCTGACTTTGGGTCAAGGTTCAGCTGTATGCACTTTTTTTTTTTTTTTTTTTTTTTCTTCACTACACAGCTTTAGTTCATGTGCAGGTAACTGTCTATCTTATGTGCTGAGTTATACTTAAGTCCCATGGAGAAACTATATGCAGTTTCTAAATCTATGACTGTGTAACAGCACATGTTCTGTCCTACCTCTATACTAAATAGGAAACTGAAGTCCTTTTGCCTTTGAAGAATACTGTACTTCAGCATTACAGTCAAGGAAAATACTTTAGTAGAGAAGATAGATCTGGCAAGACAAAACAGTACTTAAATGATCATTAGGTGTGTGATCAGGGATCTCTTGCTATGGCCCATGCAAATACAAGTCCCTTATATTGTGTGTGCAATTTTAATCATCTCCCCAGGTCCCCACTCCCATAGCTGCCCAAAGTGCTTGTTGTTAATTAGGTCATCCTTCCGAGTTTTCTTTCCAGTAATTTTCATCTGATCTGCTGAACTTCTCTAAATGTGCTAATATGTGACTAATGTACCAGTTACAAGCTGCAGCAATCAAATCCTCAACCCAAGCAAGAGAGACAAAGCTTACTGTTCACTTCCTTATTTACTCCTTGAGAGATGCAAAAATACCACCTTGCTGCTTTTCAAGTTTAGGCACTTATTTTTCTGCACATCTTCTTAGCTTTTTAAGTGTCTTCCAGTTGAGGTAGGCATTGACACTAATCAGACTAAGGCTTAGACCAAGAAACATGAGGACTGAATTGACAGGGAAACTTAGCTTTGGCATTTCTTGATTTCTGAATTTGCAGTTCTTTTATCTTGTTGTTGTTGCTTGTTTAACATTTTTGAATATACTTATTATTATTGTTATTATTAAAATTATTTGTTTTCTGTCTTAATAGACTCATCTGCTGCAGCTACTGCATCTGTTAGTTGCCCTTGATAACAATACCTGGTTCCCAGGTGTGTATTTGCATAGTGAGTGATCTGATATCACTTTACTGAAGCCAGTTTACACTAGCTGAGAGTCTGGCCTACTACTGGTAATTAGGAATGGACTCATTTATTTGCTCTGGCCTTCCTTTTCTTAATAGTACCCCTGGTTCGTAGTACTAATGTACCATCTCAAAACCTGCTGAAGCAGAAAAGTTTAATCAAAAACACTTTTGCTTACACGCTTCTGCTTCTTGCTAGTGACATATATCCGTAACCTCCTCTACAGGATGTTCAATGTTATGCTTATAGTACCTGGATAAAAGTGTTTTAAGCTTTTCTCTGTAGAAAATGATCATGCTCCATATTTGCTAATAAATCTTACTTATCCTAGGGGTTGCATATTAAAACCAAGCAGTAAAAGAGTAAAGGATGAAGAAAAGGATGAGAAGAATGGGAAGCAAAATCAACAGGATCTTCCACATGAGAAGATCCTGTTGATCCTGAAGAATGGGAAACAAAATCAACAGGATCTTCCACATCCTCTTCTTTTCCTAAAGGAAAGGAAGAGGATGTGGAAGAGTGTGGTTGTATCAAGAGCAAGGTGAAAAAAAGACAAAAAGAAGAGAGGAATGAATAAAAGTATATTTATTGTGCTACTGTTTTTTTTTTTTTTTTTTTTTTTTTTTTCCCCATAAAGGAATAATATTTAAAGCTCAGGAATGAATATGTTTTAAAGATTATGAAATTAATGTCAGAATGGAGATTTATGTATTTAGTACAATGTTCTTCTACCCTGGGAGTTGAAAATGTAGAGTGATTATTAGCTAGGTTTCTGTTTTTGTTGAGCAGGTATCTCTTCTATTATTACTCTGTTCCACTATATGATCATATTTCTTTGCATAATTTAGATCTGATATATGCAAGTGCCTCCATTTTGAACAGACCATATGGAGAACTCCATGAGTGCCCAGGGAACAAGAAGTATGCAATGATTAACCATGGTTTTTGTTATTTGTTGAGCAGATGAAAAGAGCTGTGAAATAAAAGGCGTTTCACGATGGTTTCCATGTCCTTGTGCTGTCCTTTGTGTGGTTGTGCTGCACTAAGAGGAAAAAAAGGCTGGTTTTAATATAGCAAAGGAAATTGCATACCCATTCAAAGCATCCAAAGTCAGAAACAAAGGAAAAGAAAGCACTGGAATAGAATGCACTGATCTATATAATAGGTCAGTGATGATGAACTAAAGGAGAAAAATATACATATTCACATGTATATGCTTGCTTACAGATACAGGATTATGAATAAACAGATAAAGTGAGGAAAAATTGTCAGAGGGAAGAGATTAAGAAGATGTCTAATCAATCATTTCATAAGAGAAAAAACTATTAAACAATTCCTAAAACTTCTTAAAAATTCTAATATCTATAAAATTTTTAATCTCTGTTTAGTTCAGAACTTAAATAAAATACATTTTTTTTTCCTTCAGAAAAGAGAAATAAAGCATGATAAGATTTTTACTTCACATAATATAATTCGGTTTAACATAATCGAATGTGTCTATAGGACCTACATTTTAGAGGATTTAGGTGCTAGTATTTTTAAGTTGGAATATTAATGTGACAACAGAAAGTCTAGCATCAGATAATCTCCAAAGAATTCATGGGTCATATCTGGCCTTACACAATGTAGTAAAAAAGAAGAACAATATAGGCCCTTCTTTGGGAGTAGCTTAAAAGACCAAAAACTGGGTAGACACACAGTTATGAACATATTATACAGTTTTTGGTATGTTGAGCAGATGCCAAGCTCTGCTGACCTGACTCTGTAATCAGTGTCCCCATCAGTGCTGTGTTATGCCCAAACCACTTATTGCAGTAGTACAGATGCAGAGCTAATACCATAATGATACATCCATATGCATTAAGAACTCAGACAAATCAATCTGATGCAGAATAGATTACTTTTCTTTCTTGGATGTAGTTATTGCACTGTATTATGTCATCTACATATGACCTATGTAGCCTATTGCTGTTACTACTATACAGAATCTTTGGCTGATGCAATGCATCTCTTGGATTAATAGAAAATATAATCAGATGGTACATAGACAGTGAGTGAGGTAAAAGAAATTATACAGGTTAATTTAGAAATTGAAGAGTGAAGAGAGAGAGTGCTGGAAAGACTGTAGCCATTCATTATATCTGATAACATTATTTGAAAGAAGAAATTCTGCTTTTGTTAACAGAAGAGAACAAGAATAAGGATAAATGGTCATTCATAGCAGAATGAGAAATTAAGTGTTTGTTGTCCTAGAACTTACTCTTTGGACAGAGACTCAGTACATTATTTATTTATTTTTTAATAATATACAATTAGTAGTTGAATACTGAAATAGTGGAGAAAATAATATTTAGGTTCATTAAGACTTCAGAGGTCTGTAGGAAAGAATTGTGCCTGACACAGAACATGAGGGTTAATATATTTCAGAACTCATTTCATAGGGAAAAGTGCAAAGCAAAGTGCAAAATGCAAAGCAATAGGCTATGAAATGGTTGCAGCCTCTGAAATGTGATGTATACTGTGTCTGAGGGAACACCTTGGAAGCTTGAAAACTTGTGACCCTGACCCAGGATTATTTCTATTTTCACCTGCTAACTACATGTAGTAATGGAGTGCATCTCCAGAATTAAGAGGTAAATCTTAATTCTCTTAATCTTAAAGATTAAGAGAATTAAGAATTCTCTTAGAATTAAGAATTAAGAGGTAAATCTTAAATCTCTTGATTTACCTCTTAAGGGTAAGCAGTAACATGCAAAAATCTTGCTGTCGTCCACACCTTATTTCTGGGTAAAATTCTTGACTTCCTGCCAGTCCAGTGTCACAGCTTTGCTCTATTCTGCCTTTCCTAGTATTCCTTTCCTGGGAAAGTCCTTGGGCTTCTCTCTCAAAATAAATGGTGATTTCTCCATTTACTGAATTGAAAAATAAACCCAACCCCCAAGAACAATCCAACATAAGAACATCCTGCCAGATTTGGCTTTTTGAAAAGGTATAGATGCCCACAACAGGAAACTTTTAGGCAAGTGCAAAGTGCTCCCCAGGGAACCACATCAAATTCCCCGGGGAGCTTTGTAGTCTATCCAGTTCATTAGTGAGTTTCAGGGGCCATCTGAGATGTTAAGGTGTTAAACAAACATTTCAGAAATATAATTTTGGGATGTGATGCAAGGAGTTTATCTTATGATTATTGTCAAAGTCCTTTTCTTAAATCATTTTTTAAATCAGTTATTAGAATTTCATCCAGTGTCTCTGCACACCTTTGCACCTCATAAACTTAGTTTATGATAGATATTTAGGCTTTAGATATTTAAGGATGATGATGAAATTAAAAAAAAAAAAAAACAGCAAGAGGAAAGAGATTTTATATTTGACAGCTATATTAAATAGTTTGGTATAGTCTTTATGGAAATGTTTTTGATTGTTCTTCCTTTCTATATGTGAGGTCACAGTGCATCATGTTCTAGTAGGCTTAAATATAGGGCACATATCAAAAAGACTGGAAAATGCTGTTCTCAGAAACTGATTACAGCTCTTAACAATTTTAACTGAGACCACAGAAGAATGAAGAGATCCATAAATGCTAACAGAGCAATACCACAATTCATCTAATATGACATAAACTCTAGCCTTAATTTGTCAGTCTTAGTAAAGAAATCTTTATTTCCTCTCCAAGCCCAACATTTACATTCTTTAAAGACAAGACTAGTAAAATCTGTGACATTCTGACAACTGCTCAACTGTCTGTACTGAAAATCTTTCTGTTTGAGAGACTTTATGATAAGAATCATATGTTTAATAGTAAATTTGTCAGTGAAGTGGCATAATACTGCTTACATCTTGTGTTTTTGAATATTTATCGCTCATGTGGATTACCATTCAGAGTAATCAATTGAAATAAAATTTATTTCCCAGCCAAAACTTTTGCAATTGCTTTAAATAAAAATGACGCAAGCATATCTATGGTACCTATACAGATAAGAATTTTGTGGTAACATTACTATCTCTCATCTAACACTGCAAATTTAATATTTATGTTTAGATGATTACAATCTATTATTATTATCATCACTAATTGTTATTAATAATAATTATCTATAATAAAGAATTATTATTATTATCTTCATCCCTTTTTAAAGATTTTTAAAATAGATAAATGCTTACATATATATTGATACAAAACCCTACATTTGGTGAGACAAACCCTGTCTATAATGAATGTAGACATAGTCTAAATACCAGTTGGCTAAGACATAATAAAAGACATTGCTATTTCTTGTAAAAACAGGTAATTTTCGCCTGCTGAAAGACCAGCCCAGTATCTTGAGACCTGTATCTTAAGAAAATATACTTTCACATACAGTCGTATTATAGGATGGGGAAGTGAAGAACCATTTGAAGAAGTATATAGACTGTATTCCAGGTGTTCATTATGTATTCCAAAATACAACAATGCTTAAAGTACACTATTAAAAGTTGTACATAGTTAAACTAGTGAGCTTCCCTTTTCTCCTTCTCCTTATGAATGAATATATTTATATAATATATAATATATACTATATATACTATAATATAGTACATATATATACAATAATATATATATATACTATATTATATATATATATAGTATATATACTATATATATACTATACTATACTATATAGTATATAGTATATACTATATATATACTATATATATACTATATAGTATATACTATATAGTATATACTATATACTATATATATACTATATATATATATACTATATATATATATTATATATATATAGTATATATATATATATATATATATACTATAATATATATATATATATAATATAATATAGTATATATTCAGCTCCGTCTGTCTGTCTTGCCGAGGCGATCAGCTCTGGGGCAGATGTGCTCTGCAGCGGAGTGGGGGATCGGACAGGCAGGGCTAATTTTTCCGGCATGGAGCCCACTTGAGGGAGCCAGCAGGACCCGGCAGCCCTCGCGAGGGAGGTGAACGAGGCGAGAACGAGGCGTATGAGCCAGAAGGGCCCCCTCACCAGCCGTTCAAAAGCTGCCCCTAGGGAGCGCAAGCGACCAGGATGGGCAAACAGCGCGTGGCACGTTAGAAAGGAGTGGCACGGCAGTTCGCGCAGGCAGGGCAGAGCAGAGTGTTCTCCCCCGCCCATACGAACGCCTCCTCTAATGGCGGTCTACTGCTAGCTCAGCTGCGATGGTGTACACCAGGCACAGTGCGCTCTCCAGGAAGTCTGTACACACCCAGACCAACTGCCCGCTCAAAACCGTGGCATTTCAGGTCTCCAGGTGCAGGGAGTGCCTGAGCCTGTTGCTACCATCTGTGGGGGGGTAGAGAGACTGTGTGAGTGAGGATGACCCGGTCTGCCTCGTGGCAGAACTCAAGGAGGAGGTCGAGAGGTTGAGGGATATCAGGGAGTGTGAGCGGTAGATAGACTTGTGGAGCAACTCCCTGCGTGGCCTAAAGGACAGGTGCCGGGATGAGACACCCCAAAGGGGGGTGGACCCCCTGCCCTGCGGCTCTCGGGCAGGGGGAGGGGACCTAGGAGTTGAGAAGGAATGGAAACAGGTCCCCGCTTGACATCGCAGGCGATACCCCCTCCACCGGCCCCACCTTTCCAGGTGCCCTTATGCAACAGGTTTGAGGCCCTTAGATTGAGACAAAGGCCGCTGAGGAAGAGGTAGAAAGTCTACCCAGGAGGATGTCTAGGGCAAGGAAGTTGACTCCGTGCTTCAGGACTGCCTCCACCAGGACAGAAAGAAGGGTGATTCCTGTGGGTGACTCCCTTCTCAGGGGAACAGAGGGACCTATTTGTCGGCCTGACCCTGCCCGTAGGGAATTCAGCTGCCTCCCTGGGGACAGGGACATTGCCAGAAAGCTTCCCAACCTGGTTCACCCCTCTGACTATTATCCCCTTTTAATAGTCCAGGCTGTCAGTGATGACATTGAAGAGAGAAGCCTGAAGACCATCAAACGGGACTTTAGGGGACTGGGACAGTCTGACTTTGAACTGTTCAGGACACTGGTTGGTAGAGTCCCCTGGGAGGTGGTTCTGAAGGACAGAGGAGTCCAGGAAGGCTGGGCGCTATTCAAGAAGGAAATCTTAATGGCACGGGAGCAGTCTGTCCCCATGTGCCCAAAGACGAGCCGGCAGGGAAGAAGACTGGCCTGGCTGAACAGAGAATTGTGGCTCGAGCTTAGGAGAAAAAAGAGTGTTTACAGTCTTTGGAAAAGAGGGCAGGCCACGTGGGAGGACTATAAGGATATTGTGAGGCAGTGCAGGGACAAAATTAGGAAGGCCAAAGCTCATCTGGAGCTCAATCTGGCGACTGCCATCAAAGACAACAAAAAATGATTTTACAAATACATTAATGCAGGATGGAGGACTAAGGAGAATCTCCAGCCTTTACTGGATGCGGGGAGGAACTTAGTTACAAAAGATGAGGAAAAGGCGGAGGTGCTTAATGCCTTCTTTGCCTCAGTCTTTAGCGGCAAAATCAGCTGCTCTCTGGATACCCAGTACCCTGAACTGGTGGAAGGGGATGGGGAGCAGAATGTGGCCATCACTATCCATGAGGAAATGGCTGGCAACCTGTTACGGCACTTGGATGTATGCAAGTCGATGGGGCCAGATGGGATCCACCCGAGGATACTGAGAGAACTGGCGGAGGAGCTGGCCAAACCGCTTACCATCATTTATCAACAGTCCTGGCTATCGGGGGAGGTCCCAGTTGACTGGCAGCTAGCAAACATGATGCCCATCTACAAGAAGGGCTGGAGGGCAGACCCGGGAAACTATAGGCCTGTCAGGTTGACCTCAGTGCCAGGGAAACTCATGGAGCAGATTATCATGAGTGTCATCATGCGGCAATTACAGGGCAACCGGGTGATCAGGCCCAGTCAGCATGGCTTTATGAAAGGCAGGTCCTGCTTGATGAACCTGATCTCCTTCTATGACAAAGTGATGCGCTTGGTGGATGAGGGAAAGGCTGTGGATGTGGTCTACCTTGACTTCAGCAAGGCTTTTGACACCGTTTCCCACAGCATTCTTCTCGAGAGACTGTCTGCTCTTGGCTTGGACTGGCGTACGCTTCGTTGGGTTAAAAAACTGGCTGGATAGCTGGGCCCAAAAAGTCGTGGTGAATGGAGTCAAATCCAGCTGGAGGCCTGTCACTAGTGGCGTTCCCTAGGGCTTGGTACTGGGGCCGGTCCTCTTCAATATTGTAGTGGGTAATTAATGTGGTAAGATTTTGGTAGCAGGGGGGCCATTGGGGTGGTTTCTGTGAGAAAGGATCTAGAAGCTGCCCCATATTTGGGAAGGGCCCCACTGCTGACCAGAGCTGAGCCAATAAGCGATGTTGTTATGTGCCTCTATGAGAGCATATTTAAGAGAGGAAAAAAAATGCTGTGCCACACAGCAGCTGGGAGAGTGAGAGAAGTGAGGAACAGCCTTGAAGGTGCCAAGTTCAGTGAATAATGAGGGGGAGAGGTGCTCCAGGCACTGGAGCAGAAGTCCCCTGCGGTCTGTGGTGAGGACCATGGTGAAGCAGGATGTCCCCCTGCAGCCCATGGAGTACCCCGGTGGAGTAGGGTTCCATGCTGCAGCCCGTGGAGGAGACCAGGTGGACCTGCACTGACAGAGGCTGCCACCTGTGGAAGACTCCTGCCGGAGCAGATTCTGGGCCGGACCTGTAGCCCGTGGAGAGGAGACCATGCAGGAGTAAGTGACCTAGCAGAAGCTGCTGCCCGTGGGGGACCCAGGTTGGGGCAGTTTTCTCCTGAGCAATAACCCCAAGCAGAGCTACAGGCTGGGAGATGAGTGGTTGGAAAGCTGCCAGGCAGAGAAAGACCTGGGAATATTGGTGGATAGTCAGCTGAATAAGAGCCAGCAGTGTGCTCAGGTGGGCAAGAAGGCCAACAGCATCCTGGCTTGTATAAGAATCAGTGTGACCAGCAGGGCTAGGGAAGTGATTGCCCCCCTGTACTCGGCTCTGGTGAGGCCGCACCTCAAGTACTGTGTTCAGTTTTGGGCCCCTTGCTACAAGAAGGACATTGAGGTGCTTGAAAGAGTCCAGAGAAGAGCAACAAAGCTGGTGAGGGGTCTGGAGAACAAGTCCTATGAGGAGCAGCTGAGGGAGCTGGGTTTGTTCAGCCTGGAGAAGAGGAGGCTCAGGGGTGACCTTATTGCTCTTTATAAGTACATTACAGGAGGCTGTAGCGAGATGAGGGTTGGTCTATTCTCCCATGTCCCTGGTGACAGGATGAGGGGGAACAGGCTAAAGTTGTGCCAGGGTTGTTTTAGGTTGGATATTAGGAAGAACTTCTTAACTGAGAGGGTTGTGAGGCATTAGAATGGGCTGCCCAGGGAAGTGGTGGAGTCACCATCCCTGGATGTCTTTAAAAGACATTTAGATGTTGAACTTAGTCATACGGTTTAGTGGAGGACTTGTTAGTGTTAGGTCAGAGGTTGGACTCGATGATCTTGAGGTCTCTTCCAACCTAGACAATTCTGTGATTCTGTGATTATATATAACTATATAACAATATAGATAACTATATAACAACATAGATAACTATATAAATATAACTATATATTAATATATAACTATTATATATTTTATACATTATATATTTTATACATATTGCAGCCCAGAAGGCCAACTGCATCCTGGGCTGCACAAAAGAGATGCAACCAACAGGTTGAGGGAGGTGATTATCCCCCCATACTCTGCCCTTGTGACACCCCACATGGAGTACCAAGTCCAGGTTTGGGGCCTGCAGCGTAAGAAAGATGTGGACCTGTTAGAGCTAGTCCAGAGGAGGGCCACAAAGATGATCAAGGGGCTGGAGCACCTCTCATATGAAGAAAGGCTGAGGGAGCTGGGGATATTAAGCCTGGAAAAGAGAAGGCTCCAGGAAGAACTCATTGTAGCCTTTCGATACTTAAAGGGGTCTTATAAAAAAGGTGGAGAATGACTCTTTACTCGGGTAGATACTGATAGGGCAAGGGAAAATTCCTCACTGTAAGTGTAGTGAGGCACTGGAACAGGTTGCCAAGAGAAGTTGTAGATGACCCATCCATGGAAATGTTCAAGACCAGGCTGGATGGGGCCTTGGCCAACCAGATCTAGTGGGTGGCGTCCCTGCCTATGGCAGGGGGGTTGGAGTTAGATGTTCTTTAAGGTCCCTTCCAACCTGAGACATTCTATTTTATATATATAATTAATAAAAATATATATTTAAATTGTAATAAACTCTAGTAAAGCATTTCAAAATATCCTTCTTAAATATTTTTCAAAGACTGTCAGGTCTTCATTCTTCAAATGTTGCTACTGAAGTGGAAACGCTTGCTTCAAGGAGACAGAAAACATCTGACACTATATTCTGTAGTGCATGTACCACAAAGCATCCATAGAACTCCATCAAAGATAATTTGGTGGGTATGTTTACAATATTTTTGTCTAAATTCAATTTGTGTAATCATTTAAGAAGCTAATAACTTTAAAGGGAATGTGAGACATCCCTGTGAGAGAGACCAAAGCAAGAATACTGCTATGTATGCAGAAACAGGTCACCAACTCAAGCACCTGAAGTGTTCATTCTGAGAATATCTTATAAAAGTATTAAGATACTAAAAGTGGTATTTATTAGAAAGTTAATCCTGTCAAGCCTCTGAATGCATCTTGCTTCTTCAATATTCTGTCCTCAAGAATACTACAGAGAGGTACTTATGTTTTCTCTGAACTGAAATTCACCTTTTATTATTTTTATTATTGTTGTATTCTCACTCTTCCCCTGATTAACCATCAGTCTTTTGTACATTTTGTTCATTTCATTTCCACAGAAAATAGGAAAACAATATCTTCAACAAGACAATGATGAAGAGGGAAAAAAATCACACCACAATTTCAAGATAAAAATACCTACTATAACATGATGTTAACAATGTTTTTTTTGTTTGTTTGTTTCGTTTAAATTTAATTTTATTTATTTTTTTATTTCCAAAAGGGTTACCAAGACTTTCATTTTAAGGACATGTTGAAGTACTACTATAACTGCAGGCGCTTCTGGCTTTGCCTCTTGAACTGTTTTAAAAGAGGATTCATGGAGAGCTGTTAGCTGCCTACTGTTAGCAGCAAGAAAACATACAAACTGGAACCTGGGACTCTCCGTTCCTTGTAGCATCCCATAGATACTGGAATATAAGATCATACTTCTATGCTTTCTTTCTCAAAGTCCTTAAAGAAATAAGCATGCAGGCCTTTTAAAGAACCATTTCCCATTCTTATGTATGCAGCATTTGATGTCATTCCTTTGTGCAAATAATATGATAATGTCTCTACCTTTGGGAGACAAAATTCTAATAGCTGAAGGGAAATACTGTCTCTCAAAGGAGCAGATACAAAATCAGTTCTGGTGTAAATAGATGCAACCGGTTGTTTTCAATAGAGTTGTATCAATTTGGAGCTAAATTAGGTCTATGACTGGTCCAACACTATAATCTTCAGCCAAAATTGCCATTATTATAATCAAAGTTTGTAGGATATTAAAAAAAAAAAGGGGGGGGAGAGGGAGAAGAGGGGGAGGGAGGGAGAGATAACTCAGAGAGCCTCGTGACCCGTTTGCCCTTCAATGGGAAATGGAGAGTGTTTTTCTCTTTGATCACAAGGTCAGGAAGTATTTCTGCCACTTGACACAACATAAGAATACAAACAATGAGACAAATCTGTAACTGATGTAAGTACAAATTCAATTGCACCACATCTGAGTTTAGCCTCTGAGGTGGTTTTACCAAGCTGGGCAGCTGAGCTCCACCACCACTGCTCTCTCACTCCCCTTCCTCAAAGGGAAAGGGGGAGAAAATGCAATAGAAAGAGCTCAGGGGTCGAGATGAGGACTGAGACATAACTCATCAATTATTGACACAAGCAAAACAGACTCAGCATACGGAGATTAATATAATTTATTAGCTATTACTAACAATAAGTGAGAAATTAAAACCAAGCTAAAAACAGCTTCTCCCCCATCCACCCTCTTCTATGTCCTCCCCCTTGGCAGTACAGTGGAATGGGGAATGGGGACTGCGGTCAGTCCCTAATGCTTTGTCTCAGCCACTCCTTCACAGTCTCATTCTGCCCCTGCTCCACGTGGGGTCCCTCCCACAGGATGCCGTCCTTCCCAAACTGAGCCTTTTGGGGCTGCCCACAGGCAGCAGCTCTTCAAGAACTGCTCCCACATGGCTCCATACCACGGGGTCCATCCATCAGGAGCAAATTGCTCCAGCACGGGTCGCCCACAAGCGGCAGCTCCCCGGAGACCTCCTGCTCCTGTGTGGGCTCCTCTCCATGGGCTGCAGCTCCGGCCCAGGTCCTGCTCCTGCGGGGCTCTCCATGGGCTGCAGCCTCCTCCAGGCCACAACCACCTGCTCCACTGTGGGCTCCTCCACAGGCTGCAGCATGGAGATCTGCTCCATGTGGGACCCATGGGCTGCAGGGGGACAGCCTGCTCCACCAGGGGCCTCTCCACAGGCCACAGGGGAACTGCTGCTCTGTGCCTGGAGAACCTCCTGCCCTCCTGCTGGAATTATATTACCTTTTTTTTTTTTTTTTTTTTTTTTTTTTTTTTTTTTTTTTTTTTTCCAAGAAAATGCATATAAAAACCTGTTATGTATACTTCAGGGTATCATACTGCATCGTTGTTGTTAATTCTCATGTTTTGTTCTAGGTCTCTTTCTTCCCCTTCCCCCCCAAACCCCTCCCCCCTTTTTTTTTCTTTGAAACTCCAGCTACAGAGATGTGTCTTGTCCTCTTGGTTCTAATGTGTCAAAACATGGCCTCAGTGAACTCTAAAATCAATAGAAAGAGCTAAAATATTTTAAAAATATAATTTAAAAATGCATAGGTTTTAAAAATTCTTCTCCTCCTTCTTTCTTCTCCTTCTTCTTCTTTTCTAATAATAAATAAATAAATAAAAGCCAGACCTGAGATTATTAAAGACTTGTAATTGGTAAAAATTCTCTGCCCACAGCTGCCAGGTTGAAAAGGCTTTTTTACCCATGACTGGAAGATACTGAGAGAGCAAAAAATGGGCATGCAGTTTCCCACTTGGCTTTCTATGCATTATTTATAGATGACAGAAGCATTAGAGAAGTCCAGGCAATCAGACTGTGTAAGACTTTCAGTGAACAATTCCATTTAGAATGTTGTTTCAGGGAGATAGATAATGTAATTAATATAGTTTGGAGGTGAGAAATCTCATGCACTGCATCTGGAAGTTTCTCTTCAGGAAATCCTGGTAGCTTGCTGATGCTGTCAAGCAGGGTAACATACCTCTCCTGTGAAAGAAAGCATATCACTGCATCAGCAGAACCAGAAAATGACAAAATATACACAATGTGGAGAATGAATGCCAATGTCTTTGCACCAAGAAAACACACTCACATAAGAAAAATAAATCTAAATCAGTTGGAAGCTTGTAAAACAGTTGAGCCAAGAAGATGTTCCATTGGTTCTCTAAATATGTAAATCACTTTGAATAAGTGAGAAGTATTGGTATTAGGCACAATAAATTGCACAACAAACAAACAAACAAACAAAAAAGCACACACACATACCTAGACAAGGTAGTAGTTTTCCCCTCTGCTTCCCCTTGTAGCTCTCTGTCAACAGTGAAAAAGCAAGGTATATTGGGGGCAAATATATTAATTTACAGAATAAATAAAATCTTTCATTTATAATCCTGAATATTCAAAATACTTAAAAGAAAATCATCTGTTTCTAACTCATGTTTTACTGTTGACTTTTCTGCCTTTCATTTTCAAGCTTACATTTTCAAGCTTTTACTTTTAGCTATGAAGCCAGAAACTTTAATAACTTAACTGTAAGGAAGCCTTAAAGACTTGAAAAAAAAATCAAAACAAGAATACTTTGCTCAAGGACCAATGTCTCACTTCCTTCAAAACAAAACAACCTTGTCCACTTCTGAGCTCAACTAAAACTAAACAAATGCTCTGTGCATAGAGTTTTTCATCTGTGGAAATTACATAAAAGTAACTATATGATAGCTGCTTGTGCAGATGTCTCTGATGAGTATAGAAGTGGGGTAAGTCAGGGATAATAGTTTTTAGAAACAGCTAAACATTTTGTGCTTGCAGTATTGTTTTAAAGCCAGTACTATTATTGGTCTGTACAGCTAATCCGTAAATGTTAAACAGGCACTGCCTCACTCACTTGACTCAAGTAAAACTGACTCAAGTTTTACTTGAGCACAGATGATGAAGGGGGAAGAAAGTCAACAAAAGTTGTCAGGATCCTGCAAGTGAAATAGTTGTCAGTGAGAACTAAGGGTATACATGATCTGGTGGTTTAAAGCAAAGCCAGACTGAGTTACTTGTGGGCAATGAAAAATAATTTTCCCTGTAAGTTTCAAATAACTACATTTAAAAAATAATCTCCTTATCCTTTAAAACTGTAGGGATGATTAATTTTTTGATTAAAACCAGTCATAGGTGTGGTTAATCTGAAAAGCATGTGTTTCAAAATTTGAAAATACAACTTTGCAAATTAATTCAAATGAAGGAAAAATATTTTTACATCCTTATATGAAGATAAAGAGGTGAGAACAAACTGTTGGAAGTCTCTGTCAAAAGGATGCTTCTTTCTTTATCAATTACTATTAACAAATGTGCTTGCTGCTGGTTGCCATAAAAATAGCTAGAAATAGCTGCCTACTGTCCTACTTTGGGACTACAGGAGTGTGTCTCTAAATGATTTCTAAAACATAACAAAAAAATAAGAAGTCATATTTTAAAGAGAGGTTCTTGTTTTTAAGAAATTGAAAATAATTGCAGATCATTTTCTAAGTAAAATTAGGCCTGCTTACTATATGGTTACTACAGTATTATCTTTCAATCTGCTGATTTGAATAGAGGGACTTGCAGAAATGATTAACTAATGTAATTTCTTTCATGCTTTAAAGACTGCTTTAACTTCCTGTGCAGCAAAATGAGAAATCCCTTATTGCTCTGCTTATCCACATCTTTCAAAAACCGAAGGGATTAAAAATAAATAAATAAAATGAAAGGGTAAATGAAATAACAAGTTGTTTTAAGTAGCAATCTTACATTTCAGAGTGAGTCTCTAATACAAAATATAGTCATTTTAGTAATAATGGTAATTGTATTTAATAATGCTTAACTTACATATTATGCTTTCAGACTGTATTCATCTTGCTTAAACATATTCAGAGCTCTCTTGTAACAATTCTAGTTTGTTATGACCAAAAGATGGCAGCACTCCATGCAGTTTACATTGCCTTCCACTATTCTTTCTATTCACCGCTCTCTCTGCAAATTCCATTTTATAATTTATAATTAAGTTTTCCTAGGCAAACAAATATTATTTAGAAATCTTTCAAATGAGACCATATCATTCCCAGTTTTGGAAAGGTTAATTTGGTTTTGGAAGGCTTAAAAATAAATTCCTTTAAGTTTAGTTCCCTTAGGATAGTTTCAGTGTAGTCAACCATCAGTATACAATAAATAGAAATGATAAATTCCAACGTGAAGTGTGTTTTAGGGAAACACATCCTTCTGTTCCATGGACTTTAACACCTGAGAATTTATATCATACATGTATATGTCTCCTGACTAATACCAGCACCTTGATGTAAACACCTAAATTCACTGTATATTCCTATTCCTCCTGTGGCCAGAGTTGCTCAGAATTATATAATGCCTGTACACTGTTGTACCCACAGTGGCCTGAATCCACATTGCTCTGTGATATTGAATATATAACATGGTGGTTCTTCCTCAGTGATAATCTAATTTGATGGGGGCAGATGCTCAGTGCCTATGTGGCCTTGACCATGACATTAAGAAGGGAGCTGCTGACTTCAAAATATATACCCAGTTATTTGGAAATTAGGTAAGAGCAGTCATAGGTGTGTACAGAATGATCATTAAGAAAACTGGATCTCTATTTGAATTTCAAAGGTGAAACTAAGAACTGAACTGCTCTATCAAATCAAAGAGGGAGGGGGAGGGGAGGAAGATGAAGGAAAACAAATAAACAAACAAAAACCACAAGACTTGACTGTTCAAAAAAAGGAATATAAGTGGCTAAGAAATGAACAGCGCAAATTCTGGAGAAAATAAGTGGTTGAGCTAAGAAATGAACAACAAAAAATCTACATGTTCACTGTAACAAGTGGCAAAGACTCCATGAATATTGTGATCCTAAGCAAGGGGATAAAACAATAAAATAATTTCTTATATGAAGCCTTTGGCAGAAAAATTGAATGATTAGGCAGAAGGATTAGGCAGAGTTGTGGCCCCCACACAAAATTTTGAAAATATCCAAAGAATGAATAATAAATAATTATCTGTGGCCTACCTTATTCCCATTCCAAATAAATGGCACAGGCCGTTAAGAGAAGTCAAATGACTGAGAAGTCCAAGCATAGAACAGAATAAGCCCATCCAAGAGAATCCCAGAGGCAAGATGAAGACAGACCAATCTGGAACACAATTTATTGCAGAGGAGGGAATGGGAAGCAATGGAAAGCTGCAGAGGAGGAGTAACAAAAATGCATAAAAATGAACTTCATTGTAAAGAATAAGAGAAGTAGAGAAGCTTCAAAATAGATTTTTCAGATACATAATACTTGAAAGAATATTCATTAAAAATGTCTATGTGAGAGACTCTAGTAAGTGTAGAGCCACATCATTATTCTTTTTTATTTTTGTTTGCTCTTTTGTCACTTACATTTTCATACTGACTCTAATTAGACTCAAATCTAATTCTATCATATTCTGGTATTTAAGTTTATCTATAGATATAGTAGCTGATGATTTTCAGAACTACATTACTTTTTGCATTGAATGAGAATACTGGGATCCATCACATATAATTATTTCTTTCTCTTCCACTCTGTTATATGGATCTGATTTTATAAGGGATTTTTTTAACAGAAGGCAGTGCTGAAGAATGATGATTTACAGGCCTCTCCACTTCGAAGCTGGTTCCACTTAATAAGCTAACAAGTTTTTTGACCTTAAAAACTGTTGCACAGCTGACCTGAAATCCAAAGCCTTGGGAAGGGGAAGTAGAAAGAGGTTAACCATAAATATTCTGGGACCTTAGAGTATTTTAATATAATCTGTTTTGAGTAGTTCCTTTCCTGTCTGGACATTGCTGTGTTTCATTACATATTTTCTAGGGATAGAGAGCCTTGCAGGAAAGTAATAAAAGCACCTAATTACTTTTTTTTGTTGTTGTTTTTTTAATGTTGAAATAAATATTAACAACAAATCAATACAAATTAACAACTGAATTTTCCATTAGACTGTATAAAAATAGTATGAAGTAGAAAAACCAAAGTGTTGAAATGTTAATTTCTTTAGTAAGAGGTTTCTGAAAGTAGGAAAAGAAAATAATGAAAGAAACTGATGATAGAAAAATCTAAGGTACCTGAAATTTCTCACTGGCAGGAAGTTGCTTAATTTAACAAGATGGAACGGGTGGTAGATCTGATGATAATATCTAACAGTAGTTTAGTAAAATGGGTACTAGAATAAAACCTGAGACATTTTTGAGAAAATACAGTCCAGAAGAGATGGACTTAATAGAGCAAGATGCCCTTGAAATTATAGATCTTTACACGTGTTCTGGTTAAAAATGCCAACTGAGTGTTTGACTGAGCTAGAATGAATAGGACTATCAAAGAACCCGAATGTAAGGGTAAGACAAAAAACAAACAAACAAACAAAAAACAGCTGGACTTTTCAGGGTTTATATCCAGTTACATAACCTTGTGAGAAAGTGATCTTAATTGCCATTCTTAGTTATCCATGACTTGCTGTATCTTGCTGTAACTGTGATTCTGAAATGCTTAAAAATGATCTAAGAACAAAAAATTGGAGTTCTTTTTTAATAACAAATAGAATTATATTTTATTTTTATATGAAATATTTTCATTGTATTTCTATACCATATGAGGATAGCAGGTGACCTCATGACTGTAAAGGAAGAGAGTATCAGAGAACCAAATGAATCAGAAGAATGTTCCAGTCATGCTCCATGTAATAGTGGACATTAGCCGTGGGAGCAATTAGCTCTTATAATCCTTAACATTTACATTCTCAGATGTCCAGCATTTAAGAATAACAGCATGTGAAAAGAAACCAGAAAGCAGACTGTGATGAGAGAAATGAAAAAATCCGATCAATTTATGCAGCATTGCCTTACCATTATGTTGAATAAAGTGCAGTTTAATTTTTAATCAACTTTGAGTCCATGCTCTATTGTAACTCCGCACAAGATAAATGAAACAACTATTGTATTGCAAAGTGACCCTTTCTTGAAAAGACAATTGTGCTGTAAATCCTGAAGTATATGCCATGAAAGCCTACTTTTACTCCTGAATTCAGCCATTTCGAGTACCTCCTGTATCTAATATATCTTTTACCAATTTCCCCACAATAGTAACAGTAGTAGAAGTAGTAATCAGTAAACATAAATTATTGTGAAGATATTTAGATAGAAGATAGTAAAAGGATATAACAAATATTCATTAGCATAGGGCCTCTACTTACTTTTACATAATCTCTGCAAGATTGCCCACTTTATGCTACACATGATTTTGGTTTTCAAGTGTATCACTACAAAATAAATGTGTGCTATGATCTGTACACTGGTTTTCTCCAAACTGCCGTCACATATTTCAAATGCAGGTATTGGCAGTGCAAAGCTGTTTTTTGATTCTTCAGATTGTGAAATTCTCCCCTGTAGACACACAGAGTGAAAACAATGTTTCAGATTATTCATTTCTAAAGGAAAATAAAGACTTGAACCATCACATCACTTAGGATACTAGGGCTATAAAAAACTCTACCTGTGACAGTTCTTATAATGAAATCTTTACAGCTGATGACAGCACAACCTGTTTGTAATGTGCCCCAGAGTCTGGCCCATATCATATTTGGTACCTCTAAAAGCAACTACCACAGGGAAAGTGTAGCAGTGAAAGCAGACTGGAACAAACTGGATGCAGCCATAGAGCCACACAGAACCACTGAGTTTAGCCTTCATGCCACTAAGCAAGCCCTGTCTATTTTTGGAATTCCTCTCTTTTGGCTTACTTAGTAAAAATAGCAAACCATTTTTTGAAAACAAAACAAAAAACTGTTTAGAAACAAACTCCTCTCATAGGAAGCAGTGCATCTATTCTAGAATAAAACAGTATTTTTCCCAGCTGGCCAGGTTTTAAAAACCCACCTTAACTTTATTTCTGTTTTGCTTAACCTCACAAGAACAATATGGGCTCTTGTGACCAAAAGGCATGCTTGCTGTAATTCTCTAATAGTTTATGCAGGCTCTTCTGCTCCCTGCAGCTTCTTGGAATGCAGAAATGTGTTCGGTTATTTCTCTGAGCAACCATGATGCCACGACCACCTGCCTGCATTCTCTAAGTTAGCTGCTTGTAACAGTAGAATAATTTTAAGATGGCACTGTTAGCTTTTAAAGGCTTAAAAGAATGTTCTAAGGCAGGTCTATTTGAGGTCCTTCCTCTACAGCTGTGTTCATTTATTTTAGGAATTTTGGTGTTACCTGTTAAGTTAGAGCAGTGAAGGAATACGTTAGGTGTATTAAGTATGGAATTGAAAATAGTTTTCTCTCTGGCATTTTTCAGTTCCTGCTTGCCCTCTTAAAGGCTCTTAAAGTCTCATGTGCCCTCCTTTCTTTCACGAGACATGCCTGATATTCTTCTCACTATATACATAAAACTTACTGGGCACATTTTTATTTATTTATTTATTTATTTCCGTTTTCCTTTTACAGGAATATATTGAAATGGTAAACTTTCTTTCCAGTTCAAGTGACTGGAGTAATGCAGTGCAACTCCTCATATGGTGTGAAGCCTCAAACAATTTGAATGTTGTAATTCCAGAGTTGATCTCAGAGGGCAAAAGAGAACATGTGCTGATGAAGAAAAAAAAAATCACTTGAGATAAGCTAGAGAATTCCTATTTAATGAGGGCAATATTTTGCCAAGCTGCCATCAAATAGGTGCACAGTCAAGGAAGCAGAAAATTCAAGCTATGGCAGACCAGCTTCATTGCAAGTTTTGCAACCAGAACTGCATCCCTGAGCACTCAAGAAGTCCGGCCTCTATCCCAGTACACGCACAGGCAAGATTACAGCTGGATCACTTACACTGACCTGTTTGGAATCAGAGCTCCTGTTGCTGAGTAGCTAGAGACGCTGGCAGGAAAAGCAAATGCACTGGGCAGTGACATTCCTTGATGAATACAAGCAGCATAACAATGCTAGTTGTATAGAGAAAGTGGAAGATAGATAAATGAAGCTGGAAGAAACAGTGATTTTAAAGCTCTGGTCCAGCAAAGTAGTGGTAGAAAGGGCAATTCTTCACCCAAAGTCTGCAACATAGGCATATAGTATTATGGATTTCAACAGAAACTTCATATGAGTTGATTATTGCAACGCACAGTCTTATAGCACGAAGAAATAGTTTTAGAGGGGATTCATTATTACTTGCTAGTATCTCTTTAGGCATAATCACTTCCATCTCTGCTACAACAGGATTCGTGTGTTATACTCAGAGCTTAGTGCTTTGCAGTATTTATGGAATATGATCATAAAGACCAAAAGAAAGAATTATGCCTTGGTTGGAATGCATCATTACTTTCCGTTCCATTATGAATGCAGAAAAACTGTATCCTCTCTGCATGAAGAAACTAGTTTTGACTGTGTTTTTGAAAAAATATTAAACTAAGGAGATGATAATGTTTTTTCCTAGTGTGATCTGCACATGACAATATAGAAAACCTACCCTAGATGATATTGTACATGTATATACATTATGTACACTACAAATGTATTATATGTATTTTATTAATATTTTTCAAGAAGGCTTGATTTATGTGCATCAAATAATTGAAGTTCATTTTCATTAATTATTGGAAGCCACCTGAGCATGTAAATATCTCATCCACAGTCTCTGAAATGGCATTCATCTGAAAGCCAAAAATATCCTTCATGCTACCCTCATAAATGTCAGCTTTAGCAATTATTTACATGTGGGACATCAGGGAATTTAATCCCCAGGTGAAGCCAACACTAGATGCAAAAGAACAAGTGACATCTATTATACCACTTTGCATCAATTGTTAATGATCCATTTTACTAAATGAAGAGCACATTTACTGCATGTACTTGTCCTGAAAATGGAAAATCTACCACCATATATAGACTTAACAGTTGAATTCAATCAGCAAGTATAAAATGAATGAAATAGACGAGTTTCTTTTCCTTCACTTGGTAGAAGCCATTGAGTTGTGCCAGTGTAAAGGGAAGCAACATTTTCTGTATGTTATTAGTGCTCCTTCTTCTGCCCTCTCAAAAGTGAAGATTCAGTCACTAAGCTGCAGTCAAGGTTAACCCTGCTGGGAGCTGAATGAGGAGCTGAATCTTACAGCATATTGTCTCCTACTGTAATGTCAAAATGAAAGTAAGTGGAAGTATGGAAACACATGAGAGTTAAAGAAGGAATAAAGTATCTTTATAAGGCTGGTGGATTAACTATACACATTTTCTACCTTGTGTACGGGAGCACAGGGAATAAATATGCTGAACCTGTTCAAATTTCAGGATAGCTGACTCTTATACATTAACGTGTTGAAAGAAAACAGTTATGCCATTCTGTAAGAGTGAGCTCGGGTCTTGCCTCTGCTACCATCACAAGGCTCACGCGATACACTCAATTTTCTGTAGGAAATGGTCACCTGCAAGACTAATACTAAGACTGACACAACGTTATTACTTGAGGGAAATCTTAACAGCTGAAAGAACAGTTGAAAATCCAAAGATAAGGTTTCTGTTTTTAGGGAAACTGCCTTTATAGGGGCTATTTGGAGAAGGATTTTCAATAAAACAGAGGAAGCTTTAAGAGACAAGGTAAAAGAGGAAGTCCAGTTCTTTAAAATGACAATAGAAAAAACAGTGGTGGCAGTAACAGTGCATGCTGGAAGGAAGTGGTGTGAAATGGAATAAATATGAAAAAGTCTAGAATAAATCACATCGGAATATATTTTTGCAGGGAAAGATGTAAGGAAGAGGCATGAGTGAAGGACCTAGGTGGTGCAATTTTGCACAATCACAGGAGAAGAAAAAATTAAAAAGTAACGGCAAATCACCTTGCAGACCCACCAGCACATTAAGATTTCTGAGTTCTGTGAGACTAAGTGATGTGTTATGGTTGCGATGCAGGGGTTCTGTCCATGTGCACCGGAGCACATTACAACTAATCTGTTCTTGTGGTTTCAAGTACGTCAGAAGAAATTTAATTGAATAAACAACTCTGAACCTCTTGCACCTTTATTTTGTGCTGCGATTAGCTCAACACTTATTGCAAACCTATCTGATCTCAATTTTTGTTTACTCTTGTATTTTGTCTTTATGACGCTTGTAATTATATGCTCTCCAGTTCTTTCTCTGCTTGTTTGCTCTTCTGCAAAACACAATATTAGCGCTTCAAAAATCCATTTATTGCTACCAGTGAGCTTTGAAACACTTATTGGTCATGTCACAAATGACTAGTCTCTAATTAGCCCATCCTTTAATTGTTCAGATTCCTGCAACTTAGTCAGACAACTGTTGCATAGCCAATGGTCAGTGGCCCCATCTGAAATCAGGTTTTCTGTGAGAAAATCAGCCTGCACAGGTGATATAGAAGTCTTCCACAGAGCAAGTGGTCAAACAAGCATATTACCTTGCACTCCCACAGCTTCCATCTCACTTCCTTCATCTGCCAGATACAGTGGGACTGAATTGAGGCTGGTGCTAATGTTTACAGGGTGATAGAGGCTATGGTGCTGTGCCATGTTTGAAGCAATCAGAAAGCACTCTACTGTGGCCAATGCTCCAAGACCTTAAAAATATTAGTCATGATCCAGGGCATAAAATGTTTCAATTCTGAGAAGAAAAATGACTGGAAAGTATGCATTTTGCTTAATCTTGATGTTTTTAAGTAATAGAAATGGCTGAAAGTTTTCAGTCTGTATCATGTTTCTGCTGAAAAAATCTGCAATTGCAAAAATACAACTTTTCCACCACAATTGTGGAGCATCAGAATTTGAATCCTCTTTTTTTAATTCATCAGTATGATATGTACCAGAACCAGGACTGTTTACTTTATTGTGCTGTCAAAGGTAAAAATTTCTTCTATATATTCACTATTGACAGATAACTTGACTAAAACTATTTGACATGGTCAGACTTATACACAGTTAGTAGATTGTCATATGAAGTTAATCTTAAATGTGATGATATGTGAAGCAAATCGTGCAAATACAGATGCTATAGGTAGGCTCAGCATGGTTTAGCTGGTGTGAGCTTGCTGGAATTTTTATTGTTCAGCACTTCAGCTATACCATTTTCCTTTAGCTCCTCCAAGTATATCCTTTATAATATATACAAAAGATAGTTTACCTGTCTATCTGAGTATTTATGCTGCATATAATAACATTAGGTTTGCAGTCTATCTCTTTGTTGTTCAGCCTGGTCTTTTCTCACTTGCTATGGATCTCATGTTAGCACTTCAGTTACAGATTTCAGGGAATTGGGGTTTATCTTTGAATGTGACTCAGCAATTCATGAATATATAACCTTGTCAGAACAGCTGGAGCGTGTCTCTTACCTGCACTGTGGGATGTGCTATAGACTTTTTCCATAAAAGTAGAATTTGTTAAAGTGCAATTCCAGTACAGTGAAAATCACTATATAGATCTGACCTTGGAATTGGTATTTTTTCAAAATTTGTTAAGTGGTTAACATTATACTTTGTTTCACAAGCTTTATTAAAGGTCATTTAAAGTCAACCAGAACTTTGTATTGAACTTAACTCTTTTCAATTTTGTAACATTTTATTTAATACAAAGTTAAGAACAGCTGAATTGAGAAAATTTCACAAGGAAATGTTCTAATTTTTCATGAGTTGTTTTGACATTGTTTGACAGTATTTTTCCCTTCACCAGTGTAATTTCAGCATAGTTGACACAAGAGGCTGCTTGTACTTACCCAGCAGCTGAATCCCAAATTGCTATGGCTTAAAGCCAAGTTTGAACAGCTTCACTGCCATTCATACCTGAGCTTGCTGCAATTAAGGCCACACTTTTTCATTTGTACAACAGATTTAATGGTTCCACTGTCAACTATCAGCTGCATCTGTTAATAAGACATTCCTAGCATTTCCTGTAACTTACTTTAGGTATCAAAAATGATGAAGTTGTACTGAATTATGAATCTCTTTTGGTAATTCTGAAATGAATACAGGTTGGGCAATGATTGCATAGAGGACAACCCCATGGAGTGGGGATTGTTTTGGGGAGTACTTGTGGATCAAATGCTTGACATGAGCTGGCAATGTGTGCTTGCAGTGCAGAAAGCCAACTGTATCCTGAACTTCAAAAGGAAGTGTAGCTAGCAGGTTGAAGGAGGTGATTCTTCCCCTCCACTCCATTCTCATGAGACCCCACCTGGAGTGCTGCATTCAGCTCTGGGGCCCCCCAACATAAGAAAGACATGGACCTGCTAGAGCAATTTCAGAAGAGGACTACAAAGATGGATCAGAGGGCTGAAGCACGTCTCCTATGAAGAAAAGGCTGAGAAAGTTGCAGTTACTTAGCTTACAGGGGAGAAGGCTCCAGAGAGACCTTATAGCGGCCTTCCAGTACTTAAAAGTGGCCTACAGGAAAGATGGGGATTTATCAGGGTCTGTAGTGACAGGACAAGAGGTAATGATGTTAAACTAAAAGAGAGTTGGTTTAGATTACAAGAAATTCTTTATTATGAGATTGGTGGGGAACTGGAACTGGTTGCCCAGAGAAGTTGTGGATGTTCCCACCCTGTTCAAGAATAGGTTGGATGTGGATCTGGGGAATTTGATCAAACGAAAGTGTGATTGCCCGTGATGGGGATTGGAACTGGATCTTTATGGACCCTTCTAACCTAACCCATTCTATGATTCTGAGTCTCTTATGGCTCCACAGAAATCTCCCTGAATGTGGGTGAAGGCAAGATCAAGAATTTACCATCAGAACCTCCATCCTGCTGAAAACTTGTCTTTTGCCTCCTTTTTTTGTAGCTTCCCTACCGTGAGAACATTGGTTCTCATGGGCGGTAGACACTACATATGAAAGCCACAGAAACACTGTATGTATGTCAGATTTCTCTTTGGCCTAGATAATTTACATATCAGCCACTGTCATCTCTGTGCCGAAAGGAGACCAAAGTTAAGGATCATCATCATTATCCCATCATTGCCATGATCACTAAGATTATGAATATTGGTATTAGCATTATCATCACTGTAGCTTTTCACAAGGTCAGGGTCAAATCAAAGATTTTTCCTAAAGCAATAATGCAAGACTGCAACTCTACAGCAAAACCTGGGAAGACAGCTTATCTTCCTTGGACAGCCTTAATAGGCCATACTCTTCTTTTGTGGATTCAGAGTCTGCACACAAACCAAGAACACTTTCTCTGGTGGGAGAGGGCATAGTAAGTACTGCAAAGACAAACTTATGTGAGGGGAGACAAAGATATGACTGCTAGACAGGGATTCTAGGAATCTTTTCCATTCGTATTTATATAGATTTAGCACAGAAACCCTAAATACATTTTAAGGCTTGTGTTTGTATTTTCCACCTCATTCTCCACTGTATTATTTTATTTTTGATTATGCAACTTTGAATCTGTGAGTGCAGATATGAAGGAACAAAGTAGAAAGTTGAGCTTTATATTAAGTTTTATTTGAAATCACTGGACTCACCTGCAGAAATCTGCAGAATCAGGTTGGGACAGAGGTAATTTGATGCCAAGAGTGAATATATGAGGATTTAATTAGGACTAATTTCATGAACCAAAGTTTAAAAATTCTATGTTTCACCAGGTATGAAGATCTGTAGATTTCATTTGGTTTTAGTTTGGATCTTAAGCAAAGACGTGTTATGTTACTATTTTAATATTTCAGAATGGAAAACCTGTTAAAATACTTGTACTTATACTCTTCTTTTTATAGAACAAAGGTTTAATTATGACATCCGATAACCTCAACGTATTAATGGCTCTGATGCCACTAAAACAAGTATTTTAATGTAATTGCAAGTTAGACTAAGAGAAGCAGAGGGCATACATTAGTAGAAATAGCTACAGGAAGCAGAAAAAAGAATAGAACACTTTAAAAGTAATTGCAAGGGAAATGAATCCAAGTTATAAGCAAAATGTTTAAAACATTCCCTAATGTGAAATTCCTATTTAGTTATAAGGGTGCTAGTAAGTGCCTCCTGTATTACTTTCTTATACCATGTATATTCTACCATCAGATAGGATAAATGGAAATGTCTTTTTGTTCATTGACTGTATTGTCGTTTTTGACTGAAATGTTTTATTCAGGCCTGAAATTTTAACCCAGCTGACATAAAATCATAGTTTTCTGTCATCATGTCAGTGACCTACATTAATGTTATAAAAGCAGCACCTGGGTTCTATTTTTTGTAAAATAAACCTTTGTGGAAATCAGGCCAACTGCATAAATTTAGCACAGACCTGACTTAATGCTATATCTAAAAAATGCTTATCTTGAAAGCATGCTGCATGCCACAGACAAGTCATGTAAGACCTAGAAGGATTCAATTTTTTGGTAACCCACTTCTACTATAGCAACATGTTGTGAAAGGGTGCTCTGGGGAAATGTATTTATATTTTAAAATAATTTCTCTTAAACAATTTAATTGACAATCTTTATTAAGTTATATTGTATTTAGTCATAATGAAAATTATCCAGGGCCTCATGTACTTATTTGGCAAATTATGAAGATGATTCTGCTTCCTTTGGTCATATGTTGTAGGTCTCATACAAGTAACTATTTCAGTGAAGATCAGAGCTGTTACTCAAACAAGTCAGATACCTTGGATGTAAACAAGATACGTAAGATCAAGGAACACTTAATTATATATTTTTCTTCAACCACAGATTGTTAAGGTTCAAATTCCTAATTTATGTTTCCTGTTCTTTTGTGTCTTGTAGCAAATACTTACCGAGGCGATCGGCTCTGGGGCAGACGTGTTCTGCAGCGGAGCGCGGGATCAGACAGGCAGGGCTAATTTTTCCAGCATGGAGCCCACTTGAGGGAGCCGCCAGGACCCGGCAGTCCTCACGAGGGAGGTGAACGAGGAGAGAACGAGGCGTAGGCAGAGCCAGCAGCACCCCCTCCCCGGCCGTTCAAAAGCTGCCCCTAGGGAGCACGAGCGACCAGGAGCGTGGCAGTTAACAGGATGGGCAAACAGGGCATGGCCCGTCAGAAGGGAGTGGCGCGGCAGCTAGCGCAGGCAGTTCGCGCAGGCAGGGTGAGCAGGAGGGGCAGAGCACTCCCCCCACCCATACAAACACCTCTTCTAACAGTGGTCTACTGCTAGCTCAGCTGCAGTGGTGTACACCAAGCACAGTGTGCTCTCCAGGAAGTCTGTACACACCGAGACCAACTGCCCACTCAAAACCGTGGCATTTCAGGTCTCCGGGTGCAGGGAGTGCCTGAGCCTGTTGCTACCACCTGCAGGGGGCAAAGAGACTGTGTGCGTGAGGTGCGAGCAGGTGGATGACCTGGTCCGCCTCGTGGCAGAACTCAAGGAGGAGGTCGAGAGGTTAAGGGATATCAGGGAGTGTGAGTGCGAGATAGACTTGTGGAGTGACTCCTTGCGCGGCATGAAGGGCAGGCACCGGGGTGAGACACCCCAACCGAGGGTGGACCCCCTGCCCTGCTGCTCTCGGGCAGAGGGAAGGGACCTAGGAGTTGAGAAGGAATGGAAACAGGTTCCCGCTTGACATTGCAGGTGATGCCCTCCCCCACCGGCCCCACCTTCCCAGGTGCCCCTATGCAACAGGTTTGAGGCCCTGGAGCTTGAGAGACCAGTAGCTGAGGAAGAGGTAGAAAGTCTACCCAGGAGGATGTCTAGGGCAAGGAAGTCGACTCCACGCTTCAGGACTGCCTTCACCAGGACAGAAAGAAGGGTGATTCCTGTGGGTGACTCCCTTCTCAGGGGAACAGAGGGACCTATTTGTCGGCCTGACCCTACCCGTAGGGAATTCTACTGCCTCCCTGGGGCCAGGGTCAGGGACATTGCCAGAAAGCTTCCCAACCTGGTTCACCCCTCTGACTATTATCTTCTTTTAATAGTCCAGGCTGGCAGTAATGACATTGAAGAGAGAAGCCTGAAGACCATCAAATGGGACTTTAGGGGACTGGGACGGTTAGTGGATGGAGTGGGAGTATAGATTGTGTTTTCGTCCATCCTTACGGTGGCAGGGAGGGGTACAGAGAGGATGCAGAAAGCCCACCAGATAAACGCATGGCTCAGAGGCTGGTGCCAACACAGAAATTTTGTTTTTTTTTTGACCATGGGGCGCTTTACTCGGCACCTGGCCTGATGGCTGCAGACGGGTCCATATCTCTAAGGGGAAAACGGATCCTGGGATGGGAGCTGGTGGGGCTCATTGAGAGGGCATTAAACTAGGTGAGAAGGGGGATGGGGCTGAAACAAGGCTTGTAAGAGCTGTGCCAGGGGTAGCAATGGCAAGGCTAGGAAAGAAGGCAATGGCCCAACTGAAGTGCATCTACACTAATGCACGCAGCATGGGTAACAAACAGGAGGAGCTGGAAGCCATCGTGCGGCAGGCAGGCTATGACTTGGTTGCCATCATGGAAATGTGGTGGGACCACTCTCATGCTGGGAGTGCTGCAATGTCTGGCTATAGGCTCTTCAGAAGGGACAGGCAGCACGGAAGGGGTGGTGGTGTGGCTCTCTATATCAGAGAGAGTTTTGATATCATGGAACTTGAGGCTGGGAATGATAAGGTTGAGTCCCTATGGGTTAGGATCAGTGGGAAGGCCAACAAGGCAAGCATCCTGGTGGGGGTCTGTTATAGACCGCTGAACCAGGATGAGGAGACTGATGGCAGCTGACAAAAGTTGCGAAATCATCAGCGCTTGTTCTTGTGGGGGACTTCAACTTCCCAGATATATCCTGGAAGCACAACACAGCCCAGAGAAAGCAGTCTTGGAGGCTTCTGGAGAGCGTGGAAGATAGCTTCCTGACACAGCTGGTTAGTGAGCCTACCAGGGGAGGTGCCCCGCTAGACCTTCTCTTCACAAACAGAGAAGGATTGGTGGGAGATGTGGAGGTTGGAAACTGTCTTGGGCAGAGTGACCATGAAATGGTAGAGTTCTCCATTCTTGGAGAAGCCAGGAAGGGGACCAGTAAAACCGCTGTATTGGACTTCCGGAGGGCTGACTTTGAGCTGCTCAGGACACAGGTTAGTAGAGTCCCTTGGGAGGTGGTTCTGAAGGGCAGAGGAGTCCAGAAAGGCTGGGCGCTCTTCAAGAGGGAAATCTTAATGGTGCAGGAGCGGTCTGTCCCCATGTGCTCAAAGACGAGCCGGTGGGGAAGAAGACCGGCCTGGCTGAACAGAGAATTGTGGCTTGAGCTTAGCTGGAAAAAGAGTGTTTACAATCTTTGGAAAAGAGGGCGGATCACTCGGAAGGACTATAAGGATATTGCGAGGCAGTGCAGGGACAAAATTAGGAAGGCCAAAGCTCATCTGGAGCTCAATCTGGTGACTGCCATCAAAGACAACAAAAAATGATTTTACAAATACATTAATGCAGAACGGAGGACTAAGGAGAATCTCCAGCCTTTACTGGATGCAGGGGGAGGAACTTAGTTACAAAAGATGAGGAAAAGGCAGAGGTGCTTAATGCCTTCTTTGCCTCAGTCTTTAGCGGCAAAACCAGCTGCTCTCTGGATACCCAGTACCCTGAACTGGTGGAAGGGGATGGGGAGCAGAATGTGGCCATCACTATCCATGAGGAAATGGTTGGCAACCTGTTACGGCACTTGGATGTATGCAAGTCGATGGGGCCAGATGGGATCCACCCGAGGATACTGAGAGAACTGGCGGAGGAGCTGGCCAAACCGCTTACCATCATTTATCAACAGTCCTGGCTATCGGGGGAGGTCCCAGTTGACTGGCGGCTAGCAAACGTGATGCCCATCTACAAGAAGGGCTGGAGGGCAGACCCGGGAAACTATAGGCCTGTCAGGTTGACCTCAGTGCCAGGGAAACTCATGGAGCAGATTATCTTGAGTGTCATCACGCAGCACTTACAGGGCAATCGGGTGATCAGGCCCAGTCAGCATGGCTTTATGAAAGGCAGGTCCTGCTTGACGAACCTGATCTCCTTCTATGACAAAGTGATGCGCTTGGTGGATGAGGGAAAGGCTGTGGATGTGGTCTACCTTGACTTCAGCAAGGCTTTTGACACCGTTTCCCACAGCATTCTTCTCGAGAGACTGTCTGCTCGTGGCTTGGACTGGCGTACGCTTCGTTGGGTTAAAAAACTGGCTGGATAGCTGGGCCCAAAAAGTCGTGGTGAATGGAGTCAAATCAGCTGGAGGCCTGTCACTAGTGGCGTTCCCTAGGGCTTGGTACTGGGGACAGTCCTCTTTAATATCTTTATCGATGATCTGGATGAGGGGATCGAGTGCACCCTCAGTAAGTTCGCAGATGACACCAAGTTAGGTGCGTGTGTCGATCTGCTCGAGGGTAGGAAGGCTCTGCAGGAGGACTTGAATAGGTTGGACTGATGGGCTGAGGTCAACTGTATGAAGTTCAACAAGGCCAAGTGCCGGGTCCTGCACCTGGAGCGCAATAACCCCAAGCAGAGCTTGGGAGAGGAGACCACGCAGGAGCTGGTGACCTAGCAGAAGCTGCTGCCCGTGGGGGACCCAGGTTGGAGCAGTTTTCTCCTGAGCAATAACCCCAAGCAAAGATACAGGCTGGGAGATGAGTGGTTGGAAAGCTGCCAGGTGGAGAAGGACCTGGGAGTATTGGTGGATAGTCGGCTGAATATGAGCCAGCAGTGTGCTCAGGTGGCCAAGAAGGCCAACAGCATATATTGTATAAGAAGCAGTGTGGCCAGCAGATCTAGGGAAGTGATTGTCCCCCTGTACTCAGCTCTGGTGAGGCCGCACCTCAAGTAGTGTGTTCAGTTTTGGGCCCCTTGCTACAAGAAGGACATTGAGGTGCTCAAAAGAGTCCAGAGAAAGGCGACAAAGCTGGTGAGGGGTCTGGAGAACAAGTCCTACGAGGAGCAGCTGAGGGAGCTGGGTTTGTTCAGCCTGGAGAAGAGGAGGCTCAGGGGCAACCATATCACTCTTTATAAGTATCTTAAAGGAGGCTGTAGCGAGGTGGGGGTTGGTCTATTCTCCCATGTCCCTGGTGACAGGATGAGGGGGAACAGGCTAAAGTTATGCCAGGGTTGTTTTAGGTTGGATATTAGGAAGAACTTCTTAACTGAGAGGGTTGTGAGGCATTAGAATGCGCTGCCCAGGGAAGTGGTGGAGTCACCATCCCTGGAGGTCTTTAAAAGACATTTAGATGTTGAACTTAGTCATATGGTTTAGTGGAGGACTTGTTAGTGTTGGGTCAGAGGTTGGACTCGGTGATCTTGAGGTATCTTCCAACCTAGACAATTCTGTGATTCTGTGATTCTGTGAAGTAGTACTTTACATTCTGCACACTGAAGTGTATGTTTGTACAATAAAAACTGTAGTAACATTTTTGAAATCCCCCATCAGAGAGTTTATTGTGTGCACCTTATTTATCTATGCATTAGCATAAAACAGTTACCTTATAGAAAAATGTACTTTTTATTAGGTGCCTTCCTTTACTTTTTGTCAGAAATATCTTCTCTTCTGGTAAGACAATTAGCTAATTCTGTTATCATTTGCAATTCAGGTGACATTGTTGCAGAAATGCTGCATTTCTATGGTGCTTAATCTGTTTAACACATTATTGATAGTGAAGTTCTGACAACTTATGAATGAAATAAGTATGAAAAATGAGTACCCTGTTTTTATAATATTCTCAGTTTGCTTTCTTACTCCAAATGTAATGTTTCCTCATCACAAGAGCCAGCAATAGATGCATAAGGTATTAACCTACTGGTAATAGCAAATGTATTCACACTCACAGCAACACAACAGCAAAATGATAACTGCTCAATATATTTTCCATTTTCGCTTCTGAATTTTCTTATCCTGTGTCCTGAACCCAAGGGACCCTGAGCTCCTACTGAATGGGAGACACTACTTTAGTTGTTGTTGCTGCTTTGAGAATCATACCAAAGCTGGAAGCTGCCAGTGAGTTTTCCTATTAGAGCAAACTGAATACATTACTCTCCATGTTTTCTGCACCAGTTGTTACTCTATCAAAAACTGATTTCACTATTTAGGATAGTTTTTGACTTTTTCAGATTCTGCTTATTGGGTATACCAAGTTCTAGGCAAAACACTGCATAGCAGTGAGGAATGAGGAGAAAAAGGGTGAGGAACTGCCCTGTGAACATGAGGTCAGGGAAGGAGGAGGTGCTCCAGTTGCTAGAGCAGTGATCCACAATGCAGCCCATGGAGGAGTCCACAGTGGAGCATGTATTTCCCCAGCAGCCTGTAGAAACCAGGGGAAATGTGGGATGGGAAGGAGCAGCAGAGAGAAACTGTTATAGACTGACTGTAGCACTCCATTTCCATCCCCCCCCCAACCCCAACCCCTCTTCCCTGCAGCCACATAGGGCAGGAAGTAGAGGAGTTGGGAATGAAGGAGTGAAGTTCAACCTGGGAAAAGGGGGATGGAGAGGAGGCGTTTTATTTTCTATCTTTGTCATCATCCAAATCTATTTTAATCAGCAGTAAATTAAATTAATTTTCCCCAAGTGGAGTCTGTTTTTCCTGTGATGGTAATTTGCAAGTGATCTCCCTGTCTATCTTGACCCATAAGCTTCTCCATCTTATTTTCTCACCCCATCCTGTTGAGGAAAGAGAATAAGAGAGCAGCTGGGAGGGCATCTGGCAACCAGACAAGATCAACCCACCACATCAAACTTCCCCCTTTGCTCCACTCTTTAAAGGGCTGGATGTAATCACCTAAATAGACTATACGCTGAGAGAAAAAGTAATGAGAACCTTAGGGTGAAAGGGGCAGGAAAAGCAGACCAGTCTTTGGCTGGTATAAATCCATGGGGCTCTGTTGCTGTCCATGGATACAATTATCCAGATAAAATAAATGGAACAGTTCTCCTGCTTTAACCAGCTGAACATCTGGTCCATGATTTTGTTTTGTGAGAGAAGTGACAGGCTAATTATGCTTCTTTTATTACCATTTGTGTTTACTTGGTGAATTTTTAAACGAGTTTAGGCTGAAATAATGAGTAACTCTGCTTTTAAGACCCTTCTTAAAAGTCACCATATAAAGATATGTAGAATTTGCATTAGAATTAGTTAAATTGCAAACAACAGAAGCAAAGAAACAAAATTCCCAAGTAGTATTAAACTCTCTAGGTAAAAAATTTTGCAGATTAATTTCTCTAAATATGCAGGTTGGGATAACCACAATTGAGTTATCAGCAGCCCTGTGAGGCGGTGATGGACAGAACTGACAAGTAGATAGCCTGGAGTGAGGTGAATGAAAGGGAACATATAATCAACAAAATGGGGATTAAGCAGAGCCACCTCCAGTGATTCCATATAAGCAAGGATGCACCTACAAGGCATCGTTATGGAGAAGAATCACACATCCTTTCTCAGAAATAAGCATGTGCATCTTTGAAGTGTCTGTACACTAATACACACAGCAAAGGGAAAAAGCTTGAGGAATTAGAGATTTGTGGGCAGTTGCAGGGCTATGATCTTGTTGAGATCATGGAGGCCTGGTGGGATGTCTTGCATGCCTGCAGCATTACAATGGAGGGATACAGGATCTTTAGGAAGGACAGACCAGGAACATGAAGAGGTGAGCTGTCCTTTATGTGTGAGAACAGCTGGAATGCACAGAGCTCTGCCTGGGAATAGCTATATGCTGATAGCTATTAGCTATTAGAAGCTATTTCTAAAAACAAAAGCAAAAACAAAACAAAACAAAAACAAAACAAAAATATCCATATGTAGCATCTAGAAAAAGTGATTTATTTTGTAATGAACACGTTATCCTCCAAATGAAATTGAAACAGGGAGATAACCAGAAGGTAGAACTACAGCTGTGTTTGTGTACGGCTAATCAAAGAAAGGAATTGTTTGCTTTGATGCTTATCCTGCTGTCCTGCAAAGAATTAACCCAAGCAGCTGACAGTCCGGGTATTTATTTTCTGAATATGGAAATCAAGGAAAAACAAAAATCACCATAGCACAATTACTACTGCCCCTGAAAAACTGAGCTAACAGTTTACTTCATCAATGTAGGTTTTAAAGTTAAATTTATATTTATATATTTACTGTGCAGCAGCTTATTTGTCAGTGCTCTTCATTATCAGAACAAGTAAAATATTTATCATACATGTAAAAATTCACCTTTAAATTATAGTTTCTCTTCCAAAGTGAAAGTAATTCTTGAAACCTGACGTTAGTAGCAACAAATACCTGTGTCCCACTTGTACACAGTGGGTATGTGAAGCCAGTCTGAACTCTTCTGCTAATCCCTCCTGAGGCCTTTATGTTTTTATTATTCAAACTGGAACTGTGCAGTTTCCTAGCTGCAAGGCTGTTATACTGCCTATGTGCGTATATGTGTGCATGTTTGTATATATACATAAATATACAAGTAAACCATTTAAGAAACTAGGACTGTTACAAGAACTAAGTGTTCCAAAACTCTTTGGCAGTCAGTAGAGCAGAATTTTAGTGTTTTTTTTTTTTTTTTTTTTTTTTTTTATTTCATTTTTTAAAAGGTTCAAGATGGCTTTATGAAAGGCAGGTCATGCCTGACGAACCTGATCTCCTTCTATGACAGAGTGACGCGCTGGGTGGATGAGGGAAAGGCTGTGGATGTGGTTTACCTTGACTTCAGCAAGGCTTTTGACACCGTCTCCCACAGCATTCTCCTCAAGAAACTGGCTGCTCTTGGCTTGGACTGGCGCACGCTTCGTTGGGTTAGAAACTGGCTGGATAGCCGGGCCCAAAGAGTCGTGGTGAATGGAGTCAAGTCCAGTTGGAGGCCAGTCACTAGTGGCGTCCCCCAGGGCTCGGTGCTGGGGCCGGTCCTCTTTAATATCTTCATCGATGATCTGGACGAGGGCATTGAGTGCACCCTCAGTAAGTTCGCAGATGACACCAAGTTAGGTGCGTGTGTCGATCTGCTTGAGGGTAGGAAAGCTCTGCAGGAGGATCTGGATAGGCTGCACCGATGGGCTGAGGTCAACTGCATGAAGTTCAACAAGGCCAAGTGCCGGGTCCTGCACCTGGGGCGCAATAACCCCAAGCAGAGCTACAGGCTGGGAGAGGAATGGTTGGAGAGCTGCCAGGCAGAGAAGGACCTGGGAGTGATGGTGGATAGTCGGCTGAATATGAGCCAACAGTGTGCTCAGGTGGCCAAGAAGGCCAACGGCATCCTGGCTTGTATCAGGAACGGTGTGACCAGCAGGGCTAGGGAGGTGATCGTCTCCCTGTACTCGGCTCTGGTGAGGCCGCACCTCGAGTACTGTGTTCAGTTTTGGGCCCCTCGCTACAAGAAGGACATGGAGGTGCTTGAGCGGGTGCAGAGAAGGGCGACAAAGCTGGTGAGGGGCCTGGAGAACAAGTCCTACGAGGAGCGGCTGAGGGAGCTGGGCTTGTTCAGCCTGGAGAAGAGGAGGCTCAGGGGCGACCTTATCGCTCTTTATAGGTACCTCAAGGGAGGCTGTAGCGAGGTGGGGGTTGGCCTGTTCTCCCACGTGCCTGGTGACAGGACGAGGGGGAATGGGCTTAAGTTGAGCCAAGGGAGTTTTAGGTTAGATGTTAGGAAGAACTTCTTCACTGAAAGGGTTGTGAGGCACTGGAACAGGCTGCCCAGGGAAGTGGTGGAGTCACCATCCCTGGAGGTCTTTAAAAGACGTTTAGATGTAGAGCTTAGGGAAATGGTTTAGTGGGGACTGTTAGCGTTAGGTCAGAGGTTGGACTCGATGACCTTGAGGTCTCTTCCAACCTAGACAATTCTGTGATTCTGTGATTCTGTGATTTTAAAAAAGAAACCATTTCACTGAGTGGAGAATATGATCCCATTTCCATGGGGTGGCAGAGAAATGTGGAGGTCTCTGCACAAATTATTTTTGTACCAGCAACACTCTGAAAAGTACAGAAAGAAAGTAGGGCCCTGATACAGAGAAACTAGCAAGATATTGAGCAGAGGCAACTCCACAGTTGTCATACACCCTGTTCTATATAGTATATTGGTTTTGCTTTTTTCTCATCAAATAAATATTAAATCATCAAATCATCAAATTCTTTCCACCAGGTCAATAGATGATCAGCCTGGTATCTGCCATGAGAGAAGACAACATTCTGAAGAAATTCTCAGTGTAAGAGTAGTAATATGGGGATTCATCCGGCCTGAACTCGTGGTCACAATGTATCTGTCAGGGTCCTGAGGGCACTACTAAACCTTATTGGCCCTGACCAGATTACTGCAAACAAAATTTCCAGGTTTTGATTGTTGCCCAATAAACTTCTGGCTCCTTAACTGTTCCATTTTCTCAAATAAATATTCAACTACAGGCAAGTCCATTGTCCTTCATCACAGCAAAGGGATACACACTCAAAAGTGATGAGCCAGAGGCCATACATAAGAGGGAGAAGTATGGGAAGAATGGCTTCAGATTTGGACTTGGAGGCCTGAGATTGAAAAAAGGTTAAGAGTAAGGCCTAAGGATGCAGAAAGCACATAGGCCTAAGTAAGGCCTATGTGCTTTCTTTTCATAGTGTGGACTCACAGTAGTATACACATCACCAGTATAGGCTCCTAATTTAGGTGAAATCAAACTGTTTTTCTCCCACAATCACAATGCCCTGAGTTCCTGAACCCGAGGGGCTGGCTCCCCTCACTGGGGCGGTCACTCCCAGCTCACTGGCTGCTCCTCCAGCAGCTGGGCCAGCCCCGGGCCCAGTTGGAAGATGGGCAGGGCAGATCCTACAGCTGCATTGCTCTGAGGAAGTCCATCAGCCTAGCCCTCCAGCTCAGCTGAGCAGTCCTGGTACCTCTGGAGCCACGTTGGGAGCACATGGTGAATCTGGACTTGCATGGAGAGAGGGCAGGGGTTCAAGATAGCAGGCACCAGCCCATCTGCTCCCAATCACTTTCCACATTGAGTAAGTTTAATTTTGGCACCTAAGAACTACTGCTGGCCCCATCCATGGGCAGTTTGTCCAGGTGTTGTGGGGACACAGGCTTTGATCAGTGCTAAGTCACTGAGCATAGCTGAATTCTTCCTCCTTGCTCTGAAGACACACTGCATGATAGCATATGGACAGGCAAGCCAGGACTTAACAGTGGGTTCAGACCCATGCTCAGCATATAGATATGTGAATCATCAGCCTGTAGAAGACTGGTAGAGCAGGATGGGCTGTGATCAGGACTGCCCTTGACCTCAACATCTCAACATTTTCATCCTCATCCACATGTTGAGCTGCCTTTGGAGATTAATGGGGGTTGCTCTTTCCCTAATTTATTGGCAAAAGAATTCATCATCACTGTAACAGTACTATTATTATTATTATTATTATTATTATTATTGTTGTTGTTGTTTTGTTGTTGTTTTGTTGTTGTTATTGTTATTATTATTATTGTTGTTGTTGTTGTTATTGTTGTTATTATTATTATTATTTTCTTCCTCCCTTCCTCCTTTCATCCCTTCTTTTTTTCTAGAAGACCTAATAAACCTTTTGCGGTAGATCAAGAGTTTCCAAGAGAAGGGGGAGCTCCTGAGGGGTGTCCTTAGGAGGTCCAGGCAGTTTCTCTCTCATCTGTGGGGTTACAACTCACTCATCATGTTGTGAGACCTCTCAGAGGCTTAATACACAATAGACAGAGAAACATTCTGCTATAAGATCAGTTTTTATGCTTTTTTTGCAGAAACAGAGAACTGCCCAACAGCAGACGTTGAATTAACTATCTGTTTGTCAGAGGTGAAATGGCAACTTTTCAGTACATCTACCTCCATTAACACGCTTCCAAGAGAATCAGAGCTTGAAAAATGTGTTAAACCTTTTTTGCTGCACCATAAAATGTTTTAGCTCCCATTTAATTTTATCCATGATTATTTACAATAAAATTACTTTCATCTGCCTATAAATCCTTACCTGGTACATTCTTTTGCCAAATTGCTTTATTAATCTTTAGTTATTATTAATTAGAAATGGCACAAACAGCACAATCATTTCCTTAACTCTGGCCGACAGCTGGGCTTTAATAGACTACAAAGCATGACTTTAGTTTCTGGAATTTATTTTTCTCCTGCATTAGCTATGTCACATGGTTGAAGAAGGTGAAGAAAAAGGATAAATATTTCTGAGTATCATTTTTAACTGTAGAGGGACAATGTTTTATAATAACTATAATGGATTGAAATTCATGGTGTGTACTTAAATGATGCAGACTAGTAAAGCAGCTAGCAGCTTTGTATTCACAATTATTCAGCTTTTTTTAATTTTTATTTTTCACAGCTCCTCCCTTAGGTATCAGCTTACTCATCTGTTCCTAGTATCATTGGTCTCTCTCTGCTGTTTTTGTGGGACCTACAAATTATGTAATGTGTGACACAAATCAAATAGTTTCCCTGCAGTGACAATTGATAGGCAGAATGTTCACATTTAACAGTGTAAGATCTTCGTAACTGCATAGCTAAGGAAGAGCATGCTCTTTCCATGGACTGATGCATCGTTGTCATGCACTTGCTAACCATGTTTCTTTGACTTTACTTAGCCACCTACTGGAATTCTTATTGATGACAGAAAAGGTATCTAAATAACTTGTGAGTACCAGGGATGGAGTAGCTTTCAGTATCTACATCTAAATAGAAATAGCAAGCGGAAGAGTAGGGAGATTCCGGTAACACTGAAAACATTTCAAATCTTTGCATTTTGCACATACCAACTCAATAATGCTTTCTTCCAAACAACATATTGCTATTGCTATTAATGATCAGCTCTGAATAATCACAGCCCATGGGGTAAAAGTGTGACTGGTTCCCAGCTGATACTACCCTATGCTCAAGTGTTCCATAGATCCTATTCTCAAACACATAAGAATCAAGGAATGCCAATCGTCTTCTGTGTCCAGGCTTTTACATATACTGCTTTGGAAATTTGAGAACACTACCTATTTCTGAATTAAAGAAATGCCTTATAATTGGCTCTTGAATTTTCCTAATATAATCAGGACAAAGGATATAAAACTGTACGAAGCAGAATACCTGTCACAGAGAGAGCTATGAATTTACAATGCAAATGTAAGAAATATGGCCCAAGGACTATGCAAATGTTCTGATGAAAAAATTATAATGGAATCTTTTATAAAGGGTCTTGTGTTATTAACATCTTCTTAAACATTTACATAAGTGTGTAAGAAAAGGAAAATGAGGAACTGCACATAGACTAGGCCATAAGTTAATACTAAAAGAGATCCAATACATAGCATTCAAGAAGACTGAGAAAACACAGCAGAAAAAGATATGATTGCAGAGAACTCTGATGAATGGCCAAGACACAAGAAATTTCTATTGAAACATATTTATTTTTTAGGCAAGAAACCCAATTTTTAAGAATAGTTTTTAAAAATAACTTCTTTTTTCATTATTGCTTAACTAAGCTATTAATTTCTGCAATATTTGCTCAAGAAGCAGTATTTCGTACTTATTTTGAAAAAAAAAAAGCCTGTTTTTGCACCCAAATCCTTGTGTGACTTTGAGAAATTTGCTTTTCTTGGAATTTAAACTTTTCATTCCTATTGTGTAGAGAGGCACTTCCTCATCTCAGTGATATGGTAAAAGTATCACTTCTGATGACTTGTTGAAATGCTATAATCATGGGATATGTGTGGCAACACAACTTACTCAGTGGATGGATAAATGAATACTATTCATGTATTTATAAAAATTGAAAACTAATGTATGTAGTGTTCTTCTTTCCATTCTTTGATCAGCTTTGTTTTTACAATCTTGGAAAAGTGATGTCCACAAAAACCAGCTTCTCTCTACTGTCTAGTAGTTCTTACTCAGACTACTACTATCAGAAGTCATTGGTCTAGCTGGAGCACCCAAATATTTTATCCTCCCAAAAGTACTCATTCTATTTTGTATACTTAGAATTGTATTATTGTATGTTTTGAAATGTACTCTGCAGACTGAGTTTTCTTAAGAACAGAGACAAGCTTCCTAGCTCTCTGTTCAAAACCTACAGTAAGGGCTCACAAAGATGTATATTGTACTTTTTGGCTCAATTTTTGGCTTTTTAAAATGCGTTTAAAAAGATTTACTTACACTTTGAGGGTGTACTTACACATGAGGTTTCCAAGATTAAATTGGTCATGGTAGTTTTTCTGTCTGAAAAACACCAAGTGTTATGAGAGGAACATGGGATCAGAGGGACTACAGCTACAAATAAAATTCCTCCTCAACACAGGCAATTCCATTTTTTTTGCAAACTGGGAATGAGCTTAGTACTTTCAACCAATTACTGCAGAGATAAAAAATTGGAGATTTTTTTTCTAGTTTTCTTAAATCAACCCAAGCTATATAGAGAAAAGAATCTTCTTTCTACAAGCAGCATTATGCTGCAAACTGTAAACTGTCAAACAATGTCATGCTGAAAATGTTTTATATCTGCTCTGTCCCTCCCTTGATATTTGTTATTGTTAAAAAGAAAGGACAAGTAAGGCAATTGAAGGTTACACTTACACCACACACATGTGCGCACGCGCACCCACAAAACAGAAAAGAAAAAACAGTCTTTTCAATTATAAATAGTGAATTCTATGAAACAGCTGCAACACTTTTCTGAATTCTTTGTTTCTCACTGCTTTCCCTTCATGCCTTGAGCAACCAAAAGGATTAATTCTGGGTAGTTATTTAAATATAGTTACTTGCTAAAAAACCTCTGCCAAGATCAGAGAAAAGGGATTAGGATTAAACTGTTCTAATCAGAAGTGTTTTTTTTTTTTTTTTCTTTTCTTTTTTTTTTTTTTTCCTCGTTATAGCAACTTCTTTTGCTTCAAGAAACAAGTATTAACACTGTAAGGACAGCAATCTTGTGTAGTGCATATTTCTCAGTGCCAGTAGATATCATCCTTACCAAATATAGAGAAAGGGATTTTCTGTCACCTTTGCCTATCGATGCCCTATGGATGACTAAGGATATTATTAAAAGACCATGTATTAAAATACCATCACCACCATGTGTGTTTCTTTCTGCTTTTAGTTTGTAGAATGGCTTTGGCTTGTGTAACTTCTCATCAGAAATCACACACACAAAGTTTGTGAATGTTGTAGCTTTAATTAAAGCTCATCCTTGGTGTGACTGTAATTGTAATAACACCTGTAATGCTTTCCTATCATCTTGACTTCTTTTCTGTAGCAGACGAAGTGCAATAAAATAATATATACAAAATATGTCAACATGCAAATGGCTTCTTAAAATCATGCTCTCTTTGGGTCTCATTTACATTGCATTTACACTGTATTTTTCCTTTCCTTTCCTTCCTTCCTTCTTTCCTTCCTTCCTTCCTTCCTTCCTTCCTTCCTTCCTTCCTTCGGAGGGATTAGAGGGGTCTGGCAACACTTTTACACTTAGAGAGAAGAGAAAGGGAGCTCTGTTGCAGGTTACTTTTAATTATTCTACTGCCCATCACTAGCATGAGTAGTTCAGTGAAAGAAAGGTCACTGTAATGATTAGGGGAAGCTGAGGAGTTGTCAGCTGCATCTATGGGGTGAGGCAGATCCTGACTGCTCTGGTAGTAGGATGTAGTTACTGCCAATGTGGTTTAGGAGAGAAGAGCTTTGGTGCAAGAGACTGACTGAGAGGGAAGAAGTAGTGGAAGCTAGCTGTAAGTATTTGTGTCAAGCATTATCTATAGGAATGAGAGAAACAAAATCAAAAATACACCTGTTTTTTTTTTTTTTTTTTCTTAATTTAATAATCAGTGTGACTAAGTCTACTAAGTAATTTAATTTAAACATTTGTGTGAGTAAGTAAGTCTGCTATTAAATGTATCCTTTCCTTCAGAAATTGATTGTAATTGAAGGTAAGAAATGCTTTCCATCAGATTACTAAAGCATCTTCTAGTAGTAGATAAAGGCTGGCTCAGCTGATGAAGGAACATTGATTGTAGGGATCATTGTTGATGAGGAAACAAATTGTGAATGAAGTTTGGAAAATATTTCCGCAGTCCCATTTAGCAATAAACCCTCAGTAGATTGGAAATAATTTAGATGTTAATCTCCTGGGGACAGAAACTCTCTTTCAGAGTGTGTCCTTAAAATTCAGAGCACATATAAACCAGAATTATGACTGGGATAATTAGCAATAGTAAAAGCGTCAATAATAATGTTGTTTAGCTGTCCATTTCATTCTGTGACAGTTAACTAAAGTTCAGGGCCTCTTGATAGTTTCAGTTAGGTGGAGAGATTGGTAGTGGAGATTTTTAGCTGGCCTTATCTACCTACAGAAAAATGCAGAAGTTTTATTTCCATGAAATGGGAAGATTAAAAAAGGAAGCTATTTTCTTTTTGTGCTGAAGTCTTGTTCTGGTAATTTTTTTGTTCCTGTGCTCATTTTTTCTCTTCTTTCTTTCTAGGCTTTTTACTGTTTCTCTCGCAGAGATTTGTGCAAGCACTAACATGTGTTGCTTGGGTGTTGGCCTGGATCCATAGAATGTCCCATTACTGCCTTAGTTTTCAGGAGAGGCTCTAGTTAATGTTGTTGTAAAGATCTCCTTTCTCATAACTGGTGACCTGAACTAACATTTTTCATTCATCAGCTTAACAGGAAAGAGCCTTCAGCTTCTGTTTTTCAGATAGACGCTGCTGGGTTCTGTTCTCTTAGAGCCTGAACAGGTTGTTTACTTGCACCAGCTCTGCAGAGTTCATATACTTTTTGGCTTGAATGATTTCATGGACTTCTTGCTCTGCCACCACCTAGGATTAGCAGTCAAGCAAAGACATACGAACAGTGCTGAAGGTACAAACCTGAAAAGGCAGTTTTAGAAGCAGAACAAATTAAAAACACTTAGTAGCTGGATTTTGCTCCAGTTGCTTAACCTCTTACCTAAAATCCCAGACTTATTTCAGCCCTTTAAATGGGTGTTTGTAACAAAACACCTTACCATTGCCCTCAGTTCTGAATAATCTTTCCAAGCATTTCTTAGGTACAAAGCTTTGGAGATACGTTTTGGGACCCAAATTTTTTAAAATTATTCTTTGGGAAGCTATTTTTTTTATTATTATTATTTTATGGACTTCCTATCAGTCCTACTGGGCTAATTGCTCACGAACAATATAAGAGACTTCTGTTTATGCTTCTTAGATGCAGTTAGCATGTATAAGTGGTGATTTCATATTTTTATATATTTTCTTACCATCTAGAGAACAGCAATGGCATATGACATGTTAACATAATTGAGAGGGTTGGTTAGTAGTGTATTGTCTGGTCATGGCATGAAGAGAAAATCTATTTTTCCCAGCTTTTACTGTGAGTTCATGGCAAATAAATGAGTATTATGCTTGCTATTTTATGTCTCAGGTCAGACAATGACTTTTATTGGTGTTCTAAAAGGAGGGATGGTGCTCTAATTTACCACCGCCACCAATATTATTCTTCCTCCTCCTGTGTATGTAGTAAAGTTCATAACAAAATTAAGTAGATATAGTGTTAAAAGTTATTACGCTCCTGCATTTGTAGATAGAGAGGTGAAGGAAACTTTACACAGATCAACTCTTGCTGAGCCTTGACTTCCCGCACTGCTATATGCTTTTCGTCTTCTGTTAAAAGGCAAAGAAAAGGACTCCAGCATTTTTTAAAAGAGATAAGGATCATCTATCTCCCACACACTGCCTCCCATTTTTGGAATATTTGGGATGGTGCTCTACATGTATCAACATTCTCCTTGAGAAATACCTGGGATAGAGTGTGGTTGTTTAGGACTTTCTTTGACAAGATAATGGATCCCATAATTCATAGAAGATGGTCTCTATGAAGTTCTCATAGAAGAGGTCTACAAAAGCCTTTTCCTTCGGTCCAGTTGTTGGACCACGGGATACATTATTAGCAGGAAGGTACATAAATCTCTTTTGCCTTCAGCTTATGCATACCTTTCACTGACTTGATAAGAAACTAATGTCTATTTTAATGTTGGATTAAACTAGAGTCGAAGGGGGAAGGGGCTAAAACCAGGCGCTCCGGTGAAGACCTAAGGGATGGTACGCTAGAATCAGAGGGGCTGTGTGCCAGTGGGGTCCTTTGGTCAGATCCACAAGGTGCTGAGTGTAAGGAGACGCACCTGAAGTGCTTTTACACAAACGCACGCAGTATGAGGAATAAAATAGATGAGCTAGAAGTCCTGGCCCAGTCCCGCAACTACGACATCATCGGCATAAGTGAAACCTGGTGGGATGAGTCCTGTGACTGGGGTGTTGCGATAGATGGTTACAGGCTCTTCAGGAGGGACAGGCAGGGTAGGCGAGGTGGTGGGGTGGCGATGTATGTGAAGCAGGGACTGGACTGTGTGGAACTTCAGGTCGGCGATGGCAAAGTTGAGAGCCTCTGGGTAAGGATCAAGGGACGAACGAATAAAGGGGATGTCGTTGTGGGAGTCTATTACAGACCGCCTGGCCAGGATGATAGCACCGATAAATTATTCTTTACAGAACTAAGAGAGGCCTCGAGATTAACTCCCCTTGTCCTTATGGGGGACTTCAACTTGCCGGACGTTAACTGGGAGTGCCACACGGCTGACACGAGCAAGTCCAGGAGGTTCATGAAGCACCTAGATGATAACTTCTTGGTACAGGTGCTAACGGAGCCAACTAGGAAAGGTGCCCTCCTAGACCTGTTGCTAGAAAACAGAGAGGGTCTGGTGGGAGATGTGGTGATTGGTGGCCGCCTTGGTCATAGCGACCATGAAGTGGTTGAGTTCAAAATTTATGGTGACAGAAGGAAAAGTGCCACCAAAACCTCATCCCTAGATATGGGGAAAGCGGACTTCAGGCTGCTCAGGGAACTAGTCAGTAAGGTCCCCTGGGAAACTGCTCTTGAAGGCCTCGATGTCCACCAGTGCTGGTCACTCTTTAAGCGATGCCTCCTAGAAGCACAAGATAAGGCAATTCCAAAATATCGCAAGTCAGGCAGGCGGGGCAGGAGGCCGGTGTGGCTGACCAGGAAGGTTCTAATGGAGATTAGGCGGAAACAGAGAGTGTTTCGCTACTGGAAGGAGGGCCAGGCGTCATGGAAAGAATACAGGGATGCTGTTCGTGTTTGTAGGGAGAAAGTTCGAGTGGCCAAAGCACAGCTAGAGTTGAAGCTGGCTGTGTCTGTGAGAGAAAATAAAAAGGGTTTTTTTAGATATGTAAATGGAAAAAGGAGAACTAAAGAAAACATAGGGCCGCTCCTTGATAGGGAAGGTCTCCTCACAGACGATGACGTAGGCAAAGCAGAGACGCTTAACGCCTTCTTTGCCTCTGTCTTCAATGCCGATGATGGGCTTCAGGACCCAGGGTGCCCTGAGCTGGAGGACTGGGACGGTGGGGATGACAAACTCCCAACTGACCCTGAACGTGTGCGGGATTTGCTACTCCACCTGGATCCCTACAAGTCCATGGGTCCGGATGGGATTCATCCCCGGGTGCTGAAAGAGCTGGCGGATGTCATCGCGGAACCTCTATCAATTATTTTTCAACGATCCTGGGAATTTGGAGAGGTCCCAGTAGACTGGAAGCTGGCAAATGTTGTGCCAATTTTCAAGAAGGGTCAGAAAGAAGACCCTAGCAATTACAGGCCTGTCAGTCTCACGTCAGTGCCTGGTAAAATCATGGAGAAGTTGGTTCTCGGACTTATTGAGGCACACCTGCGGGACAAAGCAGTCATTGGTCCCAGCCAGCATGGGTTTGTGAAGGGTAGGTCCTGCCTAACTAACCTGATTTCCTTTTATGATAAGATCACCCGTATGGTGGACCAAGGGAAACCAGCTGATGTGATTTTTTTGGACTTCAGCAAGGCTTTTGACACGGTTTCCCATAGGATCCTACTGGACAAAATGTCCACCATACAGCTAAATAAAAACATCATACGATGGGTGAGCAATTGGCTAACGGGCAGGGCCCAAAGGGTTATGGTAAATGGAGCTGCGTCAGGCTGGCGGGCGGTCACCAGTGGGGTCCCTCAAGGCTCCATTTTAGGGCCGGTACTTTTCAATATTTTTATAAACGATCTGGATGTAGGAATAGAGGGTATTTTGAGCAAGTTTGCTGATGACACCAAACTTGGAGGAGTTGTGGACTCAAATGAGGGCGTAAAGGCCTTGCAGAGGGATCTGGACAGGTTGGAGAGCTGGGCGATCACCAACCGCATGAAGTTCAATAAGAGCAAGTGCCGGGTCCTGCACCTGGGACGGGGAAACCCTGGCTGCATGTACAGACTGGGCGATGAGACGCTGGAGAGCAGCCTAGAAGAGAGGGATCTGGGGGTCGTGGTAGACAGCAAGTTGAATATGAGCCAGCAGTGTGCCCTGGCAGCCAGGAGGGCCAATCGTATCCTGGGGTGCATCAAGAATGGCATCGCTAGTAGGTCAAGGGAGGTGATTGTCCCGCTCTACTCTGCGCTGGTGCGGCCTCACCTCGAGTACTGTGTGCAGTTCTGGGCACCACAGTATAAAAAGGACATGAAACTGTTGGAAAGTGTCCAGAGGAGGGCTACGAAGATGGTGAAAGGCCTGGAGGGGAAGACGTACGAGGAACGGCTGAGGTCACTGGGCCTGTTCAGCCTGGAGAAGAGGAGGCTGAGGGGAGACCTCATCGCAGTCTACAACTTCCTCGTAAGGGGTTGTCAAGAGGCAGGAGACCTTTTCTCCATTAACACCAGTGACAGGACCCGCGGGAACGGGGTTAAGCTGAGGCAGGGGAAATTTAGGCTGGACGTCAGGAGGGGGTTCTTCACAGAGAGGGTGGTTGCACACTGGAACAGGCTCCCCAGGGAAGTGGTCACTGCACCGAGCCTGTCTGAATTTAAGAAGAGATTGGACTGTGAACTTAGGCACATGGTCTGAACTTTTGGGTAGACCTGTGCGGTGTCGAGAGTTGGACTTGATGATCCTTAAGGGTCCCTTCCAACTCAGGATATTCTATGATTCTATGATTCTATGATTCTATGATATATTCTGGATATTGGCAAATGCTTTGTTTCATTTTTATATGTACAGATGTTTGAGTCTTAGTGGAGTTTTGCTTGGAGCCAGGTGGAACCTAGCCAAAATACCAATAGTCCTAGTCCTGTGGAGCCTTGGCACCTGACTGCTCTCATATTGTCAAAAACATCAGTAGCTCAAGGCCCTTTGAGAGTGTACGCTGCTGGTGTTCTGACTTCGTCTCAGTCTGTTTTCCCTTGTGATCTCTCCCTAAAGAAAATATCACTTTTTCTTCCATGGAAATGGAAAAATGCAAATTCTTACTATCAATTGTACTTCTGTGATTTTTCTGGTATTCAATTGTGGGATGGGATGGTGGACTTTCATAGATTAGGCACAATGGTAACCTATTGGTGCAGCATTCCCCAGTTACCAAATAGGTCCAATGTTGGTGCTAATAACACTTGAGAATGTTTACATCACTGACCTCTGAAAATGTTCTGTTCGATGCAGGTCAGAATAACAAGTTATCTTTTTCATGACTCAGGAAGTATTTGGGGTTTTGAAACAGTCTAAGTGCATAATAATAGTTCCCAGTCTAGCTGATGCCTTCATATTTGCTTTTCTTCCAGAGAAGCGTCAGAAGTGATGAGTTCTCAAGAGTGTACCTTGTATGTTCAGGTATCCCTGAAACTGAACAGATATTTTTCAGCTTTGTCAATGGTAGTTTTTGTTGTTGTTGTTGTTGTTTGTTTGTTTTGTTTTTTGTTTTGTAAATTTGTTAGCATTTTACATACTTTATTTTAGACTTGTATCTAGGGGAACATGGCAAACAATGGGCAATGTAGTCTTTGTTTTTTACTACTTAATTTCATCATTATTTAAAGTTGTATTTTTCTGTTCAGGTTTTTATGTGTTGATGTCCCATGATCAGTCCCATGATCTCCTGTCATGAAATGAGTGGCTTGCAGGTGGATTGCATGTGAGAAGGTAACAAGAAAATATGGTGTGAGAACTTAATGTTGAGTCTCAGACCTTTGGAAACAGGCACTCCATATTGCCAAAATTTTAAACTGCTCAGCATAGGATGCCAGTTGAATGCAAAAGCAAACTTAATATCTTGTTCATCCATTTCCTTATTTGTCTGCAAAATGATGTTAAATGTTCTTTAGATACATATGCCAGTGCAGGGCAGGCCCAAAGGGACTGATCATTGTTGAGAAGAGTGAATCATGAGATACTCAATTTTCTGGAGAAAGTAGTAGTGCTCTGGCAATGGGGAATCCTCTGAAGCTGAGAAATCTTGTTCTGAATTGACAGAATCAATGTACATGATACGGGTTTGAATGCTTTCTTATTAGGCAGTCAGCCTGTTGCCAGAGGATGGTATGGGATCATCGTAGCTAGCTACTGGCATTACCCTTGACAGGAGTCTGTGAGGCCACAAATAGCTTACCAAGTTATTTGTGTGGGAAATGTTATCTGATGGAGTTGTTCTTTTAATACGGTATGTAGACTTCGAATACTCTTTATTAGACCATAGGAATTTGGACAGAGCAGGAGCAGTCTGGGAAACCATTCTCCCTGCTGACAGAAGTTTTAGTCCCTTTGCCAAATGCTGCTGTCAGTAATACTGTAAAAACAAACAAACAAACAGAAGCACCTTCAGTGAGAACAGAGTGGACCTCTCCTGGATGGCTTAGAAATACCGTAATACATTAAATTAGTAAAGGAGGTCTGAACTGCAGAGCAATCTGAAAGCAATTCTACCTCTTTGTCTCATCATGCTGAATGCACAGTGCAGCTTATCTGTACATATGTATTAGATCCAGTACTAACTGGTATTGTTGGATTTACTGTGCCTGTACAGATTAGCTATTCCACTATACACATAAATATATTTAGCTCATTCCACTCCCCAGTTTGTGCCTGAGGGCCAGATTAGGTGCCTAGGACCCATAGGCTGCCTCATGTACCGAAGCCAATGCATAGAATGTGACAGGTTCTATGGGCTGACAGGTAGACAGAGCATACATACTAGATGAGTTGTTCTGGTGGTTTGTGCTAGATGTCATCCAGTATCTTTCCTGGTAGCCCTTTGAAGCTTCATCTCTTATCATGGAGAAAGATGGCTTGGTAGACAAGCAGATGGGTACATAAACATGGTACGGAAAATACACAGTTAATCTACAACCATATTAAATGTGCAAACTTAAAAAAAAATAAAATTCTTACTCCCACAGAAACAGGATGCTGTAATACATTTTAAATTTATGAGATTTACAACACAATGATAATGTTACACTAATAGAAAAAAAAAGGACAAACAGGTTGGATAATATTTTGCGTACTACTAAAACAAGTTAAAATTACTTTGGGAACATGATTGGACACATTCTCAGTTGGGTTGTATTGTTTAGTTTTACCGATCTGAGTGGAATTATTACCCTATAAACTGAGAGAATAATTCACTAAGATATAATCTGTGTGCTACCGTCAACACAACAAAATTATCAGAGTTATGCCCAAACATTCATATGCCTATATAGAAGTAGGAATGTAAGACTGTGTAAAAACCTTGCCTTTGAAATCATAAAAGCTACAATTATTAAAGACAGAACTTAGTCGATGTATTCATTCCACATTTAAAACTAGATCTCATGCAAATTTGGTTATCTTCTTATTTACAGAGATTTTGTAGATAGATTTCTGAAATGCTAGCATTTCAACTCACACATAAAAAAGATGATGACTGATATGCTCATAGATTTATCATTTTCAGGTACTGATTATGCCTTGTGGTAGTCTTTAGGAGTTTGAAGAAACAGTCTGATTGCCTCTAATTTCCTTGTCTAAATGCACTTTTCATTTTATTTATTTATTTTTTTTTCAAACTTCTCTTGAAATAGCCAGGGATTTTTTTCCTCTGCTTTTTGACTTCTTGATATTTTGTGTTTGCAAGGCTGTTGCTCTTCTCACATGACCAAGCCATTCCTGTAGCTGTCTTTTTTTGCAAGTGCTTGCACAGACTCATGGGACCCAATTATTGCAGAAATATCCACACTAATAGAGTTACTACTCCTATGCACAGTGTATGTAATTCATGTATTTATCTAGACACATCTGAATGCAAAGTCCGAAATTTGTCATTGTATTGATACCACTGGAGTTCATATTTCACACATGTGCAGGCCAAATCCGTAAACACTTATTCTGAGTTTTATCTTTTATGTGCTTGAGATATTCTAGTCCTGTCTGGTTCCACTGAATTTTGCAAGTGCTGCTATCACAAAAGCAATTTGACTTTTGATTTCTGCTTCAGAATTTCTCTCCTTTGTTATGATAATTCAGAGATACCTGAATGAATCCACTCATTCAAGTTTCTCAACTTTGATGTAAATTTCTCGTTGTGTATGAGAATTTTCTATTGTCCTGGTGCTGGCCTTTTCCTTTTGTTTGATCAGCAGTCCACAGGTAGTAGCTTTTTTTGTTAGATCTGCTAGTTAGGGTCCTTTTTCTTCCAGTCAAATTGACATAATCTACAAAGATTATAGATCTTTTGCCACTAGCTGATAACTTTGTCCTACCAGAATGTTCAAGTACTTTGGACTTACCATGTTCAAGGAAAATATAAATAGAGGTGCTACCATGAGAAATTTCTGTCTTTTAGTCAGTTCTTGTACAGAATCATTTACTTAATGTGTACTCTGTGAAGATAATACTTTTCAAATAGTTTCTAAAGCTTTTATTTCAAGTTCTTATGCAACGTAACTCACAGTTATTATGCACCTTGTGCATTCTCCTGCGTGGTTGAAGGAACTGTATTTCTATTTTTTCTATCGATGGAGTTAGCATAACATTTTCTATTTTTAAGCTTGTGGTTCATTTTACTTTTGAGGCCTTAAGTATTTAATAGAACTGTGCTTACTGCAAGGAACCTAGTGATGCAGGATATGGGTGTCAACACACCCTTCTGACCTGAATTGCTACTTAGTGGAATCTATGTTCTTAACTATAAGGAGCGGGTTCTGGGATCCGTCTGGATTATCTGCTTTGGGAGGAGGACAACACTCGAATGAGCAGGTTATGCAAACACTTGCAGCCTATTCTGTGCCAAGGAATATGTTGGTAATAACCTACCTCACTTGCCAGTTTCCATAGGAGTCGCACACAGTTGTCACCTCAAAATGTTCCATAGTTCTGTGGTTAAGATAAACTTGTGATGGTAGGAAAGGGATGTGATTTCTTGTCACCTGAAACAAAAAATGAGTTAATTCTGGATCTCCAAAGTTGTAAAAGACTGCTCTAAATCAAGGCTATTTATTGAGTAATAAAGGAGGACAGAAAAGAGGTCAATGATGCTACCTTTTCTTCCTTCTTGCAAGAACTGACCCAATTTCATGTCTTAATCTCAGGAGATGGTTCACAGCTGTGGTTCTTGGAATGTGATGGACATCTAGCTTTATGCTGAGTGCATAAAAAGTTTGTAAACATGTTACATAGTGGATTTCAGGCAGAGCTGTTATGCTGAGTGCTTCAGAGATACTTGGATTCTCACAATGAGATATTTGCTTTAATACAAGACTGTACCCAAACTAATAAGCCTAGACTGTCAGCCAGACGTCTGCCTAGTGAGGTGTACAAACACTTCCACTGCCTAGAATATGTTCCTTAGCCCAGCTATCTTCACACTGTTATAATTTGAAGCCAGGAACAGAGTGCCCTGTTGCCCAGATCCTGGTGTTTGCCAGGTCCTTTAAAGCCTGTACAGCAAAGCAAGTTCTGTCCTAGCTTTGGAAAAAACATAAATATACTCAAATTGATTCATCTAATACTAGTCCCAAACCCCACACGCTCAGTTTGATAAAGGCTCCTTTCAAATTTCCTCAGATTTTGTGCAGTGGATACTCACATCAAATGTGGGACAACAGGCTTTCACAGTATCAGTCACGCTTAACTTCTATTTTACAAGTTGCCTGATCATCAGTGAAAAACCCACAGCTTTTAAAATGATTTCTTATCAGCAAATAGCTGAAAATTCATGCAACTATGCCTTGGAAAAAGAAAAAAATAAAGAGGAATTGAGAATTAACAGTTTATTTGGCCATCAACACTGAGCAGGAAGTTGTTAGTAAGCATTAAAAAATCAGTGGACAGAAATTCAGTGCAGTTCCCCAAATCCTACTGCAAATTCTTACCCCAATTCTCTTTCTCTAAAATAATTTGCTCATTGCCTATCAGCAATACTGCTTGTTTATAATCAGTTACTTCCCAAGTTTAATCAGTGATCTGTTAGTTGAAATACCTGGAGGAGATGGTGGGAAAAACAAAAAGGATGGGATTCATAAAGGGTAGTGTTTGTGCCCTGGGCTGCATTCACAGCTAGTGGAGATCTAGTCAATATAGTGAATATAGTCAATATAGAGTCTAAAGTGATATTCTTCTCATCTGAAAGCAGCTGCCTAAAAGAAGTGAAATGAATCAAACCTTGAAAGTGCCCATTACTCTCCGTGGACTTGAAAGGGAGCCGAGGGAGACTAACTTCCATGTAAGCATCCAGACATCAAACATTTGATTTGAACCCTGTCCAATGCAACTAGCAGTACTTAAGAGTACTGCAGGTAAAAGTACCTGTGAATTTGTTGTATTCGTGCCTATTCTGTTTGAAGGCTGGAAACGCAGATGTGGATGGAACATGCTTATTCCAGCAGACTTGGTGTTGCGTATGCAATGTAAACCTCTCAAGTTCAGATCCACAATTACATTCCTTTCTGTCCTAGATCCAGAAGCTCAGCAACAGTTTGGGGGAGAAGAGGCAGAGAAAATGGTGAAGTGGACAGGAGGATTATTTCATGTAGTTAAATGTATCTGAGTTGTAGCTATAAGATTTCACTAATACCTTATACCTTGCTTAGCTGAGGTTGCTTAACATTATGGCTACTGTGAATTCTTAGCAGTTGAATTCTTAGGCACCTGGTGCTTCTCTTACCATGCAAAGGGGTTTAAAGTTATGAAATTATGAATTTCTCTTTGTGACTGCATTCATAAAAGTCAAACATTGAACCTTGGCTATCTACTTCAAGTACCTCATGTCAAACTGCAAAACTTTTAAAAGAAAACATTTTTCTTACTTCATAAGTAGAAAAGGAAAGTAAAACAGGCATTTTAATGTAGAAATATAATTTATATAAAACGCTTTGGCACTTCTGGTTGTTTCCTCTGATCTGAAATTTACACCCTTTTCCTCCATGTATTGAATGAGAGAGAAAGGGAAAAAAATCTAAGTCCCTTGGTTTTATGAAGCAAAGAAATAATGACAGGAAATGGGGATTTTTATTTGTTCTTTGGTGTGAATTGGCACAGGCATTATGATGAAGTTAAAATGCAGAGGTTAATTGAAAAATGTGATAAACAAAGCCCCTTGAAGGTCTCAGAATAATTTTGCCTGGCAGCACTGACAGCCTACTACCATCATGCATTAAACCTACTCCTGCTGGAGATAAAAAAAAAAAAAAAAAAAAAAAAAAAAAGAAAAAGAAAAAAGAGAAAAAAAAAAGAAAAAATCCCTAACGTTAATTGTCTTTCTGTTCCTTCCACCTCATTTCAGCCCAATTATAACTGGGAAAAGTCATTCTGTCTAATTTGCATTAATGCACCTCTATGGAAAAATAGCTTAGACTGAGAATTTGATTTTCTCTCTCTCTCTGTTTTTTTTTTTTTTTTTTTTTTTTTTTCAGTTTATTGTGGACCTACTTAAAATAAAAAGAAACCCAAATGGAGAAAATTTCTATGGAAAGCTCATGGATAAGGATCTTGATTTTTTTCTTCAGTTATTTAGATGACAGAGAAATTTTAAATATTTATTGTCAGACAAAATACTTTTTCAGTAGATGCTCTTTAATCACAGGACTGAAAATGTTGAAATACCGTATAGAACTCTATGAGTGCTGGCTAATTCCCTGTCATTAAGGAAGTCGACAGTGTTCTGTAGGTTGTGATAAACTTAGCTCTTTCTCTGCACTTTGTGTTTTTCATAATAGCCTTCAGAAAAGCTGCATAAATCCTCACTTATGCTGCGTTTTGAAAGTAAGTCCAATGCATGATCCTATTGTGTGTAGAGTTTAATGGTGTAAAAGAACTCAAAAGAGAGGCCATCGCATTCATATGCAGTACCATGTTTCCACTCAGCATTTCAATTCACATTTAATAAACACATTAAGGGGGCTCACTTGTTGTTGGACCCATGTTACATCTAATTTCTTATTCACATAGCGAAGAAAAACAGTGTGTTTTGCTCTAAATTGTCAGTCAGTGTATGAGCTCGGTCTGCCTCTTCTCAGTGCCATTTATATTAATAGGTATGATTATCCATGCAGGCCTTATTTTCAGTGTACTGTGTTTATAGTCCCCATTTGTACATCTTGCTGAAGCTAACGTGTTCATAACGATGTGGAACAGCTGGCCACAAACTGTTGTTTCTCATTAAAAAGACATGTTTCCCGAGCTTTTGGGGATTGTTTAAACTAAACAATACATACTATTGACATTTTGCCCTTTTTGTTTTCCTTTAGCTCTTCACTTCAGTGGGATATCTAGGGTGAAGGATTCTAAACTAACACCTGAAGGGCTTTTGAGAGATAGAACCAAGGACAAAGCCACTTTGGGTCTTTAAAGATCCTAGGGTACTCTTTGCAAGAAAAGTGTGGGAGTTATTATTGTCTTGGACAGATTCCAGCATGTATAGCTGCATTGTATGCTATTTAATCATGTGTTTTGCAGCTAGGTAATCTCCCCTTGAAAGGCCGCTGTACTTTGCTGTTGAACTGTATGGCTGTTGAAATGGCTACTGTATTCTGCTCCAAGAATGGCTTCACCCCAGAGGTGAATGGAGTGGCTCCTTCATAGTGCTTTCAACTCGGACAATGTTAATAATGAGAATATTACTAATTATACCAGAAACTTGGTTTCTGTTTGTATTGATCAGCAATCATAGGAAGTCCACCTGAAAATCCAGTTGCTGGCTCAGAGTTTTTTGACTGCGAAGTAATAGTTTTAATGCTCTACTTAGTCTAAAATTGATCACTTTTTTAACTTTCTCACTCTGAAAGCAAGCAGATATAAACTTAAAAGCATGTTCTTTGATCTGAAGTGTAAACATCATGGCAGTAATGGGAAATGCCATTAGAAGTAATGGCCAACTGGCAGAGCTTATGGTGCTGTACCAAAAGACTACCTGAAGTTTTTTGCTGATTCAGAAGTTTGCAGACAGCTTCTCATGTGCTGAGAGCTATATGCCTGCTGTAAATTTTGATTATGGTTGGTTATGGTTGGTTAATATTGGTTTATTTAATGGGAATGGGAAAAAGCAATCAAATTTATACAGAATTATGCTATTCTTATTTAGGAGCAAGGATGTTAATATTAAGATAAACATGATCACCTAAAGGAAGATAATATCATAAAGTTTTAAACATGTTATGATGAAATGTGTAAAATGTGTACTTTTCTTTATTCCACACACAGAAATACTGTCTCAGGCTTCATCCAAGTTCGTGTTGATTGGCATGCTTCTGTCAAAGGCATTAAAGTTGTATGTGGAGAGTCAATAGTCAGTAGCACCAGGATGCACCATACTTCTGTGACTAAGCTGTAATGAAAGTGTTTTGTAGTAGTATTTTGTGTAGGAAAATACATATTTCCCAAGTACACATTTTAGAGATTGAATAATGAAAAGATATGCTTGAAATACATTTCCAGCTATATTAAACTTGACATTTTGCATAAATTCTGACTGTGCATGGGATCCAACCATGCGGTGTACTGAGTGCATTTTGAAATAGGTAAAGATTAACCAGTGTGCATGTACAAAAGAGAGAACATTTCCATATCCATGCATAACTTACGTGGGACTCAGTCACAGTGCCTGAGGACTGAAGTCACTGTCTGATGTAAGTATTATGGCAGCATCTACCCCAAAGAAAAATCAAAAAATGAAAAGGACAGCAAAAAAGGGATAGGAAATCCTACCTGCAGCCTGTGTTGTTCAAAGCTTCAAGAACAAGTGTGGATTTAGTGAGAATTTTTCCCGATATTCCCTCTGCAATAGTCACTTGTTTTCTGACTCTCCAGTGGTGTTACGATTTATGCCCTTTGCAATATGCAAAAGCACATTCTGGATTATTGCCATATAATAATACAATATAAGAATGTATTCAACTAGATGCCTAAAATTGTGACATATATTTATTTCCATGTAAGATACAAAGTTGTGTATTGTGTTTAAAGAGTAAGATTTAGCAAGTACCAACATTTTTCATAAGGATTTGTACTCTTGTTATATACGTATATTTTTTATATCCATCTCATGTTACTTTCATTTTGCTTTCAGTTTGAATTTGGCCAACCCTGAAGTTCATAGTTATTGAGTTATTTTTCCTATTTTCTTGAAAAACAAACAAACAAACAACAAGAACAAAAAACAAACACAACAAACAGACAGTTGGGTGGACGTGTCATCATCTAAATAAATCTTTAGAATGTCATCAGTAGAACACCCTTTAGAGATATGAAGACAACTTTATGAATTCATTCTTTCTGAGAAGCAGTGACTGACTGCAGAGATTTATTTGCCAGAGTGATAGCAGAGCAAGATTAATAGAGTAATGGATACATGGAACCTCACTGTCAGGACCAATTTTAGTTTCTTCCTTTAAAGTGTTCCAGAATGGTTAGGAAGCCTCATGCAATCATGTAGATATTTAGTGGGAGGGATCTTTGTCATGCCTTCCTGGAAGAAATGGGTTGAAGGTCCTGTACATCAAAAGAACCACCATCACTTCAGTTTGGCCTCTCATTCTGTGTACTTTTCAGTGGGAGGTGGTTGTAACATGCCAACTTCATGTTACTTTTGAGCCATTTCCTTTGCATCACATGTTGAAGACCATGCTGATTCTTTCGCCATGGGGAGAGGAAGAGATGTCAGTGGCATTTTTACTTGATTCAATCTGCTGCCAGAGAATTTAAAACCAAAAATGGGTCCTGAAGAAAGCCCCAGGTAGCAGTCAACCACCCGCATCACAGCTCATCACTGCCCCTTTCTGCTCCACATCAGAACAGCGGTTTAAAAAGGAACAACAAGGCCAGAGCAGCAGAAGGTGCTCCACACTGGCACAGGTACTCCCCAAACAGGCCGTGGCCTGTGGAGCAGGCACTTCCTGAAGGAACTGCAGCTCACATCAGAGCAGCAGGAAAACAGTCATAAGGAAGGACCAGTGGAAGAAATGAGTAAGGAGAGGCCCGAAGGAACCCACTACACCCTGACCCCAGCCTCCTGCACTGCTTGTCACCTCACAGAGATGACAGATGGTGTTGTTAACACGGTAGAAGATGAGCAAGCAGGGAGGAAAGAGGTGTCTGGTGGGAAGTTGAGCCATTGAAAGGGAGAGGAAAGGTGTTTTCCCCAATTGTTTAAATATTTATCATGTTTGTTTCCCAATACCCAAATTAGTAATTATATGTTTTAAATTAAGTTCCCTCAGACCTTTTTAAAAATTTTTTATCTTTATTTGTATTTTTCCTGTGACAGTAATTGGTGATTGATTTTGACCCATGAGTTTTCTCACTCTTGTGCTTCCTAATTTCTCCCCTGTCCTTCTGGGGAAGGGGAGTGAGTGTGTGGGTCTGTGGGTGCTTGGCTGCTAGGTGGGACCAACCCACAACAGTTCCAGAATCCAAAACTAAATTAGGAATTTCTATAGTCTGTTGTAGATTAATGTGTTGAAGACAATATGGAAAATCTTTAGCTCTTCATTTTCACTAGTTTGATGTAACTAAGAAGGTTTATTTCTGTCATTAAAACATTACAAGTTCTCTATGCGTACCTGGGTCTTAATACACAGCTAGAACAGCACAGGAAGAAATTATTTTTCAGGTAGACTAATTCAGTTACATTAGTTCAGTTGCCAAGGAGGGATAAGATTTAGGTCTAAAACTCTATAATCTTCTATATCGTATATTCCTGAAATAGAAGTCAGCTCCCCAAATATGTATATATTATTTATTATAGTTATTTTTGTAATTTTGAGTATAGTTTTTGCAGTTTTGCCTTCTGTTGCAAATGATTTACTTGCTGATTCAGTAACCGAGAACACCCAGCTCTGATGTTTTTTTTGTAGATTGAAGAATATTGCCCTTTTTATACAGATCTGCAGGGAACCTTAAAACTGTGCTTTTTTTTTGTGTGTATGTGTCTGTGTGTGTGTGCATGGTTTTTAATAATGGCAGACTCAAGGCTCAGGGAGAGGAGATTTTTCTGGAAATGGAAAATGATTTGCAAGTAGCTCTGCATTTAAATGTTTCAGTCACTTTTGTTTCCCTGACTTCTCTCATAATTTGGAGTATGTGAATACAGATGGCTCAGACTTGCTCACAAGCATTCTAAATAAATAATTCCACAACAGGATCACATAATGTTTTTCTCTGACTTTAACTTCTTTACAATTCTGTGTTCTTTCTTTTTCTTATATTGTCTTTTTCCATATGTTCTCACCATTCAAAGTCCAACTCATGACACTGTAGCATTATTGACATAATGGTCATTGAATAGGAAGGCAAGCTAAGAAAGCCTTCCCAAGAATCAATGAGTGTTAATAGTATACACTAATTTTTAATTGATGCATGCCTGTTGTGTTGATGCCCTTTTTGATAATCCTGTATTTGTCTTTCAGGCTGTTAACTCAGAAAAATACTTCTGACTGCAGGTGACTACAGCAGGCTTAATTTCTCCTGTATGCCCACCTCTCAGGCTAGCCAAGATGAAGCCAACAGGCATGGTAGAAATATGTGGCCAGTTTTTCACAATACTTGCCCTTGTATCTCAAATGTTTATTTTTGTGTGTGTGTGTGTTTTTCCCCACTATGAAATAGTCGTAGTGTTATTTTTTTAGTTGCAAGTTGCAACTAGTTGCAAGACAAAATTGCCTCTCAATGGGAAATGCAAACTTTTTGGTGGTGAGCGTTATATTGCAAAACAGAAATAATCAATTACAATAAAATACTGATATTTTAGCAGTCTGTGTCCCATTTGCTGGACAAGGACTTTTTAAATACACAATGACAGAAAAATAAGAAAACAGTCAGAAGAGTTCTCTTTATCTGTAACACAGAACTTAGAAATATGCATACAATGAACTCCAAGGTATGTATAGACAAGAAATAATACCATATACTGGGGGGTTATATTCTTATATTTGAACATGACTTTATAAATAACTATCTGATCTTGTTCATTCACTTAATTTTAAGCATGTGAGTCTCCTGGTCACTGTTAGATTTTTTCCTGAAATCGTTAAACATGTATACTTGCTTATCTTGAATTCACTGAAGAATTCCCATTAAGTGGTAAAATCTTAAAATCTAATTTGGGAAACAAAACATTCTCATCTTGTCATAAATATACGGACTTAAAAAGTGTATGGAGTACTGCCTATACATGTTCACTTTAGTTTCATGACAAATTAATTTTTCTATTATATCATTGTTTATGTTGAATTCTTGCTGGGGCAATGGGAGACATCAAGATACCTGTATTTGAAAGTTGGTCAAAAAAGGTGATGTCCAATCTGACAAATCTGTGAAACAATGGGCAGTTATGACAGTTATGCATGGCAACCTCAGTCCAGGAACTGAAACAATTTCTATCACCATCAGCCAGTCAGTCAGTTTGGCTATTTTGGCTAAAATGTCAGATTTTTTTTTTCTGTCCAGGTCACTGTCTTCACAAAGCTATTTTATTAAGCTGACAGGTTTTCAATATGCATTTTGGAAATTGCATGAGAGGTATGGGATTATTTTATGAATTTCCAGTTGAAGCCATATAAATGTATAAACCAAAAATCAACAGCTACATAATATTAATTTTCAGCTGCTTGAGGAAACAATTTATAATTTGGGAGCTACATCAGATCTTTAGATTGTTCATTAATTTGGCATTCAAACTCCTGTAATCATCTTTTACCAGTAAATTTCTTGTGTTGATTCTAATTTGCTTGCACAGACATTTGAGATCTTAGTTACTCTTAAAAAGAAATACATTAAACAGTTTGGAAGAGGCATTATTGTCATGAGCCAGTCAAGTCATTAAATCAACATCAAGTTACCAAATAAGGTATGATATTTGTGATGATATTAAGGTGAGAAGGAAAGTAATGATAATCTGAACAGTGAATGTGTAAACAATTCATATTGTATTCACTGTACTTAGGAAACCAAAACAATTTAAGCAATCAGTGATAAAAACTCACAGGAAAGCAATAATAATAATAAATTTGAATGTACTTCAACTGGAATAAAAAATGCTGAAAAAGAGATCTGCGAACAGAAAGACTCTAGTGCCATATTCAGTAAAGACAGCATTCTTTTCCTTCAACTGAGTCATCTAGAATAATTCTAGATATTTAATGTAGTAATCTGCTCACTTTATAAAGTTCCCTACACAACAGGGAATTTGACAATTTTAAGTTGAAAGTGTGTAGATTAATGATAAGAACAGTGGCTCCAGGAGACAGATTTTTTAGTTTAATCTTTCTCTGCTACCAGTTTGCTCTTTTGTGAGTAGATCATGAAAGAATTTAATCCAGAGCATCAAGGCACTGAGTTTTTAAGAAGCAATAAGCTACTACTGATTTTAGTGGACATTGGGTTCAAATGGTTGGGCCTGGGTATATCATAAAACATACTTTATTGGAAATGAAGGGCTCTTAGAATATTGCTGGAAATACTAAGCATATGCTGGATGGAAATGGATTGGATTACAGTGTAATTATACAGTGATACAGTTATGTCCAGTTCAGAAGATATAATTGCTTGGGAAATTTCTGACAGTGTTTCGTATCATTCAAATTGACAATTTATTGAAAGTGTTTTTTATTAGACTAATAGAATCATAGAATATCCCAAGTTGGAAGGGGCCCACAAGGATCATTGAGTCCAACTCCTGGCACCACACAGGTCTATGCAAAAATTCAGACCATGTGACTAAGTGCACAGTCCAAACGCTTCTTAGTGTTTTATTTTATTTTATTTTATTTTATTTTATTTTATTTTATTTTATTTTATTTTATTTTATTTTATTTTATTTTATTTTATTTTATTTTATTTTATTTTATTTTATTTTTTATTACTTTGCTTTGCTTTACTTTACTGTACTTTACTTTATTATGCCTTATTTTTTCCTTATTAACCTAACACAATTTCAAAGCAGTGTTCATGTAGGAGGTGTTTGTTAATCCTCTTGGATTTTCTTTCTTTCTTTCTTTCTTTCTTTCTTTCTTTCTTTCTTTCTTTCTTTCTTTCTTTCTTTCTTTCTTTCTTTCTTTCTTTCTTTCTTTCTTTCTTTCTTTCTTTCTTTCTCTCTGTACTTAATAAACGGTGTAGTTCAGGTCTCCATTTTTACAGAATACAGTTACCATTGGGTTGAGATTCTCTTCCTTTTGTTTGTTTAATGGTGTACATAAAACAGATAAGTGACAAGATGTAAGGCATTCTGCAGAATAGTTGGGTTATAAGGCTACTCAGGTTCAATGCTGCTCTAATGTGCAGGGAAATTAATTCACAAATGAATGCCTTAACGGATATTAAGACAACCTGAACTTGTTTCCTGAAACTGTTTATGCATCACAGTTAATGGAGCAAAGATACAGTTACCCCAAATACATCTGAAAGATTCATCCCCAATGAAAAAATCTTCATATTTACCTCTTTTTGTTCTGAAATGTACCAGTGAATAGATTACATTTTGTCACCTAAACTGTACTCAGTTTTTCTCACAACTAATTTAGCCTGTTGAAGCCTTTTTGGACTTTTTACACAGATCTCCTTTTTATCATCTTTGATGGTTTTCAGGTCTAGAATAATTTCTAAAAAAAAAATCTTGAGGTGACCTACTCTATAGCAGCATACCTATACAGATGAAATTTCCAGTGTTGTAATTACTAACATCACTGCAATCTCCCACTGTAGATGTTCTTTACGGATATGATGTGAGACTTCAGTTTCTGACTTAATCTTAAATGACATTGATATAATTACTGTATTGCAAATTTCCCTAAAGCAAATGTCTCAAATTTATCAGATCAGTTAGTGGTTCCTGCAGGTTGGAAAGACATCTATGGGAAATGATGACTTGAAAAAAAATAAAAATTGACAAGCCTTAATGGATGTTCTGGTGGTCCAGATCAGGGTGACAAAACAAATATTCTGATAACAGGTCTTCAGCTAAAGTTGAAGGTAAAAGTAAATGTTCTGAAGTAATAATTTTGGAGTTAAGAGCCAGATGATTCTGTAGGTTTTCACACTAATATCGAATGCTGCCTTTTTTTTTTTTTAATTAAATAAAATCTGAATATTAGGTGTACAGTATTCAGAGCTCAAGGACTTGTCATTTGAAGTAGATTAGATTGATCTACCCAAAACAAACACTTTTTTTTTTTTTCTGACAAGGTGCTAATAAACCCTTCTGGCAGTCACAGAGTTCTCCTTTCAAGATCTCAGTGTCTTTTCTTTTCTTTTTTTTTTTTTTTTTTTTAAGTGATGAAATTTACAGAGAACTGTTACAAGGTTCTAATTGGATTTCACAGAAGTAGCCCTGGTTTGACCCAAAATAGGGAAAAAAAACCACAATCCTCAAAGCTAGTCTCTGTGGAACCAACGATTAAAAACGCCAAATGGGAAAGAGAGGTCCAAGCTAGAAATAATCAGCGTGAGACTTAATGAAGATTTTTGAGATAACTTAGAGTTGATAAAGCCTACAAGATATAAGGTGGATGAAAAGATTCGCAACAACAGAAAAGTGTTTATTAAAACACCTTTTAAGAAACCTTGGAAAATAACAAAAGCTGCCTTTAAAGGTTCCTATTAAAATAAAGCCTGGGTGATTTAGATAATTTTGCCACCTGCAGCTTTAACAGAACTTTTTGCTTAGCTCTTATTGCAAGGTTTAGTTCACTTTGAAGAACTTTAACAATCATTGTCATAAGGCTTTTTATGAAGTTGTGGAGTAAAGACCAACATAAATCCCATTTTCAATAACTTTAAACAGACCTGAAGTGAGGTAACAAACTCTCCTGGATGTGTCAGGGTAACTTATGAGTCTCAGACTAGCATTCTGATCATGCTAGATAAAAGATATGAAAGTAGACTGAAATTTCATAGGTTATATGCAGACTGTTCCTAGTTTTTGGAGATCTCTCATTTCAGTTCCTGGTCTTACAGCCCTTGGTACATTGTATATCCATGATGGGGTGAGATCTGAACATAGGAGGGCTTCTTCCTCCCTCTCTCCTTTCTTGGGCAGATGAAGAGTCATCATAAACATGACTGTACTAGCTCAAACAGTAGATGAGAGACAGAAGTTCTTTCCCACACCTAGTAAAGGTTTTAACTTTGTACTGGAACAGGAAAAGATTTGCAAATAAGACAAAGTCAGTGCTGAAAGCTGGAAAGATTATCAGTAATTAGAATATCTATGGTGTCTGGGAGTCACATCCCCTAGTCAGGCCTCTGTTTTACCAGGCGTTGGACAAAGGACAAAAAGCTGAAGCTGTATATTTCCTTGTGACTAGTACAAAAGTCTTCAATTTCTTTGATGTTATTTCAATATATAGAAAATGCATTATTGCTTCTCTTCATTTTGATTAACAAAGAGGATACAGTGTAAGACAAATTTCTTTGTGCCTAGCACTGACTGAAATATGAGGATTAGCTGCCTACAGAATTGTGTAACATGATTAATGTAGCCTGGGAAGACATGTAAACAAGGTGAGAGTCTATGTGTGCTGGTTACCAGGTCGTTTTTTGCTGAGGTGACAGGAGGTGAGCCAGTTTTGTGACTGAGTTGCAGGAACTACAGTAGGTACAGTGCTCACCAATGCATTCCACATCTTCCAGGCTTGTGTCCTGACAGTTCAGGACATGGCTAAAGAAGGTACATCACTGTATGCCTTAGTATGCCTAAAAAAGTCAATGCTTATTAGTTATCATGTTGTACTTCAACTGTATAAGATAATTATATTAAATAATTATCAGCTTAAACTTTCCATCAGTCTCTGGTCCACTGTACATTTTGGTGCAGGTTTTCCAAATGTTGTTCAGTCCTTGACTTAATGGTTCAGTAGCAGCACCCAGCGTCTAGGTCTGCCTCTTAAATTAGCTGGAAATTCATACTGATATAGAGATGGTGTCTTTCTGAGCTGTGAAGGAGAGACTTATGTTTTCTTATTTTTTTTTTTTTCTTTTTTTTTTTCCCCTGTTGGTTTCTGACACTAGGCTGAAGAATTCAGTTCTCATCATTCTCACATTGTTTGGGCCACAAAATATGGCTTGTTGATTTGAAAACTGATAAATGGATTTTGGATTTTGTTCTCAAGATTGCCAAAGGAAATAGCTTATGTATTCTGACCTTTCTTTAGAAGCCTCTGCATTTGAGCAGATGCATGAGAAAAGCTAAGGTGAAGAGTTGGCACAGGAATGGATTTTCACTCTGGAAAATAAGCTTTGTATGTGAGAAAGCAGAAAATGTTTGTTTTTGAGCAGAGAATGCTTGTTCATTTGCTTTTTGTGCTTCTGTTGGGCTTCTGTCTAATTATTTTGTCAAGGTCAGCTAGAGCCTAAGACCTTAATCTTAATGTTTGGTAGGCTGACATAAACAAAACAAATACTGATACCATTTTGTTAATGCTGTTTCAAAAAACACCATCCTCACAAGCTTTGTCCTGTCTCAAAGTTTTCTACTTCAGCAGCCAGACTATCACTACTCTTCCTCCAGTTGTGCAGCATCAGTGAAACTAAATCTCTGACTGGACAAACAATACTGGTGATTGTTTTAAATATTTAACTATTTCACTACATTTTGCATCAGTTTTGTAGAAGCCCTATATGTTTTCTGAAGTCAGATGTAATATGCTGTGTGTATGTGTGTGTGTGTTTTAGATGCCAGAAATATAAATCACAATCCAAAACTACTGAGTTGAGATACATAAATATTGTGGGCATAGCTATGCTTCCATTATGCACATTGTAAAGCTAAAAGCCTTTCTTAGCGATTTCATTGTCATATAACAAAACCAAGAAAATCAATCTGATTTGAATTAATTAATGAAATAATAAATCTAAATACTTTCTGACATCAAAGAAGTATGACAATTGAAAGCTAATTTTCTCTATACATCTTGTTACGTGTCAGTTAGAGACCAACATTTCATTGTTAATAATATATTAATTTCATATGTATTGTTGATGCAATTTTGAGGATATTATGATAGCAGCTGAATTTTCTTGTGAATGGATCAAATCATAAAAAGGATCCTTGTAGCAGTCATTTGATTCTTACTGTACAATAAATGCCTGTAAACTGAAGTACAAATTAAATACTTATTTGCAACACATAATACAAAGCACTAAGTGAAGAAAAAGAAAAAAAGGCTGCATTATGGACTCACAATGTGGGACTGAAAATAGGCAGCTTCAGAGCCTGTTAAATATACTTAGCAGCCTGCTAAAATATGACATGGGAAGCAGTTTACACTTGAGCAATTATCTGATAAGAACCAGTGCTCACAGTGAACCTATTGCAGTATGTGTACATAGATAGTGTATATATACTTGAGCACATGTAAAGACCCACACAAGGGCACAGTATGTCTGCTTCTTTATGTACATAATAAAACAGAAGTTAATAATATGGATGAAAACTCAGTAAGTATATAAACAATAGAGATGGTAGATAATAGAGGATATTAATAAAGAGTGTTCTAGTCTTCTATTATGGTTGATGTATATTTTTTGTCAAGTCAGTGGAAGAATATCGAAACACAGTTGAAGTAATACAGAGGTAAATTAAGTTCTAAAGCATTGTTGATGATTGGGATTTATTGTTCCTCATTCATTTTATACAAATAAAATAAATATAAAATAAACAGACATTTAATATTATTTAGTCAGCTTGCTTAGTCTGTCTTTTCAGATTCAAATAATATTTCCTGTTCCCTTGGCATATTGTGAGAGAGGGTGCATGGCTTCTTTTTGAGAAGTGCTGGAAATGTGAAAAGCGTATCTGCAGTGATTATTCATCAGATAATAAGAGCCTATACAGATGAGGGCATTGAATGAAAGCTCTTCTAAGTCCCCTTAGATTACATGAGCTACCATTTAAAGAATGCTTCCAAAGTAGGCTGACATCTTTGATTATCCAGCCTTTTGAGCCAGGCCAAATTCTCAGCTGGCATAAATCACCATAGCCCCTCTGAAACACATAGTGCAGTGCTGACTTTAAGTTGCTGCAGCTCTGGCCCTGCTAGATCCATAGTTTTATGCTCTGTATCTATCTATATCTATATCTATATCATCTATATCTATATCTATATCTATATCTATATCTATATCTATCTATATCTATATCTATATCTATATATCTATATCTATATCTATATCTATATCTATATCTATATCTATATCATCTATCTATATCTATTTATTTGTTCTAGATGCTAAATTAAGAAAAAAGAAAAACCTGTATTTTTGTGGCCCTATTTCTCTGTCTCCAAATAAATGAAAATCAGATCTTGCAAGGGTAGGTATGTAGTAGTAAATAGAGGTGGTGCTACCCACTTTACTGCTGCAATATTGAATATATTGTATTGAAATGGTGCAAATGATACTCACTGATTATTTGTTAAGAAATAATCAGAGGTATTTAGAATGGGTGATTATATTCGGAGGAGATAACAGCCTCTTATAAAAATTAGAGCAGCCGTTAGGTGATCTGATTATGTTAGCTGCCAAAAACCCTCAGGGAAGTCCTTTCACTCCATCTGTGCAGCCAGCAAGATGAGAATTGGCACGGGAGCTGTTACTCTGGCTCAACATCACTGAGACAAACCTCTCGTGATTATTCAGAAAGGTCTGAGAGTAACCTGGATGGGAAACTGTTTTCTCTTCCCAGTTATAACTTAAAGACATAGAGAAATGTTGTCACACTTGGATGGTAATTTTAAAATCTGTAAATATCAAACTATGAATAAAATTGTAGGAACCTGCTGACCAAAGCTAAAGCACTGGCCCTAATTTATTTCTGTGTGAGTATAAACATATCAATCTAGAACTTACAGTAGTGGTAGGTATTAATGACCAACACATTTCTCTTCCAAGTTAAATAACTCATTTTCATTAAATGTCCAAAAGATTAAATAAAAAATAAAATAAATAAATAAAAAAGCAAGACAAAGAGACCTTTCGTTGTTATTGTTAAAATCAGTATTTCCTCTGCCTTCGTTTAGTACTGGGATGTAAGACATGAGTCTGAAACAGGCAGGATGCAGGCCAATGACCAGGGCTCTGTTAGGTATTTAGAGGTTCCTAGATGCTCCAGGTATTTGAGATAAGGAATTTGTTTGTTCCACATTTTATATCTGGGAAAATCTAGATATTTCATGTTTATGAAGGGCTGACGATACAGAAAAGCTGGTGGAGTGGCTATTAAAACATTGTGTTTTTTTGAAAATAATAATTCACTTGCTTTCCAAAAAGAAAAGGAAATTTAACCAGAAAATGCTGCTTTAAAACATAAAACTTGCTGGCTGTATGTGTGATGTTTGTTTTAAATGATTGTATTCTGTTTTTGGAATGCATTGAGAGAAATTCTTGACTTAGACTTTATCTTCAGATACAAACTGTCCATCTGCAGGTTGTACTTGATCTCAGAGATTGAGTAAGTCCTACCCACACTTTTGCTCTTTCCTGACCTAAATAAAGTTGTCACCTTATTGTCTAGGAAAATGTGCATAACAAATAATATCTAGTCTTCCCTGTTTTAGGCATACGCATTGTCATCATTCTTTTGAAATCTCTAATTCAATGCCATGCACTATTTCCTGGGTGAATGCTGTAATAATTCTGTCTTTATTTGCATTTGTATAAGCATCTTTTCACATTGTGAAAAAGTTATCTGGAAGGAAGAGAATACGACAGAATGTTTTCTTTGCCTTTTCTGATTTGGGGAAAAATGAGCCATTTTGATTCTAAGGGCAGAGAAAGAAAGTGCAGTTTGGGTATCAGTTGCAGGTTTAACAGCTGCTAATCTCACCCATGAGGTTATCAGCTGCTGGGTGATCCTATTTAAATCACCTTTGATACCGCAGCAGGCCTAGTGAAGCATACACTGTTTCTAGCATTGCCTGTGAGAATGAATATTATTCACAGCTATCAAATTCATGCTAGAACAATATAGCTCTGTTCAGGCAAGTATATTTCCTTATTTCTGAAAAGGATTTATGTTTATGTTTCAACAGTGGAAACAACTAAGACCAGAAGTGTGTTAATTTCTAAAGGTTGAATGTCATAATCCTTGCTCATGGGAGTGATCCGTATTTGAATGCTTCAACAGTTTCACTCTGAGTACAATTACCTGAGTTAAATAAGGAGAATCAGTCCTTCAATAAACTAGGAAGTAACTGAAACATAAGCAATAATGGCTTTAAAGTTTGAAGTACATTTTGTTCAGTTGAAATTTTTAGAGGCTGAAAAATTAGAGCTTAGAAACCTACCTGTTAATTTAGATCTATTTGTAAAAAACACCCATTGCAAGAGGATTTTTACAGTTAGTTAAAATATCAAGCCTTATATAACTTGTAAATGCCATATGAATTCTATGCATCTGATCTCAGGTTTCCCCCATGGAAACCATGGAGTAAGCAGATCTACCATCCCTGCAGCAGTGGTCACCTGCAGGATAAAAGGAATGCTGCCAGAGGGCTGTTGAGAAAAGGGAAAATAAGGGTGCAGTTCTCTCCTACCACAACGAAGGCTTGTGACAAGAATTTGCACCTTGTAAAATATAATAATAAATAACAATATATAATCAATTATATGTATTTTTAAAAGTCTCAAAACACATTGTTCTCTGTCTTGTTTCTACATTTATTTTTCATTTACTGGTAAAATTTTATCTACACAGGTCATATTTAATGAAAAAAATTACAACATAGCATAACATTTTTGAAAAGCAAATGAAAGTTGTAGCTCTAGCTGCATGCTAAATGATGACTCTGGGGAAAAGTACAAAACATTAAGTAAAATATTAAGTACCGACATTTAAAATTTTTTCTTAAAGTGGAATTTCCAGGAACATTTCACTTCAAACATAAATTATACCCTTCATTTTTTTCTTTGAAATTTTATTTTTATGCTTAAGTTCAAATAAAAGTATTTAAGCTACTCATAAAATACATTTCAAATTATTATTTTTAAAGCTATTTCAAAAAAAAAAAAAAGCTACTTTATTTTTTAAAAGCAATTTCAGAGTGCTAATGATGTCAGAAGGCTTTATTCTTTGTAGAGATAGAAATTCGTTAGAATTTTAACCTGTCGTGGATGTTTTTATTTCATCAGCACTGCCCACCACAAATTGAAATGAACCAAAACATAACGAAAAGAACAAAATAAAACAAACCCAATCCAAACCTGGCCAGTCCCATTTGAGTTACCTAGGAGTTTATGTTGATCTTGAAGACTAAAGGAGATGTGATCTAAATCAAAGTAGTCTAGAATTGTGATGCCTCTAAATGTCATCCTGCTAGTAACAAATAAGTCAGTTGCAGTGATAAGATTAAATGATAAGTTTCAAAGTTAAATTTGTATGAGAAGTGCTTGGGTCTGTTGGACAAAGGAGATGAAAAGATACCCAGTTTGACTATTGAAAATGAAAAGCAGTATGACCTTGCACACACTGTCAAAATATGACTTCATTGAATCCCATCTTCTAGCTAGGTTTTGTTTCACCAAGAGAGATGATGGAAAATTTTTCAGCCCCTATATTTCTGGAACATTTGCTTCTCTGACAACTATAGAAAATGAATGTATTGCCTAAAAATCCCTGTGCTCAGAAGCAGTCACATCTCATTTCACTCTTCTTCACTCTTTTTCATTTACAGATGTAGACAAACATTTTTGTTTTTGTTTTTATATATTTTTATTTTTATTTTGTTCAGGATGCGTGGATGCTTACTTTTGCATTTTAGGAATTTAGAGAGTGTTATCCTGTGTTAGGAAAATAAATCATTGTCTTTCCCACTTTATACCCCGACTCCCTCACCAAACATTTCATAAAAACATGAAAAACCCTTGGCATTTAAACTTTGTTTTATCAATCCCATACACTGACATACAATGTACCCGCCTTTATTTGACTAAAGGAAAACTAAAGTGTGTTACCATGTTACTGCTAATAACACTGATTTTTTTAATGAAAGCCACATAGGAAAGAGTAATTAAGAATACTAAGATTGCTGGTTAGACAATCAGGAGTTAAGAGATACCAGATTTAAGATAACTTTATCAAGTGCAGCTTTTTAATTTTTTTTTTTCTTCTGTGATTTTGTTTTGTTACAGGCTTTGTCCCCAGAGTGCCCTGGTGGGTACAGTATACGGGCTAATTCTAACCTAGGGCAGGGACCATTATTGCACTTCACAGTTGCCTGCAACTATAGCATTGCATAGAGTCAGGAGATGTACTAGTATGTACTTACATACTATGAGCCATCAAAAGCTTTTCTACACTTTGAAAAGAAATGCCAGGCTCAGTCTGATGGGAGATAGCAGCGTTCAGACTTATTTTGGGCTGCTTCTGCATCCCACTTTACATCTCTGCTACTCCATGCCCTGATACATATTCTCTAACACTACATATAATACATTTGAAGACTCCAACCCTACTTCACTCTGCTAGGTAACTCCACACACTCCTCCTTTTCTCAGGCCAGATTTCATCCCTCACCTTTTTACCTTTTTGCCCCTTTTCCCCACCTCAACGAGGTGAGACCTGAAGGTCATTGTAAGGGAAAACATTATTTTTCTTCCATGTTGCCAGCAGTTAGTGTGAGGTCTCTAGACGTTTTTCTTACATAGCAGATCTTCACTGAACACAGAAGTGAAGATCTTCACTGAACACAGAAATAGTTTCTTCATGGGCAGTCTTATGATGCTTACTATCACAACACAGGATTGCTGCACAAACAGCAGTGGATTTGTGTTCATATCTTACACTTAACAAAAGGGAATGTCATTTTGTTGAATAATTTTTGGTGCCCAAATTGGGATGGTTGGTCCTGTTTTTTTTTTTTTTTTTTTTTTTTTTTTTTTTTTTCAGAATAATAATGCACCTAATAATGCAGGTCTTTGCAAGGCAGGAGAAGAAAGGAGCTGAAAACTGGATGTGGGACCTGAAACACACATCTCACCAGAAGGCAGTACCAAGGCGGTATGCACAGGGCTCAGATCAGAATCTCTCCTGCAAAGCCACCATGCTAGCCTTTATGCTGCTTTGTGGTACAGCATTATTAGATGGTAAAAATCTATTTTGACTATGCTTACAGTTCCAAATGCTTAGCACTTCTGCTTCTGTGCATTTTCTGCACAAAGATTCTTATATTTGGGAGGTGAGGGGGTGGGTTAAAGAGGGTACTATGTGGCTCCTATAACGTTTGGAAAGGGGAAGAGCATTGCATGATTAGTGTCTACGCTAACTAATGTTCATAGACATGATGTGCCTGGTATAATATAATAGTAATAATAATAACTTAGAGTCCACAAATGCTTAATATGAAAGAGTGACTGTGAGAAATTATAGAAAAGAAATTCTGAACTCATTTTATTAACTGGAAATATTGCTTGATTGAACTGTTTGAGTCTCCTATTATGTTAAATTCCTTTCCTTCTCAGAAAAGACAATTAGCAGATTAGGTATTTGTTTTAGTCATCCAGTCTACATTGACTGATAACCACTGAAACCACAGATATTCCTTTGTGAGGTCATACTGATGTTAAAAACGAAAAAAGAGAAGACTAGAAAAGTGTTCTGAATCATCTTTAAATAAACACACATATGTGTAATTACTTGTGTGCAAATATATATGTATATATTCAAATGTTGTGTGACGATCTTCACCAGATTTGTGTGAACTTGACTGAGCTATTACACCTATAGCTTAATCTGGGGTTAGGTCTTCCGTTTGATTTTAGTATTCCTAAAGCATTCCTAAAATCCATGCCAGACCTATGTGTAGTATATAAATGAACTATGAAAGAAAGTATTTTTAGTATTCAGATCTTTTTGTTTATGATGTTCGTTTGGAATGATCCCATATGTGGGCCACTACACAACACACATGATATTTTTTACTAGTGTTTCCCTTCCTTTCTAACTTCTTATGCTTTGTCTGGGATTTTTCATTTGCGTAGTGTCTTCTAGTCGATGTCTACGGACTCTGGTAAAATAAATATTTAAGTAAAATATGCAAGTTGACAACAACCTATGATGCACCAGGAAGTCTCAAAAAAGTGTGAGAGGGATAAGGAGTTGTGAACAGACATTTAGTTTCCTGACTCATCCAACTTTCAAAGTGTTCTGATGGAATAGAAGCTAGAAGTGCCATAAAATTAATGATAAATTCATAGAAATAATATATTTCATGGTAATAAACTCACATTTCCATGTTCTTTTGGTTCTTTTGTCTTAGGTAGGTTTCTGTTAGTGAGCTTGCTGTCATCTGCTTCCATCTAATGAAAAAGGAATTGCTTGATGTAGAATTCTGACACATTTGTGTTCAGAGTATAAATTCACTTTGATTTACTTTTAATTGTGAGACAGTGATAAATTACTGTACAGTTATCATATTTAAAATGGCAAGCTGAAGCAATGACAAGTCTTTTTAGATTTTTCATTGCACTTCTACTAATAAGTGAACATTCAATGGTTCATAAATACTGCTTCATTTTGTCACTGTCACAACACTATTTGTACCTCTGGTCTTTCTACTTTCTGGATAGCTTCCTCATTCCTTTTGCCCCTGAACTGGAATTTTTTAGATCTTTCATATTTGTTTTTTGTCTGTAGTTGGGAAATCTAATCTGAATTATTTCAACCAGACTAAACCCTTCTGCAGATTTGTTCAGAAAGCTGAACTTTGTTTATCTTGTTGCTGAAAAAAAATAATTTCAAATTTCTAACTTCATTTCCATAGCTGTGCTCAGTGTCTTCAAATTCCAAGGTTTTAGACTGGGCCTTGTAATTTAGCTCAAGTGAATTACATTTTATTTTACTGTATGAAATAGATACACTGCTCAAAAAATCTGGCCTAGGATCTAGGTGTAAATGGATAAAAGAGAAGATTAAAAAAGCTTCAATGTAAAACTTTCAAGTTCTACAGCTTCCTGAGGTGGCAATGTCTATAACCTCAACCAACGCTGACTGAAGACTTACATTTTTCTGTTCCATTCCTAACTCCTGCTGTTGCTTTCATGCTTGTACTTAATTGAGAACTGTCTTCAGGAATTCAAAAAAAGGTAAAAACACAGGTAAAAATATAGCTGAACAGAATGTACTTAATGTAAACTAAAAGATCAGGCTGTGCACAATACAGCTAGGCTCTTCTAAAATATATTTTTTAGATGAGGCTATAGTGGACGTGCTTCCTTCTTTTGCCCTTTAAATAAGATGACTAGTCCTTAAATGTACCTGTTCAGAAATTAGGAAACAGACTCCAAATCCTATTGGTTTGAAATCCTGAGCTGTAATCTGCTAGGCTGTTGCTGGAGTGAGATAGTAGTTAATTGCCTTTTTTTTTTTCCTGAAGCATTACCAATGTCTAGAGAGACAGAGGAGTAGAATGGGGACTCATATGGAAAGATGTACTCCAACCTCTGTTTGCAGGACTTTTCATCCACACTATGACTATTACTAGAAAATATATAAACAGAATTGAGGTTTTTAAAGAACAACAAAACTAGGCATGTCTGTTTTATTTAAATACATAACTTTCTCTCAGATTTAATTTCTTCATATTTACTTAGCTTGTTTTTCCAAGAACTGACTGCTGACCCTGACGGTACTCCTTTAAAATGGTCCACAGTCCTTTCAGCTTATCCTGGAGACACCTTTTCTTGATCTGCCATTCCTTAACAGTTTGCTGCTAGACAATTCTTATTTTGGTGAAATCTAGAAAGCTAGAAAGTTAAATATACAATTATCACAATCTTTTTAAATATATGCATTATTTATTGACACATTTATAAATTATTGGAGTGTGCATACATGCATACTAGCATAGTATGCATATATTGCATATATATATGCAATGAATATATATATAACATATATATATATATGCATATATATTTACATATATTATAAACTAAATAAATATTCATTACAAATTTATAACTTCTGTTCCAAGTCCAGCGTGTTTCTCTAAAGCAGAAACATATGGGAGGTCTTGGCCTTGTAGCTGTGAAGTGTTTGTTATAAGCACTCAATGTGTCCAAAGAGAGAAGTTGTGAAGTCATGGGAAAGCCTCCTGTTGGCAATCAACTTTTGTTGCTGACCTCGAAAGTCCATTGGTGGAACAAGTCATCTGTACTTGAAAAGTGTCCAACACTTGTAGAATTAAACCTGTAGTATCAACAATAGGACATGAAACAGGAGACACTAGAAGACAGTCAAGTCCATATATGGTATTGGAAAAAAAAAACACATTTCCAGCACTTTCATCTTCACACAAACTGTATTTCTGTTATTGGAGTTCTGACTCCCACAGAGAATGAGAAACACCTGCTCATGATGATAATCTAAGCATAAATAAGAAAAGATTGCTGTGCCTATGGGGGATGTTATAAACTTTCTTGAACAGTTTCCCTCTCCCACAGGAAGTGTCATAAAATCTCTAATATAGTCTAAAGAAATCACCAGCCTGCGTTTCATATTCAAGGTTATGCCTCATTTACTCAGCAATGTGGAAGGCTGTCAAATTATTTTTATGCTGATTGCACTCACTCTGTATTGTAATACTTTTATATTAAGAATCCTCTCTTTAAATGTTTGGAGTAACTGAAGTGATGTTAAAATATATGCATATGTATTTTGATAAAAGAATTTGTGATTTGTTTAAGACTTTCAAGACATGCTGGATTCTTCTTTAAAACATGCTGAAGGAACATAAGCTGCTGTTTGTATCAATTAACAGCTATTTGAAAAAGTTTATTAACCAAGAATTTTTTTACTGGTCAAAGAGAAAAGAATGCCAAAAATCTGTGTTGCTCTTAGAGAATAACCGCTGAAATGTCTACCTTTTTTAAATTATTTTTTTTTAATCTAAGCACTATTTAATAAAGTTAATTAAATAAATTGGTTGATAGTGTAAATATAATTAATAATTAATGTAAAACATCTGCAACCATTTCCTGTCTATTGAAAACCTAGGATTATTTTTGCTCTCATTTTTGTTGTCTGGAAAGCTTTTACTAAAGTCAGTGGAGTTACAATAGTATAAAATCAGTCTGAGAAGAATGCCAGGCCTCCTTAGTACAGAACAAATTAAAATCCAAATCAAGTACTAGTTCTATAACCCATGTTTTTCTGAATGTTTGGGATCGGTTATAAGGATTTAATTCATAATCTATACAATACTGAATGAATAATCTTATTAAATGACTGACTAAATAGAGAAAGACTAGTAATTTATTTCCATCCAAAACTAAGGCTGCAGACATCTGAGAAGTGGAAATAAAATCCTAAGAATGAGTAACAGCTGGATGAAGCATAGTAATTATATAATGCGCTCTAGCTGTTATCGCTAAGGCATCTGTTTTGGGAGGTGAAATGTGGAGAAGTTACAATGAACCTTCGATTAGTGAATAATTTTAATGAGAAAATGAGTCAAAAATAAAGGCAGTAAGTGCTTGAGAAGAAACCAACAACCCAAAATAGAAATTAAAAAGAGCGAAAGAGGAATACGTAGAGATGAGTTCTTGGATATTTTGTGAATCTGAAAACAGCATGAGTGATTAACTGTGGAAACTGAACCTTACAACTACAGTGAGGGAGATATATCTCTTCTAAATTACGTCTGAAACTCAGAAGTCTAGTACTGAACTACTTGCCCTAGGCTCTCTCTATAGTCAATAGAGAAATCTAGGAATCTCTGGAGGGTGATTCATCTCTGACTAAAATAGGCATCTGAGATAGGTCAAATGAATTGCCCTCTAGAGGTGCCTGTTTCTCTCCAGTTCACACTTAGATGTCTAACTTTTAAATGTCTAAAGCTAGGTGAGATGAATCTGACTTCAAATCATCTTGATCTTGCATTGTTTCTCCATTGAACAGTTGAACAGATACTAGTAACAGGAAATCCCTAAGGCATACTGCAATATAGATCCCCTATGCTGACCTAGAATTGAAGAATAACACATTCAATTGACTCTGCAATTACTGCTTTTAGCTAATGTTTTAGTGTGGAACTTGGCCAAGTCTCTGTGACTTGTAAAACCTTTTATGTATCACTCAGGAGAAGGCAACTGAATGAAATGTGCCCTTCTTGATGCCCATTAAACAATGTGAATTCCTGGGTTAGCACTAAATAGGCTCTGCTCATCATGCTTGATATATGAGTGTGATGACATTGCCATTTGCCGTGTTATGTCATTAAATAAAACAGACAGTCTGGATTTTTTTTTTTCTGAATATTTCTAATTCTTCATTTTGTGTAGAGAGAGGCTGTAGAAATCATGTTTCCAGGTTGTTCCTTTGTAATTTTTGCCTCCTTTTCTGGAAAGGGAAAGCATGCTCTTGTAGGTAAGTCAACCAAGATGAGGATTTAATCTTTTTCACTATATGCAAAGTGTGAGGCCTATGATTCATTTGTTCCTTTCTCTGATCTTACTGTATTTACTCAGAAAGTAGGTTCTGTAGTAAAGACTGTGTAATACTAGATGTATGCAAGACATGAGTCCCAAGTTTGGTGGGAACCTTTACTGTAACACAAAATATATTTCATATCAGTTAAAATTATGTTCCCAGGACATAACATACATCCTTTACCCACAAAAATAGACCCATTCTGATTCTTTGGTTACTTTCATAACTTTACATGGTTTTATTTTTTAGCATACAATCTGCCTTGGAATTTCCTTTCATTATTCACTATTTTACTTGTGGTTAATCCTATACAAAACCATTCGTTTTTGCTTCATTGTCCCAGGGCACAGAACTAAAATTCATCATGAGACTGCAACACATAATGAACACAGAGATTGCTTTCTATTGTTTTTCCAGCATCCTGAAGTTTAATTTTGATGACCACAACATGTTTAATTTATCCCAAAGTTAAAATCCAAAATCGGTTTTTAAAAGTTATCTTCTGCAATTTTTCTTAGAAATGTATATATATTTAGGTTTTCCGTGAAGATCAGCGTAATAGATGAAATTACAAGATTAATTTTGAAAAACAGTTGGTAGGATAGTTCCACTGGAGAAAAATATGCTGTTAGTAATTTTTATTAATTTTTTTTTTTTGAATTTTATTTAGAAGTGGTTAAGCACGTTGTATCTTGAATGTGCATATCAAATTAAATATAATTATATTGTATAAGTAAATTAATTAAACAGTTGGGAAATCGAATTTAGTAATGGATCACTGGCTCTAAACTACAGCATTCTACCTTGGGCTAAATTAAAAACTAACCACTTGGTGTTTTGACATCTCATTAGCAAAACTGCCTTTACCACATGCTAGTCTATCTGAGTGATAGAAAAGAATGCATGCAAAAAGTGTATGTAAAGGACTTGCTGGAAATAGAATAGATCTAATTTGAAAGGAAAATATTAGTGGAAATGATGGTTGGATTTATAATTATTGGATGGGAAAAATAAATAAAATCTTGTATTTTCATATTATTTCTGAGAAATATTGATGGCATATGCATTCCTTGAACATGGAATTCCACTGGAAGTTCTCAGTATTGCAATGTGGAAAAAAGGAATTGAAGAAGAAGGAAAATTTGAATGAAGAATATTAAGTAGGTGCTTTGTTCAGTTTGCTTCTTTCTGCCATTAGACAAAAAGAGTTACAGATAAAGAATAAAACCTATCATTGGTTTTATTTGCTAGCTTATTGGTTTAATAAATGCCAAGCATTGTTTACCTTTTGGGAAATCCACGTAAGCAAGATGCACAGAGAGGGAATTTGAAAGGAATTGTATACGTGATATGAAAGAATAAGTGTGAGAACAGTACACCAAAAAACATTTGCACAAGCTGCAGCTGCAGGTTCTTGGCTTTTCTAAGAATCAGCCTTTAATTTCTGCACTCTTTTATACTGTTTGTCCCTACAGTTTGGGTTCTCCCTTTAAAAGCATTTAGAGTTATGTGTAACAATGGCTTACATCAAATCTTTTTGTTGCCAAGTCTGGTAGACTGTGCACCATCTTTATCCTCGGGGACTACTCGGTTTATTGTAACTGAGCTGATCACATTGTCCTTTTTGACGTTGCCGGTTCTAACTCTTGCCACTTGGATAGCATCTTATTTTTTGGATCTCTGCCCTGACTGAAGTACTGAGCAGAATCTTCACAAACCTGTAATGTTAGCCTTCTTCTCTTCTCCCTGAGGTGTCTTTGTACAAACTTGACTATACTGAATCTATTTCCACTGTTATTTTGCTGATGCTCCTCTTTGCTTCTGAATGCTTCTTTTACCCAGCATTGGAAATATTCTGGATATATTAAATCAGGGCCAGTTCATGGAGACTGCTATTCCACCTAGGTTTTTGAGCATGTTTAAACAATAAAATCAATATTGATATTTTAAATTAAAAGCTCTTCCCCACCACTTCAAGAATGTGAAAATCCCAACAAAATGGAAATATTCAAGGCTACAGGTTTTGTTTGTGGGCAGTTACAGCTAAGACAATTTTTCCTTACATTAACTGCACTTCCCAGTGTTTTCCAGCTATACTTTTGAATTTACCAGATGACATACCAACATGTGTTTGGAGATATGATTTTATAGTTCAGCTCCTTTCTCAGAAAATGAAAAACACCATGTTGGTGGTTCCAAATTCTAGCAAGTATTATTTATCAGCACAATTTTTATCAGCTGGGCCCATTGGTTTTAGTAAATACAGTAATATTTAGTAATTAGTAGTATTACTAATACTATTATTTACATTAGATGTCTATGGTATTATTATGCCATTTCATGCTGAGAAGTCACAATGCAGAAGAAAATATAGAGTTATGATTCTTGAAGACTCCAGTAATGAATACCTACAGTCAGCTGTGATCATACTAGACTGGGTACATATTCAAAATACTTTGTGGAATTCTTTCATCTGGGATTCAGTTTGCTGAGAATCATTCCAAGTGGTTTTTTTGGTTTCATTCTTGACGAACAGAAAAATATGTAATGTTTCAGATATCAACACATAACAAAATACGAAGACAGAATATTTAAGATATCATTCAATCTGCCTAATTCAGCCATCTACAAGATAAATTAAAAACACAGTATCTTTACAGAGAATTCATAAACCTACTACAAGATATATATCTCAGAGAGTACATATCACTGGAGATGCTTCTTTCTTTCCATTGACTGTCACATAAATCTACATATATATCTTAGGAGATACCTAGCATTATCGAAGTAAGTGTAATACTTAGCAACATGCAAAAATATTTCAAGACTATTCTGTAAATGTAAAAGTGTAGGAATTTCCACATAAAGGAAACTTAGGTAAATTACTTTAGGACAGGGAAATTAGTATAGATCCTTGTTTTAACTTCTGCATAAATCTGGAAATACCTACTTAGTCCACCTATCCATAATAGTCACCTGACTGCCTAATAGAAACCATTTTACACAAAGAAGGGGTAAAATCTGAGTAATTGCTAGCAATGATAATTTGCTGTTAACTCCTTCAAGCATGCATGATGAACTGTATCCTACTGGACAGTAATAGCTGAATATCTGTAGCTGAATATCCCACTATAGCTGAATATCTTTCTCTATGTCTTTGTTTGTCTGGTTGGTTTTGTTCCAGTATAACAAAAATTGGCAGGTTAAACATTTGCTTAATGAGTATCTCTGTGAGCATCTGATAAAGACTGAAGCAACAAAATTCTGAAGATCAAAATCTTTCCATCTCTTATAGCTTGGCTCTGTTTGTTACTTGTCCTGAATGAAATATTTTTACATTGAAGAGATGCATTGACTAATATTATTATAAAACTTCAGAGAGGAAGAATACTTTTATTCGGAAATGGAAGGAGTTTAAACTCTTCTTATATCTACTGTGATATTTAGAATACAATTTTATAAAATACCTTCAAACTAGAAAGTTTGCTGTGTGTTGCTAGTTTTAGTCAATTTTCATTTTATTCTCTCTATTAATAGTTTAGTTAATAATTATTTTTAATAGTTAATAATTATTTTTCTTTATACTGCAGGTTTACTACTACTCACATTTATTTCGATGTGAGGATGGATTTTTAAATTTGAACCTATTTACTACTCCCTAAAATATCTGTTTTTAACTTTACATTTAACTGTCTCCTTTCTGTCTTTCATATGCTGTATATATCTTCCAATCCAAGTTCTTCTGAGCAAGAGTTGGACTTTCCTGCATGAATGGATGGTAAGAAGCACATTGCTATTATTTTTGTAGTGGTAAAAATTAAGTACCAATAAGAATAAAAATATTAATGATGGTGAAGATTACAATAATGAAACAACAGTTTATTATTATTATTATTATTACAGAATGGTTATGTTGACATTTATATTTACATGTAATCTTACCATCACTTTGAAGGCAAAAGTCAGCATCAACTAAGTGGCAGCTACTCATTAACTTGACACTAACATAAAATTGTACTGACATAATGCAAGAATAAAAAGTATCTTGGGGCATACTGAAGCTGGATGAGAAGAAGGGGGGTTATAAATTACCCTGTTTCTCCTTGATCACAAGTAGCCCTTGGTTGTTAAAACCTGGCAAAATTCAGAGCAAGAATGAAGGTTGCACTGCCATGCAATTTTCTATGCCAAATCAGAATATTCAGAATTATGTACATAAGATGTATAGGTCCTTTTGAAAGCTAGCTGTATTTTCAAGGGCCTAATCAAAATGGAATGGCAACTGAGCATGTATTTAAAAGATTCTCATCATTAACATACTGCTGAACATCAAAAGAGTTAATGGGCTTTAACTGCAGGTTAGATTAATTTAGTATGAATTTGTCTGCCTTAAATTTAGGCATCTTGTCAGTGAAGACAGAAGTCAGTGAAATAACCTAAAAGGTATTAATTACGTTTCTGTGGTCCCGTTTTAGTGATCAAGCTTAGGCTGGAATGAATGGCTCTAAAGGAGATAACTACCTCCTTGAAAATAGGAGAGAAGTAAGAGGAATCCTCCTAAAATTATTCATTTTTGTTTTTCCAAATAATCTTTGATATATTTTTGGGTGGTCAGTCTGTCTTTTAGAACAAATATAAAAAATTGTGTTGCCTAGAAACCATCCAGGGTTTTCAAACCACTGAAATTACAGAAAAAAAATACTGTGAGTTTTACTTTCATGTTTTCCTACAGTGATTATTGGCTGAGCAAAAGGAGGGACATACTGTGAACTTATTAATGCTGTTAGGTAAAACAAAATTCAGTCTTAACTAAATAGGTTGCAAAATGCTAAGAAGCCAGTAGCACGTCTTGTACTTCATATTATGCCCAAAGCTTTTAAGGTGGGTTTGGCAATATTTGTTAATTAAATCTTTCACCCATGAACCGGTGAAGCTGGTGAAATCTAAGGTAAACTTTTAATTGTGCTGAGTAAGAGCAATTAATAACTGTGTATCAAAGAAAATTCTAAATCAGTGGTAATTGAAATGACAGGCAGGACTTTGCTCCAACACTTCATTAAACTTCTATTTTTATGGGGATTTCTTCATTTCCACTGGAATGAACAAGTCAGTATGCATGACTTATTCCGCAATGAACTTTGATGAATTTTTCTAAGTACATTAAAATGAGCTGCATCTTCTGTTAATCCAAAGACCCCCCCCTTGCCCCCCCCCTCCCCCCTTCATACATATGATGATAAACCCTCTGATGCACATACAAGGCAGGATAATGGGCATGAAGGACAATCATATATGTACATATATAAATATATATTTTGGCTTGTCAGTAATAACTCTGAACTGCCTACAGCATTCATAGTGCCTCTTAAAAGTCAGGTATTGTATTGAATTTAAAATTCTCTTATGCTGAGCAGGAAAAGAAAAAAAAATCAAACACTTTCTGAATTGGGCCCAAATATCCAAGGTTAATTTTCTGAGAAAGCTGCAGCAGCTAGATAAGGCCATCCCCTGCAAATTAGTTTTGCCTGCCTGGATTACAGCTAAATTTATGCAGCTTGCCTTATCCTTTCAGAAGCGCCTCTGAAGTGTCGTAATTAACTGGCACACATAAAGTGAGCAAATTTTCTGCTTGGTGGCAGCCATTCCTCATTTCATCTCAGTTCTAACCCAAATGGAAAGGTAGTTTCTTATATTTACTATCAAAAAAGCCCTCCAATATTTTACAAGAAGTCTTTGAGAACAAACATTAAACAGCTTCAGAACAGAGTTCAAGGTTTAAAGAGCACAAATACTGCTGAGGGAGCAAGGTGGTTATTTTGCATAATATTAAATAAAAAATAGAAGATGGAGATTGTGTATACATATATATCTATATTTCTGTGTTTATCTGTGTATGTGTGTATATATACAAACACATTTAACTTCCAAAATATTACCATTCACTAGAGAATTTCTGTCTCTTTTCTTTCTGTTCACATCCACATCCAAAGTATAGATTAGGAAGGAGTAGATGTGAATTTCTATTTTAACATAATAGAAATATTTCCTGGTTCTCTCTGAATCACGCATAATTCCTGTGTCAAGAACATATTTAATATTTTTTATGTAATTTTCCTTCTTGCTGATTAAAATATTTTAAAAGTGTAAAAAATAAAAAAAAAAGTAATTTAAATAAACGCCCAGTGTCTATATTTGAAGTAAAACATGTAAAATCGGTGGAAAGAGTGTAGACTCTGGAGAAAATGTTATTTTCTGTCCTTTTCTGTATAAATTTTCAACAAACTTGTGTTTGCTGTTGTTGTGGTCAAGATGATTTTCTATTGTTCTAATAAAATTTTATGCTATTTTGCTCTATTTTTAGATATGTTTCCTATTTGTCCTGTTACTTACTCGTTTATAAAACTTGTCAAATATTTTGACAACTTTCAATACATTTTTATAATAAGATATTAGGTAAATACTTTCTCTCCTCATCTCCCCCACCATCCCCCAGTTCTAGTGCTATGAAAACTTGTGGAAATCAGCCAGAATGACTGCTATGAATTCTGATGATGAATTGCAACAACTGTGATGCTCTGCAGTACCCAACTTCTTTTTTTTTTTTTTTTTTTTTTTTTTTTTTTTTTTTTTTCCCTCCATTTTTCCATTTAGCAAAAGTAATTTCTAGGTTTGCTATCAAATCTTCATACTATCCATTCAGAGGCTGCAGGCAGGTTAATCAGTATATTACAAACATTTGTGAGCTAAACTACCTCCATTTCAACTAGTCTTGCTTGGTGTAAAGCTGTATTTTTGCTTCCTGAAAATTGATATTAAAGCTCAGCTGGGAATTTTCTAAAATCTATTTTTACTCAGAACTTTCAGTTATGTCAAATATAAAGCTCTTACTCTGCCAGTAAGTAGATCAACAAGTATGCTGCAACGTGTTAGTTGTACAGAGTAGTAAATCTCTGTACCCCATATAGTAAATCTCCCAACAATTGTGTAATAGCAGCAAGAATCAAAGGGCCAATTTCTGCTTTCAGCTACACTGGATTAAATCCAGAGCAAATCCACCAACTTCAGTGGAGTTACTTGGGATTTAAGTTAGTGTAATAGTTAAACAGAATGTGTCCCTTCCTATTTAAGCTGTAATTCTGACAGCTACTTATAGCTGAGATTCCTGGGCAGTGAAATGACTGTCAATGGACTTGCAGAAGAAGAGAACATGATGTGAATTCATGGAATTTTTATTTGCTTAATCTTCAAGTGATAAAGATGAACACTATTATTGTCCTGACCATAGTAAAATATCTTGCCTATGAGGGCTGCACAATCGATAAGACTGTTGTGAAAACAGGGGAAGCTAAGTAAATACTAAAATAATATGCAGTTGGAAAAATCTTTAGGAGCTGAGCAAATCTGAAGGCAAATGGGTTTGAGCAGAATCTAAGACCTTGTCAGCAAATGTGAATAAAAGCTTAATTATTCAACAGAATATTACAAGGATCAATTGATCTTTAGCCAACGAGTTCACCAGAAAACAATGGGAATTAATTTCTATATACTTCAGAATTAGAAACAATTAACTAAAGAACAAGTTATAGGAACACAAGAAAAAAGAGAGTGGGAAATCAGAGGTTCTCCAGTGCTGGTATTTAGCCTATATCCTTGATATCCCTTGATATCCCGGCATTTCAACATTTTTTAGTTACAGGTAGCATGTAGCCCAGATCTTTGTGCAAATACAGAAGTTAAAGGAATTTACAGAGTATAGTAGTCAAACAACTGTTTCTCTTCCCAGCACTGTACTTGCAGGATCCATCTGTAGTGGAGAAGAGACAGCAATTTAAACCTCTCTCAATCCTGTTTCTTCAGCTCAGATTACTGGGCAGCATCTTACTCACTAAATGTAATTATGATGATTGAACTTTATAATCTAGACATCTGTCAGATGGCAACTGGGCTCATTTTTATATGATGCAAATGATTATTGTCTATATATTGACTAAAACTATTGGATGGCATTGATAAAAAAGGCAAAGGACATGCTGTTTTTGTTTTGTTTTGTTATTAACATTTGTTTCTTTTTCCTGATTGTCTCTAACTTTACATTCTCTTCCCTTCTTTACAAACAATTTATCTCTTCTTTCTTTACTCTTGCCACTTTATGCCAACCTTTTATCTTATTTTCCAAGTGTGCATTTTTCTTCTTTTTGTACCTTTCATGCATCTCCTTATATTTTGTGATTACCATCACCACTATTGCCACTGCCATGAAACCTCTTTTCATGCTGTGTAGATATATATGGTAGACTGGAGCTGGTGTTTTCTCTTAACATGTCCACCGAACAGATTTATGGGAAAGAGGATACTTTTTTGTAGTGTTTCATTTCAGAAAAATGATGAGTGGGAATGTTTGGACAATTTATGTTGTTGATAATCCATTACAGTAACTCATCTTTTCTGCTAATGCATGTTTTTCCACTTTAACAAAAAGCACGAAGAGGGGTACAATCAGAATATCTCTGATTGCAGCCAGATTCTTGGTAAAATGAATAGGAAGATCTTAGAAGAGAGTGTGCCACCAATGTTTTCCCAGTGCCTTTCATTTTCCACTGCCACTGATTATAAATACAGTGAAGACAAACCTGACAATCCTTTTAAAATAATTCTAAAGAAGTGTTGCATTATCTGTGGGTTTTATGGAAATTTGTGGCCACAGTTCATGGTTCAATATCCCCTACCTCTAATAACAATAACTCTGTTGTAGGAAATTGACTGATGCTTTGTGAATGATCATTTATTCATAGTTGTAATTATTCTTTTAAGTCTCTGTAGTATATAAACCCTCTTCCATGATCTTTTATAGAACTACAGGACTAGTTCAAAGTAATAAAATTATTATTTTCTTGCATCTTCAGATTTTTATATTTCTTTTCTCAGACTTGTATGGACTATGTGTAAGACTTTAAACTAAAAGGCTTTTGCATTTCTTTTCAAATTGATCACATCAAATAACAAAATCCATAGGAAGCTCTCTTAGAAACATATTCTATATTTTATATAATATGATTATACATGCATGTAAAAATAAACAGATTTAATAATAGACATTTTTAAGAATACCAAATTGAAGAAATTGCTGTGATTTGTCAAGTTTTTACTTTTTTTTTTTAAACAAATCTCTGCTATCCAGTTGCTTATATTGAATTCAAATTAAACCTCAAATGAAGAACTGATACATGTATAAAACTAATGAATAAAAATCGTGTTTACCAATTAGTTAAATCCAATTAAAGCTTAAGCTGATAATTGTATAAACATCTAGTATGAAAAAGAAAAAATATGCTTAGAGCTGTTGTCTACAGAATGTGTAGGAAGATATTTGTATTGGGAAATTGTTACTGTACTGAGACATTGAGTAAAATGATAATTTCACTGTGGTAAATTCATGATATTGAACTCAGGAGTAGCAATTGCCTCCTGTTGAAATAGTGTTTTCCAACAAAAGAACATCCACAAATCTAAGGGCAGTACTCCCACTCAGGTATCAACATGGTTACATCTGCTACTCAGTAGCAGGTATTATGATGGGAATACATGATTTTCAGAAACTGCAGTTCTATGCTAGCTATCTGGAAGACATCTCTCCAGAAAGGCAGATTATATCTGAATAGTTTGATGTGTTATAATGCAGTACAAAATCCGTATTTCCTCAGTTATGACCCTTTCTCATTTCCAGAGTTTGCTTTGACAGCAGGAAAATTCTCTTCTATTTCCACATGGCACATAGCCCAGGCAGTTATGCTTTTCATGGAGCAAAGTTCGTAACTGATAATTTATAGATGGAGGATATAAACTGTCACTTGCTGAATTTTGGATTGTTTTTAAGGGCATTTCTGAATTGTACAAAATTAACTCACAATGGCATATGATAGTTCTGGTGCTCCACAATATATCTCACCAAACAATAAATGGCGTCTGTGTTTAGTTTCAATATAATATTTGATTTCTTATCATTTATTTATTTAAAAATCCCAGTGATATTATGGTGGCATTAATGGAAAACAGAGAAGCAAAGTAATAAGTGCAATTATTCCCTATCTGCTGGATCTCAGTTAATTGAGGGGTGATAGAGACTGAAATGAAATGCATTTTGTTACATCTGCACCATAATCACAGAGCTTCTCCTTTAATTTAAATACTGAATGAAATAACTGCCTGAGAAGTTGTCGTGGTTTAACCCGGCTGGCAGCTAAACACCACGCAGCCGTTCGCTCACCCTCCCCCCTCCCTCTCTGGGACGGGGGAGAGAAATGGAAAGTGAAGCTCGTGAGTTGAGATGAAGACAGTTTAATAAGACAGGAAAATAATAATAATAATAATAATAATAATAATAATACAATGATGATAATAGTACTACTAATAATAATATGTACAAACAAGTGATGCACAATGCAATTGCTCACCACCCGCTGACCGATGCCCAGCTTAACCCCGAGCAGTCCGGCCCCCTCCCCCCGGCTAGCCACCCCTATATATTGTTTAGCATGACGTCAGATGGTATGGAATACCCCTTTGGCTAGTTTGGGTCACCTGTCCTGGGTCTGTCCCCTCCCAGCTCTTACTGCACCCCCCCAGCCTGCCCGTTGGCAGGACAGAGCAAAGGCTGAGATGTCCTTGGCTTAGTATAAGCACTGCTCTGCAACAATTAAAGCATCGGGGTGTTATCAGCACTCTTCTCATTCTAAGCCAAAACACAGCATTCCACCAGCTACTAGGAAGAAAATTAATTCTGTGCTAACTGAAACCAGGACATCTATCCACCCCTTATTCCATACCATTTATGTCATGCTCAGGTTACACTCTTTTCCATACATTCTAATTAGTCACCTATAGTAATCATGGTAGTGATAACATACAGTATAATATACTATTTAACATGGTATAATTCAGTTCATGGGCTATTCTCACCCAGTATTAAATCTCCTTGAGGTACACACCGGACCTCTCCGTTCTTTTGCATCACCCACCAAGTATATCCAGGTCCCTGAGCGAAAACAATTCCACGAATAGGTTTGCCTTTTCCTGAGGCAGGAGTAGCCCAGACTGTTTTACCCAGCATATTTTTTACATGCACTACAGGAACTTTATCCCCATCTACAGTACGTAACAGGTTTGATTGGGCAGGTCCAGCTCGGTTGGCAGATCCCCTAGTATTGACTAACCAGGTGGCCTTTGCCAAATGCGTATCCCAGTTTTTGAATGTCCCAGCGCCCATTGCTTTCAAGGTAGTCTTTAACAGGCCATTGTATCGTTCAACTTTCCCGGAGGCTGGTGCATGATAGGGGATGTGATACACCCATTCAATACCATGTTCTTTGGCCCAAGTGTCTATAAGGTTGTTTCGGAAGTGAGTCCCATTGTCTGATTCTATTCTTTCTGGGGTGCCATGTCGCCATAGGACTTGCTTTTCAAGGCCCAGGATGGTGTTCCGGGCGGTAGCATGAGGCACAGGATATGTTTCCAGCCATCCGGTGGTTGCTTCCACCATTGTAAGTACGTGGCGCTTGCCATTGCGAGTTTGAGGGAGTGTGATGTAATCAATCTGCCAGGCCTCTCCATATTTATATTTCAGCCATCGTCCTCCATACCAAAGAGGCTTTGACCGTTTGGCTTGCTTGATTGCAGCACATGTTTCACAGTCATGAATAACCTGTGCTATAGCGTCCATGGTCAAGTCCACCCCTCGATCACGAGCCCATCTGTATGTTGCATCTCTACCTTGATGGCCTGAGGTGTCATGGGCCCATCGGGCTATAAATAATTCACCTTTATGCTGCCAATCCAGGTCCACCTGAGCTACTTCAATCTTAGCAGCCTGATCCACCTGCTGGTTGTTTTGATGTTCTTCAGTAGCCCGATTCTTGGGCACATGAGCATCTACGTGGCGTACTTTCACAGCCAGGTTCTCTACCCGAGCAGCAATATCTTGCCACAATGCAGCAGCCCAGATAGGTTTGCCCCTACGCTGCCAGTTGTTTTGCTTCCATTGCTGTAACCATCCCCACAGGGCATTTGCTACCATCCATGAATCGGTGTAGAGATAGAGAACTGGCCATTTTTCTCGTTCAGCAATGTCTAAAGCCAGCTGAATGGCTTTCACTTCTGCAAACTGACTCGATTCACCTTCTCCCTCAGCAGCTTCTGCAACTCGTCGCGTAGGACTCCATACAGCAGCCTTCCATCTCCGATGCTTCCCCACAATACGACAGGACCCATCAGTGAACAGGGCATATTTCTTTTCATTCTCTGGCAACTGGTTGTACAGTGGGGCTTCTTCAGCACGACCCACCTCCTCCTCTGATGATATCCCAAAGTATTTGCCTTCTGGCCAGTCCATGATCACTTCCAATATTCCTGGGCGACTGGGGTTTCCTATTCGAGCCCGCTGAGTAATCAGTGCAACCCACTTGCTCCATGTAGCATCAGTTGCATGATGCGTAGAGGGGACCCTTCCCTTGAACATCCAGCCTAGTACCGGTAATCGGGGTGCTAGGAGGAGCTGCGCTTCAGTACCGACCACCTCCGAAGCAGATCGAACTCCTTCATATGCTGCCAATATCTCCTTTTCAGTTGGAGTATAGCGGGCCTCAGATCCTCTGTATCCCCGACTCCAAAACCCCAGAGGCCGACCTCGAGTTTCCCCAGGTTCTTTCTGCCAGAGGCTCCAGGTGGGGCCGTTCTCCCCGGCTGCAGTGTAGAGCACATTCTTTACATCTGGTCCTGTTCGAACTGGCCCAAGGGCTACTGCATGGACTATTTCCTGCTTGATTTGTTCAAAGGCTTGTCGTTGTTCAGGGCCCCATTCAAACTCATTCTTCTTACGAGTTACTTGGTAGAGTGGGTTTACAATCAGACTGTAATTTGGGATGTGCATTCTCCAAAACCCCACAACACCTAGGAAAGTCTGTGTTTCTTTTTTGTTAGTTGGTGGAGACATAGCTGTTATTTTGTTGATCACATCCATTGGGATTTGACGACGTCCATCTTGCCATTTTATTCCTAAAAACTGGATCTCCCGTGCAGGTCCTTTGACTTTATTTTGTTTTATGGCAAAACCGGCTTTCAGAAGGATTTGGACTATTTTCTTCCCTTTCTCGAAAACTTCCTCTGCTGTGTCACCCCACACAATAATGTCATCGATGTACTGCAGGTGTTCAGGAGCTTCCCCCTGCTCTAGTGCAGACTGGATCAGCCCATGGCAAATGGTAGGGCTGTGTTTCCACCCCTGGGGCAGCCTATTCCAAGTATATTGGACTCCCCTCCAAGTGAAGGCAAATTGTGGCCTGCACTCTGCTGCTAGAGGGATGGAGAAAAATGCATTAGCGATATCAATTGTGGCATACCACTTGGCTGCCTTCGATTCAAGTTCATACTGAAGTTCCAGCATGTCCGGCACTGCAGCACTCAGTGGTGGCGTGACTTCGTTCAGGCCGCGATAGTCCACTGTTAGTCTCCACTCGCCATTAGACTTTCGCACTGGCCATATGGGACTATTGAAAGGTGAATGAGTCTTGCTGATCACTCCTTGGCTCTCCAATTGACGAATTAGCTTATGGATGGGAATCAGGGAGTCTCGGTTGGTGCGATATTGCCGCCGGTGCACAGTTGTGGTAGCAATTGGCACTTGCTGTTCTTCGACCCTCAGCAACCCCACAACAGAGGGGTCCTCTGAGAGACCAGGCAAGGTAGATAATTGTTTAATGCCCTCTGTCTCTAAGGCAGCAATACCAAAAGCCCACCGGAACCCTTTTGGGTCCTTGCAGTATCCTCTTCTAAGATAGTCTATGCCAAGGATACATGGAGCATCCGGACCAGTCACAATGCGGTGCTTTTCCCACTCATTCCCAGTCAGACTCACTTCAGCCTCCAATACAGTCAACTGCTGAGATCCCCCTGTCACTCCACAAATATAGATGGGCTCTGGTCCTTTATAGCTCGATGGCATTATAGTACATTGTGCACCGGTGTCTACTAAAGCCTTATACTTCTGTGCGCGTGATGTGCCAGGCCATCGAATCCACACAGTCCAATAAACTCGATTGTCCCTTTCCTCCCCCTGGCTGGAGGCAGGGCCCCCCTAATCCTGGTCAGAATCTTCCTCGTTTCTGTGTTTGAAGGACTGTCTGCTGGAAGTTGGAGCAGCAAACTTTTCGGAGAATCCCTTTTTCCTGATTGTTTTCTTTTGCAACTCACGTACCCGTGCCTCTAGGGTCGCGGTAGATTTTCCATCCCACTTTCTCATGTCCTCTCCATGGTCTCGTAAGTAAAACCACAGGGTGGCACGGGGTGAGTACCCACCATATCGTCTTCCTTGTGTGGGTGAACGCCTACCCCTGACAGCTGAGACACTGCTTTGTACAGGTGCGAAGGAGAATAATCTCTCTTCAAGTTGGTGAACCTTTTCAGAAAGTTTCTCCCAAGTGTTCTCCTTTGGTCGGTGGGCACTGGTTGGTTCAGGTGGGGAGGACAATAGATTCTCTTCAAGTTGGTGAACCTTTTCAGAAAGTTTCTCCACAGCTGAGACGCAGGCCTGTAAGGAAGAGGAGAGACTTTCTTCGTACTGCCGGAGTTGTTTAGCCGCTTCACCCACTGTGGGTTCCTCATCCTCTTTCCAGGCCATTATTGCCAATGAGCTGGCATATGATGATGGTGCACTCCGTACAAACTTCCGCCACATGGGTCGTGTACACTTGACTTCATCTGGATCTGTGGATGTTTGTTTGAGGTCTGGATCCTCATAAATCACTTCCCGTACGGCTAATTCCCTCAGGTACTGGATTCCCTTCTCCATAGTGGTCCACTTGCCTGGTAGACATAAAATATCTTCCTTGAAGGGATACCTTTCCCTCACAGCTGAGAGGAGACGCCTCCAGAGGCTGGTGGGTCGTGCTCCATCTGCAATTGCTTTGTCAATGCCGGCGTCTCGAGCAAGGGATCCCAGCCGCTTGGCTTCCCTGCCGTCTAATTCCACACAATTGGCTCCAGAGTCCCAGCACCGGAGCAGCCAGGTGACAAGCTGCTCACCTATACAGCGACCAAAATCTTTTCGCACATCTCGTAGCTCGCGCTCGTTTAGGCTTCGGGTAGTTACTGTTGCTCTTTCGGCATCCTCATCTTCCTCCTCCTGAATCCTTGACGGCCCAGCGTCGTCATCATCTTCGTCATCTCTATACTTAGTTTTGGCAGAAGCCTTACCTGGATTGGCAGAAGACTCTCTGCGTTCTAAACGACTTGAATTTCTATACCATATTTTCACCTTCTCTACAGGGGCAGCTTGCACTGCTACTGCTCGTTTCTCTGACTTTGTTACAGGGTCTGCCACAGGGGTTGGAATGCCCTCTGCAGGGTCAGCTTGCACTGCTACAGCTCGTTTCTCTGACACGGCCACAGGAGCTGGAGCGGCTACAGGAGCTGGAGTTGGAGCTGGAGCAGTTGCAGGAGCTGGGACTGGAGCAGCAGTAGGAGCTGGAGCTGGAGCGGCTTCAGGAGCTGGAGCTGGAGTGGCTTCAGGAGCTGGGACTGGAGCAGTTGCAGGAACTGGGACTGGAGTAGCGGCCGGAGCTGGAACTGGAGCGACTGCAGGAACTGGGACTGGAGCAGCCGCAGGAGCTGGAGCTGGAGCAGCTTCAGGAGCTGGGACTGGAGCAGTTGCAGGAGCTGGAGCTGGAGCGGCTGCAGGAGCTGGGACTGGAGCGGCTGCAGGAGCTGGGACTGGAGCGGCTGCAGGAGCTGGGACTGGAGCGGCTGCAGGAGCTGGGACTGGAGCGGCTGCAGGAGCTGGGACTGGAGCGGCTGCAGGAGCTGGGACTGGAGCGGCTGCAGGAACTGGGGCTGGAGCGGCTGCAGGAACTGGGGCTGGAGCGGCTGCAGGAGCTGGGACTGGAGCGGCTGCAGGAGCTGGGACTGGAGCGGCTGCAGGAGCTGGGACTGGAGCGGCTGCAGGAGCTGGGACTGGAGCGGCTGCAGGAGCTGGGACTGGAGCGGCTGCAGGAGCTGGGACTGGAGCGGCTGCAGGAGCTGGGACTGGAGCGGCTGCAGGAGCTGGGACTGGAGCGGCTGCAGGAGCTGGGACTGGAGCGGCTGCAGGAGCTGGGACTGGAGCGGCTGCAGAATCCACCGTAGGGGTCACAGTGGCCGTTGGATCTGTCACAGGGTTTGGAGTGGCCGCAGGGTCTGTCACTAAGTTGACAGCAGTATCAATGGCAGCTCGATAGGCATGAGCCAGGCCCCAGCACGTTACAATGATTTGTGTTACTTTGGAACTGCCAGAATCATTACACCTTTTTTTCAAGCATTCTGCCAGTTTTTGAGGATTTTGCCATTGTTCAGGGGTGAATTTCCAACACACTGGGGGTGCCAACTGCTCTAGATGCCTGCCCATATCCACCCATACTCCCTGCCACCCACAACTATACTGCCTCCGGGCAGATCTCCGGATGAGCTTCCTAAGTAGTTGTTTAACTTTAAGCAGAACTTGAAGTGCATTCAGGAGGCAGAACAACAGGACTATGCTGGTCTGAGTATCCCAAGGATATTCAATATCTTGGAGAGCTATTGTAATAAACTCGGAGGATAAGAGGGTGGTGAAGGAGGAAGGGAGAGTGATCAAGGAGGGTACAGGGGTGGTGAAGGAGAAAGGGAGAGTGATTAAGTAAGAAAAATTATCTTCCCCTTTCCCCTCCACAGATTGACTCCCTAATGAAAAAAGGCAACAGATACAATTGCTAATAGTTTCCAAAATACAGTTTCCAAAGTATAGAATCGAAGATGTTACTGAGTACAAATACCAGGTTAGAGTCATGGCCAGATATTTCATCATCTCATAAGCCACTGATACAACACACAGTACCATAACGGTCTGAAACCAGGGCCCGGAGAGGATAAACAACATGACAGAGAGCACATACGGAAAATAACGTGCTATAATACTCAATTTGGAAAACAGGCGCAGCACAGTTGAGATTAAAGCAATCAGCATTATGACAAGTGACTATTAAGCAGGTCTAATACTTATACCAATTTTAGTTTAACACACTCTGGTCAGATCTGCCGTTATCTCAACCTTTCGAGCCCCACGTTGGGCGCCAAAATGACTGTCGTGGTTTAACCCGGCTGGCAGCTAAACACCACGCAGCCGTTCGCTCACCCTCCCCCCTCCCTCTCTGGGACGGGGGAGAGAAATGGAAAGTGAAGCTCGTGAGTTGAGATGAAGACAGTTTAATAAGACAGGAAAATAATAATAATAATAATAATAATAATAATAATACAATGATGATAATAGTACTACTAATAATAATATGTACAAACAAGTGATGCACAATGCAATTGCTCACCACCCGCTGACCGATGCCCAGCTTAACCCCGAGCAGTCCGGCCCCCTCCCCCCGGCTAGCCACCCCTATATATTGTTTAGCATGACGTCAGATGGTATGGAATACCCCTTTGGCTAGTTTGGGTCACCTGTCCTGGGTCTGTCCCCTCCCAGCTCTTACTGCACCCCCCCAGCCTGCCCGTTGGCAGGACAGAGCAAAGGCTGAGATGTCCTTGGCTTAGTATAAGCACTGCTCTGCAACAATTAAAGCATCGGGGTGTTATCAGCACTCTTCTCATTCTAAGCCAAAACACAGCATTCCACCAGCTACTAGGAAGAAAATTAATTCTGTGCTAACTGAAACCAGGACAGAAGTGTTACTCAGAATTATTGCTATTCCTCTCTATAACAGAGTTCACATAGTCATGGCTTCATTAGTGAAGTGGAATGATGTCACTTTATTGAATGCATAATGTTAATACCAATAAAAAGGAAACCTGAGTGAATGAATGTATGCCACTATTGCCATTAGTTCTTTTCTCTCTGTGAGTGCTCTCATATAACCTAGACTCCTGGACTGGGTTATAGGGCCATGAATGAGGCACTGTATGAAAACCTTTTGCCCAATTTAATAGAAAGGTAAGGAAAACAGAATGCAGGTGCATTTTGCAGGTATGAAGATGACAATTCTTAGAATTCATAGTAGGAAAAGAAAACTCCATTAGTCCTGTGAAAGCTTTTCTGTTCTTTTCCCATCATGACATGAAGGGTTTGCTTTGCCCCACCAATTTGCTACTTAAGTTTATCTGAAGCAGGAATTGTTGGAAGCCTCTGACTTGCAGTAGCCAAATTTGATGCACAGCACATTGAAAAAAACAGTCCTCCTTCTTCAGTGAAGGGTGGAGGATGCTTGGTGTAGATAAGCTGTGGTGTTTATTCATCAGGCAGAAGGTCTGACCTTCTGCCAGGTCTGACCCTCTGCATGAAGAGTCCAGAGGTGTCGGTAGTTCAGCAGTTCTTCATTTGGTTCTTCCTTTGTTCCCATTCTTGTAGGGACTTTAGCTTTCTTTATTACATTTCTCCTATCTCCTTTGTTTTTTCAGCACATGTTTTTTGCATGTTAGATACCTGCTCTTTGTTCTCTGCTAAAACCAGTCTTATTCATTTCTCAGTGTTTCATTGCTTTAGGAACCTGTACTTGACCTTTTTGGATCTTTGCTTTCAACCCTCAGGCACTATCCTGTTCTTATAATTTCATGTATGTTCTTATACTATTTTTCTGCTATAATCTTGTTCTTTATTTTAGGGGCCCCTGCTTCTAAGGGAAACTGATGCCAGAATGGCTACCTAACAAAAGTTTGTTAGACCTGAGGAAGCTCTATACCCTGAGTCATGATCAGGACTACCCACTTAAGGCCTTGTTTTATTATTTAGTCACCATAATTTGGAGGAGAATTCCATTATTAAAAAAAAAAAAAGGACAATTGTCAAATGGTCATTATTACTTTTGCTAATTATAAGCCTGTATTCAAATCCATTAGATAATCAGGTATATTGTATATGTGTTTTGTTATTTTTTAAGAACAAAAGTTAAAACAGTATACTAGGAGATTTGTGTTTAGTTCCCAGGTCTTGGCCAAATTCAGGTATGCCTTTGTTGCCTGTTTATATATTGCCTCTACTGTATTTTTTTTTTACTTTGTATTCCAAGCTTTTTGATACAGTCATTGTCACATACTGTGATAGCACAATAAGATATCCAGATATTATAAGGTAAGAATAGCAATAAGTATTCATCAAGTAAATATAAATATAGAACTCTTTGACTTAGATGTAATCTAAGAGTCTTTTGTTTCACTAACATATATGAAGTACCAAAGTAGATCTTCCTCTAAAATAATTTTATTTCTAAAAATGAGTCTCAGATACTTTTCTTAAATGCTCATAAGAGGCCAATATTTAAGTATATATCCCTCACACATTAGGAGAGAAAAGATTATCAGAGACAGAAAGTGAAAATAAATAGCTCTATTACTTCTAAGTGTTTCTTTTTTGTAAGCAGGAAGGTTACTGATAAAAGACATGGAAAAATAATAATAAAAAAATTAATAAAAATGATAATAAAAAAAGAACAAAATACATGGTCTACAGCATGTCCCTTTTGCATTGGAAAAAGATAGAGTTAATTTTCTTCAAAGTAGATCATATGGTGCTGTGTTTTGGATTTGTAATGAAAATAGTTTTCATAACACACTGATGTTTTAGTTGCAGAGCAGTGTTTGCACATAACATTTCACTTTCTTATGCTGCTCTGCCAGTGAGGAGGCTGGGGGTGCACAAGGAGCTGGGAGGGGACAAAGCCAGGACGGCTGACCCAAACTGGCCAAAGGCATGTCCCATACCATATGGCATCATTCTCAGCAATAAAAATTGGGATATTTGCCCCAAGGATGGGGGACTACTGTTGTTTGGGGACTGGCTTGAATACTGCTTGACTGGTGGCAAACAATTGCATCGTGCCTTGATTTTTATTATTTTTTTCTTATGTTTTTTATATTTTCTTTCTTTCCTTCTATCCTTCTTCCTTTCTTCCTTTCTCTCAACCCATGAGTTTTTAACTCATGGATTAACTAATGGGATAACTTCTTGGCCTTATGGTTCCGTTCCCCCCATCTAGATGGGGAAGGAGTGGGGAATGAGACTGCAGCTGTGTGGATCTTAGCTGTTTACCAGGGTTAAACCCCAAGAGGGAATGTGAAAGAGCCTAAAATATCTTGAAATTTAAAATTTCTTCCTGAGGCTCAAGGGTAAGAGCCTTCTTCCTGATCTTTAAGTATTTGTAAGGAGATATTTGAGTTAGCAGTTAAACTATGGTTATGGTTAGTTGGGAGAAATCAGTACTTGTAGAGCACCGTTCATTTGACATATTTTAGATATCCAAAAGAGGATTAATTACACTATTTACTATCAATAGAAACTATAAAGTGATTCAGATGAAGACATCTATATGATAAATGTCTAAAGTTAGATGAGATGAATCATACTAAAGACCAAGTACTTAAATGCTACTAGAGAAGGCCTTAATTTTTGTATGTGTTTTTCCAGTATCATCTGTAGAATCCAATGGCCAATCCTATTGCTACATTAGTACTATGCCACTGAATAATTTCTGGCTACCTAAATCCACTAGAACTTCCCACATTTATGAGTCATTAAAATGCACACCAACAGCCAAATTTTTTTTTTTTTTTTTTGTGGGGGGGGTTTTGTTTTGTTTTGTTTTGTTTTTGTTTTTGTTTGTTTGTTTGTTTGTTTTAACAAGTACATTTCTCAAATGAACATAGAAAATCACTGGAAGAGCAGTTTTGGGCCACAAAATAATTATTTGTGATCAGGAGGATTTTTTCTTTAAACATATAATTGAAGAAGAAAAAGCTGTAGAAGCTTACTTTCTGCAAATTAATAATTGTTCACAATAAAGGTCCTTAATGACACAATGATACTTTAAAACAAATATTTGGGCAGAGACAAGATGAATCACTAAACATAATTAAACAAATTGAGATTATCCACACTTCTTTTACTGTACAGAAGACAAATGACCTTCTAAGCCAAAGGCCTAGACCATTAGCTATTAAGTAAAAAATAAAAACAAAACATATATATAAAAATAAAAATGCAGCTTGCCCTTTATAATTAAGCTACAGTTTCACAATCCATTGAGGGCAGAGATACATTTGTACACTTACTATGAATCCAAACAGTAATTAGAAATGTGGAAACCATCAGAAAGGGGCAATGTGTTTGCACAATAATTAGAAATATTTCTTCTCCACTTTCCTGTCTCAATATCTCAATCTACTCAATTTATAGTTAAATAAAAGTATTGCACATTTTAAGGGAGCCTGGTATAGAAGGGTGGTATGCAACAAAATTATAATGGTTTTGTAGGATTTCCCCCCCCCCCCCCCACTAAAATCTTACATATTTTTTACTTTATCTCTGATTTTTCTTTTCTACAGAAGGCATTGAATGAGAGTCTGAGTTCCAGCTAGCTTAAATGGGACTGTAGAAGTTTTCAAAGTAGTTTTATAGCCACTTTGGGTCAAGATGAAAAACAAGCCAACAATTTTGTATGTACAGGGATGTAACAGGTCTTTTACATTTACCTGATCTATATTTTTATCTCACACTGGGAAAGAAGTATTAGAAGAGGTTTTAAAGGTAATGAATAGGAATTAGGAGTTATATGTCTCAGTGTCCTTTGTGCTTTGGAAAATATCTCCTCCAGTGTATTTGAGGCTTGATCTAGCTTCCACTGAGATCAGTGAAAGTCTCATATTGATTTTTAGGGAGAGCTGGATCAGGCCCTTGTTACATTAGCTAAATCCTGACTAGACCAATATGTGTATGAACTGGCAGTGATCACCTGAAGATGAAATGCTATCTTTAAAAACCACTGTGATGTCTCTTCTTTGGCAGAAAGGGGGAAAAAAAACACACAGTTGTGCATTTATTGGGGAGAGATGAGGTGCTGCTGGCAATGCTGACAGTTTGGATCCTGTACAATTAGACTTTTGATCATCACTTCACCAGTCCAGCAAAGATATAAAATCATAGTTAGTGTGTTTCTGCACATAATGAGATAAGTCGAAGTTTTTAGTTAGCCATTCAGTGCAGACATTTCTACTGACCTCCTGCAGGAAATAGGTTCTTGATGCAATCTCCTATTGATTGAACTGCCAGACATTAACTGATGGCCAGCCTTTGAAGGATACTGTTTTAAGAAACCTTGTGATGCTCTTTCACAATTCCTTGTCATATGCTTAAACCTGAGATATGAAGGAGAAAAAATGATGGAAATTGAAGTAGTGTCATACGCATTTCACTCTCTCATTAGGACCAAAATGAAACAAGTGGGATCAAGAAGCTAACATAAGACTTTGTTTTTTTGAACAGGGAGGGCACTGCCTACATATTAAGACAAGGAGACATTTATTGTACATTGATCCACATCTAATCTGGGCTGTCTGTGGAGCAGGCTGGCCAAATGCCAGCACCTGTCTCTGGCTATTGACATTTTCCATCATAAGGACCAAGCAAAGTTTTAAAATTGGTCTAAAGGTTTTGTATTGAAATCATAAGACATCATGGAGAAGGCTCTTAATAAGAGTTCAAAAAATTATGAACTAGAAATAATAAATAGTGTGATGGCAAAATATATCAAAGTATTTCAAAGTATGTACATGTACATGTATGTCAAAGTATACATGTCCCAAAATATGTATGTCCACACTTCTACTGACATTAATGAAAACACACCAGTGGAAATTATTCTGGATCTTGGCTGGAAACTGATACATCTACAACTGATACAGATACATCACAGTACCTAATGCTTAGTGTCAGAGGAGAAACTCTGCCCAGTTTCTAATAGAAATGGGACTAGATTAGAATTCAGAGATATTAAATAAAGCATTGAAGGACAACTTTTCAGAAGTGAAGTTTTACCACATGAAGAGTGCAAAAGAAATAAAATATCATTCCAATTCCCTCATGATTTAATACAGAAATTTGTAGTAATTCTCTAAATGTGTTTAAATTTCCTAAATACTTTTCTTTTATTATTATTATTATTATTATTATTATTATTAAAAAGGTTTAATTTCTGAGACATAAAACCATGGTATATGCCAAACTCTAAGTGCAAATAACATGGCAGTGAAGGTTATAGAGGATGAAAGCAGAATACAGATCTTACTCTTAAATTGAATTATACCCCTTACAATCATTGGTCAACTACAAGGAAAACTACAAGGAAATCCCCCTAGCTCATGAATACTGTGCTTAAAAAATAGAAAAAACTTTTTTTCTTTACACATTCTCAGGATGATGTCTTTTATTGCTTGAAGCATTTAGAAAATCCCATTAATAATGTGTTTTTTTTCTCAAACTTTATTATTCTTGAAAAAAAATCATAAATTGCAACTAAGTTACAGTCATTCATTCAAAAAATTAAAATTAAAAAATCACATAATCCCATTGCGTTGGGATTCATTACCCTTCTGCATAATATCAATCAAGAAAAGTAAGAAGTGGGTGCTGACCAATACATTAAGAGTTATTTAGACAGATCCAGGAACCACTGTATCTGAAAGAACAAGTTTGTAGTAAAAATAAATGATGATTTCATTGGAAGAACATATTAAACATTTTGCAGATGATTTCTAACCTAGAAAGAGTCACGATCCCACAGCTTATTCAATACATATGGATATTATGTCCATACAGAACAGCTTGCAAGATCAGTTTAAATCTGTTAGACATATGATATACTTAACAGTTGGAACAGACAGCTCTAATTTGAGTATAATCCAGAATGAGAAGCAAACCATGGTATCATTTTATGCAAGGTGATGATATTGAGGACCACCATGTTATGGTTTGATTTGTAGCTTTAATATATACATTAATAGACATTAATAGAAACACTAAGTGTAAAGAAGTACCAAGAAAGGGCAATTTGTCCCTTCCTATGATATGCAGTTTCATTTTATGGAAGCAGTAGTTTTGCATTCTGTATTTTTTAAGGAGGTATTTAGTGATTGTGCACCATCAGCTATGATCATTGTGATCACATTTGCTTGTATGACAAAGAAATCTCATTTCTAGCTGTCTCTAGGTAATTTCTAGCTTTTTAGTTTTACTTTTAACGTAACCATGTAGTTCTATCGGCAAGTTTGGTATCATGATAGAGGCAGCCCCAACTGTGAATTTTGCACCCTCTGTGTAATGTGGAGTTGTATTTTGTGGGTAAAACATGACTGCTACAGAGGCAAGCAAGACCAGTGAAGTGTGACTTCGCTGATGGACAGGCTATTCCACATTTTTACATAACATGTTGCATTAATGAAGGAGATTGTTAGAAAAAAGGATAATGCAGCATCTGTTGTGTATAGTAGATTTCTGAAATAATTCAGGTTTGGAACGAAGGTGAGCATTTGTCTCAGATGATGAGGGGCCCACTGGAGCTTATTGCTGATCCCACCAGCCAGTGGCCTGATTCATTCCTGCTGAGCATTGATTAATTATTCATCATCTGGTTTAAATGCCATTATTTGCACAAAATCTCAGACAGTGCCATAAAATATAATCTTGTCGACTACGTATGAAAGCTATCCAGTGCCCTCTGTGGCATGCAAATTCTACAGCCATTTACTTCCTACTATGCAAGCACTGAAAGTATGACAGAGCCATCTGGAGTGCTGAATCTCTTAAGAAAAGATGAGCAATTTTAAAAAAAAATCCACCAACAACATGAAATAAGAACTTTAGTATCAGCTTTCCCCCATTAGCTCAAAACAACGTGTAAGTCAAGAGGCATGAAATGTATTAACGGATTCAGAAGAAGACAACCCGTTGGCATTGTCATATTCCTCATCTGCAGTGCAAGTAACACTCAGTATCAACTTCATTTCATAACAGTTAAATGGCATTTGTCACTGTTAGATGTGACAGTCTTCTGTTCTGCTCCTCTGCCTTTTTGAACTGTGAGTTCATTTGCTAGTACATGTCAGTGAATCAATTATTTTATGACTCCATTTTATATTTCCTTTTTTTTTTATTACATTACAAGCAGTGGGAAGGGAAAAGGAAAGCTGCTCCATAAATCAGCTTGGATAACCAACAGTTAGAGTGCTACAGCATACCTGCAGTGATCGTATCCTTGAACCAGAGGCAGAACAGAAATGTGCTGTGAATTAAAAATAAACAAACCAAATGAAAAGAAGCACTATCCAGAAATAGTGGAATTTATTTAGAGATGTAAGAAATATTGTTGTTTACAACAGCCATTTAATGGTTGTTCCATGTACAATGGCTGATCCATGTACAGGACAGAACCTGGTCTGCTCCCACCCTTTTATGCTGAATATGATTCACAGAACTTTTTGGTGCTGTATTTCTACAAAGTCAAGTGGTTTTTTATCTCCTTTTTCCCTCCGATGATAAACAGAACAGTAGGATTATTAGAATATCTGTATATTCTCTTAACATTTCAGAAATTACACAATTGGCTAGTGGAAATATGTTTATTTTCAGGTGAGAGAATTTTATAGTACAAAAATGGGCAGGATACTTTTGCTAACCTTCTCTGCTTTGAAAATTGCTGGAGAATACTGAGTGAGTCACTGTAGCAGGTGTCATGAAACATCTGGGGAGTAAGAAAATTTGTCACTGCAATGTAGAATATTTAAGACAAAACCCAACAGGCTGCCAAGCATGGGGAAAAGCCTTGGCTGTTGCATTCTATTCGGCTTCTTTGCTGCTAGGTTTTAGTCTGTACCTACAGATTTTGTCTGGAGATATCTTGTGTGGTGATGCTTAGGAAAAACAGAATGCCTTTAACACACTACGAGCATGTAATATGCCTTACCTGCTGTTATGAAGATCATTAACTTCAGGTGAGTCAAGACAAGAAATCAAATTCTTTCCATAATTTTGAGGATGAAAAATTCCAAATAGTTCACAAATAGAAATGTCAGTTGAATTACTATAGCCTTATATCAACATAATAATAACTACGCACAAATGAATGCATATAAAATACACAAAATATCCAAAAGAACAACAGTATTTGTTTAAATAAGGTACTGAACTCAGCCTTTCATAATACCATATTCTACTAATATCCATAGGTGCACATCATCCTAGAATATTTCTGTTGTAAAATTTCTGGGACATATATCTGTAGAAATACACATTAACAGAATATTCAATGATGAACAATGTGCTCACTGAATCAAGAAAGGAGTCATCTAGGAATGAAGAAGCTCTCTGAGAAACAAAAAGAGCTTTACGCTACCATCTTCTTGTACTGACAGACTGCCTAAGAAAGAGGAATTAATAATTTTTATTTTAACTTGAGGACATGTAGTAGTATATCTGGGTAGGCTCAGGATTGTGCTGTGTCATTTAGCTATTCTAACTAGGCTAATGTGTTTCCCATTTCTGAGACAGAAATGGGATGTTGCACTGTGCTTTATTGTACTGTGCTGTGTACATGCTGTGTGCACAGTCTCATCCTTTCTCAAAGCTACTTGCTGGCATTTTCTACACGGTTCTGCCACTAACTATTCAAAGTAAGAAATTTGCTCCTTAATGCTTTTTCTTGGAAGCACAGGTAAAGCATGAGAAAATGCATTTGTGCCTGACAGTAAACTGCAGCAGCAATCCTTGAAACCAAAGCTAAATCTCCACCACTCGTTAATGAATTAAAATGACCACAGAGACTTCATGATTATTATTTCTTCCGTATCTAAGAATACTGCAGGATGAGAGTATCCCTGAGCTGCTTATTCTGCACAGTAGCATTTGTTTACTTTCCCTTGCCTTCTCATGAGGTGAAACAACCTCCTTCCCCCCTCCTTTGGCCCTATATGTCTGTGTGCTTCAGCCATCCCACCACCTTAATGAGTGTTCATTGACTCTCTCTCAGTTGTTGACATTGCATTGCTACTGACAAGACTCCAAACTGGATACAAGACATGATCTGCTGAGGGCCAAATAGAAGGCAATAATCACTTCCTTCAAACTGCTGATAATGTTCTTACTAATTAATGCAGCCCCATATAAAGTTAGCCTTCATTGTAGCACCAGCACACTGTCACTGGTGACTTTGCAAGGATGTTCAGTACCAGGTGGCTTTACTGCTGGCTCCTCTACCATTGCTTGGAGCAGGTGTGGGGCATTATGGTTACTGCATGTTGGTTTAAAGAAGCAGAGCCAAGGAGCAGGAAAAGGAACAGAGATATCACCCTTAATAACTAAGAGAAGTTTGAAAATCAGCTTATTCAGAGGTACTCATGAGCACCTAATATGGTATCTCCTGCCCTTGCTGTGACCTGTGTGAGCTCCAGGTAGAACTACAGTACTTGCAAGAAGAAGGAAGTGGTGGGAACTATTTTAGTGAGAAGCTATTAAAAGATGGCAGTAGTAAACCCTTTTGTTTGAGGACATCAGATAGTACTGATGTCCTGCACAGAATAAAGGCAAAGCATTAAAGGAGGAGTGCAGGAGACACTGCAGTACTTGCAGTACTAACATCCTGTTAAAAAAAAAAAAAAAAAAAAAAAAGATTACAATGCAAAAACAGTGTCATATTGTGAAACCTTTAAATTGAATTCATAAAATTAAATTATTTTTTATTTTTTTCTGGATGGGTGCAATGTATTCTCAGAGAAAACAGAAAATCAGCAAAATATCCACAGCTGATGTGTTGTTTAACACTTGTATTTTAAAAAGGAAATAAATGTGTTAAAAGCAGCTCTTAGTGAGAATTTGCTGTCAAAACTGGGGACTCATCAGCATGGTGATCCTGTGATATTGTGTATAATTGATAGATTGCTAACTAATATTTTTTTAAATGATTTATCATTCATAAATTGTAGATGTGCAGACTATGCCTAATACAAACTTAACCACAAACTATTCATCCATCCAAGCACCTCTGGTTTTAAGGTACTCAAAACTGACAGTTTAAGACCTTCTGTCGTTAAAGGTATCCATCCAGGATCAGCAAGGGCTAGCTGCTGCCCAAGGGAGTTGGGATCCAAGACTGACACCAAGGCAGGCAAGAGACCTGACTGACAAGGGCACAATCCTAATTGCACACAAGTGAGGTGAGCAGGGCGGATGTGAGAATGGAAACCACCATGAGCCTCAGTCCAGGAAAGGCAGGCAAAGCCACGAGCTGCAGGTAGTGCATCCTGACATCACGGGCCTAATGCCACAGAAGAAAATCTATATCCACATAGTCTTGAGTTTTTAGAAGACATTTCTATGTCAAAAAACTTGGAATATGAACAAATTGGTTGTGTTGAAGGTTAAGAAGAGCTCTGGAAGAAGGGTAGGAGAGTTCAGGTAAATCACAGAAATTACTGTTTTTACTGGAAGGGTGTATGTACTGACCTAGATAATTCTAAAATGTAAAATGCAGGAGAAAGAGAAGGCTTAAATACATTAATGTGTATGATTTTTATTTTAAAAATAAATATGCTTGCACTGAGCATTTCTGGAAGTAGGTGGATTATGGTCTTTGTCCTGTAAGGTACTGAATACCTTAACTTCTGACACTATGGCATGAGGCTGTTCGCTACAACATAGAAATGTCCAGCCTCCTCAAGTGCTGTAGTCCCACAACAACCTTTGCTCAATTATTACCAATTAAAAATAAGGTGAATTCTCTTCCTGCTTCCAATTCAGGTAATAAATGGAGCTCACAAAGTGCAGAACAAGCATCTTGTTTTCTCCTTGCAATCTGGTTTATTCAGATACTTAAAAATGAAACCTACTCCACACACAATCAAACTGCAAACTGCATTTCACTTGTGTCACTTTGTCGATTCTTCCATTCTAATCTCAGCCAAACGGACTCAGAGATTTATACAGTATATGGACACACAGAAGTAAACAAACATAACGCTGATAAGGTGTGCTCTCTGACTTGCATTGTCTGTGAGGCAATGGAATGAGATAAGAACCTGTTCTGCTGTTACACAAGCACAGAAATGTTCTGTACCCCTTAGTGCAGAACTAGCTCCCACCATGTGAGGAGGAAGAACCTATGCTCATAGAAATCCTGTATATCCATGATATGTCAGTCTAGGAAGAGAAAGAGACTGTCAGAGGGAAAAACAAACAAACAAACAAATAAATAAATAAAATGTTTCAAGCATAGGTAGTAGACAGTTTTAGAGAAAACAGATTTAAAAAGAAACATGAAATACCATTTTGCATGCAACTTTGCCTCACATCAGCTTCAACTCTCCCTAATCCATGAATCTATGTGCTTTACAGCCTGGTACAAAGCCAGGGAATATTGCTTTCAAACGTGGTACTTGGTACCATAGCTGCTGGAACTTGGCAAAAGAGTTTGCCAAGAAACTTTGGCTGACAACAATACAACAATCTGTGTTGCAAATAGTCAGAGGGATGCAAACACACAAGGTTATAGAATTTGCTAGTAAAACTGCAAAATGATATGTGATGAAGGTGTTTAGCATCATAGAAATTCATCAGGATTTACATTCATTCTCATTAGCTTTCTCCAGATCTGTTGAAGAACCTGAATGTCATGAACACAAACAATTTGCATAAGAAATGTCCAGGCTTTGAATTGGAAACAAGATTAAAAGAAGAAACAGCTGTGTGTAATTGTCCATCCCCTGTGGAGATTAATATCACACATTACATGAAAAATCAGATTTCGAAATGAGGTTAACAGAAGAATTAACCAGAAGAGGGAGTGAGCAATACCTCCTACATAGTTCTCTGTTCATAGCCATGTCTTTACTGCCGTTCAGAGGCTACTCTGTCTTGAAAAATCATCCTCAAGAGGGCTGCAGGATTTGTTACCTTGCTACATTTAACACATTTACTAACGACAACAAATTGATTTTTATTTATCTGGAAAAGCAAACCATGGTCTTTCCCCCCTAATATTTAATCCTCTTCAGCAGTGTAAATAATGAGAAAGGCACTTGCAGATCTGATTAACCTGCAAGTTCCTTTCTTAGCAATGAGCGATCAATACAAGTACCAACTCAGTTAAATAACCCTTATCACTTGAGCCTATGGCTGCAAGAACATAAGTATATGGTTTTTTTATATATATATATACATAATAATGATTAATATTTAGTATAGCTCTGAAAAAAAAAGAAAAAAAAATATAAAAAGAAACAAAAGATCCAGCTTCTGTAGTCTTCAAGAATTCTTTGGTAGTCCAGCCATGCATGAGGTGAGAAGTTTTCCCCTCCTGAGAACCCAGGGGACTTGTTTTGCTGCTACCATTGCCCTCATAATGTAAATCTCCTTTTTAGAAGTACATCTATGGAACTTAGTGTTCTTACAGAATGGTGAAATGTCAGCTTCAATCAGATGAAAGTCTTCTAATTACCTGCAGAATATGGGAAGAAAGCATGCCATGTTGACCTATCAACATTTTAAACCCAATCTGAAAAGCAATCTTTTTAGACCATAAGAGTAACTCCATTTCCAAGCTAGTAGTTCCTTGGCTGGAACTACTGGTGGGTACCTACAGATCATTGTCAAACATATTGAAATTACTGTGGCTATTCTGGAATGCACTTTACTATTCAGTTCTCTCTGAAATTAGATGTCCAGGAGTTGAAGATCGGGCTCCCATAACAACTCCATTTTTCCTTGGAAGCATTGCTCAGATCACATCCCTATGGAGGCTTCAATAAAGGGAGTTACCTCCTTGTGATACAGAGCAGTGATGGTTTAGGCATATTGTCTTTTGACCTCCTTATGTTCAGTAAATATGATGTGTCAGCTGTGTAGCACAGATTCACAATATAATTGGTTGGACGTACTTGGAAACAGGCTCATTGTATTTACTGGTTTGAGATTTCCAGACTCAAACAGCCTGGGCTGCTGGACATCTGGGAACTGATGGCTTAATGCCTTCTGTTGAAAAGGCTGGTAAATTTGTGTCACATGTTATAACAGATGATACTTGATTAGGAAACAGGTCCTTGAGCTCCAGAAGAAGGCTGTCATTAGACAGAGTGACCATGCAGAAGTTGCTGCAATACCTCCTAGCTTGCAAGCTGTCTTACGTACCTGATAATTCAATGGTGAGGGGTTCTGTACTGTTCATAGCACAAACATGATATTCTCTGTTCTCTTAAAACTAGTGTTTAGCTTTGTAAAACAAAGCTGGTCATATAGTGCAGCTAGATGACAGGTACTAAAAACTGATGAAACAAAATACTTCTCTGCTCACCCCCATGAAGGATATTTAATTTAAGCTACTAACATACTAAGATACTATTAGGTATGATTAGGAGTGACACACTGTGGTGATTTTTAGGAAGTATTATAACTTTATACAACCCCCCAATACTCATACTTTCGGACAATATAATCAGGAAATCATGGTATTCTTTGCATGTACAGAATAGTTTAATTCTGTAGAATAAATACCTTATTCCTTATAAAAGGCCGAATATGTCATGTCTAGCCTGATTCTTCTGTCATGTTGGCTCATCTTTGTTCAGGTATCTGCTCACTTCCCATATATATGAGTACAAGACTGGAAGCCTTCTAAATGCATAACTCTTTAGGTCAGAGTCGGGAATTGCAAAGGTGAAGACAGCAGGTAGGCAAACATCCTCTGTCAACCCTCTCTCTCTTTCATTTAACTCAGTTCTTTTTCCTCCTACCTCTTTCAACTGCATCATATTGATTTCTAGCCCTTAAAAATCCTCATGCTTTTGGATCGGAATCATTCATTGACTACTTGCAGTTTGAGAAAACTGTCTTTGATTACTGTGCAGAGAACATTAAGCCTTATATAGCTTTTTTGAAGAGATAGTTTAAAAATGACATAAAAATCTTTGTTTTAAGTCAATGAACAGTCCAAAAGTCTTTAGCAGCATAACAGCTTGGAAAGAGATCTGGAAGATGGAGAAAGCAAGTTAAGTAGCAAGTTGAAGTAACAATATTAATTCACAGATGGTCAAACAAGAATTTATAGAATTTGATTTTTTTAGCCAGTCTTTTGAAAATATTAAAAAAAAAAAAAAAAAAAAAAAAAAGATTTTGTGGGGGAATAATTTTAACTTCATCACTTCAAAGAATAATGAAGGCGCTTGGTCACTGATTATAAACTCCTTAACAGAGTAAGTTTAAAGGAATGTGTAGAAGGAGAACACTTCAAGTCAAGTTGTACTGAAAGAAGAAAAACATCTTCAGCTTCAAATAAACCATGTAAATTATGGTGATTATATGAACCAGTTGTCTAGGCCTCTCAACATTCAGTAGCTCTGTCTCTGTTAGAGTTCCTATCGCTTACAACAATCTTTGTCCATGATCCCAAACAGAAAGCCCTGAAGCAATGTATATTAATTTAAATGAAATCCTTTCAGCAATTTGAATCAGAATTGTTCTGCTTCTCTGGTAATGAATACAAGGAGATTTCAGAAAAGGAGTTTCAGCTGCTGCTTGGCTGAATATTCAGGGAAGCAACAAAAATGACTTTACACAAGAGACAAACTCGTCTTCAGGTTAGTCCCTTTACACTGAAGCTAAATAGCAAGTTTAAAATTAGGCCTTCATAGCTTGAGAATTTTGACCATTGTCAAATGCTCAGGAAAAGCATACTGAAAAGATTACCTTTAATGAAGAATTTAATGTATCTGTGTGCAATATGCATGCAAAACTGAGACCTTGATATAGCTCTGTTCCTCCCTGGGTTTTCATTTGGTCCCGTTTAATGATTTAATTGGCCTCCCCTCAATGTTGGTTGTTACAGACCTGTTGTGGCCTGCTGGTGACAGTCAGGATTGCACTTCCACAACAGGGTTTTTACTTCTGGGGGACAGCTGCTCTTCTAGCCTACTGCTAGTGAATTTGGATAGAAGTCCCTTCAGAAACTGCTTCCCTGAACAACTTCATATCTGTCTTTCAGTCACTGGCTTGAAAAATGCTGTGGTTTTAGGAGCGCTGGTGAAGTGGATTCACTGAGAACAAAATGTTGCCTGAAAATGTCTGTTTTCTGACCAAGAAACAGGGAAGTTCAGTGAAAACCTACATGTTTTGATACAAAGATGCTCCCAGGGCAGTTTTCAGCCAAGACTTATAAAGCCTGCAGCTCTGGTTGATGCATCTTGGAGCCCTGGAAACTCTGGCATTTTCAGAGCCCCTGGCATGAAGCTGTGAAAGACTTAGTCAGATCCTAAATTATCAAGTTTTTACTCTTGCAAGGAGTTGGGAATCTGGAAACCTTGAGATTAATTAAATATAATCCACTTTGGTGGGTTCACACTCACTTTAGCTTACTTAGAAAATACATTTTCATATTTCCAGCCTACTAGCTCCACTTGAATGAGTGGTTAGTTTGGAGTTGAAGCAAAATGAGAAGAAAATCAACTGCTGCTTTTTCATGTTTGGGCCTGTTTGTGAACGAGAAGCAAATCTGTATTAATTTATAGACAAATGAAACCACTAATTTCCCCATGAAAAAAATCTTTAGCTCACATGGACATGAAGAATACTCACCAAGATGTAGGAATTTTTCCAGCTTCCACGAAACTTTTTCTCTTCTCACTTTTAATCAGAAGAATGCTTTGAAACACACAAGTTAGATCGGGCTTAAGATAATCATTGTATCGGTCTGTAGCACCAACTGGGACTTCCCCTGGCTTCTGGGAAGTTGCTAGGCTACTATCTCAAAAAGACAACTCACTTGATTAATTGCAAATACAGATTGCTTTATGAAAAATTTAATACATTTATAACAACAAAGTCTAAGTGAAATAGCAGGCTGATTACTAGAACTTGCAGTATTCCCTGGATACAGGATTAAGGAACAAAAGTACAGCTTTTTAAAAGAGATGCAGTCTGCACTGACTTCAAGTCCTCCTTTCACTGGTGAGGTATTACCATGCTATTGGTAAATTGACATTTAAAGAAAACCACAGAACATTTGTTTTTAGAGTGTGATATTCAAAATAAATATTACCTCACTCACTTTTATGTATTAATATAACTGGAAAAGAACTGCTGTAATATTCTACCCCAAATCTGCCTTGGAGGAGTGCATATGTCTGGTATGTGCTTGCACTGAAAGTCAGACTGCTGATACTTTGCTTTTTCATTAAATATATTATTACTTGAAATTCTTCAAAGGGCTAAGCAGCTTTCATTCCCCAGATTATGCAGTGATTTTATGAATAAATGTAATATGGTAATACATAATGATAATTACAAATATATATATATATAAAGATGTAAGCACCTGGTTTCTTATGGGTAGACCTTTTTGGAAAGGATATTAACTTCCATGAAATTTGTAGACAAAAACTGGTGAAAAAAGTCTTTGAAATGTTCTTTGCTATTTTTTAGGCTTTTTATTTTTAAAAATATATCTATTGATGTTTCAATTTTGCTTAAAGATCTGGCAACATTTAAAAATACTTTATGAAGTTTTTTAAAAGCTACCTAAAGAAGCAAAGCAAAACATTTTCAAGCAGCTTTACAAGTAAATCTTTACATAAGGAGCAGGCATCTGCTCAACCTGCTTCTGATTGTTCTGAAGGCTTCATTAATAACTTGTATCTCCCTATAAATACCCCCCCACACTCTCCCACCCCCCCGCCCCAGTGTCTCAATGTGATTTGGAAGCAGTTTGGATTGTAGTTTATGGTCACAACAACGGGAATGCATTAGACTTTCTAACTGGTAGACCCCAGTTAAGTGAGGGGATGGCAAAAAATGAGCAACCTGCAATGAACTGAAGGAGCAGGTGAGGGAGTAACAGCACAGCACAAAGCTTCAGTGAGCAAGCAACAGAGTTGAAAACATTGAAAAAACTCTGGAAGGAATACAGCCTTTAAAAATCAAACCAAAGAGCTTGGAAACACTAAGAAGTTACAGAGATTAAAAAATGAAAGCATGATTAATCAGTAATGTAAGGCTGACTTGAGGATCTGTAAACTGTGTATGATCGTATGGTTGGGGAGATGGTATGCTACAAACTCCAGTTTATTAATATTCTAGGCTTTGAAATATTCTTGGCTTTGAAAGCCAAGGAAATAAAAGTCATAGGTCCTCTTCAGGGGTTGAAGGTAGTGGGAAGAAGCAAATGCACTTTTCTGCTAGCTCACATTAGATCACGGCAGTGAGGGACACATAGCATCTTTACTTGTAATTTGTTACTTTACTTGTAATTTGTTAACGAAATGAGTAACCTTATATCTTAGCATGTCACACCTAGTTCACTTCAAATGAAAAATTGCGGGAAGTGTGAGTGTTCATACTCTATAAAAGCTGGGGAATATCACATAGTTTGCGGGCTAGCTAGCTCAGCCTTATACTGAATATTTTCTTAATGTGAAGTATGTTGTCACTGTCCTGAGATGGGAAAAGTATTCTATGCAGCTGGATTTTATGATTGTGGCAGGGAAGAGGATGCCAAAGATGGAGAAGAATGACTCTACTCCTATTTCATACCCCACGGAGGTAGAAAGCTTCTTAGTGGTCTTCTCAGCCTTATGACTGTGAAGAAGTTTGAGAACTGTAGCACATAGGGGCTGTTTTTTGTGGAGACAAAATTGCAGAGATGTGACCAGGGCCTGTAGATTCTAGTGGTAAATAACAAAGGAAAGGTTTGTTGAAATATTAAGGTAAGCTTTAGGTATCAACAAGAATATACTTTGGCAAAGTTCTAAAACAGGTTTTGAAGCACTTTGTATAACAACCAAGAATATATTCTAGATGAATGATGTTTGTTTGTTTGTTTGTTTATTTATTTATTTAAAAGTTAGAATTTGTAGATATATTAAAAAATGGTCTGGTTGCAAATACTACTCTGGGTAGGTGAAAGGAGAAATAAATTTCACTTTTTCAGAGATAACTTTTTATGCTAAACCGGGATAACATTTTTTAATAGAACAGAAAAATCCATATTCTATGATTCATATAACTTATGATTCAGCAAACTTAGAAGGCTGTGAACACTTGTTTTCTGCATACACAAACCAGGTGTTTGCAGGCAACTAAGGATAAACCTGTTGTATCAGATGCATTTGCATTTCTACTTACAGTTTGAATAATCAGTCACACAAATTTTTTCTTTAGGGTGCTAAACATAATGTTAGACAATAAAATCACTTTGCTATTGCTACTTTTTTGTTTCCTATTTTCATATATTGTTTTTTCTTGTAGATTTTAAGACTTTTTTCAAGTCTTATTTTAAAATAAATTTGAATTTATTTTTGAATAATTTACAGCCTGTTTTTTAATGTCTCCCCTATGCTGGTTTAGAATCTAAAACATTAGTTTTGGGTCTGGAAAACATTTGCTAGACTTCACTTCCACCCTTTTCATGCTTTAAAAAGCAAGCTGAATATTCTTTCAAGTAATCTCAGTGTTTTATGAATTATTATAAAAATTAAAGAAGAATCACAGGAGAACATGTCATTTTTAACCCTTCTGTTAGTCTTTTGACTGTTCTGTTTGCAATTCTTGTTTGCAGCTGTCAGCTCTGTTGAGTATTACAGGTTGTAAAGAAAATGTGGATGACTTACGCAGAAGTCTGCAAAATCAATTCCTGCTTTCACAAAATAGCATTTTATCTGGTGTTTCTGAAACTGGATTTTCCAGTTAGCATCGTTTAAATGTATTTGGCTTCAGCTGTAAATTGCTTGAAGGAGATAGGTTTTGGATTCTTACTGAAAATGGTATGACTCTTAAGATCTATTTAAAAATGACAGCACAATTTTCTTATGTTTGAATTCATTCTTTGAGTGCTATGGGAGATGGACAAGAAGACACTAATGAATCTCTAAAATGTTAATTTTGAGGAACAGATTTTTTTCCCACTGTAATTGTATAGAAAGTGAAGTGTTGTGAGCTGAACAAGTGGTAGAAATCTTTATATGGGCATTCTCTAAAAGCAAGTTAAAGAAGCATGCATGAGAAGTGGTTAGGTAGATTTAATGCTGCCTCAGCATAAGGGGATGGAGTAAGCGATTTTTTTGGTTCACTTTATTAATTTTATAATTTCAACACATGTTGTTATGAGGGTGTGACTTGGAGCAATCTATCTATCTTTGGCATTCTGTCTAACTTCCAAGCTCTGGGTGGAAGAGCAGGACCAGATGACCTTATGATGGGTCCCTTCCAACTAAAGTTGAATATGACTCTATGGGGTTTTGTGAATTTACGCATAAGGATCTAGATTTGTAATGCACCATGAATTTTCTTTCTGTTTACTTACCACTGTTTTGGTATCTTATTTATCATAATTTTTGTATTAGCTGTAGTCAGATGTTTTCTGTTTGAATAAATATATATATACATGCACACAGATACCTACTACACTCACACATATATTAAAAAGTGGCTTTATATCCTAGTTCAAATGGAGAAGAAAGAAATCTATTTCTGTAGAATTTTTCAGGTGAGGAGGTTTAGGGATTTAATATTCTGAAAACAGAAAATAATTCATTTGGGGAATGTCACATTTCCTATTGGAAATATAAGAAAGCCTAAAACTTTTAAGAAACCCTAAATAATTTATCTTATTATGCATGGACCACAGTAAGGTATATGAAAGCATGAAACAGCAGTTTCCTAAACATCTCCAGTCCGTAGAGGGACACACAAAGAATGCTTCCATCATGCAGTGATACAATGCAGCCAGTGCTTACTTTGTCTTTTTTCCATGTTAGTTTACTGAGGTGCAGTTAGTGCAGCAGCATTAAACAAGCCCTAAGAAAAACATCTGAGTCTACCTAAATTTAATAAATACATACAAAAAGAATTCACCAAAAATCGATTATGTGTTAAGAAATTCAGGCCAGCAATCCAAGTCCAGTCAACCAGTGCTGACAATATCTGGCTTTCAGATTTACATCTATAATGATTGTTAAAATCTAAAGGACTTTATTGTCAGGTAGCATAAATCAATGTAACCTCACCAAAGTCAAATTTTAATGGAAACAGAAGGAACGAGCTATTCTACTGAATACTGAGATATATTGCCAATATCCTGCTTATTTTTCTGCATACTGCTTGTGACACAGAAGAAAAGCCACAGTAAAAATTGTAGCATGTCAGATTACTTGCCCCTGTCTGAACCCCAAATGAATAACTATTACAATCTTTATGACCTGATGCTTATATTCTTTGTATACTCTGCCACTATTTTATCCTTGTTCAAGCAGTCAGAATTTCCCACAAAAGCATTTTGTAGTCACTGTGGAAAAGCCACTGTAAGAGATTTAAATAATATCTCCACCAAATAAATGTAAAAAGACTTATTATTGTGTTGAATAGAATGAATGCTTACTGTGCTGCTTCACTGCTGCTAATAAGCCATATCGAGTCAATTTACTCTGTCCGTTCAGTAGCCTGAAAGTATCAAACCTGCAGCTTCAGTGCTGGTTTCATTGCTAGGCTGAAAAGGTGGCAGCTGCTGCAGTAAGGGCTTTAACTTCCTGAGCAGTTGCAGTGAATACTTCCCTCTGAATCTCTGTGAAGTCTAGGGAGAAAACGTTCACTGTCATCAGGTCAACAACATGAAAATAATGTTTTGATATGCCTTTTCATTACTACTGTTTCTCTCTCTTTAGATACAAGTAAAAAAGATGACCCTTCCTTCTTTTATATTGCATAGCAAATTGGAAAATATGTATTATATCTGGAAGATAAATAGCAAAAGTCAGACCTGCAAACCAAATAGTGGGTGTTAGTGTTCCTGACGTTTTGCAATATAATGTTTTAATAAGCATATGCTACCTGCAGTGTAATTCCTCTGTAACTAGAATATAACTACTTTTTTTTTTTTATTTATTTTTTTTAATCTTTAATGACCACTATCTGACACAACTTTAAGGTAATGGATGAAGTATTACAACTACCCCACTGTCTTGTCATGGCATATTTTTAAGACCCTTGTTACATAAACTATATATTTTCTGAAATTTGGCTTGAATTGTTCTCTGTCACACTGAAAAACCTATTACCAGTCATTTAATAATATTTCTGGTCTTCCTTTCTTTAATCTTACTCAATTCTAATTACAACTGTATTATAATTAATGCATTTTTATTATGAAGTATATACTTATATGGTATTTTCAGCTTTTGTGTATCTTTTTACTATCAAATCTTAAGCAGAATATGGAAGTGGCCATTAAATTCAACTGCACTGGGAAGGATGGAGGATGATAAATTCATTCAGTGTGGTTTGCACTTGGAAAACAAATCTTTCTAGTCTAACAATTCAGCATTAAGGAACAGGACAAGCAATAACAAAAAGTGTATGCAGACTCTAGTTCATTAATTCAAGGATTACTTAACTTATTAATAATCTTTTTGAAGTTTAAACCGTTAATGCACATTGGCTTTGTTTCATTATTATGGCTTTATAATGTCACTTACATTGAATTACCAATGAAGGAGAAATCTGCCAAGAAAAAACACCAGCTTCTGTTTACTGTAGGAAGTAACAAAAACAAAATGTGTTAAAGCAGCCCCAGAACTGATAGCAATCCTTACTGTTTTACCTCACGGCTTCCTTCTTGCCATATGCTAAAGTTCATTCTCTGATGAGCCTTTGAGCTGTCAGTCTGTCTCCCTAGCTTTTCTCTCATTTTCTCCTCAGTATAAGTGGCTATTTGCTGGAAATTGTTTTATATCTCGCCTGACCATTTGACTGCAGGGCATAGTTACTTCTCATGTCTTCTGTTGGAGAGACGGTGGACACAGCAGGGAAGCTAGGACAATTAAGTGGCTACTACCATTAACATTAACCTTTCTAAAAGTGTGCACATTATGTCTTAGAACATATTTGGTACTAAATCAGTACCTCAGGGCTAGAAAAGTGCAAGTGAATCACTTTTTTTTTTTTTTTGTCTCTGTGTAAGAGTGAGGCTAAAGCCTGTTTTGAAGGACATCAGCTTGTGGGTCAGTCATTCCTTTATGTCAAATGAATAAGATAAATTTAAGAAAGCTCCTAATTTTACTGTCACCAGTACAGTTCATTAACTGTCATATTCTTCTTCTGAAAAATCTGGTGATGCTTTATATTGACATCAATCTTCTAAATATTTGGAGCTTTGGAATAATTTTCTACAATTTTAAGTATGTATCTGAATATCTAGTCCCTTTCTTTATTAATTCATCTTCCCAATAGTCCTGTTTTGGGAATAATATGTTCATTTTCATTTTCTGCTCTTGTCATGTGCCACTTCATCTGGAGGAAAAAGCATGGCTTAGGGTAGTGTTTCTATCTCCAGGTGGTGCCTTGCACTATCTTGTTTCATTCTTATTATCCTTAGCTGATAATTGAATTGTATGCAGAAGGAACCAGTTACCTCTCTGGTGACTTCCCACTGGGACCTTACTGCTTTCACAGTCAATGAATTTCTGTTCATCCTTATGAGAAATGCTAGGAGAGAATCACTTAGAGTCTGGTGTTTCCCCATACCATTGAATACTGCACTACAGCAAACAGTGGAACTAGTAGCACTTCCGTAAGGTTTGTTTCTGTGATTGAGGTCCCTGGGTGTATATATGTATGCCCTGTAGGGTCTCAGAAGTCTATTCCTTCTGGATGAAACAAAACCAAAACATGCTCCAGGACTACAGCTAATATGCTTCAAGTTCTAATAGGCATTCAGTTTACAAATGAAAGCCCTGCCACATCCCTATACACTGCATGCATAGTGTGGATGGTGCCTAGCTCCAGTTCTCTGCTTCTATTGAGCAGTGCTACCTCCCATGAAAGATGTAGCCTCTGATGCTTGATAATATGTAGCTCTTCACTGAAGCCTCTTTTCTTACCGGGACTTAATGAATATCGTTTCATGTCTATCTGACTACCAGTTTTATACAAAATTGATCACTACAACTTCCATTTTGCAACTTTTCCATTGAATTTCTATGATCAACAGTTCAGAAAGTATTAGGGAGTGACAGCTGAATAACCTGGCATGCACTTAGGTAGTGTTATCTCACATGCAATGAGAGACTCCATTGATATACTCTCTTCAGGAGACCAGACTGAATTTTAATATGAACTGCACTTAGAACTGTGACAAGATAAGCAGGGGACACCCTGAAGCTGGGAATGGGATATGACTGGATATTCGCCCACTGAAGTTAGAAAGGCTCAAACTTAAATTGAAAACCTATTCTACCTCAATATATGAGCAGAGACTTAAATCTTTGTTTAATTAGATGGTGTTGAACATGAAACATTTTTTGAATAATGACTTCCCTGGGGGGAAAAAAGCTATTTATTTATTTATTTATTTTACAAAAATACAGTTTTTGTAGACCACTTGTCAGATTGGCTTTCAAAACTAAAACCTCCTTCTATTTTATGCTCTTTTGGGTGGTGAAACTCAAATGATCTCTTCTCCATCCTCAGCACTTCCTTTAATGTTTTCATCAAAAACCTCACAAATCTATACAGTTTTTTTGTTTGTTTGTTTGTTTTTTGTTGTTTTTTACCCCAGAGGATAAAGAAGAAAATCAGCTTTATTTCTCAAGGCATTTAATTTTATCTGTCCAGATCATAATCACATTGTTTCAGTGTCAGTAGCTTTAGTTCCACCGATTCTTCCTTGTATCTTCATCAGCCCCAAATGCTCAGCTCCCTTCAGTTTGAAAGTGATGCTGTTGAAGGAAATAATTAAAGGAAATAATTAACAAATAATTAACTACTTCCTGCCCTTCCTTCTTCCTTCTATCAACAGTACCTTTATTCACTTTTTTTTTTTTCCCCATATCCTATAATAACAAAGTTAGTAATGCTTCTTTAATCTTACAACGTTCTGGACACATTTAGAATGTACATTAAAAAGTTTTGAGATTCAGATCAATTTCAACAATGTTTTAAGCATCTAAGTGACTTTGCTAGTGATGATACAAATAACCTTTAATTTTGCATATCTCTTCTCCATGTTAAGCTGTTTTCTTAACTCTGAATCAAGTGTTCATGCAGCAATTGTCAAGTTGAGAATTAACATGCTAGGAAAAGAGAAGTGAAATAGAGGAAAATGATGTCCAACGAATTTACAGGGAAAACTATGATGTTGAACTACTTCCTCTTAAACTTGTGCTTGTTTTGAAGGGATCCAAAATAATACTTCTGTTTGTTTCAAACGCGTAACTGTGCAGGTGAACACTGTTTTAGTGCTTGTATACCTCTTGTTCTTTGCATCTATTCCACAAACTAATTGTATAACAAGAGCAATGTATGGAGTGGCTCAACATACTCTGATCTCCAGATAGCTTCCAATCCGTGACAAACATTCTATCTTCTTATTTCTGCTATCCTCACTTGGATGTCTCTGGTACCTTCTGTCAGAACATGTCAGATGGCACTGTGCACTTGGCAACTGAATTGAGACCTTGCTGACTCCATTAAGGTGAACAGAGTTATTACCCATAATTTGGTGAATGTATTTTCTAGATCGGTTCCATCAGTTATTAAAGTTAAGTATACGAAGTTAAGACTATCAGCTCATGGGTAAAAACATACTTTTTTGTGGGAGCTGCTGCTTGTCACCATGTGCTTGCTGAGGTGATCCTGAGGCCAAGGCCTTGGTGCAGTGCTGCACAGCTGCAGGCCATGCAGGAGGCCTGTGCCTGCTCACATCTGCTGGTATGTGGATCACTAGCTCCCTGAGGTCTCCTGGTCAGCATCATTACACTTCATTAGGAAACATAGCTGTTAAATGGGTAAAGAAGGTATCCTTTTACCACAAAGCCCGGCATTAACAGCGCCTATTGCTGGCTGAAGCACTCTGCTAGGGAGAATGAAGAAGGCATCTCAGAATAACTCACAGTAAAGGGCCTTATTAGTAGCTTTGTGTGTGTGCAAGGCCTTCATAATGCCATCATGTGTGTGGTAGCTGTATTATTTATGTTTCAATAATATACCTGTGTATACAGACTGATGAATACAAGATTATTTTCACGGTTGCTAGTTAGCAATGTATCCAGTCAAACAAAAAGCTCCAGATAGCTATTTATAAGCATTACTGTTATTGTAAGTAAACCAAATGGTGTGAAGTTCTTTCTTCAAGTTTTTAAATAATTTTGCATAAAAGTTTTGCAACACCCATAGGCACACAAAACATTTTCTGGTAACTGTGGCTAATAATTGTGCCCACCGCACGTTGTCCTGACACTGCTGCAGTTATTTGCACAGCGGTGATACCATGGAGAAGGAATTGGTCATTTCACTACTACGTGACTTCACAGCAGGTTTATAAAGTGTGGTGCTAGCAATGCCACTGCTTTGATCCAGGAAATTCCTTATTTCCAGAGAAATTGTTTTGATGGGAGAGAAACAGTGAAAAATTTCAAAAATAAGTCCAGTTCATGCAGGTCTGAACAAAAAGAGTAACTGTGAATCAGTACTGTGAAAACATGAGATCTGTATTTGCCTGTATTTTTGTCTATGGAAAGAAGATATTTGAAACAGCCATGTATTAATAAGCAGATCATACTGATCTGTAATTACTTTCTTTTCTCCTAAAAAAGCAAGATACTAGAAAAAGCCATTTGTTAGTGAGCATGTCATTCTGCTTATGTGAGCTTAGAAAGGGAAAGAATGTGCTGAGGCCAGGAAAGGGTGAAGAAAAGAAATAGTGTCAAAGGTAAAAGTGGGAGCTGAAAATTCAATTGTGCTTGTTACAGGTACATTTTCTAAGATATAAATCAGGTCAAGGAAGCTTCAGTGGAAGCTTGTTTGCTGAGTGAACAGGTAACTTCAGAGAAAGGATGCAAAGTGGGAAAAATAAAGAGCAGCCCACACTGCTATAAAGTGAACTACAAACCATGTAAATAGCATAACTCCCACTGAGAATGTCACAGGTCTTTCAGGTACTTACCTTTATTTCTAAGCCTTGCCCAGCCCAAGCTATCTGTGTTACAGTTCTTAGATATTTTATGAAAATTCTCACACATATTTCAGAAGCTAATAAATTGGCATTTCAGTATTATTCCTCTTTTAAATGTACCACTAACTGTTTGGAATCCAGTGCAATTTGTCTCACACGTACTAAAAATTACAGCAGCAGGGTTTGAAATTAGTACCATTAGGTGGCTTGCTTTGATATCTGTGTGATAAGCCTTTCATCAAGGATAAAAAAGTGTGTTATTTAGTAAACTAAGTATTTTTTATTGTTGCTTTTTAAAGCTGTATCACTGCCGTTAAGAAGCTAAAACCGGTTAGCACCAACTATTTGCATACTAAGAAAAACACCTTCCTCTGTAATTTGATCACTTCAGAAACTGTATCTCAGTTTTCTTTTTTTTTTTTTTCAGTATTTATTTTTATACCTGTTGGCTCCTGTCTCAACCTATCCATCTAGTTGCTTTTGGTACTGTAAATGGCCAGGGAAAAAGTTTTCATATTATAAAGATAAAGTTTCTTGTCTTTTCTACGTGGTGCAGAGGTCATGATGGGAGATCAGAGGCAGGAAGCAGCTTATCATTTTGTTAACAGGTACAGGGACTCAGAGCTTTGTTACACTCTACCAGAAGCTATCAGAGACTTGTAATAAGCTAGGAGCACCAGCATGGGGCTAGTGTTACGCTGGCAATAAGGTGTGTTTTTTGTTCAGGAATGGACTGGAAACAAGGCACTGGAACCTGTTTGGAATATGTGTTTTCATATATATACCTGACCCCACATGGATCTTCCTTCTGGAGTGTGATTCAACAAAGAATAAACACCATAAAAGGTTTGTTGATCAGTCCCCCTGCCTCAAAGACTGCTGAGTATAAAGGATGATCCCTCTCTTTTTTTTTTTTTTTTTTTTTTTTTTTTTTTTTTTCTTCCTCATGCTGCTTGGTTTTGTATGAGAAAGGTAACATACTGACCTCCAGTTCCTACATGAATGGGGTTAGCATCACTTTAAAAATGCCCTTCATTAAAAGGTGAATATTTTCTTTTACATTTTCTTAAACTCATTCAGGAATGAGATTTCTGTGAGTTATAAAATGATACTACTAAAGCAAAGCATTTTTCTAATAAGTTCTGTAGGATTTTATAGTAATTACTATTGATATCTATGTAATTTCTATGGTACCCTATTATTTCACTCTTTATTTCATTCCATTGGATTTTTTTCCTAAGGGTGAAATCTTCAGAATATATTGCCCCTCCAGAGCGGGCCCTTTTTGGGAAATTGTTATGCAAATCCAAATCCTGCAGCCTTCAGAGGGAATCTGTGACAAAAGTGAGACAGGCACAGCTATCTCCAGTCAGGCAATTCTTTTGATTAAGGTTCTCTGCTTTAAAACAGGGTTTAATCAAGGATAGCAAATCCAGAGGAACACCACTTTCCAGGTGTGCCTTCTTGTGCAGATGGTGCACTGCCAAAGAGAATCAAAAGAGACTTAATTACAAGAATGATCAGCAGAGTCAGACAGGAAGAGAAATTGTGCGCTCTGATGGAAGCTGTTCATTACAAAACAACAGCACTGCTTGGCACGTGGGGAAGCATGAAGCCACTTCTGACAGATGACAAAGGCTTTCTGAAGTCTGCTGAGGCCAAATAATCCACGCTATAATGTTTGAAGCATTTAGAGGAGGTGACGATCACTTGTCCTTGCTCTGGACTAGTCTAAACCAGCAGGGAAACTCATGTTGCTCACTTTCCTGGGCAAATGGGAAGGCAGCAGCCCTTCCCTGTCTGCTTCTTGACAGCCTTTGAGATGCTTCAAGCAGTGGCAGCAGTTAAATGCAGTGCTAGCGTCTGTTCTGAGACAGAGATAATGTTACTTTTTTAAGAGTTTAGTCTGTTGGCTAAGATAGAGCTGTGGCCCTGCTGTGCTGCCTGCTAATGACACAGGTAGGTGGACATGGTCTCTAAATTTTTTCAGTCTCAATAGTCTTTTGAAATTGTTTTTTTGGGAGTGGTTGTATGCACCCTACCATATACCTTTAACCGAAAGTGTTGAATGCTTAGGTTTTAGGCAAAAGCTAGCATAGTGTTAGCCTGTTGTATTTATAGATTAGAGGGGGAAGTAGAGTCCTTCCTCACTGGCAGTGCAGTATATCCTTTAACTTTGGTACTCATTTCTGGTTTTCTCCAGCAAATATGATAGTTAAACTGTGATTTTGCAACTCACTGTTTGTGGCTGTACCCACAAAGAGTCCCTGTGGGACTCCATCTGAGTAGAGCAGCTGGCCACAGGGAGCTGCATGCAAAATAGCCTCATTAGTATGTGCTGAAGGATAAGCCCTGTCTTACTACCTGTCTTGTCTATTGTTGGACATGTAATCAGTGGTCCATAAACAATACTGCATTTGTCAAGGTACTGTTGATGAAACAAATTCTAAACTCTGTTAACTGAAATGAGATCATGACTCTTCCTCTGCTGCCTTGGGACTGGCACAGTGCCCTGCACTGGTATTTAAGTTGCATGCCACTTTGTTGACAAAAACAAACAAACGAACAAAACAAAACAACAAAAAACAAATAACAAATCTTCAATCAGTTCTCCAGGAAACAGTAATGCCATATTCTCTTTATATAGAAATTTTTATTTTTATTTTCCAGAGGGTTCTACAGACACCAGTGAATTAGTTTTAGCAATACCACAGAGTGCACATAAGTTCTAATCCTCAATAATCAAGGGATAGACTGTCATTGATATCAGTGAACTTTAGGTTTGGCTTAGGTGAATACAGACTAGGAAAGAGAACGAGGCCCTCCAGCGAGCAAGTGGCAAAGCCAGGTTTTAAATTGTAAAAGTTTAAACACTTTTTTAACAAGGTGATTCTAACTAATAGCCTTCTACCCATCTCCCCAGTCTCTTGAAATTTTTCTGAGGAAAGTGATTTAAATGCCCTAGTAAATCTCAGAGAGAAAGGGCAAACGAGGAGAAAGGTGGTAGTCCAACTGTAGAGTGAAAGATGGTAGAGGATGGACTTAGCTCCTCCCTTGTCCTCAGTTTTGTCTTCTCTCCTTTCCTCCTCCTCTCTTTGGACTATTTACTTCAATGGGTTTTCTTGTTTGAACTTTCCCAGTACAGGCTCCATACTAGCCATTGCGTTTTTGGCTTTCTGCCTGTTGATAATTGGCAGGAGATGCAGCTTCTAGCAGTACTGAGTCACTAGGAGAAGTGGACTTGCAGGACACAATAATACAGAGATCTCAAAGTACTTTACAAACATTAATTAATTCAGTCTTATGATTACTTTGTGAGAAAGACAAATATTGTTAGACATCCTTCGCTTCTTGGAAAAGAGAATTACTTTTAGAAATAGTCAAGAAGAAATAGAAATAGAAAAAAAGAAATGGAAAATAAATACTCTTTTTCTGAATTGTTATTATGGTTTGATTATTTGCATTATACACCTAGGTTGTCTATATCTATCTATATCTATATCTATATCTATATCTATATCTATATCTATATCTATATCTATATCTATATCTATATCTATATCTATATCTATATCTATATCTATATCTATATCTATATATCTATATCTATATCTATATCTATATCTATATCTATATCTATATCTATCTAGATACACACATACAATTGTAAACAGACTCAGCCTGGGGCATCTGCCTGCAGATCCTTGCATGAACAACATGAAATTAAGGTATGCAAAATTAGAATCCGCTTTTGAAACTATGCTTATAATGCATAGTGTTGGAAAAATCATTAAGTCAGAAACAGAGTCAAGGATATGAATGCTTTGGCCTACTTCTGCCAAGAATGGTGACAGTGAGTGTGATTAAACCCACTGGGGTATGTTCACATTCAGTGTTGATATCCGGCAACCAAGTTGGAAGGCATCAGGCAAAATTAGGGAGGTCTCAAAACACCGCTGCTTTAGTCTCATCTCGCTTTGGATGTTTAGGAAACCAGACATAAAATCTCTGTCTCAGTAGGAGATCTAAATGCTCGCAATCTTTTCTTTCTGCAACTTTTTTTTTTTTTTTTCCCCCAAAGACATAATAACTATTTTAGGTAACTTCACACTGTGACAAAGCCTGTGTTATGTAAATGAAATGAAGACGTACAAGAATGAATTAACAGATAATAGTGAGGCAGGACAATTTTGGAAAAAATGGTGAGGCGTTTTCTAGTAGAACCTAAAACTTGTTCTGCAACGTTGACTGAAACACATAATGTTTTCTGATGGACTTCTCTGAGCATAAAACTTGTTTCCTTGTTTTTATCTGTCTAAATACATACTTGGTATGTATGCGGCACAGGGGAACAGGGAATGGGGGCTGTGGTCAGTCCCTGATGCTTCATGTCTGCCACTCCTTCACTCCTTCACTCTCTGCCCCTGCTCCATCTTAGTTTGCTCCCATGGGATGCCGTCCTTCCCAAACTGAGCCTGTGGGGGTTGCCCACAGGCAGCAGCTCTTCAAGAGCTGCTCCCACATGGCTCCATACCACGGGGTCCATCCCCCAGGAGCAAACTGCTCCAGCACGGGTCCCCTACAGGCAGCAGCTCCCTCCAGACTTCCCTGCTTCTGCATGGGCTCCTCTCCATGGGCTGCAGCTCCAGCACTGGGCCTGCTCCTGCAGGGGCTCTCCATGGGCCGCAGCCTCCTCCAGGCCACATCCACCTGCTCCACCGGGGGCTCCTCCATGGGCTGCAGCATGGAGATCTGCTCCATGTGGGACCCATGGGCTGCAGGGGGACAGCCTGCTCCACCAGGGGCCTCTCCACAGGCCACAGGGGAACTGCTTCTCTGTGCCTCCTGCTCTCCTGCTGCACTGACCTTGGGGGCTGAAGGTCTGGTTCACGTTCCTCTCTCCTAGCTGCTGCTGCACGGTGTGTTTTTTTTTTTTTTTTTCCCCCACCTTAACTCTGCTCTACCAGAAGCCCAACCAATGTCACTCACTGAGCTCTGGCCAGTGGCAGGTCCCTTTGGAGTTGTCTGGAGCTGGCCCTTAATCTAACATGGGGCAGCTACTGGACTCTTCTCACAGAGACCACCCCTGCAGCCCCTTGCTACCAAAACATTGCCACGGTAACCGAATACAGGCACAAACACCCCTTGTGACTTTGGACAAGCCAGTACATATGTTGTTCTTGGATATATTGCTCTCTGCCAGTTAGTCATCTGCTTTTACTTTAAGTGTCAAACTTCGGTGCTCCACAGGATACAAAATAATCATAGAATTGCAGATGCCACTGCTCTGCTCTACATCTTAATTCTACACTTATGGAAGATGGTGAGAATCATCTCTTTTACTCCCTACTTCCACATTTGAATAAGATGCTAATGTTCAACCTGCACTGTCAAATAACCAAAAATGGTCTCCTTGCAATTTCCTGAATCCACAATGTTGTGGTATGTAACAATTCTACTTATGATGAAAGACCATGGTGTTGCACAGAAGGAGCTGCCAATGCTCTCTAATGGATGCGAAGCCTTCCAAATCTCAAATTTACTTTTCTCAGGAAGGAAGGAACACTAACACTACTCTTGGAATTCAGTTTACTTAGGAATGTACTTGCTGTAATTATGAACCAGAAAAGACTTCAACTTGAGGAGGTATCAAGCAGATATAGTATTGCAAGGTCGGTGTCATGCATCTGATTCTGAATACAGATAAACAGCAACATAATTGTAAACTAACTGGCAAAGTTAGAATTAAAAGAAAAAATGTGAGCTTTTGCAACAAGTAATCAAGGAATACATTGCATAATTGTTTTTAGAAGATTTTTACTCTTTTTGTTTTGTTAATATTTATTTTTTGCAAATTATCTGGGAGACTAACCCTCTGTATCGACCTGGTAAATTTCATCTTTTAAAGTTCAGCTGCATTCTGCATACATAAAACATCTACCTTCTTTATATAGAACATAAAAAAAAAAAATAAAAAAAAAAATCCATGTATAAGTAAAGGAAATGAACTGATTTTGCTCACATTTACCAAAAAGAAAATAAATTAAAAATATTCACCTTTGGGCTGAAACCCAGCGTGGAAAATTTGAGTCAAAATGCAGAACTTTCCAGCTTGTTATATATATGTGAAAATACAGAATTTTAATAAGACTGTTAAATAATCTTCTGATCTTCTGCTATTGCCCACTGATTGTGAAATTGAAATGTAAACTTTTTTTTTTTTTTTTTTTTTTTTTTTTTCATTAGCTTACAGCATGATTAAGCACACAGACTTTAAGCATCTTGCTATTAACAACAAGCTTTCTGGTTGACAAACAACTGTCCTTAAGCTTCTGCCCAGGAATATTGAACACCTACCCTGGACATTTACCTTATTTGTCCAATCACAACTTTTAAATCATCACAAGAAGCAGAGAAATAATTATTAAGAAAAGAAGGAAATCTGTCAGCTTATTAACACATTTCAGAAATATATCACTAAGAATGATATTAAAACATTCCCCTGACAGTGAATTCATCGATAGTCTGAATAATCAATAGGTTCTCAGTCTGCTGGTGTTAGTGCATGCAGGTTCATTTGCCACACCACTTTTTCTTTCCATATTTTGCTAGCTGTGCCAATGAGTCGTATTGATGGGCAGGCCTGTGTGCCGTCCCTTGGAAAATGCTTCTTAGTCCAGTTCAGAGGTCCCATTATTTAACTTAACTAGAGGGATGTGAACTTAAAAGGTTTGTGGGAATAGAAATGTTGCTTTTGCAGAGTTACATTGTTTAGAGGGAAGGAATGTGGTACTGAGATACTGCTTACAGTGATAAGAAAGCTTAATCAGGCGACCTTGTAAAATGCAGACAACCAGACTCCTTAGGACAATTAGGTGAAAATCACGGTGTTAAGTCAAGTCAGATAAGTGAAGAAACATTACCACTTCAAACAGTAAAAATGGCAAAAGGCAATTGAAATTTAACAGGTCGGCTACTGAAGGCCATGCATTGTTTGTGAAGCATCAAATAGATTGTGAACCTGGATTACCCACTCAGTGGGGAAACAGGGGAGGGTCCTGTCATCAAAAAGTATATAAACTGTGTTTTGGAACTGGTAGATGCGCTCTCTCCTGCTTGTGGGGCACCCGCCATTGCAATTGCAAATAAATTACTACTTCACTGAGATCCTCGCCTGAGCCTAAGTTATTGGCTACGGAGTGTTTCTCACAGGTTGGTACATCGAGCCTTGTTCCTTTGTTGCTGCTACTGCTGTCAACTGCAGCTTCAACAAGAAGCTGTCTATGCAATGCTTTGAATCAAAAATACCATTTTTTTTTTTAAAGGCAAAATAGTAACTTTCAGTTCCTATATCTGCCCCATACTTAAAGTCTTACCTAAAAGTAGGAATGCTTTTCAATCCTTATTTCTTACTACTTGTTTGATTCAGATCACTGCAATTCTGGGTACCTTGGGTACAGATTATATTCAGGCATAAATAGAGATACTCCTCCTTTTTATCCATGGAGATGGACATCTCTTTTTCTCTGGTAGCTCTGTCCTTTGTGGATTACGGAGAACTTTCTTAAGCAAATCAATCACCACTGTTTCTTTTCACTTGTCTTGAAACAATGGGTTTAATATTTTTTAGTGATTAGATGGCAGGTTTAAAAAGATTTTGAGAAAACCCTGAACATGCAGAAAATGAGCGGTCTTACAGCCCACTCCTAAAAGAAAGTTAAATAAAGAAGCCTTTTCATGAAATGGATCCTAATTCTTTATTCTCACGTTTTATACAATTACTGATATTTCCAATTCTGAGAACATATGAAACAACCCCAGGCATTACACAAGTTATTCAAGTCTTTCTGAATGTTTCTAATGAAAACAGGGGCTGTTCATAAACAGAGATGATGTGAACATTGGTGCATCCAGACTTAACAGTCAGTCCAAACACCTATGCAATTTATTTGGGCTAAAGAAACACTCCTGCTATATGAAGTCAGAATTTAAATTAAAGCCTTAGCAGTTTAATCAAAGATTAATTATTAATACAAGTGCAATGGTATAAGCACATACAATCCAAATTATCCAGTTGTTATGGTTGTTATGTAGTAAAGCAAATAAAACTGATACACAGAAACATCTATCTTTCTCTGATGTTGCATTTCCATTGCTCTGCAAAAATAAGAGAGTACAGTTTTAAGATCTGTAATCAGTATTTAAAGTTCACAAGAAGTATGTCCTTTTTTTTTTTTTTTTTTTCCTCTTTGCCAGATAGAGAATGATGTTAATGCTGATGATTTTTTCCTACTCAGTCTGGGGTCTGTTCGTGTCTATTTTTGTGTATATTCCAACATGCATTGCTCCTTATCTCCAGTGGTCTGCAATTCCACACTATATAATTATAACTTCTAATGATTAATTAATCATTATCATAATTAATCACAATAATTAATAGCTCTAAAAAAGAGCAATGATTTGGAAGACACACATACATACAGACCCATACAGACACAATGTTCCAGTAACCAATTTCTACCAATATCTTCAAGTTACAGCAATTATGGTGTATTATAGAAACATTCCAACAACACATCTTCATGCCTGATTATGGCAGTGTACTTTTAAATAATGGGGTGATTCACACTGAAGAAATATGAAAACTGAAGAAACTGAAGCAATTAATCTACTATTTTTAATAGATTCATCTAATAAGATTTTGTTTTCTGTTTTGCTTTTTTTTTTTTTTTTTTTTTTTTCCTTTTAAAGCCTTTTTAGTTTGCTTTTTTGAAGTTGGCAGTTATCATAAGTTTGGATTTCAGAGAACAGGTCCTCCTTTTGCACCTACAAATATAACCTGAGTGCAGTAAAAATACTTTGGCCATTTGTCTGAGAATCTAGACATTTTGCAGGAGCAGTAACAGTAGCAAACAGCTCCTTTTTGAATTGTCATATATTATTCACACCTAGCCTTAGGAAAGAATGGTGCTTTCTGATCAAATTATAATGACAGATTTTTGCTCTAAAGTACTTACAATCAAAATTTATAACTCTGACTAGGGTATTAGATGTCCGAAAATGCAGGACAAATGGCCCCTTCACATGACTCATCAGCTCTATGGGAAATGCTTTCTGGATGCATGTGAGATTTCAATCATGAACTCCACACATGACCTCTGCAACAAATCTCATGCTTTCTGAATGGAAATATGGGAACTTGCTCTTGTCATATGTCAAAAAAAAAAAAAAAAAAAAAAAAAAAAGTTTTCTGGTGACATATTGTCTGAAGACTGGGAAGACAGTCTGACAGGAGCATGTTAATGTTGATGCAGTGCTGTGTAAATATATTTAGAATATGGTTTTCAACACAGATTTGATAAATAAGTACTTTAGGAATGTTTAAAATACACATCACACTAACAGTGTAACCATTTCTTCTAGTAAAAATAAGGCAAACGATTTGGTGCCATTCTGTTATTTCTGTTTTCTTTCCACTCCTGCAGCTTTAGATATCGCTGTGAAGGATGACCTACACTCACTGGCCCAGTTAGCCTAGCTGTGCTCTACACAGTGTTCATAAAGCTCACAGTATGCTCAGATGCTACCCCAGCTTAGGAGGAAGTACTTTGGTAAGGGATAACATTCTCACACAGCATACTTAAAAACAAAAAATGTGTCTTGGCCGCTAAAACCAGCTTGGTTTAAAAAAAAGTTTTTTTTTAAAAGAACCTTTTTTTTTTTTTTTTTTTTTTTAGTTCACTGGCCTGCTGTCAACCCTTCTGACTTGCAAATACCTTCTTTATAAATTATCATATATTATTCATTCAGTGCCTTAGGAGGAGAGAATAGTGCTTTATAGTCAAATTACACTGAGTTATTTGTGCCCCAAGGTGCTTACAATTTTTATAAGGCATAAAATACGACAGATTGCTGTCAAAGGTGGGGAACCAGGTTATGGGACACAAAACTACAAAAGTAAAAGATTCTTAGGTACCTTTCTCGCTGCTGCCTAATTGGGTCTCTAAAATCACAGAATCACAGAATTTTCTAGGTTGGAAGAGACCTCAAGGTCATTGAGTCCAACCTCCAACCTAACGCTAACAGCCCTCCACTAAACCATATCCCTAAGCTCTACATCTAAGCGTCTTTTGAAGACTTCCAGGGATGGTGACTCCACCACTTCCCTGGGCAGCCTGTTCCAGTGCCTCACAACCCTTTCAGTGAAGAAGTTCTTCCTAACATCTAACCTAAAACTCCCCTGGCTCAACTTAAGCCCATTCCCCCTCGTCCTGTCACCAGGCACGTGGGAGAACAGGCCAACCCCCACCTCGCTACAGCCTCCCTTGAGGTACCTAAAAAGAGCGATAAGGTCACCCCTGAGCCTCCTCTTCTCCAGGCTGAACAAGCCCAGCTCCCTCAGCCGCTCCTCGTAGGACTTGTTCTCCAGGCCCCTCAGGCAGGGGTTTATCTTAGTACTTTCAGCTCATGTATGTTGCTGACATTTTCAACCTGACACTCCCCCTTGCACTCCTAATGGGAGTTCAAAAAGACATCAGTTGGCTCACTTGTTGCTAATGGAGCTGCTGAAAGAAAGTTATTGCTTTACATTGCATAGGAGTCTTTTTGTGAATTTGTTTCTATTGTTATATAAAACATTTCTATTATTATATAAAATGCTTTGCTTAGCAAGTAATCTCTGGAGCTCTCTGATATTCCCACCAAGGTTTATATCTAATTCTTGTCAGTGTTAATGAAATTCTAAGACTTTCAAAAAACTTGAAACTACAGTATGAAAATACCTTGGCTTACGTATGCCATGGTAACGATGTCTAAAAAGGAAATTCACCACATGGAACTATAATTGCTTCCCAGTCCCAATGCAGAATAATTACAAAACTCTGTCTATTAAATTTAAATATGGGCACTAAAATATTCCCACATCCTGTAGACTCAGATTGGGGATAATATTAATGGAACACTCATTTGAGAAGCACTTGAACAGTCACAGGTATGGAAAATCTTACAACTCTAGTAATTTAAGTCTGTTTCTTGTTGGGATCCTTCAGTTTTCTAAATTCAGGGATGGTATATGGAGATTTTCTTACCCTATATTATACACATTTCACCCAGTGTTCTACACTTCCGTGACATGCCCTCAGATTAGAAACCCTGCTGATGTTCTGAGTTTGCGGTGTTTGCAGTAGAAACCTATTTCTGCCTTTTTTGTAACCTCAAAGTAGAACCTATCAAAAACAGGAAGGATGTGGCAGGCAGGGATTGAATAACAGTAGCAAATGACAAGAATAAAATAGGATAGTTGTGTGATTAGAGATTATCAGTCATACTCCAGTAATAATTTATGCACACAGTCAGAATATAGTAATGTAGTTCCTATGAAGTATTATCCACATAGAGGTTTTATATTTTATGCAACTTCATGAAGACATCAATTTATGATTCTTTTAAAGTATTTTAGCACTTTTGGGTTTTAGGCAAAACTTTCTCTGGTGATCTACAATCCTCAAATTTAGTAAATTAGATGAGTATGTAGACAGATGTTGTAGAGGAGAGATCTATAAATCAGCTGTAGTGAAAGTGAATATTTATTCAGAAACTTGTGGTGATTCTTGAACTCTTATTTTGAACAAAGAAGGAACGATGTCCACAAGCAGAAATCATGAAATGTAATGGAATGCATTATTACTATTGTCTTCAGCATCTGTTGAATGAGGAAAATGTTTTTCTACCAAAAAAAGCAGCAAATCAAAGACAATTGGATATTTTTAGCTGTTTGAATTGCCTTATCATAGTTCTACTAGTAGTGGACTGCTTTGAGATCTCTTATTGTTCCTAAGAGAAGACACTTGCAAAGAATTTAACTGTCATTACTGTGTGATTTCCAATTAAGTAGAAAATTAAAAATACCCTGCTGTAATGGACGTAATCTGAGTGGCTCAGTCTAGATTTCCACTGCATACAGATGAAGAGAAAGACTGATGATTTTTCCAAGTGTGTAGACTACAGATTTTTTGTGGAGATGTCCTTCAGGCTTCTGAATTCTGATAGAATACAGTTGTGCCGTAAAAAAGTTTGGCCTGCAAATTATGAACTCGATTAGGTTTTGATGTTAGAAAATTACAGTTTGGGAACCCAAGGAAGAACTGTGTTAGATTTGGGAAGTTAATCTAGGTCTACTGGGACCTGAAAGATTCAAAGCCCCAAAGATTCCCCAGCCCCAGAGGACACTGGCAGCATGTAAAGTTCTCTCCTGGACTCAGAGAAAAGTCTGCATGGAAAGAAAACAAATAAAGCAGACAAATACTTCTTGTCTCTATACCTTTTCTCCTATCGTTGATCATTACTCCCAGCTGGAACTACACAGAATGAGTCCTACAAAGTGATTGTCACTTCCTTTCATTATACTAATTATCTCTGGCTAATATGAAAGCCAAATCTATATTATCTTTTTATATTTTCTAAATAAATTATAGTCTAGAAGAAAAGATATTAAACAGAAAGGTGTGAAAATGTATAGGGAAGATTAATAAGAGAAGCTGAAGACAATGAAGAAAAAACTTCCTATTTTAATATAACAATCAAAGTTTAAAATATATAAGGATAAAATATATAAGGAACACAGGAGAAAAACACAGGAGAAAAAGAAATAATTGATTCAAGAGAAAGAAACAAACACATACTGCTGCTCTACTTTTAACAGGAAATGACAACATTATTAATAGGGAGACAGAGATGACATAAGTATTCAACACGTACAAGTGTTTGTGTGCAACAAAACAGTATTATAGTGCTGAATGAAGTATTTATGGATCATTAGTTGCCAAGGAATATTTTAAAGATGTCTGCACATCTGACAGTCAAAAATGCTTGAGAAAAAATATCTGAGGGAATCTCTGGGCTCACAGTATTAATATTTATTAAATATAGGAGTCCTTGGAAGGTTCCAAATATCTGCGGTTGTTGGTATTGTGTGAATGTAAAATTAATCTGTTATCAGTTGCAAGCAAATAATGGAAAAGGTGAGTAAAGACTCAGTTTATAAAGTATTAAAAGCTAGGGGCATAATTAATGGTAGTCAACATTTTTTTTCTTTTTTAGATAATAGGCCTCATCAGAGTAATTTGATTTGTGTGATAGCATTATAACTGTTTGAAAACAGTAAATACAGATTTTTAGACTGATAATAAGTGAATACATCCTTGTATCTAACTAAAGAACTATGCAGCAATATACAGTGTCAATAACATATGGTTTAAACTAGATGACTAACACATCTGGAAATAAAACTAACAGCATGTAATATGCCTTTGGAAATGGTATACTACTATATTAGTGTGAAAAATCCAAAAAAGAGTGGGATGAGGTCAATAGTAAGACCAGCCAGTCAGTCTAGCTAGGCTGGTAAACTGTGCACATCATTATTATTATATTGAAACAGACAAAACAGCTGAAATTTGCTTTAAAAATTAAATCTTGGAGGCCAAAAAGGCCTCATAATCTTGGAGCAGAATATGAGTTCCCAGTTCCCAAGGGCAGTGCCACTTAAAAGAGCTCTGATATGATTCTGGGATGTATAAGATGACTAGTAGACAGCTGACATGCACTGAGGAAGCTAGACGTTACTAGACAGCTTGAAAAAACATCAAGGGCTTAGGAAGATCCTATATATATATTGATTTTAAAACCAGAAGATTCCCTACCATTTATTTTTAAGGAGCTTCCACTATTTGCCTATCACTGAAGAGACAAAGGACTTAGAGTGGATAACTCTCTTTTTAGGGAGAAAACATGGGGTCCAGCAAGGAGATGCATAACAAGAACCAGTGGTTGGAAGTTAGAGCCAGGCAGATGCTAAAGAGAAGTATAGTGAAAGTGATTAATTATGGGAGCAAACTGCCAAGCATATTCTCCATCTGTAGATGTTGCTAAATTAAGATTGAGTGCACATCTTTTTAGATTATATGTTTTAGACAGAATTCAAGTTTTAGTCAAATGCAAGTAATTACAGTCAATATAATAACAAGTAATTACATGTATATATAATGGACTTTAATGTGCAGGAATTGACAAGATTTTATTTTATTTTATTATTCTCCTTTTGACTTTAAATTCTTTAGCTGGATTTGTAAAACTAACATAAAGTATACAGACTGATCTAGGGCTAGGCATTTGGTCTTTAAGCACTATATAAGCTCCCTAAGGAATATAGTTTGAATATAGCCAGTAACTATCTCTGGGCAGTCTAGAATTTTTGCTGGCAATTCAGCTCCATGGTTGGAGTTTATGTATTCTTCACTCAGGCAAAATCTTGACTTCTGTATGTAATAAGTTTGAAAATAAATCTAATTTCTGGAACTTCAAATTTGTTGAGGTTCACCCAGAAACTGTAAATATTAACGTGGACTGATTTCAAACTGAAACTAAATTTTTATCCCTGAGGTGAAATTTTTATTTCTGATTATTGAACGTACAAAACACTCTTTACAGACTTACTTTCATCTGTGTTGTCTGGAAGAAAAACATAGCATGTGTTGAAGAAGATGCTTTCCTCAAAGATTCTTCAGACTTCAAGAGCCCTTAGAATATTTAATAGAACATATAAAATTGATAAAATATTCAAGCATAAAGAACAGTTGTATCTATTTTAACTAATCTAGAAACCTAAGTAAAAGATTTTCTGGATTTCTGTACATCAAAGGGTGCCTTCATGTGACCATTGGTGATTCACAGTGAAATAACAAAGAAATTATTGCCCTCAAATATAGCCTTTGCTCTTTTGCCAGAGGCTACTGTCCACATTGGAGAGGTTAAAATGGCAAATATCTACCATTTCCTAAGCCATCCCAAGTTACAGGTGTACCTATGTTGCAAATTAACACTGGCAGGCAGCTCAGTACCACACAGCTGCTTGCTCACTCTCCCCAGGTGGGACTGGGGAAAGAATCAGAAAGGTAAAAGTGTGAGAACTCATGGGATAAGACAAGGACAGTTTACTCAGTTAAAAAAAAGCCATGAGCGCAAGCAAAGCAAAACAAGGAATTCATATGCTCCTTCCCTTCAGCAGACAGATGTTCAGCCACTCCTAGGAAAGCAGGGCTCATCATGCATAACAGTTTGTTGAGAAGATAAATGCCATCATTCCAAATGTCCCCTCTTTTTAGTTCAGCTGTTATTGCTGAGGATGATGCCATATGGTATGGGCTATCCCTTTGGCCAGTCTGGGTCAGCTGTCCTGGCTGTGTCCCCTCCCAGCTCCCTGTTAACCCCAGCTTTCTCGCTGGCAGGGTGGGGTGAGAAGCTGAAATGTCCTTGGCTCTGTGCAATCACTGCTCTGCAACTAAAACATAGGTGTGTTATCAACACTATTTTCATCAAAAATCCACAACACAGCAATGTGTGAGTTCCTATGAAGAAACTTAACTCCATCGCAGCCAAAATCACAACATATTATCTTAAACCACCATTAATTTGACTTGCACTAATAAGATGAGCTGTGAATTTAACAGAAAACACACGCTAGATTCTGCAGGCTGTTACAAAAGTGGTAGCCTGGAGTAAAAATCATGGAAGAGCAGGTTCCATGGAAATATTCTGAATATGGGCTATACAGCTATCTGGAGGCACTCTAAGAGTCAACATGAGCTTATTCTTGTATCAGTCATACCACTCAAAATAGTTTGGAGGATTGGCAGTGTTTTCTGCTATTTCTGCTCCATAGAAAGGTGGAGATGGGTACAAATTTGGGTGTGAAGATTGTAATCATTGAGTAAAACAACTTATTTCTGATTACACAAAGGTCGGAAATTAAAAATAAGCCAGGTTTGAATACTTTTCTAACTCAATGACTGAAAATATTTTTGCAAAACTTCAAAATTTTTCTACTGGATGTGCTAGCTATTGATCAAAGTGGAAAACACTGTAACACTGAATGTGTACATGTATGGGTGCTGGCATGTGAGTAGGAAGAGCCTAAAATAAATTGTGTTTTGAAATACACTTTCAGCCTAAGATAATATCTATCCCTTTCTTTTATTCCAATAAAGATTTAATAAGATTTATTCAGACATAATATTATTAATATGATATTAGATTATACATGTACACCATGCTCTGAAGCATTTATTAGTATGTTTGCCATCTGACCAGCATACTTTTAAATATTCATTTTCCTAATGACTTTGTTAAAATACCTAAGCACTATAAAGGATTCCTTCACTAATTAGTCCTTCTCTGTTTCTAGGCACCAACAAGATATTCATTTAACTAGAATACTGATATATTTTTTAAAGGACTGAATTTTACTGAGGTAGCAACAGTGCTACTAATAAACAGTAGCAATAGCGATAGCAATATGATTTATTACCACAAATAGCTGAAAACAAATGGCAATTAGGAAATAAATGACTAAAACTCTGGTCCAAAAAGTGTTCATTTACTCTGTCATTTACAACGGGTCTTCCCATGCAATGGTATGAATTAGTGAGGTTCTACTGTAGACATAAATAAAATCAGGAAAACATCCATTTATTTCATTCTAGCTGCTAGGATGCTTACAGGGTTTTGCATTAGAAGAACCCACAGAAGTGTCAAAAGGCAATGAACTACTGTGTTTACATTAGTACACAAATATACAGTTCCTCCTCCCCTCCCCTCCCCTCCCCTCTCCTCTTCTCACTCTGAAATGATGCACAGGAAGCCATATCTGCAGTGGTATTAACCATTTAACCATTAACAGTAGACCAGAATCCTCTCAAGAACACCTTTTCTTTCTGCAAAACTCCCTAGCAGCTGAGCCCAGTGCAACTATTTGTGTGTGAAGAATCTTGGTAGTTATAGTGCTGTAATGTAAAGTGCCACAACTGTTATTAAAAAGGGAAGGGAAGGGAAGGGAAGGGAAGGGAAGGGAAGGGAAGGGAAGGGAAGGGAAGGGAAGGGAAGGGAAGGGAAGGGAAGGGAAGGGAAGGGAAGGGAAGGGAAGGGAAGGGAAGGGAAGGGAAGGGAAGGGAAGGGAAGGGAAGGGAAGGGAAGGGAAGGCTAGCATTTTTAATGAATTTGGAATATTTTATTTATTTTTGGGGGGGTCTTATTTTCAGCTAGCTTTACTGTTTGAAAATCGGATGATGGGACTTTCAATTTCTGTCAGTCCTCAAATGGTGAAGCAGAGATCTCCCTGCGAATCATGGAATGCAGCCATCGAGCCAATTCCTTATCCACAGAACAGTTCACCTTTCAAATCCTACTTTCTCAAATTTAGAGATAAGGATGTTGCATGGGACTGTGTCAAAATCCTTACAGAAGTCCAGGTAGATGACCAGTCAGTCTCCCCTTGTCGACTGATATAGACACGCCATCACAGAAGGCCACGAGATTTTCAGGCAGGATTTGCCCTTTGTGGAGCCATGGTGGCTGTCTCAGATCACCTCCTTGTCCTGCATGTACCTTAACATTGCTTTCAGGAGAATCTTTTCCATGATCTTGCCAGGCACAGAAGTGAGGATCAACAGTCTGTAGTACCCTGGGTCTTTCTACCGTTTTTAAAAATGGAAGTGATGTTTTCCCTTTTCCAGTCAGCTTGGACTTCACCTGACTGCCATGAAGATTTGAATGGAAATTATTTTGTCATAAACAGAGGGAGATCTGGCTTCATTCTCTTCATTTTACAACCTTTTCCTTCCTTTGCCTCTAACAAACCCACTTATCTTTCTCCATCCATGTCATGTTCTCATTTAAACCTTTTTTCATATCAGAAGGATATTAAAAATCACTACTGATAACTTTTCCACTGTCTATGACTTTTAGTTCATCTGTTTTTGACTATTCTCACGTCTAATGCTTGCGTGCCTTGACTAGATAGCAGCAGGGGCTTGGCAGTGCTTGTATATAGATAGAGCCATGAAGTCCAGGTAGATAGATGTTTTCAGCAATCAGCTAGCTTATCAGGTAGGCAGAGGCCTGGCACATGATTGCCACAGCTTTGCCTTGTTGAAAAGTCAAATGCAATGCAGACAGGGTCTGAATGTGATAAGCCATAATGAACAGGAGCATACAAACAACTGACATATTGAGCCTGGGTGCATGGATCAGCAACTAAGAGGACAATGCTACCTGGAATTGCTGGAAACGTATGCTGTGATATCATCAACTGATCTGATGGGTGGTCAGTTGTGATATCTGGCTATAAAACCTGCCTTTGATACTGACTGGGAGGAATGTCATTATGCAGATGTCCAACACTGTGTAGAAGCAGAGTCCAAAGTGAAACCATCACACCTTGGAGCAGAATTGTCTTCTAAAAGACCAAAAACTGGGGAAGTGTTGTGTTTCCTTGAGCTCAAATGTGGTAATGTATGCAGTAAGCAAGCATGATAGGACTTTGTGTTGAAACATGGACTATTTTTGCTTAAGCAGCACCAACTACAGGTGCCTAAGAGCTGCTTTGCAGGACAAATAATACGGATAAGATGCAGATTTTGTCCTCAGTTAACCCTTCAGTCTGATCCTGCACACCAAAACAATCATAAATAGTTAGGATCACTTCTCTATTTTTGTTTTAGTTCTTGGATGCAGATGTTACGAATAAATATTGGAAGTTCTGCAGTTTAATGGTGAACTACTGAACATGCTAGCAGTGTAACTGCAGTGATGTTCCCAGGCTGCTAACTGTGGGAGAAGACAAGCAGGTACAGCAGCTGGCTAGAAAAGAACCTCATTTCAATTCTTGTACCAGGGATCATGTAGTGCTCTACTCTGTGGTCCTACTTTTAATAAGTCTAAGAGATTTTATTTTTAATAAAGGCGAATGTTTATTGCCATAATGTAATTACTTGTCTAAAAATAAGATTAGCAAAAAACAAGGGAAAATAAGCTTAGTTTCTTAGACAAGAATGGCTGAAGCTCTCCATTTCTATATCTAGATAAGACTGTGTGATAACGGGAGATGGGAAGGAATTTTAAATGATGTCAATAAATATACGTTGAATACACATCAAGATTTTGATAGAGCTTTCTAAAGCTGAGTGAAGTCAATGGATGTCTTCTCATTGACTCTTGGTTTTCGATCAAGCTGTAAAGACTTGTCACTCCATTTTCAATTAAACACTATGAACTCTCTGACTAAGCATTAGCAGGGAAAGATGGGTAGAAAAACTGCTGGAAAAAAATGATACTTCTAAATCATGCAGTCAGACACTGTAAAAAAATCCATTAAATTTCAGGCTGCAAATCTATCCATATACCCTTGGATAGTCTCCTTTATCTACTGGCATAAACTCTAGTGTGGAAAAAATTTAGATTTACTGTCACTTATTTTGAAATTACATTTGTATGGCTTGGGGATCCTCAGAGAACTGAGCAACACAGGAAAATTAAAACAAGAACATTGGAATGTTCTGAAAGCTCCCAGATTTGGGATTTTAAAATGTATGGGCCATGTTATAGAATCCAAACACAAACCCTGGCATTCAGCTTCTTGTACAAAGAAGGCAAATACTAAAGAAAAAAACATTTTTTCACTTTTGATTTTATGATATCTAACTGATCAAAATGAATATGAATGAAATATTGATATTACTGCTACTGTATAAAATAAAAATAATTAAAATCTGGATGGCTTTATTACATAGATATTTGTCAGGGTTTTTCCAGTATATAATAATTTATAAGGGATTTCCAAAGTAGGTTGCAATGTGGGTTAAATGATGAGAGCACATGAACACCTTTTGAAGCTTCAGAAGTTATATCTAAAGAAATGAATCCTATCATGTATCCAGAGGATCTCTGACACATACTTTCACTACTGTGTTAAAATCACTATTTTAATTGCCTGTCTTGCTCTGGACATTCATAATATACATATATATTGCTGTCAAATTACTTTTGAAAGATGTCCTGGTTTTGTCTAGGACAGAGTTAATTTTCCTCATAGTACCTGGTATGGTGCTGTGTTTTGGGCTTAGGGTGAGAATAACATTAATAACATACTGATGTTTTAGTTGCTGCAGAGAAGTGCTTACACTAAGTAAGCACTTTTCAACTTCTTGTGCTGCCCTGCCAGCAAGGAGGCTGAAGGTGCACAAGGAGCTAGGAGGGCAGCCAGAACAGGTGATCCAGACTGCCCAAAGGGACATTCCATACCATGTGGTATTATGCTAAACAATTGTACGCGGTGTCTGGCCAGAGTGTGCGGGGGACCACTGCTCAGGAACGGGCTGGGCATTGGTCAGCAGGAGGTGAGAAATTGCATTGTACATCACTTTCTTTGTACATATTATTATTATTACTGTTATCATTATTATCATTATATTTATCTTCCTTTTCTGTCCCATTAAACTGTCCTCATTTCTTTTACTTTTTTTTTTTTTTTTTTTTTTTTTTTTTTTTTTTTTTTTCTGGATTCTCTCCCCTATCCCAGTGAGGGTGAGCAAATTGCTGTGTGGTGCTTAGCTGCCTGCTGGGTTAAACCACAATGAAAGGCTATGTCATAACCTGAAATATTGCCACATAGTCAATTGATCTGTAACTATTAGGCACCTTCTAAAATGCTACTGGTGGCTTTGAAGCATCCTCTTTTTCTCTTTCAGCAGATGGAGTAAAAAACTTACGAGAGATGTAGAAATTTGCATTTAACAATGCACAGAACAGAAGAAGTTTCGCAGTCAGGGAAACTTATGGACGGTATTCTGCAAAAGGGTGTCTGCCTCATTCAGGTGTCCCTCAATGGCAGATCGGGACTACACTTGGAGTCACTCAGGTGTTCCCGAAATTACAGGAAAAAACCTGGCACAAAACAAACAAACAAACAACAGAAAAACAAGCAAAAAACAACAACAGGGAAAGTGAGTCTCACAAATACAGAGAAGTCCTTTTAACCTCTTTGAAGAAGGTCCTTACCTAGGTTATTTTATTAACTGGCTTCCAAACATCTCAACACTTGAAGAAACACATACACTATCTCCTCATTTTGGGGAATTTTTAACAATTTTGATTATGGTGGATATAAAAAATCACAAAATGTGATTTTGATACAGTTGTATCACTTAAAATGTTTGCAAATTAACACATAGTAAAAACACATTTTTTTTTGTATGTTTCTGGATGTTTCTGTATGTTTCAGATGTTCCATGACTATCCATATGTTTACCAATCTACATATTCAAGCTTCTTGTTAAAACATGTTATTTGCTAATAATGCCAGTTTCAATATGGATTGTACATACATGTATCTGCATATCTGGTAGACAGTCATAGAGGTTGCATGCATTTACACCCTTACTGTAAGAGGAACAAGTCCGGTGAATTGTTTTCCTAATATTGCACTTTTTCATACCAGTAGTTTACTTTCAGTTTTGATCTCTGTGTGAATGTGTTTGTACATGTGTGAATGGGAATAGACTGCACAGTTCTGTTCTGTACCCAGCAATGACTTATGTGGAATATTTAAGGATTACTGTTCAAATTTTAAGTGACAATTTTATTCCTATTTTAGCATGATGGGAGACTTCTCACGAATCACCAAATTTGGGGAACACATCTTTGGTATATCAGTATGCCATTACACCCACCTTTTCCCCAGTCACATGAATTCCAAGCTTCATTACTGAGTCCTGTGAGACATAACGAATATGACTTTCCAGATAATTTTCACATCATGCATGAGTCAAGGGAATATGATATTCTCCCAGAAGCAGTACCTTCTCTTTAGGGGGGTAGCCTTAGGAGAGAACATGGCGGTAATCGCTTGAAAGCATCCCAGAAGACACTGATGCTAACTGCTTCATTATTCTGGCCTACTTTATAAAAAGTGTTTTGCAAGAAAGTCAGATTTTAAATGATAAAGTTGATAATGCATTGTACATAAGAACCAACTTTCCCCTGTGGCTGAGCTGTGAGAGGCTCTTTGGTTACTGCTGTAAATTCCTTCCAAACTCTTCTTTGTGGTACAGGAGAGGAGGTTACTGGCATTCCAACCTGAAGAGATAAATGCAGTAAAGTGGTGTTGTGTGTTAGATGCTAATACAGGCATATTAGCAGCCCAAGTCCTGAAGGCAGTCCATGTTTTGTTTCGCAGTGCCCTGAGCAGAATTTACCAGCTTTTGTATGGCATTGTGAGAACCTGGCTTCTTTGTTTCCACTTTCAAATAGGATTTCCTTCACTGTGTGGTGAGGGCATAACTCTAAATGTAGTGACAGGAGGGTATAGTACAGCTTCCACACAGGTTCCCTACCTTTCCTTCCTTTCTCTTTCTTAAACCAGGATGCAAGTGTACCTCAGGTTTTGAGCCAGTCTAAAATGCAAAAGCATTTAAAAGGACATGTAAATTTATGTCACTGCATAAATATTGAATGTAATAATAAATGATCTACTGTTATTATCTATTTATATTTAAAAGTTGCCATATGCAGGGCAATAAATACTCTGACATTGTATATGTGTAAAATAACCTAGCATGCCTTTTTCACCCTAACTCATTTCATGTAAAACACCATTAGTAACAATCATAATGATACTTGTATATATCCTGAGGGACTGGTGAGCGCTAGCAGATGCTCACCTTTTACTTACTGACTGATGGAACCAGAAATTATGGGAATTTTGCCATCCATCATGCAGGTGCTGAGAGACTAAGGTGATAAGTTCAAAGAGCTGATGGTTAATAATTAAATATAATAAGCATCTGCTATTGTTATTACCCAGGGGCTGAAATGTGCTGTTTAGATACAGCATAAGGTTATGGACAGCTTAGCTCTGCATTGCCTCTGGAAGGATCAGGCAAGAATTGCCACTGACCCGTAGAAAATCAGAGCTTTCCCAAGGACTTCTCTGCAGTAATTTGTAAAAATTGCAGCCCAAATTCAGATGTCCTCACTCATTCTGACAAGTACCAATACAATGTCAGAGTAAAGGGCTAATGGGACAGGACATACAGTGGTGACTCTCGGTCCCTGCCTATACCTGGAGCGTCTGTCCTCTCTCCTAAGTAAAATTTGCCAAGCTTGTCATTTAGTCTAAGCCAGCTTTTCTGCCTTCCTCTGTAGTCTATGGAAAGAGATAGGCATCTTCACAGGATGTTGAATCTGTCTCCAGATAAATCACCTAAACTTCCCTCTGGAGATTCCCTATTTCTTTCTCCTCTAAGAAGAAAAACTAGCATTTAGACTTTTGGATTAAATGAATTCCACTCCAATACCTAAGCCAAGTTGAACTGATAGTTAAGGCAAGTCCATACCTACTGAATATCCATGCTGCAAGCTTCTGAGAATAGTCCTTGAGGTTCTTTTTAGTCTTTTTCTCTGAACTACAATTAACAGCTGAAAGATTACAAATAATTTCAGTATTATGGAACAAGTAAAATAGATTTCTCAGCAACCCCTAATAATGCAAATCTACACATCCCTTGTAGGACCTTACTTCTATGTTTATTACCAGGTAGATGCTTTAAAAAAAAAAATAAATTTAAAATCACAGATATTGATTTAGAAGTTGAAGTAGAAATACATGCTAAATTGAGCAATTATTCCACTTACACTATTGACTCTACCATTATTCTGGTCATTTCAGTTAGACAGAGTTTTCAGAATTATTTGTGCTTAAAAATATGTGGTTACAATACACAGAATTAGCAGAGGCAATGCAAAATGCTAATGACTTTTATCAACTCTTGCAATCTGGCTTCATACAATTTACCTATGTGAGTTATGAAAAAAAAAAAAAAAGCTCTCTTTCTACAACCAAAAAAAAAAAAGTTAGTATTAATTCTACAGAAATTTATTTGTGTGGGTAAATTGCTTGTGCAAAAATGCCTAAGTCTATATTTTTCAGTAAAGTAGGCATACATAGGGTTTTTCATGGGTGTGGGTTTTTCAAGGGTATATTTGATAATGAGCTTCTTATTAGAGAGGAAAGACATTGATAAATGGTGACAAACCAGAAATATTTTATCTTAGATATAAACTTAATAATTTTTTTCTTATAATAAAACTATTCCGATGATCATGAAGAAGACATAGACAATCAATTAAAATCACAGAAGATACTGAACTGAGAAGTGTAGCGTTACTGGTGAGACCACAAAATTAATATGTGGAGATCTCAAAACATCAGAAATACAGGAGAGAAATTACAAAATAAAACTCTGCATGGCAAGAAAAAGGTAAAATACTGTTACACAGTGAAGGCAAAATAATCTGAAATATTGCTGTTTAATGAAAAGGGGATATTTGGAAATCAGTTGTGATGAAAGAGTATTGAAGAACAGAAAATTGGATATAGATAGACAGCAATTTATGGCACCAGAAAGAGGAAGAGTGAATGGTTTTAGGGAGACAAGGTCTACAGTAGAACAATGCATAGAGTGCTGGGTACGATACCAGAAAATCATTTCTAAAATTGTAAAGAATTCAGGGAAGAGCATATGAAAAAATGCTAAGTGGGCCATAATTTCTAACTTAATTAAACAAACAAAAAGATTAAAACTGCCAGAACTTATTAGTTTTCCCCACTGAAAAGCCGTCCTGTTACACTGAAAATAATAATTTAATAGGGCTAGATTACAATGATACTGATAGGGGCAATGTGAATGTGAATGTGTTGGATAAGGGTCAGAGTGAATGTGAATTCACTCTGACCCTTATCCAATTAGGCCTGTTTGTAGTGAATTAAGTAGTGTCAATGACTTCATCTAAGAATATTTAGAATTAGTCTTCATTAGCTCAGTGGGCATTTCTTATGACTTCCTACATCAGAACCTTTTATTTGTTATTTTTTGATTCAGTTTCTGTTATTCCTGATTTATGTTGTATTATGTGGTCATCTCCAGAATAATGCTTTCTGAGGTGTGAGGTGATTTTTGAAGACATAAAGAAACCTGCTATGAATAAGGATGTGCAAACTCATGTGTTTACTAGGGTTTGGTGTAAGTAGTTAGACCATGGGAGGCAGAAGCAAGTAAGTGCTGCGAACAGATATTATGTAATGCCAAAATGTTTACTCATTGTGAACACACAGTCACTGGAGGAAAAGAAAGACCAAATCCTGGAAGTAGGCCACATATCTGGACCTTTGCCTATCCCATACCTCTTCCACAGACTATTGTCTTCATTTTGCTTGCTTAGTCTCCATCTGACTTTTTATGACTTCTTTTTCTCCTACTGCCAACTTCAACAGGGTAAGAAAATACTGTGTATCCTCCTCCTCTAGCTGCTGTCCTCTAGCCTTCCCCCTCCTCACAAGCTCAGTTTCCCTCTGAGGTGGGCCTGTCTGTGAGGTGGTGCTGCATCCTCTACCATCTAAACTCTGGATGGCAATGGAGTAAGTTAGGACATAGGTACATAATTCTCCAGGAGGATATTAATAAGGATGCAGAGTGCCTAAGTTTAGGACTGCAGAAAGCTTTTAGGTTATCTAGGCATGGTGGTTTTACCCAGCTGGGCACCTGAGCTCTACCAAAACTTCTGTCTCACTCCCCATCCTCAAAGGGAAAGGGGGAGTAAATGTGATGAAGAGAGCTCAAGGGTTGAGATAAGGACAGGGAGATCACTCATCAGTTATTGTCACAGGCAAAACAGACTCAGCATAGGGAGATTAATAATATTTATTACTTATGAGTAACTAGACAGAGCACTGAGAAACAAACAAAGAAACAAACAAAAAATACCTTCTCTTCCAGCCACCCTCTTCTACCACCTCCCCCCGAGCAGCACAGGGGAATGCAGTAATAGGGGCTGTGGTTGGTCCTTAATGCTTCATCTCCGCAGTCGGTCGGTCCCTAATGCTTTGTCTCAGCCACTCCTTCACAGTCACTCTCTGACCCTGATCCATGTGGGGTCCCTCCCACGGGATGCTGTCCTTCCTAAACTGAGCCTGTGGGGGCTGCCCACAGGCAGCAGCTCTTCAAGATTTGCTCCCACATGGCTCTGTGCCACAGGGTCCATCCATCAGGAGCAAACTGCTCCAGCACAGGTCCCCCACAGGTGGCAGCTCCCCCCAGAGCCCCTGCTCCTGCGTGGGCTCCTCTCCATGGGCTGCAGCTCCAGCACTGGGCCTGCTCCTGCGGGGACTCTCCATGGGCCGCAGCCTCCTCCAGGCCACATCCACCTGCTCCACCGGGGGCTCCTCCACAGGCTGCAGCATGGAGATCTGCTCCATGTGGGACCCATGAGCTGCAGGGGTACAGCCTGCTCCACCAGGGGCCCCTCCACAGGCCATAGGGGAACTGCTGCTGTGTGCCTGGAACACCTCCGGCCCTCCTGCTACACTGACCCTGGGGGCTGAAGGGCTGGTTCACATTCCTCTCCCCTGGCTGCTGTTGCACAGCGTTTTTTTCCCCCCCTTCTTAACTCTGCTCTCCAGAGGCCAAACCAGTGTCACTCACTGGCTCAGCTCTGGTCAACATCAGTTCCCTTTGGAGGCATCTGGAGCTGGCCCTTACCTAACATGAGGCAGCTTCTGGATTCTCCTCAGAGAGGCTATGCCTGCAGCACCCAGTTACCAAAACCTTGTCATGTAAACCCCATACACTAAGGAGTTTTAGTACAACGGCATTTAGGCTAACTAAGCGTTAGATACATTAAGTGTGCTGAACTGACTTTCTGGGCTCCTGCCCTAAATGTTTGCACCTAAGAATCACCAAACTCCCAGGTAAGGGTAACACAGTCATGACTCAAATCTTTCAATGCTTACAAAGAAGATACTTATTTTTTCTATTGAAAATAATTTTGTGTTCTTGGCTTCTGCCCACTTCAAGGACTGACATTTGGAATTGAAGAATGCTTTTGCAGGTCAGAAATCTAAGACATAGCTGGTATCTGGTAAATATTGCGCACTTCTGGTATTTCATTTGAGTTAGTAAAGTGACTGAGAATAGGAAAATTCATACGCTTTTATCTGAAGAAATGCTACGACGACCGTGTTAACTCTAACTTTACAAAGCTTAAAATACCTGGAAAAAGTGAACTGACATAGAGCTGCTGAGATAGAGACTATAATGCCAGAAACTCCACTGACAGATTATGGCTTTCATGCCTCACTAATAGATAAAGACTTGAGCTTTGGTTAAACTGATAAGGATTTTCCAATTTAGTGAACTATGCTTGTCTGCTTCATGGGAGCCCTTCTATATGGATAACAAAATGAAATTAAAAAAAGGAAACTTTGCCTAAATGACATTTGAACATAATTTAGGATCATTAAAAAAAAGTGGGGGGAGGAAGGGAGGAAGACAAGCCACACTGCTGATGCTCTTGTATTTGAAATAAGTGTGCAATGTATAAGGCAGTGTGTGACAGTGAGTTACAGCAGACTACTACTCATTTTAGTGTCAGGCATCTTAACAAAGTGCTTGAAAGACTGCACCACCTGAGATTTTTGATCATATAGAAGTACAGTACTTTAGGACTTGTTTTTGTTTCATCATGGCTGAAGATAATGATAATACTTTTACTGATAAATGGACAAAAGTTCTCTCAAACATCCAGCCTGGGAAATGATCAAGAAGTATTCCTCAAGATGTACGAAATGCTCACCATTTGCTGATGTAGCCTTATCACTGTAGTAAAGTTTAGGTAATTAATATACCCTGAGAAGCTGGCAAAATGAATGGAGGATATGGGTTGGGCAAGACACTTTATAATCCCCTGCTGAGTTGTGTGAAGCATCAACAGTCTTTGAAGCTCTGTGCTGTGGTGCATGTGGAGTAAATGCACGTTTGTTCTATAGAAAAACATGCATTTGGTGAATTCTATCATGGCTAATAGAGGAGCATTAGCAGAGTGTAAGCAGAGCACATCTGTTCCAAAATCAATTATTTTCTTGTTGAGGCATAAGGGTCGTAGTCTGACTACTTGCAACATGAATAAAGTAATGCCCTGAGGACAAACTGTCAGAAAACTAGGCACCATTTCACAATTTTTTAGGGTGCTTGGCAAGTCTATTGGCTCAGAATTTCAGATTCAAAGCAAACTCAGATATCATGGCAGTTGTTAAGGGCAGGGGCAAATTAAGTTGTGTGTGTGTGTGTGTGATAGGGAATATACCGGACTCTTGTAAATGACAGAAGTCTGACAGAAGTCAGACAAAGGAAATCTGTACAAGGATGTGAAACAGGGTTAATAAAAGCCTATCAGATACCCCTGACTGAGGTAGTAAATGTATTGCAAGTGACTGGGATGGAGAAAATAAGCAAGGGGAAATACCATATTCTTAACCAAGTCTTATATCCTTACTTGGGCAACCAAGCTTGTCTGCTGTCCGAGACTGACTACTTGGTTAGTGGAATGTTTTGCATAACCTGGTGCAATCATTATTTTTTTTTGTCCCCATTCTGCAAGATATATATATTAAAACCATATTTTTAAGGCTGTCAGTCTCATCCACAACATTTTTCTGAATTTGTTGTTGGCTGTTCTTTGTAATGTCAAGTATTTCCTGTCCCAAGATATGCCTCTGCTTCTCTATTTGTGGTTTCACAGACAACTTTCAACAGAAATTTAAATGTTTTAAGTGCAACCACTTCTGTTCCTCAGAAAAGTGTCACTCACTTGCAAGAGAGAATACTGATCTTCATAATATGATTGGGTTACTGCTTCTTCCTGTGACTTAGAAGAACCTTCTAACATATCTTTTAACATGTTCTGACACTCCATAACACTTTTTTTTTTTTCTTTTTTTTTTTTTTTTTTCTGCCCAATTTATAATAAGCATATGCTTCAATCACAATGAGAAGAGATTTTGAGGAATGAAAAAAATTTGATCAACCTTGAAGGCTACAGCCTAGAATTCAAAAAGTAGAGAAATAACATAAACAAAAGAAAAAGATTGATATGTTTATAGCAAATAAAACAGAGACAAAAAGCTTTTTTTCAGTATAAATAAATAGAAAAATAAGAAATATGTAAATAGAGATGCAAGAATTACAGGCATTGCACAGATAACAAGAAGTCAAGACTGAAGACGATTTAGATATTGCAATAAAGGAAGAAATGTTTTTCTTTCACATAGGACAATGAGGTTGAGGAGAGAGGGAGAAGACACTTAGATGGCTAAGATGAAGGAGATTATGGAAATTGTTACATCTAAAAAAGCATATGCTGAGGGGGGATTTAATTTATTTATTTTTCATTAGAAGGCAGAAAATTTGTAGTGTAAAAGGACAGTTTTGACACAAGAATAAATGGGAAAACCATGAAAGTATTTAAACTGTCAGTTGGTGACAGTAATGTGTGAGACTGTGAAATATTTCTAACAGGAGAGGAAATTAAAGGAACTTGAAAGCTAAGGCTGACATTACTATACTAATTAAGGTAAATTCCTGTAAGCAGGAGCATCTAAGCTATATTTATAAATGGAGATTTCTCTCCATTTAGAAAAATGGAAGTTTGTGTTCTGTGTTGTGTTTTCATATGAAAGAAGCTTGAGAATAGTTTCACTTTGGAAAGCCACTTTGAATTAGTTTAATTCAAACTTTAATCAGAAAGGGAAAAGATGTTTGCATGGCATAGCTACTAGCGTATAATATAGCTGCCTCTTTCAGGAAACCTGTTTTATACACAGTTGTCTGGGGGATGCTGTAGAGAACAATTTAGCACACCAGATTCAAAATCCCCAGTTAGTCCCTGAAGAAGCCTTTTTTTTCCTGTGAATGGAGTTGAGCTTCCTACTTCGGGGCCTATATTAGCCCTGTAAAATCCAACGTCTGAATTGCCCTGTCAGGCTGTAGTTTAAAAATGGCATAACAATAAGCAAGGGCTAGACTACAAAACCTTTAAATCATATGCATAACGATACATTTCATTTCTTTATGTTTTATCATACCAGAGCTGATCTGTGCAATTCACTGTAGTCTGATAATGCTGAGAATTCAATGAGATGTAATTTATAAGTGAAACTATTAGTCCTGCAAGAATCCTCTGGAAAACATAAGAACTTTTAACTACCCTACAAGTTTTCAGTTCTCCTGTATAAAAATAGATAGCCAAAGTAAATTAAGGAATTTTTAGCAACACCCCCATTAGTGTGGTCAGCTTCTGCACTACTTTTGATTCTTTAACTCTTCTTGTTTTCAGATCTCTGATGGATTGTTTATCCAGTTATTATCCAGACATACTTTGTGTATGATGACGTACTTTTATTCCTTCTATATTACTTTCAGTTGCATGTGTCAAGCATTTCCTTATATTTCTTTGGTTTTGTTGTTGTTATCCATTATAATTTGTTATGTAGCCAAATTTTTTAATAGTGCATTGCTCAGGGTTCATTAGATATTGATCTCTATTATCATCAGGTGCTTTAAGACATTTTTCATGGTCTGAATTTATTTCTGAGGCATTCTTTTTTTTTGGGGTAGGTATTCTAAAGTACTGATGATTGTTTTGATTGGTGTATATTGAAGAATTTTTAATTTACTTTTGTTGTTGTTGTTCTAAACTAGAGTGATACTCATCAGAACTTTTGGAATTCAAGACCTCTGTTATTATTTCATTAGACAAATATCAACTATCTTAGAAACAGTGATAAAAAAAATAATAATAATAAAACTTGAAGTTCCGGTAATGACCTGCAAAATTATAAATGAAACAAGTTAATATTCTCAAAATGTTCACAAAAAAAAAAAAGCAGGAGATAAGTAGATTTAATCTAATTTTCTATCCACAGTAAAAAACACTTAGTATGGTTGGCAGTAAATATTTTTGAAACAAGACAATGTCATATTATTTTGAGATGCTCAAGAACGTAGTAAGGGACATATACAACCACACAGGGTTAAATTCTTCTTCTTCAGAAGGAAAACAGAACTAAAATATTCCTAAAGGTCACATGCCATCTCTTCAGACCATTTAAGTCTTCTGAAATGCCACTCTGAAGTGAAATAACTACCTCTTCAGAAGAGTCATTCTGCTAGAGAGCCAACTAACATCAGTACGAAGATAAACGGGAGTGCAGAGAATTGATTTTACACTTGTACTTGTAAGTGTGGTCAAATGTTGTAGACCAGTACCTCAAATAGGATTCTATAATATTTCTGTGCCTTAAAATAATAACAAAGAGAACATAGTTAAGTACAACTTAATAAATCTTTTTTTAAAAAACAAAACAAAAGAAAAAACAGCGTTATATTAAAATGTCCACTTACTAGTTTTATTTGCAATGTGGTACAAGTTCATTTTCTTCATATTTTCTCTGTTTGTAATAATTGTAAAGAAACTGACCTTTTTCCTTTATCAATCATATCTTCTTGTTCAACAGTTTCTCTTACTGCAAATTATCTCCTGCAGTATCAACGGTAAAAAAATGCATATTTTTTCAAGCAAGACTGACAAAACCTTAATACAGTACGAAGACAGACTTTGTTATATTCCAGCTTAATTATTTTTCAGCAAGGCTGTTTTAGCATAGAAAGACTGTTGAAATTAAATAAAAGAAGTATTTACACAAATCAGATTTGACTGCACCAGATCTGTTAGTAGTTCTGAGTAAGTTTCTGGCTGCAAGCCTGTTTTTACTCCTCTTTTATTTCTATTTCAGGTGTTTCTGATTTGAGTAAGCTCATGTCTGTTTTGGCTCCTTGCCTTAGCTGCTACTGGTTAAGCTACAGTACTATCCAGCTGGGACCTGCCATCTCTTCAAGTGTTTCAGACCTCATTATGGTTGAGTAACAGCAAGAACAATTAATCCAATATTCTATTACTTTCTTCTCCATGCACTGTTAAATAGTTTCCAGGGTATGTAGGCAGCAGGACAATGACATTTTGAAATACCTCAGTGCATTCCTAGCAGCTTTAAAAATAATAATAAAAAAAAGTATTTGGCTTTACATTCTTTCCCACCAAGAAATTAGGAGTATTCACAACAACCCTAGTGTAGTTCAACAAACACCCTAGTATATGTATAGTGTTACTGAGAAAAGAATTCCTTCAATAAATTTAATGCTGATAAGTTAAAGTAATCAAGCTAAACTAAGCATGTATTCAGGTATGTATATTTGAGGTGTTATATTGGATTTGATACTTGGTGAATGTTTTCTTTCAAAAATGAGCAGGAGGGTGGAAAAGAAATGTGATATTTTTTATGTTCCATTCTTTGGCACTGTTGGAAACCTTGTTTTTTTCTTTTCCCATTGAATTAAAAACATAATCTACTAGAGCAGAAACTCTAGAAAAAGTAGAAAATTAAAATGGAGTATGCCATTTAAGCTAAAAGAAGATGTTGCTCAACAAATGAAAGTCATTTTCAGTATATCTAAACATAGACTTAGTCTCACCTTTAGACATATGATTCTTCTTACTAACAGTGATCCAAATTACTCCTTTCGATTGTGCTTTTGGGATATGAATAAAAATGGAGGAAATGATTATGTTAATTCTAGTCAGGCAATTCTTTAGACAATTTGTACTCTTCCAGAATAGAGCTGTAATATTGTTGGTAAAATGAAGCTAACAGATCATCAGCAATTAAAAAAGACAGTGTGGTTGATGAAAGTTCCAAAGCCTCCAGGTGTAATATAACACTCTAATTTGGTAAAAAGCATCCCAATAATAACAGTACACTTACAATGCACCATTCATTTAAAAAGGGGAAAAGAAAAATGTGGAATATTCAGGGTTAATATAAAAAGAGAAATATAGTTTCTCTTTCAGAAGTCTATTGCTAATAAGTTTCTTTTGCTTTACATTATAGGTCCCTAGTACTTGTCAAAATTAATAGATTAATATTTTAAAACGAAACATGATTTTGCATATAGATTCTTTATTTCACATAAAAGTACATCTGGGTACAGTTTCAAATGTATAAAAGCAATCAGAATTTCAAAGGAAGATACCTGCTACCCAAAGAGAATTAATGAGAGTCAGGGTTCCTTTTCAAATGTGTCTTGGCAAGTATCCTATATTGTTCATCTTCAGTGAAGAATGATTTCATGCACTGTTATGAACACATTTACAGAGTGGTTCACATCTACAAAACCTGAATTGTTGCAAAGGAATGAGGCTATTTCCTTCTTTCTCTTCTTCCTGCCTTTTATCACTTTAACAGAACTGGACTTCACAATGCAAACTTCAAAATAGATGCGGCTCAGAGGTTTACATTCTCTCTTCATTACAGGATGGTGATATGATTTCTTTACAGGTTCAAATGATTTTAGAAAGGAAAGTTATAAATAACAAAATTCCAAGGAAGAAAAAAATATAACCTAGTCTTTGAAAAATAAAATAAATTAGCATAAAACAAAACCTGAAGTAAATTCTTCCTTTGGAGACAGACAAAGAACTCTTTTTCATGCTTATTCTTAACTTGCACTATGCTAACATGCAAGATGATGGTGAGTGGGTGGGTTAATGCACAGCACTGTTTTTTGATGAAGTGTGCCACACATAGAGTCACAAACAACTCTCCAGTACTTGAAATTCACATTTATAAAGGGCACAGGACAAGTAATGCAGCTCTGAGATGAATTAAAACCTAACCCACTGCGTATACAGTGGACGGAGTCACCCTTATACTCAGCTAGCTGTGAGTCCAAAAAATCCAAGAGTATACATGCTCTTTCGGTTTGTTTGTAATAGGACTGTTTTAATAAACACTGGATAGCAGCCATGCTTAAAGACCAAAATGAAACAAAACAAAACAAATAAATGAAAAAAAAAACAACCTCTCTCCCTTAAAAAAAATAAAAAGGGTACAAAAGGTAGACCTATTAGTTATTGCTTGTAGGAGGTATTAGATCAATATAAATATCAGCATTTAACATTTACTGCAGTGAATGTAGTTTTTTCATTGTGAAATTTGTACATGTGCAAACTGGGAGGAAGGGAGTACAGGGAAACTTATGGATACTAAATAAAATATTCTCATTTTAGCTAACTGGCCTACTGCCATCTCGCCATTTTCTCAATTTTCAGCTTTCCTGAACTTGTTATCATTCCTAAAGGTTTATTCCTTCTTCCTCCTATTACCACAAAAACACATAGTCCTTTCAGGTTTTTTGGGTAGAAATAGCAACAGTGTTTGCAATGTTACCACACTAAATCTGCTCTTCATCTTGCTCTCATTCAATATTACCCCTATCCCTGCAAAAAGAAAATTAAAAATAAAAGGCTGCCACATTTCTAGCTTCTCCATAAACAGTCTACTGGTTCAATGAGCAGAAATTATCCTGGGACAAAATCCTGCTGAAGCTGGTGCCCTGTGGAAGCTTGCAGAGGGAAAACTGATATGAACAGTTTCTTTTCCTAGCCCTACTTGCACTTCTGAGGTCTAAGATTATATTGATTCTGGTTTCATCCTGCAAAATTTGTTTGCTCTTAATTTTAAAGGAGATGCCCTTATTCAACATTTATAACCATAGAATAATTGTCTTGTCTTTAGTGATAATTACTAATTTTGGTTTACTGGTGAACAGGACACCTTAAAACAAGTGATTAGATTTAGAAACATAATTAAAAATTAATTAACATACATATTGCCCTTAAGGCCCAATATTGTCATGCTCTCTCAATCTTGCTTATTTTGTTCTGATTTAGGTTTTGCACAAAATTCCTGACAAATTACAACAGTTTAGATCAAACTGATCACATTTTTAAATGTGAAAGGTAACTAGAAGGTAACTGATTGGTGTCTGCTGAAGCCTCAGTTATTAAACTCAAATTAGAGTGCATTCCAATGGAACAATGAACAATGGTTGCTTTTCAATAAAGGAATCTTCGAAGTCTTTTTAAACTCTGCATCCCCCATATAGGTTCATTTTTTAGTAATATTTTTGCACTGTTATTTATAGTAACACTGCAGTAATGACACATCACAGTCCAATCTGTTTCTCTCTGAAAACACCCAAAATAAAAGCCTTAAAATGTGTATGCTGGCCTGTGCAATTACTGCACTGTACCATCAGCCTGGAAAAAAATCACAAAATAATGACCTGTTAATTCAGGTCTAGATCACATAAAAAGGAAAATCTCAGGGAAAAGAAGACAATCTGTTAACATCCAGCTGAGAAAAAGAATAGCTATAAAAGGTGGCACCAGCTCAGTTGTTTATTTATTCATAGATGCTAACCAAATAAGCTAGAACTGTCACAGCAGGTTTTCCTTACACACTTACCATATACTTTTTAGTAAGTTTCCTATAAGATAAAAATAAATCAGAATCATATTAGCTTGCTTGTAGAGTAAGAAAGTTAACAGCAAAGAGACTATATCTAGATCCTTGTGTTGACTCTAAGAGATCTTATTTTAGGATTGTGGCCAAATGTCCAACATAACTATTTTAGAAACAGGTCCACAATAAAACTCTGAGCCCAAAGAGCTGCAGCCTTTGAGAAAGTTAAAATGAAGTTATTGATCTAAAGTAAATTAAATTCTGTAGCAAAGTGTTCAGTGCAAGACTGACCCAGTAGAGACAATATTCTTTATATTTTCAGAAAGTAGTCTGTAGTGAATAATGAGCTAATACTTTCTGTTTCAAAGTTATGTGAACATAAAGATACAAGTCTTAATCATTTGGAAGCTGATATATATATTTTTTTAACTAGACAAGTGCAGCCTTTAAATGCTCTTTTTATATTTTTCTTGGGGGGGAGGGAGAAGGTGGAAATTATGAAAATTTGCAGCTTGCTAATTATTTATACATTCTGCACACTCTGGAAGAGATTCCCTGGTTATTTTGATATGTGCTGAACCATCATACGGATTTTTGAAAGGGATAAATGGAAAGTAATCTCTGTTTCTGGGAAAACCCATTCTTTCAACCGAATGTTTACACAGTATGCATCTAATGATAACTTTTATTGCTAGAACATGGAGATACTTTGTAAGAGCTTTTTTTTTTTTTTTCCCTGAGGTATATTAGATTGCACAAAGTGGCATTTAATTCATACTTAATTCATATTCAAAGCAAAATAGATGCCCATAGCATAGCTTCCTTGTAAGACAGCACTCTGTCATCTTCTATGCATTTATATGATTGCTAAGACATGGAATCTCCAAGATCTGTGAATTTGGGGTATCGCAACATTCCCCCCACACACACACCCCTTTTTTTTTCTTTTCTTTTTTTTTTTTTCTTTTTTTTCTCTTTTTTTTTTTTTTTCTCACATTTTTCATAATGAATCAGACACCATCAGCAACTGGCATAATGTATTTGGTTTATGTGGCAAGGTTTTGGTAGCTAAGGGGCTGCAGAGATGGTCTCTGTGAGCCAGAGCTGAAACAGGGAAAGACACTAGGTGGGCCTCTGCTACAGCAGGGTTAAGAAAGAGAAAAACAACAAAAAAAAATCTTTGCAACAGCAGCTAGGAGAGAGGAGTGAGAAAATGTAAGTAGAAACAAGCCTAAAGGCTACACCAAGGCTGCAGAAGAAGGTACTTCACTAGGTACTCCAGGCACCAGAGCAAAAGTTCACCTGCAGCCTGTGGAGAGGTCCCTGGTGGAGCAGGCTGTACCCCTGCAGCCTGTGGGTGCCACATGAAGCAGATCTCCATGCTGCAGCCCATGGAGGAGCCCCCGGTGGAGCAGGTGGATGTGGCCTGAAGGAGGCTGTGGCCCATGGAGAGCCCCTGCAGGAGCAGGCCCCAGGCCGGAGCTGCAGCCCATGGAGAGGAGCCCACACAGGAGCAGGGGCTCTGGGGGGAGCTGCCACCCATGGGGGACCTGTGCTGGAGCAGTTTGCTCCTGATGGATGGACCCCATGGTATGGAGGGAGCCATGTGGGAGCAGCTCTTGAAGAGCTGCTGCCTGTGGGCAGCTCCCGCAGGCTCAGTTTAGGAAAGATGGCATCCCGTGGGTGCGACCCCACGTGGAGAAGCGTCAGAGAGTGACTGTGAAGGAGCGGTGGAGACAAAGCATCAGGGACTGACCACAGCTCCCATTCCCTGTTCCCCTGCACTCCTTGGGGGGAGCAGAACTGGATAGGATGGAGAGGAAGGGGTTTTTAGTTTAATTTTTAGTTTTTCACCGTTTTAGTCTGTTAGCAAAAAAAATCTCCCTATGCTGAGTTTGTTTTGCCCATGATGGTAATTGGTGAGTGTCTCCCTGTCCTTATTGCAACCCTGGAGCCCTTTTTCATCGTATTTTGTCACTCTTTTCCTTTGAGCAGTGGGATTGAGAGAGTAACTGTGGTGGTTTTTAGCTGCCCATTGGAGAAACCTCAACACAGAGGGAAAGACTGTTTCAAATGCCATGGTCAGCCTGCCCTGAACTTTGCTGTTGTGACATAACGTATAGACAGGTATGTACTTGGGAGTTTGATATAACAAACATTTACCCTGTTACCTGCAAATGCAGATCCCACCATATAGTTTAAATATCCTGCTTGCAAATAAGCAGAGAACAAACTAGCCTTGAATCTCAAGTTCATGTGAGAATTCACCATGGAATGTAGCACACAAAGTCACATCAAAAGTGCAAAATGCTGTTTTCAATTGTATTTCCCATGACACTTTTACAATTCCCAGACAAATGAAAATATTATGATTTTGTATGTCTTTGGTTTTTTTTTTTTGTTGTTGTTGTTTTGTTTTGTTTTGTTTGTTTGTTTTGTTTGTTTGTTTGTTTTTGTTTTCACGTAGCAGCCTTAGAACGGTAGAACTAGTTTTCTGAAAAACTGAAAAATGTGACCGTTCATTATAAAAGAAAGAAGCTGCAAGAAACAGAATATTTCCAGAACTCAAGGCGGCTACAGGGAAAAAAAGTAAAACACAAGTACTTCCCATTATCTCCTGTCTATACAGGCTACATATTGGATCAATTTTATCTCCATATGTTCTCAGAATATTTTTCTCGTTTACACATAGATTACTTTAATTTTCTTTATCTACTGCTTAAAGACGGTTCACCTACAAATCCTTTAGAATTCAACAGCTTAACCTCATATATAAAGAGAGGTGCTTATGTCATTCAAAACTGATAAGAGACACATTTTACTCAGCTCTTCTGTTTTAATAGTCAAAGATAAATTAGTAAGTAACAGATTTAAGGAGTCACTGTCCAAAAGCTCTTGTAATTCAATGGTAAACTGGGATTGCTGCAAAGAATTCTAGATTCACTTATTTGGATATCTGAGAGTGTATTACGTCAGAGCCTGTTACTAATATATTTGCAAACATTAGTTTGAATACTTCATGAATTATTTAGCATTTTTATTCAGAAATTGCTGAACACTGAAAAGCTTTCTCTCTATAAGGAGAAAAGAATATGTTAACATTTGTCTTATTTAATCAGATCAACATTATTAACCAACTATTTAACAAGTATTTCATGAAGTTAAATAGAAGAGAACACCAAACAAAACATATACATAAAGAGAAAGATAGTCATTTAAAAGTACATTGATGAATAATCTGTTAAGTAACCAGAGTCTTCTATAAATACTTATTATCATTTTAGTATCTTTGTTACAGCTTTTTCTTGCAAATATGATCTTTTCTGAATGCTTTATCCAAAACCTGCTTATTTTTTACTTGAAACGTATGATTTTGGCATACATTCAGAATCAGATTGCATATTTTTCCTGCATTCTATCCCATGCAGTCAAGATGGTTAAAAGAGGATTAGAGTATAGTTAGAAACAGAATTTAATGAGAACATAGGACAGGCTGCAGTGAGGAAATGCAGGGCTTAGACAGACAAGTATACTGATCAATAGTCTGCTTGTATTTGACTGGTCCTTTCACCCACTTTTCTCTCACTTGTTCCTCCCCAGTCCACTTGATTCCTTCTTTTCCCCATCTTTTGGAAACTTCACATAATGAGTCCCAGAAACACTGCATGAAGAGACTTGCATATCCCCACAGTCTCCTTAAAACATGACATAAGAAATTTTATGCAATCTCAAATGCTCTTCTCCCTACATGAGATAAAAAGTCCTATGCCACTTCAGACAATAACCCCTTTGACAAAGGTATCTAAAGTACTGCCTAGATTTTAGTAAACTTAGTAAACTGTGATCAAAGGTTCAAAGTCGGACTGACTGACAGCTAGCTGGTTACTAATAGTGTTCCTCAGGGGATGGTAACAGGGCCAGTAATTGTTAACATATTCAGTAATGATCTAGAACATGAGAAGGAATTCAGCAACTTTGCATATACATGACACCAGGGAGAGCTGTTGATTTACCAGAGAGAAGGGCTGTTATCCAGATGGCCCTTGACAAGATTAAGGAATGACTAAGGAAAGAACCTTACAGGGTTCAACAAGGGCACTGAAGAGGACTTGTGTATCTCCATCTTTGGAGATTTGTGAAACTTGACTGGACAAAGCTTTGAGCAGCCTAATATAATATTGAAGCTGGCCTTATTTTGAAATGTATGTTGGACTGGATGATCTCCAGAGATTCATTCTTAAAAATAATAATAAAAAAGTTTCTACTGTACCTTACACCTCAAGGCTACATAAATATACCTTATGATGATGGTGGGACATCTTGTACATCTGAAAAGAGATGCTCACTTTATATCTGCAGGGAAATACTTTGTAGGCCCAAAGCAGGCATTAGTCATGCTCTGCAGCTCAAATACACAGGAGAGAATTCAAAGGAGATATCATATAATTTACAGTCTTTATTTCTTTGAGAACATAAGAATACTCTAGAATTGAAGAGCTGTTCATGACCAAGAGGTCATCAAGTAGCAGAAGGTTTGGTCTCAGGAATATGTTTTTCATTTGATGCTACAGAGTCAGCTTGGTCTGAAACGAGGAAAAAGAATTAACATAAACAAGATAAGAGTGTCTTTGGCTATACCCACTAGACAGTAATATGAGCAAGACAGACAGATAATAAAAACAAAAACAAAACAAGATGATAAAAAAAACTATCTTGTGATAAATGGATAATTTTAGCAACTTGCTAGAAGCGTTTACAATTGAACATATCATGACCATGTCTGTTGCCAGTTATACTTATTAATGTTTTGTATCATGTTTTATTTTTCAACAAAGACACAGTTATATCACTCTCATAACAGTAATATATAATAAATTAATTATTTTTATTTTTCATTAATTCTTTTGGCACTGATTATGCATGTGCCCTTTTTGTCTGGACGCACTTATTCCTAAAAGGTGTCTGTAAAGACTTTATGGAAAAGAACCATGTCAATAAATACTAAGACAAAAAAAAAAAAAAGTTAATAGAAAATAAAATAACCTCAAAATAGAATTAGAATTATGGGGGGTTATTTTACTTTTTTTATTTTACTTTTAAAGATTCATCTATCTGGCAGTGATTTTGTTACGCATGAATTGACTTGGATTTATGATCTTTCCAAACTGACTTTGGAAAACTCGTCTAATATAACTAGCCCTGAAAAATCTCTTGGTTTATCTGTGCAGCAAAACATGGTTGGCATGAGAATTACAGAACATGTTTATTATATGTACTTTTTTCCTTCTTTCTGGTACTCTTACATCCTTTTGACTTTGGAAGACCATGCCATACTCTCTTTTGGCATCAGCTACAGACACTCACAGCATCTGGGAATTCAGCAAAGGTTGCTAAAAACTGATGGAAGGACTGAAGGAAGGACAAAGTCTGTCAACAAACCTGCCCCTTCCTCCCTTCTGAAGGACTAAATATTTTTTCACTACAGAAATATGGATTGGTTTTAAAAGATGACACTACTTATCTCCATAGTAGGAATGGTATTCTCAAGGAGAGATGTATCAGAGTTCTTATGTCCTTGTTTATTCTGTGAAGGACAATGTTTCTCATACTATAAAATATCATTCTTGAAGGATATACAGAGCTGTGGCACAGCGTGAATGACTGAATGAGTTGTTGTGATCCTCCTGTGCTTTAAAGATGCTCACAAAAGAACATCTGGTTTAGAAATCTTTGATGACTTTTTTTTTTATTATTATTATGACATTCAGTTTATTGATATTAAAGCTTTACTTGAGTATTTGATTTGATAAATCAGATTAAAAATATTAATTGCAAAAATGTGTCTTATACTCAAGATGGAATTTCTGATCAAAATCAAAACACATGTAAATCTTAGTGAAAACAGCCAGTAAGATGATGGATGTGTAAGATATAGATCTGGACTTCTGCTGATGTTGGTATAAGACACTGCAGTAAGTAGCTGAAAGGTTTCTAAGCTAAATCCTTGCTCTGTCTGCTTTAGTTTGGGAACTTCAAACTTGCTTCATAACGTCTTTCATAAGTATAATACCAATATTTAGACTGGGCCTCCTTTAGTCTTGTTTGCTGTTAAATTTCTATCTTTTTAATTTTTTTTTCTTTTGAGTAAAAAGAAAAACAAAAAATAAACAAACAAAATCCCAACAAAACAAAACAAACCACCCACCACTAATTGATTGAAGCAGAAATTGAAACTGTTGCATCTCCAAGACATATCCTGTCTAGCTTTTCTGGCTACTCCAAATGTAATTTTATCAGTCTTGCTTTGTGCCTTTCCCATAATTTGTGTAAACAATCAAATATTCTCTAGAATAAGAGATATTGACCCTATATATGAAGCTCATATATATTACAAACCCCAGGTTTTAATTTTTGTTCTCATAAATTTTATTTTAACTATGATAACACAGTTCTGGTAAGGATTTAGAGAAGCTTAGTTTCAAATTCCTGATTCATTGAATGACGTTTCCAGTTGGGTTGCTTGGTGACTGGGCAACTAGATCTTTGCAGAAAAACAGAAACAAACAAACAAACAAACAAAAAAGCAAAAAGGTTTATTTTTGCCTTGCAGTGAAGAGAATAAACTTCATAACCTTTGAAAGCTTTAGAGGGAAATAAAACCAATTCTAATCAGGAAGTTGAAAAAAAAAATATATATATATATAAAATTTAGACTTTGTTGAGTTAAGTGAGGGAGATAGGAGAAACAGGTAAGCCCAATATATGATTATAAAATGAAATAAAATAAAAACCAGTATAAATTGCAGTGTACTGAGACAAATCTTTACAAAAAGATAGTGTTCCAATAATTGCACTAGACAAACAAACAAAAATCTCCAACTGCAGCTATGCTTTAAGTATTAAGTATGATTTACCAACATTTTTTCTAGTTGTACATCAGTATGACTACATGCAATTCTAGTTGTACATGTACACGTACATCTATTCTAGTTGTACATCAGTGCATATTTATCACCACTTTTGTAAGACCAATTCAGCAATAAAGTGCTAATGCAACCTCGGTTAATTTGGAGTGATTTTGGGGTATTATCTCAACTATCACTGAGTGATAGAGTGTTACATTGTATTCAGAGAGAGAGAGTGTTTAAGATTGACAATATTGCCAGCATTTTCTATGAGAAATGACATGCTGATATTGTGCAGGGAAGAGTGCATATTAGCAAAGCATTTGCAATTTCAAGTCCTGTAAAAAAGGAACAACTTAGTATGCATAGTTTAGTAAGAGGAGTGAAAAAATGTGATGAGTATTATATTAAAAATAAGAAAGAAAATACAAGATTTTCAGTTCAAAAATATGGTAATGCACTGAGACCCTTTATCAGAGAGAGTGTAGTAATGAGACAAGGGGTAAATTAAGAAAGGGTAGATTTAGATTAGATAAAAGGAAGAAATTCTTCATCATGAGGGTTGTGAGACACTAGAACAGGTTGCCTGGAGAAGCTGTGGATGCTTCATCCCTGGAAGTGTTCAAGACCAGGCTGGATGGGGCTTTGAACAGCTTGGTCTAGCGGTACCTGCCCATGGTGGGGAGGTTGGATGGTCTTTAAGGTCCCTTCCAACTGAATCATTCCATGATTCTATAATGTTTTGTGAAACAAAAACTCAAAAGTAATCTTGCCTTTACTGTATATGACCACAGATGAATGCACAGGAAAGTTGGAGAGAAAAGAGAATACAAAATTTCTTGGATCATGAGGATTCGGAATAATTTCTGGTAGCATCAGTACAGCATTACTCTGCTGTATGAGCATAATTAAAGAAAGAACTGGAAAACAGTCTCCTTAGTACTGCTCTCCTAGTTCAGTGGATCTGAGTCAACAGAAAAGTTGGGGTATCTTATTAAAGAATGTAGAGCAGACACTTCCAAAATCATCCTGTAGAATTGAGGAATGTTCTTGGCATGTCCCTCTGTAGCATGCAAATCTTTATATAGCCTAATAGCAATGACAAAAACATTTAGTTTAAGTCTTTAAGGCTATTTATAACTCAGGAAATCACACAGGCAAACATGTCCTAAGTAACAACCCAAGGGATGAGGAAAAATTGGTAATTTAGTAGACCTGGTCTTTAACTAAATGTCAAATAAAATTATATGACAACCCCAGGGAATATTTTAAAGTGGCTGCTTAAGACAAAAAACTGCTTGTCTGAAGTATACCTTTTAGTAGTTCACCGTGTATTTTAGTCTTATTATTTGTGTTTCGACAGAGCTGAGAAGCTACACTGAATTTCTGCTAGATGCTGTTTTACCACAGATTGATAATAATGGTTGCAATAAAGAAACCTTTGAGGAAGGGAGTTCTGAGTGACAAATACCCTGCAAAGCTAACTACCGTGGAGTTTTGACTTACATATTCTGTTCATAATATATCATTTTATTCTATATATTTCTAAGATGGAAATTTCCTTTAGAGTTTCTTTGAGAAGAAGTTTTTTATTTGAAGTCTGTCCATGCTTGGGAGTTATGGGCAGATTTTCAGCTACTACAGATAGGCATAGCTCCACTGAAATCAGTTTATTTTAGCCTATAAGTCCATAGTTGTTCTGTAGCAGTTATGTAGTGGTAGAAAAGTGATAAGAAGATCACATTAATTCATTTTAGTTGGCACACTTCATGCATTCAAGTAATATATGATTTTAATGGATAAGAACTGCATACACAACAGGACTTAGGTGTCACACTGCTAAGTATTATAGCACTTTTTAAGCATCACTACAAAGTGTGTAGAGTAGCTATCCAAATATACATAAAACACATACAAAACAATAGCATGCTGAATAGGGAGCTGCCTATCCTTTCCAACAGGAAATTTTGAAAAAAAACATGCCTAACTCAAACAGAGCTTCTTAACAAATCCAGGAAATTAATCTGAAGTGAAGGACTTTGCTACACTGGCAATTCACAGTAGTTTATTGTCTTCTGGATTTAAGCACCAGTTTTAGGCTTTTAAACAGCCTTGCACAAGTAGTAATAATGATGGTGCCCACTTATATCCCAAAGCTCAGTTGTTTTTATCAGGAATATTTTACTTCATGCTTTTTCCCCCTTTGCTTAACATGAAATACCGGAGGTGTATTAGCTGATCTTTGTTACATCTTTTTGATATATCAAAGAAGCTGGTCTTTGTGTTCTAGGCCAATGCTCTGGTCAAACAAGGAACTTATAACTCATTTCAATTTAAAAACAACCAAACCAAACCAAACCAAATGAAGCCAAACCAAGCCAAGCCAAGCCTAGCCAAGCCAAACCAAACCAAACCAATACAATAATTAAATCTCTGTTATTGAATATCAGAGAATGTTTTGAAGACCAGACAGCCTGGATCTATTTCTCACAGGGACAGTAAACACTATAGGAAGTTATATAAAGGCAAGGAACATGAAAATATTTATAGAATTCAGACACGTGTAATTATTAAACTCTTTTTGATAATTATTTCTGTTTTATTAGTAAAGCTGAATTGTCAGGTCTTGTCTTAACATAACAAAGTGTACTCCACAGTAATCTAGGGATGGAAATATATCTGCTTTCTTCCCTTGTTCCTACGAGGAATACTTCCGTGGAATACCAGTTATGCTTTTAGTACATTGTCCAGTACTGCTTGGTGTGTAGCAAATCCAATGATACACAAACTCCCAACATGGAAGGAGGCAATGATCCTTTAGGATCTTTAATAGAATAATGCCTTCACAGGGGATGCCCTCAGTCATCATTTTGTAGTCATTGCATAACTGGCTTGTATGTCCATTCCATAAAAAACTATGTAGCAAAAATACAATATCAAGGCTAATGACACAACAAAAATGGAAAACTGGAGACCGTACAGAACTTTACCATGAGGTAATCTGTCTTCTCTATCATTGAAACTGTGAAATAATTGAGGAAGATAAGCAAATTAATAATTATTTAAATAGCCATTAGAACATGGGGATACTAGAGAGACCTTTCCTTTACATGGTAATAGGACAAAGAAGATGCAAATTTGTCACTACATTATTGATCCTTTTCTGTTTGGTTGCAGAGAGTATATTACTGTCCAGGTGGTACTGGACACTAATTTCTTAATTTAGTTTGTTTATGGGACAGACAGCCTATGAACAATATCATTTGGAAACTGCCCAGAGCCATCACCTCTTTTTTTTTTTTTTTTCTTATTGTGCCTTAGATTTGATTAATTTCTCCAATCCCTTCTGTTTTTATTCATGAAAGTGTATTAAAATCAGAATGGGAAGCACTATCTAATGTTAGAGCTGCATGATTTTCTCATAAAAAGATCTTTTCAGCAGTAATTTTTCAGCCAACTTTAATAATTTAAATGAATTTTTGCCTGTTGATTGATCCCAATTAGCATGAAATTTGATATGGCTATTAACTTTTATAAGCAAGGACTCAGGTTTACAAACTGGTAAACAGCCTGTAAATAAATATGAAGATTTAAGCTTTTCAGTCTAAGAAAATCCAGTTCTTACTGAGTTTGGTCATGCCTCTCAGAATTATATGCCTCTTATAATTACAAGAAAAGCAATCATTTTGCAGTCCTAGGCTAAAGGGATGAATCAGTCTTTGTGGCAACGGCTGACATCTCTGAGCAACAGATCACTAGAGCTGGCCACAGAGTACTCTCCTGTTAGTCTCAACACAAAAAAAGTCATTGTTTCAGTGCAAGACAATAAAGTTTTGAGGGTATGTGGTCAGTTCATTGTTACTTGGCTGACTAAGGCAGTAAGACTGGGGCAAACATTAGGCATGGAACAAGCCTGGTCATCTGATTTATTCCTCTGTTTCTGTCTTCAGTATCCCATAACTGCTAGCATATATGCCATGAGCAGATGTAGCCAAAGGCCATGCAAATCTCCAAGTTCTGCCAAAGGACAAAGTGATAATGTCACATAACACTAGTTTTGTTTCTTTCCTTTTTAATTTTAAAAGTGCAGGAAATAACATGGAATTTATTAACAGAGCCACATGTTCTGCTTTAAAAATTGTTGCTGTAGCTGCAAGGCAAGCATTTTAAGTCATAGAACTACAGACTACCTGGTAACTTTAGTTCCAAATTATATTGCATATGCATATGAACTTTGATTCAATGACCACTTTGTGCATCTTCCTTGGGAGCTCACGCTTTATTCAGAGGTGTTAGTGGACCTGCTGGGGATGTAAATCTAGGGTGCTTTTCATATGACCAACCTTTTTACTGCTGAGGTTGGGAGCTGAATGAAACAAGAAAAAAAAAAAGAATAGAACTTACATATTTGGATTCTGCCCTGTACAACTGAATTTCATCTCTTCTGCAAAGTTCCACATTTGTGCCATAGTAGAAGTAGTTACACGCTGCTCTGCCTTTTCTGACTTCTGTTTGTCTGAGTAGTTCTGGCCATTCTCAGCTACAACTGAAGTCAATGGGAATATTTTCATGAATGTGCTAAGTGCTACTTTATGTAATTTGAGAAATCAGTTCCCAGGTCTTAAAGTTTGGAGCGTAAATAAGCAGGTACTTTTACTCATACAGTCTTGCTGGTTTGGCTTGATATCTGTAACGTGGGGATAATACTAACCTGTCACATCACAACACACTTTGTGAAGATAAATTAATGCTTGTGAAGCATCACAGTGCTGAGTGCCAGAGAAAAGCCCATGAGGAAATTAATAATTCTGTCTTCATTGCAGCCTTTGAATAGTGTGCAGTAGATAAGGCTTAAGCCCACAAAATGAACAATGAGTGTAAAACAAAATGTTGAATAGCTGTTCTTTTTTAATTGATCACCATCTATTCTGTTCACTCAATGGGATAGGGGTCCTGTGCAGAAAAAATACAGTATGTGATTATGTATTAAAAGACTGTGTCATAAAGCATACTCTCAAGGGAAAAGAGCAAGGCTGCAAAGACTCGAGTTCTCTCATTTTGTACTTGTAAGTGTTTGATTTTGCCACTGTTACATCCATTACATATTTTTTTAATATATAATTCTCTCCCTTGTTGTCATTTACTCCTCCTGACTTGCACATGCTCACTTGGACTCCGTAATGTCCCAATAGGTGTAAAATGTTTTTCCACAAAGGCTTTTTCCTGCAGATGTTTTCCCTATTCAACTTCTATCTTTCCCTATTCAACTTCTTCCCTATTTTTTCACTTCTTCTCCCCTCAAGTCTCCTTCATTCTTTTGTGCTATTTATGCCAATAATCTCTCTGAAATGGGACGTGTCTTGGCTTCTTTAGAAGCTCAAATAATTGCTGTGCTTTTTAAGACTCGATAACTGTGTGCTTTTAGCAGTCTAAATCTGAAGATGATACTCATGCCTTATTGTAATATTCTTTTTTGTGAGAGAGAATCAGAAGTCAAGATCAATCAGCTACTTTCCATAATTTAAAACCTTTCAAGCTTGTTCATTGCTTAGTTGTATTGTTTCTATTTTATTTTTTTTTATCTTCCAGAGCAGTATCCTATTTTAAATTCCTTTTGTTGATAGATATTTGATAGACAGTGAACCTCAGGATGAAGTCCCTTTGTCCAGTAACACCAATTATATGTTTATTATCTTTTATTAAATGATCTGAACTAGGATGCAAGTCTACGTTGAGTTGGCATAAAGAACCACAGGACAGGTTTTGTTAATTATTTCAACATATATTAGTTCATATACCTGTAAGACTGGAAAGGGAACAGGGTGAAATCCAGAAGTTTTTTTTTTGTTTGTTTTTATGTTTGTTTTTGTTGTGTTTTTAATAAAACACTACAGAAAAATTAAAATGTTTAGATCTTACCTAGCACAGCTCTCAGTGGAAGTAAGTAAAGTCTGATCAAAAATGCTCCTTTTCTTCCCCTCCCCTCCCTCATGTGTTATTTTACACCTGCAGTATCTTGCAGACCTCAGAACAAACTATCTACTTTTGATAGGAGTGATAAATGTTGTGACTTGTCTCATCCAGCAACCAAAATTTGGCAATTACCAATTTCATCTACTGCAGAGTAAGACACAAGAAGTTTTTCTGGTTTAACTGTGAGTTTGCTTTGAAGTTCATCAGTTGGATACCGACCATTTGTTGAGTTCTCAGTTTTGGGAAGAGTGAAGTCATGTATAAATTTCAGCCATGAGCCAAGGCTTCTTTTCTGCGGTCATTTGAAATTATAATAAATGTTGCCAATGAATAAGCTGTGATGCAAATTAGTTTACAAATTTGATCTTCACATATCAGGAAGCTTTGTAGTTTGAATGTATAAAAAGCACTGCTTTCTTCATGATGAAATGACTCTCAGGTGAGTTGTAAAAATAGGACACCAATTGGTAGAGATTTGCTGTAAAGGTCATTTATGTATCTGTTCCCCAAATGGTAGTAAATGTCACTTTTCAAGAAGATGCAGCATATTCAGAGAGTATGAATCTCTTGTTGTGGGATGTTGCTGTGGCTTGGATGTATTTTAATAATTTCAACTGTTTATCCTTAAGCTTTAAAGACATCCTAATGAAATTTTACATGCTCAATCCCCAGTGGGATTGAGTGCACACTCAGCAACTTTGATGATGACACCAAGCTGTGTGGTGCAGTCAACACACTGGAGGGAAGGGATGCTATCCAGAGGGCCTGGACAGGCCTGAGAGCTGGGTCTGTGTGAACATCATGATCCTCAACAAGGCCAAGTGCAAGATTCTTGGGAAAAAACGAAGTATGGGCTAGGTGGAGAATGGATTGAGAACATCCCTTGCGAGAAGGACCTGGGTGTGTTGATTGATAAGAAGCTCAACATGAGCCAACAATGTGTACCTGCAGCCCAGAAAGCCCACCATATCCTGGGCTTCATCAGGAGCAATGTGGCCAGCAGGTTGAGGGAGGGAATTCTCCCCCTCTGCTCTGCTCTTGTGAGACCCCACCTGCAGTGCTGTGTTCAGCTCTGGGTACCTCAGCACAAGAAGGACATGGAAGTGTTAGAATGAGTCCAGAGGAGGGCCATAAATATGATCAATGGCCTGGAACACCTCTCCTATGAAGACAGACTGAGGGAGTTGGGGTTGTTCAGCCTGGAGAAGAGAAGGCTCCAGGGATACCTTATAACAGCCTTCCAGTACCTAAAGGGGGCCTACAGAAAAGCTGGGGAGGGACTCTTTGTCAGGGATGGTAGTGATATGACAAGGAGTAATGGTTTTAAACTAAAAGAGGATAGATTTAGATTAAATATTAGGAGGAAATTCTTCACTATAAGGGCAGTGAGGCACTAGCACAGGTTGCCCAGAGAAGCTGGGTCCCATCCCTGGAAATGTTTAAGGCCAGGTTGGATGGGGCTTTGGGCAACCAGATCTAGTGGGAAGTGTTCCTGCCCATGGCAGGAGGGTTGTAACTGGGTGATCTGTAAGGTCCCTTCCAACTCAAACCATCCTGTGATTCTATGATTCCATGCTTTAGGATTATGGCATGTTTCTCTCTTAAAATTAAAATTAAGCACATGGCCTCACATGGTCACACACAGTATCCTCTGCAGCAAGACAGTGTATTTATATGATTCACAAATTGGTATTTGAATTGCTTAAATTTTACTAATTCAAAAACAACCCCAATATTGTTTTCACATTTTTAAGTTTTGCATCCTTCTTGGTAACCCTTAGCAGTTATTAAAAATCTTGAATGTATATAGGCAAATATAAAAGTGTGATTCCAATGGAGTAGAAATTATCAGGTTTGCTTAAGGGGGTAAATGGACTTTTTTATCATAAAAATTACCCTTGCCAGTGTTCAGTTTTCATGCTCTATTTCAAGCCTCTGGACACTCATATTGAAATTAGGATTCTCATTTGAGAGCCAGCAAGGCATACACCATGCATAATAAACTGCATGTAGGCTGCAGACAATCTAGCAGTAAGAAAGCAGGTGCTGAAATTTTTGCTGTTTAAGGACAGAACATGAGGAAAGGTCAGAACAGTAAGATGCCAGTAAATGAATGCATGGGCTTTGATATTGAGTGAACTGGCCGCATTGATCAAAATCAAATATTTCATCCAAAGCACATTAGATATTAAATAATCAGTTTAGTTCTGGAATAGAATCTGCAAACCTTGACCAACAGTACAGGGCCTCCATATTTTTCTTGTAGCTACAGGGGTCTGCTTGTGGAGCTATTTGTAGAACATGGACCGGTTGAGCTAGTAAGTCATTAACAGACAAAAGAGTCATGGTTGGGAAAATGCTTTTTTATAAATGCAGATGTATGTTTGGTCTTCAAGATTCAATTACAAAGAAATTTAATTAAAAAAAAATCTTAAGTATATAAAGTCTGAGTACGGTAATGGAAATTCAGGTTTTAGGTTGCTGAACAGAGATAAGAAAATAGCCATTGTAACTATCAGAGAAAAAGTTATAGATACACAGCAAAATATCGAAAACTCCCATCCATATACATATATTATGATGAAATTTCAAGGTACGATGTTGGTCCTGTGATCAAATGTAATTCTGCAGATTTTTATGTGATATGTTCTCTTTCCAGAACATAAAGAACTGGGAAGAACATAAGACAAAAATTTTTTAAAGTTGAAAGAAAATATGTATTTGTGTTTTAACTTGCCTCATCACTCCAAATGGAATGGCTAAGAAAGAAAACTGGAGAACATCTGGAATACTTGGCATTTTTGAGTACTTGATAAACTATAGGGAAGTGTGTGATCCAAAAGAAAATAATTATTTTCTATCAGTAGAAAGTAATGATGTACTTATTCTGACACCAATGTGATGAAATGGATGCCTAATGTAACCCATTTTGTCTTCAAAGATGGTCACCAAAGCATTTTGAATCATACCATTCACCCATGAAGTAATAGTTTAGGCATCCTAGAAAGCCAAAAAGTGAGAATGATTACTTTTAAGATTTTTTCTTGGTAAACCCTGAAATACAAACTTGGCAAAAGTTGCCTTCTATGTTTTCTGTGGATAGGATGTGAAATAATCACAAATTTGGAAATGTTCTGAATATATGATAGCTAAGTGTAAGACTAGACTAGACTGGAAGACCACCAGCATTTTTAAAAATTGGTCTCAACTTAGACATGTTTGAAATTGTTTGCATATGGTTGATCTTGCCTGAAGGAAAGAGTATGGCCTCCAAGTCTCTTTCAAGACATTGGTCACATTTTACCTGACATTTCTACTATTAAGCAGATTTTATGATATTTCAATTTGTCAATATGATATTTATTCAGATTTAGTAATTTAGTTTGTTGATGCTGAACTAAACATCTGGTGCTCAACTGTTGCTATTATTTCATGTCTTTCTCTGATCTTTTCATAAAATACTCAATTGTCCTTTAGCAATATTTTTCTGTGGCCAAAAATGCTTGAATATCTTAAAGCTAAAGATGATTACAAACTTCATTTCTATGCATGCCTACATAAGGGCAATTTTCATTATTTCCAATAATAGGAGCACTTGGAAGCCAGCCCATCTGTAATACAAAAGAGACACAAACAAAAGGAGAAAACCCTATCACTCTAGGGACTTAGTGTATTTCATTGGATAATCATTTCAAATATAGAGTACATCTTCATTGCATAGTGAATGTCAAGCTCTGAACTCTCAGGTTAACTTAGCTGAGAAGTTTCATTTGTGTCTTTGTATTACCAATACCTTCTGTTAAATATTAGGATCGGTGATGTGGTAAGGTGACAGATTCTGTGATAATGAAAAATTGTGGAAAACAAACATTTATTTTCCCCCAATTTTTTTCCATTTAATTTTCTCTCTTTTGCTTTTTCTCTCTTTTTAACTATGGTTGAATAGAAGAATTTTTTGCTCTGAAGAACTAAATTCAGTCTGAAGAACAAATTTTAGAAAATTTTGAATCCATAAAGGCATACCAAAAAGTCGGCAGGGGACCAGCCCACTTACAAATCTCATTCAGTGTCTACCAAGATCTAAAATTAAGGAGAAAGGGAGAAGACATTGCCGAACTGTGGAGAAAATGTTTGTATATATCTAAGGGTATATCTAAGATATGTGAGACAACAGAAATTTTCCTAAAATAATGTCTAACAGCAACTAGGAGTACAGATTCAATCTTTATGTCTCAGGTCCAATTTAGATTCATTTAATTTAATTAAATTTAAATTTAACTAAATTAATTTAATTTAATTTAATGTGCCTCTCTCAGAGAGGGGTAAGGATCTTCGGTCAGGAGTTGGCAGGGCTGATAGATAGGGCTTTAAACTAGAGTCAAAGGGGGAAGGGGCTAAAACCAGGCACACCGGTGAAGACCTAAGGGATGGTACGCTAGAATCAGAGGGGCTGTGTGCCAGTGAGGTCCTTCGGTCAGATCCACAAGGTGCTGAGTGTAAGGAGACGCACCTGAAGTGCTTCTACACGAATGCACGCAGTATGAGGAATAAAATGGATGAGCTAGAAGTCCTGGTCCAGTCCCGCAACTACGACATCATCGGCATAAGCGAAACCTGGTGGGATGAGTCCTGTGACTGGGGTGTTGCGATAGATGGTTACAGGCTCTTCAGGAGGGACAGGCAGGGTAGGCGAGGTGGTGGGGTGGCGATGTATGTGAAGCAGGGGCTGGACTGTGTGGAACTTCAGGTCGGCAATGGCAAAGTTGAGAGCCTCTGGGTAAGGATCAAGGGATGAACAAATAAAGGGGATGTCGTTGTGGGAGTCTATTACAGACCTCCTGGCCAGGACGATAGCGACGATAAATTATTCTTTACAGAACTAAGAGAGGCCTCGAGATTAACTCCCCTTGTCCTTATGCGGGACTTCAACTTGCCAGACGTTAACTGGGAGTGCCACATGGCTGACACGAGCAAGTCCAGGAGGTTCATGAAGCACCTAGATGATAACTTCTTGGTGCAGGTGCTAACGGAGCCAACTAGGAAAGGTGCCCTCCTAGACCTGTTGCTAGAAAACAGAGAGGGTCTGGTGGGAGATGTGGTGATTGGTGGCCGCCTTGGTCATAGCGACCATGAAGTGGTTGAGTTCAAAATTTACGGTGACAGAAGGAAAAGTGCCACCAAAACCTCATCCCTAGATATGGGGAAAGCGGACTTCAGGCTGCTCAGGGAACTAGTCAGCAAGGTCCCCTGGGAAACTGCTCTTGAAGGCCTCGATGTCCACCAGTGCTGGTCATTCTTTAAGCGATGCCTCCTAGAAGCACAAGATCAGGCAATTCCTAAATATCGCAAGTCAGGCAGGCGGGGCAGGAGGCCGGCGTGGCTGACCAGGAACATTCTAATGGAGATTAGGCAGAAACAGAGAGTGTTTCGCTACTGGAAGGAGGGCCAGGTGTCATGGAAAGAATACAGGGATGCTGTTCGTGTTTGTAGGGAGAAAGTTCGTGTGGCCAAAGCACACCTAGAGTTGAAGCTGGCTGTGTCTGTGAGAGAAAATAAAAAGGGTTTTTTTAGATATGTGAATGGAAAAAGGAGAACTAAAGAATACATAGGGCCGCTCCTTGATAGGGAAGGTCTCCTCACAGACAATGACGTAGGCAAAGCAGAGACGCTTAACGCCTTCTTTGCCTCTGTCTTCAATGCTGATGATGGACTTCGGGACCCAGGGTGCCCTGAGCTGGAGGACTGGGACGGTGGGGATGACAAACTCCCAACCGACCCTGAACGTGTGTGGGATTTGCTACTCCACCTGGATCCCTACAAGTCCGTTGGTCCTGATGGGATTCATTCCCGGGTGCTGAAAGAGCTGGCGGACGTCATCGCGGAACCTCTCTCAATTATTTTTCAATGATCCTGGGAATTTGGAGAGGTCCCGGTAGACTGGAAGCTGGCAAATGTTGTGCCGATTTTCAAGAAGGGTCAGAAAGAAGACCCTAGCAATTACAGGCCTGTCAGTCTCACGTCAGTGCCTGGTAAAATCATGGAGAAGATGGTTCTCGAACTTATTGAGGCACACCTGCGGGACAAAGCAGTCATTGGTCCCAGCCAGCATGGGTTTGTGAAGGGTAGGTCCTGCCTAACTAACCTGATTTCCTTTTATGATAAGATCACCCGTATGGTGGACCAAGGGAAACCAGCTGATGTGATTTTTTTGGACTTCAGCAAGGCTTTTGACACGGTTTCCCATAGGATCCTACTGGACAAAATGTCCACCATACAGCTAAATAAAAACATCATACGATGGGTGAGCAATTGGCTAACGGGCAGGGCCCAAAGGGTTATGGTAAACGGGGCTGCATCAGGCTGGCGGGCGGTCACCAGTGGGGTCCCTCAAGGCTCCATTTTAGGGCCGGTACTTTTCAATATTTTTATAAACGATCTGGATGTAGGAATAGAGGGTATTTTGAGCAAGTTTGCTGATGACACCAAACTTGGAGGAGTTGTGGACTCAAATGAGGGTGGAAAGGCCTTGCAGAGGGATCTGGATAGGTTGGAGAGCTGGGCGATCACCAACCGCATGAAGTTCAATAAGAGCAAGTGCCGGGTCCTGCACCTGGGACGGGGAAACCCTGGCTGCACGTACAGACTGGGCGATGAGACGCTGGAGAGCAGCCTAGAAGAGAGGGATCTGGGGGTCGTGGTAGACAGCAAGTTGAACATGAGCCAGCAGTGTGCCCTGGCAGCCAGGAGGGCCGACCGTGTCCTGGGATGCATCAAGCACGGCATCGCTAGTAGGTCAAGGGAGGTGATTGTCCTGCTCTACTCTGCGCTGGTGCGGCCTCACCTCGAGTACTGTGTGCAGTTCTGGGCACCACAGTATAAAAAGGACATGAAACTGTTGGAGAGTGTCCAGAGGAGGGCTACGAAGATGGTGAAAGGCCTGGAGGGGAAGACGTACGAAGAACGGCTGAGGTCACTGGGCCTGTTCAGCCTGGAGAAGAGGAGGCTGAGGGGAGACCTCATCACAGTCTACAACTTCCTTGTAAGGGGGTGTCGAGAGGCAGGAGACCTTTTCTCCATTAACACCGGTGACAGGACCCGCAGGAACGGGGTTAAGCTGAGGCAGGGGAAATTTAGGCTTGACATCAGGAGGGGGTTCTTCACAGAGAGGGTGGTTGCACACTGGAACAGGCTCCCCAGGGAAGTGGTCACTGCACCGAGCCTGTCTGAATTTAAGAAGAGATTGGACTGTGCACTTAGTCACATGGTCTGAACTTTTGGGTAGACTTGTGCAGTGTCAAGAGTTGGACTTGATGATCCTTAAGGGTCCCTTCCAACTCAGGATATTCTATGATTCTATGAATTCATTCACATAAATATTAGGGCTTATCATTTCCTTGTTAAGAGCATGAGTAAAATCAGAATCAAGTATGTTGGAAGGAGCCCTACTCAAACCAGGTCCAATTAGATAAGCAAGCTCGAGGTCCCGTGTAATCATGGGACAAGTTTGAAATATCAGAAAAGGGTGGGGACTCAATCACCTTCAAGGCATCTGCTCTGATGTCTGAGCACATTTACGATTACAAATTTGTAACTGTAATTTTCCTTGTTGCAACTTGTGTCCTGTCACCTCTTGTCCTGTTGCGGTGCATCTCTAGGAAAATACGGTTCTAGCTTTTCTGTACTCTCCTGTAAGTAACTGAATTGAGATCTTCCTTTAGCCTTCTGTTCTTCATGCTTCTAAATATACCCTGTATATACAGGGTTTAAACCCTGTAATATGATAAACTGGCTGGTGAAATACTTTTCAAAGGATAGATTCATGTACTTATGGGAAAAAAAGTCCCAGTTTTAGCCATTTGGTTGTGATAGAAGGTGGAATCTATACTGCAGGTTATATATCATCCATAGCTTAAACCTGCATTGTGCCGAGCAAGCTTCATATTAGCTTTCTGATTATACAGAGAACTAATACAATTTTCAAATTCAAATTTCTGAAAATTTACCTACAGCTTGTGTAGTATCTAAACTTGTTATATGTTGTTTAACAAATTATAATTCATTGTTGTGTTTTGCAAACCTCATTTCTCACTACCAGACAGTGATAAATCATGAAAAACTTGAAAAATATTTTATATATTATAGTAAAAAGAGACTTAGTTCACCCGAACTTCTTAAGTTGCATTAGTTGAGATTGATGGATCAAAAAAATATATATTCCCTGTTTATCATATTCAAATTACAGCAAGATTGAAATCTATTGTGAAGGTATACATGGATTTTGGTCAGATATTGAGGTAGTGTGTTAGGCAATCAAAATATTCTAGTCTTCATACATAGTCTTCATACATAGTCTTCACACACTACAGAGATGGGAAATTCAAAAATAGATATATTTTTCAAGAAAATTATTTTTGCAGGAATATCTACTTTTCTATAATTAAAATAAATCAAGGATGTCTGTTTGCAGTTTATGTCAACTGCTACATTGTGAAATTGTCTTGATGTGCATTTTATTGAAAACAGATTATGTGAATGTACCTGCTTTTCTGACAATAACTCTGTACCAATCAGAAGTTTCCTAAGACTATACACATTACAGCCTAACTGTATAACAAAGTAAGTGAACTCAAGGACATTTGATAAATTACTCTAATAGTGTGGATGGGAGAAACATAAAAACATTAAAAATCTTATCTGATTTAATTTCCAAGTCCTCTGCATGTGAATTTTAATATTTAACACACTAAAAGGACCAAGAAAAAATGCTGAACATTGTTATACTGAATATGAGAGTGACAATTTTCCTTTGCATAGATGTGCTGGGTCTGTCTGGGATGGAGTTAACTTTCCCTGCAGTAGCCCATACAGTGCTGTGCTCTGCACTTGTAGCTGGAACAGCACTGGTATCACTTCAGTGTTGCGTCTATTGCTGCATAATACTGGCACCGCATCAGGAGCCCAAGCCCCCAAGAGCCAGCAGGCTGGGGGTGGGCAAGTGATGGGGAGGGGACATCACCAGGGCAGCTGACCTAAACTGACCAAAGGAATATTCCATGCCACATGATGCACTCAGCAAAAGGGGAGCTCTCCTCATCGAAGGGCCTGTTCTCCTGAACAACTGTTACACATATTGAGGCCCTGCTTCCCAGGATGTGGCTGAACATCGTGCGTTGATGGGAATTAGAGAGTAATTTATTTTTTTCCTCTCTGTGCTTCTGCACGGCCTTTTTTTTTTTTTTTTTTTTCCCCTTTTAATTAGATCATTGTTATCTCAAACCTTGAGCACTTTGTTCATATTTTCTCCACCTTCCTCTTTGAGGAGGGGGAGTGAGAGAGCAGCCGTAGTGGAACTCGGCTGCCCACCTGAGTAAAAACACCACAATAGGTAAGATCCATATTGCAACGGTCAAGCAGATGTAAAAAAAATGTGTTTTTTTAACAAAATACATATAGTATGGCATTACATATTCTTGTTTATTCTAAGATTAGTGAGATGTCCAACAGTGAGATACCCAACAGTATCTCTATACTTCATTTTTCACATTTTCTGCAGCAGAGTTTTTGTAGGCCAAAACTTCTAGTTAAATTACATCATGAATAAGATTATGACTTCATGAATTATCTCATGTTGTCAGTCCCATCACCCAGCTTTTTTGATAGTTGACTAATATGCTATGATTTTGGGTCTTAAATTCTTAAAGTAAATAACCTTTTTTTTTTTTTTTTTTTTTTTTTTTTTGACATGTCACAGTCTGATAATACCTGGTATATTTTCTTTATATACTAAGAAAACAGGGAGATAGTTCTTTGGAATTGCCTCCTTCCCCAGACCTTTCATGGCATATACTTTGTCTGGAATGGACCCCAAATTTACCAGGGTATAAAAAAACAGAATCAGAAACCCCATATTTGTGAGAAAAATAAAAATAAAATAAAATAAAATAAAATAAAATAAAATAAAATAAAATAAAATAAAATAAAATAAAATAAAATAAAATAAAATAAAATAAAATAAATTTATAGCACAGAAAAATATACAATCATAACAAGGCAAAAAATGTGCACCTTAGTTTTTAGACTTGTTTAGATCAGGTTAGAACGTGGGATGGGGACCAAACCAAAAACCTTTGCCTCGTTTTCTGTCTGCATGTTTGAAGAAGTAGAGAAATGTGGATGGGAGCTATGATGTCAATGGGACAGGTAATGACCTGGATCCATCAGCTAATTATATGGCAGCATGTAATAGTGTTTTGCAATGGTAATTGATATAGCCTTAAATACCACGTATGCATGGTGCTCTGTAAACAAGGTAAGTCTGCCCTTCCAAAGGGTTTGCAATCTAGCAGTTTTTTAACTGAAGTTAATTCAGTGAATATGGCTAAGCATGGTGATGACTGGAACCTAGACAAAGCTTGAAGAATTTATTTTCAAGAATGACAGTTACATTAAAAAAAAAAAAAAGAAAAAAAAAGAAAAAAAAAAAAAAAAGGATTACGTTTAATCTCTGAAAGGGATAAAATTGTTTATATGGGAAACTTAATGCAATAGGATTCTAACTGGCCTGTCTGCTGGGAGCAACTGCAATTCAGATTGATAACAATAAACATAAAACAAGTCCTTCAGATTTGGAGTAGTCCTTCAAAGCAACAAAAGTAATGGGGAGGACAGAAGGAAAGAAGGCCTGTCATATATTGTATATGTCACAAGCAAAATAAATTGCATAAGTAGCATCATCTGGCTTCTTGCTGCCAAAGAGGTAAAACATTCAGCACATGAAGTAGCAGCTGTGGCAGTGCTGAAAGCTGGTGAAACCATTTTGAGAGCTTTAGTAATGGAAGTAAGTAGCAGGTGTGGAGACATCCTTGCTACTGACTTGCTTTCTGGGGTGATTTGATGAATCTACCTGTTACTATTCCTGCCAAAATAAGAAATGCTGTTGTTCTATTTAACTTGCCACCATCTTTGGCAAATAGCTCAATAATTTTTGTTTGGAGTGACAGAATTCAAGAGGTCTGAGGCTGAATTTCAAAACTATTCTTTAAAGAGTAAAGGGTCATTTTACCTTTTCAGTGGTCAGCTGTCTGAGCTCTATTGACAGCAGCAGTATATTCTTGGAGTACTGCATCTTCTTTGTTATCTTGCTTGACAAAGAAACAACATAATTATGATTGTCAGTGAGTAGCCACTGAAATTAGATGAATTCCAGGACTGGAATTAAATAACCAGGTTATTGGTGGGGTCATTTTGAGAACAAAAAAAAAAAAAAAAAAAAAAACCTGGAAGCAATGGGTTAGTTGGCCTTTTTAAGAAAAATACACATCAAGAAGTTTTGAAATATGTGAATAGTATCAGCAAAAGATGCATAATTCCATAATGAAATGCACAGAAAGTGGAGAAGGTAAATTTACCCTCTTTTTGGCAGGATGCCTTGGTTCTTTGCAAATGGCTAAGAGGTTTTTCCTGCCTTTTTCTTTACAGATGGAGAGAGTCCAAAAGAAGCAAAACAATGCTAGTGACTCTACCAAATCAGTGCAGCTGAATTTTGTGAAGAAACATCAACTCTCAGGAAGACTTAAAAAATATATATAATACCAGAGACAGAGCAAGTACTCGAGGTCAGAGTGTGATTTCATTTACACTAGCATCAATCTGGATTACCCCCATTGGTTCCACAGCAGTTGTCTTCAGTAGAAATACTCTGGATTTAGAACCATGCAAGTAAAACAACCACTTAGCATACTGGACACTGTGAAGTGATATGCAGATAAAAGCAGTCAGAGTCAAACTCTGCCCCGGGTTATATCCGTGCAGCTCCTCTGAAGTCACTAAGTGCTTTCTGTGTCTCCTTAATGCTTTGCAATATTTCTTGTCTCTTGTATAATACTTTTCTTTCCCTGACACAGACTCCTGCAGTTCTCTCCAAAAAAAAATGGTGATGAACTAGCTGAGCAGTGACCTTTCATAATGAGAAATACCACAACACTGTCTGCCTCACCATATTTTAACTGTTTCCTTTGCTGTACAGCTGGCAACAAGGGGCTGCTTTTCACCTGCTTCGCAGTTCAGCAATGGTAGCCTACAGCTTTTCAGCTATTCTGACTGGTTTCATATTTGCATCTGAATGAGAATCAGCCTGATACTTGTTTTTCCAAACACATAGGAAAAAAAATGTGCCTTCTATGTTACATGCATAAAAAGTGTGTGAAATTAATGGAGACTGTGCACATAATTGTGAAGAAAGATGAATTCTAAACCTAGTGAAATTGCAGTGGGATGGCATAGTAGGTTACCAAGGCTGTTGAAATGAAATCTATATCTGTATAAATAGAATATATATATAAGAGTAGCTGTCCTATAACTGTCTTTTTCTTTTCTTTTTTTTTTTCTTTTTTTTTTTTTTTGAGAGAGAGAGATAGGTACAGCATCAGAGAAAATCTGATCATCTCCTCTGTGCTACTTTTGTGTTTCTGAAGGGAAGACATTTCCTATAGCTTGCCTAAATACTGAGGACACTAATGAATTGCTTTAGATAAGAGCAATGTGTCCACCCATTTTCAGCTTTTTGTCCTGGCAACTCTGCTTTTCTCTGTAGATAATGCTGCAGCATTATAACTCTAGACCAGCTAAACTGAGTGCTTAAAAGACCATCTATTTTATATGTTCCCCCAGATTTTCTTATCCTTCTTCACATAATAACATAATCAGAGTCTCGGGGAGTTTGACATTGAGACATACCAGATTTTTAAAATATTCAATCTTAAAAATCTTAAATATATATATATATATATTAGAAATCTTTTAATCTTTAAAAATATTCAATCAGATTTACTAAATCAGTAAATGTATATTTTCTCTATATTATCCATCCCACTTTAAAATGAGATTTAGCTGAAGATTCTTACTGTATTCGTGTACTGTGTATGAAAGAGACTGAAAAACTAAATTTATAACTTTATCCTTCTAAAAACATTCACAACATTTCTTTGGCACCTGTTCTTTCACTTCACCAAAGTATACACTTGACTTTTACTCCTCTAACATGAACATCCAAAATATACTTCAAAAACAGAGCCACCCAATCCCTTGCTTTTGGGGTATGTTTGTGGAGGGAATGGCTAGAGGGAAGGAAGGCTGAGGGCAGGGTTGCTGAAGAGGAATGAAGATAAAAACAGTTGCGAGACCAAAGAGCATACAGGGAGACATACAGGAGGCAGGAAGAGAAGTTGGCAGAATTTTGTGATGACAAAGAGAAAATGGAGCTTTGGCATTTGAGATGAAAAGACTCAAAGCACAGGATAGACGTGAGGATCAAAATGTGGACACATACATTAAAAGTGAGGAAAAGGGAAAAAATCAAAAGAAATGAGAAGGGAGAAAGGGGCAAGAGCTGGAACACTGAAGTAACTGAAGCAGATGAAAAGAGGGTGAAGAAATAGTTTAAAAACACAGACTAACAGAAATAAAAAGACAGAGAGGAAGAAAGAACAAGTAGGGACAAAGCAAAACTGGGCAGCAAAGTCCTCTGAAATTGGATGTTTCTAGCAAGATGAGCCATGAAGTAGAAAAGATAGGTTTTATGCTTTATTGTGAATTCAGGTTTGCAATATGTGCTCAGACTACTTCTATAATTTTTCCTCCCATTTGTTCCTGATTTGCCTCAATTACTCTTTTGCTGATGTTAGAATAGTACATACATGCTTTTCCTAGCTACTTTATCTCCACAGATTGTCTCAGATTTGTAATTCAAAGTATTCTTTCCTTCATGGTCTCTCAGAGGCAAACTTTGAAACTGTTTGGACCATTCTCATGCCTGTTACATTGAATTTATTGTGGGGCATGATTGGCATTGATGTGAAAAATCACACTTTCTTCCCAACCTCCTCCTGACTTTTCAAGTTTTGCTTTAGATTTTATTTTATAACTTTATGCTAGGGAAAAACAGAATTTAGTACACATTTGTCAACAAAGTCTTTTCAATAACCAATAAACATGATTAATAATATACATATGCAAAATTTAATAAACAATTAGTGTATACATCTTCTCACCTGATCAAAATATATTTCAGTCAGCAATACTTGTGTAACAAGCTTGAATAACCCACAGAGAAACCAAGAAGGACCTGATAAAACATTGTTATTGGGTAGAAATATACAGGGAACCACCTGTTGCACTGGAGGGGATGCCCAGAAGTACAAAAAAGAACATATCTCATTCCTTCTTTTCTCAGCTGACCATTGGAAAAAAATTTCCACTTCCTCATTCCCCTGCCTTCCCATGCCTTCCCCTATCTTTCCATGCCTTTCCCTTCACCTTCTTCTTCCTACTCTTCTTTTTACTTTTCTTTCTTTTCTCTTTACTTTTAGAGTTGTTGTATGTCATATGGACCCACAAATAATTGTTTTCACACTTAAGTCAGTCTCAACATCTTCTGTGCAGTATTTGAGTCCTTGGTAAACTCATTCAAAGCAGTATGGAATAACAGTTCAGATTTATATGTCTTTCAGTCTGTTTTCTGTATTTTATTTTAGTGGTTGCCTTCACTGCGGAATGTCTTTGATGACTGTTTTTAATTTCATTTAATATTTATTTGTAACTGGATTTTACAATGTTAAGTATAATCTCTTGTTATTACAGAATACATGTATAACCTTGGTATTCTGCTTACAATGCAAAATCAGTAAGTACATAGAATTGTCTGATCTATATAAGATAGATTTCCTTATAAAATCCTAAAGGACAATAACAATAAAAGGGACAATGCAAAAACTTTCATCCCAGTGCTGTATATAATAGGCTTTGCTGAAAATCTAGGATAAAGTATCTCCACAAAACAGAGGAGTTGTAGTAGGCCATTTTCTCAATAAGAACAGAGAAGTGGCAGTTGTACATTCAAAGTATATTTTGAAAAAAAAAATAGTATTATATTGGGATAATTTCTGCTCTCTGCTAAAGAAGTGCAACCACATTTGTTGCAGAAAGGCCTACTTTTAGGACAGTTAATGTCCTACTAGTCCTACTAACAATAGGACTTAATGAATGAAGTAATTTTTTAATTAATATGTAAATCATTGAGACATTGAAGAGAGTTACAGGAGAGCTGGAAAATTTGTCTGAGAAAAATATTGGATTCTGTTTTTATATCTGCATATTTCTTAGACTTTCATCACAGACATTATTACAGTGTGACAGAGAAAATTTATATACTGACAATGACGTTTGTAGGTATTCAAAAGTTGACATGAGTAAGAATTCAGGTTTACACATGAACGTAATCAACAAAACTGTGTTGTTTCTATTCCTTTCATATTCAAGACCATGAATCCCAAGTCCTAAAGATTTTTACCTTAGTCCCATCTTTCTTTCTTCCTCTTCCATTTATCTGTTGCATAATTCTGACATTGTATTTTTTCATACACTAATTTTTAATGCAGCACAAGTAAATGTTGGTTGTATCCTTGAAAGGAAAGTCTGCCTTTGCACTGTCAACCTGCATGTACACTATGTGTCTTTATGTCTCTGTAACTCTCTGCTACTCTCCACAAATGGAGCTTATAAATCCAACAAAATGCATTCCAATTAATATTTTATACAAGTAAATCCTTTTGGTAGTTCTTTACTGCAGTTGGCTTGATGAAGTCAACAGTTATTTAAATAAATTGTATAATGTCTTAATCTGTGATAATGAATGAACAAATACATAAACAGAAATTGTTATATATAATTCAATTAGAGAGGTAGAGCATTTTTCTCTGTTGCATTTTTAATTTGCTTTTGTTTAGCATTTCTTTGGTTTTCTGTGTGCCATCTCTGTTATTCCCAATAAACAAATATAAACATGAATTAAAGATTTCTGAGCTTGCTCTTTCTTACTGCACTGTGATATGGATTTATTTATTTTTTTAAATCCAATAATTATTTGTCCAATATTAATTATTTGTATTTCAACTTAAACATTGTAATTGATTAAATAATTTTTTGTCTTTGGCCACAATGTTCTTAAATTAAATCAACTTGTCACTCTTTAGCGTTACTAGGCTGGACAAGATTGCTAGCTACTTTGAACTTATCTGACATATGCACTGTACACTAGTAAAACTACTAAAGAACTAGATTGCTTTAAGCAATCAGTCCACACCACCAATCAAAAATGACACAAGATAAATTACAAGCTTGAAAAAGAAGTGCTGACCTTTAAGTAGGTAAAACTCTAGTACAGTTCTGGCTATTTTACAGCTCTGTATGTATTTCAAAAAATGTTTTTGGAAATGCCAAGCACTCAATCATTACTGCCTAAGGACTTTTTAGAAGTGTCTGTACTGGTTTCAGCTGGGATAGAGTTAATTTTCTTTCTAGTATCTGGTATGGGGCTGCATTTTGGATTTAGGATGAGAATAATGCTGATAACACACTGATGTTTTAGTTGTTGCAGAGCAGTGCTTGCACAGAGCCAAGGAATTTTCAGCTTCTCATGCTGTCCTGCCAGCAAGGAGGCTGGGGGTGGACAAGGACCTGGAAGGGGTCACAGCCAGAACAGGTGACCCAAAATGGCCAAAGGGATATTCCATACCATATGGCTTCAAGCTAAGCAATAAAACTCTGGGGAGCTAGCTGGGGTGAGGGTGGGGAGCAGCTGCTGCCTGGGGACTGGTTGGCCATTGGCTGTTGTGTGCTGAGCAATTAAATTTTCCACCACAGTTTTTTGTACTTTCTTTTATTACTATTACTATTACTATTACTATTACTATTACTATTACTATTACTATTACTATTACTATCACTATCACTATCACTATCACTATCACTATCACTACTACTACTACTACTACTACCATTATTATTTATTATCATCATCATCATCATCATCATCATCATCATCATCATCATCCATTTGTTTTCTGTCTTACTAAACTGTCTTTACCTCAACCCATGAGTTTTATTTTTTGTTCTGATTCTCTCCCCCATCTCACTGTGGGGGACTGAGTGAACAGCTGTATGGTGCTGAGCTGCCTGACTGATTAAACCACAAGTCAATAGAACTGATAAAAAAATAACCTGAGAAATTAAATCACTTCACATGTGCCTAACTCTTCTTCTTTGAATTGTAAATTAATGTACCTCGCCACCTTATTTCCCAGTTATACATTCTGAACTTTGTTTTTTATTATTTTTTTCCTGCCTCAGTGTTGTTGTTGAGGTTACAACAATAATCTTTCTGATCAAAGGGAACTTGCCTCCCTGCCACAAGAGCATTTGACTTTCCCTTTTGATCTCATCACAGACATTTCTTTACACAGATTCTCCACAATACTTAAAAAAAGTGAATGACTTTTTTGTTGTTGTTGTTTGTTTAACCTAATCCTTCTTTATAACCTTCTCACCTAGCATATGAACATACATATTGGATCATTTTTTCAGCACACTATGTCAGCCCCCCTAGCTGTTCCTTATCCAGAACCTAACATCAGTAAAGAAACTTTGATTAGTTTCATTTGTCTGAGACCTTTATGAATTCTCCTAATTCTTGCTGTCTTTCAAAGAGAAGTGACTAAGATTGTAAAGGCAGCAAAAGTAGTAGTATTATAGCAGAAATATAGTAGTATTTGTATAATTCTTTTTGATTTTGTGTTTGTCTCTATTTGCAACATTATTGCTGTTCCAGAAATTTTCAAATGTGTTTTTGGATCTGTATTTTAGTTTCTGAATGTGCAAAATTATAGAAGCAAAAAGGGCAGACTGTATTAAAATTGTTATGATCAGAGCTTTGGGCCCTAGGGATGCCTTAGTAACAGAAATTTCAAGGGGGCAGGGATATCATACAAACAGCAAGAACTGCAATGAATACATGTACTTAGCAGAGCCTACCCTTCGAACCTCTAGAGTAAAATGTTTCCGTATAACTTACATTTCTGGTAGGATAAAAAAAAAAAAAAAAAAAAAAAATGATATTGGTCCACATTATTTTTTCCTGTTTTGGAAACATGACCAAAGAAATTCACATATTTTACATGTGTGCCCAAAAATATAAGTGGGACAGGGAAAGGAAGAAATCTAAAGCTGCTTGGAAATTTCTTAAGCTGTTTTCTTCAGAATGATAGAATGTCAGTAAAAAGAAAAAAAAATAAATAAATAAAACAACCTTCCCTAAGAGCTTTACTGGAAGGTCACAGTTTAGGGGAATAAATAAATAAATAAATAAGTAAATAAATTGTTAGTGGTCAGGTGTTGATTTTGACTAAAATTCTATATACTTATTTTGAATAGTACTTCTCAAGTGGTCCTTATTTAGAGTTGTTCCACTTCATATAAACAAACTTTTACTTCACTATGTAATGTCTTTGAAGCCTGGTGAGTTAGGTTATTCATTTAGGATTAGAATTTCAATTGTCGTGTTTCTTTGTAATGATAGTCCCTAAGTCCCTTTTTTTACCTCATGTTTTATAATGCTAAAATTTCAGAGGAAGAGAAATAAAATCTAAAGACCATTTGTGGTGTGGTAAATGTATTTCTGTCCATTTCAAATGTAGTGTAAAAGAAAGTTCTAACTCAATTCCTTTCAAATGTAAGGGAAGGAATATCAGTCATCTTATGAAATGATCATGCTTACTTTTTTTTACCTGTGCCCTTCACCACAAAATATGTATAATGGTGTACATGAAGCAATGTTATTGGATTTTATGCAGTAGTATTATTTGTTAGAAATATTTCTCTGAAAACTGTGTATTTTTCTCCTGCTTGTTAGCAAAATAACAGATCTTGGACCAAGATACCTCTTTGGCTGTACTTTCTTGATAGAAACTTTAAATTAACAGGACTTTTTCTTAAGATTTAAGACTTCATGATGATAGATATTGTAAAGTCAGTCATTGACTTCCTTGAGATAAAGTTTCCTATCATAATCTATGCTCATTTTAACAGACATTTTAACAGTGGTTAAGAAAATAGGAACCTATAAATAAATGTATAAAAACAATGAATACAGTCTCAGACATCAGTACTGATACTGATATAAATACTCCTAAAATGCATTTCAAAGATTGGATGAGACTGTAGTTGTGAAATCTGATTTCACAGGGTATGTTTTCTATCTTCCATTACCAGTAGTATATTAGCACAGTTACATATACTCTGAATGATTGCAGTGAGATAGCAAATTGTGAAAAAAGATTTTTCCTGTGTCATTTCTTACATTAAAGAATAGATTTTTTTTCAATATATGACATGTGCCTTTCATCACAGAAATATTATTAAATTTTATTATGCAATATTTGCTCAAAGTTTTGAAGAAGAAATATGTACTACCCACCATTAGAAATAATATGAAAACGTTATGAGGTAATGTCCAATAGTATTATATCTTTACAGGTGAATATTTTTTGCCTGCTGATATTTTTCAAGTTTCTTTCAGCTCTTTCGTATTGTGAGAGTAATTCCAGTTTATAAGATATACCTGCCCTCCCAGTGGACTTCATGATAATTGCCTCCAGCCGTCTGTTTATGAGAAGAATGTTATAAGGACCAACATTTACATGGGTACAGTATGATGCAAATTCTGCCTCTGAGATATAGAAGAAGCATGAAACACAGTCAAATTGTTTTCTTATGTAAGGATATTATGGAAAGGTAGACCTTGGTTCAGTCAAAAGATTGCCGGTAATACTTCTTGCTCAGTCAGATGCAAGGTTGTTGTTCAAGAAGGAGTACAATGGAAAAGTGTGCTCTTTGCTTTTGTTTGTAGCCCCCTTTAAAACCATTCCCACAAAATTAAGTTCTAACCCAAATCCCTTTGAGATTTAGTGCCAAACACCACTCTTTTATTAACTACAGATGGAAGAAAAAAAAAGGTATTTAATCTTTCTTCCTACATACAGTCCCATTTATTTTGGATTTTTTTTTTTTCTTTTTAGTTCCCATCAATATATTCACTTATTCACGTGCAATACATACAGCTTAAAAAAAAGGAGATCATAAATTAATAATTTAGACATGTATGTTAGCATAACCCACATTTCTATGTTAGCATCCACAAGAATCTGCTGCTTGATATATTTTCAGGACACATTGAACAGCGTTATTTAGTATCTTTAGTATCTTCTATGCAACATCTACTTAAAATTCATGATTTTGCCATGAGTCCATAAACCATAGATGGTGAATAATATTTTTGTCTGGCCTTCAGGATAGTGTTCTTTAGAAATGTTTTAGGAAATTATTATTTCTGTTTTTTGCTCTGAAACAATCTTGGCCTCATCTTGAACATGTAAGAAAATGAATTTTATATGCATATATAATTATGTAAAACTAAACAAACTTGTTTAAAATACTGTATGGCCTCAATAAAATTGCACAACAAACCACAGAACATAATTATTCTGTTTGTTTAGTTCTATTCTTCTTCCCTTCAGTATTTGGTTCATTCACAGGAATGGTGAATTTGGGTGGTAAAGGACCAAATGTTGTAAAAGAAGCTATATATTTCTTCTTTTGCTTCTTGGAAAAATGTAAGGATATTTCAAATTGTTGGAAAGGGAAATAGTAGAAAATCAAACCTGGGGAAACATAAAATAGATCATGTTCAAATCAAGATGGGGACAAATTATATATGGTCTTGAAAACAGAAAAAAATGTGAGTGTAGTATGAAGTGAAATGACACCCACAAAAGGTAACAGAACTATGGAAGATCTGATAATGGTAACAGTGAATATTAAAAGAAATGAGAAAAGAAAGTTTGAGAAAATGAGAAAACAGTAAATTTAGAGGAAGATATAAATGGTTAAATTGTGAATCCAGTCTGACCAAGTGGTCTCTACGACATCTGGGAGAAAGAAAAGTATCTGAAAGTGTCTTATGTTAGTTGTCATAATCACAGAATCACAGAATCACAGAATTTCTAGGTTGGAAGAGACCTCAAGATCATTGAGTCCAACCTCTGACCTAACGCTAGCAGTCCCCACTAAACCATATCCCTAAGCTCTACATCTAAACGTCTTTTGAAGACTTCCAGGGATGGTGACTCCACCACTTCCCTGGGCAGCCTGTTCCAATGCCTCACAACCCTTTCAGAAAAGAAGTTCTTCCTAACATCTAACCTAAAACTCCCCTGGCTCAACTTAAGCCCATTCCCCCTCGTCCTGTCACCAGGCACGTGGGAGAACAGACCAACCCCCACCTCGCTACAGCCTCCTTTCAGGTACCTATAGAGAGCGATAAGGTCGCCCCTGAGCCTCCTCTTCTCCAGGCTGAACAAGCCCAGCTCCCTCAGCCGCTCCTCGTAGGACTTGTTCTCCAGGCCCCTCACCAGCTTCGTCGCCCTTCTCTGCACCCGCTCAAGCACCTCGATGTCCTTCTTGTAGTGAGGGGCCTAAAACTGAAAACACTACTCGAGGTGCAGCCTCACCAGAGCCGAGTACAGGGGGACGATGACTTCCCTAGCCCTGCTGGTCACACCGTTCCTGATACAAGCCAGGATGCCGTTGGCCTTCTTGGCCACCTGAGCACACTGCTGGCTCATATTCAGCCGACTATCCACCATCACTCCCAGGTCCTTCTCTGCCTGGCAGCTCTCCAACCATTCCTCTCCCAGCCTATAGCTCTGCTTGGGGTTATTGCGCCCCAGGTGCAGGATCCGGCACTTGGCCTTGTTGAACTTCATGCAGTTGACCTCAGCCCATCGGTGCAGCCTATCCAGATCCTCCTGCAGAGCTTTCCTACCCTCAAGCAGATCGACACACGCGCATAGCTTGGTGTCATCTGCAGACTTACTGAGGGTGCACTCGATGCCCTCGTCCAGATCATTGATGAAGATATTAAAGAGGACCGGCCCCAGCACCGAGCCCTGGGGGACGCCACTAGTGACTGGCCTCCAACTGGACTTGACTCCATTTACCACAACTCTTTGGGCCCGCCTATCCAGCCAATTTCTAACCCAACGAAGCGTGCGCCAGTCCAAGCCAAGAGCAGTCAGTTTCTTGAGGAGAATGCTGTGGGAGACGGTGTCAAAAGCCTTGCTGAAGTCAAGGTAGACCACATCCACAGCCTTTCCCTCATCCACCCAGAGCGTCACTTTGTCATAGAAGGAGATCAGGTTCGTCAAGCAGGACCTGCCTTTCATAAACCCATGCTGACTGGGCCTGATTGCCTGCTTGCCCTGCATAAAACTAAGGATTATGTAAAGATTACAGTTTTTATAGGAAAAGAAGATAAAAGTGGGTCCAAATGTAACAGGGACTCAAGGAAATGCAAAGGGTGGAAATGAATGATAAGGAACTCAATTTTTTTTGTTGTTATGATTAAGAAATCAATATACTAGTGAAGAACACACTGATTCATTTCTGGGAAAAGAAATTGAATGAATGAATACAGTGAACTGTCAGGATAGGATTGAGTGGTGTTGTGGATAATCCCTGGTAGGCAGCTCAGTACCACACAGCCACTCACTTGCTCTACCCAGATGGGATGGGGGAGAGAATTAGAAAGGTAAAGGTTCGAGAACTCATGGGTTGAGTTTACTAGGTAAAGCAAAAGCCATGTGTAAAGCAAAAACCAAGCAAAACAAAACAAGGAATTCATTCACTCCTTCCCATCAGCAGGCAGGCATTCAGTCACTTCCAGGAAAGCAGGGCTCATCATATGTGACTGTTTCTTGGGAAGACAAATGCCACCACTCCCAATGTCCCCACCCTTCTGCCTTCTTTAACCCAGTTTATAGCCATAAGGTGTGGGATATTCCTTTGGTCAGTCTGTGTCACCTGTCCTGGTTTTGTCCCCTTCCAGGTCCTTGTGCACCTCCAGCCTCCTGGTTGACAGGGCGGTGTGAGAAGCTGAAAAGTTCTTGACTCTGTGCAAGCACTGCTCTGCAATGACTAAATCGTCAGTGTGTTATCAGTATTAGTCTCATCCTAAATCCAAAATACAGCACCATATCAGATACTAGGAAGAAAATAAACCAAGCCAAAACCATTATGTGAGGAGCTAGGGGGAGCTGCTGCCACCATCTCTTTATCTAGTGAGGATGTATCAAGCTGTAACCCAATAAGTAGCACTAAATTAAAAAAAATAAAAAATAAAAAACAAGGTTGTCAAAAACTAATCATACTATACACTATCTCTGAGAATGGGGGAAAAAAAGAGCTTCACACTGTTTTGCGCTCTTAAGCCTGCTTATGCTTTGCTGAATGAAGTTCCTATATTTGCTTAGAATTTATTTCAAGGGCCTAGTTTTTCCTGAATTCCTACAGCTTTCTTGATTTCAGTGGAACTTCACTTTGTTCATTTGTCCAAAGATGTGTCTTTTTTTAAAAAACTATAAATGAATAATGAATTTACATACCAGTTTTGAAGAGCTTTACTTGATCACATAAAATTATATTCATAACTAATTAATAAACTTTGAAACCACCTGAAGTGAGGGAAAATGAAAGTTGAGCTACTTAATGCATCTTTACCACCTACACATTCTTTTCTTTAAATTTTTTAAAGTACTGCTTAACAAGAGTTTCAAAAAATAATGGCTTAGTTTATTTGCTTCTCTACAGAGGCAGCTCAGGGTTTCTCATTTGCACAATCTTATGTTGTAAAAAAAAAAAAAAGGCACAAACAAACAAAAAAGCCCACCCATCAACAAACAACTATGCATGTTTTTACACAGAAATCTGTTTGTGTACTGTTTTTCCCCAAAGTTGTCACCTTCATTACAAATGCTTCAGACTGTTTTATTTTGAAACAGTCTGATAGAAAAATGGGTCTATCATAAAGTTGATTACCTGAGCCTCATCCTTAATATTTTTATTCAGAATTCATCTGCAGAGGCTCATTTCTTCCTGAGTTCTGTGTCATTTAAAGGAATTTTAGTATTTTGGGGAAAAGCAAATGAAATTGTACTAATATCTTGAAAAATATCTTTTAGTGACAAAGTGAGTTTGCTGAATTTGTCCAAAAGAAACAGTAATTGCCTATTTCTTGAAGTTTTAATAATAGGCATAATATTTCAAAGTGCTTCCTAATCCTAATGTAGAATGTTCAGTGTACAGAGAGCAATTTGGTATCCATTTAACCCAGACAACTGAAGGAAATTAATTACTAATTTACCTGGAAGAGTAAGTGTCAAGTCATGAACCCTTCATCTCATGTTTTCTTCATTTCTAGTTTAGACATCCTTGTAGATAATATTATTCAATCAAATACAAGTTTCCAGCTCAATGCAGAGGACTAGCAGTAAAATGTAGTGGTTTTTAAGATTAAAAAATGTTTTTTAAGATAAAAGATAGGAGGGCTCTTCATGACTTTTACAGTTTTTGAAGTCTATTGTTTCATAATAAACAGAAAGCAACCTATCAGTTAAAGATGAGCTGTTAACCTTCTAATATGAGATTCACATCACCTTTGTGTGGACATGTGAAATGCAGATTTCTGTCATATTACTGTTGTCTTTACTAGTTCACATGGAGAAAATAGCCTTTCTAGAATTAGATTAATTCTTAACAGTTTAGGCTAGGTCTGTAATGAACTCCTTTGTATTCTTGTCTTGCAATTGTATGTGCTAAGAATCAGGTGGGATATACATAGGTTCGCAGTTGCAGACTGCATTTTATTTCCTTTTCCTGGGGCAACGGGGCTGAATTGTGCTTTACTGAATAAAGTGCATATGCATTTTCAAATGTGGGAACCAGAATGTCCAGATAAATGCAAAGCTATCACATCAATATCTAAGGCTGTCTAAACTGTTTCAGGGTGACTAGCTGTCTAGCATAGTGCCTCTTTGACCCCATTGAGAATGTAGGTTCTGTAACATCTAACTTTTAGATATCTACAACTACTAGAGTTCAATCCTATTCATGTGTTGTTTCTTCCACCAGAAGGCAATAACAAGTTATTTTCACCATTCAGCTGCAGCAGGCTTTTTATGTCATTGTACTTCAACTAAATTGACCTAATATTATGGAATGAGGGAATTAAGGCATTGTGTGCTACCCTCCTACTTGATGCAGGATAGATTAGAAACAATACGGCTCCTTTCCCAAGGTGGAAAGGGTGATCTGGTTGGATTGTCTGAGAAATAAAATATTTTTACAATATTCAAGACTGCTGGTTAAAAAAAAAAAAAAAAAAAAAAAGCAAAGAAATACCATACATCTTTTCTTTTACTCATATATTTATTTATTTATTTATTTTTTCCAACAGAAGTATTTGATTTAATTTACACAACTATGTGAAAGAAAACTTCCTGTTCACTTCAGTCAGTCCTTTCTCACACAGTCATAGGAAAACCATTGGTACAGATATATAGAACTGAATGGCCTAACTGAATTCTTATCTTTGAAGACATAAATACTTGGACATTATGCAACTAATGTTTTTCCTTTGCCTTCAAGAAAAGACTCTATTTTGGCTAAAAATTAAGATGTTACAAAGATTCCATAATAATTTAATCTTAAAAGATGGGCAAGGGCTGTAAGAAGAAGCAATTGATGTTTATAATCTCTTATACATTCAGTACGTGATTTCTATATTCCTCACTGATTATGTATTTTCCATGTAGTGGTGTGAAATACTTACCTTGCTCAAAGTAAGGACCAAACTCTTGCAAAAATCAAAAGCAAAGGAACCCAATTGGCTGATGGCCATTATCCATTAAGGTAAGTCAATGGAAGCACTAAAACTAAGCATTGCTGGATTCTTATTAATTAATTTATTTATTTTGAATACTGCATAAAGATCTAAGGGTTGTGTGGACTTATTTCTTGCTACTTGGTGCTCAAAAACAAACAGAAGGTGAAATTTCTTCATTTAGGTCAAGAAATGCTTATGATCTGTGATGGGCTGAAATACCAAAATGTATTTAGTTTAGATAGCTTTCAAAAATAATATCTTCCAATTTCTAATTTGTGTTACTCGATCAAAGGTACTATATTATACATGTATTTCTTTATTTTTTTTTCTCATAAAGAGTGGAACAACAGGAAAAATGAAGTGCTCTAAGAGGAGATCAAGAAATTGAGAACTAATAGTGGGAAACTTAAAAGCTGATACATTTGTTTTGATGGTAGTATCTGAAAAGCTTTACTGTCTGAATACTTGTCTTGTTTTAGAATTAAAAAAAAAATAAAAAAATAGACCCCAGTCTTGAAGCAGACCTGAGCGTTATCTATAAAAATTTCTCCTTTAAAAAAAAAGTGTTGTAAGAAGTTTATATACAAAGATTTCCCTATATAAAAGTATTATGTAGAGGGAAAAAAAAAAAAAGAAACAAACATACACCACAAGGAAAAACAGATGTTAAAGAGAATAATCCAGATACAAGTGTTGTTTTTGATAATAAATTTAGGGCATAGATTTTTCGAAAATATTTAAGATGTCATAAGACTCTATTGAACCAGAGGTATTGCAAGGGTGGTGATTTCTGTATACCACTGAAAGCCTCCAGTTCTCTGTGTTACAGAAGTATTCCAGATAAGGTTGATCGTATACTATATTTTCTATATATATTTCCTATATTTTTAGGAATAAAAAGACTTGCCCCTTCCAGGAATCATTTTATTCTTCGTAAGTGCCAAAATGTAAAAGTTCTTAATAAAGATATAATTTTCTTAAACTGTTCTCTAATGTTTGGACATTGCAAAGTGGAAGAGAAAGATTCAAGTCTGGGAACACATAAATACATGTGCACAAATTATCTCCTTTCCTTCTTCCAAAAAACTTTCTAGTGGTGTTTCCTGGCTCATTACAATTTTTGACCAATGAATTAATTTCACAATTTAGCGATAATACATTAGCTCTCAAATTATGGATTTTTCTTGAAAAATATCTGCTTCATTGCTAATGATTCCTTGATATTTTTATAAATATTTTCTCCAGAGAGTTAATTAGTGTGTGCTGAAGCTCCTGATGGGAGATGCGAAATGAGTGCTTTTTAGCACCATAGGGGAAAATGTTCACATTTTACACAAAAACAGAAAAGCAGCCTGAAATAAACCCGACCCTATGAAAGGATGGTAGCAATAATATTAGGCTGTTTTTATAAGGGATTTTTTATCTTTGAAATAAAAATTGTTTGATTTATGAATGTTTTTCCTCTATTCTATTGTCAATGGACAAATGTCTACACTTCTATGTTTTGATATTCCTGGAGTATTTGAAATACCAGATATAGGAACATAGGACAATGTATCCTTTTTATTTCAGGTAATATTATAATTTTTCAAAATGATAGAGAGCTCTCTACGTGTGCCAAATCTGAGAATGCATGCATACAGAAGACCCGAAATATACATACTTAATAGTAAGGTGTTTTAAATATGTTTCCAGAGTGGAAAGGTTTGAATAAACCCTGACACTTTTCCTCAAATGAATCTCAAAGGACCCACCAGGCAGTTAATCCTCTACCTTGATCTTACTTACCTGTAGAGTCCTATGTATATTAAAATTGGGAAGATTATAAAATTAACATGGATTCCAGTTTCAGCTCTATGAAGATAACACCCAGCTTTATTTTCCACTATCTGCAGACAGCACCCTCATCCAGCTCTGTGGAATCTTCAGCAGGCTTAATACCTAAATGAAAAGGACTTGTCTAAAACCTAATCCAGGCAAGGTGGAAGGAGTGGTGTGACTAGGAAATCTTTTTTGAAGGCTATAACTCAGTGCTGTGCTCATCAGGGAGAGATGAACTGATTTTCACTAGAAAATTCAGAAATAGTGTAATAAGGAAAAATCCAAGACATAACAATCAATAAGTGAATGATCAGATACTCAAGTGGGATTCTAGTTAGCACTCTATTTGTGTTCTGCTTAAATCAAAACAGGGACTCAGTGTGGGTCTCTCATTTCAGATGAGTTGTATAGCAACTAGGTTTTCTGGCATTTGGAAATTAAATGTGTTCTAAGTCTTCCTTTCCTGCAATTAGCTGTTACCAAGAACCCAAGAATACCCTTCTGTCCTACCAGAGCTAGCAATGTTTAAAATAAGTTTTTTTTTTTGTGTGCACGTGTGCATGCACATATTTAAATTGTTCCCTCCTGTGGTCTGCACCCTTGGGGTACGCATGAAAGCTTGCTTAAAAGAAATGAGAACTACCCTTTCCCCATAACAGGTAGGCCTGAATTATAGGAAGAACCAGAACCCCTAAAGTGGTGCTCACTGGAGCATGTAGCACAGGCTCAAGCTCATGCCTGTATAGGCTGGCAGCTATGAACACAGTTACTCTACCAGTGAATATCCTAGCATGCCATGGCATAAGCAGACACTGTTGCCATGTGCAGTGGGATCCCTTTTATGCCTGTGAACAGCTGTTCCCACACACTGGCAAAATTGTTAGTTTTAACTCTTGAAATTCTCTGTTATCATTATGCCTAGCAGTGCTGGTGGTGTTACAGGTGAAATCCTTATGGGTCATAACAGGTTTACAACTTTTACCAATATGTTAGAGCAACTATGAATCATGTTTTTAGATGAAAACAATCACCTTCTCTTTTATCAGCTTTTATTTTATTATTATTGTTATTATTATTATTGTTATTATTATTATTATTATTATTACTTTTACAGTGCCTTATGATAGGAGGTTTAAACAATTTGTCACTCATATTTCCATGGCATACAACAAAGCAGATTTTGGATGAGCGTTTGCTTCTGCAGTTCTACTGCATCACAGTGGCAGGGAATGACATAAATATGCAGACTGATATTGCCATAACCATGAATGTATGGCTAAGCAAATATTTGCAATAGTAGCCAGAGAAGTAATCAGTTACTTTCTATTGCTATTTCATGAATGCTTAATGTATTTTTTAATTAATATTTAATATACTTTCTTTTTTGTTTTTGTTTAATATCTAGATCATTTTTCTCCTTAAAAAAAGATTTCTAAACATAAGGTATAACCAAATTCAATGCAACCCCTCTCACAAGAGTAGCTTTAAACTTTATCAGACCTCAGTATTTTGGGGCAATTTATATATCCAATTTGAAGCTTATTCTTCCATTTTGTTATACATTCAAAACTTCCACTGATATGAATATGAAAGAATTACAATATTAAGTCCTAAAAGTTAATATAATTTTTTTCATAGTTTAAAAATAAAATATAAAACACTGCAATCAGTATTTACTTATTTTCAACATTCTTCTAGAAGTGTTTACTAACCATACACAACAGATTTAGGGTAAAAGAACTAAAAAAGTTACAAAGGCCTCACATTTGCTTATGCTGAGTATATCTGCAAGCTGTGCACAAGGTTCATAATTGTGTTATAAAAAGATAAAATATTCAAAACTAAATTAGACTAGATTTTGTTTTGTTTGTGTCTTAATTCATGAGTACAGCAGTTCTTAATCTACATGAAAGTCCTTTTAAATCTATTTGCCCTGGAGATATTTTCCTTACTTTTTATCTAATTTTATTAGGGATGATACAACTGTGGTAAATGAGACAGCTAAGTTAACATCCATAAAACGTGTCTCTTTTATTTTCAGGTGAGGACTTACCCCTGTTACCCCTGTTCAGATTATCAGATTATCTTTTTTTTTTTTTTTTTTTTTTTTTTATACAGATTCTGAATTCTCGTAGTACCATTCTAGCCTTGAACTGGTCCAAGGATGTGTCATCCCCAACTTCTTTGGGCAACCTCTTCCAGTGACTCACTACCTTCATCTTAAACAATTTCTTCCTTATCTCCAACCTAAATCTACCCTCTTTCAGTTTAAAATCACTTTAAAAGCCTTTGTCTTGTCGCTACGGACAGGACAATTGAAATTCTTCTTCAATCTTTCATATAAACCTATCTTATATATACAGTCTCCCTGGAGCCTTTCTTCTCTAGGCTGAACAACCACAACTCTCCCAGCCTGTCTTCACAGGAGAGGTGCTCCAATCCCTTGATCATCTTTGTGGTCCTTCTCTGGACTCCTCAGGTCCAATTTTAGTGGGGATCCTGAAGCTGCACACATGTACTTGAGGCATGCTTGCCCACTACTATACTTTCCCACTGCTTAAAAGCTCAAAAATATTTTCCAGCAGTTGCTGTAAATTATATTTTTTAAACCTTTTTCCTCTATAATTTTCGTATGTGAAGTATGGCAAATATTATGTTACCCAAATCAGTTCCATTGTAAAAATTCATCCTTCAAATGCTTTTAAATAAAGGAGCTAGAATAAAGGATTTAAAGTGATGGCCTTTTATATAAAGATTTTACTGAGCTATTATACCTCTAAAACCAAAAAGGCATTCAGGATTACTAATTCTTTTATTTTTTTTAGACAACAGAAAGGAAACAGGAATTCTAGACTAGCTATATCACAGAATCACAGAATCACAGAATCGAAGGGGTTGGAAGGGACCTTGAAAGATCATCGGGTCCAACCCCCCTGCCAAAGCAGGTTCCTTAGAGCAGGATATATGCTTGTTTGTTTTGATACTGTTATATTTCTATTTTTTTTTCAGTTATTGTTTAAAGTTCTGCATTCATTAGTATCATAATATCTTACCATGTTTCAAAACACCTAAAAAAATCCTTTTTATCACATCATCTTAGGGGTCAAAGTCTTTCCAGATGTGGATCCCGAAAGATTTGAGAAGTGCCCAGGTCTCACTGCTTTGCTTGGGTGTTAGGCATCTGAATACCATTAAGGCAATACATTTCAGACAGCAGTTAGTTTTGTTCTAAAATATGTGTCTGAGATACTGATGGTGACTCACCATCTGAAGACATTTGATTCTCCATTGAACAGAAAGAAAATATAGACACATAGCAAGGCCAAATATTTTATTACAGATTACCAATATTAAGCCTACTTCATTTACTGTTTATTTCATCCATAGTGTTGTGTGAAATAAATCACTTGTAAAATAAAGGGGTTGTTTAATGTTTCTGAAAAAAAATAATAAATACTAAAACTGGCACAAAGATACCCCACCCTCTTAAATCTTACAAACATCTTTCTGATTACAGTCCTATGTGCAGTTTCTAAATGTCTAGAAAAAAAAAAAAAAAAAAAAAGAGTTGGTAGCTCTCAATATCCATGGAAAAAATTGGTTTCTAATCATACGTATAAGAATAATTATTAAAGGCATCAGGTAAGTCAGTAGTAATATGAAACTGCAGCAATTTAACAGGTGGTGTAGCAGAAAGCAATGAAAGTTGGTTGCTTTGACATAAGAAATATCTTTGATACAAAAGGGGTATAAAAATCTATCCATATTTTCATTATCACTTGAAACTTACAAGCTACCTCTTCACTGCTTAAGATATATTATTTAAATATTATTATCTTGAAGCCTGGATCACCTGAATCTGAAAGTATGTGCCCAGAAAACATAGGCTAGAATAATTAATAAGTAAAAATAATAATAAATATTATTTGATTCATAGTTTTGTATATAATGTGAATAGTAAGTGGGAAGGGTCAGTAAAGTTAATTTTGAAGGTAAATTACAACTTCTATATTTCTCACCAATTGTCTTTTATCCGTAATCATATATACGTATACAAATTTTTTGGTCCACAGTCAGTTCCAGATATGGCATTAGATGCTGTTTCTCACAAATCAGCCCTTAGTCCAGTGTACACTTGGCCATCTACAAAATAGCATTCTACCAGAAGCAGTAAGCAGTCTGCAAATCAGGTAAAACATAGATTGTGAGGCAAAATTCTGACTCCAGAAAAATTGATAGCAAATAAAAGTTAGTGCAATATCTGCTTTGTTTTATCATCACTTCTACAGGTGTTTCCTTTCAAACATACAACACAAAATTCAGTTCCACATGGCTTATTAAATCTGATATTTTACAAACATGGATTCATGAGTTGCACCTACACAAATCATTTTCTTTTCACAAAGATCATTCTGTGACATTTCCACTTCCTACAACTAAATCATTGTGAGCTCATTAGATTATGGAGATTAGTAACACGGAGGTAGAAATAGAAACAGAAATGAACATTGGAATCGAATACACTTGAGTAAAGGGGAGCATTGTTATATGACTTTGACAAGGAACATCCACAAATGTAGCAGTTTGTCTAAAGGGAATGTAGTGGATGGCATTAAAAGTTTTAGTTATGAATGTTGGACCCGCTCAGTTTTGCCCACCTCGGGGAGCTAGTTGTACCAATGGAAATTCAGAGTAGAAGGCATGCTACCTTGGACTACAGTGAGGAATACAAATCTGTTTATTTTCTACTGAATGAAAATCCTGGGACTTTCCATCTTCTCTGAGATAAAACATGGTATGAAAATGATGTGTGGGGAATTTAGTGGCTCTTGAGAAAGTGCTAAATATTCACTGAAAATAATCTATGAGGATAAGGAAATGCCTTTTTGACAAGATCCAATTTCAATATTTTATGGGGGATTATTTCAGTTACATGTTTTGAATTAATTAAAAAAAAAAAAAAGACCTTAGAAGTGAAACAAACACAAACATTGCTGTGAATAGACATAGCAAGAAAATAAAACTTCCATTTTGTAAGAGGTTTTCATAGTTTAGAAGTTATTTTTGGCCTGGATTGGAATGAAACTAATATTTAGAGTGATACAGAAAATCATTTAAATTATGAAAAATACAAGTTATGATCTATCTGATACTTGTTCAGAGATGAGACTTGAACCCCTACAATTGTATCTTTAATCATATGATGATTAAACTGTATCTTTAATCATAATGATCAACAAACATAATGATCAACAAATGGCCAACTGTATCTCTAATCATAATGATCATGTTTTGATCATTAATTTTATCTCAGGTTTGAGAAAATTTCTCTGTGAATGAGCATGTTCACTTTCAAAAATAGTTCACTTGACAAATCTCCCCAAAACAGCCAAATGTTAGAAACATTGATTTCTCTCATTACAGTTGTCTGCTTATTCTCTAGGTGAATTACTTTTTGCTACTCTTAGTTGAGAGATGAATCCATAGCATTCTAAATCCTGTTTGTGTTTTGTTGTTGTCAACAATAATGGACACATGCTCCCAGTTGCTACTTGAGAAGCAAGCCTTTTTAGGAAAATTGGAGCTGCTGTTAAAGTGAATCTGAAATCTCACCTACCACCAAGGAGAAAAGAGACATATCTATTAGCCAAAATATCACATAGTTTGTAGCTGGTGAAGTTTGTTTAAAAGCTGCATAGTCAAGCTTGTGTCTTGCACTGATCCAGAGCTTCTTTGCTTTTTCCCTTTGGTGGTATCTTTGTTCTCTGCTTGTGCTCACAGGGTGTTATCACCCATGGTATAATCTGGATTACTGACCCAGACTTGTTTTCTGTCAGCCTCACTGATAGATAACGGTGGGACAGGGAAATGTCTCCAAAACCCAGGGACTGCTTTCTACAGTAGGAAATGTCTCTTGGTGCTGACAGTCCTGCATGAGGTTGTGTACTGTTAGTAATACAAAGTTTTCCACTGATGGTTTATGTTAGTAATCATTGCAGGCAACATTGTTAAACATAGGAAGGTTTTCATGGTTCTGGCTGTGCAGCTTTCACTCCTCTCTCCCTCCTCAAAAGCTTTGGAACTTCTTTTGTTTAGTGGAAGAACTGATGCAGCATGAGGGACAGTGCTACAGAATTGTGGGATACCCTCTCTCTGGATACAGTTGGCTTTCTGAAGAAAGAGTTTCTTTGCATCACTTGCCTTAAATAGCTGTTCCTTAAACAAAAGAAAACAAACAAACAAAAACCCCAAAGAAAAAAATCCTACAAAACAAGAAACACATGGACTGAAAATAAAATATGGACTAGGAAGAAAAAATGTCTTTCTTGTGCCCATCCATATTTATTCCAGTTATCCCCTTCTATCCATAAAAACTGCAAAGGTTCTCATAATAGTGCCTAAGTGCTCTTTCCCATTGATACAGCTATGACAATAAGTTTCATAGTTTTCCATCAGTGAATCAAAGTGCAGCAATTCTCAGACTGTACTTCAGAATATGACAGCGTAGCACATTTACATAATAAGTAGCTGGTAGTATTGTTCCAAGTTGTTTATTTAGACTACTTTAATTTTGCAATTTATCTTGATTTTTATGAAAACAGAATACACATTTTCTTGGCAAACTGTTAAAAACTGGACTTCAAGTTACAAAGATGGGAGACTTGCCTTAACTGTGTTTAAAATGAATACAACCTAATGATACTGCTGACAGTCTGAAAGAAGATTTACCATTCCTGTAACAATAAAGACAGCACTGATGAGACTGCAAGAATAAGGAATACTCATTTCATCAAAGCACCAATTTTATTCACTAAGAAGAAATTACTGTGAGATCTATGGAGAAGAGATAGTGAGATTATCTCAGCTGTAAAAAGAGAAGCTCAAATTAAAGTCAATAAAGCCAACAGAGTTGATTCTGCCTTCTGATAGGTGCAAGACACATTGCCACAAAATATATCTTGGAAAATCAGACTCTGAGCTTCCCTCTAACAAAACTAAAACTAAAACTAAACTAAAATAAAATAAAATAAAAGGAAAAAAAATGTCATACAGCATGACTTATTGTGTTTCTTTAGTTACAGTTAAGGGATTCTGTGGTTTTCTTTTTCTTGTTTCAGATATACACCCTTAGAAAAGGAAAAAAAAATCAGGACAAAAAAACTCTGCAATGTTTGCTTTGGACTGTGATTGCTGGAGATCCTTTTATTCCCACTTTTCAGACTTCTTCCTTTGTGAATACTTTTTCAAGAAATTAAAATAACCGAAGTTGTTGGCAACACTGATCAATCTTAATGTGTTACTTAATGGTAACACAACAGCAAATTCCTGGGTGCTCCAGCAATGTGTATAATGCTCACTAGTTCTGATACTTGGATGCCTATATAATAAACTAGCACAGCTGGGATCTTTAGAAATGAGCTGAGGAACAGTTAAGCGAAGGACTGAATGAAAGAGAATTGGATTTATGCATCAGTGCCAGGTGAGAGAGAATGAGGGAGAGAGAGAGACTTTTGTTCATGGCCCTGAGCCAGGGGTTTTTTACAAGCATCCGCATATACTTTTGCTGTGAAAAAATATGGTGGGAATTCAACCCATCACAGAACTATGAATATCTTAGTGGTGAGAAACGGTATGTACTAGAAAGACTAGAAGCTCCTTGCAGGCCTGCAGCCTGCAGACTGAATTCAGATCCCACTGTACATTAAAGAGGCTGATGTAGTCGTTCAGGATAGGAGACCCTGTGTTGGGGTTCTGAAGAAAAGGCTGTGTAACTTTCATTGTACATGACCACAGACAGAAACTGAGGTGATTACAAAACTCACCAGTCTCTGAAGGAGCATCTGAGGGGGGCACTTGAATATTGATGGAGATTTTACTACTTATACCATGAGAGTTGAGCATTATGCTCCTATATTAAAAAAAAAAAATAGTATTTGAGATGCCAGTAGCCAATACTCCATTCTCTGGACCTGAAGAAATGTGTGAAATGGAGCAGCACCTGATATACAGGACAACATCCTTTTCCGCCAGAAGAGGACAACTGCCCTGGAACGGTCTCTGGCCTGTGCTGTCTTTGAAATGGGTCCAAATACTGCCTGCAGAGTGTAAGTCAGGAAGACCAACATGGAACTTGGGAGTCTGCTCGCATTTAAACAGTATTAATAATCACACACCAAAGATCAAGCCCATACTCTACCTCTCTGTAGTTTACAGCATAGATATAACAGAGAGAAACTCCTGGGGCTTGTGCTACAACAGTTTATTATATCTGGAAGGCACCTGAGAACTACACTGATGTGCAGAAATATAAAACCACAAGTAAAACGCAGAATGTGGTAAGCTTACATATGTCTCACACTGCCAGATATGGTTGGGTGGGTCAGAGACACCTTAATTCCACATTATTATCTAGTGGGCAGTTTTAACTCTGATATCCTCTTTGATCTCAGTGGACTGCTGCATGGTAGGTAGACTTTTATTTAAAATCCCTACCAAGGCTCATGCCATTAAAGGTGAAAAATTCACACCATCATCAAATGGGTGTTTTAGGCAATACTGTCAGTCCTGACTAAGCCAAAAGCTGTAGCAGAAAGGCTACTAAAATGTCAGGCAACAAAAGTAATTATACAGGAGGTACTTTGGACTTACAGGAATATGAATGTTGTCCCCTGAGAACACTGGACAGTGGTTTCCATAAAACTGGCCTTGCTCTGTGAGTAGGAGTAGGACCTGAGGATAAGCTACTGCATGAAGCTTCTAGCTGATGTCACAAAGAGGGGAGAAAAATTGTAGCACTGTGCCACAGCCTCCATCATGTTCTGGAAGGGTGAGGTGACTTTATGTGTGGGCATTAAGGCGACAGGCCTAAACCCACCTCTGTACAATGTGACCAGATGAAGTAAAGGAGGAAAGCAAGTTGAAAAGCAGGGGACAGGTTGGATGGGGCCTTAGGCAACCTGGTCTAGTGGAAAGTGTCCCTGCCCATGGCAGGGCAGTTGGAACTAAATGATCTTTAAGGTCCCTTCCAACCCAAACCATCCCTTAATTCTATTATAAACCTTCAGGCACTTTTTCATCACTGTTATCTGGTGAAGACATCTATATTTAATGCTACATTAATACTGATGAGATTTTTGTGAAAAGAGCCCAGAATAAATCTAGAATGGTTGTAGGCATCCTTTTATGACTCAAATGTTCCCATCAAAATTGCTGTTACATTTGTCAACTGTGATGAATGAAGCTATTGACTGAAGACATCTCTGCCCTAGTCAGATCCATAGAAAATGGATACCTGAGGAGGGAAAAACAGAAAAGAAACTGTGACACTAGCCTTCACAGCTTTTTCAGAAACACTGGTAAGGGCTAGGGAGAATATATATATTCATAGTCTATAATTAGATGTATGTATCCTATACATAGATGTATGTATCCTATACATAGAAAGTTTTTGGTTTGCTTCAAGTTGAGATGAGAGTTGGAGTTGATTTGTATATAGTAAGCTGATTCGTCCTAATGGATCAGTGCTTTCTCTGCCTTTCTCTGCATTCTGGCTGCAGAAAATGCCACATGCCTATTACTTAACATAATGTGCTAGTCAGGGAGGACACCTATTAGAGAGAAAGACAGAGAGATCACAGAGCTCAGTTTAGAAGTCTGGCTTCCTTTGCAATCCTCCTTTCATCTCGTCTCCTTATATTTCTGTGTTTTTCCTTCATTCTGTTTCTGCAATGAATGATGATGAAAGAACATTCTGTGTAACCCTTGTCAATATTTTTTTTTCTTTCCTTCCCCTCCCCCCCCTCCCCCCCCCATAACTTCCTCATGTACCAAACAGAAACCCAACACTTTAAGTAGATGGTGGGTAAGATTTCCCAAATACCAGTGAACGTTTTGGTATACACATAATTACCCAAGAGAGACAGGTATTTCATTACATATATGCTAAAAGTACCAGGCTCTCTTGGGTAATCATGTATATAGATGCTCTCAGACGCCTTTTATGTGTCTCAGATGTTTTTTGTAAGAAAGAAAAAGAAGCTTGAAGAAAAATTAATTTACCCCAAATGTGTTAAAGTTGAAGGGGCCGGTTGGTAAAATTTGTACCTAAGAAAGTCTCACAAGTTTGAATGATGGCTGTTTGGGGAACTGAAATCTAGAGCTATAGCACCAACCTATCAGTTGCCTTCCATTTCTAATTGTTTATTAGGATTTGATTTCTTTTAATAAGTTTTAAGTAATATAAGTAATAAGTTTTTATTATTTAAGTAATAAGTTTTAAGGAGTTAAGAGAACACATGCAATCAAAGGCAGTAAAGGGAGTCTTTTAACAAGAAGTACTAAAGAAATGACACCAAGCGCTCACAGAGTGGATACAGAACATTCTCATGAAGTATAAGATTTGAATTCCGTATTTTCTCTGAAACTGCATGTGAATATTTGCAAGCAATTATTGTATAGTATTTTGCTGTTTGACAGTAAGCTATTATCAAATATTATAGACTGAAGAGGGGTACTTCTGCTATCAGCTGATTTTATAATCTGAAGTCCTATATGACACAAGACAGAGAATCTCCTTGATCAACAAGAAATCACTGCTTCTCTTGGCTGCAAAAACCTTTTCATCCAATGTAGTGCATAGAACACTTCGTGCTTTACAATAACTTTGATATGGTGAATACAAAATGGAATTAAGTTAAGCTTACAGCAGAAGTAGCATTTTCATCATGAGCCACTTATTTTTATTACCTTATAGTGGAACTGAAGCTGCTGATGCTTCATCTCAGTTTCAGGGTTCTGTATTTTTTTCCTTAAATTAAAATTAAGATATCTATGGGGACTTTCTTTTTCCTCTCCTCTCCTCTCCTCTCCTCTCCTCTCCTCTCCTCTCCTCTCCTCTCCTCTCCTCTCCTCTCCTCTCCTCTCCTCTCCTCTCCTCTCCTCTCCTCTCCTCTCCTCTCCTCTCCTCTCCTCTCCTCTCCTCTCCTCTCCTCTCCTCTCCTCTCCTCTCCTCTCCTCTTCCCTTTTTATTTTCTTAGGGTGTTTTTTTTTCAGGCTTTTTAAGACCACTAAAAATTTACTAACAGCCTGTGAAAAAGTTCAAGTGTTAGTGCTATATACTAGCCACTCAAAATCATAAATTAAAAGAACAGAATTTGGCAGAGCAAATTTTGTTGTGAATAAAGTTGTAAATTGGTTGTCCAGGGTTTCTATTTTAGTATCAGACTATGTTCCTCATTATTGTAGTAAAAGAATACATATGAGTATTTTGTTACTGGTAAAACAATGTATTTGTTATATATCTGCAGTCAATTTTACTTTCCTTAAGCATTAGCTTATGCTGAAAAAATACGCTGCAAATGCTGCAACATTAGTCTTATACAAAATATTAAAATACTAAATTCAAGACACTGATTAGAAAAGCATGGTAGTCCCAGTTGTGGGACTCTTTATAATGGCTTACATGAATATTTCAATCATCTACAATATCATACTGAAAACAGAATGTAAAATTCCAAAAAGCCTTTTGGAAAGCTGAAGAAAACCCCTTGTGTAAAGTCATCATTTTGTACACGTAGTTTAAGATAAAATTCTCGGCATGGGAACACGCCATAGGATCTTGTTCCTATGCCATAGGAACTTGTTCCATTGCCACAGGAACTTATCTTTTGAGGTAGTATTTGCAAAGTTCGTAGAGATATTAATTTTAGGAGCAGCAGTAATACTGCAGAGGTTTAATAGAATTAAGTTCTGGGAAAGGAGCCTATAGGAAAGGACAAAGATAACTACTGTGTATGCTTAACTGTTTTTCATATGAATGTAATGTTAACTTCATCTCTTTATTTCATATCAGGTAGATGCAGATATGGGTCAAAGAGATATAGAAACAGTTATTTTTCCCTGTTACGAGGACTAAAAGAAGTCTTGCACTTACATGTAGAAGATGCACAATAAGAAAGACATATTTAGTTAAAGTGATAACAACAAATAAATCGAGACAGACAGATTTAAGTGAAAAATGTCATTGTCAGTATTCCTGGAATGAAACATGAGCTATGTTGTGTTTTTGTTGTTTTTTTTTTCTATAAAAATTTCTTACAAATTCTACAATTTTATGTCATTCTACTACTACATATATACTTACATGATTTTCAAGAGAAAAGAAAAATATGAATGTGGATAATGGGAAACAGTTCACTCAAGCCAACAAGAATAAAATGGTGAGTGTAGATGTGCAGTTGATGTAAAATGACAATCATCTCTTTATGTATTACACCCTTAAATTTCAGAGCATTCCTTCCAGACAGAGTTGTCAGGCTATTTTGATTGGAAAAATTGCTCTCACCTCTATAGGAAAGGCAGTCAAAGCATTGTATCATTTGAAATTCTCTCTCTCTCTCTTATTTCCTCCCTCCCCCCCCTCCCCCCTTTTTTTGTTTCCCTTAATCTAAATTAATCCAGTGCTGTGTGCTTTATTTGATGGATGGGGGAATGAAACAATTTATTTCACAAAATAAGATAATATAGAAGTGAATTCCAGTTTCAAATTCCCAGAGCAAAACCATAATAAACAGAAGACATCAAAACAGCTTGATGTTCACTGGCAAGGGAGAGTAGAAAAGTCAGTTCTTTTCTTTTTCTTTTCTCATATATGGAAGTTTTCTCCCAGAAAATCAGTGAATACTCCATTTCCCTACACCTTGTTTCCAAGTGCAAAGCAAGAAAGACACTTTTGTGTGTGTGTGTGTGTATTTTTTCTTTTAAGATAAAACAAACCATAACTAGATCTATTTCCATAGAAAAATTAGGTGCAAATATTGTAAAATTATTTAGAATATCACACTTGATCAACTGTTTCCTACCCAAAGACACATTGGTAAGGAATCTTGGCACAGTTCTACACTGTCAGTTAAGCTTGGGTGTCACTTGAGGCCTGTGATCACACCCACAACCTGCACTAATGTGCCATTATTTATTGAGCTAGGCTCCCTTCTCCAGCATCAGCGTCATAAAACTGAAGACTACTGAGGGTCTAAATTCTGACTTTTAATATGGTTGGCATCCTTGTACTCAACAGAAGTGCAGCTTTACATTGCAGCATGTTTCATAGTTGCTGCAAACAGCTGTCTTGTAAGATTAGCTTATAGTCTTTAATTAAAGAAGCTTAATCAAGTTTATTTCTGCATTTCTAATTATTACATAAAACTTTAGCATGTGACTTTAGTCTATTTGTTAATATAATATACAGCCTCTTGTCAGGAACAGTTATACCCTTGGTAAAATATGGCAACAGTACTATACACACCATTCTGAGTAATGTTCAATTTATAGCTTACATGGATACAATATGAACTACTTTGATTTATACTGTATGCCCTCTAGCAATACAAGCCAATGTTCTCCTTGCCTTTTTTATTGCACCAACAGTACTCAGTGCATTAAGGTTGCTTGGATTTTCCTATAGTAACTACTTGATCGTTTCAGCAAGTTCAAAACTTAAAGATATTCTGTGATGGTTATTCTGTCCTCACCTGTCTGCCATTACATTTATATTCCACAAAATGCCTGGGAAAGCAGTAATCTATGACACGTTTTACCTTAGGCTAAATTGGATATTTTCTCAACTAAGCCAATATATTTAATTCTTTAAAATAAGATCTATGGAAAATTACTGTCTGAAAACTTTAAAGGTGTGATCACTACATTAAATTGTGTGCATTTTTCTTCTGCTTTGTTGTTGTTGTTGTTGTTCATTTGTTACCTACATCTTTTTTTTTTTTTTTTCCTCTTTTTTTTTTTTTTTTTTTTATTTTTTCTTCAGAGTTAGGTCTTCTAGCACCGTTTTGTTTCCTGAATATCTCAATTCTATCCTTGGTAAACATTTTTATTTATTTATTTTTAACAGATGTTATGCAGGAAAGAATAATGTCCAATCACAATGTTTGTCTAAGTCAACCTGTTGGTTCCCTTGCCTTTAACCTACTGGCCAACATCCTCAACTGAACAAGAAAAAGTCCTCAAGGCTCTGAGGAAATATAAGATATAATATGAATTATCCTCTGGATAATTCAAAAGCAAAATCTAATTTCTACAGGTATGCAGTGCATGCCAACATGTTTTAAACAAGCACAGCTGTACACACACAGCGATCAAATGTACCTATGGGGACAGTGCCTTATTGATAGCTGAAAAGCCACAAGAATGAATGGGCGAAGCATAGATAGACCTATATTAAAATTAATACTAAAAGGTCATCATCTTCCTTTATCACTACCTAGAATCAGTGCAACAATGTCTTGAAAGAGAACAGCCAAATGCAATTTCTCTCCTTTTTATTTTTCAAACATTGATTTCAGTCAAAAAGAAGGCGGGGAAGAAGAATAATCTATTTTTCTATAAGACATCAAAAACTGCCTGTAAGTAAATATTGACACTTGGCAGATGTGTGAGTTTATTGTAAAGCACTTTTCCTTTTCAATCGTTCTAATTCTATAAATCTTCACCTGACATATTGGTGTGAGTTTTTTAGACCAGATGTTCTGTGTTTCAGTGAAATAAAATGACAGCAACAACAAAACAAGCAAACAAAACAAACAAATAAAAAAACAGAGGCAAACCTAAATCTCACACTTTTTTTTTTTTCTCCTAAATGAAATATCAGTGTCTTACACTGTGTAACTTAATAGGTGACAATTACCATTACTCTTGAACTGTAGTAACATACAAACTCTCCTTTCTACCTTGATCACTATTGTCTTTTAATTGAATCTGAATATTTTATGAGGAAGAAACAGTAGGAGCATAGCTTTTTAGCCCTGCTAGGTGTTATTGCAGAAAAAAAAAATGTATACGATGCTAACAGATGCATAATTTAAAAATAAGGGCTATTTCATAGCTCTTAGGAACACAGAGGCTACCAAAATCCCAAAATAAAAACTACAAAAGCATCATATAACATAGTGAGAATAACCATGACATCTCCCAAATGAGATTCAAAATGCTACTCCAGCAGATGAAGAATTAGTCAGTCCCAACACAATTTCTAGGTAAGGAACTGCCTAACTATGTGAAAATCATGTACTAAGAGGAAATTAATCACATATGAGTGGAGGCACATACTTTCCAACTGTTATAAATGCGGTCTCAACTCAATCTGAATTTTGTAATATTTATAAAACAAATATTTATAAAAGGTATAAAAGGCAAGTAAACAGCGCTGGGTGTGCGGGGAGTCTACGCTCCACCAACACGCACACACGAACATCAAGCATTCTAAACATACAGAACATGGCTTTTACATACTAAACCCAAGTACGCCTATACATATGTAAAATCAGAAAAGGTAACAAACAGTCCTCCAAGTTCCACGACTCAACAGTCTCCATTTTCCACTCCTTTTCTTGATTACATACAAGTCTCCATTTTCCATTCCCTTTGAACAATATGTCTTGCTTTAAGTTGTCAAGCAACTCGGTCTTCAGGCCTTATGTATCCCGTTCTTCCCAGATCAAAGAAAAGCATATCCATCTCCTTTTCAAGGCCAATAGGCCTGGGTCAAAAGGCACGTCCAGGTCAACAGGGGCGTAACAGCAAAAGCCTTCGATGGCTGTAGCAGCAGAGGGGCCCATGGCATAGCAGTTGGATCAGTAAAGGGGCCCGCAGCTCCCTCACTATGTGGCAAACCACATGTTTGTGATTGTGGCTCCACATGGCTCTTTAAGGCCTCAGAGATTGCTCGCCAGGTGCCGAGCAATCCCACTGCAACCTTGTCATTTTTAGTTGCAGAGTCCCACACCTTGACCTCAGTTTGGTCCCATATTTCAGGCTCATAAACTGTCTGACTGTTAATAAGGATTGTTAATAAGGAGAATAAGCTGTAAGGTTACCAGGACAGTCTTTGTTCCTAAGGACGTATGATTCCCCATAATGCGCAACTGCTTACCAGTGAGGGGCAGTTGTGTGCACAGGTCTGCTTCTCTCAGCTCGAGCTTCTCTCCAGCTCCAGTGCGCCTATTTCCAGCGACTTTCTGCATGAGCTTCTCTGAGCGGTTTGCTGAGTCTGGCCGAACCTATCTTCACGAGGCAATCAATGTGCCTGCTCCCGTCATGGTCTCCATTCTGCTAGCCTGTTCCCCTTCACTTCTTTTTCCTGTTCCTTTATTGATGTAACTTCATCGCGTTGCCTTTTTTTTTTATCTTGAGGGCAGGCTCCCCTCTTATACCCTTCTCTCCACAGCAGTTCTTTTCAAAACAACTTTTCATTGGTCAAACAACTTTGAATGTAACAACAACAGCAAACACAGAGATCAGTTTATTTGTCCTTGTTGATGTCAGTGAAGTCAATAGGAGTGAAGGTGTCTTTGTACCTTATTAGTTACAGAGCCATATCTGACCATTTAATATAGATCTTCACCAAAAAGATGTCTTGGCACAGATAAGATGTCTAATCAGTTCTGTGCAACCCTCTGGCAATTTATCAATCTCTGTAAAAAATGCCATGTGTACTAATAACTTTACCATTACGCTATACTTATTGTCAGAGAAGCCTATGTTTTGCCACTGGAAACTAGACTTGATGACCAGAATCTTTTGTTTTTCACATCTCGTTATTTTTCACATATAGTATAATGAATTAAATACATTTGTGTACTTGTGAAGAAAAGAACTAACACATTATCAAGCAAAACCAACAGCAACATAGCTGTTTTTGCAAAACTGGCATGGGGTAGGAAGTATTAAGGGGTTTTCTAAAAGCTGGATTTAACAACAATGTTTAAAGTAGATTGGTACAGGGATTCCCAGAGTTGCGTGGTATATAATAATGTAGTTTTCTGCAGCAGTTTTTTATCCACTGTTTGAATATTTAAACGAAGGTCGGCTGCAGAGGGGAAACAACAGAAGGCACATATGCCTTACAAATGCCTTCTGATGCTGAAGCTGAGGTACTCTGACATAGGCTGTGTGAGAGTGTTCTTCCTGGTCATCAGAATTAGCTTCTCTCTGCTCAGTTGTACCTCCTATAAGCACAAAAGACATTGTCTACCACTTCTTTCAGATTAATCAGAATACTTTTAGCTGCTTTTTGTGTGTTTGTTGTTCTCTTTCAATACTCTTGAAAGCTTTCTTTTTTATTCAGAACTACTTCATGACTTAATCACTCTGAATCACTCCTGTTGTAATCTCTGCATATCTCTACTGTGGCTACATTTGTCCTTTCAAGACAGCAGAGTTACTCCCCAAAACACAAAAGCAATCAGGCTATCTTCTTCACCTTTGCAAACATTCATACAACTAAAGCACTTAACAAGCTGGCATGTAAAATGCAGCTAAACGTGACTCTTGCCCAGGTTTCTCCTTCTGTTTTGCAAAGCTAATCATCTGGTCTTAAATTTCCATGTTGGATGCCTGTTCAACAGGACTGTTTGGATTGATTCCTGTAAAGGTAAAGAGGCTGAGCTGTTAGTACTAGGAAAGCACATAATGCTGATCTTGGATAATAATAAATTACTCTGAATAATTTATTTAAGTCTCTCTGTATTTCTTGTTTCTTCTCTAGCTCTGCTTTTAAGAGGCATGTTACTCTGTGACCCTCAAACTGAAAGGAGGCTGTAGAGCTACAAACTTACTTACTCAAAAGTAATATTTGATGATTACTGAAATTCCTGCACTGATGCAAGCCAGCTTCCCAACCATTACCTTAACTTCTAAGAACAGTCTGTCAGAGATCTCAGGCTTGAACAGAGCTGGGTGAAGACAGCTGAACTAGCTCTTACCAAACTGTGTTGAGAAACAAAAAGAATACATGTATACCTTGGTAGAGCACTGCACTATGCTTCTCAGTTACTACAGCTGTATGGCCATTGTGACTGGAACTGCTGTTGTGTGGTGATATGTCAGCTAGCCACACCAGCTTACCTAGGTTTTCCACTAACTGTAAAATTAGGATTCAGTTCACAACTTCTGGAAGAAAAGCTCTCTCTTTCCTAAGCTTTTGAATTTTCATTTATTTTCTTATTTGTATAAATGGCTGTTCAGTGATGTGAGCAGACATACAGTCTCAAGGCAGATGGAGCCATCTTAACATTGGTTTTAACAGCCTTTGTCTAGATGAGTTATAAATCTGACCCATAAAGCATCTTGTAAACTGTACTGTAAACCATTACAATAAATCATTATACTGCTAACAATAAAATATTTACAAGACAATTATTGAAGAAACTCTTGAGAGTTTAGGAATCCATTCTTCTTGTGCATTTTTGTTTTGTCTTGTTTTGTTTCCATGTAAAATTGCATTTCTGAATTTTAACAAGATGGAAACAGAAAAAGTAAAAATACTGCACCTTTGAATTTTCTTCTTGATGTTTATGCCTGTCAAAAAGAGGGGATTACTTTTATTTATTTATTTATTTTTGAAAAAGTATTAGAGAAATAATATGAATATAGACAAATTTATAGTAAGTTGAAGTAAAGAGTAAACATCAGGAAAAAAATACATATAGATATCTGTGTATAAAACAGTGGATGTTGGGTTTTTCTATTTATGAAAACTGAGCAGTTAGTAAAATTGCATGAACATGCATTTTTCATACTTGTTTTTTCATATTAAATATACCTTTTTGCATTAAAAATATTAATAAATTGGCTTTTGTTGTTGTTGTTGTTGCTTTGTTAAGAGGAACACTGGTCATAGATGTTCTGAATAGGTTACTAAGATTTTATCAGTTCAGGAATTTTCATTAAAAAGAGCTATGGCTGGAGTATAAAACATTTTCCAGGCAAGGAGAGAGACAATTTTCAGGGACTAATTATAGCTGGAGGTAGCTAGGAAAAATATCAGGGTAAAAAAATATCCACCAATGGAGCTAATTTGGAGCTGGTGGAAGTATGGTTTGAAAAGTGTTTGGTGAATGATCATAACCTTATTCATTCCTCAAAACAATTTCAATGTAACTATCTGTAATAACAGTGGTTTGATTATAGATAAAAGGCACATTTTGTAATGGGACTTTTTGTTAATGGGACTTTTTGTGTAGGTGTGTATCAAGGATGAGTGAACCAAATTTGTTCTGGGAGGCTATAAGAAATTATTAACTATCAAAACTGACGGGGTTGATGCTCAAAACATAAACAATGCTGTAAATATATTCACCCTAAAAGGAGCTTGGTTTTATTTTTCTTTGAATTTTCAAAATGAATTGTGACAAGGAAGAAGAAGAAGAACAACAAAAATCTGTGGAAAAGAACATTATTTTGGCTAGATCTATAGTTCTGGCTAATGGAGACCCCAGTTCAGTTTCTCACTCCAGTTAGTCAAGGCATATCACTCAGTTGCATTAAAAATGGAATGCTAGTATTCTGACATTTTCTTTTGTCTCCTAAGACTAGGTTTCTATCAAAAGATGAAAAGGTTTCTCCTTTCTGTTAAAGGAGTTCTTCCTCCACCCTTTCCTCTAGGTACAATAACCTACTTAATACATCAAGATGGGGAGATTCTAGTTGTGCCTTCATCTGCTTAAGGCATTCCTGTCCGGAGAGCTCATTCTTATGAAGGAGTATCTTATTCAACAAAGAGCAGATAAGAAAAGAAGGATGACTTTTGACTTCTGTTGCATCAAACACAACTATTGCTTGCCCTCTGCTAAGTAAGAACATGGTTTACTGATCAGAGGCTTTACTGGGGAATAGGAACAGCTGTTTCCCATCTCCACCTTTCAAATGGGAGACCTAATCACTTGGCTGGAGTGTCAATATTTAATTTTCTGTGAAAATCAGTTGTTTGAACAGATGGAGATGGGAATATCCCTTTAAACTCCAAAATGACTGATATGATGTTTGATGAAGTCTGACTTCTGGGATTAAAAGCGGTATGTCTGAAATATCACAGAGGAAAGGAAGTTAGCTCAGGACTCTCCCATATTGACTGAATAACAGAACCAAACGGCTGTTGTGCAAGAGGTGCTCTACTTCATCTTTCTTTCTTCAGTGTCACCTTTCAGAACAGGATTTGTTACTCAGAAAATGTCTGCTGGTGTGAAACTGCAAGTTGGACATATGTTCAAACACACTACCCAGTGGCATACTGTAGACAGAGAGCAAGAAATCTCCAGAGGATACAAAATTTTTCTTTAGAAATGCTAAGTTCTCTCTATTTGTGTACGAAAACTTGGAATGTCATTTGCAATCTAAATGTTGATTTTAAATTTTTAGGTGTTAGAGTACTTAACTAATCTGAATGAGGCTCAATCCCTTCATTTCTCTGCAGTTTAATATCCTTGACAATGTGGGATGATATCAACTTTCTGTCTCACAAATTCTTCCTTTAAAGACATATATTAAAGATTGATAAACTTTTTAAAAGGGTTGTGATAGGCCAAACAGGTACCACCATATGTGATATGCCTTGGTACATTGCAGGGAGAATGTCTTTTCTCCAAAGTGTTCACAACCCCACTGGTGGGATATGGTTGTGGAAGAAATTTTGATAAGTAAAGCAATCCTCCTTATTGCTTCTATAGTATCACTAAGGTTATTACATTTTTTTTTGTCCACAAGTTTTGTTAAGGAAAAAAGGAATAACTGGGATAAAATCTTTTTATATTTTCTTTCAGAATTAAGTACAGCACATTTTAATATCTGGATATTTGATAAAAATTTCAAAGCTAGGTGCAAAATTTTAAAGTACATTTGTATGTACCACACATTTTATGCAGAACATTTTTTATATATTTTACACTCTGTCCTGTAATTCCCATTAATGATAATGAAAGTTACAAACATAGTATGCATTATAAAGAGCATATGCCACAGAAATCTGACTTTTTAAATATTTGTGCTTTTACATTTTTAAATAAAATTCGTAAGTCATCAGACTATAGAAGCAATGAAGCAGTACAAACACAGGGAACAGACTAAGTAGTTAAATAAGGTTGCTACAGAAATATTAGTCTGTTTTTACTCTCATACTGTGAGTATAATGCACTGGAATTATGACTGTGACTATCTCCTCTACTTGCTTTTCTCATTTTCTATGGTCAACATTATATTGAAATTATTGTAAGGGCAAACACCGTTGTACAGTTACAAGTACTTTCAATAGGTAAAGTATACAGTATAAAATCTCTACTGTTACTAAGTAAATGTCATCTTTCCCCAAACCCACCAGCAAATATTGATCAAGAATCTCAAGCTTTTCAAAGAGCTCTGAAGTCAGAGTGAATTAGTTTATGCAGTTTCAGAACATTTATAGCTCCAGTTACAACATCACTATATGTTGCTAGGATAACTTAAGGATTTTTTTTTTTTATATAAATATATATATATATATATATATATATATATAATTTTCAAGAGTTTAGAAGATGTCTGCCTCACAGGCTGCATGATCAAGTTACTGTGAGGTAGTCCAAAGTTCTACATAGTGTTGTATAACTTACGAATATGTCATCATTGAAACGTGGGAAATAAGTTTGTGCTAGAGTGGAATGTGCTCTAGTGAAATATGGTTGTAACATTCACAGAAAGGTTGTCATATTCACAGAAAAGTATGAACAAAGGCAATTCACAAGTGTTGAAGAAGCTGACTGAGGTAATTTTTTGGCCACTCTCAATAATCTTTGAATAATTGTGAATGCATCTCTTGACAGCAAGAAACTGGAGATAATCCATAAAATAAATTGCTCAAGTGGAATGCCCCATGTCACATGTGTTTACCAAATTTTCTCTCTTGAATGAACTAAAAAAGAAAGCAATGGTATCAAAGCATCCATGTAACCAAACACACAAGTAGAGGAAATTGTTTTGTTACCTGCTACTAGGAGGAGTTCGCAGACTTTCTGTCTTTCCTATAGGTATACAAGTAGAATGAACTGGTGGCTAATTTGTGAGTTTGCTCTCTGGCCTTGGTGAATGCATTATTTTAGCCATTTTATTATAATATATCTAGAATTAAGGCCATATTTCCTTTGACCTGTATAGCCAGGCAAAGTCAGTAGCGCAACTGAATAAGCATAGCTTTCTTTCTTATTAATTGAAGAAATGAATGATAAGTGTCAAGTTTTTTTTTTTCTCCCCTCCCCTCCCCTCCCCTCCCCTTCCCTCCCCTCCCCTCCCTCCCCTCCCCTCCCCTCCCCTCCCCTCCCCTCCCCTCCCCTCCCCTCCCCTCCCCTCCCCTCCCCTCCCCTCCCCTCCCCTCCCCTCCCCTCCCCTCCCCTCCCCTCCCCTCGCCTCGCCTCGCCTCGCCTCCCTCCCCTCCCCTCCCCTCGCCTCCCCTCCCCTCGCCTCGCCTCCCCTCCCCTCCCCTCGCCTCGCCTCCCCTCGCCTCCCCTCGCCTCCCCTCCCCTCGCCTCCCCTCCCCTCGCCTCGCCTCCCTCCCCTCCCCTCGCCTCGCCTCCCCTCGCCTCCCCTCGCCTCCCCTCCCCTCGCCTCCCCTCCCCTCCCCTCCCCTCCTCTCCCCTCCCCTCGCCTCCCTCGCCTCGCCTCGCCTCGCCTCGCCTCGCCTCCCCTCCCTCCCCTCCCCTCGCCTCCCCTCCCCTCCCCTCCCCTCCCCTCCCCTCCCTCGCCTCCCCTCCCCTCCCCTCCCCTCCCCTCCCCTCCCCTCCCCTCCCCTCCCCTCCCCTCCCCTCCCCTCCCCTCCCCTCCCCTCCCCTCCCCTCCCCTCCTCCCCTCCCCTCCCCTCCCCTCCCCTCCCCTCCCCTCCCCTCCCCTCCCCTCCCCTCTCCCTTTCCCAATCTCTTTCTCTTTTCTCTCTCTTTTTCTCTCTCTTTCTCTCTCTCCTTCTCTCTCTTTCTCTTTCTCTTTCTCTTTCTCTCTTTCTCTTTCCTCTTTCTCTTTCTCTTTCTCTTTCTCTTTCTCTTTCTCTCTTTCTCTTTCTCTTTCTCTTTCTCTTTCTCTTTCTCTTTCTCTTTCTCTTTCTCTTTCTCTTTCTCTTTCTCTTCTCTTTCTTGTCTTTGTCTATAAGTAACAACGCAATTCTCGTTCAATTTCTCTGAATATCATAGGTTCATGTATCAGGAGGCAGTTCCCTGTTAGTAATTTTTAAACTTGACCCTGCAGTATATGCAGTTACATAGCAGGCATGAGTTCCTTCATGATTATTTCTCCAGCTTTTCACTCTTGCTGTCTTTGCTTTCTACATGTTTTTAGTCCTGATGAACAGATATGGACAAGAATGTCCCAGATTCCATTGTTGCAATCACAGTCTTTCAAGAAGCTTTTTCGTTTGTGGCTCAATAGCTGATTGGCCTATGTATCACCTTGTGCAGTGAGTCAAACTGCTGGAGATTCCTCCACTCATTTTTTACAATCAAAATGATTGCACTGCAAAAAAAAAAAAAAGATTGAGGGAATTGTCTAGTATTCCTCTCTTCACTTTACTGATCCAGCTGACAATCTGTGATAACAGAGGGTGAATATCAGGAGCACAGTGGAAGGGTTATAGGATCTATTAACACTCCACTCCGAGTTATTACCTTTCCACCTGATCTGTTGCAAATTGTAATGTACTTTACACTAATGGCAAAAATGGAGTTCTCGCTCTGCAGGTGCTGAGTGACTGAAGTTCAGCTTTGTCAGATTCCTAAAAGCTACCATTCTCTATATAAAAGTGGATATGCTCCCATACATCAAAGGTCTATCTAGTCAAGATGTCTCCAAGAGTGACCCAGAAAGAATGTTTTAGAAAAAGTATATGGACAGGGCAAGCATGGTACTTTACTGAGACTCTTCCAGCCTACACAACTTTGCTGAACCAGGAGTGTTGCTTTTCTTACTATTTTTTAGTGACCTTGGGTAGATTTTTCCTGCATTAATTTGGTTGTTTGCTGAACACGTTTCACTTTCACATTCATATTGTTCTTTAGCAAGAGACTTCAAAGCCTAATCATGAAGCTATGAAAAGATCTTTTTCTTGTGAAAATCTTCCTACTTTTTGCTTTGAATGTGCCACCTGCCATTTTATGCTGTCTAGATCTTGAAACATTAAACAATCATTCCTTGTTTCCCCTATGTACAACTGTTGTGATTTTATAGACTTCTACTATGACCTTCCCCCCCCCCCCACACACACACTTTTTTTTTTAACCCTATCCTTCTGTGTCATGTTTTCCTAGCCCATGAACAGACTCTACGACAGAATGCCTCAGATCAACAAGACATCTGCTTGTCAAACTTCTTTTCTCAGGTACCATCTAAACTCCATAGTTAGAGACAACCAGGGTATTCCCTGGAGCACCACTAAGTGCTTCATCATAACTTGTAGGTTGAGATCCGTATCAAGTTGTAAGATGATGTTCTGATATATCCTGCCATCTTTAGAAAAGAAAAAAGTCTTTTAGAGATCAGATCTAAAACTGTGAAAATTATAGTGCTTTGCTGAAAGACACTGAAACTATCAGAGTTCACTGGGGCAGGGAGGGTCTCAACAATTTTAACTAATGATTGTAGTGGTTGCCATAAAAGGTGCTGAAATAACTGAGAGCAAAAACTTAGACTGATAGAGAAAAATTGCCCAGTGGTATCATCATCATTGTCAGTGCTCCTGGGATAATAGCCAGGATGTAGGTAAGAATTTCTGACAAAACCTTGGGGATATATTCTGTCCAGAGGGCATTCATTCATAATGCAAAAGGTTTTTGAGAAGGAAAAAAAATATTCTGGAAGCAGTGAGCAACACGAAACTTTATGAATCCTCATATCTGTTGCAATTTGAGAATGTGGACAGAGCCAGCCAATACGAGGAACATATTTTCTGTAATGAAGAAAATGTATGTGGGGAACTGTGCCATATTTAATATTTCAAAGTTGTCAAGGTTTTTTTCTGACTACCATGAGGTTCAGAAGCCAAGAAAGAACTTGGTTTCGTTAAACAGAAGGATTTTAGAGATGTATTTGTCTGACAAAAAATGTGGTCTTCTCTTAGACTTAGATATTTTAGACTATCTGATAGTATCTCAACAGAGATGAAGGCCTCACTGTGTGAGGAAATTTGCAAAATGTATCGTGGAAGGAAGCATCAGCTATGAATTGCTTACAGTTTAAATAGAAATGATGGACAGACAGAGGAATAAAAAATGAGAAAAATCAAGCAATAAAATCAACTTCACATAATTGTCAGGTTCAGTAGGTATCTACTTAGAAACACTGCCAGAATCTACATTGCCTTATTCTAAGTTATTGTAATAGCTTACCAAACCAAAACAACAACAGAAAACAAGCAACCAACCAACCAACCAACCAAACAAACAAAATCTCCCTCCAATAATAACATAGACAGTTGGTGATTAGTGAAAGCATCTTAATTCAATGAATAAAAGTAACTTTTTGAGTAAGCATTGCTGAGCTGTAGGAAGTCTGGTGTTCTGAATGTATTCCCAAGAGCACCCGACACGATGAAAAAATCAATGCTCAAAATACTTGTGTGTGATGTGATTCTTGGTGAATGAAGGCAAAAATCACTGTTTTGTTTTTTCTGTCTGGGAACTTAGAATCTTCTTAGGCTCAAACTGAAGATTTGCACCTGGTACTTAAGAAATGATTGTTTCTGAGAAGATATTTCTGCATATGTCTGGGATACTCAAGTGGGAAACTTTTGGCATTAAGAGACATCAAAAGCAGGAGAGTGTACTGTATGTATAAATTCAGATTAAAAAAGGGTTGAAAAATGCTTTGTTGTATCTATCAGACCAGTGAAGGACACACCATTTCAGGCTTTGGCTCCTCAGAGACAAGGGTAAAACAATTCATGATTGATATCTTGTCAAAATAGTAACCATATCAGGATAGTTTAGGTCAATGAGGAATATTATCTTTTTACTAAGACTTGGATGACAAAATAAAAACACATGTGCAACTAATCCAGAACAGGTATGAAAATTCAATATCATTTCTGTTAAATGAGCTAGAATAAATAAAGCAATATTAAAGCAATCTTTATGTTTATGCATAGACAGTTTTGTCCTGGTTTCAGTTAGAACAGAATTAATTTTCTTCCTAGTAGCTGGTGGAATGCTGTGTTTTGGCTTAGGATGAGAAGAGTGCTGATAACACCCCGATGTTTTAATTGTTGCAGAGCAGTGCTTATACCAAGCCAAGGACATCTCAGCCTTTTGCTCTGTCCTGCCAACAGGCAGGCTGGGGGTGCAGTAAGAGCTGGGAGGGGACAGACCCAGGACAGGTGACCCAAACTAGCCAAAGGGGTATTCCATACCATCTGACGTCATGCTAAACAATATATAGGGGTGGCTAGCCGGGGGGAGGGGGCCGGACTGCTCGGGGTTAGGCTGGGCATCGGTCAGCGGGTGGTGAGCAATTGCATTGTGCATCACTTGTTTGTACATATTTTTATTACTTTCCTATTATCACCATTGTATTATTATTATTATTATTATTATTATTATTGTTATTGTTATTGTTATTGTTATTGTTATTATTATTTTCCTGTCTTATTAAACTGTCTTTATCTCAACTCACGGGCTTCACTTTCCATTTCTCTGCCCCGTCCCAGAGAGGGAGGGGGGAGGGTGAGTGAACGGCTGCGTGGTGTTTAGCTGCCGGCCGGGTTAAACCATGACACAGTTTGTATCAATTTTGGCCTAAAATTATAGTGATGATCATGTCCAATATAAAGTGTGGTAGCATATGTGGTGTTTTTACCCTACTATGCAGCTGTACTCTACCACAATCACTCTCTCACTTCCACTCCTCAAAGGAAAAGGGGGAGAAAATACAATGGAAGTGCTCAAGGGTTGAGATAAAGACAGGGAGATCACTCAACAATAATAATCATGGGCAAAATAAAGTCAGCATAGGGAGATTAATGTAATTTTTTCCTATCCCTAGTAGACTAGAACAGTGAGAAACTAAAAGTGAACTAAAAACACCTTCTCCCCCATCCTACACAGTTCTGCTCCCCCCCAGCAATGCAGGGGAACAGGGAATGGGGGCTGTGGTCAGTCTATAACACTTCATCTCCACGGCTCCTTCACAGTCACTTTCTGACCCTGCTCCACATGGGGTCCCTCCCACAGGATGCCTTCCTTCCCAAACTGAGCCTGTGGGGGCTGCCCACAGGCAGCAGCTCCTCAAGAACTGCTTCCACATGGCTCCGTACCACAGGGTCCATCCCCCAGGAGCAAACTGCTCCAGCACAGGTTCCCCATGGGTGGCAGCTCCCCCCACACCCCCTGTGCCTGCATGGGCTCCTCTCCATGCTCTGGCCTGGGGCCTGCTTCTGCAGGGGCTCTCCATGGGCCGCAGCCTCCTCCAAGCCACATCCACCTGCTCCAATGGGGGCTCCTCCACAGGCTGCAGCATGGAGATCTGCTCCATGTGGGACCCATGGGCTGCAGGGGGACAGCCTGCTCTACCAGGGTCCTCTCCGCAGGCTGCAGGTGAACTTCTGCTGCGTGCCTGGAGCACCTCCTGCCCTCCTGCTGCACTGACCTGGGGGACTGTAGGGCTGCTTCTCACTCGTCTCTCTACCAGATGCTGTGGTGCAGTAGTTTTTCACTTCTTAAACCTGCTCTCCCAGAGGCCCACCCAGTGTCTTTCTGTGGTTCGGCTCTGGCCAGCAGTGGGTCCCTTTTTGAGCTGGCTGGAGCTGGCTCTGATCTGACATGGGGCAGCTGCTGGGCTCTGCTCACAGAGGCTCCCCCCTGCAGCCCTTCTGCTACCAAAACCTTGCCACGTAAACCTCATACAGGATCTTAGCACATCTTCCCCCCCACCCCCCCATCCCCCACCCCCGACCCCAATGACTATGAAAAGTCTGAGTTGAAATATATCACTGCTTTATGTCATATACTTATGGCTCACAGAATTTATGTACCCTAAATCCAGATTAACTATCTCATGGAATTATGGTATTAATTGAGTTGCCTAATGAGGTTGGTATCTAAGGTCCTCCAAGATGCTCTAAGGTATTTAAAACTGCTACTTGTGCCTTGCAGATATGTACAGTCAGAGCTGGCATGTGACTGTCGTGAATGGGAGCTGGAAGCCAAGAAAGATATGTCAGGACATCTGAAATGTCACCGGGCACCTGCATCTCAGCAACTGGACATTTAGACTTGGAGACAGCACTTATAATTCTGTGATACTGGACACAGATAAAGGCCTGTTGAGAGCACAACTGAAGCTGAACTGAGAGCCAACGCTAGTAAATGCCCTGTGGTGTACTGTTCAATATTCTATTTTAAAGCTTTCAGCAATAATACTGTGTTGACTGAAAGAAGGTTTTTATTCTGTACTTGTAAAAATGATAATGATAATGAAAGCATGTATGGTGTCAAGTTTTAATAAAATAATTTCAAATAAGTACACTAAAATAGTTATGTACTAGCAGTGAATTAGTACACTGGTGGTTGTACAGTTCACTACATCTGCTTTACATACAGTTTGGGGAAAAAGTGTGAATTTGGACTAATTTTTTGTCTAATTTCCTGGACCATACTTCTGGTATGAGGCTGTACAAACAACCAGCCATTTCTTTCACCTTTGCATCTACTGTATAGTTCGAGCAGTATTTGCTGTGTATTTTGTAGATACGTAGACTAGAGTTTCCAGTTAAGTTTCCTCCAATAATTTTTTTTTTTTTTTTCCCCAACAAAACCACTCTTCAAATAAAAGCCCAAACAGTAAGAGCACTTGTGGGATTTGAGTAAAATTCGAATGTAATGTATCTGTAAATATGTCAGAAGCCTACCATCCAGTGAATCTCCAAAGACATACTGCAAAATACATTTTTTAAAAAACTTTTCTCCCTTTTTTTTTTTTTTCCAAAGTAATTTTCTTTTGTTGTGGAATAAGAATACTAAATTACCAGAGGTTAGAAAAAATAAGCTCCCATTATATGTCACATCTTATCTTCTCTCCCAGAATCTCATCGTTAGTGTTGGTCAATAGGGGATGCTAAAGAAACAGGATAGGAATGTAGAAATATTCCACAAATATTCTTCAATCTGTATGTAATTTAAGGGTTTCCTGGGCCATTAGCTGTATCCAGGTCATTGTTTTTAATAGCTATTGATACTGTCCTGCGTGAATTTAAACCCTTGGACTCCAAAACAGCCTGTAGCTATAAGTTCCACAATTTCATATATTTCATATATGAAATAGTATTTATATTTGTTCTATTCAAACTGCTCTTAGTATCTCTGTGTGATCCTTGTTCCTTTATTGTAACAGTGAATAAACATTGTCTAGTCACTTCAGTTGTGCTGTATATGTTCTTGTAGATCTCTGTACAGTTGCCTGCTTAGTTTTTCCTAAATCAGATCTATGTGTGGTAAATTGGTACTTCTGGCTAAGCAGGTAAGCAGACTTTTCCTTCTTTACATATTAAGACTTGGATTTGTCACGAGGAGAAGACATTCTGTAAAACCCTGAGCTCCTCAATATCTCAAATATGGGAGAAACCACAGGGTTCAGGGCTTTTGCCATCGTTTCCATCGTATGAAGTCCGTAAGAAGATGCTTTTGAAGATTATGTACAAAGGAAGCAGGTAAGTGAACCCTGGGAACAACAGGATCCTCTCAATTTGCAGTGTATGGTCTATCCATAGAGCCACACAGTTTCATAACATGAACTGTTGGTCTAGACTAGCTCCTAAAAATTAACATAAGGTTACAATAACACACTAGTGGCACAATAAGAACACAGTCGAGTTCTATAATGTGCTATGTTTTTAATTAAAACAACTTCCAACAACAAAAATTCACATCAACTATTCATTGGACTGAAACATTAAAATAAACCTAGCAAAGAGTTCCTAAAACCTATGTAAAGTCTGTCACTTTCAGTCTCCATCCAATCCTGAAAGATACTATTTTTCTCCTATTTTCTTCTAGAAATATAGTTGTCTGCTTCTAAGAAATCTCTCTCTTTTTTTTTTTTTTTTTTTAATTTTATTTATATTTTTAAAAAATATTTTATTGTCTTATTGCACTGATTTCCTTTATGATGTTGAACTCCCCATCTGACATTCTGTCCATTCATATTGTTTTTCCCACATGGCTAATACTTCAAGGGAATCCATATTAGAAAAACTTTACTGTATACATATGAAGTACAATTTATGTGTAAAAATGTAAAGTGTATTTCTTTCTGAAAAGTAGAATATATGAGGTTTGTCTTGTTTTATCCCAATAGTATTTAGTATTTAGTTAGTATGGTTGTATTTGTAGTATTTGTTAGTATGGTTGTTGCTAAAATATTATGGTAAGACTACTAAAAAGACAAAACTTGAGACAATAATCCCCTAATTTAGAGATATAATTCATCTGGAACAGATTGGTCATCAAGCAGGACAGGCCTTGTGCTCCTTGCTGGACTTTCTATGTATTTCATAGTCAAATGTCACTGCAGAAAAATAGAAGCAAGGCTGGCACCATAAATTTAGGCCTGCTGCTATTGACTTGCTAACCTTCTGCTGCAAGCAGAAGATGAGGCTTTGGAGTCTTGGCTAAATGGATGCAAAATATTTTAAAACAGCCATGTGGCACATAGAAAATGACAGTTCTCTTTGCATAAAATAAAAATAAGAGGTTTACCTAAAGCTTGAAATGGGGAAGATGTTCTCCTAAAAAAACACACACAAAACAACACAATATAACAGTATGAAAGTAGGTGCAGTTAATCAAGTATGTAATATGAGGCCAATATTCCATAGTCAGGCAGCAATATGTATTTACAGTGTTTACTTCGTGATGATGGTGTAGAATAAGTAAAAAAAAGACCAGACAGTCAATGCTGTTTCTGAAATTTAACTGAACACAGATTTATTTCTGTTTTAGAGTTGAACGCCTGAAACTCATTTTATTCTAAGTGGCATTTGTTGTTATCACTAGACAAATCAGATTTGATTTTCTTGTTACAAATACAAACTTATCTCTCTCAGAGGGTTGTCTGTAAATTAAAGAACGAAGATATGTTTAAAGCTCTTGGGCCAAACTGGAGGAATTTTAAATAGGCAAACACAAACTACCTTGTGAATCTTCCATGTTTTTTTTTTTTTATGCTTTCACCATTTTCAGGTAAGTGCTTCAACTTGTCACTGTTCATTCTGTAAACTAGTGTGTTGGGTCTGTCTGAGCTGGAGTCACCTTTTCCCTGCAGCAGCCCACACAGTGCTGTGCTCTGCACTCATACTCATACCTGGAACAGCACTGATATTACTCAAGTGTTGTGTCTATTGCTGCGTAGTGCTGGGACAGCATCAAGACTCCTTCCAAGCCCCCAAGAGCCAGCAGGCTGGGGGTGGGCAAGTGATGGGGAGGGGACATTGCCAGGGCAGCTGACCTAAACCAACCAAAGGGATATTCCATAACACCTGATGTCACACTCAGCAATAAAAGGAGGGGCTCTTGTGGGGGAGGGGGCTGTTCCTCCTGAACAACCACTATGCGTTTTGAGGCCCTGCTTCCCAGGACATGGCCGAACATCGCTCGTTGATGGGAAGTAGAGAATAATTTTTTCCCTCTCTCTGTGCTTCTGGGCGGACTTATTCTTTTGTTTCTTTTTTTTTCTTTTTTTTTTTTTTTTTCTCCCCATTCCTTTTTCCTTTAATTAAATCTTTCTCATCTCAAACCTCGAGTTCTCTATGTTGTATTTTCTCCCCCTTCCTCTTTGAGGAGAGGGGGAGTGAGAGAGCGGTTGTGGTGGAGCTCGGCTGCCCACCTGAGTAAAACCACCACAACTAGAGAATAATATTCCACTTAGTAGTTTAGAGAAAAAATAATCATATATAACTAGCTAAGAGAGATTTTACTAACTTATTCAGTATGTCATGTATAATGTTCTTAAAATGAATTGCCAACACAAACTTTTCCTATTAAAATAAACCTCTGGGAACTTAGGTTATTGAACCTTCCTATATTATGATCAGGAAATCTACAAGTTTACACAGTTTAACTCTGAGTTCATTTAATTTCCAATGTATCTCTAGGAAAGAGTTTCTTCCAATTATCTAAAAGACAAAAATGGCAAATAAAGTACTGAGGGAGATGTTTCACTGAGAAGGGGTTGGCTTTGAATCATCTCTGCACTTCATTATCCTCCAATCAAGCAATCAAATTTCTTCACCTCTGGAATTCACATTCTGCTGATTATCATTTATGTACTTTAATTGGTTACACTGTAATTTCTGGCTAGACCCTTATGAACAAAAGGACTGTTACTGATGGCTCATTCACAGATTTAGTCTCCTTTTTGTAGTTGGCTAACAGATTCCCTCCAGATTTCTCTATCATCACCTACACAGCTCTCCCACTGGCTATAAAATACTGCAGCAGCTTGTAGGTAATTGATCAGACAAGTGAACTGTAAAATATTCATTTTCTACTTCAACAGCTAGATAAATCTCTTGGGAAGTGGATGAAAATATTGCTTATGCACATCAGGGTCGGTATAGTAATAGCAAGGTTGCTGATAAGCAGGGGTCTGCTACAGAGTTAATGCTTAATTCTGTTCCATGCCAGAGATGGGAAAGCATGCAGTCTCCCTTTGCCTGCAGCTAGGAGTCTCATTATGTACTGAACCTGAGGCATCAACACCAATGCACCAGTCATGGTGCTTCAGGAACTTCCTGTTTTGATTAATCAGGTTCATCTCAATGAAACACGCCAAAGAACAAATTAACACTTAGTTACTGTAACCAACACGCTAAATACCAGAATATCAACACACAGGAAAGCAAGAGTGAAAAGGTAATGACAAATGAGAGCAAGAAACCTGCTTGCTTTTTATTATTATTATTATTATTTTCTTTTTCCATACTCAGTAATCTTTATAATCTCACGTTCTGTTTTTTTTTTTTTTTTGATTGTTTTCTTTTTTCTTTTTAGCTCAGAGTTTTCAAATATCTGTCCAGACGCTTTAATTGAAAGTGTTTAAAAGAAAACTGCATACAGACTTGTAGACAGCAAAATACAGTGATTTTTTTTTTTTTAATCTTTATCTTGCTGGGTTGCCATAGTAAGGGAATCTGCAGGGAATTAGTGATAGCTTTGTTTCTGATTCATGTTAAATGTGCATTAGGTAACTTTACTCAAGCCTAAACTGTACTAATCAGAAAACATGCAATCCCTCCACATGCTTTCTTGTCACATAAGAAAGAAAAAGCAAAGCTTTAATTATTGTAATAATTAAATAGATTAAATAGATTTCTCTCTCTCTCTTCTTTATTTTTTCTATATATTTTTTTTCTTCTCAGTAATTTGTTTTTGGAGCAGCAGAGAACGTATGCTTGTTTTCCATATCCTTGGAGTATGGTGTCAGTCAGCTTAAGATGAGACATTTGAAATAAAACATAGTTAATACTGTGTATGCCAAAGTAGTTGTGACCACTGGAGGAAGAAAAATGGGACACCACATTTTTCAGTGGAAAAGAAAGTGCATTACAGGTGCTGAGGCCTCTACTGTAGAGATAAGTACATCAGCCTTCTTAGATCAGAATAGTTTTTTGCTTTAAGAAGAGAAGAAAAATCCATTTTTTCTTTCTGTATTAGCTAACTTCTGATGATTTAAATTCAGTGCCATACAAAGTGAAAGTAATAAACTGGTCAATCAGAAAACTTGGACACATTGCTGACAGCAAATAAAATTAGCTAAAGATACTTTTTTTTTTTTTTTCATTATATAGTAAATAGACTTGTTCACATGTAATCATGTTTTTGAGGTGAAAAGCCCAGGATCAGCACCATTGCAAAGGCATGCCATGGCATTTAAGGACTCTCTCAGGTATTGTTGAGTGACTTGACAACCCAAACTTTCAGAAATCCAGGAATGTATTCCATCACCCCTACACATAAGGCAGGCTGGGAATTTTGTATAGCCAATGAGACTCAGATTTTTTCTGTTCTTTTTTATATTTTTGATGTACCTAAACAAATTACTTCTTTAATAAACATCCTGAAAATCACATTCTGTGTTTCTAGTATACTAGGTACAGAGTGTTGTATGAGATATTTTTCTGAGAAAAAGACTAATGAAGATGAAAGTACCTCCTTATAATGAGAAAAAGTTCAAAACAAAGAAACAATAGAAAGCAATACAAAGAAAAGAAACTAGTGTAAACAAATACTGGAAATAGTACACAATTGCCCTTTGTGAGTCTCAGCACAGTTAAGTCATGCTATTTTAGTACTTCCTAAATTCTCACTCAGTTAAAAAGATAATTAAAAACAAAAATAAAATTCTGTTAGTAATGAGGTGATAATGAAGTGTACAATGAAAATCAAGTGCCTGTTTAATAACTGTATGTAACCTTTGCTCTTTGAATGCTATTTGTGGTGATGGCAATGTGTTTAAGGGAAACAGATGGATCAGTAACTGTCTTTTCTATTTAGGATTGAAATTACATTATCTCCTTTACTATATTTTATAGTAAAACAATCCCATCTTCCCTTCCCTTCCCTTCCCTTCCCTTCCCTTCCCTTCCCTTCCCTTCCCTTCCCTTCCCTTCCCTTCCCTTCCCTTCCCTTCCCTTCCCTTCCCTTCCCTTCCCTTCCCTTCCCTTCCCTTCCCTTCCCTTCCCTTCCCTTCCCTTCCCTTCCCTTCCCTTCCCTTCCCTTCCCTTCCCTTCCCTTCCCTTCCCTTCCCTCTTGCTTTCCCCTCCAAATTTCTATTCATACTTCACTGAGCTATATAAATCTAGTTTTAGTGAGCTCCTGTACAATTTTATTATGAGCCGCTCATTTCTGAAAAGAAGAAAGTCTTTGTTTTCAGAGTCAGTCTTTACAAAATCTTATCATTTCCTTTTAAATCCAGCTAGCCATTGAAATCAGATCAGTACATAAGCATGTACTCTGTTTTACTAGTTTCAGACAGTATTAAAGGCACCTGCCTTTGGTGTAGTTTATGAAGGACCAACTCTCCTTTATGGGTCAGAGCTGCTGGGAAACATTCAAACACTACTGGGTCTTAATGACCTTGGGTCATTTTCAATCACATATTTGTCAAGCTCATCTCTCTTTTTCTATCTGTATGACATAGAAAATATAAGTCTTCACATTGATTTTCAGGGTAGGACTTCTGAAAGAAGAAGGGGAAAGATACAGAAAGAGAGGCACAGGTAAGACAATGTGGTTCTTTCTTTCCTCTCTGTACCTTAATTACATCATTTAATTGATTGCTTTCTTCCACTTTTGAGTTCCTCACTGTATGGATTGGAGTAAAAAGGTATTTAACAGAAATTAATTTAGCTTTTTTATGTAGCTATTTCCTATTTTATTAAAAAACTCTTCATGCATCTGTGAATCTGCTCCAAAACACTATAATCCCAGTCTGAGCAGTTTGGAATTTACAGCAACCTAAACTCAAGATAGTTATGGAAAGTAGTCATAGTCCTTAGAGAAGTTAATTTAACAGGCATCCAGGTTGATGCTTATTCCACAGTTTGAGGCTTAATAAATTGCAATGGATTTTTTTTTTAAAAGAAAGAAATAAAATAACAATACTTCTGCACAAAAGCAATTGTCCATGAAGAAAGACTTGTTTCCATGTGACCCTCATATTCTGGGGAATTCAGGCACAGACCTGACACTTCCTTTATTCACAAGCCATATTCTGGGCTGGCTGGAGCGGGAGGAACATTCTTGGAACAAGTCTTTCTTGAAGAGTTTAGGGCTTGCAAATGGGAAGGCTGTGTATCCAGCTCCTTGTCACAAAGACTGTTTTTTGTATTTTACATTTAACAGCTGCTGGAGAGAAGAATGTAATCCCATGAATAGACAACTTTGTGTGCAATACGGATATTGTCCCAGGGGAAGAAAAGTTCTATTGTCTCCTTAATGGGTAAGTGATCTAAGCTGTAGATCATTACAGATGAAGATCTGCAAGTCCCACATCCCAAGTTGTTAAAGGAAACACAAAGAGAAATTACATTTTCTTTCCCTGGATAAATTTTGTGCTTTTTTTTTTTTTTTTTTTTTTTTTTTTCCCCTGTGTGTGTGTGTGTACAACTGATGGTTTAACACCATTTTTGGTAAGGTATTATATGTAATGAGAGTCTAAATATTTACAGTGATATTTCAATTGGAAATAATACTAAAAATCAACCAATGATAAATACAAATTTGTGCATTCTGCATATACGTATACAAGGTGAAGAAAGAAGGTTGTTTTATTGTCTGAATATTCTTCTATTGCTTTCCATTTTCTCTGAATGTTTTATGTATATATGCCATTTATATTTTCTCCAATTCTGGTTGTTTATCTAGGTAAATTTACAGAGGTTCCACTTCCTAGTTCATTCACTTCCTTTTCAGCAGATTTCTCCCAAATAGAATCATAGAATCATTAAGGTTGGAAAAGACCTCCAAGATCATCTGGTCCAACTACCACCAATATCACCCACTAAACCATGTAACTAAGCACCACGTCCAACCTTTCATTAAACACCCCCAGGGATGGTGACTTCACCACCTCCATGGACAACCCATTCCAATATATAACTACTCTTTCTGTGAAGAAATTTCTTCTAATTTCCAACGTGAAATACCGTATACATGTATCAGCTACGATTTACATGAATACCACATTTCCAGCAGATTTTGGAAGAAAAAAGCAAGATGATAAAGGGCAGTATATGACACTGATTGAAAGATAATTCAATGTTTCTGCATTATTATGCATTGCTTATTTGGGTCTCATTACATCTATCCCAACTTGATTCAAAGGTGAAATAATGTTTTTGTTTATTTCCACAATACCATTTTTCTTACTTCAACATTTACATGGTTATAATGAAAGCAAGAACAGTGCCCTACTCAGAAACAATTTCTAGCAGTTGGGACAGTTCACTCAGTAAGTTCCAGTGCAAATGGGATAGTTTAAAACATCATTTGTCAAGAATTAACATGGAGTGCAACAGAGAAAAAAGAAAACCATGCCACAGAAAATGGGAAATCAGTTACACCTTGCTGTGGACAGGAGAAAAAAAAAAAAGTGTAAAACAAAAAAAAGCCAAAAACAAGATTCATAAGCACATTGGAATCATAATTTCTCCTAAGGCTATTCCTCAGTGGTGCAGCTATAAGGCTATATCTAAGTTTGCAAACCTGCTAGAAGGAATTTTAGTAAAGGAGAGCCCCAGCCCATTCTGCACTAAGCATAATAATCGTATTCAGTTAGCTATTTCAATACTATAATTAATTATTGCATTCTCACATTTAGGTATTCCTCCCCATTTCCAAACCCTTTCTTTCCTTTGAAAACCTCTGTGGACTTTGTTGTGGAACCTTGGCATAAGCATTTGCCAATAATTAAGAATGAGTTTAGTGTTTTTTTATGCAGATACCTAGAAATCATATGACCAACTGTTCATGTTTGGAATACACCATCCTAAGTCTAAATGTGAAACCAAATGCATTGAATCCATGCCCAAAGCTGTGTTTCCACATTCATAAAAACAAACAAACAAACAAACAAACGTGATGCCATCATTCAGATGGTGCTTTGGAAAAATATATCTACATTAATAATTACTGGGAATCCAATTTCAATATAAGACTGTTAAACAGTAATTCAAAAGTATTTTAGAAGTAGTTTAATGTAGTAGTTTAATCCAGTGTGGTTTAGGTTGAAGCATAATCTGCAGCAACCTATAGAAAACACAGAACACATTTTACACGTATACAAAAACTAGCACCCTCATTGTTGTTCTACCCTGTAATTTTATAACGTATATTTTCAAACAGAAATCTCACATATAAAAACCTGGGATAATGAAACAAGAATACAAAACCAATGCATTTTATGACTGATAGAAATTAAAACAAAACAAAAAAAAAACAGAAAAACAAGAATGGCAAAACAGAGTAAGATAAAATACATAACTCTTTAGCCAGTAATAACTGTTTAAAGAAGTAGCAATGTCATTTTCAGTGGCCATTTCATAATAGTCCAAAGAGTAAACAAATGATGAATATTTTTCTCTTTGTCCATAACATTTGCCCTGATGAAATTATTACAGCTATCATATCAATTTTCAAGTACTTTTTTTCCTGTTCTGTTTGCTTGTGTAAAACCTAAAGATTTTCATGTGTAAAAAGAGCAGATATTGTCTAGATATATACTTACCCAGTAAACATCTTGCAAAGCCATCTATTTAAATTACAAGACTTACCAGATCTTTTGCTATTTAGTCAGAATGAATTGATCTGTTCAGGGAATGATTAGATGTATTTACAAATCCGTTGTTCTCTGTTATACCAACTGTTATTCAGAAGGCACCTTATACACAATGTGAGGATGAGGAGAAAGAGCATAAGCAAAGAGCCACCAGCAAAGTATGGTACAATGAGGCATTGAAAAAATGCTTGTTGTTGTTGCTGCCGCTCAGTGAAAACAATGTCATGTGAAGTAAAATATTTTGGAGAGCCTAGAGAAAACAGTAAGAATGTGTTTTAAAGAGTTCTCCTTAAACCATCAAAAATGTTTACTTCTTTCTTGTTTCCTTTGTGGGCAGAGGGTGAAAAATTTTAGCTCTGTGAGAGTCCTGAGCAATATTCATATATGGTGCTCAATAAACAGAAAAAAAAAATCTAAGAATAAGCATATGCCTTCTTTCCCAGTGAGATTAACAACTTTCTTTAGAAACTTGGTTTTGGGATTTATGCTTACAAAATTTTGCAGTTGTCCCATTACACTCACAAATTTTTAGGGTTTTATATCATTGGAAGCAGAGGATTCTGTTGCCCTGAGAAGGATAAATGAAAGAACAGATCTTCCACCCATTAAAAGAAAATTGCCCTCACATGTAAACACTGTGCAAATCTACATAGATAGCCTGTTCTAACAATAATTCAATTTACTTATCCCTGAGAATAAGTGTTAAGGGTGGCTGATTAGTGTTTCTTAATTTAACCAGTTCATATCTCTAGATAAATTTCTATTTTACTTCAGAGTAGGATGTAGGCAACATTACAATTGTCAGACTTGCTACAGTTAACTGCTCCTTGTACCCCCTTATAGAGGGTACTCTCCCCCTAATGGAGAATTCTCTGCCATGAGTCTTCTAATGCCAGAATTGCTATTAGTAGAAGCCCTTTAATATCTGTCAGTTTGGCTGCTTCTAAATATTTGGTGCAAAAGTTACCCTGTTTCTGTCCTCATTTTCTGTAGTTTCTAAGAAGCACTCTCTGGATTCTTATGACCTCACCTCAGTAAAAATGTTCTTTCCCTCTGTTCATGGCTTCAGTGCTTGAATCATGAACCTTCATGCAGATACTGTGAAACTGAGACTCTTTCAGCATGTACTGATTATTTACTGAAGTGCCAAGAGGCCTTAAGTAGATGAAGACTGCAATGTGCTGGACACTGCCAGTAATAAATGAGAGTTCCAGCCTCAAAGATGCTGTTCCTCTGAGACATAGGAGAAAAAACAAGTGATAAATCCAATAATCAGGAATGAGTGGGGAGGTCAGACAACACACAAGTAGTGGCGGTATACGCCTTCTGTTCTGCTGCAGTTCTTGGTAAGAGGAATTGTATTTTATTCTTTAAAGTTTCACTAAATTCCCATTCCCACTGTAAGCAAAGTACACATTCAAGATCACCTGATGAAACTGAATAGGTACAAGTCTATGGGGCCCAATAACACATTCCAGAGTCCTGAGGGAACTGTCTGATGAAGTTGCAAGCGACTCTGTATTTGAAAATTCTTGGCATACAGGAGAAGTTATCATTCCCATTTTTAAAAAGGGTGGAAAGAAAGATCCAGGGATCTACAGACTGGTGAGTTTCACTCACCGCTGTGCCTGGGAAGATGATGGAACAGATCCTCCTGGAGGCAATGTCAAGGCACATGCAGGACAAGGAGGTGATCCAAGACAGCCAGCATGGCTTCACCAAGGGTAAATTGTGCCTGACCAATCTGGTGGTCTTCTATGATGGAATGACTGCATCAGTTGACAAGGGACAACCAACCGAAGTTATCTACCTGGATTTCTGTAAGGTCTTTGGCACAGTCCCACACAACGTTCTTATCTCTCAATTGGGGACAGATGAATTTGAAGAGTGGACTATTTGGTGCATAAGGAATTGGCTTGAAGTCTTCATCCAGAGAGTTGTGGTCAATGGCTCTATGTTCAGGTGGTGGTCAGTGATGAATGGTGGCCCTCAGTGGTCTGTCCTGGACTGGTACTCTTTTATTTACTAGTAACATAGACAGTAGGATCAAGTGCACCCTCAGAAGGTTTGCAGATGACACCAAGCTGAGTGGTGCAGTTGATACAACAGAAGGAAGGGATGCCATGCTAAGGGACCTGGACAAGCTTGAGAAGTGGGCCCATGTGAACCTAAGGAGGTTCAACAAGTCTATGTGCAAGGTGCTGCACCTGGGTCAGGGCAATCCGAGACATGAGTGTAGTCTGGGAGAAGAACTCATTGAGAGCAGCCTGCAGAGAAGTACTTGAGGGTTCTGGTGGACAAAAAGCTCAACATGAGCCAGCAATGTGCACTTGCAGCCCAGAAGGCCAACTGCATCCTGGGCTGCATCACCAGAGGGATGGTCAGCAGGTCAAGGAAGGTGATTGCCCCCTTCTACTCTGCCCTTGTGAGGCCCCACCTGGAGTACTGTGTCCAGGTCTGGGGCCTGCAGCCCAAGAAAAAAGTGGACCTGTTAGAGTGGGTCCAGAGGAAGGCCACAAGGATGATCAGAGGGCTGGAGAGCCTTTCCTATGAAGGAAAGATGAGAGAGATGGGGATGTGCAGCCTACAGAAGAGAAGGCTCCTACTTCTCTTCTCAGAGAGTGGTGAGGCAGTGGAACAGGTTGCCCAGAGAAGTTATGTATGCCCCATCCCTGGAAGTGTTCAAAGCCAGGTTGGATAATACTTTGGGCAACCTGATGTAGTGGGTGGTGTCCTTGCCCATGGCAGGGGTGTTGGATCTGGGTGATCTTTAAGGTCTTTTAATCTTGGATTGTCTTGGATCTTCTAATCCAAGGCATTTTATGATTCTATGATTCTATGCTTTTGTGATAAATTGATTCTTTCGTGTAACAGAAGGAAGAGAAGACTCCTGACTAAAGTGAACTATTTAAAAACATCACATGAGAGACATTAAAAAAACAAACCCACCTCTGTGCAGGATGTTTGGCTTCTGGATTGGACAAGGCAGTACCATCAGTCCAGTACATCCTGTGCTAATGTTTTCTAGCACCAAAAATAAGACATGGAAAAAAAGTAGCATGCCACTTCTCTTTAAAACAGATATTCTGAAGGTATTGTATTACTCTGCAGTCAGTAAGACAGAAGGTCATATTGAATGAATATTCAATAATGAATATTTAAATTATGCAAAATATGTTTAAATTTGATAAAATAAATGAAATTAAATTCAGGTTCCAGACATCAAAGTAGAAATCTTAATTGTTCAAATAGAAATCTAAAGTTGACATTCATGCAAAACCTTTCATTGTCTCTTAACCTCATACAACACCATAAATGCTAGGGAAGTCAGTAGATTTATTTAATGTTTATCAAATTAGACAAATGGATAACAATGCATAAAACTAGCATTTGCAAACCTTTTTGAATTAGAATAATTATATTTGCAGTCTGAAAAGTTCTTAGTTTGGTAACATTGTAGAAAGTAAATACATTTTTCTATGTTCCCACTAATTCTTTCAATGGAAAACTACTATTAGCTGTTAATTTGCAATTAAGGGCTAATAATTATGAGTTTTCTTCCATGATTTTTTTTTTTCTCTTCTGCAGTGAAATACATAAATACATACCCTTTGGGACTCAAGACACTTTTCTGATAATGAGCAGCTTTCTCCCCGCAACATTTCAACTTTCTCATTGTAAAATATCTCTTATTAAACCAGATTTTTTAGCTCTGCAGATTCTTCTTCTCCAATTAAAGCTTCCTGTCAAGTAGGCCAGATTCCTTCAGGAGGAAAATGTTAAAAGTTACTGAATTATGGAACACAAAAGCCTAAAAATGTTCCTAAAGGCTTATAAATTATAATACTTTCTCGTATAATAATTGGTTGTGATTTTAGTTGAGTGCTCTGTAAAGCAATAACACAAAATAGTCCTCCTGGTCATTGTGAAACAGTGTGAGAAGCAGTGAAGGAAGAGAAATGCCAAGAAGGATTCAGAGTACGAAAAAAAAAAAAAAAAAAAAAAAGGAAAATAAAATTTAGCTTGGACAAATTCAGTATAATACTTCCATGGGAAGATAATCCAAATATATAGATAGTCAATAGAAGGGAGGGTCCTAGTGGGCAGACTTGCAGGAAGAGATTTAGAGATTATATGGATCACAGATTAGACATAAGATTGTAATGTAGTATGAAAAAGAGAAGAACATAAAAATCAATTTTTGTCTGCAAAGGCATTGTGCTGTGGAGTAGAAAAAAAATATGTGTGTTGGCTTGACCCTGTCACACATCAGTCTTGCTGCTGATTTCTGTGAGAGAAGGATCAACTTCTCTAAGGGTGTAATCCACAAAAAACTCTCTGAAATCACTTACAGTCTATGCAGTGACTTCTAAGATCCCTGAATGAATGTTATATTGTTATGGGCCACTTGATAGCAGAAAGATAATATATGCCGCACAGAAGATGAGGAGAAACATGCAGAATTACAGAAGAACTAGGAATGGATATCTATGATTGCACAGATAGAGCAGTTTAATAGCAAATGAGTTGATCAAGAGAAAAATTACAAGTTTCTGGTTATAAAAAGGAAAAACAGGTTGAAATTCTGACTGCAAAGTATGTTCAGTGATGAAACAATCTCCTTAAAAGGAGAGTTTGAGGCCCTTTCACACTGAAACTTAAAGTAAAAATCAAATCAAAATTAAATTGACAGGAAGGTGGTCTTGTCACAGTTTCATCATCAGTAAATCTCATGTCCTAAAGTTCCTTCTTCCTTGTGCCAGCAAAGCTTTCAAGTGTCCTTATGGCCAAACAGGGATTCAGGTGTGGCTATCAAGTGAAAATACATTCTTATGTGACTGTCAAAACTGTATTTCACAAATCTGCTGAAGCTGCAAATTGCAACTCCTGGTGTGAATTTGCAATGGCCATGACTGCAGCAACAGCAGGAAATTATAATTTTTACACCCTTAAAACAGTTGTGTATATGAAATCATTTTCCTTTTAGTAGACACTGCAGCAAACTTTTGCAGACTTCCTGGGAGCATGTGTGGAAAGGAAGAGAGAGGTCTGGGGAATAAATGAATTTTGCCATGGTGCAGTTTCATAGCTTCTCTCCAAAAGTGCTACCTTTTAAATGATCATGGAGAAGTAAGCTCGATTTAGAATGTTTTGAAAGCATCTTCTCATCCAATTTCCCTCTCATCTCCTCTGCTAAGAAACAAAAGTTATACTTGGATAACACTGACCCATGCAGAGTCAGATGTAGTAACTTCAATGTCAGTAGCTTGGACAAGGTTCAAACTTCTTCTCATCTGAAGGAATAAACATCTGTAGACATCTTATTAACAAAAGTTTTGTGTCTTTTAGGATAGGACACCAGGCAGTGCATCAGGAGACATGGGAGCTATTTCTATCTAAGCAACTGATTTGCTATGTGACTTTGGGAGTTGCAGAGTAACAGTGAGAAATGCACACACTTAACAACAATCTTCCTCCTTTCTGCAGTCCAAATGATAAACATCTTTTAAGAAGAAAAGTAATGGTCTTTATATATTTTCTTATACTCTCAAAACATGTTTATATTTTCATAGAATCACAGAATCACAGAATTGTCTAGGTTGGAAGAGACCTCAAGATCGTCGAATCCAACCTCTGACCTAAAACTAACAAGTCCTCCACTAAACCATATCGCTAAGTTCAACATCTAAACGTCTTTTAAAGGCCTCCAGGGATGGTGACTCCACCACTTCCCTGGGCAGCCCATTCCAATGTCTCACAACCCTCTCAGTAAAGATGTTCTTCCTATTATCCAACCTCAAACACCTCTGGCACAACTTTAGCCCATTCCCCCTCATCCTGTCACCAGGCACATGGGAGAACAGACCAACACTCACCTTGCTACAGCCTCCTTTAATGTACTTATAAAGAGCAATAAGGTCCTGAGCCTCCTTTTCGCCCCTGAGCCTCCTTTTCTCCAGGCTGAACAAACCCAGCTCCCTCAGCTGCTCCTCATAGGACTTGTTCTCCAGGCCCCTCACTAGCTTTGTCGCCCTTCTCTGGACTCTTTCGAGCACCTCGATGTCCTTCTTGTAGTGAGGGGCCCAAAACTGAACACAGTACTCGAGGTGAGGCCTCATCAGAGCTGAGTACAGGGGGACGATCACTTCCCTAGCTCTACTGGCCACGCTGTTTCTTATACAAGCCAGGATGCCGTTGGCCTTCTTGGCCACCTGAGCACAGTGATGGCTCTTATTCAGCCAGATTGAGCTCCAGATGAGCTTTGGCCTTCCTAATTTTGTCCCAGCACTGCCTTGCAACATCCTTATAGTCCTCCCGAGTGACCCGCCCTCTTTTCCAAAGATTGTAAAACCTCTTTTTCCAGCTAAGCTCAAGCCACAACTCTGTTCAGCCAGGTTGGTCTTCTTCCCTGCCGGCTTGTCTTTGGGCACGTGGAGACAGACCGTTCCTGCGCCATTAAGATTTCCTTCTAGAAGAGCACCCAGCCTTCCTGGACTCCTCTGCCCTTCAGAACCTCCTCCCAAGGGACTCTACCAACCAGTGTCCTGAACAGCACAAAGTCAGCCCTCTGGAAGTCCAATACAGCGGTTTTACTGGTCCCCTTCCTGGCTTATCCAGGATATATATATAGTGTTGTGTTTCCAGGATATATCTGGGAAGTTGAAGTCCCCCACAAGAACAAGTGCTGATGATTTCACAGCTTTTGTCAGCTGCCTGTAGAACTCCTCATCAGTCTCCTCATCCTGGTTCAGCCGTCTATAACAGACCCCCACCAGGATGCTTGCCTTGTTGGCCTTCCCACTGATCCTAACCCATAGGGACTCAACCTTATCATTCCCAGCCTCAAGTTCCATGACATCAAAACTTTCTCTGATATAGAGAGCCACACCACCACCCCTTCCATGCTGCCTGTCCCTTCTGAAGAGCCTATAGCCAGACATTGCAGCACTCCAGTCATGAGAGTGGTCCCACCACATTTCCGTGATGGCAACCAAGTCGTAGCCTGCTTGTCGCATGATTGCTTCCAGCTCCTCCTGTTTGTTACTCATGCTGCGTGCATTAGTGTGAAATGTGTTCATCTGATTCGTGTCAATATGGAAAAATGCTAGGGCTGCATGGTATGATGAATGTGACCTTCTGTCTTACATACCCTTGTATAACCACAAGTCTAAGAAAAATAGAGTGGTTAATGTATATAGTTATTGTATCTTGCAAAGGAATGTTTTAGCAATTCATGTCAATAGAGAACTTGAAGGGAAATATATTTGTAGGCTTTTCCTTGAAGTCTCTGATATCTGGGGGGAGTTCAGAATAACTGCTAACTATTATGACTATTGCATGGGACACTATGAAAGTCTCTGATATCTGGCCAGGAGATTAAGGAGACGGGGAAAGCTGAAGAACATCTAAAAGACAAAGCTTGCAGGGGACACTGCACAAGTCTCTGACATACAGCCAAGTTGGACAAAGGAGAAGGACAAGAGGGAGGAAGACTATGAGCCTTCAGCACAAGAGACCCCCAGAGACCCCCAGAGGGACCACCGCAGACTGATACGCATGCTTTAGTAGTAGGGTTTGGATTCCGGAATCTAATTATAATAACCCTGCTTTTTTTTTTTTTTTTTTTTTTTTTTAGAAGTAGTATTGAATATGTATTAGCCTAGGAGCATAAAAATCACCTGCTTGATATAACTGGTGTGCGTCCTGGTGGAGCAGAGACTCCCAGCACACCCAGCGCTGTTTGCATACCTCTATTCCTTTAATAAATTGTAAACTTTGATTATAGTCCTGTTTTGAAGACCGAGACATTTATTCCAATTAGTGTAGATGCACTTCAGTTGGGCCATTGCCTTCTCTCCCAGTCTTGCTGTTGTTCCCCATGGCATAGCACTAACAAGCCTTGTTTCAGCCACGTCACCCTTCTCACCTAGTTTAAAGCCCTCTCAATGAGCCCTGCCAGCTCCCATCCCAGGATCCGTTTTCCCCTTAGAGATAGGGACCTGTCTGCGGCCATCAGGCTGGGTGCTGAGTAAAGTGCCCCATGGTCAAAAAAACAAAATTTCTGTGTTAGCACCAGCCTCTGACCCAGGTGTTTATCAGGTGGGCTTTCCATGTCCTCTCTGTACCCCTCCCTGCCACCGTAGGGATGGACGAAAACACTACCTGTACTCCCGCTCCATCCACTAACCGTCCCAGTCCCCTAAAGGGGGATTTTGTTTGATGTCTTTGTTTGATGGTCTTCAGGCTTCTCTCTTCAATGTCGTCACTGCCAGCCTGGGCTATCAGAAGAGGATAATAGTCAGAGGGGTGAACCAGGTTGGGAAGCTTTCTGGCAATGTCCCTGACCCTGGCCCCAGGGAGGCAGCAGACTTCCCTACGGGTAGGGTCAGGCTGAGAAATAGGTCCCTATGTTCCCCTGAGAAGGGAGTCGCCCACAACAATCACCCTTCTTTCTGTCCTGGTGGAGGCAGTCCTGAGGCGTGGAGTGGACTTCGTCGCCCTAGGCATCATTCTGAGTAGACTTTCTACTTCTTCCTCAGCTACTATGTTGGGTCTGTCTGAGCTGGAGTCACCTTTTCCCTGCAGCAGCCCACACAGTGCTGTGCTCTGCACTCATACTCATACCTGGAACAGCACTGATATTACTCAAGTGTTGTGTCTATTGCTGCGTAGTGCTGGGACAGCATCAAGACTCCTTCCAAGCCCCCAAGAGCCAGCAGGCTGGGGGTGGGCAAGTGATGGGGAGGGGACATTGCCAGGGCAGCTGACCTAAACCAACCAAAGGGATATTCCATAACACCTGATGTCACACTCAGCAATAAAAGGAGGGGCTCTTGTGGGGGAGGGGGCTGTTCCTCCTGAACAACCACTATGCGTTTTGAGGCCCTGCTTCCCAGGACATGGCCGAACATCGCTCGTTGATGGAAAGTAGAGAATAATTTTTTCCCCTCTCTCTGTGCTTCCGCGCGGACTTGTTGTTTCTTTTGTTTCTTTTTTTTTTCTCCCCATTCCCTTTCCTTTTAATTAAATCTTTCTCATCTCAAACCTCGAGTTCTCTATGTTGTATTTTCTCCCCCTTCCTCTTTGAGGAGAGGGGGAATGAGAGAGCGGTTGTGGTGGAGCTCGGCTGCCCACCTGAGTAAAACCACCACAGCTACCAGTCTCTCAAGCTCCAGGGCCTCAAACCTGTTGGGTAAGGGCACCTGGGAAGGTGGGGCCAGTGGGGGAGGGCATCGCCTGCGATGTCTAGCAGGGACCTGTCTCCAAGGGAGTTGCTCCACCAGTCTATCTCCCGCTCGCACTCCCTGATATCCCTCAACCTCTCGACCTCCTCCTTGACTTCTGCCATGAGGCGGACCAGGTCATCCACCTGGTCGCACCTCACGCACACAGTCTCTTTGCCCCCCGCATGTGGTAGCAACAGGCTCAGGCACTCCCTGCACCTGGAGACCTGAACTGCCGCAGTTTCGAGTGGGCAGTTGGTCTGGGTGTGTACAGACTTCCTGGAGAGCACACTGTGCCTGGTGTCCACCATTGCAGCTGAACTAGCAGTAGACTGCCATTAGAGGAGGTGTTTGTATGGGTGGGGGGGGAGCGCTCTGCCTTTCCTGCTCGCCCTGCCTGCGCAAACTCCCCTGCCTGCGCTAACTCGTTAACTGTGTTAACAATTTTAAATGACTTAGCCTGTAATTTATAAACCCTCAACAAACCTATTTAACTTACCATTTTTAAAAGTATTTTGACTTTAATTTGAAGGGTTTTGTGTGGATTGAATGATGAATTTGATTATGGTTTTGATAGTAAGTGGCTTGAAAGACCTGTGCATTGTGGGGCTGGAAACCTACATTCCTGCCTTGATGTGAAGGTAGCTACAGCAGTCTCATGGTGCTTAGATCAGACCAACACGTATGGCATTGGAAGCAAATAAGAGGCCTGGAGGTCAAAGCTGCGGTGAGGCTGGGACCCAAATATTACAGCATCATTTGACTAGTGCAAGTCCTGTCCACTGGAGAACATGATATGATTTCGTCCTCCCTACTCTTTCATTAAGCAGAGGGAGAAAATATTTTAGAGGTGAATCAGTCTGACCTTTGAAATGGAAACAGAAGCCTTGCCTCCTACTAAACCACCATATTTTAAACCACCAGTGCGATTGCCCTCACTGTGTGGAAGTCTTATCATGAAATCAAACAATCACACTAAAAAACATTTCAGGAAAGCACAGTAATAACAAATCTTTTAAAGTTAGTTTTACAGCCTTTTTTTGTCTATAAGTTTTTTTTTTTTTTTTTTTTTTTTTTTTTCCTATTCAGCACAATAAAAGTGTTAATGATTTCTCACTTTAGACAGAAAATTAAATACTTAATAAGCTGGACAAGTTTCAACTAAGTTTCTCTAATTGCCACCTTCAATATATTATTTTGTCAGCCTCTCTGTGGAATAATACACTGCACTTCAAAAAACATTGAAAATCTACTTCCCTGTACTTTCATGGATTTACTAGTAATGTTTCTTGTTTTTTAGTGACTGTGATATATGTATTCCAGAAAAGTAGCAATGAAAATATAGAGCTTATTTGTCAGGTACATGATCCCCAATATATGCTGGCACTCTTCATATAGAGTTTAACATCATCATCATCAAATGCCTTTTGAATGGTGATTTTTCTTGAGTAAATCTCAAGTGCTCAGCATAAGAAATCAATATATTTGTCCTCATTGCAGCTAGGAGAGCAGAGGACATGAATTAAGATATTTCAGAAAGCCAATATCAGAGCTAGGAATCATGGTCAAAGTCATGGTTTATTTGAATCTTATTCATTAATGCACACACTTTTGCAGAGATAGTTTCCATACTGATGTTTCTTATTCAGTTGAGTCTTGTGCCAACAAAATAAGAATAAAAACCAACCAAACAAGAAAACCAAAACCAAAACCAAACCAAACCAAAACAAAACAATAAAAACATCTTATGGGAAACTGAGGGCTTTGATGTACAACACAGACATTTGAAAATGTGACATTTACAGCATAAAACCTGTGAGTACTGTACGTGGCTTATACGTCTCAGGACAAATGGAAATATATTCCAGACTGTGTATACCTTCAGGAGTAGTCAAATCAAACAGGGATTTTTATACATATCAAGAAGTTAACAGACATATGAGGATCTTATGTAAAGAGATTTTATTCTAATCTTAATGGAGATGCAACATGCTATAGAAACAAATTCAGGGAAGAAGTTAAAATTTTTCCATCCCAAATACCTATGTTCAAAGAAAAAGCAAGGGCTAACTAAAGGTAGCAGGAGTAGGCTGTCTTTCAATGGTTGTTTCAGGTATATATTGTATAAAGAAAAAAACACTCTCTATTAACAGTTGTGAGAAAATATGCCTCTCAACGATTGACTGATCTATCTACTAATAAGAACATGATGATACTTGGTTGCTTTAATTCCAGTTATTATGGCAACAAAATAGATTAAACAAAATCTAAAATAAGACTGTAACTCTGTAAAAATAAGACTTTAACTCTGTAAATTATTTTAAAGAAATAACATGACAGAAATAGAATAGAAAATCATGACTGAGAAATACTGAATGATGACTTTAAAATCTAGAAAGTAAGGGAAAAATTCATGGTACTAATTAAAGTTCTCATTAGATTCCCATTATGAGAAATAAGAGAAAAAGCTTCTTTATTTCTCCAGAGACAGCTTTAGCAACATGCAATGAAGAAAGAAGGCTTAGTATGAAATCATTTGTGTCTTTTTCAAGCACACACACAATGAATTGGATTGCATTTTATATGGTAAAAACGTTAGCTAAATCACAGCAAATACTTAACTATTCATTCTTTCCTCTTATCAAAAAAAAACAGAGACATGTTGGGTATTAGACCGTGTGTATAATACACACGTATTTCAGTACACCAGTGCAAAAGACCCTGTAATCTTATGTACTCTAAATAAATGTTTATATTGAAAACTTGAAAGTAAGGATTAAAGATAAACCTTCAGATGATACTTTTAATGACTTCTGAGTCCTGTTTGTTAGATGGGAGTCTATAGATCTGCTCAACATCATAATGTGATTTGCAGACTGATAACAAATCTTCTCTTTTGAAATCCTTAAGCAATGTGTGTAGAAAAATTGGCTGCAATATTTAGAAAATGGCAGAACAATGGTGCTTTTTGACCAAAAACAAAATGTTTGCAATAAGCTCTCTACCAGACTTATATTTCCTATTTCAACACATATATTTTGTTTGTACACCTACAGTTCACTTACCTCAATAAGACTGGCCTAAATTGTTATCAAAAGCAAAGGAGGCACTGAAGCACAGGAAGTTCCAGCTGAATATGAGAAGGCATTTTACTGTGAGGGTGACAGAGCACTGGTACAGGTTGCCCAGAGAGGTTATAGAGTCTCCTTCTCTGGAAATATTCAAAACCCACCTGGATGCCATCCTGAGCAATGTGCTCTAAGTGATCCTGTTTAGCAAAGGTGTTGGATGATGATTTTCAGAGGTCCCTTCCAACCTCAACCATTCTGTGATTCTGTCAAAACTTATACTGATAACTAGTGGAACAAGAAAGAAAATGAACTCAGTTTTAATTTTTGAAGAAAAAACTATTACAATAAAATAAATTTGTTATTTTTCCTTATGAACATAATAAGCTTCAACTCTCTTCATACTTAATTTTGGCACAAAATTGTGTCCTCTGTTCTGCATGACAAAAGACAGTAAATTTAATGACACTTTTTAAAAGAGAAGCAGGTTTTCAATCAGTAAAATGAAGGATACATTGTTCAATATAAAAATATTTGTGATTTATTTTCTATCTCCTCTTTCTGATTTTCCTGTCTATCAGCTTTCTATTTGTATGTTGTAATGAAGTACCAGAACATAGCCATGACCATGAAAGGTCAGATATATCTCTGACAATGACCAGCTCAAGATACTTAAGTGAAATTTAAAATAGCTCTGAGGTAGGTTAATATAAAAAAGACTGCTGTCCTTGTTGATCTTTAAGACTTACAGGCTGAGTTATAACATGAAAAAAAAAAAAAGATAAATTTCCCTTTAAAATTGCTAACAACTTTAAGTAGTCTTGATTGTCGAATGTATCCTATACTTTATTTTTGTTGTGGTTGTTACATTTTTTTTTTCTCAAAGTATTATATGGTTTCTTGTAGCATATAAAAGTTTTTGTTTGTTTGTTTGTTTCTTTTTTCTTTTTTTTTTTTTTTTTTCAGACTCTTTCACTTACAAATTGGTGAAAAAGTAATTTTGGCTGGTATTAGAAAATCATAAGTTTTCAATCTAATATTATTTTTGACTTACGCATCTAAACCTATTATTTCATTGTTTCATGTTCATTGTTTCTGTTATTCATCTTTTGAATGCAACACTTCCAATCTTATTAATATATATATATTTCTATTAAATGTTTTGATCATACTTGTCATATCGTCTTTCAAAATATTATTTTGTTATGGATAGCATCCTGGAAACACTGTTGGTTTAATTAAAGGTATTATATTGTCTATTTTTAGTTGCTGTAACATATTGTAATGTATCATCCACATTTTTATGAATGCAGAGGCATAATAACCTCTTCGAAGACAGTCTGTCAGTGTTCCATTGGTTAATTTAGATACGGTTAATTTAGAAAGCTGCATTTTGCAGTGAATTTTCATATAGTTATGATCACGATAGCATGATCAACATTGTTAAATTTTGCTATCTTGCATTCATCTAGTTCATTTTCTCCTTCATGTTCCTTTTCCTGCCTGAATGAAAAAATATTTTTTCACATGATTTTCAGATTTAACAGTTTCATTACCACTCTTTCCGTTAATAAAAATAAATGAAGTCATAATGATAAGTATGTCAAGTGTTTTATATAGTTTTCCATGATGAAGTTTGTCTATATAATTCTAAACTTCTTTTTTTTCAATTTGTTAGGTGATTTCTGATCCATGTTTTAGCCTTCTCTCTCTCTCTCTCTCTCTCTCTCTCTCTCATACTCACCCAGGGAATCAGCTTCTAAAAGTATAAAGAAATTATTTCATTTACCTTGTTTTATTTATTTATTTTTTTAAATTCTTATTAATCAAATTAGTATGTTAAAAGAATCCTGACTGATAAAATATTTCTTTTCCTTTTAAAATATGACAAACTTGGGACTTTTTTATTATGAAGTTTCTCACTTGTTATATTTTTAATGATTAATTTCAGACAAGTTTCTAAAGATAATTATAATAAAAATTTAATGAGCTCCAACTCTGCAAACATTTATTTAAATACAAGACACCACTTTTTTTTTTTTTTTTTTTTTTTTTTTTTTTTTTTTTTCTCCTCTGTTTCTACAGAATAGTACATACTTAAAGGGAAAAATCAGTGATGTTGCAGTTTTGAGATTTTTTACATCTTGTTTGTTGTGCATGAAATTACAGGATTTTTATTGTATCATGTAGGGCTTTAGTACTGAAATATTAATATATATCAGAAAACAGTGTTTTCCTTAGTAATCTTCCCAAAATTATTGAGTGAAAAATAATGCAAAAAAAGTAATCTAACTTCTCAGCAGTATTCTTGTCTTCCCTCATTGCTTTGAGGATATTTATCAGATTTGTTGATTCTATTGCATCCTTCTTCCAAATATTTTTATTTTTTATTTTTTTTTACTTTTTCCTTCAAAATCCATTTTTACCCTTCTAATTTTCCTCTCACTTCCTTGCACTAGATTTCTTTGATTATCAGTTTTGCTAATGTCAGTTGTCTTAAATTCAGAAGATTTGATGGTCAAGTAACCTCTGTCTAACCAGTGTCTTTCTCTAGACCTCTTCACTTACACCTGGGGTGTTAGCTGACAAAATTTGAAATTCATACATGGTGGTTAAGATTCAGCCCTGAAATGTTCTCTCACCTGTGGCCCTCAAAAGGCACCTCTCTCTTAGGAGGTAAACATTTAAAGTTGCATAAAACAAATACAATAATAATATCATATTCTCATCCTTTTGCTGTTTCTTTGCTTTGTGTCAGCACTGAATGGACAATTTCCTGTCCCTGTGTGGAAAGCTGTCAACACATTTACAGTCAACAGGCTGTAAACCTGCTACCCCCATAGATATCTCAACAGTCATTACAGAGCTTCACCAAACACAACAACAACAACAACAAACCCAACACAAACAATCTTTTAGAGGCTTATATATATGACCCTCCCCAGCCCTCCAGTAAATCTTCATGTGGTTTTCAGTGTGTTATTCACCATACATAGAAACTATTCTTTTAAATCCTAGAGAACATTTTAGACAGTGCTACCACCTCAGCCATCACTGATTTCCTCTGCTCGGTCAGCCAGAACTGCTCCTAAGTTTTGTTTTCTCAGAAGATCATATACATTGATAGTCATTCACAGAAATTAACAGTCTAAAATACTGATGTCTCTATGAAGGATCTGTCTCTCTTTCAAAGTGGGGTTATATTTCCTCTCTTCCAGTCAGTGGGAACTTCGTCAGACTGCAATGACTTCTTAAATAGGATGGATGGAAAGTGGCTTGGCAACTTCATTCTCCATTTCCCTCAGGACCCATGGATGTATCTCATCAGGTCCCATGGAACACCTTCAGGTTCCTTAACCTGGTCTCAGACCTGATCTTGTCCTACAGTGGTCAGTTCTTCATTCTTCCAGACCCTTTATTTGCCTTCTGGGTCTTGGGCTATGTGGGCGGAACTCTTGCTGGTGAAGACTGGGGCAAAAAGGTCACTGAGTAACTCAGCCTTCTCCATATGCCAGGTGATCAGGTCTCTCATTTCCTTTTGGAGAGGGCCCACAGTTTCCTTAATCTTCCTTTTATCACCGATGTACCTACAGAAACCTTTCATGTTGCCCTTGATATCCCTGGCCAATTTTAATTCTAATAGTGCTTGACTTTCCAAACCTGATCTCTGGCTGCTCAGACAATGTCTCTATATCTCTTCCAGGTTACCTGTCATTGCTTCCACAATCTGTAGGCCTCCATTTTCTGTTTGAGTTTGGCCAGGAGCTCCTTGTTCGTCCTGGCAGGCCTCCTGGCATTTTTGCCCAACTTCCTCTTGGGATGCATTGCTCCTGACCTTGGATGAGGTGATCCTTGAATATCAACCAACTTTCTCGGGCCCCTCTTCCCTCTATGATTTTGTCCCATGATACATTACCAAAGACCAAAGTCTGCTCTCCCAAAGTTCAGGGTAGCAAGTTTGCTGTGCTGCCTCTGGATCCCAAACTGCACCATTTCATGGTCACTGCAGCCAAGGCTGCCCGTGGGTTTCACATTTCCTACCAGCCCCTCTTTGGTGATGAGAATGAGATTCACCATAGCACCTCTCCTTGTTGTCTCCTCTATCACTTGGAAAAGGAAGTTGTCATCAATGCATTCCTCCTGGACTGCTTATGTCCTCCTATGTTGTCCTTGCAACAGATATCAGAATGGTTTAAAATCCCTCATGAGAACCATGGTGTGTGAATGTGAGATTGTTTGATTGTTTTTATTTGTCTATAGAGGGCCTCATCTGCTTGATCTTCCTGACCAGGTGGCCTGTAGCACATTCCCAATATCGTGTGCCCTCTCCCTGCCTTCCCTTCAATCCTGACCCATCTCTGTCTCTGTCAGCTCCTCACTCATCCCCAGGAAGAGCACCATACATGCCAGCTACTCTTGAGAGAGGGTGACACCCCCTCCTTGTCTCCCCTGCCTATCTTTTCCTAAAGAGCCTGTATCCTTCCATTATCTATCTTCATTACTAATCTTAGACATCAGTCCTATTAAAAACAATTTTAAAGGTAGAACAGAAATAAAAAACAGGTGAAAAAAATATAGCAGAAAAAATTAGCATGAAAGGTTTGCATTATTTCTCAGGTATAGACAATGGAGACAATTAGTAATATCAACTGAATGGACAGAAATAAGCTTCAGAAAGAAGAATCTCCACAATGTAGTGCTCCTCTTTTCCTAGTGTCCCAAAAGTATAATAAAAGAATACCCTTCCAGCCACATAATTTCTGACTATTTTGGTATTGTGAAAAGCCTTACAAAAGTCACCAAAACATGAGTAACAATTTATTTTTCATATGTTAAAATTTATACTTTCATTGTCAAGTAATACATCTATGCTCTGACTCTCTACAATATAGATAAATGATATATTATTTTTATAAATACCTGCTTTTGAAATATATGGAACAAAATTTTGTACTCCAGTAGGCATATACTGTGAATTTACCACAGAAAACAACAACAAAAAATGTCTAAATACTGCAAGAACAAGTCAAGTTTATAACTTAAGAATACTGATCATACTTATCAGTTCAGGTTTTGAAAACACACTTAACCTGTTGTGTTTTATTTATGATATACAATATCAATCAAATAATTTTTTTTTTCAAGGTTTGAGCCAAAATTGTACAGTCCCAAACTAGCAAACTGAATATGTATACATTTTGAAACTGTTCAACAAACATACTTCTAATATCCTTGGTTTAACAAGACACCTACATTTATACTTATTAAAAGTTCTGTAGCACTTTCGGTAACTATTTTGGATCTTAAGTGTTTGCAGTGTTTACAGCACTGGCCTTGTTTTCATTTTTTATTTCATCATCTTCTTCCCTTCTATTGCACTCTGTATAAAACCTTAATGTCATTCTTGTTGCCCTCATTTCAGCACCTAGAGAAGTAGCCATATGAAGCAGTACTTAACTACATAAGCTTCTCTGACACTAGCTTTAACCTGTTAATTTGCATCCAGTGAAGAGCTGCTTATTTACAGAGACCTCAGCAAGCATGCCTTGGAAAGTGGGGAGAGAATTGAAGATAACTAGTTTTTTAAAAGGTACAACTGTGAACTACAGCAATCCTGGACAAGCCATTTTATAATGGTTTCCCTAATGAGCACTTTTTGTTGTTGAGGGTTCTTAACTCTTTTGTTTGTTTATGTCTTATGTTTTAAATGTTAGTGATCATTATCATAACGACTTGTTCATCAGACTGAGTTCTCTAGAAATTCCTACATAAATATCAGCCTTATTTTTCTTTTCATGTGTTAAGAGGGCTAGAAACTGCAAAGTAGTAATCTTTATCTTAGAATTTTACTTGTCCAAAGCCAGAAGATGAAGGGATAAATTCTGGGGAAAATTTATTTTAGAATTAGTTAAATAGTGATGACAAAAGAGTAGTTTCAGTTTAACATTAGAATTGTTTCTTTATCTAAATTAATTGCTATGTACGCAGGTGTTCTAGATTTGTCTGAGCACTCTTAAAAGAGATTACTTGCAAACTGATAAAAGAATAAAATAAAAGCACTTAACTTATAACAAATATCAACTCAGGACGCCTTCCTTGGCAGAAGCAGTGCCCTCTTTATACATTAACTGCCTGCTCTGTACTGAGCTGCTTTGTACTGAGCTGCTTATTTAGTTTAGCTGCTTTCTGTCCTGAGCTCCTTATTTAATCAGACCAAAACCTTTTATCATGCCTGGTGTACCCTTTCTCTGAAGCAAATCTTCATGGTTGCCACTGTTCCTGTGACTTCACCTGTCAGATCTCCACTGTTTTCATTAGAACTTGCAACATCTTGTACATGTGCATGCAGTGCGCACATCATTGCAGGTAACATGTCAGATTATCAGAAGACTTATTGGGATAAAAGAATCTGCTTTTATAGACACAATTGTAAAAATACAATTAGGTTATACGTCATATGTCATTAACTGAGAGGCTGTAAAATGTGGTTGAATGTGAAAAACACCCACAGTTCACCTTGTGTAGGGACTCTGTTCAAACCTATCCAACAGTAAACACATATTTTTCATATATTTATATATTAATATAAGGTGGAATTCATATTATATATTTATATTATTTAGCAGAAGTGACGAAATGTGGGAAAGAGGTAAGAGAAGGAGAGGAATTAAAAAAAAAAACACATCTGATATACAGTGCCTGTTGGAGTGACAACATTAAAAGACATCTCTTTCTTTTTAGTTGGTTGTCTGAATTTATCTTCTAACAGCTAGCTGATTAGAAGATAATCACTTAGAAGATAACCCCACTCTTACAATCTTTCTCTAGGCAAATCTGATGGTCTAACTAGAAACTGAGCCAAAATTTTTGAGTTTCAGCTTAGTACCATGTAGAAAATGTGTGCTATAGGTCATAATAATTTTATTTTTACCTATACTTGAAATCATGTCTGGATTGTTTTAACAGCAGGTATATCCAAGTTTATTTTCTTTTGAATTCTTGTCATATATACATGTATCCAGACTGCCAATTCAGCATCAAGAAGTGGCTGTTACATAAACAAACAAACAAACAAAAACATCGGGGGATCGGGCCAGGCAGGGCTAATTTTTCCGGCATCGAATGAGGGAGCCGCCACGACCCGGCAGCCCTCGTGAGGGAGGTGAACGAGGCGTAGGCGGTGCCAGCAGCGCCCCCTCCCCGGCCGTTCAAAATCTGCCCCTAGGGAGCGCGGCGACCAGGACGGGCAAACAGGGCGTGGCGTGTCAGAAGGGAGTGGCGCGGCAGTTCACACAGGCAGGGTGAGCAGGAAGGGCAGAGCGCTCCCCCCCACCCATACGAACACCTCCTTAACGACAGCCGTTAGCTAGGCGATAATGGTCTCCACCAGGCACGGTGCGCTCTCCAGAAAGTCGGTACACACCCAGACCGACTACCCGTTCAAAAATGCAGCAGTTCAGGTCACCGGATGCAGGGAGTGTCTGAGCCTGTTCCTGCCATCGGCGAGAGGCAGAGAAACTGCGTGCGTGAGGTGTGAGCAGGTGGATGACCTGGTCCGCATGGTGGCGGAGCTCAAGGAGGAGGTGGAGAGGTTGAGGGATATCAGGGAGTGCGAGCGGGAGATAGACTGGTGGAACGACTCCCTGCAGGGCCTCAAGGAGAGGTACCGAGGTGAGACACCCCAAATTGGGGTGGACCCGCTGCCCTGTCGCTGTCGGGCAGAGGGAGGGGATCTGGGAGTTGAGGAGGAATGGAAACAGGTCCCTGCTCGACATCGCAGGTGATGCCCTCCCACACTGGCCCCACCTTCCCAAGTGCTCTTATGCAACAGGTTTGAGGCCCTGGAGCTTGAGAGACCAGTGGGTGAGGAAGAGGTAGAAAGTCTACCCAGGAGGATGCCTAGGGCGAGGAGGTCGACTCCACACCTCAGGACTGCATCCACCAAGAAAGACAGAAGGGTTATTGTTGTGGGCAACTCCCTTCTCAGGGGAACAGAGGGCCCTATTTGTCGGCCTGACCCTACCCGTAGGGAAGTCTGCTGCCCCCCTGGGGCCAAGGTCAGGGATGTTGCCAGGATGCTTCCCAACCTGATTTGCTCCTCTGACTTTTATCTTTTGATAGTCCAGGCTGGCAGTGATGACATTGAAGAGAGAAGCCTGAAGGCTATCAAATGAGACTTTAGGGGACTGGGACGGTTAGTGGATGGAGTACAGGTAGTGTTTTTGTCCATCCCCACGGTGGCAGGGAGGGGTACAGAGAGGACATGGAAAGCCCACCTGATAAACACCTGGGTCAGAGGCTGGTGCCAACACAGAAATATTGGGTTTTTCGACCATGGGGCACTTTACTCGGCACCCGTCCTGATGGCTGCAGATGGGTCCCTATCTTTCAGGGGAAAACGGATCGTGGGCCAGGAGCTGGCAGGGCTCATTGAGAGGGCTTTAAACTAGGTAAGAAGGGGGATGCTGCTGAAACAAGGATTGTTGGAGCTGTGTCAGGGGGAACAATGGCAAGACTGGGAGAGAAGGCAATGGCCCAACTGAAGTGCATCTACACCAATGCATGCAGCGTGGGTAACAAACAGGAGGAGCTGGAAGCCATCGTGCAGCAGGCAGGCTGCAACTTGGTTGCCATCATGGAAACGTGGTGGGACCACTCTCATGACTGGAGTTCTGCAATGACTGGCTATAAGCTCTTCAGAAGGGAGAGGCAGCACAGAAGGGGTGGTGCTGTGGATCTCTATATTAGAAAATCTTTCGATGATGTAGAACTCGAGGCTGGGAATGACAAGGTCGAGTCCCTTTGGGTTAGGATCGGCGGGAAGGCCAACAAGGCTAGCGTTCTGGTCAGGGTCTGTTACAGACTGCCGAACCGGGATGAGGAGACTGATGAGGAGTTCTACAGGCAGCTGACAGAAGTTGCGAAATTGTCAGCGCTTGTTCTCTTGGGGGTCTTCAACTTCCCTGACATATCCTGGAAGCACAACACAGCCCAGAGAAAGCAGTCTAGGAGGTTTCTGGAGAGTGTGGAAGATAGCTTCCTGACACAGCTGGTTAGTGAGCCTACCAGGGGAGGTGCCCCGCTAGATATTCTCTTCACAAATAGAGAAGAATTGGTGGAGGATGTGTTTGTCAGGAGCTGTCTTGGGCAGAGTGACCACGAAATGGTGGAGTTCTCCATTCTTGGCGAGGCCAGGAAGGGGACCAGTAAAACCACTGTATTGGACTTCTGGAGGGCTGACTTTGTGCTGCTGAGGACACTGGTTGGTAGAGTCCCCTGGGAGGTGGTTCTGAAGGGCAGAGGAGTCCAGGAAGGCTGGGCGCTCTTCAAGAGGGAAATCTTAATGGCGCAGGAACGGTCTGTCCCCACGTGCCCAAAGACGAGCCGGTGGGGAAGAAGACCAGCCTGGCTGAACAGAGAATTGTGGCTTGAGCTTAGGGGGAAAAAGAGGGTTTATAATCTTTGGAAAAGAGGGCGGGCCATTCAGTAGGACTATAAGGATGTTGCGAGGCAGTGCAGGGACAAAATTAGAAAGGCCAAAGCTCATCTGGAGCTCAATCTGGCGACTGCTGTCAAAGACAACAAAAATCATTTTTACAAATGCATTAATGCAAAATGGAGGACTAAAGAGAATCTCCATCCTTTACTGGATGCGGGGGGAAACTTAGTTATAAGAGATGAGGAAAAGGCAGAGGTGCTTAATGCCTTCTTCGCCTCAGTCTTTAGCGGCAATACCGGTTTTTCTCTGGGTACTCAGTACCCTGAGCTGATGGAAGGGGATGGGGAGCAGGATGTGGCCCTCACTATCCACGAAGAAATGGTTGGTGACCTGCTATAGCACTTGGATGTGTGCAAGTCAATGGGGCCGGATGGGATCCAACCGAGGGTACTGAGAGAACTGGCAGAGGAGCTGGCCAAGCCACTTTCCATCATTTATCAACAGTCCTGGCTATCGGAGGAGGTTCTAGTCGACTGGCGGCTAGCAAACGTGACACCCATCTACAAGAAGGGCTGGAGGGCAGACCTGGGGAACTATAGGCCTGTCAGTTTGACCTCAGTGCCAGGGAAACTCATGGAGCAGATTGTCTTGAGTGTCATCACGCAGCACTTACAGGGCAAGCAGGCAATCTGGCCCAGTCAGCATGGCTTTATGAAAGGCAGGTCCTGCTTGACAAACCTGATCTCCTTCCTCCTCCTATGATAAAGTGACGCGCTGGGTGGATGAGGGAAAGGCTGTGGATGTGGTCTACCTTGACTTCAGCAAGGCTTTTGACACCGTTTCCCACAGCATTCTCCTCAAGGAACTGGCTGCTCTTGGCTTGGACTGGCGCACGCTTCGTTGGGTTAGAAACTGGCTGGATAGCCGGGTCCAAAGAGCTGGAAAAAAAATATGGTGAATATTTGGCAGACCTTTATTGTGTCTTGTAGTTGTGGGACCTTTCATTACCCAGAGTTTGGGCTTGCAGAAAAATAAAATCAATGGAAGGTGAAAAAATTCTCAAAGCCGTTTGACAGAGGTGGCTATATGCTTACATGATAAAGTTGTGTAGATCAAGTCATTAACCTACAGGTTTGCAAAACATGATAGCAAACATATAAAAGCTTACCTGAATTTGGTATTTTTATTTATAATAATAATAATTATTATTTATTATTATTATTATTAGTAGTAGTAGTAGTAGTAATAGAAGGATGCTTTTCACAAATATGTGAAAAACTATTTGTTTTTATTACCTGCTCCTCTAAGATAGCTTCTGTGCATTTTACTTCCCATTAAGGAAGTTATTTCTCTCTGAAACGCAAATGGCAAAAAAACGCAGTGGTTAATATAATGGGTATGCCAACTTACCGTTAAATATAATGGCAGGCAGCTAGCATTCACAGGAACTATACCATAACTGCTGGGGAATTCAATTGTTTTTAATTTATAGTGACAAACCCATCCTCTCAGTTTCAAGCAGAGAAATACCAAATGAACCGCCTGAAATTAAGAATGGCAGTGAACATGGTTGCTCACTTGGGGAAAGGGTTGCCTGCTGCATAAGAATTTTTAAACCATGAGTTTAAAGGGCATGGTTTTGATTCCAGATTTCTGAATTAGGTACTGAAATATTTCACTGAAGTACAGGACCCAAACTACATGAAAATGTAGACGTTCTTATAGGAATTGTGGCTCCTGACCCAGGGAACAACAGGGTACATACACCTTGGAACACTGAAATCTGAAGCACAAATCAGAGTTTAGAAGCACAATTTCAAGTGATAGAAACAAAGGTATCAGTTTAAGGTTCTTATGCTTGGAAATTACAAGTATTTCAGCAGGATTATCTCCTGTTAGTGTTCTTTTACTGTCTGACATGAAAAACAATGGAATCACATAATAACGGTTAACAGACCTATCTCTAGTTATCACTGTGTATGAATACTCTCCAAAGTATGATACAAAATTAATGAACTTGCAAAATCAGAGCCTACAATATAAGCAGAAGATCTGATTTCTTTTCCTGCCTTACATTGTGATTATGAGAGTGTAACGCATCTGACTTCATTGCAGTGTCTCCTGATTTATTACAGTGTCAGTCAGGATTGTGCCCCAAATCTCCATGTTATAAAGACAGAATAAAGTCTGCTAAGTGTTTTAGTGCCAAGACAGGTCACTGAGGTTGTAATTATCTCTAACTGACACTTACACAAGCTGTAACATTCTTTATGTGCTGCTGAGTGGCAGCTCAGAAAGGTGTGAATGTCTTTTCTATCTAGCAACACAGTGAAAATACCCTAAAGAACATATTTTCATTCTTGTCCTTTCACACTGCTCAGTATGAATGGGAACAAGTGTACAACACCTATGGGAAATGACTCTTGGAAAGTAATTTTTTTACCCATATAAGTGATCACTCTATTATATTTCATTCTAACATAAAAAGATTCTCTAGTTACCAGTACACCTCAGCAGACTCTCTCTTAACAAATATATTCATGTTTCATCTTCTTTCTGCAATGAGCTATCAAGTGGCAAATCACACATCTCCCCAACAGTTCAAGAATGGTTATGTCAATATTTACATAACAGATGTGTTTCTCCGTAATGTTGTAATCCTTTTTAGATGATGATTCCAAATTTGTTAAAAGGAAATGTTAAAAGTGTTATACTTTTATGTTTTATGTTTTATGTTTTTTTTACCATTGGCACCTAATACCCCAGAATCTTCTTAACATGTTCTACTTCCTCTTCTGAGAAATGAGAAAGATTAATTTTAATTTCATCAGGCATATCTTTACAATATCTCTGGCTTTTGTGTTTACTCCAAATATACTGTCCAGAAGAAAAATCATTCTGTAGATAGATTCAAGTGAAGAAAAATTTCAGAAATGTATAGAAGATGAATTGTTTTTAATGACTTTTATTGACTTTTAATGACTATTAAGGGCTCTTTTCTTGGAATTTTATGATAAATATCCAGAATACTCAGTTCAGTTCTTCAATGCTATTTAGATACCTAACTCCCATTTAAAGTTAATGGAAGAAGATCTGCATTTCAAGACAGTAGCATATATCACTGCTCAGATAGCAGACCCTATCAGTCATTGTTTTGTAAACAGGCATTCTACTGTTTAAATAATATCATTGTAAGAATGCCTGGTTTGTGGTTTTGAAAATATTTTTAATCATTCATATTTTTAATTTTCTGAATAAAAGATAATTAGAATAGAGTATATGCTTTCTTTATATAGGCAATGAAGAATCCATTCATAAAAATAAAAGAAGGTAGAAGATTTCATGGAACAATTTCCAGCTCACTTAAGCTCTCATATTATGAAGAAAAATGGTGATTATCTATAACCATATACACTTCTTTCAAAGACAGTATGAGACTCACTTAAATGGATGGGATACTTATTGTAATTGAAAAATGGATTTCTTCTGTCTAGTGGATTATGGTGTTTATTTTAAGTATTATTATTTATTAATTTGAATTGTTTTTCAAAAACATCCTAGTGATTTTAACACTCACTGAGTTTCATAACATAGATGATTGGTTAATTCTAAAATGACATTGACACTTGGTTAGGTATGTCTAAACATTTAGTTTGAAGTTTTTTATTTCTTGGAAAAAAAAACAAAACACACTTTTCAAACTGACTTGTGTTTAAAACAAAGAAATAGTGCCAGCTTACAAAGAAAATATGCTTAACAAAGTGGCATAATGATGAAGCATTTCAACATTCAATAATTTTGCAGGACAAACAGTACAATATACTGTGCAGAAGTTTTCATTTATGCTTACAGTGCTGCTAGTACTGACAAGGATGTGTAGCCATAATCAAGAGGATGTCAAACATGAAGAAGGCTGTGTTAGTGGTGGAGTGTTACACATTTCTTGCTTACTTTACATGTTGCTTTGAATGAATTGCAAGTATAACTCTGTAATACCCCTTCTCAGGTATTACCCCTTCTGAATACCTTCATATAGTCCTATAACATATACTTAGTAGTATTCTACATATTTTCTCACACTTATTATTGAAAACTATTTCACAATTTTGTTCTTTTTTAAAATCTTGACATTTCAACATTTAAATGAGCATGCAGTTAAAATAGTAAGAAAATGGTCAAATTTTCTGAATTACAAAAGGAGAATTTTTGAGACTTTTCTTTACTTTGAATTATTATTGGAATGATTTTTTTTGTTGAATATATTTTATGAAATTTGGTCCAAATTAATTGTTTATTCAATTTGTATCACAGAATGTAATAATGAAAACAAGATTATTATCAGACCAGAAATTAAGTTCTTAAAGGTAGGTTTTATATATACTTCATTGTTCCTTCATTTTATATTTTTGTCAGATAATGCAACACATGTGACTCTTGACAGTTTAAGACTGAGGTATAGTTGGTACAAACTGAGGTACAATTGGTATAAACTCATTCTCATTCAGCATAATATAACTCAGAATTCTCAATCTGCATATCAGAAAAAGAACATCACATTACTACTGACAGTTTTGATTATGTTTCAGCCAGAAAATCAGGACAAAGAAAACAGAGACTGCATTTCACCCTATGACCCTATGGAAAATATATTGAGTTGGTATGCATTAACTATGATACATATGAATCTATAGGCAAACTATTCTACTATCTCAGCAGCCTGCTGTCTCAGAGCAATGTGGTTGAAAATGAAGCCACATGGATGATAAGGAAAGTTATTTCAGCTTTTTAATGACTGAAATAATGTATCGGAAAAGAAACAGACAGAAGGCTCAGCTATACTAATTCATATATTTGTTGAGCATATATGGCTGCAGATTGCCTCAAAACAATTTTCTATCTACTTAACAGATAGTTACTGAGAAATGTTAGAAAAACTAGTTGAAGGTAAGTTACTGTAAATTACCATTAGTTCCACTGTTAGAAATTACAAGCAGGACTGTCTTCAGAAGTAAGAATATCTACTAATGCCTCCAAAGCAATGGACAAGCCTGGACTGACAAAAAAATAGAATAAAAATGGCCAGAGGACAGTAAGAATAGTGAAATTAGAATGTTGTATATTGGGTATGCTCATTAAAAAAACACACACACACAAACACAAAAAAAAACGCAACAATAATCAACTGATCAGTTCAATGTTGCTTATAGCAATGGTAAGCTATAGTAGGCCAAAAGAAGAAGTAGAATCTCAGGGAACTGTAGAAACCCAGTTCTGATTTTTTGTTGTTACCTGACCCGACAAACTGGATGAAAACTGGGCATGTAAAGAAAATGAACTGATTTGTCTCTATGAAGGCCCTCCTGCACACATTGTATCAATAGAAGATGATGGCAAGGAAGATATTTTTCAATTAAAAAAAAAAAAAAAGTATACCTCACATCCACTGAGATACATGAAATATAAATACACATGCAAATATAAAAAGTGTATAAATATTTATTTATTACACAATCAGCTAAGAAAGAATTAGCCTTAATTCCAGTGACTAACACCAAAAATTCAGAGCACTGCATGAAAAAAGATTGGTATTTTTAAAAAATCATGCAAACTGGTACACTTAAACAGGTTTGTACAGATCCTTAGAAGGTTAGAAGTTTAAACAGGTTCAAAAACACAGCTGTTTCAGAGAAGCTACTTATCTACCAAGTTGTTTTAAGTTTCCCTAAGTATTTATATAGAAATAAATCAAAAATATTCAGCAGATCATAACTGTGCCAAAGACTATGTCTGGTGAATAATTTTCCTTATATTTTGGTGAGGGATACATTTTCAGTACTACAAAATAATTAAGCATAACAGCTCATTAACTCACTGTTATTTTAAATGACATGAAAAGTGTGGCAAAAACCAACAATATCTGGGAAAAATTGGAAATTCAAAGTCTTGGCTTTCAGTGTATCTGTAAGGATATAATTCCATCACTCAGCCCAGTGGTACTGGTGTCTATAAATTATCATCCAATACACCCAAATTTAATTATCCAGGATAATGAAGAGGTGTAGGAAACAGAACACAGTAACACCAAATACAATTCTGTTGAAGAGGACAGTTGATTATAGGGATGTGTTAGTTTGGATGGGCTAGGTGTTCTGTAAATGCAGGTGTACCTCATCCAAAGGTTGGGCTGGCTTGCACAGGGATGTCTTGGGTGTGTACCCAAACTGTGTACATAAAATCTGTGTGTACACAAAATCTGAATGTAGATAAAGTGAATGGAAGAGAAGTATGTGCATAAGCCCTGGGAACGAGAAACAAGTCCAATACATGTCCCAGAGAGCTCTCAGAAAGGGATACAGCTGTTACCTTTCCCTTTACAAGATAGTATGGAGAAGGTGTGTCTGACCAGGTAGGGGCAAGAGACATCTGAATTCCACTCTCTGCTTTAAAATTAGATTTATAAATTCACCAACACTCTGTAAAAGATTTGAAAACTGTTTTCTTACATCCCAGCTAAGTTTACTGTTAAGCTATCTATTTTCTTTTTCGTCCAGTGGATACTGACTTCTATGAAAAATAAAAACACCTGATTCCACACAAAGAATTAGAAATCTCCTATCTAGAACAGTGTTGTAAACACTGTTGTAAACACTGTTGTAAACAGTGTTGTTATTAACAGAATTGTTAAGACATTTAACCATACTGTGAACTAGAAAAGATATATGGCAATTTAACAGGTAAGAAACTGAGACCCAATGGGGCTCTAGTCAAAAAAAGTATTCCAAAGTTACAATGTCACAGATGCGGTTGTGTATGTATCATGTATTCAGGGTGAAAAAATCTGCTCTGTGATAATTTTTTGATTGTTATTTTATTTATTGGTTAAATTTGTTGAGATCAACATGAAAATTTTTAATAAATAATAGGGCAAAAATTGCATTTTCAGTCCTTCATTGTTAATAGAGCCTATGTTCTGGAAGCTAAGGCAGTTTGTAGAACTACAGAGCTCCTATAAACTTTCATTGAGCTCCAAAAGAATTCAGAAATAAATTAGTTCTGGAAGATATGAAAGGAGATAGTGATGGTTAGGAAGGTTATTCAGACTATATCCTAGAAAATTTGGGGAATTTTGAATTTGCAGAGTGCCTGGAGATCACCATTCATGGTGAAAACTCTGCAGTGTAAATGACAGATACATTGTAGAAACTGGTAATTCAAGTGGATAGGGTTTCTTTCTTTGTACTCTCTAGTACTGTGATCTCTGCTGGGAAAATACATGTACATAGAATGTTCTAGTAATAATAAAGAGCAAACTAAATGTTTTGCAAATGAAGTGAAATGTTAGTGAAGAACAATATTTATTACAAAGCTGAGACCTCTGATTTTGAAGAATGTGAGAGAACTTAAATAACAAGAGAATATGAACAGTATACATGTAAACAGTGGTGTATTCTATACAAATGCAGACTCATGTTACTGCATTATTGGTGATTAGCAATTTACTGCCAGTAATCACACAAATGCATATTTAATACTAGGTAATTCTGAATTAAGCTAGAAGTGCAAACTTCCCCTGGTTGGCAGTCACGGGAGTTTTCTTTTCGTCTTTTGCTGGAGCACACAAGACAGCAAATTTTACCTGTGGTTAATATACTTTCTTAATCTTTCAGAGGGACTATCTTCCTCAAATTTAGACCACAATGATTCAAGGTTAAAAGAATGTGTATAATAGAGATGTGACATGTTACATACATCCCTTAGCACTATAAGACTCAATTAAGAGTATGGTTTGGCAGACAATGCAGAAAAGGGCTGTGAAGGCATTCACTTTAATCAATTACCAAGAGCTTCATCAAAGTGCAAAGGTTATTTTAATTCTAAATACAGTGAGAGCAGTGTGTGAAGAGGTAAGTTTTTTGAGGGTATTTCCCCCACACACACACCCCGGACAGGAGAACCTGATATAACATACAAAAGAGATTAAAGTAGAAATACAATTTAAGACATGACTTGGTGAAAAACACCAGATATATTACATGATTTACCCCGTGCCAAAATTTTGCAGGTATTGAGGGAAAAAAAAAAAAGAAAAGAAAAAAAAAGAAAAAACTGATTATTTTTTCTTATTGAACAACTTGTAATACAAAACAAACAACAAAATAAAAACACAATTTCAAAGCAGAAGATATCTATAAAGATAAAACAATAGCTTTCACTGAAGAATGTCTTGTCAAAAGACATATAGATCTGGCTCATGAAAAGTGTTACAGCACTTTGTTCCACTACCTTATTCTTTTGTGAGGTAATCCTTAAATCTTCCCTAACCTTTATAAGTAACAGCAGCTTTAAAGCATTAGTGTGCTTGTAGAGTCAGAAAGACATGGTGATGTCACTGTTCCTTCCCCTGTCTGTTCTGTTTAGGCTGACCCCAGCTCAGCTAACTTCAGGACTGGTACTCTGTCTCAGTGTCATCTGTACCTTCCCCTATAGATTCTCCTGAAGTTGGCTTCAATAGCTATCAGTAATAATATTGTAGCACACCATAGTTCCAGTAGAGGTTCATGGCATTTTTGCGCAGGATGGCATCCAGATGGGTTTTGAATATCTACAGAGAAGCAGACTCCACAACTTGTCTGGGCAACAAATAACTTTTTTTGTTTATTCTTCACCTGCTCACCCAACTTTAAAACAGAATGGTCTAAAAGCACAGATCTGGAGTGGAATCAACTCACTCAACTTCAGTTATGAACAACTGGTCTGAAGTCCATCTGCCATCACTGAAGAGTGGTTATTGTGTACCAGGGGAAACTTACACCAAGCTAGAAAAGACATCTAGAATAAATGAAACAAGGGACTAAATGAGACAACGAAAATTTTAGACAGCTGAAATGATTCCCATTTTTGCTATAGTAACAATTGCAGAAAAATGTTTGTTATGTCTGAGGCAAGCTATTAATTGGCTCTACCAAAGCTCAGATATATTTTTTATTTTTTATATATATATGTAAATATATATATATAGCATTAAAAGCCACAGTATACCACTAGAAACATGGTAATCCATGCTATTCTGACGTATGAGGCTGGAGGTCAGGGTGAATGTGACAGTCTGTAATAATTGTTTAAAAGTAAGACAGTTTAAAATTGTCTTGAAGTCAGAGTGAAAATAGAGATACAGAATGGTATCTTCAAAGAAATGCAAAGGATACTACGTTTCTTAAGTTATACTGGACGTGATTTCGGGTTGATTCTGTGCAATGCTTGATTCTCAGTAACTTTTTCATCTCAAACTTCACATCTGAATGAAGGATGCCCAAAATACAAATCTTATCTGAAGCCAAGTTCTGGCAGTTGTTATAGTACTAATATAACTAATATAACTAAATTTTATGGTTTGTGGGCAAGCAGAAGAACACATTGTTTGAGCAGATTAGTCTTATCTTAAATCTGCACTTCTGTTATACAGCCACAGGTTGGAAAGGATCCTTGTGTACCACAACAAGGTACTACATATATATATATATATACATATATATATATACACATTAAAAAAACACCAAACAAACAAACAAAAAATACCCTGTGATTCTTAATTTCATGTTTCTAAAATGGAATATTTATTCCTTTACTCAGTTAGGTGTTGTAAACATAAAATCATGTTTATGAATTTATGATTCATTATGATTTATGACAGAGATATATTATCACTAATTTTGCATGAGGAATTAAACATGGAACAACAGGTTGACTTCCTAAGAAAATAACCTGAAAAATAACCTAAGAAAATAACCTAGTGTGCATGCAAAGAAACAAGTGTTCCTAGCATAACATGACTGTACTGGAAAATAACTATAAGATGTCTACTCAATATACTAGTTTAAATAGTCATAAGAATGATGTTACTTTAATCACATAGAAAATAGAGAACAATTTTTGCTCTTTTTTTCTTCAAAACATTTTTACCTGTTATTATTTATTTATTTATTTATTTATTTATTTCCTTCTGTGCACAAACTGCTTTTTACTTCTGCTAAGAATCTTATCAGAGCATCACTAGGAAAGGATCCATCCCACTGCTCCCAGGCAGGGTAGGATGCATGAAATACAATGGTGAACTTGTACTTGTGGTACCACTACCCAGCTGTTTGGCAAGTCAGGATCATTCCCAGAAGGAGCAAGGCAATTTCAGATCAGGCAGTAGATGTAACTGGTGCAGCTTTTGCTCTCTCCTCTTGGTTTGTAGGTGTTCAGGATTATGCAGTGTTAGGAGGAACAGCAAAATGAAATGGTCTTAGCATTGTAATATTGGAAACCAAAATAATGTATTCTTTGAAAGGTTAGGCACCGATTGTGTGAAGCAAATATGCTCTGTGATAGGGGAAAATAAATAAATATCTGCACTTTTATAGTAATAATATGTCTGTCCCTCTCCTCCCTCCCTTGGCTTCTTTGCAGCCAGGCTAAAGCCTTGGAATTATAACTGAGCAAACTGAGCCCATTTGTGTGCATCACTGGCTTAATCACTTTGACTGATTTTCAAGAACACCCATACTATTTACCACTCAGTCTTTGCAAACATACGCATTTGATGGAGATTGGTTTGTCAGTCTGTACTTTTTTTTGTTATTATTTGGTCTGTGGGGTACACATTGTGAGGGTATTTGCTATCTAATAATCTGAATTTAGAAACTGTGTTTCTAATTTCTGTTTTCCATCCACAGCAGGGAAAATACATTGAAGCAAATGAATGCTGGATCTCAACTTGCCATGGAGAACGACTACTGTTCACACTTGAACTGCAAACAATTAAATTCTTCCCACAGGTCACTTAGACACAGCCATCGGGACCAGTTTCCATGGGTTATATGCACCTTTGAAGAGACATTTATATACCATAAATTGTACAGGTGATTTGAAGAGCAGTGATTTGCAGCTTCCTCCCTTGTAGGCTTATTAATAACTACTTATACAATAAGCATGCATCACAAGGTAATGGGCTTAATGCTAACACAAGGCTTTCAATAACCTTGGAAAAACAGAGAGAATTGCAAGCTGTACATACACATTCCTCAGCAAGAACTCAATATTCCAGTTTCCAATAAAGTACCTCTTGTGGTTAATAGTTCTAACAGATTATTTTAGACCATGCTGTGCTCTGTAACATGTGAAGCAATTCTTTGCTGAAATCACTGCTGCTTAAATGTTTTGCTAACTTACTGAAATCTAGCTCCCCATACTTGTAGTTTGAACCACTTAGTCCAGTCCTTTACAGAATCAAAGCCAGCCATCACATCTCCTGTCCCAGTAGAGCTTCTTTTCTAGTGCACAGGCAACAAACTGTTATAATATCTTCTCTAGCTTATTCCTCTTAAGGACGCTATACTAAACAAGAGTCACCCAATGTCAACCCATCTTCTTTTCTTAGTTTTCAAGTGCTGACATCCCTCTGCAATGAAATATGTCATCAAATGCCCCCAGTCCTTTTTCCTGGAAATAACAGGTCTCTTCCCCAGTTAAAAAAGTGAGTCTACACAGTCTTCTGGTAGTGGTTTTCCCTAGAAGTGTAAAATGAGGGAGGGGCGTGGAAGGTCCCAGAGAAAACTTCAAAGAGTGTTTTGTTATTTATTTTAAGGGTAAATAGTCATTCAGATTTCCCCTGCTTTTCTTTCTGAAGAAACTTGCACTATTTTTCTTCACAAAACTAAATCTGTTGTCGGGTGGGAACTGCCATAATTTCTTAAACAGTTCAAATTTCATTTTATTTCTGCTACAGTGTAAAATGAAACTTATGCTTCCAGAAGTAACATAAACAACAACAACAAAGAAAAGCCCATGGAATTTCCAACAACAACAAAAAAACATTTTCACTGAGTTCCTATGTATTTTATATTGAATTTTCTCAAAAAAAAAAAAAAAAAAAAAAAAGAGAAAGAAAAAGAAAAATCCCACATCTTCTTATGTTGAAATTTAAATTTTGTCCTGAATTTATGTATTTATTTATTTATTCTTAATTGTTTTATTTTTTCTACTAAATATTTTTATTTCATTCATACTATTATTTGCCTGGTCTACCTGTGCCTGCATAGTCTGGCTAATTCCTCAAAACCAGGTGGTATTCATATTTTTCAGTTAATTTTGTGTTCTCAGATCATAGCTTATTTGGATTACCCACAGATATTCTTGTATCTAGTTCAAAGCCATACATTCAAGGCATATGAGAAATGCCTTTGACAGGAAACCCAATAAAGTGCATTTTAAATTGTAAAGGTAACAGTAGTTAGTACTTTTTTCATCAGGAGCATCTGCATGTACAAACCATAGCTTATATATATATTAGCTTATATATGGGAATATAGCTTATTCCCATAATGCACATCAGAGAAATACAATAGTTAAGCCAGCAAGTTTTTAACACTTGGAGTTTTGCAAAGACTCCATATGTAGCATATTTTGTTATACTCACAGATATCATGCCCCTGGATGCCTATCCAAATGGATGCCTTGGCAGAATCAAAGGAAGTTATGTCAATTTTCATGTGAAAGAAAATGGGTAAGAACCACAACAGAATTGACAGAAGAGCAGAACTATAGGTTTTGTTATAGAAAGACAGAAAGGTTAACAAAGTAAATGTGGGGTTTCATTCAAACAGAAGTAAATTAATTACCAGGTCAAGCTCATTTCCTTTGTGTCCCCTAAATAAAATTACATCTAAGCGTGTGCAGAGTGTTTTTGTCTTCTCCTAGAAACACGGTGTAAGCACAAACTTTTAATACTTGTGTGTTTTTTCTTATAAAAATCCACAAACAAAGGGCTTCACCACTCTAAAGGTTACACAGCATTTCAACAATAGGTTTAGTTGATTTGAATAGCCTTTTGGCATGTTGATTTATGCTATAAGTGTGGCCAACGTTTTTAACAGTTTAAACAGGATAATGGGGTAGAGAAAGCATGCTGGGCAAAATGTATTTCAAGACTTAAGGACTTAAAATGTCTGAATTAAACTAAACTGACATGTATTCATTCTTAGCAAATTTGCTGTAATTATATCTGGAAATTCTGAAACAAGTCTGCGATTGCCTGCCAGCTGATCCAGGGGGTTACTGGTTCCCATTATAGGAACTACATTTCAAGCTGTTGGTCACATACCCAGACATTAAGTAAATGGTGCAATGCCTCAACTACTATAAAAGTATTTCAGAACTAAGGACATTTGGCATTTGACCAATCTTTGCTGAAGATATGGATGAATACCAAAAAGAAACATAGAAAAACAAAACAAAACAAAACAAAAAAAAAAAAAAAACACAACAAAACCAACAAAACCTAAGTAATTGAAAAATGCATTACAGAATTAGTCTATAATTAATACAGTAAGATGGTGCAGTCATGCACTAATTGTGCTTGTTGGTATATGTTTCTATAATGACATAAATCACAAATATCTGAGGATATTCTGAGAAAACTTTCTTGTTTGTTTGTTTAAAATAGAAATGGTTATGAAATCCATTTATTTGCATTTTAACAAATATGTTATCGTCCTTTGAATTAAACATTCTGTGAGATCCAGTAAAGTTCAATTTAATCTGGATCATTCAGAGAGGTATTTCTATTCATGGTGTCATCCTCTGGTAACATTTTACGTCATCTGTTTTCCTTTTCAGACAATTTTCATGATCTCCAAAATTCTTTTCCCTGCAGCATATCTAATCTTTCATAAGGATATAGGCTCTGGTATAAAAAGTTGGTTCATTATTCTTCCTTGGTGCACTGAAACCTGCTGACATTAATATAGGGACTAACGTGAGATACTTTGAGAAATGTCTTTCATATGGCTTGTAGGTAAGTCAAAGCTGTATGAGCTGTGTGATAGTCTAGAACATACTACCTGTGTATGGATAGTTTCTCTTGTCTTTACTCCTCCTCCTGTGATCCCAGGCTATTTTAGTGGAAGCAGAGATCACTTGGCATTTAACAGACTTGATTTATTCTTCTCTAATACTTATGCTTCTACAGCTAAATTGCTCCAGTTTTTGAGGATGGGAGCTGTAAATTGCTAAGAGTTTGCATACGATGCAGGATTTAGCAGCAAGGGCACAGAAAAAGATTCTTATGTTTGACATTTCCAATATTAGACACCTAAATCCTCAGTTAGACTCTGAAGTATATGGCCTGTTTGTTGAGCAGCTGCTGTTCTAGCTGACATCAATTGACACTATGGGTGAAAAAAAAAGCTTGATATATTGGAATCCCTAAAAATAGAAACACAAAAATAAAAGAGTAAATGAAAGTGCATTTTTAGCTAGAATAAAACATTGTGGTTAGGTCTACTAAGAAGAAAAGTCAACTTTATTTTTTTTTATTTTTTTATTTTTTTTTTATAAAAAAAAAAGAAGTTGGATTTTCAATTTAGCTGAGATTTTTACGAGGATGCATCTCTCCTGACTCTATTTGCTGGGACAGTCTGGTTGACAGATCACATATATTAGGCTGACCTGCTGTATGAAGGAAGGCTTTGGTACTGTGCCTCAAATAGATGAGATAAAGTTTTATTATTGGGTATAGTGAGATACGAACAAATTCTAAATCCCTGCCACTTAGTGCATGAAGCTTGACAAAACTGGAAACAGACGCAACACCCCCCTCTTCCCCCTCCCCCAATTTTGAAAATATTAGTACTAAAATGTCAAGATGGAATCTCCTAGCAATTTAGCAATTTAATTTTTCTGCTCCTGTGGCTTTTTTTTTTTTTTTTTTTGGGGTGTGTGTGTGTGTATGTCTGTGTCTGGGTAAGATATCCCTCACAGTATCTGCAGCCTTCTACATGTATTTAAACCAATGAATGACTTCCTATTAACTGTCAAGGAAACCACAATGACTCCCCTTGGAGCCTGCTGTGGGGTCTGGGGCCATGCCAGGGATTCCTGCTGCTCCTTCCAAAAATTCCCATTTCCCAGAAGATAATCTAACTACTACTTAGCATCAGTCAGTATCCTACAGAGCTTTAGAGAAAGAGTGTTTTATTGTATTTATTTATACATGTAAACTAACATTTTTGTTCAAGGTGATCCTCAGCCATATATCTAGGTCAAGGGAGGTGATTGTCTCTGCCCTCATGAGGCCCCACCTTGAGTACTACATCCAGTTCTGGAGCCCCCAGCACAAGAAGGATGTGGAGCTGTTAGAGTAGGTCCAGGAGGGCTACAAAGATGATCAAGGGGATGGAGAACCTCTCCTATGAAGAAAGGATGAGAGAGATGGAGATGTTCAGCCTACAGAAGAGAAGGCACAGGGACACTTCAGTGTAACCTTTCAGTACTTGTAGGGGACTTATAAAAAAGATGGAGAGCGACTCTTTGCTCAATCGGATAATGGTGGAATGGTTTTAAACTAGAAGAGGGGAGATTTAGATTAGAGGTTAGGAGGAAATTTTCCACTCAGATGGTGGTGAGGCACTGAAGCAGGTTGCCCAGAGAGGTTGTGGATACCCCATCCCTGGAGGTGTTCAAGACCAGGTTGGATGAGGCCCTGGGCAACGTGGTCTGGTGGGTGGCATCCCTGTCTATGGCAGGGGGTTGGAACTAGATGATCTTTGAGGTCCCATCCTACCCAAGCCATTCTATGATTCTATAATTCAATGATCTCTGGATGCTGATGAAGCATCAAACCTATTCTTACAAACTTTCCTAGGCACCTGCTCTTAGCCAGTGTCAGACACAAGGTGGGCACATGGGAATACATGTAGACTGGGTCAACATTGCTTGCCTTACGCTGGTAAAGTGACTGAGAAGTGCTTGCACAAATCCATTAGAGCATGTATGAGCGTCTGTGCAGGGAAGAACAAACCCGATGAGACTTTCCTGCAATCTCTGTTACAAGCTCATTTACAGGGATAAGAAGCTGCAGTTTATATCATTGCCTCTTTGTCAGATATATAGACACCTAAGTTGATGTATTCAAGTTGGATTATAACAACTGCCTTTAGAGATTTCATATTGCTGCAAGTACTGCACCAGAGAAATTCAGCAAAGTTGAACCACAATGTATTGCTACTCAGACTTGGAATGCTGCCCCAGCCACATTTTTTCTACTTGTAGTTCATTTGGTATTAAACATATCTTTTAAATCTGTTGTTAACATATCTTCTAAAACACTTAAAATTAAAAAGTATATATATATGTATGCCTGCATACATAGCTACGGGTGTTGTGTGTGTGTGTGTTTTTTCTTTACTGTTTTATTTAGAGAAATATTTTTTCTTGTTTTGTGCTTTACCAGTTGTCACAAATACATACCATTTTTCTACTTTATGTTTCTGAATAGCAAGTAGAACTGGAAAGGACTTCACACTGTGATGCACTTTCAAAACAATTTAGCTACTTTGAATGTAAATTTGATAAGTGCAAACAGCACTGACAGAGCTGCTGTACAGCTTGCAAAGACTTAAGCAGGTGCAAATGAATTCACTTTGTCCTGAGAACTTGCACCTGGTGGAGAGCTCTTCTTTCAGACAGCCTGCATGAGATGAAGCAGCTTCTTTCTAAACTGAGACAAATGTTTGTGCTGAATTATTGAAACAAAGTTCTATTACAGGACCCACTTAACTCTATTAAACAAATGCAGAAGTAACACAGGGTGGTTTCTGACAGTACATGTCCGCAAAAGGCAAGCTTTGTAACTGTTTTTCAGATTTTTCTCTCTCTCTCTCTCTTTTTTTTTTTTTAATTATGAAAGTTAAATGTGTGGGTAGGTCAGGAAAAAATTAGTAAAGTGAGAAAATCTTGAAATTGGAAGTAATTTAAGATGAACTTTTTTTTTTGTTTGTTTGCTTGTTTTGTTATTATTATTATTAAAAGTGTGGGAATAGAAATGTTGTTTTTGCAGAGTTACATTGTTTAGAAGGAGGGAATGTGGTACTGAGATATGCTTACAGTGATAAGAAAGTTTAGCAGGCGACCTTGTAAAATGCAGACAACCAGACTCCTTAGGACAATTAGGTGAAAATCACGGTGTCAAGTCAAGTCAGATAAGTGAAGAAACATTACCACTTCAAGTAGTAAAAATGTCAAAAGAAATTTGAAATTTAACAGGCCGGCAACTGAAGGCCATGCATTGTTTGTGAAGCATCAGATAGATTGTGAACCTGGATTACCCACTCAGTGGGGAAACAGGGGAGGGTCCTGCCATCAAAAGGTATATAAACTGTATTTCAGAACTAGTAGATGCGCTCTTTCCTGCTTGTGGGGCACCCGCCATTGCAATCGCGAATAAATTACTGCTTCACTGAGATCCTCGCCTGAGCCTAAGTTATTGGTTACAGAGTGTTTCTCACAAAAGTGCGGTATGTCTCTAATACAAATGTTAGAAACATGTATATTTTTGTGATTTTGCTACCTTTGCTACTAGGGAGAAATGTGAAAAATTGCTATGAACGCATCATTCCAAATGGGAAAAATAAATAGACTGAATTTAAAAATAGAGTGAATTTAAAAAAGTCCAGTTAGTTAGTTTCTCAATTATCTTTAACTTAGTTTTAATCATTATTTTAAAATTTATCCCCCCCCTTGCCCTCCCCAAGGAGGAGGATGTCACACTTTGTTTCATCCCTAAAGAGAGTAGAGATTCCTTTATTTTCTGTCTCCCTCTCACCAGTCCAGAAGTGAACAGCTCAGGCTTAAAGGATGCTAGTTCAAAGAAAGGGTTTAAAATCTGTTCCTTATTTACTGTATCATAATCTGATTGATACAAGAGCACAAACCATAAATTCCATTGCTCTCTTAAAGGCAAACAGAGGCTATCACAGGGGCTGGTGAAATCTTTTGGGAGATTAGTGGGCTCTCCTCAGACTAAGAGCCATTTAAAAAAAAAAAAAAAAAAAAAAAAAAGAATCCTTGAAAGCATTTCCCTGAGTTTTTCCTTGAGTTAATTTCCTCTAGTGGATACTGGGATTTGCAACATCTACCAGTGTCAGTCATTGCTGGTTATACCATGTGGTGTGTTGTGAAACACTCCACTGACTGATCATTCAGGAGAGTGGCATCATGCTCCACTGACAGAAGTGGATCCCAATGGATTTCATATCCAGCTGATCAGATCTGAGGGATAACATACAGAGGTTCAATTTTCTTTCAGTGAACTCAACATATTCCTCTTCATAAATTATCCATCAGCAGATCCTGATTTTTTTTTTGTTTTGTTTTTGTTCTACCTCTGATATTTTTTAGCTCCCTTGTGAAATAAATAGAAGTAAAATCATTGCTTTCTGGATTCTTCATATGGGCACTATGGATACAGAAAATCTGAGGTTATTTTGATTCATTTTTCATGTTAAAATATTATTTTTGTTTCCTGGCTGGTTGAATGTAACTAGTGGGCTCAAACTTGCAGCTGGGGTGAGTGGTAGACATCCTGTTGAGGGGACCAGTCAGGAGCCTGTTTAAAAAAATCACAAGATCTGACCTGAAAAATCAGGTTAATCAGTCTACTGGATTTCCAAATGGGTTTGTTAGAAAATTGGTTGCATATTATGTGGGGATGGGTAAAGAGAAATTTAGCTATGCTTACTGAAGTAGTTCAACTAAATTTATGCTAGATTAGTGCTTCACACTTGAATCTTCACTTCCAGCTTTTCCACAAATATATATATAATCAGAGAAAGTGAATGCTTCCTAGATAAAAGATAAATTATTTTATTTTATTTTATTTTATTTTATTTTATTTTATTTTATTTTATTTTATTTATTTTTTATATTTTAAGACTTGCAACATTTAAGGCACAGGATTTTTTAACTTTGTTAATGTGTGACTCACCCAACTGTTTATATATATTATTATATATATTATAGCAATGCTGAGCAATAGAAGGCTTTTCATTTTCTAATCTTTAAAAAAGGAAAGACTAATTACATTAGCTGCTTGGCACAAGAATGATCTCTCATACAATTAGAGATTACTTTTGAATTTGGTGAGGTCAGATTGTATTCCAGTTAGGTGTTATGAGTCAGGTTGTGTCCTATCCATTTTTTTACAATGCTGAAGTAACCTTAAGGACTTTTGACAAATGAGGTACATTTCATTATTTTTTTGCAATAGAAAGGGAAAGCAAGACAAGCCAAAATGAAGTAACTTAACAGAAAATGGCAAAAATGGTCATTAATTAGGAAGTTTTAATTTTTAAGTCTATTGGTGAGGGAGGAGTAAAAATGGAAAGAAGAAATTTCAGCTCCCCTGTTCTACTAAGTTCCTAGTCTTGCTTGAAGGGAGTGGATACCATCATCTGATGTAGTCTAATTTGTCATAGGTAACACAAGAATGAGCCTGGACATTCCTGTGGAAGCCCTTTCTTATTATCTGCTCACAGATGCAGACACAGACAAACATAATTTCCCTATCTATCAAAAAAATCCAGTTGATAACATGAAGAGCAGACATCTATATCTTAGCAGAGAATGAGCAAATTATTTAGTATTCCCACTTCAAAACTATCCCTGATTCTCTCAGTCAGCATGGCTACTTATCACAGTCCCTATATCCCATGCGTTAAACCTATACTGGTCTGCCCTCTGCAATAATGACTTTTAGGTTCCAGTCATCAATGGGCCTACCTAAAGCTAAGGCTTTTTTTTTTTTTTTTTTTTTTTTTTTTTCTGCTCATTCAGAGCCCCCCTTTGAGCAGGCAGTTAGGAACGGGCCTGGACCCAAGTGGCCCTGCACCTCATATCTCTGTTGGCTGCCCAGAGGGTACAGTAGGGTAGAAAATTTAAGAGTTTGTACAAATAAAATTTATTGAGCAACAATATCTGATTCATAGGGTTGGAAGGGACCTTAAAGATCATCTAAGTCCAAGCACCCATTAGACCAGGTTGCCCAGGGCACTAACTAGCCTGACCTTGAACACCTCCAGGGATAGGACATCCACAGCTTCTCTGCACAACCTCTTTTGATACAGCCCAGGATGCAGTTGGCCTTCTGGGCTGCAAGCACACACTGCTGGCTCATGTTTCATCCACCAGAATTGCCAAGTTCTTCTCTGCAGGGCTGCTCTCACAATCTTGCATGCTAAAGGGTTATTCATCTGTAAATAGTATATAGGTTTTTGTGCATGGAATTTATGCCTGCTTTTAATGCTTAAGGACCTTATCTGTGTCAACACTACTTCTAAACACCGCGGGGGGGGGGGGGGGGGGGGGGGGAGGAGTGTGGAAGGGGAGAAGGGTTGTTGAAAGGGAGGGGGAACAGAGGGACGTGCAGAAGTAGCTGTAGGACGTAGCCAGCGAGACGCAGCACTCCCACTGACCCTGCAAGCGCCCAGGAATGCCGGTGGCGGTCTCCTCCTCCCCTCGCTATGCGCCCCTTCCCCCACGTGATGGCAGCATTTCGGAGCCATCCCGCCGCCGTGCGGGGATGCGGGGCGGGGATGCCGGGCCGGGGATGCGGGGCCGGGGATGCGGGGCCGGGGATGCGGGGCCGGGGATGCGGAGCCGGGGATGCGGGATGGGAGCTGGGGCCGAGGCTGAGGGCGGTGGGAACGAGGCCAGGGTAGCGCTTCGCAGCGCGGGGCTCTTCCCAACCCTGCTCCCTGCACCGCATCTGCAAGTGCAGGTTGGGTGGGAGAGAGATGCATGGTTTCCCTAACCTCAGCATCTCTACGTTTATTCTCGCCTGAGGACACTTTCATGGCTCCAGTTATCAACTGGTGAGCCTGAAGTACATCTGCAGAAGATCGCACCCCAAGTAGTCTGTAACTCTTTTTGAAATCAGAAATGAACACACATGCGCGTGCACACACACACACACATATATAATCATCTATCATTTTTCAACTTTTTTCTCCCCAAGTTTGAAAGACCAAATATATTTTTACTAGGTTGATGTACAGTGCTTTCACAACACTGAAGTAATTTATGAAGATGGAACTGGACTAAAGTTTTTTTTATACACGTTTTGAAGTGGGGTAACTCTCTTTCACTGGAATACAGTTTTATGATGTGCTATAAAATACTTTAAAGCCTATTTGATAGAGTGGAAAAATAAATTTTCATCAGCATTGTCTTTATGTTTCCATGATGTACATTGTATGTTATCTGATTTTTCTTGCTTCACCTTCAGTGTGGGACTACTCATTTTGCATAGCACTGCTATACCACATACATTGAGACTTCCAACATAATTGCAGCAATAGGCAATAGAGCAATTCACTGTTAAACTATTGCCTTTAATTATTATGACTAAGCTTAGAAAACCATCAGGGAACCTATACATTCTACACAGAGGCCCCATGTTTATCCAAATGTGTCTTCTGTGAAGAAAACTGGATATCTGAAAAAATAAAATAAAATAAAATAAAATAAAATAAAATAAAATAAAATAAAATAAAATAATAGGAATGCACAAATAAGCTTTTGCATGGAGTTTTGTTTTGGAGACTCACATTTTAAAATAAAATTTTAAGCAGTAAAAACAAATACTTGACACAGGCAGTGGTTACACAGTCAATTCAGACAACCCAAATCTCATTTTTCACTTAAGCCCTGATGTTAGGGTGTTCAAATTAATGAGACTGGATACTTTGGAATGTGCATGTCAGGGGAATGTGCATGTCTCGGGAAGGAGTGAGTTGTCGTCTTTTGTCTCAAACTACATCTGTTTTGTATACATATATTCACAAGAGCAAAGATTGGAACCAGGGTGTGAGTACCAGAACCACCAATCTATTGTCATTCTTTTGTTTTTTTCTTTAAGAGGCCCAATGAATAATGGAAAGGTTTCTTCTAAATGCATAGCATAGCTCCAAGAAATTAAATTTTCTTTCTACAGCCTCTTGATTTGTCTATTTGGGAGAAGATTTGGTTATAGCTTCTTGACTTCTCTCTTAGACATTTAAGACTTCATTTAGAAGGAGGCTGAGACCCTTAACTCTTCTCTGCCTTTTGGCCAAACCCCAAACTTTTGCCTTTTCTACTATTTCACAGTCTCAAAACTAATTTACAAAATGTTGAGGCAATCAAATGGAAAACACAATTTTCAGTATTCTATAGAAAGTCACTAGTTACTAGATTCAAGCCTTTGGCCTGCAGTTCCCAATCTTAGTGTAGAGTACTTGCATGGCTAGTAGATAAAACCTTTAAGCTTGAGATTTGCTCCTAACTCTGCCACTGGCCTAAAATAGTTACTTTGTCTTCTCTGATTTATCTTCTCTTAATTTTTCCCTAGTCAAAGTGCATCTAATGCTTCTAACCCTACTGTTCCTTACCTTGTCTTCTAATGCATGAAAAGAGTATTTATTATTATACATAATCATGGACGGGTTATTTGATCAGTTTCCATGTATCTGGATGAATTTGCCAGGATGAAGGCAAATTTCTACTCTTTCCCTCAGTGAAAAGAAATAGTATGACAGTGGCAGGAGGTACAAAAATGAGACTTTTCTTTTCTTGCCCTACTATTATAGATCTGAACACATTAATGACCTTGGCCCAGCATGTGTTGTTGAGAATTAGTGATTAGATGAAACAATTTCCCAAAAGGGACAGTGATTAATTTTCAGAAAAATTCGCTAGGCATCAATCAATCTAGCAAAATCACTCAATAGTATTGTAGAAGAATATGAAAATACATCATTTAGGAATATAAAAAGTTTTATTTATTTATTTATTTATTCACTTATTTTTTAAGTGACAGGCTTAGGCTTATAAAAACAGAATCTATTCAGTAATTTATACTATTTAATTAGAAACGATGCAAATATGCATCTCAAAGGATGCTGTTACTGTCAGATTCCCTGCGTAACAGGAAAGTAATACAGTAATATTGCATCTATGCTATATAGGATGAATGTTTACTATACAGGAGTATAATCATGGAAAGATAGATTTTTATTTTTATTTTTATTTTTATTTTTATTTTTATTTTTATTTTTATTTTTATTTTTATTTTTATTTTTATTTTTATTTTTATTTTTATTTTTATTTTTATTTTTTTTACCTTTCTATAAATAAAAAAAGATGCTTTCCTAAGGAGATTCCTCCATTTCTGTTGTAAATTGGCCATGCCTGAATATCTCAAATTTGGCCTTCTCATTGAATGACAATGAAATATTCTCTGTGGAGGAAGCTTCATTCCACTAAAAATCTTTGTAATCTGCTTGGGCTTCTGAAGCTTCAAAACTCACTGAGGAGTATATATGGGTAGAACTAACCAATACATCGGTAAAGTCTACTTTTGTGGGTGAAGTCTATATTTGTGCTCATTACAGTTCACATGAATACATTGTGCACGAGTTGTTTAGTACAAATTCATCCTGCCCTATATATGATCCTGTTAAATTCTTAAATACTATTTTAAGTATGTTTTAAATATGTTCACTACTTCTGTGAACAGTGAATCTGAAACATGACAATAAAATGGTGACGTCTATTTAGTAGTGGAAAATACACCCTTTTTCTGTTGACATTGAAACTTTGAGAACTGTGCATATTGCCATATTTATTAAGGTTCAATTTTGTACCAGAATATGCATGTATATGAATCTAATTAATTTGTAATAGATATCTTCATACACCTATTAATTGTCCGGCAACTCTCCATGATGTATCCCTTCCTTTGAACTAAAATTAACCTTGATTATACTGGAAGAATAACACTAGGCTTCAGCTATTATATCCTGTGGAAGACTGTTGCATTAAACTAGCAACATGACCAATATGGGGCAAAAAGATCCCAGCAACATATATATGTAAATTCATTACTCTTTAAGCAGCCTCAAAGTATTTTGGATAATCATAGAAAATAATACATTTTGGAAGCCTTTATATCTCCAGAAGAGAAGCAATTAAAATGAGGAGAAACATTGAGAGTGTGAGGAGACCATTGGCTTCTTTTATAAAAGAAGCTGTAAAAAGGATGTCTCTTTAGTCTAAAACCAGGTTTGTCTTAAGGTTGGTCATACTCCCGAATTTCATACATCACCTACAAAAGTCTCTATTGCATTAAAACCTTTCCATTCTCCACTCTTCAAAACAACCTATTAAAGCCTATCTTTTTAGGCTACTGAACACTGCAAGGGGATACATGGGTGTGTGAATTGTGCTTTGTTGCAGCAGGACTGAGCTTTTAAAGACAATGGGGTTTGACAAGTTACAAAGGTGGCCTTAACAGTAACTGTGCAATGAACTACCATGTGCCAGATTATTATTTAGAATTTATGATTTCAAATGTGTCCCAGGTATACATGTATGTGTCCTGCTTCAGAGTGCAGCTGTAACCTGTGTCTAAATTCAGTGACTTTCACTGCCACTAAGGGGGCATTCTGAGCAAGGAAATACCAGACTTATGGTATTGAATGCAGAATCACAGAATCACAGAATCACAGAATTTCTAGGTTGGAAGAGACCTCAAGATCATCGAGTCCAACCTCTACCTAACGCTAACAATCCCCACTAAACCATATCCCTAAGCTCTACGTCTAAACGTCTTTTAAAGACTTCCAGGGATGGTGACTCCACCACTTCCCTGGGCAGCCTGTTCCAGTGTCTAACAACCCTTTCGGTAAAGAAGTTCTTCCTAATATCCAACCTAAAACTCCCCTGGCGCAACTTCAGCCCATTCCCCCTCGTCCTGTCACCAGGCGCATGGGAGAACAGGCCAACCCCCACCTCGCTACAGACTCCTTTAAGGTATCTGTAGAGAGCAATAAGGTCGCCCCTGAGCCTCCTTTTCTCCAGGCTGAACAAGCCCAGCTCCCTCAGCCACTCCTCATAGGACTTGTTCTCCAGGCCCCTCACCAGCTTCGTCGCCCTTCTCTGGACTCGCTTGAGCACCTCAATGTCCTTCTTGTAGCGAGGGGCCCAAAACTGAACACAGTACTCGAGGTGCGGCCTCACCAGAGCTGAGTACAGGGGGACGATCACCTCCCTAACCCTGCTGGCCACACTGTTTCTGATACAAGCCAGGATGCTGTTGGCCTTCTTGCCCACCTGAGCACACTGCTGGCTCATATTCAGCTGACTATCTACCATCATTCCCAGGTCCTTCTCTGCCTGGCAGCTCTCCAACCACTCATCTCCCAGCCTGTAGCATTTCTTGGGGTTATTGCGCCCCAGGTGCAGGACCCGGCACTTGGCCTTGTTGAACTTCATGCAGTTGACCTCAGCCCATCGGTGCAGCCTATCCAGATCCTCCTGCAGAGCTTTCCTACCCTCAAGCAGATCGACACACGCGCATAGCTTGGTGTCATCTGCAGACTTACTGAGGGTGCACTCGATGCCCTCGTCCAGATCATTGATGAAGATATTAAAGAGGACCGGCCCCAGCACCAAGCCCTGGGGGACGCCACTAGTGACTGGCCTCCAACTGGATTTGACTCCATTCACCACGACTCTTTGGGCCCGGCTATCCAGCCAGTTTCTAACCCAACGAAGCGTGCGCCAGTCCAAGCCAAGAGCAGCCAGTTTCTTGAGGAGAATGCTGTGGGAAACGGTGTCAAAAGCCTTGCTGAAGTCAAGGTAGACCACATCCACAGCCTTTCCCGCATCCACCCAGCGCGTCACTTTGTCATAGAAGGAGATCAGGTTCGTCAAGCAGGATCTGCCTTTCATAAAGCCATGCTGACTGGGCCTGATCGCCTGCTTGCCCTGCAAGTGCTGCGTTGATGCCTTCAAGGCCATCCAAAGTTTGAACTTGTTCAGTGTCATTTTGGTGTGCTATGGAGCTGAATGGCAATACAGCATCTGTTGTTACGTGGAGGAGCGTTTTGTTTGCCAGTAAATCTTAAACGAATACCAATTTTTGTCCTTTGAGCAGCAGAATTCTTTTGAACTGTTGGATATAGGGATCGCAGGGATCAATCAGACTACTGCAGGCAGGATGTGTTCATTCAGTAGCAGCAGCTTTGGCACCAAAAGAGGATTGTTAGAGCCTATTTTCCTTTTAGCAGCAGGAGTAAGTACTGTAAAGAAACAGGACTCAGTGAGATTGCATGATGCATAAACAGTGTGTAATCCTCTGAATGTGCAGGGAATTATATATGAATAAGGAACAAGAACAAAAATCCAGTTGTTGCTGTTGCAAATGCCTGGCACTGAATACCCAGGTTTGAATTGTCAGTCAGAGATGCCTTTGTCTTCAGAAGGGAACTCAGGGAACTCTAAAAACATATAGAACTTTCTAGCTCCTCCTTTGGGATTTAATAAGAGAAGTCCAGGACATAAATGGATCTGTATTGAGTGGTTTCAGCCCCACAAGGTTTTTTTTTTTTTTTTTTTTTTTTTTTTTTTTAATCAGATAAAATACATTTTTACATTAACAATTCATTTTTACATTAACAGAATAGTCAGCAGAAAAAAAATATTTATTGGATAGGTTTCTATAAACCATCATGGAATAAACCTAGGACTTTAGTAACTAGGAGTCAGAAGGGAAGGAGAATGGAAAAACATTCTGATATGCACTGTCCTGGAAGTTATACTACAGAATACCAAATTGCATACAGTCAGAAAGTGATATGAAATGAGCAGAGACCAGCTTAAAACAAAATTCACTGTTTTTATCCTTCCTTAGGAATGCTTGTGTACATGCAAAGAAAATAGAAATGGAAAAAAATAAAGGATCATATGCACCTTTTTTTTTCTTTTTGCAATTTTTTTTTTCTTATTATTTTCATGGAAATGCTTTTGGAAAGATAGTCAAAAGGTATAATAAAGGGATTAAAAGATATCTGCACACAGGCATGCATGCATACACGTGCAAGCACACATCCACTTTGTATCTTGGGTTGCAAATTTCTGTTAATTATTTTGAGGAAATAAATTAAACAGAAACTGAAAGATCAGTAGCAGAAGGGTTTTGACAAACATAATACCTGCAGCTGCATTTCTGTTTCTATGAGAGATTTGATTTGACATCCGCTCATGTTAGCATTTGGAAAAGAATAAGGCTTGGCATATGCTACTATGTATTTTCCTCCTACAGAGGACAGAAGTGGCAGGCACCCTGCTATACCTTTTAAATTGTTCCCTTATTGCACAAATTGAAAGAGAAATATTTAAACATACTTCAGAGGTTAATTTATAACAATTAGTTTCTCACTTTAAAGGCACATTTGTTTCCTATTTTTTGAAATCTATAAAAATACAAACCACAAGAGACCAGTAAACCTTTTTAATTCCCTAAAAACAAAAAACCACACACACACACACACACACACACAAAAAAAAAAAAAAAAAAACACCCATGCTTTTCTAAGGAACTGACTGTATCCAGTGCTTGAAAAAGTACATCATGTATCTATTCCTTTCCCTTCTCTGGAAAACAGAGAGAGAACCAGCTCAGGTATGTGTTAGGAGACATGCAGGAATTGTTTTATTCCAGTTATTGGTTCCATATGTTGATGGTCATGCTGATGCAAGATGCATCATGATGATCATGATGGTCTTGCCTGCAGATGTTGTTGAGGTTATACAAACTGGTTATTAAAATGATGTTAATGATGTTATCTAGCAGCAAGCAACAGAACAAGACTTGGCTACTGAAACCAGTCAGACACAAACAGAAAAGAGGGTTTGGATTTTTAACAGTGAGGGGCAGATATTTGTCAGCTATGCAGGAGTATGCACTGATCCCTGCCACTGAGCTCCCAACTGAGCCTGCTTATCTCTTGAAATAATGCTTTCTAGCTCAGCACAAGCTTTTATGGCTTAGCACAGAATTGATGTAGGGATTCCTGTGGTCTTTGTTACAGGTCAGATGAGCTTATATAACCATCTTGTCTGGTCTTTGGCCCTGTGAATCTGTCTGCCAGCTAAACACAGGGTGAGCATACACACCCAGCAAAGGTCCCTCTCATTCTTGTTGCACTGGTTTCAGAGATTCAGCTCCAAAATGTTACAACGCAATGTTGTCCAAACAAATATTGGGATTCAGCAATGTGAAACAGGCATATATATCACTAGGCTCTTAAGCACCATAATGCTGCATACAAGAGGACAGCACACTTTCAATTTTTAAATGTACCTGCATAGTAAAAGGTTGTGTTAAACCTCTGCATCTGAGGCAATGTACAGAGAGCTGCTGCAACACAATGGCTGATTGTCTGCAACCCACAGTGAAGCAGCCAAAGTGCTCAGTACCCACCTGGACTCCAGATTTGCTGCTGACTTTCTCTGTCTGCAGAGTACTGAGACAAAAACCACCACATGCAGTGTGAGAAACAATTCATGTGTTTCAGGAAGGAAGAAGGGAAGAAAGAAGGGAAGAAGAATCAATCTTTCAATCTTTTTTTTTTTTTTTTTTTTTTTGGTAATATAGTCTGAGTTGTTACCAATAAATAAATAAATAAATAAAGGAACATATTGATTTTGAATTATATAATATTTTATTATTTTCATTATTCAAAAACTATCCTTTCTCCAATACAGTGATTTCACCACACAGAAAAATGATCTCAATCTAAACAAAGACAGGAACCTGATTTAAATGTGATTGAAAATTCTTGTGTTGACTTCAGAGAACTTTGGATTTACATAATTTGATTTGTTGGCATTTAATGCAATTTGATTTCTGCATGGACCATGCAAGGAAAGAATGCAAGAAGTTTCAGAGAGCAGGCCACTCAAATCTCACTAGATACTAACTAGGGTTGTTTCAGGAAGCATGGCCAAAAGCACCACAGACACTAGTATGGTCAGATCATGCTCCATTTTATTGCCTGAATAGCCTAAATTTTATAGTGAACTTAACAGGGGTGGATAGTGTTTCACACAAGATTATTGGTCAAAAGCACTCAGACAAACAACTACAAGAAAACAACCCCCTTGTGATTAGCAATCACGTAGACCTTGTCCTTGAAGCCAGCTGCTGGTAACAATATTTTTCTAAATTCCTCAACTGGGCAATGTGGGAACACTGTCATGGGAACTTCTCATAGTTGCCCTGGTAGCTTGGTTTGCTCAGCTGCAGCAAGCCATGGGATCTATGCTGTTTCAAAATTCCCTCAACACTAGGGTGATAGAACACAATACGCAAAAAATTGCCAAATGCTCATGGAAAATTGCTGACTATTGTGCAGAAAACTATGTGCCTCCACAGAGGAGAAGAGACAACATTGGTTGACTATGTATTGGGTATTTAAACAGGTAGAATCATGAAAGACAAACTCTTTTATGATGAGCTCAGTTACCACTGCAGTGGTAGAAAACTTTCTGCACAGACAGAGATAGGAAAAAATTTAAGAGGTGTATGAGTCTTGTTACCAGACTAAATAGTCAAGGTTGGTCATGCACAGGCTAGAAGACTCAGTTATCAGAATTTATTTTTCTACCCAGATTTATTCTGTTTTCACTGTGGCCAGACATTTATTCTTATTGTTATTTGACCTAGGAGATTATCTACACTCTCAAGTTTCTCTGTATAATTGGATATTAATTTTACCACTTTTAGTTCATTCAGAATCACCAGTGACTTGTGTTTTCCTGCTCTTAATGTGACAGATAACAAGGACAACAGAAAGCACTCTGTGACAGATGCAACCTTGTTGGCATCTGCAGGTGGAAACATATTTTCAGTTTAGCATGCTAAAGGGCATCAGTTCAGAGCCTTAGGTGGTTTGGAACATATGCTGCTGATGAAAATAATAAGAAATAAGTATTTTGAAGATACTTGTGCATGTGAATATGTATGGAACATTTAACTCCTTGAACACTGAGGGGAAATGTCTAGACTGTGTCAAAGTAATGGAATGCTTGTGATGATAAAAATAAGCCTGCCAGAAGTCCTCTTATGAGCAAAATGCATTAGTGTTCTTGTACACTGCTACAGCACATAATGTTTTCTCTTTCAGCTTCTTTAGAAGACAATTGCCCTTGATATCATGGTGATATTTCAACACTTCTTTATGGCCTTTACCCAGACCCCTATTATTAAACATTTCTTCTTCATTAATAATTGATGTCTGTGTTTAAGGCTTCCGTTTGGAAATATCTCTCAAATCTACTTTATTAGATTTTGAGTAAATGTTCCCCAAATCTCCTCAGCATTTTGTTAAAAATGAATGTCATATATCTTTTGATAAAACCTACGGAGTTAAGTGCCTAATAAAATACTACATGACTAAAATGACTATTAATATTTTAGCATTATGCTGAAGTATGAGTGTTCTCCCAGCAAAGGTATGAATCACTGGTTTTTCATTTCTTTAATTCTTTATTAATTGGTACTTGAGGCAATAAACCATAACATATAACTTTGGCTCCAGATAAGGTTTAATGAGTGCCTGACCTTTGCTTGGATAATTCTCTGTCAGTGAACCAATTCAGAATAACCCTTTGAAGCTTGAATTTCTGTATTGAATGCTGCTTGCTTTTCACTGTCCTTGACTTAAATGGACAGTGCAGAAGGTTGGCTTTTTATCTAAAAAAAAAAAAAAGTCTCCCATAAAGAAAGCTGCCTTTTAAATGACTCATTTAGTGGATTTTTTTCTCTGTTTCATTAATTACTTTGCAGTAGAACAGAAGTCTGACTATAGCTGGAGCTGAGGACTATCTATCCTAACTGAGTTATATAGCCTACTAAGTCGTCATAATCTGCATGATGGCTCTTCTGACTAAACATACATCATGCGTACAGATACACAGCAAAAAATCTAGCAAAGTCCTGATTCTCTTAAAGTCACAGGGAGCATAGCTATAGAAACTAGAAAAGTTATTACTTACATGAAATAGTATATTTTGTAGGGGACCTGAATAGGTTTGTTAACTTGCATGTAACTCTAAAATAATGCTGATACAGGTTTGAATTCTCAGGTCTTCTGAGAACATGTTTTCCCAGAGGAATCTCCAGTACTTTCTAGTTCTACCTGAAATTTGAAATACTATGAGAAAAATCACTCATGTTTTAAATTGTGATTTATGTTCTCTCTTCCTCTGTGAACCCCAGTGTGTATCTAGGCATGAAAAATGGACACATGACCCAATTTATTCTGACTTTAAAATATTTAATGATTTTAGACACTATTGAAAGATTGAGTAACGTATTCTGTGTTTTAAAATATCACATTTCTTGGGGTAGTTTCTCTTGCCGGTAGCACCTCTTTACAAATCTTTCAGTAGAAGTAGCCTAGTCCTTGGGCACTGAACATACGTGAAGGAGACTAAATTAAATACGTTCTTTGATCTTTGGCAGGTATATGAATTAAGAGCAGACACCTCTTATAACAGTGTCATATACATTGGCCAGTGTCATCAGTGTGTACATTATATTCTTTACCAAAAAATCTGTTTCTGTGTATATAAAATAATTAAATATTCATTGGAGCAGGGGTTGGTACCTGAGTCTCATGCTTTTGAGCCATTTTAACCCTTGACAACAAATATTGAATTAATGAATACAAAATATTAAAACTTCACTTCAAAATTTTTATACTGCCAGTGTTTTAAATATATTCTGGGCTTCAAATCTCATCTTTCAGTCAGAAAATACGAAACTAACAATCAAGGATTTCCATACAAAGGAGAGGTTGTTCCTGTCCTTTTATGAAAGCAGATAATTAACACATGCTGAAATAATATTGTCATATGGTATCAGGTCAAATTTGCAAATCTGGCTTGAATATTAAAATATTTCTGGTCTTCAATGTCAAAACAACTTTTTGTGTATTTGTATTATTTTCAAAATTCTATACTTAACTATTTGTTGCAAATAATTCACATTTTTGTACATTCACAAGTAATTTTAGGTGAATTATTCAGTCAAACACTCTGAAAAGAAAACAATAATAGTCCTATCTACATGTTTAAATCAACATGTGCTTCAGTGTTTTGCTGAAACTTGTGCCCCAGGCCCTGGTCTCATCATTTGCACAAGCTGATTCAAAAGATTTGAGAATTTTTACCTGTAAAATCTGCCAGTTCCCTTGTGGAGTTCAGTCTGTATGAAGATTTGGACTCATTCTTCACAATGAATATGCCAATTGCAAATAAAAGATATCAGGGCTAACAGAAGCAACCTAGAAAGGAAAAATAGATCTAACTGCTTACAGCTAACAGCATAAACCTAGGGAAACAAGCTGCCTCACCATGGTTAAGAGACTCCACTCCAGTGAACAGAATTAATTAAGTTCATTTCCATGCAGGACTGCCCTTGGTCCACAGAGAGTCAAAGGGCAGTTGAAGAGTATAATTACTTGTGTTAAAGAGAAAATGGCAATGAGAGTTAGCCCAGCCTCACAATGTGATTTAAAAGAACAGCATGCCTTTATTGTATTTTTAGTTTGATGTGGGTGAATTACAAAGCGGGGTAAAAAAGCTCTGTGTGAAACAGTACTTACCAGATATAAATGGAAACCCTCATTCAAGTTCTTCATTTAAAATAGTGAAGAGAGAAAAAAAAAAAAAAAAAGAGAGAAAAAAAAGAAAAGAAAATAAAAGAAAAGCAACAAAAAGCAAAACAACCTTGCCCTTCTGATAACGTCCTGCAGTATAAACAAATGCCATCAATTACTGTTTCCTTGAGGCTGTCATGAGAATAAAAAAAAACCTGTCAAGTAAGAATTGCTAATTAAACCCTACTAGAAAATATTAGATGCTGTGTCCATTCATTCCCTTTGATCCAGTGTGCACTGATTCTTCTCCATTTTTATCTACTCTTTGCTGCACTGTTCAACAAAGTGTTAACAGCCCAACTAACTTCGACTACAGACTCCATATCCCTCCAGGCCTTTTTCAAAGCATGTATAGGAACATATATTTTTGCTGCCAGATAATTGCCAAATTTCTATGGCATTTTTTTTTCCTGTTCACTTTGATATCTGGAATCATTTAATACAGTTTGGAAAAAAAAATAATACTTTTTTACCTTACCAAATGATATAAATGTGCTGAGAGACAGGTATTCTCATTTTCTGTTGTTGGTACATGTCAAATAAACCAGAGACACTGGATGGAAAGAGCTGGAGCTGTGGTATTCATTCCATTCCCATAATCTGTTTCTGTCCACCTCCCTATACCTGGGGTGTAGAAGGATTCAAAAGGATTTTTAAAAAGAATTTACCACAAATGAGCACAATGCCACTGTTATTTTTATTAATATGTTCATTATAGCCTATAAATATTTCAGTACCACAAGCAGGTTGAAGTCCTTCATGTGTCCTTCTGGCTTGAGCAGATCTCAATATGCTGGAGGAGATTGCCAGAATAACTGATGCTAGATTGTTGTGGCTTAACCTAGCAAGCAGCTAAGTACCACACAGCCATTTGCTCTTACCATCCCTCCACCCTGAGTGGGATGGGGGAGAGAATAATTAAAAAAAAAAAAAAAAAAAAAAGAAGAAAAAACTCATGGGCTCATGGATTGAGATGACAGTTAAGACAGTTTAATGGGACAAAGAAACAAGGGATAGTAATAATAACAATAATAAAAGAATATACAAAGCAAGTGATGCACAATGCAATTTCTCAACACCCATGCCCAGACCATCCCCAAGCAGTGCCTGTGCCTCCTGCCCAACTCCAGTTGGCCAAGGAAGGTGATGGAGTCCCCATCCTTGGAAGTATTTAAGAGATGTGGATGTGGTGTTTAGGGACTTGGTTTAGTGCTTGGTTTAGTGGTGGACTTGTAGTGTTAGGTGGATAGTTGGACTTGATCTAAAAGGTCTTTTCCAACCTAAATGATTCCATGATTCTATGATTTTAGCAGTTTCCCAAAAAAATTATCTGAATCTCCATTAGCTTTTTTTTTTTTTTTTTTTTTTTACTTCCAGAAGAGGTTATATTTATCACTTCCAAAGAGGTTATATTTACATAAAATATTAACTGTATCAAAGTATGGCCAATTGCTATCCTCTCATTGTGCTGAAGGTAGCTACTATAGTTGGATACAGCTACCGTATCAGGACTATGTTTATGCCCTGTTAATGTAGTATAAATCCAGTGTCCTGATGGAACTGAGATTCACCTCTTTGGTTTAAGGTCAGGCAGTTATATACTGAAGTAGTGTTTTCTCCAGCTTATTGTGTTACCACTGTAATGCAGGCATCTGAGCTTAAAGCTGTGTCCTAACTCAGAATTCAAATTCAGGGCCTTTTCTTTGTGAATAAGTTTTACCTAATTTAGTTCCTCTATTAAATTTATACAAGACCATGTAATTGTATAAGGAATTCTCTAATGCCTTTTTTTCTTTCCCTACTCTTTCATGAGATATATTTCTGTTAAAAGTTGTTCAGTGAATATATGTTGACAAAGCTGATATTGTAAAATGAGAAATGAGATAAAAGAGCAAGTCTGCTCCAGAACCTATAAAACTCCAGAGAAGAATTCCAGTTTGTTGAGCTACAGATATTAAAAGAAACAACAACAAAATATTTACCTCCCCTCAAAAAGAAAAAAAAAAAGGTAAAAGGGTAAAGATGCAATTTCAGACCAAATAAATAATTAAAAAATAAACTATAAATAAATGAATAAAATATTGTTTTGAGTAAATAACTGACTATTGCTTTGAGTGTGTTAACTGACTTGGACTGAATTTCTTGTGCAATATCAGTTGGAAATTGTTCAAAATGAAAGCTAAACTTGACAGTATAGACAAAGGAGTTTTAATGGCTAAATTAGCTGTGTAGCAAAAAAAAAAAAAAAAAAAAAAAAAAAAAAGATAAGAGCAGCCTTCAAAAAATCACAATGATTTTAAAAATATTGAAAAGAAGAAAGAGAAAAGTAAATGAAACATGAAACTTGTGCTTCAAATTGTATAGGTGAATAAGAAAAATGTTAGTGACAATATAATATATAATTATGTGACAATATTCATAGACTGGGACAGTTTAAAACAAAATTAATGGAACAATTCACAAACATACAAATCATTTATTTGTTTATTTGTATTGAGTCTTCTTTGAAGGGAAGGAAAGAAGGAAGGAAGGAAGGAAGGAAGGTAGGAAGGAAGGAAGGAAGGAGGGAAGGAAGGAAGGAAGGGAGGAAGCGAGAAAAGGAAGGAAGGGAGGAAGAGAGAAAAGGAAGGAAGGGAGGAAGAGAGAAGGGAGAAAAGAAAGAAGGAAGCGTGAAAAAAGAAAGGAAATAAGGAAGGGATGGAAGAGGGAAGGAAGAAAGAAAAGAGGAAGGAAAGAAGGGAGGGAGGGAGGAAGGAATCTGAACGAGTTTTTGTGACTGGAAAAAGACAGGGTTGTTTATGCGGTTACTTATATAGTATTACATCTTATGGCCAGATAATCTTCTGCAGGTGCCTCTCTCACATTTTATTGAAGAAGGCCACAGACTGCTAGATTTGTGACTTTGATGTCTCAAGACATTCTCCCTCATACTGGGTTACCATAGCATAAAAAAGAGCTTTCTGCAGTGAAGGAAAGCTTCAAACAAACATACAAACAAACAAGCAAATAAATAAAAACACTATCCATTTATGTGTATATGTAACCTGTAAAGTTATGTAATCTGTAGCAGGTATTTTCCTTGTGTGATATTCTATATCCATCTGGGAACATCCACTACCCAAATACTGGCAGGGAGAAGATAGGCTGAACCCCATCCAACCTCAAGACTGGACATTCCTCTCTATTAGCAGTGCCTGACTTTCAGCAGGGTTATGAAAAATCCGTTCTCACATGTCTTTGTAGCCCTTTCACTACGAGTGAGAATGATGATTTCCTAGCAGCAGAATGACCTTCTGAGGAGGTTTCAAGTTGCCCACGTGACATTCTCAGGGAGCTACGTTCTGTGGCTCAGCAAATAGGTAATGGCAAAAGCCTTTTGAAAAGTATTTGGAGCAGGATGTTTCTTATGTTTCCTCCTGTAGGCTAAGGAGAAACCATAGAGAGACAAGCTCTCTAGTTCAGGCCCAAAAGATTGCCTGTCATTGTAACCACAGACTAACCTGATAATGAAATGATATGAGTACTCCCATAGAAACGTTTTAATTTATTTGATATTTGAGGTTTTAGAAATGTCTGCAGGTAGTTTATGACTAAAAATTAGAAAACATAAATAACTCTAATTTAGTAAATTACAAAGCAAAACAAAGAATTTAAACAAATTTCCAGTAGTTAGCACTATCATTCATTTCAGTTCACTAAGGTGATTCCACTGTTCCCACCTCAGTACAATGCATAGACAGTGAGAGTATAAGTCAGCCTACACAGATGGTTACGAAATGTGGCTGAAGTGTATCTTGCAGTTTAGATTTATCTGGGAGGAATCTAATTCCCAAAGAATCATGTATGGTATATGGAATCCTTAAAAAGACCTTATTATGTTAAAATACCAAAGTTGTAAGGCAGCTCTATGTTAAAGAGCATCTCCTGTGTTTCAGGCCACCAGACAATCTACCCATGTTAACCTCAGAAGTTTTCTGTTCTCTGTTAAGATCAGAAAAGAAACTCTGATGAAATAATTGGGAATGTTTCTTTTCTAGACCTTTTAATTATTTGAGTTTAAAATCATAGAGAGAAATAGATACACACACACACACAAGGCTTTATGTTCAACTCTTCAGTTTGTTTATCCAGCTATATCAAGTTGCACTTTTTGCTATAGATTTCTAGTTTCTCCTTTGCCAGTAGCAGTATCAAAGATTTCCATCTGAAAGTTTATTCAGGATCAAGTCTATATGGGAAATAGCACAATATTTTTGTATTATCACTATCTGAACAAGATGTCTTTTCAACCTCTTTCCTAATCTTAAAGATACTGGGAACCTCAGATCCTTTTTACATCTCAAAAACCCTAAGTTCTTACATCAAGTACATGGAGTTCAAAATTGAAACTTTATAGTTAGCGATAACAGACATTTTGCCTAGCAGGTATGTCAGCTCAGTGCAAGTTTTCACATACCTGATTTGTCTTTGTCTTTGTCTCAGAAACTGTTTCAGATTCATCCTCCTTGAGGCTGATGAGCTATTCACTGTTATTTCCACCAGGATTTCAGACTATATCCTGAAATGTCTTGAAAAAAAATTCCTTAGTGACTTCAACTCATTTTTGGAAATTGGGTCATTTTGTCTTCCCATGCCTTCAAATAACCAGTTAAAGAAAGAATAAAATAAAATAAAATAAAATAAAATAAAATAAAATAAAATAAAATAAAATAAAATAAAATAAAAATAAACACTAAAAAAAATCAACATCAGAAGAAATACCCCAAACTGTTATCACAAGCGTATCATCAGTCTTCAACAGCACCAATTTAATTTTTCACAGGGAAAACTCAGTATCTTGGGAGAGTTCATAATAGTTTTGACACACATTTTAAAATCAACAATTCAAGATTTTCACTATATATTTAACAATCTGGTGATTGTCACCAGAAGACCATAGGTCAAATGTAAAATGGGTCATTCAAATGGAAAAAGATGAACATTTTTGTAACACAAATATTGTTAACATGTAATGGAATTTCATAATTTAGTCCTGGATTTCTTAAAGAATGACACATATGATGGAAATTTTAGATTCTGATTAAACAATTTTCTAGAAAGGAAATTGTTTTTTTAAAGTTCATTCATACAATAATTAGAAATCAGTTTTTCAAAACTTTATTTTGGTAAATTTGGCAAATATTATTTTGCAGGAAATGTAACTATGTGTTATTTTATTTCCTCCACAAAATAATATTTTAGTATTTCAAAATAGTGACATCCTATCTTGGATTTAAAAATAGATTGTTTTTGTTGTCATAATAAAGCAGTATAAAAGGGCAGACACAAAGTGAAATATTTTTCTTTGATGAAATGGTAAGTTTACATTAACTTTACAAACAGTATTCTTCCAGGATTTAGTTTAAAAGATCTATATTAATTATATTGAAGATCATGTGTATTAATTGGCTGAGAGAAGTTTGTGGATGTGCTAGTGTACAAAAGAGCCTTTGAATAATCACAGAGTGGTTAGCTTGACACCAGCCATGGGCAAAATAATGGAGACTGAGACATGGGATTTTGTTGTTAGAACACTAAAAGACTGATATATAATTGATATTACTCAGCATGATCTCTAGTACTCATATTTAGAACAATAATGGGGATGGATGCATGTGTTGTAGGGAGGTATTAAGAAGAAGCACGAATGTTGGAGGTGGTGTACACAGAAGTATTATATACAAATGGATAATCAAACTGGTCTTTACTGGACAAACAATTTGCAAGTGCAAATAACTTCAGGCTCAGTTTAGCTAATTTAACAATCTAAGTAGCAGTTGTGCATCTGTGTCAGCTTCCTTGACATCTAAATGGCTTAAATTACAGTGAAAATAACCATAGAAGAAAAAAAAAAAAAAAGTGTCCAAAATTTACAAAATTAAGAAGGCTTGTACCCTCAAACAAATTATTATAGATATGTCTCCTACTTTTAGATAATGATAGGAAAAATTTCCTCACGCTTTTTTCCTATACCCCTATACCTTTTCCTATTTCTTGCACTGCTGATCTGAAAATAATTCTCCTATTCCCTCAGAAAGGTGAGCTAACTTTCAGATATATGCCTGATGGTACAAAGAACAACCACCTTCAGCTTTATCACTTTCTCAAAATTTGAGGTTATTTAACTATAATGCAGGTATCGCCGGCTATGCATAGATAATAATAATCTATATCAGTAGGTTAATCCCTGATTTTAAAATAGATTGTAACTAATTGCAAGATGAAATGCAGGAAAAAAAAAGAAAATAGACAAAAAACAATCCTCTTTGAGTTTTTGTTACTAACCCACGATCTCATGTTCTTCTTGCATAAGATTATCAGGATCATGTTTGCTGCTTATTTGGTAGTGTCCATGTGACAGAAAAATGTAGTGTAGAAAAATAATTCCTTCTTTTTTTTTTTTTTTTTTTTTTTTTTAATATTTAAAAATGATTATGAGTTGTCTTTGCCATACAGGACACTTTATTTTATCCTTTTTTTTTTTTTCTTTTTCTCTTCATCAGCTCCTTGAGAACTCTCACAGCTAGAACCAACCAAACAGTATCTTATCTCAGTAGAGTAACTCACAGAAAATGAGAAAGATGTCAGTCTTTGTCTGATTTTCTTTACAGCAGTGTGTAGTAAAGGTGTAATTTTATTTATTTTATTCATATTTGTGTAGGCTGGGAGTAACATACCTATCAAGCTTTATGTGAGTGACCTTTGGATGTGAAATATTTTCCACAACCACTGTCCCCCAAATTAATAAGAAATTATACAGATGATATAGGAATGTATTAGATGGGTTCAGAAATACCTAAGAACAACAACAAAAACTCCACATTTATACTAGTGCCTATATAACTCTACCTCTCTCCCCAACACACACACTTTCTATCATTTGTTCCTTTCTGACACTTTTTCTTGTCCATCTTAATCATTTTATGACTTTGATTTCTCTGTCTGCAATTTTGAGCAACAAGGATATTTTCCTTTTTTTTTTTTTTTTTTTTTTTTAAATAATTATTATATACTTGTTTATTTTTGTTTATTTATTTAAATGAAATTTAACAGGCATATGGTATTCAGTGAACCAGAGAAGGCAATATATATAGAAATACACAAACACACACACATATATATACACATATCTCTATAGCTCCAGTAACTTGTTTATATGCAAATAATTAACAAAATTATTTCTTTTGGAACTTATTTACAGGTTAAATTATCATAGTTTAAACCAAGTCAGGATAAAAGTTATGTGATTTATTAGCAACATGTAATTAACCAGCAATTAGTGATCGATGCATTCAGAATCAATACCAGCAATTCAACAGATAAATTACAATACTAAACCCTTACTAAATGTTAACATATAATATATAACCACACATTTCTGAACAGCTTTCTATGGTTGATTCTATAAAATTCTAATTGTACTCATGTCCCCCAGACTGCCTACTTTGAATTACATGCACCCCCACCCGAAAGGAAATTTTGCATAACTACAAGTTATTGTACTCTGTACACACCCCACAAGTTGCTCATGATATCCAACAAGGAGGCTGCTCCATCCAGCCTTGAGAGACGTTGTGATACACTGGGGACAATTTTTGGCAATGGCAAACCTGGTTTTGGCTGCAAATGCCATCTTAGACAGTTTTGGGTGTTCTGATCTGAACGGTGTGCATTCACGTGCCTGTCTCAGCAGCTGAGCATCTCCAGTACCTTCTGCCAAGCTTGGCCAATGTGAACACCCTGCAGACCCCAGAGGGACACTGGTTCTCAGAGTAGGGACATGCATAGAACCAGGACCTTGAAGGATGACTGAGGAAAGAGACTGACAGAAAGTATATGCAAAATGCTTTGAACAAATGCTAAAGTGATACTGCAGAACCTGTTTGCCTAGCCATTGACCATTTTAATACCATTTCTTCAAAACAGATCTTGAAATCTCATTGCCAATCACTGTCCTTTGTTGTATTGATAATTATATGGCTGAGTTGTTCTTATAATTACCCTTTACCAAACAGCCTAGTGTGGCAAAGCAGTTGATCACTTTTGAATAAATTATAATCTTGCTGACCCTGTTAATTGCTAATGCTAGCTCCAGTCCTCTACGTAAATCTCTCTCTCTCAGAAATCATTGTTTAAATTAGTTTAAATTCTATGTTTATTAGCATTAGTGTTCATTGAGCTTAATAGCAAAGACAACAGACAATAAACATTAAACTTGTCTAGAGGTAAATATTAAAATACTAGTTTTGACTTTATAATGCCTTCTGTTTCGTAATTTGCTGAAACTCCAACAAATCAAAATATTTATTGTCTAAATTGGTGTCACATATGGACATATTTTAGCAAATTTTAGCACAAAAAAATCATCTCCATTCCCTGGCTGTGAAGGAGAATGTGGAAAGATGCTTTGGTATTAACAAGATTTACCAAGATTTACCAAGACTTGTAAGGACAATAAATAGTTGGGTTAGGAATCTAAAGGGAAAATTATTTAAATGAAATGGAAGTGTTATTGGCCTTAATTAAAAGTTAAGGAGTCTGAACCACAGACAGTTTTAACTCTGCACACATTCCCTTAGAATAAGTGGAGACATAGACCTTTTTCTTATTTTTTTGGAAGTAGAACTAAAGGTTTGAGGAAAAAAAGCTAGGTTGTGGATGGCTAGGCTCAATGATTAAAGCAGGGCTAGAGTCAAGAGTGGGGAACAGAGATAGTTATTATTGTCAGGGGAAGCCAAAAACAAGAATTAGAGTTGCACCTGGTGAAGAATGAAGGATGAAAATAAGACAGGGCCAAAGGATGGACAAAACTAATAGGCTGAAGAGAAGTATGGTCAGATGCTATATAAAACTTCTAAGGAAATTAATGAGTCTGCTGGAAAGTATGACTCAAGGTGAGGAAGAGGTTTAGAACAATCCTAAATAAAAACATTTTGATTTTTATTAATTAAATTGAAAATAAAATTCACTTAAACATGAATTTTAAGGAAAACAGCATCCAATAGCAATGGGAAATATCAAAGATTTTGAAATATTTTAAAATATTTTTGAATAATTTTTGAAATATTTTTGGGGCATTTGATGAATAAGCCAAGGAAAGGTAGACATAAGTACATAAAATTGTATGAAGGAAACACGTTTTCCTGGGGGTAGGAAAAGCCCATCTGAGAGTAAGGCATCTATACTGGTTCTTTTTCCAATTTGAAAGCATTGAAACCAGAGCATGGCTTAGTCGCTATTGTACAGCATGTTCTATGGGAACGGAAAATTTCTTGCTGATGGATATATCTTTGTGTACTTTGCGTAAGCAAACAGGAAAACACTGGAAACTAGGGAAGCTCAGAATTCTAGTCCATTTGAGAAAAATGTTTTGTTCATATTGTTCCAGTTTCTTGAACTACTGAGTCAGAAGTAAACTGAGAGAAAGCCACATACTAAAGAAGAGTTTTCTAGCCAGGTATGTTGCACGTGTGTATGGGACAAGCTATCTAGTGAATTCTTAATTATTTAATGCAAAGTGGCATGGCCACTTTTAATGCAAAGTGGCATGTAGGACAGACTAAGAACACCACAACTGAAATTATCCTTGGATGTAATAATTATTGCTGTGAAGTGGGGAAAGGTTCAACCTTCTTCAAATGAACCCACCCTCACTTGACCCCAGCTAATGCCTCCTGTGAGGTACTTGCTTGACTTCACTCGCTTGAAATCTCTGGAGGATGTTGACCATTTGGCAAAGGGTAGTAGCTCTTCTTCCTGCAATCTGAAGGTAGGAACCAACCTTGAAAAAGTGCTCGAGGTTGTCTAGTGCCTTCAGCCAAAATTCACAAATAATTTTTCAATGATTAAACTGATATCTGTAGTAAGTAAAACATTTTCTAAAAATTTGTCTGACCTGAATTACAGTATTTGTTGGGGAACTGACAATACTATGCATTAAATAATGTATTTTATTGGAAAATACATCTAGAAGAAAGATTCTGTCTATAAACTTTAAAAACATAATTATGAATATTCTCTTAATTAAGGAGATATTGCTTTGTATATTATCAGTGAAATGCATCAACTGTTCCTTGCTGAAGTATAAGATATATTAGAAAGAAATTCTATACAAAAACTTCAGGGCTTAGCTAATTAGAAAAATGACAGTTCTATGCACTATAGAAAGTTGTGTTTTTGGAAATACTAGACAAGTAATTTTTTTTTTTTTTAAAATCACTTAAAACAAGCAAAGAAAATGTTAAGTATCATAATATCTTAAAAAAAATTAACAAATTCTGACAATATACAGTATATGTCCCATCAACAATCCTGTAGGCTATTAAAGTACAAACATGGAATAGAATCTGTTTGTCTAATACATTGTTCTCACAAATGGAAAGAACATAAGGTTTTCATATTGCAAAAACACAGGGTTAAAAACACTCTTTACAAGAAACCAACCTTGGGTTTCAGTCCTTTCCTCTGCATTTGGCCAAAAAGTGCAGTTTGTGCATAAACCAATCATATAATCTTAATCTGTCTAGAGGCATAGTTTAAATAAAAGGGGAATAGATCTGACTAACATGGATGAGGCAGAGGGAAACTGCATTGGGATGTTGATTTTTTGTCTGATCATGTAATTGTCAAATTTACCATATGGGTCATGTCAATATAGAACCTAGAAAAAGGCTGGAAACCAGAAAGATTGTTCTTTTGTGTTTGCTTATTGCTAAATTGACCATCAAAAAGGGTATCAAGAGTGGAAAACTGTGAACTTCATTTAGAACAGTCCAAAATAAAGTATTTGGCTTTCTTCCTCCTTTCCCTGACATATTTATTAGTTTATTTAGATACAAACTTACTCCTTTTTATAAAATTTAAGTTGATTTTAAATGAAAAAATGTCTTTTATAATAGAAATGTTGGCATTTGTCAAATGGACCATGTCTTATAAAAATTCTGGACTAGTATTTTTGATGATTCTAAATGACAGTTCTGTCCAGACATTTCTTTTTACTTTTTTTCTTTCTTTCTTTTTTTTTTTTTTTTCCCCTTTTTTTTTTTCTTTTTCTCTTTTTCTAAAAATCCTAGTGAGGCTTTACCTACTGTGGCTTTAGTAGCAAAGAGGTCGGACTCTCGGTAGTCATTAATAATAAATGCAGGAGCAAAAGACATTTGACTTAAGTAACTAGGGCTGTTGGAATGAGTGGGAAGTGGGAATTCTTGCTTACATGGAATAATAGCCACATGCCACATTTAAACAAAATGTAAACAAAATGCATCTAAGTAGATGCATCTAATGCATCTAAGAGCAAGGGAGTCCAAACAAAAACAAAACAAAACAAAACAAAACAAAACAAAACAACCAACCAACCAACCAAACAAAAAAACAACAAAAAAAACCAACACAAAACAGGTATGAGATATCCAAAAAAGAGGGAGGAAATCTGTATCAAGTGATCAAGTGCTATCAGATTAAAGTTAAAAGAATATATTTTCTTCTTCTTCTCCAAAGTTATCTGGGTTAGCTGGTCACAGGAAACCTTTATTTATCTTTGCATTTAACATGGATCAAACAATTCCACTAAAAAGCCTGATCACAGGAAATCACAGGAAATATTCTAAGGTTATGGAAAATTCAGGCAGGAAAGAATATTTCTTTATCTTGTTTTATTTCAATCTCTTATAGCAAGAACAACTCTAATTCCATCCTTAAACTTCTCAAAAAAATTGTAAATATTATAAAGCAGAGATTTATTTCATGGACTGTTCAAAACCACATTTTTTTTTAATATTAAATATTTTTATGATTTTTTACATTTAGATATTATAGTCATAATAAAATATTAATTGTCCATTGACTGTAACCCCAGTAAGTGCTGCTTGAATTGTTTTGGAACAGCCCCAGTATGCATGCACTAGCTGAAATTTGCACATGCAAATAAGCTGCATTCTAAATTCTTTAATTAGGTGTTGATTTAGAAGCTGCTGACTGAGATATTCTCTGATTCCATCTACTCTGACATTTACTAACTCATTACACTTTAAAGAAGGCACTGAGACAAAAGGATAAATAAGTTTCTTAAGGACTAGATGAAATACAACTTCAGTTTTCAGGACAGCTTTAATATATGTTTTTATGACAACAGCAAATACAGTTTAAAGTAAAAAAAAAAATAATAAAAATACTCAAAATTATTTTCTCACCTGAATTTGTAATAATTGCTCTCCTCTACTTGTTTGGTTCATAAACACCTCAGTGTCACTCACTTGAAATCTTCAGAGGATGTTGTACCACACAAAAACATAAAATAGTGTTTTTAAATTAATTTGCAAATAATACCATCACAAGTTATAAGGGATAGAGAAAAAAGTGGTATTACAAAAGATTGAGCTCATTGACTTAAAGGGGAATGTGGAAGTTTAAACCTTTGGAAAAAATATAAAAATAAAAAATTAAAAAATCTTGTTGGACCAGAAAATTTTGAGGCAGACAGGCCTGGGTATGGACACTGCACCTGTAAACTGTCTTTAAAGGGAAAAAAAAAAAAAAGTTAAAAAAAAGCTTAAAGTCTAATCTTTCATCCAAATTTTGAGTGAAAATGCTGTTCTGAACTGAGTAACTGTGTAGTAAGCCATAAAGAGGAAGAGATAAGTGTCCGTCAGTGGAACATGAACAGTTGAACCATGAGAAGCTGTATCTCTGTAAGCATGTCTCTCTGACGGTGTGACTGGACTTTGACTGTTGCATGACTTTCAACTTCTCAGTGGATTTTCTTTCATTTTATTTTAACTACTTTTGAGCTGTAACTTTTGTAAGGTATCTGAGATCTTCTGAGATATATGTGATTTACAACCTCCTAATCTGGAAATTATTAAAAGGAGATTTTGCCTATAGTATACTCCAGCACATCCCCTCGATGCCAGTTTTTTTTAAAGCTAAATAAAAATACACTGCTTGTTTCTTCCTTTTCTTCTACCCTTTTTTTTTTAACATAATAGAAAGCTACTTTTTGTGTTGATATTATTTCTGAACTCCCACATACAGGATTTGAGTGCTTGCATGTATAAATCTATTGAATTTATCTGCAAAAGTTACCATTGTAAGTTTCTCAAGTATCTCTACCAGCCCAATGAAAAATAGCTTTGCTATCTAAAAGATCACAGAAGAATATAGCTTTCCTGTTTTCAAACACTTCAGTGGTCCCATGTAACTCAGATACTGTTTTCCTCAACTCCAGTTTTTCAGTATTTCAACAGCTGTTAAAGAAGAGTCTCTGTTGCCCTCCTTTTATAACTATCTTTCTTTGTTGAGCACTGGCAAAGAGTCAGCAGCACTGCACATCTTTTTTTTTTTTTTTTTTTTTTTTTTTTTTTTTTTTCCAAATAAAAAGGACCTTGTTTGCACTTCAGTTTCTCCACAAGAATAGACAAATCTGTTATTGTGTTGTAACCTTTTTCTCTTTGTCCTTTGACCATTTCTATACATAAAAATTGTGCCCTCTCTTAACATCTCATGTATATATCATGTCAGTGATTACGGCTCTCTGAGAAAGCAAGAGAGCAAGATCTTTTCCATGAAATGATATCTAGACACTGTCTCCTTATCTCTCCTCTCCACCACAAGCTGTTTCAACATCTGTGAAATCTGTATTGTTTACAAACAAACAGAATTACAGTGGTACAGCAGATTGGAGGCCTTGTTTATGGTGGAGAATCACATTGTGGGAGGATCCTGGAACAGGTTTTCCCACCAGGAATTAAAGAAAGACTTTGGAAAATACTTTGGTCTTTGTTTTTGTTGACTTAGTGCCCCACAGAGCCACACAGGATTTTTCCTTCATCAGCAGCAATGCAGATGAATCAGGCAATACAAAAATCATTTGTCATTTCAGCTGAGCCCTGTGAAACATTCTCTGAAGGAAGGACAAGGGCACAGGCACAATCCAGACCCTGTTGCATGTTATTACTAATATTCTGGGTATCTCACTGAAATAACTCCTCAGTGATTATGATGTTATAAAACACATAGAAGGATATCAGATCTTTCCCAAATGCATACACAGCTGAAGGCTTCAAAACAAACTAGTGTGTATTCAACCTTGGACTTGTTAGCTGCCTTTTGAACTATTCCTATCTTCCCATAAAAGTAATTACAGCATCTCTTATGCAGAAAGATAAGGCATTTACACACAGGGTTTGTCTCTCTCCTTTCCCACGTGGATCTTTTTAGTTAGACACTTGAATGGTAAGGAATTACTAGAAACTCGAAAGAAAGAAAATAAAAAGGAAGAAAAGGAAAAAAAAAAAAAAGACTGTTGCAGAGTTCTGTTCATCTGTTCTTTGTATAGGTTCAGAGACTAATTTAAGAACAGACAAATCTAAAAATCACAAAAGAGGGAAAAAAACAGAGGGAAACAGATGAATGTATGAACAATAAGAAAGTTTTTGATGTTACTAGCTGCCTACATGCTATTTGCTTCAAATGTAATTATATGACTTAATGTATAAACAAAACACTCGTAACAGTCATTTGTGGCCCTTTATCAAACCTTAAGTATTATCAGTGCTCTCTAAGGAAAATGAATATAAATAAGGGTAGAAACTACATTTTGTAAAGGAAATACATGAATAAACTGCTGTGATTTCATTTGTCTTTCGTTCCGTTTTAATTCTTTCCAGTTTTCTTGAAAAATTATTATTTTCTCTAGGTCAAGTGTTTGCTCTAGCTCCTATTACCAGCTTTGTCAAAGTAGAGATTTGATTATCTGAGAAGGCAGTTCTCATAAAATCATAGAAACACAGAATGGCTTGGTTTGGAAGCAACTTCAAATATCTCCTAGTTCCAACTCCCCTGCCATGGGCAGGGATGCCACCCTCTAGATCAAGTTGACCAGAGCCTCATCAAACCTGGTCTTATACACTTCCAGGGGTGGGGCATCCACAGCTTCTCTGGGCATCCAGTTCCTGCACCACCAGGAAGAATTTCCTTCTAATCTCTAATCTAAATCTACCTTTTAATTTAAAACCATTCTCTCTTGTCCTGTCATTATCTGACTGAGCAAAAAGCTCTCCATCTTTTTTATGTCCCTTTTAAGTACTGAGAAGCTGCAATGAGGTCACCCTGGAGCCTACTCTTCTTCAGGCTGAACAGCCCCAGCTCTTTCAGCCTTTCTTCATAGAAGTGGAGCTCCAGACCCTTTGATCAACTTCATGGCTTTCCTTGGGTCCCATTCTAATGGTTTCACATCCTTCTTGTGCTGGGGGCCCCAGAACTGGATGCAGTACTCAAGTGATGCCTCACAAGGGCAGAGAAGAGGGGGAAAATCACCTTCCTTGACCTGCTGACCACTCCTCTGGTGATGCAGCCCAGGATGCAACTGGCCTTCTGGGCTGCAAGCGTGTATTGCTGGCTCATGGTGAGTCTTTCATCCACCAGAATCCCCAAGTCCTTCTCTGCAGATCCCAATCAGCCCAATCCTGGGCTGATACCAATGAGTTTTTCTCCCAGTCTGTACTCATGTCTGGAATTGCCCCGATATTCCTCAGATATTCAGTGATAAAAAAAGTCTTTTTCCTCGCCTTTCTTCCTTGTCCCTGTCCCTGTCCCTCTCCATCTCTCTGTCCCTGTCCATATCCCACTCTCTTTTGATGTTATATCATTATAAAAATTTCATCCTACCAAGGCAGAACTCATCTTTTTCTTTTTGGTCATATACACTGATATAACATGCAAAACACTATTGTTTCAATTTAGTCACTGTTCATATCTATGAGGCACGGGTGTGATCAGACACAGCATAGCGAGACAATGATTCATGAGGCCTTTAGAGTTTAGCTTTACATTTCAAGAAACAGCAAAAGAGGCCAAAGGCATATATGGCATAGCACTTTTCTTTCAGAATGAAAGAATACTAAATCTGGACATTAAATACGGACACTTGATTCAGCAAACACGAGGGGAGAATTCTAGGGAATGTAAACAGCTTGTAACTTTGCCATAAGGCAGTAGGGAAAATTTGAGATTCAAGATGGGGGAACATATGGTTTGTGCTGTAAAACATACCACATGTGTCACAGTAATCTTTTTTTACTATTTATTCTCATGTTCAAGGGCTTGGTTTCCTCTTCAGTGAATAACAATTGTCCCTAAAGATTTACAAATAAACACAAGAGAACCTTAAAGGACAAATAACTGGAAGTTATTTACTATGTGACATCTCTATCGCACTTACACAGACATATCTTGGGGTGAGTTCTTGTCCAGACGTTCCCATCCTTAACCCCAGGTCCACTTCTTGATCCACTTTCTACTTATGTATATTTTTTTTCCTCAGAAGTGTATTATAGGGTAAATTTAAATCCTCTCCACATCCCACTTAATATCAAAGACTACAGAATGATGTTAAATGTGAAAAGATTATGCTTTAAGTATACAAATTGAAAGGAAAAACTGTGTTACTGTTTTGTAATCCAAAATTTCAATCCAAAATCATCCTTTATACAATATTGTGAAGGCCGGTATTAGAAAAGATTTGAGAAATATTGAACAGACAACCAATCAAGCTTTTTTATTGCAAAGTGACATCTTAAGTAGATCTTTCTTCTAAAACACTACATATTTCATTCTGCACAGTTTGTTTCTTGTTTTCTCTTATGTGTTACAAACATAATTTAAATATAATTGTGTTAAACAGAGAATACCTTAACTTTGAATCTTCTTCTCAAGTTAAATTCTATTTGTAAATGCTTTACTGAACAAAATTTTTCAAACATAATTCAAATATAGTAGACATGTTAAAATATATTTTTTCATAGTTAAATCCCATCTACTCAATACTGATAAGGAATTCAAAAAAAACAAAACAACAAGCTATAAAAATCAGTGCCACTCAATGTTTTTTAATTATACAGCTTACTGAACACATTTGATATCATAAATCTATATCCCAAGGTATAGATGTAAATTTTGGAAGATAAACTTTAAGTCTAGTTAGACTATTTAAAGATTATAAGCAATACACTTATCATTTTATTTAAACTGATTCTGTACAGAGAGGATCATTTCATTGCATAGAAAGCACATAATTTCTTCCTTGGACATAAAAAAAGGCAGTGCATATTAAAAGTCAGTGGTGCATAGTGGGAAAAGCTGCATACAGCCTGTTTTCCATTGTTTTTCAAAAATTAGCCTTAAATTTAAGTCTTATGTCTAATTTCCTTAGACATTATTTTAAACTCCAGTAACAACATGAACTGATTTAATCAACTGGTGGTGTATGAGTCATAATGGTCAATTAGATTGGTGCAAGAATCTTTCACAGTTTTCTCAGATCCAGACTCACAAAAGACACCAGAGAAAGATAGACTACATTAGTAATATATATATATATTTTGACATGGGTACACATTGCTGCAGGTATAGTCATCAACAAAAACAAAACATACAATATGAAAACAGAAAACTGTAGACTAGTGAAAGTTGCAGAGTAGGAATGACTTAATTAGAAATTTTATGAGCACCTTATTGAGAGGCATGTGCATAGTTTTTATTACTGTAAATCTTGTTCTGGCAGCAGCAGACACACTTGAGAATAAAAGCAGTCAGTACCTCAGACAATTCAAAATGATAGACCATAAATTAATTTCTAATTTCAGCAGCACAGCCAGAACTTGATCCTGCCACTGCAAACTCATCACAAATTTTTGGCTATGTCTGTATTGCAAAGGAGTACAGCCTTCCAGAGCAGTTCTGTGAGTGATATGCTCCAAACTCTTCCTCCTTCCTCTTCACTTTGCCATTTGCAGTAGGATCTGAAATGTACGGGAGACAGGATTTGGCACATAGAGGTTGAAAACACGCAAGTTGAAGATCATAGAATCACAGAATAGCTGAGATTGGAAGGGACCTCTGAAGATCAGATCATCTAGTCCAATGCCCATGCCAAGCAGGATCACCTAGAGAACATTGCACAGGATGGCATCCAGGCAGGTTTTAAGTATCTCCAGAGGAGACTACATAACCTGGCAGCTCCTGGTGTGGACTGCTCATAGTGCCCTCATCTGCCCTGGCATGGAGATGCTTGTCCTCTGTGGGATGCTGCTCTGATGCCAAGTGGGTATTAAATACCTCTGGTCCTCAACACCTGCCTCACGAGTTGAACCCATGGGCAGAACCTCAAAGATTTGCAGCCCACCAGCAGTAGCTCAACACCTTGCACTCCACCAGAAAGACCTCAACACCTTGCCAGCAACCAGAGGGATCTCAACATCTCACCTGTCACTGGAAGGACCTCGCATCTCTTGTGCCACAGGAAGGACCTTGACATCGTGCGTTGCACAGGAAGGACCTCAGTTTCGCACCTTCACTAGCGACTCCTGCACGTCTTACATTCCAGCAGTAGGACCTTGACCTCTTAAGTGTCACCAGCTGGACTTGACTCAGGCTGGACGCTCAGGACACTTATGACCAGCTGCCTTTTTTGAGGCCATAGGGTGAGAGTGACTCTGTGATTACATCACATGGCTCTTGGAGTGCCCCTAATGGCAGCACTTAGGGAATTAATGTGACTATTGTGAGAAAATGCTGACATCAAATGGCTGCTTCACATTTACAGAAGCAACATCTGCCAGGCTGGGGTCCAGATCAGGACCTCAGCCTTTGGCCTGGGAATTGTGCCTGGGAGCCAGGGATGCCCTTGATGTCCTTGCAGCTGGGTACCTGAGCACTGGAGATGTCCTGAAGAGACCACTGAGACAACAAGAATCTGAGGAAAAACTTATCACCTAGAAAGGTGGAAAAGAGCCTAGGCATGAGGAAATTGGCCCAAGAAAGCAGGAACATGCATGAGAAATCAAGAGCTGTTTAAAGAATATCAGGAACATCATTAGATATCATCTGTCCAAGGGGGATGGTAGAAACGGACAGCATTTATTAGTTACCTGAAGTGGTGGTGTCATAGAATCATCACAGAACCAGAGAATCACAGAATGGCTGAGGTTGGAAAGGACCTTTAAAGATCATCTAGTCCAACCTCCCTTCTGAGCAGGATCACCTAGAGCACATTGCACAGGATGACATCCATTTTTCTCAGGATTGTCAACCAAAATGGTGAAAATAGGCCATGTATCCTATTGATCTATTCATGCTGAGACAAAGCTGAATTTCATCAGCACAACTATAAGTATAAAAATTTTCATTTTGTTCAAAACATTTTATTTTTTTTCCATGAACATTTGAAAAAATTGACAATATCCAATCCAAACTAGCTAGATTCCTCCTTATGGTAGATTCCATTCACACTGATATAGAAACAGAAGAAAACAAAACAAAGCTAGCAACATTGAGCTTCTTATTTTTTATGTAATTTTTTAATCAAAAACAATCTTTTTATTGGCATTTTTGTTTGAATTGTTCTCTACTGCATCCCCATTCTTTACGAATGACACCTGAATAATAATGGAAATGATAACCTTGTTTCAGAGCAGCACCGTGTAACTGCACAAAATTAGCCTTCATGGAAGAAAGAAATGAGGGCAAGGGGAACAAAGTGAGGAAGACTTAGAAGCCACACTAGATCAGTCATAATCTACATCTATGATCCACCAGTGATCTACTGAGAATTGCTGGCTGTAAATTGCAAAGTAATAACAGCCCTTATTTAAAGCAGTAAAGCTACAAGACACTAAACTAAGAGTGCATGGCCGTCTGAATGTACGATTTTCCATTCAAAAACCTGTTGGAAATACCATAATATATCAAAACATTCTTTATATGCAAATCAAAAAAAAATTTTGGTGTTGTATTTGCTTAAACATAAAATTAATCTTGATTTTAAGATGTCACTTTAAATTTTGATAAAAGATTCATCTAGTTTAGTTAAGGGTATGTAAATTACATTTAACTTAAATTACAGGTTCCAAATTCCAACCTTTGCATCTTAAAGATTTTTCTTATAGGCTCACCTCTTCCCCAAATTCAAATATATATTTTTTTTAATATATGTTTGTGAAAACTGGTATGTAAACATAATATGTGGGTAATAGGTGGGTAGTGATTCACAAAAGCTGTAAGGGAAAACAGTGCAAGGCTATGTAGCATAAGAAGAGAACGAAAGAACAGACTTCACATAGATTACTTTTGCTACGTAAACTTGTAATATATTGCAGCATTCTCAGTGGCGTATTCTTAAGTGAAAATTCTGATTGCTTTTGATCTTTAAAAGAGTTTTGTGGCTCTTCCTGTTCCTTGTAGCAAACAAGGATTAGACTCACCAGTTCTATCACCTAGGCAGGAATTGTGTTGCGCAACCTGCAGTGAATGGATAGCTTTAAATAACAAACACAGGAGACACACACACACACACACATCCACATGCACAACAATGTTCTATTGTTATTGCTTGAGAAAAAACATTAAGATATCTGGTGATTCACGGGTAAGTTTTACTTCAGCCTAAGTATTGGTGAAACTGAAAGTAAATAGAAAATATCAGATCCAGTGCCCCCAGATAGATTTTTTTTTTTTAATTATTTTTTTTTATTTTATATTCTATTATTCACAAGACTGTCAATGCATTGGTACATTAACCTTTTAGAGAAGTCATATTGCTATAATTATGTTTCCAGATTCAAATTCTAGATGCTAGAAGGCCAAGAATTTGGCACACTTAAGACCTTTCATTGGGTAGATGGTCTACCAAACAGTCTGTGATTCCCCTGCTAATTATTACAGCATAGATCTGTTTGGATTCCAGGGTAAACTGCTGTTTTCAAGAGCCACTTTTATAATCACCCATGAAAAAAGAACTTCTGAAATTCATAGTTCACTTTTTAGTTATTAATTAATGAGGCCCATTAAAAGTTCAACAAGTTGGTCCACCTGGATTGGTATTAGTATAGACTGATAGATGAATGGATGGAGAGTAGGAATGCAAAGAAGAACCCATATTGATGGATTAAAAACTGGAGATGAGTCAGCAGTGTGCTTTCTTAAATGTTGTCTTTCAGACTGAGATCACCCATCATTCATGATACAAGTTCTGTGGAATCATCCTAGATTCACAGCTAGATTTTCTCTCAAAGGGAAAACTGATCTATGTCTGGTGTGATTTAAATGCAGATTTCTGAGAATGTTCTCTTTTTCTTTGATAGATATCCTTCCTCTTTATTAAATGATTTAAAAATAAAATTATGCTTAATATAACAAAATAAAATATTTTTAACTATAGAGTTTTATGTTTTTTTTTTTTTTTTTTTTTTTTTTTTTTTTTTATTTGTTGTTAAATTTGATGGCTTTCTGTTAGCCACAAAATTTAGAATTGATTTCAAAATTGTCAAATTTCCTGTCTTCCAGCCACATTTACTGAACAAGTTTATTTAGCTAAATTTTTTCAAGCATGCTTCTTTCTTTGTGGGGAAAGCCTCTATTTTATAGAGAAGCCTACAAAAATGCATATATAGAATAGAGTATTTAGTACACAACTTGAATCTTGGGGACAGATAGTAGAATCCCTGATTGTTTCTAAACTGTTGAGCATGACAGAAGGATTGGAAAGGTGAATGGTGTGGAAATGATGCACTAATGTTACCTGAGACTTAGGAAACAACACTTTTTTTTTTTTTTTTTTTTGTGAATTAGCAATATTATGTAATATATATTTGCAGCACTGTTTCCTAGTAACTAGTTTGTTTTATAACATTCTCCTACAACTGTGTACAATAATAATTTACACAGTTATAAGTATAGTAGTGTGCTCCTCTTCATAAATAGTACCTGCTTGAGATTTAGAAACCATACCTGCATTATTTACCTGAATTAGTTCTTACAAGCTTAAATCATAAAAATATATAATTCCCATAAAGAATTTATGTATTCTTTTTTACACTTTTTTGACATGATTAGATAGATAGGACAATCTACCCTTGCAGTATTTACACATATCTAGAGTTTTGTGGAGGATGCACAAAGATCCACTTCAAGTTTTTTAAAGGTCAGGGCAATGCATAAGCTCAGAAAACTTTTTGGGTCTCACTTTTTCCTTTTCCTTTAAAGAACAATTGCCTCATTTAGGAATAATTGGTATTCACAAAGGAAATGCACATGTTCTGAAACCTAGTAATTTCCAATTGCCAAGATACCTAATGAGTTGTCTTAACAAGATTACCAAACATATAAAAGGAACTAATTGCATTGCATTTAATTCTGAAATCACAACTAGATGCAAAATAGGTTTTGCAGCTGGCATTTTGCTGGCAATGCAAGACGAAAATGAGGAGGTAGCTAGAGATCAAGGGACCATTCTGCTCAGTTTTCAGGAAGAGTCACTCCTTCCTCCCCAAATAGACACCAAAATTATAAGCCATTATTGCTTGAAGAGAGAAACATTTTCACAATGTGTGACATGACAAAAGATTAGTCAAACACATCCATTCTCCAGAAACATCTTTAATTAACTGTTTTTCATTTATTTATTTAAATTGTGATCTACTATTCTGATAGGAACAGACAGGTATTATTTCATGATACAATTTAACGTTTATGTATTCCATACATCTTTTTATCTCTCTCTTATCAAACTGTTTGTACACTCACAGATAAAAACTGTTGCCAGTGCTCCCCTGTGCTTGAATCTCTTCCTTAATTACTGATTTAAAAAATATATTATTGTTCCTTTTGTCTGAATGCACTATTTTTCTATACTCCAAAACAGGTTAAAAAAAAAAAAAAGATTTTATTGTTGTTTTACTTTAAATCTGATTCATCCTTTGCTTTATTCTTACTCATACATTCACTGCACTCTCCAGCTCTAATCTCACATGATTTCTAGGATTTGATTCTTGTCACATTTTCAGAGAATATTATTCACCCTGACATGAAATGTAATGGATTTTTTTTCTTTTCCTATAGTTGCATTAAGGTAATTGCTATCAATACACCTATTTTCAATGTGTTACACAGTTTTATTCAATAAATAAAACACAATATATATATATTTTTACACTTATTTTTTTTTTTCTTTGATTTTCAAATCATTATAAATTCTTACTAAATGCCTTATGGATTGAAGCTGAGGACATTTGGGTTGTCTAGTCTGGGGAACAGAAGGTTAAGATGTGACCTCATTGCTCTCTACAGCTTCTGTAGGAGAGGAAGTGCAGAGGGAGGTGCTGATCTTTTCTCTTTGGTAACTAATGACACGATGTGTGGAACAACACAAAACTGTATCCAGGGAGGTTCAAATGACGTCAGAAAAAAAATCTGTACTGTGAGGGTGGTCAAACATTGGAACAAGCTTCCTAGTGAAGTAGTTGATGCCCCATGCGTGTCAGTGTTCAAGAGATATTTGGACAATGTCTTCAATAACAAGCTTAAACTTTTAGTTAGCCCTGAAGTTGGGATGCATGGTCTTTAAAGGTCCTTCCAACTTTTCCTTTAATTTCCTTTTTCCCTTCCCTTCCCTTCCCTTCCCTTCCCTTCCCTTCCCTTCCCTTCCCTTCCCTTCCCTTCCCTTCCCTTCCCTTCCCTTCCCTTCCCTTCCCTTCCCTTCCCTTCCCCTTCCCCTTCCCCTTCCCCTTCCCCTTCCCCTTCCCCTTCCCCTTCCCCTTCCCCTTCCCCTTCCCCTTCCCCTTCCCCTTCCCCTTCCCCTTCCCCTTCCCCTTCCCCTTCCCCTTCCCCTTCCCCTTCCCCTTCCCCTTCCCCTTCCCCTTCCCCTTCCCCTTCCCCTTCCCCTTCCCCTTCCCCTTCCCCTTCCCCTTCCCCTTCCCCTTCCCCTTCCCCTTCCCCTTCCCCTTCCCCTTCCCCTTCCCCTTCCCCTTCCCCTTCCCTTCCCCTTCCCCTTCCCCTTCCCCTTCCCCTTCCCCTTCCCCTTCCCCTTCCCCTTCCCCTTCCCCTTCCCCTTCCCCTTCCCCTTCCCCTTCCCCTTCCCCTTCCCCTTCCCCTTCCCCTTCCATGTATTTTACTTAGAATTGTTTCTAATTTCAGGAAAATACCTGTGATAAAGCACCATCAATATTTCATGTATTGTATGTTTTTATTGTTTAACCGCTACTTGAAACTTGGCATTTTTAATGTTGTAGATGGTTATAAATGACCATTCTAATCAACACCAACTAGTGGTAGGCTCATGCAGCACTAAGACAGAAATTCTTTTTTTTTTTTTTGGCCTTCACATTGAGGCAGGTAAGAAATTTCTGAACAGGTTCAGCATATTTCTTCATGGAATTTGTTCTGTAACATTTGAAATGATCTTTACACACTTGCACTTTAGGCAATTTTCCACAAACTATGTATGAAAGCAGTTATTACCTTCTTCAAAAATATTGTTCAAGACTACCTACAAAAGATTAAGTAAATTAGGTGGAGGTACCAGGACCTTTTCTAATGCAACATTCCTCTGGTCACTATTTATTAGTGCTGTATGACTTTTTATCTGAATCAAAGAAAAAAATAAAAATCCTTCTGTTCCTCATTATGTAATGAATAATTTGTATGTGTCAACTTGGGAAAAATAATCACATTTTTTACTGTGTTTTTCTTTAAAAGACCTTTGAACATTAAATGATGCTAGTAGGATCCAGGTTCCAAGAAACCAGAGAAATAGTGTTCGTTTACCTTCATAAACTGACCTGTGAAGTTCCTTGTGAAAGAAAGTTTTGCATACAAAAAGTTAAAGAGGACACTAGACAAGGTCTTGGAAGAGAATCCATTGAAGATCTTGAAATGTGTAGAAGTAAACAATTCGTATAATATCTGACCTAAAAATAGTTGGAATTCAAAGAGTAATAGAGAAAAGTGTCTTATACATGTGTTTCATTTTTATTCTTCCCTAGATATCAGCTTATATTTATGGTTAAAGAAAAAATACTGGAATAGACTGGTCTTGACCTCATGCAACATGGCCCCTCTGTTTTTCTGGTGATGCAAGCAAAGCTTTTGAGATCCATGGACAGTTTCATCAATGTATTGTATGTACATCTCCAATCTCTCAAATAAGTCAGGGCATGACCAAAGGAGTCACAGGAAATCTAACTCAGCCCTTTTACTCACAAATGAGATTTCTTCTATTCAGCCAGCTCTAAGTGCTTCTATTGTTAAAGGCATATATCAATTTCACTTTCAATTTCTATTCCAAATAGGTACCAGTAGAAAATAATGTTGCAGAGGAATAACCAAAAACAAAATTTAACCTGATAATATCTTTCTTTATCTCATATTTTTATTAAAGATATTCCATATGAATGATCTTAAATATTGTAGCTGTTGAGAACTGAGATGGACAAATTGTGAAGTACATTTATATATTTTTCTCAAGCAAAACAGCATACATTTTTATACCTCTTCACAAGATGTGTGCCATATTTTCTGTAAATACACAATACTTTTCTTCCTTTAAACATCACAAAGCTAAAATTAATCATGCTTGTAAAATTTTACTATCATATTATTGTTCTGCACATCTGTTTGAGGCTCTGCTAAGATTAACTGAATGGCTTGAGTAAAAATAGAAAAATAGACACAGCTGCAAGTAAAAAAAAAAAAAAAGAAAGAAAACACTGAAAGAGAAATGATGTAATATACACAATGCTGTTTCCTCCTCTATTTCACCTACACATACTCTAACTCCTGCAGTGTTGTTGTTTTCCTTTAATTTCAATAATATTTCCCCTAGTCACTAATCATTGTGCTTCCTTTCTTCTCGGTTGAACTGGCTGATTGGCCTCTTCTAACAGGTAACTAGTGTTAGTACTAGATGGAATGACTTCAAGTTGTGCCAGGATTAGGTTAGAAATTAGGAGACATTTCTTCTCAGAAAGAGTAGTCAGGCATTGGAACGGGTTGCCCAGGGAAGTGGTGGAGTCACTGTCCCTGAGGGTGTTCAAGGAAAGGTTGGACCTGGTGCTTAGGGGCATGGATGACATTGGTGTTATGGTGACGGTTGGACCAGATGGTCTTGAAGGTCTTTTACAACCTTGCTGATTCTGTGATTCCACGAACCTTTATATGCAGCAGATTACAGAAGTGGGAATATTGTAGAGGTTCTGAACCAAAAAGAAGTGTCTTTTGCTTTGAAAGTGTTTCTTTCCTGATCCTTTTGAGGAAGTTAGCAGAGCTACTGTGTTCTCTTTTCTTTATCTTTCCATTTATACCAAAAGTGCAACTTTTCCATTTCAGACAGCGCAAGGAAGAGTGCTTAGAAATTGTCTTAACAATAAAATAATAGTTAAAGGAGAGACAGAAGAAACAACCCTTCCATATATCCCTTCGAGGACTCTTTCGGTATAACAGAATTATTGACAGAGGAAGTTACACATGTGGTGGCTTTACCTTGCTGGGCAGCACTCCACCACAACCACTCTCTCACCCCTCTCCTTAGAAGAGGAGGAGAAGAAAGTATTCTGGAAAAGAAAAAAAAGGCTTGCAGGTTGAAATAATTTAATTAAAGGTAAAAGGAAGAGGGAAAAACAAACAAACAAACAAACACCACCACCAACAAAACAAAACAACAACAACAAAAAAACACAACCAAAGGCCACACAGAAGCAAAGAAAGAGAAAGAAAAAAATATTCTCTACCTCCCATCAATGACTGATGTTTAGCCATGTCCCAGGAAACAGGCCCTCAATACGCACAACAGTTGTTTGGGAGGACAGATGTCTTTATAATGAGAGCCCCTTCTCTCCTTTCCCTTGTCCACCTTTTATTGATGAGTATGATGTCCTATGGCATGGAATATCCCTTTGGTCACTTTAAGTAAGCTGTTCTGGTGATGTTCTCTCCCCGTTTCTTGCCCACCCACAGCTTACTGGCTCTAGGGGTTTTTTGGGGGGAGTCTTGTCGCTGTGCCAGTATTGCTCAGCGATAGACAACACTTTGGTGAGATATCAATGCTATTCTAGCTACAAAACACAACACTAATATGGGCTGCTGCAGGAAAGTTAGCTCCATCCCAGTCAGACCCAGTACAACATATATATCCATTCACATCAATACCCAGCTGGCCACAGGGATACTGTTCTGTAGAATTAAGACAGAAAACAAACAAACAAACAAAAACTTGATCAGATAATTTTTTTTGTGTTGGTGTCCTGGTCACCTTATCTTCAAACCTGTGTGTTTCTAAGGAAACATGACTTGAACCCTTTTCCAGGTTGGTAAAGCACCCATGTACCCTCTGCTATCTATAAAGCTGGGTGCCTACAAATTACACTGTGAGGTTCACATGCACAATGTAGCTAACAGCTAACAGAATCAAAACTTTAATCTTATGAGCTGGTACATTGGATGAGTATAAAATATAAAGATATGTACTAATATACACTGCAACCCTATTACAATTCGAAACAGTCTCAAGCATTTGTATGAACACATTTATATGAACAACATATTGGCATTGTCTCTTTCAATCACAACAAATCAGTTCAGTTATTATTTAATTTGTTGATTAAATGATATTCTCAATATAGTTATTTTTATCCTTTGCAGGACCCCAGTAAAAGCTTAAAAAACACCAAAAAGCCAGACAAGGAAACAAAAATTTAATCATAAAAATGTAAAAATAAAGATACTACAGAACTCCTGGAACAGAGAAAACATCTCACTTGTCAGTCAACATCCAGCTCCTAGAATTGCAACCAGCAAAAAGCTCTATGCATAATAAAATGACATCTACTTCTACAGTCCCAATGCAGGAGAAAATGAGATTGCATATACTACTACAAATCTCTAGACTTACACTTAGGTAACACCCAAGTAAAAAGATCATAATGCACCCCCTAAGTTTCACTAGTGTATATCTAACTATAACATGGGGGGAAAAAAATCACCTCTTTTCTGTACTGTGAAAGAGAGTAAATGCAAATGTTATTAGCGTAATGCAAGCATGCAAAGGAACCACTGCATACCTTTAATTTTAGCTCTCCCACAGTGTACACTCTTAGATGGTTTAGGGGAGAATAGTGAGGCATTGAGAGGAGTAAAGCAAAGCATATTTCTTTTTCCTCTCTTAAGACCAGATAGAAACAACATTTTCTGCAAGACTGTAATTACAGCACTGTATTAATAATGCTGAAAAGGTCAAATTCTTCTTTCTAAGTCGCTTGATATGAGCAACCCTGGAAACACCATTTCCACTAAGTTAAAAAATAAATAAATAAATAAAAGGAGAAGAAAGGAGGACAAGCATCCAAATAAATATAATGAATTTTTCTAAGCATATATATATCTAACAATATGTCATTTATAACACCTGTGAAAATACAATACAAAGAAACAAACAAAAAACCACAAAGACAGCAACTTGCATTCAAAATAAATGGTCAAAGAAAAAATCTGCCCTCTTGCATATGAAATTTCTAATTGCTGTCCCATTTTATGTGGTTAAAGGTGCAATGATGTTATTTTTAGCAATTGCTAATGTTTTCTGCAAAGCCATTTAACTTCATTTAGCATGAATGATAATGAACTTAGCTTTTTCTGGTAAATATGGTCATCTTTTTTTTTTTTTTTTTTTTTTTTTTTGGTATTAAGTGAAATCTTTACCCTTAACAACTTTTCCCTGTAACTCTGTTTTGTATAGAATAAAAATTCAGGTATTTTTCCAATTCATATCGTAATATTAAATTCTGGAGAGTGAAGTGGTGTGATTAGAAATGGGTTGAACATTGAAACCCCAAATCATAGAATCATAAAATCATTAAGGTCAGAAAACACCTCCAAGATCATCTGGCCCAAATTTTTTTTTTTTTTTTTTTTTTTTTTAACCATAAACATTCACTGATGTTTATCTTACAGATATTCATGCTGAATGCTTTTTTTTGTGTTTTATCTGTCAGCTTGGCTATCAAACCAAGATGACTTCTTGTCCCTAGTCTCTACTAACAAGTACAGATCTTTAAGCTCTGTATCTCGACTGTATGTTTTGTGAATCATATATAAATGATAATTAAAAAGAAACAAACAAACAACCCTCCCTCCCCCCCAGTATTTTATTACTTACAATAATAATAAGAGAAACTAGTCTTGAGTATGTGAGCTTTATAATGTTTTTAATATGGCCATCTTTGCCATACATATCTTACATACCAGTATTGTAAGCAAGAATGGATACAGACAGGATGTAGAAGAGTAGATAAGTTCATGCAATATGACACATGAGTAAAAGAATGAATGATAAGTCATATAGGTAAAGGAGTTTAGACTTGCGTACAGTTTCGTATGATCCATGTGACATCTAAGTAAGATTTTTTAACATCCTATTTTTGTGTGTATGCATTTTTTTTTAAATATATTTTACTGCAGTAAGTTACAAATGTATCTATATGGGTTTTCATCATAGTGCACATGAACTCTGTTCACATTTACGTCTTTGCCACCACTCTGCTTATGGTTTGCAACACAAAGGAGAGCCTGTAGTTTGCTTTATAGTGTGGGTGCAAAGCACAGATCACAACATCATCCAGTAAAATGGTATAAAGATGTGACAGAAACAGGAATGTTTTATGCCATTAAAAATGGTAATTAGTAATAAAAACTCTGTCTATTCCTTGTAACAACATCTGTCTGAGCATTCATTATAATTTGTACTATAAATTATCCTTAAATATATACCATACCTGCAATTTTTACATGGAGACAGTGACTCTCTCAAGACATTTTAACATATTTAGATATTAGTTCTGAAGTCTTCTGGACAAGCTTTTAATTGCTTACCCAATAACTTTTTATCAAAGGTATTTGATTGGAAGCCAAGCTGATCTTATTAAATGCATAAATGTTTTTGCAAGTTATTTTTGCAATCCACTGGGACAAATCAAAACCAAGGTTTTTACCCTATGAGTTGTTCATATAAATGCAAAATGAAGTTGCAGTTCTTTAAGGCATGTCTCCACGTCTCTCTTACAGAGAGATGTAACATCTTACAGAGAGATGTAGACATCTCTCTGTAAGAGAGACATGTGGGACACGTATTCGGTTTTTTACATAATGATGTAAAGATTACATCCCCCCCATTGAGTTTTAAGGTAAGGCACATTAAAATTTACTTTCATTCTTCCAACTGGTATAAGAGAGAAATTTTTCTGATGTGATTGCTTATTGTCAACACTTTTGTGAAAATCATGAACTTACATTATTATTTTACTAAAGTTCATACAGAAGCAATTATTTTGTTACTGTTTTACTTAGGTGAATAATACTTTCCTTAAACAAATTAACTAGAAGGAGATGAAGGAAAAATAAAAGCATGTAAAAGTAGACATATTTGGATTTCTTTGAAGATGCCAAATGTAATATTTTGACTCTGAATTTTAACTTGCAAGCTGGCAACAACTAAAGTCTGAATTTACATCAGGAAATTACATCCAAATGTTGTGCACACGACTGATTCCTCTCATTTGTGTCAGAGGTGTAGTTCATCCAAATTATATTGCTTTCTTTAAAGGTATTTGAAGAAGGAGAAAGATCTGAAGGAGAGAAGGTGTAGTCCTGTGTGACAGCAATGCTGTTTAATCACCTCACAGCACTTCCTCCTTCAGTCTTGACAGATTCATATTATTACCTTAAATACTATTCATAAAGTTATGATCAAATAATGCCACTATCATGAATTGTGTCCAGAAAGTCTACTCAGAGATTCTCAATAGCACTGGATTTACTACATTAAAAGATTTTCCCTTAGTTTTCTTTAACTAACGGATGCATACAGAAATGAGACTCCTTTGAGATTTTTCTTTGGCAAGCAGTAGAAACTGGTGCATACGTATGCTTATGCCACATTACCATAGATGGAAACTTTATGAAAATAAATGATATAAATATATATAAATATTTGTACTGGACACCCATAACAATATATCTTGTCTGTACTATTTTCTTTTGTTGTTTCTAAAACTTGTAGTTGAAACTATAGGCCTGTTTGACCTCAGTGCCTGGGAAACTCATGGAACAGAATATCTTGAGTGTCATCACGCAGCATTTGCAGGGCCACCAAATGATCAGGCCAGTCAGCATGGGTTTATGAAAGGCAGGTCCTGCTTGACGAACCTGATCTCCTTTGACAAAGTAACATGCTGGGTGAACAAGGCAAAGGCTGTGGATGTGGTCTACCTTGACTTCAGCAAGGCTTTTGACACCGTCTCCCACAGCATTCTCCTCAAGAAACTGGCTGCTCTTGGCTTGGACTGGCGTACGCTTTGCTGGGTTGGAAACTAGCTAGGTAGCCAGGCCCAAAGAGTCGTGGTGAATGGAGTTAAATCCAGTTGGAGGCCAGTCACTAGTGGCGTCCCCCAGGGCAGGGCTCAGTACCGGGGCCAGTTCTGTTTAATATCTTTATTGATGATCTGGATGAGGGGATCGAGTGCACCCGCAATAAGTTTGCAGATGACACCAAGTTAGGTGCGTGTGTTGATCTTCTCGAGGTTAGGAAGGCTGTGCAGAAGGATTTGGACAGGCTGGACCAATGGGCTGAGGCTGACTGTTTGAAGTTCAACAAGGCCAAGTGCTGGGTCCTATACCTGGGGCACAACAACCCCAAGAAATGCTACAGGCTGGGAGATGAGTGGTTGGAGAGCTGCCAGGCGGAGAAGGACCTGGGAGTATTGGTGGATAGTTGGCTGAATATGAGCCAGCAGTGTGCTCAGGTGGCCAAGAAGGCCAACCGCATCCTGGCTTGCATAAGAAGCAGTGTGGCCAGCAGGTCTAGGGAAGTGATCGTCCCCCTGTACTCGGCTCTGGTGAGGCTGCACCTCGAGTAGTGTGTTCAGTTTTAGGCCCCTCACTACAAGAAGGACATCGAGGTGCTCGAAAGAGTCCAGAGAAGGGCAATAAGGCTAGTGAGGGGCCTGGAGAACAAGTCCTGTGAGGAGCGGCTGAGGGAGCTGGGTTTGTTCAGCCTGGAGAAAAGGAGGCTCAAGGGTGATCTTATTACACTCTACAGGTACCTTAAAGGAGGCTGTAGTAAGGTGAGGATTGGTCTATTCTCCCACATGCCTGGTGACAGGACGAGGAGGAATGGACTAAAATTGTTCCAGGGGAGTTTTAGGTTGGATATTAGGAAGAACTTCTTTACTGAGAGGGTTGTTAGGCATTGGAATGGGCTGCCCAGGGAAGTGGTTGAGTCACCATCCCTAGACATCCCTTTAAAAGACATTTAGATGTGATATGACATTTAGATAGTGATATGGTTTAGTGGAGGACTGGTTAGTGTTAGGTCAGAGGTTGGACTTGGTGATATGGGAGGTCTCTTCCAACCTAGATGATTCTGTGATTCTGTGAACATTTTCAGGGTGGAAGAAAATTCTTTAGCCACTTACATTGTAGAAAATCTTGCCCAAAGAATGCATCTAAAAGGAAAAAGTTCACAATCTTCTCCAAACAGAAAAAAATATGAAATTGACCAGAATTCCTACTAGGCTCTTGCTTTCAGAGACAATTTTTACTTTGGGAACACTTTGTAACAAAAGCATAGCTGTCATGCTCAAATGTAGATAGATGTGATATTCAGAAAAGATAGCTTCTAGTCAAATAGCTGTTTTCGGTTAAATTAATTCCACTTTTCTTTCCAGCAAGTGAGACACTGTACACCTTTGATGCAAAAGAGATATAATACTTTCAGTATTGGTGCATCAGTGCTCTCAATGTTTTGTTTTGAAAACAAAGCCAGAAGTGCACTAGAATAATCACTTGTGGACTGCTATATAAATTAAAAGAGCAGGACTAAGAATTTTCCCCCCAAAAAAGACAAAGGGAGGAAAACTGTTGATCATCACTTGCCCAACACATGGTTAAAATTAACCTGCTATGACTTAATCTCTTTAGCAGATACATGGAAAAAATAAAAATTCTGCAGCATACAACTGACACAAATGAACCATTTTTGTATCCTTACTTGGAGAAGGTAAACATATGAAAGGATAAAGATGCAGATTCTCCTCTTCTGCTGGAAGTCTGCAGCCATTTGTCAATGTACTGCTTGTTACTGTGAGATAAGAATTGAAATTCACATCAAATATACATTTTCTAATTGGTGTCATTTAATAGATCTTGGTTGTATATACAGTAAGAGAAAGATCTCTGAAACTGGATAGTCCAATATGACCCTAGGTTCTTAGGGTTATTAGAGTTTATTATTATTATTATTATTTATTTTATTTATCATTTATTATTATTTTGCTTTTTGAAACAGAGTTAGTCGTGTCTGAGACAGAAAATTTCTGAAGTGATTCTGATTGAGGGGCAAATAGTTTTTTAAAGGGAAACAGGAGTATCTTCAATAAACCTGAAAATCAACAAAAATAAATGTTCTTTTCTTGTAGTGCTCCTCTTCGTTTTCACAGTAACCTCACCTTAGGGCTTCCACTGCAACTATGAGATGACTGAGGAAGTCTTTAAAATCTTGACTGAAAGTTCAGATCATTCTGAAATTTAGGGGGAATGTATATATATTAATTCATTTATTTTTGTCTCCTCAAAACTCATTTTGGCAAAAAAACTGTTCCTGAGTCAGTCTGAATATCTGTTCATAGTCCTTTCTCAGTTGAAATGGTGAAGATCTGACAATCTGAACCCCCAATGATACTATTCTTGTTTTTAGCTATTGGAAAACAGTTATTTGGCCAAATTTAATAATAAAAAGTACATATCTAGCTAATTTTCCTTCATCATTGAATGTACAATTTTTCTTGATTTAAAATTTCACTTTTAAATTATCCTCTCCATTTAGCTGTAATGCACATTGATAGCTGTCTAGTCTTGTTCTGCTAATTTCTGTTCTTTCTCATATCTGAAATTGGTCATTTCTATTCATAGAAAATTTGGCCCTATTGAAAATGTTGAATTATACCTTTCGTAGTAAATAGTAGAGTCTTAGAGAACATGCAATGTTATTGCATTCATTCAACATATAATGTTGCACCCTTAAAATATACATTGTATGTATACATTAGCTTTGTAAGTTCATTTAAATTATATTATTTTTGTTCAGCTCTGTGTTTAGCTTTAATGTTGAATTATTGGAAACATAACAGAAATCTCTGCTTTCAGAAATACTTACATTTCTTCTCATTTATTTTCATAGGGTATAACTGAAAGCATAGGTCCTTCCCATGAGTTGAAAAAGACAAAAATGGTCTAAATCTCAGCAAAAAAAATGAAGTTAATTTCATTAATATATTTCAGAATACAAGTCTACATATATAGGATCATAACTGAGAAGTCTTCTTTGGAAAATTAGAAAAAAAAAAGAAATTGATACATTTTTATTTTCAAAGACTCCTAAAACTGTTGCTCTAATATCACTGAGGCCCACCTGTGTGGAGAGATGTCTTTGTGTTTTTTTGAGAAGATATATTTTTGACAGGAATCAGGAATCACATACAAAAAAAAAAAAAAAAAAAAAAAAAGACAATGGATTGATGGATTGTTTGACTTTAACTCATTCAATTTATTACTAAGAACAGTAGTAGAGAAAATATATGCTAAATATGTGCTTTTGGGTTCATGTAAGGTTTTGCTAGAAATTATACAACACACTAACGTAATAAAACCTAAACACTGGAACTGATATTGATGTCCCAAAGACAGGGACCATAGACCAATTCCTTTTAGCTTGTCTCTGTGACAAGCTTGAGTGAATGGATCAGCAGACTGCAATCCTGTGTTTCACTTATGGCTGTTGTCCTGAATATTGTCTTTATATATAAATATGTCTTTATATATACATGTACATATATATATATACATGTATATATATATGAATTCTGGCTAATAATTCTGGCTGTAATCCCATTGTAATCCCATTTGTTTTTACATCCTTCTCTGCAGAAGGCTGTAGGTGGGCTGGACATATACCACCCTTCCTGTCAGTAGTTTCTCTAAAATGTGCAGTCTTTGTTTCTTTTTTTTGGTTCTGTTTTGATCCTGTTCAGCCATATCCCCAAGTAACTACAAAATGTTGACGATCATCATAAAAAAGCAAACTTTTAAAATGGTTACATGATTTTCTTGAAATGAAACTCCCTTCATCCTCCACCCCTCCCCTCCCCAGTTGAACCACCATACTTAGAAACAGTGTCAGGCAGCCCAGACTACTAAAAATAACACTGTGCCTGGTAAGTCATGAAAACTAATGCTTAGAAACCGATATCTTTCACAGAATCACACAGAATCACAGAATTTCTAGGTTGGAAGAGACCTCAAGATCATCAAGTCCAACCTCTGACCTAACGCTAACAGTCCCCACTAAACCATATCCCTAAGCTCTACATCTAAACGTCTTTGTTTTATTCTCTAATAAAATACAGAATTGCACAAGTAAACAAGTTGGCACACAGGGCCGCCAACCTCAGCCTACATTTCCAGCAACTATATAATTAAAATAACTATGTGTCTGCAGAACAATATTTGCTTAGTTGAAGCAGTTAATTATGAAAAGACCCCATACTGTTGAAAATAATATTAAGGCATTTTATACTCTGGGCTTTATTAAGCCAACCCTTCCTCTCGTCTTCCAAAAGATCTCTCTCAGTGTGCCATTTTTTTTTTCTACAGAAGAGCTTCTACTAAATGTAATAGTTTTTTTTTTTTTTTTTTTTTTTTTTTTTTTTTTTTTAACAGACCATGCCATCCTCTAGGACAAAGCTATTTCTTCCCACTTTATACATGTATGGTGTCATACTGCTTTCTATTACCATAGAAATATAAACAATTCATAAGAAGTTTTCAGTGCTAGTAGAAAAAAGTACACATGCGTCTTCAGAGACCTTTCTTGCAAAGGCAGTTTGCCTTATCTTGTCTTACAGCACAAAAAGTCATGAAACATTTGGAGATTAAAAGATATAAAACATTTTATTCAAATTTTTCAATGCTATTATTATTAACAGCTACCATTAGGCCAACAGAAATTCTACAGTGTGCATTCATTTTAAAACTAAAATATTTGACTTTCTAATGATTCTAGGATTTGAACTTTTTGTTCACTGAGGATAACCAACTATCTCAGTGAACTAGCTTAATATGATCAAGAGTATGAGGAGATGCTAGAGTTGATCCATTTCTCTTATCAGAACTTAGTGATCAGAAAGTAAGGTCTGGTTTATTATGTATGTGCAAGGCTTAACAACGTAGCCATGTAGTAAAAGACATACCAAGTCATTCATTTTGGTTCATTATGGTCAAGATGGACCCTTACTACAACTTGTGAACTCCCTCAGGGTAGCTTGCCACAAATAAGCTGACTACCCCTATTTATACTTTCCTGACCTGAAGCTGTTCTTACCTGTACCAGTGTAAGGGACAGGTATGTAGTGGTTTTACATTGCTAGGCAGCTGAACTCCATCACAACTGCTCTCTTATTCCCTCTCCTCAAAAAAGGAGGGGAAGAAGAAGAGGAAAGAAACAACTCACAGGTTTAGATAGGGATAATTTAATTAAAGGAAAAATAATTAGTAAGGGGAAAATATTATTAATTAAATAATTATTTAACTAAATGGAAAAGGGAAGGGGAAAAGGAAAACAAACAAACAACAACAACAAAAACCAAGCAAATGCTGTGTGGAAGTACAGAGGAAAGAAATTACTTTCTACTTCCCACTAATGAGTGATGCTTGACTATGTCCTTGAAGAAGGGCCTCAATACATGTAGCTGTTGTTCAGGAGGACAGATGTATTCACAAGAGCCCACCCCTCCCCTCTCCTTCCTTTTTGCAATTTTATTGTTGAGTGTGGCATCGTATGGTATGGAATATCCCTTTGGTTGGTTTAGGTCAGCTGCTTTGGTGATGTTCCTTCCTCACCTCTTGCCTACCCCCAGCATCCTGGCTCTGTGGAGTTTTGAAGAAGTCCTGATGTTGTGCCAGTAATACTCAGCAGTAGACAAAACACTGGTGTGATACCATTGCTGTTCTAGCTATGAGTGCAGAGTACAGCACTGTATAGGCTGCTGCAGGGAAAATTAACTCCATACCAGGCAGATCCAGTACAACCTCCAACCCTTATTCCATTACATTTGTTTCACTCTCAGATCCCACATACTTTAGCATATAAGTATTCTCATCACCATTTTTCCTCGATCTTTAACAGATTGATAGGTAGGTATTTCTTTTCACTCTACAGTCCTTTCTCAAAAAATGTTCATAAGAACTGTTGATGTTTTCAGCTTTATCTGCCAAAGTGGTCACTCAGGACAGGTGGAGTTGAATTTTTGGATGTCAGCACCAGCTTAGCTCGAGTCATTGCTTCACTTGCTGGGTTCCTTGCAAAGTTGACCTGTCATTGATCCTGCAGTGTCTTCCTACAACACATAATTTAGATTGCAGATTAGTTTTCTCCCAAGGTTAAATCTCCTTGAGGCATGCACCTAATATCCCCATTCTTTTGCACGACCCACGAGGTATACCCAGGTCCTTGATAGAAGACAATCCCATGAGTGGGTTTGTTTGCCTTTTCCCGAGGCAGGAGCAACCCACATCACCTTCCCCATCCAGTTCTCTACAAGCACTACAGGGACTTTAGCTCCTCCGACAGTGTGTAGGGTTTTTGTTTCAGCAGGACCAGGGTGGTTGTCGAACTCTTTGTTGTTAACAAGCCAAGTGGCTTCTCGTAAATTTATTTCCCATTGTTTCCATGTCCCAGCTCCCAATGCTTGTAACATAGTCTTTAACAGTCCATTGTACCTCTCAACCTTCCCAGAGGCTTGTGGGTGATAAGGGATGTGATACACCTACTCAATCCCATACCTCTTGGCCAAGGAAGTGACAAGGTTGTTTCAAAAGTGACTCCCACTGTTGGACTCAATTCTCTCTGGTGTACCATGTTGCCACAGCACTTGCCTTTCCAGACCCAAGATAGTGTTTTGGGCAGTAGCATGATTTGTGGGGTATGTTTCCAGCCACCCAGTAGTTGCTTTTACCATGGTGAATATGTACTGTTTGCCTTGGCGGGTTTCTGGGGGTGGTCTGATATAGTCAGTTTGCCAAGCTTCACCATATTGAAACCCTACCCATCTCCCCCTGTTTCAGGGAGATTTTACCCTCATGGCTCACTTGATTGCAGCACAGGTTTCACACTCATGGATGACCTGTGTGATGGCCTCTGTGCTCAGATCCAATGCTGTTCTTGCTACAGGTGCAGAGCACAGCACGGTATGGGTTGTTGCAGGGAAACTTAACTCCATCCCAGACAGACCTGGTACAAGGTGATGCCACAAAAAGTCACCATAAGCTACCATGAAGCAGCAGGAGGAAAGATAGCTGCGAGGCCTTGGAAGCTGAGAAAGAAGAGTTAGAAGAGTAGAGGGTAGGGAATCTTTCTGTGTCCCACTAGGCCCACTAAGGTGACTTGGTGTTTTTTTCTCGGAGTATTCTACACAAATTTTATTTTTAATTCACTAGAAATATGAAGCAGAAAAGTTTTCATCACCCCAAAAATAATAGTAATAGTAATAACAACAACAACAACAAAATAACAACAATGGATTTTTGAAATAATTAAAATTATATAAATGTCATGAAACTTTCCATTTCATTGTCAGATATTGTGTTAGTAAAGAAAGCCATCCTTGCTTATATCATAAATTAATTTTGCCAACATAACTGATTATTTTCACTTTCAGCTGAATACTCACAGTCATTCTATACTGAAACCTGCATATCTGCACACAGCAGAAAGTGAAAGTATTCTGTTTTGTTTCCCCTTCCCCACTATATTGTCATGTTCAATACAGTATGTAACAGGATGGTTACTCCACTATCTAGCCTTGTGACCTTTGCAACATTCCCTTGACTTTTTGTGAGAGGCAGATGTCAGTATCATTGGTTAAATATGGTATATGATTTTTTCTTGGAAGAAAGCCAAGAGGCATAAACTCTTCTACAGAGAGAATATATCTATTACTTAAGAACTCATCATTTCACTCCTGTCAAAGGCAGCAGCATATGTCAATAACAGCTTACCTTAGGTACTGAAGACTATTTTTGGATCTATTAGAAGGTAAAAAATAAAATCTAACTCTAAGCTGCGCAATCTTTTGAAAAAAATGAATAACTACTTTTAATATAACAACAACAGTGTTGTGGGACTCATAAGTATGTTTTTTTTTGTTGTTGTTGTTTTGTTTTGTTTTTTTTTTCAAATAAAACACTACCATCTTGTTTCTGGAAAGCTTTTAATTTTGTAAAGCATGCTTAATTGTGAGTACTGGAGTATACTTACCATGAATCATACGCCTAAATAAGGGCCTTCATTAAATTTATTTAAAATATAATTAAGGAAAAGATAAAATGTCACATTTTTGTTATTGTTTTGCTACTTGAATATAATATAGATTTTAGCATCTTCAGTAGCATAAACTGAATTACCAGTGTCCGTATCACATTGGCAGCATGATTTTACACAGTGTAAGTGTGAAATGGTAGAAAGTTGCCGTAAAAAAACTATTTCACTGCCACATGAAAGGTGTGGAATTACCAATTATAATACACTGAAATCTGATTCCCTGAGTTTTCAGGTATCACCTCTTCTTCTTCATGAGGAAAACAGCTTTTAATTAAAACAGTTAAACTCAGTAGGTTTTAATGACTAGTTAATAAAGTGTGTAATAAAGTTATTTCTTATATGCGTCTAAATCAGAAATCCTACATGTGGAACCACTTTCTTCCTGCTAAAGTTAAAAACCTAGAGTTTAATGGAGCTTGTCAAAATAAAATTCAACACTGAACATCTTACTGAGTTTACAAATCACACAGCTATGTTGGGTGACAGGGAGAATGGTTTTCTGCATGTGCAGTATTAGAGTTTATGCTGTGGGGATCCTAGTTATTAGTAAGATTTTTTTTTTTTTAATTTTGTTTTTAGTGTGAACTGTTCTGACTTCAGAAATGCTCTGTCATGCTATTTAGTGGCTAAACCAAACTGTGACTATTCTATTAATAATAAAACACCAAATAAAAGTTGTCATTCTATCTTTTTACCCTCTTGTTCATAGTCTGTCTTCCTTCCCTCCTTCCTTCCTTCCCTCCCTCCCTCCTTCCTTCCTTCCTTCTTTCCTTCCTTCCTTCCTTCCTTCCTTCCTTCCTTCCTTCCTTCCTTCCTTCCTTCCTTCCTTCCTTCCTTCCTTCCTTCCTTCCTTCCTTCCTTCCTTCCTTCCTTCCTTCCTTTCATCCTTCCTTCCTTCCTTCCTTCCTTTCTAAGAGATTTTCTGAAACATAATTCAAAAGGAGGTATTGATTAGTGTTTTTCAGTATGGGTGATTCAACACCGTATTAGACAAGAAAATCAGTGAACTATTTGTAGATAGCAAAGACAATCCATCACCATAATGATTCAATAGCCTTCAGTGTTTTAAATTCAACTACTTTACCATTTGTGAATAGCTGTTTTGCATAAAGTGCTGTCACTTCTTTTAACCATTCCAAGTGACCATTTGTCTTCCAAGTGTCCTGTCAGATACACTGAAAACACTTCTTTTTATGCAGTATTATAGAAAAAAAAATATGGATATAAATGGAATTTCAGATAAATAACTTTAATACTGTAGCAGAAAGTGAAAAAAGATCTGAAACTGAAAGGTGAAGCTTTGAAACAATCATGGAAACATACCAACGTGAAGGAAAAAAAGTACAGTAACTGAAGGAATCTGTATCAAACTGCAGGTTGGCTGTCCATCTTTTGCCAGCAGGGCAACAACCAAAATAATATTTTAAGCTTATATATATGTATACACATATGTATACACATATACATATACATACATATGGGGGTATTTTCCTTTTTTTTTTTTTTTTTTTTTTTCACATTAGATGAGAGAGAGGGAAGAAAAAATATACCAGCCTTGTCAATAAATGTGGATAACATGGGAGCTTGATGTGAACTTTTTTATTGATTCAGCTGATTACAATTGGATGTAATTCTGTTTTAGAAATGGTGTTTGAGTGTTTGCTAGAAGCTATTCAGGCTTCTTAGTAATAAAGCTCCAACTCACCTATTTTTATGCTAAAATATAATGAGAATAATAGAGCAAAAAAACCCAAACAAATATACAAAAGACCACTACCTTATACTAAAGGCATATAATTAATAACTTTATAATCTTAAAGTTGTTCATAAAGGTCGTGGTAAGAGATAATGCTTGTTTCTGAAGTAGACAGAGCCTACATCCACTTGAATTTCATGGACACACATCCATATGTCTCATGCAATTGAACAGAACCATGCTGTTAAGAAATTGCATGTAGATATGCTTCATTCACATTGATTGAGTTGTACCTGATCACATCTTATGGTATGGACCTCATCATAAAGAACTAGTCTGGGTAATACTATGCCAGACCTTTCGGAGTCTCATTCTGCCCCTGGCCCGCCCCCCCCCCCAAAAAAAATAAAAATAAAAAACAAAACAAAACAAAACAAAACAAAACAAAACATATAAATATTAATGCAATTATATTTTATTTTATAAAATATTTCATATGGAAACACATGTACATGTGCTATCAGCAGTATTTGAAGGCCAGTAATTCCATCTCTATAAGACTAAGTGAACAACACATATACCTGTGAGCAGATCAAAAAATGATTGAATAATTGAATATAATTGATTGAATATAATTCAAGTAATTTGTCATATATCGTTCTACCATATACTGCTACTTGATTTCTAGAGAAGGGGGAAATGCATTGGGGTTATATTGAAGAAAAATGTCAAAATTAGCCAGATAAATTATTTTAATGAATAATTAATTCAGTTCTGCTAGAAACACATAGCATATCATTTAAAAGAGGTATGTATATTCATGTGCTTGTGTCTATTCATTTATATTTATGTCTATTTATGTTTATAATTTTTCAGAAGATTTTGTAATGTTTCATGGAACATTGAAGAGAATGAAATAATGAAAGAACTTGTCTCTTGAATGGATCAGTTACTCAATGTTGTAAATATAGTTAAAAGAGCAAATATTACATTGGTTTTGCCTGTAAATTTCTCCAGATGGTAAGAAGTAGAAAAGAAAAATGTAAACAGAAAGACAAGTACTGAAATATTCAATCCTGAAATGTACAGTTCTGAGTACTAGGTCATCTGGAGATGTGTTTTTTGCAGTGAAAGTTGTGGTAAATATTTATAGTGTAATATCTGACTTTTACTGAATATAAACTTAACTCTTTTAATAATAATTTATCTCTTTTAAATCAGTAACAATAAAAATTGCAACATTGTCATCAAAGACATAAGACAGGTATTTTTTTCCATGAAAAGTTCTTTACTAGCATTGAAATCTATTGATAACTGCACATACATGATAGTTTTACATTTTCCATTACCTTTAGTATTCTCTAGGCACTGAATCTGGCCTATCACAACCTAAGTGCAAATTACATATGTGCATTTCAGAACACTTCATATCCAAACTTGCAGCTGAGTGTGATTTTTTGTTGCTTAGTAGTAAATCTTTGGAAAATAAGGTTTATAATTAAAGTGCTGATGCATGTATAACTGTAGAAGCATAAGCAGTATGGCTATAAATATTGCAGCAACTGCAGTGGCAGACGTTGTCAAGTGTTTTGTATAGGGCAGCTAAGCTGTGGCAGCTGATGTGGTGGGAGAAATTATATTGAGGTCTGCAGATCAATTCCTTTTTTACTTTATTGTTAAATCTTTCTCTTCTTCAGCAAGAATGGACATTAGCTTTGTGTCCCCTGTGGGGGCATTGCTTGAAATTACAGTGCTCTACATTTACCTTAAAAGAGGCTATAGCGAGGTGGGGATCAGTCTTTTCTCCCAAGCACTAAAGGATAAGACAAGAGGACATGGCCTTAAGTTGCACCAGGGGAGGTTTAGGTTGGATATTAGAACAAATTTATTCACTGAAAGAGTTATGAAGTATTGGAACAGGCTGCCCAGGGAAGTTGAGTCACCCATCCTTAGAGATCTTGAAAAAATGTGTAGATGTAGTGCTTAGTGATGTGATTTAATAGTGGACTTGGCAGTCCTAGGTTAAAGGTTGGACCAGATGATCTGAGAGGTCTTTTCCAACTTAAATGATTCTGTGATTCTATGAAATGGTCAATCTCATTTTAAGTAATACACACATCTAACTTTTCAGTAAAAGAAGAAATTGTACTTGACAGACCCTGTCCTTGACATTTAAAATTACACTATTACTGATTATACTTGATGGCATACAGGGCTTCAGAAGGGGACTGAGTTCACTAGAATATTCAAAAAATTCACTGTAGGTGGTAAGAAATAATGGAGGATTTATCCAAAGTTAGTGTTATCTGGGGTTAATCTGGGAGAAGTAGACCACTGTGTATACTTTAATATTTAAAGTTCTCAGGAAGAAACAAAAAGAACAACTTAATAAATTAAAAACAATGTTTGCAAGCAGATAAATATCAATATGAATTAGTTTAGTACAATGTACAATCCTGAAAGCAATTCTAGTTGGTACAGAAAATGTTATTTTGGTAAAGGAATATTTTTTGACAGAAGTTTAAAATGATATTAAATAACATACTTAAAGGGGACATAAAAAGGTGGAGAGTGACTCTTTGGTCAATCAGATAATGACAGGACAAGGGGGAATGGTTTTAAATTAAATGAGGGGAGATTTAGATTAGAGGTTAGGAGGAAATTCTTCACTCAAAGGGTGATGGAGCACTGGAACAGGTTGCCAAGAGAAATTATGGATGCCCCATCCCTGGAGGTGTTCAAGGCCAGCTTAGATAAAGCCCTGGGCAACTTGATCTAGTGGATCCCTGCTTATAAGGCAGAGGGGTTGGAACTCGATGATCCTTGAGATCCCTTCCAACCTGAGCCATTCTATGATTCTACTCTTATTGTCCCCATATTCCTTATTATATGCAGTATGATGTAGAGCTTAGGGATATGGTTTAGTGGGGACTGTTAGCGTTAGGTCAGAGGTTGGACTCGATGATCTTGAGGTCTCTTCCAACCTAGAAATTCTGTGATTCTGTGTGTGATTCTGTATTTCTTTTTCCTTTACAGATTTTATTGATATTATCAGAAACTGCAGAGCTATTAGCACACACTCTAATGTCAAGCTAGGCTCTTTGACATCACTTAGTATGCGGCATATGCTGTACAAGAAGACATACCAGGATTATATTTCTTTAATAACAATGATTTTTTTTTTTTTTCTTCCTTACTCATCAAATCATTCATATGTGCTGGCATATTTTTTTGACAGAAAACCAATCACCTTCTCTGTTTCCAGGCAAAGTTTATTAGCTGTTCAGTGATGTAGTAGTGATCCATAATAGTGATCCAGTATTTCCTCTGCATCTCCTAGATGCAGCACTAAATGCACTTTAGGACCAAATCTGCCCTGCTTTTCGTTCCTTTCTTCCTACTTGCCATCTTCATTTATATCTTAGAGAGTGGTACATAGGGCCTGGTTGACTGTGTCTGCAGTAGAAAACTATAGGTCAATAGAAAACAAGGTCAATATTCAATCTTAAGTACTGAATTTCATCTGTAGCGTTTAACTGTTAAAACATATCTTGGCCTTGTTTTGATCAGCTACCAGTGCCTGGGTATAATTTAAGACATGGCAATGTCTTGAGGGTGATCTTTAATTTACATTAGGTAAAAAAAATTCTGTCTTATGAGGAAAAAAATTTAGTTACAAAGTTTTGCTATGTCACTGGCCTTCAGCTGGAGGAGTATACTCTGCCTATTTTACTTAAGGAATATACAATTGGCTCTATTGAAAAACAAACAAACAAACAAACAAACAAAAAATCATCTGGATTCAGCCACAGGTACTAAAGTCAGTTAAATATCTGTTTTTAGGGCAGTTCATGACATTAATTTCATAATTCATTAAACATATATATATTATCCCATATAATATCCCATATCCCATATAGATTATCTACATGGAAAGATGCAAGAAACTTAAATGTAGTTTGACATGCTCCTATAAAAAGATTCAGATTCCCCTACAAAAAAATATTCTAAGTAATTTGATATCTGTGTTATTTGATTGACACTATTAAAATTGTAATAAAATTAAATCTGCATTGGTCCAAAGGAAATTCAGTGGTGTTGATCTCTGTGTTGGCAGAAAACACATTTGAACTGAAGATACTATTCTGTCCACTGATTGCATGTACATAACATGAATTACCTCAGTGCAGTGATTAATCTCTTACCAGGTACAGAAACTGATATTTAAGTATTAGGCACCCAGATAATTATGTATTGAGAAGAAAGAGATGTTGGTGAGAAGAACAGGATTTTTCAAGACAGTGAATTTGACTGTTGTAAAAAAATATGTCAGATAAATTACAGCATTTGGACTTTAACACAAAAGAGTTTTAAATGTAGCATGGACTGTTCTTGTGGTTTCAAGTAATGGTTGCTATGGGTGACCCAGAAATGAAAACAATCATGGCATTGTAATTTAAAACTAAAACAGCTGGCAAAATATTTCCTCTCAAGCCTGTTGTCTCAGAAGTAAATGAAAAGGTCGGGAGACTTTCCATTTACTTCTGAGACAACATGGACTGCCTGAACCAGGGAACATATTAATGTTTTCACCACAGTTTTCTATTACATGTCAGGAACTCCATTCCAGGATATCACACTTGAGGTGATGAAAAAAGACAGATGATAGAATGAAATGGCTGGACCTAACAGAAAATAATCAACCATCTTTATATTTCTACTTTACATGATATCGTGAGTCTTGATTGCATTCTATAGGTGGTGGTATTTCACCTAGAAATAACAGCTGCTGCAAAGTACATGGCTGTTCACACAGTTAAAGTTCAAAATGCTAAGAATTTGCATGTGACAGTATAAGCTTGTCATAGCAAAGTGTCATTTTTCCTATCAAAATAAGCAATGATAACCTAGGCCAGACACATACATTTGTGACTAAGATTTACCAATAGCTACAGAGCACGGGAAGGTAAGTTGGGCTTTAAAAGTGTTGCCATTTTAGGAGAAATTCTTGTGACAAGCAACATGCTCACAGCATCGGTGTCTTGAATAAGGAAACATTCAACAAACAGTGGTGCCTGGCATGGTCATTTGCAATACAGGCCACATTTTGGGAGGAGCTGAGAGGGAATACTGCATTCGCATCACATGCCTGAATTAAATGTATACAAACCTTAATGTTAGCTTTTCCCAATAATTAAATTACAAACATCCTTTGTAGACTTTGCTTAATGATTCATACATCATTATTGTATTTTAATTAATTAATTAATTACCACTTTTTCTGGCAGTTAGCTTGCAACACCAAGTACAGCAAGCGCCAAAGAAAACAACTGGAAAAGCCCCCCTAGTTTTAAGATCAAGAATCCTGGTACAGTGAGTTGGAAAGAAAAACCTCAAGCTACACTGGAAAACATTGTCATAAACAGAAGTCAGTGAATACATGTTTTTCTAAAAGAGGCTCCCAGTTGCCCTTTCTTGCTGAAGTAGTGTTGCTCCCAGAGTGCTTCCAATAATAAGGACAATTGTGGTAAAACAGAACAAAGAATGAAGTCCACAGTGAGCACACAGAATTTCAATCAACACTAACCAGCCCACCCTTTTTTTTTTTTTTTTTTTTTTTTATTCAAAGAAAGAAAAGTCACTAGAATGCACAGGTTCCCTCACAATGCATCTTCATTAAGACTTTGATTTTGCCAAGTCCCTGACAAAAGGAACTTGTGGTGTTAAGGGATTTTGAAAACATGCAAAGAGACACAAAAAAACATTCTAAACTAAGCAAACTGAAGTTTTAATATAGGGAAGAACCTGAAATCTTTGCAACTGTGGAACTTGGCAATCAAGCAGCAGGGACACACTTTACCAGTAATTATTTTAACATTAGCCACAATCAGTGAGAAAAAAGCAGAAAACGCTTTTCTTCACAGCCATGACTTCCAAGATGTACTGCTGTGTGCTCTTTCTTCCAAGCTTTAATAAGAAATATGATGATAAATGACATCCTTTGCTAATGTTTTTAAGGCAGCCAAGATTAGAAGATAGTTTTTTGGTAATAGTTTTGTAGCATGCTATATTAGATGTGAGAAATCAGACTGTGTTGAACAACAGAAAAAGGAGAACAGACCAAAATGTAAAGGAACCACTGTTTCTGGGAGATGATTTCTAAGTCACAAATACCATTTTTTTCTTACTTTTGATTCTTTATAGACTGACAGCTATAAAACAGGTGCCAAAGGTCATTTCTTCTCTTCTTAAACAAAATTATAAGTGCCCAATATTGTAAATAAAGTATTTAGTGCTTACTTCTCATTCATTTATAGATGCTGCATATATTAGCTGTATTCTTAATTAAAACTTTGTGGAAACAACTACACATGATAGCAACATATGTAAGTTCACTGCTTTTAGATGTCCACATGATGCATTTAACTAATTTCATAAGAGATTATTTTAGCTATAGACAATTATTTTCAACAACAGCAGGATTTCCTGGGAAGCTGTGCTGATCTTCCAGACAGGATAGTATTTAACTTACCACAGTACTAGTAGAGATGACATCTTTCTGTGGTATTTTTCTATTTTGAGCAGTTGGTGTGGAGGAAGCTTAAGGAAGAAAATGGAAATAACAAGAAAATCATATACCTACATCTGTAGGCAGCTCACATACCTTTGGTTTTATTTTACATGGAATTCAGTGTATTTCCACAGTTAAGACTTGATTTCTCAAGAGCTTATCCAGTCATGTTACTTGTTTTCTGTGCAGTGTTATGGTTTTCTACTTAAGGCTTCATAAAGTTTCAGAAGCAATAAATGAGGTTCCAAGCAATATATTCACCAGAATTTTGGTTTCTATATAAATGTTAACAGCAACAATTGACAGCAAAACTGAAAACTAGAGATCACATAATGTAGATTAAAGATCTTTAAAGATCTTTCTTCATAATTTTTCTCTTTTTTTTTTTTTTTTTTTTTTAGTTAGTATTATTTAATTAAAACCAATCTATATATGGACATGTTCTAAAATACTGATTGACACTTCTCTTATCATTTTGGCATTGTAAATATGAGTTGTACCATGCTGACCTGAGCTTATTTTGTAAAAGGTTGAAACTATACTGTGGGAACTTTTTCTGAGAGAAAGGTGCCTATTTTAATATTGTTATGAACCTTAAAACACCTTAAAAAGCACGTATGCTACCACAAAGGAGCTGACATTTCACTAATACAGATTTTCACTGAGATGAATAATATGAGTCAAGCAACATAAAGCAGTTTCAAATAGCTCAGAAAGTGAATCAGAAATTCAAACCATGCTGAATAGCACCCTTCTGGGTTAGCTTCATTTCTAAGCTAAAAGTTCATCTCTGCTTTAAAGCACAGAATTGAGCCTAATGCTCTGAAAAAAAAAAAAAAAAAAAAAAAAAAAAAGCCGTTTCTGTGGGTCCAATTGTTCTAATTACATTGACAGACTGGATCAGAGATTTTTTCTTAAAGAACTGGAAAACTGTGATATCTCCCATGGTTTGAAAAAAAAATATAAAAAAATCCACAAACAAAGAGAAAAACCCACCAAACAACCAACAACAAGCAAACAAACAACAAAAGCCAAACCAAAAAATACCCCACCACCCCAACAAAAATTCAATTCCAAAACCAAAATCAATTAAATCCAATGCCATGCTGTTTATAACCAATCTTTGCAACTACAATGAGATAGTTTGTAGATGAGAAGCTGTGACCTTCCCTTCCCTTCCCTTCCCTTCCCTTCCCTTCCCTTCCCTTCCCTTCCCTTCCCTTCCCTTCCCTTCCCTTCCCTTCCCTTCCCTTCCCTTCCCTTCCCTTCCCTTCCCTTCCCTTCCCTTCCCTTCCCTTCCCTTCCCTTCCCTTCCCTTCCCTTCCCTTCCCTTCCCTTCCCTTCCCTTCCCTTCCCTTCCCTTCCCTTCCCTTCCCTTCCCTTCCCTTCCCTTCCCTTCCCTTCCCTTCCCTTCCCTTCCCTTCCCTTCCCTTCCCTTCCCCCTCCCCTTCCCCTTCCCCCTCCCCTTCCCCTTCCCCTTCCCCTTCCCCCTCCCCTTCCCCTTCCCCCTCCCCTTCCCCTTCCCCTTCCCCCTCCCCCTCCCCCTCCCCTTCCCCTTCCCCTTCCCCTTCCCCTTCCCCTTCCCCTTCCCCTTCCCCTTCCCCTTCCCCTTCCCCTTCCCCTTCCCCTTCCCCTTCCCCTTCCCCTTCCCCTTCCCCTTCCCCTTCCCCTTCCCCTTCCCCTTCCCCTTCCCCTTCCCCTTCCCCTTCCCCTTCCCCTTCCCCTTCCCCTTCCCCTTCCCCTTCCCCTTCCCCTTCCCCTTCCTCTTTTTTCTTAATATCTAAACAAAGCCAGAGATCCAGAATTGCTTTTCCATTTTTTCTGTAAACTCTGTTTTCGGTGTCATCAGGGGCCCAGCAAATGCTGTTTATGCATTTAAACTCTGTTTTCAGTGTCATCAGGGGTCCAGACAAATGCAGTTTATGCTAAACATATCCATCTCAATGAACTTCTTTTAACAGGAACTATGCTTCTGAATGGCGCCTCCATCTTTTTCAGGTTCATTTTTTAAAACTCATTCTAATGCTGTCCTATTGGGTTTCAGTGGTGTAAAAATTTAGAAAATTTCTTTGTAACATCAGAAATCCTGACATCACAATTTAGGAATACTTAGTCTAACAAGTTCTCATGATATTTCTATTGATTTACTGGACTTTATCAGTCAAAAAGAGAGGAACCCATTATTGTCCTTGGTGATTGCATGGTCTTGATAATGAATAAAATCTTGATAATTTATAAAATGTTGGTAAATAGGACTTTGATATGGGAAGCTGAATGAATCAAGAAGTTTCCCTTCTAGACTAGTCATCCTGAGCAGAGGTTATTTCCCTAAGGATTACTAACGTGATTTCACATAACCTTTGTATTGGTTAAAGAGAGTGGGACAATATATATCACACATGTGATATTACACATCAAATATATATCACATTTGGTAAATGGCATTATTATGCCTGAGATTTCTTTCAAGGCAAAGAAATGTGAGAACTAATTTGAGGAATATGAAGGCAATTAGGATAAATGAGTTTTATCATTTACTATCACATAAATTGTCTCACCCATTGAGTCCAGACTTTGCAACAACTATGTGTCAGAAAAAATAAATAAATTTACTTTTAAAGGCCCCCTTCCCCCTCTCCCCCCAAACAAAGCAAGCAAACAAAAGGACTGAAAAGAGAAAGGAGGAGGTGTGTTATGTAGGTTTGCTTAGCATGAGGTTAGGCCTTGTAAGCCACCCCACTATTGTGCCTGTATTTTAAGGTTCACTTTACTTTCCATATCACTTTTGTTTCATCACTGCGAAGTTCTCTTTTGCTCTTTAAAGGGAGAGATAGGTCAGTTAATCTGCTTTGCAGTGTACTGCAGGAAAGGCTATGTGTTCTCTTTTCCACGTATCTTGATACTACATTACTGCCAGTCTGACCAATTCTGAGGGGAAACCCTACTGTTCAGGAAATCAGCCCCCTGAATACAAGCTGGAGTCAAATATTAACAGTGAATTAAAATTGCAGGTAAAAATGGTAACTGTGGCATATTCCTGTCACTGGGCTTGACAGGAAATTTATTTTGCTGTAGCTGAAAAGTAATTAACCTCCACTGTGAGAAATTCTATTACTAGTAGCTATTCTGCCATGCAAAGTACACTACATGGAAATGTTACAGGCCATCAAGCAGAAAAGGCAGATTTGTCTGCATTTGAAACTATTCCCCCCCCCCCATTTGCTCTCTCCATTCACTCTATCTTCACTGAAGCTAGAAATTGAGATGCACATGGGGTAGAAAGAAAATTGTATGAGACATAAGGATTTTCATAAGGTATTTACAAGAGTTAATTTATGTGAGATCGAGTGTGTATGTGTGTGTGTGATAACACAAGTGTGCTCTTTCTAACAAACCTAAGCTCTTTATTGGGAGGAATTTAGCAATTATCTATGGCTTTCATATCAGAACAACTTTGGTGTAGACACGTATAGGACAATGTCAACATATCATCTGACAGACTTTCTCTCTTGCTTCTGCAGGTGAAAAGTAAAATCATCCTCTTTTGATAAATGACAAAAAAAAAACAAAAAAACAAACAAACAAAACAAACAAACAAAAAAAAAAACAAGTTCTGATACTTGTAAATGGACTGTATGCTGAGGGGAGAAATTAAGCTTTTTCAAGTATGTTGGATGATGGTGCTTTGCAAAATATGACTGCAAGGTACAAGAAACCATCCAGCTTCTCTGTGAACTGTTTCCTGGCTTAGGAAACCAGCATTTTTGGAGAGAGGAAAACTGTTATCAAGCTCTTCCCTCTGAGATCAGTGGCTGTCAAAAGTAATTATGTATGAGAGAGAATCCACCTGTCTCTGTGTGTGATAAAAATAAAGTTGAGATGAAAACCAGTGTTGCTTTTTTTGCTTCAGAAGGAGAATTGTCTGGTTTTGTCTTCTTGCTGTGGTTATACCATGAATTGGTTGTGGTGGGTTACTGCAATTGGGAAGCCAAAAAAGCAAATCTACTGAAAATTACAGGGGAAGATGATTTTAAATATTACAGACTAATGGTTTTGTCCAATTGCTTTGCAGGCAGGTTTGTGAATGACAGCTGTGCATTAACAGCATGCTGTCCTCCTCCCTCTCAGGAAGAGATGGTGGCTAACACACAGTAGCTATAGAATGACTTCAGCTTAATAATGGACTGAGGGGAAAAAATATATCTTTAGATCTACATTTAAAAATGGCAGTGCACTTTGGAATTCCAGATTACTGTTATTTATGAAGGAATGTTTAATACCTTTTTAGTAGGGGTTTCTGAATCATGCTCCATTTAAAAGAGATTTCACTTCTCTATTTGGAAAAAAAATATTTCTGGGAACAAATAATTGAAGTTTACAATGTACCACCAAGGAACCTATTCAAAGGTCTTTTATTCTCCTTTAACAAACTCTCTGTGATCAAAAATCAGAAAATGTATGTGCTAAAAATGAGTAATGGACCATAATTGGCCTTTCTAATGTTTTCTATATTAACAATGACTCCCAAACCACCTCCAATCAAAACCTGAAGTCAACAGTTTACCTTAGAGTTTTATAAGCAATACAAAGCAAGAAGTTGAGGGAATTGGCCAAAGACAACAAATTACAAAAACATGAACACTGGCATTTAATGTGATACAGTTTTGAAAGCTACAGAAACGACTGCAACAAGAAGACTATTACCGTGGGAAAATGCATTCCACAATGTACAAATATAAATATAATGTAAGTATATATTTTCATGAATTCATTTTGTGTAAGGAAAATGGCTTAAATCTTTACAATTAAATAGTGAAGCTCTTATCTAAATTGTTTTCATATTCAGCTGTTGTGCTTATTCAAACTTATTGGTCAAAATTGCACTTTTGGTAGGCTATTGGTGATAACAGAAATCTATTCAGAATGGATCATTACTCAAACAATTTTCATTAGATATTTTGAATTAGAAGCTTCTTCATTCAGGTAAAACTAGTCCATATAATCTCCCACAACATTTTACATAGGCAGCAGTTCTTTGGTGACATGTTGGAAACCCTGAATATTGTCAAAGAATCTTGCAATTCTTCTCTCTTACTTTTGTCACAAACTCAGTGAGCTTGGGCTTTGGGTAAGACATGTACAGAGGGCTCAAGGACCTCTGCTGAGATTGTGACCCTTTCATGCATTGGGATATTATATTTTACCCATTAGTAGCAATAAACCAGGAAAAAAGCAGGTCCGTTACTCATTTCATTCTTGTAATCTAAAATTCAGTCATGACTCCTCGGCTCACTTCTTTGATACCTAAATTTTCCTGGTGGTTTGCCATCCAAGCCCCATAAAGGCCATGCCTAACTCCCATGAACAGACCCAACTAAGTACATGCAATATAGCACAACTAGGACACAGAGAGTTTTAACAGCACCAGAATATCATTCACAAGCAAATTGCCATCAGTTGCTATACTCTGTGGCAAAAGGATAGATATTCTTTCTCTATTCCAGTAGTCAGCCGTTCCATGATTTATTATTGTTTAATCACAATGGCACGAGCAGTGTCAAAGTGGTAATAGCTGAGACCTCACCCATGCTCATTTGCTTGCTTTTTACATCTGTTGCTTTTCGAAGCTACAAGACATCCATGATAATACCTTTTATTTCACTTCCAGAAAGTTCTATTCTCTTTTGGCTAAATGTCTTCTTTCTGGGTGCTATTCCAAAATTTAACAGGTATAAATCCAGATTACAGTCTATAATGGTCCTGTAGTTCCTTGCTTTGACATCTTCTTCAGCCTTTCAGACAGAAGGGAAAGGAACTAGCTCTGTTATGCATGAACTACATTTCATTGTTAAAAGGTTAAAGGGTCAAACTCTTGCCAACTAACTATAGTTCATTGTCAAATGTTATTGTAGAACTTTTGGAAAAAAAAAAAAAAAGACTGAAATAAATGGATTAGGTAAGTGCACTCATTCATTTAAAGTATCTCATAAAATAAGGATAGTAATTTAGAGCATTTTTTTTCCCCAGCTACTCAAATCTTTGCATTCTTACCCCTGTAAACAAGATGTTTGTAGTAATTTATGTTATTCCATAACAACTCACTGTTAGATTTTGACCAAAATATGCTTATTTCTGTGTTTGAGTCTTAATTAGGGTTAATTAATTTAGCACCATGAACTCTGGAATGTTGCCAGAAGGTCTTGCATTTCAAAGATACTGCTCCCCACTTCTTTCAAAACTTCACAATTTTATGTGACACCATCTGAAATATATTAAGCTGGAAACGATTTTTATTTACCAACACCTTGCTTTCACTTGTAAAGATCTTCTTTATGCTTGTTAGGAAGCAGTAATATCTCTTCTCAATTTTCATTGTTTTAGGTTAAATGTGTGTATGTTTGTGTAGTGGTATGTATTTGTGTAGATATTGTGAACAGACCGGAACAGAATATCTTGAGTTGGAAGGGACCCACAAGGATCATTGATTCCAACTCCTAATGTTAGCATGAATTAATATATATTTGCATGTGGGAGATATGGAAAACAATTTGTAGTCCTGAAAGAACAAGGAAAAGATTAATTTTTAGCAAGCTAAGCAGCATCAAACAAAATTTCACAAAAATTATTTTCTTGATATAAAGAAAAAAATAGGTGAAATATATTTAATGAAACTAAAGTGTTCTAAGAAAACATTATCATTCAGAAATTTGAAATTCATCTGTTCTTTATTAGCACCAAAAACTGTAAAAAAAGGGGGAAAATCCCCATCTATTACCACTAAGCTATTTCCAAGTACATTTATTGTCTTCCAAAAATACAGAGAAAAAAATTACCTGAGATTTTTGTGCATATAGAATTCATTACCAGATGTCTGAATGAGAAGGTTGGTAGTGGTCTTTCTTATAGTTTTATGAAGTAATTAGATGTTTTAGACATAATAGAAGTTCTATAGATAGAGAGCTAGGGTAGAAAAAAAAAAAAGAAGAAAAAAAAAGAAAAGTTTGTGTATACAACAAAAAAAATGGTACAAGCAAGTGCTCAATAAATACTATAGGTATTATATCCTAAAATGGGAGGAATGATGAATATAATTTAAAAATTGGTTTAAATGAAATATCTGTTCCACCAAATATAAATGATTACTAAAGAAATATTTTACCAGAATATCAGGGAATGTAAATGTTTTAGATGTATTTGTAAGATTGACTATACTTCTAATGTTTTACTTTAAAAATAAATCACTTTTATGTTGAATCACCCTCTTCCTTCAGAAAAAGGAATAAGAAGGAATATGAAGTCTTCCTTCATCTTCCCTGCAAAAATTGTGAGTTTAGGTAACTTTCTAGAAAATTATCAACAAGTTCTAAGATGTTTCCAACATTTTGCTGACAGATTTTTAGTCCACGATTCAGTAAGATGAAAGAATCTGTTCTTAGATGGCCACAGGAGGATTACCTAATTTGGGGAAGATTGCAGAATCACAGAACGGCCGAGGTTGGAAGGAACCTCTGATCATGTAGTCCTGCTGAGCAGGATCACTTAGAGCACTTTGCGCAGGATGACATCCAGGCTGGTTTTAAATGCTTCCAGAGAAGGAGATTCCACAACCTCTCTGGGCAACCTGTGCCAGTGCTCCCTCACTCTCACAGTAAAGAAGTGCTCTACTGTTCAGCTGGAATCTCCCGTCCTTCAGTTTGTGCCCATTGCCTCTTGTCCTGTTGTTGGGCGCAACTGAAAAGAGACTGGCTCCATCCCCCTAACACACTACTCTCAGATATTTATACACACTGATGATGTTTCCCCTCAGTCTTCTCTTTTCCAGGCGAAACAGGCCCAGTTCTCTCAGCCTTTCTTCATATGACAGGTGCTCTAGTCCTCTCTTCATCTTAGTAGCCCTCCTCTGGACTTGCTCCAGTAGTTCCATGTCCCTCTTGTACTGGGGAGCCCAGAACTGGACACAGTACTCTGGGTGTGGTCTTAAGCAACAGAAAGTGGTACCATAAATATATGTTACAAAAGTTTCCTACTATAAGTTTTTGAACAGAAGATTGTGCAGTGGGGTGCCCCAGACTATGTGTCCTAGAAGGAGAAACCTTCAACAGGCAGTGAGCTGCTGTGCAATAGGCTCACAGGCAACTCCTATGGACAGTGCTTCAGGGCTTAGAACCTGATGTAAACACATGCTGGAATCTGAGTACAAGTTGAGAAAAACAAACCAGAAAGCAAAGAAAGCATTTTCATGCCTATACTACAGTTAATAAAAACTTTTCAAACAGAAAAAATAAACAAGATGCACAGGTATTTGGAGTCTCCCTCCTTCTTTCTGCTCTTCACAGTATCACATTTCTCTCCTTTCATGGTGCTTTTCTGAATAAGATGGAGATGAATTTTATAAGGCCTGGATTGCAAACCCTTTCCTTATCTTCCCTCATTCTAAAAATAAATGGAGAAAAAATAGGTAGGCTTAAATACTTGAGTTTTTGCTCTTCTGAAACTGAAAATGTTTTACAGAAAAAGCCTGACAGAAACACCTCATTTTCTTGTCTGTGTAGGTTTCTTTTTCTATGCTTTGCATTGTAGCTTATTCCAAAGGAGAAAAGATAGTGATGTCTTTTTAAGCTAGTACTCAGTTAATTGGAAGAGAATGTAATCACTATCAGGAAGGAAAAGATATAGAAGGATCAGAATGGAAGTACCAACAAAACAGCATTCAGGATGTGCCTTCTTGATACTAGGTTCACTGTTAAAAGTGCAACTGATGTGCAGAACATAAGCAGATTAATGAAGATATGTCTTAACAATGCTTTCAAGCATCACCTTCAGCAGTAAGTTTATTTGTAATACTGGGTTAATGCATTTGATAATAGAAGAACACAGGTATTTCAATAAATGCACATCACCATATAAAAGAAAATGAATTTATAAGAATGCCAGAACTGATGAATACTCTGTAGAGTCTCAGCATATAAAATGGCCAAGGTTATGTCTACACTGCAAACTGCTGGACAGTATGGTAATCACTCATTTAAAGTTCCCCTATGCTGAGGCCTGCCATGTGATTATATGCTGAGAGGCTTTTGAAGTATTAATTCTATCTGTGCTCTTAGAGATAATCTGCACTTGACTGCAGTATAGAAACTATTCTTTCATTATTTTACAACAAAAAATGTCATGCATTTAGGCTTTGATGGGAATATTTCAGCTCCTTTTATCTTTCTGTATCTTTAAAAATATAATTAATTTTTATTTCTCTCTCTTATTGTAGAGTTATACTTGTCCTTCTGTTTCCACAGTTAGACATCTTAGATGGCAACTTTAGAGGGTCTTTGATGAGCTATCAGGATATCAGGAGTTAGCACTGGAGTTCCTGGTGGCTATTTAAGAATTGCAGCCCACATGAAAGGACTTAACCTCTGCTTCTTGATTGGAGTCCGGGAACTGAAGAAGTTTCTTGCTCTAATAATGTCAAAGAACAGAGTTGGGTGACAGTTTGCATTCTCTACTTCAGTAATTTATATTTTCAGGGAAAAAAAAAAAAAAAAAAAAAAAAAAGGAAAAAAAAAAGAAAGGAGGAGTGACAAAAAAGTTACTTAAATTTGTTCCTATTAAAGTGACCTACATTTCTCATTATAATTTAGAGGTTTATGGATTTTTAGCTCCATATTTACCTGTGTGGAGAAATATTCTAACAAGGTCTGAATACTGAAATTTGTAATTCATTTTTGATATGCTTCAGTGATTTATACCCAGTCATCAGCAGGATGTTCTAACTATCCTTTAGGAAGCAAGTTTTTCAAATGTGCCATGACGTAGCTGACTTCATGTTTGTGGTTTGATGTGCACATCTCTGGGCAGCACCAGTTTTCTCTAGTCCAGACTAGAGAAAAGTTCCATTCTGGAAACTTGATGCCTTCCTCTTTTTAATGAGTACAATTGTTTGTGCAGCAAAGTGGTGAACCAGGAAAAGAAGATGCTCTTTAACATGTCCTAATCCCCACATTGTCATGTATCCAAAATAGCACAAAGTAATTCTTCAAAGCTTGTCAGGAGTAGTCTGGATGATACAAATACATGTAAATGGGAGGGAAACTGTAATGAGGAGTATAAATAACAAAGTGAACATAAATGCAAAGATGTTGGAAAATGGGTAAACCTGAACTGTCCTTCTAAAAGCATTACTGCAAACTTTTTTTTTTTTTTTTTTTTTTTTTTTTTTTGCTCCTAAATAATTGTTAAAACACAAACACAATCATAAAATTCCTTATAAACTTGAAGTACAATTTGCAGAGATCCCTTGTAGGGATCTTTGCAGGGGAAAAATTTAATTAAGCCAAAATCTGGAGAGCAGAAGTGTGTGTTTACACAATTTGGTCCTAATAGGATAGTTTCCCAAAGACAGAAGGAATTTGTTTGTGTTAATAAAAATGGTCTGTTTCTGATTCCAGACATTCAGCTTTGGTGGCTTAGTTTATTCAAAATTCATGAAGTTAGAATTACGCATATGTAAAGATGCTGTGGTCCTTTACATAAAATTGTTCTTGTCCATTTTTAATATTCATATCCTGACATTCTAAGTATATGATAATATTTAAATTTAAAATAAATACTCTTTAATGAGAATATGTTGAATCAGCATTCATATTAACCAAAATTTAAAAAGAACCGAAGGCACCGGAGTATACTGACAACCAACAACCCATAGAAAGTACAAGCTTTTATTTCAGTTTTTAAAGTTCAGCTTTTAGATACCATCCTGTAAAACATGATATTTATTGGCATAAAAATTAACTTTTTTAACAGTTACTTTATGAAGAAAAAATGTTGCTGTACTATGGCTTGTTTTCTGGGGAGGGTATTACTGTACTTTGCAGTATGAAGGCAGAGATAAAGTTGGATGTTTTTAAATAAGGAATAAAGAAAACACTCTAGGTCCCTCTTGCCCCCATTTCTTCTGTCACTACCTGACATACACAGTGTCTCAGTTGATATGCTTGCACTTAATAAACAGATAACAGCTCTGTCATCTATTTTTTTCTTCTTTTACATATATATAATATATATGTATACACATGTATAGCACACTGCTTTGTTTGAGAAAAGGAGCCTGAAGACAAAGGCAGTGTGTAAATCACAAATATCATAATTTCTATTTATCTTAGACATTCAAATGCAGTATTAAAAGCCTGTAGCAAAAGCAAATAAATGCAAAATAAGAAAGTGATATAGCAGCTACATATGACTGTAGTTATCCAGATCTTATGCAATGTTAAATAAACAGGGTTGCTGTATGATCTCTCTTGAAATGTATAAAAACTTCTAATTAAGGGCAGTGGTATTAACAGAAGAAAGGTATAATCTTTTAATTGGCAGGGTGCGCATTTCCAAATAAAGAAGAAATAACGTCTAGGATAATAGAGTTTGGTAACTTCACCTGACTAAAGAACTGGTGGAAAGCTTTGTTTTGTTAATGGCTATTGAGCTGTTTTACTATATGGTGTAATGACTGAGATTTTACTTCCTTTGGAAAAAACAAAAACAAAAACAAAAAGCAAAAAACACAGTAAAGTGTTTTTACACTTTACACAGTGTGAAAACACAGGACAAATGTTCAGTGAAGATTGTACCTTCTCTGTATCCCATTGAATTAAAGGTAGCTGACAATGAAGCATGAAAAACTACAGTAATATTTAATTATTCTAGTTATTCTGGCTTTGGATGAAGATGGCACTTTTCCAAAATATTATCACAGGACAGTTCCTCATTTTTGTTGACAAAAATAAGACAATTAGGAAGGATCCGTTTATTGTTTCAGAAATATTAGTATACCACTTGGTCAGAGAATCATAGCACCATGTAATTGGCATAGATGAATGAGGGAGAAGGAAAGAAAGCAAGAGTTGTTGGGACTTTCACATGATCTGTTAAAATATGCCTGGCTTTAACAAAATATATTTTTATTACTAGCTGAGTTTAGCTGAACCAGTGATTCAACTAACAAGTACTTCCAAAATGAGGTATGCAGTATCATCAAAGAGGTAGTCATACAAACCTCATCATAGCCATCTCTTCCTTTCAACTTCTCCCTTAGGATTATGATTTTTTTTTTGTTGTTGTTGTATTTCACACTTAATTTGAAAAAATACCTCTCAGACTATCAAAGAAAGCAATTCAAATGTACTTTGAACTTCTCCAATGTACAGAACAGAGAAAAAAAATGAAAGCAAAAGCAGTAGTAAAGAGCTTTTATGGCAAGCAACTTGCAATACAGTGATATGAAGTACACACCTAGAATCAACGATCGCTATATATTCTGATAGAATGAATTGAACAGGTAACATTACTAAGCTCACAAAGAGCTTGAACTAAAAAGCTTGTGGTTTATTTGTATGCTGATGATGTTCAAAGTAATATTTTCTTCCTTACATTTCCACATGATATTTGACACCAACTTTTTGAAGTTTAACATAAATATTTTTGGTTGTATAAGCAACTTTTGATTGGCAGAATGGTTGAAAATGGACAAAACTGAAATTTTGTTTATTAGTTGATCCTGTCTGACATTTTGCGATCTCTGCTTTTTTTTTTTTTTTTTTTTTTTGTGAAATTATATCTTCCCTCTCAAGTGTTGTTTCTATTCTCTGCCTTTGCTGTTTCCTTTACATATTGCTTTGCATATACATAAAATACGATTGTATTATAGGTGTTCTGCTGAAATCAAAAAAGAGAACCTGCACATTTATAATGGCAGAAGTGGACCTATTTAGCTCAGCTAACGTAACTGGTTCACACCATCACTTTAAAAATTTGATGGAAATAAATTATGTTTTAGACAGTACTTGCTGTTAAAATGTTCTACGACACTCCAGTAAACTTTAAGATGAATTATTATAAAATATTATCAGTCCTCCTGTGTTTTCCAGTTAGGTTGTAGCCCATACAAAACTGTGTAATTTTTCATTTATCTTCCTCTGTATTAAAATTTTTCAGGACCTCGTAGATCCTCACATAGAAACAGATAAAAATACAGTCACAGAGTTTAATTATTTTAAGTCTTAATTGGGATATAAAGGAAAAAAAGTGAACATGAAATATATATACACAGCACGTCCATTGCTATCACTGTAAGTACATGCCTTTGGCCTTGAGGCCAAGATTAATTAGGAGAAGCAGAGAAATGGTAAAAAATCACGTAATGCAGCTAGTAATAGGAAGTTTCTTTTGTGAAATATTTTTGTGATAATGAAAACTTTTAGTTTCATTGAGACTTTGCTTCAGAAATTTCACAGAATCACAGAATTGTCTAGGTTGAAAGAGATCTCAAGATCGTCAAATCCAACCTCTGACATAACACTAACCAGTCCTCCACTAAACCATATCGCTAAGTTCAACATCTAAACGTCTTTAAAAGACGTCTAGGGATAGTAACTCCACCACTTCCCTGGGCAGCCCATTCCAATGTCTCACAACCTTCTCAGTAAAGAAGTTCTTCCTAATATCCAACCTAAAGTACCCCTGGCACAATTTTAGCCTGTTCCCCCTTGTCCTGTCACCAGGCACATGGGAGAATAGACCAAACCTTGCTACAGCCTCCTTTAATGTACTTATAAAGAGCAATAAGGTCACCCCTGAGCCTCCTTTTCTCCAGGCTGAACAAACCCAGCTCCCTCAGCCGCTCCTTGTAGGACTTGTTCTCCAGGCCCCTCACCAGCTTCGTCGCCCTTCTCTGGACTCGCTTGAGCACCTCGATGCCCTTCTTGTAGTGAGGGGCCTAAAACTGAACACACTACTCGAGGTGCAGCCTCACCAGAGCCAAGTACAGGGGGACAATCACTTCCCTAGACCTGCTGGCCACACTGCTTCTTATGCAAGCCAGGATGCGGTTGGCCTTCTTGGCCACCTGAGCACACTGCTGGCTCATATTCAGCTGACTATCCACCAACACTCCCAGGTCCTTCTCTGCCTGGCAGCTCTCCAACCACTCATCTCCCAGCCTGTAGCTCTGCTTGGGGTTATTGCGCCTCAGGTGCAGGACCTGGCACTTGGCCTTGTTGAACTTCATGCAGTTGACCTCAGCCCATTGGTCCAGCCTATTCAGATCCTCCTGCAGAGCCTTCCTACCCTCGAGCAGATCGACACATGCACCTAACTCGGTGTCATGTGCGAACTTACTGAGGGTGCATTCAATCCCCTAATTCAGATCATCGATAAAGATATTAAAGAGGACTGGCCCCAGTACCGAGCCCTAGAGAACGCCACTAGTGACAGTCCTCCAGCTGGATTTGACTCCATTTACCACGACTTTTTGGGCCTGGCTATCCAGCCAGTTTTTAACCCAATGAAGCGTACGCCAGTCCAAGCCATGAGCAGACAGTTTCTTGAGGAGAATGCTGTGGGAAACGGTGTCAAAAGCCTTGCTGAAGTCAAGGTAGACCACATCCACAGCCTTTCCCTCATCTACCAAGCGCATCACTTTGTCATAGGAGGAGATCAGGTTCGTCAAGCAGGACCTGCCTTTCATAAAGCCGTGCTGACTGGGCCTGATCACCCTGTTGCCCTGGTTGCCTGGTTGCCCTGTAAGTGCTGTCTGATGACACTCAAGATATCCTGTTCCATGAGTTTCCCTGGCACTGAGGTCAAACTGACAGGCCTATAGTTTCCCGGGTCTGCCCTCCAGCCCTTCTTGTAGATGGGCATCATGTTTGCTAGCTGCCAGTCGACTGGAACCTCCCCTGATAGCCAGGACTGTTGATAAATCACAGAATCACAGCATCAATCACAGAATCACAGAATCACAGAATCACAGAATCACAGAATCACAGAATCACAGAACTGTAGGGGTTGGAAGGGACCTCGAAAGATCATCATGTCCAGCCCCCCTGCCAAAGCAGGTTCCTCAGAGCAGGCTGCCCAGGTAGGCGTCCAGACAGGCCTTGAATATATCCAGAGAAGGAGACTCCACAACCTCTCTAGGCAGCCTGTTCCAATGCTCCGTCACCCTCACCGTGAAGAAGTTCTTTCACATGTCAGTGCAGAATTTCCTGTGCTCTAACTTGCAACCATTGCCCCTTGTCCTATCCCCACAAACCATTGAGAAGAGGTTGGCTACATCCTTCTGTCCCCCACCCCTCAGATATTTACATACATTGAGGAGATCCCCTCTCAGTCTTTTCTTCTCCATGCTGAACAGACCCAGGTCTCTCAGCCTTTCTTCATAGGGAAGATGCTCCAGGCCCCGAATCATCTTTGTGGCCCTCTGCTGGACTCTTTCCAGGAAATCCCTGTCTTTCTTGTACCGGGGAGCCCAGAACTGTACACAGTACTCCAGGTGAAGCCTGACCAGGGCAGAGTAGAGGGGGAGGACCACCTCCCTTGACCTGCTGGCCACGCTCCTCTTAATGCATGCCAGGATCCCATTAGCCCTCTTGGCCACAAGGGCACAGTGCTGGCTCATGGTCAACCTGTTGTCCACCAGAACCCCCAGGTCATTCTCCTTAGAGCTCCTCTCTAGCAGGTCATCCCCCAGACTGTACTGATACTTCAGGTTGTTCCTTCCCAGGTGCAGGACTTTACACTTGCTCTTATTAAATCTCATTTGGTTTCTTCCTGCCCATCTCTCCAGCTGGTCCAGGTCTCGCTGAATGGCAGCACAGTCTTCTGGCATGTCAGCCACTCCTCCCAGCTTTGTGTCATCGGCATACTTGCTGAGGGCAGACACTATTCCCTCATCAAGGTTGTTGATGAAGATGTTGAATAAGACCAGACTCAGCACCGACCCCTGGGGAATACCGCTAGTCACAGGCCTCCAGCCATACTCTGCTCCGCCGATCACCACCCTCTGAGCTCGGCCAGTCGGCCAGTTCTCAACCCACCTTGCCATCCACTCATCTATCCCACACTTTCTCAGCTTTGCTAGTAGGATGTCATGGGAGACAGTATCGAAAGCCTTGCTAAAGTCAAGGTTGATGACATCCACCACTCTCCCCGCATCTACCCAGCTGGTGATGCCATCATAGAAGGCAACGAGGTTGGTCAAGCACGACTTCCCCTTGGTGAATCCATGCTGACTCCTCCTCATAACCTTCTTCTCTTCCAATTGCTTGGAGACAGCATCCTGAACAAGCTGCTCCAATACTTTTCCAGGGACAGAGGTGAGATTGACTGGCCTGTAGTTTCCGGATCCTTCTTCCTGCCCTTCCTGAAGACTGGAGTGACATTGGCTGAGATGACAGAAGATGATAGAGAGTGGTTTGGCGATCACATCTGCCAGCTCCCTTAGCACACGCGGATGCATCCCATCGGGACCCATGGATTTGTGTGCATTGAGCCCACTCAGATGCTCCCGAACCACTCACACGTCCACCAGGGGGGAGCCCTCCATTTCCCAGACCTTTTGTCTTATTACCAGGGGCGAGGAGTCCCAGGGGAGTGTTCTTGAAGAAAAGACTGAAGCAAAGAAAGCATTCAATATCTCTGCCTTCTCAGCGTCTCCCGTGACCAGGACACCCCCCTCATTCAGCAAGGGACCCACATTATCACTAGTCTTCCTCTTGCTGTTTACATACTTGAAAAAACCCTTCTTATTATCCTTTATCTCTTTCACAAGCCTCATCTCTAGGTGGGCTTTAGCCTTCCTTGTCACGTCCCTGCAGGCCCTGACAACACATCTATACTCCTCCCAAGAGGACAGGCCCTTTTTCCACATTTCATAGACATTCCTCTTCCTTTTAATCTTATTGATGCGCTCCTTGCTCATCCACACGGGTTTCCTTTCCCCCTTCCCCAATTTCCTATTCTTCAAGATGCACCGATCCTGAGCATGGAAGAAGTGCTGCTTAAATGTAGCCCAGCTCTCACAAGCACCCTTGTCTTCTAGCAACCTATCTCATGAGATACTCCCAAGCAGGTCCCGGAAGAGGTCGAAGTCGGCTCTTTGAAAGTTCAGGGTAGCAATCCTGCTTTTAGCCTTCTTTTGCATAGTTGCATCTGGAACTCCACCATCTCATGGTTGCTGCATCCCAAGCTGCCCTCAACCTTCACATCCCTAACAAGGCCATCTCTGTTGGTAAGAATGAGGTCCAGGAGCACCCCCTGCCTTGTCAGCTCCTCCACCACCTGTGTCAGAAAATTGTCCTCAACACATTGTAGGAACCGTTTTGACTGCTCGTTCCTGGCTGAGTTGCTTACCCAGCAGATGTCTGGGTAACTGAAGTCCTCCATGAGGACCAGCGCTTGTGATCGTGAGGCTACTAGCAGCTGCTTGTAGAAGGCCTCATCAACTTCCTCCTCCTGATCTGGAGACCTGTAATAGACCCCCACCACCATGTCTCCCATACCAGGCCACCCCTTAATTCTTGCCCACAAGCTCTCCACTTGTCCTTCACCCTCCCCCAGCTGGAGCTGGGTACACTCTAATTGCTCCCTCACATAAAGGGCAACCCCCCTCCCCTCGCTTCCCCAGCCTGTCTTTCCTAAAGAGGACATAGCCCTCAATGACAGCGTTCCAGTCATGCGAGCTGTCCCACCATGTCTCAGTGATCTCAAGGAGATCGTGGCCCCACAACCGAACACAGATCTCAAGCTCATCCTGTTTATTTCCCATGCTCCGTGCATTGGTGTACAGGCACTTTAGGGAAGCAGCAGGTGCAGTTACCCCTGGGGGGATGCAAGAAGATACTGGACAGGGGATCAGGAACGCTACCTTCTCTGAGAAGCCCTCAGACAATCCTATGGGAGAGCTCAAAATTTTTGCCTTGTGGTGGTTTTACTCAGGTGGGCAGCCAAGCTCCACCACAACCACTCTCTCACTCCCCCTCTCCTCAAAGAGGAAGGGGGAGAAAATACAACACAGAGAACTCGAGGTTTGAGATAAGAAAGGTTTAATTAAAGGGAAAAGGAATGGGGAGAAAGGAAACAAAAGAAACAATAAGTCCACGCGGAAACACAGAGAAAGGGAAAAAAATATTCTCTGCTTCCCATCAGTGAGCGATGTTCGGCCATGTCCTGGGAAGCAGGGCCTCAAAACGCGTAGTGGTTTTTCAGGAGGAACAGCCCCCTCCCCCACAAGAGCCCCCCTTTTTATTGCTGAGTGTGACATCAGGTGTTATGGAATATCCCTTTGGTTGGTTTAGGTCAGCTGCCCTGGCAATGTCCCCTCCCCATCACTTGCCCACCCCCAGCCTGCTGGCTCTTGGGGGCTTGGAAGGAGTCCTGATGTTGTGCCAGCACTATGCAGCAATAGACACAACACTTGAGTAATATCAGTGCTGTTCCAGGTACGAGTGCAGAGCACAGCACTGTGTGGGCTGCTGCAGGGAAAAGGTGACTCCAGCTCAGACAGACCCAACACAACCTCCACCCCTTATTCCATAACATTTGTGTCACAATCAGGTACAGTTTAGTATATAGATGCTCTCATCACCATTGTTCTCTGTCCATTGAAGTATTTATATGTCTGTACTTCCTTTCATTCCATTGGTCTTTTCCCAAAATGTTCATAAAAACTGTTGATGGTTTCAGTTTCATCTGTCAAAGTGGTCACTCAGGGCAGGTGAAGTTGGTTTTCTTGATACCAGCACCAGCTTAACTCACATCTTGCCCGTTTTCTTGCAAAGTTGGTTCTGTATTATCCTCCTACAACACATAACTTGGATGACAGATTAATTTTCTCCCAGTGTTAAATCTCCTTGAGGCACACATCTGATATCCCCATCTTTCTGCATTACCCACCAGGTATACGCTGGTCCTTGGGCAAAGACAATTCCATGAGTGGGTTTGTCTTTTCCCATGGCAGGGACAACCCACACCACCTTCCCCATCCACTTTCCCAGATGCACTACATGGACTTTAGCTTCTCCCACAGTGTGTAGGGGTTTTGTTTCAGCAGGACCAGGACGGCTGTCAGACTCCCTGTTGTTAACAAGCCAAGTGGCTTCTCGTAGATTTATATCCCAATGTTTCCACGTCCCAGCACCCAATGCTGGCAGCATAGTTTTTAACAATCCATTGTACCTCTCAACCTTCCCAGAGGCTTGTGGGTGATAAGAGATGTGATACACCCACTCAATGCCAAGTCTCTTGGCCCAGGAAGTGACCAAATTGTTTTGGAAGTGACTCCCATTGTCGGACTCAATTCTTTCTGGTGTACTATGTCACCACAGCACTTGTCTTTCCAGGCCCAAGATAGTGTTTCGGGCCATGTCATGGTTTACTGGATATGTTTCCAGCCACCCAGTATTTGCTTCTACCATGGTGAGTATGTAATGTTTACCTTGGCGGGTTTGTGGGAGTGGTCCAATGTAGTCAATCTGCCAGGCCTCACCATGTCAAAATCCAAGCCATCTCCCCCCATTCCAGGGAGACTTTACCCTCATAGCTTGTTAGATTGCAGTACAGGTCTCACACTGATGGGTAACCTGTGTGATGGCCTCAGTGGTCAGGTCCACTCCTCGATCACGAGCCCATCTGTATGTGGCATCCCTCCCTAGATGTCCTGAAGTTTCATGGGCCATCGAGCTACAAACAGCTCACCCTTATGTCCCCAGTCCAGGTCCACCTGAGCTACTTAAATTTACGAAGCTCGATCTACTTCTTTGTTGTTCTGATGTTCTTTGGTGGCACGATTCTTAGGCACGTGGGCATCTACATGACGTACCTTTACCCCCAAGAACTGGATTTCCTGTGCAGGTCCCTTGACCTTATTCTGTTTAACAGCAAAGCCAGCTTTCAGGAGAATTTGAATTATTTTCTTCCCTTTCTCAAAAACTCCTTCTGCTGTGTTACCCCATACGATGAAATCATCAATGTACTGCAGGTGTTTGGGAGCATTCCCCTGTTCCAGTGTTGTCTGGATCAGTCCATGGCGAATGGTAGGGCTGTGTTTCCACCCCTGGGGCAGTCGATTCCAAGTATACTGAATGCCCCTCCAAGTGAAAGCAAATTGTGGCCTGCATGCTGCTGCCAGAGGGATAGAGAAAAATGCATTAGCAATATCAATTGTAGCATACCACTTGGCTGCCTTTGACTTTAGTTCGTACTGGAGTTCTAGCATGTCTGGCACTGCAGCACTTAGTGGTGGTGTGACTTCATTCAGGCCCCAATAGTCCACTGTTAGCCTCCACTCGCCACTGGACTTTCACACTGGCCATATAGGACTGTTAAAAGGTGAATGAGTCTTGCTGATCACTCCTTGGCTCTCCAGATGATGAACTAACTCATGGATAGGAAACAGGGAGTCTCAGTTGGTGCGATATTGCCACCGGTGCACAGTTGTAGTCGCAATTTGCACTCGCTGTTCTTCAATCCTCAGCAATCCCACAGCAGAAGGGTCTTGTGAGAGACCAGGAAGGGTAGACAGCTGCTTAATCTTCTCTGTGCTCAAGGCAGCTATGCCAAAAGCTCACCAGTACCCTTTTGGATCCTTGAAATACCCTTTCTTGAGGTAGTCTATGCTGAGGATTCACAGAGTCTCTGGGCCAGTCACGATGGGGTGCTTTTGCCACTCATTCTCAGTTAGACTCACTTCAGCTTCCAATACAGTTAGTTCTTGGGATCCCCCGTCACTCCAGAGATACAGATGAGTTCTGCCCTTTGGTGGCCAGACTGCATTAGGGTACTCTGTGCGCCTGTGTCCACTAAAGCTTTATATTTCTGTGGTTCTGGTGCCAGGCCATCGAATCCACACAGTCGTGTAAATCCAGTTGTCCCTCTCCTCTACCTGGACAGAGGCAGCGCCCCACTAGTCCTGGTTGGAGCATCTATCAATTAATTCTTCCAAATGTGAAGCAGAAGTCTCTTCGTCAGGGTCAGGAGTAATACTAGCCCTTCTACTGCCTCTGGGGGACTGCCCAACAGAAACTGGGGCAGCAATTCTCCTAGGGGCCCCCTTTGTTGCTGCTGTATCTTTCCGCAGCTCACGTACCTAAGCAGCTAGGGCCGAGGTGGGTTAACCATCCCACATCCTCATATCTTCCCCATAGTCACGTAAATAAAACCACAAGGTACCCTGCGGTGTGAGTCCCAGATTCTCCCTTGTTTGAGCTGGAGACTGCTGGCACTTGATGGCCGAAAGATTCTTCTGTCTAGGTGAGGAAGAAGCTATGTGTTCTTCTAACCTTTGGGACAGTCTCTCCACAGCTGAAATGCAGGCCTGTACTGGGGCAGAGAGATTTTCTTCATATTTATGAAGCTGGTTGGACACGTTATCCACAGTTGGCCCCATCCCCTCTTCCCAATCCATTGCTGCCAGTGTGCTGGCATGTGAAGAGGGTGCAGCCCGTACAAACTTCCGCCACATGGATGTTGTGTATTGGACTTCATCAGGGTCTTTAGGTGTCTGGGCATTATTTAAATCACTATAAAGCATCTCCAGCACAGCTAATTCCCATAGCTGCTGGAGGCCCTTATCCATAGTGGTCCATTTGCCTACTTGGTATACAATATCTTCTTTGTGGGGATACCTTTCTTTCACAGCTGTTAGGATTCACCTCCAGAGGCTGAGAACTTGTGCCTCTCTCTCAATTACCTATAACAGACCCCCACCAGGATGCTTGCTTTATTGGCCTTCCCACTGATCCTAATCCATAGGGACTCAACCTTATCATTCCCAGCCTCAAGTTCCATGACATCAAAACTTTCTCTGATATAGAGAGCCACACCACCACCCCTTCCATGCTGCCTGTCCCTTCTGAAGAGCCTATAGCCAGACATTGCAGCACTCCAGTCATGAGAGTGGTCCCAACACGTTTCCGTGATGGAAACCAAGTCATAGCCTGACTGGCACATGATGGTTTCCAGCTCCTCCTGATTGTTACCCTAGCTGCATGCATTAGTGTAGATGCACTTCAGTTGGGCCATTGCCTTCTCTCCCAGCCTTGCCATTGTTCCCCCTGGCACAGCTCTAACAAGCTTTGTTTCAGCCCTGTCCCCCTTCTCACCTAGTTTAAAGCCCTCTCAATGAGCCCCACCCTGTCCCAGGATCTATTTTCCCCTTAGAGATAGGGACCCATCTGCAGCCATCAGGCCAGGTGCCAAGTAAAGCGTCCCATGGTCAAAAAAGCCAAAATTTCTGTGTTGGCACCAGCCTCTGAGCCACGTGTTTATCAGGTGGGCTTTCCATGTCCTCTCTGTACCCCTCCCTGCCACCGTAGGGATGGACGAAAACACCACCTGTACTCCCACTCCATCCACTAACTGTCCCAGTCCCCTAAAGTCTCGTTTGATGGTCTTCAGGCTTCTCTCTTCAATGTCATCACTGACAGCCTGGACTATTAAAAGAGGATAATAGTCAGAGGGGTGAACCAGGTTGGGAAGCCTTCTGGCAATGTCCCTGACCCTGGCCCCAGGGAGGCAGCAGACTTCCCTACGGGTAGGGTCAGGCCGACAAATAGGTCCCTCTGTTCCCCTGAGAAGGGCGTCACTCACACCCTCTTTCTGTCCTGGTGGAGGCAGTCCTAAGGCGTGGAGTTGACTTCCTCGCCCTAGGCATCCTCCTGGGTAGACTTTCTACCTCTTCCTCACCCACTGGTCTCCCAAGCTCCAGGGCCTCAAACCTATTGCATAAGGGCACCTGGGAAGGTGGGGCCAGTGGGGGAGGGCATCGCCTGCGATGTCAAACAGGGACCTGTTTCCATTCCTCCTCAACTCCTAGGTCCCCTGCCTCTGCCTGACAGCAACAGGGCAGGGGGTCCACCCCCCTTTGGGGTGTCTCACCTCGTGCCTTTCCTTCAGGCTGCTCAGGGAGTTGCTCCACAAGTCTATCTTGCGCTCACACTCTCTGATATCCCTCAACCTCTCAACCTCCTCCTTGACTTCTGCCACGAGGCGGACCAGGTCGTCCACCTGCTCGCACCTCACGCACACAGTCTCTTTGCCCCCCGCAGGTGGTAGCAACAGGCTCAGACACTCCCTGCACCCGGTGACCTGAACTGCTGCAGTTTTGAGTGGGCAGTTGGTCTGGGTGTGTACAGACTTCCTGGAGAGCGCACTGTGCCTGGTGTACACCACTGCAGCTGCAATATAGCAGTTGACCGCTGTTAGAGGAGGTGTTTGTATGGGTGGGGGGGGAGTGCTCTGCCCTTCCTGCGTGAACTGTCGCGCTAACTGCCACACCACTCCTTTCTGATGCGCCACGCCCTGTTTGCCTGTCCTGGTCGCTGTGCTCCTGGTCGCTCGTGCTCCCTAGGGGCAGCTTTTGAGCGGCCTGGGAGGGGGTGCTGCTGGCTCTGCCTTCGCCTTGTTCTCTCCTCATTCACTTCCCTGAACGAGGAGACCCGTGAGGTCTGCCAGGTCCTAGTGGCTCCCTCGAGTGGGCTGACCAATCCCCCGCTCCACTGCAGAACGCGTCTGCCCTGGAGCCAATCACCTAGGCAAGTGGCCAAAATTTTCCTCGCTTTCTGTCTGAAAACCAGTAGTTTGTTACTTGTTTTTTAAATATATATTCATATTTACAAGACTTTGAGGATTATATTTCACAGGATCACAGAATATTTTAATTGGTCTAGTTCAAGCTGTCTGCTCAGAGCAAGTTCAACCAGAGCAGGTTGATCGGGACTGTGTCCAGTCATGTGTTGAATATCTCCAGGGATGGATACTTTGCAAACTCTCTGAGAAACCTCTTTCTGTGTGTGATTTCTTTCTTTCTTTTTCTTTCTTTCCTTTTTTTTTTTTTTTTTTTTTTTTTTAATTTCTTTCATCATAATTATTAAAGATTATTACTTGTTAATTATGTTTATGTTTTTATATCTTTCAAAATTTTTCTTGTTATGCTGGAACGTTTTGATATTGAGAACATTTGGAAAGTTTTTTAATTTCTAGGAAAATAAGAATTGAACTGTTTTGCTGCATCCAGCAAATCTGCTAGGGGAAGATTAAATAAATATATTTCAAATAAGTACAATTATACTGCAATACTGTAATGTGAAATTTGTGTTCAGCCTGGAAAAAAAAATCCTCTGTGAATTTGCAAAACCATCATATTTGCAAGGATGGCATCATTTAACGTTTTAAGGATTTAAATAACCCTATGTTTCGTAAAGTACAAAGCTATGGGATTCAGGAGAGAAAAAATCATAATAAAAAACAGATTCTTTAACATATTTTTTCCTCAGAATGCTTGTGACATTTCCCTTCAGTGTGAAATATTATTTGTAATATTAAAAGGATTAATGGCCTATTTACATAATGAAATGGAGCAACTTGAGTTTCACTGTATTTTGACAGATACTAAGAGATATTTGGAAATTTTTGGCCATTTATTTCTTCTAATTCTTATCAGCCTATAAAAGCCATTTAATATTTAATGAAAAGCAAAGGATTACAGAATAGTCAAGGTATCTGAAGCCAGCAACTTAGATTACCAGCTGTCTGATATTTTCAGGTATTGAGATTTGTACTTCATTCTCAGGGGACAGTAGTAATTCTCTTGCTTACCAAGTATCATGTAATGAAGATGTTCCACCATATGTGACATACGTAGGGTCCTGTAGAAAAGACGTTTTATTGCTATGCACTCTCTACAGTCAAAAAATTCTAGTTGATATTCTATAGCAACACAAGTAATCTCCTTAGCTACTAGAGAATCAACAACAAAGGCTACTAAAAGTTAATTATTGTTATAGTGCAGGGCTTTCACCCTTCTTTCCTTCCACTTAAAACAAAAGGGAAAAAACGAATTAAGAAAATAAAGTAGAGGTTTAATACAAAGGATAAAATTATGTCTCTTACTTGGATGTGACTGAATGGGAAAGAACTCAGCAAGCCTTCAAATTTATATCCTGGTAATTATACAAAAGTAAGACATAATCAGGTTTTAAAAACTGTAGAAAGTAAATAGTTGGTGCAAAGAAATGGCAAAGTGGCATACTTTGTTGCATGACAGATATCTACCTATCAATTGTACAAACATAGAACACTTTCATCTGCCTTGCCCTTCCTCTTCTATTTTTTTTCCTCCTAATATTTCTGAGCTCAGGTAATACACTTTTTATCTTTCTAGAGAAAGAAAATATCATAATTCAGGAACTTTTTAGGGATAGATTAACTGTATGATAGATAGCTTTTTTTTTTTTTTTTTTTTTTTTTTTTTTTTGCATACAGAGTGGTGCATAGGTATACCATTCCTATAAAGCTGTTCAATCCTAATTGTTTTTGGGGTACCTTTATATGACTGTTTTCCAAGTGCTGCCAGTGAACTGGTTTAACATTGCTCTTTGCATTTTCAACATTGCAGCAACACGAGGGACAAAGAGTATGGTAAATAAGTTTACCAAATCAAATGTATGGCAAACGGTTCATGTGATCTGCCCAAGGGTATGCAGATAATCAGTGGAAATGATGGAAAAAAGTACTGGAATCTCTCTATATGCTCCCAGTCTTATATCATTGGCACAAGATTGTCCTTCTCCATTGTAATTAGCATTAATACAATTCATGCAATAATTTGGCTGATTATAGCACCAGTGAATTAGTGTTAAGAGATGGTGCATTGTCTGCCTTCAGAATAATTTTGTTCAGGGAGATATGGCCCTGATTCCCCTTGGGAATCTGTGTGCCAAAGTAGAGAAGCAAGCTAGTGAGAAACCAGTCATTAAAGTACTTGACCTTCTCATCCAAATTCATTTGCCTTGTTTTTTGACTGGCAAGCCAGTAAAGCCAGAATAAAAAGCCAGATTAACAGCTGGTAAATCAGTGTAATAACAAAGGATTTGGTAAAGCTCAATTTATTTATCTCCATTGGAGATCATCTTTTTAGTGTTGTGTTGTTGTTTATTATAATACATTTCAGACATCAACAAAATAACAAAAATTACCTCAAATAGCAGAATTTGTAAAAATAAATAATCTTGAGGTCATTTAAGTTTACCTATATGTTCAGTCATAAATGTTTTGATTGACAGGCTGAACAAAATTGTTTTCCCTGAAAAGGTATGTAGAGAGGTTTTAGCAAAGGAAAAATTCTCCCTGTTTGCTGATAGCTGAGGGAACCTTTATTATTAGTTAATTTGGTTTGTTGAACAATCAGAAGTGGAGTTTCCTTATTTCGTTGTTTAGCAGATGTCATAATATCCAAATCAGGACTCCACAAAGCTGAGAACTGTACTCATATTTTCTACATATCAGTTCTCATATTTGCCACATAATTTATTTATTTATTTATTTCACATCTGGTGACATAGTAGTGTATGTGTCTTTCATGCACATTGGAATCATCACACAGTTTAACTCAACAGTCAAAACAAATTCCTACACATCTGACCATAATTGACTGCAGTGTTCTCTCTTCTGTACATGTGCAAAAGAAATGAATGTACTATTCTGAAATCAAATTATAGGAATTCAAATCCTCAGCATGATGTTCTGCTTCACTCAAGATTTAAGTTCAAAGTGTAAGTATCTTGTTATTTCAGAAGGAGAGACATGTTATGTGGCTCCTTTATTTAGGTAAAACCAAATTACTTTGCAGCTTTCATATAATAGTCTGAGCTGTATGCAACTGGGAATCTTTCATATTGTATTGAAGTGGAGGAGAAAGAGATAATTGAGATTTTCTCTTAAGCAAAATTGTCTAAGAGAAATGTGTCATTAAATTTATCCAGTCTTGGCCCATATCTCCCATATGCTCAAGTTTTCTTTGAGCTCATTAATTACTTAATAAGCATAAGCAAACTTTGATATCAGGAAAACATCAAGATAAAAGTAATTTAACACAAATCCATGAAAAGTCCGATGACCAATATCCCTCATGCACAGATCTGTTTACTGGTCTAATGGCTAACAAAAGGCATAGAGAAGAAATCTAAGTGCACATAAACCCTAAGACACAGCTTTATTGATATCTACTTCCTTTTGGTACCTGGATGATTGAGGTGGACTGGGGATAAAGTTACAAAAAAAAAAAGAGATAAAGCAAGAATTAGAATCATAGAGTTTCAAAGTCCCAATGTTAGGGTACATACAGACCCAAGAATATGTGGAAGAAATTATTTTTATTCACTCTTCCATTTATCATGGGGATTAACATAGCTATAAATGTGTGCTTATATCAAACTTTCTAAAGAAAATGAGCCAAAGTCCAGTTCAGCTGTTACATGGACACTATCTGAGCAAATGTATTCATAGAAAGGCAGACCACTGGTGCCACTGATGGGTTGGTGCTAATACCAAGCATGTGGTATCACATTTTTATTTTAATTACTTTATTTTTTGAGAGAAATGAAGGAACCAGCCTCTGTGATTTTATAAAATTCAAAACTGCTGTTTTGGTATTTCACTTTTAGATTATAACTAAACATAGGAAGGATGTAATGAGCTTAAAAACATAGCAAGGGAAAGTAACAATAGCATGTTCATTTTTGTAGGCAAAGTGGATCTTCTTGGCTCTAAATCACCTGCAAGTTTTTAAGATTTTTATGTTGTTAGCTAAATGAAAGCAAAACTGCAAATAAAGAAATCACTTATCCCTGACTTCTGTTCTTGTTGCATAAGTGTTAGGTGTCACAGTAGAAGTGCTTCTTGAAAAGGTAAATCATCTTACAAATAAGTAACTGTTGTATTTTGTTTACCTGTAAGAACTTCTGATTTTATTTGCAGACCTGCACTCAAGGAACTTCCATTTTATAAAATTATTTTAGCTCTGTTTCTAAGGAAATGGTCAGCACAGTCACTTGTTAAAGAGTTAGTAGAGGGAATAATCCTTACACCCATAATATTCTAAGTAGCTTTATCTTATTTTTAATTCACGTAACCTTCCACAAGCTGTAACGTTTGGATATTTGAAGCTAGTAGACATTTTCTGCAGGTGGGTCTGGAAGAGTGCTAATTGGAGTCCAGTATTAGCTGGAAGTGATAGACGAAACAATTCTCTAGATTGCTAATTCTGATGTTAATGGCCCAGATGTTAGTGGTAGCTGCCAGCTGGGAACACAATGGCCAAAAGCTTTGCATATGTAGTCTAATTCTGATGAGTAAATCATTTGACCATAGCTAGTATTCTTGGCCTGTGTGATTTTTATGCCTTTTAACCTCATTGCTTCAGCCTTTATCTTAGTTAAGAAACTGAGTGAACTGTTAAGAAAACAGTAATGATTTTCAGCTTTTCTGCTATTCAAAGTATTCTTCTCTCCCTCTCTCTCTCTCTCTCCTCTCTCCCCCCCCCCCCAACCCAGTCCCTGTTTTACACTATGTCATTCATGATATTAGAGAAATAAATTCACTATAGGTAGATACTGGCATATTTACCAACAGCAAGCTTACTGTCTTATATGAAAAAGAAAGGCTTGCAAAGTATGTGCACTTTCTTTTTCTTTTTCACTATATCTAATAAAATTACAAATTTATCACCTGAAAACCACAGAAAATCTATATTTTAATTTTAAGACAGTATTCTTTAAGGTTGATATTTCCAGGGTATATAGAAAGAATTATAGATGATAAGCTCTGTCATTTTGCTTATTTATATATGTCAAATTTATGCACGTCCTGCAATGCATTTAGATATTTAGAATTCTTTGTGAGGGTGATGGGGGACAAGAGTGCTTGCCAATCAGTGGCTCACATAACTGCACACTTACACATGCCAATAGGTTTCACACTGTATCCCTATGATTTTTTTTTTCCAGGATATTCTATTTAAGGGTTTCACATATCATAGATTTTTTTTTTCCAAATAATATATTTCCTTCAGCAAAATTCATACATGCATAATCAGTTGTAGAAATCACAGCAAAATAGAAAGGCAGTCTTATTTCAGAGATCCTCCTCCATTTTAAATTAACTAGTAGAAATGGGCATGTGGTAAAGACTAAACACATGATTACAGACAATAAAAAAAAGGCCAAAAACATTGGAAAAAAAGAGTTGCAATGTAGACAGGCTATCATAAAATTCTAAGAACTTTGAAAGGGTAACATTTCTTTCCTAACAACAGTTCCAGTAACTACTGAATTAAACTACTGATTATACTGCAGTGTTAAGGTCAAGGTTACGCTTCAGACTTACAATATAGATTTTACATGATCACTTTTTCTTTTTACTATGCATTATATGTATACTCTTACCATATAAAACACAATGTGGTTTCTCACATAGGAGTTTTTAGAATTAAAAAAAAAAAAAACAAACGAAAACAAAACAAAACAAAACAAACAAACAAATACAACTCTATAAAGCAAACCAAAAAAAAGCAAACAAAAAGATAACATTCTTCAGTAGTTCAGTAGTAATTAGTAAGTAGTTAAGTAGTAAGTCAGAATAAAAGTAACTCAATTTCAAAAATATTGCATGACTAGTGTTATGATTCTCTGTAGTTAGAAGAATAATCAATAGAAACACTGCAAATTGCCATATAATTACCTGCATTCTTCTTGGGAAGTCTACGCCTAGTGTATTGTAAAATACTTGCAAATACTTGCATTTCAGCTACATCTATGACCAGCCAGTCTTCAATCCAGATCTATACTAGAATTAGGTGGGAGATTGAATTCTGTCTATGAATAATGGGAATAATAGACATAAAACCCCTCCGTTTTCAGGCCTGTTTTCTATATAGTATTCCTTGGTAACACATTTTCTGTAGCACCTGGCTTTGATGTAAACGAAAGGAATACTCCAGATAGCTTTTTCCAAGAGGATTTAAAAACCTACAAATATTCATAAGCAAAGTTCTACTTGCTCTTTCTACAAAAAAAAAAAAAAAAAAAAAAAAAAAAAAAAAAAAAAGTTTAAGTTTTGGCAACTAGTGTTTTTCATGCTACTTGTAAGAACTTACCTTTTAATTTCTTTTTCTTTCTTTCTTCTTTTTTTTTTTTTTTTTAATTTGATCAAAGCTGATCAGTAAGTTGAATAAATAAGTTGAAACAGAATAGGAGGCATGAAAGAGCTAGACAGAAACAAAGATTGTTTTTAAAGATTCCAAACTGAAAATATATGAAAATAATTTGATGTTTTCACACTGTTCTAGAAAAGACTAAAAATGATTCTGACAGGTTGACTGTTTATCTCATCAGAGTGATGATGTTTCACATGGAGTTTTCATCAATCAATAGACCTTGAACCACTTGTTCTATGGCGTGAAATAATGGACCTTCTTATTTGCTGTTTTATGTTGTTAAGGAGACCGGAGTGCATAGCTGCACATGAGAGAAACGGTATCTGAAGTCACAGTGGAGAAAATTAAAATTTTCACATTTGGGATCCTCTGTATTTGGACCTAGCATAGTTTAAATCCCTCTGCTCTCTCCAGAAAAATATTTAATATACTGTAATGAGCTTTAACATGCTGAGTGAGCAGGAAAATCTGAATATGCTGAAGGAGAAGTTCACGCTGTAGCTAATCTGTTTCTGGAAAAAACAAACAAACAAACAAAAAACATTCAAACAGTTGGGTTCATCTCATGAAAGGGAGAAATAAGTGAAAAAAATGCTTTATTTCAGCTCTTCAGCTTCTCAGCATCTTGCAGGACCCCAAGAAGACTTTGGTGTCCCTCCTTGTTTAGAATACAGTAGGAGGACAGAAGGACAGAAGGAAAGCTTATAAGCTCTGGAAATGGTGAATTAAGCTTTAACTGCACTCAGCAAAAGCATTACCAGCACTGCTTAAAAGACAAATTCAATTCAACTTCTGTTTGTAGATGATAGCAATAGATGCTCTCTGTACATCACTCTTCATTTAGAAAGTGAGCTTGCAAAAAAGATGTCCCTGCTTTTCTTCCTCTCTTTAATCCATTATACATAGAATTTTCCTGGGGTGGGTGGGACTTCAACTCAATGTCTTAGATGCTTGACTTTATGAGGTTTTGACACAGGTAATTAAATTACATTAGTCAAAAAGATAGCATTTACTGGAGCTACTGTTTTCTGTTCAGTTACTAAAGACAGGAGACCAGGTCATTTAACCTCCTAGAAAACCATCTTAACTAGTCAGCTCTGCTCACACACAGCTCTTGTTCAAATGCAGACATTTTTACCATTATATTTCCATACCTTGTTACCTGGCACCTTCTTACTACTACATATTCCATACATACCCTAATGGTAGAAAGATTGCCAACACTGCAGGTAATGAACTCTACAGAATATGTATGTTACTAGATTGCCATACCTTAGACCTATTTTTTGCAAAACCTAAAGGAAGCATCTGCTTTCTATTTGTGCTTTCTCTGACTACAAATCGTGTGATATTGGCTCTAAAAAGACTGGAAAAGAAAGGGAATATACAACGAAGACAATTTTACCCAGAGCTGCTGAGAGCTATTTATAGTATGATCTTGCCTTGTATATCATCACTTTTGGCCCTCACTGTCTTTGGTTAGTGTCAACTTCATGTCTGTCTTTTCAAGAATGTATGCCATTCAAAAATTAAGTGTTATAAAGCATGCCCTATAGAAACTTAGGTAAAAATATTACCTACAAGATAACTCAGCCCATGAGATAAAATGGACAGCAGAATGAGCGCTCACATCCCTCTAAGAAACAGAACAATGATTTGGCACTCCATTTATGGACAAACTCACTTATTTTGCTAACTATATTGTAAATTGTGCTTGGAGGTCAGAGGGCAGCACTAAGCTCTGAAAGTAAAAGGGTAAGGAACAGATTCTAACTGTAACTTTTAAAGTCCATTCTTTTGTCAGTTTGTGTCACAACCCTAAAGTTGCATCAGCTTAGTTTAAAAATAAATCTGGAGTCTGGAGTGAGGAGTGACTGTCTAGTTTATTACAGTTTGGCTGAGTCACAGTCTTGTCAATTCCTTTCAGCACTACTGGCTCCATGAAGTATGGCAAAACAGAGCACTACTCAATTGTTACTTTTCCATGCATCCCTGATTTCCTATTAAATATTCTTTGCCTCTCTATAATCTGGCTGTATATTTCATTGCAAAATAAAACCTTTGAGGTAGAACATTTTCAGATTTAAAGTTAGAGTAAAGAATTCTTTCAAATTCAAATCCACTTGCATTCATGCAGTAATTTTCTTTGTCTTTAGCTTCTGTTATCACAATTGCTTTTCATTTGTCTACTTCTATGTAGTATTTCTGAAATAAAGAGAATTAAATAAAATGAACTGTTAAGAAAATGTTTGTTCTTTCCCTCTGTTAAGGAATGACTTCTGTCAAATATAATGTTGTTGGTGATAGCAAAGCAGAAGTGGATAAGAATACCGTTCGCAATTACATTTTTAAGTCAAAAATTGTGAGCCAATAGGTACAAAAAAACTCTATCAGTTTGAACCAAGTCACTGTTACAAGGTTTGGAAAAGAGTTGAATTCAGAGTGCCTTTCATATTCCCTTATGTGTCTTAACTTCTACTGTTAAACAAACTGCTTCAGTCTGTAATATTTCATCTGCAGGCTTAGCTTCAACTTCCTTATGCATGCAGAATACTTGTTGCCCTGGAATTGAAACCTTACCTGGAAGGCATACATTTGCATATCTGACAGTTATTTGGGTGAAACTTGATCCTGTGAAAAAGGTAAGTGACAAGTAAATAACTTCAGTAAAAAGTTCACAAGCAATAGCGAAACACTGCAGTCACTGAAGTACTTTCTATAGATTTAAGCCTTCCTCACTTAACCTTCTTCTTCCTCTTTATTTTTAATGGCTATATAGAAGTTATGTATTCTGAGAATTATTGAGCTACTGACCAGCTCATAGTTGCCAAGTTGAATATGTAACAGAGGAATTACTGTCTGCCTTTATATCCGTAGTGGGAGAAGTTTTCATTTTTGCTTCAACCAGCTGAGAGAATTTTAAGAGAATTTAATTAGCTTTGTTATTTCTTTCCCACTTTCAATTTGATTGAAATTGGTTATTATGCTCAGAAGTTGATGGAAAGGGCTCACAGATGGACAATGAATAGACAGTTTCTTTAAGAAACCGGACTTCTTATGTTACACAACTGTTGCTGAGCCCATAAGTTCAGCTGTGTTTGCAACAGATGTTATTATGTTATATAAATACCAAACTACCACTTTACAAAGTACCACAGTTTAAGCATTGGAGAAAAGCTTTGGCCTAAAAGCAAACACCCTGATCTTCCATGAGATTTAGCAAAGTACCTACCCAGAATAAGTGCTGTGCTACAACTACTAACTAGCTGTAAGGCAGTGTGAGGCTTAGAAGAGAAGAGAAATGCAAAGGTGCAGAAGAAGGGTCGGCCATCTATCTACCATAGTACAGTTGCTATTTCTAGGCTTTGAGAAATAAATGACAGTGAGGGAGATGAAAGCTGGATTAAAAACAAAAGTTCTCAACTTCTTGCCAGGAGTGCCCCGGTCAAGATCTGAAAACTGTGATGAGAGATCACTTCTCTTTATGTTACACTTGTCAAAGACAAATGAAATCACACTTTTCTAGAGCAATGACTGATAAAGGTTCACGCTGAGATTTATAAGTACTTTAATGGGTGATCATGTCATGACTTCATAACTTTTTTTTTTTTTTTGTATCTAGAATAAAGTAAAACTATGAAAACAAAAAAATATTTTTATCTGCAATATTCTGTAATATTTAAGAGCATTTCATCATGCCCAGACCTGATCAGAAACAAAAAAGGGATGATAGAGATGATGTTCCCATATGAAAATATTTGTAACCATCTATTCTTGTAATAGAGAGGCAAAAACCTCATTGACTACCAAGGGATGGAATGAACAGCTTTCACAGTTCAGAGTGAATGTAGCCACTTGCTCAGCAGGAACTCTGCAGATGTTCAGGTATGAAATGAGATGTTCAGGTGTATGAAATATATATGTCTAAATATATATGCATATGTCTATGTATATATATGCATATATATATACACATATATATATGCAATGCATTTAGACATGTGCACACATATAGTTGTTATATACTAGTTTATTTCATTGTGACACAAAATTATCAATGCGTGCCTTAAATGTGAAATTTACTCATAGCTGTGAAACATTGAACAATTTGCCTATATATCATTTATTCTCTTTATAGACTGGGATGTTGGAAGTTCCTTTGCTTTCTTAATAAGCACTTCATATAAGCATATTTGAGTTAAACTGTGGTTTGCATAAACAAAATGGTGCTAAAAGATCTTATTTTTTTTTCTTTCCTTTTTTTTAATTTTTTTTTATTTTTATTTTTAATTTTCTTTAGAGACATCAAAATAAACCAAATAGATAAAAGTTCTGCAGATCATGATACAATTGCATGGGTGGGGCACTCTGGACAAGGATTTCCTCCAAACATAATTTTGATTTAGCTAGGTAAACAAGGTGGCAAACAAGGTAAAGAAGGACATAATGCAGGGGTGTGAGGAGAAAAAAACAAAAACAACAACAACAAAAAACAATCAGGTTAGAAAACAAATATTGACAATGAAAGTGAGAAATTGCATTCCAAGTATCTACATGCAAGAAATAGTTATTATGAGGAAAAGCAAGAGCGTCTGTCATTTTGTTGCACTATGTAATAACTAACTAGATAGCTACAATTCTACAGATTCTGTTGGGGAATATTTTTAAGAGATTCCCTCTCCATCTGGTTGAACAGATCTGGAAAGAAAAAAAAAACACAACAGCCAACCAAACAAAAAAACACATCTCTTACTCTCCTTAAGGGCTAGATATAGCAGGATTTAACAGCAGCTCTGGGAGGAAAAATGTCCTTGGGGCATATCCCTTGCATGATGTTTTTAATGCATAATTAAGACTGTGCTTTTCCTTTTCCTTTTCCCTTTCCTTTTCCCTTTCCCTTTCCTTTTCCTTTTCCTTTTCCTTTTCCTTTTCCTTTTCCTTTTCCTTTTCCTTTTTTTCCTTTTCCTTTTCCTTTTCCTTTTCCTTTTCCTTTTCCTTTTCCTTTTTTTGTTTCTTTTCCTTTTTCTTTTCATCAAATTATTTTATTTAGTATACATTTCCCTAATTTATTTTTGAATCAATTTCAGTTAATTCTTGCACATTTATATCATTAGTATAATTACACTTAATTGCCTGTTTTAGTATAAATAATTTTCCTTGCATAATTAGAATGAAATTATGGCTCTAGTATATGATGATCTAGTATACGATCACATCATTACAATTACTGATGATGTCACAAAAATTACAATAAACTCAATATTTATAACACTTTAGTTATGTGTTTAAAGTGGTACTGCACTAAAGGCTGAGTTCTCTTAGCAACATCCTTTATGCAGGATATTATCTAGATGATTTATGCTCTCCCCAAAAGTGAGATAGTAAAGCATAAATAAAGTTTTGAGACAAATATATACAGAGAAAATAAACATAATTTTGAGTACAAACAATAATGGAAAAATGGATGAAATGCACAGAAGCTAATTGCAAGGTTTGTAGTATGTTAGTACATTCCATTGTACATGGAATTTGTACGTTTTGTACAAATTGTACTATTGTGTTTTAGATTCATTCAAACAAAAAAATGGAGAAAATGTTGAATTTAGTAATAATGTAGTAACTAAGATCCTATCCAATTCCTTAACCTCTTGCAAAAGAGAGCTGAATAGAACCTTAAATGTTATAGGTTGCAGTGATACATAACTGGGAAAAAAAAAAAAAAAAAAAAAAAAAAAGATTCTAAATATCAGACGACCTCTGAGTATATATATTCATGGATGAGTTGACAAGTGGCAAATACATCCCACAGGTCAGGCTAAATCTATAGTCCATTTTGCTAGCCCACTAATCTTTCCAGTTGATTAAAGAGAAGTTATATACAGCAGTCTACTGATACAATTCTGAGACTGTCCCACTGGGTCTTTGAGTAGCTTACACATTGTTTCTTTGTAAAATATATTGTTTTACAGTAGAAGATGCAGTTGCAGTGGTTGAAAAATATCCATGCAGGAGTAGAGGATGTGGAAAAAGGGAGAAAAACAGGATGGTATACTCACATCTAGTGAGCTTATTTCAGACCCTGATTCTGAGGTATTTTTACAGATGTAAAAACAGATTGTCAGCACACATGTTCATGTAGGTTGGGATGCAGAATTTCTCCTCAGCAACCTCTTGAGGATGAATTCCTTGTGTTCACAAAAACATCCCATCTAGACTTTTAATAACATTAAATCTAGCTTGGTGACTTGTCAATGGCATTCAAGGCCAATACTGTTTAATATCCTTATTAATAACCTGGTTAAGGGGATGGAATGCATCTATAGCAAACTTCATTGGCGATACCAGACAGGGAGGCAAGCTGATACTATGGAAGGCAGGACTGACCTTCAGGGAGACTTCAATTAGCTGGAGAGATTATGGAACAGGAACCTCATAAAGCTGAACAGAAGTGATCAAAGTGATCAAAACTGCTGCACCTGCCTTAAATAAAAAGTTCAGAAAACTATATGAAATTAATGGTTTTGTTTTGTTTTGTTTAGTTTTGTTTTGTTTTTTGTTAGCTGGATTAAGTAATAAACATCAGTTATTGATGTTAGTTACTGATTATCCTGCCTTATGTAATATGTACCTATAGCACTGTTTCATGCCCTCAAAAAAAGTTCAGAAAAGTCCTTTTATCCCTCCATAATCTTTTCTAAACTGTCAAAGGTTGTATACATTTCAGACCAGTCCTAAGTGTCAGCTGAGAATTGATAAAGTCAGTAAATACTGCTGAGCAATTCATTACATGTCAAAATTATGTTTTTTAGTTTGGGGAAATATAGAGACCTCTGCCTTCATAATTCAAACTTCTGATTTGAAAATGTTGCTCTATTTTTGTTCCTATATGACTCATTTTAGATAAATATGGGAAAAGAGTATGCAGCTGAACAACAGAGTAGAATACCATTAATTATAGGTGGAGCTGATAGCAGCACATATAATTAAAATTGACTGACACTTCCCATTACAAAATCTTGTTATTAGGTTGCTTATATCTTTGTCAAGTTTTGATCATATGTGTTGAAATTTCTTGTGGCAGGTGTTTGCCTCAGGCTAATTTCTCTCTCTCTCTCTCTCTCTCTTTTTTTTTTTTTTATTTAAGCTCTGTGACAGGACAATTGTTTCCAATTATGTCACAATAAGTCTCGCAAGTCTTTAGTTAGAAAATTACCACCTTTTTTATTTTTTTTTGGTGGAACATACTTGGCAGGACTCTAAAAGATATGCTGTCTAAATTTGGATAACTCCTAAGTACTTAAAAATTTCAGTCTGCATATTCACACCAATATCTACTATGCTTTGGCAGCTAAAATCTCTGAGAGCTCTTTCTGGTCTGATTCTGCAACATCCTTTTACAATTCCCACAAGCCAGTACTCCATACCCCAGGAGATCTCTCCATTTCACACGTTCTTATCTGGTCTAAGCTCATGTAATATTCAGGTGCAAACAGCTATTATAAACTTAGAGTTTTATGTCAACATCAGACTTATTGGTTCAGCTCTTGTAATCGTCAAAGCAATCAACATAAATGAAGTTCTCATGCACCATTCAGCTATTCCAGAAAGACGTTTGGGTTTTGGCCCCAAGTGTACTTATCTCTGCTATCTTAATTTCTTTTAATTGTACTTTGAAATTCACTATTGCTGGAGATTTGAAATGGAGAGAGAAAGCAAAATGCCCCAAGATCTAAATACACCAGGCATTTTCTACATTTTAACAGTTCTGAGTCCTTATGGGTGAAGAACACACAAAATACCAAAAAGTTGAAAAAATATGCAATTTCAAAGGAATATTTTCTGCAGACTTCTGAACAGCTTGATACATTGAAATCTCTGGGAATTCTAATGGATTTTACATTTTATATAGCAAGCTACTAAGATGCATCTCTTTTCAGCTGGAGCTTTTCCAGAACTAAAATATCTATAAGTACTTTCTCCTGTGCTCTCTAAGTCTATTAGTAGAGTGTCTGGCTGCATCCTCACAGCTTATAGCTTTTCATTGCTCATTTCAAATGAAGCCTCAAGTTTTATCATTTAACTGGGGTTGGTGGGAAAATCTTGACCTTTGACTCCATTGCATGGAGTACAGCTGAAATGTTACTCAAAAGAACCTCCTCTATCCTTTGGGGTCTAGATGCTCCTTTTGATTTATTGAATGGTTGTGACAATGTAATGAATTTCTGCCCAAGAAATACCACAGCCATCAACAGGTTCATGGAAGACTCCTACAACAGATGAGCAGTATCGTTGGGTCTCCTATTATTTGATCTTCTTGGGTAGAAAATAATGAAAATTATGAGACTGCTGGCTCCAGAGACATTGCAAATTACAGTGGAAGCTATATTAATTTAATGAAAAAAAAACAAACAAACTTATAAAAGTATCTACCCTGGTAGTGAAAAGCATCCAATTTTAGTTTAGATTTTACCATTAGATTCCATTCAGCTAATCATTATGGGTAATTTCACTTTAAAGTTTCCTTTGAAAAGTTCTTTTACCCTTGCTAATTGATTCACACCTATGGAATATTAACACAATTTGATTTTTTTTTTTTTAATAATGAAATACTGAATGCAAAAAATAATGAGATTGGTCAAAATATTTTATATTTATAAATGGAAAATCATGCTCCAGTTTCAAGAGAGTTTAATAAATTTTAATAGTTTGTTTTCATTTAAAAAAACATTTGACCCCCAAAAAGAAAAATTAAAATTAACAAACATCTAGTAGGGATCATGTAAAGCTGATGTCATGACAGTAATGAAGAGGTGAATAGCTTATTTTCTGACTTTGCCATAGTTTGAAGTTATGCAACCTTATCTCAGAATTAATTTTTTTTTCTTCTCTCTCGGGAGTTGTGCTATGCAGATTTTTCCTGTCTTAAGGATTTAGAGTGAGTATAATCTGTTCTATCTTTTCATAACTGTACCTATCATAACTGCTTGTTACTTTGCTAATTCATTAAATTCATTACCACAAACTGACACATATGAATGTTTGGCCAGTGTTTCACTTGTTAAGTGAAACTATAGCAAACCATTGAGCAAGTTCTGCTTTTCAATCCTGACTGAAAGAAAATATGGAGTTTTTCATCACCATCTCATTCAGCCAGTCTGAACAAACATAACTATAATACTCCTTAGCACATAATCATGCTGGATTTCCAATGTTAAACTCTGACCTTTGAGAGGCTGGTCACAGATCTTTTATTTATATTTAATCTTCTCTAAAACCAAGGCTCACAAATGGTTTGATACTTCTTCTTATCTTGTAGTAAAAAGACATCAACCGCTCCCTTTCTTCCTCTTCTCACTTTTTCTAAAGGAAGACTATCTTATTCTGTTGTTTATGTATCAAGTAATTCCAAAGGGTCTTTCTTCCCTTTTGTTATGCAGAGCACTGCCTCTCAAGGAATTAGCAGTGTATCTTTTCTGTTTAGCTTGCTCATCATTTTTCATTTGATTTGCATTTGGAGTAAAATCTCTACATGACTTTGCTTGGATATTTCCCTATGGATTACTTTTAATGTAAGAGATCCTCAGTTCCAAATTCATTACTATTCATTCACTGACCATAATGAATTCATTTGGTAGAAAACTGACTGTCATGTTGACTTATATAAGAGAGCCACTATAATTCATCTTGGTTAAACATTCGTTAATTATCAGACAAAGTATGTTGCTAGATTTTACACAAAGTGAATCTGTAATGATTTTCTGATCATCAGTTCACTTCATAGGTATTTTATGTTTCAGACAAATTTTGAAGAAACAATTTATTAACCTTTAATCTAGTACTTTTAGAATGTAATTGGCTATCAATATGTTTTTATTCTTTCTAATTAGAAGCAGAAAGGGTTAAAACATATTCCAGTCAAAAGAAGAAACAGCCTGAATTCTCACTTCTGAGATTCAGTTTTACTTCAGTAATTCTATTAAACCTCTGGGAGAGTACTAAGTACTCTTTTGAGGAGTGTTTAATAAGTTAGCATTATGAATGAAGGAATTACTATTAAAGGGAAGACATATAAATGATCTCACCACCTAAATAAACTAGACAGAAGTGCCCAAATCCAGGAGTATGACAGAATATTTCTTTCTGAAATGGATGCACCACCTAGCATTTACAGTACACTTTCTAGTGCTACAATCTATTTATTTTGTTTTATCACAAGTTCTCTCTTTCATTGATGGCAGACATGGTAATAGTTCTGAATGACATGCAATCACATTACAATGTTATCAGAAATGTTATGTTTTTTCATATAACTTCCCTAGAAAGTCCAGGGTTTGTGCTGCAAGTAGAATACTCCATAATGCTCTTTAGTACCTTATATGACTTACAAGTTGTCTTCATAATGAATTTTCTCCGTACCAATCACACTTCATCCTTACAGAAGAAATACTACACATTTATTAAATGCATGTTTCCCTGTACACTGGGGTTATTTCTAAGTCAGGCCTAATAAGTAAACAGCTTTTCCAACTTGGATATTTGGAAAGGTGAGGCAACTGAATACTACCAAAATTAAGAGGTCCTCTACAGAAGTTGCTTTCTAACTCCACAAAGACAACCTCTCGTAGTGGTATATATCTTTTTTTCTTTTTCTTTTTTAAAAACAGTGCTTAAGTTGTAACAGACATCTGGAAGCACTTCTGTAACAAACCAGGCTACATGAGAAATACTGTTTGTGCGAGAAAACAATGGAAAGTATACAATGAGGTAACAATTACTAAACCAAAAGATTAAGTAAATAACTTTTATCTGGCATAGATATTAATTTATCGGGAGATTTACATGAGCAGATGGGAGTGGGGAAAGTGTGCCATAATATGGGACTGTAAAACGAAAGCTCTCACTCTTCAATGGTAATGAGCCTTTTGTGGCACATTACTATAAAGTAGTCTATGCCTGAATGAAAGCAGCATGTCAGAGAGAAAGAAACAGTATTCAGAGAGGTATGAGAGGGAATGTATTTTCAGGGACAAAGTCAAATAATCTGTGAGAGAAACCTTTCTGCTGGAGAAAAAGTGTTCTTTTACTGAATGAAGTTTATTTCAATTAAAGAATGTAATGATGTTTTTTATACTTGGCCATGATTGTATATTCTAAGACATGCACACTCAGGCCCAAAATTCAGAAACATATACAAACAAATTCTTGCTTTCCTTCCCAAAGACAGACCCCAAATGGTAATGACATGATACTATCCTCCCCATCACTCATATTAGGAAAGCTATTATGAAATCTACTATCCAAAAAGAGGCTTTCACTCCCCTCGCCCCCCAAAGGAAAAAAAAAAAAAAAAAAAAAAAAAAGGCATGACTGTAGGACAGCTAGGAATTCCGTGAGAACAAACCTCTTTCTTGACCACAACATCGTCCCTATTTATTAAGGCCTTGGAACTTATATGGTTGAACACTTAAAGTAGGCCAGAGAGAATAATTTTCTGGTGCAAAGAACCTCTGTGCTCTCTACCATGGTGATTAGATTTCAATGTGGAGCCTAATAAGTTTCATGAAAGGTGTGCAGCAGATATGATTCTGTGAGTCATATCTGTAGAACTGACAAAAAGGTGAGATTAAAGGAAGGATAAACTCAGATTTAATTTATACTTAAAACTGCCCATTGGTAGGAAAAGTTGGTGTGTTCAATCAAAGAGAAGAGGAACCCCATTGTATGATACATTGGGCCCTTGCAGCTAGCTACACTTGATAAAAAGGAAGACAACTGGTCCTGCCCTATTTGGAAGCACTTCCTGCCTTCACCAAAACTCAATATACCAATCTCTCCTGCAACATTTACCTATTCATTGCTGCTATTTGACATTTGTTTCAGGTCCATGAACCTGTTTCATTATTTTTGTCCTCTGAGGTATGGGCATTTGCACACCGTGTCATTTCTCTGTACAGCTATCCACGAAGTCCTTTACACCACCAGAACATGAGTTTTTATCAGCTATTTTTTGTTATGAATATAATGTCTATTCATCAGAAATGCTCATAGCCAGGCCCAGAGGGTGGTGGTGAACAGAGTGAAATCCAGCTGGCAACCAGTCACCAGTGGTGTTTCCCAGGGTTCAGTGTTGGGGCCCATCCTCTTTAATATCTTTATTGATGGTTTGGACGAGGGAATTGAGTGCACCTTCAGTAAGTTTGCAGACATCACCAAGTTGGGGAGAAGTGTCGATCTGTCGAAAGAAGGCCCTGCAGAGGGACCTGGAGAAGTTGGATCAATGGGCAGAGGCCAGTGGGATGAGGTTCAACATGGCTAAGTGCCAGGTCCTGCATTTTGGCCACAACAACCCCATGCAACGCTAGAGACTTGGGGCAGGATGACTCAAAAGTTGTGCAGAGGAAAAGGATCTGGGGGTGCTGGTTGATGTTTGGCTGAATGTGAGCTGGCAGTGAGCCCAGGTGGCTAAGAAGGCCAACAGCATCCTGGCTATCCTATCAAGAATAGTGTAGCCAGCAGAACCAGGGAGGTGATCGTCCCCCCGTACTCTGTTCTGATGAGGCTGCACCTCGAGTACTATGTTCAGTTTTGGGCCCCTCACTACAAGGACACTGGAGCCCTGGAGTGTATCTAGAGGAGAGCCAAGAAGCTGGTGAAGGGCCTGGAGCACAAGTGCTATGAGGAGTGGCAGAGGGAACTGGAGAAGAGGAGGCTCCAGGTCTGATTGCTCTCTACAAGTACCTGAAAGGAAGGTGTGGGGAGCTGGGGGTCAGCCTCTTAACAGATAACTAGTGATAGGACTAGAGAAAATGGCTTTAAGTTGCACCAGGGGAGGTTCAAGTTGGAAATTAGGAGACATTTCTTCTCTGAAAGATTAGTCAGGCATTGGAATGTGTTTCCTAGGGAAGAGGTGGAGTCCCTGGGGGTGTTCAAGGAAAGGTTGGATGTGGTGCTTAGAGACATGGTTTAGTGGGTGACACATAGGGTGATGGTTGGACCAAATGATCTTGGAGTTCTTTTCCAACCTTAATGATTCTATGATTCTATGAATATTTATCAATTCTTTAATACCAAGTGTATTCACAGGACTGCACAGATAAACCGGATATATCCCAACTAGAAAATTTTACCAATGATTAGATCTTACAGTTAATCATAATATAAAGGAAAGAATACTGAAATACTGAGTTTATGGGAAAAAAATAAAGCAAAAATCAAGAAATAATCTGATACTACTAAATGTGTCAAAATATTCTTAATTTGGAAGATTTTTTTTGGGGGGGGGAATAATATGTTAATAATTACTACCATATTCTAAAACATTCAAAAGGATTTTGTTGGTACATTGTCGATCATGTTGGCAATCCCAGTAATGTTTCTTCATAATTCATCTTAATTTATATATAAATAAAATATAAATAATATAAAATAATAATATTATAATAAAATTGATAACTCTCTCTGTCAACACCTGAAAGCCATCTTTCCTCTAATCTGTATATTCTCTCATGTTTCACTGAAGTTATTCTCTTTATTATTACATCTCTTTACCTACACACAACATCCCATGTTAATATCTGAATATTAGAACAAAATCAAGTGTTTCATAATATAATTTTAAAATCTTTTTTTTAATATATTTTGTTTAATATATCATGCTTTTTCATTTTTTTTTATTTTTTCATTTTTATTTTTTTTAAGTTCTGTACATTGCAAATACATGATTTAAGGAAAGATTCAAAGTAATGTACAGGGAAAGAGAATATAGTATAATTGTATCTTATTTCTGTTCTTTTATATTCCATCTGCTGAATTTTTGATCAATAAAAACCTTTTAAAACATTTAAAAAGATTAAAAAGTTTCAAATAAAACCTTCAAATTAAAAGTAAAAATATTATATTGAAAAAACAAAACAAAACAAAACATAATAAATATTGAAATGACTAATTTTCCTTTCCCTACATTGTTTTCCCCCTTCTTAGGCAAATTCTGTCATAATTCTTCCTAAAATCCTGTTTCAAAGCATTTAAACAATGTGTTTTTAAAAAGTTTCATCGTATTCATCTCTCAAATCTTTATGTCTTGACCTGAACTTTTGAAAGGAAGATTTATGAGCCTGTGCAAGCTACAAAAAGTGCTGCACAATGCACAATACACAATATTGTGAAATCCTGTTATTGCTGAAGTTTGTGGCAGAAATTCCTCTTCTTAGGCTATAGAGAAAAAAGAATTCTATTCAAATGTATATTAAAAAAAACACAAGTGGTTTTCAAAGAGGAGTCTTTAGACAGCAATCTTTATCTAAAAAAAAAAAAATGCAATGAATTTAATGTTATAAACATTGTTTTAACAGATGCTACACAATATTTTTTAAGATAGATGTTTTTCTTATTGCACAGGGTATCTTTTATCCCCTATACAGAACCAGTTTGAATAAGTGAGACATTTTCTAATCTCTTTCAATTTTGAATAAATATGTTTTTAAAGATTTCAGTTTAAAAATTGAGAGGGGAAGCATTGTCAGTGAGGAGAAAAATAAGGAAGGTGATTCCTGTGACCTATAGCTATTAACCTATTAACATGAGGAATACCTGAAATATTTAAAATTAAAAAACAAAACAAAATAAACAAACTGTGGTGTAAATGCCTGAAGTAACTAGGAAAATAAAACTAACATTCACATTTTTAAAGAAAAGGTACAGCATTGAAGAGGCTTTCAGGGTAGGGCATAACTGCATTATCTGAGCATTCCCTAGGCTCCCAACCTTAGATGCTATCGTGCTGGGGAAACTTGGTGTGCTAGCTCTAAGGAACAGCATGGAGCATAGAGTGGAGTGGAGACACCATGGCTAGGCTCTGTAATCAGGTGGGACCTCGATTGTTCTTGTGCACAAAGCTGCACTTTTTGCCACCCTAAGCCAAAGACCTCTCATGTCTTGACAAATGCTGTACCCTAGTGTACTTTTTGCTCATTATAATATCATTATAATACCAAAACACACCTCCATCCCAAAAGCTACCCGCCTCCAAGGTGCGACCACCCCTCACTAAGCATGCGCTCTGAATTTCTCGGAGCCTATTACTTTAAACAGAGACGGGAAAACTTTACACGAATCATAACTAAGATATGCTTGACTAGAGCCACTCAAGCTCCACCTAAAGGATAGAAAATAATATAAATTGGCCCAAGAGAAAGGGGATGTTAGGGAAGATACCACCGTCAGGGGAGATACCATCCCGAGGACAACATTCTTAGGACCTCCTGACTCCTGGGATCAGTCGACGGGCTGAGCCTCTCTTCCCCCCCATTGGGACGCCTTTGGGTGAAATCTGATTACTTGCTTATAAATCTCTATAGAGTCTTTGATCCTTTTAACGTGTTTATTTCTATGCTGCACAACTGTGACACCTGTAAACACCTGTAACATCTATAACATCTATAACACCTGTAACATCTGTAACATCTATAAACACCTGTAACATCTGCAACATCTATAACATCTATAGCACCTGTAACATCTGTAACACCTACAACACCTGTGTATTTTATGCATACTAGCTTGCTTTTGCAGACAGTCACTATTGCCGGCAATCCAAAAGAACCTGATTATCTATTGCTGTAATAAACCATACTTGATTGCACTGTGATAACTCTCATTAAGTGCAACGAGGGTGAGGGTGGTTATCCGTGATAGTTCAGTGTTCTGAATCTAACCAGACCCCCAGAGGGAGCAGGATGAAGTTTCAGAAAAGATGGTGTGGCAGACAAAATGTGTAAACGAACATACCATAGGGTGCAGAGAAACATACAGCCTCACAGAAGTTAACTTCCTTCAGGGCAGGCTCAACTATTTCTAAATTATTCCCAATAATTATGTGGCTAATGATAGAGATTTTAGAATCTCCCTAGGCAACCTATATTACTGCTTATCTGTCCTTTCCATTAAGATATTTTTTAATGTATAACTTAAATCTTCCCAATAAAATTTAAGCCCATTAAGTCTTGTTCTATGCAGAACAAGTAGACAACTTTGCAGAAATTTTCCACTTATTTGAAGACTGCTGTCTCCTATCAGTATAGGATCTCCTATTTAGACTTAACTCTATGTCTCTTAACTCTAAGTCCCTTTTAAGTGATGCTGTTTGAGATTCTGACTACTACTGTTCTTCCACTAATTCCTTAGTTTCTCTTCATTTGCTTTGAAGACACACTGCTGATATTTGAATGTAAGTACTCTAGCTGAGGCTTTACAATTGAAGGATATTTTCTGCGTCTTACAGAATAGGCTCTCTTCACGATACAGAAGACCATGTGTACAGCTTGAAGTTGACAGCTATTGATACACAATAGTTGCTGGTCAGTTGCAGTGCAGATCAGCTTCATGTTAAATTTATTAGAACTGTGATATGCTTGTCATAAAATATTTTGTATGCTGACAAATAGCCATTAGGTCTTTCTTTCAACCTAGGGGTTTAGGAACCTGATTTTTTATATCCAAACCAGGAAACTGTGCTTTTAAGGAGTTACAAATACCATTATATATCATATTTCCAGTTCAGATGGGGCTTTAAGCAACCTCATCGAGTGGAAAGTGTCCCTACCAGGCAGGGGCCTTGGAATTATGTGATCTTTAAGATCTGTTCAAACCCAAACCATTTTATGATTCTATAACTCTATGTTAATGTAATGCCTACCCTTTCACAGCATTGTGAGGTAGTTTGATTCAGCCTGTGATTTCTTTTAATCCTGGAATCCTTTTCTGCAGTACAGATACTTAACCAGCTTATATTTTGCTTTTGGTTATTCTGACATAACAACGTTTCTCACTTTCTTTAATCAGGTTCATCTTGTATTTTATAACATTATAAATCCAGGTTTCCAGTGACTCTTTCAGATCTTCCAATGCATCTTTGACAGTGAACCATTTATAAGTATTCTTCATTTCCTAACTTATTTCTTCCTCGTCTAAGTAAATTTTAATCTAGGCTGTTTTGTCAATTTGCCTAAGAGAATTTGTTTCAAGATCCGTTATTTACTGGAAATGAAAATTAGTCCATTTATTCCAAGCAATTTTGTTTTGTCTGTTACCCATGTCTTAAATTCTTGTTACCCATGTTTAACATTCATAACAAGTTTGTGCTAAGAGTTAGTTAACTTTATTTTATTTATTTATTTATTTATTTATTTCTGAAAGAGTTACTCTTAGGCTGTCTGATCTAAAGTTCTCTTGTACAGTTTTTCTTCTTTTTAATAACAGGCTTAATATTTTACTGATCTTCGGAATTTTATAATACCACTAGTTTTCAGAAATAATTGTGAAAGGTTCTGAGAGTTTCACACAGCTTCTAAATATGTCAGCACAAATTTCTTAGAATCTGAGAAATCTGCAACCATCAAACTCTAGGCCTTGTCTCCAAATCTCTGCCAATGTCATTAACTGATGATCTGCTAACATTTCAGAAAACTACGAAGCAGAAAATAACTAAACATTTAGTTTCCTTAGTTCACTAAGAGAACAGTTCTTAAGGTTTTCATTAAACTTCTAATAAAATGATTTTCTTACCTCTTCTGCCACTTACTAAACAGAATTTATTTTCTTATTGTCCTTTATGGTTTTGACTCCAGATTCATTTCTGTTTGTAATCATCCCAACTATTTTTTTCTACCTTTTATATGCTTGCCTCTTAAGCTTCAGAAAAATAAAGTTCCTGATGTACAGATTAGTATTTTATTATATTTCTTATTTCTCCTCTGCACTTGTATAGTTTAGCATTTTGGACTTCATGGCCTATTATATCCTTCAAAATTAATTTTTCCATTACATTTGTTTATGCATGAAGTTTCTGAGTTTATATCACCTCATCTCTGCTTGCTAAGATTTCTCTTACAAATAATTACCAATACACTCTAAAAACTTCCTGGAGTGTCTGTTTTCTGCTATATATTTTCTACCTTGTTTAAATTCTCTATTACTACTTTGATTTGACCCATCCGTGTCTTACTGTCACCCTACCTTTTGGGTTAAAATACATTGCCCTTCCTCTAATGGCAACACTCTTACCTTCTTTTAACATAACCAAGAATTTTAGTAGAGATTTCTACTCTTTAAAGAGAAGAGGAGATAAGGGAAATATCACAAGAAGAAGCTGAAAATTCCTGCAAGGTGAAAATGCTTTCTTAAGTCAAAAGGATTTTTATCTTCGTGTTCTCCATCATTCCTTTGTTAGCATCCAGACATCTAACATGTTCAACAGACTGGGCAGTGATTCTTCTTTTCTCTGTAATAACCTATTACAAAGAATGTTTTTAGATATAGATGTTTACAGAGTTTATCTGATCTGTTTTGGAGATCAGCTTTAATATGAGAACATGTCCAGTCCAGCAGACACTAGTGACTGTGCCCAGATACATGGGGTTACACTCAAAATTAATTGGCAGGTGTATATACGTATACATTTTATATACTGTATATGTATGCCTACACTTATATGTGTATATATGTATACATTTTATATATGTAGTTCCAACAAATTACTCTAAGTGCACTTAATAGTTTAATATTCTGATAAAAATACTGCCAAAAGTTATTGTTAGTACAGTTACAATGCTGCTAACATTTTTATTGTATATCATTAACATTTTTAGGTTAGATGTTAGGAAGAACTTCTTCACTGAAAGGGTTGTGAGGCATTGGAACAGGCTGCCCAGGGAAGTGGTGGAGTCACCATCCCTGGAAGTCTTCAAAAGACGCTTAGATGTAGAGCTTAGGGATATGGTTTAGTGGAGGGCTGTTAGCGTTAGGTTGGAGGTTGGACTCGATGACCTTGAGGTCTCTTCCAACCTAGAAAATTCTGTGATTCTGTGATTATTTCAGAAAAAAAAAAATCCTGTTAATAATACAGTTGAAATTATTGTACATAAATTTCATGGCACCTAAATCTTTTACTTTGCTCATATGTTATACCTCTTCAAATAGTCTCTGGATCTAAAGGTCAGCAGCTGAAATTTTCTTCAAGAAAGAAAAGGAAGGGGATTTTAGAATAAAAGCATTAGCCTCAGATAAAAGCTTAACCCAGAAAATTCAACAGTTTCCCAAATATGAGAAAGACTAGAAAGGTAGCTTCTCTTCCCAGAATTTTGACATCTAAGAAAAAAACTATCAGTTTTACTTTGGTGTTTCTCTGTGTTATAAATGTAGAGCCCTGTAGCTGGATGTTTCAAGAAAGAGTTTGTTTTTTGATTATCTTTTGATGAATTAGAAATTTCCTTTCCTTAAAATTTTGTATCTCACTCAACTGGCATTTTTTGATATTACAAACATTTGAACTTGGTGCTTTTTGCTTTTAATTATTGTCTCTGCTACAATAATACTACACGGAGCACCACCAGAAAGTTAGGTGTGCATGAACAGTTCTCTTGCCATTATTCAATATATTTACATAATGCAGGACCGTTGTTACAGATTTCACAAGCCACTTGAAAACAAACTTTCAGGCCCCTGTATAATATGAAATAAAAGTAGCAGGGTTAGGAAGAAATTGGCCCATATACATATATTTCAGCAGAATTAACCTACTTATGTTTAATTTAGAAAAGTTATGAAACTAATAGGGCACTGCTGTATACAGAAACTGCTCCCTTCAAATGTAATGAAAAAGTCAGTGTTAGTCATATCAGACTTCCTCATGTTTCCTTGACAGCATTTTTATAAGAAAACTAGATCGGTATTGTCTGCCTATAGTAGGGTAAGAAGTAATTTACAATAGCAAGAAATAAAAAGGCTATAAAATATCTTCTTGCTGTCCTGGCTACTGTCAAGTTCTTATGGCCAAGTTGTTTTTCATAAACTCTTATATTGTTCTGTGTATTGAAACACTTTGGACTATCCATGTAGCTACAAAAAGAATTGAGAAAATTTTCTTAGTGTGCTGATTTTGCTGAAGTTTAAAAGAATGACCCAGAACTACATTATAAATCAACAAAAATCATTTCATTATTCCTCTTTTCACACTCTCCTACCCATCTACATTTCTGTTGCAGGTGCAACAGAAAAGATGCAAAAGATCTATACAAATTTTGATAAGGATATGTACCAGGATCCCATTGCCCACTGTTCCACTCAGGAGCCTTCTTATTTATGTGTCTTATTTAGAATTATTACCCTGTACAATACCTTGTTACCCAGTGGCATCCAAATTGAGTCACAAAAAAGGAAGGAGCAGTAGTCTATATCCTTTCTGGAGCTCATTTGTAATTAATACTCTTATGCAATCTTAGGACAGCATGCCTTATGCATGATGTGAATTTGTGCTTTATATTTTTTGTTCTGTTATTCTGTTGAGTATGCTTTTAAAACATTCTTGCCCATATGGCACTATCTTTGAATAATACATCATCAGTGTGCCTCACTCTAATGATTTACTAGTCTTATAAATCATTTGAAACACTGTTCAGGCTGATGATGTATTTGGGTAATATGTCATCATCACAAAAAGATGCTGAGATGATATATTACTGTCAAGATGGCGCTGTATAGAAAGGAAATCTGGACCATATTCAGCTACACACTATACTCATTTTTATAAAGACCTGCCAGTTACAAAGCTACTCTTACTTTTAGGCTGTGTCATAGCCTTTGTCAGAAGAGTTGAATAACCTTTACCTTTTCAGAAGAGAGATTCTGTGAGATTGCCAGATTCTATTGCAATTTGATTTATTAATAAAACCTTATTTTTCAAAGGTCCGGTTTGGCTATGTTTTCACTAAGGGCAAATCATGCCTGACAAATCTGGGAGTTAATGGGGTTAAACCATTGATGGATAGGGGAAGAGCAACTGATGTCAACTACCTGGACTCATGCAAAGCATCTGAAACTGTCCTGCATGATACCCTTGCCTCTAAATTGGAGAGACGTGGATTTGATAGATGGACCTTATCCACTTGGTGGATAAGGAACAGGCTGGATGGTCACACTAGAAGAGTTGCAGTCAGTGGTTTGAATTTCAGGTGGAGACCAGTGATGAGTGGTGCTTCTCAGTGGTCAGTATTTAACATCTGTTTAATGTCTTTGTCAAGAACATGGACAGTGGGATTGAGTGCACTCAGAAAATTTGTGGATGACACCAAGTTGTGTGCTGAGGTTTGCATCCTGGAGGGAAGGAATGCCAGCCAGAGGGGGCTGGCCAGGCTTGAGTGTTGGGCCAGTGTGAACCTCACAAATTCACACAAGGCCAAGTGCAAGGTCCCCCATCTGGGATGAGGCAATTCCAAACATGAATACAGATTGGCAGAGAATGGATTGAAAGCAGCCTTGGAGGTGTCGGTAGATAAAAAGATCAAAATGAGCTGTCAATGAGCGCTTGAAGCCCAGAAAGCCAACCATATCCTGGTCTGCATCAAAAGAACTGTGGGCAGGTTGAGGCAGGTTATTCTCCCCCTCTGCTCCACTGTTGGAGTGCTGCATTCAGTTGTGGGGCCCCCAACATAAGAAAGACGTAGACCTGTTAGAACAAGTCCAGAGGAAGGCCACAAGGATGCTCAGAGGCTGGAACACCTCTCCCTTGAAGACAGGCTGAGGGAGTTGGGGCTGTTCAGCTTGGAGAAGAGAAGGCTCCAGGGAGACCTTACAGCGGCCTTCCAGTACCTAAAGAGGCCTATAGAAAAACTGGGGAGGGACTCTGTCAGGGATGGTAGTGAGAGAACAAGGGGTAATGGTTTTAAACTAAAAGAGGTTTAGATCAGATAGAAGGAAGAAATTCTTTACTGAGAGGGTGGTGAGGCACTGAAACAGGTTGCCCACAGAAGCTGTGGATGCCACATCCCTGTAAGTGTTCAAGGCCAGGTTGGATACGGCATTGGACAACCTGCCCCAGTGGAAGGTGTCCCTGACTATGGTAGGAGGTTGGAACTGGATGATTTTAAGGTCCATTCCTACCCAAATCATTCTATGATTTGATGAATCTATGATTATATGATATTTTTCAAATTTATTAAAAAAAAATGATTTAATTTTGAGAAAAAATAATATAAAATATATACCTAAAGCAAAATTATGAGATACAGAAAGCTGGAGAATCTCTAATATCTTTGAAAAACTTAACTAAAACCCCAGAAGTGTCTTGTGGTAAAATTTCATATGATTACCCAACAAATGAAGGATCATCATTTAATCTACTAAATATTGAGAGCTGTCTAGGTCAGAACTTCAAGCTTCATTTCGTATAGTTACCACCTGCATTTTGAAAAAGAAGATAAAAAAACTGATTGTAGAGCCTTTCAAATCACTGGGCTTTTGGTTCATTAAACATACTGAAAATTTTAAACAAAAAGAAATTCAATTTTCTCTGATTGGAAAAAGCGAACAGACAACAACAAAACAACCACAACAAAAAATCAAAACACTTTAAGAAAATAAAAAGAATAAAATTAAATATTTTGTTTTCACCCAAACTTATGCATCTCATTCTATTTTTACAGGGTTGTTCTTTTCTTTTTTGAACTTTGATTTGGATAAATGTTGGATTCAAATTAATATTAGCAACAAAATATTTTAACAGCATAAAAAGGAATAACACTCGGTTGGAAATAAATCATTCAATGAGTTCAAAATAAATTCCTTCTTCCTTACTCTTTTTTTTGTTGTTGTTGTTGTTTTGTTTTGTTTTGTTTTGTTTTTCTCCAAAATGAAGTAATTATTCTTTTGGGAAATACAAAGAGGATTTTGTTCAGAAATGCAGCCGCATTTATGCATCTCATTCTAGATGGCTCTTTGCAAACTTGGTGAGATAGCATCAAGGAAATTGCTTCTTCCTGTAGTTCTATAGGGCAGGCTACTCTGACTGTCACTGAGTAATGAAAAGAAAACTTACAAGAAAGATCACAAATGCCTACACTTATGATACATTGGATTAGATATTTGACTTTGATGTAGCTTTTTTAAAAAGCTACGCTTTTGAATGATGAGCCCTACAGTTCGGGTTAATACTACCATTTATCAAAAATGTGAAAAGAATAAAAGTAAAAACAACTATATTGAATTAATATAAATGAAATTATGGAAAGTGATGAGGGGATAATAGCATGGCATTCTAAGGCCTACAAATATGAAATTGTATATAATACAATGTTACAGTGGAAGAAACTGAGAACTCTTTGGGGGAAAAGCAAGTTGGAAAACACAGTAATGCAAGTTATGACAAATTATGTAAGTACTATTTTTCTGTTTATTCTGATAAAAAAACAACAACAAAACAAAACAACAACAAAACAAACAAAAACAAAAACAAACAAACAAACAAAAAACACAAACAAACAAACAAACAAAAAAGGTGTCCTCACTGACTGTGGTACTTCGTTGAACAATTTTCTACCAAGTTTGAACCTGACTTAACATTGAGGAAAACCTCAGAAATCTTACCATTGAGGAAAAACTGCATTTCATTTATGCAGAAGAGAGATGTGAAAAGTAGCTATTTGTAGTTTCTGTGTGATTCCTAAAAAAATTATTAAAAAAAAAAAAAGAGATTCCTAAATATTTTTTTTTTTTTTTTTTGTCTTTCCATGAAAGGAATTAAGACAAAAAGGGGAATATAACAACTACTTTATTCCCTTATGAGCCAGATGTGCTGAGGAATTCCTTGTGACACAAAGATGATGAAAACTGTCCTGGTTAGAACAGTTAATTTTCTTCCTAGTAGCTGGTAGAATGCTATATTTTGGCTTAGGATGAGAAGAGTGCTGATAACACCCCGATGTGTTTTTTAGACTTGGAGTAATCTCAAAGGTCAAAACTTTGATATGTGCATGTTTAACTTTACTTTTAACTTTTGTTTTAACTTTACTTTTAAGTTTACTGAAACTGATATGATCCCCAAAATAATGAGAGATTATTGGGGAGTTTCTTTATTGTAGATTGGTAAGAGGTTTTTATATAGTGAATTTTCATTTAAGTTGTAAACAGTTTAATTCATCCAAAGATTATTAAAATATAAACTAAAACAAACAAAGAAACAAACAAAACAAAAAACAATTATTTAGATGACAGCATGATATTAAAAAGGAAAATTAAATTATTTTCAAATTTATGAAAAGTTCTGAAAAGTTTGCAAAAAAAAAGACAAGCTTTAGTGAAAGCAGATAAGTTCTGTTCTAGTATAAAATTTCTTATATGGACATGAAAAATACAGCAGCAGCATAGAATGAAATAATTTAAATTATGGAAAGTCTTCAAAATCTGAATAGTTGGTATATATGTTTTTGTTAGTAGTAAAGCAAAGAAGAATAAGCTCAAGGTATTAAGTAATAGCAATCACTCTTTAATTAAAAAAAAAAAAAAAAAAGAATTTATATAGTTGACTGAATACAAAGGGAGAGTAAGTATTTTTTTCCTAAAGTAGCTTATAATTAATTGCTTGATAGAAGAATACATGGAAATCATAATTATATATTTAACATCTTCCAAGTTATTTTTGCTCACTGTGCAGTTGTACCTTTGTCATTCTCCTCTGTTTGGGACATTGATATGGTCAGGGATTCTTAAACACAGCCGTAATATAAATAAATAACAATAATTGACTAACCCTTCCATTTTTTATCCATCACGTCCCTCACAATGAATATTTTCTGTCTCTTGAGAAGAAATACATATATAAAGGTAGAAAAACATAGAACATTACTTTATGACATGATGGGAAATCAGACAAGCCTTCTCAAAGAGTAAGGAGGTATTAAGACATTATCAGGGAGCAAATAAATTACTGAAATCCTATTGGATCTTGATTGATCTCTCTGTAAAAGCCAGTAGTAAAGATATTAGATCCATCTTTATCTACTGCCAACTTATTATATTTCAATCAGAAATAACAGAGCTGAACCAACATCTAACTTTAGATCAGTGGAGTGACGTTCTGTGGGAGAGCTACAAATGCAAACAAGCAAGAGAGTTTATGAACTGAATGAAGAAATTATCTCTACTCAGAACAGTGGCATTAGGGAACCAATGATTTCACACACGTGATTTTATGTACCTTCTACTGCATTGCTTAGGGAAAAGTAATCTTGTTTCACATTGAAGACAATGAGATAATTTTTTCATAACATCCTACATAAAACTATAAAATTTGTGATTATGGTGTTTGTGACTCCTTAAGCAATCAATTTAGCTTATGCAATCTGAGCATCAAGATGACTAATAAAAAGTAGAAGTTCTGGTTTAAGCAATAATTACTCAATAACAAGTACAGAAATGATTTTATTGGATGCATTAGATGTACTTTACTGGACTTTACAAGTGTTGGTCTTTATCAAGTTTATTTAAAGAAACAATGTGCTGGTCTTTACATTCACCCACTTCTTTTAGGCCTTGGCAAAATTTCTAACACAACATTTTTTTATAATTGTGAGTTATATGAAGGGTATAAACTGTGTTAGGAAAATGGAGGAAAGCTTCTTAATTGAGAAAAATAATCAGATTTGTATATTAAATATACAGATTTAATGAAGAGAAAGTATTTCTACTATTAATAAAATATATTAACTAGTGAAAATATATTATTTAGCGATAGGACAATAGGTAATGGCCTAAGGTTGTGCCAGGGGAGGTTCAGGTCGGATATCTCTTCTCCAAAAGAGCAGTTAGGCAGTGGAATGGGTTGCCCAGAGAAGTGGTGGAGTCACTGTCCCTGGGGGTGTTTAAGGAAAGGTTGGACATGGCACTCAGGGACATGGTTTAGTGGGTGATATTAGCAGTAGGGGGATGGTTGGACCAGATGATCTTGGAGGTCTTTTCCAACCTTAATGATTCTACGATTCTATGATATATGCATCCTGTTCATTATTGCTGAAGTGAAGCTTGCATTTTGAGACATGTCCACTCATACTGAATAATGTCATACAAAAGGTAACGGTGTTATCCTCTGATGGACTAAAGAAGTAAGAAAGAAAACGGTTTGTAGAGGAACAAGTATCATTCTTTATACTACCTGACACTACTTAGAAAAAAAATACTCTTGTGAAGAATCAGATCTGAAGGAGGACATATTTAACCGATAACTAATCTACACACAACTAACTCTGGGGGCTATTTGCAGACATAGTTTTATTCACAGGAACACAATACGTATTTTTACTTAGCCTGGTTTTCACAGCTACTAAAAACATTGATGGATACTGCCCACAATGGCCAGGAAGTCTTGGCCAGTCTACTGAAGTCCTTTACATATTTATTTATTTATTTATTTCAGTTGTTCTTATTGAACAACACATACCCATTATTTAGCTCTCTTTAAGAGCAATAATGAGTACTGTGAAGATTTGATATCCTCTCAGATTTTATGGAAAAACTATGGACTAATCATCATGCCATGGAAATTACTAAAATGCCTTTGATTGAGTGTGGAATCTACAAAGGCTGTCAGAGAAAGGATGATTTTTCCTGACACTTGACCTTGGCCTTAGAAAACATAAATCAGAATTATATATTGGTAATATGATTGCTCTGTTAAAGGTTTGACATTTATATTTTCTGCAATGAGAAAATATCAAAACCAAAAACTTTAAAGGAGCTATTTATCTTTCTTTGAATTTAGACAAGTTATTTTTGGAAGTTTAACTTTTGCAGAAATCAAGCAATTTAAGTGTTTAATGTTTGGATGTGTGTACATATGCATGTATAGACATTTTGAAAAAAAATGTTTTCCAAGGAATTTCATTGTTCTTGTTTTGGTTCATCATTTAACTTTCATGCTAAGTGCACTAGTTTTGCCATTTCCCATAGGGACATTTCACTTAATTTCCTTTTGGATTATCTGGTACTCTGAGTTTGAATTTAAAGTTTAAGGGAACCATTTGATTTTAATAACTTTTATGTGTAGTGCTCCATTGACTCTGGATTTTAGCACATAGAACTACTTTTCCATAAGGTGATTTTTAGTAAATCCCTGTGTGTAAAAGAAAGATAAACACACATCAGTGAGTTTGTTATTGCAATTAAATTATTGGATTTTTACATTTGAATATGCTTTGAGTATTGAAAAGCATGAAGAAACTGTTTTCTCATGTTGGTCATAAACACTTTTCTAACACTCCAAAACTTGAAATAAGCCTGATAGTTTTCTTAGATCTCAGAGAATATTAAAACGTTGTCATTTTCAAAATATATACAGTCAGGTCAGGAAAGCAATATTTTTTCAAAGACATCATTAAGCCAAACTCTTGAACAGTTGTGAATCTCTTTAGATTCTGCATTCTTAGTCAAATATTCATTTATTTACTTGCTTAAATAATATTCCTCCCTCTCCCCCTCCATTTTCAGATGCTCACCAACTTTGCCTCAGTTCCATTCATTTCAGTTAATTGTAAGGCTGCTTCTTTGAAGTAGATTCTATGCAATGCTAAGTACTAATCCCATGCTCATTCCAGGATTTGCATTCTTTACACATTTTGGTGTTTTCTTTTCTTTCTTTTCTTTTCTTTTCTTTTCTTTTCTTTTCTTTTCTTTTCTTTTCTTTTCTTTTCTTTTCTTTTCTTTTCTTTTCTTTTCTTTTCTTTTCTTTTCTTTTCTTTTCTTTTCTTTTCTTTTCTTTTCTTTTTTTCTTTTCTTTTTCACTTCAAATTCTGAATAAAATATATACATATATAAATCTCTATAAATCAGGAGATGGCTGCACACTCTTTAAAATTCCATCCTTCTAGAAAAGACTTGGTATTCATCAAAACTGAGTAAACATTCCCCTCCCATTCAGAAGTTAAAAACATGAAGCCAGATGATAAAAGCTAGACTAAATGCTGTTTCCCAGCTAAGATGAAGACTGAGAAAATATACCATATATTGTATATTCCTTCTTTGATACCTATAATTTTAATTAACATTAAGAATTAGTGTGTTAAGAAGGTTATAGCATTAAATATACACTATATTTGAGAAGGTCATACCAAAATTACCTTGGTATTTGGAACACTTGTGCAGGCAACAATTTTATTCTCAGTTTCCTAAAGGTCTGGCAATGCAATTGACACTACATACATATACAAATCTGTTATGTGTTCAAGAGTGTTTTCTACATCTTCCATGTTTATTCCCTGATACTTGTCAGCACAGAAAATACTCTTCTGAACTATCGTTTTCATGGTAACATAAGGAAGATAAATTATTGTAAAATAGCTTTTAAGTCATGGAACTCCTATGTTAAATAATAAAAAATAATTTTTAAAATTATGATGTCACCTGAAAAAAATGACGGTTTCACCTAAAAGTGTTGTCAGTCTCTTTTCTAAACCTATCACTTCAGCATTTCCTCCCCTGAGAAAAATATCTCATCTTGAAGACATTCAGATAAATAATTTACTGCTTTCCCCTTTCCTACTGTTGCATTTTGTAGGCTTTTTTTTTTTTTTTTTTTTTTTTTTTTTAAGGATCTTTTTGCTACTTTGCTCAGATATGAGCTATCATAAGGTCTTTCTCACAACTTCAGGTATTGAACAGAAACTCAGAAATGTTTACTGTTCCCCCTTTCTTCCAAAGGAAAGATAATTCCATATTTTTAGTAGCCCATTTCTCCTTTCTGTGTTCTTTGTTGTGTTGGTAGCTCATTGTGGGGAAAAGAGAGGCCACCTTTCTCTTCTTGATAATTTCCGCTTCCCATTCAGAGAAGTTACAACCTGTGATATGGCCAAACACCATCACAGTATTAGTGGCTTACATAGGTTATATAGGTAATATATAGTATAATATAGGGAATATATATATTAGGTATATATATTAGGTATATATAATATATAGGCATTATAGGTTCTGAATTGGCTCTTGACTGAACTCTGATTTAGAAATTGTTGGATAAAATATAAAATGTTATCCTTTCAGAATTACATAACTGTATTGGGAGACAATATCTCAGAGAGTTCACTTTATTTATCTCAGAATTCACTTTATAAAGTGCATAAAGTAGTATATATAGCCCAGAGGTATGAAATCTAGTAATTCAACAACGTATCATCTTCTGCTCTCTCAGTGCTCTCTAGGTGAAATTAGAATGAAATTGAGCTCTGTTGTCCACAAATTTACATTATTTTGAGACACTATAATAAATAGTATGAATCAGTGATGGTACGTGACTTACTGTCTTCTTTACCTACAGGCTTGAAATATGATTTTGTAGTCACACTTTGCTTCACTTGATCTAAATGAGAGATTTCAGCAGTGCCAATGTTGGTTTAACAGTAGTGGTCTATAAACTAAAACATATGCTTGGATCTTGGTTTTGCATTATTACAAAATGGTGTTGTTTAGGAAAATAACATCCAATCACACCTTATTATTCAAAGTAAAGAAAAATAATGTAATGAAGAAAAGGAAGCTGCCAATGTCATGAAGAGAGTTAAACTGTAACTGTCTGATATTCAACTATAACTAAACATCTTCTGTACAAGTCATTACTCACAGTGAGATGTGCTACAGTTTTCTGTACTAGTTTTTCCTGCTACCTATAATCTCAGTTTCAGGATTCATACCTCCGTACTGAAATGGACCTTGGCATTATTTAATTTCAGTCATTTTAGAAGATAGAGATAGAAAACCTGGAAAATGACTCTGAAACTTTAGGATTTACCTTCTTTAGGATTTATTTTATTTATAATAAGGATAAGAACTTTGTCTCCTTCTTTGGATTTCCTCGTCTCTGAAAGTAACATTTTGTAACCTTCAAGAACTCAAAAAAGCCCTGTTGATATTTATGATAATATAATGACAGCTTTAATCACTGAGATATTTAAGATGTTCCCTGGAGAAAAACAACAAATGCTCTGACAGTAATTAAATATTACTGAATATTTCCTATTTATTAAAGAATTTATATCATTTTAAAATGCAGCACTAAGACATGATTTCACTGTAATAAACCCTACTGGAATAAGTCATGTGTGGGTGGGAGAGACTTTAAGGTAATCTTTGTTGAAAAATAAAGGACTATCCTTCAAAAGATTACCACTTATTTTACTGTCTTACACTTTGGCAGCTGGAGATATGATGTGAACTCTAACCTTAGTGTGCAGAGGAATCTGGTAGTTATTTAGGAAGAACACAGTTTGCTAAAAGAGAATACTTGGTGCTGGAAACATAATTTTATGCAATATAAGAAAGAAGGGCAATATTTTATGCAATATAAAAAAGAAGGGCAGTGGGAGGAAGGCCTCCCATTCCCTGCTTCCAGTTCTAGTCAATTCAATTCACCATCTACCTAGAACTCAAAGCACCTCCCTGTATTTAAAGGATATCAATTAGAAATTATTAAAGCCTTTCAAAATTGTTTTTGCGTTTCTCAAATAATATAGTCGAATGAAACTGAGCTATTATAATAATCTTCACATGAAACCAGTGGATAAATTCCATTAGCTTCCTCAAGAGAAAAGATGGCACTAAAGAGGGATAGTGTTACATTTTAAAACAAAATGGGATAGTAGGTTCTGAAAACTCAGAAACTGATTTGCTTTATTAAAATTTGTTAAATTCCTTCCATGTTTATTCAATATATTGTCAATAATCTCAGATACATATGATAATTACATGTATGTTATATACCTCTATTTCATTCTTTGCCCAGGCAAGTGCAAAAAATTTAAAGGGCTTTTAAAAATGCCTCTGTGGTAATCTTTGCTAATACTTCTGAACAAAATTCCCTTCTAAAATGCAATGTATCAGCTCTTTACAAGTGAGTACATTATATCAATTTTAAGAAAATATATGAACACAGTTCTTTCCACAGTTTCACACTGGAAATTTTTCTACTATAGTTCTTATTGCAATTGAAAATTAAGCAGGACACATATTCCTCCAACAAATCCTTAAAATAAACGGAGAAGAAAATTTGAAGAAACAGATAAATAGCACAAATCATCATCAATCTTATGAATCTTTAATTAAAAGAATTCCTGGTCTTATCTCTTGTAACTAAATAAAACTGATTAGATTAGTTTTTCTTTTCCGGATCCCTTGCTAAGTAATTCCATGCCTTTTAAAATTATCCGATTCACTTTGCAACAAGCTGATTCAAAAATTAATAGTGGAGTCCAGATTTAATGAAACACCTCTTTTATCTTAGCTTATTTTCCACACCTGAGCACTAAGCTATACCTGAATTTCTCTCATTCCAAATTTAATATAGATTGATGAATTGGAAAACTACTTTTATTTTTAGGACCCTTTTTATATATTACCAGATATTATTCTTTCTTAGTTTTTGGCATCGCCACTATTCAGCATGAAATTGTCCTCAACAACATTAGAGGCATTTGAGGCCTAGCATATTGTTCTATAAAGTACACTGGATCTTTCTGACTTCCAGTGGTACACATGGGACACCAAAAAGCCAAACAGCAGAGGATATGGTTTTTTTTTGATAGCATCTGGCTTCTTGGCTGACTCCCCAGATGCTATTGGCAGCTTTGCATTTGCTTTCAGAGCTGTCATGTAGTTAAGTTCCTGATAGGCTGTTAGCATTACCGTGCCCTTTTAGATGTGATCCTTTGACTCACCCTTGTTTTGAATGCATTTTATCAGTAACTTTAAGAAATTTAAATATTAATGCATTCAAGAGCACATGAAGGAGCAGTCCAAGTTGCCATTTGTATAAATAAAACATGTTAGTTTCTTAAAATAAAAACGTGAATGTGAAATTAACCCATCATTTCTTGTTATGTGCCTTCATCCTAACATTAGAAATAAAGTTTCAACTGCAAAATCACAGCTTGAAGCTGGCCCAGTGTTATTTACTTCAAAGATTATTTAATGGCATGAAGAAGAATCCCATGGTAGATTACAGGAACCCACTAAGTCAATCACACATCCAATTTCTTCCAGGTTCATGCTGAAATTGGATCAAAACCATATTTTGCCATTCTTTGTACAAAGGCTTGGCAGTTAGTTGCAGCCCTGCACAGGACCTCATTAGGGCCTGCTTTCTGCTGAAACCACTGAATCTGGAATGAACACAGCCATTGACACTTTAATGGTAGCATATTAATTGAGAGTCTGTGATCACATCACAAAAAAAAATCAGTCTGTGACTATCAGTATACCAGAATGTTGTTGGAAAGAAACATATGGGCAGAAATATCAATTCAGTAATGTTAAAGTTTGAAAATTACAGAATAAAGTATAAAATTTACAGAATAAACTAATTTTCTTTTTTAATGATTGGTCATTCCATTTTTTATTTGATATGTAGTGTATACATATATATGTAAATAATGCTAGAAGAATAATTTCTTTATCAAAAAGACAAAAAAGTTTGGAGGAAGCAATTGCAATGAAGTCCCCAGGTTCAACCAAATTAAGAAATAATAAATTAATCTAAAAATGTTTCATGACAATTTATTTAAATGATTTTTTGTTGTTGTTTTTATTGTTTAAAAATTAGATCCCTATTTAACTTTTTATGAAGTACTGTCCTGGTTTCAGTTAGGACAGAGTTAATTTTCTTCCTAGTAGCTGGTAGAATGCTGTGTGTACAAACAGGTGATGCACAATGCAATTGCTCACCACCCACTTACCAATGCCCAGCCCAACCCCGAGCAGTCCTGCCCTCCTCCCCCAGCTAGCCACCCCTTTATGTTGTTTAGCATGATGTCAGATGGTATGGAATACCCCTTTGGCTAGTTTGGGTCAGCTGTCCTGGGTCTGTCCCCTCCTGGCTCTTGCTGCACCCCCAGCCTGCCCATTGGCAGGACAGAGCAAGAAACTGAGACGTCCTTGGTTTAGTATAAGCACCGCTCTGCAGCAATTAAAACAACGGGGTGTTATCAGCACTCTTCTCATCCTAAGCCAAAACATAGCATTCTACCAGCTACTAGGAAGAAAATTAACTCTGTCCTAACTGAAACCAGGACATCTATCCACCCCTTATTCCATACCATTTATGTCATGCTCAGGTTACACTCTTTTCCATACATTCTAATTAGTCACCATTTTCCTTTAGGGTATATAGTAGTCATGGTAGTGATGACATACAGTATTATATAGTAATTAAAATGATACAATTCAGTTCATGGGCTATTCTCACCCAGTATTAAATCCCCTTGAGGTACACACCGGACCTCTCCGTTCTTTTGCATTACCCACCAAGTGTATCCAGGTCCCTTAGCAAAAGCAATTCCACGAATGGGTTTGCCTTTTCCTGAGGCAGGAGTAGCCCAGACTGTTTTACCCAGTATATTTCTTACCTGCACTACAGCAACTTTATCCCCTTCTACAGTACGTAACAGGTTTGATTGGGCAGGTCCAGCTCGGTTGGCAGATCCCCTAGTATTGACTAACCAGGTGGCCTTTGCCAAATGTGTATCACAATTTTTGAATGTCCCAGCGCCCATTGCTTTCAATGTAGTCTTTAACAGTCCACTGTATCGTTCAACTTTCCCGGAGGCTGGTGCATGATAGGGGATGTGATACACCCACTCAATACCATGCTCTTTGGCCCAAGTGTCTATAAGGTTGTTTCGGAAATGAGTCCCATTGTCTGACTCTATTCTTTCTGGGGTGCCATGTCGCCATAGGACTTGCTTTTCAAGGCCCAGGATAGTGTTCTGGGCAGTGGCATGAGGCACAGGATATGTTTCCAGCCATCCGGTGGTTGCTTCCACCATTGTAAGTACATGGCGCTTGCCATTGCGAGTTTGAGGGAGTGTGATGTAATCAATCTGCCAGGCCTCTCCATATTTATATTTCAGCCATCATCCTCCATACCAATGAGGCTTTGACCGTTTGGCTTGCTTGATTGCAGCACGTTTCACAGTCATGAATAACCTGTGCTACAGTGTCCACGGTCAGGTCCACCCCTCGATCACAAGCCCATCTGTATGTTGCATCTCTACCTTGATGGCCTGAGGTGTCACGGGCCCATCGGGCTATAAATAATTCACATTTATGCTGCCAATCCAGGTCCACCTGAGCTGCTTCAATCTTAGCAGCCTGATCCACCTGCTGGTTGTTTTGGTGTTCTTCAGTAGCCTGATTCTTGGGCACATGAGCATCTACATGGTGTACCTTTACAGCCAGGTTCTCTACCCGAGCAGCAATATCTTGCCACAATGCAGCAGCCCAGATGGGTTTGCCCCTGTGCTGCCAGTTTTGCTTCCATTGCTGTAACCATCCCCACAGGGCATTTGCTACCATCCATGAAACAGTGTAGAGATAGAGAACTGGCCATTTTTCTCGTTCAGCAATGTCTAAAGCCAGCTGAACAGCCTTCACTTCTGCAAACTGACTCAATTCACCTTCTCCCTCAGCAGTTTCTGCAACTCATTGTGTAGGACTCCATACAGCAGCCTTCCATCTCCAATTCTTCCCCACAATACAACAGGACCCATCAGTGAACAGGGCATATTTATTCTTATTCTCTGGTAACTGGTTGTACAGTGGGGCTTCTTCAGCACGACTCACCTCCTCCTCTGATGATATCCCAAAGTATTTGCCTTCTGGCCAGTCCATAATCACTTCCAATATTCCTGGGCGACTGGGGTTTCCTATTCGAGCCCATTGAGTAATCAGTGCAACCCACTTGCTCCATGTAGCATCAGTTGCATGATGTGTAGAGGAGACCGTTCCTTTGAACATCCAGCCTAGTACCGGCAGCTGGGGTGCTAGGAGGAGCTGCGCTTCAGTACCAACCACCTCTGAAGCAGATCAAACTCCTTCATATGCTGCCAATATCTCCTTTTCAGTTGGAGTGTAGCGGGCCTCAGATCCTCTGTATCCCCGACTCCAAAACCCTAGGGGTCGACCTCGAGTTTCCCCAGGTTCTTTCTGCCAGAGGCTCCAGGTGGGGCCGTTCTCCCCATCTGCAGTGTAGAGCACATTCTTTACATCTGGTCCTGTTTGAACTGGCCCAAGGGCTACTGCATGAACTATTTCCTGCTTGATTTGTTCAAAGGCTTGTCATTGCTCAGGGCCCCATTCAAACTCATTCTTCTTACAGGTTACTTGGTAGAGTGGGTTTACAATCAGACTGTAATTTGGAATGTGCATTCTCCAAAACCCCACAACACCTAGGAAAGTCTGTGTTTCTTTTTTGCTAGTTGGTGGAGACATAGCTGTTATTTTGTTGATCACATCCATTGGGATTTGACGACTTCCATCTTGCCATTTTATTACTAAAAACTGGATCTCTCGTGCAGGTCCTTTGACTTTATTTTGTTTTATGGCAAAACCGGCTTTCAGAAGGATTTGGACTATTTTCTTTCCTTTCTCGAAAACTTCCTCTGCTGTGTCACCCCACACAATAATGTCATCGATGTACTGTAGGTGTTCAGGAGCTTCCCCCTGCTCCAGCACAGATTGGATCAGTCCATGGCAAATGGTAGGGCTGTGTTTCCACCCCTGGGGCAGCTGATTCCAAGTATATTGGACTCCCCTCCAAGTTAAAGCAAATTGTGGCCTGTACTCTGCTGCTAGAGGGATGGAGAAAAATGCATTAGCAATATCAATTGTGGCGTACCACTTGGCTGCCTTTGATTCAAGTTCATACTGGAGTTCCAGCATGTCCGGCACTGCAGTACTCAGTGGTGGCATCACTTTGTTCAGGCCACGATAGTCCAATGATGTCTTGCAAATGTGATTATAAAAATTGTATTTGGATTTTCACTGATTTTGTGCTCAGATATTATCACATGACACTTTTTATATCTGAAAATAATGATTAAGTGCTTTTAATATTTTTTTTTTTCCTGTAGCACTTTGAAAACCTACCTTTTTTACTTTATTAAATTTTGCTTTATTTTATGGTGTAATGTTTTTTTAAAAAAGTGAAGTGGAACTAACATTGGCATAATCTAGAAAGCTACACCTCCACACCTCCAGAACTGGTAAAATACAGATCTGTACTCCATGTACCATCTTTTGCAGTCTAGTGAAAGACACACAAAAGTTACTCCCACATTCGGGTGGATCTGAGCCTCTGGGATGTCTTAATTTTTACTGAAAAATATTTTGGGACTGGCTCATTTTCTGAAATAATAAATAAATAAATAAATAAATAAATAAATAAATAATAATAAAAAAAAAAGATCTGCAAGGATTTGAGTTGGTCCTCAGTAAAATATAAATAAAAAATATAAAAGCAGTTTGTGGTATTCCAAGGACTACTATTGTATAACGACCTTCCTAACTATTGTATAATGACCTTCTTAACAAGTATTGTTAGGAAGGTTTGTATAACCTTCCTAATTCCCTGCTTGTTAAAACTGCTGAGATTATTCTGAGTAGGGAGGAAAGTACTGAAGTAATCACCATGAAACCAATATAACCCTGGAAAGAATGTGTTGATGAGGTCATCAGCCAATTTTTATCAAAGATAATTTTACTGGAGTCCAGTCAAGCCTTCACTGTTTGGCCCTTGAGCATAAACAATATGAAAAACATGAAGTGAAGTTGGCAAGATTTGAAAACCGAAGTCTTTATCTGTAGTTTCTTGCTTGAAATTGACACCTGCCTCTAATTCTCTTTTATTAGATCTTTAAAATAAATATCAAACAGCCACGAAATGCATTAACAAGTTCTCCTAAGGTTGAAAACAGTGCTATTCAATGACTGTTTCACCTATCTACTTAGTGTCAGGTCTTCACTTAACAGTTTAAAATGAAAGTGAAATTAGTGAGTACTAAAATTAAGTCTCTTGGAGCACTCATGATTTATCTCATAAAGTGAGCCCAGAAACCTAATTTCTTGTAGAATCTGAAGAAAATGTAATCTCAAAACACTATACAGACCAAGTAAAGGTGTAGATGAAAAGGATCTCAGTGTCTTCTAGTTTTCGAGATTAATACAAAGTAACATCCTTTATTTACCTACTTTTATATTCAGCTCAAATCCCGTTACCTGTCAACAAGGATTTTGATTAGTACTTACATGACTATTTTAATTAAAGTATCAACATTGAGCAGAAATGATTTATTCTCACAAATTGCAACAGCCAATGTAAACCTAAATCATAATCAGAAATAAGAAAAAGTTTAGAAGTTTACTATATATCCCATACATCCCTCACTGTTTTCCTGAAGCTCCCATTTGGAAAAATGTTCTAATCTTTTATTTCCACATGTTTTTTTGTTTGTTTCTTTCTTTCTTCAGACCAGATTGTTTGCAATATCACCAAAAGGTCACCAATGAAAAGTCAGTGATTAGAAAATGTTATCCCCATGAATTCTGAGATACAACTATATTTCTCTCTATTTAAACAACTTCATTATGTTACTAAGATACTGTAATGCAGCTGCCTTTGATAAATGCTTGTCGTGGTTCCGCTCGAGTGGGCAGCCGAGCTCCACCACAGCCGCTCTCTCACTCCCCCTCCTCAAAGAGGAATGGGGAGAAAACATGTGAAAAGGGCTCAAGGATTGAGATAAGGACGAGAAAATCACGCAGTAATTATTGTAACGGGCAAAACAGACTCGGCATAAGGAGATAGTAAGATTTATTGCCTATTACTAACAAGCGAGAGAAGTGAGAAAACAAAGGAAAAAGCAAACCAAAAGCACCTTCCCCCCCACCCACCCTCTTCTACCTCCTCCCCCCGAGCGGCGCAGGGGAACGGGGGAATGGGGGTTATGGTCAGTCTACAGCACTTCTTCTTTGCCGCTCCTTCTCGGTCACTCTCGTCCCCTGTGCTGTGGGGTCCCACCCACGGGATGCAGTCCTTGATGAACTGATCCGGCGTGGGCTTCCCACAGGCAGCAGCTCTTCCAGAACTGCTCCAGATATGGGTCCGTACCACGGGGTCCATCCCTCAGGAGAAAACTGCTCCAACCTGGCTCCCCTACGGGCAGCAGCTCCTGCCAGATCACCTGCTCCTGCGTGGGCTCCTCTCCACAGGCTACAGGTCCGGCCTGGAATCTGCTCCGGCAGGGGTCTTCCACAGGCGGCAGCCTCCGTCGGTGCAGGGCCACCTGCTCCACCGTGGTCTCCTCCATGGGCTGCAGCGTGGAACCCTGCTCCACCGTGGTACTCCATGGGCTGCAGGGGGACATCCTGCTTCACCATGGTCCTCACCACAGGCCGCAGGGGACTTCTGCTCCGGCACCTGGAGCACCTCTCCCCCTCCTTCTACACTGACCTTGGTGCTGTTCCTCACTCCCTTGACTCTCCCGGCTGCTGTCTGGCACAGTGTTTTTTTCCCTGTCTTAAATATGCTCTCACAGAGGCGCAAACAACATCGCTTATTGGCTCAGACCTGGAAAACAATGGGGCCCTTCCCAAACATGGGGCAGCTTCTAGATCTTTCTCACAGAAACCACCCCTATAGCCCCCTGCTACCAAAACCTTGCCACATAAACCCACTACAATGCTACATGTACTTTTTAATGGAAACCACCATCTTTGCATGTATATGTGTGCTATATACAAACAGAACACCTTGTTCTAAGATTTGATTGATATATAAAGCTGTTAAGGCTTAATATTCTGAAGTATTTATTTAGCAATAGCATGACTGATCATAATTCATTCCACTTAGGAAATATAGGTATAATTCATTCAATTTAGGAAATAAAATATAGGCATAATCTCTTCTAACAACATTAAATCTAATTCAGAAGTTCTGTACAATGATAAAAGGGTCTGTGGTACTCGTAAAGCTCAAGGGACAATTTGAATGTAAACTTTTCCAGATGCACTTAAGCAAAAAGGGCATTCAAGAGAACTGAAATACATCAATCTGTATAGTGGCATCAGATATAATGTGTTTTCAGATAAACCATCAGTCTTTTCTTCCACATTCACTCATCTTCAATGCCAGCTTTCAACCTTGAGATTTTTGCTGCTGTGTTATTAAATCTTGAGTATAGGAGTTTAAAATGGAAAAATTAACAGATATTAGCTACAATGGTGCTGGTGGGTGATGTTCTATTCTACATGATAAAAACAAACAAACAAACAAAACATATCTAAGACAAGGAAAGTTGTGGTAGAAACCACTAGCTACATAAAATGAAATGAAAAACCTTTTGTAGATGTAGATAAAGGTACAATATTGCATTCTAAAAAGTTCTTGCAGGCTACAGAAATAAAACAGGTTAAACATTGGTAGCAAACAGCAGGAGACTGCCTTGACTAAAGTGCCTGACGACCAGAAAAGCTTAGTTATGACTCTCTATATTAGCATTACAAGATCTTTGTAAGTGACAGCCATATTGCAAAAATTATTGCAAAACACTGAAGATTGTCAGTTTAAGCAGTGAGGAAAAGCTGCAAATTGTTTCCTCCGTGTCACATTTATTTAATTCTGGATTAAGTATCCATTGTCTTTCTTGCCTTTGTTTTGCTGTTATAATATGCATAAATACTTCTACAGGACTGTTATTGCCTGGAGATTATACTGGAACCAAATCTCTGTCTGGATATTCTGAGGAATGTATATATCTTAGCTCAAAAAAAAATTTGAGACACAGATAGATACAAAATTCTCTGTTTCTCCACAACGCCTTCTTCTTAGTCTCCAATTTTGAATTTAATCATCCTTTTGAAACGCAAGGTAAAATTTCTCAGAATCCACATAGTAAAACTTCATAGTATCCAGCTAAGCAAAGGCACGTTTTTCAGTATTTCTTTGCTGTAGTCCCAGCATAACTCCTGGCACACATCAGAACTCTAACTCAATATTGCTCCAGTTGAAAAAAAAATATTCTGATCATTTCAAACTAATATTTAGTTCTATCAGCACAAGTGCAGCTGCTTCGCTGCAGTGGTGTAATACACTATTCCTAATTCTTAATCAAACTAGTGGTTTGATTTTTATTAATTTATTTTTTTTCCCCACAGCTGTGTCAGCCAGGCACATATTTAGTAAAATGCAGATTCCACAGGAAAAGAATAAGGGCCTTGCATATTTGTAAGTATTTGAGACTGTCACACAGTTTTTATGTTCTGGCTTTCCTAGTTCATATTAATAGTTTTGGTTAAAGAGTCTAACAATTTTACAAACTACTTATGCATTCTTTTAGTAACAAAGGTGTTGCATGCAAAATATTTAAAGATAGTATGGAATGAGTACATAGTTATATACCTGGTCTACAAATCCAGGCAAAATATTTGCAACCAAAGTATTCTGCAGAGGAATACTCATAGTGACTGTAGAAAGGTACACACTGTCTTCTGTGGGTTGTGTCTTTCTAACTAAGACAGTTAGACTTTCTAACTAAGTCTTTGGGGAATAATTTATTGAGAATAACAACTATGAGAAAAGAGACTGGAATTTCCCATGTAAAAGTTTGCTTTTCTTCTATTATTCATAAACTTTAATACTAATTTCAGCCCGAACTAGAAGGTAATAATTTTTGAGATATGTTTTAGCTTAATGATCACTAAAATTTTCATTTTAAAATGAAGCAAGATTTGTGGGAGAGATAAAATTTTATAGACTAAATAACAAATAAACAAGCCATTTACATATCTTCAAACTAAATATATCTTAGAGAAAATTACTTAAAAATTAATTTTATTATGTTAATCTAATAAATGAAGGGAAATTTGATATATTATTTTAACGATGCCTTGCTGTTATTACTTTCTATTATCCACATCCTTACCGAGACTGTTTTCAAGGTCTGTTGACAGGAGCAACACCAATTATATTCTTCCAATATACATAACAAACCACAAACCATACACATTACTAACGTGTAAGAAGGAGCTAACAAACCTTTTTGTTGGCTTGCAGTTATGCCCAGGATTTCCTTCATGGACAGCCTGAATTTGTATTAATATTAGAACTGAAACAGCACTATGATAAACAAAAGTTTGAGTAATAACTATATTTTTTTCCATGAATTTATCAAAACAACATCTTCACTCTTTCTTTCATGCCGTCTCCCCCTCTTTATCCAAAAGGATAATACACTATTTTCTCTCCAATCTCTCCTTTAACAATTGAATTTATAACGCTGCCTACAAAGCCTTGATAATGGTTAAACCATGAAGTATTTTATGGTCCAATACCTCTTTGTTATTCACCCGTATTGGCATTTGTGTCTTACCTTGTCTCATGTGAGGCCACTCCCAGGCAGGAAGTCTTTTATTTTTATTTTTTTCTGTACTGGTGAGGATCTGCCATGTTAATGCTCCCAATCCACAAGCTGAGCAATACCATGTAATAACTACTACAGTTACAGGAAGAAAAATACATGTTAAAAGTATCAGATAAAAGTGCTAAGCTGAGCATTTTTCAGAAATAATTAAACAGATAAAGACCTGTCAAGACCAAGTTTTTGAATAATAATTCCTTCTTAGTGTTTTTTCCCAGTCTGTTTTCTTAAATACTTTCACAGCCTCTTGGCTGAGCCTGTAGATGCAATTCAACACAAATGGAAGTTTAATTATTCACATGATTACATTCTGTAAATAATTTTAGTAGGAGAGAATACACTGAAGTTTTCTTTAGTTTATGAGTGCACACTTTTGCAGAAATAGGAAGTTTAAAATTAAATGTTGGAGAAGAGAGTCAACAAGAAATTTGACCAATTAGTTTTGACCATGGAATTGGTCTGTAGAAGTCAAGTTCATTCCATTTCAGAACTGAAAAACAATTAGCATCATGTGAGTTTATTCATACTGCTAAGTACATAATAACTGTGGAATATTGTCAGATTTGAGAATGTGGTTGAATTTTCCTTAATTGATAAGATATATAAAAATTGTCTTCACCACCTACTAAAGCTAACAGCATAAGAGTGAGGATGCTGACTCCCAGAATCCTATTTTTGGTTAGCCAGAGGTCTGAGGAACCTGATAAGCTTCTAGAACCTCAATATTTCACCTCAGCCTTTGGTCTAGCAGGAAGAATGTGTTGATGCAAAACAAAAATGAAGTGTTTATCAGTCTGAATAGGTAGCAACAAGTTTCTATAAAGTCCTATTGATAATCTGCATACATTAACATTATTGAAAGAACAGAGATTACCCAGTGGGAGTCAGAATATAAAAATCTACTCCCTCCATTGTTTACAGAGTGCCTCACTGAAATAACAAGAAAACAGTTTTTGTGTGAATACTGAAACTTCCAATTAAATATCTAAATCTATATTGACTCCATTAAAATAGTTTTTCTCTGGACTGGAGTTTAAAAGACTCATTCTCTATGAATTTGTATGATTATCAGTAGGAATGCATGATTAGTAATTTAGAGCAATGCAAAAAGAAGTGTCATGAAGAAAGCCAATATAAATATAAATTCAAATTTAAGGAAAAGACCAAAAGACCCTCAGAAACTACTTTGGTGGAATTTGCCAAGGGAAGTTTCGAAAAATATTTATCCAAAGAGATTTTTTATTTTTTTTTTAAAGAAAAGAAAATTCTGTGGCACATTATACTCTAATGCATAGTCCTTTTTTTTTTTTTTTTTTTTTTTTTTCATACATGGAAAATCTGCCTCCAGTTCAGGCACCTGTGTAATCAAGACACTGTTAAATTTCTTTGAACTCCACTAATTTGGGTTTCATGCAGCACATTTGTTTAGTGTTTAATAACTTTTTCACTAATTGCTTGTTTAAACCCATTCTGTCTGCCAACCATTCTTTTATAACTGATAAAATATAGATCACTGAATATTGATGTGTGATGTACGTGCAAGTGACTTTTATGATTAACGCAAACTTAATTTGGTAGTGGAATCAAATAAGAAGTGTCTCTGTGTATTCTATTGGAATGATTAGCAGAGGTCATTAATCAAGAAGTCTCTTTTGTTTTTAATTTTTATGCCACATGAATGAGCAAAGATGCAAAAGAACTGGGAATATCATCAAGTACTGTCTTTCTTCATGTGAAATATTCAGTTTTATCATAGGAAACATCCACATCTTTAATGTTTTTAATCACTAATCATTTGTTCCCTTTGTGAGTGAGGCCTGCATAGCATTTAGGAATAAATAAATAAATTAAATAATCTGGAGCATGTATTTGTATCCAAGTGGTTTTTATAAGTTGGTCTTACTGAGTCACCTCAGTCATAAGGTCTAGATCACAGGGATTTCAGTGTACTTTTGATGATGCTCTTCACTTTTTTCACTTTTTCTTCACTTTTTTGTTCAGTAAAATCACAGCTTAACTGTGACCTTAAAAGAATTAGATTTTATTTTTTTCCCTTCATTTTTTAGTTACCTAGTCTATAACTGGGATCAAAACTTTGATATATAGTAGCTAAGGATGATCCAACAACACGTGCAGGTGAAGCACCAGGTTGAGAAGTCTTACTTTTTAAGATCAGTATTTACTGAATTAAAAGAGCATATGATAGTAATGTAAAATATCCTCCTAATAATATCTCCAGAAATAAGAGGAATAAAGATAATTATCTTCTTACAATGTATTAAAAATTTGAAATATCTAACAAAAAGAAATGAAGATAAAAAAGGCTTATACACTAGGCCACTGCCACTAACAAGACCGAGACAGATAATGAATGAATGTTGGTATGATTTTGCTACTGATTTATGTTTTGTGTGATGTTAATATACGTTGTTAATAAAAAATATGTCCCAGTGGGAGCATAGTGATGTAGCAAACTCACAACAGCAATTGATAAATACACAACAGCTGTAAGTATAACCAGCAAATGGTTGTAGTAAGAAAGGAAGGACATTTCTCCAGACCAAGAGCAGCCACTCCAAAAGTCACAGATACCATCGTGACTTATCTAAGGTTCATGAAAGCCCATCATAACTACAGGAATATTTTCACAGCCTTCAGAGAGTTCTGGAACAGTACCTCAAATTCTTTGTCAGATGGATCATTTTAGTCACTCTTAGACAACAATAAATTAAATAAAAATGAGCAGCGCTACTGATGAGGCAGTACCTCCAAGCACGACCCCCAGCTCCCACCCTTCCAGGCAATTCAATATGTAAGCCATTGATTTAATGCAGGTTTCACTCACAGTAGAACTCTTAAAATAAAATGGATTGGAATTATTTAAGCTGTTACAAATTGAACTGTAGAGCTAAAAATCAGTACATTTACTAACTTACAAATAAACAGTCGTCAAAAACTGAGTGGATTTTATGTTTGCAAATTTATACATTCACAAGTACAAAATATCAAAACATCTGCAGTTGTCAAAAAGAGCAAATACAAGGCAAACAAACTAATGAGCTGCACCATTCACATCTGAAGAGTGCATTGTACATTTTCATAGATAAATAAATATGCTAATGCATCTAATTATTACATGTTAAAACAATGCCTACTAGTTAAGATTATATTTCAATTTTTAATATTTCTTCAGAGTGAGATGTTTTTTTCCCTACAAAATACAAAGCAACCTGCTGAACAGTACATGGAACATGAATCATAAATCTTCCTCTACTACATATATTGTTTGACTCAAGATACACAATGAAGTGAAATGCAGTAAACTAAGCATTGTAAAGCTCTCTGTAGACTATTTTACATAGCCAAGAGAATAACTGAAGCATATATAAACCAGATAGTCTGAGAAACTCACATTCATACTACAGTTTTCAGGGTTGAAGAGAACTTTCAACCCTGAAAGAAGAGAACAGAAGAGACTTTCCTTACTATTTTTCATCTTTTCCTAATTCAATATCCTTTCCGTAATATCATGGAATCATAGAATTAGATAACTGTTTGTGTAGGAATGGACCTTAAAATCATCCAGTTCAAACTATGTGTCCTCTGCCATAGTCAGGGACACCTTCCACTGGGGCAGGTTGTCCAATGCCGTATCCAACCTGGCCTTGAACACTTACAGGGATGTGGCATCCACAGCTTCTGTGGGCAACCTGTTTCAGTGCCTCACCACCCTCTCAGTAAAGAATTTCTTCCTTCTATCTGATCTAAACCTCTTTTAGTTTAAAACCATTACCCCTTGTTCTCTCACTACTATCCCTGACAGAGTCCCTCCCCAGTTTTTCTATAGGCCTCTTTAGGTACTGGAAGGCCGCTGTAAGGTCTCCCTGGAGCCTTCTCTTCTCCAAGCTGAACAGCCCCAACTCCCTCAGCCTGTCTTCAAGGGAGAGGTGCTCCAGCCTCTGAGCATCCTTGTGGCCTTCCTCTGGACTTGTTCTAACAGGTCTACATCTTTCTTATGTTGGGGGCCCCACAACTGAATGCAGCACTCCAACAGTGGAGCAGAGGGGGAGAATAACCTCCCTCAACCTGCCCACAGTTCTTTTGATGCAGACCAGGATATGGTTGGCTTTCTGGGCTTCAAGCGCACATTGACAGCTCATTTTGATCTTTTTATCTACCGACACCTCCAAGGCTGCTTTCAATCCATTCTCTGCCAATCTGTATTCATGTTTGGAATTGCCTCATCCCAGATGGGGGACCTTGCACTTGGCCTTGTGTGAATTTGTGAGGTTCACACTGGCCCAACACTCAAGCCTGGCCAGCCCCCTCTGGCTGGCATTCCTTCCCTCCAGGATGCAAACCTCAGCACACAACTTGGTGTCATCCACAAATTTTCTGAGTGCACTCAATCCCACTGTCCATGTTCTTGACAAAGTTGTTAAATAGTACTGGTCCCAGTACCAACCCCCAAGGAACACCACTCATCACTGATCTCCACCTGAAATTCAAACCACTGACTGCAACTCTTCTAGTGTGACCATCCAGAAAATTCCTTATCTGCTGAGTGGTCCATCTATCAAATCCATGTCTCTCCAATTTAGAGGCAAGGATCTCATATGGTACACTATTAAATGCTTTACACAAATCCAGTTATAAAAGATACAATCCAATGTACCTTCCACAAATCTCTCTTTCATTCTTTATATTTGAATACTGTACATGTAAAATTGTGTTGATACAGTTATGTTCTTAGATAGAATATAGGTGTATGCAAAGTTTTACCTTTCATGCTCCCTAACATGGATTTCCAGGTCAGGTTCATGCATCAGTTTCAAAGATACCCTGATTTCAGATCCTCCTGTTTTTGTAGCAATTGCAAAGAAAACAATGGAAGCTAATTTGCAGCTTCTGCACCTTAGAAAATACAAAAGGAAAACATCAATACTTGCTAATCAGTTCAATTTTTACCAAATGTAGCTGTTATATTTTCTAGTACCAATCTTTTATAAGGCCTTTTTACTGTATTTTAAAGTATTTCTGCTTACAATTCTGGCATTGTTTTGAGACTAATAGAGAACTTGATTGTTAGCTGCTGTACTTCACATCTCCACTGATGTAAAAGAGGCTTGCAACAAAATCTTACAACTCATGCTAGGACTGATGACCATTATTTTTGAAAAGCTTCATCTCTCTAGTAGCCTTAAGAAATAAAAAAGTGAAGAATAAAACATATTCTTCTTCACAGCAGTATTGTCTGATTCTCAGTTGTGGCTTCTCTGCTTGTTTCTCCAGGCAATAAGCACCCTAAGTATTTACTAGCAAAAGAAATGTACTGCCCATTACTTAAATCACAGTGCTTTTACCCAGTTTGAACATGAGACCCTTGTACAAGACTTCCTGTGGAGAAAAACAGGGATTTGAAACTAATGTCAATTCTTCTCTGAGTTCATAGTTTTAACCACACACAAAAAGCAAATGTCAAATGACTAAGATAAGAAAATTGCAGAGATTGTTAACCAAGGTCATTTTCTTAGTGGGTACAAAATGGTAAACCACATTGAAAAGGACTGTATTGAGTAGAAGAGCTGAATAAACTTAGCTTCAAGGAGCTCAACTAAGTTTGGTGTTCACCTTGAAAGTCATTTCCATCAAATTAGCTTTTTTACCTGTCATCATCTGCTGATTTCAGAAAATAAACAAATAAAGAAACAAACAGATGCTGCTAAGAATGAAGGTAAATATTTGTGATCCATGTAAATAAATCAATACAAATATATAGCAGTTTTGTCTGAGAAAGACACTAAATTTTGATGGTCCACCTTCTATAACATTTTCTTCAGGTTAATTTACACCAGATGAAAGTAATCTCCAACCTATAAGCATGAAACTCTTTTGTGTGGATCTTGATATACCAAGATGTAGTTTTTAGCATAAGGATGCTAATAACTTAAGGCAGTAGGTTCTATGGAGCAGAAATGCAGATGAGCTAAGGAATGAAAGTATGTACCCAAAGTAGGGAGTGAGCTGCAAGCCCAGATGTGCATTCAAACTAATAGCTGTTTTTATTTTTATTTTTATCATTTTTTTTTCTTTCAGTCTTTATAGGATAAGAATGGAGATGTGTAGCTTTCCCTGGGTCTCCTCAGCAACTTCACTACAGAGTAGTTACCCCTGTAATACTGCTACTTGCCACAGTTTTACAGTAAAGAAACTTTGACAAGTTACAGTGACAGAGTAAATATAAAACAACAAGTGAGTAAAATACTTCTTTTCTAGGTAACAGTCTCTTACTACCAGATGATTGCTTGGTCACTTACACTGTTGCAGCACTCTTTACTGGATTCAATTCATTAAGGTCATTGTAATCAGACAGTTTATGATTTTAGTACATGCTGTCTCAAGCCTAATCATGCATCTTATCATGGTGAATGGAATTCACCATGGGAGAGGAGGGGAGGGGAGGGGAGGGGAGGGAAGGGGAGATGCTTTTTCAAAACTAAGAAAGGCCTTTAATGGGAAAAATCACTCATAAGGAGATAATGTGAATGAACTCCAGAATGCATATGCAAAGTTTCTCCTTCAGCAATTAAAACTTGTTATTGTTTTCCTATATATAACACTTCACATCCAGCAACAGTCCAGGCCAAGACTCAGTTCCTTTACAAATTTTAAGCTAATATGTAGTAATTGTTTGAGTATTTTCTCCCTTCTTTTCTTCATTAGTTGGAATACTTCCCTTGCTGATACTGTCACTTTGTAAGCATTCATTACCTATTGATCGAGCACAGTAGCGTGCATGGATGGACTGCTAAGCCTACAAAGAGACTTGTTCATTTCAATGAGTTTCTGACATGCCTTGCTCCAGGATTTAACTGAATATTGGCAAGCTCTGACAGATTCTCCTATTTATGGACCAGAAGTAGCACTCTGAGCTTCTTTTGCCCAATATTCTTTCATTTTATTGCTCTTCTCTATTTTTTCTTAAATTGTATGTTTGTTTACCCATACAGTATTCATATAAATAGGAGTCAAATTAGATAAAACAACTGATACATTTTTATAGATATATATCTATACTTATATGCAGTGTGTTTCTGCATGTGTATAGATATGTGATATGTGTGCATGCTCATGTACATATATATACATATGATTTGCATGGATTACCAGTAGACCAGCTCCAAGGTTTCCAGGCACCTTTTTGATGTGCACAGAGACCCTCTATCTGGTACAGGAAGTCCTGGAGAGGGTTCCCTAAATTGGAGTTTGTCGTAAAGGAGGTGAAGTGAAGTCATTGCTACAGATTTCTAGTCCCTAATTACTGTCAGGACTCAGTGAGGACTGCCTGCTCCCTGGGGACCAGAGGCAGGGACTGAGGGGCCCCCACCCAGGGGAAGGGGCATGGCACCCCATCCCATCCCACCACCCCAGCCAAGAACAGGGCAGCCTTCAGGGCACTGGGGGAAACCTCAGTGCTGGACATCAGTAACCTCCCTTGGGACAGAGACAGGCCATGGGCAGGCCTGGATATGGACCCAAAGATGGGCGTTGTTCAGCATGACCCATAGCCAGGCATGGCAGGGCTATAGGGTGTGGGAGTGTGGCCATGGGGGTTGACAAGCCCCATGGTTGGTGATAACATGGGGTTCTTAATAATGAGGCCATCAGGAATGTAAAGAGTTTAGAGGGAACAAAGAAGGGTGATTCAGGAGAATCAGGAAAGCCTTGCTGTCTTGGACTAGTGGTTCTCCAGCTGTTAAGGAGTGGAAGTTGCTGGGTGTTTGCTGTTGCTGGACAAAGTTTGCTGGCCAATGAATAGTTAGTGGAAATGTACTGCCATAGAGTGAACGGTATAAGAAGGGAGCCTTTCCTCAATAAGGAGATGAAGTTTTGTCCTCAGTAAGAGGGACATGAAGTTATGCCCTCAGTAAGAGAGTTGAAATTAATATTGCCTAAATATGCCTACTGTATTGTCATCAATACAGTAGTAGCAGTTACTGATCCTAAAAGAATGATGGTGTCCATGTGGCTTTTATGCCACAATGGGGAGCTGGAGACTGGCCATGGTGTGGCTTCAGTGAGGCAGGGACTGATGGCCCCAAGAAATGCAATGGAGTCCTGGGCCATGGGAAGGGTTGGGGAGCTGCAGTGTAGGCCATGCAGGGGCAGTCAGGCCTAGCAGAACTGTCAGAGCCCTGATGGTTACAGAATCACAGAATCACAGAATTGTCTAGGTTGGAAGAGACCTCAAGATCATTGAGTCCAACCTCTGACATAACACTAACAAGTCCTCCACTAAACCATATTACTAAACTCAACATCTAAACATCTAAATCTTTTAAAGACCTCCAGGGATGGTGACTTCACCACTTCCCTGGACAGCTCATTCCAATGCCTCACAACCCTCTCAGTAAAGAAGTTCTTCCTAATATCCAACCTAAAAAAACCCTGGCACAACTTTAGCCTGTTCCTCCTCGTCCTGTCACCAGGCACGTGGGAGAATAGACCAACCCCCACCTCGCTACAGCCTCCTTTAATGTACTTATAAAGAGCGATAAGGTCACCCCTGAGCCTCCTCTTCTCCAGGATGAACAATCCCAGCTCCCTCAGCCACTCCTTGTAGGACTTGTTCTCCAGACCCCTCACTAGCTTTGTCGACCTTCTCTGGACTCGCTCGAGTACCGTGCTCGAGGTTGCCCTGTAAGTGCCGCGTGATGACACTCAAGATAATCTGCTCCATGAGCTTCCCTGGCACTGAGGCCAAACTGACAGGTCTATAGTTTCCCGGGTCTGCTCTCCGGCCCTTCTTGTAGATGGGCGTCACATTTGCTAGCAGCCAGTCGACTGGGACCTCCCCCAATAGCCAGGACTGTTGATAAATGATGGTAAGCGGTTTGGCCAGCTACTCTGCCAGCTCTCTCAGTATCCTCGGGTGGATCCCATCTGGCCCCATCAACCTGTGTACATCCAAGTGCCGTAGCAGGTTGCCAACCATTTCCTCATGGATAGTAAGGGCCACAATCTGCTTCCCATCCCCTTCCACCCAGGTTTCCAGAGAGCAACTGGTTTTGCCGCTAAAGACTGAGGCAAAGAAGGCATTAAGCACCTCTGTCTTTTTCTCAACTTTCATAACTAAGTTCCCCCCTGCATCCAGTAAAGGCTGGAGATTCTCCTTAGTCCTCCATTTTGCATTAATGCATTTGTAAAAACATTTTTTGTTGTCTTAGATGGCAGTCACCAGATTGAGCTCCAGATGAGCTTTGGCCTTCCTAATTTTGTCTCTGCACTGCCTCGCAACATCCTTATACTCCTCCCTAGTGGCCCGCCCTCTTTTCCAAAGATTTTAGTCCTCTTTTTCCAGCTAAGCTCAAGCCACAATTCTCTGTTCAGCCAGGCCAGTCTTCTTCCCCGTTGGCTCATCTTTGGGCACGTGGGGACAGACCGCTCCTGCACCATTAAGATTTCCCTCTTGAAGAGCGCCCAGCCTTCCTGGACTCCTCTGCCCTTCAGAACCGCCTCCCAAGGGACTCTACCAAACAGTGTCCTGAACAGTTCAAAGTCAGCCCTCCAGAAGTCCAATACAGCAGTTTTACTGGTCCCCTTCCTGGCTTCTCCAAGAATGGAGAACTCTACAATTTCATGGTCACTCTGCCCAAGACAGTTTCCAACCACCACATCTCCCACCAGTCCTTCTCTGTTTGTGAAGAGAAGGTCTAGTGGGGCATCTCCCCTGGTAGGCTCACTAACCAGCTGTGTCAGGAAGCTATCTTCCACGCTCTCCAGAAACCTCCTAGACTGCTTTCTCTGGGCTGTGTTGTGCTTCCAGGATATATCTGGGAAGTTGAAGTCCCCCACAAGAACAAGCGCTGACGATTTCACAACTTTTGTCAGCTGCCTGTAGAACTCCTCATCAATCTCCTCATCCTGGTTCAGCGGTCTATAACAGACCCCCACCAGGATGCTTGCCTTGTTGGCCTTCCCACTGATCCTAACCCAAAGGGACTCAACCTTATCATTCCCAGCCTCATGTTCCGCGACATCAAAACTTTCTCTGATATAGAGAGCCACACCACCACCCCTTCCATGCTGCCTGTCCCTTCTGAAGAGCCTATAGCCAGACATTGCAGAACTCCAGTCATGAGAGTGGTCCCAACACGCTTCCATGATGGAAACCAAGTCGTAGCCTGACTGGCACACGATGGCTTCCAGCTCCTCCTGTTTGTTACCCATGCTGCGTGCATTAGTGTAGATGCACTTCAGTTGGGCCATTGCCTTCTCTCCCAGCCTTGCCATTGTTCCCCCTGGCACAGCTCTAACAAGCCTTGTTTCAGCCCTGTCCCCCTTCTTACCTAGTTTAAAGCCCTCTCTCAATTAGCCCCACCAGCTCCTGTCCCAGGATCTGTTTTCCCCTTAGAGATAGGGACCCGTATGCGGCCATCAGGCCAGGTGCCGAGTAAAGCACACCATGGTCAGAAAAAACAAAATTTCTGTGTTGGCACCAGCCTCTGAGCCACGTGTTTATCAGGTGGGCTTTCCATGTCCTCTCTGTACCCCTCCCTGCCACCGTGGGGATGGACAAAAACACTACCTGTACTCCATCCACTAACCGTCCCAGTCCCCTAAAGTCTCATTTGATGGTCTTCAGGCTTCTCTCTTCAGTGTCATCACTGACAGCCTGGACTATTAAAAGAGGATAATAGTCAGAGGGGTGAACCAGGTTGGGAAGCTTTCTGGCAATGTCCCTGACCCTGGCCCCAGGGAGGCAGCAGACTTCCCTACGGGTAGGGTCAGGCCGACAAATAGGTCCCTCTGTTCCCCTGAGAAGGGAGTCGCCCACAACAATCACCCTTCTTTCTGTCCTGGTGGAGGCAGTCCTAAGGCGTGGAGTTAACTTCCTCGCCCATCCTCCTGGGTAGACTTTCTACCTCTTCCTCAGCTACTGGTCTCCCAAGCTCCAGGGTCTCAAACTTGTTGCGTAAGGGCCGGTGGGGGAGGGCATCACCTGCAATGTCGAGCAGGGACCTGTCTCCATTCCTCCTCAACTCCTAGATCCCCTCTCTTTTCTCAACAGCAACAGGGCAGGGAGTCCACCCCCCATCTGGGGTGTCTCACCCCTGTACCTGTCTTTCAGGCCGCGCAGGGAGTTGCTCCACAAGTCTATCTCACGCTCACACTCCCTGATATCCCTCAACCTCTTGACCTCCTCCTTGACTTCTGCCATGAGGTGGACCAGGTCATCCACCTGCTCGCACTTCATGCACACAGTCTGTTTGCCCCCCGCAGGTGGCAGCAACAGGCTCAGGCACTCCCTGCACCCGGAGACCTGAACTGCCGCAGTTTTGAGCGGGCAGTTGGTCTGGGTGTGTACAGACTTCCTGGAGAGCACACTGTGCCTGGCGTACACCATTGCAGCTGCAATATAGCAGTAGACTGCCGTTAGGTGTTTGTATGGGTGGGGGGGGAGCGCTCTGCCCTTCCTGCTCACCCTGCCTGTGTGAACTGCCACGCCACTACCTTCTGACACGCCACACCCTGTTTGCCTGTCCTGGTCGCCTCGCTCCCTAGGGGCAGCTTTTGAACGACCGGGGAGGGGTCGCTGCTGGCTCCGCCTACGCCTTGTTCTCTGCTTGTTCATCTCCCTCGTGAGAGCTGCTGGGTCCTGGCGACTCCCTCGAGTGGGCTCAGTGCCGGAAATATTAGCCCTTCTTGTTCGTCCCCTGCTCCACTGCAGAATGCGTCTGCCCCGGAGCTGATCGTCTTACATCAGCAGTTTATCCTATTTAACAGTTTATCCCATTTTAGTGCAAAGACCAAACAAATGTGTAACAAGCCAAAATGGTTTCCAGCCACTCTAGAGGGTATATTTGTGAATGGATTGTGTACTTATTTGCCTGGAAAGAGAAGGGTTCAGCTTTGCTCCTGTTACTGTCCAAATATGATCTCTTGCCATAGAGTGAACAGTCAAGCAATGAAATGTATATTGGTATTATCCACCTGTTTTGATATTATGTTCAGTGTCTTGATATTATGTGGAAAAAAAGCCAATTATAAGGCTGTAAGGAGATGTGATAACTACAGAGAGGTTGATACCCTCAGTGCAAAATAGAAATGGAAGAAGTGAGAGTTATAAGTAATCCCAGATATTTATTTATTTATTTATTTATTTATTTATTGGAATCAGTATGTGCAGACCAATTAGCCAACCTAAACTTGTACCACAGAGAATATACCCGTGGACCATATCAGTAGTGTCGAAGACATGTGGAGGATACCAGGAAACATAAAAACACATAAACTTAAGAGGAAGGGAGAAAAGATATAATATAGCCAAGGATAAGGATGCTTTTGGGGAAATTTGGTTCAAGATCTTGCTGTGCTATTAAGAAGTCAATTCTCATAATAATAATAATAAAAAAAAAAGCAAATTCGAAAGCTGGTATTTCTCCAAATGCATATATATAAAATCAAAATAAATCAAAATAAGAACTAATACCCCCTGGAATTATAAAAATAATAAAAAAATAAAAATAGTAAAAAATAATTCCAAAAAGTAAAAAATGGTGTTCTTATTTTGAAAAAGGCTTGTAAGAATGCTGAAAATACATTCAATATCATCTTGGAGGAGAAAGTGTATTAAGGTGGAAGCACAGAAGCTTTTTGCCCTACTTAATATACAAACTGTTACAGGAGCTATTCTTGTAGTGCAAATCACTTATTTTTGGCATTATTTTGTCTTTTAACACTACCAATACTTTATTAACCATGAGGCATTATATTATTAATTCATTGGCATGCAGTAAGCAATATAGATGGCTGAGTACCCAGTAGAAGTTTTTTTATCACTACTTGAATACGCTAATGATTTCAAGTTGTGGTTTGCAACCACAATTCTTTTCATAGATGTGTATAAAGTGATCTCACAAAAGAAAACAAAATCCAAAAATGGCAGTCTTCTAAGGGTATTAAATAAAATTGTAATAATTTTTAAAGATAATTGCTATTTAGTACACACAAAATAGAGTATATGTATGTCAGTTTACTGTAATTGGTAGTTATTTTCATTTAATCAGTAAAAACAAAAATAATGTCATGCATACTACTACAGATGTAATACTGATATGTAATTCTCTCTTTGGCTCTCGTGTAAAGTGAACCTGTTTGAATATCTGCTGCCATCAATGATAAAACTGTCATTCACTGTAATATAGAACATCAGGCAGACACATTCTCAAAGACTGATCAAGTGTATCTGTACTTGTCTACACAGTAGTTTTCTAAAGGATAAGAGTGTCTTCATTAAAGATCATATAACTGACATTTACATTTGCTATATCAGTCACTACCAGATAAAAAAAAAAAATAAATAAAAAAAAAATCTTGAACCATTTGGTGATTTTTTTTAAAGATGTGTTTTTAGAGTGTTCCTTAGTTTGTGATAATATATATTGTAATACATATATATTATTATATTTATATAATACATATAAGTCACATAAATGCAAAAGTTTCCAACATCCAAAAGCAATTATTCCCATTTTTAGTTTATTTATTTATATTTGGGGGGTTAGAAACAGGCCTAGGCAGGCTCTTAATATGACTTTTTTTTTTTTTTTAAATATTGCTATTTTTACTTTGTATGAACTGGTCTTCTAAAAAAATTTAAGAGACTGAAGACTTTATTGTCTCTGTCATGAGATTATTCTTCTGAGGAATACCCAGACTTCCATATCATCTGCACATGATCTATCATGTTTGATTTAAACAGATGCAAGCCATCTCTCCTTCCAGGTCAGGAAACCCAGGAACAGGAAACATTGGTTCACACTGATTTCTACTCCAAATGATAGCCTGGACACATTCAGCTGGAGTCACACACTCTAAAACTTTCAGCCTGATCTTGAGAGTAGTTTTAATGATGTAACCATATTTACTCACTTTATCATGATGAGACTTAGAGCAATTCATGCAAACTTTGCCTATTTTCTTTCTTCCATATTTAATTTTCGTGCTTTCATAATTTAATTTGAAATCAGTGGGTGTAAAATAAAAAAGTTATTTATAATTGCTAATCCTTGTGGCATCTTACCCTTGCAGTCAATGGACAGATGGGGTTTAGGCATGTCAAGGACCATTTGCATTCACATTGAAGTTTACTGTCTGTATACTACGTGATAAATGTTTGAGATCAAACTGTAGCTGAAACAAAGTCTTATGAAAGACTTGTGGAGGACAATGAATATGAAGATATATCTAGAAATAAAAAATAACTTACGTGCTATGTGTACATACAGTGTTGTTCTCTGTATCTGTATCACTGACTTATCAAGGTTTCTTCTGCCTCTCTTAATGAATTGCTTTGATTAAATAGCTATTCTTCATGCATTTTGGCCTTTTCACATTTAATAACAACTCCTTTTGACTCAAATTATATAAAAAGAAAAAATGCACACAATCTTAATGGACAATGTGTGTCTGTCAAGATGCAAATATTGTATTAGAAATCCTGCATATTTGCCATCATTTGGTTTCTCTCCAACAGAATACTTTTCTGATTAGCCCCAGAAAATGAAATTGGAAACATTTCATTAATTTTTTATATAAAAAAAGGAAAGGTCTGAGTGGCATCATAGTTCTTTTGTATTTTTCCCCTGTTCATTTGTACAGCTATAATTACAGATTCTTTGTGAAATGTTCATGTCACTCTTTATTAATCTCTAATTTCCAATCACAGACACAAGCAGGTTTAAATTTCATTGCAACCCTTTTGAGAAGTCTCTGTATTTCGAGTGAGAAATGGCATGTTGCTCATCTTAATAATGTTTTCTGGAGATTCTTGACAGTAATTTTTCCAAAGGGAGAAAAGTTAGTTGAAAGAGGAGAGGGAAGAGTAAAAAACAAAAAGGAAGGACCTAGACTGTTTCTAAGCAAGAAATTGTATTCTAGTCATTTTTTTATTTTTATTTTTTTAAACATAATTATGTCTAGATTTATTGGTGGGTGTGACATTTCCTTGTTATACTGCTTCAGTGAGAAGGAAGATAAATGAGATACAGCACTGTATAGGCAAGATTAGCTGAGAATTAAGGAACTCTTCTGAGATTCAGAAACCTATGGAAAGATCTGGCAGATCTGCAGTGTAGACATTGGAGCAGCAAAGAACAAATTGCTTAGAAAGAAAATGAAAGAATAGTATTTTTATGTTGTTGCTTTATTTGAAATGAATCGGTGGAAGTGAAGCAAGCATAAAGGCACCAATCAGAATTTAACTTTAAAAAATTATTGTCAGTCATATATGTTCCATAATACACTAACTTTTTCAGTATTGGGTTACAGGCATTTCTCACAGTAGTTCAGCATGTAGTCCTTGTATATATAAAGATATACTATAGCCATGGCTTAACTTTGCCAATACTGCAATATTTTTCTAACGCCTTTTTTATCTTCTAAGACAGTCATATTTAATAGCATGTAAAGTGTACCACAGACATTCTGACTTGCAGAACTGGAGTACTGCAGGAAGAGTTGTGTCAGCATCTCAACTTCCCAAAATATGATCATGATCTAATATCTGATCCTTATATTAGAAAACAAGGATCTGACTCCAAGTCATTTACAGTTCCAGTGATTTCAGTATATCTTATGTGGGTCCTAATAATATATTTCACAGATGGCCTTTGAAACAAAGCTAACTAGCACAAAATAATATGAACCAGAGAGACTATTTGGAAGCTGGATTTACAGGGATCTTAAATGAGGTAGAACTCATGGAACAGCTGGGGTTCATCTTTTCACATTAAATTCATATCACTTTAAAAGGTTATTTTGTTGTTTGTTTTGATTTCTAAATGCATTATTTGTAAGTAATTTACATTTTTGGTACCAAAAGCTGTAATTTTTGTTCAAAGGGTTTTAAACATAAGTTATTTGAAAATTCAAAATTACATAGCAAATTTAGGAACAATATTTATTTTATTTTATTTTTTTATTTTTAATAATCATAGAATCATAAAATATCCCAAGTTGGAAGGGACCCACAAGGATCATCGAGTCCAGCACCACACAGGTGTACCCAGAAATTCAGACCATATGACTAAGAGCATAGCCCAAACACTTAAACTCTGATGGGCATGGTGCCATGACTATGTCCCTGGGGAGCCTGTTCCAGTGTGTGATCATCCCCTCAGTGAAGAACATTTTCCTGATATCCAGCCTGAACCTTCCCTGTCACAGCTTGACTCCATTCCCTCGGGTCCCATCTCTGGTCACTAAAGAGGATAGAGCAGTGCCTGATCCTCCACTCCCCCTCGTGAGGAAGCTGTAAACTGCAATGAGGTCTCCCCTCAGCCTCCTCTTCTCCAGACTGAACAGGCCAGGTGACCTCAGCCGCTCCTTGTACGTCTTCCCCTCTAGGCCCTTCACCATCTCTGTTGCCCTCCTCTGGACACTCTCCAACAGTTTCACGTCCTTTTTGTACTGTGGTGCCCAGAACTGCACACAGTGCTCAAGGTGAGTCTGGACCTGCACAGAGTAGAGTGGGACAATCACCTTCCTCGACCAACTAGACCTTGATGCACCCCAGGATATGGTTGACCCTCCTGGCTGCCACTAATATTTCCACTACTTCTAGTTTCAGATAGGGTCAAACAGATATATAACTTAGTGTTTATTTCAAAACTTCAGCTATGTCTCTGAACCAGAAAGCACAAAATAGGGCCGACTTCCCATGAAGTCTGGAAAGTGAATGCCAGACTTGAGCTGTTTAGGTCTGTGGTTAAACAGCACGAAAATTTCAGGAAAAAAAAAAAAAAAAAAAAAAAAAGTGAAGTTATTCATTATGGTGTTATTGGCTTTTAGAGAAGAGACTACAAATTAGTTACATTATGGTTTGTGTTTTCACAGGTGGTGTGTTTCTGCTGCTGTCGCTATAAACTATGGAACTGTGCATGTATCTATCTTGAGCAGACGTAAAAATAAAAAATGAGGCAGGAAATACTGGTGCTGTGTCTCTCCCAGACAAAGGGACTTTGACTTTGAAGACTGAGCTGTTTGCTTACAAAAATCTATGAAATATTGATAAAGAAATATATGTATGATTTGATTTCATATATAAAATTTGATTTCATATATAAACTCAGCAGCATAGATTTAGGGTAACAAGTATATGATGACTTTCACTTCGCTCTTAAATTTGCTGTGATGCCAGAGAAGCTTTGTTGTCTCTCAGCCTTTCCTGTTGTGTTCAAATTACTGAGGAGTTTCCAGGAATATCAAAGATAGGGAAAGGGATAGAGACTAACCTGTTGACTAATTTCATGGTGTAAGTTTGATTCGGTGTTGATATATTTGGCATGGACATTATTTAAGATATTCAGATGACTGTATTGAAAACCTGGTCCAGATCTAAAGGGATCTTTAGCTTCATATTTTCTGTTGTTTTAGGTATATTTAATGACTGATACTTTAGATGTTGCTTCAAGAGTTATGCAAAGGCAATGAAGTTTCTGCCCTACCTTTATTTCCAGTTGGCTTCTCAGTCACTTCAAAAGTTAGCAGAAGATTTAACTTCCTATAGCTTCTACTGTGAAGAATAATAGCCAATAAAATTACACCTAAAATCAATGTAAATTTGTTCAAAACACTTCACAAGGAAAAAGAACAATTTCTGTCTACACAGGATAGTATTCCCAGTTACGGATTTACACGCCAAAAAGAAATTTTGTATTCATTAGAAATTATTTCATTAACACTTCATTTCAAAGTTCATCAATAGTTAAAAAAATAGAATACAGCAGGGATTAATAGGAAAACATTAGAGTGCAAAACTGAAAACATAACTATAACATAAAGCATTCAAGTACCTTTTATACACTGGAAATGTCTTTCCCCAATTCAAACCACAAAAGGTGAAAGACAACCAAGATAATGAAGTGATTATGAGACTGATTTAATCTCTATCGAAGGAGAGGTTAAATTGACCTATCTTCTTCAGTTTAAACAACAGACAGCTGAGGAGAATAAGAAACAATTTATGATATAGGGACTAGAATGGAGAAGATGAACAAGGGGAACAATTCAATAAATAAAATACAGACTTGTTAGTTGGCTTAAAGTAAACCTGGTAGTAAGACCAGAGAACTCACTTTTATGGAATAAAATCTGGATAGATTAAAAGAAATATATGGTTTTTTTTTTTTGCATTTGTATTTTATATGTATTTTATATTTAATATATATAAATATATAATACATTATATTAATATATTAACATATATTTAATATATATTTCATATGTATTTTATATATAATATATAATTATAATATATAATTATATAATTATAATTATAATATATTATAAATTATAATTATATATTATATATTATATATTATAATATTATATATTATATATAAATTATAATTATATATTATATATTATATGTATTCATAAATGTTTTTTATGCATTATGAACTGACAAATGCAGTTATATGACAAAAAGCAAATAACTGTGAGAATGTCTATGTAATTGATTATTAGTCCTTTCTTAGTTACCTATGTCTATACACCATGCTCTGAGAAAAATATTGCAAGTATTTTCACATTTCATAGTGTATCTGTCATGAGAATGCTCTGTTCTTAATCTGGGCCACTGATCATGAAATTAATATTAAAATACCAATCAATAAACTAGTCTGTAGGGAACTAGGAAGAGTTTTGCAGTACAGCAAAATAAAATAAAATAAAATAAAATAATAATAATAATAAAACCCAACAAAATAGTAAAAGCAATAATTATAATAATCTTCTGGTTAGTATATTAATGTAAATGTTGCAGTAAGATAGCTGTGCTTTCATTAGGACATTAATTAGAAGTTTTTATAATGAAATAGCATTGAATTCATGAATCTCGGAATATGAATAAGTAAAAATATAAGTAAATATATTTTCCAAATACTAGAGATAGGATATAAGTTGATGTTTCATCTGTTGTCAGCGATCAGATTTAATACCAGACAGCAGCCTTGATCCTGGTCAATAGACACACGCTAAAGTGAAAACTCATTCCAAATCAACCATTAGAGATTTTTGCTATTATTCTCTCAGTGAGAAGTCACTCTTTGCATATCTTATTGTTTTGCTCAATGTCTTTCTTTCTCATATAAGGATCAGATATATCCACTCACTGTATGAGAGGATAAAAAGGCTGAAATGCATAAGTGATTTGTAAAATAGTTTCAAAAGTACTGTCACAACTCGATGTACAGAGTTTTTAAACTGAAAACAACAAGCAAATGAATTACTAATCTCAAATACTTTTTGGGTATAATCTGACAGCTTCTGTCTGCCCCTTGCCTTTGCTTCCAAAACATTTGCTGATATAGATGGCAGCAACCTCTCCAACCATGCTCTTTGGCTGTTCCTTCTGAAGCTGTCAGGCCCATCGCTTTTCAGTGCCTCTCCTCTGTTTTTCATATACCATGTGAGTGTCAGCTTGCTACAGGGAATCACAGGGAATATTCTGTGCAGCAGAATATGCCAGCTACATCAAGGATAAGAGAGAGAAGTGACACAGAGGGTCAGCAAAGAAACTCTGGAGGATCTTACAGTCCAGATTACATCATAGGGATCAAGGGATCAGACCAAATACTGTGAAGCCCAGCCAAGAGACACCCAGCTGGCTGCATGGTGGCTCTGAGAATGTTCTTTGGTCTACATTTGATTTGTGCAGGCAGAATTTACATGTTTTCTTTTATTCAAATAACTTTATTATGGAAAAGTATCCAAATCTGAACTGTCTCACATCTATGGCAAACAAAACTGAAGGCTACATGAATTTTGCAGGGAGAAAAGCAAGAAGGGACTCCTCTTACTCTCACTGTGTTGAAGACCATAGCTTCTTTTGGTGTGTTCTTATAGAAGGAAACAGGAGTTTTAGTGTAAAAGTATCCTTCCAACAGCTACCGAAAGGGGCATCACAGTAAAAGCAATTCCTTTTAAAAAAGTAATCCTACCAATATGTAAGTTATTCCAAATAAATTTGTTAGCTTCCATATAGGGCTGCATCCCCTAAGAAGATGTTTGTCCAGTGGGACAAGTGAGGAAAAAGCTATGCTGTGAAATATATTATAATTTTAATTCCCTACACATCTATCTGAAAAATCACCTTTTGAACCATTACTGCTATGAAAGCTGTAACATATATTCTATAAATTATTTATTCTTTTATTGTGTGCTACGCAAATGTAAATCAAAGAATCATAGAACAGCTTGGGTTGGAAGGGACCTTAAAGATCATCTAGTTCCAACCCCCCTGCCATGGGCAGGATTCTTTTTGTTCTTACGAATTAGGCAACTGATCTCTATGACAAATGTATTTATTTATTTTTAGCTCTGACTGTAGTTAAACAAACAAACAAAAAAATTATGTCAGTCCAGAAAATATTAACTTTCTCACAATGAATATTTAACGTCTTTGTTGTAATTAACTTCACTTGTTCTTATATGTTTTGTTTGTTTCTGCCAGCATTTCACATTTTAGGAAGCCTACATTTCCAGCACTGGAATGTTCCACATATTAGTTTATAGGTATATGAAATAACATTTTCTTTTTTGTCTTGTTGTGCAATTAGCTTTGAATTTCAGCAATATTTACATTTAAAGCATTCTAAAAATATTTAATCCAATATTAATGTAAATTTGCTGTTCAGTTCAGCACCTTGTAAAAATACTGTTCTTATGTATACAAATCCACCATATATATTAAATACTTCATTTTGCAGATTTTCTTAAATGATCCACAAGTTGAGGCTTATAATGAATGTCCTGGAAATGCAGAAGAGATGTAAAGGCACATACGGAAGTGAATAATTCAGAAAATGCATTCTTGCTTAAGCTGGCTTTTTAAATGTCATTTCAATCATCTTATATGTAATTTTAAAAGCCTACTCCTTCTTGAATTCTCTATTTACAAGGACCCTGTCAATCATGACCTGTACTACAAGGTGGGAGACTGCACCCATGTCAGGCTGTTCTAATTTCCTCTAAGCCAAATTCTTCATCCCCACAGAGAACACATGTTTTCATAAATGCCAATGTGCATATGTATTCAGTACAGCAAGGGCATTTCTCCCATTGATTTCCTTCTATGTCTGAGTGTGAGAGAGAGAGGCGGGGGTGGTGGGGCAGTTCTTCAGCTCTTCGTATGCTACCTAAGATTCCCAGTTCCAGAATTAAATTACAGAGAGAGATACATAATATATGTTCAGTCACTACAATGGCTCCCTTAGGGCTCTTGTTACTAATGGCATAGGCTCATTTGCGGAGATTTTCATGCGGCTTGCTTGAAAGGGCCTCAGCAATCCACCACTTTTGAACAAATTACAGGCCAACAATATTCTCGCCAAAGGGGTTAGTTGGCATGGAACAGGTTATTTAGCCCTATTTGGCTGGGAGAGAGTACATCATGTTAGGAGAAGAAAGTAGAAAGAGGGGAAAGGCGGTGATCTGTGAACAACCAGGAAAAAAGTAAGCAATAACATAAATGAGCTATTTCTACTTTTTAACTGACAAAATAAAGCTTTAGCAATTAACAGAAGGCTTTCTTCAGGAACAAACCTGTTCATGTTAAGTACATGTAGCTTTAAAACACTTCTGAAGCAAAGAAGCTTATAAAATATTATTTCCTTTGTAACAACAAGGAAGGTTCTCTTCAGTCAAGCTTTTCATTGTGTCCATGTGGCTTGTGAATTGTAAGTGGTGGTGTGTTCTTCCCACAGACAATGGATGAGATGAGAGAGTACATTTGTAGTTCATGATTGGTTCACCAAAAGGCAATAAAGCTCCTACAATATGCTGAATCATGAAAGAACATTTTAGCAACTACCCTAATTCCTCCTTCCTGGCAAGATTCATCCTCCTATGATCTTAGGCTCTCTACAGGGACCCTCAGTGAGGTTCTAGTGCAATCTCTCCTTTTTTTGTACTTTATCTTAGGAACATTTGGCGTCATGCAGTTTCCCTGTTTACATTCTGTGAAGTAAACAGTTTAAAGACTGAAAACTTTTTCCCACACCTATTTACTGTAAGCTATGATGGAATGTTTGTCAAATCCTTCAAAGTCCATGAAAGAAGGACAGAACCAGGCTTTGTTAATTTCACCAAAAAGGTCTGTTTACATTTTTTTTTTTTAAAGTAACAGACAGAAAGATCAAAAGCTTATTTATTCATCAGGTGCAACAGCCAAAGACACTTAAAATCCATTATTTATCTATCAAGAGTTCAGCAAGTCACAGAGGGGATCAAGGTGTGTGGTAACAATTAATTCCTGTGTTACTGGCATATGAGAAGCTTGGTTCAGAGTTTTTTTCTTTTTTTTTTTTCTTTTTCTTTTTTTTTTCCCCAACTACAGGATTGCTGTATTAACAGATGATGAATATACAAGGAGTGAGTAATTATGTAAGGGTTGAAATGTAGACCCCATCTATAAGAATATCATAGAATCATAGAAACATAGAACGGCTTGGGTTGGAAGGGATCTCAAAGATCATCTAAGTCACCCCCCCTTTCATAGGCAGGTACGCCACCCACTAGATCAGGTTTCTCAGGGCCTCATCTAACTTGGTTTTGAACACCTCCAGGGTTGGGGCATTCACAGCCTCTCTGGGGAACCTGTTCCAGTTCCAGCATTATGTTTAGACCATGAATACTGATGAGCATGACCTACACTTTTTGCCTCTGCTAGGTCCTTCTATCAGAAGACTGAGTGAGATTACCCTTTCCTATGGAATTGCTGTAAACTCAAGAAAATACTAGTTACTTTATCTGAAGACCAAGTCTGGTGTTCCTTATCAGTTCCTCATCCAACCTCAATCAGTTTCCAGCAATTGTGCCATTTCTGGGTGTGCAAATTAACTAGGTAATTGTTAGTTCATTGTGACAGTAATTTTCTGAAAATGCAGGTAGTCATTCCTTCTTGTGTTTATGTGTAGAATTTAAACGTGTTCAAAGTCTTTTACCTGTATACCTAGATTTTGGACCTTGACCCAGTAAAGCACTTAAGCATGTGCTTAACCAGGAGGGCAGTTCCATTAGCATACAGAGTGTCTGTACTGATATTTGTCCGCATAAGGCTGAACACAGACAAATGTAGGCCACCTCTAAAATCAAGCCCTTTATGTTAAAATACATTTTATTAAAGCAATTATCACTGAAATCTGACTTACAAAACCACTCAAGGGAGCTACAACAAAATTGACTGCCAACATATGATCTCTGTTAATGAAGCTAAAGCAGTACTATACTCAGCAATTTGGAGACAATTTTGGGCAGTGCATTAAGCAACAGTATGTTGCTTATAAAAGGTGTATTCTTTAAAAAATGATTGGAACAGCTTAAACTAAATGAATTTCATTAAATCTGTTATGCTTTTCAGTGCTATCTAAGGTTCCAAAAGCTTCTGGATTAAATTTTGGGATATAGAGTAAGAAGAATGGCAAAATCCACCAGCTACTCTAATATACTATATTTAGCTACTCTAATATACTATATTTACTATATAGGGTTGAAGTGTAGAAGAGCAAAGTCCAAGTAACAGCCTTGCCTAATCAGCAAAGTTCCATATAGGAACCATACAGGAGAACAAGGACCTTTGACATCCATATTCTTTATTTAACTCACTCAGTCTGTCTTATTGAGGTATTTCACCTCCTCTTCTCAAACTCAAAGCAGATGTTTAAACAAATTTCATTGTAATGTAGAGCAGCAAATACATCTAAGACTTCTACAGTTGCTGTAAAATTGAATCGTCATCCTCCAGGCAATACTAAACTCCTGCAAAATTTTCATTCAGTAATGCAGTAAACATAATTGTACCATATGAAGGGCAAATGCATATTTAGGTTATGCATATATGGTACTTTGCAGGCAGAGGCAAGTGACCTCTGCTTGCACTTTTTGCTGGCCAGAAGCCAGGTAGATATGGTTAGCATAGTGTTGAGCCAAAACCTGTGCTAATAAAGCCTGCTGACTGTAAAGGCTGTTACTTGGGCTTAGTTCCATATTAACAATGCTTGCATGGTTTCCAGTTGCATCTGTGTTAGTGTTTTAGTTCAGAGCATGAATTTACATCTTAAATTAGTGTCCTGACCATCTCTTACTCATTGTGTTTTCTATCACATCCATGATCAGTCACTGAGCACATGAACTGGGCTTCTTTTTGAATTAAATGTAACAGAAAGGTCTGATATGACATTGCACTGAATACATGGCAACTGCTAATGAACATTTAGTTTACAGGGTCAGACTAGAGGCAGTCTGAAGAAGAATGCATGAACATTGAGACATCAGTACCAACAGTTTTTCTCTAGAAGTCAGCTTCTGTTCAGTCTCTCTGTTAATAAAGATGAGTGTCTCAGGACTCACAGTTGAGTATACTTAGTCTGTTATAATTCACTGAAAGGGAAGAAAATTAATGAAAATCATCATTGCATTATAATTGAAAAATATGCATTAATGGTATAATATAATGGTATAAAATGAGGGCTCAGCCAGAGGAAGAAATCTTTAAAAGCAATATGCTGTTCAACTTCTCCTGTTTATTTACTGGGTTTTCTGCTACCTGTGTTATCTCTCAGATCATCCCCAACCATTTCAATCACTGAGAGAGATGTAATCCCATCTATTCCAGTGGAATAGACACTGAAAGCTACTTCCACTGACACAGTATTTATCTTTTGGACTCTCTTAGGTTCAGGTCTCTCTTAGGTTCAGGTCAGAGAACAAAGTGATGTTACTATTGTATTATATCAATCAGTTCTAGTAATGATACTCCTCATAATTAGAATTAATTATGATATAGAAACATGGCTTTATCTCTAAGACCTAAAAAAACAGCCATCAAAAAGACACTTTAGGCATCTATTAAAGATGTTAAAGGTCAGTCTTAACTACCTAAATATATTTAGAAATAGTCACTGCCACAACTTGCTTGCTAGGGAAAAAGGTATCTTGCAAAACATAGAATAATATAGTCAGTCTGGTTTGCTCTCTGGATTAAAGACGAGCTAACATGGATTAGGTTTCTGAGCCTTGGTCAGTTGACTTTTGAATATATTCAAGACTGAAGCTCTCTATTAAAAATCCAATTATATTTTTAATTTTGACAGGTAATATCCCTTTTTATTGAAAATTGTAAACTCTCTTGGAAAATAAAGATTGCATTATAAAAGGCCAAGCCTTATTTCTTCTTTGCCATTTATTATTCTTGTGGTTCTAATACATAGATAACATTATCTCAATGCAATAATTTCCAGAGATCCTAGAACTACTAAGTATTATACAGAAAAAAAAAAAAAAAAAAAAAAGTAATCACTCAAAAGAACAGTTTCTTAAGAAGTGTGAAAATTCAAAAATCACAAACTCCAGAAATGTCAAAATTAAGGCTTCTGTACAACTTTAATTCAGACTCATTGTCTTTAATATTTACTTAAATCCTCATACATTATTGATAGTTGCCTGTGAGCCTTGTTTAGCTGATGAACATTGTTGTACCATCCCAGTACTGGACCTTCATGAGCTTATTTATTGTTACTACATTCACAACCCATAATTCACCCACTGCTTCACAAACAATATAGATTTTTACCTTCAGAAATCTTAAAAAGTTAAGAAGACTGTTTACAGCTGAGAAAAAATGAGGCATGGAAGCATTTGGACTATGTTTTCGCTTGTTTGTTTTCCATTATTATTGTATTCCTCATTCTCTGTTCATTTACTGGATCCAAACCTTTCTGTATTATACCTAGGTAAATTGGACTTGTACCTGTACCTGGTACCTCACAACCAGCAATGATCTTTCCCCTCCTCATGACTGCCTGTAGAATGAGAGTACTTTGGGCAGACAGGAGAAAAACAAAGGTATGGAGGGAAAGAAAGCACTGTATCGTGTGTCTTTGGTTTTGGTGCTCAGTGCCATCATCAACTGATGCTGCAGTAGCTTCTACTAGCAAGAGTGAACACTTACAGATGCAGCAGTTTGCATACCATAAAATAGAACGAATCCCAATAGCCTGTACAGGATTACTTTTTTTTTTTCTGATGCTGGTTTTGTTTGATTTTTTTTCTCCCAATAGAGGTCTTGAGTATACTTAGGCATATTTAAATGAGGAAAAAATAAGCTGCTTTTTTTTTTTTTTTTTTTTTCTAAAAAAGCAAAATTTCAAACAACAAACATTAAAAAAAAAAAAATAAGAGTTATCAGTCTAGCATCTGTACAGCCACAAGAACCCATGAGAAATAAGAATTAAAAATAGATACTTTTTAAAAGACTATTTTGTTGCATTGGAAAACCATAAACATGATAAAATTTCCATTTTATCAAGTACAAATTGCATGATTTTTTCCCCCTCTAGAGAGTTGATGCAGTCATTTGTTAACAATTGTTTTAAAATGGTTTAAAGCACATCAAAATATGAAAGCTGCCATAGAAAGAAAACCAAATAATATGGCAAAAGTAGACAGCCCTTTTTTTGGAAATCCTTATTAAACAGGTATAACCTTTTTTTTACAAGCCATTTTAACGAACTCACTAAATTGCTTTCAGGCAAACATAAAGCATGATTTGAGTGAGAACAGACAAATTTATACTCAGCTTTCTACTCTTCTTTAAGTATCCTGAAGATTTACCAGATGTTCTTAAATCTCATTACTAATTGACAACTCATAAATTGCAATCTCTGTTTTATATAAAAGAGCTATTTGTTCTTTTCACTTAAATCAAAAAGCAGTTGTCCATTAGCTGTGGGTAGGAAATGTATTACTTATTCCACCATTGATTAAGAAAATAGATCTCATTACATATTTTGTGGAGTTCAAGAGATACTACGAAATATCAGCAAGCCTAGAGTAGATCTCTTGATCTCGTTTGAGTCAATTCCATTGAAACGATTTAAGCAACTGCTTTAAGAACATACATAACTGCCAACTTTCTTTAGAAATTTGAGTGTGTACTTATGTTATGCTGTTTATTTGTAAAGAATGAAACAGAAATATTCACATTCTTTCTACCAACAGCACCACGGATTCAGCAAGTTGTCACCCTCTGCTCAAAATTTGAGATTTTGGGAATAAGTAAGCTAAGATTGGGGATTCTGCCAATGGATTGATAAATTACAAACATAACTGTTTTATTAAAGGGAATAAATAACAATTCAAAGCCACAGAACTTTCATGGAAGTGTTGGAACTAGATGATCTTTAAGATCCCTTCCAACCCAAACCATGCTATGATTCTATGAGTGACATGTATGTGCTCCCCACATTACCAACCAAATAATGAGGCAGAACCTTGTATTTTCCTTCCTTTCCAATTAGTGGATTATGGACATCTAAATATCCTATGAAAGCTGTGATTCATTTACCTTTATCAGCTTCAGCTATTCGTGCAACACAGTCTCAGTCCTACACATGGCTTAGTGTTTTGACTTCTCACTAGCATGAACATTGTTTCTAGAAAGTCATCAAGGTTTTTCATCCAGGGCATCTTCTTATGGTGATCTTCCTACTTGAAGATCATACTTATGACATGGAAACATTTCATCAGAAACCTAGAAGAAGCTTGGGATGCTCAGAATTTCCTGACTCTTAGGAATACTTTATGCTGAAGAGAATTATGCCACAGCCCAAGAGCAATTGATAGAGCAACAGAAGCTGAAGCAGATGCAATGGAAGAGAAATGAACAGGTGTCTGGCACTAAGAGGAGCAGGAGTTGGTCTTCCCCTCTGTCTGGTGTCTAGAAGAGATAATGGCAATACAGAGCCCTGCCAAGAATGGATTGTTTACACAGTGTATGTACACCCACCTGCTCCACTTGGAAATGAGCTTGTGAACTCACCTGACTGAAAAGAACAGAAAAAGATTGATGAGTTTTTGTATTGTGCCTGTTGAACTGACAAAAAGCTTTATAGAAAATTAATAAAATCCACATGAGGGAATATCAATGGCCTTACAGTTTTAATGGGGTTTTTGAATTGCTGACTCTCTTTCTGGCATTCCTTAGTTTGGATGAAAATATACATATCTGATATAACTGTTACACATATTGCTTTTATTTTTGTGCTTTCCCTTTTCTATGAATAAAGTGTTTAAAAAAGCAATGCCAGAAACATATGTTTGATGTATTTGGTATCATAAGACAAGAAGTACAGAGATACATTACTACTACTCTGAGATATGTCTACACAAATTCATAAGCATCTAATTAAAGTAAACTACCTAGGGTAGAGAAGTTATAGTAAAAATTAAGTAGAAGGATAGTCAACACATTGGCTACCACATAGCTGAGTGATAAATGGTGGTGTTATTTCAAGAAAATTCAGATGGCTCAAAAATTTTACCTGCCCAGAAATGCGAGATAAAATTGATCCCTTTCTCATTGCTAATACTAATTCCTTTATTTTCTTAAACAAAAACAACAACAAAAATACATTTTTAAACAAGAAGCTGTTTTGAAAGGAAAAATAAAGCTTTGAATAACACTTAAAACAATCTTGCAAACTTAAATACTTAAAAACATATAAATACTTCAAATCTGAAAAAACAGCAATTTTCTGATGAGTTTTGGTTAAAAAAATCAAAATGTTAGAAAATATTTGCAAAATTTTCTGACATAATCATCCATTAAAATAAGTTGTTACATCTTTGATAAGTTTCTTTCTTCATTTAAATGTACAGTAGATACTTCTAGCTTCATCCCAAAATAGTTTTTTCTATTGAAATTACTGCCAGATTTATTTGTCAAATTTTGTGAAGCTATGAAATAGCATCATTATGTATTAGCTATTGTGTTTAAAATTGATTATAAAATACTTATAGTCGATGACTCAACAACTTCTCTGTGGTGAGAAAAGTATGTTCTCATAATTCATACCATATTTTGCCTCAGTTTCAATATTTGTGCATTTGAATGCTTATATCTTCTTCAAATAGACATATTTGAAGATAAAAACATTTTTTAATTTTGCCCATCTTTCACAGAGAAAATTATTTCACTGAAGCTTCATCCTGAAATTTGAAAAGGTAATAAAGACAACTTCTTTAGAAACAAAGCTTAATTGCATTGCTTAATACCAACACTATGCAATTGGAATGTATGATTTTGCTTATTATTCATATTCAAGTAGTTTAGCAGGCTTATTCCTCTAGGAAAAAATCAGCAATGTGTAGTTTATAGTATTATCAGTTACTACAGTAGGCTTCAGAATACATTAATTTATGATGAAAATTCCTCCTTGAATGGATGGAGTCAAGTGGAGTGTCAGTGTCTATTATCACCTGGCAGGGGACATATATTGTTAATTAATTGCATCATATATATAAATCCATACAGTATATATCTGGCAAAGCAATCAAAATATCAGGATAAGGTAAATGTTCTAAAACTGGAGTGACCTCCAGAGCTGTGGCTACTGACCTCATTATTTCACAGTGACGGTATCTACCTTTTGGCTCTACCCTGACCTCCATCAAAGAACTCAGTAACAGTTCATCCTCCACCATTAAGATGGTAGAAGGTATATAAATAAAACTAGTGGAAAGAGGTGGAGATCTCAATTTAAAATATTATATACTGGCACTGCAATTTCAAACTTCTGACTAATAGATAATATTGATGTAGGCATTATAATATAGGAATTGTGTATGAAGGAAATAAGAGGAGACTTCTACAACTCACACGCAGAGAAGATGAACAGCACTTCTGGAAAGTGGATAGGAAGGCCCTGCAGAGGGACCTGGACAGGTTGTATCAATGGGCAGAGGTCAATGGGATGAGGTTCAACATGGCTAAGTGCCAGGTCCTGCACTTTGACCACAACAACCTCATGCAACACTACAGGCTTGGGGCAGGATGACTCAAAAGCTGTGCAGAGGAAAAGGATTGGGAGGTTTTGGTCAATACTCCCTTGAACATGAAGGAACATGGCCAAGAAGGCCAACGGCATCAGGAATATTAGGAATATCAGGGATAGTGTAGCCAGCAGGACCACGGAATTGATCATTCCCCTGTACTCTGCTCTGGTGAGGCTGCACCTTGAGTACTATGTTCAGTTTTGTGTCCCTCACTACGAGGACACTGGGGCCCTGGAGCGTGTCCAGAGAAGGGCCAAGAAGCTGGTGAGGGGCCTGGAGCACTGAGGAGTGGCTGAGGGAACTGGGGTTGTTTAGTCTGGAGAGGAGGAGGCTGAGGGGAGACCTTATTGTTCTTCACAAGTACCTGAAAGGAAGTTGTGGGGAGCTGCAGGTCAGCCTCTTCTCACAGAAAACTAGTGGGAATGGCTTCAAGTTTCACCAGGGGAAGTTCAGCTTGGAAATTAGGAGACATTTCTTATCAGAAAGAGTTGTCAGGCATTGGAACGTGCAGCCCAGGGATCTGGTGGAGTCAGCATCTCTGGGGGTGTTTAAGGAGAGTTTGGACATGGTGCTTAGGGACATGGTCTAATGGGTGATATTAGTGGTAGGGTGATCGTTGGACCAGATGATGGTCTTTTTTCTTCTTCACAGTGAGGGTGACGGAGCACTGGAACAGACTGCCCAGAGAGATTGTGGAATTTCCTTCTCTGGAGATATTCGAGGCCTGCTCGATCTAGGGAACCTAGGAGGGGGGTTGGATCCAATGATCTCTTGGTCCCTTCTAACCCCTACAGTTCTGTGATTCTATGATTCTGTGATTTTCAAACCTTAATAATTCTGTGAACCTATAATTCTATGATTCTATGATTCACACTTCCTAAGGCTGTGGTGAGGATTCAGTAGTTGAAGATGTGCATGTACTTGGATCTTGCGTTCATGGCCTGTCCTGCCACAGATCCAGTCTTTTATATATATTATCTTCTTCATGTACCCAGCAGTCGTCAGAATCTCCCTGCTCTGTTGATTAGCATGTGAACTGCATCTCCCCTTGCTGTATTACTCAAATTTTCCTGTCATTAAGCTTAGTCTAAATTTAAATTCACTATCAGTGGCTATGGATTTATAATAGCTTAAATGAGGCTATAATTTGGTCTATTAACTTTGTACAGCTGACTACCAAGATATTTTTCTTTTCTGAGTCAAAAAATCACATGACTCTTCTGAATGAAATTTCAACATCCGCCAACTTTTTAAAATACGTACTGAAATATATTTAACACATTGAATGCTAGTGAATATTTTCCTAAAGTGTTTTTTTCTTTTTCAGAATAACAAGTCAGACTTCTTCCTCAAGAAAGAAAGTAGTAACAAATGATAATAGCTCTACTCTAACAGTTGTCCTTGCTGAGAAAAGACACAAACCAAGACAACATACCTTATTGCTGGCATTGTGGCATTATTTTTGGAATTGCTTAATAAACTACATTTAACAGGTATCATACATGGTGGCAAAACTTGATTATTAAAAAAAAATCCTTACAGAAAGGCAAGACACAAGTTTGCCAAAGGCAAGATTTTACTTTGAAATTCATATGGTAGTAGTAGTGCATTTTCCTTCATCATTTTACTAGCCTAGTGTACACGCATTGCACCAGTACATGATATTAGTAGATTGAACACATTGCCTTTATTATGGCTTAAGCTATAGTTAGGGTAATTTTTCTATTTGTTTTGTTTTTTTTTGTTTTAGAGGAAGGCAATGTTAAAAAAAGCAAATCCAGTTGGTAAAGCTTAGCAGATCATTTTGTTCCTTTCCTTCCTGTCCCCCCACCAACCTCCAAAGAGTCTGGAGATTCAATCTATTTTTATCCTTTAAAAAACAAAAACCAGCCACAGCAGAGGATGCATTTTAACATTTCACATCATTGCCAACACAGAGACCTGACAAACAAGATAAATGAACAACAAACTAAAAAGCAGTGGAGAAAGGTCAAATCCATTTGACTTATGGACCATTGTGGACAACAGTGGGTCACACAATCTTTTCCTTTGTTTCTGAAGCTACCAAGTGGAAACTACACAGGATAAATGTTTCTTTTATTGCAAAATAAGGAACAAAGCAGATGTTCCTCAGAACACTGAGAAACTAAGGGCTAGCTATACCATGGACTGACATCTATTACTGAAACCTGTTACCTTCCCAACAAGCTTGATTCATTTGCTTAAACTCATAGGTTCAGCAAGAGTGGAAGTTAGCACTTCTTTTATATTTCTTTGTTTTGTTTGTTCTGATTTGGTTTTGTTTGTTTGTTTCAAATGTTTTTTCATTTACGCCCAGATCCTTATTCCCTTAGCTAGGGAGGAGACCCACCAAATTTTATTTTTCATAGTGAATCTACACATCCCTTGTCAGAAATAAGACTGGATAAGGGTCCTAGGATTTTGTCTTCTATGTTCTTAGAAGTTGTAAGTGAGAATATTCATGTCCAAGACTGTTCACTTTTCATCTCCTATCTCATATATCTATCCTCTCTTTCTCATGCTTCATAGAATATAATAACAACACAATTTCATTTTGATATTGTTGTGAAATTTAGGAAAAATGCTCTCTCTTCCTCTCCTTCCCCTTCCTAAATGAGGATGTGTATTTTCCTGATTATGCAAAAAGTTAACAGTTGCTACATAATGAGTAACAGGAAGCTGTAGCCTAAATGATAATACCAATTTGCTGCATCAGCTAGTCAGGAATATGATCATGAAGTCTTGGTCTCAGAATAGGAAAGATCAGAGAAGGAAAGTGATGCTGTTAGACAAGTGGGATAAATTAGTATGGAAGATTAGGCGGTGATTAATATGTTTCAAGAGTTGTTTTTATACTGGTACAATTATAGATATATACTTATCTCCCCTTCCTGACTTGTCTCTATTTATGGACAGTAATAAGATGAAAAGGAATGGAGACAAAAACTGGGATTTTTCAGAATGCTGATTGTGCAATCAAGATTAGTACATTGAGAATTTTCAAACATCAGGAAAAAAAGGAGGAAAGGAGTCAGTGAGCAACACAGAAAAGTCAGATTCTTTGTCAGAAGTTAATTCCTCCACCATCTTTGTTACAGGCTAGTATAATTCCATCTATTCTTCCATATGAAGCAAGAAATACAATTACAATAGTAATAGAGTTTTCTCCTGACTAGCCATCATGTAAGTCTCTGGTGTTACTAATATAGGTTATCTTCATTGTCTGCATTTTCAATGTTAACGTATTAGAAGGACAACTTCCATTTAGGTTGGTGGAACTAAATTGTAATCATGCAGTCACATTAATATGACTTGCAAGGTCTCATGTTTTCTCCCCATATCTTCATGTTGCCATGTAGTGATCCCGTTCATGGAAATCATCTGTCTGTGAAATGATGGTTAGTTTGCATTTTGATTTGGTTTCAACTTCCTTGATATGGCTCATTACACAACTTACACTTATGACACAGGTGAGTAGGTGAGACTGAGATATTGAGAGAAGGTGGAAACCAGCTCAATACATAACAGTGCAAGTTTACATTTGACTCAAGTGACAGCGTGCTTAAACATGAGTGAGCACACCCTTGCAACAACTCAATAACTGTCCAAAACTCTCTAGTGATCTAGGAAATATACTGGCAAAATGTTAATGGGATAAACTGAGGACAGATAACTGTCATATCAGGATATTCTATGATTCTATGATTCTATGATATTAGTAAATTGGAAGCTAGACTTGTAAATTTTTTTTTTTTTCCCCTGTGGACGCGTTGAAGTGCATACTGCCCCCTGTACAGTTTATTTAATATTAGGAAGATCATAACAGAAATAAATAATTTTCACATATTGAACAATATCTGTAATCAACTAATTATATGTAAGCTACCTCTCCCTTTGCTTTCTCTTTAGCAGAGATAATGAACTGATAATTTGATTTTGGACATTGTTAAAAAGGTGATCCTATCAATTTCATTGAAATCCATACCTTGGACAAATGAATAAATGAAGTTGTGAACATTCTTCCAGAACTGCAGAATGGCTTAACACAGTATTACTCTTACCTGAATCATAGATTCATAATATAATTGAGGTGGAAGGGCTGACAGTCACTTAGTGCAATCCCCTGCTCAGAGCCAGGCTAATTAGATGAGTTTTCCCAGGGCTGTGTCCAGTCATGTTTTGAATATATCATCAATGATGGAGATTTCACAGCTTCTCTGTGCAACCTTTTCCAAACTTTTTCCTAACAGTTGCCTGGAATTTCCTCTGTTAGAGTTTGTGTCTATTGTTTCTTTTCATGTCACCATGAACTTTCAAGAAGAAATCTTGAAAGTCTCAATCTTCTCAATATTCTCATACCAGATACATGTAGAAATTAATCAGATCTCCCTTCATCTTCTCTTCTTAAGGATTAATAAAACCTGTTAACTACCTCAACTCCATGATCACCTTGGTGGCCCATTTCACTCCAATATGTAAGTATCTTCAATTGGGGAGACCCAAATTAAATAGTAATAGTAAATAGTAATTATTTCCAGATTATTATGTATATTTGTTGTTATTCTCCAAATGTTCTTTCTATACAAGTAATTCTGGCATCATTATGGGAATTGTCTGAAATACATTCAAACAGTTCAATCAATATATATATTTTCTTTTTTTTTTGGGGGGGGGGAGGGGAAGGTAGAGAAGAAAAAAGGCAGGAAATATTATACTATTGCATTACTAATTATAACACCCAAATTATAGCACACATGTACTTAGTGTTCCACACAGGTCTCATCATTCCTATTTCAAGAGGGTTATGATGAAACTTGAAAAAACATAGATGAGGACAACAGCTATCATAGAATCATAGAATATCCTGAGTTGGAAGGGACCCATAAGGATTATCAAGTCCAACTCCTGGCACCACACAGGTCTACCCAAAAGTTTAGACCATGTAACTAAGTGCACAGTCCAATCACTTTTTAAATTCAGACAGGCTTGGTGCAGTGACTATGTTCTTGGGGAGCCTGTTCCAATGTGCAACCACCCTCTCAGTGAAGAACCTCTTCCTGATGTCCAGCCTAAACCTCCCCTGCCTCAGTTTAACACCATTCCTGCGGGTCCTATCACTGGTGTTTACAGAGAATAGGTCACCTGCCTCTCCACTCCCCCTCGCGAGGAAGTTGTAGACTATGATGAGGTCACCCCTCACTCTCCTCTTCTCTAGGCTGAACAGGCCCAGTGACCTCAGCTGCCCCTCATACATCTTCCCCTCTAAGCCCTTCACCATCTTTGTTGCCCTCCTCTGGACACACTCCAACAGTTTAATGTCCTTCTTGCACTGTGGTGCCCAGAACTGTACACAGTACTTGAGGTGAGGCCGGACCAGTGCAGAGTAGAGTGGGACAATCACCTCCCTCGACTGACTAATGATGCTGTGCTTGATGCACCCCAGGATACAGTTGGCCCTTCTGGCTGCCAGGGCAAACTGCTGGCTCATATTCAACTTGCTGTCAACCACAACCCCCAGATCCCTCTCTAGAGGGCTGCTCTCCAGCATCTTGTTGCCCAGTCTGTACGTAAAGCCAGAATTGCCCCGTCCCAGGTGCAGGATCTGGCACTTGCTTTTGTTAAACTTCATGCAGTTCACCCAGCTCTCCAATCTGTCCAGATCTCTCTGCAAGGCCTTTCCACCCTCATCTGAATCCACAAATCACCAGTTGTATAGAAAAAAAATGTGCTCTAGCTCTGGAAATCCATGACATCTAGGAATTCTATAAATAGATTATCATTTTTTAATTATTTTTGTTATTGTATAAATTCTACATGTTTTATGTAGAACTACTTTGACCTGGCTGCACAGCAATTACATCAACTCATTGGTGTGGTGAGTCTTTTGAGAATTGCTTCCATCTTTATACTTTTTTTTTTTTTTTTTCCTGTTGCATGATAAGTGGCTGTACAAAGGAGTGAAATGCAACTTAGTTATCCACACTTGCTGTCACCAGATGCTGTAACTCACTCTTAAATTATTGCTTTGAGTTCTGTAGGCTTGCACCTTCCTTCTGGCAGTTTTGTTTAATTTTCCTTCTGCATTTTATAAATAGTCCGTGAATGGAGCCTAATATCTTTCATAGATGCTTGAGTCAAATTTATATAGATAGAGAAGTACTAAAATGAGTATCTCCTCTTCCACCCATTTTGACTTTTCTACAGCTGGTGAAAAGCTGGTTGGGTCTGGAATAAATCATTTTCATGTGTTTCAGAGCTTCACAAAATTTTGACATCTGTGGTGAAAGAAGCATCAAAATTAAGCAAACCAAAACAAACTTAAACCCCAGCTGCAAATTTTTCAGATAGTTCTTTTTCTGTAGAGTGTCAAATTTGCTACCTCAAAGTCCAATTAGAATTCATTTTCTCTCCAGTCCTGCAGCTGGGAGAAGTAGAGTGAATTTGCCAAACAGCTAATGAAGATTTTCACTGAAATAAATGTTGTTTAAACACACATTCCGATGACTTTATGTGCTATTGCAAAGATAGGTTTGGATCCCAGCTTTTTAGAGGTTTGTGTTCACTAATTCTAGCGGCCTCTTCTAGATGCCTGAAAAGATTGATTGTATCAGAAATGAGTGACATTTTTGAGTGGCTGCTCTGTTTTTCTGATGGTGTTTAAATGACAGAAAGTAGCTATGAGACCAGAAGAAAGTCAGAAATTTTGGAGCTAGTGGTATGCAAAATGTGTTCTGGAAAAAGGACAAGAGCACAGAAGGAACAATATCATCTGAAGAGGTTCCTTCAATTTTAGATGAACTGAATGGTACCAACCACTGAGGTACTGTAATTTTTCATTGAGTAACTGTAAGATAAATTACATAAAACACCCATATGTGCATATAGTAAGGAGAGAATTGTCAGTAGCTGTGAAACTCAGAGGGTCTATCCCACCTGAGATTCTTCTATTTCTTGCATAAGAGGAGAGGAAGATTTTCATTTGCCTTCACATTTGATAAATATGTGATTCATAGGTATAAATATACAAACAAGTAAGTGTGTAGTCAATAATTGTAGATATTTTCCTGATATATTTGCATTTGTATGGATATAGAAACTACAAAATTATCATATAAAATACAAAATATGTTTAGTAAGCAGATATAATACCGAATACAACAGAATCTTTTTTTATTATTATCATTATTTTTTTTTAAATGACATACAGCTGAAATAAGTGATGGGTAACCAGACACCAATTAAAATTGGTCATTTCTGAGGTGACATGAAACCTAAAATATGCCAGGAGATTTTGAGCTTAGAAAGTCTAATCAGGAATGAGTTTGTAATGACAGATTTGAGGAAACAGAGAAATGCTCCTTCAGAAGAACATTTCTGTGTTAATACTCTTGAGAAAATAATAGGCTATGTACACTAATACAGTTCCTACTTACATTTGGTTTGGAACCTTTAGATATTTGCCATTATTTATATTTTCTTTCTTCAGTTCTTTTGTTTATATTTGCACTCAATTTTATTTCAGAAGGTAATACCTTGTATTCTGTGTATTTTAACATACCATGAGGTATGTTAAAGTGAGGAATAGAGAAAGGAAATAAAGGAAATTCTGTGATTCTGTGATTCTGTGAAATGAGGAGTAAATGAGGAAATGAGGAATAAAGAAAGGAAAGGGAGAAGCATTATCTGAGCTTATTGATGGCAATATCTATCTTCTGTTGATATTTTAGAACTTTTTCTGTGTCCCTGTTCAAAGACTTATATTTGTCTGATCTTGGATTCCAAACTGCTCTAAGCTCACATTAGATGGGAAAGCCACCCAGAAATCTCATTTTCTGTAATCATAAGCCAAGTAGCTGAATGTCTGATGAATTTTAATCACAGAAATATGAGCTGACAGACTCTGTATGACTTCTGAACTGATGAATAAGAAAAAAATGTGCTTAATAGATATCAGTGTGTTTGTTTTTCTTTTTCAAGTTATCTTCCACAAAATTCACCTTTTGTTTTACAAAGTAAAACCATAAAGCATTATTATTATTACCATTATTATTATTGTTATTTAAATAACTGACTTTTTATAGAGGCACATTTTGAAATCTCAGGTCCTTCCTGAGTCACTCTGTGGCATCCTCCCATATTATTGCAGTAGTTTTGTTCTCATCATGAACTTTTGTATGAGCTTCAATACCTTAATTAATTGGCCATGGTAATAGCACAATCTTCCCTATTATTATTAACAGTCACCAATAAATAAATAATGAATAAATCATCTAAAAGGAAAAAATAATATCATAGCAATGAGTAACATACATGAATTACTATGTTCATTGAAAAAATAAAATCTAAATGTTCATAAAATCAGGCAAAAGCTCTTGAAATAAAAAATAAAGATAAAAAAATACCAAATGGTAAGTTTTGTCCCAGAAATATATTAATCTCACCTTGTTACTCTAGAATCTCTCTCTGTCTGCTGCAGGCAACGGTATAAAGTGGTTGATAGCTACAGCTTGAGATATAGACTGACACTTTCTTCTGCAGCAGTCATGAGTGAGTTATTCCAATCTGTGCTAGCACAGCTGGAAAATTTACCTTCACACGGCTGGAATTCCATTTCAGTCTGTCATGATACACAACACTGAGTCTGTTTCTTCATGAGCTACAGCATTCGTGCAGATATGTTCTCTGAGATTTCTACCATCCCAAATACAGTCACTAAAACCATCTATTAAAAGTAAGTTGAGATTGGAATGCTTTGATATAAAAAATAAAATAAAATAAAATAAATTATAAAGATCCAGTTCTTTCTGGGATAGCAAAGCTTACATAATAACTATGATTTTATTTCATTTTTCTTTTGAGTTTTTTGCAACTTCCTTTTTGGACATAATTTATATTGTTCCCAGGTTAGATGTATTTTAAGATTCCTTCTCAGTACTTAGTACTAGGGTGGGCTGTCCTAGCTTTTATTTATTTAGTTCAAGGGAGATAAAAATGACTAGAACATATTCATATCTGCTTTTCTAAACATCATTTACACTAATACTTTGTTTGTTGACTTTAAGGGTATAAGCAGAAATTAGTTAATGTGCATTATTCCTACAAAAAGCCAGCAATGAAGCAACAGTGAGGCCTGGAGAATGGGCCAAGCTCAAGGTCAGTACGCAAGTTAAGCTTCCATTCCTTACCTAAGCTTCTGAATATCAAACATAATTTCTTTTAGACACTGCCATTTCTGAAGTCCGTGGAGAATTGTTATAAAGAATATGAATTTAAGTTGTAGTTTTCTTCTATTTCTTTAATGTAAAAGTTTTAAATGATAGTTATAACTAAATCTGTCCTCAGTAGTGGCATTGGCACTCAAGCATCACAAAACAAATCTTTTTTTACCCCTCTATATTTGAAATGCTAAGCAGCAGAGGTGGTTGCTTAGACCCATCTTCAAATATACATCTTGCTTACTCTCTTTTCTAGATTTACCTGTGACTCGTGATATGCAACATATGTAGTATAATAAATTATATGTGTTCACAGCAGTGTTAAGTGAAAGCCACAACTTACTTCTTGTGTGCCTTGAGGTCAGCTCTTATATGGTCAATATTAATGTTTTGCTTTTTATTACTGGTGGAGGCAGGCAGCATAGACATGAATAGAAGAACAAAGCAAATTGTTTATAGTTAGTAAAACTAGCATGACACAAGCAATAATATGACTAAAGTATGACCTGTAATACCATCTCTTTTACCTCACCTATTCTCTAATAATGGTTCCTGTTGCCGTATATGGCAGATGGTATATTTGTCAGAGGTATTTCAGACATGACTTACATTTCTTATGTATTGATTGGCAGAATTTTTTTTATTTTTATTTTAAAGGGCTAGTCATATGTTATGTTTGTTCAGTATGAACTGGGCTGTGGTTGTTAAAATGTTATTTACAATCTCCTTCCATGTGCATCAAGGCATAAGCCACACCATGGAGAGCACAAAGAAATAAGCTTTCACCAGTGTAGGCAGGTTATGGTAGCTATTGTAGAACTGCTTGAGTTTATAAATAGGAAAATGTATTTTCCTGCTGTGGAAAATGCAAACACATTAAATAGCAGAACTGTCCTTTACATTCTGCAGAGGTGAGAAAGCTGAGGATGGTGACCAACTCTACAGTAGGAAATCTATTTTCACAGTTTCCTTCAAAGATATTAAAAAAGATTATTTTAAAAGTATTAAGTACACACAATGTTTAGAGAATTCAAAACAATTTCATACTGACTCACTGGGTTTTGCCATAATAAAAAGTGTCCTTTCAAAAAACAGTTTTATAATTAAAGTGGAATGTATTCATGTCCAGTGCTGTGGAATATTGACTTCTAAGGCTTCAGTATGAAGCAACAGAGTGATGTTTATAGTGGACATTTTTAGACAGTATTAAAGGAGACACTTCAAAATCATGAGGAGATACTGAAAATGGGACTTTGCCCAGGTAAAACATTTCAGGTGTTACATAACACATGAAAGATAGAATTGCAGTCTGTTCAATCATCCTAATTTCCTCTATGGGGAGAGAAAACATTTCTACAAAATAAACTACCAGCTGCCCTTCTAGTGATTTCTTTTTTGGATGATTTAATTTTCCCATTCTAAATCTATGGAGGTAGCTTTGCTTCTTCATTGTTTTTATATTTTCAATTCAGACATCATAGGTCTCAATCTTAGTCTAAATTATTAAACTGTAGATAACTACAGCTTGAAGATCAGTTTCCAATCCTAATTTCTTTGAAAGTCAATAGAGTATATGTGGCCGGCTCATCTAAGAATCGCAGAATTGTCTAGGTTGGAAGAGACCTCAAGATCATTGAGTCCAACCTCTGACCTAACACTAACAAGTCCTCCACTAAACCATATTGCTAAGTTCAACATCTAAACGTCTTTTAAAGACCTCCAGGGATGGTGACTCCACCACTTCCCTGGGCAGCCTGTTCCAATGCGTAACAACCCTCTCAGTAAAGTTCTTCCTAATATCCAACATAAAACACCCCTGGTGCAACTTAAGCCCATTCCCCCTCATCCTGTCACGAGGCACGTGGGAGAATAGACCAACCCTCATCTTGCTACAGCCTCCTTTAATGTACTTATAAAGAGCAATAAGGTCGCCCCTGAGCCTCCTCTTCTCCAGGATGAACAATCCCAGCTCCCTCAGCCGCTCCTTGTAAGACTTGTTCTCCAGACCCCTCACCAGCTTCGTCGCCCTTCTCTGGACTCGCTCAAGCACCTCGATGTCCTTGTAGTGAAGGGCCCAAAACTGAACACAGTACTCGAGGTGCGGCCTCACCAGAGCTGAGTACAGGGGGACAATCACTTCCCTAGACCTGCTGGCCACACTGCTTCTTATGCAAGCCAGGATGCTGTTGGCCTTCTTGGCCACCTGAGCACACTGATGGCTCATATTCAGGGAAGGGAAGGGAAGGGAAGGGAAGGGAAGGGAAGGGAAGGGAAGGGAAGGGAAGGGAAGGGAAGGGAAGGGAAGGGAAGGGAAGGGAAGGGAAGGGAAGGGAAGGGAAGGGAAGGGAAGGGAAGGGAAGGGAAGGGAAGGGAAGGGAAGGGAAGGGAAGGGAAGGGAAGGGAAGGGAAGGGAAGGGAAGGGAAGGGAAGGGAAGGGAAGGGAAGGGAAGGGAAGGGAAGGGAAGGGAAGGGAAGGGAAAAAGAAATGCACCAAGACTGACTTCATTCTTCAGTCTGAGTGATTTCTACGTAACAGTAGCTCTTTTTCTACATAGAACTTTAAAATATGCTGGTGAAAACACTCTGGAAGAGAAAGGTACTATATTATTATAGTACCTCTGAGTACTTGTGGTGGTTTTACTCAGGTGGGCAGCCGAGCTCCACCACAACCGCTCTCTCACTCCCCCTCTCCTCAAAGAGGAAGGGGGAGAAAATACAACACAGAGAACTCGAGGTTTGAGATGAGAAAGGTTTAATTAAAGGAAAAGGGAATGGGGAGGAAAAACAGAAACAAAAGAAACATTCAGTCCGCGCGGAAGCACAGAGAGAGAAAAAATTATTCTCTACTTCCCATCAGCGAGTGGTGTTCGGCCACGTCCTGGGAAGCAGGGCCTCAAACGTGTAGTGGTTGTTCAGGAGGAACAGCCTCCTCCCCCACGAGAGCCCCCCCTTTTATTGCTGAGTGTGACGTCAGGTGTTATGGAATATCCCTTTGGTTGGTTTAGGTCAGCTGCCCTGGCAATGTCCCCTCCCCATCACTTGCCCACCCCCAGCCTGCTGGCTCTTGGGGGCTTGGAAGGAGTCCTGATGCTGTGCCAGCACTACGCAGCAATAGACACAACATTGGATTGATATCAGTGCTGTTCCAGCTACGAGTGCACAGTACAGCACTGTGCGGGCTGCTGCAGGGAAAAGGTGACTCCAGCTCAGACAGACCCAACACAGTACTCTGAGAACAAGGCTATGTCATCCAAACATTTGACAGAAGACTCACAAAGTAGACAAAGATGTACACTATCTGAAGACAATCCTCGGCACCAAAATGTTTGTAAGCTGCTTACAGGAGTTTATTGTGTTTCTTCTAACTGAAATCCCCCTTTACACCTGATAAACTTTCAGAGGAAGATTTCAAAGTATATGAACACCCAAGCACCACTTACAATTCATCCCTCTGTATATTAAATTGGTCACTGACCTCAGGCCTCTGGATCACTAAGCAACAGAGGTGGGCATGATGAAATTTCTTCTGGATGGATTCTCTAAGTCTTCTCCTTGACCTATTTTCATTGTTGCTGAATGAATAATGCCTGGCCTGAGTTCAGTATATGTCTGTACGACAGTCAGTTCAGGAATAAAGAGGTTGCTTCCATCATGGAAAAATCAGAGTAGTACGTACAAATGTTTCCATGTTCTTCTTTACTTCCATTTAGTCTCCATTTAATCTCTTCACTTCCATTTAATCTCCATATATCTGTGCCATGGTGAGGACAAGGTTTCATCATTGTCTAGGTGTGTGTCATCTGTATTATGGGGTCCAGGTAGTATATGAAGTGTGCTCTGAATCTGAGCTATCTTTTCCTAAGGATATAAGTTTTGAGAAGTGGAGAGAGTGAGACAGACAGTATACATTTCATGTATGCATGCAATTCATACTATTAAAAAGTTATTAAGGTTTATATATATATAATATATATATAAATTATATTTATATTTAACTACTTTAACTATTAAAAGTTATTATTAAATGCATACATATTAAAAAGTTAAAATGTTCTTTTGAAGATCCAGACATCAGAAAATCAGAAAAAATATGGCTATAAAACTTACTTTTACAAAGTGATGTACTAAGACAGATATTTTTTCTCCTAAACTTGAAATAGAGAAATAAGGATGGTTCAATCTCTACTCTTTATTTTATTTTATTTTATTTTATTTTATTTTATTTTATTTTATTTTATTTTATTTTATTTTATTTTATTATTTTAAATATTAAAATAGGGAAATAATTCTGTGGCTTTTTTACTCTCTCCACCATGTGTGCTTCCAAAACAACAGCAAGAGAAATAGAAACATAAGCAACAGTTTGCTTGAACAGTACTTTTTAATCAATAGCTCTTGAAACAACTTGCCAAATTTCTTCTTTCAGAAATGCCAGTATTTCTCAGAAATGCATATTTAAGGCTTTAAATAAAAAATTAATAACTGTATTTGTTACAAGGTTTACACTAAAAATATTGCTTCTTGTTCCCTTAACATGTTGAAGTTTGGTTGGACATGCTACTGTTCAGAAGATGTGAAAAGAAGAGGTATTGTTGAGCTAGGGATATTAAGGATATCTTAACCCTTTCTCTAAGGGCAGGATGTTACCATTAAAAAAATAAAAAAAAAAAATCAACTCACACACCTGTAGCTTTTTTACATTACCTTGTTTCTTTGGATAGATTTTCTCTCACTTATCTTATGTTGTTAATGATGTGAGCTGTAGAAAGCAAAGGTACAAAGGAGTAGTGAAATGGTCCTTTCTGCCATGCTAGAAGAAATCTGAAGCCTGCTTGTTGGTAAAATGCTTTGCAGATCTCCATCAGAAAGTAACAATTGAATTTGAATGTATTATTTTCTAAACATATTTGTGTGCTATCTTAGTTTGGGAACACATACACCTTCCAAAATGCCATCCTTTCACCCTTAGATTGACCCCTATCAATCAGCTGAGTTGAAATTGAGGCATTGTTCTGCAAGTTGAAAAATACAGCTCATTAGATCACTTCTTTCAGAGTTCAAAAAAAAACCTTCAGAAAAGTTTTGTTTTTACCAGATTTTTATATAAACATCTTCTTCATTAAAGAACAGGGAATAATATTTTATAATCTTTTGTTACAAATATCAAGAGTTCTATGAGAATTCAGAGTAATCTATTGAGGTTATAACATCTCCAGGTAAAATTACTTTTCCATATCACATGTTTGATACTAATGATGAATGATGAGGTGATTTATTTCCAAAGACTCTGAATATGAAAACTTAACAGTTCATAGTAATTACAAATCAAAGTGATTTGCAATAATGGTTTGGCATTAGGATCTTGGCCTCACACATAGTAACACACAGCTGCAACATATATTTATTCAATTTATCATCTTTGTCATTTTGTGTTTTATATCCTGGAGAGACTTCAAAATGAAAAGATGATGTTAAACAAGAGGTGCTCCAGAGTACAATGTCATTTTGAAAACACCTAAACAGATGAACCAAAACTAGGAAGAATTTTCATTATAGCACAGTCATTATCATTTCCTTTTCTGAGTTCTACAATGAAAAGTCATGTAAGTAGCAGTAAATCCTACATGTTTGACTACACTAGCTAATTAGTGAATAATTATGCCATGGCATTTTGTCAAACTTGGTAGTGCTCCTATAATGTGCATTTCAGATTTTGTACATAGATCATTAAATTATTTCTTATCATTTGTTGCTTTTTGACAAGTGATTTGAATATTTGCTATAATAAATTAATAAATATAATACAGCTGATTTTATGAGATAGTAAGTTTCTCTATTTAATTAGTTTTGAAAAGAGTAGATGAATTACTATGAAACTCTTTGCAATGCTTATATTCTTTTGGTTTCTCAGAAAACTGGTGAATAGTTCAATCTGAGAGAATTTCCTGATATTTGCCAGCCACCCACAGTTTCTACAGACCATATAAGAAACTGCAAATTACTTCCAGATAAGAAGTATGCGAATCCTTCTTGCTGACTGGCTACTGATTCACGTTAAGCTTACTCCAGCATTTGTACCTTTCCCTGTAGGGTTGTTATTACAGTAATGTATTTAATCTGTAATTATTGGAAACTATATTCTAGTGCTCTTTTGCACAAACACAAGTTCAGAGACAAATGGACAACAGAAATGAATAAAAGAACTGTCATTTTGTGCATCAGAATAATATCTCTATCTATGGCCCTTGACATTCTCTTACCAGAGCTTTTCTGTCTCTCTCTCACCCTTCACATACTCCAGGTCTACGTTATTAATTACTCAGGGAAGATTATAAAGTTATAAACTTATCTTTGCTGAAAAGTGTTATATTAGGCAAATTCTACATTTAGAATGAAAACAAGGAAAACCTAGAATAATTTTACTAAAACTGAGCTCTAAGTGTGATTACCCTCACATTGTCTCTGTGTACTCTGAACATGGACAATGGTTTAGGAAATATGTTGATATTTATATCAGCAAACTTCTCATTCTGACTTCCAAGTCAGAATACACTTTTGTGAACTGAAAGCAATGTTATTTACCGCCACTGTCATTGAAAACTATGCATACCATAGTCTGTTTTACATACATCCTTAACTCTTTGCTCTCTTTCAGAGGAGAGTCTCTTAGTGAGAAGGCACTGCTTTCATTTGCAACCAGACCACTGTCTGCTCTTAGAAAATTGAATCAGGAAAGTTCAGTAGCTTTGTCAAGATTACAGGAAGAAGTCAGGACAGTATACCATGCCTATCATTTAACAAGTGTACAGTTAATGATGTATATATTTTCAGGGCTATTATTCTATATTTATTTTTAGAGAACATGTTTATTTTATAATTTTATTTTATTCTGTGTGTTTTAAACAATTATTCTATGTAGTATTACATTAATGGAAGTGTAAGACAAGTAACATTATTGAAAACGAATAAATCTGATGAGTGGAACTAGCAATATCCAATCACCTTCATTTCAAATTGTAGATTGACAATGCTGTTCTGTAAAAGACTCACTAAAAATGTAGAGGCAAGACACTTTTTGACTTCTCTCTTAGCTAACTTTGAACAGCTGTACTCCATTAGCTTTCCCTTTTCAATATTCTGCCAAAATATTTCATGTTTAATCAGAAGAAAATTTATTTTTAAATTGTAAAACACTGAAAAAAATTGTTTTAATAACTTTTCCTTTTTATTTAAATACCACTACAACATATCATAGGAAGTTTTAAATGAAATATTATTACATATTAAGTAGCAGTTACATTTTACAAGGTAATTTCTAATTTAACATTTTAAAAAAATAAATCACTATAGGCTGTTTCTTGAAATTACATTCCAAGAAATGGAAGTTTTATGTGCAGTTTTCCAATAAAATTTTATCAAAGGTGTAGCAGTAGCATTTGAATAAATTCTTATTATGTGTAGTTTGTATAGTGTTTGCGGGATAGCATTTTCTAATTATATAGTGCTTAATTAAAACTAAGTAGAGAGTGCTATGTATACTTATATATACACATACTTCAAATGTCTTAATATCTACCTTGTTTAGAGTACAAATGCGTTCATTTCTAGTCTAATTTTCTAACAAAATTTCTGCTACATAGTTATTAAAATTACAGCAAAACAATACAATTAATCATGTGATATAGGAGTGTTAGAATCCAGGAAAAATATTGTTTAATGCACACATTTCCACACTATCCACTGCATAATCCATTTAGTGTGGATTTACAAGAATTTAATTCATTTATCTAAAACAACAATGTAAGCAAGCATTACAGAGCATTTCTGCCTTCAAATCATGCTTCAGGCATTTTTATTTTGCAAATGTTGATTTGAGTCAACTGTAAGACTGCACATGCAAAGGAATTAAAAACTACAGCCTTGTTTCTACAGGTAACTTCAAGCATCTCATAAATCTGAAAATGCAGGAGTTATTCAGCTCTGCCTGAAGAATTTCAGAGAACAGGTAAATATATGCATTTATCACTCAGCAATCATAGGAAACATTTTGCCTCACTTAAAAAAAATAATAAAAATCTTACATAATTTTATAACTGTTTAATATAGCTGGTTGGATTAGCTCTACAGGCAGCTGGAGAATGAAGAATATGAAGAATCCATCGTAACACAAGAGTGGGGGGAGAGGGGGAGGAAGAGGGAGGGGGGGTAGTAAAAGATGGGAATATTTTCCCTTTTTCTGTTAAAAGGGAATGTCTATGGTGAAGCCTGACAAATTAGATACAATTAGAAACTGGGAAAATTCAAGAGAACTAGTTTATTGTCAAGACAGTCATCTGGAAGATAATCAGATGAAAATATGGCCTGAATGTGGCAGTTACTCTTGTGTTTTTTAGCTATAAGAGTTAAGCTAGCAAAATAATAATAATATATATTATATAGGATCAGTTATTAACGAATAAACAAATAACAAAAAACACCAACAACAAAACGCCTTTTATCATATGTTTTAACATCAAGAGGAATCTGGGGAAGTTATGCCATTTGACATCTCTTTGCTGAATCTGTACTTGTAGCAGGATTGCTTGTTGGTTTCTCTAGAGTAGACCAAGGCTACTCTTTCGAGGGTAGATCAAGGCAGTAGTTATTGGTGAAGTATTACAAAAGTGAGTAGACAAATTTCTAGCAGAAAAAAAAATCTACTGATGGCTATTAATGATGATGGGAGATTATTCTTAGGAAATATCAGTGTATTTACTTTCTGTTTCTATACTTTTCCCAAAGTATTCATTACAGGTATTAGGTGAACAGACTAGAAAAAATTCTTACAGCTATAGACTCCTAACTTTATATATATTCAAATAAGTTGACTGCACTCCAGATACACATTTAAGTTCCTATTTTAGTCATCGGAGATCTAGTCAAGCAGTCTAGTAATATCATTTTGCTGAGGTTGATCCACTTTTCAGTTGTTACAGCATTTATTCTTTTTTTGCCAATACTTACTGACAGATCATTTCCTGACCTCCCTGAAGCTATTATCTGTTTCTCTGTATCCTCAGTTTCTATTTGAAAGAAAGTAAATCTCTAAATGTTGTGTTTGTGAAATTTAGATGTGTATTGAATATGAACAACACAAATATATGTGAACGGAGAATGAAACAGCTACGAGTGACATGATAGCTGCTCCCTCCCCTACATAACCATAACCACAGCAACAGTTTCTTTCAGAAGATAATTCGGAGAACAAAGTTATCAGAAGTTACCTCCAGGGATCTCAAATTCCAAACAATCACTTTCTTAACTTCTGCACCTTAGTTAGGTGTTTTATGTAGATGATTTGAAAACCCCTCCTTTACAGTTCAGGTCATCAGCATTGCAGACTACTTATTTTCAGCAAAGAAACAGTGTTTTAATATTTAATGGTAGCTGGTTAATTTCTGTCTAAATCTGTAAAAGACAAAGGAAGGAATCTTTGCAGGACTCTAGGCATGATTATGGAGAATCAAGCTTAGAGAGCCAACTAAAGCCAAAAGGTAATGCAATAATATTTGAATGGACTTAAAGATGGTGATAGAGCCTGATACTCCATTTAATTTCTCATCTTGCTTTCTTCTTTTAAATGAAGTGCACTTACATTTTTTTCCCTGAGATATTTGCTGTTCAGTCGCTAATGAAAAGGTTGGTGTGATTATAGTGTGTGTGTATATATATATCGTGTATAATTTATAGCATATATGCTATAAACAATAATAACATTAATAATACCTGGGAGAAAGGTGAAGTAACAAGTAACAACCAAAACTGTGAGGTTCATTCACCATACCTGTATTACCAAGGAAATGGCTAGATACATGTGTCAGCAAACATATTTATCTCTACAGAGAAAGTTACTAGTTTTATAGTGACACAGCTTTTCTGTTAGAACAAAATAAAAGTTTATCTTCTGTAGAAGTGCCTTTTGTTTTTTGGAGACAGAATTTCCTAGAATAAATGCTGCTGCCCTTCTGTAAAGTCCATAACCACTAAATCTGTGTAACTGAGGATTCCGTGTCCCATCTCATCTCTTATCATTGGCCAGTTTTAATATCCTTTATCTTCCCAGCATATTTGTCAAGAGCTTAGAAATCATCTCTAAGGTGCAAAGCAGTACATTGCTGAGAATTTAAAATGGGTGAATTTCTACCTGCATAAATAACATTGGATTTTTTTTTCTTGTTTTCTTTAAGTAACATTTGGTTAACAAGTAAATAAATGAGTAACAGCACTAATCTACAAATCTACAATTAGTAGGAGATTCTCTGTATTGCTTTCGTGGATCACAGATTTTGGTGACCTTGATCCAATAAAAAGTAAGATCTCATTAAGAATGTACATATTGAGATTATTTCACAAGAATAACAGACATCATTGTTTTCCCATGGCCATTTAATGAATACTTATCAACTCCTAATGTCCTTCTGACTTTAAGATGACAATAAGTATGTCCTCTAACATACAATATCTCTTACAACCAATATATCTTTAGATGAACTCTTCAGGCTTGGAGAAAGAATGTTATATGGTCATTGACGTTAACAAGATACAAAAAAAGGTCTTGAAAAGTGTATTCAGATTTTGTTACTCTTATTTATTACTTCAGTTATGACCAAATTAATTTAAAATGTTGTTCAGAATGCTGCTATGGGTTTGTAATATTTATCCTATAGGAATAGGAGGGAAAGGAGGGAAAAAAAAGGCATTTTTTTATTGTAGGGAAAAAAAAAAAAACAAAACAAACAAACAAACAAACAAACAAAAAAAAACAACCAAACAAAAAAACATGACACAGGTTTTTCCTGGTCTGTGCTTCAGTGTGAATAGGTGAAGTATCTCATCTTGTTAGCTCTTTTGTTGAGAGCTTTGTCACTTTTAGATGACAAAAACCATTGAGTTCATTAAAGCATTTCAGTTTTCAAAGTAGGTTATCTGAGATGAGAAGGTTATCTGGTATCTCAAATTAAATAAAATCATTCATGAGACCTTACTGGTGACTGAATTCATTTGATAAAGTGTAGACAACTAAATCCTAGTTTGTAGATCATCTAGATGTGTTTTATCATGAATGGGGAGACAGATGTGGATCTATTCCTCTCATCCTAAGGAAAACTTCTAAAATATACAATATAATTACAGGCCAAACAGGTCAGATTTAAGCTTTGTGCCTAATTTTATCCTTTGACTATACAGAATCATAGTGACCCATACAAATGTAGAAGTTAAAACTATGAAAAGTTAAAGTAGGTAAGAACAGTTCCATCCTGTGTTTCTATTAAATGATCAACAAAGAACATTCCCGTGTTTCAGTCCTTTTATCTGACAACACAGTTGATAATATAAAACTATGGACAGTTCCTGCCTGTTAACGTAGGTTATTGTGCTACCCAAGGACTAGTGCCAATTTGATAACTGGGTCTGACATTGTATTTGAAAGATCTCACGAGTATAGGCTACAGGGATATAATTAGAATAGGTCTCTCTTTTCTGGGGTGCACCCATGCAGACTTTCTGAGTGAAATTTACAGATGCAGGAGATGGAGAAACACATCAGAAGGATCCAGGTACAGCATTAAAGTTTTTAATAAGCACTGACACATTTCTTAGAATCAAATAAGCTCTTAAAATACAGAAGGAAAAAACGGGAAAAGTTTTAGACATAACCAAGTTATGTCAAAAAATTAGTTTTATTGTCTTAAGAGGGAAAGAATACACACAGCTAAAAAGAGTGCAATCCATGTGACTTTTAAAATTTGTTAATAAGCTATCACAATTCTTATTATTTCATTTTGAGTTTATGTCTCTGATTTGTCTTTTTTTTTTTTTTTTTCTCATCTCAAGTCTCATCTGTAAGTGTAAAACACAACGATGGGGCATCTAGTCTCAACAAAATGAATATTCCACCTCCCACATAAAATATTTATTGAGAAAACATACGATAAATACATACCAAACAAGTAATAAATAAATGCATACCAAAATGATAAATGCATACCAAACTCATACAGTTAAGCAATACCTGTATAACTCAATCCTCAGTCATTTCTCACAGAAAAGCTTGAGACAATATCTTAATCTTAGTATATATTCTAGGAAAGGTAACAAAGACAGGCAAAGATGGAAAGCTCACTGCAGCAATTCTTACAGACAAAAATGATAAGGAAATCTGTGCTGAGCTGAGGACTTAAACATTGGGTGTGACTATCTCCTCTATAGTCTACTGGAAAGTCTTGCCACCTGCTGTGGTGGTTTCACTCGTCTGGGCAGCTGAGCTCTACTGTTACTGCTCTCTTCCCCATTTCAAAGGGAAAGTGGGAGAAAATATGATGGAAAGGGCTCAAGGTTAAGGGGAGGGAGAACACTCCTCAGTTATCATCACAAGTAAAAAGAAAAAAAAAAAACAACAAACACAAACAAACAAAAAACCACTAAACAACCTCAACACAGGGAAATTAATATAATTTATTGCCTATTATTAACATGCTAGAGCAGTGAGAAACAAACAAACAAACAAAAAAAAAAACAAACTAAAACCACCTTCCCCCCCTATCCTTGTGGGACCCTCTTGGGTTCCTTCCAGCTTGATCCAATTCTATGGTTATCCAACTCAGATGTTATATGATCCACCCTCTTCTACCTCCTTCCCCAGAGTGGTGGAGGAAAATGGGATATGTAGGCTGTGGTCAGTTGCTAACACTTCATCCCTGCCATTCCTTCATGGTCACTCTCTGGCCCTGCTCCACTCAGGGTCCCTCCCACAGGATGCCATCATTCCCGAACTGACCATGTGGGGGCTGCCCACAGGCAGCAGCTCTTCAAGAACTGCTCCCACATGGCTCCGTACCATGAAGTCCATTTGTCAGGAACAAACTGCTCCAGCATGAGTCCCCCATGGGCGGCAGCTTCCCCCAGACCTCCTGCTCCTGCATGGGCTCCTCTCCACAGGCTGCAGCTCCTGCCTGGGGCCTGCTCCTGTGGGGATTCTCCATGGGCCGCAGCCTCCTCCAGGCCACATCCACTTACTCCAATGGGGGCTCCTCCACTGGCTGCAGCGTGAAGATCTGCTCCATGGGGGACCCATGGGGACAGCTTGCTCCATTGGGGGCCTCTCCCAGGTGAACTGCTGCTGTGTTCCTGGAGCACCTCCTGCCCTCCTCCTGGGGGGCTATGTGGCTGGTTCTCATTCCACTCGTTCAGCTGCTGTTGTGCAGCAGTTCTTTCAATTTCCTAAATCTTCTCTCATAGAGACACAACCAACATTGCTTATTGGCTCAGCTCTTTCCAGTGACAGGTCCCTTTGGATGCAGATGAAACTGACCCTTATCTAACACATGGCAGTTTCTGGACTCCTCATGGAGACCACTGCTGTGGTTTCCCCTACCAAAACCTTGCCACATAAACCCAATACACTTACTAAGAGTAACTGCAGTGGCCATACCCCGTACAGAATAGTTTGTAATGGCAGGGTATCCAGAGTTACAATTTTAGTGCTAATTGTCTTAACATTGGTCTAGAAGATGAACAGCTATATATATGTATACATATATATATATATATATAAATATATATATATTTTTTTCTGAGTCTCTGCAAAGGACTTGTATTGCTAGAGGGGATTTTTTGTGCTTCTTAATGGATGAACAATATAATTACACCTGGGAATAAACCATTCAGTAAAACAATTACCTTCATTTCAACATAGAAGTCAACCTAAGGTCATCATAGTCTACTAGAATGATGATGTTGGGATGAATTTATTTAAACATTTATTTTATTGACAATCACTCTCTAAAACAGGTAACAGGGTAACCTCACTGTTTTGCACAAAATATAGAGGTGTTATCAAGGCTACAGGGACAATGAAACTGAAGTCTTCATCTGGTAGAAGACCTGCACTCTGAAGAAGCACACTGTCCAAACTTTATTACTTGAAATAATGTGTATAATACAGATATTTTTGTATCAATTAAACCACAAAACCCGGTAAGTCAATAGTCTGACCTTGCTACTCCAAAAAGATTTCAAAATTATTAATAATAAAAGGACATTATCATTTTTTTGCTACATGAATACAGGTGAGATACTATTGGGATACTTTTGTTGAAAAAAATACAATTACATTAAGCTCATAGTTTAGTTAATACAATTTAAAAATGTAGACAACTTGTTAAGAGCATAAAACAGTACAAGAAATCATACTGAAGAGATTATGCAAATAAGTAATAGTTGCAAGGTCAAATATATTTAATTGCAAACTACTTTGTTTTCTAATTTCATCCTGAAAGGACATGGGTGGGAGGAAGGGCCATAATAAGCCCAATATTTATGTGTCTGTGCACACACACACACCCAGACATGAGCATACACTCTTATCTGCTGCCTGGTTGATAGAGCCTTCACCTCTGAGATAAGAAATATGGGCTTGAATTCTCTTCCTCTGAGAAGAGAATTTTTCTCTATAGTTGGCTAATATGGATAACCAGGTAGTGGTGGCTCTGATTAAAACGACAGTAAGTCTAAATTTGAGATGTTCATGCCACGTAAGAGTCAGTGCCTTTAAGTAGCATAGGTATCTCTCTGTCTTATTTTTAAATCTCAGAAAGAGGTATGCTTTAGTTAGGACTCTGGCCGCTTACATCTGAGAATGAACACAATGTAAAATGGTAATGCCTAGGAAACCTAGGCAGCCACTGTACTGGGGGTTTTAGATTCCATTTTCTGATTTAGGCAGTTCAATCTTCCTCAGTCTTGCCTTTGACACCTGATTTTTCCTTTTAATCTCACCCATCTTTTTTTTTTTTTTAACTGGTCTCTGTTTCTTCTTGGAGTGGAGAGACATAAAATTCTGAGTAAAAACTGATTGCATGATACTGTCTTTGACTGGGTGTGAAGACAAACAACTTGCAGAGCACAGACAAGATCATTTATTTTTTTTTTTTTTTTTTTTTCCTAACAAAGTACATTTCCCACTGCTGTTCCTCTTTTTTTTTTTTTTTTTTTTTTTTCACAATATCACTTTCATAGTGGTTAATATGGTACTTAATACACCGTGGGCAAATTGTTCCCAAAATGAAACAACATGATCTCCACTCAACCAAGAAAAGAAAATATGATTGATGTACTTTAACTGAATTACATAAATGAAGGTCAAAGTGTAGCTTTCATGCTTTCATGTCATATTGGTATGAAAGTAAATCTTAATGTAGATGCTGGGAAATCTGACAATTTTCCATTAATCGTTCCAGCTCTTGGAATCTCAGCTCCTAAGGATAAATGCATACACAGAGTCTTCCCAAACTGCGAGTTATTACTAATCATTCCTGGATATTTTTAAATGCCTTCATATTACAGAAGAAACAATAGCATTAAGGTACACTTTCAGATCAGACAGCTCTAGGAACCTATACTGTTTTTCCTGCCTGTTTTTAGGCATTCTTTAATACTATCCAAATTTTTATGTCTTATCAAGTTGTTTCATCTACTATTTGAATTAAGAGCTCTATAATAATAATAATAATAATAATAATAATAGGCTACAGGGAGGCTGTGAGGAAAACAGGAAGGACAGTACTCTCAGGAATAACTGACATCATGGAGACTTTGAGAGTACCAGTAATGGTTAGTTAAGCCACAAACAGTGCAAGTAATGTCCATATTCTCAAATATTTTTTTTTCACTTTTCTGACTGTGCTGCAATTGTAAGTAAATTGCATGTTTCAGTGCTGCATCAGAATGACCCCAAAGCATCTCTAATTTACAACAACTGATAAAATTTCTAAGGAAATGCAATGGCAGATAAAGAATACTAACCATGCCCTGTTTCCTCTACTGTGGTGGCAGCAGGGAGAAAAAGTACTGGAATATATGAGTTATAGGTGTTTCAAGTCACAAAAACATATACCTCTGCCCTAATAAGCATACTTCTTTACTATCAAGCAGTTTTACTCAGATGAATCCAAGTGGTTCATTTAGAAATACGTGATGCAGTGATACTTTGGAGTCTCCTTTGGAGTAAAATTGACTTCGTCAGATATATATATCACACAGAATCACACAGAATCACACAGAATTGCCTAGGTTGGAAGAGACCTGAAGATCATCGAGTCCAGCCTCTGACCTAACACTAACAAGTCCTCCACTAAACCATATCGCTAAGCTCAAGATCAAAACATCTTTTAAAGACCTCCAGGGATGGTGACTCCACCACTTCCCTGGGCAGCCTGTTCCAATGCGTAACAACCCTCTCAGTAAAGATGGTTTAAAGACGGTTAAAGATCAAAAGCACCCCTGGCGCAACTTTAGCCCGTTCCCCCTCATCCTGTCACCAGGCACGTGGGAGAACAGACCAACCCTCATCTCGCTACAGCCTCCTTTAATGTACTTATAAAGAGCGATAAGGTCGCCCCTGAGCCTCCTCTTCTCCAGGATGAACAATCCCAGCTCCCTCAGCCGCTCCTTGTAAGACTTGTTCTCCAGACCCCTCACCAGCTTCGTCGCCCTTCTCTGGACTCGCTTAAGCACCTCGATGTCCTTGTAGTGAGGGGCCCAAAACTGAACACACTACTCGAGGTGCGGCCTCACCAGAGCTGAGTACAGGGGGACAATCACTTCCCTAGACCTGCTGGCCACACTGCTTCTTATACAAGCCAGGATGCTGTTGGCCTTCTTGGCCACCTGAGCACACTGCTGGCTCATATTCAGCCAACTCTCCACCAATATTCCCAGGTCCTTCTCCACCTGGCAGCTTTCCAACCATTCATCTCCCAGCCTGTAGCTCTGCTTGGGGTTATTGTGCCCCAGATGCAGGACCCAGCACTTGGCCTTGTTGAACTTCATGCAGTTGACCTCAGCCCATCGGTCCATCCTATCTAGATCCTCCTGCAGAGCCATCTTACCCTCGAGCAGATCGACACACACGCATAGCTTGGTGTCATCTGCGAATTTACTGCAGGTGCACTCGATCCCCTCATCCAGATCATCGATAAAGTTATTAAAGAGGACTGACCCCAGTACCGAGCCCTGGGGAACGCCACTAGTGACCGGCCTCCAACCGGATTCACCACATTCCCTACATTCACCACAACTCTTTGGGCCCGGCTATCCAGCCAGTTTTTAACCCAATGAAGCATACACCAGTCCAAGCCACGAGCAGACAGTTTCTTGAGGGAAACAGTGTCAAAAGCCTACTGAAGTCAAGGTAGATCACATCCACAGGCTTTCCCTCATCCACCAAGTGCGTCACTTTGTCATAGAAGGAGATCAGGTTCGTCAAGCAGGACCTGCCTTTCATAACATATATATATATATTATATATTCATATATATATATATATTTAGTAGAAGCAATTCTAGTAAGATAAAAATCTCTATTTGGGTTAGTAGATATATAGAGAGATATAGATATTTCATATCCTACAAAAGAAATCATGCATGTATGTTGGTTATACTGAAATTACAACCTTCCTTCAGTCCAAAATTAGTACTTATTGATTATTATTATTTTTTTATTAGTTTCTATTCTTAGACGGAATTAAATCAAATTTCAGACTCTTGAAATGCTTCATGAAATGATACTTCCATCAGCTGCTCAGCTCAGATGATTATACTGATTTTAGACACTGGCTTATCATGCCTTAGGAGTTCTGCTTACAGTGGTAGAAAAGTGCAGGTAGTTGTTGACAGATGATAATTTCCCATAGAAAAATAATGTGGAGAAAGAAGCAATTCTGAATAGGAAGGCCAACACTTTTCTTCTTTCTCTCTTCCAAGATATTTTTGTTGTTCAGACAACATAAAGTTCAGACAACATAAAGTGTAGCTCCTAAAATGTACTGGTGCTGGTGCAGCTCTTTTGTCCTTTCATTGTGTCTTTAACCATTGTGTGTCAACTTTTGCATACCTTCACATATACAATGAGAAGGAACATTAAATTTGAGATCTATGATACCGTGTCAAGTGAATCATTTGATTTTCCCTTCCTATTTAATACTTTAGGTAAGATTAACCTATCACTATATGACAAATGACAGAATTAATCTTTTTGTTTCTATCGTAATGTGCTTCTGCCTTACTACATTACTTCATAAAGTACATATTCTTATGTAGTTATAAAATCCCATGTGAATAATTCCTTGAAGTTTCCTTGAAATCTAGATGGAAAATACCCAAGAGTTATACACATTTTTTAAAAATGAATAATGGCATTAGTGAAATTAAATAACCCTAAACTTTTGCTTCCTGAGCTATGAGCTGATTTTGATTTTCCTATCATCTTAAGGTAAACTATTTTTAAAAACAAGAATGTGCTCACATAATTTAATTATAACATAAAATTCACAATCTCTAGTGTCATATATTACTTTATAGCTGCTTTACAGGTACCTATTTTATTTATATGTATTTGAAATAACATCCGTATGCATGTTACATTAGTACATTGTGATTTTTTCCCCAGTTGATATTTATACTCCAGATCTGAGAGGCTTGTTTCCTTTTTTCATTCATCAATATTTGAATAGGAAATGAAGTTGAACCTATCATTTGTGATGATAAAAAGCCTAAAGATAAGCATTGAAAATATTTTCAGTCTCTGTATGTGTTGCTCTGATAACACCAGAAGACATTATTTTAGGTATTAGAAGATATTTCATACCGCTTTACAGTGTTTACTTGTATTTTGACATTCAAAAAGATTCTTTAAGCACTAGACTTTTCTGAATAACTGATGTTTTTTCCTCTTCACTGTTTGCATTTAAAAATGATGCACACAATAGTATTTTTCAGGTTTGTTGCAAATTAAGATGCTTTTGCAACCCTTCAATAATTACTAAACTTGTAGCTCCACATAAAATGGAACAGTAGAGATTGGATTGCAGCTATATCTTCCATAGGTGGCTTTTCTACTTTAATATGACACTTCATTATAGTTAGATCCTCATGTTAAAGTCATTAGATATTTATGTGAAGTAGTGTATCATTATCCTGTTGCTGAACAGAGATTATTGTGAACAGTTTTGGTTGTTATTAAGTGAAGACAATTTTTTCACTGTTTTAATTTTGTATGCACTAAAGTCTATATGTCTGTTCAGCTTCTTTCTGTCTTCCTACTCTTTGATCTTTTATTTTTCCTCACACTTCATTTTGTTAAACTGGCTGATAAGAAGTGGAGCAGGCTTTTCAACACAAATGCTCATGAACACAATTAAAAAAACTTATTGTCTTGGGAGGCAGGCAAAGGTTGACATTCCCAAGTTCCTTTTAAGTAAACTGTCTGTAATTCCAGACACGTGTCCTCTCACTCTCTCACCTTGTGCTACTTTGAATTTGTGGGTAGAAATCTGATTTGTAGAAACCAGAGTTTGGACAGTACAGGACTAGTGGGACCTGGAATAGAGTGGTCTGCAAACAATGCCAAGTCTATAAGATTAAGCTCAATTTAAGAGTTTATTAAAGGTTGCTGTACTTGCAGCAACCAAGCTATGTTGAATTGCAAGTTTTATGCCTGCAAACTGCCAGTTCCACTAAAACAAACTCCAAATTCATAGAGCATTAAAAGTTTTTAGTTAGTTAGTTAGTTTGATTTAATACATAATAATATTTCAACTTTGCTTTCATCTTTGCCTTGCTTGTTTTCTTGATCTGAGGCTGCTCTATAAAGACTGAAATGGCAGGCTCTGATGAGTCACTTCTGTACTAAGTTTTCACACATCCTATATGGCACAAATATAGCTTCTCCTCTGTAAATAAAACTGCTCCCCTAACCTGAATTTTAATCTTGTTGCAAACTGAGCAGTGGATTTAAGTGCCATGAAAAAGAGTGTTTGGGAACAGCGTCGTGATGTTTGGCTTCAGGCTGTCCTGAGCAGAACAACACGGCTACTATGCTTAGTAGTAAACAATTGACACAGCCATCAGCTTCACAACAGGCTTAACTTCCAACTTAGTCATTTTGTCTGCCAGTGGTCACAACTTCTCTGAAATACACTAGAGAACATAAATATTTTTTTCAGCTAAGTAATATGTATAACTGAGTCACTAGAGTAACACCACTGTTATTCATAAAGAAGGGAATTTAGTCCTTGTTAATTAGATGTGAACCTTTAAGAAACTGAATTTCAGTTTCAGAAACCGGTATTCCATTCCTGCATACTTTTAAAAAGAAAATTGAAGAGACTATTTTTACAGCAAAATAGATTCACTGTTGATATCAGCATATGAAAATAAGTGTATGTCTCCTGGTTAAAACAAACAAACAAAAACAAAACCCTGCAATTTTAATTTGGAAGAGTGATCAAAGTACAAATTTTTACTTATTCGCATTACAATCCTTTAGAATCATTGAACAATTTGTGTTTGGCAGGACCTTAAAGATCATCTAGTTGCAACCATTTCCAACACTCTCCACTAGATTAAACATTTTACACAGTAATTCTCTGGAAATATATACACTTTTTTTTTTTTTTTTTTTGAAAACTGAAACCCTTGTTTTTCCACTGCTGTTATAGGAGATTGAGATGTGCTAGCTTTCTTAGTACAATCATTGTTTAATTTTTCTTAATTTTTGTCTCCAAAATTTGTAGTTTGAAGCAATTTTTTTTAATGTAAAATATAAATAATTTATAAACCCTGGGTATTCTTATTTTTCTTATTTCTTATTTTTATGAGAAAGCCCTAATCTTTCTAATGTCTCATATTATTTTTGCTGCTTCAACCCCTTTCCTTCAATTCCCTAACTACAAGGAACTTTTCTCCCACCACCCTGTTGCGTATGTGAGGACAAAATGAGGTTGGTGGTTTCTCTCCTGAAATGCGATGTTAGCTGACAGAAAATCTCCTTCAATCTCCACTTCTTTGTTTCACCACTTATGTTGATAGTATAGACAATTTTGCCATCTCTGCCTGTTTTCCTTCTCTTCTCCTGTTTGCACAGCTAAGATTCTTTAGTGGGCTTAATGGCCTTTTAATCATTGTGTGATCAGGTTGGTTAGGCAAAACATTCCTAAGAGTGAATGGGTAGCCACTAGTGGAGTGCAACAACTCTTTCCTAAGTTTGTAGTGTGCCAAGCATGACTGAATCAACTGTATCTGATTCACTGTGACCCAGACACTAACACCTCACAAACTGTAATTCCCTTAATTCTTTGCTGCTTTGTTCCTGCTTAAGTGATCAGTGGCTTCCCCAGTTATCTTCACATTTGTGACAGTGTTGCAACAGTGCTGCCTTCTGGAAGTATAATACTCTCTTAGAGACTCTTGAGACATCTTTGTCCAGGTTGAGGTCCTCCAAACTAACTTTTCAGGAGTTCCTCCAAACTGTGATTCTTGCAGTCTGTTCAACTGAGGTCTTCATGAATTATCAGAATAAACAGAATTGTTACTTTAACATTATTCAACATTTACTTTTGTCTATCTTAGCTACTTATCCAGTCAGTCACTGTGATATGTGTGACATTCTGACCATCAGATTCCTAATGGTTATGGAGACAGCAATGAGATGCATGATGAATGTATCATATGTCCTACAGTCAGTTTTCATCTCTCTGACTCAGTTTTCTAGTTTTTGAGACAACTGGTGTTGAAAGAATATTGACACCTGAGAGTAACAACAAACACTCCTAAATATCAGCTTCTACAAAGCCTAGGTCAGAGTTGTTTGTATTAAAAATAATGGATAAATTGCCAAGAGCTGTAGTAGGAGAAACCCAAAGGAGTTAAATATCCTCATGAATGCCACTGAGCAAACAGATATAAAACTGGGAAACAACAAATTCTGTTGTAATAATTAATGCCTACTGGCCGCATTTTCTTGTATAAAATGTAGGATTCAAGGATTCCATGGCACATAAAGTAACGATCTTCCTTTCATGGCTTTGTTCATTGAATTCTTATAATATACTATCTATTGTTCCCTGCATATACCTACTACTTCAAGAAACACAACTAGCAAAGATAAAAGATGTTAACAAAAGCTTTGTCAAAAACTTTGGCTGTGTTTTGTGTACAATGTTACATCAATAGTCTTCAGGACCCTTACTGGAGTTTTGTGTCTGTTCCCATTCCTCAAGCTACAGAGAAAAAAAAAAAATCAGCAGAACTGTAAGCATTACAACACACACACACAGACATTTTTCTAAATGTTATTTAGGAAAAGGGAACAATTCAGAGGCCAACTATATTTTTGTGTGACAAATAATGATATAAATAGTGTTTCCATAGTATCACTAGGTCATAGATTGAGAATCACAGATATCTTATTTGTATTTTATCAATACTGGGACACTTAACTGCTGTCATTTTTTTTTTTTCACTATTTTATTTTAATGCAGCAGTGTTGAGTTTTGTTTAGATTTATTTAAGCCATAAATGAGAATCATTGGCTATCTCATTTTCAGGACTCAGAAATTTTTAAAAGAAGTAAAAGATGCAAAAAAGGATAAAAGGATTGTGTTTCAAATTATGTTTCTGATTATTAAATGCTAATTAAAATGATTAAAAGATTTTATTTAAAGATATCTATGTGAATAATATTGCATTAAATAGTAGATTATTTTTGTTGTTGTTGTAAAAACATAAATGAGTGTATTTTTTTTTTAATTTTTATATTTTGTTTTGAAAAGACAGCTCAAAGCTTAAGGAGTTTCATCCAGAAAACATTTTTAAATGTAGTTATTTGTCTGAAAATATTCTTTAGGTAAAGCAAAAAAATATCTTCTAGTTTCAAATTCATATTAATTGAACTTTGAGTAAAATATAACTATGCTAATGGTGAAAAAATTAAACACTAGATAATAAAAGAAGCAAGATTTATATATCGTATTATGGTGTTTGACCTTTCTAATTTTATGTAAACATTCTGGAATACTGCTTAAATACTATATTTTAAAGAATTTAAGCAAATTGTGTGGAAGGCATATGATGTTTTCTCCCTCCTACTGTACGCATAAATTTGATCTCCCGAAGCATGTTCTGTTACTCAACTTCTGAGTCAGCTATTCATCACACTGAAAATTTCTGTATTATTTAAAAGAACAATTTAGGTCATTACAATTTGGTCTCAGTTTAAGTACATCTTTGGTCTGAAAAAGATGAATTAGTGCCTTCAAATATCATTTAAAGCAAACTGGACATACAGTGTCATACATCCACTGGAAGTATCAGTTGTGACAGACGATTTGTGGGACAGATTCTTAGCTCATGTAGATTGATGAAAATACATTAATATCAACAGAATGACATTGATTTATGTTACCTTTAAAATACAAATCATAGAGCTTTGGGATTTTTTCCATTGTCTAACTGTATTGCAAATGTATTGAGATGTCTGTCTGTCACACAGTAAATTAAGTAAAAACAAACATGTTTACATGTATCTTTTCTGTGACAATTACAATGCTTTCACTTCCCAGAATTGCCCTGTAAATTACAAGAATGTTTCTCCTGAGCATAGTAAACAATATATTTTACTAAGGGAGACCTTATGTTCTAGCTATACACTTGGTATCATTTAAACATCAAATGCCAATCTGTGAGTAGCTGCTGAAATGAAAAATTAAGCATATGAACAAGATGAACAGAAAAGTCCCTTTGACTCATATTGGCACGATTTATACAATACCAGAAGTCCCCTGGCTTCTCTAACACAGCTCATGGTAGTACCATGAGTTTAAAGAATGATCATCACTTTCCCACAGTGCAACAAAACCCTTTGCGCTGCTTTCTGTCCCCTGAACAATGCAGCTTTTGTTTGCCAAAGTAGCAGATCCCAATACTTCTGAGCTTTTTAACCTTTCTTCATGCTGATGATTACATTTGCAATTCATGCCATGTGAATTGTGGATCCTATTTATAAATCCCTGTGGGGAGAACAAAAAAATGGGGAGGGAATGTTAAAAAATTAATTAATTAATTAATTAATTAATCACTTTAATTTCATGAAAAAAAAAAAGAAAAAAAAAAAAGAAAAAAAACCTGTCCAGTTTGTTACACACATGAAGTCTTTCAAAACATGCTGAGCAGATAGAGCAGCAACATATGTCATATGCCTGCTCCTGCATATACCTGTTGTGAGAGCAGAGCTGTTATGTATTGCAGACAGGGCGACACAGTTCCTGGACACAAGTTGCATCTGGAACAGGACACCCAGAATTGGGATTTGCATATCAGGGGTGACATTTTTTTTCAAATGCTTAATGAATTAGAAATATGAAAAGGAACCATCTGATCTTCATTGACCAAGATTCATTTCTTTGTGACATCAAAATATATTGTACCCATTCTTTACAAAAGTCAGTGTTGGAGACAAAACAGAAAGGAAAGAAAAAAAAAATATATATATACATATATATTATATATATATATATAATATATTTATATATATATATGAGTATATATAATATATAAATATATATAATTATATATATGAATATGTAATATATTCATATATGTAATTATATATAATAATTATATATAATATATATAATAATATATATACAAATAATTTATATAATTTATATATATAATTATATATAATTATATATAATGTATATAATTAATATGTTAATATATTATTTAATTAATTATATATAATTATATATATATATAATTATATATATAATATATTTATATATATAAATATAATATATATATTTTAGAAAAAAAAATAATTGTTGAATGGTTTGAACAGTTCTTCCCCTTCTCCTTGATTTCTTTAGTCATAGAATCATAGAATCATGGAATCATAGAATCACAGAATCATTAAGGCTGGAAGAGACTTTCAACATCACCTTGCTACTAATGTCATCCACTAAACCATAGTCCTTATAGTCTCACAAGGATGAGGACAAACAAATTATTTGTATCACATAAGCATTGCATGCAGGTATTTTGGCGAGACATAACGTCTTGTTGGCAAAAGAAAATCTTGCAGAAGTACTGGGAAGGCCATATGCCTGTAGCCATGTTCTATTCCACAGTCATCAGTTATTATTTTTATTTTTTTTTCCCTGTGAGACATACAAATCTCTCTCAAGTAGTGAAACCAATCATACCCATGAGAAACAACAGAAAAACAAGACAAAGCAGGATGATGGTGATTTTCAAACTATTAGCTGAGTTTGTCCATTTTCAAAACCAGAATATCAGAATCTATGCAAAAATAGAGTATGCTAGATATGATAACAAAGAGACTACAAAACTGCTATGTTTATTGACTTCTTTCTGTACATGACTTCAAGTGATCTGTGAGCCAAATAAGGAGATCTGTGTTTCCTGAATTGTAACTAAGACTTCTGCAGAAATTCTAGAGGTAATTCAAGCTGAGAGACTCCTAGTAGGGACAAATAGCTGTTGAGCTGGATCAGTCCCAAAGTCCTGCCCCCAAGAAACAGTGTAGTGCCATTGTATAATGTACACAAAACCTATGCATGCTTGTATCTGATCCAGGAATATTAAATATGATGCAAGAATTGTAGCAGTAGGTCTATCCTTCTACAGGAGCAAAATAGACAGGCATATATGTTAATCTAATTTTATCTTTCTTCATCTGACAAAGACTGAAACAGAAACACAAAATATCCTCTCCTCTTGGAAGTACTCCCAGCTGACAATAAGTGTAAAGGAGGGAGGCTGGCTTAAACCAAATCCACTGAGACTCAAGGATTTATCTTGCTTTTCACAGACCACAGAATGCAATATTAAAGGTTATGTTTCATTCTGCTATGGTGGCATTTCTTAGGAGAACATGAGTAAAGGTGGCCTGTTGAGATTTGACATGACAACCATTGTCATCTTGTTGAGGTACAACTTATAGAACAGATGTCCATCCATAGCAGAGTACAAAATGCAGAGCTTTTTAAGAAGTGCATTTCTCAAGGGAGTCTTTTTTTTTTTTTTTTTTTTTTTTTTTTCCCAGAGATAAAAAGCTTTCCTGTTCTATGTCTGCAGCTACTGCTACACAATGGTCCCCTTCCCACCCTGGTGTGATTATTCTTTAGGAAGTCAGGCACAAATAATTTTATGATTCCTTTCAAGTTAACAAACAACAAACAAATATTAAACCATTTGCTTTTTAATAATGACCGTGGATTTGAAAAAAGGTAACAATTGGCTTCAGGATGGACAGAAAGATTCTTGCAAGATCACTAATGCACTTCATCACAGACTCAATGCCTTCCTGATTTTTAAAGCAGCAATATATTTTCATTAAATAAATGTTAAAATAAGTACAGATATTTAACTTACACTGAGGACCAGAATATGTTCCTTACAGGTACTTCCAAACTTCTTACTTGTTCTGTTGAGCCTGTTATATAATATGGTTTGATGGTAGCGGGGGGCCACAGGGGTGGCATCTCTAAGAAGAATCAAGCAGCTGCCCCATATTAGATAAAGCCCAGTTTCAGCCGTTTCCAAAAGAGATGCACCGCTGGACAAAGCCAAGCCAATAAGCGAGGTCATTTGTGATAGCAGATTTATGAAAGAAAAATCTGTGATAGAAAATTTATGAAAGAAAAAAATACTTGCCGTGCAACAATAGCTGGGAGAGAGAGGAATTAGAACCAGCCCTGCAGCCCCCATGGTTAATGGAAAAGGAGGGCAGGAGGTGCTCCAAGCATGGAGATCTGTGCAGAGGCCTGTGGAAAGGCCTCTGGTGGAGCAGGCTGTGACCCTTGATATAGTATAAACTCACTTTAGGATAGAATAAAGCTTGTGGATTGATATTGTATAAACTTACTTTTGGATAGAATGGAACTTGTGATTAAAAGTTAGCAAGGACAAAGTAAACAACATCTTGTTATCCATAGACCTTCTGTTACGTTTAAGCATTTTGTTATTTGAAAACACCCCATTATCCGTTAACACTCAGTCAGGCTGAGACTTGAGATAACTTGAGTCAACTGTCTGTTATGTCCTGTTAACTGAGACATCCTGTTATCCGCCGACCCCCAGTTAAACCGAAAGACAACTCAGCATTTTTACAGCCTGGAAAACAACTGGTTAAGAAAGTGCATTACGAGGAAGACCTACGGCCTTCCTCCCAAAGACCACTGCCCACATCCTGGAGACCCTGGCCCACAATTCTTGGAAGGCTTTGCTCAAGCGCAAGGACGGATAAGCTAATTAGCATACGAAGCGAGGGTAGGCGGGGGTTAGGTAATGAATATGTATAGGTGCTAATTGAATATTAATTGTTCCACTGTATAAATACGAGATAGTTTGTCACTTCAAACATGCACGATAGGCGGAAGGATCCCCCGTGCATCCAGCGCTGCAATAAAGAATATACCACTTAAGGAAATTCGGCTTTGATCTTTAAATCAATTTGGCACCCCAGATGGGACAACCTCTCTGCCGGTCCGCAGGACCCGCTGGGGACAGGACTTCCTAGGGTACCCCCGGGATTTCCCGGAGGGACTCCTCGACTCACTGGATCACTGCGGAGGCAGACAAGGACCCCATCATTGTAAGTGAGTATATTCTTTATTCTGGTTTGGTTTTCTGGTAGACCGGTCATCTGGAACTGTCCATTAAGTCGGAAGGTGATCTTCTGCAGGACAGTATTTGGTATATACTTTGTGGTTAGTACCACAAGTATATCTGGGGACCTTGAGGTCCATCTGGATCTGGAACTGTCTGTAAGTTGGAAGGTGATCTTCTGCAAGGCAGTATTTGGTATATACTTTGTGGTAAGAACCATAAGTATATTTGTGGACCTTAAGGAAAGAGCTCGCTTTAAGGTCCATCTGGAATCGTGTTGCCTATTTTGGTTTTCTGACTCATGGGTTGTGTTATTTAACTCTGGTTATTGTTACTGCGATTTTGGCTATTTTCTTGGTGATAATAATAAGTTTCGTGACGTTGTTATAAGAAAGATATCGTTACAGTGTTACATATTTCGGTTTTCTGACCTATCGCATGTGGAATTTGACTCTGATTATTGTTATTGTGACTTTGGCAATATCTCCTGGTAATAATAGTAGTTTTGTGACATCGCTATTGAAAGATACCTGCGTACCCACATTTTTGTAAGTGATACATATATTCTGAAATTGTGAATTAGAAAATGGGGGGGCAAGAAAGCAGTGAAATTCCTAAGAAAAGTACGTTGGGCTGTATTTTAAGTCATTGGAAGGATATAGGAGGGGTCCCGGGTGGAGGTGAAAATAAGAAAACCCTGATAAAATATTGTTATCAATGGTGGCTGCTTTATAAGTTGTAATATGGAAAAAAGTGGCCTTTTAATGGAGCCTTAAACCATAATACGTTGCTACAGTCAATGTTGTTTTTGAGAAGGAAAATAGAATGGAATGTTGTCAGCATCTTGGAGGGAAAAGGTACGGAATTAAGTTGGTCCCTGACTGAGCCTTTGGTGCTGGCATTAGAAAAGTATAGGCTGGAGAAAGATAAAGGAAGTGTTAAAAGGGTTGTTGAAGGTGGTAAAGGTTGTGTGGCATGTAGTATTTGACAGAGCTGTTTGAAGTTGAATGAGCAGGGAAAGAGGATGTAGGAATGTTAACAGTTCTGCCTCAGCCCAGGGCTGAGATCTTAAAATCTTGGGTGTTAGCCCTCTGGGGCAAAGGGATCATGATGGGTCCCAGAGAGTTGTCACAGAAACAGAAAAGCAGTTAACTCTTAAAACAACCTGAGTTCATGTGTGAGCTCAGATTGCTGATGGGATCGCTCAGGGAACTGTGGACAATTGCATTTCCCTGACCGACCCCCACTAAAACCCTAATCATCCTGAAAATTATGAACAGTTAAGTAAATACTAAAATCTGGACAAATTGGGAATTGAGAATATGCTTCCAATAAGGTCTAAAAGAAACCCCTGTGGAATTTTTGAACCAACTCTGAAATATAATGGGGAAAGAGAAAAAAAAAAAAAAAAAAAAAACAAAAACAGTTTGGACCTGGCTTCGGACGACAAATTGACTAGCCTGTTTCTAGGGTAATCATCGGCCCCTGATTTCAACAGGTCTAAGGGGGACCTGGGGTATCTACCCTAGCAGATCCTCCACTGATTATAATGAAGTTAGGAGAGGAACAGAAGTGAAATTTTTTTATTGATATGGGGCAACGTATTCAGTTCTAAATCAAGCATTAATGCCTTTACGGAATGATTATGTTAGGGCAAAAGGGTGCAACCAAAAAGGCTTATTTTCGTGAACCTTTGAAGTACAATTTGGGGAAATGCTATATATGGAGTGGTAATTCATGTCGAGAAAATGGTTGATATTAGCAAAGAAGGGTGATTCAGGAGACTCCATGCAGTCTCCGGTTTCTTGTTCTCCAGCTGGTTCTCTTGTTCTCCAGTCCATAAGGTATGGATGTTTCTGGGTGTTTGCTGTTGTTGTTACATTCAAAGTTGTTCGACCAATAAAAAAGCTGTTTTGAAAAGAACTGCTGTGGAGAGAAGGGTATAAGAGGGGAGCCTGCCCTCAAAGGAAAAAAAAAAAAAAAAAAAAAGCAACACTATGAAGTTACATCAGTAAAGAAGCAGGAAAAAGAAGTGAAGAGGAACAGGCTGGGAGAATAGAGACTGTTAAGTTATGGAACTTAAAGGATTGTTTGTTACCTATCCTGATTGTATGTATGTATAGTCATACTCGGGTTATTATGTAAAGCAATATATAATGTATAATATGTGATGTATAATATATAATTATATATATATGTGATTGTATATTGTATATTATATGATATATATATTATATAATAATAATCTGCAATAATAATATATAATATAGAAGCAATATATAATATATATATAATATATAATATATTGTAATATATAATATATAATATCTGTATACTCTGTATACATGTATTTAGAACGTTTGATATTTGTGTGTGCGTGTTGGTGGAGCATAGACTCCCTGCACACCCAGCACTGTTTACTTGCCTTTTATATACCTTTTAGAAATATTTGTTTTATAAATATTACAAAATTCAGACGTCATTTATAACAGGAAACAAATGGGGATACATAGGTTTTTATATCCACCTGGATCTCCAAAATCTCTATTAGGTTGAGATTTGTTAGAACAATTAGAAGCAGAAATTATCTTTGAAAAAGGGAAAATGGAATTAAGGATAGGAGAAGAACAACTAATAAATGTGTTAAGCCTGGCACTAATATAAACAGACCTTAAAAGTGAAATACCCTTAGAGATCATAAATAAAGTATATCCAGGAGTTTGGGCCACTGAAGTTCCTGGAAGAGCTAAAAATGTGACCCCAATAATTGTTAAATTAAAGCCAGGAGAGAAACCCGTTAAGGTTAATCAATATCCTTTGAGGATAGAAGATAGGAAAGGAATTAAAGAGATAATTGATAGATTTATACAGTATGGATTATTGATTGAATGCGAATCAGAGTATAGTACACCCATATTGCCAATTAAAAAGGCAGATGGAAAAAGATATAGGCTAGTTCAGGATCTGAGGGCCATAAATAAGATCACTGAGGATATACATCCAGTAGTGGCAAACCCTTATACTTTGCTGACTAAATTAAGGAATAGTCAAGTCTGGTTTACCGTACTGGATTTAAAAGATGCCTTCTTCTTCCTACCTTTAGCCACTGAAAGCCAAAATCTATTTGCCTTTGAATGGGAAAACCCTGACTCAGGCAGAAAGACACAGCTAACAATGGACAGTGCTACCTCAAGGATTCAAGAATAGCCCCACTATTTTTGGAAACCAATTAGCAAAGGAACTTGAAACTTGGATACCTCCGGACACTGAAGGGGCTTTGTTACAATACGTAGATGATCTCTTAATAGCTACCGAGACTAAAGAGAGTTGTATTCAATGGACTATAAGTCTCCTTAATTTTCTGGGTTTAAATGGATATCGAGTCTCTCAACAGAAAGTCCAGCTGGTTCAATAACATGTGACCTACTTGGGATTTGGAATTTCGGGAGGTCAGCGAGAACTAGGAACTGAACGTAAGGAAGTCATTTGCCGGACTCCAGAACCCCAAACGGTAAAGGAGCTACGAACCTTTCTAGGAATGACAGGTTGGTGTCGCCTTTGGATTTATAATTATGGACTAATGGTAAAGCCTCTATATGAATTGATAAAGAGTAATCAGTCAAAGTTACTCTGGACTGGAGAAGCACGAAATGCCTTTAAACAACTTAAACGAGAATTGATGCAAGCTCCGGCTTTGGGATTACCGGATCTCTCGAAACCCTTTTGGTTGTTTTCTCATGAGAGACAAGGGATAGCTTTGGGAGTACTAGCACAAAGATTGGGTCCCTATAAACGAGCAGTAGCTTACTTCTCTAAACAATTAGATGAAGTAAGTAAAGGATGGCCCGGATGCCTTCGAGCTGTTGCAGCTGTTGTTATCAATATACAAGAAGCTCGGAAGTTTACAATGGGACAGAAAATGACAGTGTTAGTCTCCCATATGGTCTCAACAGTTTTTGGAACAAAAAGGAAATCATTGGCTTTCACCACAAAGATTTTTAAAATATCAAGCAATATTAGTAGAACAAGATGATGTGGAAATTGTGGTCACTAACATCATAAATCCAGCTTCTTTCCTTAGCGGAACTCTGGATGAACCTATAACTCATGATTGTATAGAAACAATGGAGACTGTGTATTCTAGTCGACCCGATCTTAAGGAAGAACCTTTAGAAGATGCAGATGAATCTTGGTATACTGATGGGAGCAGCTTTGTAAAACAAGGACAACGTAAGGCAGGATATGCTGTTACAACTGCTCAACAGGTAATCGAACCTAAACCATTACCCCCTGGGACATCCGCCCAGAAAGCAGAGATAATTGCTCTTACACGAGCACTGGAACTAGCAGCAGGAAGGAAAATAAATATTTGGACAGACTCTAAATATGCATTCGGCGTGGTACATGCTCATGGAGCAATTTGGAAAGAAAGTGGATTGCTGACCGCTCAGGGAAAACAGAAAAAAAAAACATGCTGAAGAAATTTTAAAATTGTTAGAGGCTGTAAAACAATCAGAAAAGGTAGCTATCATGCATTGTCAAGGACACCAAAAGGGAACGCTGACTTTGAAATTGGAAATCGATTGGCAGATCAGGAGGCTAAACAGGCAGCTGAAATAACTGAGGTGAAGACATCGTCTTTAATACCAGACGGCAAAATCCAAACTATATACATGAACATTTGAAAGGTAAAATGAAACCAGATAGATGAGTATATATAAAAGATAACTGTGTAATAATACCCTCTAATTTGACATGGCCCATAGTTCTTACGGAACACAATAAAACACATTGGGGAAAACAAGTAACTCAACAATGTAGCATCTGTTTATTTAATAACCCCAATACCAGGAATAGAATAAAATTTGGAATAATCAGTAAAGGAAATTTATCTGGGACAACAGTGGTAAATTGATTTTTTCGAAAATCCCTAGAAAAGGGGGGTATTGTTATTTTCTGGTTCTGACTGACACGTTTTCAGGATGGCCCGAAACTTTTCCTTGTCGAACAAACAAAGCAAGAGAAGTGATTAAAGTCTTGTTAAATGAAATAATATCATGCTTTGGGATTTCAGTAGCAATGTCTTCTGAGAAAGGTTCACATTTTTGTGTGCAAGTGGTACAACAGATAAGTAAGATTCTAAAGACAGATTGGCAATTGCATACTCCTTATAGACCACAGGCAAGTGGACAGGTAGAAAAATGAACCATTTGATTAAACAACAAATAGCTGAAATCGGACAAGAAGCTAATTTTTTATGGCTTCAATCCTTTCCTTTAGCATTACTCAGAATTAGAGTTAAACCTAGAGTAAAAGAGAATTTGAGCCCCTTTGAAATTTTGTATGGAAGGCCATATCAATTTCTATTTAGTGGAAATGATCTAATGCAGCTGGGATCAGAATATTTATATACTTATATAACTGAACTTCAAAAACAATTAAATAAAGTACATAAATTTGTGTTAGGGACCAGGGTTAGAAGGCTGGATCAACCAATCCACCCCTTTAAGCCTGGGGAATATATATATAAAGACTTTTTCAGGACAACCCCTCGAGGAAAAATGGAATGGACTATATCAAGTGTTGCTGACAACTTACACTGCTATCAAGATTAAAGAACAAGCCACTTGGATCCACTATTCCCGAGTGAAGAAGGCTCCAGGAGCTCCTTGGAAAGTAACACTAGGTGACGATGAACTGAAACTGAAGCTTAGTCAAACAAAATGAGGACATTATGGTCGGGAGTATTTGGTAATATGGTTGGCAGAAAATTTGTTCATAGAATTGTTTTGTTTTTATGGCTTATAGTTGTAATTGTGATTCAAGAAGGTGCCTCTGTGATAATAGAGAATGGAGGGTGGCCTTGAACTAAAGCCGTAACAACAGAGGATAAGAACTTTAATGGAAAGTTAGCAGTTATGGTCATCTGGCGAACAAATGGTAACTATTTATGTAAACCATCAGAATGGCAAAAATTAGGAGCACAAGATAATGTATCCTTAGCTCTTAGTTGTATGCAAGCACAGTTATGGTTACAGGCAATGGCTGCCTTGATCATTAGGGAAGGAAGTGAAAGCATTTTTCCAGCTGAAGTCCGAAAGGCAGTCTGGGACAATACCAATGATTTTGAAAAGAAGTTCCAGTCTTGGTGGACCCTGGTGAATTTTACTTATGATCCCGTTGTTAACATGGCTACTGCCTTCGTGCTTACTATACGTAATGCTACAGTTCATGTTATTCACCCGATCCTTGCACTAGGATTAAACCATGAGAAGACAGTGCTTTATCCTTCAGAGCATAGAACATGGGCATGAATGGAGAATGGGAAATGGCAGTCTGTAAATCTAGAATCATGTGTTACACAGGAACAACAAGGATTTATTTGTGAAAGTAATACAATTGATGCTCAGGATGTATGTTTTGACACCAAGCAAGGTATCTGTCACTTTGAAATTCATCCAAATACTAGTCAAAAGACTGCGCTTGTATATGTTAGTCAAGGGTGTGCGTGTTTAAGAACTGCTTGTGATTTTGTAGAAGTAGATAAGGAGAATATAACTCTCCATAGCAAAAATCATTCTAATTTTTGTATTTGTAACTTTGTTAGAATCGTTGGGTGTGATTTTCTATATTTGGCACCAGTGGTATCCCACCAGCTGATCAAGTCTAACAACACAATGTATCGTAAGTTACTACCTACACTTATTGGGATGAACCTCACACTAGTGAAGCAACTAGTTAAACACCAAGACCTGATTAAAATTTTAAAAAAGGCATTCAGGAAAATGGAGAGAAGACTCTAATTACTGTCCATCATGATACAAAGGAAATAAGCAGAGTTTTGCAAAGAGTAAAATGAGACACAAGTCACAACTGGTGGGATACACTTTTTGGATGGTCGCCAACTGTAACTGGAATTTTGAACACATTGAGTCACCCAAATATTGTTTTATTGATATTAGTTGGTATAAGTTTAATATTGTCTTTTATATTACTTGCTTGGAATTGGAAATTGTTACAACGAATGTTAACCTCCTTGTGCATGGTAAGGTATTGAGGGGTACATATCATAAAGACTGGGAAAAAAATTTTCGTATTAAGTAAAAGAATTTACTAGATTTTCCAAGAAAAGGGGGGAATGATATAGTATAAACTCACTTTAGGATAGAATAAAGCTTGTGGATTGATATTGTATAAACTTACTTTAGGATAGAATAAAACTTGTGAAATGATATTGTATAAACTTACTTTAGGATAGAATGGAACTTGTGATTAAAAGTTAGCAAGGACAAAGTAAACAACATCTTGTTATCCATAGACCTTCTGTTACGTTTAAGCATTTTGTTATTTGAAAACACCCCATTATCCGTTAACACTCAGTCAGGCTGAGACTTGAGATAACTTGAGTCAACTGTCTGTTATGTCCTGTTAACTGAGACATCCTGTTATCCGCCGACCCCCAGTTAAACCGAAAGACAACTCAGCATTTTTACAGCCTGGAAAACAACTGGTTAAGAAAGTGCATTACGAGGAAGACCTACGGCCTTCCTCCCAAAGACCACTGCCCACATCCTGGAGACCCTGGCCCACAATTCTTGGAAGGCTTTGCTCAAGCGCAAGGACGGATAAGCTAATTAGCATACGAAGCGAGGGTAGGCGGGGGTTAGGTAATGAATATGTATAGGTGCTAATTGAATATTAATTGTTCCACTGTATAAATACGAGATAGTTTGTCACTTCAAACATGCACGATAGGCGGAAGGATCCCCCGTGCATCCAGCGCTGCAATAAAGAATATACCACTTAAGGAAATTCGGCTTTGATCTTTAAATCACCCTGTAGCCCATAGGTCCCACATGGAGCAGATCTCCATGCTGCAGCCCATGGAGAAGCCCCCGGTGGAGCAGGTGGATGTGGTCTGGAGGAGGCTGCGGCCCATGGAGAGCACCTGCAGGAGCAGGCTCCGGGCCAGAGCTGCAGCCTGTGGAGAGGAGCCCACGCAGGAGCAGGGGCTCTGGGGGGAGCTGCCGCCCGTGGGGGACTCGTGCTGGAGCAGTTTGCTCCTGATGAATGGACCCTGTGGTATGGAGCCATGTGGCAGCAGTTCTTGAAGAGCTGCTGCCTGTGGGCAGCCCCCGCAGGATCAGTTCAGGAAGGACAGCATCCCGTGGGAGGGACCCTGCGTGGAGCAGGGCCAGAGAGGGGTCCTTCACAGGGCCAGACTGTGAAGGAGCGGCAGGGATGAAGCATTAGGGACTGCCACAGCCCCCATTCCCTGTTCCCCTGCACAGTTCAGGGGGAGGACACTGAAGAGGGTGGATAGAGGGAAGGTGTTTTTTGTTTCCCTTTACTTTCTCACTGCTCTAGCTTGTTAGTAATAGACAACAATTATATTAATCTCCTTACTGAGTCTGTTTTGCCCATGATGATAAATGCTATTCCCCCATCGTTGTCTCAGCCCTTGAGCCCTCTTCATCATATTTTCTCCCCTTTTTAATTTGAGGTGGAGGAGTGAGAGCAATTTTGGTGGAGCTCAGCTGCCAGCTGAGTAAAACCACCACAACTCCATACAGTTGGCATCTACTACATCCTTTCAGGTTAATTGATCATCATAGGATTAAATAGAAAAGAGTGTGAGTCAATAATGCCAAACATATGCATTATCAAAAGATCTTAAAGAAATAAATGAAAGGTTTCAAATTCCAACTGACAAATTCTGAATGGAATGTAATTTTTATTTATTTATTTATTTATTATTTTTATGTCTTCTAAAATATCCTCCACTGTAATACTTAAGCTTGCTAGCTAGAAATGACTGCGGTTTCAGGTGATTAAGAAAGTTGAAGCTTGTGTTTTTTGAACTGGAAAGGTATGGATGGTTCTTATTTTTACATGTAATAATGCTTCTATCTCCTAATAAACTCTTTCAAATAGAAGAAATTAGGACAAAACAATCAGATCAACTGGCATAGGTATTACCATTTGTATAAGACACTGGACAGTAAACCATAATGTGAACAATAGATAATGAAATTTCAAATTGCCTGTTTAGAATACTTTAAAACCAGGCACTGGTTTTAAAACCATTACGTTGGACATCTAAATATCTCAATATAGTTCTTAAGGTTATCATTAGCTGTTTGTTGCTGCATCATTCATGCACATTAAAAAGAAAAGAAAAAAAAAGGCTTGCTTGCTAAATATTACATATCACAACTTCAGAAATATTGCTCTTGGTACCATGATTTTTACCAGAGTGCACAGAGCATCAGAGCATGACACATGTACTGTCTAGAAATTACTAGAATCTACTAATAGTAACATTGCTTCCTAGAACATGATACATACTAAAATGTATATACTCACCTGTGTCATGATCTCAAGTTATATAGCAAGGCCTACATAATTACTATTTCCATAAAGCTCTGCAAAGCTGAAAAGCTAATAAAAGAGAATTTGAGAGTACCATTTATCTAATTTTACAAATGGAGAAATTGGAAAATAGAGGAGAAGAATAAGTATCCACTCCATCTTTGCAGTCAAAAAGGATGTCATTGTCCCAAATGGAAGTAAAATAACATCAGATCTGGGAATGACTAGCACAACCAGGCAGCAACTTATATTGAAACCATCTCTATACTCTACCAGCTCCTCCTTTTGGCTCATATTTCCCTTTCTTAGGTTTTCATTACTGGTATTTTCTCACTTTTTTTTTCCCCCCTTAAAAGATTCTTACTTCTTACTAGCTTACAGGCGATGTAAGCATCATGAGCACTGGCACTTGCTAAACAAACTTTTTTTCATGAACAACAGAGTAAACATCCTCATAAAATCTGCATGAGCTGTCAGTACGTGACTTTGTGGTTACCTTGGGGCTGCAGCAATTAAAATATGGTATTTAGTTAAAAAGAAAAATGTCAGGCTCTTTCAGTTTTCAGATCCATGAGTTGGTTTTGTGTTTTAACTACTCCATTTTGCTATGGGACCATCTGGGATCTGAATATTATTAATTTGAATATTATATATATATATATATATATTTATATATATGACTCAATTTATTTGAGTCATATTTGAGTTATAATATATGACTCAATTTATTGAGCAGGCTTTATAAAGTCTCCAGCAAGTTGATGAGGATGTTTTTTGAGAACCTGAGTGAACTAGTCAGAGTGAAATGGTCAGCGTGATTGGAAAAATATCTTATTCAAAGCTGGGATCTTTTTAAAGGTTTGGATTTTCCTCTGTATTTGTTTACTAATAAAAATTAAATATACCAAAAAGGTATTCTGAGGGGTGAAAGACAGCCCATGATAACCTCTCTATCCTAGCTTACTTGGATTTTTACTTTTTAAAGCTTTTTTTTCTAAGCTTTCTAAATCCTCTGCAATTTATCTGTGCATGTTTACACACATTCAGGTGAAATCACAGTGAGACTCTCAGGGACTGCTACATAGGTGCAAAATGAGTCAGATAAATCAAGAACCTGATTTCTCTCCCATGATTGTTAGACCACATTGGACTACCAGCTATCCAAAGGAATTTTATTCCTTCTTAGGAAAATACTTTATTAAAGTGATTATTTTCCATTAAAAAGGTTTCATATGCCTAAGAAATCATAATGTAGTAGCTTTACTACTAACATAACAATTTAATGAAAAAAGGAAAAAACAAACAAACAAACAAACAGTAGAAATAGTGAAATATCTTCTTGAACACATTCCAATGTGTTTTTCCAATGTTTTTGTTTAAGAAAAAAAAAATATATATATATATATTTTACAAATTATATTCTCTCTCTCTTTTTATTTATTTATTTATTTTCCCCCCTCTTTATGGAAATAAGTAGCTCTTGTTCAACTGCTGTCTGCATATGGGATCAGTTATCTTGGGTAATAACATATAACATCCCTTATGCAGTATAATTTTGACTTCCTGTGAGGATGCAGACTGTAACTAGCCTTGGCATTGAATTTTCTCAGTTTACTTTTACACAATATATAGATGAGCCCTTAGTAGCCTGAAGATACATGGAAGAGGAAAGATTTGAATCTGTTGTTTGGGATGACGTGGAAAGTCATGATGGGGGTGAGCTTTACTACCCAACTCTGCTTTTTTTTTTTTTTTAATTTTTATTTATGAAAGATATAAAATAGCTAACAATTTCTCTGATTCCTACAACTAAGAGAATCAGGAGCTTTATTCAAAAAAAAAAAAAAAAGCAAGAGAGGAGCTGAAGTCCAAGACAGTGCTGGACTACATTCTTTGTGAGTATCAATTGTGAGGCTTCAATGTTTTGAAACTCTTTTGGGATTGCTATAGGTCTACAAGAAACCAGAACATTTGTTACAAACATGTATCTTATTTGGGAAGGTAGAAAGTGTCAGACTAGCAAAAGAATAAAAGATCTCATTACAATAAATAAATAAACAAATTATAGGTATTCACTTTGCACAGTGTTAATATCTAAGTAATTTGGAATAACTTAACTCTGTCTCAACCCTCTTTGGTGTACACTGTAGTATATATAATATTGTACAGTGCAATAGAGTAAGACTATGAAAAAATTCAAAATCATATGTATAACATTAAGTTCAGTAAATGTTTTCTCTTCACAGTTTTTTTATAAACAGAGCCTGTGATAAAAAAAAAAAAAAAAAAAAAAAAAAAAAGTGCATTTTCAAACATTTTCAGAAAACTTTTGAAGCAATTTATGTTGATTTTTCTTTCATTCATTTTTATTTGCCTTTCACAGTATCAGAAGTAAGTGATTACTCCTTCTCACTTCCATTAATTATCTAGCTGATGGGCTATGGCCAGTTCCACAGCTCACTGAGCAGAATAATATTAATATCGTGTAACTTTGTCACTTTACCCAAATGCTATATATGTTCTAGTATATAAATAAACAGCAGCACAGAACAGAAACCAGCTTCTAGTTCTTTTTGCTGGTGGGATTTTTGGGAGGGAGGAAGATTATGGATATTTTATGTGTGCTGAAGACAGAAGAATCAAAAACAAGTGATGAAGTGGTAAGCCGTGTGTGTGAAATCAGTCTTGCAATCACACAGATAATATCAAATTGCTAGAACAGAAACAATAATCAGTTTCTAGCCACCCTTTGCAAGACAAAACTGAAAATGTGGAACACGTCTAATAAAGAGTGAATAAGATAATCAGGTGATTGGGACATAGGGTGTATGGGTAGAGATTAAGGAAGTTCCATTTGTTTAGATGGAAGAAGAAAAGGCTGAAGGGAAGTGATCTAATTGCAGGCTTAATGGAAGGTCACAGAAAACAAAAACAAAACAAACAAAAAAAAAAAGGAACCAGACTCTTCACAAGTACTCAGTGAAAGTCTTGGAGGTAGTGAGCACAAGTTTTAGTAAGGTAAATTCTGATTGCACAGAAGGGAAAAAAAAAAAGTATAATGAGAGCTTCCTGGACTGGCTGCAGAGCCTTCATCTTTGGAAATGTTCAGAACTTGACTCGATACGGTCCTGAGCAAACTGATAAGACTCTGAAGCTAGCCTTGCTTTGAGCAGGAGGAAGTCACCTAGAGTCTAGATGATCTCCAGTGGTCTCTGCTAGCATGCATCATTTTATGATTCTATAAAATGATATATGTAGATTTTTTGATCCTTTTTTTTTCTTTCTCCCCCCCCCCCCCACCCCCGTTCTTTTCTTCCCCTTTAAAAATAATCACAGTCTATGGAAAAACAAACAAACAAACAAACAAAAAAACAATTTAAGTTTGAGAAAGAAGAATAAAAACTAGGTACAGGTTTGGTAGGGATGTCGTTGTGTGAGGTTATTACTTGCATTTGAGGTTGGTGAGGCTTTAAACTTTCAGAACTGATGAAAAAAGGGCACTAAGTGATCATCACCCTGTGTCTGAGTAGCTGAACCCACATGGACCATTAATTTTTCCTGACTGAAGTTTAATGAAACAATTGTTTGCCACTATCAGGACCATTGACTTTGAATGGCTTTATTCAGAATCTGGGGGTTTCTGGACCTGGAGCACAGAAATTCCCCCACGGAAACGTGGAAGCGGGATGAGGCTCCACTATTTGTTTAGAAAGCTCAAAAGACCATGATTTCTAGATGTCAGTGGAGACATCTAGAAAAGTTGGCCTAAGTTACCAAGCTTAAAGACCTGAGACCAGTGCTTATATGGGTGATGGGTACTCTGAGAGTGTAATCCCCTGTTTCCCCTGTCTGTAACTGCTTTCAGGAATAAAGTGTAAATCCGTGTTTCTGTGTTTCACAGTCAATTTATCCAGAATAGTTTTGTCTGAAGGGAACGTGTTAATCCAGTGGAACCTTCAAAGTATTATAGGTTTGCTGCTCTAAAATCACTGCTCTAAAAGTCTACTGCTCTAAAGGGTGTAGATACATGTAAGTATACTTACACTCACATAGTGTATATATATATATATACTGTGCTGTACTGAAAAAAACAGGTGGAATTTCAGCACATTATCAGCCACAGATGTCACAGAAGTACACTGCCCCAGCCTTTGGCAGATTAATTTCAGGATAAGTTTGTTTAGAAAGGCTAGATTGAGACACACTTCCCAGACAACAAACAGAACTCTCACATACTGCAATTTATTAGTAGGACACATACACTGCAAAGTGAATGGCAAGGCAATGAAACTACTTTGCCAGTAAGAAAGTAATACACTAATCAACTAAAGTTTTGTTGTACTCTTTTTATATTTGTGACTAGACAAATCAACCTGATAAAGTTTTCTTTAATTCACTAGCTATTTTGCATATGTCTTTTCTGGACTGTGAAGTTTGTCCAGTACAATTCATCATATGTCTTTATATTTAATTCTCAAACTAGGAGTCTTCAGATCACAACCAGATGTGTACATACACATGTAAACCCCATGGAGAAGACTTTGAGCCAGAGTTTACTGCTGCATCTACCAAGAAGACAGGGAAATTCTTATTCACTTTGAAAAGATGTCAAGATTTCATTTTAAAAATGAAGTTTCTGTGAACCAAGGACATCAGTGAATATAAGAATTAGTGAAGACTTAAAACCTGTGGATCAAGAAACTACTGAAAAGCACAATCTCAGTCACATGAAGAGAATTCAGAAACTGCTTTAAAATATGATCTCCATTATTTAAAGACTTTTTATACTGAAATAGTTCCAGACTGCACAGTAGCCTACAAAGATCTCTTCTGTAATTATTCAGTTTGTTTACAGGATCTTCATCAATCAGCTACAATTTCAAACATACGGTGAAGGTCAGTTTAACCTGTGACACCAATCTGATTAATATTTAGCTCTTGTATGGTTTCTCATACAAAATGAGATAATGCTCAAGTTAATTAAACAGAGGATTATGACAGGGACTAAGTTCTTTTCTAAACTGTTTTAACTGAATGATGTGACCCCTCATGTAGTAATCTGGACAGGGGTGTGGTTATTGTTTACCAGGAATGCTACCCTAGTCTGCCTTTGTTTTCTATTAAAACAGGGGAGACTGGTGTGTAACAACATGCCCACATGATCACAGCACAATCTGGAATTCTTTTGTAACTTAGCACAGAGGTTAATATGGAATGTGTTCCTTATATAAGCCTCTATAAACTTGGGTTTATCAAAGAAATCCCTATCTCCCATTTTCTTTTCAAGGTGTGCGGAATTCCTTCTTTCTCTGAGCTGTGGCTTGTGAGAAAGTGTCTTGTTTCTGTGAAGATTTGGCACACACACACACACACACAAAAAAAAAAAAAAAAAAAAAAAAAAAAAAAAAGTATTTAGAAGGTTTTTGAATTGGACATTGAACCAGGCTACTTTTTTTTTTTTTTTTTTTTTTTTTTTTTTTTGAGATGAGCTGTCCATGTTTTCAGAGAGAATGGACAGGACGAGCTCTGGTAGATGTGGGGAAGCTCTTCCCAACCTTCTAATGTAATGCTCAATAAGAAATGTGTCTTCCTTATTCTGAGGGGTGTAATACCACTTAGCCAAAGACATTGATATTGATGTTTGTTGAATGTTTTGATGTTTTGATTTGTTTTGTTTGTTGATGTTTTGATTAATCCCATTTCAGCACAACAATGGCACTTTGGGGACTATACTGAGATGCCTACCCTTAGAATCAAGACACACAGAAACAGTATAATAAAGTGCAGCTATCTCAAAATATTATCAAAGGAGTACTTTTAACTAGACAGATTTTATAGGGATAAATTTGTTCATTGATGCCTGTGTCCTTTATTTTTTAGGGTAGATACCATTCCTTCCATATATCTTGTTGTCTAATACCCCAACAGAGAAAACACAGAGTACTTAGCAATGCAATGTTATAATTAACTGACAATTATTAAAACAACTGACTTGTCTCCAATATGAATGTTCCTAGGGAAGAAATTGCAATCAAGTAACACCATATGGATATCAGAGAAATTTGGATCAAACAGAAAAAGGAGAGTGACTAACAAAAAATGATGAATGTAAGATTTTGTTATGCTGGAAAGTGGACAAAAATTTGTTCCTGGGTCTACAGATGTTGAAGTTGGTGAATCTTGAGTTAGAAAAATGTAATCAATAACACAGGAAGAGTAACAGGACACGTTTCTCTAAAACAAGTGCCAAACAGTTCTACTTTTCTACTTTCACATCTCAGAGGAGTTCTAAGTTTTGCTGTATAAAGGGTTAGTACTGTTTTTAAAATTTATTACAAAACACTAGACATTGAAAATCTAGCAGTGGCAATCAGCAGGAAGAAAAAAAAAAGGTAAACAAAAAAAAAGGAAAAAGGAAAAAAAAAGGTGTCTTATGGCTTAATATTAATAAACCAAAATGCATTTTGGTTATGTTATAGGAGTTGATGCAACCGTGGAGCAGCTGCCAATCAAGTCATGGTTTATGTTTCTTAGTTTCTTGCTGTTAAAAACAATCAGGGTTTCCATGGAAACTACAATTTTATCACATGGTCCTTTTGTAGTCTTTCAGCTACAGAACATGCTGTGAAGGAAACATTTCAGAGTGTTTTGTACTTCTCTATTTCTTAATATTTTGAATGAAAATATTGTTAACTCACAGTCACACTGTGCCTAGTAAGCAATTGCTTTTGGAATGTCCAATAAGGACTATATTAATGAAAATAAGATTTTATTCACTTCTGAAATCTTCCACAGTAGAAAATAAAATGAAAAACAAAACAGAACAAAACAAAACAAACATACACACACACACACACAAAAAAAAAACAACCTCACTGTTTACAGTTATGCTACAAATATTCTTATTTTAGTTCACATGTAAAATTATTGCATTTTATATATACTTCTTCTTTGTCTCCCATTTCATTCAATCCAACCATATGCATAATAGTTTATTTTTTATGTATTTTTGAAAGATCTTGTATGATTATATTTTTAAAAAGAGTGCTAAATATTTAATTCAAATTTATTATTACCTTACATTTATATTCAGCAATATAAAAGCAAAAATAATGTTGCTCTGTGGATTCATGTTTGTGAAATTCTTTGCTGTTCTTGATAATAAGAATGTATATTTACAAATACATCAAGAGTAGTTACAGCTTGATTCTTTCAGGTATATAAATCGTTGGTATATACCATTATCCCCATTAATGTCAGGGTCTTACTGTTATTTGGCAGAATGAGTAATCCAGCCACAAGCTAAAGTGCTACTCCAGCTGGTATGAACACTCTTGAGAAAAAGACACCTAGCACAACAATTTAGTAATGTGTCCCACAAAGGCAACAGCAGTCTATGAGACTCAGTTTACACACAGACAGAAGAAATAAAGTTCATAAGCACAGGTTTATAAATCTGGATGCAGTATTTCCATTGAAATAGATTACTCACCTTGAAGTATGATGATGGAAGCAAACAAATATAACAATTTTTTAAACTTTGGAATCCATGATTTTACTAATTTATTGGAGGAACAAAAAGATATTTCTGTGAGCTGTTCTCTCAGGTTCTTCCAACTACAAAAGAAACAAAAATAGTACAATTATGCAGGTTCACTGAAAATATAGGGATAAGTCTTGAAAGAGAAGAAAACCTGAAGAATCATTACCACAATAGCTATATCAGTGGCAAATTCTGTTCAGATCTTGAATTTCCTTGCTTTTTAAATTTGCAGGCATTCTATCACTTTTTCCCCCCATTACAATCTTACTCTCTAGTGTACTGCATATAATAATTTGTCTCATAGGACATCATATTCTTCTCATAAATGCATCATTTATTTTTCAGTGTGAATGGCATTTACTTCAATTACAATTCTACTTTTATTATTAGCAATAGTTATTTATTGGACGTTGGTATTAAATAGAGAGCAGTAAAATGGATAGTATTAGTGATTCTATGTGAGCTGATGTTTTAAGTACTTGCCTTTATTTGTATACATTGCAGTTGTGGTGACTGAATACTGATAAATAACAATAAACTATAAAATCAAACTAAATCCTGTAGTGTCAATTATCCTTTTAAGTAGAGAGGAAATACTGAAATGGACTAAATATTCAGCCTAGCTTGTTTCAAATATGTTAGCCACCTTAATGTGCCCAGGAATTCAGGCTGGATCACATACTTGTTTCCTCTTAGATGTGCTGTATAATGATAGATCAGGCAGATTCTGAGCAACACTCCATTTCTAAATTGGTCAAAGTTAATTACAAGGCAGCCAGGGCTTATATGAGTTAGGGAAACCCAATTTTTGCACAGGTATGCTTAAGCTGGTTCACTGCATTGTTCTCTATGACACTGTCAGCTCATGTACCTGACTTTGAATGGTGTGTGCTGTCAGACCTAGAGAAGACAGAAGGCCATGCAGGCCTGTTGGTCCACATGCTCTTCATGGTTTGCTCAGGGCTGGTGCTGATTTTCCCCATTCTCGTTTGCTTAGGAGGCCTGGAGCCTTGCAAACAGGCAGCTGTAACAGAGACATAGGGAAATACTTTTCATAGTATTCAAACTGCTGATTCTTTTTATCCTTTAGGCTGGTCATTTTCTGACAGTTTCTCATTTTCTATGTAATCTGGCCCTGTGGACAGATGGGTACCCTTCCTGAGGGTTTCTCATTGGTTTGCAGTTTGTGCTGAATAATAACTGACAGAGCTCCCCAAAACTGCACTGGCTTAGCCACAACTGCTTCCAATGCAATCAGGGAAGAAATGTAGCTGAACTGTTTTCTTTTACAAAATACTCTTTCTCTCATGCCTCATCTCCACACTTGCTTAATATACTCCTCCTCCATCGTTATGCTGCGTGGCTTTTACTAATACTGCACGGATGTTGTTTAAACGGGTTCAGCAAGTTGTTGTTTTCACAGGACTACCTCTGTTCCCTTGGCTGACACCTTTTGTATAAGAGCAGCAGACTGCACCACTGCTGCTGCTCCTTGAATCTGGGAAACAATTTCACAGTGAGGATTTGCTTCTTTTTCTTTACAGGCTGCTTGACAGTGATGCATGAGGAGGCTCCTGTGAGCAAGTGCTGGCCTCCTCTCTCTCCTGACACAGCCATTGCTTCTAGCTGTGTCACAGCTTACAGAAGATCACACTGGAGTTGAGGATTTTGCTCTAGTCACCACAGTTTCTCTCTGACATTGCTGTAAGTGGGATCATTCGACAGTTTGGTCTGTGGTAGTATTAAGACTTTAAGATTTTGTGGTAGTATTAAGACTTTCTTTCAGTCCAATAACTGTGCTTCTGATTGTTTACATATATAAGGTCTAAATACAGAAACATAGAAGAGAGGGTGAAATGCAAGTATCTTACCCTGATATCCAGAGAACAGACTGTCCTTCAGATGTTGTGCCTATCTTATGATGAGTAACATCTTGGTTTAACCTGTAGCTAAGTAGGAAATAGGATTTTCGTCTGAAGAAAACGGTAATGGTGGTCTTTGTTAAAGTGTGGGCAAAGATATCTGAAGTTACAGTTATTCTCCATTTAAAGGTAACACAGAGCCAGGAGTGGATTGCCAATAGAAAGATAGACAGTAAAAACAGGGAGAAGAAAATAAGGTTACCAAACTTGGGACTGGGAAAATTGCCATCGTCTGCTGCATCTCTTCTCTGTGACACTGGGCAAATCCCTGATAAATCAGCTACAATAGTGACAAGTTGATATTTCACCAGATGGGAATAACTTGGAGGAGAAGTGGAGAAATATAGGATACAATGTATCTATGACTCAGAACTGACAGAAAATTTTATATAAAGATTCTTTGCAATATAGAAGCTGGTTTCAGCTCTTGAAGTAAAAGTTTGTATTGTAGAGAGTTTGCTGTTTTTTTTTTTTTTTTTTTTTTTTTTTTTTTAAGAAAGCTGTAGAAACTTCTTTTATATATATATGTGTTTGTTTGTTTGTTTGTTTGTTTGTTTTTTCAATAAAAATTGTAAAATTAAATATTTTCATAGAAAAACTCAATTTTTACATCAGGACCTCATGATTTTCCTATCTTTTCTCCTTCTTTTTATCTCTGTTCCTACCTTTGATCTCCAGACTCAAGGCATCTTGACTACCCCTGGACAAGAAAGAAGTTTTCCTGTCTTTCACGTTAGTAAGAAAAAGAATGGATCATGATTATGAGGGTGACACTTTTATAGAGAAAGAGATGAGAGAGCAGTTACCACCTCCAGCACAAAAAAAGTCATTCTATATTTGAGTACATCCAGAATCAAGAAAAAATATATGGCAAAACATAACATAGACCAGTCAGTATTTTCATTGACAGAGAAATAGCATCTTATTTTTCTCCAAGTATCTGCTGCATCAACAAATAAAACTGTAGTAGTTCTATGGCTTTGTCTAAGAGTAAATCCCCCCAAATTACCTTATGTTGTGAGGGTTAATATTATTATTACTTTACAAACCAAAAATTAGTAAGCAAAAAGCAAATGTTAGAGTAAAGCCAAATCTTTGCCAGCTCTTGAGCAGTGATACTTAGTCTATTGCGCTGAGTAACCTCTCTTAGTTTTAACTCTTCCTCTCTCAAGGTGAGCCACACCTTAGTGTCTACAGAATGCTGTTTATTCATTTATTTATGTATCCATGTGCCAGAGAGTGTGGACCTGAAGAACACAGTTGTGGACAACACAGAATGGATCAGAAGCTTTTAACAGCTTAACAATCCACTGACAAGACATTTTGCAAAATTCTTGTAACAGTGGCTATGGAACAGTGCAAGGACTCATATAGAAACATAACCTGTTGGAAAGGATATTTCTACATGTGAAATATTTTCTTTCACACAGTTTTCTGGAAACGGAAATCTTATTGAGAATAAAATATCACAAAATCTCTTCTCCTTTCTCCCTCTCCACAAAACAAGCAAGCAAACAGACCCATCTGCTTCCTTTTGTTGATAGTGAAGAACCCTTAAGGCAGCTGGGAGTGGAATATTTGCCTTCATCATTGCATACAATAACATTCACATATTTACAGTGTGGTAAAAATTAAATACAAGAATGCAAAAGAAGTCCTAGCCAGCTTGAATTTCATCTACATAAGTGGGTGTAGAAGTGGTGCTTGAAAGATCAGTACTCTAGGGACGATGAGACTGGAAAGTTATCCACAAGTATAAGTGAATCGGTTTACTGTACCAATCAAGCATGCTGGCAATGAGGACCACCTGCCAGAATAATCTCTCTCTGAGACTCATTTAAGGAACTAAATCACCTGCTTGAAGTTTTATTTAAGTGAAATGGCCCAGAAAAGCAAACAGAGTGCGGCTTGTCAGCAGGTCCTCAAGGGAAGGGCCATTTGTTGCTTGTCCATCTCGCCAGTGGATGAGCATTGTGTTTTCCACTTAGCCTGAACAATTGAATTTTGTGTTGAGTAGGTAATCCTCCCCTCCTACACACACATACAGAGTGGCTCATTAGGCATGCCAAAAGACTTATGGTTTTGATCAAAATTATATTTCGCAAGAAAAAACGGGCCAAATCAGCTGTTGTGATAGATGTACGTGCACCTAAAGGTCTTTCTAGTCCATAGAGGCAAGTGAGGCAAAATTATTCTGATATTCTGGTAGTTTAATTTTGTGCTACTTTGAATGAATTTTACACGGAATAGCTTTTCAATATTACTGTATGTATTACAGTAACATTTACATATTACCATTAATATATTGAGTTTCACTCAGTCAGATACAGGTACACAATATGGAATCATTCCTGCTCTTGAAAAGAGCAGAAATAAGGTATCACACACACACAGACACACATACAGACACAGACACACACACACACACACACAAAAAATAAAAAAGAAAAGATTAGTTCAATTTGCTAGGACATCGTCATTTTTAGTCACAGGCTAATACCTCACCTGATTGCTGAATTTGTTCTGTGACTGCTGTAGGATAATTGCTGATGTTAGGCATTAATCTAAGACCATGTAAAAAAACTATCAGTCACTCAGAAATTATTAAAATTGCAGCTAATTTCTTTTTATGCCAATGTGTGTATGCAATGACATCATAAGACATTTGGGTGCAGAATTCCTGCACTGTGATGTGCCTTAAATTTCCCCAGGTTCTCTCACTGAAAATTCTTTGTATCACTTGGCACGGGTATTAAAAGCTTACTGAAGAAAAGCTTCAGTGTATTATGTCTCATACAGCCCTATGTACAACAACTCACTTCATTCTGAAAGTCTGATTCTGTCATCCACAGTAAATTTTCATTATACTCCATGTATTGCTACATTGCTTCTAATGTGGTTTTGCATGCTTCAGTATGAAAGAGTGAAAGCAATGGAATTAATCTCAGTATCTTTTGGCTGCATTAATTCTGGGAATGATTTTTTTTTTTTTTTAATTCTCTTTTCCCTCCAACACTGTCTGTGTGGGTCAAAGAAGAGTAAGAGAAAACATTTTTTATTTTTCAGAATTTATTTACCAATACAGTGATATTTGAGGATAAGCATAATTTGGATGGCTTTAAAGTAAGCTACAACATTCCCTATCATTCTTTGTTTTGGAACCAATAGAAAAAGACACACTTAATTTTGCTTAATTTTTTTCCCACCTCTTTTTTGTGTGATTTTTTTTCCGAACTCCCTGTTTGGGGGCACCAGGAAAGGAAGGACCTAAAAGTCAAGCTAGGTCTTTTGCTTAAAATGTGTTCTCTTCTATGTCACAGAGATATGTAGAATAAAAGGTGCTTATTTTTTAATGAGATATTTAAAATGTTATCACTTTTTTCTTTGTTTTCTTTCTACATATTTTTTCTTCACAATGAAATAAAATAAATAAATAAAGACACCATTAAAATTACATTTACTGATAGAAATGAGAATAATATTGTGATGTAAAGTGCTATTTACAAAGATCTCAGGGTGGTCACAGCAGAATTGCAACGTAACCACTCATTAAAACTAATGCTGTATACCATCTAAAGAAAATAAAAAAAAAAAAAAAAAAAGAAAAAGGGGAAGAAAAAAAAGAAGAAGGAAAAGGCAAAAAGAGGTAAGACAATTAGATCCAACAAGGTTTTCACTATTGTAATGTTGGATAGTTTATATAAAAAATAATGGTACAATGTCAAACACTTTTAAACTCTCTGAATGCACAGAAGGCTATTCTGATATTTTGAAGTTCCAATTTTTAAAGTGTAACTTCCATCATTTGTTGCTAACTTTAAGTTCATAGTTCATGACAGATAGACCTTCCCTAAGAGAAAGAAAACTGCATGAAGGATACATAAGTATGTGAATGGACATGTATACATTACACAGAATTAAAAATAAAATAGTTCCTCTGGTGTTGACTAAAATTCACAGCAGTGTGCACCCTCTTCAGTGTCTGGGAAATTTACTGCAGGAGTAATTCAGTGAGCTGTGATAGTTTGTGAACAGTGTTCTTGAGAAAATGAGAAACAATATTACTCATTTTCCAGAGAAGTCCAGAATCTTCTCAAAATAAAGTATTGGCATCATTAATGTGGGAAGTGTGAAATGATAACCAATCCAGGGGGAGTGAGGGAAGGGACGCACTGGGTAGTGTAGGGCATAAGTAGTGAATGTTAACATCAAACTCCATTGAATAGAAATTATACCAAAGAACAAAACACAATACACGATTTCCTGAGATAGCAGCTACCCAAAACTTCTGGACAAGTCAGAAGGAACTGACAGTGTTCAGAGCCTAGAAAAAATCCATCCTTTTCTTTGACTGCTAATGCCTCAGTAATACAAATTTACTGTATAGATCATTGTGGGTAATAATAATCACACTTATTCTATATTTATACATTGTACACAGGTTACAAAGTCAGAGGAAACTCTAAATAAGTTTTAACTTTAAATACGCCTTTCAATGTCCTTTGTTTTTATTTACCAGGAGTAGTTTTAAAATTACAAGGCTTCTGCTTCAGGCATCTGCAGGAAAAGTGACCATTAGGAAAACAGAAAATTTCCCATTTATATTTCCTACACACAAAATAATACAGCTGATGGCACAAAAGATATGCACTATAAAATTCTTGGGGCCCCTAGATGGCAGTCAATGGAGGGATTAGAAATGACTTGTCCCTTCAGCTTCAGAAAATGTATAGCAAGGGTACTTCTGTGAATCTCTTTTGGGACACTACACTAGCAATTCCTTAATTTGATCTATTGAGAGTAGCTTATTTATTTCACTTTGCTTTGCATTTTTTGTGACTACCTACCTTTAAAATTTGCACAGGCACCTAACTATTAATATTTTTATAAGTCTGCATGATAATATACATACTTGCTCTATACCAGAACATACATTTGTGAAAAAAATAATTGCAGTAGAGGAAATTAAGGGATGCAATGGGGATACATATTGTGCAGGACTGATCATTTTTGCCATGTTCTGCAAAATACAGCTCACAAGAAAGATGTGCACTGAAGCACAGACAGGGAATATGTATGAATTTACTGTCTGTGCTCCTCTGAGAAGGACGGGGCTTCTGGACCTTCAGAAACACCCAAGATACAGGGACTCATAGAACAGCACTAATGGTTAGCACAGAGAGAAGGGCCTTTCATGCCATCACACCCCCCAGACCCAGATAAGTGTTAGTCCTTTTATTCTAAATCTGCTCTGGCATTAGATTTCCAACTTTCTGAATAACTTTAGAAATTATTTCAAGTCCTCTGCACTCTTACATGTCTGAGATGTGAATGGTGTGCACAACCAAAAAGCATGTTTATAGCCCTGAGATAGATTTTTAGGGCCACTATAGAAAGAAATACAGAGTTCAGTGATCTTTACTCACTGCTATTCATATGCATAAAGAAATTTCTTTGTCCCATAAAACTTAATCTTTAGCTAAAGTACTGATTCTGAATCATTTAAATTGGACTGTGATATAAAGAATTTTAAAGTATAGGAGCTAGTATCTCTTCCTCAAGACTTTTATATTAAATGAGCTGTTGTGATCAAGTTCCAACCTCTGCTATGCATAAAATGTAATTTGATATTTAAACTGAGTAATAGCAATTTAATTTTCAGAGTCTCTGGGAAAGCAAAGATTCCAATGAGTGTGATTTGTTCTGTAAGTTATCAGAAAAGCAGGATTTGAGTATCTTTGCTTGGGATCTGAAAAGAATCCTTTTCATTTGTTAGTTTGTATGAAAATTAGACTCTTTTGTTTAACTTCTGGCCTGTCAGGCTAAGTGCCTTACATTAAGCTTGAATATCCTTGAGCCAGATTCCAAGGTCCTTATCAAAGATCCAGCTCAAAATATTTTAATCATTGTGTGCTTCTAAATTGCAGTAGTTGAAATTTGTCAGAGATAAGATCAAGTGAAAATGGGAAGAATTTAAGAAGCTGGGCTTGGTCTTGCTCCCATGTTGAAATAATTGATTCAACTGGGAACAGGATTGAATAACTGTTAAAAGTTAACAGTAAAACAATGCAGCAATAGTTAAAGGCAGAAATGATGGGTTCTCTTTATCAAGTAAAATAAATTAAAAGCATTTAGTTCTCATATTTAATCAACTATATTTGGGTTATTTGCTGTAAGGAAAATACAAAAGTTCAGCAAATTCGATATTTTCCTAGTTAGATTTTCCTTTGAGTACATCTCTTGTGCACTGCTTTTAATATCTTATGCACGAGTACAGCCCAATATTAAGGTTAATTCAAATGGATTTCACTGTGGTCCATACTCCTGGAAAAGACGAAGGCATGCTGACCTTCACGTGCACACTCTTAAATGCCATTTTTTCATATGATTTTCTGGAGAAACATCTAGCTTTTGATATAGTCTTTCAAAAGATCTTTTTCCCAATCAGGTGAAAAAAAAAATAAAGATACTATGATTATTTATTTTTCCCCATATAGAGCTGTATGATAGAACTTTCTATGACAAGGTCTACAGAGAAAATGGTGCAGCTAGTAGTTTTCCACTTCTGGCTTGGAGAGGTTCATTTCAATTTTCCTATTCGCCTTTGTATTTTCACTGCTGGTTTAGGCAGCGATCTGTGGTTCAGGAACTAAAAGACCTTCTTTCATCCTATTGTCCTCTATTCATTTTACTGGGACTTAAATACTTTAAAAGGTCTTGGCTTCAGTTTCTCTGGAGAGATTCTTCAAGTGTTAGCCATCTTGTCAAGCATATAATCTGAATCAACTAATTTAGATTTAGGCTTCTTCTAGTCTACTGAGAGAAGGAAGAAAGAACTTCCAAAAGCTCTTTAGCCTAAAATAAGTATTTAGAATAATAAAAATATGCTGGGATGAATGTCTCTCTATCTTGATTTGCTACAGAGGAATCCTAAATGATTAGCTTAGACTCAGTAGTTAACTATTCAACAATTAGCTACGTGTGATGAATGGAACCACCTCTATCCCAATACCTAACTACAGAATAAGAAAAGTACCTAAAAATCTCACTAAGCATTCATCACAATAAATGTTTTCATTAGTGAGAGAAGACATCATGAAGCAAATTAATTTTTTGAGACATATCAGCAGGAGGAAAAGGATTTGTTTAAAGGGTCAGAGCCTAATCCCCCAGTCACTTTATTGAATACTTCATTCTTCTTTCATGACAGGCATAATCATGTTGGAATAACATAAGGGTATTGACATTTAGTGACCTGTTTGGCTGTCTTATCTGGCTTAATAAAAAGAGATAAAAAAGCTTGGTTTTATTTTTTTATTTTTATTAAAAAAAATATCTGAAAGACTGTTTACCCCATGTTAAAATGCATAATGATCTGCTATGTTATGCTGAAAGCTGCATATTAATAAACTGCCATTAGTTGCTACTGTACCAAAAAGAGTTATAAAAGATTCTAATGGAAGAATTACTATCTATTCACTTATTTTCTCAAATCTCAAGGTCCATATGAAAAATAAAATCTATCTCCTATATCTAAAAGTTATTTTGCAGACCCAGGTTAATAAAGTCTCCACTCTAAAATATATCAGAATAACTGTGGGAAAAAGATACATTTACTATTTGTCTTTCTGACAGTGTTGTAAATGGTAATACAACTTTTAAGCACTGAGCAGAGTATTACTACTGTTAATGAAAGCAAGGTGCACACTCTGTACACTCTTAAAACAGCCTGCTGAAGACTTATAAAATAACTTATTCTTAATTACCAGGGAAGTTTTACCTTTTTTGTTGTTGGTGGTGGTGGTTGTTTGTTTTTGTTTTTGTTTTTGTTTTAATTTTTCTAGGGGGTAAGGTAAGAACAGATTCTTTAACTTGTTTTACTATACATTGCAGTTTATCACATTTATTGGACTTTTTTTTTTCTAAAGAAGCATAACAAAACAAAAAACTATTCCACATATACATAACTTTTTCAGCAATTATAATGAGAAAAAAAAAAAAAAAGCCTTAAAATTGTAAACATTTGAATGTTAAAAGCTTGTTTAATTATAGTTAATAAAACAAAAGTTGGAGTTGAATAAAGAGATGTTGCTCCAACAAAATATTATGTGGTTTTGACTAATAACAAAACTTGTTTATAAACTAAACAGGAGGAAATTAAATGTAAATTCTCTTTCATATGCCAGTTAAAATGGTTTCCCTTTTAAAAAATGCATTACAAATACAACTAGGAGACCTGGACATCTCTTACAGTAATCATATTATGTTATGTTCATGAAATTATACATGCCCTTCCTAAAATCAATCTAAAAAGCAACCTTCATTTCCTTCTCATTTTGCAGTAAGGTTTGATCCTAATTTTGAGCTGCCTACAACAGCTTTAATGGTTATATACAATTTCCTTACAAAATTAAACATAATCCTTTCAAAAATATACAGTCCACCTTTACTATTGCTCTTTTCAACATATGTATTCATATAGCAATACCTTCTAGCTGTTATTTTCCTACCTATATGATATTGCTTTATTTACTTCTATATTCACATTTACCTATGTTTTCTTTCTCTGATAAACCCTTAAGTAGTTAGTACACTATGCATCCACAATTCCTTTCTCTCCCTTCCACAGTTTAATGTTCTTGTCTCAATTTCCTAAATGCCAGTCCAGAAACCTCAACTTCACAAATGCTTAGCAGAACTCCTTCCATAAATGAGAGGATCAGACACTCCAGCTTCCTCATTATATCACTTCTGCATCCTCAAAACACCCTTCCCACCATGACCACCACTAGTGTAACCTTTGTAAAGGGCTGTCACAGGGAATCTATATTCTGCCTCAAAAAATGTATTAACAATATGGTCTGTGTCTTCTGTATGTTGAAATTAAGTCTGAGATGAAATTCCTTTTGAGAAAACACCTTCAACATAGGACAGAGAGAATAGCAATTCCGTTTTAATGATACTGCATCAATTTAAATTGCACCAGAAGTTGAGTATGGAAACCCATAAGGGGTCACTGTAAGAATCCTTGTACGCTTGCATGAATAAAAAGAACAATTGTCAGAGTGTGAGAATTAAAGTGTTTAATGCTCTCAAGTGACATTTGTGTTTCTTCAAATGTGCTCTATCCCATGTCGGAAGTAAGCTAGATTTCCTGAGCTGAAGAGGTTCCTTGAATTCTCCCCGGTCCACCTGAATTTGGTATTTTGTGTAAGTTAGTACAAGGCTTCCTTTCATGTCAAAGACACTGAATCAAGATCAGAGAGAGAATATTGTTTAGCAGTCGAGAAATAAAGACCTGAAATAGATTTGTCTGTCCAGAGCAACAGAGTAGAAAGACATGCAGATGAAAAAGCTAGGAAACCATGACTGGAGAAGCAGATTGTTCTGGCTAGAAAATCGCTGATACAAAACCAAAGGTCAATCAGTGGAGGAGAGAGCTTTGACTGAATATCTGCTTGGCAATTTTGAGTTGATATTTTGATAGATCACAATATGCTGAAGATGGCTCAGAACTATGCTGCTATCCTCCTGCCTTCTAGAGCAGACAGTTATTTGAATTAATTAATACCAATCTACTTTTAATAGAGTGTTTCTGAGACACATCTCAGTAACAAATGTTACACAACAGAAAATAAAACACAGCCCTGTCTGATATATGTGGAGCCTCAGCTGTACATATTTGACCCCTATTTTACACAGTTGCGGCTCATTGATTCTCTCTTTTAAACTCCTGGACCGAGCACTCAGCAATCATTGGACCACCCATATATCTTCTGAGCTGATTTAGTCTATGAACTGTAACCCTGCAACAGGGCTGTAATGTTTCTGGCACCTACAATGCTGGTTGCTTGTCATTATGACATATAACCTAGAAGATGTACTTAAGAACAAATAACCTCAGAAGTGTTAACATGCCATCAGTCTTTTCAGCTAAAACAAAGATGGGGCTTGAAACTATCCAAAAAATGAATAAATGACCAAATTCACACACTATCCCAGAAGTCACCAAAATTCAGGTTTGGATCCAAAAGTGACAGAGAAAGAAAGAAATCTAGAAAAGACCTAAATAGCACAAAGATCTATTCATTTTACTTTACATTACAATACTTCAATTTACATTTACATTACTTCATGAAAGGCTGTACAGTCGGGTGAGCCATTTTTCTTGTTTGAACTTGAAAGATTATACTTTTTTACATAAAAAGTTTACAATTGCTGCATGAATCTGATGATGGACAAGCTTAAATTATAAATATTTTCCTTTTCAAAGTTTATTAGAAGTGCCAATATGAACATAGACCAATTGAAATAGAGCATCTTAATTTAATGTAATAGAGCTTTCTAAAAGGTCAGGCAGAACATTTTACATTGAAAAATAAAATATAGATAGCACTAGCACTGGAGTTACTGTTTATCCCACTTCAGTCCTGTTCTTAATGAAATTGTATTGAATTTTTTATAATGCATCAAAGAGTCAACATGAAATAGTTCACAGAGTATTAAATATATCAACAATATAAAGCCGGGTCAGATAATGGCAGAATTAAACAAAGACGAAAGGTAACAAATCTGCCTTCAATTAATGTACTGAATTAATGAATGATCTCTATTACTCTACTCATGTTCATTAAACAAGTATAATGGGCTTCTGAATTGTCCATGTGAACCTAGAGAGTCTATTCAATCAAAATTACCTATGCTTACTGTCAATCCCTTGCTGATTATTCATTGTCAGAGGCATTTGTAATGAGCCCTTTGGCACTGTCAGTTGCTTAGGGCTTGAGCATCCAGTGTTACCAAGGCAGTGCCTACGAACACAGATTCCTTAAATAGAATAAATCCTCATTTTATATAGCTCTTTGTGTGTATATTCACAGTCAAATAACATACTGGTCCTTATTAGTTGCCTGTAGGGCTAACCAGATCTGCCAGCTGTGTACCAGCTCACTTTTTAGAATAAAGGTGTTCTTTGACTGTGGACTCCCATAGGGAGTAACAGTTCTGGGCTGAAAGACTGAGTGTTTCTTTCAGTGCTAAGGTACACTCTTTCTGAAGAAAATGGTGAAAATGGAAACAGGATGTAGACAAATCTGTGCATATATACATTTGTAACATCAAAAAACAGGTATGTCAGCAGGTGCCAATAACTGCTAGAACTACAAACACCTCCTTGCAAAGGAAGGGATTGTGGCCCTTGGTAGTAATTCATTTTCTCCTGGTTTGCAGTCACTACCTGTGTGCTGTGTCTTGGAGTGAGTGCAATCCTTTAAATTTCCCCACTGCCCACATTGATTTGTGTAGCCTAGAGATTAAATTTCTGTGCTTGTCATGTTGGCTTTCCCAAGCTAGACAGTGAACATCTGTAGTACTTCATGTGCATTTTTAGTGAACTTTAAAAACAAGACAGTACAACCTAGTCTTTTGTTTGTAGTCAGGCCAATAACTACTGCTTATTTAAAATATATTGTCTTAAAGGAATCATCACTGCCTTGCTCATATGTACTCAACCAGTTTCTCACAAGCTGTTGAAGCAGAATCATTTGCCTATTTTGCTTTCATTTGCTTGAGTTACAGAACACAATTCAGCCCTTAACCTTCTTATGTTTTCCTTGCAGTTTTCAAGCTGAAAACAGTAAGTCTTTTTCAGTAACCTCTGCAAGATGGCCCTGTGGCTTTCTGTTAGGATGTATATATATATATATATATATATATGTGCTATTTTATGACAGGAGTATTAGAATGAGGTAAAAGCACTAAACTCATGTTAAATGTTTCTGTAGGAACGATGGTTGCATGTATTAGGATTAATAGACTACTTATACTAGAAACTAAAATCCTCCTTTTATTCACATTCAGTATAGTGTGCAGGTAACCAAAATCCAATCTTCTTAATCCTCAGTGAAGCAGCTTTTTCCCTGACTTCAGCGACAGTTCAATTTCTGTTATGCTAACCATATGTTTCTGATTGATTATCAGTTGTATTTAATTATTCAGAGTTACAGATGGCAGTTTTGTGAAGCAAATTGCTGATCTCTGGAGGCCCTGTGTGCTGATGTCACTGACTCTTTAGTTGTAACTCATGAGTCTCTGAGGCTGAGAAAAAATGCCAATTTAACAACTTCTATAAGCTATATTGGCCTATCCACCCAGAGGAGAATGCAAAAATTCTGATACTAAGGTATTTTGAACCTATAGAGTTGGAAGAGAGGATATTGAGATGGAAGCTCTTAGCCTGTGTTATAGAGAATTTCCTCAGTGAACTGTTGTGAGGAGTTACCAAGAGTCTTCCCTGAGAGGAAGGACAGGTTCCTGGCCCTTCCCATTGATACTTCAGTCTGAAGAATTTTCAGAAAATGCTCCAAAAAGCTTCCCTGAGGAGTTACAGTCACCAGAGTATGAAGCTTTCAGTGATGGTGCCATCAGATTTCTCTGCAGCCTCCACTGTGGTTGGTAACTGAGGGGACCTCCCAGGGAGGGCAGTACCAGCTGACCTGGGCCGCTCATACATCGTCGTATGAAAGCATGTATTTCTTTGTGGCCAGTAATCTTCAGATTGATTCCTGATGCTCAGAAGCAGCAAGGTAAGTACTATTTCCAAGAGTGGACTGTCCCTACTGAATTCTGCTTTTGTAGAAGAGCATCAGGTTAATCACAGCTTTCAGTACACAAGGTCTTTTGTTTCTTTGGTTTTTACCTCCAGCCTTCTGTAGTTTGTATTTATGAATAATTATAAAAATGGATGTTTCTGCCACTCATGGAACAGAAAGTAGCTTCCTAGTAGCTGGTATGGTGCTGTGTTTTGGATTTAGGATGAGAGTAATGCTGATAACACACCAGTGTTCTTAGTTGTTGCAGATCATTGCTTACAGAAAGCACTGTACAGCTTTCTGTACAGCTGTACTTTACAGCTTCTCATGCTGCCCTGCTAGTGAGGAGGAAGGGGGTGCACAAGGAGCTGGGAAGGGACACAGCCAGGACAGGTGACCCAAATAACCCAAGGGATGTCCAATATCATGTGACATAGTGCTGAACAATAAATACAGGTTGGCAGGCCAGGGCTGGGGGAACCGCTATTTGGGCATGGGTAGGATGGACATCTTTCAGTGGGTAGTGAGCAATTGCATTGTAAATCACTTGTTTTGTGTATATACATGTATATTATATACGTATCACTATTAAGTATTTATTATTATTAATTGTTATTATTGTTATGATCATCCCTTCATATTCTGTCCTAAACTGTCTTTATCTAACCCACAAGCTTTACCTTTTTCCAGTTCTCCCTGCTATATCACACTAGGGGGGAGTGAATTGTTGTTGGGTGCTTAGTGGCCTGCTGGGTTAAAGCACGACACTCCACAGGTATTTGTACTATACTACTTATAATATTGTACTTAGTATAGAATTAAGTCCTTGCTTACATGACCATAGGATCTTTCAGGCTCTCCAGTCAATCCTTATAACTCCAGTATTCAGTACAGAGCAATACTTGGTAAGCAAAGCAGCATGGGTCAGATGCTTTGTTTCCAGAATGGAAAGTACACAAACAGCACATAGACAGCAAGTTGAATATGAGCCAGCAGTGTGCCTTGTCAGCCAAAAGGGCCAACCATATCCTGGATTGCATCAGGCACAGCTTTGCTAGCCAGTCAAGGGAAGGGATTGTCCCACTCTGGTCTCCGCTTGTCCAGCCTCACCTCAAGTGCTGTGTGCAGTTTTGGGCATCACAGTGTAAGAAGGATATAAAACTATTAGACAGAGTCTAAAGTAGGGCAACAAAGGTGGTGAAAGGTCTGGAACACAAGATGTATGATAAGTGGCTGAGGTCCCTTGGTTTGTACAGCCCAGAGCAGAGCAGGCTGAGGGGAGGCCTCATGGTGGCCTGCAGCTCCCTCACGAGGGGAGAGGAAGGGCAGGTGCCGAGCTCTGCTCTATGGGGACAGTGACAGGTCCCAAGGGACGGGCAATTCAGGCATGGAGCTGGGACAGGGGAGAGTCAGGCTCGGTGTTAGGATGTTGCATGTTCTTCACTGGGAGAGTGGTTAGGCACTGGAACAGGCTCCCCAAGGCACCAAGCCTGCCATTCAAGAAGCATTTGGGCCATGCTCTCAGACACGTGGTTTGACATGGTGGTCCTGTGTGGGGCCAGGAACTGAACTCAATGATAGGAACTGGAAGGTAGGCCCCTTCCAATTCAGGATATTCTGTGATTCTATGAACAGCAGAAAACCAGACAACAAAATATGTCTCCCCTTTTCCAAATGGTAGTACTATTGAAAAATCAATCAATCAATCAATCAATCAATCAGTGTTTTATCCCCTTGATCTTTTATTTGGTGATGATTACCACAGGGACAGTGGGAGAGAATCTATTTTATTTTTTTCTTGCTACTTTCCTGAAGGAGGTCTTTTGTTTTCAATTCACCTGATAGTGCAGTCCCAGCAGAAAGCACCTAACAAATCATAGTGTGTCTGCACCTTGTTATGTATCAAAGTCCCTTAATATGCCAACAAAGTTCTCCAAGGTCAGAAAAGCAGTTTATCAACCTCTTAAATCTCTTATAGCAGACAATAAATTTATTCTACTGTTGGAATCTATGAATATTTCAGATGCTCTGTGAGATAAACGCTATTGCTTAGGATGCTCTGCATGTCATTGTCAACTAGTATCAAGCACTGTCATTGCTCCATGAACTCCATACTTTTAAATTGCTCTGAGCTCAGGAAAATGTGATGCTGTATAGCTTGCATTTTTCTATGCCCTTTAGCTCTTTGAAGTTTGTTTTCCTGGAAGCAGATGATTATTAATACAACTCTCCACTAAAAAACAGATTGAAACAATTAATGTTCTGATTAATGTTTTGTTCCCCTCTGTTTTAATTTCTAAGCAAGCTAAAAACTATCTTTATAAACAGATAATTTTTATCTTTTATATAACTCTTTATAGAAATTTTATAGAACTTCTTACGAACAAAGCAAACAAAATTTCTTCATTGACTATTTTTATAGCAATCAGTAAAATCCAAGATGCTTCCTATTTCTCTTTAGCTTAAGCAAACATATATGATTTAATATATACTTAAGCCTAGCTAATCTTAGAATACTTTTATGGAACACTTTAAAATACATAATGAAATATTTAATTCACTTATGATAAAACCATTCTGAGCTTTGTCACATTTATCACGATATAGCCTTACTGAGCCAAATTAGCATTTGCTTGTATGATCTATGAGACAGGAAATTATAATAATTATTATAATTATAATATTATATTATTATATAACATTATATTATATAATATAATTTTATTTAATCATATAATTTATTTAATTATTTATATAAATATTATATGTAATAAATATTATATATTATATATAATAATTTATATAATTTTTAATTACTATTATTATTAATTACGATAATTGTGTAGAATAATATTATCAATTGATATATATTAATTATATATAATTATCAATTATAATATTGATATTATTATTATTATTATTATCAATAATAATAATAATAATAAAGTAGGCTTTTTAAACTGTCAGCTTTGTAGAGGGACTTAAAAGCCAAATGCAATGGACTCCTTCTTGTATTTTCCCCTTGATTGTAACTTCCATACAGAAGCAAAAGTAATATTTAGTAGTAAGTAGTTAACTTTGTAACCTCTACTGAAATTTTAGATTCTTATGGATTGTTTCAGTGTCTACATCTATGATTAGCCAAGAGATTTTAAACATCATTTTGAACTTTTAACTGATAGAAATGTGCAACTTTTAAACATTGGAAAGTTTAATTTATATACCTGAGTACATATTTACAGAGAATAACAACTACTGAAATTACTAGTATGACCTACAATATTTCTAAAGATCCTTAACCTCATTTCACCTAAAAGGACTCAGCAGTTTTCCCTGACACTGTCTCCTGTCTCTGAAACTTAAAGCTCATAAATTTGGTAGAATTTCATATTAGAAAATATGCGTATGTTCAGTTTTATGTGATATGAAGTAAATAAAGTTACAATGGTGAAGGGCTTCTAAAATATTGAACATACATTTAAAATAAAACAAATAGCTATGCATAAGGAGTCCTACAAACAGAAATAAGATTATATTTCCTAAAGCAATTATAATAATGACAGCTTTTCAATAAAAGTAAGCAGTTAAAAATAAAATAAAATAAAATTTGAGAATAGCAGTAACGATTTGGCCTCAAAGAGGAAAGTTAAATGGAGAGTTCTTGTATCTCTTCCTAAATGTCCTCACCAATGACACAATGCTTTGTGCAGCCATCCTCCATAGATCATTGCCATTTTAGTGGAACTTTCTTTTGCTGCAGTGACAAAGCTATAAAAGGCAGAGGAATTGTTTTAAGATGGTAGGTTTTCTAGTCATTCTGATGCTGATAAAGTCTTCTTTAAAGCAGTTTGTTTATTTGTTTCTTCACTCACTTAACATCATCAGACTCATAAAAGAATAACTGGTCCCTATGGTACAGCTAAATTGAATCAAATCTTTTAAGAGATTGTTTCTCTAGATAGAACATATGGATGTGATTAAGACAAACATTTTGTCAAGCCTGTAGCGTTCATTTCAGTTGCTGCTTATAAACTATAACAAGAAATATACATATATATTTGTACACACATATTCTCCGTGGTTTACAGTATGATACTAATATTAAGTATTAGAAAACTACCGAAAGGAAATTATCTAGAAGATTATATTTCCTTCTTTGCTTTCTGGAGTTCTTATTAATGTATAATAGGTTATCTTATTTTAGCTTAAATCCATTTTCTACACAAAAGTCCTTTTAAAAACTCACCCTGTTAAACCCACCCTGTTTTTCCTTTGAGTTGACTGAAAATAATTTCATTATTCTATCCAAAATGTTTCAAATTGAACAAATCTAGAGTAAAGCATTTTAATTCTTTGTTTTTCTTGTTTGTTTGTTTGTTTTTAAATATGCACAGAGCAAATGTTTTAATGGATATTTTTGTGTGTCTATATTTGAACGATTTTGATCTCCAAAAAAAAAAATTACATATATATATATATATATCTCTGTGCAAGCTGTATAAACTCACCTCTAATTTATAGGTTTAACAACCCAGCCACTGCACTCTGGATGTCAAGACATTTACAATTAACACAAAAGTGAGGCTTCTTCCTTTCACCAAAGACTCCTTAAGACAGGAGTTTTAGGCCTTCAGTGAAGACTAAAGGGAGACCAGAGGTAGGTGAGAAGCCCATGGAGCAGTAGCTCCCAGTCTGTGCACATGGATATATCCTAAGTGAGGTAGTATGTTCTTGCAGAACTTGATAAAACCCTTTGCTGATTTATACTCCAAAAGAAAATTTCCCCCCTCTCTCTTTCTGGTTCCTGCCTCTGCCCCTCCCCCCCCCCGCCCCATTCTCACCACCCCCCCCCCCCCCCCCCCCGCTCACCCCCCTTCTTCATAAAACCCAAATAAAACCCAAATAAAAATGGCTTTTTTGTTATTATGCTAAGAAAATATTTACACATACTCGGGATCTAACAGCTCTGGAGGATTCTTAGGCAACCTTCCTACAGTGAATTTCATCAGTATATTTCTGGATGTTTTTTGTTGGTGTTGTTTGTTGTTGTTTTTGCTGTTTTGTTTTGTTTTCCTTCCTTAGGCTGATGTAGTCCCTGAGCTGTAGTAAATTAGTAAATGCATGGATAATACCTTGTTACATGTACTTCAGTCATGTAAATGGGATAGATTTTACACTTGTAATTTGGCTCCATTTTATTCAGGCCAGTCTGGAAGAACATAGTTAAATATGCTGTATGCTGTTAAACAAATATAAGGAATATTTATTAACTGCTGCAAGAAGTGATAATAAAATGAGTAAAAACATGTCTACACATAAAGATATTTATATAATCTGACCTCTTGCAGAATTAAGTGACACTATTCATTCCCCCCCCCCCCACACACACACACTGTATAAGTCAGTGTTATTTTATAATCTAATATCACGTTTTAAAAACAACAGTGACTATAGATTTCCTGCAGCATGGAGGGTTTCCCAGTAAACCATTGCCTGCCTCAACTGTGTAATGTAAACAGTATCTACTTTTTTTTTTTTTTTGTCTTTAGTATGGGTATAAAGTAATGCTTCCTTTATGAGTCTTATCTTCCAGCTGTAAATTTAATTGTTACTGCAGAGTATACCACTGACATTAGTTTTAATGATGTGAGACTCCAATAACTCCTAAAGAGTTTAAGATTAATGCAAAATAACTTAACTTTGTGAGTCATGACTTATTTTTATTAGTAACTGCAGTTTGATTTAGATTCAGAATGGGAGATAGTATTATTTGCCCATAGAAATGAGAGACTGCTTATTTTATTATATCATTTATAAGTAATATGTGTTTGATTATAATTTCTGTATGCGATAAATATTTGGGGGCAGGTAGGTCAAAATTCTTGCAGGCTGCATAATTTCTCTATGGGGCCCATTCAAACTCTGCCAAAGGACTTTATGGAGCCTCCTTCTCTAGAGATATTCAAAACCCACCTGGATGCCATCCTTCACAATGTGCTCTAGGTGATCCTGCTTAGCAGGGGGGGGTTGGACTAGATGATCTTCACAGGTCCCTTCCAACCCCACCCATTTGGTGATTCTGTGATTCTGTGACTCATTCAGCAGCTTCAGATCCAGACCTGCACTTTGAAAAGGACAAGAAAGTCTCAAGTATCAGAGACAGAAATGCTAAATATATATATATATATATATATATTTTGTTTTGTTGGTCTGACAACAGAGAATGGAGTGTGCTGTTACATCAGATAAGGACATTGCCAAGTCAAAGCCTGGTAATTTCTTTGTACACATCTAACCAGACCATTGGAAAAGTCCCTTCCTACTTCATCTTTTCAGGTAATAAGAAAGAGGCTGTCAGAAATTGAAGTAAGGAGAAAAGAGAATAAATAGTTTTCATATTGGAATTGTCTGACAATAAAGTGCCTTAGATACTGACAAAAGTATGTAATGTTATGTGAATAAACTGTTTTACTGCATGGCAGCAGAAATATTAGCCATCTTTAAAAGACATGTTCATCGTGATGCCAGGGATTTCAGACAAGTGAGATATGACCTCAGTACCAGGACAACCTTTACAGTCTTAAAAACATAATTATAACAATTGTGAAGTGTTAAAACAACAACAAAACCACACAAGACTATCCTTTATTTTAAAAAGAAAAAATAAAATAAAATAAAATAAAATAAAATAAAATAAAATAAAATAAAATAAAATAAAATAAATAAAATAAAATAAAATAAAATAAAATAAAATAAAATAAAATAAAATAAAATAAAATAAAATATCTGATCTACTAGACTCCTTTGATGATGTCAAAACAGTGGTCCATATCACTGAGGATTTATCAGCCATTCTCACTGTCAGAGTTCAGAGAAGACTGATCAAAATAATAAGAAAACACATATAAAATAATAGAGTTAATAATCCAGGTTTGTAGTAATATTAAAAACATGTATATAAGCAAAGACACATTAGAAACACCCCAGAACATGTATCCTTGTTCCTGTTTCTTTGTTTTCAGGAAATGATCAAGAAAGAATTTTTAATAAGATTATAACATAAAAACAATCAAAACAAAACAACAACAACAAAAAACACATCAAAAAAGCAACAAACAAACAAAGAACCTAAATATGTTAAAATGGATATTATGTCCAATCCCTTTTTCATTATTTAATAAGTTTTGATTTTGCAGTTGCAAATCTTCCAGCACTTTTGGTTGCTGTTGTCTTGACTTTTGGATTATGCCAAGTGAATCTCACCCAGACAGAAAGCAAAGCAGAGCATTAACCCTCTGATGTGAAATAGAAAAACTAACAGCTTCAGAACATCAGGATAGGGATTATAAATAGACAATATTATCCACAAAAAGGTTGTTCTCTCAGAAGTGAATTCATTAGAAGTTCTAAGTAAGGCCACAGTTGAATGAAACAGAACAGAACAAAACACAAAGAAATGAATAGAACAGAACAGAACAGAACAGAACAGAACAAAATGAATAGAACAGAATGGAATGGAATGGAGAAGAATAGAATAGAATAGAATAGAATAGAATAGAATAGAATAGAATAGAATAGAATAGAATAGAATAGAATAGAATAGAATAGAATAGAATAGAATAGAATAGAATAGAATAGAATAGAATAGAATAGAATAGAATAGAATAGAATAGAATAGAATAATTCGGTTGGAAGGGACCTTCAAAGACCACCCAGTCCTACTGCCTGTCCATTCTAGGGCTAACCAAATGTTAAAGCTTGTAATTGAGGGCATTATCCAAATGCCTCTTGAACACTGCTTTAAATCCCTTGCAGTCTCAGAGAAAGAAATCTCTATAGTATACATAAAAGGTTTTAAAGAAAAGTATGCTTTTCTTTTTACAGGCTATGTGCGTGAGTGGAACAGCTCACAGAATAAAACAGTGACTGAAAATTTAGAACAGTACCATTTTTTATGATATGCCCAAAGAAGTGCTTGTATTCCCATTTCACAGCTGGGAACCTAAAGCATGGAGAAACCACTTGTCTGAAGTTACTAATTTTTCAGAAATGAAGGCCATGTAAAAGCTCTCATGGGTTTCACTTTTTGCTGCTGAAAAGCAGTCACCCCCAACTTTTGTTCTTTTTCCTCTTTTCTATTTCTTGCAGCTGCTGTCAGGTCTCCTTTACCTTCTGTTATTTGCTTTCAAAGGCAAAACATTCCACTGCTGGCTGCCACCTTGTCTGAAAGACCTGTCCTTTTAACAGAGGTTTTCCTCATAATTTGGGAATTGGACTGGGAGATGAACAATTATAGTTTTGGAAGTTATCTGTGGTTAACCATTGCCAAGAAGATAGAGTTTTGTCTTTAGCTTGGTTTAATATGTCTTTCAGCTCCAAGAGGGAACAATAAAAATGAAACAGTGACCTGTGTATCATACAGATAATTGCCATTTTGCTGTTAGTTTACAAAAATATTTTTCTTGATATCTGTTTTGCTTCTTTTCTGTTAGTTTGTTATCTGTGTTTAAATGTTTGTGTGAATAAATCTTGTTTGCTTATGTTACCCACTCACAGCATTGCTTGCAAATAAAAGATATTAAGGGGAATAAAAATCTCAGTTTGCTGATTTGGAAACATACTTCACTAAAAACAGAGAAATTGAGACCTAGTTTTGAAATTGACTTTTTCCTGACGCTTTCTAAGATAACTTGAATTCTGGATAGTTTAAAAGATTGTAGATTGCATGTAATTTAGAAGAGCTCAAGGGGAAAGTTGTTCCTAGTCATCTTTGACAATGTGGCTTTTGTTAAAAGCCAAACAGAGGTTGGTAGGTTGTTTTTTTTTTTTTTAATTATTATTTTATTATTTTTATTTTTTTAAATCATCTTTATGAACTGCAAAATTTAACCATTTTTTCTTTTCTTTTTCTTTCTTTTTTTTTTTTCTTTCTTTGAATGTATAATAAGGATGCAGTATGTAACTGATTTATAATAAATTTAATGCCTTACACCTCTATATCTGTATCTCTATATGTTTATCTGTAGCTGAATGTAAAGTTCACAGAATGCAAACAAACAAACAACTCGAGTGCTTGCAGTAGGTAATAATTGAAACTAACTAAACTAAGCAAAATCTGTTAGTGTAAGCTTCATACGGGTGATGAAACACCCATATGAAGCTTACACCCGAATGGAACACCTGAATACAGAATTACTTTGGCCGGCCTCTGGGCAATCAGACAAAGATATTTTTAACTTTTTAAAATGTAACATAAAGAGTCTACAACTTAAAAATTCACAGAAAGCAAAGCAATTTTTATTCTTGTTTATTAATATTAATTTGTTGTTCACCTCAAAGAAGAGTTCCAAAAAGAAGCAAGAGACAATAGGTCAGCTTTAAAACCTGTAACATTCATCAGACAGTGTAGAATATTATACTATATTTACATATACAATTTATTTTCAGAATTTCATAACTTACATCAGAGTTCTTTAGCAGACTCTGAACCAGAACTTAGTCTTATTCCACAAGAAAGGTAAAAATGCCTCCTGCTAAAATAATCAGCCCTCCCATCCTATAGCACTTCCACACAGTCCTTCTGGGCTGCCGGTCCAGCACGGAGACCTCTAGGTGGTGGTGGTGGAGCATGTGTGGCCTGCACCGCAGCTCACATCAGGGCTTCCTGTTGCCTCTGGGTGCCAGAGCATTTGTATGCACATTAATTAGTTCCATTAAGTCCTTGGTATGTTTGCAGGGACTTGTTTACAGGGAGAGGAGATGGCTCCTGCCGAGTGGGAGCCTTCTGCTGGCTCTCCCCAGCCCAATGGAGTGCATCAGAGTGCCCTGTCTTACACCAGGCGGGAGCACCTCCATTTGGGGGATCTGCAATGACAGGAGGAACTACCTGTCAGCTCATGGAGCTGTGACGTCTCTGGAGCAGGCGTCCTGGCACAGAAATAAAATCCTCTACATAGAAAATTTACAGGTCTGGGTAATATAATGTATAAACAAAGAACTCAAAGTTTGCTGCGCTGTTCTTCTATGGCACAATTTGTCAGTTTTCCATGGTGGCAAATGATTATTTAACATAGTACAGATAAAGACAGTAAGTGTAACCAATGGAAAATGCTGGCTCTTTCATCAAACAAATAAATGTTTGCTGTTATGAATGAATCTTATGGTCACAAAAGAATAATGATCTTTCTGTTCACTAACTCACTGAAATTCCCTTACTCTTTATTTCAATGTCTACATTAGGTTATCCAAGACTCTGAAAATTGTTGCTTTTCTTGAAATAGTGAAAGTATATAGTTCTCCTGGTACTTATGAGAGAGACGGCACCTGGTTTAGGACACAATTGTGTAAATTCTCTTTCAAGGGGTAACCTCTAAAACACACAAAAATACAGCACAAAACTCAGTAATGTGAATCTCTGCAAGAGAACAAAAGGAGAAGTAGAAGCTGTTCTTTGTTAAATCAGAAGTTATTAGTGAGATGCTGGTATTGCAAGCATTAGTGCTGTTTCCTCTACCATTTTTATTCATACAAATGAATTGGATAATGCTTTTGAAAGCAAGATTTCCATGTGATTCTAAATTAGGAAGAACAGTAAATAATGAGGAACAATGCAGACAGTAACAGGACTAATAGATGACAAATGTAGTTCAATGCAGCTTAATGCAGAATAATGAATCTGGTAGTGAAGAGAAAAAAAAAATAAAAGAGAGAAAAATTTAACCGCCTGCAAGCTCAAACACCCACAAAAGAACTAAATGAAAATTTAAAAAAAAAAAAAAAAAAAAAAAAAAAGGAAAGGTAAAAGGTAAGAAAAGAAAAAATTGTGGGTAAGAAGACTGGTTAAAGGTTGGGTTAACTACAGGGAAGATGTGGAAACAAGATGATAAGATGATAGTTATCACTCTTAAACAGAACATAAGAGTTTTTGCAAATCTGTTCTTTAATTCTCTGTTCATTTTGGCCCCTGAACAACCTGCCGCAGACTAACTACATGCATGGATAGTTGAGGTGATGCATTAGTGACTGTTGTATAAGTTTACACTTTATTTTTCAGCCAAAGACAATGCTATTTTCAAACTGTTTCCATCCATCTTTTGCTGTTTGGCTCCAGATAGCCTGGTAGCCATGGTTTCCAAAGGTTCCCTGTCAATACTGCATTACTAGAAGTAATTTTAGTAAGCATATGCAGTGTTTATATACCCCACTGCATATCTACTGTCCAGATGGTAAATCACAAAGGAGCAACATTTTTGGTTTTCTACTGTATGAGTTTATTCATATGCATTTTAATAATAATTTATAGGAAGAGATTTTAAAAATTTTCTAGTTAATGCTATCACGTCAATTAAACCAGTATTATCCAGTACTGGAAAAATCACTGTTAATGCTGGTTATTTAATCTTGCCAGTTTTGAGATGTAAGCAATTGAAAACATGTAATCTGGAAGCTTCCTGGTGTATTGATATGGCATGATTTTGCTCTGAATCATAAAGCAATTTGGAAAGCACCACTAGGTTGTAAAATATGATTTTTATTATAGGCAACTATGATGTAGCTTCCCTGTATTATGATATTGTTATGGTGTGCACATTCAAAGCTCTAACACAAAGCTCTAACATTGCTTTAGTATGTGTTAAGCATCTGAGTATTGCTTTTGATGCAGATATGATCATGTAGCTTCTTAAAGGATAAGTCTTCCTCACCTGGTTCTGATTCTTTGCTTATACTTTCTGTATACTTTTAGATAGTTACCTATTTTACCAGGTGTTTTGTTTCCTCAAACATTCTTTTTCATTGTTGTTACTTCCTGATAGGAGATTATGAATATGTTTCTTTCTCTTCTTTCCTTATTTAGTTAATTTTGCCTTAGGAATTTTACTTTACATTAATACTATTAATGTAAATAATTAATTTACTTTACATTAATAATATTAATTGCATTAAATTAGTTTTTTTTTTTTTTAAGTAACTTTACTCACTTTTCTGAGAGATTAAATATTTGATTTTCTGAAAATACAAGATATTTATCAATGATACATATGTATGTAGTTTTTCTCCTTAAAAGTATGCATTTGTTTATTATAAAACAAACAAACCAAAACCAACTATAATCATGTTCCATTCCCTTCTTCTCTTATATTTTTGTTTGTTTGTTTGTTTGTTTTTGTGAATTTAAAATCAGCCAGCTCTAGTACCATTTTTCATGTACCTGCAAGGTTCTTCTGTTGAGTTCTTTGACTGACTGTAGGTTTGTTTTAAACATTGGATGCTGAAGATCAAGTGTTCAAGGCCAACAAATGCTATTTTGATCAGATTGGAAGGGAAATTGCCTTGATTTTGTTCCAAGCAGGCAATTAAGAAATGATGAATTGGAATCCCTGTAATGCTGGAAAACATTATTCTCAGTTGTGTTGTCTTTCACTTTACCTTGAAGTGTAAAACACCAGATGATAATAATAAATACTACTACTAATTGTAAAGCAATGCAAATGAACACAAACATACATGTATATGAGTGATGTGTTTTAGAAGCTGGCATTTGTTCAGAAATTTCTACTAATCTTATGGAGTTCATAATTTTCCCACCTTTTCTATGTAGTATTTGAGCAATCTGTCCTTGGTAACATAAAACTAATTCTAAAAGGCCTTAACATTTGTCACTTCTAGAATTTGAATATGCAATTGAATTATTGAATTATTGAATATGAATTCTAGAATATGCAATGTTCAAACAGAAATACAGGACCTCCTCTGCACTTGAAGCAAGCAATGATACCAAGGTTATGGGAGGTACCAAGTCAGCCATCTAGCACAGGAGAAACCCATGTTACTTGATCATGTTACCATCTTGGGTGTGTAAGCTGCATCTTGAAATTAAAATCTAAATCCTAATACATATTACAGAAGACCTATAAAATATGTGGAATAAAATATGTGGAATAAAAATTTTAAGGAATGGCAAAAAGAAAGAAAGACTATCTTTGTGACCACACAGAGATCAGGTTTGGGAAAAATGTTTTCAGTTCTTGACTCATATTATATTTACAAGCTGCTTCATTTTGCTCTTCTTATGTGGAATAACATGGGAATCCTTTCAAGCTCCAGTAAATAAATGTTTGCACTGCTAACATTGCTATGGCCAGGATATTCTTTGTCTTTGTCAAGTAGTTGGAACAAATTGATTGTTCATGGAAACTGTATTTTTGTGATAATCTCTTCTTCTAGGTTAGTTTAGATTAAAACATACATACAGAACAGAATGAAGTTGTTCACATAGGCAGAGATCATATAGTCAGAGTACATGGGGAGCAGTGCCAGGAGGCTGCTACCTTTCATGTGTAGTAAATTTCCTTTAAGAGAATCTACCTGTTAAACTAATTTCTAAGCCAGATCTGATGTTAAGTATATCCATCTCTTGGTAGGTATGAAAGTTTTCACAAGCATTGCAATTTTGCAATTTGTAACCAATGGATGTCTCTTTCTGATTAAAAAAAAAAAAAAAAAAAAAAAAAAAAAAAAAAAAAAAGATACTTCAAGAGATGTACTCAGTGATATTCATGCAGATAATATGACCTAAGTGAATAGTGTTGAACATGGTCTAGTACAGGGACTTCTGGGGATGTAATTTAATTATTCTGATTACCTACTTAAGTGACCTTGTTCAATAGCTGAGTAATGAAAATTACTTGTCCACAAAATTATCTGAAATTGAACATTAGCATTGACATTTTTCTGCTTAAGACTTTGAAAAAGAAACAAGTGTTACATGTAGGAGGGCTGGGATTTCCTTGAAACCAGGTCTATTTTTTAATTTTCCCATGTTTCACTGTAGACTAATACTTTGGAATGTGGTAACTACCAAGTTCAGTAACAATGGAAATAAATATTAAAAATGAAGGTGTTTGTGATTTTATTTATTTATTTATTTTTAATGCTTTTAGACTTCAACTAATATTTGTTATTATCTCCCACAGAGTTTTTTAAAAGTTTTACTACTTCATTTAGCACTGATTTGTGAATAGATTAGAATTCAGTCTTTTTAAGATTTCTGTTCCAATTACTTGACATCTTGAAGACACAGAAAACACTCAATCAGACACTACTGCTATATTTTTTGAGAAATATAATTCCATTCATTTTGTCAGAAGTTCATCTTCATTAACTGTTTCTGAAAGAAGAATGGGCAGTGTTTCAATTAATTTCACTCGAAACAGCATAAAGAAAAGCAGCTGCAGTGTAGCACTTATAAACAAAAGCTATCTGTTTGTTAATCACAATTACAAAGAACAAAAGATTAAGCTTAAAGGTCATTCCGAGTATGGGTACTAATGACTTGTTTTATTTTCTCAGTTGAAGATTGGAGTGAATTTGTTATATCACAAGAAAAACTCTTGAGATGAGCCCAAGCAGCACTTTAAGCCTTTGTTTCTTGCATGAAAATAACTTAAAATTGCTTATTTGATCTACACCTGAAATCTGTGTTTTCTCACCTGCTAATGGAGAGACAGAAGTAACATTAGCAGTAACATTAGCAGGGAAATCCTTCCTTTCTGCAAGGAGATGCTTTAAGATCAAAAGATATTGGCAGAGAGCCTGCCTTTTTCTGCAATGATAGCTGGAACACAATGACCAGCTTAAGCTTTCCTCCTAATTTTTAAACAGCTAGAGTTACATGAGACAAAAATCTTATGTCTATAATTTGTCTGATGGTACTGGAAAAAAATAAGATAATATTGAAGAAGTTTGAATGTTAGAGTAGTTAAAGTCCAAGACAGAATTATTTGTTCAATCCATTGAACTGTTCTGTAGCAATATATAGCAGCATTTAAGAGCAAAAATAATGCGGAACTGTCAAAGGCCACTCTGCTAATGTCCACCTATGTGATAAGGTGATAAACTTTAAGAGCTGCTATTATGTCCAGAAGTAGAAAGGAAGTATAACCTACTTGTTAGCCAATATGGCTTTAAAAAACAAAACAAAACAAAACAAGTAAGAACAAACAAATAACAACAACAAACACTTCTAAATGGAATCAAAGTATTTGAAATCAAATATGCAAATGAGACTGAGGTATTATACTGTGAAATTTAACACTCATTTGAACTCTCTAATATGAACTTCCCAGTCCATATTAGGCTTACCTTGCAAATGTAGTGATGCGTCCTCTATGTCATCTATGGAGATATACTGGGATTTTGATGGAAAAAGTGTTTACATTTCAAGCTAGATAATATTCCATTGAACTTGTACATTTAGAGTGTTTTTGCTTTTTAGCTTTTGCTACCCTCAGTATGAGCTTCCTAGGTTACAAAAAGAAGTTTCACCAAGATTTCAGACTGTTCTAGGCAGTAGGTAAGTACTTCTGCAATAATTAAGGCAATTAATTAGCTTGATTTATTATTTTTCATAATTAGGCTAATATGTATCAGCATATTCATCATGTATATCAATATGTATTCAGCATATTCATCAAAGACTCACTTAAAGGACTACAGATGAAAACCTGTATCCTGGAAACTCAGAAATTTAAAAGAGTTTATATAATATTTATATAAGATTTATACTTTTTATATACAAGTTTATATAAGATTTATACATTTTATTATGATTTATTGCTGCATCACCTAAATAATATTTATGGTATCTAAAATCAACCAACCAAAAAAAAAAAACAACCAACAAACACAACAAAAACCAAAACAAACAAACAAACAAACAAACAAAAAAACTAGACTTATGTTAGTTTTTTATTGTTCTAGAAGTGAAAATAATTCACTTTATGTTCACTTCCTATAAGAAAAGTTATTTGTGAAGGATATGATCCACGGTTCAAATTCTGCTTTCCTAAAAGCTTGGTGAAGGCTTAAAACACAGACTAAAATTCAGTTGTAATGTTTGAAGCCCTATTTTTACACTGATTGCCAGGAACTAGAATTTGTAGGACAGCTGAGCTAGAGTAACTATCTCAGAATTAGCAAACATATGGCAATGTACTGGGAGAGTAGCAGAATTTTCACTGCCTGTTTCTTGTCAAAATAAGATATGGAAGCTAAATTCTAATTTAATCTATTGTGGCATTCTTGTGACTTTTCCCTAGGGCATGCACCATAAGACCAAAGCCATTTCAGCAAGTTTGTAATTGGACAATTACCTTTTTCCAGCCTGTAAATGCTGACTTGGAGACTTGTCTTCCCATTAATCTTTTGTCTACCAAATGGCACATGCATAGTTATTTCATAATTGTCACTATACACACAGAAAAAAAAAAAATCTGCCTACCATTTCCTATTGTTAAAAATGTATAAAAACCATAATTTGTTTCAGTCTTGCAGTGACCCAGTGGGTTGATGCACTTAAAGCCTTTTCCTTCTGGAGACCTGAGTCCAAATCATTCATTTGAGGTGACAAGGAAAACGTGTCAGTCTCAACATATTTCTTACTGGCTGTTTGTACACAATGACAATCATCCACATAATTCAGCATGATTGATAGTCTCTGTTCAGAAAAAGCATTTTTACGTCTGAAGCAACAGGATACAATTCAAATTCCAGTTGAAGCACTCTCAGGGAGAAAGGTGGAAGAAAAAGAAGAATAGAAAGACATTTCCTAATGCATACATACTTTACTTCCATTAAATTTTATTAGAAGGCCTTAGCTTTGCAGTCCTTTTTCTGGTAAAATCCCCATAGAGATCAGGAGGATTTTAACCTGTAGATGATTTGTTTGGCTGTCACTGTAGTTTTAGTGACTTGTGGACAAAGTGATGAAAGCATTACAACCATATTTCTTCAGTCATTAAAAACTCTGTGTTTATTACTAAGTGTCTGTGATGAACAATTTCCATAAAGCCATAAAGTATGTATTTGGTGAGAAGAGGAAAAAAATAATATATATATATATATATATATGCTATACATAAGTTCTGATGAAAGAAATAATGTTCTTCTATTTGTTTCAAATAACACCTTGATTTTCTGGCTCAAACATGTAAAGGGGACTTCAACTAAACCACTCATTTTGTGGCCAAAATCAATAGTATTTAGAATTTAACTACATGATTTGTGCCTGCAATCAGGTATTTGGACATCTAAATACTTCAATTACTTGCACCTGTAATTAATTGCCAGTGCAAAATTAAAGGTTGTATTTAAAAATATGGCCAACAATGTAAAACAGAAGGATGTCAAAAAAAAAGATGTTCTATGTTAAAGTGCCAAAGTAATCTAAAATGATTATTGTTCTACTAAGCAAACAACATCTGCCAATCTCATATTAGAAGCAGATATAATGCATTAAGTGGAAATGATAACAGTAACTGAAGAACATTGCAAAAATTAGATTACCAAAATAATCTTTGGTAAATGAACAGAAAACAAAATATTCTTTGCATACTTTGGAGACTACTGCTTATTGAAGACAAACAGCAGTGATAGTTATGTTGTGCTAGGCATTATGCAAGTACAAAACAAAAATACTGGGACAGTTTAAATTTAGACATATAGAAAAGCAATCTTTGTGACTTTATAAATATATTATGCAACTATCTCTACTTAGTGTTAAAAAAAAAAAAAAAAAAAAAAAGCTACATTTCCCACTGTCCTGCAATTTTATAATGCCTTTCTCATTCTACTAAATTTTATCATCAGGTATACAGATTATACTTGCTTGATATTTATGTTTTGACATTTGATAGGAAAAGAAAAAAGCCAACATTTTCATCAAAACTGAAGATTTTAACAACTATGAAAAAGCATCTTAATTTTCTATTTCAATTTTTAGTCAATACCAGGTTTGGATTTCCTTTCATCACAATTGCTTTTCCCTGTCATCACCTAAAAATTCATAGTAAAAAATAGTTTTGCTCTGCATTGCTCATAGTATTGCTCTGACAATTTGTTTTTAGCATATTGCTTTGCTTTGTTTGTTTGTTTTTGTTGTTTAGAGAAAAAGTTTAGAGAAAAATACATATATTTGACTGTACAAGTCCTATACGTACAAGGCCTATAAAAAACATATCAGATATAGATATTTACAGACAAGAACCAATAACACAGCAGTTAAACTGTGTGTAATGGGAGTGGTATTTCATTATGGTGTATGTAGTGAAAGAAGTAACAGAAAAAAAATACTTTCTATATAATGGATTTTTCTATGACAAGTTAAGTTTGTTATGAAGTATTTCATTATGAAAAAATATGTGGTGTTTGTGTCTTTTATAATCTAAGTCCTTCTTGTCATAGGGTAAATATGGTAAAAATTGGACAGCTAGACTAACTGAAGATGACAACAGGGGAAAGGACAAAGAAGCAGTCTGTTGTAATTTAATTTTAAAAGGTACCATCATTTATTTTCAGTTGGCATTCAATTTTCAGTACACTCATTTTAAAATGCATTACTGTTTAGTTTTGAGTGTTATGGTAATTTGGCAATTGACTTAGCTTTTCTCAGAGTTACAGATATGAGGCATATTAATGAACATGAGTTTCGGATGACAAATGGTGCTTGAACTTCCCATGTCTTTTAATTCATCTTTTATTATAACATGGATGTTTTCTGAATTATAGATGGCATTTGCCACACAAAATGGTCATCTGATTTCAACATACAATATGATGCTTCGGTGAAGTTTGAACTTTAGAGTGATTTAAAATTCATTGGTAATAGTGCTATAAAGGTTCCCTGGCTCAGAATGCAGTAATCTGCAGGGTAGTGTCTCCTTTTCAGCCATTCTGAACCTTCAGTCAATTGCATTTACAGGTTTTTATTTTATTTATTTATTTATTTTGAATGAATGAGTGAAATGAATGAATGCTGTACTAACATGCTTCCAGCCATGCTTCATCTTGCTTACATTGTCAGAACCAGGTACTGGTGCATAAGAATTTTACTAAGTGAAGGAAAATGAGTGGCCTAAACTGCACTGTATTTTTTAGTGCACAGTAGAAGTATGTTTATGCATACTCATTAGAAGACTAGCACATAAAGATTAAAACGAATTCTGAGGAAGATAAATTAATTTTCTTATATGTGTGCAAACTCAAGATCATGCTTATAATAATCATTCTGGATCAGTTAACATAAAATGATTGAAAACAAAACACTAACACGTATTTCTTTCATATTCAATTTTTCTTCCTATTCAGCTCAGAAAAGTTTACAATAAAAAATATTTCCAAGATTCTCAGCACTTTCAAAATGCAGAAATAAACCAGATGGTAGAGGTACTTAATTGACTCCCCTCCCCCCCTTTATTATTATTATTATTATTATTATTATTATTATTATTATTTAATGGCAAAATTCATCAATTACATGAACTGTTGTTCTTCATCAGTTGTCATTAAATATAGCTGCTCCATTTTTCCACTCTTTCCACACAACTTTTTATTTGTGATTCCACATGATGCTCCTTGACTGTGCTGTGTTTAAATCTTCACATGAATCCTGTGCTTGCTCATTAATAACAATAAAAATATTAATTACCTTCACTAGAGCCCTAGCCCATCTAGGAAAATGGAACTTCAAATGTGTGTGTCAGGGAACAATGTGTTTATCCTGCTCTTGCTGAAGACCAGTCTGAAGACAAGTCTATAGCATGAAGCCAAATTCCATCCAGGGCTGCCTATAGATTCCAAGAGATCCATCCAAGCCAAAAGCTACCTGCAACACAGGGTCTGTAGGGCCAGAGACAGGGCTGGAGAAAACCAACCATGAGAGAACTCAAGCAGACACTCACCTTGCTCCTCCTTCCATTCTAACTCTATTCATCTGGTAGACTGTTAGACTCTGATATATCACTTATTACAGGAAATTTACCACAGATATTTTTAATACTTGAATATGTGTTATGTCTATATTAATATTTTAAGATATCTTTATTTTCACATCTTTCTTTGAAATTGTTCAATACATATTATCATTTGGGAACATTCTCCCTGAAGCCATAAATTCAAGATGGCTCATTAACTCAAAACATTCACTGACAATTGGATGGAAAATTTTAGAATCTTCCACTGATATTCTATGAATAATTCTTCTGTTCTACAAAGAATTGATATTTCTCAACAATTATTTTACCCACTGACATCTATGTATCTTTTGAAAATTATTATGCTTCTTATATTTGTTAAGAAAATCTTCTAGGATATTGATAATTTTTGAGACTTCTTGATGGACAGGAATTAATGGCACCTTGTCATTAATAAATAAATAGATAAATAAAATACTAAGTATAGTCATTTTGATTCCCAAGAAAAGTTTGGATTCTGGCTACATATTTCACCTTTTCACTTGATTCAGATGTGGCATCATTTGAATAATGTGTGTAGTGTTTCTATGACTTATATAACATAATATAATGTGCATATAATATAATGTGCATATAATATAATCCTCCTGATACAGGTACAATTAAGTTTGAAAACAGATTGGAACTGGTTTAGCTGGTACTGAATCTTTGAATACTTTGAATACTTGCCCCAAAGTCCACTGAAAGCCATCACTCATGTCACCTTTCTTAAATGCTGGACAGTGCTTCTTGACATTCAAGACCAGTAGTTGATGGCAGATGCAAGATAGAGTAACCTTAAGGGAAGAAAATATTTCTAACCACCAATGTTTAAGCAAAAGTTCTCATTAAGTGAAGTTGATAGTTTCATATACACATCAATCAGGAATAGGAAACTGCATGTTTTCTGTTCAAATAAATTATTTAGAATTATCGATTTGCAGTGAAAAAAAAATCAGGTGGATATGAAATTTGTTTAGGACTGCAGTTTATGAGGAAATTTAATTCACCTTAATCACTCATTAATGCTCTGTTGACTTTGATTATTTTGAAGGAATTATTTATGTGAATTTCCAATATTTGCAAGCATAGAAGCACTCCACAGTATAATGTACTACACTACATAGCTGAGAAAAAGTAATTACATTGAATGGATTTAGTAGATGCCATTAATTTTACCAAAGCCAACATATAGAAAGTCTTATAGCAAGGCAGGTTGTAAAATCTTACTCTATGTTAAAGCATCAAAGTATTAGAGATTTCTGTGGTAATGAGGAGCAGTACAGGTGGTGAGGTGCCAAGAACACTTGTACTCAGATGAGTTTTCTGCTGTGGAAGTTCATCAAGATCCTAAAGTTAAACACAATGCAGAATGCATGAACACCATGTAAGTCCACAGAAGGGCTTGGTCTGCTAGATGTCATCATTTATCACTGCTCTGAACACAGAGTACAACAGCTGTAGATGCTTCAGCTCATAAACAAGTGTTGTGATACCAACTTTATTTGTGCACATCTGAGACCTTGTGATTCCTTCCTAGGGTTGGGACAACAAACTTGACTCTCTCACACATGTATCTGTCTCTTCATAGGAGAATGTCTCAGCCATCAAGAGATTATACTGTGGATGAACAGTCTTTCCTCCAGCTTTCTAAGCTGAGCTGAGCAGAATCAAGATTCACTATGCCAAAAGACAAGTTAACAAAGTTAAAATGTTTTAGGCTTGCAGTGGGCACATCAGCCACCAAACAAATATTGCACTCAAAACCTTGCTATGAGCAAAAAGGGGACAACATATATATGCAAATCTAAGAATTTGTTGTTAGTTCAATTTATAGTTTAACAATCTGATCAGCCTAGAACAATCCTTTTCCTTATTAGTCCATCTCCAAGAACAATAATGCTTCTAGTCTAAATTATGTAATTATTTTACATTATTTTACAGAAAAACCTCATCCACAGTTAAAATTTTTATACTTCTTAATACCATTTTCTCTGGTGTTGCACTCACACTTCAAAAGATCCTGTGGTCCCTAAGATTGACAATCAAGCTTCACAGTTCCTGAACAAGAAGTGTGTGCATATGTCTGTGCATGATGTGTGTACATATCCATGTGTGAAGGGGACAGTTATGGCAGGTCATGTGTCCAGAGTTCTTTGCTAGTAGGAGTGTGATGTTCATGGTGACGGTTTCTGCCTCCTTGGTCTTCATCCGTTATGCAACTTGCTCACTTGCTTTTTCTTCATTGGTTCCCAGAAAGGATTTTACTATTTTAACTATGTTATCTTAGTTACATAGTTAGCTAAATATGTATTAGCTGTCAGCTGAAGTTGCACAGTCCAGCTTTTGACCTGGAACTTCCAAAAAGGGAGTACCAGTTTATGTATGATCTGAGTTAGTTTCAAGCTTGAAAATCCCTGAAATTTTATTCAGTGCATTAGTCAATTTTGTGTTCAAAATCTCTTTTAATATTACAGCTATATGAAATCCAAACAAAATCTATTCTTCCTACCTTGTACATCCTTTCCCTCCAAAATAGACATTCAAGAAACTGTCGATCACACAGTGTATGGGCTTAATTGCAATCTACTGGTAGAATTTATCTAAGGATAAGCTGAGCATTGCTGTGAAAAGGTATGAAACATGCACATAAACACTTCTAATTCTCATCCATTTTTCACATACACTAAGATTTTGTTGCCAACATGTAAAAATTAAACAAACAAAAACCTACCACCAACAATTAAAAACAGCAAGAGAAATCAGAGATAATAAAAACTGAAGACATTTAGATTCAGGTTGTCAGATATGTATGTATTTCAAAATTTGTCATATAGCATGATTCTTAAAAATAAAATAAAATAAAATAAAATAATTCTTAAATTTAATGTACAAGGTAATTTGGAAGCCTTGGCTTATAGGAAGTAGAACTTGAAAATCTTGTTGCAGCACTCACTTGGACAGTAGAACTAAAATTTTGCTGCTGCTCTTGAAAACACCATTATCAGAATTCAAGTACTTCAGAAACCTTTAGATAACTATATGACTCATGTTCAGAAATTTAGTAGACCTCATTTTTTCCTTAGAATGGTATAGCAAGAATGCATTATGTGAAGATATCCTGCACTGCTTTTCACTTACCAGACTCTTGAATTACCATTGGTACTCTTCAAGATGAGAGGGCTTTTTGTAACAGACATTTATCACAAACACTTACATGGAATGGTTATATGGAAAAGTCCCCAAAACAATAGCACTACTGAGTGAAACCAAATGTCTGTTTGATCCAGTATCACCCTCCCCCTCCCCCTGGTGGTCAAAGTAGTTGTACACAGAAGAATATGAAACAAATACAGGGATATTCATTCTTCCTGTCATACAATAATTTAACTTGGTGCTCCTTTTGACTTATATTGTGAATAATTACTCCCTGTGTCACTCACAATTAGAGGTTGTTATGATACTCTCTCCAAGCTGCCTCTTTTTTGGTTTCAACATTCTCAGTTTATCCCATAGATAAAATAATTTCTGCCTTCATTGAACTGTACCACATAATTTCTGTCATGGGGCAAACAGAATTTTACCATGTTAAAATCCATGGATTCTTAAATTCTAAATATTTGCCTTTTATTCCTTCCTACCAACTCCTAGGATTCAGATTGTTGTTGATGTTGCTTTTAAACCACTACTGAGATTTTATGTTTCCATAAAACGATACACTTTAACTCCTGACACTAGTTTGTGAACTAGTGTCAGGATACCTGACAATACGTTTTTCTGAATAAGCTTCTGAATAATGACCCACAATATTTTCAGATATTTGTCCACTTAATTCTTGCATACTCATTTATCCATTTTTTGTTTTGATAATTAATTAGTTTTGTTGCACTGTGGGTTTGTGAACACATAAGCAGATGTGATCACATCTTAAGGGACCTAGATCTGATTTTCATTGACCAAAAATCCTTTTTTAACAAAAGTGATACCCACTCTAAAACTACTGACAGAATGACTATAATGTGTTTTAATTTGGACAATATTCCCATTCAGATTGAAAATCCTGCAAGAACAATCTAAAGGGTTTTAAAATACCCAGGGTAGATGTAGCTGGAATATGGAGAGAGATGAGAGATACATAAAAATGTATCTCAGATGCCAGGTGACCCACACCAAGGTTTGCATGACTAGATCACAAACTCATGTTCACTGTGAACATTTTAATACTTGCTGCATATTGCACTGCTATCTGTATTTATTTTCCCTCTAGATTTAAAAGTAGTTTTAATTTAGAATCAAATTGAAATGAGTTGTAATTAAGGATTAAATTGGTGTAACATCATGACGATGAGAAACTACATCATAAAATTCTACCCAATGACTAACTGCTTATCACAAATCCCCTGTGTATTAAGGAAAAAGAAAAAAGGGAAAGAAAGAAAGAAAGAAAAAAAAAAAAAAAAAAGAATTAAATACTTTTTAAATGCTTCAAGTAAGCAAAATGATTCTAGAGCATTATGCCCCTCATGATGCAAAAGACTGGTGAAATAAAATATTTCCATGGATTTCATATCTGTGTATGTAGACCACAGAAAAACCTCTACAGTAGTGCAGCTCCAATGAAAGAAGGAAATAAAATCTTAATCCTTCAACCTGGTATGTTGTCCCATTCTCTATAAATATTTTCTGAGAAAAGAAGGGACATATCACAGCTCATTGCTTCTGGATATTGTAATACCTTACTAATAACCTCACACTTGTAAAAATATCTTTATTTCTGAAAAGTGCATTATCACAGCCCACTGTTACTAAGGATCATGTAAATGTGTTTTTCATGAGTTTTCTATAGTAACTACAGACACCTTTCTACAATACCTGTATGTTTCAAGATCTTTTTCTTTCACCTTTTCATTTCCCTTCTCCATTTATAGCTGTCCCTAAACATATCTCTTGAGCTACAACCAGAACCCAAAGCATGTTAATGATGTTATCAAAAAGCAGTGTGTTCAGTGTTCATACTTGATAGAAAAGGGATCTCATGAAAGAATGCAAAATATCACTGATATCAAAGTAAATACTTTTTTGATACAATAGCTGCATAACATAGAAAGAAGGATCTGGAAACAAAGGACATAGTTTTGCCTTTCATAATATTTAAGAACAGACGCTACATTTTAATTAATAAAATTATTTATTTATTTTAAGACATATGCCATTACTGTGAAAAGCATATTTAGTTGTACTCTGAATGAAATTCAACCCCACAATTTTACAGAAGTACAGATTGGCTTTTGATTTGTCCCAAGCCAATTATAGTCTACCTCCTGTGTAAAATCAGCTGCAGCTAGTTCCTTCATTTGTACTACAGAGCCACCACTTTAGATGATTAAAAATCTTTTATACTGGAGTGCTTACTATGTACTATGTTTCATTAAGCAATGTGATAAGATGAGTAAGAGGCTGTCTTTGCTGGGGACAGAAGAAGACCTGGAGGTGATGTTCTGAATTTCTGAGAAACCTTTAGATTCTTTAGGGAGAGTAGGAAGGGGAAAATTCCATTTCCTTTCATAGAATGGCTCAGGTTGGAAGGGACCATGAAGACCATCTAGTTCCAACCCCCTGCCATATGCAGGGATGCCACTCACTACATCATCTCAGGGCCTCATCTAACCCAGTTTTGAACAATTCCAGGGATGGGGTATCCACAGCCTGTCTGGGCAACCTGTTCTACTGCCTCACCACCTTCTAAAGAATTTCCTCCTAACCTAATCTAAATCTCCCCTCTTTTAATTTAAAACCATCCTGTCATTATCTGATTGATCAAAGAGTCACTCTCCATCTATTTTTATGAGCCCTCTTTAAATACTGAAAAGCCACATTAAGGTCATCCCTTAAGGCCTTCTCTTCTTTAGACTGAACAGCCTAAGAGAGCTGGCTCTCTTAACCTTTCTTTGCAGGAGAGGTTTCAGCCCCTTAATCATCTTCATGGCCCTCCTCTAGACCCACTCCAACAGATCAACATCCTTGCTGTTCAGGCATCCCCAGACCTACTCCATGTACTCCTCACAAGGGCAGAGCAAAGGGGGGCAATCACCTCTCGATCTGCTGGCCACTCTTCTTTTAATGCAGCCAGGATACAGTTAGCCTTCTGGGCTGCAAATGTGCACTGCTGGCTCATGTCAAGCTTTTGTTGAACCCCCAGGGCTGCTCTCGATGAGTTCTTCTCCCAGTCTATGCTCATGTCTGGTGTTGCCCTGGCCCAGGTGTAGAGCCTTGCACTTAGACTTGTTAAACCACATTAGGTTCACATGGGCCCACTTCTGTAGCTTTTCCAGGTCCCTTTGGATGGCATCCCTTCCTTCTATTGTACCAACTCAGCTTGGTGTCATCTGCAAATTTGCTGAGGGTGCACTCAATCCCACTGTCTGTGTCAAATATATAACAGTACAGGTCCCAGGACAGATCCCCACAGTACACCACTTGTCACTGACCTCCACGGGGACATAGAGCCATTGATCACCAACAAGCTCCAGCTGTTTTCCAAACATCCACATTTTATTCATATTGCATCTACAATTCAATTCTGACCCTTTTATCTTGGGTCCTACCACATATTTTATGAAACAGTTTTTAGAAGAGGTTTCATTGCTATCTTCCTCAGTTCCAAAGGATCCTGTAACCATTAGCTCATAGACAAACATTAAAGACACTGCAAGCATTACGCAATCAAATTTTTACCTTCAGTGTTACCTGCCAGCACACTCACCTTTTTGAAAGGTTGTGGTGCTGTGAATCTAAAAAAAGCAGATACACTAGCTACAATGTTCTCCTATGGAAGAACATTTATTGGAAATATGGAAGAACAAAAGCTAATTTCTGTGTAGGGGTATATAAAGAAACCCAGTGATATCCCTCTTACACATATCTTTGCTTAAATAAATTTAAATGCCTCCTAGTTCCTTTCCCTCCTCACTAGAAACCAGCACGCTGGTGGTGAACAGGGTAGTACTGTATATTTGGCTGCTAACAGCAGTGAGTTAAATCTGTTTCAGAGTGTGGAACTTCTGTATTGTTTTCTCATGTGAACTAATTAAAACCTTCTGTCAATAATCACACCTTTTTAGTTACCAAATCTGTGCCCAGTGTAAACAGAAAAAATAAAAAATAAAAAAGAAATCTTATTTTGAGGAATTTGAGAAGCTGAAGGAGATTTTTGTATCCTCTCATCTTTAGAATGGACTTTCTATTCATCTGTCTGCCTGCTGAGATGTAATTGTAATGTTAGCTGTTACCTACCCTTGAATGAACCAAAACCATATGAAAAACATGCCATTTGAAAAGGTGAAAAAGCTTCCTGATGATATAACGTCAGAAAACGAGGTAATTATGAACACTGGGACAGTTGCCCCCTTCACAAACCTTACACGTGCTTTATGGGATTCTAAATTCTGTCTATCATTGATGTAGTGACTCAATCATCTGCTCTGATGGGATATAAATAAGATAATTTGGGTTGAAGTAAAAGGTTAATATGCAATACAAAAATACCAGAATCTCAACTTATAGAAAAGAACTGTGAGATAGAACACAAATTTCTGTTAAAATACATATTATTTGAGGACAGAAAATATGATTTATCAAGAACAGAAAGGGTTAAATCTTAGAGTAAGGAATGAAAATCTTGCTCATGGAAAAATATTATGGACAAAAGATGCCTAGAAAAAGTACCTAAAAGGAAAATGAAAAACAAACAAACAAAAATAAGCAAATAAACAAAAAAAAATATTTAAAAGATAATTAAATTCAGTGCTTCAAATTCAACATTTTGGTGCCTTCTTTTTTACCTTACAATCCTCACAGAAGAATACAAAGCATAGATCTGAGCATGAAGGATCAAAGTGCAATGTGGAATGAGTTTTGTCCTTTAGAGTTATCCAAAAGAGCAGATTGAAGCAGTATGGTAAGAAGTGCAACAATGTAACTGAATTCACACTGATTTCTAAAGGCCTGGTACCAGGAACATGGTTAAAAAAATAAATAAAATCACAAAATCTAAAACGCAAATCTTTTCCAAAAGATGTGTATACCTACAGAAATTTGCTGTAAGAGCTGAGGAGGGCAATTGCTTAAAATTTGTCTTCTGAAGATCTTTTTTTTTAACTTTTGTGTTAATATAATGATTAGACATTTTGCCCAAGATGTGGAAATTACTGATGCTTGATGTTTGCTTGATATTTTGGAGAATGATTCAAATAGTGTGAGAGGGAGAACAAGGAAGCACGATCATACCTGTGTTGCCTGTTAATCAGAGTCAGGACTCTAACTTATGTGCCAATTATTGCATTATTGCAATAGAATATTTGACTAGGTTTTGTCAAAAATATTTTTCCTTTCGTACCAAATATTTCTGACATTTTTGTATTTTTATCTTGTCCTGTCTGAAAGGCAAAACTGGGAAGTATGAGTTTAAATTCTGCCTTTGAAAAATTTAGATAAACTACTCTAGCCTTGAACAAACACACATGTGAATTAAGCACCAAGCTTATGGTTATTCTGGAAGGATTAATCAGTCTGTGGGAGCTCTTCCAATTGCATAATATTAGTTACATCAAAAAGAGACCTACACCGTAGTCCAAGATTAGTGGCAAACATTTTGATAATGCAACATGGGAAAAGCAGAGGTATGAAAAAGGTTTTCTTGTGCCCTCATATCATCCACTATTTTGCCATAACCTGTCATTCAAATAAAAGGTGTTTATATTTATTTACCTGAAGTCATCTAGCTCCAACAGGAGGGACTGAGAGAATTTTATATGGGAATACTTGATAGCCTGATGCTGAAGTCATTTATGTGGAATTCAACAGTTTGGGGTTTAAAATTAGTGATTTAAGATAAAGTAACTTTAAAGTAATAAAGAACATCTTAAAGAAAATACTTTTTTTATTTTTTTTTTTTTTTTGCCTTTTCTGATTTTCACTGAAAAAATCAATATTGTGACTAAAAGAGATGTGGATAAATTAAAATATTGAACCAACAGGTAGTTCATTCAAACTTTCTGTTTTGGTATCACAGAATGGTCTGTATTAGAAGGGACCTTAAAGTTCCAACCTCCCTGCCGTGGGCAGGGATACCTTTTGAGGTTGCTCAAAGCCCCATCCAACCTGGCCTTGAACACTTCTAGAGATTGTGTTCCATTCCACAACTTCTCTGGGCAACCTGTTCGACTGTCTTAGCACCTTCATAATAGAGAATTTCTTTCTTCTATCTGATCTAAATCTACCCAATCTACCCTCTCTTAGTTTAAAACCATTACCCCTTGTCCTATCACTACACTCCCTGAGAGAGTCCCTCCTGATCTTTCCTGTAACCCCTCTTCAGGTACTTCAGTGACTCTTTACAATGTTGCTGGAGTTTACTCTTCTTCAGACTGAAAATCGCAGCTGTCTTCATAGGAGAAGTGCTCCAGCCCTTCGATTGTCCTCGTGGTCTGCCTCTAGACTTGTGCTAATAAACCCGTGTCCTTCTTGTTCTGAAAGCCACAAAGCTGAACACAGCACTACAGGTGAGGCCTCGTGAGATCAGAGTAGAGGTGGAGAATTGCCTCCCTTGACCTGCTGGCCATGCTTCTTTTGGTTGGCTTTCTGGGCTGCAGGTACGCATTGCAAACACATGTTGAGCTTCTTGTCAACCAACACCCCCAAATTCTACTCAGAGCTGTGAGTATAAAGGCCACCTGGCCTTTATTTGTGCTTAGGATTGCCCCAGCCCAGGTGCAGGACCTTGCACTTCACCTTGTTGAGCCAACCTCATGAAGTTCACACAGGCCCACCTCTCAAGTCTGTCCTCTGGATGGCATCCCTTCCCTTCAGAGTGTTGACCGTACACACAACTTGGTGTCATCAGCAAACTTGCTGGGGGTGCGCTCAATATCACTGTCCATGTCAACAACAAAGATGTTAACAAGCGCCGGTCCCAATACTGACACCTGAGGAACACCACTCATCACTGATCTTCACTTGGATATTGAGCAGTAGACCGTAACTCTGTAAGTGTGACTATCCGGGCAGTTTCTTACCCAACCAGTGGTCCATCTGTCAAATATATGTCTCTCCAATTTAGAGACAAAGATATCATGCAGACCGGTGTTAAATGCTTTGCACAAGTCCAGGTAGATGATGTCAGTTGCTCTTCCCATATTCACCAATGCTGTAACACCATAGTAGAAGACCACCAGGTTTGTCAGGCATGATCTTCCCTTAGTGAAACCATGTTCGCTGTCATCCATCACCATTTTCCATGTGCCTTAGCACAGTTTCCAGGTGGATCTGCTCCATGATCTTGCCAGGCACAGAAATTAAACTGACTGGCTTGTAGTTCCCCAGTTCTTTTTTTCCCTTTTTTAAAATGGGGTTATATTTTCCTTCTTACAGGCAGTGGGAACTTCACCAGATTGCTTTGACTTCTCAAATATGATGGGCAGCAACTTCACCTGCCAGTTGCCTCAGGATGCACAGATGTATTTCACCAGGTCCCATGGACTTGTGCACCCTTAGGTTCCTTAGATGGTCTTGAACCTGATCTTGTCCTACAGTGGTCACTTCATTCTCCCGGTCCCTGCCTTTGTTTCCTGGGGCTTGGGCTATGTGGCTGGAGCTCTTGCCTGTGAAGTCCGAGGCAAAAAATTCATAAAGTACCTCAGCCTTCCCCATATCATGGGTAACCAGGTCTCCCATTTCCTTCTGCAGAAGGCCCACCATTTCCCTAGTGCTCTTTTTATCACTGACATACATACAGAAGCCTTTCCTTTTGCCCTTGCATTTTCCGATGTCTTTAAAAGCAAAAATTTCCAGTCAGCTCTACACTTGAGTTACTGCCCCTAATAACAGAAATATGGTTTCTCATTTACTTTCCTGACACTTAACTTATTTCTTAGGTTGTTTCAGTTGTGTAGTTTCAGAATAATATTATCCGGTTCTTTTATAGCAAATATGCAGTTGTGCTTATCATATAAAAGGCAGAGCTATTCCATCAGATGCAAGTATGCACATCCTCAGTCCACTGTGATCAGAGCTGACAGAAACCAGCTGTGGTCCAGAGGTCTTATAGCCACATTGTAGTGGCACAGTGCCTAAGTTAACATACCTTGCCATGCAGATCAGCTTGGGAACAGGATTATAATTGATGGCTCATGGCTAATACCTGTCTAACACAAACCATCAACAGGGGACTTTGCATCATCAGTCTTAGAGAGCCATTTAGAGATACTGTAAGACTACAAGTTTCCATCTTAGCTCCCAAATTTTAAGTACATAGAAGAAAATATTCTGTTTTTAGGCTATTTTCTACAGTTTTCTCCCTTCAAAATGATATTTTGAAAACCATTATAAATCATAATCTCTTTGGCCTGTTTTAGTTCACCTGTAGTCTTTTAAAAGACACAAAACAACAATCTTCCAGTGTAACTTTTACAGCTATTACCTATGTTTAAACTTGTTCACATTAACAGAACTGAACTTGAAGCTTGAAACAGGAAATGGGCATTTCTTTGTCACAACATCCTAGGATTAAATTTGCTGTATGTGATCTTTACCCAAGAGCTATTTATTATTCCTATTCCTATTCCTATTCCTATTCCTATTACTACTATTATTACTATTAGCAAAATCCACTTACCTGTTCATGGGTATCTTGAGTAATTGTGCTGTGAAGTAGCATAAATTTCTTAAACAGGGCTGTAGCAATAAATACTATGAAATTTCTATTAAGTAACAATATTCTATTCAATTAAAAAAAAATAGTTGTGAAAATCACAATTCTTTGGAAAGGGGCATTGAGCATACATAATAACAAAACACAGCTTGGTTGTCACTGTTACTACATGTAACATGCAGTACATGTCCACTGTCTAACTGTGTGAAAAAATATGAACAGAATAGACCCCTTTCCAAGTTTTGGTAGTAGTGAAACATTCAAGAATTAAACACCTCCTCCCAGTGAGATGATCTGAGGCAATGAGCATCCTTGCAATCAAAGGGTGAGAAAAAAAAAAAAAAAAGCAAGTAAAAAACCTGTGCAACACATGGAGAGCAGGACTGCTGGCCTGACTATGTACAAGAAGGTTGCATCTGGTGCTTAGGGACATGGTTTAGTGGATGACTTTGGTAATAGGGCAATTGGACTGGATGATCCTGGGGATCTTTTCCAACATTAATGATTCTGTGATTCTTTCCAGTCATGTTCCACAGCTCAGGCTACATGTCCAAGTAGAGCTGGTGTACAAGGGAAGTGGTCATGGCACCAAGCCTGCCAGAGTTCAAGTCTTTAGACAACGTTCTCAGACATATTGTTTGACATGGTAGTCTTGTGTGGAATCTGGAGTTTAACTCAATGAACGTTGAGGGTCCCTTCCAGCTCAGCCTATTTTATGATTCCAAGATCTTTACAATATTGAAGTAAGGTTCCAAGTCCAGTAAAACTATGGTCTGTCTTTCACAGACAAAATCCCCTGAGTGGTTCAGAAACCACTGAAGTGTTACTGTGAGAGCGTAGGTTTTGGATACACTTTGAGAGTTTCTATGTGAGGACTCTGACATAGAGACACATGTTTTGTCTATATAAATGGTGGGGTTGGTGGGGTGATCTTGTAATTATGATTTTTTCTGTTGCCAGACACTTACCAAACAGAGAGCAAGAAATAGCAGTATGAAAAACAAACAAACAAACAAAAAACAAACAAAAACCACAACTAAGTAATTGGAGAGCTGTGTTAGAATCTAGACACTTCCCTCCTCCTCCTCACCCTTCCCCCTCACCCTTCCCCTCCCCCCCTCCACTCCCCCCTGCTCCCTAAGCTTCTCTGGGAAATTTCTCTTGAGGAACTTTGTTGGAGAAATTTCTCAATTTTCTGGGCAATTTCTCCTGGGGAATTTCTCTTCTATTTTTTTATGGAAAAAAAAAAAATCACTTCTGATTTCATGACAAACTTTACCACAGTTTCTGTAACAAAGTTGTTGACCTGATTGCTGTGGCACATAAGCTGAGTTAAAAGTTAAGTTAAAAGCATTTTTTTTTTCTTACACTGAATCTCATTTCTGGTTTGATTAGTAGTGACATGACATTTGCTTATAGTAAGATAATATTCCTTTTATTTTCATTCACACAAAAATGTTCTCTATTTTTTTCCTCGTATTAACACTCTAGATATTATTTAAGGTGTACAAGATCACAGAACATAATATTAAAAAGTAAGTTTGGCTAATAGTTGATAGGGAACTTAGCACCACTAAAAGTCTTAAAGATCAAGGTTGATAAAAGGAATTAAGAAGAGGTATATGTATTATTTAGAGGACCATAAGATTTGGGAGATGGCTGCTTTTTTAAAATTGTTTTTTCACTAGTTACTAAAAAATACATTGGAATTTTGTGCTGATGGACAGGAAGGCTGATGGCTGCTATGAACTTCCTTGTCCAACTTAGGATGCTCACCAGCATAAACAATTAGTACTACGGTTCAGATTTATTATTTGATCAAAGGAGTGTCCTTAAGGAAGGTAAGGAGTCTCCTTAAGGCAAGTCCACTGTAGACTCAAATTAAAAAGATAAATTGAAGTAAATTGGTATTTTAAGAAGTATCCAGTTTAAACCTACAAGTTATTTCAGTTGAAGGATTTACCCTTCATTGCAAACTCATCATGCTGCAGGAGGCATCATGCTGTGATAGCTTATGATACAAACATACAGGATCCTTGAAACATACTGGCCCTTATAGAAAGGTCTACAATTAGAATATAAATGTGATGGCAAAACATAAGTCTCACCCTTGCTGTTTTCAGTCAAGCCCCAGTGATTTGGTTTTGGATAGTGAATACATGTTGACCCTTTCTTACAACTAAGTTCTCTGACACCAGAGATTTGCCAGCAGTCTGGCTCATGTAATCTTTATCTACCCAAAAATTCTTTCTTGGATGAAATGTTTAGTAGCAATGATCCAAAGTAAATTATAGTTGTTACTAACATGCAGGCAAGATATATTCACTCAAACTTCATTAAAGTTTTCAGATCTAACCTGAAGAACAGTATTAGATGTGACTTAAGCAAAATGAATAGATCGCTGCTATGACATTATTTTAATATTTAACACCATCTCAAATGTCTCAAGAAGAAGAGACTCTTTACATGTGTTGAAAAGTTTCAGAATCAAGTCTCAGATATATTAGTCATCCTTCAATACCTTGAGACCAATTCAATTTATCAGAGCTGGATATCATTGCCATTTTCCTCAGAATCCTGGGTTTTAAATCAAGGCCGACACAGCATCTAACCTTGGAGTGAAAAAGAATTTATAGTATTGCTGGAAGGGACATGTCTCAAAGGGATTTAAGTTTTTTGAACAATCCATTCTGTTTTTTGTTTTTTTTTTTTTTTCCCCCAGAGGTGTAAAAAAGGACACTGCTACTGCGTTTAACAGAGTAACTAATAAAATCACATGTACAGCAAGAATGATCCATACAGCAGAAATAATATATGTATCTTTGACATTTATCTTAAATTAAGATTTGACACTAGGAGAATCCTGCATGGCCTTCCAATCTGTTTTATCTGACTTTGAGAGATTTGTTTTCTGTCAATTTCAGCTTGTTTTCTTATAGAGGGATGATTTGGGAAGAATACTTATTTTAATAGGAAACACATTAGAGCAGAAATTACACCATGCCCCATTGTACCATACCAGATGTATGGGGTACATATATGTGTGTGTATACTTTTCACAGACACACAAAGACACACACACATTTCAGGATTGTACAAGTTCCCCTTATAAGCATTGTTCAAGTTGCTTATATTTCTACCAAAATTTAAGCAACCAAGCAGAAATTTGCCATTCCAATGTTGCCTTAGGTTGAAATGTTATATTTTAGTTAAAATTGCCTAATAATTGCTTAATCTCAGTCTGACTACTGACAAAGTAACTAGTATACTGCCTTTTTATTATTATTATATGTATAAATTCTGGCACCTCTGTCTTTCACAAGCTGAAGCACTAAAAATCCTTGTAGTGGTATCTTAAAGTCCTGTGAAGATGTGCCTTTTTCTAACTTTGTGAATACCTTCCCGAATCTGGTTGGATTGCAAACCTTTAAAACAGCATAATTGGTAAATGCTCAGTGAAAATGTTCTATTATCTGGAATTCTTGAATTCTGTATGTGGTGAGCATGTCCCATCCTAAGGTTGCATGAGACTTCCAGCTCTGAGCCCTGCAGTTATTGTAAGATTCTGGTACCTGATTTAAAAGCACAGCAAACAAGATTGTGCCTTGAATGCTCTCAGTGCCTTTCCTCTCTCATACAAGGAGTGCAGATTGCCTAGAGACAGCTGCCAGGGGAAAGTATTGAACAGGGCAGCTGGAGCTTGGAAAAGACCTGTTCCAAGACCAACAGGGACTTCTTTCCAGGCAAGGGAGTAGGAGAACTGCTGGCCACTCAACAAAAATAAGGCTGCGTAAAAGATAAGAAAGGATGTTTCAAGTGGCTGATGACCAGAGGCTGTGAGAGAATTGCAAAATGGTTGGCTCAGGAGCTGCAGTGAGACCAGACAAGTCTGGATAAGGAGACTTTGATGAAAGTCATGAGAAAACACTTAAATGGGATGAGCTCAGGAAGAAAGAAGATGCATGACAAGCTGAAGTCTTTGCCAGAGGCCAAGATTTGGATGAGAGAGATGTATTAACTCAAGATATCTATAGTTACCTGATATCTACTGATATCACAGAATCACAGAATTTCTAGGTTGGAAGAGACCTCAAGATCATCGAGTCCAACCTCTGACCTAATGCTAGCAGTCCCCACTAAACCATATCCCTAAGCTCTACATCTAAATGTCTTTTGAAGACTTCCAGGGATGGTGACTCCACCACTTCCCTGGGCAGCCTGTTCCAATGCCTCACAACCCTTTCAGTAAAGAAGTTACAGATAGTTAGATAGTTACATATATCAAGATATCTGTAGCTATAGCGAGATACCTAAAGAAAAAATGGACCTATGTAGATTAGGTATATATATTGGCAATAGTCTGCAGAAAGAAAAATGTGGCTAAAACAAAATTTCTTTATTGTTCTCTCTCTATATATACATACAGAGTCATATAGAGGTATATTAATTATCACTGCTAGTATACAAGTTAAAAAAGAATACCTGTAGGCTTGTGTGTTCTGCATTTCTCTGTTTTCACAAGCAAAATGATAAATTCTTACATGTATTTACAGCATGGGCAGTTTCCTTAACTGCCTTAACTCTATGTGCAAAATGGTAATTCTGCTCTTTTAATCTTTGCTCAAAATACTCCAGACTGAAAGCACTGAAAGTAGTTACCTGAGCTAACATATAACAAGAGTAACAAACAAACAAAAAAACAACCACCAAACAAAAATAAACAAACAAACAACAACAAAAACAAGTTGACTTTAGGGAAGAAGGGGTTAGAATTTAGTTTGAAATATTGACATTTTTTATTCAATTCACTATTTGTTCCTTCAATGAAGTTATTCACAGTGTTCTATTCTGTGATATAAATATCTTGGATATTAAACCTTGCCATGACATTTGTGGAATACTAGCAACAAAGCAAAGGATTGTATAATAATATTAATATATATATATTAAAAAAAAATCAAAATTAAAAAAGGTTGGTTCTTGGGGTATTGTTTTTTCATGATCATGCTGGCATTTGGAATAGATGTACATTCTTAATTCACCACTTTCTTTTTAATATTTTGCAAAATTGAAATTTAATTCAGTAGAGTAGAAAAAAAACAACAACAAGCTTTAACTTAATCAAATTGCATTAATGGCATTAGTGATCTGAAACTAGCAATGTTAATATTTAAAAGTATATCTGCTTAAAGCTTCAGTAAATACCGTGCTGATAGCTATATTTCATAGACCATTTTTTTCAGAAGTTTACAGGGTATCCCAATGCAAAAAAGTAGATTTCTAAAAGAATGAAACATTTTGCAAGTAAAATGAAAAACAAAACAAACAAAAAACAACCAAACAAAACAAACAAAGAAACAGAATCACAAAATCACAGAATCACAGAATTGTTTAGGTTGGAAGAGACCTCAAGATCATCGAGTCCAACCTCTGACCTAACACTAACAAGTCCTCCACTAAACCATATCGCTAAGCTCAAGATCAAAACATCTTTTAAAGACCTCCATGGATGGTGACTCCACCACATCCCTGGGCAGCCCATTCCAATGCCTCACAACCCTCTCAGTAAAGAAGTTCTTCCGAATATCCAACCTAAAACACCCCTGGTGCAACTTTAGCCCATTCCCCCTCATCCTGTCACCAGGCACGTGGGAGAATATACCAACCCCCATCTCGCGACAGCCTCCTTTAATGTACTTATAAAGAGCGATAAGGTCGCCCCTGAGCTTCCTCTTCTCCAGGCTGAACAAACCCAGCTCCCTCATAGGACTTGTTCTCCAGACCCCTCACCAGCTTCGTCACCCTTCTCTGGACTTGCTCGAGCACCTCGATGTCCTTCTTGTAGCGAGGGGCCCAAAACTGAACACAGTACTCGAGGTGCGGCCTCACCAGAGCTGAGTACAGGGGGACAATCACTTCCCTAGACCTGCTGGCCACACTGCTTCTTATACAAGCCAGGATGCTGTTGGCCTTCTTGGCCACCTGAGCACACTGCTGGCTCATATTCAGCCAACTATCCACCAATACTCCCAGGTCCTTCACGACCTGGCAGCTTTCCAATCACTCATCTCCCAGCTTGTAGCTCTGCTTGGGGTTATTGTGCCTCAGGTGCAGGACCCGGCACTTGGCCTTATTGAACTTCATACAGTTGACCTCAGCCCATCAGTTCAGACTATCTAGATCCTCCTGCAGAGCCATCCTACCCTCGAGCAGATTGACACACACACCTAACTTGGTGTCATCTGTGAACTTACTGCGGGTGCACTCGATCCCCTCATCCAGATCATCGATAAAGATATTAAAGAGGACTGGCCTCAGTACCGAGCCCTGGGGAACGCCACTAGTGACTGGCTTCCAGCTAGGTTTGACTCCATTCACCACGACTATTTGGGCCAGTCCAAACAAACAAACACAGCAATTAAAACAAACAAACAAAAATATAAGAGAAGCAATAGAGATTCTTGTGAATATACTCAGTTAATAAAAAAGAAACAAATATTTTCCTACTGTCAAAAGAGACAGTTGGAAAAAATTGTATTAGCTCATAAGAAAAGGAACGTTCTAAATCCATTTTGTATCACACAAAAACAATGTAAAGAAAAACTGTCCAGATCCTCCAAGGTTCATAAAATGAAAGGCAGAGTCATTCTGAAGGCTGCAGAACTCACTTATCCTGTCTTCATGCTTACACCAGAATGGAAAAATAGGCCATAATATTTCCCAGCTTCTCAGGCAGTGCAGCGGTGATCATGCTTTTGAAATCTAGATTTAAAACAATCCTGATGTCCTTAATTTCCCTGGTGTCAAATAGACACTAAGTTGAGTTCCTACATTTCAAAATGTATTCATTTCATAATTTATTTCTCTATATATTTGCAGTTGATTTTTTTTTTTTTTAAATTGATAAATACTATTGAAAAGATAGAAACAGCTAAAATGCCCTACCAAATTGAACAGAACAGTGTTGAAGTCTCAGAGATTGAACACACTGAGCAGAGGGAGGCACCAAGGGCAGTCAGTGTTCTCAATTTCTAAATGTGTTAAGAGCAGCATGAGATAACACTTAGAGCAAAATAAGAGTGCTCCACAACATTGGGGGTGCTGATTGGCTGGTGATTTGTAAGGGTGAATTGCATGGTAATATAAATGCATTTTGATTGTAAGACAACTTCAAAATTGCTAAGATTTTAAACACTACTGATGATTCTAAATTATTAAATGAGCTGGAAGCAAATTACCTATGAAGCCAAAATAAGCCTTGATGATTTATATTAGTAGTAACAAAAACATGTTGATATTAGTAAGATTGAGAAATGATTAAGTACTTTGCTTTTGGGAGTAAAATTTTGCAGAATGTGCAGAGTTGATTTAGAAGTAGTATTCATGGTTATGGGAAGATATATATATTTATATATTTATATAGATATAAAATTCCTCTCCTCTATGAAAGGAAGATTAGGAGCCCTCATATCCTGAAGTTTCAAACTGTGAGTAATTTCTCTGTTAGAATACATATATAATGCAATGTAAAATAACATAATCCAATGTAATATAATGTAATATAATGCGATATAATATGACATGATATGATTTATATGATATAATATATAATCAGCATAACATAAACCATAATATAATAACATAGGTAGTTGGAGACGGTAAAATATATATTTCTTCTGGAAAAATACCATTATTCTAAAAGATTTCTGAGCAGGGAGAGGAGGTATATACAATTTTCATTACTTTGCTACTACCTAAATATCTGAAGTGCTACTTAGTACTTCTCATATTCCTCTAACAAAGATTGTAGTAGGTGTCCATCACAGATAAGTTAAAGAAAAATACAAATTAAATTATCTGAGGTAAAAAAATCGAATTGGAAAAAATGAGCTGGAATGTAGCAGCTTTGTTTCTGAAGTTGCCAAGCTTATTAAGAAATATTGATATCCATAAAGTTTCCGAGAAAAAATACAGGGTTTCACAATATGAAAGATGCCACTCAAATTTTATTTCAAGCCCTCCAGCAAAATTTTCTGTGGTATAAACTGGCTCCTGAACAAATATTTTTGGTATTAAAAGGACCTTAACAAAGCAGTTTACTCACATTTAAGTCTCTTTGAAGTTTCACTAATTGAACAAGACTTAAGCATTACAATTAAATACGTGGTAAAGAATTTTTCTGTCTTTTTGTTTGCTTGTTTTTTTTTTGTTTGTTTGTTTGTTTGCAATGGTTTATACCTACATTATTCAGGGCTCGGTCAAAGATTTTGGCTCCAGCAACATCACTTGTTTGTCCTGTGGCCTTTTCCTCAGAAAAAGTCTTTTGTCTTTTTGAGAAAACGTGCTCTCAGCCTTTGGCTCATATCCAAGACAGAACACAGTAGCTTGTGTCTGCAAAAATATGAAATCTGGTTTGGATGGAGGCAGTATGGATAGATGTCTCAACTGGAAAAGGGTGAAACTGAGGTGCTCTTACCCAAAATAGTGATTTGTAAAAACCGCTCTGATAACCTTATGCAGATAATCCTTATTTAGTTATGAGGCTACCTAAGAATGTTGATTCTCTGTATCCAGAACTGCTTTGTCTGAACAGTCTTGCAGTCTTCACTCTCATCCCTTCACTCTAGCCAAAAGTCAGAAACCAGTTGTTCATCAATGCCCCTGTGAGCTCTGAACATTTTAGCTCTCTTGGAATTTGACAAGTACTCATCCAGATAACCAATATGATATAATATGCAACAGAAGTTGGTCTAGTTTTAAAAGTAGGCCTTCTTTCTGTAGTAGCCTCAGGCTTATATGGCACTTCACTTTTTCCTTCTTTCCTAGAGAGTGTATGAAAATTTTATACTTCTTGTATGTGGAAAGCTTTCTGCTGAAGGAAATGTGAAAGGGAGAATGAAAGATTATGTCAGGAAAACAAATAGGAAGTACCATATCCAGATCTTGATCCAGATCCTGAGCAAAGATGAGGGAAATATTTGCCTTTATTTCATCCCAGGAATCTTGAGCAGACTCTCCCTATTCACTGAAGGGAAAAACAGGGCTGAACTGTATTTTAAGTTGCAGGGTCAGGTACTGAAATGTAGGTAATGTAGTGTTTAACCTTAAGATTTTTATGTTGTTTCTTGATTTAACCCTGAAATAATGCCTCTCATTAATCTGCCATAACACAAGAGAATATTTGAAAAATGTAAGGTTTTATAAATCTTCACTAGTCAGTAGTGCTTGATTAGCCTACACATGAAAAAAAATTGTGAAATATACATCCTTTTCAATGCGTTTTCAGTGCCTTTTAATTGATAAGAACACAGTGGATAAGACATTGTTCACTCTAATATTACTTACCATAGCTTCTACTGAAAATATGTGGATACTTAACACTGTGAATTGTCTTTTGTGTATGTTGAAAACCTACATACTGAAACTTCATGTCAAAATTATACAACATAGATTTTTGTGTTGCTGAATATGACTTATTGATATCACAACTGAATTATTCAAGTCATTGGTAGTGGAATTATGCAGCCTCAACCCAACTGAAACCAATAGAAACTTCTAAAATAAAAGTGTCAGGTTTTCAAAAACTGAGTGGTTTAATGAAATGATAGACATGTATACATGTGGAAAAATCAGTATTATCTCAAATGAGAAATAACAAATTATTGATGAACATAATACCTGATTTTTGGCTTGGAACATAGCTTACATTTAATCAATAGCAACATTTAGTTTTCAAAACTTCCACAAGTCCGTGAATCCAAAAGAGCTTATGAAGCATGGAAAATGATACCCAGATTGAATGAAATCCATATTAATTATATATATTATTTAAGATTTCTTATATGCATTTTGCAATACTTAGGGTATTGCTTCTTTGCTTCTTTCTAAGACTGAGCATGCAGTTGTATTGTTGTATTGAAAATCAAAGTTGTATTGAAAATCAAGGATTTTAATGAATATGATAACTTTCTTGACAGCATTTAAACCAGATAGGCACTGTCCACTGAGATGAGAATTTAGCCTTTGGCTCAAAGCACTTTGTTTCTACCCCAGATCTTCCTATTTACTCATATCAAATTGAACAGTTTTATGTTCAAGCAAAGAAAGAAGTCTTATGCACCGTAAAATAGGGAACTCGCAGACATGGATGTTCTAAGTTCAAAACTACTTAAACTATAGAGAAGAATGGGTTCAGGATGTATCTCCAGGAACTAGACATTTGGTGAAGTTAAATTTTATATTAAAATTTAATGATTGAAACTCATCTGCTCTTTTTTTTTTTTTTTCTCTTTTTTTTTTTTTTTTTTTTCTGAATCATCTGCATATTTTATCTGTGCTTTGGCTACAGATAAACAGAATCTCATCTTCCCACAGCTTAGAACAGATTTTCCTTCTCTTGTTTAGATTAGCAATTTGCTACAATTTCTTTCTTTGTGCACCACTTATTTCACTTCATCCTCTTTTTCTTGCAATATTATTTTTTTTCCCATATCCTCCTCCTTCCATTTATATTCTCTGCAAACTTCTCATCCTTCCCCATTAACATAATGACAAAATTTAATGAACTGCTCTCATACAGTCCATTCTTATTTTTAATGTTTCAATGTATGTCCTTAAATTTACTTTATTATAATGACCTTAAATGGAGTGATCATTATCATGTTTTTATGTAAGTGAAAAAATAAATAAATAAAAAATTAGAATTCTGTTTCAGTGTTTTCTCCAAGTGAGAGCCTCCCCAAAAACCCTGTTGTGGTGGAGAAAGGTTCCTGGATTACAGGAACTCCATTATTTTCCATTAGGTTCCCATATTATGCAATTGTGCAAAAACGTGGGCAAAACTCCAAATGATATGGGATTCTCCAAGTGTCTCCAGTACTTGTAGTTTTTGGTGAGATCCAGAACTTACTTTCAACTATCTTACCAGCTTTTCATAAATTTCAATAGGCAGTATTTTCAACACAATCATTTCAATCCCACATTTACCAAAGAGGCTACATGTTCTAGGATGGAGGTAAAATAAACTGCTAGGCTGAGTAGAGTTGCCTGCAGCATGAACTAAACTTACTTGGCATGAACAATTACTCTCTTAGGAAAAGCCTATTGCAGAAGTAAAAGACATGTTGAGTGTTACTGTTCTTGCTGTCTCTACCCTATTTACAACACAATATTTATTGCTTCTATTGAAACATAGCAGAACAAAAAATAGACAAACACATAAAACCCCAGAAAAGCTATGACAACAAGATCAACTGGTATAACTTTCTTCTAGGTGAAGAACGAGGAATATGCTAGATATCAGTCATATTCCTCAGTGATTATTTCAAAGAGTCAGACAATCCATTATCTGGTGTCTCAAGACCATTGTGATCAAAAAAATAAAAATATGGAATAAAATAAAAATATTGATATGTCAGAAACACATGGCTTCCTATTCATCTTTATTTACATAAACATGAAGTTTGCTGACACTTACAACCATTATTAGGTTGTGGATGAAAAATTTAACTTAAATAATTCTAAAATCAACTGTGCTTAACTTGTAATACAGTTTCTGTGTAATTTTTTACCCAGACTTACATTAAATACTTTATGCTTCATCATTAATCTACTTTTTAACATATAGAAAATTATAATGTATCTAATTATATTGATTTTATCACAAAACTGTAGAAATGAAAGAGGGTTTTAATAATGCTTTGCATGTTATTTTCAGAACTGCAATAATGGAAATGAAAATAATTTGAAATCCAATATTATTCATAATTTGTTGTTTTGCTGTTGTTTTTAAGTCATTTAAAATATTAAAAATTTGCTTAGAAATTAAATTGCTCTGTAATTTTATTCTCATGGTGATACCACACTGAATGTAACCTGACTTCCTTATTTCTTAGTTATTCCTTAATTGTTCTAAACTGGAATGGTTTATATTTCTGTTAGCCATAGTGTTTTTCTCACAGAATCTCTTCATATTTATTTAGTAAATTCTCTCTCTCTCTTTTTTTTTTTTTTTTTTTTTTTTTTTGGTGCTATTGAGATATATCTCTAAATTACTCTTTCAATTAAAACTGTAAACACTAGTAGGAACTTTATTAATATTTAATTAGACTTATTGTTAGGTGATAATTGAATTAATTATATTATTGTATTAATGCCTGATCTTGCTACCTCTAACCTTACTGAAAATTACTGAATTTAATGGACCTTGAATGAGAACTTTACAAGAGATTCTAAACTACACCTTTTGGTGTCCAGTAGCAAAATTTTATTCTGCTTCACACCAACTGTGAAGATCTCATGCGATACCAAATTGACATAATGTCTCTCATGATGATTGATACAGATCTAGGCTGGATTCATGTGCAGTAATCCAACATTTTGCACTTCTAATCTAAGAAGAAAAATGTCCATGGTAGACTGTGGTAGGCAAGACAAATCACACTCAAGTAAGAAAAGGCAGAAATCTGTGCTACTGAGTTTTTCGCCAGATATTCATACCAGAATGTGGATGAGATGATAGTATTAGCTTCAAATAGAAAGTTGTATTGACTTTATTTTGTTTTTAAGACCCTGTTAGAGTGTATAGGTGAGGAGTATCCTTGATCTAAAAGAACACCAAGAAACAAGCTTCACCCTCAAGGTCAAGTGATACAGATTAGTTTAATTTATCCATACAAGTTCCCTCTAAAACAGACTGATGTTATTTGGACTACACATGGGGATGTTTGGTCTGAAGAAGAGAAGACTCTGAGCACACATCATTGCAGCTTTTCAGTACTTAAAATGGTCTTAAAAAAATAATCATAAAAAAAATATAGAGCAACTTCTTCCTCTGGCAGACAATGGTAGGACAAGGGGTAATGGTTTTAAACTAAAAGAGCGGAGATTTAGATTAGATGGAAGAAATTCTTCACTTGGAGGGTGGTGAGGCACTGGAAGAAATTGCCCAGAGAAGTTATGGATGCCCCATCCCTGGAAGTGTTTAAGGCCAGTCAGGCCTGGAGCAACCTGATCCAGTGGGTGTCATCTGTGCCCACAGGACGAGGTTTGGAACTAGATTATCCCATCCAATATAAGCAATTCTGTGTTTAACCTAGTCAGAGTCAGTCCTAGGTTAAAGATTCAACTAGATGACATTAGAGGTCTTTTCCAATCTGAATGATTCTATAATTTATGATTCTGTTATTCTACAATTCTACTTTTTCTTGGTTCTGTCTCCTTTTGCCTTGGGACAGAATACACCACTACTATTTTCTGTCAATATGATGTGCTTAAGGTAACATTATAGACACATTGTATGTTATCAGAATGGTGTCTTTGCTCCTGTGAGGTGGAAATATTTGTATAATAACCAGGGAAATGGCATTAAGCTGTAATTAGCTATGAAAAGACTGCTGGGATGGTGCTGGGAAAACAGTAGGCTTGATGGCAAAGGATAAAGTGTATATAGTCTCACTCCTTCTGCCGTTTGGTGGAGAAGGGAGAATCTGGAATTATTTGTCACCTAAACTGTCTTGGATTTGTCTTGGAAAAAGTCAGCTTTGGGGGTCTAAATCAGACCAGTATGAACTAATAATTAAGCTACGTTCCAAGGGCACAGCATTCCTTTCTAACCTCCCAAATTATGCTGGAGATCTTCCTGCTTTCACTCCTCCTTGTGGCTATAATTTTAATATTTCTAGTGCAGCAGGGAAAATCCTTGGAGTGACTGCATATGACTGCTTTAGGGCATTTCCTACTTTAGGGCATTTCCTGCTTTAGGGCATTTCCACATTAGGGCATTTCCATAACCTGTCTGTTTTCCAGCTGTGGGCAGATCATTGGAATTTCAGTTTTACTCTCCTTGCTGCTCTGGTTCCAGTGAAAGGAGCTGAAAGTTGTTATTATGCGCTACCAAAGCATTTTTACTTTCTGCGATTTCTGAGATGTTTAAGTTCATGTTTTGTTCTGTTTCAGATAATGTGTTTTGCAAATTTGTTTTTATGCTATTCTATTGTTGCATTTCTTGTTACTGTTACTTGTTACTGTTTCTTGTTACTAGTTTCAAAAAATAATAATAAAATGTACACCCATTTGTTTCTGAGATGACTGAAATCATGACATTTGCTACCTGTTATAAATCAGCTTCTGTGAGAATCCCAGAAGTATTGTCAGAAGTCTGCTGTCATGGTTTATTGGCTAATCAGCAAGGAATTGAAATCTTGATTGGCTTTATTTGTTAGTTGATTGAAACAGTGAGATAGGAAGTACTGGACAGATTAATTAATTTGTGCTGGAGAATCCAAACTTAATCTAAGACATACTGTCAGTTTGATTGATGGTTGAGAAGAGGTGCTTTGAAACAACAACCAAAACCATGCATTGTTCCTTTTGTGACACTTTAGCACAAAGTTCTTGCCTTCTTAGTGGTTTGAATTCTGTTTTTTAATACAAAAATCAAAGTCAGAATGCAACAACTATCTGTGTTTAAAAAGAAAGATTCATTTGAAGAGTATTTAGAATAAGCAAGTGAAATGATTACTAAAAAGCATTCCGATTCATATATGCATATATACAGGTTATAAAAGTAATACATACTTCTGATTATCTTTTGAAATTATAAGAATTTACAACAGACAGAAGACAAAGAAAAAAGAATAAGTTCCAATTAGTCATAGCTAATATTTGTAATAAAATCAGGAGCAGTGGAAGAATGAACAGTTTTCACCTTTGGTTGGTCAGGGTTACAGCTCAACCATGTGCAAAGCACACTATTAATTTAACCTAATTGTTACTATTATGCCATTATTTTAGATTTTAATCTACACATCTGTTGTTTTATATGACAAGTTCCAACTTGGAGCCTTTCAGACAGATTGACACATTAACTTCTTCATTACCCTAAGATATAAATATATCTTCTGTAGTTGAGAGAGAACAAACAAACAAACAAAAGCCACAAATGGTAAAAGAGATTTCTTGCATTATTGTTCTATAAATAATCAAAGCATTTTTTATTATATGACAAGAAATAAAATGAAAAGTTGCAAATTCATAAATTTGTGGAAGCAACTGTTATACTCTTTTCTCAGAGGCACTGATTATTTTTTATTTTTTAAAGTCTATTGTAAAGCACTACAAAATAATTTCTTTATCCAAAAGCTCTGAAGCAGTTATTAAACCAGCTGTTTTCAAAAGTACACAAATCTGCTAAGTTGCAGTTGGGTAACTGTTAAATGTTAAAGCAGTGAATGATCAGCATGTAGCAGATGGCCTGGGAATGGGTTAGAAAATGGCAATGTTAATACCACCAGACTGAGATGTTCATTTGTGCTGTGGTATGTGCAGTCTGGGTGAATAATGAAGGTTCTGTAATAATTGTGTAAATCCCAACATTATTAAATCGATTCAGCTGGGGTTTCTTAATATATGTGAAGCACTTGATGTACTTTGAGAAACACCTCCTCTTTTTGCTAAAGCTGTTCTCATTAACTCATACTGCTTTATTTGCTGTGACCTCAGTGTTCCTGTTTAGTAATGAATGGAATAAAAATTAGAAATCCACTTTAACTCTCAATATGAAAGCTGGGAAAATATTCCAGAAACTAGACACCTATTACACTTTTATTTTTTTTTCAGGTTTGCTGTTGTTTGAAATGTACACTTTCTTTTTTATTATTTTAAAATAAAAATTTCTCATGTGAGGAATGGGGAAAGGAAAATCACAACCCATTCAGTTGCTAAAAGTTGTTTTAAGCAAGTCAAATAAAAGAGTACACAAAATCAATAACCCCAACAGGTATCTTGCTCTAACAGCTTATCAAAGCTTGCTGCTTCCTGGGTAATGCCAAAAGGCAGAATATTTTATATAGTTAAGAGGGACATAGATCAGGAGCAATGTACTTATACATTTCAAAGAAGAGAAAAAAGTAACCAAAAAGAAAAAATACAACCTATGTGTGACAGCCTCAAAGGGATGATCACCTATGATACTGAGGTAAAACGTGAACTAAAAAAAAAAAAAAAAAAAAGTCAACACACTGTAAACATGCTCCAGGCAGATGTACAGCTTGCAGACTGCCCCTGGAGCACCATACTTTGAAATGTGCAGGTGTTAGAACATTTAAAAACTGTTAGCCACCTACAGGTGTGTGTACCTGTGAAGTGGAAATTCTCTTTACCCCTCAGCTTTTACCACACCTTAGGTGAAAGCTGATGGGCTATTGATACAGTATTACTTTTCACCACCATGGGCAATATGCTGTTTTATCTATGCATGATGAGACTTATACTGACATCTATGCCAAGACTGATAGCAGAAACATGGCCCTCTGGATCTATATGAAACACATCATACATGATTAAGAGCCAAAGCAGCCAGAAACTAATTTGGCCAATTCCTGTCACTGGCTATAAGGGTTACTGACAACATGGGAATTGACAATAAGGGGCACTAAGACCATAACAGTATTGTTTCCCTCTTGTAATAGCCCATACTAAAGTCTTCAGATAAATAAAGCCTTTAAGTGACATCTATTATGTTCTGTTTAAGAATGTTGGATAAAGAAAAGTGCAGATCTAGAAAAGATGTATGTTCTATTTATCTGATAATCAACTATGTGAACTAAAAGTATTTAGCAATACATAGAAGCTGCAATATACATGAAAGCAATAAATTCCAATGCTTTTTTACTACAAAAATTCAAAATGTTTACAAGAAAGAGTTGGACATATATAGCCTCATGCTTATTCTTAGTTGTGAACTTTTTCACAGAGTGAAAGTGTTCAGTGAAATCAAGGAGTCTTTCTACTGATTTTATACAAAACCACTTCACTTCACGGTAGTGGAAACGACTGAGGATGTGTAGAATTACTATTAAAAAAAAAAAAAAAAAAGTCAGATTTTGCTCTCAGTCACATCTCTATAAAACTGAAAGGTTGCAAATGTCCTTTAGAGTGTCATACGCTTGACTAAGGACAAAACTTGCCACTCAGCTTCCAGGATAAAGTGGGGTTACAGAGCTCTTTAGGATGTCTGCATTTAGCTTAGCTCTACAGTATAGTATAGTTTATGGAAAGCATAATCTGCTCCCAAAGCTGGTTTAACCAGCCACAGTTAACTAGATTTAAGGATGAGCCTTAATTTTACAGGGGTAAAAAAATGATTCTTTCAACAGTCCTCTTACCTAGTCCAGATGCTACTTTGGCAAACAAGACGGTGAGTTTGATAAAACAGCAGTCCTGCCGGAATGTCATTATTCTATGCCAATCTTCAAGTGTGTTTCCAGTTTCTTATGAAAAGCTAGGACCAGCACAAGTCTAAGTATCCTTCAGACTCTCTTATCAGAGAGTATGAGGGCTGGTCTTGCATAAAGCAGCAGCAGGAAGTGCAAGATTAATTTTAAGGTCCTCAGAGTTTGTGTCTATAATACTTGTAGAGAGTGTGAGCTATCTTCTCAGTCATGCTTATCACCGGAGAAACAGATTAAATGGCAATCCATAGCTGGTTTGAACACTGTGATTTTTTTTAAGAACCAACAAGATTAGAGCTTCTATCCTATTTGATTATTTCATATACTCTGTTTCCCCTCGGCATCACTCAGTCTAGCCATCCCTTCCCATTGAGGAGATTGCTGCTGGTCTGAAAGTCCAACTGGTTTCATGTGATCCAGCTATTTAGTTACAGCTGTGTCCTTAGACATCTTCTGGCAATTGTTACTGCATTTCAAAACATCTCCTGCTGGATGAAGCTTACCCAATGTCCATTGTCCATATGCAAAAGCACAATATGTCATCAGCTTCTGAGCTGGTTCTTCTAAATAATGTATAGTGTGTATCTCTACACTTTAGAAGAGTCTTGTGTGTGACTTTTGTTCAGTCAGGCTGCTAACAGTTTACAACCAGCCTGTACTGGCTATAGCTCACTGTAGCAGGTTTGTGCTTTGAGAGTTCAAAGGCTTAGCATGTACACACATACACACACACAATTATATGCAACTCATTGTCATTTACTATCTAAGGCATTCCTTTTCTACCAAAATGTCTGAACTTCTTGTAAAAGAAAATTTGCACCATAATGGAAGTCTGAGAGTGAATTAATGTGTAAATGTATACTGTGTACACGCATAACATATATGCAATTAGGAAACAAGGCTCCTGGTGCAAAACAGACAAGACAACCTTGTCTGAGTAGATGGCTCGGGGTCAACACTACAGTGACTCATTAAGTAGTTCAGTTCTAAACCAATTTATATTTTCAGTGTGTGCGTAAAACCTTGTTTATGAGAAGGAACATTAGAATTGGACCTGATAGGAAACATAGTTACATAGATGTGTAGCTTTTATGATCTTCTTTGGAAATTGAAGCACAAAAAGTGTCTGGTGTATTGATTAAACTTAAAAACAAACTAAAAAATAAATGAATGGAATATTAATGTCTGTAAAAGCAACCAGTATTTAGTTTCAGTTGCTGCATTTATTTTCCCTAGTTGCCCTGTTTCCAGATCATCAATTAATTTCTCTGTTTAGAAAACACTATTTATTTTGTCAGTATCCAATCCATAACAGTAGTTTGCCAAAAACTACTAGTAGTTATCGCAAAATATCTGAATTTCCACATAGTTTTTGATGAGAAATATGACTGCAGCATTTCTGAATAAAAATAAATAATTGCTGTCAGTTCCTGTTCACCTACTTGCTGACCAGCTTGACAACATCTTCTAACAGGTTTAAGCCCTATTTTTTCCTTTCCAGTATCCATCTAGGTTTAGTCACATCGTATTTTACCATGTTCCAGTATTTCAAATAAATTTTACAAAGAAATACGAAGTTTTAAATGAAACTTGTATTTTATTCAGATATTTTAAATAATAAGGTTTGGAAGAATAACACTTCAAGTTTTGAAGTGAATTAAATTTATATTTACCCATACATTTTAAAGTTTCAATAATAATTATTTGTTTCAAATACATTTTTTGAAGCCTGTCATAATGTTCACAGCTAGGTAACATAAATCATTCTGAGAATGAGGTAAAAAGTTAACTTCCAGAACCTTTTATGCCATGTGCATTAAAAAATTAATTCATTTTTTTTCTGTTACATTGACATTTAGTTTTTAAATCTCTTCAGATATTTGGATGGACCTAGTCTTTGTATTTTCTTCCTAGGAAAACTGGAAATATATATATATTTGCTGAAACAGCTTCATAATAAAAGTATTTATTTTTTTAAAAATAAGATAGTGGGGCATTGGAGAATGACATAGCCCTGGTGCTGACAAGGAAGGAAAAAAAGGATCTGAGACCAATCAACTCCTCTTCTGAAAATATTCGTAAAATAAAATCAAAGGAATTATTTGCACATGCATGGATTATAGAAAGGAGGTGAACAGCAGTCAAGAACAAATTGAGTCAAACAAACCTGTATGATAGAACATATGTATATATGTTATTATATATGTTATTATATATATTATATATATATATGTTATACATATATACATATGTACATATATACATATGTTATATATGTTATGTATAGGGGAGAATTGATACAAATTCTGTAACTTTAATTTATTAACTCATGTCTCACAAAGCATCCCAGAAGCAAGCTGGGGAAAAAGATTATTGAATCAGCAGCTCAATCCAGAAAATAGACAATGCACTGTTTACATAGAGAGATGTGTCAAGCAGCATTCTGATTATGATAGCCTTTTGTATTTTTGTTAGCAACCTTGATGATGGAATTAAAAATGGCATTTTTACATTTGCAAATGACACCAAGTTGAATGCAGCTATGCTGGCGACAGGGTTAGAACTAAAAGAGTCTGGACAAACTTGAGAGACAATCTGAAAAGAATAGAATTAATTTCTGTGAAGGTAAATGCAGGATAATCAACTGTACTTCAGAAAAGGATCTGTGCTGTTGTGAATCACAAACTGACCACAAGACAATAATACACCATTGCAAATAAAGTAAACTGTGTACTGGAATGATTTAATACAAGGATAGTTTACCAAATAACAGGAAATCTTTCCCTTTACTCATCACAGCTGAACAGTACAGAGTTCTCTTCTGAGGTCTGTGTTTCTCTGATATCAGCTAGTCAAAATGCTTATGAGAGAGCAAAGAAAATGATCAAGCTCTACAAAACATCTACTGAAAAAAAAAAATGAACCTACTAAAACTAGATAAAAAAGGCTAAGAGGGGACACAATAACATATTCAGTTACATATCAGAATGGAAAAGAATCAGCTCAAAGACCCACCTATCATGTTTCTAGCAATGTCCAGAAACAGGCTCAAGAAAATAAAGTAAAAGAATAAAAGATGATACATCCAAAATCTTCTCGACCGTTAACTATTTTCAACTTATAGACTTCCTGAACTGAAGGTAGTTTTCATGTATTTAATAACTCTCAGTGGACAATGAGCCTAACAAGAGCTTGAAAGATTGATATAGTGACAAGGAAAAAAATAATAAAATTTGTTCCCCATGCATGGGTGGATAAGACCATGACTAATGGGCTTCAATTACAGTAACAACAATTTAGGGTAGATATTAAAATAAAATATTGTGGTAATGGATAATGAAGTGCAAGGGCAGCTTGCCTGAAGAGCATGTGAAGTGTTCAACATTACAGATCATTAAAAACAGAACAACACCTTTTGAGATTAATATGTAACAAGTCCTGTGTAGTGCTAAGTGAAAGAAGAATATTAACTGCTTACAATTGTCTCTGTTCATGTCTTTTTAAAATATCCATGCTTACTTTATATAATGTCCATGCTTACTTCCATGCCACTCTTTTTTGACATCTGTCAGTGATATTGACTTCTATTTATTTCCTAACAAACTAATTCTCTATACTAGGTAGCTTCCCAAACAAGTATGCAAAGAATCATTAATTTTCTTTCTTTCTTTCCTATGGCTTTATCATAGGAAATTCTGGTAAGAATAATTGCTCTGATTATTAATATTTTTAAATTTTCTCATTTTTCCAGATGATTTTTTTATTTTATTTTTATTTCTCACAAATTTTCTTCTTTCTGTTTTCCCTTATATCTGAAAAGGGAAATCTGTGCGTATGCCATTTTCTGTCTGAATGTTGAAGTAAGCATCAGAAAAAGACTTCTAATTAGTGTTTCTATATGCAAAATAAATAAATAAATAAATAAATAAATAATAATAATAATAATAATAAAATTGAAAGCAAGAGTAGATCTCTAATTGGCTAGCAAGTAATTCTGGGAGAAAAAACATTTCTGTAGCAGTACTGAGTCTATTCATTATTTAGTAATATGGTCTCATGCTATGCATTCACTCAGATTGAATCCTTTTGTTATATTCTTTTATCTAAAGTCATCTCTCATATAAATCTTTTGTCCAAATGATCTGAGACAAAAAGAAGTGGGTGAACAAATTATGACCTTTGATATACAATAAAAGTGGTGGGTAATATTTTAAGAAAACTTGTCCCTTTTCACTGCTCTGTTCTTGCAGCAAAAGGAATCACTGAGCATAGCTGAAAATGTAGATCTCTACGTTGTCAATTCATGTCAGATAAACAAGCAGTTTCTCTCTTACTAGCAATCCAGATAAAAATTAAAACTCTTCAATTCTTCTTTCAATTCATATATGAAAGTACATTAAATGAGTTCCAATAAAAAATCACACTCTATTATTTTTCATTACATAAGACAACATTTTTTCAACTGCCATAAACTGGTTAAAATATATGTATATAAAGATAAAAAAAACTGCAAGTAATTATGGTGGAGATCTTAATGAAAGAATTACCAAACTAATAGTGTGGCTCAAAAGGGATGTCCATGAAATAAACCATATCTACAACAAAACATATCTACAAACATATCAAAAACATATCTATAAACATAGTCTTGTTACCGAAATACTCAATAAGTTTTCAAAATTAGGAAAAAATATCTATTTTTGAGAAGTCTAGGCAATGATGCTAGTCGTGCAGGTTTTAGCTAGAAAAATACTAACTTAATAAAACTGCATTTAATTATAAGTATTTTCATTCTACATTAAAATTAATCAATACTTCCTTTGTGATTCCGCTCTTCTACATAACATGTCAGTCCAGATGGTTCTCAAAGACTGTAATTTCTAGGGATTTTGAACAACACATTTGTATTCTGTAATAGAAGGCATTTGATCCTTTATTTGATGTTGGTTCCTGGAAAGTCCCTACCTTTCAAAATTCATGAGAAGATTGGAGTGGTAATCTAAGCAGATGGTCATTTTCCTGTTCAGTTCATTTAAATGTAGCCTCCCCCCCCACCCCCCCTCCCCAAATAAATAAATAAATAAAATATATAAAAAGAGAGAGAGAGAAAAAAAGATTTTTAAATCAGATTCATGGCTTCCAGATCCTAATAAAGAAAATAGACTGAAATTTTATCTGTAGAACTTAAAATGTCTAGAATCTTAACTAATGAAAACAACAATTAACTAGGGGGGTAATTATATTACCTGATATGTTGACAGCAGTTTTTTTTTTCTTTCTTCACCTGTTAAAAGCACATTGTTTATGACTAAGTGGGTGAGCTAAGGGGTTGTTAGGAAGATAAGCGATATTTTCTTTTTAGTTAAGTGGTTTGGATATGGCACAAGTCAGTAATGAGTGACAGCCATTACTATTTGATGATTGTCCTGCGGTATATATGGAATTACTTTAATGACTAATTCTAGTTTAAAAAGATCAATTGTTCATGTAACAAAAATTATAAATTGATCAACTGATAGCATTTTAAAGATTAAAAGAACAAACAGCTTCTTACACTTAGGCATACCTTAGCCCACGAGTGAAGCATTTTGGTAGGATACTTCCATTTTCCTTGCTTATGTCATATGGAAGTGAAAACAAGAATTGTTTTATAAGGATATGTCCAAGTGTAAAGATTAAATCCTGGAATAGGGTTTGCTTTTCTGGCACCAATACACCACACAATGTATTCAAATATATACTACATATTATATAAATATATATAATACATATTATAGATATAATATTAAAAATAATAATTTAATTTATATATAATCAATTAATATAATAATGTAATATATAATATATATTTTATAATTTATACAATATATACTATATATTATATAAATATATAATTTATATAGTTAAATAAAATAAAATTATATTATGTATTCTATCTATCATTATAATTAATTAAATAAAAATGTGTTAAATATGCATATATAATACATGATAAATCTTGAAATTCTTAATACAAGTCAATATATTACATGACATTTGAAAACTCTGTTATATACAGGTATATATATACTGAGTGAATTTGAAGTTTTCATGAAGGAGAAAAACTGCAGGTAATGTTGTCAATATATTTAGATATCAGTGGAGGAGAATGAGGAAAAGTATTTATCATTCATGATGAAATTCTAAGAAATCTGGAGAAGATTTAAATATACTTAATTTGTATTACATTTATATCTTGCAAATGTGAAGAGTTTAAGCTGAGTTTCTGCAGATTCAGTCGTAAGGCTATGCTACATGTATATGCTACTCTATATATAGCTGTTAACAGCTTTTCAGTCACTAATGAAATTAAAGATTTAACACACTTAAATATATAAAGGAATATCTTCACCGTTCCTTTATATTCCACTGTCTGTATATCTGTATATTTTTTTCTTTAGAAATCCATTTCATTAAATTTTCTGGACTAACATTTTCTCTTTTTACATTTTTTAAAGTTTACGATTTATTTCAAAATTCCCCATGAAAAATTTGTGTGATTTACTCTCTCTTTTCATCTTTATTTCATTGCTTTCTCTATTTCTTTTTCTTCTCCAAATTTTGTCAACTAAGACTTATTTTTGTTTTTGCTGTCAGGAAAATGCAAGGGATTTTGCTTCTGTTAGGTGACATGTTTGGGTATTTTGGTTCATTTACTGTAATAGTATGCAGTAAATTTGAATGTCAACTAAGAGGTGGGGGGAAGGAAGATCGCCTTTTGGGTTAATAGTGATTACCATAAACATGTACATGGTACTGCTCTCTCTAAATCTAATTACTGAAATGAATAGCAGAAGTAAAATTCTCTGATACATTGGTCCAAATGCATCCAGGGAATTTATATGAAAGCACAGCAATTGTCAAATCATCATTTGCATCCTTTGTTCCAGAGTGCTCTGTGGGAAATATCTGAAACGTAAACATGAGTGGATTATGAGCTTTCATGGTATCATTGGGTTGCACCTTTCTTCCAGCAAAGAGAATGAATGATTGTATGTCTTTATAGAGATCCTCCAGTGAAAGACATTAGTGCTCATAGATTAGATGGAATTTAACATGCCAGAGTGAATATTTCCCTGGCTAAAACCAAATATTACTTTCAAGATAGATGTGCGTAAGATACAGTATTTCAGTTTTCTGAACAAGTGGTTAAGATAACAATTTAAATTGGACAGGGGAATCTATTTCAAATTAGCAAAGCAGATTTTGAGAACTGGGATGCTAACAGTTAAAATTCAGGGGAATTTAAACTGCAATTTCAGCTGCTTTTTCAAATTGCTGCTACAGTATCTGACTAGATGGTGATCAGATGTATTTGATTCCAAGAAGACTAATACACATCTAATTTAGATCATCAAAATAAATAAATAAATAAATAAATAAATAATAATAATAATAATAATAATAAAATGAGGAAATCAAATGCATATGTTTGTGTTGCTTAGGAGACAAAAAAGGGAAAAAAAAATTTCATCTGGGCTGTAAAGAGTCAAATACAAAATTACCATTAACAATAGTAAAAATACACATGGAAATGTGCTGATGTGAGTGAGAGTTTGGTGCTTTGGCTACTGTGCTCAGAATGATATGAATAGGAAATGCTTGTGAGTATTCAGTGCCCTCTGAAAATCAGAGCCCTCAAATAAAATATTGAGAACCTCTTTTTTTTTTTTTTAAAAAAAAATCTTAATCTTAATATTTATCCTTATTTATTTATTTATTTATTTATTTTTTAACATCTCATATATTTATTTTACACAACTGTTTAGTGACCTTTAAAGTAGGGATCAACAATCAAAATCACAGGGTTAGAGATTTGCAGTGATGCACTTCAAGGACTGTATGAGCCCAAGAACTGTGGCACCTTGAGGAAGATATCTAGGACAGAAAGAGAAGGCAAATCCCATCTGCTCTTGAAGAGCCTTTTGCAGGGCTCTTTGTCACAAGACACTGCTGTTAGACTGCGTGGAAACATCTTCAACTTCTGAAAAACAGTATCTCCTTGTTTCCATTAATATTCCAATACACACTTAACCTCTAATTTGAGCAAGAAAAATGCAGTTTGGCACAACTCTCACTGCCCTTGTTTCAGAGAAATTCTACCATAATATAAATTTTGCTGAAGACAGAGACCTGCATAAAGGGAGGGATATGCCTCTGTGTCCTCTTTCTAGTAAAGCAACCAAATATTCCTCATGTTTTGTAATGATGTAGCCAATCTTCAAGGAGCTGGGAGAAGAAGAAGGGAGAAGAAGGGAGAGAAGAGAAGAGAAGAGAAGAGAAGAGAAGAGAAGAGAAGAGAAGAGAAGAGAAGAGAAGAGAAGAGAAGAGAAGAGAAGAGAAGAGAAGAGAAGAGAAGAGAAGAGAAGAGAAGAGAAGAGAAGAGAAGAGAAGAGAAGAGAAGAGAAGAGAAGAGAAGAGAAGAGAAGAGAAGAGAAGAGAAGAGAAGAGAAGAGAAGAGAAGAGAAGAGAAGAGAAGAGAAGAGAAGAGAAGAGAAGAGGACTATGAATGAGCTTGGGCAATAGACACTTTTTAGAAATTATATTCTGTTTTGCTATAAATGATGAATGATAAAACAACACAATTGTAGTAGATATTTCTTGTTGCTTTAGTTTTTGTTTTCATGGAAAGGGAAGTTTACAAGCTGAGTTAAATATATATGTCCTTGTTTCTTGATAGAACACAAAATTCCTTTTACTTTTGTAGGTAAAATGTAAACAGATTTTGTTGATCACTTATTTTTTCAAAACAGACTCTTCTCAAATTTTCTGGTCTGAAATATCATTATGTAACATAGCACATCTAGCTACACGTGTCAGGTTGTATAATGTTGCCTTCTATAATACAACAGTGCATGGCTGATGTGACAAGAAATTGAACGGGACAACACAAAGTTTCAGAACAGGAATCTTACCATAAGAACATTCTCTTTGCTGAAAACTATTTAAGAAAACACAGTTCTAATCCCTTGTGCAATTTGCTCCATCGTCATTTCCAAATGCAAAATGGCTGTACTTAGCTACAGCTATCTGAAGGTGCCTAATAGACTGTGCTTTTCTTTGTAATAATTGTGTTCCAGCAAAAATTAGCTAGGTTTATAGCAACTGAATTAGCCAGGAAGTTTTCTATAACAAGTTGGTTTTAGGCCAAATACATTTCACACTAAGAGTTTGCTAACACTGAGACAGCCTGAGAAGCTAATCTCCCCACACTATCATCCTGTTTTAATAGTTGAGTTTATCTAGCTTCATAAAGATTATTTCTCATCCTTATGCTCAGAAAAGCATAATACCTATAAATAACTGGATCTATACACGTCAAAATTAGTAGAAGAGTATAGAGCACCACAGATACAGGGAGATTGAAATTTTAACAGTAACTCTTCACAATATACCTTATTTTTGTCATCATCTCCTATTTCATCCACAGAGCTCATGTGGGCACACAGTGATTGAGCCTGTTTTTAAAACAAAATTAAACAAAGAAGATTTTCCTTGTTTCCTGGACAGATGGCAGCTTATTACAGGTATTCTCAAATGGTCTCTCCATGCTTATGTGGACATATGTCAATGAAAAGTGGTTGGACTCTTGATTTCTTGCTATAAGAAGCTATATCCTAGTCTCTACTTTTTTGTTTGTTTGTTTGTTTGTTTGTTTTTGTTAGTTTGTTAGTTTTTTATAGTATATGAAGTTTTCTGTTATGATGATTAGCAGATTACTTAACATTAGAATAAATATTATGGGATCAATCCAATAATCATTCATCTTTGACAGATTTTTTTATAAAACTCTTCAGAAGCTTTTAGAATCACAATACAAAAAACATGGAACAAAGGGAAATAATTCAAACCTAAATCCACCCTCAGGAAAACAGAGGTATCTTATTCTGAAAACCAAACCAAACCAAACCAAACCTTTAAAAATTATTGGTAATGAAACACATGCTGGTGGAAGTTGAATTGCAAATGCTTGAGAAATACTTCTGTTCTCTACTGAGACAGTGATTGTAAAATTTGAGGAAATGCATTGCTCAGTTGCTCAGCCACAACTAGGTATTTTAAAGAGCAGCTCAAGTAAATCTCCTCAGCTCTCCTCTGAGAGAGCAGGGAAATGGAGCAGTAGAAAATAACACTTAGGATCCAGAAACTAATCTGACTAGCTTTCACTGATGAATTAATTTATCTGGAATTACCCATTAGAGTCTCAGTCCTACAAACGACTGAACATTCTTTTTCTTCCCCAGCAAAGCACTTAAGCATGTACTTAAAAATTCTTTGGGATTTGCTTGACAGGGCTAGACTACTCAGTACTTCATAGAATCAAGCACTAAGCTGTTGTCTGTGAACTTAGTTCCTTGTCATTTTCTCTTAAAACCCTTAAAATTACCTGGTCATTAAGTTTACACACAGTGAAGCAAAGGTGCAAATATATATTGGACAAAGTTATCCCTTTGGCTCTCACTGAAGGACAAGAATAAAATTATACATTTTCAGTTGTTTAACATCTGTCCTAATGAAATCATAGCAAAAACAAAACAAAAACAAAACAAAAACAAACAAACAAAAAAAAAAAACACAAAACAAAACAAAAACAAAACAAAACAAAAAAACACCTCAATATACTGTCACTTTTTACATGAATATTTTATATTTCTAATTTCAGAATGGAGATGTTGAATATTTGTGATTGGTCATATGAAATTATTCTGTTCCTAGACAAGATGCATATAATTACAAAGAACACAGTTTACAGGAAACATATAAACATGAATCTCTTGGAGTAAAACTCCTAGAATTAGGATTTCTTAATTAAGAGTGTTAAGTATATTCCTAAAAACTGCAAACTGTTCTTATTAGAACTGCAAAGTCTTTATAAGCAACAACTAGTAGAAAAACTAGGTTAAAATTATATCTGCAGATGGTCTATATCCAAAAAGACCTTACTTTTGCTGAGTAATAATATGCTACCTCCTGAAACCATGTAAATAGTCTTAAAACTAACAATGTAAAAAAAAATTAATTAATTAATTAATTAACCTGTGTACAAATTTTAAATTCAATTTATCATGCATTTATGTGAACTTTCACCTTTCATGAACACACTGTAAGTGAATTACCTCATTGTAAAAACTTTGATCAAAAGTGGCTTGTAAAATATTCATGGAAAATATGTAATACATGAAATATTTCATTTTACAATTTTCCTTGTAACAATCAACCATTTAACTCTCAGTCAATTTCCCTCCTAAAGCCCATAAAAACTGCAAGCTACAAAAGTCATACCTAATGCTAAGTTGATATGAGTCTCATCAGATGTGGAAATGCCTAGTGGGATCTGAAAGGTATCTTCACAATTGCTGCTGCCATGACTCAAGCTAATACCAATTTCACAAATGCTTAGACGTTAAAAGTATCTCTTGGGAGGTTGTCATTAGAATTTCTGTCTCAGCGTACAGTTCTAGATTTTGGTAATGTCACCTTGCTTACTTCTCATATTAATAAAAAAAAAATACTTGTGAAAAAAAAAAATAATGAAAATAAAATGAATTGGTTTGGAAACAAAATGTGAAAATCTACTTGCAAATGGTAGGGCAAGAATCAAACTAATAACACTTTGGATGTAAACTAATAAGCTAAACTAATAAGCTTTGGAAATAAAGTGGTTCACATCCTTTCCTCAGAAAGGATGGTCTAGAAGAATAAGGTCTAGAACTGAACACTCAAATAGGAATCATTTGTGGTTAAATTAATTTCTAAGCCTAAAAATAAGGTATTTTTGTACAAACCAAAATCCTAAGGGGTTTTTTGATACTCTTATCAAATTGGAATTGGAAGTTTTCCCTCCTATGAGTGTTCAAACACTTTTTCTTTGCCCAGTAAAATCAGAAAGCTGTTGTATACCATATTCAGCCTAAGAAAATGGTTCATTGACTGCAGGAGTTAGAGTTCCCACTTTGGTCTGTGCTGTAACATGAAGTTCTTTTCATCTTTCCTGCAGGAAATGGCTGAAAATATTAGTGTGACCTCTTTATCAGGCAGGTAAATAACCATTCTAAATAAGTGAGGAAGAACAAATACCTATACGGCACATATTAGGTCAGGATAAGCATTGCACTTAGGCCACATATGAGGAAAATCTCATTTTTATTTTTCGTATAATTTTAGAGGAGTGCTAATTGTTGGAAAGGAAATGGGTTTGGCAGTCAAAGTTTATTATTATTCAAATTATCTTATTGATAAGAAAACATTAATCTTTCTTAATTACAGCCAAATCTGTGCTTCATTCAATACAATGCAAGATACTATCCAATACTCTCTAGATGTGGAAAAACAAGGGAAATATTTATGGCTTCTGTTGTCTCCAGTGTTTAAATACTGGCATTTCTAATTATTCCTTCCTTCATTTTCATTTTACTTATAGCTCTCCTTCTAAGTAGAAGAGCACACTAGCAAATTTTATTTCCTTTGCAGTTAGTGGAAATGTTCTGAAGTTTATCCTCTGGTGATATTCACTGAGCAGAATGTACTATCCTGATGACTGTTTTCTCCTCAATTTGGCTTGGAATATGAAGCTTTACTATGGGCAGAGGAATATGATATATTCCCAAGTTCTTTTGCCTACCAGTCACTTGCTTAAAATTCTAAAATGCTTCAGCTGGAGTTCAGATTTTCATTGGGAATTTGATAAAAGTTTTTGTGACGGTTAGCATGACACACTATTTGTTTCTTGACACAATAGTAGCATATGATTATAGTATGATCTATTAAAAAAAAAAAAAAAAAAAGGTATCACAAAGAAAAGTAATATCAGTTTTCTTCAAAATCACAATGTTCTTCAAAATCATCATTTTGGCTTTCATATGCAGGGACAGGTAGAATCTATTGCTCTTCCCCAGAGCAACTGAGCTTACACACCTGGTAGAATATCATAGACAGCTTGGTGGAGTAGAAGAGAGATATAGGAAGTGGGCAATCCACAGCAAGAGCTGAGACTGAGAGTCTGTTACAAGACTAGGGAAGATTTACATATCCAAGCCTCGAGGTGATTTTGCCAGGGCTCAAATAGAATTGTGCAGTTTGGCCTAACATGGAAAATCTATGAAAATTGATGGACTAAAAAAGCAAATCACTGCCAAAGTATTTAATGGCAAATATGCAATAAGGTGATGCCTTCCTGGAAGAGATTAAGCAAAGAAGACAGAAAAAGAGTCTTTAGAAGAGAATTATGTCAATATATAGGTTATCTACATTTCTATCTGAAGTTTTTAAAGCACATTTTCCACACTGGTTGCCATTCCACAAATGGTGCCACATTTGGTAAATCAAAATTAAGCTCCGACCTAGACCATCTTTCTAAACATTCATTTTCTTAGAGTGGTAGCTTCTCTTCCTTCAATGACATGCATGCAGTATTTGATATTATCCCCATTTTCCTTATTTCACTCTCCAGTGCCATATGGATGATCTGTTTGAGACTCCTCAAATTCTTCTCTTCCATGAAAACTCCAAAAAACTTTATTATGGGTCTTTTTGCTGTGTTAGAAGTTAATGTCTACTTACTGATGTAAGAGAATCCATCTACTTTGATTTTGTTCTGAAAAAGGAAAAACAGTATGTTCTGAAAAAGGAAAAACCGTATGTTTCTACAGAAACTACCACAAAAACTGTAAATAGTGATTGATATAAAAGTTCTTGTCTAGATCAGTTAGAATTTTCTTAAAAGCTCTTAAAATGGGCAAATTGCCCATTTGCCTATTGTTTATTGTTGCTTATTCCCTTTTGTAGTCTATTGTTGTATATTTTAACAAAAACCTTCTTGAGCATGACCTTATCTGCTCATGCGGATATTCTGCTGATGCAGCAGAAGAGGACACATTATACACATTTTTTCTTTAAAAAAAGGTGCAGTGAAGTATGGGATGTATTGATGGGCTTTTAGTATTGATGTTGGTAAATGAATGTAATCTTCTATTTGGCATCTTTGTGCAGTGTATTAATCTAGAACTTGCGTCAGCAATGAGCAGATACAAGCAAAGGGTCTATGAATATCCTTCCTTTACTTGCATTCTAAAAAGTTCAAGAACATAACACTATAGCTGCTTCACAAACCAAAGGATAAAAACAGTAATCTCCAATGAGTTATTGAACATTTACACTGCAAATGAAGTTTTGAGCAAAAATATAAACTGGCACTTTCAAAAAGTCTGTTTTGGTTTAAACCACTGAACAATCTTTATTGCAGTGATCAATAAAAATAAAAGGGGGGGGGGGGGGGGCGGAGGGGGAGAGGGTATCTGACTCTATTGCTTTGGTATTCTTGGGCAGCAGGCTTTTAGATAAAATGACCTCTCTTTTATAGGACAAATATTACAGCTTTCTGAGTTGTCTGATTCTCTGACACCAGCAGTGACAGGAGAATAGTAAAATAAGCCATATAAATATTCAAGAAGATAGCATTTGCCTTAATACGTAATTTATCTTTTTTCACTACTAAACCTACTTACAGACCTGCTATCAGAGAAGCAATTTACTTGAAAGCTATGCTTCCTAATGTTCTCATTTTTATTTTGTGTTTGTAGATCAAAGAGGAAATCTACCCTTACGAAACTTTCTCAGTTTATCACCTTGGTGGATTTCACATTTATTAAATTCTTATCCATATGAGCCTATGTAAAACTCAATGTATAATTACTACCATTATATGTCATGCAGAAGCTATGGACTTTTTTTTTCTTTTTTTTTTTTTGATGTATCAGATGGTGCAACAGGCACAATAGGTCTCAAGAATAACTCTATTCTGATTTTAATGTTCACACTATAAATTGTGCCTATATAAAATTTACATGTGCCCTACTTAACTTCATCTTATCATTCAGATGTCAGAGCAAATGAGTATATATATAAAGAAAAAGCAGAATTGATTATTGTTCTGGTATGTAACTTCCTCCATGAAATATTGTCAGCTGGATCATGATGACCTTTTCCTAATGGGAAAAAAATAAAAATAGACATGAAGGAAAATGGAAACACAGAAAGAATCACAAAAGAAAAAAGGGCAAGACATTAAAAATGACTGGTTTAGGTTGCCTCCATTTCTAGACAGCTAACCTTTTGGTTTCCAGGAGGACCAACCACTTACTTAGAAGCATTTAAAATGTTTAATCTTAGTCATCTAAAAACATGACTCATGCACTTCTTTATGATCTTAGCCTTATTGATCTCTGTGAGGTTTTCCTTCCATCCATTTTTTTTTGGAGGGTTCTTTGATAAGGCAGCAAGTTTCTTTCCATACTGAAAAGAATCAGAAGTGTTAAACTCTGAATTACAGGGAAGTGGTTTGTGGGAAGACTGTAAATAGCAGCAATAAATAATTTCATTCACATGAAAAGAATACACTCTTCCACACTTCTTGAAGATATATGCTATTAACTAGATTGGCCTAGGATAATTCCTATTTTATTTAAATCATTTATTTTATATGTCAGTGAGGAAAAAACTATCATTTTCTTGATAGTTTAGAACATTAAGTACTGATTCATTTCATCAGAATATTTTTTGCCATAGACTGACTGCTGGACAGAAAAAAGAACCCTCAAGAAAAAAAAATATTTCTAGTTTTCATTAAAGAGATTGACTAGGCTATGTGCAATATTTATTTGGAAACATAACATGCACTAAGTCAAAAATCAGTAAGAAGAAATAACAGGGAACTTTTTTATGTGTAGTGTATATGTATTCACTGTTCGTGTATACTGTCTTTGCCTTTTAAATAATTGCCTCAAACCTGTGTTGGCAAAATGTTTTTTATTAATCTGCACACAAAAGAAAAGTCACTTTGACTGCAATGATGAAATTTTCAGTGAAAGTCTTACCTGCTTCCTTGTTCTACTATGAAGTTTGCTCCTGCAAGAAGCACTGAGCACGCTGTTTCACCTGATAGTGATTGCTTTCACTCTTATGTAGCTGTGAGGCATGCACCCCAATGGGAGATGAAGAACATAATAAGGACCAATGTAGTGGTCTTTCATTCTAGTGAAGTGCATTGTAATTAAAATCTCAAAAAAAAAATAAAATAAAATTATAATACACAAATTACCATCACAGTGGTACTGAACTACTAACAACAACAAAGACATTCTTTGAGGGAAAAAATGTCCTATGGTAGGTTATAATTTCCATTGAATCTAAGAAAAGTTTCAGAAGGAAGTCTGTTACTGAAATGCAAATGAATTAGAATTTTCCATTGACCAAACTAAAGGAAGAGACATGTATCCTTAGCCCTTGTTACTCTCATGGAGACTTGCTGTTCATTTCCACTGTATCTGATAAAAATAAGACAGCCATGAAAAATAACAGTGAAATATTTCAAGTTAGTATATTACTAATGCATGCAACTTCCAGAATACTATAGATAAGGGCTAGAAATATCAAACAAGAATAAAGATAAGGAGGAAAGAAAAACAAGCATGACTCGAGAAATAAATGATGACTATTCCTTATCACCTCTGTAAATTTCTACACAAAATGCATAAGATGAGCATACTCTGGATAAATGCTACATTTAAAATACAAGTTTACAAATGGATCTACTGAAACTGTAATGCAATAATGATAGTAAGATTCAAGGAGAAAATAACAATTAAATCTGAACTCATGAGCTTTCCAAAAAATGTATGTAGGAATATAACCAGAAAGGCTAAGGACATAAATTCAATTTCAATTGGTAAGGAACACAAAATGCAACAAAAAATATGTTATAAATAAGAAGAAAACAAAGGGTAGAATAATTCCATTACTGAATGAGAAAGTGAGCAAATAACAGATGACAATAAAAGCTGGAATATTCATTGCATTTCAGGTTCTTTATTTTTAACCAAAATGCTAAATTGTGACCAGCTACTTGAGTTTATCTAGATGATAGGAATACTGTCCAAATAAAAAGAGACTGAAAATATGTAGATAAGACAGTTTGAATTGTGAAATTCACATTTCAATATTTTCTAAAAAAAATCAAGAAATCTGTTACTGTTATCCCCAAGGACTGAAGGAAAACAAACATAGTAGGTAATCTTGGAAGAATGGTAAAAGGAGAATAAAAAAAATCAGAAATGGTCTTCCTTTTAATGTCTGGAAAGATTCTGTGCTAACTTATTAAATAAATAAATACTAGAAAATACTAAAGTAAGAGAAAATATTTAATGATGTTGATTTGACTAGAGTAAATAATGTCAAAGAGTGGGAACAGGCTCCAGGCCAGACCTGCAGCCAATGAAAAGAAGCCCATGCAGGAACAAGAGGTAGGTTAGGGGCTGCTGTCCATGGGGGATCCATGCTCTAGCAGTTTGCTCCTGAAGGCTGGACCCCATGGTACAGACCCATATTGAAGCAGGTTTTGAGGAGTGTGCTAAGGTTTTGAGCTTGTGCTAAGTCCACATAGGAATGGTTTGGAAGGACAGCATCTCATGGGAGGGACCTTGTGCTGGAACAGGGGCAGAGAGTGAAGCAGAGACAGAGATGAAGTGTTAGGGACTGACTGCAGCCCCCATTCCCAGTTTCCCTGCACTACTCAGGGTGAGGAGATAGAAGAGGATGGGGTGTGGGGGAGGTGTTTTTAGTTTAATTTTAGTTTCTCATTGTCTGTTATAAGAAATAAGTAATAAATTACATAAATCTCCCTATGCTGAGTCTGTTTTGCCTGTGATGGCAATTGGTAAGTGATCTGCCCTTATCACAACCTACGGGCTTTTTTTCATCATATTTTCTCCCCCTGTTCTTTTGAGAAGGGAACGTGAGAGAGCAGTGTGGTGGAGCTTCGCTGTCTATCAGTGTGAAACCACCTCACAAAGTTGAACAGTAGATCTCAAAAAGAATTGTCAATAAGTCTCTATCAAAATAGAAACCTCATACAGGTTGAAAGGTTTATTCTAGTCCAAGTTCCACTTAACCACTTTTAACAAGTTGAATGATAGAGTAAAAATTTTACAGGAGGCTGCAAAGAATAAGGTTTGCAAGCTCTTTGGAGAGTATGAACATAAATCAAAATGATCTTGGTTAATTGGAGGGTAAAGAAAATTCTGCAAGTGCAAATTAAATGAAGACATGAGCAAAAATCTGCAGTTCAAAGAGAGTATTTAAATACACTCATACAAAAAGAGACCTGTACAGGAGTATAGAAAAGAATCTAAGGGTTATAATGTCTTTGAAATTAAATATGAGTCAGATACATGTTTCCATTGGGAAAAACAAACAAACAAACAAAAAACATTAAACAAAGCAGATCAGAGCTTTGGCAACAGAAGAATCCTGTGTAGGACATGGGAAACATGTATGTAATTCTATCATTTCTGATGAGATTGATCTAAGCGGCTGTAGGCTCATTTTCAGGGGGAAAAAATAAATTACTTGTTTTAATGATAAACTGTTGGAACAGCCTAACACGGACTGTTATGAAATCTTTCTCCTTTTGCCTATTTATTAAGTTTTAATTGAAGAAAGAAGAAAATAACAGATTTATTCTACTGTTTGGATGATCCAGAAAATGTGGGGTCCATCCCTTTAAACAATCAGCATAAGACTTGAATGGATTTCTAAATCGATGGATTTTATAGATTATTAACAACTATGAGCTTAACTGAAATGCTTTTCGGTTGTGTTTTTCTTTAAAAAAAGAAAAGTCCCTTTACTTGGACACTCTGTATAAGCACATAGCCTTCATTTCCAACAAAGCTTGCTCACCATCTTTATGCTACTTATGCTACCTCATGGTACTTCAAGGACTTGGGGTATTTCACTAGCACTTCATTGTGGTGCATATTACATGTATAGTATAAGCAAGCATTATTCAAACATTAAATATATCAGGTGTATTACATCCTCAATATCATGGGTAAATAAGAGAGTGAAGCAACTCATCTTCAGGTCACAAAAGGTATCCAGATGATGAAACCCAGGTGTTGACATGGATTTTTTTCTCTGCTCCAAGAGCAATCCCTACTACAGTCTGCATTTACAGGCAAAGTAATAGGCCTGTCTACATTATATCTGTGTGGCTGATTGTGTGCTATTAGGAAAGACGTTTTTCAAGAAAGTCATATGTTCATAATTAATCATTGAAATATACTGAAAATTTCAACTGCAATATCCCAAGTTGTTTAATTATTAGCATAGCTGTGAAATCTGAGTGCATGTATTTAAATTTGAACTATTATTTATCTAGCATGCAATCATAGCTGTATCCAGTGTAAATTAAAAATGCATCGAAATGCACTGAAGATACTTTATTTAAAGTGTTACCAAATATGTTACAGGACGTAAAGCTGTGTAATTACTTAAGGGATCATATTTATAGCATTGAAGTATCCCAAGCATTAAATGGCTTTTGTAGTTGATTAAATGTTGAAGTGATGCTGAGGTAGAACTGCCAACGCTGCCAATGTGCAACCCATACATTTTCCTGCAGCCTCTGAAGTGCTGTGCTGGCTTCCTTTAGGGCTGTCCAATACTATCACTTGAAGCTGCAATGAATGATAGAGATTAGGGCTTACTTGTATTGTGTGGAGGATTCAGAGAGGCATATGAGAGATTAAGGAGCACATAATGGAAGGTTAGAAATCAGGAAGAAATAGCATCATAGTGGAGGATTGATGTACAATGCTAAAATGAGATAGCCAAGGATGAAAGAGGGCAGAGGTGAGAAGGGCAGGGTGTGAAAGAACAAAGTGGACTTCATTTTATCTTGAAAATATTGCCTAGCTACCTGAAAAGAGGACAGGTAATTGCAACACCTGGACACAAAAATAAATAAATAAATAAAAATTAAAAATAACATGATTCTGCCTGTCATACACAATGCAGATTAATAAAATGCTAGCTATATGTGCAGACTCAGCAACAGGGATACATATGGTCAAGAGAAACAGAAAGATGCATCAGAGAACATATGAAAACTCAGAACAAATTATCAGTTGTCACTAGTGACTACTGACCGGAGGACACCACGAACACTGAACTAGTATGTCTACTGTAAAATAGCAATTGAACAGTGTTTTCCTTATATCCCTTTACTAGTCCACCTGCTTATTTAGGTTTTGCACACCAGATAGTGAGCATAAGGGAAAGATAACTTTAGACAAAATGAAGAATTCTGTGTTGTGTTTTTTTTTAATATCTGTTTTTTATTTTTTTTATAAGAACTCCTTTCTGGCCTTTCTAATACTGTGCTTGGAAACAACTGGTACAGGATTATAATACTAGAGAAAAAGTAATTTTATTTTGCCAATAGAATGCTCAAAAAGTGAAGAATTAAAGAATGTGGTGAAATAATTAGGAAATGGTTCAAAGGTGCTCATTTACAATGGAGGAACTTGAATATGCAAATAAATTATTATCACAGAGATAGTTAACAAATGAGTAGGAAAAAAAGACTGTGCTTTGTAGTTCATCATTGTTTAGAAGACACCTGTGAGTACTATCTGATGACAATGCTAAGAAATGCAGATGGTTTCATTTTGCCTTCCATCAGTAATTTCTTTTACATGTTAATTATGGGGGGTAAAGGGAGACACTGCCTCCTGTAAGACAGTATGATTTAAACATATATAACACAAAATTTACATATAATTTAAATACTTAAGTAAAATGTTTAAATAAAAGAGTGAAAACCATCTTTCACTCATGCAACTCTCATACTCTATCTGTTTTCCCAATGCAACTGCTATCAAGCCCATCTAAAAGATATGTCACGGAAAATATGACTAGTCTCCTACAGCTTCCTACACTTTTAATGTGTTACTTCTTTAACGCATTATTATATCATAACACTTTGCTACCTCAAAATCAGGCTTTTTATTTTTATATCATTATATAATTTTTTATTATTATATCATTTTTATATCATGATATCATTTTATTTTTTATTTTTTTACCTGTCCTACTCATAGTTGACAAAAAAAAAAAAATCATTGAATTTTACCTAGTGGAATGAAACCTGTGCATGAGTCAGCACATTCCTACTTGTCCCACAAAGAATCTAGAGGAATGTCAAGACTGCTGAGATCCATACATTTCCAAATAAGACTCAGTCTTTAAGAGAAAATGGAAGTTTGGTGTTGTTATTATCTTTCCTGTTCTCAAATAAATAAATAAATAGAATAAAAAAATAAATACATAAAAAACCTGGCTTGTCCATTTCCTTGAAGTCTTCAAGGAGTCACTCTAAACTGGGGGAAAGAATGTCAGAAAAAAATAAATAATAATCTATGCTATTAACAATATATAAAGTCCATTTTATGCATATTTAGTGAGTACTAAAGAGATTAACAATGTCCATTGTGCAAAGACAGTGTTTTGATTTAAACTAGTATAAGGGGTATTCACAAGTATATGCACAAGAAAATTAATGAAGGTTTTATGACTACTTGTTGCAAGTAGCTATTATCATATATTTTTGAATGTCTTTTAGGGGAAATTTTCTGCATGAATCCATTAAGTTGGTTTAGTAGTAGACTGTTAAAAAAATAACAGAAGAAAACTAAACCAAAACAAAACAAAAGAAAAAAGGTTAGTAGTTAAAGACAAACAATGCAATGAAAATACCTAAGATGATGGACTTTTGCAGACTGATTGTCTTCTGCAGTCACTGAAGTGACAAGTCAAAGGAAAGAGGACAATGGCAAGATAATTCTGCCTTGAGAAAAATAATTAATAGTCAAGAGAAATAGAAGAATGGCTTCTGAACCACAGATAGGTGTGGTAGATCTTGCCAGATGTTAAGTTGGAAGGTAGAAAGGAAAAGCTGTCTCTACAATGTTTGCATCATTCGGGAAGGAACAGTTATATACATCTCATACTTGGCAGTTCTTTACATTGGTTTGAATCTGCACAAGACACTCTAATTGCAAAGTTCTTGAAATACCTCTATGTAATACAAACACACCGGTTTGAGATGAGCATTCATACCATTCACCTGCCTATGTCAAGGCTATGTTGTGTTTCTTAATTGAAGGCATTTTCTACCCTCCATATTCTATTTCAGTAACACAGAGACCAAAGACTAAAATAAGAATTGGGTCTCTATTTTTTATATAAAACAACTTCAGTCTTATCTCTTTGTTGTTGCTGTTTGTTTGCTTGCTTATTTTAATAAGTACATATATATGGTTTTTGTTGTTGTTTTAATAACTACATATATATATATATAGGCTACTCTTAAACATTATTTGAATATAAATGTATTTTCTATGGTAGTGGCACTAACTAGAATACTGGTATTTCATTTTTTTTCAGAGAAGTCATAAGAAGAAGTTGACAGGCTAGATTTTAGGTGAGCAGAGAGCCTTTCATGCTTCTGGAGAGCCTATGTATCTTTCAGAATCTGATACTACTGAATGGAATTGGTTGGGTGTGAAAACGGGATACAAGTAGTGAAGCAGGATTGGACCAGAATATTTGAGCCAAATTTAAGGAGCTTTGAATTTCAGCATTATGATATCTATGGGTATGGAGGAGATATGGGAAAGAAAGAAAGGGGGTTTAGGAACTTCTGGAAATTTAAGCTTTCAATAATATCTTACAAAATGAATTTAGTTTAATATTCTATCTTATTTCTTGCTTTCTACTTCTACAAAATATCAAAGACCTTGACTGTGCAGGCAGGATGGAGGGGGATGTCTGCTGAGAACCACAGGTACTAAACTCATCTCAGTGTGATATTAGCAATTTGTTTTCACGAGTATTCAATGTATTCACAGCTTTTTTGGTCTTATATTTTTGAAGAGAAGAAAGGAAAGAAAGAAAAACATTTGCAAGCAAAACAGTCCCCCATTACAGAAATATTGTTTGCTGGCAAACAAGTACAGTATGTGCTCTAAAACAGTTTACTCTAATACAATATATACTGAATTGCTTCTTGAATTGCTGGCTTCCGAATGAAACAAGTTATAGTTCAGAGGATGAAAATTACTGACCGATTCTGCTGATTATATATATTTATTGTAGGTAGTGCTATAGATGTACCAGACATGAAATAAGCCAAGTCTTTCTTTCTATGGAGAAAAAACAAAACAAAACAACAACAAAAAACAACAGCAAATACCAAAAAACATCAATTTTTCCTAGTACACTGGAAACATGTTTTTCATAGAAATAGACATTTTGCAATCTTTCCTCTCTCCTTTACTTTGATAAAATAAAAGGTACATAGCAGGGTGTCTTGTAACAAACCATCTCTTGAAATTGCAACAGGACATTCTATATGCCTAGTGGCCATTTAATTTAATGAGATTTTTATTAGTGTACACTGACTGGGTTATTTACACCACAGGGGTCTTTGCAAGTAAAGGCACAATTAAAAAAAAAAAAAAAAAAAAAAAACTTTTTTTTTTAATTTAAAAAATAAACATATTGCATTTTGATTCATCCTTTAAAATAGTGTTTTTCCTAATAATTTGATGAAATTTCACTTCTGCTAAAGCATAAAAAAAAATAAATCAGTTCTTCAATTGCCATTTCATAACAGTACAAATGCTTCAAGAATCTCAGCAGACTTTATTGCATAAGGACATTTTCTTTGCACCTCAAGCATGGAAATGAGGTTTACATTCCAAAAGATCTCTTTGTTATCCTACTTGTAGTAATATTTTTTTTTTTCTTTCATATTTTCACATTCTAATCTATGGAAATGGTGGCAGAAAGGGGGATGCAGATAGGAAAAAAACAAAACAAACAAACAAACAAACAAAAAAACCTACATATCCACAATAATCTGAAATAACAACCATGGCAGTGTTTAAACTCCTGCAACTATTTTATTTGATTGCTGTTCCAGTTAGCCTATTTTGTGATAGCTATATTTTTGAATGGCTTTATATCATTATTTACACCAACAACACTGTCTCGCATTCTAATGATCAGTTTTACATTGAAGTTCATTAATATTTTCATCTTTTTAATCAAACTACTTCATTAAGATTTTCTTAATTGAATCATCAAAACTATAATGTAGAATTTAAGTTTTTCGGTATGGAAATTACAAAAGAAAAATATGTCACAAGAAGAGGAATTTTTTATTGAATCATAGAATGGATCAACATAGCATAGAATGGCTCATGTTAGAAGGATTTTAAGATTATCTAGTTCCAAACCCCTGCTGTAGGCAGGGACACATCCCTCTAAATCAGGTTGCTCAAAGCACCATCCAACCTGGTCTTGAACACTTCCAGGGATGGGACGGGCATCCACAACCTCTCTGGGCAACCTGTTCTGCTGCCTCACCACCTCATAGTAAAGAATTTCCTCCTAACTTCTAATCTAAATCTCCCCTCTTTTAGTTTAAAAACATTCCCCTTTGCCCTGTCATTATCTGCCAGAGTAAAAAGTTGCTCTCCATTTTTTTTAAAGCCCTCTTTAAGTATTGAAAAGGTGTAATAATGTGTCATGGTTTAACCTGGCCGGCAGCTAAACACCACACAGCTGTTCACTCACCCTCCCCCCTCCCTCTCTGGGATGGGGGAGAGAAATGGAAAGTGAAGCCCGTGAGTTGAGGTAAAGACAGTTTAACAAGACAGGAAAATAATAATAATAATAATAATAATAATAATAATAATAATAATAATAATAATAATAATAACAACAACAACAACAATAACAATAACAACAATAATAATAATAATAATAATGTGTGCAAACAAGTGATGCACAATGCAATTGCTCACCACCCACTTACCGATGCCCAGCCTAACCCCGAGCAGCCCGGCCCCTCTCCCCTGGATAGCCACCCCTATATATTGTTTAGCATGACGTCAGATGGTATGGAATAACCCTTTGGCCAGTTTGGGTCAGCTGTCCTGGGTCTGTCCCCTCCCAGCTCTTACTGCACCCCCAGCCTGCCCGTTGGTAGGACAGAGCAAGAAGCTGAGATGTCCTTGGCTTAGTATAAGCACTGCTCTGTTACAATTAAAACATCGGGGTGTTATCAGCACTCTTCTCATCCTAAGCCAAAACATAGCATTCTACCAGCTACTAGGAAGAAAATTAACTCTGTTCTAACTGAAACCAGGACATAATGTCACCCTAGAGCCTTTTCTTCAGGCTGAACAATCCCATCTCTCTCAGGCTTTCTTTATAGGAGAGGTGCTTCATCCCTCTGATCAGCTTTGTGACCCTCCTCTGGACCTACTCAAACATCTTTCTTGTGCTGGGGGCCCCAGACCTGGATGCAGTACTCCAAGCAGGACCTCATAAGAGCAGAGCAGAGAGGGGCAATAACTTCTCTCAACCTGCTGCCCACTCCTCTGTTGATACAGCCCAGGATGCAGTTGGCCTTCTGGGCTGCAAGCATGCACTGCTGGCTCACGTCAAGCTCTTCATCCATCAGAACCCTCAAGTCCTTCTCTGCAGGGCTGTTCTCAATAAATTCTTCTCCCAGTCTGTACTCATGTCTGGCGTTGCCCTGGCTGAGGTGCAGCACCTTGCAATTTGACTTATTGAATCTCATTACATTCACATGGGCCCACTTCTACAGCTTGCCCAGGTCCCTTGGGATGGCATCCCTTCGTTCTTTTGTATCAGCTGCACCACTCAGCTTGCTGTCATCTGCAAGCTTGCTGAGGGTGCACTACGTCTACATCATTGATAAAGATATTAAAAATTCCTTTTCCCAGGACAGACCTATGAGGAACACCAATCATCACCGGCCTCCACTGGGACATAGAGCCATTAACCACCTCGCTCTGGGTGTAACCTTCAAGCCAATTCCTTATCCACTGAATGGTCCACCCATCAAATCCATCTCTCTCCAATTTGGAGACCAGTAATCATGTGGGACCATGTCAAAGGCCTTGTATGAAGTGATCATCTCTTAAATATTGAGAGATACTTCTTTTAGCTAATGATCATTTGAAGTTTCAAAAATCTTTCTGTATTTCTCTGATGAAAGTATTAGGCATTATATATGCTGCAAAGCATAGTTTTATTTCAAAGAGCTTATAATGTAAACAAGCACTGCCATTTTTAAGAAACAGACAATAAGAATTAGGAAAAAGTAGTCCCAACATCTGTAGGATGGATAACAAGGTTCCAGACAACAGTGGCACAAATGGGTGTCAACAAGAAGTTACATAGCAGAACTGTGATATTTTATCTCATTTAGAGAATACCTGCAAAGAAGCTACATAGCAAAATTCTACACTAAAAGAACATTTTCAGGATTGCAAAGTCAAGCAATCAGATTGCTAAGAATTTCATGATGTCACTAATGAAATGTTACTGTATTTTGGAAATGTAATATAAAACACCTAGCTTGCATTTGCAGATATGGGAAGCTCTCAGTGTTAATCATTATTCGACCTAGGTCAGTGGCATTACTTGTACAAATGAAAGGAATGACAAAGAACAACAGATCCCTCAGTAATGGATTATGAACACATCAAATACTACTAGTAATGGTTATTGAATCACAAAGATCAGTACAAAAAAAGGATGACTATTCTAGTGTGGGCTGTATGCACCTATGAATCTGAACACTATTTCTAACATGCACTGTAGGGAAGAGACTTGCTTTTCATACTAAACATGCCCATTCAAGCTCTTACAAGGGTATTTATACATGAGCTAAAGTATTTGCTTTGTCATTTTCCTGTTTCAAAAGTATCTATAATCTAGCAAAACAAGGCCCAGTTGGATGCTTTTAAGGCAAGTTACCACTTCTCTACTGCAAACAATGAATAATCAGTTAGAAATATTCAAAATGCATATTTATAGTAGATGAATTCCAAATTGTTGGCTGACATTGCAAGAATTGGAAAATAACAACTAATAACTGCATTAAAGATTGAATTAGAAATCTTTATTTGTGAAAGGATTTATGATGAGAAAAAGGACTGAATTTAGAATCAGTAGTAGACATGACTCAGTTCACTTTTAAGGATTAAATTTACTGACTTTGATTAAGTCAGAAGGTTTGTCAGTTGATTCTAACTATAAAGTAGTGAGTAGAAAAGCAGAATATTTTTTTGTAAACAGTACAGGTATTTTCTATACAAAATGTTGAGAAGGATCTGTATGTAAAGGCCAGAGTTCACACAAGAAAGCAAAGTAATGCAAATAGGCAAATGTAAGACAACTGTAACTAAATTGTTAATTAGATGAGATTGCCTTAAAATCAAGATATGCCCTTCCAATCTAGCATATGTAACTCAAACAACCTTGTTTCAAGTTCTCTGTCTTAGTTTATGGAAGAGATGGAAAAAACACAAGAGATTTGATTTTAGAAAGTGTGATGATAGAGAATGGATGCAATGTTGCTATTAACCTATAAGAGAGGAAAATAACCTTACTTGAAACTCCGGTTTACTTCCCCATATTGCTTAAAAAACATAGAAGACATATGATTTATTTTGTTTTGTAACTACAAAGAAAACATCGCTCTGGGATCATCCTGGAGTACTAAGATGTTCGGGACTTGAAAAATCATTCAGTATGGTTTTCTTCTTATGATATGGTAGTACAAGAGCAATGCCACTGCTTTCTATTTATTTTTGAGAAAAAGCAAGTCAGGCCTTTGGCTGATTCCAGAATCTGAAAGCTGACAAGGTGACTCAGAGGTACACTGTCCTTTCTTACCAATCTATGCTTCAGTCCCATGTATTTTGTCATGATGTTCAGAAGAAATGGAAACTGGTACTACAATTACATTATCTCCTTTTCCACTTTGTCACACTAAACGAGTCCAAAGCCCACTCTCTAATTCTGCCAATATTAACTAATCACAAGTTGTGACATATTTTCCCTCAAAATCATCAAATAGATTTTAAAATCAGGAGATTTCATTTTGACGTATGGTCTCTTCCCAAATATATAAAGAAATCCCATCCCCTACAAGAAGAAGAGCCACAGTAATTTACTTCTGTGAAAGACTTTCATACACTAGAGCAGGAGTCTAGAAGAAATTTGGTATCAGTGGAAATAGAACTGCCAAAGCAGAAAATCTATGTTTAGCCAGCAACGTTCTTGTTTTATCCAAGGACTACAGTTTACAAACTGTAAAATGCTCAGTCTCTTCATTTTTATGTTCCAATAAAAACAAAGACAACCGTCACTACTCCATCGCTCCTCCTTAAAAGTCTTGTGTCAGGCAGGGTAATCTGTTGTAAGATATCTACAATTTTATTTTAATTGCACATCTACAGGAAAGGAATTCTATTACAGAAATAATCATATTATGAGAAATGCAGCATATTAGCATGTAAAGGATATTTGAAGCATAGTGCGATTGTCTTTTCAGAACAGACAATCCTGATTGGGACTAATACACCTAGCAATTAATTCAGCAAAAAAAAAAAAAAAAAAAAAAAGAAAGAAAGACAGAAAAAAGAAAAAAAAAAAAAAAAAAAGAGAGAGATTTAAAAGCTTTAAAAGCTTCATACAATTCTAATTGAATTTAGGTGAAGCAAAACTAATGCACTGTTTGGTATAACTGAATCATCTCTACCTAAAAGAAGCATTTTGTTTCTTCCTATGGTTTATGAGCAAGGATGCTGGCCCCATACCATATCCCATGCTAACCAGGAGCTAATGGGTATACACGTGAGTTATGGAAATACTGGCCTGCCACAAAATAGGTGCTTATTCTCCCCTGTTGCACACCCATGGTCAACCCTTAAGATGCAGTACTGTAATAATTCAGTGATGCAGCATAGATGGCCATTCTGAGCCCTCTATTCATCATGTCTGATCCTCTCCTCTCCACTTAGTCAGGAACTTCATGCTGTTTTTAGGCACCAGAGTACAATTACAAAACATTTCAGGTGGGCCATGTACACAGCCTTCTGTTTTTTTGTGGAGGATGAAGACTAAGATTTATGTTTTTGAAGGGTATTTTTATGTAGCTCTGACAAAACACTCACTTTCTCAGAGTGTAATTATGTGCAAGCTCAAACTCTGCAATGTACTTTCTATTTAAAGCCTACACACAAATTTTTAGGGTAAAAGAAGTACTTATCAATCATATCCAAATAACAGAATTAATCTTATTTTGTCACTAATGTAGGTGGCACATCAAGACACCAAATAGATAGACAGATAAATAGACAGATACAAAATAAGCATACAAACACATTCTAAGGGTACTCATTTCTGATTATGAAGCCAATCAGTGATATTTTCAGTCTTAACTGGTTTAAAGTATAGATCACTACCAGACAGTCAGATAATACTGTTCTTAGTTTTCCTTAATCCATTGCCTGAGTCTCTACAAAAGGTTGCTTACTGGAAAGTGCTACTAGTTGCCATGATAAGTGCTACTAGTTGCCATGATAGTATTTTTGACACCTATAATACATCAGTAAGTTTGAAATGTCCTGCTCCTGCAAGGTGCTCAGTGCCTGAAAGAAGCCTGTCCTGTTAGTTATCTTCTTTGTGTTTCAAGGCTCTGGGAAAAAAAAAAAAAAAAAAAAAAAAAAAAAAAAAAAAAAAAAAAAGCCTTAAATTAATTATAATATTAGCGAAGCCTTAAACTATTCCTAACAAGCCTGGCTACTACCTTCAAAACCTATAAGGGAAAGCCAAGGAGTAGCCAGTTCAGTAGAACTATTTGTTAAAATTGGTTGGCAATATGTACAAATCAGCTGTTCACATTTTCATGTCAAGCTTCTGTTACTGCCCTTCCCATTTGTGGGAAACCACCCATTCAGGCCTGGATCTGTAGCTCAAAACATGAGAAACTCACCTTCCATGCAAAAGATGACTAATCTCTGCCTATTTTCTATCTGTGTCACCATTTCAACTGCTATGTGGTTATTATGTAAAACAGGCTTTCAGTGCTAATAGCAGATACATAACATATGATGCTGTGAGGAAGGAGTGTGAGAGAGAAGTTGAATAAGTGAGTTGCACTTGCAGTATATGATGCTTCCCCATTTATTATAATATACTATACTTTCAAAAATGATATTAAATGTCATGGATTTGCCCACTGCCCACAGACTGTAAATATAGTCTTCTGATACCAATACCAAATACATAAATATCTGAGCTACCTAACCCTGCCTCTCCGACCCATTCTTCTCTATCTCACAAGGTCAGATTTTGGAAAGGGATTGATCTACTGCAGTGCAGAAAAGATTGCAAAGGAAATTCTGGATTTGGGGATGATGCCTCAAAGGACAGTAGCTACAAAGAAGGCTGCATCTCAGAATAGCTATCCAACATAACTTACTTTAGAAGAGTACAAGATAGTTAAAGCTTGCTTCCCCTACTCTGAAATAGAAGCAAACTACTATATGTAGTGGTAAGAAACATGATTCCTTGATGGGGGAGGTAGGAAGAGAAAGGTGGAAAGGACCAATGTGCTTTACCATCCATGGTACTTAGTGACATGGTACTTAGTTAAGGTCAGCCCTACTTTGAGCAGGAAGTTGGCCTTGAGAAACCCCTCCTCCATGCTTATTATGACCAAATTTAGAGGGTAATCTCAGTTCTTGTTTATATTTTAGCTTGTACCAATAATGGAGGGGAAAATAAAGTCACCTAGAAGTCCATCTTAAGGAGTACAGTCTCTTATTTTCAATGCCATTCAAATACAACCAGAGCAGTCTACTGTGGGACTGTCTCATAGAAAAGCTTCCCATGGAAATGAATGTAGGTGGACAAAAGCTTTGTTCTTAGAAAAAGGAAACAACAAAGAAAGGAAACATCATCGCTGTTTATACAGGTCATGGTAAAACGCATACCATGACTTATCAATGAAGCAGGCATGCTGAATCTTTAATATTATCTAATAATATTTTATATATATATATATATATTTAATAAATAAATATATTTTTATAAATATTAAGAAGTCTTTTAAAGAATACTTTGTGATTTCAGTCCTTAATTGTCAGTAGGAATTGTACACATAGAGCATCTTCAGACAGGACTGAAAAAAAGCAGCATAAGGTCAAACAGGTATTTATATTTTCTTAAATAAGTGTTATGCTATGGAAGTAGCGTAGTTCAATAACAAATAAATAAATGAGAAGGTAAAGAACTAGTATATGAAGTATGAAGCTATTATACCTTAAACAATACAGTATCTAGATGTTGTGGGCTTTTCTGTTGTTGGTGTTTTTTTTGTTTGTTTGTTTGTTTTTAATATGGGGGAAAAATTACAGGATAAATAACTGAAGTAGAAAAGAAACTAATCCAATTCTATAAAAAGGAAATATAATTCAGAACAAAAGTAATTTTGATAACAAAATGGATTTACAGTTTGTTTGTTTGTTTGTTTGTTTGTTTTTTAATATCTGTTTTGTGCTGCTTTGTACAAACCACAGTAGACACAGGATTTAAGATAATTAAAGGTATAAATAGAAAGACCTGCTTCTCAAAACTAGTGAACATTTGAATTCAAGGACTGAGACTTTTTAGATGTTATTTTCTTCCATTTTCCCTCATTTGTTGGACTAGGCAGTGACTAAAGAACCTTTAACATTTATCTTGTTTTTAGATCTTATATCACTTATTGTAAAAATGCCCATGGAAAGAAAGAACCAAGAACTGGTATGACTAATCCCCAAAGGATCTGTTAGCAAGCATCAGTTCTCCCAGTTTTTTGGCCTTTTTGCCTGCTGACATTTATTGTTCCTTTTTAAAGCCATTAGGAAGCTGCAAAACATAGCTTCTGATACAATGAAAGTCCCCTGTGACAGAAGACCAGGACAAATCTGAAAAGGCATTCTTTGGTGTAAATTAGAAGATCTTGGAATCCACAGACTGATAGAATACAGGCAGTGGTTAAATGGGACCTTTCTGGGTCAGCAGCCTCTCACTTATGCCAGAAGAATAATACATTAACATCTTAAAGATGTGTTTGTTTATACAAATTGGGCAAGATAGAGAAAATGAATTCTCATGTAATGCAAATTAATGTGAAGAGGAAAACAAATGGAGCTTTTAAAAACATTTTTTTTCTTTATTTTCCTTCTTTGTAAAAAAATGGAAAATATACAAACTCATTAAGATTAGGAGTACTGACAGAAGGAATTAGGCATGTAACTCCTAATAAAATCTATGTGAATTATGTAAAAAGCAGTCTGACTTGATTTTAACTACATAGGCCCAAATCTCTCTGTCTCCAGATAACCAGGAACTGATAAGAACTGAACTTCTAAGAACAGTAGAAGCCCTATCATGAAATTAGTCTTTAAATCAAACAGCAAAGTTATCCTTACTCTGTATCTGATACCTAATCCAAATTCTGCTTCTCTTTCAGCTACACAGAAGGTGTCTGGAGAAGAAACAATAAAATCTTTCAGAATGAAGAATGGTTTTGTGATTAAGAAATATACTGGGACTGGTTCCCAGACCTGCCATAGCCTTCCTGTCTGACCTTAATCTATAACTCAGTTCCTTATCTGTAAAATAAGATAGTAATGCTTCTGTCCTCCCATTCTTTGAATGACTTGTTTCTCTGTGTGATCTTCAGAAAAGAAACTGATTTCATTTGGGTATGTTTTCTGGTCCTTCCATGATAGCATTTTAATTCCAGCTAAAGTCACTGGGATTCTTAATATAAGTAATTAAAAAGAATTTTAAAAATCACTGTTTTTGGTGGGAATATAATCATATCTGAAACCTGTCAAGGTAATTCTGAAAAGGTCTTTTTGTTGAAACCACCAGAGAAAATTTCAGAATATCAGTTTCTACAAGGTAACTAAACATACGTGTGCTTTTGCAATGTTGTACTCCACTTCCAATGACAAATAAACTGTTTAAAAAAGAATATCACAGTCACATTAATGCATATGTGAATGTAGATTAAGTGATGGACAAATAAAAGTAATGTTATTTAACCCATAAAAAGTTATCGAAGCCTTTTGATCAAGAATACCAGAAAAAGAGTATAGAAATGAACTTACATTAAACATCTGCAAAACTGCATCAAGACTGGATGAAACAGAAAAAAAAATCCTGGAATCTCTAAAGGTCCCCACCCCAAACCATACCTGTCATGGTGGACATGAAGTACCAAGATAGCCGTTGGTTAAAACCACAACTAAACAAGCATGCATCATCACTGAGGGCAAATTTATGATTCAGAAAGGAGAGCACTTAATCTCCTTCTTGAAAAGGATTAATTGAAATTGTGAGAAATAGTGACATTCAGTAGTTTGTGACCACAACCTGCTTCAATTTAACTACGTAGGAAACATTTTCTCTGAATAAAGCAATATTATTTAAGGACAAAAATTTAAGGACAAAAATTAAGTAAATGAGATGGTAAGTTGTAACTTTTTTTGATGTTCAGAGGCCATAGCAGTAGCAGGCTGATCAGGACACTACTTCAGATTAAATTCAAAAACATATTTGTTAAAATATTGGAAGCAAGTCATATAAGATATGATGTAATGTAAAATTATTTTGGAAATTAAAGATGTGTGGTGAGAATATAGTAAGTCCCTGATGAGCATTTGTTATAAGTGAAAATTACATAAAACTGGAAGCAATTATGGAACAAAAACAACAGAATAGATGCTAGCAAAATGAGGTTGAGGGCGTAAAGATGTCTGCAGATCTACTTCATGGACAAAGCAAAACAAGTGAGATTTAGCTCATTAACATATAAACAATGGGATAAAATTGATAATATTCAAAAATAAGTAAAATATGATCATATTTTCCTCAGCCTTGTCTTTCAAAAAGGAGAAAGTGCTAAACAAAATAAGTAAAAGAGCACTGAACAATTAGGTGGTAGTAATGACTTCAACCATGTATTCTAGGGTATTCAGGGAATTAGCTAACGAACTTAATCAACCACTTACAATTGTTTTAAAAAGCCACAGAGAACTGGGAAATACCAGAAAAAAAATGCAAACCTACCAGCAATCGTAAAAAAGGAAAAGCCATATTTATCATTAGGAACTATTGGTTTAACTCCATTGTTTAGGGAAACATATTATGTAAGAAATGTAGAAAAATCATATGGACCAGCTTTGAATTTCATAGTATGGTTTAAAGAAAGAGAGACAGATAGCATGTACTCTCTTCAGCATCCTCACAAAGGCAGTAGATCTGGAAACAAATTATAAAAGATAGTTAATCTCTTGAGAAGAGAACATATCATTCTTCTTATTTTCCTGGGAATCTGCACACTTTCCTCTGTTCATTTTTATTCTCCAGCCATAGAGAAAGGAAGGGAAGGACATGGGAATATATCATCTTCACATATCTTTCTATCTCAGTTTGCTGTCAGAATAGAATATCAGCAAATATCCTACCTTTCTCTAACCTAGGTAGAATAGCATAATCTTACAAGCCTGACATATGCTTGTTCCTCTGAGGTACTAACACAGCCTCTGACAACTTACCCACATATGACCATTTAGAAGATTGCAGTCACAACACTTGCTTAACATGAGAGTCATATCTATGAAGAGATTATTTAGTATTTGCTCATAAAATGAGTGGATGAAACTTGTGTTTACAAGTTCCATAGGCAAATGTGTGCTGTTTTTATGTAGCATCATGCAAAAATGATAGCAACGCTCTTGGCTGTAAGCAAATGTGAAATTAAAACTTTGTGAAGGATAACAGAAAAGAAAATAAAGAGAAGAACTGTAGCAGTATACAGTGTACAGTAAGCTGCAATGGTGTTCAAGGGTCACTGTTGCACCTTATTTAAGCATGCTGAAGAATGATTTAAGGTTGGGGCAAACCATCAAGGCAATTAAATTCAGAGATGGCACTAATTTGTAGATTCTGAGAGTGTTAGAAAGCTCAAAGATTCAGAAATATGAAAAGCAGAAAATATGGATGGAAAATATCAAGATGGAGACGCAACCTACTTTTTCATGTAATTTGTTTATCTGGGAAAATATTATGAAATAAAAGCATTCTGTAAGAGAGTAATCTAGGAAGGAACACTGATGGAAAGAGTTAAAAACGGTAATAATTTAATATATTAGAATAGTGTTTATAAAGCATATTCACAAGAAGAAAAGGTTAACATGATCCAGAACCTGTTTGAAGGGAGGGATCATATCATGGTAAATGTGTAAAAAATCTCTCTTTATATGAATAATAAAATGCACCTCCAATATTGTACATAGAGCTTCGTACTCTGTTCTTAGGAATTTATATATAACTTGAAAGGAGGAAGATGAGACAATTCTAACATCATTGAAGAGAAAATGCCTGGATATAAAAACAAAAATAATGGAACAGTATAACCATCAGAAAGGAATAGACACTATCAGGATGAAAGACTTCATAGATGGGTCAACAAGATGAACTTTAAAAATTGACTTCTGAACAGGAGACCTATGTCAAAAAAGGTGACAGAAATCCCTCTAAACAGACAAATTATAGGGGAAACAAACAAAAATATCATGAACAACAACAACAAAGAAAAAAAAAGAAAAACACAAAAATCAACAAACAAAAACAAATAAACTGAAAAATGCGTTTTGAAGCACTGCTGGTTTTTCAAAAGAAAAACAAGATGGAGTAAAAGGTATTTTCTGTGTCAGTGTTTGTTTTTCTGTTTTGAAAGTGTGATGTTACGGCAATATAAAAGACAGTACTATAACAGTAACAAAGTAGAATAATGAATCCAAGTGAACTTTCCCTTGTTTTCATTACACAAATTTGTTCATTAGGACACTACTGAAAAGCAAAACCTCCCCTTTGCCTCTACAAAAGCTCATGAGGATATAAGTTCTGCTCCTATTCTGTTGTTTTTAACAAATACACAAATTTAAGGCAACATTTTTTTTTTTTTTTTAATTATTTATTTTCTATTATCTACAGTGAAGGCTGCACTTACGAACTTTGAGCAAGGACTAGAAGCAGCAGGGGCCACTGTTCACTGTTGTAAATACATTAAGAAAGAAGGAAGAAAAATAGAAGAAACAGGAATGAAATTCACTTAGGATTTCTTAGAATGAGAAAAGAGTGAAGAAACGGGGAAAAGTGGAAATGAATCAATAAGCTTTAAATTGACCTCAGAAAAATCATAAGACAAATATTCACAAAATTAGAAAACTGAGTATAAGGAAGATTCCTAGAAATATCAACAGAGGAAGGTGGAAGAAAGATGAGAAACAGGCCAAGCATAATGTAATAAAAAGAGAAGAATGAAGTAAGTGGAAGATAGCAAAAGATAATGTCAAAAGAGAGTCAGAGAATAGAGAAAAGGCAGATAACTGTCTGGACAGGCTACAGCTGCATTTTGTCTGTGTAATCAGGGACTGTCCACTGCATGAAGTTCAAGCAATTCTTAAAAGAAGGCATGCAAAAACTCCAATTTGAAACTCAAGAAAAAATATTAAGATCCATTGATAAATGTGGTGATTAATAATTTTTGCTTCTAACAAAGCTAGAATTTGTTAGGTAGATGCTTTGCTAAAAGCAGAGGAGAGAGAGGAAGAGAGAAGAATGAAGGATGTCAACTTTAATAAAAGCTCTGCAAGTTAATATAAAAGGAAGCTGTTTTAAAATATGTTTTTTTGTTTGTTTGTTTTTCTGAAGTATAAGATTTTGTCCACTACTTAATGCATTTATATATTACAACTGGAGTACCATGTTGAAACACTGTTTTTTGTCCTTCTCATAAGAATAGTGGATTTTGGTTTGATAGGTTTCTGGTCAAACTGAACAGGTCCAATGACAAATTAGTGCTAATGAATTCCTGGGTTGAATGTTTCACCTTTGAATTGTTAGCACATTTTAAGAAAAGCGGGCATTAATCAGGCAACAAAGCAATAATACACTTCTCTAATGATTTCTTTCTCAAAGGACCTATAAACTCAAATAAAAATTGAAAGATTCAGAATGCTTCCAGGCAGATACCTCACATATTGGAAGTCCCTGCTTGTCAATAACTGAAGATAAAACTTGGCTCTCCTTTCTCCTTATCTCCTTGATAATCTCCAATTTTAAAAATACAGATTTGTTAGTGAAAGTTATCGTCAGATTGATGCATGTATGGTTACTTATGGAAATAATGAAACAGTATCTGTATGTTTGTTTTAGACTGACAAGAGAAAATTTGGAACTACTGAAACAGGTGAGGAAAGCTTTTGGCACGTGAGATCCCAGAAGGCTTGTTAGGGTTTCATCCTGAAATACTAGCTATAGATTTCCTTTTTAACATGTGGACTGAAACCCCTTAATTGAGTCCCTGTGTGTACAGCAGTTTGAAACCCACTGCCAATTATGACCGTAATCCAGACCCAATCATCCTTCTAATTTTACAGGAAATGGAAAATTTTCCATTTTCCACATTAATGTTCAAAATCAAGTCACTACAATAGATAGCTACAGATCACACAAGTGTAAAGTGCAAGCTAATCCTATGCCTTTATAATAATCGCTACTTAGCTCTGCTGCTTGATTTTCTAATTTATTTTAGATTTGGGATATTTATTTGGACAATATATTTACATTTACAAACAATTTACGTATTTATTTTTTCCAGGTGACTTCTAAATAGCTTCTATGATATTTTTTTCCAGATACTACTGTAAATTAACTTTTGCAAATTGTGCAAAATTGGATCCAAGGATTTTGTCAGTGAGCAATCTGTGTTAGCATCTCTCTAAAGAATGGGCAGCCAGAAGCAATAGTGTAGTTGACAGGAGAAGGGTCTCACCAGCCAGGGACTACGTGCCTGCCTCCTGCGAAGGGGCAGGGCAAGCCGGGGGGCAGCTGGGGCAGCCCTTAGACCCAGGCATCTGGCACCTTCATGGGCAGGGGCCAAGTCCAGGCTGGGACTTCAGTATACATGTGGGGGTCAAGATCAGTCCCTGTGAGGGTAAGTGGGGTCACCCTCAGCCCCAGGATGGCCAGGTAGGGCTGTAGGTACAGGGAAGGGAAGAGGTCAGGCTTGGATGTCAGCATGAAATAAAGAATTAACTTTAGTGAGATGAAAATTAAGTGCGTAGTCTGAAATAGTTATATAGGCAAACTTCCTTTAGTCTGTGGAAACTGTCAACTGATCCTTAGAAAGTAAATACATACACCTCCATATGTATGTCTAAGCTGATCTAACTATGATTGCCTCACTTCATATCCCATCCTACCACTGGCATGAGCTGCTGCTGTTTGCTTTGCCTCGTGCTAGCCATGATAAGCTAGCTTAGGATCAAAACAATAGCAGTGAAACTAAAAAAATAGCAGTGAAACTAAAAAATAGCAGTGAAACTAAAAGAGGGAATGGCCTCAAGTTATGCCAGAGGAAGTCTAGGTTAGAAATTCAGACACTTTTCTTCTCAGAAAGAGTGTTTAGGCATTAGAACAGGTTGCCCCGGGAGGTGGTGGAGTCACTGTTCTTGGGGGTGTTGAAGGCTGTACCTGGTGCTTAGGGATATGGTTTAGTGGGTGACATTGGTAGTAGGGGATGGTTGGACCAGATGATCTTGGAAGTCTTTTCCAACCTTAATGATTCTGTGATTCTATGTGAAGATAAGACTAGATATCTAACCTATGTATGGCAACTGTTGAGTAAGATGAATCCTGTTTTAAAAGTTTATCTTAAAAATTTTTCCTCTTAAAAATCCTGACCATTAAAAAAAAATAATATTAATTAGAATATACATATAAAACAGTATTATTTTTAATACTGAACATGCATTTCAGGCAGAGGAACAGGTGACAACATTTCATTTTAGTTCGGTTTGACCCAAATCCATGTCTTCTTAAATGGCTGTTCTTCTGGTACTAATATTTTCCTGTATGAATTCTCCAGTATAGATATGACTGTACTGTATTTCCTTTAGTGTAACACTACCTTTCTACCAGAGAAATATTCAGACTCCGTGATGAAACAGGTCCTGATATATTTTCAGAAGACAGTGTTCAGAACTGTCACTTAGTCCCTGGACAATACAAAGGTTTTCATGGGAAATTTCATTTATTAAAAATATTATTTGTTATTTCCATGGACCTAATTCAAGCAAAACACTAAGTTAGAATTTTGGGCTCATCTGAGATATTTTATCATACCTATATCCAGCACTTTCAGCAAAGATCTTAATTGGTACCTCTCTTAAAGAGAAAAGCCTGATCAAACAGAAAGCCCCATTTACTTCAATTGGTGAGTGTTACATAGTCATAGGAAGCGTTAGAAAGCTCTGTTCCTGAATGTATATACTGGAAATTTATGAGATTACATCATCATAATACATTATTATGCATTATACATGCATCATAATACAGCAGCATCGTTTGCTAGAACTAATTATTCATAGACTCTATTAGAACATTTACTTTCTAGAACACTGAAATTTCAAATATTTTTTCCCAAATTAAAAGAAAAAATCTGAAAGTTCAAAATAATTTTTGAAATGACATTCTACAGGGAATAAAAAACATCTGAACTATTTTCCTTAAAAAAAAAAAAAAAAAGAAAAAGAAAAAAAAAGCATTTCACTCTTATTTAGATTTTTTTTTTCCATTTATTACCTTAGGCATTTTTATTATTTTTATAAAACTATATATTTAAAAGTGAAAAAAAAAAAATAGAACAAAAATGCAATTATTGGTTTTAAAAATAAAACAAATTGAAAAGATTTATTTCAATATTTTCATTTTTTTGTTTCATGTTTTCTATAGAAATGGTGTTTTATTTTAAGATACTATAGTTAATGAAAATGTTCAAGTGCAGTTCCCGTTTTTTTTTCTTAAAACAGCATTTTACATTGCTGTTTTTACATTTTACATTTACAAATGTATCATTGCTGTGATTTGTTTGCTGAAGGTTCGTTATCCAAACTCCATAGGTCACAGATATGTGTTGAATATCTTGCACTGTAAAAGCCCCAGAATCTTGAATTTACTGTTAAGCAGCTCTGTGGTGTTAGAATTGTTAACTACATGAATTTTCCCTTGATTTCATGCACAAAATGGTGTTTTATCAGAATTTAAATGGACATCGTACAGTTTAGTTTGCTGTATTAAATATTCTTATAAAAAAAAAAAAAAAAAAAAAACTCAAAGATTTACACAGTTTTGACCTACTCAGCACAGACACCTGATCTCAAGATATGACTGTGTATGTTTTCAGTCTTGTTAGGTTTTGGTTTTTTTTTGTTTCTTTGTTTGTTTGTTTAAGGGAATATACATATGATACATCAGAATTGGAACATTTTTCATTATAAAAGATATACAAAGTAGTTTGCAAGGTAAATATAACTGTCCTGCTTGTCTACCAAGGAAGGATTAGGCGTATTTGAGTTGATTTATTTTTTAATATACACAGAAATCTGCTATTGTTTTTTCAAAAATGCAAAACATTCATCTGTTGCAGCTTCGTAGTCGTGCAAAATGCGAAATGGGGATACGGTTTTGTGGTTTCAGACACAATGCAATACTTGCTCCGGATCTACACAGACACTGTTCAGATCCCTAACAGAAGAAAATTCCTCAGCATATAATTTACAGTATTTGTATATCATCTTCTTGACTATTGAATTATTTAATCCTAATTCATTTAAGATTTTATTTCATTTGGTGAGCTGAAAAAAATGGGGGCAGCTTTTGTGATTAAGAACTTCAAGTTCTCATAGTTCAACAAATTATTCACTTGTCCATAGAGTAGCAAGTGTAATCAGCATGTTGCTACCCAGGAACAGACTGAAAATTTAAACTTGCTCAGATCTACCATAATATTAGGGAAAAAGAAGAGTTATTTTCAGTCCTTTCTGTGCAAAAGTATTCCTACATTTTCTCTCAGTAAACCTCTGGCTAATGATTTAGGGCAGTGAGGTTAGCCTAGTTCCTTCTTCTCACTTTCTGTCATACCCTGCTCAAAACATTAGTCACAGCAGGGAACAGTAACATGGAAACCCTGGTTCTCCTTATCACTGAATTATGTTATGTCCAGGGAAGGTGCTAAAATTAATTTTATTCAGTCTGTGACACAGGGAGCTCAGTTCCCACTCACTGGCAGGACTTTTCTTAAAAGCAAAGAGTAACAAAAAACAAACAAACAAACAAACAAAAACAACAACAAAGCAAACAAAACAACAAAAACTAACTGTTATACCAGCTCCCTAAACAAGGACAACATTTAAATTACTTAGGTGGGTTAAGCAGAACACAGAAATTGTTAAACGCTACCATTAAAAAAAAAAAAGTGATCTTAGTCATATGTGGGAGCAACTCCTCATATACAAAGGAAACTATAGTTGTTTTATCACTTCTACTCTTCTAAACACAGCTATATAAAAAGGGCATTTACAAAACTGGAGTGTTGCATTTAGAATGATTTTACAAAAGGTTGTAGGAGATTCATTTTTAACTCCGTAATCACTTACCAAAACCATCAGGTCACTGAACACATAGTTTCAGAGGACAAACTGATGGGTTTCCTTCAAATCTGAAAAGAAAGAAAGCTTTACATTACTATGTTTACACTGTTTCTTGAAAACCATCTCTAGTCATCCAGGAGGAGTGATAATATGTTATTTTCCTACAACCAAGACCAAGAAAGTGATACTTCTGAAGGACAACTCTGAACCAGTGGATTTTCACTGGCGAATTAATAAACTGGTTGTGAGCAGTTATAAAATTTTACATGATTACAGATTTACTGGTTAATAAAAATGATGTTTAAAATAAAGACAGTGTCAGATAAAACAGAATTCTACTGTTCTTAAATAGATTGAAGTTCTGGAAAAAAATATGTTATAGAAAATTTACATGTTTTCAGAAATGTGGTATTGCATTGTAAAACAAACTCAACATGCTAAGCAGCAAGTTGCCTGGCATTAAAAAAAAAAAAAAAAAAAAAAAAAAAAAAGTCAAAAAACCCTTGCAAACTTAAGTTACAACTCATAAGAACCTATAAGACAGTCAAAAGAGATCTTTGTTTCTAACACTCAAGCATCTTTTCCACCTAATGAAAATGCCAATCTTTCTGGTTTAGTGATCAAAACTAACCTTATTAAGAAAGACTATTTTCTACCATCTGAAAAAATGATCAACTAATGGTGCTCTTTCCATATCTGAAAAATACCACCCACAGAACAAACCGTGAAACTTTATTTTGTCAGACCTTCAAATCTCTTGAAAATGGGAGTTCACTCCAAAACAAGTTTTTAATAAATGACCCATTGCTTCTTTTTGAGAATAAAGTTCATCTCTCATATCAGTCTTACTACAAAACATTTCCTTTCTTCACTATTTAAAATGGTAAAGAAGTCAGGCAAAAGTGTCATTTGACACGGACTCTCTTTATGTAAGAGTCTATATGCAACATTGCTTCTTAACAACGTAGGTAAAACTGAATGTCACCAACCATGGAATTGTTTTCTTAGGCCAATTTTGGAATTATATTGGTAAGCAGAAAGGCTGAGATTAGGACAGAAAAAGTCCTAATTAGGACTTTTCTGTTTAGGACTCAGAAAAACTAAAAGTTCATGCTTCGTCCAGAAATGAGACAAGCAGAAGCATTTATCGTGGCCAATGGTGGCCCTAGATGCCATCTCAGGCTCTATGACCCATCGATTTTTTGAGTGGCCATTCTCATATTTCAACCAAGTTAGAGTGCTGTGAAACTGCTTACATTGCTTATGCACAAATCCTTAAGTCAAGATGAAATAGAAAATCACCAAGATTGGAGAAGGGAAAATGTTGTGTTTCTATGGTACAATCTGAACATCATTACTTGAGAGTTCTGAGGCATGTTCTAAGTATGTATGGGTTTGTCATCCATCTACTGTAAGAATTATATATTCCTCATTGCACGAACATTTGAAAAGTACACAATCTCTGTAATATTTATTTCAAAGAATGACTGTGTGACAGCCAAGTAGTGCAATTTCTGTTTTTAACAAAAAAACAGAAGGCAAGCCGTAGGAAAAATGTATCCAAGCAAGATGATGAGAAGACTTCAATAGGTGAGAGGAATGACCAGACAAAAACTTCTTTAACAGCTAAGTTAGTATGTTATTTGCCAATCTAATTTTCCTTCATTGTTTCAGGTAGTAACAAAAATATCACAAAGCTATGAATAACACTGAAAAATTATCAGGGTCACCAAAGCCAGGATCATTAGGGAAATATTATTCAAATTCCTGTATTTCTAATAGCATACAATTTAATTTCCATACCTAAATTATCCCAGTAACCTTTGGAAAAACATATATTTACAGTATTCTTGTCTCCTTTTATTGAGTCTGTGTTCATTTGCCAACCCTCAGCTCTATTGAGACACTGGTGTCTCTGACTCAGGAAAGCATTTAGTAAGTCTTCAGTACATTAGTTCTTATGTATTATTTTTCACCAAGAATTTTTGCTTCACTCTAACTCATTCTTTTTTTCTTTAATACAGTCATTACTGGCTATCTATAAAAATGTATTTCAAGATACCGTTTTATAGGATATCAAGTGCTAGACTTTTTTTTTTTCCTTCTTGCCATTTACTTAAGCCAAAACAATGAAAAAAATAATCTTAAATGTATAGCTTCATGTACTCTCACCATACAAGTAACTGAGTGAGATATGGCCTCTGCTTTTCACTATATAGCCCTCCAATTCTTTGGCTTTACAAATAGCTCATTCAGTCATTTTCCTAGCCCATGAGTGATTTCCCAAACTTTCCAAAGTTTCCAAATCAAGATCCAAGATTTTAAAATCTTTTTTTTGTTTGTTTATTTTGTTTCTGTTTAATTAGAGACTCTTGAATGAGAATTTAAGCTAGCAATTTTGTTGAGAATGGATGAGATCAAAGAGAACACAGTTTGCCCATATGGAACGATGTTGGCTCACACTACCTACAGGAAGATAAATGTGTTTTTGTCACTAAGCTAGACATAGTTTTCAGAAGATGTGTAAGGAACAGACTTCTGCAGGACCTAAGTACAAATTTATAGAGTTGATTTTTCTGACAACATTCAAAGAAAAGTCTTTCTCATCAAGAGTTAACAAGAAGAAAGGGTATGCTATTCCTAATGTAGGCCTGCAAGAGTCTTTTGTGTTCATACTTTGGTAAGTCTTCCATTGAATCACTCAAGCAGAGGCTCTTCATCACCAACTCAATTTGTTTTAAGTAAAAGAAAATTGGGAAAGAAAAGTTGAGAAAAGTATTAGGTATAAAAAGTAAAGTTTCAAATACATATTGAAGTTGTGAAAATTGTGAAGTTGTGAAAATGAAGTACCACTCTTGAACACAAATATGTTCTATTTGCCTATTATGCAAATTATGCATTATGCATGTTTTATTATGCCTATTATTTTGTAAAATAAATACCTCCTGATGGAAAGGTGTTTCTTTATTTCAAAAGTAAGTTTTCAAATTTGTTAAAAAGTCCTCACTTTTTTTTTATTGTGAAAAATCACAGTGATGACTATTGGCTAGCCACCTGGATGACTGTTACGAATTTATCAATCTACCAGCAGGGATACTGAAAAGCTGACAAGAGCATTTTAGACCTCTCTTGGAAAGCTGGGAAGAAGTGTGAAGACAGTTTGTCCTCACTCATTGCCTGCCCCAGTGTCACAGGCAATATAGGCCTGACTCAGGGAAATTCATTTAATTTATTGCCAGCTAATATATGCTTTCCCCCTCAATACTCAAGCAGTTAAACACTTAGGAAACACTTTTCCTCCTCCTTCTCCAAGCTCAAATTAGTCCAATATTTCTCCTCTCCCCCTTCTTAATCTTGGCTTCCCTTGATTTAGCAACACACAGTGGAGAAGGTTACCACCACTGCTATGTAATGGTTTCCTTTTACCATCCTTGCTTTTTCCTCTTTCCCTCAATGGCTTCTTGTTTCTTACTGCTCCTCTATTCCAGCATAGGCTGTCTGTGAGTCACAGTCCTGCCACGGTTGCCCCTGCCGCTGTCCCAGTCCTGTTGTAGGCCCCCAAAGCCATACTTCCTCTGTCAGGAAGGAACTCTCCAGCTACATCTCTAACCATGTCCCTTTCCACATGCATCCTCTGCTTTCTCTTCCATTTTCTCTGGAAATATTTTTGTTTGAACAAACATCCTTTTGTAAAGTCTATGTAGCATTGTCACAACCTCAATACACATGCACTGTAAACTCAGCCCTTATTCTCAGGAGACAGGGACTGATTTTGAACAAGGTTCACATGCACTCACTAGATCTCCACCTCTTGCCCCTGGAAAACAGGTTGTTGGGGTTAACAGCCTGAAAAATTAAGCCTAACACACTCCACCTCTTACCCCTGAAAAACAGAAACCCAAGAAGGTTATAACACTTTGAACATACCTGTTGTGATAGGACTTTATTTTCTGCACTTGAGGAGCTAGCTCCTCACACCATGGTGGTCACTACCAGCTTGCTGCCTGCTCCCCTCAACAGCTGAGTCAGCTGGGGATCTGGATTGCGTTGATTTCTTGACACTTCTGTTAGCATCCCATTGCTCCAAGGAAAATCATCATCCTCCAGCTGGACCCACTGCACACACCCAGTAAGCCCCAGCCACTCCATGGCAGCACCAGCTCCCAGGCTGGTGCTCCTGGGCCTACATGGAGGCAGGAGCTTGGAACAGGGGCTGTCCCATCTCTTCCCAATCCCCTTCCCAGCCAGCAAGAGCCCTTGTGGGTCCTCTTGGTGACTGTTTCTCACTTGTTTGTTCACTCCCTGCCTTCCTCTGGTGCCCTCGAGTCAATAGGTGTCTGTGTGGAGGGGTGTGGTGTGCAGCGTGCAGTGCCTTTTCCTCCATAGCTCCTCACTGCCCTGGAATGGGATGTCAGAAGTCCCTCAGAGCTATGCATCCTTCCAAGAGCACATCTCCATCTTCACCCCCTAAGATGCCATGTGGAGACAGTCAGGACCCTCACAAAACTCTCTTTTATGTTATTACTCCCAGGGCAGTCACCCTGTCTGGAACATGTCTGACCTGATGTGTGAGAAGCACTGTGGATGTGAGAGGTTTTGGCAGGTGACAAGGCTGTTCACACCAGTATCAGAACAGGCTGGAAACAGTCCAGGGCAGTTCATGGGCACCCACATCACAGATGCACCCAGTGTAGTGCATTGACAGGGGCATTGCAGGAGAGATGTGCAGCCATGGCAAGCCTGTGCTTTGGTCAGAGGTAGTTTCCTTTAACAGCAATTTTTAATTGTGTTTCCTAACAGAAGAAAAAATATATAAATATATATATATATAATTTATTTGTTTCTGAAAGTGGATACGACAGGGGAGGAAGGTGTTAGCAGTGTTCTGTTTTCTTCTTGGTGGTAATTAACATATATATACAGAAAAATAACTTTTTATTTATTTATTTATTTGTTTTACCTTATTTGAGGTGGAGGAGAATTTTAGTTGGAAAAAAAAAAAAATTACTTGTATTTTTTGACACTCTTGGTATCTAGTCCTGATGCAGAAAAATGTGAAAAAACTGTAGCTTTAAGCTTGTTGACTGTGACATCAATTTAAAAGTCCGTTAATGTGTTTACTGCCTGTGCTTAAACACTTTGCCTGAGTTGGCTTTGACAAGGTGGAGTTCAGCTGAAATTTTTTGCAGAGGCCCTTCAGGCCTTCCTGGTAGGGGCTGCTGTCACTCAGTTTGGGAAACCACTTGAAATTTGAGGCTATTTTTTTAGAGTAAGGATTTCCAGTACCAGGTTGAAAAATGTGGCTCTGGCAGGCTTTTCACAGCAGGAAAAAATGAGAAAAAAAATAAATAATAAGCCGACAGTGAAGGATCATTACAGAAATCTGTATGGACAAAGCAGTGCAGACAATTTTTACTTTCTTCAACTAACAGGAAGCTGTGTGCAAAGTCATCAAAGTGGAGGAACCAGTATATACCTTGATGTTCTCTACCCCATCAGAAAGAAAAGGCTATTTGGCACAAAATAGTGATGGTATCCATTAGGGCTCAGTATATGTTGTTCTGGGGTACCAGCACATTTAATGATTTTTTTTTGCTTCGAACTAGATGTTGTTTTCTTATATGACATAAGTCCCCATTAGCACCTGGAGAATGACATTACGTGTGCTCTGAGTGCATCTCCTGGTTGACCTTCATTTACATCTACTTCATGTCCTCCCCTAGAATGCTTTGCAGTATGAATGAAAGCATAATTTGGAGGTTTTGCTTCAAAAGCACGTTCCTGATATTCACTGGAATGCTAATGTAGGTACTCCCCAGGCAAAAACTGAAGTATTAATACACTACCACGACTCTTTCTAATGTAAAATAAAATAAAATAAAATAAAATAAAATAAAATAAAATAATTCACTTAAGTGTTTCAGCATTAGGAACACAGTAAATATATACTGAATAATGTTGACTGTGTTTCAAATTTTGTCAATGCCTTTAAGTAGATGGAAACCCACTTAGTGGATGAAGGAAAGGCTTTGGATGTTGTCTACTTAGACGTTCATAAAGCTTTTGACATTGTTTCCACATCATTCTTCTGGAGAAACTGACTGCTTATGACTTGGACAGGCATATAGTTCTCTGGGTAAAAAAATGGCTGGGTGGCCAGACCCAAAGAATTGTGGTGAATGGAGTTAAATCAAATTAATGTCAAGTCACAAGTGGTGTCCCTCAGTGCTCAGGGGACAGTTCCTTTAATATTTTTCTCAATAATCTGGATGAGGGGATTGAGTGCACTCTCAGTACATTTGCAGACAACACCAAGTTAGGTGCGAGTGTTGATCTGCTTGAGGGTGGAAAGGTTCTGCAGAGGGATCTGGGTAGGCTGGATCAGTGGGCTGAGGCCAACTGTAAGAGGTTCAACAAGACTAAATGCCAGGTCCTGCACTTGGGGCACAGCAACCTCATGCAATGCTACAGCTTAGGAGAAGAGTGGCTGGAAAGCTGCCTGGTGGAAATGGGCCTGGGGGTATTGGTTGATAGCTGGCTGAATCTGAGCCAGCAGTGTGCTTAGGTGGCCAAGAAGGCCAACAGTATCCTGGATTGTATCAGAGATAGTGTGGCCAGCAGGACTAAGGAAGTGACCGTCTCCTTGCACTTGGCTCTGGTAAGGCTACACCTCGAGTCTTGTGTTGAGTTTTGGGCCCCTCACTAGAAGAAGGACATCAAGGTGCTGGAGCATGTGCAAAGGAAGGCAGTAAAGCTGGTGAAGGATCTAGTGAAAAAGTCTTATGAGGAGCAGCTGAAGAAACTGGGGTTGTTTAGCCTAGAAAACAAAAAAAAAAGTTCAGGGGAGACCTTGTTGCTCTCTACAACTACCTCAAAACAGGTTGTAGCGGGGTGGGGATCAGTTTCATCACCCAAGCAGCAAACGATAGGACAAGAGTCAATGGCCTCAAGTTGCACCAAGGGAGTTATAGGTCAGATATTAGGAAAACTTCTTTATCTGAAAGGATTGTGAGGCATTGGAACAGGCTGCTCAGGGAAGTGGTAGAGTCACCATCCCCAGAGGTATTAAAAGGATGTGTAGATGTGGTGCTCAGGGACATGGGTTAGTGATAGACTTGCAGTGCTAGGTTAACAGTTGGACTTGATGATCTTGGAGGTCTTTTCCAACCTAAGTGAATCTATGAGTCTATGATTCTATTCTATGAATCTATACTTCTGAAATACTTAATTGTTTAGGACCCTTGTTATTTGAAAAACTGAACATGTAGATGTGGGAGAATGCCACATGCAATTTGTCTCTGATCTAAAAGAAGCTTGATTTTTAGTGTATTAGGGGAGGATCTCATGGCCTCCAGTTAACTGGTTTAAATGGTTTATACTATATAGTAATATACTTTATACTGTATATTACAATTTGCTAGACTGGAATGTATATAAATTGGGTATCAAGATTATTTTCATAGCAAGCACTTTTGCAAGATTCCTGCAAGGCTGCACTTTAATAAAAATGTAACCATGGAAACAATGAGTTTATGTTGATTTTTAGAATATTAACTTAAATCTTGCATGGTTTCTACAGTGCAAACATTCAATTGTGCTGTAAAGTCCTATATGTGTTTTTTTCAGAGAAAGTAATAGACTAGATTTCTGTTTGTCCCTGTTTTTACCTGATAGATCAGCAATATAGACATATTCAAATTCAGCAAAGTATTACACTCAGATACAGACACTATCAGTCTTCAAGGCATAGTAATATATAGAAATTAGTACTATAAAGCTAAATGTGAGATCTTCTAGAAGGAAAATACATGTATGATGTATATATACATATATATACGTCAATCTTCTTGCCATCTTCATGGCATTAAGACACAGGGTCTTCACTGACAAGTCATTTGTTTTGTATCTTTTTCAAGTGCAGGCCTTTTCTGGACATAATGCATATCTTAATTTTACTGCTGGGAACACCGTTCTGGAAACAATATCCTTTTTATCAATACGAGATTTTAACCTTGTAACACTATTTTTATTTCAATTTTAGTGTTTTCACACACACTTGCAGACATAATCATTCACACCTTAGAAATGTTGTTGTACATTTCTTTCTTCTCCAATAGAGAATGATAGAGCAATTCCTTTTCCTGCTGCAGCTGACACCTTATTGCAGATAACATTAAACTTTTGATGGCTTAAACAGCTCTCCAGACTATTGGCATGACGTTACCAGTCGTATGCTTCTTTCCCATAATAGTGCCTGATTAAGTGGGAAAGAAAAAAAAAATCAAATGAAGAGAAAGAACTATTTGTGTTTCTGTAATCCTCCGCCACCAGTTTTACAGCAGGGCTCACCCCATTAATTTCAGCCTTATTCTCCTTTAAAATGGAGTTTAAAATCAAGTCTGCAACATCTCTTTTGAGCAGTGTTACTTATGTGTAAGTGTAGACCTCACAAGGTATAGGCCAGATCATTAGATGATGTGTTTAATACACATTCACTATCCTGAACCAATTTTATTCAAAACTACCGAGGACTGAGCTCGAGTAAGTAGCATCTCTTGGCTTTGAAATCCCATTTATCAGTAGTTAGTCATAAGATGTCTAAAAGATGCAAGAGCCATAGAATAAAGAGACTAATGCTTATGTGTGTTAGGGATTAGCTGGCTGAGGTTGGGAGAAAACAAGGCCCACCATGTGGCTTTCTGCCCTACCTTAAATGAAAAGAATGATGCAACAAAATCCATGTTGAAAGATACATTTTCATGAGACTTAAATTACCAAATAAGTACTGTGAAATATCAAGGCTAGTGTCACATACCAGTAAATATAACTGGATCACATGAAAAAAAATAATAATAATAAAAAAATAATAATATATATATATATGCTTTGCTACTGACTTTGGAGATCTAAATTACTCCAGCAGAGGCAACATTTTTCTGTATTAACTGAATCTTTTTCCTTTTTCTAAGAATCTCTTAGCCAAATTTCCTCATATATCAAATATTCTCATATACGTATTGAGCAGTTTTGGCAATACAGTTCTTTCAAGATAAACAGGAGTTATGACTATTCAGCTCTGCTAGAAGAAGGCTAGACAGCTAGCACATTATCATCACATCTAAGAATTCAGTTTATTATCTTCTTCCGTGGATCATATTTAAAGGTAGGGTTAGAAACTTGTCTCCTTTAAGTAGATAGGATCATATGTTGGTATCCAGACTCTGCCTACAATTAAGATAATCAAAGAATGCCTTTATACAAAAAAGATGGTCTTAGTCACAACTTCCTTCATCTACTATAAAGGAATATATTTGTGTAAAAGGATGCAATTTTCTTTTTAGACACTTCTTAATAAAATACTGCATTTTCACTTTCTCTTTTGCTTTCTTCACATGTAAACCCAATCCTTGAGCAAATTCCTATTGAATTTAATATGGGAATAGGGTATCTCTTTAGTTACTTCTTTTGAAATAGCAGAATTATTACTGTAATCTTCTGTCTGAAAAAAAGAAACAACATTTCTTTGTACTTTAGGAAACATAGGGATTGAAATTATGGAGAACTCACCCAAATAGTTAGTTTCCTCAGGATTTATCACTGAAACAGATTGCTTGCCTAATTTTAAATCACACTAACAAAGATCTGTCTTATTAATGTCCATTGCCTAATGAATCTAATCTTCTCCCTTCTAAAATTAAATTACCAAACTTCTGGTGTCAATGGTATCTGGATCAGACTTACACATAGAACTCTAAATAGTTTTGTCATTGTTAAAAGTTTTTTGGGGTCTTAGAAGCCATAAGCTATTTCTCTTTGGATGTCCAAGAGCAGTACAAGAAGAAAAGGTCTGAATTTAAGGCTGCATTTCAGTGTTCCAATCTTCAGTGAAAGGATTCATGTATGAATCTGATCTTACTGTTTAAACAGAGGTCACTTCAGTGTGCTGGTGATTATTTCAGCCACTGGGATGAGGCAATTGCTTCAGAGACAGTCTGAAATGCCTCATGGACAGAAAAAGAGAGCAGCATGGCTCCTTCCTAGCTGCTTCTTGCTTAATAACCAACCTTCTCTTTGACCCCTCGGGGTATTTTGCCTCATCATGACTAAATTTGCTGTTTCCACAGACATGATTCCATCAAACGAAATAAAACAAACCAGTTATCTCATACACCTCACAGATTTATATTTCAAAGTGAACATTTCAGAATAGATTTTGTTTTTCAGTCAATAGCAACTAAAATACTGCACATTTTCTTGTCAATTTTTCTGACCTCAAGAAAGGGGGTGATTAAAACTGTCTCATCATCATAGTAAGGATATATAAATTACAAAAGGGATTATAATGCATTGAAAATCAACATTGAAAAAGAATTGAAATGACTGAAATGATCTTAATCATTTGCATGTTATTTACTGAAGCACATTCAGCATCTGCAGCACTTCAGATCACATCAGAATCACTTGTGATGGGTGCCACACTTCACATGAATGAATCTTCTTTTCAGAAATGGCAGCTCTAGAACCAACTTTCTTGATAGTATCTTAGTTTTAGGAAATGCTTTCGGAAGAGTTTCTTGTTAAGTTCTGTCCCGATTCTGATTTTCTTTCTTCTAAAGCTAATAAGAAGAGAGAAAGTTTTAAAATATTAAATACAAGGGTTGGACCTTTAAAATATTTATTCATGCAGTTGAAAAAAGCTAACACAAAGTAATGCTCAGTGCTTCAAAAGAGCAATTATTTCTCCACCTTGTTTTAAATTAAATGTTATAATTAAGTTTTGGGAAGTCTGAACTGAAAGGGTTTATTGGATTAGGTAATTTTAAAGAACTATATAGCAATGTCATGAAAAATATCTACCTTGCATTTTGTAAAGCAGTATCATACTTTACAAGTTCAAGATGAAAAAGTGTGCAACTTAAACAATGTATATTGCACGGACCCTCTCACGTTTTCAGACAAACAGAACTAATCTCATTTCACATGGTTAGTTACAAATAGCAGGTTATATATGAAACCTGCAGATATTTATTTTTGTCAGAACTGTTGTGTTATCTTTTCCTTTTAGTTATGTTTACTGCTAAAAACAAATGAAAGAGACACCCACAGCATGGGACTTCACCTGTATCAAGTAGCATGAAAGTCTCAGCCTTAAGGTCAGAGTTACACTGTAAAAGTTTTCCTCTAATGATAAAAACAACAACAACAAAAAGCTGAACTTGGCTACAACTGTGCAGAATAAATCTGAAAAATTCTCATTTTTTTTATAGAGAGTGGGTTTATTATTTAACCACCTTCCAAATAATTTCCACCCAGAGACGTTCTGGGTGCCTACACAGGTTACAAGCCCCCATACCATCTGTTTCAGTACCAAGTATACTTGGCCTGATTTCCTTCATTTCCAGCTGTGCTGCCTACCACTCACTCTATTTATCTCAGTGGGAGCTTTATCAGTATATTTCACCATCTGGGTATCTTCTGTCCCCAGAGAGTTACATTTTTCACATCAGTTGAGTGGTCATTGAAGAACTCACCTAGTCACTACAGGCTTGTAATCAATATTTCTACCTTTAGCATAATACCTAGAGATATTCCTGTTATCAGGGAAAAAGGTAAAACACATGATAATTGAACCTGTTATTGGATGACTTCTACATCTAATCCCTGAAGGAATAAAAGAGGCAAGATGTTGAAACTGTTTTTTGTAACTGTGAGCAATGTTTAAGCAAACTAGAAAAAAAAAAAAAAAAAAAAAGGCGCACAAAGAAATAAGCTTTCAAATGGCAATGGCAAAAGAAAAAAAAAAAAAAAAAGCAATGGCAGAGCTATTTTCTAGCTTCTTATCATTGGCTATATATAGAGTTGGGAAATATTATGTTATAAAGAAACAATTTTCCTAACAGTATCCCAATTTCAGCTTATTCTACATTTTGAAAAATAACAGAAGACTAAATAATAATAATAAAAAAAAAAAAAAAAAAAAAAAAAAGAGAGAACATCTTCAAGTCATATCCTATGGTGAGGCAAGTACTACAGTGGCTACCTGTGAGGAGATTCTCAGCTCAAGGCTTTGAGTATTTGAGTATTTCTAAAACAAAAAATCTTGGGTCTGGTCAGGACTTCCAGGTCCTCTCTTCTAACGTTGAAGGGTTTGGTTACTGGTGTTTTAGGATTTACTAATCTTCTTGAGAAAGTAGTAATTGATAAGGTTACACAGCCATATAAGATATATAAGGTGTATATATTGTTATAATAGAGATTCCTAGATCAATTTTAATATGATTTTTATATGATTTTGAATCCAAGAGTAAATCATGCATCTGTTTATTCTAATCAGACTCTATGTTTTGAAAGCAAAAGTACCATTTAGTACCAAAATAAATCTGTTTGTTAATTTGTTTGTTTGTTTGTTTGTTTTAATCAGACTTGAGGGAAACTGCACAATCCTGTTCCTGTTTACAGCCAGTGACTGTTTCCTTGACATTATCCTGTTGTCAACTTTCTATAACTTCTGTATTATATTATTACAAAAGCTGAGGTATCAATCCATTGAGGTATCAGTCTGAGGAAGATCTGTCATGTAGGAAGTGTTATAAAGAAATCTAAAAATGACAATACTGCATCGAGAGTCAATATATTTTCACTATTTGAAATATTTGGTGTGCTTGGATAGAAAAGGATATGTGGCCTATCCCTTATCCATTAATAATATAATATAAAATGAACAATTTCCTTCTTTTTTTCACACATTACATTCAACTTACAAATAAGCGTCAAGTTTAAATTTCTAATTTGCAGTTAAGGGTTTAAATAAAATGCTGACATTCATGATGTTTTGCATAACACATTGATATTTGAGGAACAAGACATACTACCAACTTTACATCAACTGCAAAAATGTAAAACAATTACAACATAATATAAATAAATATATTGACAAGCAAGCAGTCCTGAAAATTGACTAGGGCTATCAGGGTCCTAAGTTTTAGAGGTAATTTTTTAAGTGGGATTCTTACAATTGTACTTTCTGTTAAATTAATGCTGTGATTTCTACATGTGGAGTGCACACAGTACTTAAAAATACATTTTACCTCATGATGAGAAACGTTAATTTTATATTCAGATTAACAGAGGTATTCTACTCAGCATACCTCAGGTTTGGACTTAGTTGTTCAATGGATACTTGTTTCTTCCCACCTTTGATGTTCATCACTAGTACATGCTACTATTTAAGTAAAGCATGTTAACATCAGACTGGTTACAAAAACACCCCTTTTCAGCATTTTCTTTCTTATGAAAGAAATTCACCTCTGAATGACATGAATTTATGCTTTTAAATATATAGGTATATTTATGTCTTTCCCATGTTCATGTATTATGTTTTTCCATGTTCATGACAAATTGAAAATGTTATTTGAACATGGAGGACAAACAAGCGTGCATTTTACTAGTGTGCATTTTATCACACAAGTCAGGAATCTTCTCCCATTAGTTGTAATTAATACTATTTAAAATAGAAATGAGGTATACTTATATTATATATACTTATATATATATACTTATATTTATGCTCTGAGTTTAACTGCTATAAATGAAATTGAACTCTTTTTTTGTCATTAGTGTTCATAGCATATTTTGTTAGGATCATAATTGACACTGTTTTTTTTTAATTATTTTATTTATTTATTTTTTAATCACTAACATTTATAGCCCTGATTTCCTCTGCTCACTGTTTAATTTCTAGGGTAAAACACAGCAGTAATTTTGTATTTGTATATATTGACCTGCTTCTAGCTTCCAAGCATTTTAGGAAGGGTTTCATTGAAATTCAGTTCAAAAATGAATGTAATTTACTGCTAGTTGATAATAAGAGATCATCTGGCTTCAGCAAGGCTCGTGTGACTGAGTTTAATAAAACATTTGATGAAATCTTGATTAGATCACACAAAGCTCAATATTGGGGAAACATCAAGTGTGATTTGTGCTTTTGTATCATTCTAACCCTAATGTCCCTTGTACTGAATGAAATAATCAACTTAAATGTATGTACACTAATGATGTGTTTGTTGGGAAAACATAGCACACAATTCCTTCATCAGTGTCACAGGAAAGTACAATGGATTTAATTCACTGCTAGTTGCAAAATATTTTTGTGGTGGGATGTTCTTAAAAGCCCAGATAAATTTGAAAAGCTCTTCTATGTGTAATTTATACAGACAATAGAGTGATAGGCAGGGTCTTATCCTAGGTGTCCTTATTGTACTGTGTTTTGCATTTTGGAGTTGGCAAAAATAATATATAATTAGCTGTATATGGTGTAAGTAGGAGTAAACTCACATCACTATCTTAGGATACTCCTTGTTACAAGCCCCGTGTTGCAGTAGCTTATGAAATACCTGGTAATTTACTGTCCATGGGTTCCCATGGATTTCTTCCATAGAATCAAAGTTGGGATAATATGAAGCTCTTTAGTGCCTCCCATTTTCAGATGTTAATATCAAATGAATCTGTACATCTGACATAAGGTAAAAAATATATATATAAAAAAAAAAATTTGAAATCTATGAAAATGTTGAGACAATATTTTCTTCATCAAGGAATGACACCTTATCAAAATTAAGCAGGTAGATTAAAAAAAAAAAATAAATCATTTCTTTAAAGAACCCTGAAATAATTTCAATTAAGTCAAAATGTTCTAGCTGACCTTCTTAGAACATTGTAACTTTCCACTCAGAGTATTTATGACACCAACCACTTGTGAAATTCCTACCTTTTGATAATCTCTTTAATTCAGTGGGAAAACTGGTAAGATGAAGAAAGCTTAGTCTCACATCTAGAACTGTTGACAGTGGGATTTAGCTGTCTAAACCCTGAATGTACAAGGTTAAGTAACCCCTTGGAACTGGAGACATAGGTTCTTACCACCTATCTGAACTGCAAAGTTGCCCTCATGCTCACTATTTTTGTGGTCCAAGTATCTCATTCTCATATAAGCTCCATTTTAGTCAGCTTTGAGTCAAAGCATTGTCTGAACTCTGCCGATGCTCCAGCAGGTGCTCATCAAGTTGTATCTGATGCATGAAATGCAACCCAAAAAATGCAGTCAGTGGTGATGCTTATTGCGCACACACAAAACAGTGTTATAGCTGTTCTTTACAGCATTTCTCTCCATTCAGTGACCTCCATGAGAAGTGGATTAGTATGCAGCCAAGAATGCAATTCATGGGGCCAGAGGAAGCAAAATTTGGGCAACTTGATTGTTTTGCATCGTGGTGGTATCACTTTTCATAGCTAGAAATGTTTCATAGCTAGAAATTTCATAGCAAAATTTCATAGCTAGCAATGTTTTTTGCAGGGAACAAGGAGTTGATTAAGGTTTGTCCAGGGTCCCCAGATCTGTATTTCCATTCATAAATGTTTACAGTTGCAACTCCTATGAACACCAAAAATCAACAATTGAAGCTGTTTCTGAAAGTTCACACCCCCTTTTTATATATTTCTATTGTTTATACCAACTTATGTCAAGTTCTGCAAATGAATAACTGAATGAATATATATGATAATCAAAGGCTATTAATTAGATCTATGTTCAGAGTGTGATGGTTTTGAAATGTTTGCTCAGAGAGTGTGTTACAACAAGGCCTTTAATAAAAAATTAATTTTTAGGTTTATTAAAGAGACCAAAGAAGAACATTTTAACCTCCCCTTGATCCCCTCAGTACTATAACTGTTACTTATCTGCCATGTCCTATATAGAACAAGACCTTGCCAAATGTTGTAATGTCTCACAATAGTGTATCACCAGCAAGAAAGAGAATGCAATTAGCAAAACTAGGAAAGATGAACTTTGTGATTCTACTTCTACTTCTTCTACTATGCTTTTGTTAAGTGCTTCTTACCTCCAAAATGTTATTTGGAAATCTGAACTATTTCTATTTGGAAATAAAACAGGCGATTCTGTTCCTTTTGAAAATATCAGCAATATTTTAAGAAAAACACTTTTTTGGGGGGGGGACATGAAGAGTGGGATTAATCTTTCACTAAAGAAAAAATAGATCTGTAATCTAAGCTATTTTTTTTTTTTTTTAATTCTGTCAATAGTGAATGGCATTTCCAGACATATCTGACATATACTACCCATTTAAATTGGGCAATTTCCATGTATTTATCAGCCCTGTCAGTGATAATAGCTGCTATATGCTTCTCCATGTTTCATATTTATCTACCCACAGACTTCAGTAATAATGGAGTCAACACAGCAAGAGTTGTATTCCAAACGACATGGAATAAAACCATTTGCTGCCAATAATGATGTAACCCAATGATGTAACTACATCTATGTAATGATGTAACTACATCTGTTTTATGCTGATTTAAAAGTTCTAGAGTCTGATGAGAAAAAAAAAAAAAAAAAGAGAGAGAGAGAGAGAGAGAGAGAGAGAGAAATAGTACAGAAGGAAAATGAGTACGTAGAGATTCCACAGATCTGTACACAACAGATCAGCACACCCAAGAGAATACAATAAATCAGCCTCCAACACTGAACTGACAGCTTATTTTCCTACTCTTTTGAAAGATAGTATCATTGGCTTTCTATGTGTTGCCTCTAGTTTTTAAGCTCTCCAACAGTATTGTAAAGAATATAACTGTATTTATCTCAGAAGGAAATGGTGAGTGATCCCATAGTCTGATTCTGCATGAGCCTTCAGGTTGTTAATGATCAGAATTGTTAGAAGCATGTTTGGGCTTCACTTTTCCTTTTAAAAATCATTTCCATCGTATCTTCTGGAGGTAAGAAATCAAAACTAGATCTCAGACAGAAAGTGGAACAAGGGGAAGACAACAAGGACAGAGGAAAAGAAATAATTTCAAATGAAAACTTACGATAAAATGCAGTAGCAACTAGTGATTTTTATAAATTAACTTTACTCCATCCTTGCTGAAAATATTTTTCTTTTTTTATTCCTTGATTTAGTCCCTAATGCCTTGTTAGACAGTACTACTTCAATGTGTTTCAGTCCACAGAACATACTGTGTAGTATGTATTATGTATCTGAGTAAGTGTAAATCTGAATATGGTTATGGGGTTACATAAAGATACAGGGTAGGTGTAATGCATATACGTTTGCCACACTTCTTGTGTTATGTACTCACTTGTGGTAAGCAAAAAATATTGGATATCATAAGGAAAACCTAATAGGAACAGTGATAGAAGCATGGCATTGTTGGACATGTCTTGATTGAGAGGTCAGAATTTGGACCCTTGTTGGACCCTAGAACAGAGAAGAGCATTCCAAGGCTGTTCAAATATCAAAGAAGTTAACAGCACGTGAGGAACTGTTTCTCTGTGGTGGAGTCACTGGAATGATAATAATGCACCCTAGGTGAAATGTTCATAATTGTTTAACTGATCAATAAGCCAACTAATACTAGGCATCTGATCTCCAAAACATGTGGATACTTCTAAAAAAAATCATGAGTGAAGGCAGACACAAAAAAATGAAGGAGGTGGGAGTAGGATATCTACAGTTAGCTGAGCTAACCCATCTTACGAGATCTGAAGTATCTTAACACAAAGGAAGTTGAGTCTGGCTAGCAGATTTTTTTCTTTTTGTTGAGGGGAGGAGCAAACGTAGGGATGAAAAAGGCAATCACACTATATATCATGTCTATATCTCTGCACATATTTAGAGATTTTTATGGTAGCCTTGGAGAAAAACACCATTCTAGCACATTTTCATATAATCACAGAAGCATAGAATGGCTTGGGTAGGAAGGAACCTCAAAGATCATCTAGTTCCAATCCCCCTTCCATAGACAAGGACGCAACTCACTAGATCAGGTTGCCCAGGGCCTCATCTAACCTGGTCTTGAACACTTTCAGTGTTCAAGTAGTGCCTCACTACTCTCTGAGTGAAGAATTTCCTCCTAACCTCTAATCTAAATCTCCCCTCATCTAGTTTAAAACCATTCCCCTTCATCCCTTCATCATGTCATTATCCAATTGAGCGAAGAGTTATTCTCCATCTTTTTTATAGGTCCTCTTCAAGTACTGGAAGGTTGTAATCAAGTCACCCTGGCACCTTCTCTTCTGTAGGCCAAACAGTCCCATTTCTCTCAGCCTTTCCTCATAGAAGAGGTGCTTCAACCCCTCAATCCTCTTTGTGGCCCTCCTCTGGACCTGTTCAAACAGATCAACATCATTCTTGTGCTGGGGACTCCAGACCTGGATGCAGCAATCCAAGCAGGACCTCACAAGAGCAGCATAGAGGGGAACAATCACCTCCCTTGACCTGCTGCCCACTCCTCTGTTGATACAGCCCAGGATGCAGTTGGCCTTCTGGGCTGCAAGCATGCACTTCTGGCTCATGTCGAGCTTTTCATCCACTGGAACCCCCAGGTTCTTCTCTGCAGAGATGCTCTGAATGAGTTCTTCTTCCAGTCTTTACTCATGTCTGGTATTGCCCTGGCCCAGGTGCAGCACCTTGCACTTGGTCTTGTTGAACCTCATCAGGTTCATATGGGCCCACTTCTCTGGCTTTTCCAGATCCTTTTGGATGGCATCCCTTCTTTCTATTATACCAATTACAGCACTCAGCTTGGTGTCATCTGCAAATTTTCTGAGGGGGCACTCAATTCCACTGGCTATGCTGTTGATAAAGATATTAAACAGTACCAGCCCAGGACAGACCCCTGAGGTACACCATTTGTCAGTGGCCTCCGTTTGGACATAGAACCACTAACCACCACTCTCTGTGTAGCCAATTCCTTATGCACGGAATGGTCCACCCATCAAATCCATACCTCTCCAGTTTAGAGACCATGATGTCATGTGGGACTGTATCAAAGGCCTTTCAAGAAGTCCAAGTAGATGACATCAGTCTTCCTTTGTCAACTGATGCAGTTACTCCATCATAGAAAGCCACCAGATTAATGAGGTACCATTTACCATTGGGGAAGTCATGCTGGCTTGTCTCATTATCACCTGTTTTGCATGTGCCTTGACATTGCTTCCAGGAGGATCTTTACTATGATTTTCCCAGGCACAGAGGTGAGACTGGTCTGTAGTTCCCTGGATCTTCCTTTCTATCCTTTTTAAAAATGGGAGTGATATTTCCCTTTTTCCAGTCACCAGGAACTTCACCTGACTGCCAGGACTTTTTAAATATGATGGAGGGAGGCTTGGCAAATTTTGAGATTAATCTGTTCATATAATTCATGATACTTAAGGGAATGTTCTGAGTATAATTTTGCAAAAAAATTTTACACTTTTTTTTTTCCATCTCCTGTGATACTGGAATGGCATTTCGTACACTTGAAGTACCCATGTTTGCTGCACTACCTCACTAAGATGAAAGAATATTGTAGTCTTATCAACTAATAAATCATTTATTATAAATTGTAACAGATACATTTGTTCCCAGGTGCAAAACTGATTTTTGATACAGAAACATCAGACCTTTATTACCTGGAAAAAAATAATAAAATATATAAAAGTAGCCAATGAAATTAGTACAACCATTTGCTAATGACACAGAGTTAAAAACAAAAACAGACTTGGAAATAAAGACTTCCTCTCCAACCAGGTCTGACAAATGATCCATTTCCAGCTTAAACTGATTGATATGCAATAAAATATGAATTAACTGTTCAAAGATCTCTAGAAATATTTTATAATGATAATTTTGCGGTGTACAATATTATACAAATGTTTTTGATAGATTTGACAGTTTAAGTATCAAGCATTTCAGTGTTTACTGCTCAGCACAAATTGGGGCTCACAGACAGTATGGTTGGCTGTGAAGGACAAAATCTTGTTGCAGTACCATGCTTCCCTTTGCATGCATCTTTCAGCTCTGGTTTCCCTTGGCTTTGTCACTCTCTCAACCCTAATCCTAACCTTGATTGTAGAGGTGGGCAGAGCTGGAGCTGAGAAGTAGTACAGCTAGCCCAGAGGAGGAAGCTGTGGAAGACAAAATCTTGTTGCAGTCCTGTGTTTCCCTTGGCATGCATTTTTCAGCCCCAGTGTCCTTGGATCTCTAGGCTTTGTCATTGTCTGGACCCTAATCCTAACCCTAATGGTAGAGGTGGGCTTAGCTGGAGTTGAAAGGCAGTATGGTTGGCTCAGAGGAGAAAACTGTGGAGCATGAAATGTTGCAGTCCCACACTTCCCTTGGCATACTTTCTTTCAGTCCCAGTGTCCCTGGAGTCATAACTCTGAATGCTAGCTCTCATTTTTTAGCCTTCCCCTAATCCCCTTATCCCACCCACATTACTGCTTTTCCTCATAGAACCTTTCAAAAAATGAATAGAATAATTCACATGTGAAATCAGATCTAATGGCTTTTATTTATTTATTTATTTAAATCTTCCTACAATTGTTTTTCTTAATGTTTCCAAGAGAAAAAAATAAATAATAATAATAATAATAATAATAATAATAAATCATTTGAAACTACCATTCTCCATAGCCACAATTGATATAATTTATTGCAGAGGAAAATATCTAAACATTTCTCACATAGGTATATAATAGCGCTGATTTTCAATGTAAAGGAAAAAAAGAAATTGTTTCCACATGCTGCTGCTATCCATCACTTTGTTTTCTATGATTTTAAGGGAGATGTACAGAACTTCACATCTTGTCTCTGACCTGAAGAAGAAAATGGAATACACAGATGTAAGAGAAAAAAAATAAATATCCAGTCTGTCAGCAAAAGATTATGTGAAGAAATAAAAATTAAAAAAAAAAAAAGAAAAAGAAAAAAAGAAAAAAACTGAACATTCCACTGCCAAGGGAGATACCTGTTCTTCCTGGAGTCTTGGTGCCTTCATTGTTTCTTAGCATAAGCATTTAAAGTAGCAAGGTGAGACTTTTAAGGAAAATATAGCAAGATTTATTTGGTAGTTGCTCAAAGATTTCATGTTATACCACACTATAATGAAGATTAATGGGCACAGGGTGTTACAGGGTAGTCAAAAGTGCAAGAAGTATATAATTTGTTCTATCAATCATGTGTTTATCTCAGTAAATATGTCTGACATATGGTGTAGATCTATAAATTTGTCACATGCTTTAATACTGTTGCTCATTCTGTTGACTAATCAGTCGTCATTTCACTTCTTGTTGGTGCTAGCAACTACTTCTGAAAATGATTTCCAGTTAGTAATAAGTGAACCTCAAATATGGAGGTTGCTTTAAACTATAGGAGTTTGATTCAGCTACTTATCACAGCCTTATGTTAATGACTTCACCTTTCTGGTGCTCTTGGAAACATTATCTTGAATGTCCTGGTTCTATATGGCCTGATAGTGAAAAACTGTCAGGAATAAACTATAAAAAAGAATGTAAAAATAGTAGAGTTATTTCAATAAACTCAAAAGTGTTAGCTTTAGAATGAAACACAGAATTACATTTCTTTTTTTCTGTTACAATTTTAAATGTCAGCTTTTGAATGAAACTGGGGCATAGCACTCAGATGCTGCTAGCAGCCTATCACCACAGTGATCTAGTCATGGAATGTGGAGGATAAAGGCTGTTCAAAGAACTGACTTTACAAGCAAACCAGAAGGCAAGGATATACTCTTTTGTGAATAGTAGCCTACATCCTCTCAGGATTTGTGTTCAGATATCTAGGGAGTCACTAGGTGATATTGTTCATTATAGCATTTCACTAATAATATAGTTGTTTATAAGTATGAGCTCCACATCTGTGCAAAATGTAAAAGCTTCCACAATGAGGTTGAAAAGCCTTTTTTTTTTTTTTTTTTTTTTTTTTTTTTTTTACAGCACAAATTGTTCTTTGGCCATTAAATAAGAATGCAGAGATTTTATTTCCACTATTTAGCTTCTAGCATCTATTACACTTTATTATTTATTTATTTATTTATGGTAAGCAAGGATCCTCAGATCATCAACACAGTGCTAAGCTTTTTCTATATGGTGGGAGGAAAAACTTCTGCTTCTGATAAAACAGCAGGTGACTTAAGTGGTTTAGAAAATTCTGAGGTACTTTGCCTAGTGGCTACTATGCTTGATTTGGACCATCCAGAGTGGGTAACTGTAAACAAATCAGTTTTAATTTACCCTTACTTAGTTTTGTGCTCTTTTCCAGGTTTGTAGGATGTTTATTGTACTTGGATTTCAGCTTCCTAGACTTTAAAAAGCTGCAAATCTTTGAGTCATTTAGAAATATTTATTGATATGAGCATAGCAACAGTACAATAAAACTGTAAGAGAATGCTGTTGAAATGAATAACTGTGTAGATGTGGGTTGTTTAAAATGTTTTCATTGAAAGCTACAACATGGCTGAGAACAGTTCAGAGCTAATATAACAGTCTCCTCCAATCAACACAAGATACAGAGCAAGAATGCCTTCTCCCCAGTTTGATCTGATATCTAAGGCCTTCTCACATGCCTACTGTCTCCTGTATATGTCATGTCCTTGAACATGCTGGGAAGGTCACCCTTTTATTCCAGCTCTTACTTGGCAGTTCATCTTGGTATGTTTTTTGGAAAATAAGAGTTTTCCATCCTTAACCCTACTATTTCTCAACATCTTTGTTTTGTACACTCTTCTCTAGCACACACAAATCAGAACTGTAGTTATGGTTTGTTTACTATTTTTAGGCTTGCATTGCAGAAACACAAAGTACAGACATTTTTGTGGACTATTCCATCCTTAGCATCAGATCAAAAAAAAAGGTATTAATATCAGATTTCACTAGAAGTTATAGCTGTGGGAGTGAAGGCATAAATGTATGTGAAAATCTTGTTTGGAATTGCAGTCTTCTTGATTCTTCATGGCTAATACAATTTCTTTGCTGCTACCAATAAAGTCAATGTTAAAACTATTTCTGTAACACCAGAAGTAGGAAAAAAAAATGCCTCTGGTCTGTGAGCCTGCACTGATCTTTTAATTGTATATGCTGTATCATCTGAGGGATGGGTTGTGTGTGCATGAACATGTGCATTTGGAAAGAGTTAAGGAGAAAAAACACTTCTGCTCAGGATGGCCATATGCAGTATAGGATTGTCTACCTTATTATAGCCCTGACCCAATATCATCTGTCTATTTTGAGGAATAGATCTAACACTTGAGGACAACTGCATGACTCATAACTAGCTTAAGACTTAGGTATCCATGGTATTGAGAGGGTGTTCAGATACAGAACTGTACTTAAAACCCCTTTAAAACCACCTATTACTAGACCAGCTGTCTTGGACAGAGACCTTGTACAATGGTCAGATTGCTGCTCTGACTTATTCATACACTTTTGCATTGTCTCACTATATTTCCAAGGATCCTTTTGGTCTTTTTAGCACACACCATATGCACAACCATATTCAGTTGTGATTCTATTGTGAAAGCTATTTCTGCTTATTTTCTTTGCTCAAATATTAACTCAGTAAAGAGATATTCCTTTCCTACAAAAAAAAAAAAAAAATAAAATTTAAATTTACTTGTAGGAGGTTTTAGCAGAATAAGGAAAAATGCATTTGAAATTTACTATTAGCTCATAGCTAAAAATTCACAGCTCATTTCCATCTTTTTATGATTGTTTTTGTGGTAGATAGACAATTAGTACGCTTCTGTTTTTCCTTTCATGTAAAGATTATTATGAGTGTAGATGTATTATGAAAAATACTTAATACTTAGAGAAATCAATGTTAATGTGTGTTTAGCTTTGGGGAGCCTACAGGCCATTCAAAGCAGCATAAAGTAAAAATCTTAAACCTTCCAAAAAAAAAAAAAGGATCAGTATTTACAAAGAAGGGAATAAAAGTAGTATAAACCAGGTCACTAATGTAGTGGGTTTACGTGGCAAGGTTTTGGTAGGAGGGGGCCATAGGGGTGGTTTCTGTGAGAAGGATCTAGAAGCTGCCCCATGTTTGGTAAGGGCCCCACTGTTGACCCGAGCCGAGCCAATAAGCGATGTTGTTTTGCGCCTCTGTGAGAGCATATTTAAGACAGGGAAAAAAAATGCTGCGACACACAGCAGCTGGGAGAGTGAGAGCAGTTAGGAATGGCCTTGCAGGCGCCAAGGTCAGTGTAGAAGGAGGGGGAGAGGTGCTCCAGGCGCCGGAGCAGAAGTCCCCTGCGGCCTGTGGAGAGGACCATGGTGAAGCAGGATGTCCCCCTGCAGCCCATGGAGTACCACGGTGGAGCAGGGTTCCATGCTGCAGCCCGTGGAGGAGACCACGGTGGAGCAGGTGGACCTGCACCGACAGAGGCTGCCACCTGTGGAAGACCCCTGCCGGAGCAGATTCCGGGCCGGACCTGTAGCCCATGGAGAGGAGCCCACGCAGGAGCAGGTGACCTGGCAGGAGCTGTGGGGGACCCAGGTTGGAGCAGTTTTCTCCTGAGGGATGGACCCCGTGGTACGGACCCATATCTGGAGCAGTTCTGGAAGAGCTGTTGCCTGTGGGAAGCCCACGCTGGATCAGTTCATCAAGGACTGTATCCTGTGGGTGGGACCCCACAGCACAGGGGACGAGAGTGACCGAGAAGGAGCAGCAGAGAAGAAGCGCTGTAGACTGACCATAACCCCCATTCCCCTGTTCCCCTGCGCCACTCGGAGGGAGGAGGTGGAAGAGGGTGGATGGGGGGGAAGGTGCTTTTGGTTTCTTTCCTTTGTTTCTCACTTCTCTAGCTTGTTAGTAATGAGCAATAAATCTTACTGTTTTCTTATGCTGAGTCTGTTTTGCCCGTTACAATAATTATTGCTTGATTTTCTCATCCTTATCTCAACCCTTGAGCCCTTTTCACATATTTTCTCCCCATTCCTCTTTGAGGAGGGGGAGTGAGAGAGCAGCTGTGGTGGAGCTCGGCTGCCCACTCGAGCGGAACCACGACAACCGCCTTCTTGCAATCTGCGTGTGAGGTCATCCAGCAGCTAGTGCTCTATGTGCCTAAAACAGGCAAATTTAGTCAGATTTGTTATTGGTAAATGCACTTTGCTGGAACCATAAGGAATCACATCAAGTCAAAATTTGTTCCTTCCTCCTGTGCACTGCACCAGTTTGTAACGTAGTAAGCTCATAGGTATCAGCTCAGTAACAGGAATCGGCTCAGGAGGTTTTGCATCCCAAGGAGAAAATGTAATTATAGTATAAGTAATGAATTAATTAAAAATTATATGAGCCTATGTGCACATAGTTTTGTTTCATTATACATGACATAACAAGAAAACTAAATAACTGCATTTCTGGATTAAATAAAGGTCCCTCCTTATCTTGTTTCCAGCAGTGGATGACAAGGCAAGAATATATGAACACCATAGTGCAAGATCTCACAGTTTCTAAAACTTTGTGTCTCAAGGACTTCCTGAATCAGAGATTGCCTTTTGTATTTAACAGCCTGTAATACATTTTTCTTTTATAAATGCTTTCAGTCTCTTTTCAACTTCCACAACACTCTGTCAACAAAGCCATTGCTAACTACCTTAAGGTGACAAGGGACTGTTCTTTAGATTGCCAACCAGAGAGGCCCAAGTTACTGCAACCTTGAAAGAAAGTCTGTTGAAATTACAAGACTGAGAAACTTTCAGCTTGTTTTGATTCCATAGCTTAACAAAAACTCATCTTCTGCTGCAGATACAGTACAGAACAAACACACTGCAGCAAAAGCAGTTTCTCATGGTTAAATAGGTTTCAGGAGTGGGAGCCCAAAAATGAAGTAATAAAGTGTTAACATAAGGGAGAGAGAAGGGGTCAAAAATGAAAGGGATGACTGTGCAGCCCTAGATTTTTATTACTATTACATATATTTTCATATATTTATAAGTGTTCTATGTCAGAGATCCATTTGAGGCATAACATCAGGTGGAAAAAAGTTTCTAATTTTAATAGCATGTAGAGTTCTGGAGTGGGTAATTATGCCCAAAGGTACAGTACATAACATCATAATATTAAAATGAAAGCCTGGGGAAAAATAAAAATAAAAAAAAAAATAGAAAATACTGTTTTAAAATCTCTTACAAGCTATAGTGACACCAGAAAATTCAGTCACCTGTTTCAGTGTGTAGTGCATTGCCACACTGTCAGTCCTCGGTGATGCACAGCCCCTTACCAGGAACTGAAATATAAAAGTGTTAGCAAATGCAGTGGATGGCCAGAGTGCCTCCTGGCAAGGAGCTGAATCTGTGGGAAAAGCTGCATGCAACTCAAGCATCAGCAAGAGTAGCTGATGGTAGTGACTAGCAGAAGCAGCTAATGAAACAAGTCACACCAAGGAGCAGCTAGAAGCTTAAAGAGTCTTGAGCTAGTGATGGTTGCAGAGTAGAGCAAGGAGCAGTCAGAAGGAGAGGCTACAAGAGTGGAAACAGGTCATGCCGCAGCAAGACTTGACACTCTTGAACTGTGAGTGGCAGAGAAAGCAACCTAGTAACATGAGGCATTTGTAGTTTTACTGATGGAATGAATGTAACAAGGCAAATGTTCTACCATTACATATGTTTTTTGTTGATGTTGTTGTTTGCTTTTTTTATCTTTTAACAAAATATTTTTGTTAAACCTGCTAATGAAGGTTTACGGGTGGGAAGAACTGGTGTTTGAAATCCCAGCTAAATGTTTCCAAGTTTTTGTGTTGTAGCTCAAAGTGCTCATTTATCAGTGGTCCCTTATCATTTCACCCTCGCCATCATTATAGACAGTGATTTCTTCACACAAGAGTTATGGCAGTCCTACAGTGACCATAGGTATCCCTTTGGGGTGGAATACTTCCTAGACTGAACTGTAATTTCACTGTACAGATCTTTCTGTTGAAAGTCATTCATTTCTGTAACAATAACTGTAATGAGCTTGAAGGATTCACTATAATCTCTCCATTAGAAATAACTGATGTCAAAGCATTCCTGCACATAGTGGATCATTACCCAGTGATAAAAACAGTCTCTGTTAACACCCAGGACTCATGCGTCATACAAATTGAATTATTTCTAGGAGTTAAACAGAACAAAGCAATGAAGCTTTGACCTGTGGATCGATAAGGAACTTACATCTCTAGCAATGCGAGGCTCTTAATCAAAACTGTGGCTGCTCATTTATACCAAAATAAAAGGTCATTGATGCACTTTCAGAGAGAAGATTGACAACTTTCCAAAACACCTACATCCCTGATCCTTAAAATCTTTTAATGAGCAAAAAATGTACAAGAGGAAGTTCTTCGGACTGAAAAATAAAATAACAACTTAAATAAAAGAGAGCACATTTAAAACTGGAAATAAACCTTTCAGTCCTTCGACTGACAAAGCTGACACTAACAGAAACTTTTGTATCCAAGTTCCCTCTAACAGCAGTGCCAATCTGAGTTCATCTTGTGCTTCTGCTAGGAGGTAAATTTTAATACAATAGACATCTCATCCATCTTTAGGTAAATACAATTAAAAAACATTTAATGTTGAAAGTAACATTCTTCTGAACAAATGTTCTTTCTCTAGACAGCTTTAATCTGGTTCTGTATGAAACCACATTTTATTTTTTGTGCTATCAGTAAATCCCTGAATAATAACTAGGATATTTATATGCTCATGACATAATGGCAGTATCTGTAAGATAACTTTCTATGCAACAGTTAGGCCAGCCGTGTCTGAATTTCAAATTTATTCTGTTAGGAAATTTAAAAAAAAAAAATAACCTACTTTGATATAAACAGAGGAACATGTCACGAAGATCTCATTCTTACTCAGTTTTACTGTGAATACTTAGCCAAAGTAAGAGTTGAGTGAAACTTCAGAATCATGGAGAAATAGTGTGATAGCTCACAGGACTGGAGTGCTGCAATAGATGGAAACAGGCTATGTAGGAAGGGAAGGGTAGGAAGGTGAGGAAAGGGGTCCTGTGAGAGATCAGCTGGAATGCCTGGAGCTCTGCCATAGGATATGTCCGAACCCAGTCTAAAGTCTTATGGGTGGAGAGACCCAACATGGATGCTGTTGTAGTGGTATTTGCTATAGACCTCCTGGCAAGGACAGTTAAATGCAGCCTTCTTCAAACAACCTGAAAACATCACACATTCACAGGCCTAGGTCTACACAGGGCACTTGAACCACCCTGATAACTCCTGATAACATAGCTTATACACAAAAATTCTAGGAGATTTCTGGAGTGCATTGTCAAAAATGTCCTGACATCTGATCAAGGAGCCAACAAAGGAAAGTTATCTGCTGGATCTAATACTTTAAAATAGGGAAGAACTGGCCAGGGACATGAAAGCTGGGAACAGCTTTGGCTGTAGTGACCACAAGATGGCGGAGTTCAGGATCCTAAGAAAAGAAAGCAGGGCCATAAGCAGGACCATATTCTTGATTTCAGGAGACAAGAACTTCACCTCTCTAGAGAGCTGCTTCAGAGAATCACAAGGAATACAGCCCTTGAGAGAAGAGTGGTGCAACAGAGATGGTCAATATTCAAAGATCAGTTCCTCCAATGTCAAGAAATGTATATCCCAACAAGCAGGAAATCCAGCAAAAGTGACAGGAGAATATCTAAGAATACCCGATTGAACTTAGACATAAAAAGGAAGTGTACGAGAGTTTAAAGATGGGGCAGGTGACCCAGAAGGAGTACAGCGGTATTGTCTGATCATGCAGGGATGGGGATAGGCAAGGCAGGACCCACCTGAAATTGAATCTGGCAACGCATATGGAAGTCAAATGACAGGATGGCACAACTGTATAAACAGACTAAGTATGACTACGGAAAACGTGGGCCTCCTGCTGAGTGGGGCAAGAGAACTGGTAGCAAAGGACGTGTAGAAAGCCAAGATACATCTCTGCCTCAGTGTTTACCAATCAAACAGGTGTTCCAGTCCCCTGAGACTGGAAAAATGACTGGAGCAAGGAAGACTTAACTTTAGTGGAAGAGGACCAGGAGTGCAAACTACATGCATCAGGCCATGAGGGTTTGGCTTAACCTGAAACTGGTTTGTTGTTCTGTTTGTTTGTTTTTAATATTTTCCAAAATTTTAAAGAAATATGGTTGTTGCCGAAATGGGTCTTTTCTTAGGTTCTAGTTTGTCAGCTTTTAAAATTTCAGTAATTTTAAACTCCCATAGTCTTACTGATAAAAACCCTAAGCCATAGGAAACCATCAAATTTACACAATCAGTTGCAGTTAGCATAGTTATCAAAATAATCCGTCAGCTCCTTGTGAAAAAGTAGTGCACAAGCTCGTGATTAAAAAATAAAATTAAAATTATCCTCTCCCTGATCCGATTTATCTGTGCAGGACTGTTTTCATCATAAATTAATCTTTACACTATTAACATTCTTATTGTTGTAAGGGTCACTAACCCTGCTGAACTGCTTTGGGTGTTTGCCTCCAGAGGCTGCAATATTTCATCGCTTGACAACTTAGAGTAGGTGTTAATAACTAGACACATGAAAACATAAATCCATTTCCAGGGTGACCCTGAGCCAAGCCCAGAGCTAGACCTGAACAATGCCCACTCAGGAGAAATAGTCCATGTTCTTTCTCTTTGGTCAAACTCAAAAAGATTGTTATTGCCATTTTTAAATTCTTTTTAGCACCATTGATGTCAACTCCTCTAGGCTAAAGAAGGATAGTATTCATTTTATAATTTTGCTCTTTAATAGAGATACTTTGTGGCCTTTGTCCTAGGACAGGGCACTACAGGAGTCTGTCTTACAGATTTTTCACCTGTTGTAAAGCTCACTTAATTTCTCCTAGGGACCTGGCCAAAACCATATGGTGCTGTTTTGGATTTGTGACTAAAACAGTATTGATACCACAGCAGTGTTTTGGCTGCGGTGGAACAGTGTTTGTACATGATCAAGGCTTTTTCTTTTTCTCACTCCATCTGCTCCCAGCCACAAGTAGGCTGGGGGTGAGTTTGGGAAGGGACACAGCACAGTCAGCCAGAGCTGACCCCAGGTGGACCAATGGATATTCCTATGCTCAGCAATAAGAACTGGGGAGATGTGGGGGTGTTTTCCAAGGTAGCTATCACTCAGAGACTGGCTGGGCATTGGTCTGTTTGTAAGGAGGGAGGTGAGTGATTACTTTTTTTTTTTTTTTCCTCCTTTTTCCTTCACTTTGTAAACTGTCTTCTTAACCCAAGAGATTTTCTTTCTTTTTCCTTTTCCTTTTCTTTTTCTTTTTCTTTTTCTTTTGCTTTTGCTTTTGCTTTTGCTTTTGCTTTTTTTCCGCTCTTCTTATTCTTTTCCCATTACGAAGGAAAGTGAGCAAGCGACTGTATGGCTGCTTAGCTGCTGGCCAGAATCAACCCTCACGAGTTGGGTAGGTAAGGAGTTTCACAGCAAACTCACATCCTTTGTAATAAAAACAAGGCTGCCACCCATTTTGTCTAGTCTTGTTGTATTATCTACTTCCAAAATTATTATTGTTACTACTAATTGTGGAATATGCATTTTGAAGAAATAGAAATAAAATATATACATTTTTAACAGAAATTTGATTTGAAGATCTTATGCCTACAGATTGGATGGCTAAACAGAAGTACATTAATTAAAGTATCAGAGCCAACAATATCAAGCAATACCAATGCAAGACTGTTATTTCCTTAGAAGCCTAATGGATTATTTTCTGGAGGAAAGGAATCTTATTTACACATTATGAAGGAAATTAATTAACATCACAATGTTTGGACATATATGAGAATGGCACAGGCTGCATTTACATCATGAGATAATGCATGTGGCCTCCTCAGAAGGTTACAAACAAGTTTTTCAGTGAAGAGTCCATTGTATTATACTATAGAAGGAACACTGAAGAAAGGTTATAGAGGACATGGCAGTAAACTGATATCTTAAAGTGTCACAAATACCGAATTTTGGTCTGGTAAGCCATAGTTTATTTAGACAGATTTCAGCTCAAATAAAGAGTTATTAAAAAAAATAAAATCAGTGAATTTCAGTGGAAGTTGCCTTCAGCAGGAAATTTGGGGAAGTGACATTGAAGTGCATTCATATTTAAATGTAACCACTTGAGTTCATTATACATATTCTTAAAGACATGCATTTATTCTGTTGACATCAGTATGTTCAACAGTATGTCCTGTTAACTTTTTATGGATAATTATTAGAACTGTGTTTCTAGTTTGAGCTTTATAATAAAACTTTCCATAGAACTCATTAAGAAAGACACCGGGTCATCTTTTTTTTTTTTTTTTTTTTTTTCTTTTTTTTTTTTTTTCTTTTCACTTGTACAGCTCACAAGAGCTTTCTCAGAAAGAGGAAACCAGTCACAAATACAGGAATGAAATCTGTTGCTAACTTACCTAAATGTTCTAACATTCTGCACGCAAAACAAGATGTTCAATTAAAAGCAGAAGAAATATTTGGTGTTATAAAAAGAAAATTAAAGCAGGAATCATTCCACTGAAATCATTGCATCCCATGTTGCCGGACTGGCAGACTTTCCTCTGAGTTTCAGTCCCTTCATTGCCACTTTAGTAATTATTTTCTCTTGCTGTAATCAACAAATTAGCCAGTTGTATTTGTAGACATTTTCCTCATTATTTTATTTTGTCTACTTTCACACTTGCCTCATAACATTTAAAACTGAACACTGATAAAGATGTAAAATTCACGTCACAGGGCCGTTGTGATTTTTGTGTTAAGTATATTCTAGATAGTTTAAATGCTAATAAATTAATTAACAGTTGCTAACTTTATAACATTTCTGCAAACGACATACAGCACTCAGTTTGGTTCACTGCATGCAGTTCATTCATTTCTGTGAGATATTTCATATTCCTTTGATGCTCATACCAAATAAGAATATAAGCTCAAATGAAGCTTTGATGCAAAATTAATTAGTAGAGGAAGGTATTTTGTTTTCACTTTGTCTTTGTTGTTAAATTGCTGTATGATACCTATTTCTCATTTACCTGCAAAATTCTACACAGTTGGTTTTCCTAAAAATAATTTTTTCTCCCAAATTAATTTTAGATCTGGCATTACTGTAAGAAAAAGAAAAATCCTGTAGTAAAGACCAAGTTGTTAAAATGTTATTTATAGGCACGCAACATGTTCTGAAATGTGTTCAGTATAGGTTTGTGTTCCCCACTGATGAACACAGAGACAACACACAGGGGGCTGTATTGTTGTAGCCTGCATTTAAACCTACAGATGGAATCTGTCACATCACAGAATCACAGAATTTCTAGGTTGGAAGAGACCTCAAGATCATCGAGTCCAACCTCTGACCTAACACTAACCAGTCCTCCACTAAACCATATCACTAAGCTCTACATCTAAACGTCTTTTAAAGACCTCCAGGGATGGTGACTCCACCACTTCCCTGGGCAGCCTGTTCCAGTGTCTAACAACCCTTTCAGTAAAGAAGTTCTTCCTAGTATCCAACCTAAAACTCCCCTGGCACAACTTAAGCCCATTCCCCCTCGTCCTGTCACCAGGCACGTGGGAGAACAGACCAACCCCCACCTCACTACAGCCTCCTTTAAGGTACCTGTAGAGAGCGATAAGGTCGCCCCTGAGCCTCCTTTTCTCCAGGCTGAACAAGCCCAGCTCCCTCAGCCACTCCTCGTAGGACTTGTTCTCCAGGCCCTTAACCAGCTTCGTCACCCTTCTCTGGACCCGCTCAAGCACCTCAATGTCCTTTTTGTAGCGAGGGGCCCAAAACTGAACACACTACTCGAGGTGCGGCCTCACCAGAGCCGAGTACAGGGGGACAATCACTTCCCTAGCCCTGCTGGCCACACTGTTTCTTATGCAAGCCAGGATGCTGTTGGCCTTCTTGGCCACCTGAGCACACTGCTGGCTCATATTCAGCTGACTATCAACCATCACTCCCAGGTCCTTCTCCACCAGGCAGCTTTCCAACCATTCCGCTCCCAGTCTCTAGCTCTGCTTGGGGTTATTGCGCCCCAGGTGCAGGACCCAGCACTTGGCCTTGTTGAACTTCATACCGTTGACCTCAGCCCATCGGTCCATCCTATCTAGATCCTCCTGCAGAGCCTTCCTACCCTTGAGCAGATCGACGCACGCACCTAACTTAGTGTCATCTGCAAACTTACTGAGGGTGCACTCAATGCCCTCATCCAGATCATCAGTGAAGATATTAAAGAGGACTGGCCCCAACACCAAGCCCTGGGGAATGCCACTAGTGACCAGCCTCCAACTGGATTTGACTCCATTTACCACGACTCTTTGGGCCTGGCTATCCAGCCAGTTTCTAACCCAACGAAGCGTGCGCCAGTCCAAGCCAAGAACAGCCAGTTTTTTGAGGAGAATGCTGTGGGAAACAGTGTCAAAAGCCTTGCTGAAGTCAAGGTAGACCACATCCACAGCCTTTCCCTCATCCACCCAGCGTGTCACTTTGTCATAGAAGGAGATCAGGTTCGTCAAGCAGGACCTGCCTTTCATAAACCCATGCTGACTGGGCCTGATCGTCTGCTTGCCCTACAAGTGCCGCGTGATGACACTCAAGATAATCTGCTCCATGAGTTTCCCTGGCACTGAGGTCAAACTGACAGACCTATAGTTTCCTGGGTCTGCCCTCCAGCCTTTCTTGTAGATGGGCGTCATGTTTGCTAGCCACCAGTTGACTGGGACCTTCCCCAATAGCCAGGACTGTTGATAAATGATGGTAAGCGGCTTGGCCAGCTCCTCTGCCAGTTCTCTCAGTATCCTCGGGTGGATCCCATCCGGCCCCATCGACTTGCGCACATCCAAGTGCCGTACCAGGGCACCAACCATTTCTTTGTGGATAGTGAGGGCCACATCCTGCTCCCCATCCCCTTCCACCAGCTCAGGGTACTGAGTACCCAGAGAAAAACCGGTATTGCCGCTAAAGACTGAGGCGAAGAAGGCATTAAGCACCTCCACCTTTTCCTCATCTCTTATAACTAAGTTTCCCCCCGCATCCAGTAAAGGATGGAGATTCTCCTTAGTCCTCCTTTTTGTGTTGATGTATTTATAGAAACGTTTTTTGTTATCTTTAATGGCAGTAGCCAGATTGAGCTCCAGATGAGTTTTGGCCTTTCTAATTTTGTCCCTGCACAACCTCGCAACATCCTTTTAGTCCTCCCTAGTGGCCTGCCCTCTTTTCCAAAGATTATAAACCCTCTTTTTTCTCCTAAGCTCAAGCCACAATTCTCTGTGCAGCCAGGCTGGTCTTCTTCCCTGCTGGCTCGTCTTTGGGCACGTGGGGACAGACCGTTCCTGTGCCATTAAGATTTCCTTCTTGAAGAGTGCCCAGCCTTTCTGGACTCCTCTGCCCTTCAGAACTGCCTCCCAAGGGACTCTACCAACCAGTGTCCTCAGCAGCATAAAGTCAGCCCTCTGGAAGTCCAATACAGCTGTTTTACTGGTCCCCTTCCTGGCCTCGCCAAGAATAGAGAACTCCATGTACTGGGTCTGGCTGGAATGTTAACTTTCCCGGCAGCAGCCCATTCAGTGCCGTACTCTGTACTTGTAGCTGGAACAGCAGTGTTATCACACCAGTGTTGTGTCTACTGCTGAGCAGCAGTGGCACAGCATTGGGCCTTTCTCTAACCCTCCTAGGGGGTGGGCAAAAAAGTGAGGAGAGAAACATCACTAGGGCAGCTGACCTAAACCAATCAAAGGGATATTCCATACCATGTGGTGTCACACTCAGCAATAAAAGGTGGAAACAGGAAGAAGAGGGGAGGGGTGGGCTCTCGTTGAGAAGACGTCGGTCCTCCTCTCGAACACCGGCTGCGTGCGTTGAGGCCTTGCTTCAAGGACGTGGTCAATCATCGCTCATTTGTGGGAAGTAGAGAGTAATTTCTTTCCTCTGCACTTCCATATAGCTTTCATTTATTTTGTTTGTTTGTTTTCCTCCCTTTTTCCCCTTTCCCTTTTATTTCCCCTTAGTTAAATTGTTTAGTTCATGGTAGTCTTTATTTAATTATTATAATTATTTCCCTTTAATTAAATTATCCTTATCTCAACCCGTGAGTTGTTCTTTGCTTTACTTCTCCCCCTCCTTATCTAAAGGAGGGGGAGTGAGAGAGCGGTTGTGGGGTTTAGCTGCCCAGCACGGTAAAACCACCACACTCCACCATTTCGTGGTCACTCTGCCCAAGACATCACAACTGCTTCTTGTCTACTTCTTGGGGGTAATGCAAGTTTACACAGTTTTCAGGACAGATTCCAGTTGAATTTATGTAAAACAGAAAAACAAAACAAAACAAACAAACAAAAATGGAAAAATGTTCTTTTCTGATTAGGATAGTGAATGGGAAGGAAATAAATACTGCACGGAAATTTTCTGTCATGTCTTTCTTGAGCAGTGCAGGCATATACCAGTGTCATGAAGATTCATTTGCAGAATACAATTTAGCTGCTAATATTATATAATTCAACTGAATAACCAAGTCACTGAGATAAGAACTGGTTATTGGCATAAATCCTTATCCATTTTAATTACTCTTATTGAACTTAGGAGTTTGCTTTAATAGCAAAAGTGGAAAATGGAGACTTTTGATGTAGTCAGTAATGCTCAGTTCTTTGACCTCAACAATTCACATGGAACCAAAGCCTGAGCTGCAAGATATAAGGAGTTAATGTTAGACTCAGTTTTAGAAAGGAACAATTGATTTTTATTTTTTGTGGCCTGTGGATACTTCATGTGATATGGACAAGCCTCAGACACCTGTCATACCTGACATTCCTTTATGGTAGATGCTAAAGTAGTAGCATGATGTATGCTACCATTAGACTTTAATTCTGGCATAAACGTGAAGTAATTATATTACAGCCAAACACAGTAAGTCTCTGTAAGAAAAAAATAGTTCCTTTTAAATGTTAACAGAGTGCCTTCTTGTTCTTCATTGTGGACCATTTTAGGCTTACTAAGCCAGACTTACTGTGATAGTAAACAATATGACAGTGTCTTAAATGACAGTGTTCATACATCCATCGTCCTCTGTTTGCCGTTGATATTCTGAACATGTTTTGCCATACTCTAAGAAATCCATGTCTGTTAGCCTTATTTCATGTACTAATTTTCTATAATATTTCTCTAATAGGTTGCAGATCTCTGTGGCAAATTAGCAAAAACTATTCATAGTAACCCTTTTTGATTGTTCCCTGGGTATGCATTTATGATCATTTCCTGTAACTGACAGAACTTATAAATCAATCATGTCACCAAAACATACTGGCAAACAAATTGTTTAAGTTGCAATATCATTCTTTTCTGTGGAAATAAGTTTGTTAAGGGCAATTAATCAAGCAAAAAAAAAAAAAATACTCAATTATTACCAGAATTTGTCAGGCTAGAACTCTTTATTTGTTCTTAACCATGGATGAATATGTCATAAAACAAAGAAAGGCTATGAATGTCACATATAACCATTTGGCAGCAAGAGAAAAGAGAAGAGAAGAGAAGAGAAGAGAAGAGAAGAGAAGAGAAGAGAAGAGAAGAGAAGAGAAGAGAAGAGAAGAGAAGAGAAGAGAAGAGAAGAGAAGAGAAGAGAAGAGAAGAGAAGAGAAGAGAAGAGAAGAGAAGAGAAGAGAAGAGAAGAGAAGAGAAGAGAAGAGAAGAGAAGAGAAGAGAAGAGAAGAGAAGAGAAGAGAGAAGAGAAGAGAAGAGAAGAGAGAAGAGAAGAGAAGAGAAGAGAAGAGAAGAGAAGAGAAGAGAAGAGAAGAGAAGAGAAGAGAAGAGAAGAGAAGAGAAGAGAAGAGAAGAGAAGAGAAGAGAAGAGAAGAGAAGAGAAGAGAAGAGAAGAGAAGAGAAGAGAAGTCAGCAATAGTTTGCATCAGTCCATTTGAGATCAGATGATTAAAAAGAAAGGAAAGCCAAGTTAGTAATGTTGCCCAAAATATATATTATACCAACCACAACTTTATTCAGATTAAAACTGCCAGAAGCTATGGGAAAGCTACATTACCTAATGTACATATTGACCTTTCTGCTGTAGAAATTGAACCAGCATAACATCTCTTAAGCTCCCATGATCAGTACAGTAAATTCTGGTGCATTTTTTGCCTCTTTCAGAATCTAAATTCTAGACTATTAACAGGATCTTTTTAGGCTGTGATATTTTTCTGCATAATATTGTGGTTATAACAGTGCGGTACCAGCATGTCAAGGCTCTTCTATTTATTTATTTATTTATTTATTTATTTAAATGCCACTTTAAAATACTGCCAAATTTTACAGTAAGTTAATCAGCATCCAATTTGACTATTTTATCTTGCTTAGAGATGTTCTTTATTTCTGAAATTCTAAAATTTCAGAGTTTGAAATGGTAAACATGAAATGGTGGAGTTTGAAATGGTAAACATTTTAAAGCATGAAATGCTAGCATTTGAGCTCCTAAGAAGTGGACAAGTAGTAGAGTAACAAACTTGGTCTTCAGGAGATAAGGCTTTGGAATTTTCAGGCCACTGTTAGGCAGGATCCCATGGGAAATTGCACTGACATGCAGGGAGCCCTGGAGAGCTGGCTGATCTTCACATCCTTCCCTAAGCACAGGACTGGTACATCCCAGTTTGCAAGACAACAAGCAATTGTAGCAGGGGGCTGGCTAGGCTAAGAAGAAAGCTGTCTGAGCTTGAAGAGAAGCTGGACCTGGGCTACCCCAGAAAAAAATAAACAGGATCACCAGGACACATACACAAAAGTCTAAAAAAAATATAGCTTTGCTGCTTATTAGTGCAGACAAGCTGGTGAGAAAGCTTAAGGGAAACACAAAATTCCTACACCTAAACAGGAAGATTGAGTTACTGACTATTTGAACAAACCGAAAATATATATGGCTAAGTGACCAGATGGGATGCATCCAAGAATGGCAAGTGAGATGGTCTGTCATTGTTGAGCTGCTGTCTTTAGGAAGTTGTGACAATTGAGAGAAGTCACCAGTGACTGGAAAATCCAAATGTCATACCCATCTTCAGAAAGATCAAGGTACTACAGGCAAATAGGCTTTACCTTAGTCACCAGGACTAAGGTAATCAGGGAGCAAACATGAAACCTGATTTTGGGTACTTGAAAAAGAAAGTGACCAGGAATAGCTAATATGAATTTACCAAAGGCAAATCATTACCTATGAACTTGAGTGCCTTCTATAATGAGATGACTGACTCTGAAAGCAACTGACATAATATCCCTTGATTTTAGCAAGGCTTTCAATACAGTCTGAATAAAATTCAATTGATGGGTGAGTCAGTGAAAAATGGTCTGGATCACCCAGCTTGAATCGTAGTAGTTGCTGTTTTAAAAACTAATTGATGCCTGGTTACAAGCAGCATTCCTTAAAGCCCAATACCAAATGTAGTGCTGTGTAACATCATCAACCACCTGGACAGTGGGATGGAAAGCATTCCCATCACTGTCATGCATAACACCAAAGCAAGGTCCAGGTGTTATGGTGGAAGGTGAAACTGTTAATTAAGAGACCTCAACAGATTGAATGAATAGATTGAGGGGAACTTCACAAAACTTGGCAAAGACAAATGCAAAGTCCTTCACCTGAGCTATAAGGATTCTATACGGCAGAACATGCTGTGCACTGCTGGAGAGAAAGCAACTTTGCAGAAAATGACCTTGAAGACCTGGTAAACAAATTGAAAATACATATATATGTGTACATAAATATGCATGTGTATTTAAAATGAGCACATTTACATTTATTTTAAGTCTAAAACTATGATTTTCAATGCCTTTGTCTATTCTTACTCCCCACTAACATTTTCAAAACCTCTGTTTTGAAAACCCTGTCTCCCTCACCCTTTTGCCTAGTCTTCCTGTTGCACTGCACCCTGTTCTGTTGCAAAATCCAATACTATTGGAACCATAGCCTTTAACCCCATGCCATCTATGACAGACTTCTCTTAAGTTTACAGTAATCATTCCTATCCCTCTCTACCTCCTAGGATACTATGACTGGATAGTCATAGTATCATATTCTTCAGCAAAGTCTCCAGAACATGAGTACCTGAACTTTGTCCATCATGATGGACAACAGCTGCAGGGGGTTAGCCTGGCCAAGTACCTTAACTCCCACAGGTCTTGTCAGGAAAAATCTGCTCCAGAGTGGGCTCTCCATGGGCTGGAGGCAGTATCAGCCATGGAGCACTTCCTCCCCCTGCTTCTTCACATTGGTGTTTCTCTTACTTTTCTTTACCTTCCTTCTCTGTTTATCTGGCATTTTCTGACCTTTCTTATATATGTTTTCATAGAGGCACCACCAGCTGATGTGCTCAGTGTCCTGCAGGGGGTCCACTGCAGCTGGCTGGAACTGAATATATCCCCTAGCCTCTTCTCACAGAGGCTACCCCTGCAGCCCACACTGACAAAACCTTACTACCTACACCCAACACACCAGTATGTGAAGAAATGCCAGTTAATCATTCTGGCTGTGAAATTTGGACTCAGCAAAAGATTACTTTCATATGCGGATATTTAAAATAATGTTAAGGAGAAGTTTAAATACTAATTAAAACAACCCTTACAGGTGAAAAGGATGATAAATCAAAGGAAAGGAAAATTAATCCTGTTGCCCCAAAGCACATTCATTTTTTGATGGAGGAAAAAAAAAATAATCTCAAATCCATTCTAGCATACAGGAAGTCAGGAATGGCAAGTTCTTAAAAGTTAGGAAAGTGTTGATTATTTTGCTGACAAGGAGCAGGTCTAACACATCACATTTGATAGACCCGTACAGAGGACTTGATGTTATCTAGACCTGGCATGTTGGACTTGCTGCTCATTTACAGATCAGCAAGGTAGTACATAAGTAGGAGGTTTGAAACCCTGAGTCTTGTGTACACTCTGCATTGACAGTTGGTGGACAGGTTGTAAATCGAATTAAATAAAACTAAACTGATGCAGCATCAAGAAAAACATTGATTAACTTGATAAGTAGTAGTCCTTCTTTTCTCTTTTGCTTACTGAGTCAGGATAAAACCTGAGTCAGAACCTGGGCTTCCTTCATGTAGGAGATAGGTCATAAATCTTTAAAGAATTTAATACAGGTTTTTCATAGGATTCTGTAGCAAGGATGGAAGTGCACAAGAAAAGCTATTGATTAATAGCTGTGACAACAAGAGCTATAATGGCTATTGACAACTCTCTGGAAGTACTTAATGTTTCACACAATGACAAAGTAAAACTGTGTTGATAATGTAATTGTTGTCAACCAAACAAGGGAAGGACAGACAGAAATATAAAGTATTGATTACCTATAAGCCAAAAACAAGTATGGAAAAATCCCTGTGAAAGTAGTATTATTTAAGATAAATTCATGTGCAAATTTTACTATGAAGCCTTTTAAACAATGGCTCAAGTGTTTTCTGATTGCTCTACATAATCTGTATCTGCCTTTGAAAGTTGTAGAATATTATTTTGCACTGGGATGACATTTTTGTTAAATGTGGTCATCGATAATATTAGTCCATCATACCATCTTATTATCAGCAGCCACATAATGCCTAAAAAAATATTTAAGACTACATTTCTTCAAAAAACCTTTTCTGTCTTCCTTATGCATGGAGTACACTACTAAACAATACTAAGAATGGAAATTTTAAGTTAAATGTATTGCTTCCTTCTGAAAATAAGTATTTCTCCTGAAAAGAAAAAAAAAAATCTAGTATCTTTTGTCCTTACAATCGAGACATTTTGTTGAACAGGAGAGCAGAATAGCAGGCCTTATTTTGTTCCCTTATATCAATGCAAATTCCCACTAGTGTCAATGGAGGAACTGCAAGTGTAATGGATAAAGAATAAATCCTATCATGACCAATTTAAAAATATTATTTGGAGCTAATATACTCTGGAAAGAGAAAATCTTCCTGGCAGCCTTTCAAAAGTCCAAGAAACTGCAGTTATACCTCCCCTGCTATGTTTCAGTTGCTTGACATGCCTTTTTAATATGCTTAACTGACTTCAGTGTTCATAGGGAAACTGACAGAAACCCTCTATATTGAAATTCACATCTCCAGGGCAGATAAAACATCAACATTGTCGATGTAAGCACAACTTTCTTTACCAGTTTGATTTGAAATCTACACAGACCACATCTCCTTAGGAGGCAGGAAGTAGCACTGACAATATGCACAGTTCTAGGAGGCAGATGAGAATCAACAGATTTTCATTTACAGTCAAAGAGACATCACATGCTACCAGTGACAGTGATGGGCACAGGCCTGCTCTTCTTGCTCAGCACACAGGCCGAGGGCAGGGAGGGCTGACACCAGCATGGTGCCCACTACTGCCAGACACATGAGCCATGGCAGCTGCTTGGAGCAAGCCCCCCAAGCTTCTGGAGCAAGTCCTTCTCCCCTCCCAGCAGCCTCAGAGGTCTTCTTCCAGTCATGTATTCTGTTGTCATTGGCTGACCAGGCCAGACAACCTATAGGTTCACCTGGAAGTACGTTGCACATTGGAGGCCCTTCCCCCATGTACACAGGGCTGCTTTTTAAATTATTATTGTTTTTGTTTGTTTGTTTGTTTGTTTGTTTTTCCAGGCATTACTTTATGTCAAGTTACTGCCATTTTATGTCAGGGACCTGCTATTTTATTAAAGGTCATACTACTGTGTAATTAGCTGATGGCCATTTCTTGAGACTGTTATACCCTTTGGCCTAGAATGTGCTAAGATATGAAAATATATACACTTACATGCAATACATACAATATATACATATAAAGAATTATATGAGTGGACAAATACATGTAAATAGATATTATTATTTATACATATACGTACAGTAAAATATATACTTATATACATGTGTGAATATATTTATTATATATATAAATATAGGCATTTTATATAGCTATAAAACATAGGTACAAAATGGCTAAAGCATTCTTTAATAAGAGTAAATGGAATGAATAATTAAAATTTAAATACAAATATAAAGTAATAAAAAGTAAAAGGCCAGTTTGGGGTCCCCCACTTTACTAGGCATGTCAGGGGTGGGGAACTTCAAGAGGCTGCATCAGAAAGAGCAAGTGGATCAGGAAGAGCAATGGGGACTTCAAGAGCAAACAGCCCCTCAGGTGGCTGGAGCAGGGCACCTGTCACTTCTTATCCTGTACATCACTGGTACCTGCTCCATGTGCAGCTGTTGAAATTTCACCCCAACTCTTCAGTCAGTTACAGATCCTCCCTTATATTAGAAATTCTACTGAAAACCTTCTGCTCTTATGTATTGTGTTTCATACTGCTTTTTGTTGATTGAGTCTATTCTGTTCAAAAATCAAACATAAATAGTAGTGCTTGTAGAAGAAATATGCTGTGATATATTTAACCTGTTTGTTTCAATACTAAAATTTGTCAAAAGATCTAAAAACTAGCAAGTATTTCACCTGACCTTTTGTAGGAAATTGTTATTGTCTTTTCCTCTTTGAAAACAAATACTTTTATTTTAAAAACCAAAGAAATAGCTCTGTTTATTAGTCTTATATTTGGAAAAAAAAAAAAGTCTCAGAATGAAATAGATGCAACTAATTATGTATGTAAGTTTTTTTGTTTTGTTTTGTTTGTTTTGTTTTGTTTTGTTTTTTCTTATCCTAAGGTGATATCAGAACAGAAATTAGTTACAATTCTTGTCTGAGAAATAAAGATCCATGAAAAGTTGTCGGTGTTGCTAATTCTTTATACTGGAAAATATGAAGAAGTGATACAAATGCATTCTGTGACATGCTGTCCTGGTTTCAGCCAGGACAGAGTTAATTTTCTTCCCAGTAGCTGGTAGAATGCTATGTTTTGGCTTAGGATGTGCTGATAACATGCTGATGTTTTAATTGTTGCAGAGCAGTGCTTACACCAAGCCAAGGACGTTTCAGCTTCTTACTCTGTCCTAACAACGGGCAGGCTGAGGGTGCAGCAGGAGCTGGGAGGGGACAGACCCAGGGCAGGTGACCCAAACTAGCCAAAGGGGTATTCCATACCATCTGACGTCATGCTAAACAATAGATAGGGGTGGCTAGCTGGGGGAGGGGGGCAGGACTGCTCAGGGTTAGGCTGGGCATTGGTCAGAGGGTAGCAAGCAATTGCATTGTGCATCACTTTTTGTACACATTATTATTAGTAGTACTATTATCACCATTATTGTTGTTATTATTATTATTATTGTTGTTGTTGTTGTTGTTACTTTTCTGTCTTAATAAACTGTCTTTACCTCAACTCACGGGCTTCACTTTCCCATTTCTCTCCCCCATCCCAGAGAGGGAGGGGGGAGGGTGAGCGAACGGCTGTGTGGTGTTTAGCTGCTGCCTGGGTTAAACCACAATAGTCCTTCTGGCGCCCAGCGTGGGGCTCAAAGGGTTGAGATAACGGCAGATCTGACCAGAGTGTGTTAAACTAAAATTGGTATAAGTATTAGACCTGCTTAATAGTTGCTCGTCATATTGCTGATTGCTTTAATCTCAAGTCTGCTGCGCCTGTTTTCCAAATTGAGTATTATAGCACATATGTGCTCTCTGTCATGTTGTTTATTCTCTCCGGGCCCTGGTTTAAGATCATTATGGTACTGTGCATTGTAACAGTGGCTTATGAGACGATGAAATACCTGGTCATGACTCTAACTTGGTATTTGTACTCAGCAATGTTGTCGACTCTATACTTTGGAAACCGTATCTCGAAAACTATTAGCAATTACACCTATTGCCTTTTTTCATCAGGGATCCAATCTGTGGAGGGGAAAGGGGAAGATATTTTTTCTTACTCATTCACTCTCCCTTTCTCCTTCACCACACCTTTATCCTCCTTGATCACTCTCCCTTTCTCCTTTACCACCCTCTTATCCTCAGAGCTTGTTACAATAGTTCTCCAAGATATTGAATATCCTTGGGATACTCAGACCAGCATGGTCTTGTTATGTCTCCTGAATGTGCTTCAGGTTTTGTTTAAAGTTAAACAACTACTTAGGAATCTCATCCAGAGGTCTGTCCTGAGGCAGGATAGTTGTGAGTGGAGGGGGTATGGGAAGATATGGGCAGGTTTCTAGAGCAGTGGGCACCTCCAGTGTTTTGGAAATTCACCCCTGAACAACTGCAAAATCCTAAAATACTGGTAGAATGCTTGAAAAAAAGGTGTCATGACTCTGGCAGTTCCAAAGCGACATAAATCATTGTAACGTGCTGGGGTCTGGCTCATGGCTATCAAGCTGCAATTGATACTACTATCAACTTAGTGCCAGACCCTGTGGCCACTCCAAGTCCTGTGACAGATCCAATGGTCACTCCGACCCCTACAATGGACCCTGCAGCCGCTTCAGTTCCAGCTCCTGCAGCCGCTTCAGTTCCAGTTCTTGCAGCTGCTCCAAGTCCAGCTCCTGCAGCCCCTCCAGTTCCTGCAGCTGCTCCAGCTCCTGTAGCTGGGTCAGAGAAATGAACTGTAGCAGTGCAAGTTGCCCCTCTAGAGAAGGTGATAAAATGGTATAGAGATTCAGGTCGTTTAGAATGCAGAGAGTCTTCTGCCAAGTCTAGGTATAGAGACAACGATGCCAGGCCATCAGGGATTCAGAAGGAGGAACATGAGGATGCCGAAAAATCAACAGTAACTACCCGAAACCTATACCAGCATGAGCTATGGGATGTGCGAAAAGATTTTGGTTGTTGCATTGGTGAGCAGCTTGTCACCTGGCTGCTCCGGTGCTGGGACACTGGAGCCAATTGTGTGGAATTAGAGGGCAGGGAAGCCAGGTGGCTGGGTTCCCTTGCTAGAGACGCAGGCATTGACAAAGCAATTGCAGACGGAGCACAATCTCACAACCTCTGGAGGCATCTCCTCTCAGCTGTGAGGGAAAGGTATCCCTTCAAGGAAGAACTTGGATGTCTACCAGGCAAGTGGACCACTATGGAGAAGGGAATCCAGTACCTGAGGGAATTAGCCATACGCGAGTTGATTTATGACGACCCAGACCTCAGACAATCCACAGATCCAGATGAAGTCAGGTGTATACAACCCATGTGGCGGAAGTTTGTACAGAGTGCACCATCATCATATGCCAGCTCATTGGCAATAATGGCCTGGAAAGATGATGAGGAACCCACAGTGGATGAAGTGGCTAAACAACTTTGGCAGTATGAAGAAAGTCTCTCCTCTTCCTTACAGGCCTGCGTCTCAGCTGTGGAGAAACTTTCTAAAGAGTTCCACCAACTTAAAGAGAATCTATCTTCCTCCCCACCTAAACAAACCAGTGACCACCAACTAAAAGAGGACACTTGGGAGAAACTTTCTGAAAAGGTTTACCAACTTGAAGAGAAATTATTTTCCTCCCCACCTGTACAAACCAGTGTCTCAACTATCAGGGGTAAGCGTTCATCTGCACAAGGAAGACGATATGGTTGGTACACACCCTACGCCACCCTGTGGTTTTACTTACGAAACCATGGAGAGGACATGAGAAAATGGGATGGAAAATCTACCGTGACCCTAGAGGCATGGGTACGTGAGTTGCAAAAGAAAACAATTGGGAAAAAGGCATTCTCTGAAAAGTTTGCTGCTCCAACTTCCATCAGACAGTCTTTCAAACACAAAAATGAAGAAGATTCTGACTAGCATTAGGGGGGCCCTGCCTCTACCCAGGGGGAGGAGAGGGACAATCGAGTTTATTGGACTGTGTGGATTTGATGGCCTGGCACGTCAGATGCACAGAAGTATAAGGCTTTAGTAGACACTGGTGCACAATGTACTCTAATGCCATCAAGCTATAAAGGGCCAGAGCCCATCTGTATTTATGGAGTGACAGGGGGATCTCAGCAATTAACTGTATTGGAGGCTGAAGTGAGTCTGACTGGGAATGAGTGGCAAAAGCACTGTATTGTGACTGGCCCGGATGCTCCGTGTATCCTAGGCATAGACTATCTTAGAAGAGGATATTTCAAGGACCCAAAAGGGTTCCGGTTGGCTGGACTGCTCGGGGTTAGGCTGGGCATCGGTCAGCGGGTAGCGAGCAATTGTATTGTGCATCACTTGTTTGTACACATTATTAGTAGTAGTACTATTATCATCTTATTGTTATTATTTTCCTGTCTTAATAAACTGTCTTTATCTCTACTCACAGGCTTCACTTTCCCATTTCTCTCCCCCATCCCTCTCTGGGATCCCTCTCCCAGAGAGGGATGGGGGAGGGTGAGTGAACGGCTGTGTGGTGTTTAGCTGCTGGCCAGGTTAAACCATGACACATGCCATTGCAGTAATAAAGCTCTTGTAGTCAACAAACCACAAAGGCAAATTTTGAAAGGCACACAATTACATTCTCAGCACATGGTCATACAGTAGGGGGGTGCAATACAGCTTAGGTTTAGATTTCCTTCAGAAATCTTCGGTTATTCATGAACTTCTGTTTTAATATTCATTAGCTATCCTTCTGCTGACAGAAAATAAAAATAAAATAAAAATAAAATAAAAATAAAATAAAAATAAAATAAAAATAAAATAAAAATAAAATAAAAATAAAATAAAAATAAAATAAAAATAAAATAAAAATAAAATAAAAATAAAATAAAAATAAAATAAAAATAAAATAAAAATAAAATAAAAATAAAATAAAAATAAAATGTTCAATGCAAGCTTTTTATCAGTAAGGAAATTGAGAGAATGGGGAACCATCTTAACATTCATACAGCCCTATGTTTTTTTTTTTTTTATGTTATGTGTCCTTCAGCCTTAAAAATTTAATGTAGACAGAGTGTGTGGGACACCAAAAATATTCATCATGAAGCAGGTCTCCAGTGCCATAGTAAAAATAAATAAATAGTGTGTTCTGTGGTCACAATCAACTACATAATATTTCTGAAAATTTTGCTGATGCACATACCAGCATACTTACAGGATCCAAACGTACATTGTTTGGATTTGTATAAAAACACTCTAAATAAGACAAATCTATCTCGCGCGCGCCCTCTCTCTCTTTTTCTCTCTCATTATGGAAATTAAGTTTATCCAGAATGACTAGAACTACAAATGGTTGAAGGGCTTTAACCTAGATAAGTACGTTTGGTTCAAAGGATAGGAACATGACCTGGAACAAACTTAATGAGCTTCTCAAGAATCCTTGTACCAAGACATCAGCATACTCACATGAATACACTGTCAATAAATTATTTAATTTCACAACCTAACATTCTAGAACTGGATAGGATCTTTCTTGGTTAGATTTATACTGCCCAGAATTAAGTCCATCAGCAAAGACTTACTTTTCATGATTGGAGAAGTTTGTTATAAACTGAGACTCCCACTCATGAATATAACGTGTTTTGCAATGGAGAGCATCTGGCTTATATCTGAAATAATTATTATCTTCTTCTGACACATTTATGAGTTTTCCCTTCATTAATTTTTATCTGAGAAATATTCACTGCTATGGTAGGGTAGTTTTAGAACAAACACCTGGTTTTTACAACTCTTATCAGAAATTTGCAAGGTTTCAGGCAGTGAACAGCTTAAACTTAATTAAGTGAAAAACTTAACCCTTTGGGCCTTCTTTTGAAGTGTCTCAGTGATACCCTTTCCAGTACCTTTGAAGGGTAATTTTTTTCCTTCATTCCATATATGTTGTTCTCCCTCAGTGACTCATATCTTAAAAGGTACTATTACTTTCTGCAACCCAGAAGTAGTAGAAAGTGGAGCATAGAATGGAAGTCACTAAAAGATCGGGAAGACTTGAAACCTTTGCCAAGATTCAAAATTTATTTCTGATTCATTGTCTTTCCAAGTGCAATCACAGAGAGAATTTACTGCCTTTGCACTCCCCTATGGCCAAACCTCTATATATTTCCCTGTATCCCTGTTAATAACCTCTTTCAAAGAAACCTTGAAATGCACTTTTTTTTTCTTCAGATGGTTCACAACAGCTGGCAGTAACCATTAAAAGTATCTAAGCTACATCGCTGAAGTCAGTAAAAAGTACTACATGAAAAAATGCAAAATAATTATTCTAAGAGCACAACAGAATTCAACAAAATTATTTATCAGGTCATAAAATACATAAAATAATAGACATATTTTGAAAGTGTAGTAAGAATGATCTGAAGCTGATGATAAAGTTGTTTGTTTGTTTTACCTCAACCACCTTGTGAAATACACTGAGTGCAACCTCTCTTACAGAAAGTCCTTGACCAATAAAATGTCAGAAGATATTAAAATAATGTAAGGCCTAATACATACAGCCTCATAACATAGCCAAATCATGATAGTATTCTGCATATGATGTACTTCTCATTTTTATTACGCATGTAAATATATATTGCTTCATGCAAAAGAAAAAAATCCACAGAAAACAAAACTTGAGTTTTCAAAGTCAAACATTCAATGTTAGAATTAAAATCTATATTAGAAAATAGCTTGATATTTGAGGAAGGACTAAAAATTCAGATTAACTATCCTAGTGTCAAAACATAGTCTTTTGTCATCATTCCAAGTCATGGTGTAATGTTCCCTCTGAGAACTAGGAGTAATATTGTGTATTCAGCTTTTATTAGTCCAGCCTCTGCGTGCTTTCAAACAAAGTTTGGTTAATATTCCTTCATACATGTAGCTGAAAGTTTGAAATATTTTGTTTTCTCTTGTCATTTTCAAATTACAAGTTTCAACTTCTGATTTCAAAATATTTCTTTCTATGCATATATAGAAAAAGAATATATATACTCTCTATATATTTGCTCTCTATAGGTACATTAAAGGAGGCTGTAGCAAGGTGGGGATTGGTCTATTCTTCCATGTGCCTGGCAAGAGGACAAAGGGGAACGGGCTAAAGTTGCAACAGGGGAGGTTTAGGTTGGATATTAGAAAGAACTTCTTTACCAGAAGGGTTGTTAAGTATGGGAATGGGCTGCCCAGGGAAGTGGTTGAGTCACCATCCCTGGATGTCCTTAAAAGACATTTAGACGTAGAGCTCAGTGATATGGCTTAGTGGAGGACCTGTTAGTGTTAGGTCAGAGGTTGAAAGAGACCTCCAAGATCACAGAGTCCAATCTAGGTGATTCTGTTGCAGTCTCCAAGTTCAGAGCCAACCACCTATTAGTCTGGTGCAATGGATTTTTGTGTTCCTTGCACTAGCTGTTACTTCACCTCCTCTTCACATACAAGGACACGTGTCTCTTTCATGCTCCTTCAGGAGTAAACAAGCCAGGAGAGATTAAAGCCTCTTTCTTCAGGTCAGTAAGATGCCTGCCTTTGGTTTCAGTGAGAATTCAGGCCCTAACAACTCAAGTGTCTTCTGGATGGTGTTTCATCTGGGTAGGATAATTTCATTTCCCTTTGGAAGACTTACACCAGAAGACATTCTTCTCACTGCAGTACAGTTAAGCCCCACAAAGTGTCCCTAAAAAAAAGCCAAGAAGTACTTACAAATTAGTTTTACATGTTGGCATCATTTACTTGTCTGATCTTGCATTCAGGGCTTGATCTATCTGGAGGGAAACATGTAATGCCATGCAAGGTTGTTTGGTTGTATGACTGACAATGGGACTTTAAAAGTTTGAACTGCTTGTATAGAAGCAAAATACAGAAGAATACACTATCCCCAAGGGAAACATAGAAAACTGCCTGTTGCTTCTCAGGTTTAAAGTCTTCCTTTAAAAGGTGTAAGCACCTGTTGAGGTGTCAGAAGAGGTGTAATCAGCTGTTTGAGTACAATTCTCATGTATACATAAACATTTCCCTCTCCACTTTCTAATTTGGAGTGCAACACTTTTCATCATGCTCTTAGCTCAGGATTCTGATTCTAACCATGGTTCCTAGTGCAGAGAACTTTTCCAGAGAAGAGAGAAGCAAAACAGTCCTGACTGCTTTGAATGAGATGGAGATAGCAAACAAATGCAAAAGAAAATAAACTTGTGGAAATGTTTTCCAAGAATTGTCAGTCCAAAAGCATTAAATTGGTTCAATCCATGAAAGTTAGTGTAAACTCAGGTTGCATCACTGAACTTGAAGTAGTAGGATAGACTTGCACCATTGCAGAGCCTCAGTCATGGATTAAATTGCCATTGCCTCCAACTCTATAGAAGAATGAAAGAGAAAAGCACACCTTTCTACTTTGTCAGCTACTGGCAGACCTAGAGAGAGAGAAAAAAAAAAAACATTATTTAAGAAGTAGTGTTGTTTTAAGGCATTTCACCAAATCTGTAGTATTTGGTAGTAAGCAGACAAATGAAAGGGAAGAGGAAACAGTAGAAGGTACTTGCATGGCCTTAATTTATGTGACAATTGACAACAAGAACAACTTGCAATGATTTCAAAGTGCCTTCCAGCATTCACCCTTGGGACTCTGGGGACCAGATGTTCTCGCCCTCTCCCTGCCACACAACTCTCCTACCTCTCAACACATCTGTGCATGACACTCCTTAGGATTTCTTTAACAAAACCTCAAGTGCATTCTGGAGACATACTGAGAAGAACATGCTCATCTGAACATCCCAAGCATAGTCAGAGCTTTGCAAGGCTACCATAACTTGCCTGGAGGAGAAGAAAGGGAGAAAGAACAAGTGGGAAAACACATCTTCCCCTGACCCTATCTCAGAAACTATTAACAATGACACCTTTCACACTTTTTCTTCAGTGAGCCCATCTATGGGGGGACCAGGACTGGGGACTTTTCTGAGGGTGACAGATAGGAGGGGTCTCCCTGCCCCTGCTGTTGCTCAGCAGCCCTCACCTATGTCCTGACAAAGGGTAGAGGCTACCCCCATTGTATGCATGCAGAACAGAGGGCCAGACTGTCTGCAGGAGACAAGGGGCTGGACCCTTGTCTTAGCTTGGAGCAGAAAGAGACATCTGCCTCCAACACCCACGCTGCCACCTACCCCCACAATATCCCTGGGAAATAGATCTGAGGCTCTCAGGGAGATTGCAGAAGAGGCTGAGGGTCCGGACAGTAGTCCAAACCCAGGAAGCAACCCTGAGAAGAGAGTCAAGATTGGGGGAAGTACAAAAAATAAGGATCAGGGCTGGATGGACTCTGGGGACCAGATGTTCTCACCCTCTCCCTGCCACACATAACTCTCCTACCTCTCAACACATCTGTGCATGACACTCGTTAGGATTTCCTTAACCTTTGACAAAACCTCAAGTGCATTCTGGAGACATACTGAGAAGAATGTGCTTGTCTGAACATCCCAAGCATAGTCAAAGCTCTGCAAGGCTACCATAACTCACCTGGAGTAGAATTAAGGGCAAATGAACAAGTGGGTATACAAATCTCCCCCTGACCCTACCTCAGAAATTATTAACAATGACACCTTTCACCATTTTTCTTCAGGTAGCCCATCTATGGAGGGGTCAGTGGAGATGGCCAACAGTAATTTCTTTCTTTCAAGTTATCTCCTTGAAACTCTAACTTCTACTTCTAGTATTTTGAGGTCTTTAGACTTGTGTGTTTTGAGAACAGCCTTTCTTTTACAAACAGCACATTCTCACAATTAACACTTCACAAAAGTAATGATAACATCACCGGTATCTACCCAGATCTGTTTCTTCTTACTACAAAGCAAGGTAAGAATTCACAGTAACACACCTTTTCCATAAAACCTGTTGTTCAATGTTAACAAGTACTTATAAATATTCTTCAAAGTCAGCCTTACCTGCATGCACTTAAGCTTCTGAGGTTGTTTCGTTATTTTATTTATTTTTTTTTAGGGCTGGGAAGGAAGCTTAGAATCCATGTAAGTAACTTCACTGAAAACAGACAAGGTGAAGGAAACACTCAAACTCCCCAACATGAAACAACTGTAGAACCCAGCAACGCTTACCTGCCAGCTTCTAAACTTAAGTCACTGCCAAAGTACTTCCCAGTGAAGTAGTACCACCAGGGTTTTACTGTACTGAGAAGGCACCACCAACGTAACTAGCTCTTATAGTCTCTAAAACTATTTCACAGAGACAGCAGAAAACATGAAGAAGAAGCAGCCTGCTGGAGAACACTGAGTCCATTCCACCAGGACAGTAAAAAAGCACCCTAGGTAACCTGAGCTTCAAGTTCCCCTAGAGAGGCAATTCCTCACACCTCCTCATTCTTCCTATATAGCAAAGGTCACATGATCCACAGCTGGCAGAGTTCACTTAACAAGGGTGGAGCCAAGAGACCTTGTGGAATAGGCTCATCTACCTGGCTTCAATGTTTTAAGGTTAATTGCTCCTTATCGCTAAGAGAAATAACCTGACAAGGGGCTTAGTGGTTAGAGTTGACCTAATGAATTAACTACAAAAGGTGCACGTGGGTCATATTTCTGTTAGTCATTCAGTGAGGAAAATTAGTACAGAGCCTGTTAAAATAAGATAAATAAACATAAATAAGAGAAATAAATAAAAGAAAAAAGAAAATGACCTTAAAGTCAAAATTGCTGTCATAGATTTTCATCTGTCTAGTCACGACAGATAAAGAATATAGCAATCAGAATGACTTTTCTTGACATTAATGTTATTTAAATTTGCTTTTCTGAGATCTCTTCTTTATACACGACTTTTCAAAATCTAGCGCCATGACCTCTGTCTACAGTATTTACTTCGGCTGCATATAAACTATCACGTATAAGTGCCAGAATTCGGATATCATTCCCTATTCAGGTCAAGTGCCGGGCTGAAAGTTTTGGCTTTAATTTGGTTACATGACTACATTGCTGTTGTTGTGGTTTCCCCCGGCCGGCAGCTAATCACCACACAGCTGTTCGCTCCCCCTCCCACCTCCCTCTCTGGGATGGATGAGAGAAATAAGAAAATGAAGCCTGTGGGTCGAGACAGAGACAGTTTATTAAGACAGGAAAAAAATAATAATAACGATAATAATACTGCTACTACTAATGTGTACAAAGAAGTGATGCACAATGCAATTGCTCACTACCCGCTGACCAATGCCCAGACTATCCCTGAGCAGATGGCCCCCCCATCCAAGCTAGCCACCCCTATCTATTGTTTAGCATGACGTCAGAGGGTATGGAATACCCCTTTGGCCAGTTTGGGTCAGCTGTCCTGGGTCTGTCCCCTCCCAGCTCCTGCTGCACCCCTAGCCTGCCCACTGGCAGGACAGAGCAAGAAGCTGAAAAGTCCTTGGCTTAGGGTAAGCACTGCTCTGCAACAATTAAAACATCAGCGTGGTATCAACACTCTTTTCATCCTAATCCGCAACATAGCACCCTACCAGCTCCTAGGAGGAAAATTAACTCTATCCTAGCTGAAACCAGGACAACTGTTTTCTGGCAGGTCATGGGAAGAAGATTGGCTGGCTTGGGGGAGCTTCTGTACACATGGCTTTCAGGCTGCAGCCAAAGTGTTCCTCTAGATCTGGAAGTCTGAAGATGGTTGAGTGGTTAGAAAGCTTCCTGGCAGAGAAGGACCTGGGAGTATTGGTGGATAGTGGGCTGAATACAAGCCATCAGTGTGCTCAGGTGGCCAAGAAATCCAACAGCATCCTGGCTTGTATAAGAAGCAGTGTGGCCAGCATGTCTAAGGAAGTGATTGTCCCCCTGTACTCAGCTCTGGTGAGGCCGCACCTCAAGTAGTGTGTTCAGATTTGGGCCCCTTGCTACAAGAAGGATATCGAGGTGCTCGAGCGAGTCCAGAGAAGGGCGATGAAGCTGGCGAGGGGTCTGGAGAAGAGGTCTTACGAGGAGCGGTTGAGGGAGATGAGTTTGTTCAGCCTGGAGAAAAGGAGGCTCAGGGGTGACCTTATCGCACTCTATGGGTACCTTAAAGGAGGCTGTAGTGAGGTGGGGGTTGGTCTGTTCTCCCACGTGCCTGGTGACAGGACGAGGGGGAATGGGCTTAAGTTGTGCCAGGGGTGTTTTAGGTTGGATATTAGGAAGAACTTTACTGAGAGGGTTGTGAGGCATTGGAATGGGCTGCCCAGGGAAGTGGTGGAGTCACCATCCCTGGAGGTCTTTAAAAGACATTTAGATGTAGAGCTTAGTGATACGGTTTAGTGGAGGACTTGTTAGTGTTAGGTCAGAGGTTGGACTCGATGATCTTGAGGTCTCTTCCAACCTAGACAATTCAGTGATCCTGTGATTCTGTGAAAATTTACTCAAAAATTCAATTTTTACTCTGTTAGATTTTCTCATTTGTAGGAATAAAGGCAAAGATATATTTGTGACTAGCAAAACAATCTAAACATCACAAAACAATTATTTCTACCAGGAATAACACTGCTCACATCCTGATTAACTGAATGAGTTATTTTCAGTATTATTTCATCATTGCTTTTCATAAATCCTTGTTTACTTAACACAGTAACCTTCTCATATCAAAAAAACAGACAAGATCCATAAATACTTTTAATAAAAATCAAGCCATAAATGTTTGGCTATTTCCCTCGCTCTCTTTCTCTATCTTTTTTTTTTTCATTATAATAGAGATATTTCTGCATATGTCTTCTGTGCTGTATCAGGTGAAAAGACTGGAGAAGATAATACAATTATCGGTTAACTATGCTCTGTAACACAGGACTGCTACAGATGTTCAAATACTGCAGTTATTACTCAAACTTCTACAAAGCAGTACCAACAATAATAAGTCAAAAGGGTTAGGTTTCAAGCAAAAAACTTGTTCCTGGGTTCCAGAGTAGACATAAAAAGTGCTCACCAAAACTCGTCTTGCTCACGCTATCATTACTAACAAGATTAAATCCGACTCAGTTGAGTTTATGAATTAGTTAATGTTGCTGGCTGCAGTGTTGTATAGGGAGACAAACTGCTCTTAGAAGAGCCAGTTTGGGAGGAGTATTTCTTAGGGATCGATGTGTGCAACATAGTAGGTCACAACCAAACACACCAACGCTAGATCTCTGTACAATACTTTGCTTAGGGAGGCATGAGAGGAGGATGCAAACAGAGTAAATATGTTGGTGCCAGCAATATTTACCACAAAGCTACAGTGTCAAATGCAAAGGGAGACAAAAAGACTGGACAGAGCAGGGTGCAAGTTACAGAGTCAAGAGATTTTGGCTGCCTGGGTGCCTTGGTAAACTCTAATTATATTAAAATTTACAAATCCTAGAAAATTATTTACTACCAAAAATGTATAGACCACTAGAAACACGTTTTTACACTTTTATTGTTGTAATGTTATCATTAAGACAGTACAATACAAGTATTGCATATATACGTATTGTGTATATACATATGTATATATTGTATATATATATATACAATTATATATTGTATATATAATTGTATATATATATATACATGTATATATATATGTGTATATATATACACAATATATACATATGTATATATATGTGTATACAATATATATATTGTATATATATATTGTATATATATATTGTATATATATATTGTATATATACATGTATATATACAAGTTTACAAGTATTGTTTATAATACTTGTATATATACAAGTATTACAAATCAAAAACTTTCATCTCTAAAATAATTAGGTAGTTGGGGTGTCACAACAAGTACATTTTAACCTTCTTTAAAGTAATATACAATTTGGGAACGTATGAGAATGTTAACCATTGCACTCCTGACAACACAATAACCTTCTGTTGATATATCGATATATTGAATCTACTTCACCTTAGTCAATGGGAACTGAATGGTAGCTCTCCATTTTAGTTACTGTATTTGAAAACTTCAGAGGTTTTCCTGCTGGAGTTCTATAGGAAAGACGGATAGCAGAAGCCTCGAGTGGGTTGTATCAAATGCTTCCTTATCATCTCTCAACACAGGTCAGCACAGTGACACTCAGCTGCACATAAATGAAGGCGCATATCAACAGAAGTAAAAACATGTTTCAGAGCACAATTACAGAAATTAAAACTTTGTTTTAAACAAATCTACTCAACTTTTTTCATAAAATGCCTTTTGTTTTTGATTAGAATGTTTTTTGTATCTTTTTTTTTTTTGTTATTGTTGGTTTTGTGATTCATTGCTTAGCAGCTTAGAAGCAAAATTTTCCTTTGTTCACACACCATCTGAAAAGTGAGTTTTTTCAAATGCACTGAGTGTTGATCCAACTATCTCTGTTCGTGTCAATATGAGCCTTACCTCTGACTTTGACAGAGTGGATTTTTTTTATATGTATTATTTGCTGTTCCTTCTAATTGAAGCTCTTTCCAAAAAAAAGCAAAAGTTTCTGTGTTGGAAACAATGTTGGGAAGGATGAATTCAACTATGTGCATGCACTTCAGCACCTGCAGCTAGGAATTAGCAGGTAGGAACAGTGGTAGTGCATGTTCTCTGTGCTAAGAAATAGCATTACAAATAGCGGAGTGTAGTCTGTGTAAGACTACACTTCTTTTCTGATCTGATTTCTTTATCCTCTACTATCAGATACTCTGTGGTAATTGTGCCCGCTTTTCTGCCCATCTTTTGCCTTTGCTGTTTAAAGCATAGATTGCCAAAAACAGTCCTTTTTATACAGCATTAAAATGTTCAAGACAATGCAGCTCCAGTTTACTTTGAAGCATGTAAACACTACTGTAATACAAATACATACTATTATGTAGTGAAAAATACAGTTGTGTTCTAAGGTAAGCATGTAAGACAATGGAAATAAAGAAGCTGACAAATTATAAGAAATCCATTATAATCAATAATTTCCTTACTTGTTTCAATGAAAAAATATCTTACTAGGTAATTTGAGTCAAAGCTGATGAGGAATATGCCACATGAACAGTTTTATGAGGAAAAATGTATTTTCCTCAAAATTGAAATTTGCTGTCCTTTCAATTTGGTGAAAAAATATAACTAAAAAATAAAATTACAAAATAGAGAGAGAGAGAGAGAGAGAATCTGTGGATGCCCCATCCCTGGAGGTGTTCAAGACCAGTTTAAATGAGGCCCTGAGCAACCTGATCTAGTGGGTGGCATCCCTGCCTATGGCAGGGGGGATGGAACTAGATGATCTTTGAGGTCCCTTTCAGCCCAGGCCATTCTATGATTCTATGAATACATGAGCTTTCCTTCTATACAGTTCTGCTGCTCTAAATGCTTAAACATTGATGGTACCAAGAATGGTACCAAGCACGTCATGTGTCAATTCTATCAAGATCCTCAAAGTAATGTTTTTCTTGCATGTCAAAATACAGCAAAATTTTTAGAACTGATACATGGAATGAGGCCTCACACAATAGTGGACAGTTTGCTTTTCTCATTTCACTTCATATCCAGTGGCTAGAACAATTAAGAAGTCCATAGATAACCAGGTCTCTTTAAGGAGATTTGAACTTTAATTCTTCATCTCATATGCAAGTATCTTCTTTTCTGTATTAAGTTATTTTATTATTTTTTTTGTATTTTTTTGTATTTTTTTTTATTAAGTTATTTTTCACTTTTCATCTTTCTTGAATGATTATGTCAGAGCAATTAGAGTAAAAACTTCAAGCCACTCCACTGATATGGAACAAAACTTCTGTCCTGTTTCTGTCTCTAATTTTTTACTGAATGTATATTTTTTATGTATATATTTTAATTTAAATAGAAACTGGAGAGCAGTAATTAGAACTCAGGATTGGTCTTTCTTAGCTAAGTAAGGAACTCCTAACTCATCACTGGGCTATAGAGTAATGTCCAGTCTTAGAATTACAGAAGAATTTGGGTAGGAACAGACCTTGGGAGGTCATATAGACTATCCCTCCCACCCACAATTCCACCCAATGCAAATCAGGTCTAGTTAGAGCAGGTTGCTCAGCGGCATGTTCAGTTCAGTCTTGAATATCTCCAAAGATGGAAATTTTGTGAACTCTCTGGATAACATGCCTCGGTGCTTGACTGTAGTGGGTTTACGTGGCAAGGTTTTGGTAGCAGGGGGCCATAGAGGTGGTTTCTGTGAGAAGGATCTAGAAGCTGCCCCATGTTTGGTAAGGGCCCCACTGTTGACCTGAGCCGAGCCAATAAGCGATGTTGCTTTGCGCCTCTGTGAGAGCATATTTAAGACAGGGAAAAAAAATGCTGCGATACACAGCAGCTGGGAGAGTGAGAGGAGTGAGAAACAGCCTTGCAGGCGCCAAGGACAGTGTAGAAGGAGGGGGAGAGGTGCTCCAGGCGCCGGAGCAGAAGTCCCCTGCAGCCTGTGGTGAGGACCATGGTGAAGCAGGATGTCCCCCTGCAGCCCATGGAGTACCACGGTGGAGCAGGGTTCCACGCTGCAGCCTGTGGAGGAGACCACGGTGGAGCAGGTGGACCTGCACCGACAGAGGCTGCCACCTGTGGAAGACCCCTGCCGGAGCAGATTCCGGGCCGGACCTGTAGCCCATGGAGAGGAGCCCACGCAGGAGCAGGTGACCTGGCAGGAGCTGTGGGGGACCCAGGTTGGAGCAGTTTTCTCCTGAGGGATGGACCCCGTGGTACGGACCCATATCTGGAGCAGTTCTGGAAGAGCTGCTGCCTGTGGGAAGCCCACGCTGGATCAGTTCATCAAGGACTGTATCCTGTGGGTGGGACCCCACAGCACAGGGGACGAGAGTGACCGAGAAGGAGCGGCAGAGAAGAAGCGCTGTAGACTGACCATAACCCCCATTCCCCCGTTCCCCTGCGCCACTCGGGGGGAGGAGGTGGAAGAGGGTGGATGGGGGGGAAGGTGCTTTTGGTTTCTTTCCTTTGTTTCTCACTTCTCTAGCTTGTTAGTAATAAGCAATAAATCTTACTATCTCCCTATGCCGAGTCTGTTTTGCCCGTTACAATAATTACTGTGTGATCTTCTCGTCCTTATCTCAACCTTTGAGCCCTTTTCATCATATTTTCTCCCCATTCCTCTTTGAGGAGGGGGAGTGAGAGAGCAGCTGTGGTGGAGCTCGGCTGCCCACTCGAGCGGAACCACGACATTGACCACCTTTATAATGAAAAAGTTTATTCTTTATGAAACTACCTGGTGCTCACTATCAGATGAAGACCATTTAGTGCATTTCTTTCTCCTTGCTAGGGACCTTCTACTATGAGTAGAAAGTGCTGTACTCCGATACACCTTACCGTCCTCTGAAGGAGTACCATCCTGAGGTGAGAGTGTGGCACAAACCTCTTCAGATATAAGGTCTCTCAGGTTTTGAATTAGATTGTACAGTATATTCAATACCAGATCATTCTTTAAAAAATATTTGATGTTTCCTTCAAAAACATATATTTTTTCTTTTAAAATCATGGGTTTATATGCCTTTGATGGCTTTTTGGCATCTGATTCCAGAAAAGGTTCTTAGAAGTTGATTAGGAGATGATCAAGTTTACTTTCTGGCAGTCTTAAGAGAGTGGCTGTGAAAAAAAAATGCAGTCTCATGCTCCTTGGTTGCTAGTTTTAGGCACTTACAAACTAAGCTGGTTTAAGTTGTGCCTTTCTACATTGTGCCCCTATTTGGGGATACCAGAATTTCCCTACAGGTTGTTGTAGGAGCCAACACACCTCACTCAGACTCCTGGATCCCTTTTTGATGTCTCTTATCTATTACTGTAGTGAATCTATATGACAGTTCTTTTGGGACTTAAGTGTGACTGAGACTGATCTTGAACTGGGGAGGGCATAAGCAAGAAAACTGACAGGAACTTTCTACCAGTAGAGCACAAGGAATGTGGTATGCATATAGTGTTTTCAAAATAAATAAATCCCCTAAAACTAGTCAAGTGCTTTTTGTATATCTGTTGAAAGAAGTATATGAATGTCAGCAAAATGTATCAAATGTTAACAGTGCTTTGTGCCTTTACAGTCACTCTAACATGTGTTTACTGTCCCTATATGAATTCATTTAAATTTGTATATTTAAAGTAGGATGGGAGACTACCTTTTCTATAATAAGGGCCATTACATCTCTATATTTAGTAGGTGGGAGGGAGGAAATCTATAACTGGGACATTTGTAGGTATGTATATTGGTATAGATATTCTTATAGGTATATTGTGATATGCAGCTTCTACACAGAAGACAGCTAAACAAATAAGTCATAAGAAAAATCATTTGGGGGGCTCATGGCTTATAATATACTGCTGAGAATACATTAAGACTGGCTGCGTTGTATGATTTTTTATTTTTATTTTACTAACTATTTTTACTATTTTGTTCTCATTTAAAGAGATAAATTGTTCTGGGGATAATTTAGGTAATTTGATTTTTTTTTTTTTTTTTTTTTTTTTTTTTGGAGTGGACTACTATTAGGAATCTGGAAGCTACATAATCAACTTTAATAGAAAAAAAAGTTTTAGTTAACATTCTCATTGTTCTGTAGCATAATGAACTCACAGCTTTTTTTAACTGCAGAAGACCAACACCAGTTTCACAGTAAAAACCTGAAGTGTATACCCTTTCAAATGATTCTGTTTACTTCAGTAAATTCATTTTAACTTGGAGCCCTGGTTTTAATTCAATTTTCATGCTTCCTCCTTACATTGTGTGGATAAGCTACAGAGGAACCTCAGTTGTTTTCCTAACATTACTTTTTTTAAATTAGTTTTCTACTTAGCTTTATTTCAGTGTTTTCTGGATAAATAATGAAAGCGCTGTACTATAATGGTATGCCATGTTCCTTTTCAAAAGAATCAGAAAGACTCAATTTTTTTTTTCCAGGTTTGACCATAAAATGATTTAGATATTAAAAAGTAGTAAGATGGTTCTCTGTGGTATGCTAAAGAACTCCTGCCCAAGACATTGTTTATTGTCTAACTTTTTAAGTGGACAAAAATATTACATGGCTAAATATGACATGGAAGCCTTATTCATTATTAGCATATTTTCATTTGACTATTTATGTTTTACTGTATTCATTCATTCAGATTTTAATAAATTGCATTGGAGACCTGAACTTCAGTGCATTTAAGTCCTGTTATTTACTTCTTCTCTACCTTTCCTAATTACTATCAAAGAAATATTTTAACACCAAGTCATTCCAGATCATATTAGATCATCAGCCTTAATTGAACTATAATAAATATTGGTATTTTCTAGATTTTCTGTTGTTTGAAGCCAAACTTTTAATCTTTCTGTTTCAAAGCCTATTTTGTAATGAATTGTACATTTTTTCAGAGAAACGAAGTTTAGAAAATATTGACCATAATGAGGAATGACTTATCAACCTAATAAATCATAAACCCAATCCCAAACACACAGTTTGTGTGCTAAAAGTTAAAGATATTTTCATGCCCTAATTCAGCATTTGGTGAGCATAAAACTCCCTCTTTTTTGAATATGTTAAACATCTGTCTGAGATGAACAGAAATAGTTTCCATCTGCAGTGAACTCAGAAAAACAAACAAACAAGCAAACAAACAAACAAAAACCACCCAATACTATAAAAATACTGTAGTTGGAGAGAAAGCGTAAATATGTATCCAAATTACATTGGATAGGTTCATCTCTACGTTCGGTATTCATCCATACTGAAGAACGGAGTACAGTTAGGAGGTCTAAAGTTTTCATGACTTTGGTACTGGTATTTAATAAAATATTGTGTGGAAGGTTGTGTTTGTTTTTGTTTGTTTATTTTTAAATGTCTGCCACAAAATTCAAGAAAATCTTCATGAAAATATTTTTCAACGCTAATGATGATGATTCTCTACCACAATACATGATCACAGCTTCACTGAGAACAGTTTTTGGAATGAATGTGTTTATTTCACAAATGGGCCCATGCATGCTGTGTTATGACAAGCATGTGGTGAAAATCTCCTACTAAGGAATGCCCCTAAGCCAGAAGGTCTCTAGAATATCTGAGGAGTGATTTCATGTTGCTTTATTTGGCTCTTGCTGGTACCCATTTCACTGCTGACTGGACAAATGCCATTCAACATAGGATATCCTATCTTTTTTTTTTTTTTTTTAAAAAAAAATGAGACTCCATACCTTCGTAGTTAAATAGAAAATCAGTGTACTTAAGCCAAAGACAATACATTGTTCTGCTATGTATATTTAGAAAAATATTTATTTCACCATTTTTGAACAAATAAAAACTTTCAGTTACAACTGACTAGTCAGTATGAAGATGATTATATCCATTGTCTAAAAATATTTTTTTGTTTATTGATTATAAAATAATTACTATTCCTAACCGACTCTATATAATGTTACAATGTTACAGTTACAATGAATAAATTGCCAAGCAGTGAAACGGAAAAAAAAAAAAAAAAAAGGTATACCAAGCTGATTCTCCTTTCAGAGTGGTATAAACCAAGAAATACATTAAAGTCTTTCCATCTGATACAAGTGAAAGGAGAAGAAATTCATAGCAATGCTATCATAGATCTATCTATGTTTTGAAACTGCAAAATGGCAGTAGTGTGGTGAATGACTGTGGTGGTTTTACCGTGCTGGGCAGCTAAACACCACAACCGCTCTCTCATTCCCCCTCTTTAGATGAGGAGGGGGAGAAGTAAAGCAAAGAACAACTCACGGGTTGAGATAAGGATAATTAAAGGGAAATAATAATAATAATTAAAGAAAGATTATTATGAACTAAACAATTTAACTAAAGGGAAATAAAAAAGGGAAAGGGGAAAAGGGAGGGGGAAAGGGAAAATAAAAAAAAGGGAGGAAAACAAACAAATAAAACAAATGAAGGCTATGTGGAAGTGCAGAGGAAAGAAATTACTCTCTATTTCCCACAAATGAGTGATGATTGACCACGTCCTTGAAGCAGGGCCTCAACGCACGTAGCCGGTGTTCGGGAGGAGGACCGACGTTTTCACAATGAGAGCCCACCCCTCCCCTCTTCTTCCTGTTTCCACCTTTTATTGCTGAGTGTGACATCACATGCCATGGAATATCCCTTTGGTTGGTTTAGGTCAGATGCCCTGGTGATGTTTCTCTTCTCACTTTTTGCCCACCCTCTAGGAGGGTTAGAGAGAGGCCCAATGCTGTGCCAGCACTGCTCAGCAGTAGACACAACACTGGTGTGATAACACTGCTATTCCAACTACAAGTGCAGAGTACAGCACTGTATGGGATGCTGCAGGGAAAGTTAACATTCCAGCCAGACCCAGTACAATGACTAAACTTTGGCACAACTTTCTCAGAAAGTTGTTGTTATTGATTGTGTTTACCATATCATTTTTCATTCTGCTAATCATCCTTTTTTACTTCATGTCATCATTCAAAAACAACTTTTATCATGACATATAAGTAAAAGAAATAAATTCCTGTCTATAATGTCTAAAGATTTATCTTTTTATCAGGTAAAAAACCAAATGTGATTCAGTAAGACCTCTTTCATCATGAAAGTATATCTTTTATATGATTTATCTAATCTTAATATTACAGAATGCTATCATTCACTACCAAGTTGTTGTTGTTGTTTTGTTTTGTTTTTTTTTTGTTTGTTTGTTTTTTCTTTTTTTGTTGTTGTTGTTGTTTTTTTTCCCTCCTCTTACACCCCTCTTTTTATTAAACAGAGATCAATGAAATCAGCCAGGATTTAAAATTTTTCCTGGATGTATCATGACAGCCAAGCTGTGACTATGGGATTACAAAACTCTGTATCTTAGGGCTCTGGTGATCTGAAAACCTAAATGCAGAAGGCAGTGAGCCAGCAGCAGTAATTATGGTATATATTACCAGGTTACTCCCTGGCCCTAGCCACAAGCCAAGACTAATCTCAACCTAGAGAGTACACAGGAAAAGAACACAGTGTGGTAAGAACACAGGGAAATTTTGGTGAATGCCTCTGTGAGTTACTCCCAGAGTACCTGGAGTATGCATCTTCTGTCTCTTCGCTACACATAATCATTTGGCTCTTGTGCATATGGCCCATAGATCAGGAAAATAAGTCACTTCTGCAGTCAATTTGAAATATTTAAAAGTAAATATTTAGTATTCAGAGTGCAAAACCAGAGTTAGGCACTGGTTTAGTTTAGTTGCAAAGTAAGATAAAATTTCTACAAATAAAAATTTTTTAATTTTAATAAAATTTTTACAGATAAAATCTGTATATCAGGATATAGTTCAAGAAATTTTGAATGTGCATTGTGTGTTGTTCACTAAAAAGGCAAAGTTCTTCAAATAACTTGCTTATTATGGAATGTTTATGCAGCTCTCATGATCAGTCATTAGTTGGCAGAATTTAATCTTCAGAAATACTATAAATATTTTTATAAAGTAGTACAAATAATAACTGCAGTGGAAGTTACCTCATTTTAATGTCAATACATTTTCAGGTCTAAATTGTTTGTATGAAGTTGTTTTGAATTAAAACTTGGAAGTTTAAATTGAAAACTGTCCAGTATGTTTTAATCAGTTTTTGAAAAATGTAATTGTAGCACAAGATTCCATTTAAATAGTTATTTACCATGTTGCAATTACTAGTGAAGAAGAATAGAGTGGCTAAACTATAGTAAGATTGAATTTACAGCTGCTAATGCCCTTATAGGCCTACTCTACTTCAGAATACACTGTTGGCTGAAAGGCAGGTTTGGGATCAAGGTCATGGGCTTTAAGCCTCAAAGCCTCTAACAGATTACTTCCTGCATAACTGCATGTTTGAAAGAGCTCAGAGACTTGCCTTTAAAGCAGAAATAAGTACTCCTCAGAAGGGACACTAGTACATCATATGGAAAAAAAAGAAAAAACATAATAGGACTGTGAAATAAGAATCAACACCCATTCAAAGAAAAATGTTCCTAATCTTTTTTTTTTTTTTTTTTTTCACCCTAACATTCCCTATGTAGAAGGTATATGATTAATCTGGTTCTTATGACTTGGAATTTCAACCCAGATACATAGAGAGGAGGCAAGAGATATAGTGATAATCAGAGATGCATACATGTGATGAGAGATGTGTAGAGACGTCTGCACATCTCTATACCTCCAGACTTCTCTTATCCATTAGTAGCAGTACACTTATTATGACATAACAGTCTTACCGTTCTCTTTATTTATGATCACAAGGACAATTTCTACAGTGATGCGTAAAGTGACATCAGGAACATTGCATTGTTACATAGTTCTCTGCTCTGTTGGATATTATTAGAGCAGCTTCAAGGAACTATTGAGCAGACAGGTATCCTTTCACCTGCGGCTACCTTTTCCTTATGAAGAAACATACACACTTTCCTTAAAAAATAAATAAATAAATAAATAAAAAGTTTCCATTAACTTAACAGAGAGTGCCTGTCAGATAAAAGCAATGGAGCTGCTGAATATGTTTTTATATATTAAAACATTTTAAGATTGAGAGTATATTACAAGTAAATGATTTAACTACATTCAGCTGTCCTGTAAGTTGTTTGTAATTACTGATTTTGCTTTTCAGATGTGCATAATAAAGTTCTCAATGTAGCTTTTTCAAATGCAGCAGCAATGCTGACTCTTCAGTACTTGATGGTTCAATCACACAGGATATCTTCATATTCAAGTGAAGCAAAAATAAAAAAGAAAAATAGAAGCAGCACAAGGTAATGCCTGGTTTTATTAATGGTTCAAATTTATTTGCTTTGTAGTGATAGTTCTGGTCTTTAAAAATTTTGGTATTTTTATTTTAATCATATCTCTTGCACTAGATAGCTTCACTATTTCAATAAATCCCTAAAACCTTTTTCATATTATGATAATTTTTCTACATGTCTAGAAAAAAGAAGTTCTAGTCAAAAGTTATATAGAAATAAGTTGTCCCAGACAAGCAAGATGCTTGCCCTACATGAAAACAAAGCAAATCTTAAGTCAGACAGAATGGTCTCAACAGGTACGCAGATCTGCAGTAATCAGACTTTTGTACCACAGCTTGTCACAGTAACACTGGAGAACCAAGGTTTTCCCAAAGAATCCATACATGTTTTCTGCAATAAAGATTCTTTTTTTCTTTGTCCTATAAAACCAAAGTATATGCATCTTTTCCCTATGTGTCTAGCTACTGATATCAAAACATATAATAATCAGTGGAGACCTTCAATTCCATTGGTAATTAACATTTAATTTCATAAGAAATATAAGGAGACAGGCTAAACCCAAAATAAAGAGAGATTCTGCCATTAGTTTTATAGTGAAATACATATATTTCCCCATGGGGTGAAATGAAGTATCAAGAAACTTTGTAGACCAGAAAATGGACGTTAGAGCTCTTCAGATGTCCTCTTATGTTGGTTGTGAAGCACAACCATTCTACAAGCACAAGATTCTACATGGTAATGAAAATAACTGCTCAAAACTAGAATTAGGATTTGACTTTAATCACCTCAGGATTTGGGGAACATATGAAGCCAATTTTCGATCTGCATTAATTTGATGCCAGGATGTATTGCATTACTAAGTATTTTTAGTGCTTATGAGAACAGATATATGACAAATGTCTTTTGTTTACCTGCAGACCATGTTTACCTGCAGACCATGCAGCATTAAATGAGTTTGAGGAGTTCATTTAATGAGGACAGAAACTAAAATGGAAAGTAAAGATAATGCAGGCTTTTAAAAGTCCTTTATTTAAACAGACTTTTCCACTTTTGTGGAAATACAAAATAGCAATTATGAAGATAGCTTTCTGCATGAAAAGCAAAGCTTTGGCTTCCTCAGGCAAGACTCAAAATTTTTTTGATCAGGTTTTAGCACAACATATCTTCTTTTAAAGAGAAAACTGCTCTTTCAACTCTCTACACTGCACAAAGATCCTGAAGCTCCAGTGTAGTGAAGTATGAATATAGGAATATGAATTAAATATATGAATATGAATTAAACAGGTAACTTCCCTTCAGTGGGCAGTATGATTTAATCTATAGGTAAATATATTTTAGAGATATATTTATCTCTAGGGCATGACCAAGCTAGAGCATGGGTCAATAAATTGAACTATAGTCTTTCAAGATTTTAGCCTGCAAGGCTAAAGGCTATTTACCTTTGAGCTAGGTGCTTTTGATGTTGGTTTTCTGATTGGAAGTCTTTGTGTAACATCTGGCAAACAGTAAGGGAGTTTCCTTTCCAACCTAATCTTCTGTGGTAAGAATTACTGCCTGAAAACTAACTTCTTATTAGCACAGATCATTGTGCTGTTTATGTCTACTTCTATTCAAGGACTAGTGTATATACTACATATACTACTACACCATGACTATTTACATGGGGGATAAAACTGTAAATCCTCACTTGGAAAATGATGGTCCATCATAAGCTTGTCTGGTCAACAGACAAGCATAATTAAGGTAAATAAAGCTCTCGGAACCTTGCAATGAGACTAACCATCCAAAGTGATTACTAAGCACATTAAAGCTTCTCTTCATTTTAGCATTGCCAGAGCTTCATCCATAATCAGTGTATCAGTATAGTCACAACATAGGGAATGGAACTATGTTAGTCCACCTAGTTCCTAATCTAAGATGTAGCCTTAGACAAAACACTCTATATAAAACATAAATATGGCCTTCCTCACTAGTCACTTTAATTGCTCTACTTTCTCATGAAATGGCTCCAGGTTCACACAATGACATTTAAATGTTGGTATTTTATGTCCAGAAACTACTAAAAGAACCAAAACGTTTAGCTTCAACCATGTATCAGCCTCCAGATTATTATGCTGGCTGAACTGAAACCTTTCCAAATATAAGTTTCCCTTTATTTTCATGATCCGTAGATCTGTAGTCCTCTCTTCTCACTCACATCAGCCTTTTGATCTCATTTAGCTGTTCTATTCATTTTACTACTAGTTCTAGGCTTGATAGCACTGGTCTGCTAGTAAAAATAACGTGGTATTGTGTCCTCAGACTAAGTAAATACTGGAGTTCTCATTTAACTAGTTTATCTGATAAATCATAGAAACTGATTATTTCCAAAGGGGGGAAATAAAAGGTGTGTGTGGGGGAAACAAAAAAAAATGCCTTTTTTTCCATTTTATCCTATGCAAAATAAATATTAATTGCCAACCTGACATACAGTACTGAATTGTACTCCAAATTATTCAACACTTTTAAGTCCACTTTTATCTATGGATGGAAGTACCAATGTTCACTACAAAATGAAATATTAAACTGTTCAGGTTTTCCTGAATGCCTTTAAAATAACATAAAATATGTCAACAATTCTAGAAATTGGGTCAATTTGACAAGGGAGTTATCAATGGAACTAAAACTTAGGAATACTTTCTCTGTGACTCTATTTACAATTTGCTACATAGAAATCAGCATTCAAACTCATAGTTGAGTTAGGACATCCTAAAAAGTTACCATTAATCAGCTAAACTGTCATAACTTCATATAAGTACTAGATCTGTGGTAAACTACACCAAGGTAATTTTAATGAGCTTAAAGTTAGACAAATTACCTCAAATGTTATTAGCCTGGACCTACTAGCAGTTACACAGCTCAGCACGGTAAATTGGTATGGAATACTTACATGCTTTTATAGTTGAGCCCTCACATTAGATATTCGTGTGATTTGTAATATTATTTTTAGAAGCGTATTTCACTGTCTTTTCCTTTTCAGTTTTATTTAGAGGAGAAAAGGAAATTCTCCAAATTAAAACTAATGTACAAAAAAAAAAAAAAAAGGAACAGCAGCTATTTAAAACAAATGAACATGTAACAAGCTTACAGCACTGTAACAGCAGGATACAGGAAAAAAAAATAATGTAAAAATAGCCACTTCAAAAAATTGTTTATTAAAGCCCTCATCTCCACAGCAGGAAACAAAAAGAAAAATACTGCAACATCCACCTTAAAAATGATTTTTTAAAAAATAAAACACCAGAGATGTACAGAAAGAATGGTTTGCCAACCATCTTAAAATAAATTTATTCAACTGTGTCCCAGCAGGAAATGCTATAAAAAAATAAAAATGAAAATAAAATTTCCACTGTGCAAAAATAAGTAAATAAAAATGTTTTAAAACAAGGAAAAACAAGTCCTTTTAGAATGATTTTTAAAAGCTTGAATTGTGTTAGTGAATTATGAAGACTATGCTAGTCACCAGAGTTTTCATTCTGCATAATGTTGTACATCTTGGCCCCATTCAATAAGTATGTCTGCCATGTATTTAAGCAGAAGCACATGAGAGATCCCTGCTATATCAAATTTAAATTTCAGTGATATCACCATCTTTCATAACTGATCTGTCTAACTGGTATTTTAAATTATGTTATAATATATTCTTGCAAGCATGTTCTCAAGAGGGTGACAGAACTGTTCTAAAAGTTTGTTTTCCAACCCAATGATGATTTCTACTGGGAATCCAGACATCTCGTGCAGTATGTTTCAGTTGTCCTTGTGTATGAGTGTGGTACTCAAAGATCCACGGAAGCACACTATGTTTAAAAAAGCCAAATACTGCCTAATGACCAGGTGGGAGTTGCCAGGGCTTGATTCTACCATTACAACATTGTGTTATTCCACTGACTTCAGCAAGGTTGGTTCTGACATATAGTGGTAGAAGCGACAACAGTCAGTCTTTTACTTATGAACCTGGCTTTGTCATTGACTGTAAATTTGGATATCTACATAAACCTCCTAGCTCATGCTTTACTTATTTTTTACAAATAAGCAACAAAAAACTACTATTCCACCACACAAAGATGGGTCATTTAGGATCTCTGTTATAGGCCATTGCTTCATGCACACAGAAAGTGACCCTCGGGTACAAATACTCAAGCTCTTAAGTCTCTCACCAAGTTTTTTTTCCCACCAGTGTGAGGTAGGTTTCTCAGCCTAGAGAACTCCTTCGCTATCTGGATTGCCTGAAGTCTCACCAGCATTTTAGAACAGCAAAGGATGCAGTGTTTCTGCTGTTTTCCAGCAGACATAAATCAGTTACCTGCTTTATCCATGCCAAACCTTGGAAATCCACTATGGCTACTGCTGCTGTACAAATAGAAAAGTTAGACTCCATGACTTTTCCCAGCAATACTCATTTCTCCTCCAACATCTGTCAGGCCTTCTGTGGTAGTAAGACCAGGAAGCCTTACAATTAGACATCTTTCTCTGATATTTATTTTACGTTTCCCTGCCTTTGCTCATTGGGGTCAGGAGCAGTCAAGCCCTGGCCTCTCAGTCTTGATGTGGCTCAGACAATTTTGACCACACTGATAAAGAGCTCTCATCTATTTATGTGCATAAAAAGGACTAAAAAAATGACCTTAACTGTATTTATAGTCTTAGCAATAATGATGAGCTGAGAATTGAACCTACTAAGTGGCATTATTGTAAAAGCATGGAAGATAAACTCCCATTATATACAGTAAATATCTCCATGAATATAAATAGATATATGTGTATATATATAAACACAGAGGGCAAAGGAACTAAAAGAAAGATGAATCTCAACTGAAATGTATTCTGTGTCAATGTGGTTATTATAACATATACGTCCCTCAAATTAAAACATTTCACTACTTTAGAGAAAATTAACATAAACACAGTGAACGTCTTAGGGAATGACTGTATAAAAAAATCAAGTAAAGCTCTTATTTGCATGAATAATTAATTCAGGATTGGGCCCAAAGCTTTTTATTTATTTTTCTTTCTCCTGTATAATTCAATAAATAGAATAGTGAAGTTAAAAAAAAAAAAAAGTATTAAATGAGATGTGGTTGCTCACTTCCTTTGACAAAGGAAGAAAATGTTACAGTTGAGATGTGTGAAATTGGACTTCAGTATCTCTTTATGATCTCAAATGACCAGAACACTAGAAATAAAGTTGGTGTTGCTGCTTCAGTAGATTACTTGTGTGAATGGTGATTAGAGCTAAGGAACTAATTCCTAGCAAATTATTTATTAAATTAATTTCCTAGCAAAGTATTTATTAAATTAATTACATCATTTCTTATGTCCATGATTTATCTGTGAATAGCCAGTGATTCTCACTCTCCAATCAGGATTGTTTAAAGGTATTATCAATGAGTACATGTTGATCTAAAAGATATTCATAAACAGCTTTTCAAAGCTCACACCTTGCCTGAAGCTAATGACTGTCTCCCAGAATTTTTTAGGTAGCAGATATATCAATAGAACCTTTTCTCACTAAATTTTGTAGAACATCTTAGAGAAAACATATGAGCTCTTTCTTTCAAATAAAGACTGGCTGGCTGAAAATGAAGTTCTTTATTCTAACTGTGGGAAACAGACTTAACATCAGCTTTGGCGAGAAAACTTAAGAAATTTAACAAAGTGATTTTCTCAACCAATTTCTACTTGAAATTCAGTCACTTAGAGGCAGTGTAGAAAGAAAACAACAGAGCTGATAACTTACCCTTCAAATTATTATTTTCTCTGGCATATCCTAGTTTAACTGTAGCATGGTAAGGCTTCAATAAATAGCAGTTGCAAGCTTGTAGATATCAGCTATGTATGAAAACTATTCCATATTGCTCATGTATTCTGTTTTCAATGACTCTGTGTCTATATGAAAGTGTTTGCAGTGACACTGAATGGTATGGCTTGCAAAATTAGCCACATATATATATATATATATATATATATATATATATATATATATATATAATTATTATTTTTTCCCTGTATTTGTTTTCCCTATGTTAATACCAAGATTCAGCACAGTAACTTTTACTGAGGATACTGAAGATAATATCTATACTATTAGGTGGATTAAGCCAAAAAAGACATCCATATTTCTTCAACAACTTCCTACTCACAAATCTAATATATATCTGCCTATTGTACTATTGCAAGAGATTGGTAACTGACTAGTAAGGTAATATTCATATTTGATATCATTTGTTTTTTTTTTTTAAAACAAGGTAGGATCCTTAACACAAGGAAAATTTCATAGTATTTGAGGTATTTAGAGCTTCATTTATAATACTTCATAACTCACTGAAAATACTGGACATATCTTTTAGATGTGTTCCATATTTTCACTGTTGTGCAGTACTGAGTACTCTTTCCCACAGTGATTTTGAAAAAGGAAAATATAGTAGTTTATAATAAGTTTCTTATTATTTTTGAGTTTTTTTAATAACTGCATTCAGGAGATACTAGTTCTCCTTTTAAAGGAAAATTCTTTTTTGGAAATATTAAAAATCATTTGTCTAAGAAGTTTAATAAAATTCCTATATAAAGAACTTCTTATATTAATATGCGTATTTTATGCCACTTCAGCTATAGTTCTATCTTTAATTTCGTATAAGCTATTTGGAGTTGATTAACTAGCATATAATCTCTGCCAGCCAAATACATGAAAAGTTGGTGGTGTATTTTTAATCATCTATATTCAGAGCTGGAAATTAATTTTACTTTGATTTTTTTTTAAAAAAACATCTCCTGATTAAAACTTAAGCAGTCAAACATCTCAGGCATTTAACTTCAATGTTGTGTCCTCCTCTATCAGAACAAAATTGGGCATTTTCCTATACACAATAGAGGAAAAAAAGCAATTACTATCAATCAGTGACTAAGCAACAGATTGGAGTATTTAGAAAGACTCATTCATACACAGATTTGCAGCAGTGTTCAGCTCTTCTGATTAGATTCCATAGATTTTAAATTGTAGCTAATTAGGCTGTCATAGGTTCATTAATGGCTCTACTGATTCAGCACTCCCTCACCTGCATGCATATTAAAGCTCATTAGCTCCCTTGTCTAAAATACCACCTGCATTAATTGCTGCTGATGCACTAGGACTCTTCAGAAGGCTCTTCTGACAACTAGTCTACCTGCTTGTAATACCCATTGCCCCCAGAGCTCTTTGGGAGAGCTAACACACAAAGTTCATAGTGTTTCACACATTGTAATGCTGCAGCTGTTGTGAGGGCAGTCAAGCCTGTTTTCTGCTTAACAGCAGAAAATAAATAATTAGCAATGCCTATACTGTAATGCTTACTATAGGAACAGTTTATTTTCTCTGGAGTCTCACTACTGTTAGCAACCTAACAATTTCATGTACTAACAAAGTGGTAGGGGGGATCCAAACAGATTATGACCAGGAAGAAAAAATGACCCGAAGTTAGAACAGGACTGATGTTCTCTAACCTCCTTAGATTAAATGTTTGGTTGGTTACTTACTGCAAAGACAATGGATCAGGCCTGTGACACAGGTAGTTCTTACTAATCCTGTAGTCCTTTGTTTTATGTGTGTGTTCTGAAACATATTCAGGTACTAGATTCATGGATGAGTGACAGGGCAAAGCTGGAAGAGTCTGGTAGCTACAGAGGAAGATGGGTGAAAGAAACAGTTCTTACTGTCTCATGGTTTCCAGGTGTTTACAAGGAGAGACACACCAGTAGGCTAATGTGATGTAAATTCAAAACATTACTGGCAGCAACTTGCCTTGCTGAAAGCATGTTAAATTGTATAAAATGTCTTGTCTTCTCACTGAGAGTTTTGGGGTAAATGATGGCAACCTTTCAAAAAAAGCGTCCCTGGGTATAATTTTATCTTCAATTTAAGTGTACTGAGAAAGTTTTATCATTATTGTCTCCCTGCAATTATTTCTTATTGCAAAGTCATATTTCATATTCATATTTTCATACATACTTGTGTCATCAATCCCCAGTCTCTTTTTTTCACACTTCTCAATATCAAACTAAATTAATAGCAATACCTTGAAATTAAATATTTTCATTTTTAAAATATTAAAATAATAATTGATTTTTTACATTTTATTTCTCAGTGAATTTACACAGACACTTATGTATGAATACAGAAGCATCTACATCCCCCCAAATTTGTGTGTATATTACAACAATCAGCGAATTCACAAAATATCACTTGACTTTCCAAATGATTTATGTTCACTGTAGGTTTTTTTTTTTTTTTTTTTATCTTTTTGAGAAGGAACCATTATTGCACTTTTTTTTCCCTTGGAACTATTCAAAATCTTTCCTGAAATTTGTTATCTTTTACAAAGTTTTGAGTAAGATACTTGGAAGAAGGACAAGTGGTGAAAACTCTGTTTCATAGTCATAATTGTATATTTACCACAAAAATTGTCATTCCAGGTTTATTTCAATACTGAAAACAATTGATGGAATGGAGAATCCCAGTGTAGAAAAGTTAAGTCCTGTTTTTGTAGGAATCAGTGTCATAACACTGACTTAAATGATTAGTGATGCCTCAAATAAATAGTAAAATAGAGAAATACAACTTTACAATACAACTTTGAAACTCTTCCTCCAGCACTGAGTTCTTAACAATCCTTTTAAAAATGCCCCCCCCCTTAAAAAAAAAAAAAAATAATAATTTCTGTGTCCCTTCCATCATGCTTTCCTCATTTTTCTGAAGCATTTTCTAGCACTATCTGAGTAAATTTCCAGTTTACCCAACAACAGGTACTGCAGTAGTAGGAAGACAGAACACAGAACAGTTACAGCTTCCACAGATCTCTTTCTCTCTTCTTATTGCTGGAAACATTCAGTATTTCATGACACATATCACAGTTTCGGTTATGAATCTGTCAATGTCCTGTTACATTTATTTTTCCTTGGTTGCAGAAAAGAAAGAACAAAGTATTATTTAGTTCAACCTTCCATAGTCCACCTTGGTTGAAGTCTTGAGTGAGTGAGGTTACAGAAAAAAAAATAAAAATCCATGTTGTTAGTATAATTTTGTTATGATCAAAGGCAGCATCCATACTTATAATAGACTGTCACCATGGTGAAAAATGAATACTTCAGAAAATGTTCCAGCCCATTAGGGGTTAGTGTAATGGGAATCTAGATAGGCAAGTTAAGATGTAGGGATAATATTAAGCTTACCACTGAATTCTGATCAATACTTTGATCTTGTAAGTCTGAAAGACAGCCAGACAAGAAAGAAGCCACTGTATCAACAGCAGGTGGCCTAAAAATATCTAGAATGTGCACTGAGGCACAGACAGATGGAACCAGTAGAGCAAACCCACCGCTGATGTTTAGAGTCATTTTGGCAAAGCCCAAGATACATTCCCTTCCTCCCACCTGTGTAACTGCTGACAGATGTCAGAAGATCTGGAACAAGGAAATAAGAGTGCACCTCCCCACCTCTTCCCAGCTTTTTCATCCCCTTTTGTTCTGCAGAGCTCCAGGGTGTGACAGGAAGGTTTCAGACTAAAGAACTCCATGTAGGGCAAATTTTTATCCTTCTCAAGGCAATGGTGAGTCAGAAATTGAATGCTTATACTGTATTTTCCTGTAAGCTTTGCTTCTTCCATTCCCTTTTTAAACTAAATGCACTCATGGACTGAAAGAAAAAGTATTGGCTCATAATCTTTAAACTGTTCTTTAAAACCAAGCTGTATTCCAGAGGTAATCAAGTTTACTAATTTCTTTAGATGATATTTTTCACTTTAGTCTGGAACACAAATGATCTTTATTTAGATCTGTTACATCACAAGAGAATTCCTGTAAGGGAAGCACACAGAGGCTTCCAACACTGCACAAAGAAGAACAAAACATATGTTTTGTAAGCACGTACAGGATCAGATTATCACCCAGTACTATACCAGTAAGGCAGGTTGTTGGTAAAAATATATTTCTTAGACACTAAATAGATTACCATGTGATATCCCACACAAATATTTTTCTGTGCAAACTGCAGAAGTATTTAGTCATGCTGAACAGGTCTATTTTCCTCCTCTCATGCAGTTACACAAAACATCCTTGTGTTTTGGACAGTGACAGTTGTAAGGATCAAAGTTTTCCTTTTTTTGTCCAAATGTCTGTCTCTAAGCATTCCAAAATATATGTTGGGGAAAAGAGAAAAATCAGAGACTCTCCAGAAAGACAAGATGCAGCTTTTCTTTACACTTTTTCCCATACAGTGCGTGCTAAAACCTGTCCCTAAACCTGAGAGCAGTTATTACTTTCTGCTTACAGAGTCACAAAGAAGAGCCACTGGCTGCCAGCCAGTAAGCAAGGTGGCTTCCTGCCAGCTGTCCTGCCAACACCAGAGCTGCTCTGCAGTGACAGAGTGGATGTGCATGATCTGCACCAATGTTTTTGATATAATCCTGTTTGTGCAGCTTACTGTAGGTCCTAACTTTCACCTCATCTGCATCAGGTATCTTTGTCCAAAGTATCAACATCAGGAAATATTGTCATTGTTCATTATTGTCAGTGGGAACTGGCTTTGGATTAGATGTGCAAATTTTGCACTCTATTGGAGATATATATTTTTCTCCATCATTATTCTTGGGATAGAAATAGAATATAAGGACCTTACATTTTGGTCTTGTTTGGTACACTGTTCAGCCAGAATATCTAAAGAAAATCACAGTTCATAGACTCAGGTATGAACTAGCTTTAATACACATTATACTTCTATGTTTACATTTAAATAAGCTAGAAATGCCCCTGCTTTTCTTTTCTTAAAATGTTTTATCCATTTATCTTTGAAACTGCTATGTTAGCAGGAAATGATCCTCTCAAGTTATTGCTGCAGTGTCTTTTATTAGTCTTACACAAAAGGCAGTGCACAGTGCCTTTGAGACCTTGAAGAAACCCAACAAAAAGGACAGGCCTTTGAAGTCTAAAATACATGTATAATCTACTTTTACTTAGTCTAACAGAAGAACCATATTTACCATGCTCATGTCATTATGGATTTTAGTTTTTTGTTCTGAGTACAAGGTGTATGATAGTCTGGAGATTATCAATTTGGGATACATTTGAAAGTTGACTTTGATCTCCTTAAAGCTATCAATCTCAGCTTTGGAAGGAACAAAGAGATAAGAGAAACTAGAAACTTAATTTGCATCTGATACCTCTGGAAAAAAAAAATAGCAGAGAAAACAGGGAACTATATAACTAAAAAGCCAAAAGTCTTGCTCTGTTCACCGCAGGGTCTTTGTAAAATTGCTTGTTTTATAGCTAGAGAGACATCCAACAGACTGTAGTGAGATAAAAAACAGTAACTCAATTATTGCCATGGGCAGCTGTATTCTTTATATGGCTCGTAAAACTAGGATTTGTTTTTAATGATGAACTAGAACCTGTATCTTCTGCAAAATATAAGCCAGAAGCCACACAATAAGGGCATTTATTTAGACTTCAGAAAGAAGTCAGATAAAAACTGGATGTTAATTATAGAAGAGAATACAGGAATAGCAGTGTTAAGAGCTCTGTTTGAAAGTCTTGTTTGATGATTTTTCTTTTGAATCAATTTCATCCACTGTCTTATCACATCACGCCACATCTTCAATGATGATTCAAGTCCTTCCACCTCACAAATACTGCTTGTCTTTGTTCCCGTTATCAATATGAATGAAGTACCCTAACAGAATGGGTCAGAAAAGCCACTGCCCTTTCCTTGTGTAATTATTTCCTGAAAAAAGAAAAAAAGCAAACCACCTTTCTTATGTTGTCTGCAAGGAAATGACCAGGTCAACATACACTTCTTCAACCTTGCCAACTCTAACATAAAAAAAAAAATACGTGTGTACATTGGAAAACAGTGCCAAATACGTAGCACAGCTGAATGCTTTACTGCACACAATTCTCCCCTAAAGAATAAGTAAGAGACATTTGAAGGAGATGCCAGTAGTGACATTTAATACAAAGGGGTGGGCAACTTTCCTTTAAGGTACTCACCAGAGTCTTCAAATGCCTGAATGACTGCAAAACACATACTCCACATAGCTGAGAGAATAGAGGGCTCTGGGGATAGACTGTGGCTGGATATACAGCATCAGTTCACCAGTGAGTTTACAATCCCACAGGGGGAATGGGCTGGAGCAGAACTAAACTCTGGGGTGATGTGGTGTAGCCAGCCTGCCTCATTACATCAGCTCCAGCCACTTCCTTCTGCACTAGACTGCCTTGTTGTCCACAGCTTGAAAAGAAAAGTAGGATGAGTCTTCATTTCACTGTGTATGGAAACACCGATGGCCAGAAGCTATAGCTGTCTGTGTCTATATTTCTGCCAGATAGTCTTACAGTGTGATGATTTCAGTCTGAGAACCAATGAATGGAATGGAATAGACTTTCATCAGGTTAATGATAATTTGGTTAATGATAATTAACCAAATAGAGACAGAAGATAGGGAAGAATAGAGGAAAAAGACTGAGCAAATTCTTCCTTAAGAAAGAAGTCATTCATCAGGGGACTGATTCAAACCCTATGAAAGCTGATGGAAAGCCCTGAAGTAACATAAAGATTTGCTTCAAATTAATAGTAGGTTTTGTCTTGAAAATGCAAGACTTCAAGCCCAGTAAATGTCCTTTTATTTCTGGCTCACAGACATAATGTTTATTTCTTTACTTGGCATTGAATATTTATCTGAGATCTATAGTGTTATAGGTTATAAGAAAATAAAACCTGATAATTGTAGACAGACAAAAACAGTGAGTTACTGACCTCCTTCCTAGATAGAATAAATAAAGGGTAGCTTCCATTGGTGACTAAAGTACTTGATTCTGATTAGTTTATTCATCTTTCCTGACCTTTTTTTTTTTTTTATTCTTATGTTTTGTTTTCCAGTACACCTCTCTCCTCAAGCTTCAGTAAACCAGAGCTGAACTAGCCCAGCAGGCAGCCTTTTAGTTTGAACAGTCATAGAAACAGGAAGGATGCACTGCAGCAGAAAATTAGGTAAGCTTTATTCACACCCCCTGTAATAAAACAGATTACCCACCACAGGGACTAAAATGTGTGGACCAGACCTCCCAGAATGAAAACACATGCATCTCCAATAGGAATTAAATATTCTCTTTCAGGGAAACTCCTCCTTTCCCAGTTCTTGTGTCAAGGATGATAAAGTATATCATAGATTTATTGAGACTAGCTCTACACTTGTGTAAGGAAAGGAAAAGGACACAAAAAATGCTTCTGCTCTTGTGACGCTGCAGCATAGCCATACTGAGAGTTGTTAAGATTGCAAAGACTGCTAGGAGCTAATGCTGGCATTACTTTGCCACATCAGACTGTGTCAGGAAAAGAAGGGGTTTATGACCACTTAACCTGATGTCCTCTGATAAAACAATCAGGGACAAATATGCCTTTTGTAATTTTTGCAGTTTCCTGGAAGATAGGGAAAACATCATTTATTTCTTACTAGAAAATTTAACACAAGCTTTACATGAAGTGCTATTATGGTTCTACTTGTCTGGAAATACTGTATAGATGCCCTTGAATCTTAAGTTCAGTGAAACTTGTGATATAGTGGCAGTGATTTGATTTAGTTCCTTCTTTTATGTTTCTGTACAGTTGGCATTTCAAGAAGTTATGCATTTATAGAGAGCTATTTTGGAAACCTGAAATAATATGCCGAAAAACACACACTGAAAATGGAAACATAAAAAAAGAGTTTCCATTATACTGCGGTATCCTACTTCTACAAAACTTATTCTCACCATTCCTCCATAGTTAATTGAACCTAAATGTTTGCAATTACATTTAATAATGAAAGTATCTTTGTGCTTCACAACTTTTTTTAAAATACTGGCAAGTAAATTTCTCTCCACAAAAATAGACTAGAGATTATGCATTAGGTGAACCTTTGTTACAAATCATATCTCTAGTGATCTAGAGATCACTATCTCTAGTTCTATATGGAAAACACAATATAAAAATAATAGTAATAGTCATGATGATGAAGAACACAAGGAAGAAAAGTTAAAATGCAAGCCCAAAAGCTAGATAGATTGTTCTGGATGTTTAGCAATGCCATTTGAAATATTTTTTCCTCTTTTTGAAGTCAATGCTTGTGAGATATTATCATCTCCTGATTGTGAAATCTGATGTGATCATATTCTGATTAGTTGGATCACTGCTTCCACCACACCCAAAAAAAAAAAAAAAAAAGGCACTTATCACATTGCTATCTTTTTTTCTTTTTTTTTTTGGGTCGATTCAGCAAACTATGTGTGTAGAATTAAACGATAATGAAGAATGACTGATACCTTCCTTGATAATCCCTTATAGGACTGATTAATATTATGAAAAAAATCTTGGTTTTGTCTTAGATAAAGTGGTTTTGTAGTCAAACAGAAGAACTCAAGTTTTTACAGAGTATCTGTACAGCACTTTTACCAGTGCTGAAAACACTACTGCTATTTCTTTTAAAAGGGGGGAAAATGTATTATTTCTTCTGTATACGGTGTCACATCTGTCCTGAGATGTTACATCCCTATCTCCTCTTGTGGTCTGAGTACTGTAACTTTATTTTGTAAAAAACATTTGCTTTCATATTCATAAAAAATGACTATTCTATTCCTTATTCATTCTCATGTTGTAAAGGCAGTTAAAGGCTACAGTGATGATGAGTCCTTTATGCTGGATACGAAATGAACATTTAATAATATTTGTACAGATTTGACTATCTTCCAAATTTCAGTGCAGTCAGAGTAGAAGATAAAACTTCTGTCACTAGATATATAAGAAAACTTTTATAAAGCAATTTGCATCAAAAAATTCGGGCTCTGTGAGACTTAGTAGTATGCAAAGTGGCAGTTGTTTCTTCTAAGATTTTCAGCTAGTTTTCAGAAGAAGGCAATAGGTGTATATTGCTGATGAAGATGCAGCATTTCAGTGAGTATGTGAGCTGAACCATTACATCTTTGTGGTTCATCCATCACCACACGACACCTGAAACCTTGATAAATCATCATTTATTTCTAACTTAGTTTATGCATGATTTTTTTTTTTTCAGTGTATCATACTTTGTTATGGATGCTAATTTTCAAGTGTGTAAAAAGCAGATTATTTTATGTAGGTGGAGTCAGAGAAGCTATTAGTAATGTGAGATTTGAAGACTTTCACATCAAAGCTACCCATTCAACTTGGGATCAGATTAGACAAAACTGAAGTTATGGCAATACAAAGTTTTTGTTGTTGTTGTTTGTTTTGTTTGTTTTGATTATCTACACAGTACATTTCTTATCCCCATTCAGTTCCCAGAACGCAGCTCCTCTTGTAACAAAGAAAAAGCATATGTAACTTTCTCACCCTGTTGATGGCAAAAATTTAGGGGAAAGGATCATAGGCAAAAAATGCATCATAGGCATAAAAGTTTCTGGAAGTCAGAACACGCATAACAGAGAAAATCTGAATACATTTCATAAAAGACATGCACTATACATTTAATCCATACTGCAGTCCAAGCTTGTATGTCCATAGTCTGTATCCAAATGATACAATGACTGCAACCAAAACTCTAGGAGTGCATGTACTCTGATCTCAAAGAGATGTATTATTTCAGGTTTTACATAAGGCTCACGTAATTAAAAACAAGACATCAGAGATGGAAGGCCTACAAGAATAAAATTGATACCCTACTCATATAGAAACCAGTTGTGGATGGGTCGAAAACATTGATATATTGCATAGGGATAAGTTCTAAGTTTTTATAAAAATACAGATTCTGCTTGATTCAGTAAATGCCATTTAGCTGACCATGGTGGGAGTCAGAAGAGAAATAAATCCTGAAGACGAGAAACTAGGAATATCCTTTTGGTCAGGAAAGGCATGCCACGATCACCCGTGCAAAGCAGAATCCCACCAGCATAAAACTAGACAGATAAATTATAGTGAGTATTGAAACTTAAAATCCGTTACATGACCAAGGCCACAGGGAAAATGCTGATCAGAATGGTTAGGTTTTCTGCATGGTAGTACCATGTTTCAACGAACACAAAGAGTGAAATGCAATGATAAAAGCAGGAAACGATTAGGAAGTAAGAGTGCTAGTGGTTTGGAAGGGCATTTTTCACAACCATTCAGGAAAAAGTAACACAAAAGTAGAAAAAATAAGCTTATTAACTAAAAATATCTGAGGGCCTGTCATTCTGTCTCAGCAAATTTACACGTGATAACAACTGAAATCTAAGTTATCTTATGCTAGAATTTCCAAGCATATGCCATATAATTTTTTCATAAGACAGCTCTAGTTTGCGAGTGTGGAGAGCTTAATAAAAAGGCAGCTTTCAATGTTCATAGAAAATAAGGTTTGTTTCACAATGGAGTACTTCCAAACAACAATAAAAATGTATTTAGCCATTCAGATTTATTTTAACATACACTGAAGAATTCCTACATATACTGTGGCTTCTTTTTAAACCTCGCTACCATAAAAATCAATACATTTCAGGAATTGCCTGTAGGTTCACACCAGCCTGGTAGCAGCATATGTTTTCATTACACCAGACTAACATAATTACTGCTATAATACATATTCCCAAAATAATTCTCTTTCCCCATCTCCATTTTCCTTTACAAGTTAAAGTTAGTAGCAAATCTCAGACTCTACATATAGAGAAGGAAGTGTTTAAAAGGATGATAGCTCTCTTAAGCAAAGCAAAAAGAATAAAGAGGAAGCTCCAAGTGAGCTGACAGAGTCAGGCAAGTGCATGACGCTTGATCAATGCTTTTCATTGTCACAGACATTCCTTAGGGAAATTTTCCATTGCAGATGTCATATACTAAATGAAGTGGAACAGAATTAATACAGAACCTGCAAAACTAGCAATGAAGTTTTCAGTGTGGCAGTTCTTTGTTGTTCTTCTCCTACAACTACTCTTTAAATTGACTACATTTAGGAATGAATTGATACAGCCTAGCTTTGAGCCTTTGATATTTAAACTGCTTGTGATCTCAAGCATACATCACAACATTGATTTGTTTTTAAGAACATATTGCAATGTATCTATGTAAAACATTGATACTGTATGGTAGCAAGACAAACCCTTTTATTTTAGTCCTTCTTTGTGGTCTTTTTGAACCTAATGTGGGAGGTGGGTGGAAGAGAACAATGATGTAGAAACGCTACAAATTGTGCATGAAGAAAAGGGAATTGTGTAAATTTCATCTACAGGTATCCTTCTGGTCAAAAACAGGTGAAAAAAATCCTTCAGATAATTGTCATAGAAATTTAATATCTTAGTCAATATCAGCAGAGTATCCATAACAAGAAGGAATAATGCCATCAACAGTTCATGTAAGTAATAAAGGTGATAGGATTTTTTTACATTAGATTATTGTGTCAAATGTATCATCTTGGTCATGATCCCTTACTTTTGTGATTATTGCCTCCCTTGTTGCACATGGTGGCAAAAGAGATTCTGATAGAATACTGGATAACAGCAAAGTATATTCTTTATATACTCCTTCACACAAGGAGATAGTCATATTTTGTGTGTGGAATTAAAATACTTAGCAATCATTTTCCACATTCACGCTGCACTAAGCCCTTCTTTTTTCCTCCCTTTTTAACAGGATATTTTACTCATTTCTAATTCTGCTTAGGACCCACTTTAGTAATACTTTCTGCCTTAGATTAATTACCCTGATCTAATTCATTTAGTGGAGGACAGCTGTGGTACGTGGGTTGCCCACTGATGTATTGTGTTAAATGACGCCCATCTGTCATTGCAGCATATCAGCATGGATTCAGTGTCATCCACTTCATTGGCTCTGCTGAGACGTGAAGTACAGCTACAATGTTTACCACTGTTGTTAATTTAATATCTACACCTTTAATAACCTGACTGCTGTCATTCGCTGAACAATGATACATGATGGCCAGTGAACAGCCAGATAGAAGACATTAACTTGACTGCATAGTATACCATTTGGTACAGTTAATTAGAGCACTTCTAGGCAAACTTACTGTTGTGGGTCTTGTAGGGCATTCTCATGCAGAAATGACTTATTGAAAATAAAGGTAAAAATAATCCCTGTTAACATTGCTACTGATGAGTATTATTACTACCCCACTCTCTTGACTCAGAAATGGTAATTTTTTGTAATAGCTGTATTATCTTACTTACCACTGATCAGTCTCCTACACTTTTCACTAGCTGCTTCCTATCTCTCTGCAGTTCTTTCTCTTTTCCTTTCCATCTCTGAAAAAGAAAAATAGTTAGAGGTAGCACACCTAAAAACACAGTCTTACTTCAGCCAAGTGGTTTATATGTATTTATCCAAAACCGGTGTGGGTTTCTCAATGCACATATATTGTGTCCAGTCACTGATCCTTTAATGAATGCGAAGAAGTAACCCATTCACAGTGTTCTGTTTTCTTTCAAAAGGTTCTATATGTTGTTTTATTTCTGAATGGAAAAGATAATAAAAGGAAAAAAAAAAAAAAAAAAAAACAGAAAAACAAGTACATATGGAAAAAAAAGTATGATGTGCTCTTAACCCGTATTTCTACAGGCAAAAATAGACACACACACAACACCACACTATGATTATAATTTTCAGGGAGCTGGGGAAGCCTGTATGATTGCCTGCAGCTGGTAGTGTGTGATTACTGTTTTAAGACTCTTGGCCGTGTGCCTCAAGCACATTCAGCTTTGGAACCTGTTACACAAGCACGAAAAACTCAGGACTCACACAAAATAATTTGTAATATTATTCTTAGAAGGAGCTTGTTGAGTCCTTCGCTTTTCTCTTTTAGGAAGGCCTAACCTGGAAGGGGGCCTCTGCGGTCACAGGACAGAAACTATTCTTCCATTTTTTTTTTTTTTTTATTCAATTTTAGATTACCCATCAGTAGAAGAATTTACTAGGAGATTTAGGAGTCATTACAGAAGGTATGTGTTAGGTGAGACACACACACACCCCGCCCATACTCCCAGACTTGGTTAAGAACCTGGAAGCTTCTGTAGACAATTATTAAGAGTTATGTGCTGTAGTCAATGCTGCAGAAAAAATTAATATGACTACAATAAAATTTAGCTACTTTTGATTATTTAGGCTGAATGACCCATTTACATTTCAATTAAGGCAGTTTTAAGAATGAATCAGAAACATAGAATAAAATCATACCGTATGAAGACCTGCAACAAGAAGCCTGGGGAGGCAACAGAGGAGGCTTAGAAAGCACTTAAAGAGTAGCTTTAACCCATTCATGAAACAAAGGCATGGGTCCCTATTTCCCCATATTTAAATAAAGTAAGCTCAATGTTTTCCTGTGGAAGTTGCTTTCCCCTAATTTTCAAGAGTTGCTTCATCATTTTTCTGAAAAATAGTGCAGTAATATTAGCAATGGTCAAGGATTCATGATACTGTCAGCAGGAACTATGATACATTTTGAAAAGTATATATATATTACAACAATTTTTAAAAAGCGCCTAACACCACAGTTCAATCTTCAGAGCTAAGAATTAATTAACAGCAAAACTCTCATTTTGATTACCCAGAATTTTATTTATATATATATATTTAAGAAATAACCATCAACATGAATTTTTATATTTTGATTTTTAGAGTTTTTATTTATTTATTTATTTTACATTACAATCTCAAAGCAACAAAAACACTGTTCCAACAGATAATATACAGCTATAATTTTAAAACATTTTCCATCAATTTCATTATTTTTTTTCAATCATCCAACAATTTCTTTACAAAGAAATTTTAGAAGACAACAAAATTATTAATAAGAAGGTTGCAAGGAACCTGAATCAGAAGCCACGTAGATACTCTACATACAAACTCTACATACAAAAAATGACCTTGCTGACTGCTGTGAAATTCACATAGTCAGTTCTGAGCATAGATAAACAGCTCTTTAAATACAATACAGTTAGAACAAAGCTGCTGAATATCTCCCAATCCATTTACATGTTGACAATGTCAAATTTGTTTGGTTTTGAGAAGCAACATGTGCTCAAGTATTTCAGTTTTTAAATCCTTAGGAAATGGCTCCCATCTTTATGTCAGCAAGCAGGTAACCACAAAAACCTCCATTGTGCATGGGGGGAGGGGTGGTGCACTTGTGCCTAATTTTTTCTCCTGAAAGACTAAAATGAGACAAAGAATAGCTGGTTTTAAAAGACTAAAAGTTCATTAGGTTCAAATGAAACTGAGATTTTCCTTTAAAATATTTTTTCCTAAGATCGCATAAACACACACACCAAACAAAGCAAAAAATGAAAATAAAACATAAAAATCCCCCCCCCCCAAAAAAAAAAAAAGAATGTGGAGACAAAGAGGACCTGGAGGTAGACAATGACAAATTATATTTTAATAGTCTCAGCTTTAAACTTTTTCCTTTTCCTTTTAAAGTAAGAGCCTATTTTACTTAGGGGAATAAAATAAAATAAAACAAAACAAAATAAAATAAAATAAAATAAAATACAGAAGCCAACTGAGTCAAAAAAAAATAGAAGAAAAAGAGAGAAAGAAAGAGAGAAAGGGAGAAAGAAAGAGAGAGAGAAAGAGAGAAAGGAAAGAAAAAGAAAGAGAAAGAAAGAAAGAACAAAAACAAGAACAAGAAAAAAGTTTTCATCATACATCAGGATTTAATAAAAAGTTGATATATCGGCTATATATCAAAATGATTCCTCCTCCTCCTCCCTGTCACCTCAGTTTTTGGTAGTCTTTAGGAACCAGACACAGAAAATGGGATTTATTTGACTAAACCCAGACATGCAGTCATTCTTGTTGTCCTTTACAGATGATAGAGATCTAGTCAAGATAGTTAAAGGCATCTTGGGTAGGATTAATCTCATTTTAGAAAAGGCACCTAAACCAAGCCAGATGCATGATTCTGTAAAGAAAATGACACAAGAGATTTTACTCAGGATCTCCTAAGAAAAAGAACACTTTGTGCTTGGAGGAGTGTGCTCTCCACTTAGCAGGTAGAATGTTTCTACAGTTTAAAGCCAAGACATCTCTGGATGGTACTGTGGAAGTTACCCTGAGAATATGTTGGCATCTGTACCATTCTCCATGTGACTTGTTGCTTTCACCATTCTTCCCATTTAGATCTATTGGTATTTTGCTTAGGAATTTTATCTTTTTTCACTTTCTTCTCATCTAGGTGGATCTTGGGGACAACTGTAAAGTTAATGCTTGCTGTTATGATTTGTTTACCTGATGAAATTAGGAAATGACAGGATCAGCAGTGTTCGGCAGCTTGTTCTTGCTGGAGTTGTATAGGGACAGGGCACAAAGTTCAGTAGCACAGTAATACAAGCAGAGAGATTAAAGCACCCTGTACAGCAACTCCAGATAGGGGTAGAAAGCAGGAAACTCAGTATTATGCAATGCAAAACTGGAATTTTTCATAACTAGTCAGAAGGAAGAGAAAGCATATAGGAATGATACATGCATGCATGCCTGGAATGCAACAGAGAAGATACACAAATAGATGACACTGAAAAAAACACAGTTGCAATCACCTTTTTTCAAAAAAGCAGTTCATTCAAGCTGCAACCAGCACAGAAATGATCAATGGAACAAAGCACATGTATTGCAGCCCGAGTCTGGGACATACAGTATACAGACTAAAAAATAAAAAATAGAAATACGTAAAAACCTAACGGAAGAAGGAAGGGTGGAAGACTTCTGGGATGGAAATTATCAGTTTTAATTAGAATCTATTATTAGAATTTGTGCAAGGGCAAAGGTGCATAAACTAGTACAAATACACTAGGGCTGGAAATCATAAAATTAGTCATGGAATCATAGAATATCCTGAGTTGGAAGGGACCCATAAGGATCATCAAGTCCAACTCCTGGCACCACACAGGTCTACCCAAAAGTTTAGACCATGTAACTAAGTGCACAGTCCAATCACTTTTTAAATTCAGAAAGGCTTGGTGCAGTGACTACGTTCCTGGGGAGCCTGTTCCAATGTGCAACCACCCCCTTGGTGAAGAACCTCTTCCTGATGTCCAGCCTAAACTTCCCCTGCCTCAGCTTAACACCGTTCCTGCAGGTCCTATCACTGGTGATTAAGGAGAATAGGTCACCTGCCTCTCCACTGCCCCTTGCGAGGAAGTTGTAGATCACGATGAGATCCCCCCTCAGCCTCCTCTTCTCTAGGCTGAACAGGCCCAGTGACCTCAGCCGCTCCTCATATGTCTTCCCCTCTAAGCCCTTCACTATCTTTGTCGCCCTCCTCTGGACACTCTCCAACAGTTTAATGTCCTCGTACTGTGGTGCCCAGAACTGTACACAGTACTTGAGGTGAGGCCGGACCAATGCAGAGTAGAGTGGGACAATCACCTCCCTCAACTGTCAGTGCTGTGCTTGATGCACCCCAGGATACGGTTGGCCTTCCTGGCTGCCAGGGCAAACTGCTGGCTCATATTCAACTTGCTGTCAACCACAACCCCCAGATCCCTCTCTGCAGGGCTGCTCTCCAGCTTCTCATCGCCCAGTCTGTACATATAGCCAGGGTTGCCCTGTCCCAGATGCAGGACCCGGCACTTGCCTTTGTTAAACTTCATGTGGTTGGTGATCACCCAGCTCTCCAATCTGTCCAGATCTCTCTGCAAGACCTTTCCACCCTCATCCAGGTCCACAACTCCTCCAAGTTTGGTGTTGTCGGCAAATGTGCTCAAAACACCTTCTAGTCCTACATCGAAATAATTTATAAAGACATTAAAGAAGACTGGCCCTACAATGGAGCCTTGAGGGACCCCACTAGTGACCATCTGCCAGCCAGATGTGGTCCCATTTACCATAACCCTTTGAGCCCTGCCTGGCAACCAATTGCTCACCCATCATATATTTTTGTTAAATTGTATGCTGGACATTTTGTCCAGTAGGATTCTATAGGAAACCATGTCAAAAACTTTGCTGAAGTCCAAAAAGATCACATCAGCTGGTTTCCCTTGATTGACTAGATGGATGATCTTGTCATAAAAGGAAATCAAACTTGTTAGGCAGGACCTACCCCTCATGAACCCATGTTGGCTGGGACCAATGACTGCATTGTTCCTCAGGTGCGCTTCAATAACTTCAAGGATCATCTTCTCCATAATTTTACCAGGCACTGACGTGAGGCTGATAGGCCTTGATAGGGTCTTCTTTCTTACCCTTCTTGAAAATTAGCATATTTGCCAGTTTCCAGTCTACTGGGACATCTCCAGATTCCCAAGATCATTGAAAAAATAATTGAGAGAGGTCCTGCGATGACATCAGCCAGCTCTTTAAGCACCCTGGGATGAATCCCATCTGGACCCATGGACTTGTATGGATCCAGGTGGAGCAGCAAATCCCACACATGTTCAGGGTCGGTTGGTGTCATTCCCACCATCATGGTCCTCCAGCTCAGGGCACCCTGGGTCCCGAAGCCCATCATCAGTGTTGAAGACTGGTGAAGAAGGCATTAAACGTCTCTGCTTTGCCTAGGTCATTGTCTGTGAGGAGACCTTCCCCATCAAGTAGGGGACCTATGTTTTCTTTGGTTTTCTTTGGTTCTCCTTTTTCTGTTAACATATCTAAAAAAAACTTTTTTATTGTCTCCCACAATAAAAAGCCACAACACAGCCAGCTTCAACTCTAGTTGGGCTTTGGCCACATGATTTTTTTCTGTACATACATGAACAGCATCCCTGTATTCGTTCCACGTCACCTGACCCTCCTCCCAGCAGCTGTTCATTTTCTTTTTTCGCCTAAGCTCCAGTAGAAGATCCCTGGTCAGCCAGGCCGGCCTTCTGCCCCGCCTGCCTGAGTTAACAAAGCAGTAGAATGTACTTGTGGTATCTCAGCACTGTAATGGACCTAGTTATCTGACCACATGAACAAGTTGAGAATTGCAGAGGAACTAGAATGTTGTGAGTTCACAAAGTTTTGCCATGAGTTTTCAATATCAGGTACTTTGCATTTTAAGGCACAGGCTAGTGACAGTACAGAAAGGTAAGATAGATCATATTATGTGTTCCACAATAATTTTGGTGGATTTTACTTAAGATTCTCTTATGCAGTCTGTAGTTGTAACCACAGTTAATCTCATTCTGCAAAATCATAAAAGAACATTTCATATAACCCTATCCTTTGTCCCAATTCATCCTTAATATAAAAAACTGATGCCTTTAATGACAGTAAATCTTTTGGTGCCTTCCATGAGTCTACTATCCATAAGTCAAGTCAAAAAAACAACTAAAGAGTAGTTCTTCACCCCTGCACAACTACATGCAATATACAAAGTAGTTGGCTTGTTCAGCTGGAAATAATTTAATTCTTATCAAGGAAAGTAGATGATGTCTAAAATAATAATAATTATTATATATGTATATTTATTAGCTGTAAATTAGCTGGTTTTCTTTGCTTTGTAGTATATAACAGAAGGGTTGTTTCTTACTACAGCAGTTTCTGTCCAATGTAACACTGTAAACTTAGATTTATTGTTTACAAAATCCATGGTTTTATGTTATATGAATTAAATGAATTTATGAGGAATATTTAAAAGTTTAATAGAATTACTGTAACATAAGATATATGTAATGGAATGTAAATAGCCTTTTCCAAACTTGAGATTCGTAGTGCCTTTTGGGTCTTTGGGATTAAGTATATTGAAAACAGGAAAAATTATTAAAGGTTAAGTACTGTATTTTTCATTCTAAATTTACACTGCACAGTAATGAAAACTGAATAAGCAGATTAAAACCTGGTTTAAAAAATAATCCTTAAATCTCTTCTTCAAGAGATTTTGGTCTTCAATTAGTAACTAAAGATTTAAAAAATTCACAATGTGCAGATCAAGATTTATACTATAGTAATATCTCTTGTTGCAAATAACCTGGGTATGACTAACATGAAATGAAAATATCTCCTCAATATTATTTTAGTATCAGATTTAATGAGTAAAAGAAAGAGAAATTACATCTTAATTTGCATATATTAACATTGATCGGGAAGAAAGTGTGATAACACTGACTTATGTCAAAAGATTTTATAACCAAAAGTTGTTTCTAGAAAAAAAAATGAAGTTCTAACAGATTTCAGATGAGAGAAAATTCATAAGTAGGTGTTTATTTACTGAATTTGAAATACTGAGTAAAATCTTGATTCTATAGAAAACTACAGCTAAATGTTCATTGATTGCTATACTACCTTTTTAATCTGTTTTCAATAAAAGATTGTCATGGTTGCTGTCTTAAGAATCTCACTTTTTTTTTTAGTCTTTGGTGTGAAAAAATCCCTATCCTGCTTTCCTAGTTATCTATACACTTATCTAGAAAATTTGCTTCAACTGGAAAGTAATTCTAGATTTTTTATTATCTTCTACTAAATTTGGCAAATCTGGAGCAAATTGATCCCAAAAATACTTCTGACTGTTTTGGTGAAACAAATAATTGAAAACTAATTTTAATTAGAATCCTGTAACCACAAATAATTTAGAACCAAAGACTAGATTTTTAACATGTGAATGTGAACCTTCAGGTAAATACCTGAAGTATTGCTGAGTGTCATGTCGTTTTTCTTGTTGTTGTTGTTTTGTAGCTTAAATAGATTTTTAAAGAAGATTTTTAGTATATTTTACTTTTCCTATCTATATTTAGGTCTAATCTTAGGAAAAACAAATAAACAAAAAAAAGAAAAACATGCACGTATGCAGAGATTGATGTCTTTACTTGAAGGTTGTTATGAAATCAGTAGAAACTGAATACAACACATTTTTCTATAGAACAGTAATTTGTTTCTTTGATTACTGTGTTTTAAACATACTAAAGCACAACCTAAGGGAACAGGGGAACAGCATGAAGCTGAGACAGGGGTGGGTCAGGCTGGATGTTACAAAAATGTTCTTCACCAAGAGGGTCATCAGCCACTGGAACAGGCTCCCCAGGGAAGGGGTCACAGCAACAAGGCTGCCAGAGTTCCAGAAGTGTTTGTACAATGCTCTCAGACACATAGTCCGATTTTGAATGGTCTTGTGTCCAAGACCTAGGACTTGGACTCAATGATCCTTGTGGGTCACTTCCAACTCAAGATATTCTATGATTCTATGAACCATCTCCAAGTACATTGGATTTCTTTCCTTTTTCCTAACTGCCTCTAGCAATGTTTCACAGTTTCTGAATATATCTGCTCATAGTTTTTACTCCAGGTTAGAGAAAATGGTTAGAAAGTGTGCTGTATAGGTAATCTCATTCTCCTTCTTAACCTGTATGAGATGTTTAATTTTTATACCAACAAACAACACTGGAACATAAAATAAAAATAAAAATTAAAAAAATAATAAAATAAAAATAAAAATAATATAAAAATAAAAATAAAAATAAAAATAAAAATAAAAATAAAAATAAAAATAAAAATAAAAAATTCTTTCTTCCTGTCTGGCCCTTTCATTCATCCAGCTGCAGATTTAGTACATTCAGGAATCACAGCAATCATTAGAGGACCAAACCCCATTCTGCAGGTTACAACTAAGTGTCATTAAGTCAACAGGACTTATACTGTGCTGGGGGAGAATACGAGCTGGACTCATAAACTTCCACTCATTTTGTCAAGAATGCATCATGCATTTCCTCTGAACTAATCTCCACAGGAAAACACAGGGAATAATTCGACCTGAAAGACCATCTCTGAAGCTCTGCAAACTACAGGTGTGGTGCTGGTGACAGAAGAAGAAATTGTTTCACAATTTTGGCATTTCACTCGTGGAGTAAAAGCAACAAGAAAGAAAGAAACCAAAACAATAAAATAAACAGGCACATCTATACAAAACCCTTGCATTTTCCACTTATACTCCAGCCTTTGTAGCTCAGAGGAAGAGCTGTCCAGAAGGCAGATAGACTTTTAGTATGCAGTAATGTGCGCATGTGTACATGTATGCACGTTTTCTCCCGAATTTAGGGTAAAGAAAAAAAGAAAAAAAGGGAAAAAGGGAAAAAGGAAAAAAGAAAAAAAAAAAAAAGAAAAAAAATAATAATGCTTTTTATCCTCCAATATAAAATATCATTTATTTCAAACCACATTTAGTTTAAACTACCAATAAATCCTTGATGGAAGTCCTAAAAAGGGCAAAGGTGAAGATGTTTTACAGTTACTGGTATCAAATCATTTCATTTGATACTTTGTCCCAACAGTTAGACATCATTTTTAAAAATACCTTCTTTTGGGAAACCAAAATAGAAATCAGCCTGTATTTATTTATTTTTTGTAATATCTCTGTTTATTTGCTACATTTACTTCAAAGACATTTTTAGCAGCTTAATTTAAGATTGTATAAAGGTGTGGATTGAAGGAACAATTTTAAAAGGAAGCATTCTTTTACAACATTTATAACTCTTTCTTGGAGGTAGAAAAATATTTTTTTTTTAATAATATGCACATTTCCTAGCACACTTTTTCTTTGATGATTCCTCTTCTTACTTTTGTACAGAGTTGTAAGAGATGAGACTGCAAAGTAAAAAGTCTGACCTGCTCTTGTTTAAATCTGAAGGTCTGAAACCTTGCTGCATTATTTTGGTAGCCTAAACAGCTGGAGAAAAGTATAGTTCTTCAACCACTTGGTTTTTTATAATCTATGTTCCCTGAACACCCGAGTGTTGTGTATTGATAAGAGTCCAATGGTCAGGTGACAGTTGTTTTTTTTTTTTTTTTTTTCAAAAGAGGAGAAAAAATTCAGTGATATTTGACATGTACTGAGAATGATTAAAAGGAGTCCCTAGCAATCTTTTGGCTCTATCAAAAAGACACAACAGCTAACTCTCTAAATCAGCCCAGTGTTAGGGACAGAAAAATACAGATCAAATGCAGGATACAGAAAAGATAACATTGCCCCATTTGCCAAGGATTTACAAAGCATAAAGCTTATTGCAAAGTATTGATTGTTTTACGGCTTTTTGCAGCCCTTTCTTCATATTGTCAAGAAAAGCAACTATCCTGAAACAATAACCTTGAAATTATTGTGGAAACAAAATACGCAAGCTTTTGGTTGTGACACCATGGAAGGAGGTCATTTACTTCTTGGGAACTATTTTTGCCTTTTAATGTCTCCTCCTTAAACCACTAATTCAATTGTAGTGCCCTGTCTATTCATACATGAACTATAAGTCTGATTTTTGAGGAAAAAATATAAATGACAAAGAGTACAGTATGTCTGAGCATTTGCTGATAGTGCACATAATAGAGAAATTAACAGTATTTATTCAAATGAAACAGTGTACTTGTGTATCTCTCAAAACTAAACATTTCAGAAGCATAAGCAACAAAATACAATTGTAGGAAAGAGATATCTAGTCTAAATTATGTGTGTAGAAAATGGATCCACAAATAGGTAGCTGAGATACATGAGGATGAATCACTCTTAGGGTGGCTTTGTGTTTCCTTTGTAACACCCAATGCCCCAATGATTAATTCAGAGTAATTACTTAAATTCTGGATATATAATTTTGCTAAGATGGCTCCTATCTTTAGTGACAGGATATACAATTTCATTCTCTAACCTTTACACTATATTCATCGATGCTATAATTACGTATATCATCATTTGATGCAGAGAACTGTTGAACCATGTGGTGTTGATCAGATGGCTGACCACAGCACTGCATTATGCACAATTACAGTATCTGATACTCTGAACTTAAATCAATGGGACTTGAGAATAGTTAGCTCAGTGCAAGGGGAATATATTGCCATTTGAAATAAGTTCCTTGAGCTCAATTTCACATGCAGCATACCAGCTAAATAAATACACTGTTTGTCTATATCTAAAGTTTTATTTAACAGATCTACTCTTTTGCTTAATATTGTTTACCTTCTGTAAAGCTGTGCAGGCTTTTTTTCTTCCAAATATATGTGTGTAACTGGTGTTCATTATTATACATGTGAATCAAAATGGAAATTGTATCTGTGGTGTGGTTTCTTCCCCCTCCCTCCCCCTTCCCCCCCCACTACCCCCAATGACAAGGACAATCCTTTCTTTTCCTATTTTCCTAAAATATTTTTTTCATGGACCTTCCATGTTGTACCACTCTAGTCCATAAATACAATACTTCCTAACTGTCTGTGACAGTTATCATATTTAATTTTATTACTATACAAACATCTGGTTGGTCTTCATTGTCATGATCTCTCTCTCAGCTCAAAGAAGGGTTACAAGAGTAAATTTGTTCCACAAAGACAATGCAAACTCTAAAGGACAACTGGAAATAAAAGGACTGAAGTCACTGATAACACAGCCATGATTTATGCTGCCAAAAGCTTTTAAGGAGTTCTAAGAAATACATTTTTTAAAGACCACTAAAGCATTTTGTCTTTCCTTGTAAATTCAAAGCATACAAGCCTTTCTGCTCCCTTGACCTAGCACTTGTGCATTTCATCTTGCCCAGGATTTCTAGGAGATCAAGAACACTGATTGAAGTCCTGTAAACTGTTGTGGGCTCAGTTGCTCATCTTACACTCTGACAGAATATTAAAAACAACAACAACAACAAAATATTCCTTTTCTATGCAGTTTTCATGTGCACAAATGATAAAAGAAATTAAGATTTGTAAATTTTATTTATTCGATGAACTTGAGTAGATGCAATAGAAATAAATACCAATAAGACACCGCTCAGCAAAATCTGCACTTAGAATAGGGAAAACACATGGTACCACATTATCACAGGAATAGACAGCAATATCTGCTGTCTATATCTGTGTAATGTGTCTTTCTAAGCTCTCTTAAAATTCAAACACAAATGTCAAATTGCAATGCCTTTCAAGAAAGCTGTGTGTTACTTGAAATTTATTTAAATATCTTTTAAGAAATACAGGGAAACAGAGCCTCAATTTTTATTTGCTGCAGATAAAACAGAAATCTATCTGTGGGGCTAGGAACATATGACACAAGAAAACAAAAAGCTGAAGAAATGGCACTAAATCCAAAAGCAGGCAAATTTAAAAGGTGTAATTCACTCTGTTCTGACTGTTTTCACCTCCTAATTTTCTCATATTTCTCAATCTGAAATCCAGACTCTTTGCTTTTCAGATCAGGCACTGAAGGTTTTATGTTTTACAGTAATAATACTCAAAAAGCAATTCAGATACAAGTGAACACAGTAGCTTATGTTTCCTGAATAATTTGTGCCAATCTTTTAGAAGTAATTCACATAACCTGCATATTTGTGTGGACTGCTTATCATCAGATAAACTGGTAAAACCCTTCAATGCATAACCCCAAACCAAAATGACAATGAATATAAAACAGTAATAGTTAATTTAGCTGGTATCTAACAAGCAGAGACTGTAAGCATAGAGGATTATGTGTTGTGAAAGTTTCCCAATTGTTTTTAAACTCAATTGCATTTTGAGAATGCCTTTTCAACTGCTTATAAGGATCTAGTTTCCAGAAAGCATTACTGACTAGCATTTCTTAATGGTAGGAACATAGCTTTTAGACTTGGTAAGGGTGAAACCTTCAAAATGCCTAGTCTGCTGCAGTATCCTCGTACACACATGGATGAAATTTCGATAAATTGTGTATGTATTTTCTAAATGAAGAGAAACAGGAAGAAAAAATGTTAATAAAAAAAAAAAAATCAGGAATCTGTCAATGAAAGGAAAAACAAATGTAAAAGGTTGTTTTACAGGGAATGGAGAAGGCAAAACCTATAAAAAGTTTCCATTTAGTACATTTTAATCATTGCTCAAGAAAGCTGTATTCAGTTTAAGGAGGGAAGACTTAAGTCTTGTGTGGGGTTAAAACCGTAGCATGACAATTATTTATAAACATTAGGTCCAATTGAATCAAGTACTGTTGCTTAAATCAAGAGCCTTAATAACAGAATTTTCATTAACTAAAAGTCTCAAAGGCAAATGAATCTTAATTTATGTCAGTGTCTTTTTTTTTAATCTGTAAAACCTCATAACCTGCTTTTATCTTATTCACTCTTACCTGAAAGCTATTCTGGTATTCAGAAGTAAATTCTGAAAAATTAGTAAAACAGCTGATGCTGTAAACAAAATGGAAATTGATCGATAACTTGCATGCAATCAAATGAAGAAATAAGAAACGGTGCAGTTCTAAATTCTAAAGATGACTCCTGGTAATCTTGCAAAATCCCTTTAAATTATGTATATACATATTTTTTTTTATCCTCTTTTTAATATAACTTTACGACAGTCATCACTTGCTTTCATTGAATATTTTTTTTGTATAGACCATTGATATTCTTAAATAAAGTGGTAGGAAGGAATTTTTCAGTAACATGCAAAAAAAAAAAAAAAAAAGTAATAAGGGAAAAAAGGGAAAATAAACTAGAACATTGTGCAATACATAGAAGTTACTGGCTTTACATGGTTGATTAGCCTTGCTCAACAACTTGTATCACAGGTAAATGCTTGATTATATAAACTTCAGCTTACAAGAACATCAAGGCAATTTTTTAATCTGTGAGCAAGGCTACAGAAGAAAATTATAAGGACATTTGATTTTTTCTGGTTGGAGCCTGGAAAATGTTGGCCAGAACACAGTAATACATTGTGTGGTAAAGGGTACTTTCTTGCAATCAAGTCTCATATCTTGACTTTAGCATGAAGCTTATTTAATTCTACCAATCTAAAAGTTAAGGTAAAAGCTAAGGTAAAGATAATCATCAGGGCTCCCCTTACAGACATAGAAAGAGGTAAACTTCTTAAAGCATTATTTGTATCTTTGTACAGATGTGGCAATACCTTTGTTTTAGACAAGGTGAGATGAATCCCTGGCCACATCTGTGTAACCTACAATGGGAATGGTGATAAATAAATAACAGTGCACCAAGATGACGGAAAACATTTAGAACTAAAGAAGGCATTCTGAAAAATAGTCATGTTTCAGACTGCTCAGCAAATGATGTTTACAATGTCGTCATTGAACATTTATTTAAACTACAGATATTGCAAATATTTCAGAGCTAAAGATGAGGTAATGTAAACTGAGACTCTTTTGCTGTAACACCAGTGGTGTAATTACTTCCAAAAAGACCTAAAGAATTACACTTGCACAAGCATTTCACAGTAACATTTCTCACATTTCCACTGTTAAAAAAAAAAAAAAAAAAAGAGCTCTCATTGCAATTTGCCACTAAAATATGCTTAAGTGACGGACTGTGCTAGTTGAAGCCAACACAGCACAGACTGAATTTGGTATTAACTTCTGCCTTTGTTTTGTAACTTGATAACTGATTCTTTGAAAAGTAGGTTAGTGCAGAGTTAGAAATGCTAAAATAATGTCTCAGTGTTTTACTCCTTGAATACTATTGAATTGTAAGGATTGCTATATTTTAGAGAAGGTTAAGAGCGAAGTACTTTTTATTTATTTATTTATTTATTTATTTATTTATTTTTGAATGGAATTACAGAACTTGAAGTCAACTATTTTTTTTTTTTTTTCTGAACTTACCAGCTGAAATTCTATAGTCTTGAAGGTAAATGGTATCGGGTGATTCGAGTGAGTTTGATTCAGGCCCTAAAAGACAGTACATAACAAGGCTTTCTTTGTCTTATTTTACTTTTCTTATCTTGAACAGTTTGAAGAATTACAAAGATAAGAATTTTAATTTTAAACATAATATGTTGTGAATTATTCTATTTTGTGTACAACTGGAAAGCCATACATTCTCTTTGTCACAACTCAAGGTACTGGGAACTAAAAATAAGTTAGTTTGAGATGTACAAGAAGTGGGCAAGTCCTCTCTTGATGAACAGTATTCCGAAATATATGATAGTTGAATACAGGATTTATCTTTACCATCCTTGTGTAGTAGATTTATCTTAGATTTCTCATAGAAGGAAGAGGCTGTATGGCAGTTGTGTATATTGAAGGTGTGTTGCTCAACAGAAGAGATGGAAAAAGATCTTTAATGGTTTCCTCCACAATAATGCATTATATTAAACTTTGGAGAAGCAATGTGTGTAAGAGAAAATATCTTCCAATATCTACCTTAACTGATAAGACAAGGCTTTTCTGAAGGCTCTGAAGTCCTGCAAGACTATTTATTAGACATTTACTAAATATAGCATAATGACAGTGACATTTTAGCCTAATTTTTTTTTTTTTTTTTAATATTTTCATTAAAAATGCTTCATTTACTTCAATTTTTCATATACCTCTCCTTTTCTTTTTCACACTTTTGTTAGCAGAAAGGGTGGCCTAAGGGTGGCCTGACTTTTAGCTTTTGAAAATTATAATTTAAAATAACAAACATCCTCAGGTCTGGAGGGGTAACAAAATCTATGAATTTTGTGGGGTTATTTTTTCATTTCTTACAATGAGGGTGAGTCATTATGTCCAAGATAACTGTATTAATCCATATGTATATGCCATGGGTTATCCATGGCAGCAGATTCATATATTATCATGAAACTGCAATTTATAACACATTTCCTAACAAAAATCTTTAATAATGATCTCCTGTAATGAACATGATGAATTCAAGATTCAGAGTAGGAGATTTTGTTTCAACATCTTCTTACAAAAGCAATCAGAACTCATGAATGCAATAAAGAGATTGGTACATTAAAATGTTTCTGTTGATCATGTTCTCCTGTGCCTCATACAGTATATTTCACAAACTTTCTTTCTACTCCACACAGTCTGCTTGCTTATCCACATTGTCCACTTCTACATGTACACGTGTAATTCTGTAATTCTAATGAGAAGAAATGTGTGCAGCATACAGGTTTCTTAGGTATGGAGATTAATTTAATTATAAAATAATAAAAATAATAATAAAAAAATAATAATTATGAAAAAAAAAAGAAAAAAAGAAGCAGCTTCCTAGTCTGAGTACTTTTAACAACTAAACTTGGAGAATAGATCTTCGCATGTTTAAGTTCACATTCAGGTCATGTGAGGCTTAATCTATTAATGTATAAGCACTAGGGTACTACAATGATCACCACCACAGACATGCTTCCTGACCTCTGAGAAATAAGTACCCATGCTTTTGGACAATAATTACCAAAAGTCCTGGCTTTTAAGAAAGGGCTAGTTAATTTGAAGCGGGAACTAAAAGATCGTTACTTATTATACTAGAGTGTAAACTGCATACTGATTTTTAAGAACTCTCAAAATAGATTTAAAAAATTAACTGACACTTCCGTTTCTTACAAAATAGTGACCCACTTTTAAATTAACAGTCTACCAAGCTGCAAGATATAGTATAAAACAGGATGCCAGCAAAAAAGTTTTACTTATGTTGACCAACCTTAAAAACTGCAGGCTACAATTTCAAATTGTGCACATAAAGACCTTACATACAATGACAGAAAACACTTGTGTACAAAGCAAATGAGATAGGTTTCATGATTAACTGTCAGTGATGAACTAGACCCCAATTCAGTATTGCATCTAATGGCTTCAAAAAATATTTTTCCCCATTAAATAGGAGGGAGAAAGTATCTATTGAAATATGTCTGTTTATATTTTAATTTGTTGATACAAAGCCACTAATTTCCTTAGCTTTAAAGCATACAAATAAAATATCCATTAAAGCAGCATGAACTACCGTCACATATCATTGGCAATATTTTTATCTGCATATTTTCTGTAGTATACCTGTCACAATCAAGGTGATTTTTCCTTCTCCCTGATTTAAACTTTTCGTGTTGACAATATTTGAAATTTATGCTCATCCATTTTTGAATGAGTTTGTTAAAAACTGTTCTAACTCTTTATGATTAAGCTTTATGCTTACCTTCCCTTATGGAAATGCCAGCTTAACAAGTTGTGCTCAGTTGCTTTTCTTTCCTTTCCCCAAGGTATTCTTAATTATGTCAATTCACAGATTTATATACATGTACAATGATGTATTGAGTATTGAGTGCACCCTCAGTAAATTTGCAGATGACACCAAGCTATGCACATGTGTTGATCTGCTTGAGGGTCGGAAAGCTCTGCAGGAGGATCTGGATAGGCTGCACTGATGGGCTGAGGCCAACTGCATGAAGTTTAACAAGGCCAAGTGCCGGGTCCTGCACCTGGGGCGCAATAACCCCAAGCAGAGCTACAGGCTGGGAGACGAGTGGTTGGAGAGCTGCCAGGCAGAGAAGGACCTGGGAGTGATGGTGGATAGTCGGCTGAATATGAGCCATCAGTGTGCTCAGATGGCCAAGAAGGCCAACGGCATCCTGGCTTGTATCAGAAACAGTGTGACCAGCAGGGCTAGGGAAGGTGATTGTCCCCCTGTACTCGGCTCTGGTGAGGCCGCACCTCGAGTACTGTGTTCAGTTTTGGGCCCCTTGCTAAAAGAAGGACATCGAGGTGCTTGAGAGGGTGCAGAGAAGGGCGACGAAGCTGGTGAGGGGTCTGGAGAACAAGTCCTACGAGGAGCGGCTGAGGGAGCTGGGCTTGTTCAGCCTGGAGAATAGGATGCTCAGGGGCGACCTTATTGCTCTCTACAGGTACCTTAAAGGAGGCTGTAGTGAGGTGGGGATTGGTCTGTTCTCCCATGTGCCTGGTGACAGGACGAGGGGGAATGGGCTAAAGTTGCGTCAGGGGAGTTTTAGGTTAGATATTAGGAAGAACTTCTTTACCGAAAGGGTTGTTAGACACTGGAACAGGCTGCCCAGGGAAGTGGTGGAGTCACCATCCCTGGAAGTCTTTAAAAGATGTTTAGATGTAGAGCTTAGGGATTTGGTTTAGTGGGGATTGTTAGCGTTAGGTAAAGGTTGGACTCGATGATCTTGAGGTCTCTTCCAACCTAGAAATTCTGTGATTCTGTGATACAAGACAGTTTAAAATCAGGTACACAAAGTCAACTAACATGGCAGAAGGCTAGAGTGAGTAGCTGGATGTCATTCCCTTAGTGAGTGCTGTTAACATGTGGTTGTTATACTCAGGTGGGCAGCCAAGTTCCACCACAACTGCTCTCTCACACCCCTTCCTCAAATGCAAATACAACGCAAAAAGCACAAGGGTTGAGATAAGGACAGGGAGATCATTTAACGGTTATTGTGACTGGCAAAACAGACTCAGAGTAGGGAGATTTGTAAAATTTATTGCCTATTACTAGCATGCTAGAGAAGTGAGAAACAAAGGAAACAAATTAAAAACACCTTCCTCCCATCCACCCTTTCCTCCTCCTCCCCCTGAGTGGCACAGGGAAATGGGAGAATTGGAATTTCAGTCCATGGTACGCCATCCTTCCTAACTGATCCAGCATGGCCACAGGCAGCAGCTCTTCAAGAACGTCTCCCACATGGGTCTGTACCATGGGGTCCATCTGTCAGGAGCAAACTGCTCCAGCATGGGTCCCCCAAGTGCGGCAGCTCCCCCCAGATCCCCCTACTCCTACATGGGCTTCTCTCCATGGGCTGCAGTTCTGGGCCTGCTCCATAGAATCATAGAAACACAGGGTTGGAAAGGACCTACAAGATCATCTAGTCCAACTGTCCTCCTATCGCCAATACTACCCACTAAGCTACTAAATCATATCTTGTAGCACCTCATCCAGGCACTTCTTGAACACCGTGAGGGACAGCGACTCCACCAAGTGCCTGGGCAGGCCATTCTAGTGCCTGACCACTCTTAGAAATAAAACATTTTTCCTGATATCTAATCTAAATTTCCCCAGGCACAACTTGGGGCCATTTCTTTGAGTCCTATTGCTAGTTGTCTGGGAGACTGATCCCCTCCTCATCACAGCCTCCCTTCAAGAAGTTGTAGAGTGCGATGAGGTCTCCACTGAGCTCCCTCCTTTCCAAACTAAACAACCCCAGTTCCCTCAGCCGCTTCTCATAAGACTTGTGCTCCAGACCCCTCACCAGTTTCATAGCCTTTCTCTGGATACATTCCAGGGCGTCAATGTCTTCCTTGTAGTGAGGGGCTCAAAACTGATCACAGTACTTGAGGTGTGGCCTCACTAAAGCTGAGTACAGGGGGATGATCCCTGCTCCTGCTGGCTACACTATTTCTAATAGAGACCAGGATGCTGTTTGCCTTCTTGGCTATCTGGACACACTGTCGGCTCACATTCAGCCAACCATCATCAATCAACCCTCCCAGGTCCTTTTCCTCTTCACAGTCTTCTGGCCACTCTGCCCCAAACCTATAATCTGGCCACTCTGCCCCAAACCTATAATGCTGCATGGGGTTATTGAGGCCAAAGTGCAGGACCTGGCGCCTGGCATTCTTGAACATCATCCCATTCACCTCAGCCCAGCAGTCCAACCTACCCAGATCCCTCTGAAGGGCCACCCTATCCTCAGGCAGATTGACACTACCTCCCAGTTTGGTGTCATCTGCAAACTTACTGAGAGTACACTCAATCTCTTCATCTAGATCATCCATAAAAATATTAAACAAGATAGGCCCCAGTACCTGCCCTCTTGCAGGGGCTTTCCATGGGCCACAGCCTCCTTCAGGCCACATCCACCTGCTCCACCAGGGGCTCCTCCATGGGCTGCAGTGTGGAGATATGCTCCATGGGCTCCCCCATGGGCTGCAGGGGGACAGCCTGCTCCACCAGAGGCCTCTCCACAGGCCACAGGGGAATTTTGGCTCTCGCACATGGAGCACCTCCTGCTCTTCTTCATGGACCTTGGAGTCTGCAGAAACATATCACACTCCACACTCTCCCAGCTGCTGTTGTGCAGCGATTTTTATTCAATTTCTTTTCCTTTCTTAAATCTTCTCTCATAGAGGTGCAAACAGCATTGCTTATCGGCTCGTCTCTGGCCAGCAGCAGGTTTCTTTGAAGCTGGCTGAAACTTCAAAAGTCCCCAAATAGCTATTGTTACTGCATTAACCCACACATATGCCTTTCACAATTACATGTTTTTAATAAATAATTTTATTTAGAGAACAGTTATTCCCATCTGTCAGTCATGGCAGATAATAATCTTCATCAATGTTTCAAATGCTGCACCATGAATAGTCTGAACAACTACTGGAAGCTGGATAGGCTCTCAGGACTCATCTCACATAGTGCAAATTTTCTCACGTGACTGCTAAAAGTTGGAGGTATCATTAGAATATTATAAATAAGTTTAGAATGTGAGCTGATTTTTTTTTGACAATGTCTATTGCTTCTGTCCATCTATATAATAAACTGATGATCATGATCATCAATTAATCCTATTATCCTAATCAGGGAGTTCTCAGTACAGCCCAAAGGGAAAAAAAAAACATAACCCACAAAACAGAATTGGACATATGGCGAAGGAATTCTATGCTTTCACCAGGAGTAAGACTATAAAGTGGTGGATTAGTCACCTATATCACTGGAAAAAAAGTGGAATGTAAAGCAGGCAAATTAGGGGAAAGATGAGGAACAATTCTGTGAAACTTCTGATTTACTCCCTTTGAAAGCTCAGGCCAACCATTATAAAGGAGAAAGTCATTCTAATTGTGGCCTAAAATGAGGCATTTTGTACCTCTCCCCCTGAGTGCAGAAGCTAATCAATTTTATGACATTTGTTAGTCTAAACATCTTAATAATAATAAAGTTATTTTTTCTACTTTAATTATAAGTGAACAGGAACTTTTTTTTTCCTGAAACCTATCTTATTAGATATTTATTTATTTTTAAGTCAGTGGTCCTGTGGAAAATAACAAATAGCTATTGTTCATTCAAACTTGCGGTATCACTTCACTCCTAAATTCTTTCTAATTTTCTCAGAAACTGATCAAATGAATCTCTCTTGCTGAACAAATTGAAAATATTATCAGTCATGACTAGAGAAAATTAATAAGGAGTGCAGAGAATATAGGAACAAAGATTAAAAATGCATTGTCCTTAATTTTGAGTCATTATTTTGCATAATCATCAGTACTCTCATGATTGAAGGCACTCCTAAAAAATCATGCCCATCATTTAACAACTTGCCTGATCTAGACATGAGAAATTATTTCAGATTGAAATAATGGAAGTGTCTTTATCCTAAGAACAGTTGTAAGGGAGATTTTTATCTAGAAATAATAAGATATTTTGTGTTGAATAGTAACAGAATATGACTGAGGAACTTTGAAGCTTTCTACCTCTTTTAACAAGGGTGAGAAGGATAAATTTGCATAGTTAAGTAAGGGCTTGAGGATTTGCATGCCTCTTTCTCCTGTCTTTTCCATACACTCATCCCATGATACAGTGATATAAGCAATAGTATATGCATATGTGGTAGCATCAGTTAGAAATGTGGCTTAAAGTGGCTACATGATAACCACATCACATAGTGACATGTCCTCTTAAATATATTAACTGTGTTGGGTGGGTGTAGGGAAGAAAATAACAATTACTCCACAAGACACTAAATATGCACACAAATCAAAGCTTAATCCCTTAAATCCAGTTTAGACAAGTACAAAGTAGACCCGGGGGAAGAGGACACTAAGCAGTCTTCCTCAGGTCAGGTCCTCACTGTCAGCTTTGGTTCAACAAGTAGCAGTATTTTTTCATGCTCTTCCTTCCGCACAGTGTCAAACATTCTCCCATTATAAAACATTTGAAACAGGGGGTGTACCATGCCAATAGTTTGAAGTCTGCACTGATTAGAGAAATTGTGTACTTCTTGTTAGATTGTGTCACTTTGTGGATATATTAAGTCATTGAATTTTAAGGTACAAGAGAGATGATTTCTTCGAAGGAAGCTGATTGATACAAAATGTTGGTAGCGCAGGTCAAACAACACTACATAGGAGTTTGTATCTCCTTAGTATTTCTAAAGCATGTTAAGGTCTACAGGTATAAAATATGTTAGAAGTGAAAAGCATTTTTATTTTGCAGAAATAGGTACTGAAAGAAATTTGAACAGAAATTGTGATGAATTTAAAGGCATTCCAGAACATAACGCAGCAAGTATAATGCAGATCTCAGGAGAGCAATTAATGGGCTTTCTTCTGTTGGTAGCTTGAAAAAGAATGATAATAAATGCAGAGAAGAATATCTAGCAAAGCTACTTACCCCTTCAAATACCCATTACAGAACAGAAGCAGAAGATTAGGGAGACCAGAACAGCAGCATAAATCCAGAGTAACTACTGAAGACAGTCAAGTTACTCCACATTTATACCAGTTTAACAGAGAAAAGAAAAAGGTCCATTGAGTATAATTGAATCAAGGAGTTTTCCATTAAGTTCAAATGACTTTCACAGCAGGAAGCTCCTGGAAACTCAGAGGAGAGCAATCCTTTCAGAACAATAACATTTCACTTTTCTTCAGTATTTTAATCTTTACTGTTTGGACACAGTGGTTTGAAATTTACTCAGGATACGTTATGTTATTGCTACGTTATTTGCATTAACTATATTTGATATCAAATAGCCCTGAATCCTAGAAACAAACAAACAAACAAAAAACTATATTACTATATTTTCTGTAGGCTTTTTTTCTAACAGAAAAATTAGACATCTAACAAAAAAGCAAGGGTCACATGAAGAAAAAATAATAATTTTCAAAATCACTACATCACATAACAATTTTTTATAGTGTAGAGATTAAGCATATTAATAAAATATATAGTGTAGAGATTAAGCATATTAATAAAACATGTTCAGGCTTGTGACTATTCCAAAGGTTTATTCTTTCAGAGGTTATGTTTGCTTGTTTGATGTGCTCCAGCTCTGATATTTACTATACCTTCCATTCACAAAAGAATACCTGGGGAAATATTAAAGTTATAAAAGTACAAATATATGACTTCATGAATAATACCTTTATTTATAGCTGTTGAATAAAGAAGTGAAAGAATTATAAATGTATAAATGTCCTCGTACTTACAAGTACATTTGTAACAACATGTAGATTTTTTGCCCTGGGCACCAATCCCCTCTGAGAATAATGACTCTTACCTGAACAAGATTTACTCATTTTTTATAATTTCAAGAGATCTCTGAATTCTTAAAATTTATGTATAGGAATATGCATATGTGTAAGTAACTATATATACACAAGCAAAAACATATATACATATTAATATCTTCAATACAATAGTGCCTGTACAGTGTTATAAACATATACAACAATCTGAAAATACTAAAATTTTAGTATTTATTTGTTTGAATGTTATTTATATGAATACTATTTAACTACTTATTTTAGGATAGGCTGCACAAACATGAAGACTGCTGATAACTAGGGAAATTATGGTTGTTACTTTTTAAAACCAGTGGCTAAAAAGTGAAATAAGACTGTTGAAACCAAAGTAACAAATAATTAACGTTCTGTTTTTCTTTTTAATTAAAAGTGAAAATGTAGTTCTGGCTCAGCAACTGATACACTCAGGTTTTTACCTTTTTTATTAGTAAATCACTTTCATTTAGCTGGAAAAAAAATCTTGAGTTAATAAGTAAAAAAGCATATTGCAACAGGCACTGGATTTTCTTTTCTAGGATCAGCCTATGGGTAGTCACATTTCTTGTTTCCACAATGAAAGACTGGTCAGAGCATGCATACTGCTTTCAGGGTGTCATTAATTTCTCCTCCCAACTTTAGCCACTCATACTGACTTACATGATTATGATTATTTGTTGCACTATTTTATAATTGATTAACTAATTCTATGGAAGGATGAAAGCTTTTTCATTTTCCACAAATTTATTAATATTTTCAATAGTGTCTTTAGTGTCTTTTTTCTTTCTATTTTTTTTTTTCTTTTCTTTTCTTTTAATTCCTTATCACTCTCTTATCCCCCAAAAGAGAGAAAAGATGCATGAAGGTCACTACTGAAGATTCATAAACCATTGTGAATAATGTCAGAACTATAATTTAATTAGTGGCCCATCTGTCACTTTCTGTTTGACGAGCACTAAATGTCCAATTATCATTTAATATCTGCTCTAATCAGTTCTGGCAAATTTCGCAGGCACACTAGAGATGACATTAATAGATGGAAGTGAGGCTACCTTTGCCACATTATAAGAGAAAGAAAGCTTGTGCAGTTTTGACTTACAATGTAGAAGGTATGAATTCATTCCAATTAGTAGCAAAGATGTTTTATGTAGACCATGTTTCTGCACATTGCTAACTAAATCTATTAGTTGATTTTTTCAAGATCTTTTTGGAGGAAACAAACAAACAAACAAACAAAAAACACAAACAAACAACTTTTAAATCTTACATAATTTCTTATTTATTGTCCAAAATTAATATTAAGCATTAAGTTAGAAGCATTTTTGTCTTCAATCTCTTTATTGTCTTCAAGAGTTAGTTTGTACCTTCTGTTTCTCCTTTCTCTTTCTGACATTTGTTCTTGAGAACAAAAGACCCACAAGGTTCTTCATAAAAAAGGGGGAAAAACAGGATGTTTAATAAATAAAGGTAATTTTTTTTTTTTTTAATGAAATATACAATCTCAACACACAAATATTATTGGACTGAAGATTTTCATCTGTTGATTAGACAGAGGACTAATAACTATGCCTCGACCTTCTTCTGGTAAAGAAAGAACAAAAGAAAAATGTATTTTTTATTTTTTTTTAATGAGAACCTATAGCACCCATGGCTTTTCAGATAGGACACAGAAAATGACTACATGTTACAAAGCACAGAATAGCAAGCTGGTAGGATTGATGACTTTTGAAACATGTATTGGCAGCATTGTAACATGCACTTTTCCTCTTGTAATGAGAGATAAAAAACCTGACCTATCCACATTTTGGGTCAAGGTCAGGCAGCCCATACCTTCTCAGATTGGAGTTCAATAACACTCTCTGAAAAAGGCTTCTGGCTTGACAAGAAATTTCCTCTAATAAACAAATGATGCTCACCTGACGTATTAGATTTTTGCCCCAACTCTGATTATAGATAAAATGCTTCAGCATACTTCAGCACTAAGACAGCTAGTATGGGAAAAAAAAAAAAATATATATATATATATATATTTTTGTAATATGACTGCATAGGTTTGCTGCTTAACAGCTAATAAGATTGGAATTGTGGAATTGCCGTCTGGCAGATCCACTGCAGTGATAAAATAGGTAGCTAAAAGTAGATATAAAATAAAGCCCCTTTTCCCTCCTACTATGTGTTTTGTCAGTGACTTGAAAGCTAAAATATTATTTCTGACACTTCCATATTTCTACTAATAAGATTGAATCTGAGATTCTTGTGACTACTAGCTTGAATTTTGTAAAAACTTGCCATGCTGTTATGAACCTGCTTGACCTTTCATTTTTCTACCCAACACAATACACATTACAGCATGGAATATTTAGAAAATAAAAGTCTGCTACTTGATGATGTGGAGGTTAAACTAATGTTGACGAAGAAGAATTCTCATTATGTGCATCACCACATGCATCCTATGGCTTATAATTTTTTAAGCCTGCTGTGCGTATGAGGCACTAACTTAATAGTCAGCTTTTAAAAATGGCCACAAGAAGCTTTTGAATCAAAGCATAACAAAGGGATTCCTGAATAAGGAAAAACCAGAAAACACACAAAAAACAAACTAATATTATTCCAGGGGAATAGAGAGAATGGAAATTCAGAAGGAAATTTTGAGTGCCTAAATATTATTGATAATTATTACTTCTGCTTTGGCTCAGAAATTTGGTTTCAGACCTGGGTCTAAAAATTATTTAATCAAAATGTAGAGCTTTCCTCTGAGAAGCCTTGGGAGGAAGGAGTCTGCTAGAGAAAATGGCAAAGCCAGGAATACAAAAAATGTCTATCAATAGCCTTCTTCAGGGGAAAAGAGAAAAGCTTTTATTTCGAAGATAAGTGAAAGAAAAAATTCATAAGGACAGGATGTTGCTCATATATATATGTTTGATATCGATAACCGCTAACATTAACACTTTGATCAGATCTTTTCCTTTGAATGAAGTACAATTTTCAAATACCTCTGGAAAGTAAAAATATTGCAATTCAAAGTGAGTCTTGAGTACAATACACTGATTATTTATGTATGATCTATGTCTGATCACCACTGTGCAATATTATTCATGATTATCCAATGGACAGAGAGATTAACTAATCACATGGACAAGTATCAAATATGTATTTTAAATTTTACAAACCTTTTAGATGACATTGCCTTGAGTAGCTGTTTTGATGGAAAATAAGCACTTAGTCATATGGCCTAGTAAATAACACCCTGTAGATCCACAGCCTTGTCCAAGTCCCTTAGAAATTTTGGCAGAGATGGATTATAACTCATCATGATGTCATTGTGTCTAGTATGAGTGGGTTTCTAAGTATTGATGAGTGTATGCTTGTTAGTTTTGCATCCTAAGCTCAAAGTAAACCATTTAGAAAATTCTAAATGTTCTACCTATCATTAAAAGAGGTTGTTTCAATTCAGCTAGAATTCATCACTAATTTAGACCCATATTCAGAATTCTTTCTGGATTACTGAAAAAAATATATATCATTAGCTTTAAAAAATTCAGCTCATACCTGTGTCTATTATATCTGTCTAAAGTATATGTATTTTTATATCAATCCACTGAATGACAGATAGTCGATTAGCGCTATTAGTAGCTTAGGATCTGTCACAGAATGAGATCTCTCTTTAATAAAGTAGACCATACCATGTGAAGAGAAAAATGTGATCTATTTACATAATGGGGAACTCAAGATTTTAACCTAGATTTTCTGAAATAAGAAAGTAAAGTATGAAAAAAAAAATAAACACTATAAAACACAGGTCAGGTGGAAGAGTTCTAGGATGATCCATAAAGAGTGTCAACCAGTTAGCAAAAACAATACTGAAGAATGCAGCTTTCTCTGGTCAGGGAAATATTTTTCATTAGCATTAAATGCTGCCCTGAGGCTCAGCGCTTAGACATGGTTTTAGGTGAATATGGGATCCTATCAGCCAGAACATCAGGGGTTTGGAGGATTTCTGACTTTGGTTTAGCTAGTAGACCTAGAAGACCACTCTTAACTAGCCCAACTAAAGAAATGCATCTAAATTAGAGAAAAAGTCCAGGCTAGTTAATGGCTTAATACATTAGCAAAACAGTCCAAATAGTATTATTATTATTATTTATCACATCTTATCACATCTTAAACTTTACCCATTCTCCGTTGTTTCATTGTATTTCTGTAACATTTTCTTTCAACTTTAGGCACCTCTGTGAATGAATTAGTAAATATAAAACTGCTACCAGGTATCAGGTTTTCAGCTAATGTAAAATGTTATCAAATATTAATATTTTTAAAAGAAAGAAACAAATAAAACCAAAACCAAACCAACCCAAACAAACAAAAAGCAAGAGTCTTGTTCAGTAATTTTCTTGGCACAGGTGGCCAGGATTTCAATATAGCTCTTTCTTCGTAAGCAAGTTATGTGAAGGTCAGCTGGGAGCTATAAATTGACTTTGAATGGTGCTTTTCAGTAGCATGCTAGGAGGTAAATAGACACAGTAAAGACAACAACAAAAATGGAACATGATTCAGTAAAAAAATAGATGAAATTGATAATGTTTAAACAAGCAATACCGGGAAGTAGATAGTGATCTGGAAACTACACACCAGTAAAACATTGGACTGGTACACACTCACTGATTCTGTGGAGGCACATTTCCCTCTGTCCTCCTGTTCATTTATTGCTTATTTAGGGAATTTTGTGCCCTCTGTCTATGAAGGGCATGGTCTTGTTACCTTTGAAGTCAATGGTCAAACTGTCATTACTTTCTTGGAAGCAGATGGGGCCCATATGGCCTGCTAGCATGATCATTGCTCATGTACAACACCCATAGAGCTAACAGTTTTCTAACCAGGATAAATTACAATGTGAGCAACAGTAAAACAAATGAAAGAACCTAAAACAATGTGGAAGCTTTGTGGGAAGCACTGAATTTTGTAATCCTTTTCTAGGCACATCTTGGCACCTCATTTACACCTTTTCAAAGACTCACAGGAGGGATGGGTTGTAAGGGACTATAATGGGTCAGTGAATAATTGCAAGCTGATATGGAAAGGACCTATAACTGTGGAAGGTGAAGCAGTAAAACTTAATCAGAGGACTATTAGTGTCTTGGTTTGTTAGTGTATGACCCTGCTGATGTCATTCTCTGCTTAGGAGGTTCCTGCTTCCATTGGATTATGAAATGCACTAGATGTGAAGTGCAATGCCCACAGCATGTGAACCTGAGTATTGCTCTCAACAAGGAGAGAATTGTGAAAAGAATTGTGAAAATGCATGAAACTAAACCATTTTTTTTCCTTGAGACCTAAAACCAAGTGTATTGATTTTAAGAAATATCAAGGTGAATGACCATTGAAACACCTAAGAGAAGCAAAAGGGTGTATCTCAGAGCAGGGAGTGAACTGCTGTCTGTAAAGTTCAGTACAAACAGCACTTAAAGGATAAGGCAGAAAAATGCATGCACAGAAATTCTCAAGTTCTCATGAACCAGGCAAACTTGAGAAGGGCTATAGCTGTGTCCTTACAGTGTAGGTAATTAGCTGAGGTAGGACGCATTGTGAAGCTAAAGGTCTCTCAGATGTATATGTATAATGTTGGCAGAGATGGGCTGTGTTGACTAGAGTTTGCTCACCACTAGCTTGGAGAATCTTGAAATGATTTGCAAATAGTGCAGTGTAGATGGGCTGTGCAGATGTGCTTTTGTTCTACTGACAGCATGCCAGTGGCTAACCAAGGCAAGTATACTTAATATTATTAACCTTACTTATATTATTATTAATATTATTAATAATATTAACCAAGGCAAATATACTTAAATGCAAGCAAGACTCAAATGCACAACCAGCTTTGAAAAGTTAGAGAGGCAAGGCAAGCAAATGAGACAAAGCAGTAACTTTGTGCATACTGAGTTATTGCATCAGTGATTTACAATACCTAGCTTTCTGGAATTTTACCCATTCCTGGCATGTTTGGGGGAAAAAAAAAAAAAAAAAGACTGTTGTGATTATAAAATGAATGTTTAATCTGCACAGTGCTGCAGCTTGGACATGAAAAGGCTTTGATGTGGCTGAGCAGCTAACCCTGTTTCCTGAGTTCCCTACTGCACTAGCAGTAGGATTACACACTTAGCAAGGAAAGTAGGACATACCAGATTCCTCACTGTGAGCCTCAGCCATCAGACTTTGCAGAGATAATTTCATTATAGACATTAATATTTTAGTTTAGGAAATCAGGCTTTGAGTTATATTAATGAAAACAAGTAACATCTTTAAACTTAACAAAATGCCCACCTATAATAAACATAACCATTACTACCAGCTGTCTGTCACAAATTCTGTGAGGAGAAAAGAGGTCAAACAAAACAGAAAGGAGAATTACATCATCTACATTTTCAAAGGAGAACTAATTTTATTTTTCCAACCTATAATTTGTTAGAAATGTTGTAATGTGTACTTGATGTTATTTACTTTTTATTTATGTGATTACAATTCTGCTTAAAGTAAGATTAAACCTATATATTTTACTTATAGAAAATTACTATGCTGGAAAAAAGGATATAAAAAGAAAGACACCAAAATTAAAAAGCAACAAGTAATTGTGCAAAATTTTCTTGTCCACGTCCTCAACTTGCTTTTGGGATCACTTAAGAGTTTTTTTCTTTAAACAGTAGATGTTTTGCTATTCTTTTTTAATAAGAACACCAATGGTTAAGATGACAATGATATAATATTGTGATAGCTCCTGGAAATATCAGTAATGCCCAGGACCCTGCTGTGACAGGGCTATACAAGCAAGTCAATATACAATACAAATAGACTCTTCTTAAGCCTCTTTCATGTAGCAATGATGTTGCAGTGATGCTGCTGAGAGGGATATATATTTATATCAGAGAGTTCATACTTGGATTAAGGAAAGTCATAATTTATGTGTTTAAAGATTGTGGTGGGTTACCCTGCTGGGCAGCTAAACTACACCACAACCACACTTTCACCCTCCTCAGAAGAAGAAGAGTGGGAGAAGGAAGTATGCTGGAAAGAAAAAAGGCTTGCAGATTGATATAAGGATAATTTAATTAAAGGGAAAAAGGAAGAGAGAAAAAAAAAAAAAAAAAAAAAAAAAAAAAAAAAAAAAAAGGCTAACCAGAAACACAGAGAGACAAAATGAAATATTCTGCACTTCCCAGCAAAGAGTGATGTTTGGCCACATCCCAGACCTCAATACATGTAGTGGTTGTTTGGGAGTACAGATATCTTCATATCAAGAACCTCTCCTCTCCTTCCCATTTCTCACCTTTTATTATTTATTATCAATTATGACATCATATGGCAAGGAATATCCCTTTGATGGGTTTAGGTCATCTGCCCTCGTGATGTTTTGTTCCCACCCCCTTGTCTACTGGATCTTGGGGTGGTTTGGAGGAAGACTTGCTGTGCCAGCACTGATCAGCAAAAGACAAATAGACAAAACATTGATGTGACACCAACGCTGTTCTAGCTACAAGTACAAAGTGCAGCACTGTATGGGCTTCTGCAGTGAAAGTTAACTCTATTCCAGCCAGACCCATTACACAGATGTCAAATGTTCCTCTTCTGTACACTTTGATAGGAGTCTTTGATGCTATTTTACAGTAGAAACCAGCCAGTTCAAAAAGTCCACAAGCACACAACCAAAACCCTACTTCTTATACCTACTTCTTATTTTTCCTAATTTTTACTTATGCTGTTCGTCTGTCTATTTTGGTACTTCCTCCTTTTTTATATATAATTTTTGTCTAGACTTTAGTTCTGCTATTTCAGACCAAACTACTCACCAAATCATAGAATCACAGGATGTGAAAATCATAAAATCACAGAATGGGTGAGGCTGGAAGGGACCTCTGGAGATCATCTGTTCCAACCCTCCTGTCAAGCAGGGTCACCCACCACACATTGCACAGGATGGCATCCAGACAGGTTTCGAAAATATCTAAAGAAGGTGACTCCACAAACTCTCTGGGCAGCCTTTGCCACTGCTCTGTCACCCTTACAATAAATAAATGCCTTCTCATATTCAGCCATAAATTCCTGTGTTTCAGTTTGTGCCCCTTGCCTCTTGTCTTGTTGCTGGGCACCACTGAAAAGATTCTGGCCCTATCCTCTTGACACGCTCCCTTCAAATATTTGTATACATTGATAAGATCCCCTCTCAACCTTCTGTTCTCCAAGATAAACAGGCCAAGCTCTCTCAGACTGTCCTCGTATGAGAGACGCTCCAGCCTTTTCGTAGTCCTCTGCTGGACTCATTCCAGGAGCTCCATGTCCCTCTTCTACTAGGGAGCCAAGCACTGGACACAGAACCCCAGGTGTGGCCTCACCAGGGCTGAGTAGAGGGTGAGGATCACCTCCCTTGACCTGCTGGCAACACTCTTTCAAATTCAGCCCAGGATACTGCTGGCCTTCTTGGCCACAAGGACACATTGCTCACTCATGGTCAGCCTGCTGTCCACCAGGATTCCCAGGTTGTTTCCCAGGATTCCACAGCGCTCCAGTCCAGCAGGTCAGCCCCCAGACTGTACGGTTGCATGGGGTTATTCCTCCCTAGGTGCAGGACCCTGCACTTGCCTTTGTTGAATTTCATGAAGTTCCTCACTACTCAATGCTCCAGCCTGTCCAGGACCCTCTGAATGGAAGCACAGCCCTTTGGGGTATCATGCACTCCTCCCAGTTTCGTGTCATTTTTCAGTGTGTGTATGACATTGCAATTAGTATTCATGAGTTGGGTGGGGTTGGGTTTGTTAGTTTGTTTTTGAGGTAGAAGGAAATGTAAACATAGTCACATATACAGTGAAGAGGAAACCTGAAGTTATGCAGAGATCCAGCAGCCCATGGCATCATGACCACTCAAAAAAACAGAGCTCCTGATAAGGAAGGTAGGCTTGGAATTTAAAAAGGGAGGAAAAAAATAAATAAATAAGATGCAGTGCAATATCTGGAGAGAGGAAAGATTACTTCCCTAAATATTAAGGATATGTCTAGAATATTGCTAGAGTTTAAAAAGTCTACCATGGTTTCTAGGCTTGTCTGTGCCAAACGCCTCTTTCTGAGATGGCAGGTATTCACAGGTGTGTTTACAGGTGTGTTTTTTTTGTTGTTGTTGTTTGTTTGTTTGTTTTTGTCTCTGCAGCCATCTATAATCTATCTATCTATCTATCTTTCTATAATGCCAGAAATATGCTTAGCTTTTTTTTTTTTTTTTTTTTTAGGGGGAGAAAGGGGTTGGGAGAGGATAGGGGGAGGGGCTTCCAATGCTTTTTCAGAATGAGAAATTCTCTCCCTAACTCTTCATATGACATAACATCAGTCAAGCTTTTTTTAATTATTATTATTTTTTATTTTCACTGAAGATTAGAGGCAATGAAATCTGTTTTTATCCTCTTTGCTAGAGAAGAAAAGAAAAGAAAAGAAAAGAAAAGAAAAGAAAAGAAAAGAAAAGAAAAGAAAAGAAAAGAAAAGAAAAGAAAAGAAAAGAAAAGAAAAGAAAAGAAAAGAAAAGAAAAGAAAAGAAAAGAAAAGAAAAGTTGAATTTATCTGAAAAGATACTTGTGGTGGACAGTTACAAATTCCAGCTCTTACTTGTTTCAAAGTTGAGGTCAGAATAAAAGAGAGATTGTGAGACTCTAAATACTTGTAACAAGACCTTGAATACACACCTTGAATTATAGGCAGACAGTTGAGTTTGCATGAGTCCTGCAGCAAAAAGGTCCTTGAGCAGTCATGCTGCTGTATTCAACATTAGTTGCAATCTGTAAGTGGTTTTCAAGGGTAACTCCAAATAAAGCACATTAAAGTGATACAGCCTGGAGACAAAAATAAATAAATAAATAAAATAAAAATAATGCTGAGAGACAGAAAGATATAAAGACAGACTCTACCTTTAAAAACAACCAGATGATTCTTGAGTTGTCTACTTAAATAATTCCCATAATAAAGTAATAGCAAGAAGTGAAGCAGTGACAATAGCAGGCACTTTTAGCTTATTTCTAATTTTTATCCTTAATGCCTCTAGATTCTAGTGTTGAACTCCTATATTTCTTGCCCAGAAATTCTTAATTTCAGAACTATTTTTCCTTGGGCAAAACTGCCCATCATCATACAATATCCAATCCAGGAAAAGAAGTTCAAGTATGCAACATATTGAACTATAAAATACTATTTTCTTGTATAAACCCCCTTAAAAGCCTTCATGCAGAGATATCACAAGGTTTTATTTCTAAAGAGTCTTTAGACAATAAATGCTTTTCTCATCCATTCTCACTTTCTTTTTTTTTTGTTTTTCAAAAGTTGGTGATTTTGTTATCTTTATCTTTTTATAGCCTCAGATTTTTGTTATCTATTAACTTTCTGTTGGAATTCATACAATCATAGAATGATTCTACAAATTCAAGAATGCATCAATGCATATATGAATGATGACAGATGATGATAGAATTCAAGATGGACTGAAAAAAAAAAATGAAAACCCTTATACTGTTTATACACAGAATCACGGAAAAGACAAAAAAAATAAAAAAGGGGGGGGGGGAAAGAAAAAGAAAGAGAGAAGAGAGAGAGAGTGGGTTTTCTAGAGCTTACAAATTGTGCTTAAAACAAGTACAAAACATATATTAGCTGCACTCCATCTCCTACACGTATTTGAAAAGCTAAGTCCAGACTTCCAGGTGAGCTTTGTTCTACTGAAGTGCTCCAATAATTTTTAAGAAAGCAAGCCTCAAAAATTTCTCTGCCTTGCAAAGAACTTGAAAGAAAATTTTGGGGTTACTGAGTTCTTTGAATTATCTTCAATATAAATCTTCAATAATATATATATATATATTGTTACATTGTGGAATTTCACTCATTTTGAAATTTTAAGTCACTTTTTTGAAACCTGTTCACTTCTGTCATTCCAAGAAGGTACACTATCAAATCACACAAATTAAAGTTTCAGCAGATATCATTACTTTTACATTTGTACAAACAATACAGTATATTTACTAGCAATTTTTGAAGAATTGTCATAAATGATTTGAATTAAATTAATTGCAATAAAAGGAGTAGTCCTTGGATTTCATAATGTCTCTTGACATGTTTGCTCATTCAAAAAGTGCATTAATTAGCAGTGAGCCTCTCATTATCACTGTGAATTAGCAAGATTATACTATGATCTTGTTATTTAAATGTACAAGTAACAAAGAATAAAAAATAAGACACTGATGAGATTTCACAATAAATTTTGTAGATAAAACATGTTAGAGTGGAAATGCTAATGAAATTAAAAAAAAAAAAAAAAAGAGACGGGAAATAGCTTTAACAGGTAGTACCTTACAAGACACTTTCCCAGAACTCAAGGGTGTTTTTAAAATATCATTTTTACAATCCTGTAGTTAATCATGTCAGCTTGACTGTCATGTTCAAACTTAAATTCAAATTATATTTAATTAAAAATGGCTTTCCTTTAGTAACTTTGGACCACATTGTCACATTTCTCTATTTTCTTCTTTCGATTGCAGCTCCATAGAGATTCAATAGATATTATCAGGACTTTTCTAAATATTACTAGTGTTTTGCTTGTTATGAAAAAAAATGCCAAGATATTTTTTTTTCCCATTTTTGAGTAGCGTAACTTCGCAATTCAATTGCTATTTCTACTGAAAAACCATGAAAGGAAAATTGCAGAGAACAATCTAAAAGGAAAGTGTGTTAGCTAGCTAACTGTCTTAGGAGACAATTGAACATGCAGAACACATATGAAATCAATTTCATTAATATTTACTCATATTTTCCAACTATGTCCCCAAATTTATTCATCAACAACCATATTTTTTTTGCTGCCTTAGTTAGTTACTTATTATGAGCCTTATCAACACCTTATCAACAAGAAATCCTTTCCTCAAGACACAGTTAGAAATGGAATTCAGCTCCGTGTCCACTTTCAAATACCTGTTACTTGTCTTGCTCTCATGTATTAACAGGCCTGGTTTTCTTCAGTTTCTTGATACATTGTGTATGCTTCTTTTGCTCTTTATGATATGATGCTTTTTTACTCTTTTTTCTAATTTGCTTCTACTTTTATCTTTATACTAAATCTAACTGATTAGAATTTGTTGCTAACATTGTTTCATTCTTTCCATATAGCTTTAGATCTTATAGCAGTTCTTTTAAACAATATTAGTACCTTTATCTTAGACAAGAAGAAACAAAGTACATATTATTCTTACATGCATCTACTACATCATCATAATGATTCCCTTCCCCATCCCTCCTCATCTTTTCAAGGTTCAAGGATAAAAATGTTTCTGTGCTTTACAACTCATTAGAATTCTTATTTTGTGTGATGTATATTGCTGGGTACTTTTTGTGAAGGCATGTTTGACAGCCAAATAAGTAACTTTTCAATATGAATGCCCATTTTTTCTTCTTTCTATTCATATGTTCCTTGTTCAAATGTGTACACACACATATATATAAACATATATACATTTTTGATCTGGTTCATTAAAAAAAATAAATAATGCGGGATTGGAATTGGTTGACAAATTTGACAATTTAATTTATGAGTTATTCAACACTATACAACAAGAAAAGACTCAAAGTGTAGATGTTACTTCTAGAAATACTTTAAAAGGGATTGAGGAAACTCAGTCCACACAGTCCATCCAGATTTTTTTCTCCTGCATGGAAACAAATCTTTTTCGTTTCATTGTACAAGTAGTGTTGTAGTTCCCACTGGGAAAGTCACTTCTGGCCAGCCAATGAAGCATATTTCTAAAGTATTGAGACAGGATTGTCTAATAATAAGATTCTCTTTGTGCCAGTGAAGACTGGCTCATGGTTGATCCTGGATCAGTATCAACCTGGATCCTGGATCCTCGGAATCCCCAGTACAGATTTACTATAATTAGTAAAGTGACATATTCACTCTATATAAGAAATAATGTCACATGATTTGGTGATATCTACTCTACACAGTTCCATACCCTTGTCCTAGGCCTCCTTTGCAGTCTCGGCTATCCACAGAAGCCTTTTTGCCATGCCTGAGATCTTGTAATGAATACTCTCCACACATGGTGTCACGAGCACTAGTTTGGTGGCCAAAGGACCCTGCTTGCATTGGCTTATACACTTTAAACTGAAACCCAGCAGTGTTATGGTTGTATTATACATGTCTAAACACCACATAAAAGCCACATGGGGACCAAAAAAGAGATGGGCAGAATATTAGGTAGTGTGAACATTTGCAGTGAGCACTATGGATAATGATCCCCTCTGCATCATTTTGCCCAGGGACTATTTCTTGGAAAGGAAAGCAGTACAATGGTAGGCAGATTAACTGATTAACTAATTCCAGTACTATAGTTCCTATTCATTTTAAAGAAAGAGAGAGGAGTATATCAGTATCTGCTTGGAGGTGTGCTTAGAGTCATGTTAGATGTGCTTTAATTCATAGAAAGGTCCTATTTACTGTATAGATTTC